>NC_140582.1:1096641842-1099041842 GCF_964204655.1 Triturus cristatus | reverse complement strand
CTTCCCCAATGTTGATCTGCCTAATCCTCCTCCCAAAACCCCTATCTACATCGCTTGCCAACCTCACTCCCCTGTTTCCCTCTGACCGCAGCTATTCTTAATGCCCCCAACCCTTCCTGCCTGTCTTGAACTCATCCAACTCTGCCACCAGTAAAAACCCTAACTCTGGCATTTTTCCTGTCTCCCCGCCCATGCATGCACGAAAATCTTTTACTTAAAATCTTTGCATTGTCTCCCATCAATCAAAAAATTCCCAATAACCACTGTCGCCAAACAGGTGAACACATTTTTAATTGTTTCAGTACTTTATATTTCCATTTGCAAGAAAAAAAAACACCTGTCGCTTAACAGGTGAACATAACTTCTTTAAATGTATTCAAACATATTGCAACAATTATGAACAAACCATGTGAGTAGCAACCCAAAAAACTTGTCTGATGAAAAAACACTTGTTAAACAACGTTGCTATATCTACTTGAGCAAAAAAGGGAGTGGTGGGGTAGGGTGGCTGGCCTAGAGGATAATAAGTCAGAGAAGTAGGGAAAAATTGGTTGGTAGTCCTCTTTTGTAATTTCACCATGCATCAACCAATAAAATCCGTTGCTTGCACAAAAACGATGTAAATCTCAGTTCACTTTCCTCCTTGCTCTTTCCACTGCGGTGAATCTCTCCGCACCCCTCCAGACTCTACACGGCATCAAAGCTGTCAAAACTATTTTGGTTTTGTCCAAATTTTTTGATAATATTGGCAAATCAGCTTTCATTTCTATAATTAACCCCAAACCTGATAGCTGCACTATATCATTTTCCCCTAGGTGAATCAAAAGAACATCTGGTTTAACTTTGCAAGACAGTTCACTCATTAACGGCAATAGCTGCCCCCACCTCATGCCGTTCTTTCCAAACCAGACTACTGAAACCTCGTCTGAATTAAATGCTAAATTTTTGCTGAAATGTCTTTTTTCCGCTTGTTTTGCAGCCCACTTAACAAATGAATGTCCAATTATCCAAACTTGATTTTGAGATAATGATGACAAACCCGCCACCAAACCTGCAAAGAAAAAACAATTAATTTGTTTGTTCTAAGACTTCAGAACTTAAATCTCTAATATAACGTAAGCCACAGTTCAAAGACCAACGTCCCAATTTCCTTACTTCTTTCATGGAAAACCGCAACCTGGCCGCTTCAGAAGCTGCCCCTATGCGAAAAGAGTGGGTACCAAAATTGCAGGGATTTTCACCTAAACTGTTTGTTAGGAATCGTCGTTCTGCCACCAACTAAGCTTGTTTAATTTGTCATCATTTGAATGGCACTGCCCTTGACCATGTTTCTCTGTGTTCCCCTCAGACCACCCATAATCATTTTTCTAAATATTTCCCTCTTATCACCCACTAATCTATCATGTCGCTTTTGCCTAATTTTGTATTTGCCAATGCTTGATTGCATGCTGTCTGGTAAGAAGACTTTTATTCCATGTAAGGCCTGTGGGAAGGTCACACAAGGTTTGGTGTTTTATGCATAAAAACTTCTTTTAGGGGAGTCCGATGTAGGCTCAGAAGAATAAACATAAAGAAAGAAGCTTTTCATGCGCATGCAAGTGAGCTTTTGGGAAGCGCATGCAAATGGACTTTCACGAACACTTCCAAATGACCCTTCACGTTGATCACAAGGGCGTGACTACGTCTTTCTGCCATCCTATAAATAGCTACACCCTTCTGTGATCAATGCTTGGCTTTCCGTCTTGCTCCTGTGTGCCTCGTTTATCCTTCTACTTGCTCAAGATCACATTCTTCTCAGGCGGCGTCATCATCTTTTCAGACTCGGTGTGCTAAAAGCAAGTGATGAGCCGGCTCGCAGGAAGGACAGCTCAAGTTCAAACTTTTTGTGGGGACACCATTGTATTCCAAGAAGCTAAGTAAACTCGCTGTTTCTTGTTTTTGCCTGGAAACCCGTTTTCTGACTTACAAGGTCAAAGAGTTCATCTTTTCTTATTTTACCTAATTGAGCTACGAAAACAAAGACAAAATACAAGACTAAGGGCCTCATGTAGGTAAATAAATTTTACCGGTTCTTAAATACCGAGCCGTACCGAATCGGTAAATTAGAATCGGTAAGTTATATGTAGGTAAAAATTCGGTAACAGTTACCGATTCGGTAACAGTCGGTAAATACGAATCGGAATTCACCGAATCGGTAAATACCGAGGTGGTATCCACCGAATCGGTAAATACCGAGGTGGCATCCACCGAATCGGTAAATACCGAGGTGGTATTTAGCGAATCGGAAAATACCGAGGATACTACCACCTTCCCTCAACTAAGTAGCCAATATCACAATCATGTCATCACAGAAGGTCTCTCAGGCTTGAATAGGGGACCCCATACCTCAAAGATCAGCCTAGTGAAATCACATCACAGGAGCATCAGGAGTCTCCTCGCAGGAAGGCTCGTCTTCGGTCTGAACAACAAACATGATGTCTGCAATATTAAAAGCACCAACTTTCAGGTATGTGCAGCTGCGCGTGTGCCATGGCTAAATCGTGGGTCGAACAACCTAGAGTGGAAAACATGCATTGTGTAAAATTCCAGACTGTGTGTCACATCATGTACAGACCAAGGTCGCTGCGCAGAGCTTGGGATGGAAACAACAGAATGCACTCGTCTGAAGGAAGTTTCGAGTCAGCAGTTTATTCAAGAAGGAACATGTAAACGCAGTGTCGTGTGCAAAGACACAAATATGGCTACATAACATTCAACGTGGTCATGCCAACTGAAAAATGCATGTTCGTATTCAGGGAGAACTCACTACACGCCCCCTTGAGCGAAGCAATATGTAATAGGCAAGAAAAGAGAGAACGCAGAGTACAGTTGCGTCAGAGCAGGACAGGGCGTAACCAATGCAGCGCCAAAGTCCTACAGTCCAATTAATTGCAGCATACAATTGTTAAAAACACAATGCAAATATAGTAAAAAACTCAAGCAGACCATCAGGAAGAGATCAACGAGAAATAAAAGAAATGAATGTTGCGCCAGGGTGCTGTCCAGTAGCACAGGCGCAATGGACGACTATCCAGTTAATCCATGAATGTATAGGCAGCATATGTGGCCACGGCTTCCAACAAGCAATCGTTTTCCGGGCCACTAAAAGTCTCAGCCATCCAATTGAGTAACGAAAAGGAACATACGTGTTCTCCAACCAACGGAGCCTCTAGCACAATCAGAGGGCACCCGGAATGTTCCTCCAAATAGCTCATGGACAAGAAGTCGTAGGCTGCCGCTGAGATGTCCCAATTACCCAGGATACCATGCGCCGCTCCACACTCCATGATCCGGACACCAGAACAGGACAACTCGTGAGACACTAAGGGCCGCATCAGTCGATCGAAATCCGGCACCGGAGACACCATGGTGGTCAAGCACAAATCCAGAGGCCATTCAAAGGGACAATCCAGGCAGTGCAATACAGGTTGTACGCAGGTGATGTAGGAATACCTGAAGGATAATCCATAAGCCAGGCTCAAAGTCGCCAATGGCAAAGTACCATAGCAGTCAAGCATCCTATCACGAAGAAGATGCAGACGGGACAGGCGCTCGTGTGGCACAGAAGGAGCAGCCATTCCGTAGTATGAAAAGTAAAAGCAGCACACCTTCCACCAGCGCCAGAAGCAGCGGAACACCTCCAAAGATGCTCGGGAACAGTGAATGAACAATGCCGGAATTACACAAAAAATAGTGTGGAAAGAGGTCACGAGACCCGAGCCCCACATGTTCAAAAAAATTGAGCCAGGCCGGTCGTGGACGAGGCATTGATAATACTTTGGATCAAAGAGCCGAAATGCAGGGGGAGGTCAGTATTCAGAAGCGCCTGTTCCTCAGTGCGCGTAGTAGCAACGTGAAGGACAAATAATTCACGAGGGAAGTCAAAGGCACCTGTTTGTGGGACAATGGCACTCTATTCTGCTCAACTAGTTGGACTCTGCTTTCAAGGTTGGAATCGAAGGCCAGATGGAAACATCCCGCCGCCCATGCGGGGGTGGAATAAGAACAGTATTGCAGCAGACAACTTCATGCGAGACAGTTATGTACGGGATTACCACTCACATCCCGCAGCAAACATCATTAATCATATTGAAATGAATACCGTTTGCAAGCACAGTGAAAGAAGGTGTAATCACAGGCACTGGGATACCTCGTAGGACGCACGCCAAAATCGGGGCTTGTACATTGCATGCGCCGTGTACTTGCATGTGCCTATTGTCTCATGCATGAATCCTAGGAGTGAGAGTGCTAGTGCTAATATCTATAACGGCTTAGGCCTTCTCCATGTTCGCTTGGTCAATAGCTCTCAGTCTGGAAGCCGCCTCACTGTGCGACAACTTGCAGACCTCGTTGTTAATAGCATACGCGCACCTTTTGGTTCTGCCACCCACGGGACCTTTCACAATATCATTCCATTCGGTATGCACATTGATGGAGTGGGTGGACTTCCTGATCCTGTAGATGTGCTCTGTGTCAGCTGGTGGACAGAGTGGGATGTGTGTCCCATCAATGCAGCCAATGTAATGGGGGAATAAATTCCTGAAGGAACGGGACAGGCAACTCTGGGATACACCACCCACCGCAGCTGTCACCACCTGTGAAATGCCGGATGCCAACAGATGTAGGCTGCAGAGCACCTGCACATGTGGGGGTCTTGCGTGCGCACTTCTTATTGGCTGGTCCAGGAGTGGGTGCGGGTCCCTGATTGAGGCCATGATGGTTTCGGGGTGTAGCCTGTACCTCTCATGTATCTCTGCATCAGTCAGCTGGAATAGTGTGATGCGCTGTCTGTGGATGCGTTCCTTCCGTCGCCAAACCCTCAGTCCTGCTGCCTGTAGACGTAGGCGCATTGCAATGACGTGCATAGCTGCCAGGCTGTCCACGCTGTTGCATTTTGGGATTGCTGAGCTGCACTGTTGTTGGTTACCACCTGCTTTCAATCCGTGTTAATTACCGACTCTTATTTACCGATTTTCCTGGATTTCTTATTTACCGAGTGCTCCTACATGTCATTTTAATTTTTACCACTTCATATTTACCACTTCATGTTTACCGATTCGTTAATTATGTATTCGGTAACTATGAATCGGTATTTACCGCCTCATATTTACCGAAAAGTGGTTTTTGGACTCCTACATCTCACTTGTCTGAATACCGGTCGGTAACGGGATATTTACCGAATTTCGGCCGTTACCGACCGGTATTTGGCTACCTACATGAGGCCCTAAGAGTTTTAAGCTTTCATGGCATGGAAGTGATGTGTGATTAGAAGTATTCGTATTTAAGGGACTCATACCAAGACTGACAAGTGAACTCTGTACATGAATGTAATGTGCAGTAATGTGCTATTGGAAATAATGCTTTAGAAGAGGTCTTTTTGAAATTCATATAACTAGTTACAAGTCTAGAAGAAGATATCGCTACTTAAGGTAGGCTCCACTTATATTGGCAGAATATTTATAACAATATAATCATATACTTTGGGCTAACCTTTTACTATCATATCAGTACTGTGTTTAGATAAGAAAAGCTCTGAGACTAAATACTCAATCGAAGGTCTGGGCTCCTAAGAGAAGAAAGTACTTAAAGTGAATGATTGTTACAATAAGATTAGAGAGTAGACTTTTAGAAAGTATACCCTATATTAATGCTGTGATTATCTTATAGGTAATAGAAGATAATCCCTGACACGAGTCCTGAACAAACCGCGGCTGGTCCGGGTGACAGAGCTATACACGTGCAAGGTCTTCTGTTTCTTGTTACTTTCTCGGTCCAATTCCCCCTCCCCTTCGGGACACCTGCCAAGGCTCCTGTTATACCAGAAGCTCTGAGAGGTGTTCCGGAATGGTTGGACAGCTAGCATCACCCCTGCAGACAATCCTGGTTATCAGGTGAGTGCTTGGTTTCAATCTAACAGAAAGCCAAGCCCAAAATTTAAGTCTGCCTTGGTGATGGATTCCACTGGTGCTGCTTCCATGCAAGACTTAGCCAAGGCTCTCGAAGCTTTACAAAAAGAAGTTTTGACCCTAAAACAGGAAAATCATTTGCTTCACTGTGAATTACAAAGATATAAACCTCAAGAGAATCCTTGGGAAAATCCTTCTGTGAAACCCAAAACAATTTTGAATCCTCCCCATTTTCACTACACACACACCACTGAGAGTAATGAAACACAACCTATTAATGTAACTGTAACATCCCTAACTCCTGTCCCTCTGGCTCCCCCAGAGAGATTTTTCGGCGCTCATGCTAAATATTAAATTTTTATGAACCAGTGCCACCTGCATTTCCTTTGTCGCCCTTCAGTCTTTCCTGATGATGCTACAAAAATTGTGTTTATTCTATCTTATCTTGGCGGGACTGCTGCTGCTTGGTCCATTCCATATGTAGAAAGAAATGATCCTAACTTACAAGATTTTACTAAGTTTAAGGATACTATGCGGAAATTATTCGCTAAATACCAGTTTGTTCAGGCAAGTGATAACGAACTCCTGAATTTACGACAAGGAAACAAAGATTTGATAACCTATATCAGTTCATTCAATAGGTTAATAGCTGAGACTGAATGGCCGGAGGAGAAACGTACGTCTTTGTTTTATTGTGGGCTTCGGGATGAGCTCAAGGACGTTTTGGCACAAATTGTTGACATTCCACATGATTGTGCTGATTTTATTGACCTGGTGGTACGATTGGACCATCGCCTAGGAGAAAGACGAGGGGAGAAAGGTCGAGGAGACACCACCCGGGTGCTTGTTGTAAAACAAGAAAAGAAAGAACCTGTTCCTTCTCGCTCTTCCCCTGACACTTCCGAACCCATGCAGATTGGAAGTGTGCGTGGTCCTCTTTCTAAAGAGGAAAAAGATAGGAGACGTTGAATGCAATTATGCTTATAGTGTGGACGTTCAGGTCATTTCGCTCGAGATTGCACATTGAAACCTAGCCAAAGAAAGACAATAAGACTGACAGATGTTTCCACTGATAGTACGAGTCAGGCGGAAAACTTTGCCGCTCAATAAGGACTGAGGTCTCCTTATCGGGCAAGTCTCAACAAAAGACCTCCACTCATGTTTTTGCAAACACAATAAATCCAACCCCACGACATCTCACTCTCATAGTAACACTACTCATTGCATCCCAATTACAAAAAGTTATTCCAATATTAATAGATTCAGGTGCTAGGGGAAATTTAATGGACATTACTTTAGCTTATACTTTGAACATTTCTACAATTAAAAAAGAAATCCCAGAACCTGTCAGGTCCGTAGATGGATCGGAATTATCTTCTGGTCTCATCTTATATCAAACCAGCCAACTGACCATGATTTGTGCAGATGGTCATTCAGAACAAATTCAAATTCGATCTCATCGATATACCTGTGTTCGGAGCCATTTTAGGTATACCATGGCTACAACACCACAACCCAAAACTTGATTGGGTTAACCGTACACTTACTTTAGATTCAAGACACTGTTGGAAACATTGTTATGAAGACAAACAGAAACCATTAATACCTGTACATTGTGCATCTCTTCTCGAGGCTCCGAAGGAAGAACCCGATAAGGTTTCTTTACCTAAAATATATGAAGATTTTCAGGACGTATTTTCAGAACAACAGGCTACTCAGTTACCACCACATCGGTCATTTCAAACATTTCGTGGAGACACCATTGCATTCCAAGAAGCTAAGTGAACTCGCTGTTTCTTGCTTTTTCCTGGAAACCCGTTTTCTGACTTAGAAGGTCAAAAAGTTAATCTTTTCTTATTTTACCTAATTGATCTACGAAAACAAAGAAAAATACAAGACTAAGGGCCATATGTAGGTGGCCTAACATTTACCACTTCATAAATACAGAATTTTACCGATTCGGTATTTATGAAGTGGTAAATGCTATGTAGGTAATCCATCGGTAATATTTACCGATTCGGAATGGGTCGGTAATTTAGAATCGGTATTTACCGATTCGGTAATGGTAACTGGCTTCCCATTGATTCCTATGGGCCAGGAGGCCCATAGGAATCAATGGGAAGCCAGTTACCATTACCGAATCGGTAAATACCGATTCGGTAATGGGGGGAGCACAATCAAGGGTGGCAGGGTGTCACAGTGACACCCTGTTGCACCCCTGATTCCTGCATGTGTGCACATGTGGCACACATACATGCCCTAAGGGCATGTATGTCTGCCACATTGCACACTTCTAAGTGCAAAAAAAAGCTTTTTCACAGCCATTCGTCATTTACCACCAACTTTTAGTTGGTGGTAAATAACGAATCCCCACAACAACCACACACTCCCCCTACATATCATTTCAGGATTCGGTATTTACCGAATCGGTATAGTTACCGAATCGGTAATTTTACCGATTCGGTAAATTACCGAATCCTGAAATGTGCCCCCTACATACCAAAAGCCTGAATACCGGTCGGTAACGGGATTTGTACCGAAAATCGGCCGGTATTGGGCTTCCTACATATGGCCCAAAGAGTTTTAAGCTTTCATGGCATGGAAGTGATGTGTGATTAGAAGTATTCGTATTTAAGGGACTCATACCAAAACTGACAAGTGAACTTTGTACATGAATGTAATGTGCAGTAATGTGCTAAATGGAAATAAGGCTTTAGAAGAGGTATTTTTGAAATTCATATAACTAGTTACAAGTCTAGACTTTGCCCATCATGACTTTGTGCATTGCAAGCCGCCAAAGACCTGTTCACTACTTCTTTACTGCCCTTTTTTGTGTTTGGCAGCATCTCTCCCTCGTGGGGTTGCAAAGCGCTAGACTTTGTAACCTCTAGACTTCTTGCTGTTCTTAAATTAAGTAATCTACTCTCGTTATTCATCTTTTTAGGTATCCATACCCATTGACCTTCTGTTTCTGAATCGTTACAGTCAATTCCCATGCTTGAATTTTTAGAGCTGAGTGCCTTAATCTCGAATTCTCCCTCATTTTCTGACTCCAAGCAACTTGACTTATTTACATTCACATCCACATTTTGGTTGCACACCTTAGTAGCCAATTTGCTCTGCCGTGGAGTGCTGTTATTTTGCAATATTCAATCACCAGACACACTTGACTATATAGGCGATAAACACCTTTCAGCCGTAGGCTCTACTCGTTCATATATTGATTTAAATTGCTTTTTCCCAAATATAAATATATCTTTTTGCTCATTGAAAGACGCTTCATTTTGGCTCACTGTCACTTGCAATTGCTCACAATGGCCACCGGGTGGGGAAGTTGAGCTATTTTTCAACTCTCCTGTATGTTGTAATAGAGGCATGTCTCCTTTAAAACTTCTCTTCTTATCCTCCCTTAGATGCATTCATAAGCTTCCTGGCAGCCAAGGTATGTGGAGTCTTTCTTTTCATGCTAGCTATAACTTCTCTTATGCCCTTATTTTCTTCAAGTGAAGGGACTGGGGAGCCCTCACTCGAATTACAGGCAATGACAGCAGCTGAGACGCCACTTGCTGCCTTCCTCCCGCCTTTTTCAAAACCCACCCACGACTCAGAGAGCACACCGGGGGCTATTAGGTCATCTCTGCCTGCCTCACAAAGGACACGCAGAGCCTCTCTAACAGATGCCGCCGCTTCCATTATCAAGCTTGCGCTAAAAGCAATACAAACAAACTTTCACGGCGCAATATAATCAAATTCAACTCCCTACCTCAAACGCCTCATATTAATTAATGCATGACGGTTAATTTGCGTTTCTGTGCTTGCGCTGCCTGTCCGCCAATCAGGGCTGACCTCTGCCCTGGGCTGCACTATCGCCCGAAGGTACCCGGGGGTGGACAATCTGCGATTGCCAACCCCAGGAGCCCTCATTGTGAGAGACACTTTGTGAGAGCAGGTTGATTTCACCCACATCAGTATTAATGTCACACCTGCTTGGCATGGCTAGAACCGATGTCTAAATGCTGTGCAAGGCTTGGCTGCTGAGAGCGGCTACCAGGGACTTCTCCTTTCGGGTAGTGATGAGGCAGGAATAGTTGGTAACTCTTTACTCTGTCAGGCTCCACAACCGATGCCTAACTGTTGACATTACATAGTTTTTAGAATCCCTACACAGGAGGTATACGGACATGGAAGAAGGACAAGTCTGGTACAATATGTGGGAAAAAAGACACATTAAATGGTTAACAAATGGATTGGTGTATGACACTACAATCTGAGTTGGGCTCCACAGCTTTTGTCAGCTATTCATCTACCTACCTAAGTGAGCTGTTGTGGTATTCTGTTAATGTTGCATTCATTGTGATTGTCTATCATTTAATCAATGTCCATTGCTATGTTACTGATGCCGACATCTCTGTGACATTACTTCCCATGATGTCATCAAGCATGCTAATTAGCTGTGACTCTTGTAAATTCTGAAAACTTGAGAGCACTGTAAACTGAAGCACTTTGTGCCATCCTCACATAGAGACACATGAGGTAGGGGGTATAATGTCTCATCATTAAGTTACCTGCAGGTACCAGAGATCATCATGTGAAGCGCTACAACGCGTCGCCATGGGTCGTAAACAATATATGAATCCAGTTGAAGTTGCAGTACTATACAACACAATGTAGAGCAAAGGCAAAACAATGCATTTACTTTTGTTATTTTTATTAATGTAAATGGTTTTAGGGGAAATTCTCATTTTTGGTTCTCTTAGTTGTGGCTCGGGTATCGGGATGGGTAGGGTGGAGCAGAGGCTGTGTAGTGAGTGACACTGTACATGCGATAGCCTTTTTCGCATCCTGTGATGCTTGTTTGCATGTAATTTTCACGACATTACAGGTTGGCTCTTGTGCAAGAAACAACCTGCAGGAAGAATAAAATACAGATGATTAAAAAGTAGTTGTTATAACAAATTTTCAGTCCATCTCAATACTCAGAGGGTTGGTAGCTCTGCACTGCAGCTGCTATACGAGTTCCTTGGAGCCTCGTCCCAGTGCCCAAGGACATGCCGAAAGTGCCTCCTGTTTCCCCCTGCCCTGCAGGCTCACACTGCCCTCTGGCAGTTTTGCTGGGTGCTCTGTTGAGCATGGTGGGGTGTTGCCAGTCTCACTGTGTTGGCAACAGTGGTACATACTGATGTGCATTTTCACAAATGATGCTCCCGGTGAGCACAACTTATGGTCTCTGCCATCCTGGCACACTTTCCTAATCACACAGGGATGCCTTCTCAGTATCAGCCCAGCGGTGTATACGCGCACACCAGTGTTTGCTCCCCAGCATGTGAACGGATTTCCGACCCATCCAGTGCTTTAAAAGGGCTACAACATTTGAGCAAACAAACAAGCACTTCCTGTGATTGCAGGAGACCTAACCCGACTCTTGACTGCGTTTATGGCCTTCATATCCCATTCTGGCAGGAATGGCAGCCTGCCATAAAACTGCAAGGACTTCTCAATGTAGTGCTATGTTAAAGAACAGTAGATGTGGCAGCACCCAGGATAATGTGATTCATGGCTAAATACTTGATAAGGTCCCA
Source organism: Triturus cristatus (assembly GCF_964204655.1). Taxonomy (NCBI): domain Eukaryota; kingdom Metazoa; phylum Chordata; class Amphibia; order Caudata; family Salamandridae; genus Triturus; species Triturus cristatus. The sequence continues at coordinate 1,099,030,318 of NC_140582.1, read as the reverse complement.
AAGGCATGACCGATTGCATTGCAAATGCTTGTTTTCATTGTATCTAACAATGCACTGGATTAAATATGCTGTCAATTTTTTTAAAATGCTTATAATTATTATTATGTGTCTAATGCTGAGATGAGTAAAGATGACTTCCAGAGAATGGTTGGATGTATCTCAGAATATAAAGGACAAAAATATTATGGGGGTCAAAGTATCAAGGCCTAAATACAGAGAATCAAAATATTGTGAAGATAAATGCACATAGCTATAGATTTACTTTTTTTAACTCCACATCTACATATCTTAAATGTATATATACCACCGGAGTACATAAGTGTGAGTTTCTGCTCACCCGAAACAGACCCTCATGTCTGAATATGTGTTAGGTGTAGAGCCTGCTTCCAAGAAAGCATTGCTACCACCAATACTTTGGACTTTATTTTGAGCTGGTAAATAAGTATTGTTTAGATATTAAGAAAATAAGGACCAACCTTAGCAAGATCTGGATTCGATAGGGCCTGCTGCATAGCACAATAAAGGCTGAGATCATCTTGCTGACCTGAAACCTTGGTAGGGCTCCCAAGAAATACGTATTGGACATAGAGGATCATTCGAGCTATTGGTGCTTTTTTCCAAAACACAGAGAGGCCTGCTTGTTCACTAATTGTCTTTCTCACAACTTTAATAATCTCTAATGGCTTTAGTACGTATAGGTATGGAATAAAAGAAGTTGGAAATCACCTCTACCACACATCCACGGTTTGTCTAATGTCAGGTTCAGTAAGTCACCCATGACTTAGTTGCAGATGCTTTTGTACTACAAATATTCATGCAATAATAAAGGGCAATCTATCTGGTGCAAAGGCAATGTGGGTCAGAATGAGAGAACTCTCTGGTCCTTTCACTAAGGTCAGAAACTCAACTCCTGTACAGCCCATGAAATTCCCAGCTGAGATGTATGACCTCTAACGTGGTTGAACAACATTTTAGAGCTAGGTGTCATGACATTCAGGTGGGGGTTTCTGTATGAAATATCTACAATGCTGAAGGCCATAGAGGTGATTTCCATATCTGGTCCTCTTTCTATTCTCTAACAATCCTTTGGTTCTATGTTGCCTGTTAGGCCTATGGTTATCTCATCTCCATGAATGGTTGTTGGAGAATCAGGACACCACAAGGAAATACACATCAAAAAACTATAATACTTCTCTCCAACTCTTCTCCTCAGTTCCAGCTCAATCCAGGAGGGCCCATCCGAGACTAGGGAGATCCGTAGTAGGACACCCGTAAGTGTGCCTCCCTTTGCAGCACTCTTTAACACTCTCTTTTTTTTTTTTTTTCATTCTTTATGGTCTGTCTAAGTCTGCTCCTATAATCTCCTCTCCATCTGAGCTTCCATGGCATTACAAGCATCATAGGCATACATCTAATATTACCAAATGTTACTGTCATTTTGAAAAAAAGAAACAAGTTTCAACAAATCTGTAATAATATAGGTGCTCCAGTGAACGGCGCACTGAAAGTGAAATCTGTGAATAGTTGGGCGCTATTACTGTGAAGAAACAAAATAAAAAACTATGTAGACATATTTGCAATGCTACTTTAAATTTTTCTTCAGTATTAGTGTAGAATTCAGATACATATCAATAAAGGGCAGTCTGCATATCAGATGATCAATGTTTCAACCCCTATGAATTATTTGGGAGGAGTCTTCATCAAGAATGATTGGAAACACCTACAAAAAATAGAGAAACTAATGAGGCCCAGCTATCTCAGCAGTGTGCAATAAAATATACTGCTAATGTGCATGTTGCACTTACCAAAACAATTGTGGGGATCTGCATTGGTCTACCAAACCTGCCACAGTGTAGCATAAATAACCATATTACAGAATGGTGGGGCTTAAAAGTGCTTTGTGCGCGTACGTAGAAATACAGAGTAAAAAAAGAATGAAGCCCTCCCTCATCATGTATTGTTGAGTGAGCAGACAGGAATACCACTGTGGTCTCGGTCGGACAGTGCCAAAAAGGATATGGGGCATCCCTTGGTTTATGGTCAGTGACCCTTGTAATGATAGTGCGACAAAAACAACTCAGCTGATTAAAGAACAGGATGGAGTTAATACATAGCTAAAAGGCACTCAAAATATTGGACCAAACTCAGAGGAACAAATGGACATCCTGCCATTGAAAGCCATAGAAAAGGAAAGGAACTCCTACTAACCCTCACATCTGAATAAAGGGGTGAACAACCGATGAATGGGAATAACCAACAAACACTGTCAGCTGATCGGTGTGAAACTATTAGGTCTGAAACTTCAAAAAAGGGGAAAAACCCTTCAGTATCTCTGGCAGTGAAAAATATAACTATCTTGTCATCAAGTGGAAGCAGGTTGAACTTACTTGAAATATAAAGTCACTGACTGAATGAAAGTTTGCTTACAGAGCGATGGCCTGGGCTAGCTAAAAAGGCAGAGGAGCATTGCGGAGCACGCTCCTGCAGAACTGCTTAGGCCGAAACAGGGGTTTAAATATAAAGACCCACTGAATCTATGTAACCAGACATTAGATGGGGACCATGGCCTGTTTGAAAAATTAAAAGGAAAAGTAAATGTAGTGCTTCTGATTTGAAACAATAGGACACGCCTTAACCCAACACTCCTGAGCGGAGGCAAATGTTCTACTGCACTTTTAAATAACACACGTAAATCAGCACTCAGAAAAGACGAGGCAATAAAACAAGACCCAGCACTCTCTTAAGGCGAGGCAAGTAACAGATTCAGGTGCATTCAAAGTGACACACAAATTTATTAATCCAGAATTTTCAGAAGGAAGGCAAAATATATTGGTTAATGCAGACTCCCAAATATCAGGTAAATAAGGCATAAAACCAGAATAACATGCAGCATATATACATGGAGCAGAGAAACGTAGGGATTATGTACATGAAGTAAATAAGAAGAATACATGACCGAGCGAGTGTTCATCATTATGCCAACTCAAGCTGGAGGAGCCCTTGTCAGCCCAGGCAGAAGCTTCGATTGGAACCCAAATTCTCTTGTGGTGACACGTCTGCCCCACAAGCGAGCTCCTGTCTGGGTGCCAAGAATACATCACCGAGCGAGTGTTCATCATTATGCCAACTCAAGCTGGAGGAGCCCTTGTCAGCCCAGGCAGAAGCTTCGATTGGAACCCAAATTCCCTTGTGGTGACACGTCTGCCCCACAAGCGAGCAGCCATCTGGGTGCCAAGATTCCCCGCCTTTAATACCTTTACTCAACTGAAGCTGAAGGTTCTAGATACCTCGCCCACTTTCTTCTGGTACGAAAAACCGAGCTGACCGTACTGGTCTGTGTCAAGGTCAAGACAGAAGCTGGCCTGGCACCTGTATTTTGACTCTGGGACAGCTGTAAATTCCACACATTTCTCTGGCAACAACGATCTCCGCCCTGAAAGGTACAAAGCACGCATCCCACACAGCCTGTTCCAGTTTACTCTGTTTGGTAAGGAACGAAAGCCATAGAAGAGCGAAAACATCCCTCCCCACCCTTCAACTGCATGCAAGCACCGAAAATTGAGTTGCTTACACAAGATTGAGTCAGCACAGAAAATGGAGTCAGGTATACAAAATGGAGTCAATGGTCAATATATCGTTCTTAATAGCATTACATTCTGTCCTTTGACAATTGACTTTCATAACATACTGGTCTGAAATAAACTGCTTTAGGTTGAAGTATAGATAAGAGACTAGGCACACACTGGATACAACAACATAATGACATCAAGATACATATTGCTAATATTATCCCGCCTAAAACTGAGCGAAGTTTACCAAAATCTGGCAGCCACCCAAACAACCAATCCCATCATCTATTTTTCTACATCCTGCTTGACATCTTTAACTAACTTGCTTAAAGCTTTGATGTGGGACTGAATTGATTTAGAATGATCTGAAAGATTGAAACAACACATTCCATCAAGATCTGAACATCCATGATCATGTTTTAAAAGTAAATAATCAATCGCAGCTGTGTTTTGTAAGATAGCTTTTCTAGCCTCTCATACATCTAATAATAATTCTGCTAAAACAATTGATGTATGATGAATACTTTTTACTATCAAATATGCTAATTCACCAACAGACCTAGAATAATAAGTGGTTAGGCCTGCAATTCCTACTATTGAAGCAGCTAAACTAATAAATTCAGACTTAAATAATAAATTAACTTCAGAATCACAATGTTCACTGAGTTGAACAGCTTCTCTTGTATACCGGACATGTGTTGTGGGAATTATTGGGAACATCGTGAGACCTAATCTAGTAAAGGCACATAGTCCACCTGTCATATTTGCTGGTATATACGTGTATGTAAGATCACTAGAAGAAAATAACCACCCTACAGGCAATTTAACATGTTTGAAATGACTGGCAGCAGATACTACATCTTTGCATGTCATTTTCTTATGCATATTTTTACATGGACTCTCATTTCGATTTTTGCATAAGATTTATTGTTCCCACGTCATCTTCGAATCAGTTCCTTCAAGTCGTATTTGAGCACATTTGCCAATGTTAATTGGGTCGCAGGTCAGATTATAACAAATGTCACCTTCAGTGACATTGTACGTTATCACTTGTGTTAGATTAGTCGAAGTATCATCAGTAGTTTCTGGATAAAACTGGCAAAACTCATAAGGTGATATGTGAGTCCTCACATCATTTTCCTCCACTGCCCCATCTACATTTGTGACATTGAATGACAGCAGCAGTACATTGACGGGGGTAGGTATAGCTACTATGCACATGGAATTAATATCCATGGTGCTCTTCATGTTCTTCATGCAAAAGTACGTCCTGTTGAGGACTGTCTGAGCAAGATAGGACCACACATTGTCCGGTCGATTCAGCAACAATGTCAGTCTGTTCTGTTGGCTGGTCACTTCGGAGTAAGGGGCTCCCAGCCCCACTCAAACACGGCCATACACACTCCAGCGAGTGCAAGCAGAGCACAAACACGCTATTCTGTGATCTAATAGAAGAGAGAAAAGTAACATTTATCAGCAGGCACATGTTCCCACTTCTCCTGCCCTGGTTTCATGATTAAGAGGATGTTGTCCTTTCCTCTTGCAATAACTTCTGCCAGTTCAGGCGGACTATTTGGAGGTTCTACCCACACCTTGGCCCCTGGATTGTTATGAGTGGAGCCAAACCCTCCTTCCACTCGCACAGTGAAAAGGGCTGGGGCAGTCCCCTTCTTGACTATCTCTCCGTACACTGGCATAATCACTATTTGAGTGGTTCTGTCTCCAGTTTGTATTATCAAATCAGCGTCTTCACTGTTCAGTATGATAACCATGATTTCACTTTGGTAGTCTGCATCAATGACCCCTCCCAGCACTTGAATGCCTTTGAGAGCCAACCCAGATCGAGGGGCAATCAAGCCAAAGTGCTCCGGGGGAATCTGGATTCCCACTCCTGTCTCAATGAGTACTATATCTCTTGGTTTAAGTCTGTATAGTTTCAAACCATGCAAATCAAGACCTGCAGCCTCTGGTGTCTCCTGGTACGGAGCCAAGGCTCCGGGAGTTGTCTCCCTGTAGAGAATTGTATTAGTGGCTACATGAGGCTGAAACTGCAATGCTGGGGTTAGCATTCACATCAGAGGGGTTTCTGCATTTGCCAAAGGTCTATTTTTCAGTATTTGTAATGCTTTGTTCAAATGATCTCTATGACCCATCAGATAAACTTTCTCAATTGATCTTTCAACAATCCATTCATGCACTCAATTAAGCCCGCAGCCTGCGGGTAATATGGAATGAGAAAGACCCACTCAATATTGTTTTGTGCACAATATTCCTGCACCACTTTGCCTTTAAAATGAGACACATTGTCACTTTGAATTTGGAGCAGAATTCATAGTACAATATCAACAAGACTGACGGCTTCAATGTGTTCAACTGAGTAGCATGTTTACATTGAAATGCTATCAAATATTCAGATTATGTATCGACAGCCGTGCACACATATCGACTAGTTAGCATGGGCCCAATGTAATCAATCTGCCAGATCTGTGCTGGTAATTTTCCTCTGCCTAGCTGGCCTCTCACTATCTGTGGGACTGGTCTATGTTGGGTATGCTGACAAATAGGACATTGCAAAATTGCGTTGTTTATCAAATCTAGGGGAATGTGTACCCCTCTATTCTCTGCCCACCTGCTAATAACATTCTCTCGGAAATGTCCGCACTTCTTATTCTCATTTTGCAATCCCAACCAGATCAAAATCCTGCGTTGCCAGCTCGGCTTCCGAGATTTTAGCATTTTCATCTGTAAGGTAATTAAGCAGCAGTCGAGTGAGTCGGTGGGACAGTGAGCATCTACATGATACACAGTAACTGTGCTTTGCGGTAACATTTCCCAGATCGCTTGCCACAACTCTCTACCCCACACTTCTTTTGAATGCATCATCCAGTTATGGGCATACCACGTGAGAAGTCAAGTGGCTAACCCATTGGCAGTGGACCACACGTCAGTGTACATATGACACTTTCCTGGCAATTCTTGTTTCAAGGCTTGATACACAGAAAATAGTTCTGCAAACTGGCTACTCTTTCCCTCTCCAGTAGTGGTCAACAATTTCTTAGTCACTGGATTATTTCACACCGCTGTCCAGTTCCTCTTAGCCCCCACATACCTGACAGAACCATCAGTAAACCACACATGCTTCCTGTCTTCTGAAGACAATTCTTCAAATGAACCACCCCACTTCACAGGAGATTCCTGTATCTCAGGTACATCATGCAACACCTCTGAATCTCCCATTGGGGCTTGTGCCACCTGCTCATGCAACACTCTAGTGCCTTTGGGACGTACTCGGGCCCTGTCCTGTATGTACCATTTACACTTGATAATGCTGCTTCTTGCGCATGTCCTATTCTGTGAGTCTTGGGGGAGCTCATCACCCATTGCATTATAGGAAGCTCAGGTCTCAACATCATCTTGTGCCCTAGGGTAAGCTGTTAGTATCCACCAGGGCCCAATAACATGCAAGCAACTGTTTTTCAATGGGAGTATACCGCTCTCCAGCATGTGGTCATTTCTTTGTCCAAAAGCCTAGAGGCACCCTCATTTTTCCTAGCTTCTGCCACAGACTCCAATTAGCGTAGGCTCCTTGCACTCTCACATTTAGCTCAACATGCCCTTCTCGCACTAGCCACAAAACCAAAGCACGCTGTATAGCTGCTGATTCAAACACAATTTGTTGCTGCTCTCCCCATTCAAGCACATTTTTCTTCTGCGTATCTTTGTACAAAGGGGCCACAATCTGACTTAAGTGAGGGATATGCTGTCTCCAAAAACGAAACAACCCAATGAACCTCTGAGCTTCCATCCTATTTTGTAGCACAGCAAATTCATTGATCTTTTGTCTCACCTGTGGCACCACCTCTCTGTGTCCCTGATGCCATTTTGAGAGGGTGCTTGTACCTTTGCGGGATTTATCTCCCACCGTTTACTTTGCAAATGCTCCACAAACCTGTCCAGTTGAATCTGCACTTGTTCTTGTGTCTCTCCTGATATCATCATGTCATCAATGTAATGGTAAAGCTGTACCCCAGGAATAACTGGTACCTCATCTAAGTGCTCCACCCACAGCCGGCAACAGATAGTAGGACTGTGCAAATACCCCACGGGCAGTTTTTTTAAAATGTGAATTGCCTACTGCCCCATGAGAAAGCAAATTGCTTTTGGTTCTCGGGGGCTATTAGTATAGAGAAGAAAGCATTGGCAATATCAATAGTCGCATACCAAGTCACAGGATACTTCTGTATTTTCTCAATTAAGGTAACGGTATCTGAGACAGCAGCAGTAAAAGGAGGTGTGTGCTTGTTCAATTCGCGATAATCAACTGTCATGCGCCAACTATTTTGCACAGGCCACACAGGGTTATTCCAGGCAGTAGTGACTGGAATCACCATCCCTGCCTCTATCAAGTCTTGTATGGTTGCACTGATCTCCTCATGCCCTCCTGGAATTCTGAACAGTTTCAAATGAATTACCTTAGTAGCATGGGTCACCTTCACTGCCGGAATCTTCAAGTGACCCACCCTTACGGTGCAAAATAAAATGTATTTTTTGGATTCAAATTGATAGTACCCGTCCTCAAATTACAGAGTCATTCCCTTCAAGATATCAATTCCAATAATATATTCAGAGAGGGGCAAAATCAATACAGTATACTCTCTATTTGGTATTCTCCCTATTTTCATTTGGACCTCTGTCTGCACAGCTGGTGTCTCTTTTCCGCCTAAGCCTTTGATTGTGAAATACTGTCCTTTAAACTTTTTCGGATTTGCATATATCAAAGTGGCCTCCGCTCCGGTATCTACTAGGGCTTGGGCCTTCTGTACATCACGATGTTTCCAGTGAATTTTTATGTCGACATAAGGTCTATTATCTCTGTACCGGAGCTTGACCTATTTCCTAAACTACTTTCAATCTGTCAGCCCTTGTCTAGGTCAAATCCGGGTACAACCTGTTATACTCTCGAGGGAACTCCTCCTCCCTCCGGTTCTCACTGAGCCATTCACTTTCTGAATCTCTCACTCCCTTCATCTTCAAATGTGCAGCTCTCTCACCCTCCTTTTCCTCTTTATCCACGTCTGGCTTTCTTTGCATTTTATTCTGTTTATTCACTTTCCTGCTTCCTTATTTTTTGTCCCACCCTCTTTTCTGATACATCTCCCACAGACTTTTAGTCTCTATTCCATCTATCTACTCTTTCTTCACTCCATCATGCAACAAAGCTAAAAACGTATCTCTTCTAGACAGCCTGTTATTGTCTGTATGGGTCTCAGACCTGGAGGCTCTTTCAGTCTTTATCCAGTCCCCCAACTCTCCCAACTCATGGACTGCCTCAGTCATCTGCGCCAAATGATTACCAGTCTGATTAATCAGCAAAGTCATCATCACCTGTTTGTAAGCTGGGAGAGCCAAACGGATCATTTTATTTCACACTGACACAGTCAACAACCCATCCATCAACTTATTTGCATCATCCAGAAAAATAGAAGTTTATCACTTCCTCCTTAAACCTCTGTATAGCATCTCTTAATGTATACCAAGGTTTATCATTCACTGGCCAGTCCGATTCTGTTGGGTATTTATGATTGCATCCAACCACGGCTAGTTGTAACAGATTCGTTTGATTTTGCCTCTGTAATTCATAAACTGCTCCTGCACAGTATTATCAGTACTGAGTGTGCAAAATTTTGCTGCACCTCTGTGATCCAACATCACCGCGGGTCTTTGTCGGAATCTGTCTGAAATATCATTAATCTTCTGATGAGTAAAATCCTTTATAGAATCCATTGCAAACCCCAGTGGATAATTCGGACACCCCTGTATCTTCTGACCATATATGGGCTGTGCCTGAACCACCTTTCATTCTTCCGACTCACCCTGGCTGCTAGCTTGATCACACTCTCCCCCAGAGTCTGAAAACTCTGACGAAATCCCAAATATTTTCATTCCATGTGTCTGGGTCCCACGCAATTCCTACCTTTGTGATAGTTAAATGCACTTTCCTCTTGTTAACCCTTCTCCTTTTCTTGTGCGATACATACTGCAGCCTTCTCCGCTACAGTCTGGTAAGTTTACAACTTATGTTGTAATAGCTTATTCTGACAAGTAAACACTGTAGAGGTATTCTTGGCTTCAACAAACTGTTTTTCAATTTTTTCATTTTCCTGCTGCAGCTTAGCACATTTTTCATGCACTTTACGATAAGCACATATGAGGATCCAGCCTCTTTGCCTTAACGTGCTAAGCTCTTTACCTTTCTCAACAGGCACTTTTTGCAAACACGCAACCACTTGTGCTGGCTGAGCATCAGCTAAATACACACTTCAATTTTCACTCAGCCCAGCACAATCAGCCCACTTGTGTGCAAGCATACCATAGTGAACTACTTCCCACCCAAGTGTTTCAGTTGGTATCTGGGAATCTGCCTTAATTTTTCTGGAAAACATTTTTCTTTCGCCTTTTAATTTCCGAATCCTGCAAGTTATGCCAAAATGTAGTGCTTCTGATTTAAAACAGTAACACACGCCTTAACCCAGCACTCCTGAGCGGCAAATGTACTGCTGCACCTTTAAATAACACAAGTAAATCAGCACTCCCAAAAGACGAGGCAATAAAACAAGACCCAATTTGCATAGATAAAGTTACGAGTTACAGTTAGTGATGCATCTTAAAGTGTTTTCATAATTAAGTGCCTAAAAGTTTTGTGTTAAAGCAGTATTTAAAATCAAGACAGTGACCACATTTGTGGTGACCTACTAGAGGAGGTAATCTTCATTGTGAATCAAGGTTAGTACTAGTTGATTTGTGTAAAGTTGTGGTCTCTTTCTGTTGAGTGAAGCTCCTGTATTTATGTATATAATCATATGTTTAAGACATATGGTTAAAGATATGAATTTTTTTTTTATTTATGGCAAAAATGATTGAATGATTCGATTTCAACCGATTGGTTTCCAGGAGTATCATTTAGCCCAATAGTGCAATTCTAACCATTAGAACTACCACCTCTGTGTACATTTCTTTTTAATTTTCTAAACATGCTTTTTCCCATCAAATATCTGGTTACCTAGATTCGGTGGGTCTTCATTTTTAAACCTCAGTTTTGGCCTGACCAGTTCTGCAGGAGCGTGCATGTTACATGATGCTCCCATGGCTATTTAGCTAGCTCATGGCTGTAAGCACAAGATAGTTTCATTTTTCACCCACCAGAGATACTGATGGTTGTTCCCCTTTTTTCTGGTTCCAGACCGAATAGTTTGACACTGATTGACTGACGATGTTCGTGGATCATCCCATTCATTGGACATTCACGCTTTCATTCAGATGAGTAGCATTTCCATTCCTTTTCTTGGGTTTTCAGTGGCAGCATGTTCTTTTGGTTCTCTGAGTCAGCATCAATATGCTGGCCACTTACTAGGTATGTATTAGCTTCATCCTGTTCTTTAATCAGCCGGGTTGTAGTATTTTTGTTACACTATTGTTAGAAGGGTCACATACTATTCCTGACACTTTCTTGGTCAGACCATGGTGGTATTCCTGCCTAGCCACTGAACAATACATCATGAGCGAGGGATGTATTTTAATGTTACTCCATTTTTTCACACATAGGCACAAAGCACTTTTAGGACCCTCCATTCTGTAATATGGTCAGGCTATACTCTGGCGGGTTTGGGTTACCTATGCATGCTCATAGGTCATTTGTCCTAAATAAATTGCAGCAAATTACTTTCCATTGGTTAATCCATAAAACATTTATTTTTCCATTGAAAATGTTTCTTTTTATCCATTTAGGCTCAGTGATTTATACTCCTGAGTCCCCCAGAATTCTTTTGGTAAGTGCAACATACACAGTAGGGGTATATTGTATTGTGTCCTGCTGAGATAGATGGGGCTCATTAGTTTGTCTATTTCTCTGTAGGTGTTTGCAATCAGTCCTAATGAAGATTCCTCCCAAATATCTGATATGGGTCGTAATGTTGCCATTAATCATACTCTCATGAAACGCACTCTAATTCTGCGGCAAAACTGAAAGTAGCATCGCAAATGTGTCTATATAGTTTCTATTTTGTTTGTTCACAATTTTAAGGCACAGCTATTCACATATGTCACTTTCATTTGGACTGTCTCAAAAGAATAATTTGGAAACACCCCCAAACAATGATCCTCCAGGAGAACATATTGGTTTTGCTTCTCTTCTTTTTTTCCAGGACCCTCTCTTTAATCCTGAATCCCTGAAAATATGTAATATTAGATCTCGGGAAGCCCTCCTGTGTTAGGTTAGGGAACGTATAGGTCATAACAATTGATAGGTCAGTACATTTTTCAATTATCTAATTTGATCCTCTTTAACAATTCAGCAATTCACTTTTCAACGGAGGGTTTCTTTACTACCCACTACAAAACATTAATTTGACTTTTGGGATATAGTTTCTATGCACCCCCTTTCGAGGGGCAGTGTTTTGAGTGTTTTCTAGTCATTCGATTAGTTTCAACATCTTTGAGTCACTATTCCACCTAAGCAATTATTTTAAAGAATTGTTCCAACTCATCAACCCAGCATAGTACCTTTGTTTCCTTGAGCTTCATTTGTGGGATAAAGACTTAGGAACACTACGTTTTCAGACACAGTGTCTGAAGTATCACTTGTTTCAAACTCTGGTTTAGTGAGAGAAAAATTAAACAGGTCCATGAATTAAAAAAATATATATTCTTAAAGGGGGGCTGAAATCCATCTCGTGGCTGGTGACAGGATAGGTTGGAACTGGCAGGTTCTTAAATGATGGAATACATAAGGTTACCCAAGAGTTGTTGCCCCTTAACCTATGTCATCCACTATCCAGGAAAATTTTAATGTTAGTGATATGCTCCCATACCATTAGTTTCCACTCATCTCTGAATCTGCCTGGTGAGCCTCACCTAAATGGGAATACAGTGAGACTCCTATGCCTCTTGTCCCCTGGCATTGCCATTACCTGTGGCATTACCTTCCATAACCCCCAAGAGTACTGGTTATTGACTACAACCACATAATTTCCTGTATTTTGTAGGGTAGATTTGCTTTTATCAGAAAGGTATTTAGCCCCTTCTCCCTGGGGAAGGGTGCAAACTGTAAAACATATGGTCACGCCTCAATTCAACTATGTCTCGAGTAGGCTTCCATAGCAGTTGTCAAAATAATCGCTCCAATGCATACATAGCTGATAAAGGGCTATGTGTGGAGAACACAATAAAGGTCATGTCTAAGCATTTTAACATAGCAAGTGGCAACAAAATCTGTGGTCTCTGGCTCCCCCACATGAACTTATCCTACACAGCAGATCATCTGGCACATTTAGCACACTTCTTTCCTATAGAATTAGGGACACTGGATTGTTTTTTTATAGAGTCATTTGAAAAGAGACATCCTGACATCAGCACGCAAGTACAATGCAGCATCTCATGCCTTGGATCCTGAGGAGCCCATACTCAAACTGAGCATGCTGGGTTGAAAGAGCACATATTTCTGTATATGAGTGGTTTCATACATAGGCAAGCATCAATCTGGAATAGGGCTTTCATACGTGTTGGAGGACGAACAATACTCTGGGAAGACTGGTCAGCTTTACATAACCCCGCACAGGCCCCTCCAAACGACATGCAACCCTTACATTTGCTTTTGGAATGAATTAGCCAACACGCGATGTTATGTTGTGGTCGATGTTGGTCGCAGTTTTTATACACAGAGCCCTGGCCATAAATCATCATCATGAACTGTCATACATTAGTATCATAAATAATTTGCCCTCTTACAGGTCATAAATCATCCTGCAACAGTTTGTTATCCCAACCCGTTGCTGGGGTCATAAATCATTCCTGCCGGTTTTGAGGGTAAGAAAGTTTACCATTGGGTTTCACACTGATTGCATGTGGGGGGTAGCCTCTCCCTGGAGTTAGGCCCCAAATCGCTGCTTTGTTTGTCCCTTTTGTGCCCTGCCATCCGGCGAGTCTGGACTGCGAGTGCTGTCTCCATTTGCTACCCCCTTTCTCGGCCTACTCACCCTGCCGTACGGCATCCCCAAGTGAGTGGCCCTCCTCCAACACACCGCCTTGTCATTGTGCTCCATAACCAACAACTGTACCCCCTTATCCGCCACGTCACCGGGGAGGCTTACTTCTCCCGGCAGCTCCCCCTGTGTCTTCCTTTTTTTTTTTTTTGTTTCTTTGCACCCGGCCAGCTCCATTGCTCCCCATAGGTTCGACCAAAACACATGCATCCCTTCTTCTGACAGGTGAACCCCGTCTTGTGCATAACGCTCCGGGCACCCCGGGTTGATGAGGCCATGCCTGATGCTTTCCAGGCCATTGGTCTGGCAAAATCTGCTCACTGTGATGGTTAGTTTCCTCCTCGAGATTGTGCTCCTCTCCAAACCAATCTGGTTATCAATTCGGACCATATGATGGTGGTGTTACTAAAACCCCTGGCCATCCAGGTCATGTCCGCCTGGATGGTGTGCAGGAGATCCTTCCTCCCTAACTGTGCCAGGTGGTTCCCCCCAGATGGATTATCAAGATGTCTGGATGCCCTGCAGCCCAGTTTGCAATCCCTCTAGTGTTGCCGCAAGCTGGTCCCATTTCATTCCTGGATGGGCCCACCACTGGACGGACGTGTTGACTGGTCTGCCGCTCTGTTTGTAGCCTCCACGCAGCCACCAGGTGTGCATTCAGGAGACATATGAGTGGCCTACCACCCATTCTAAACAAGGATGCCTCGCTGCTGGGGCAATAATCACATTGTCAGGTGGCACCTAGCCCACATGCCCCCCCTCTCTCTTTTTTTAAAATAATTATATTAACTGGGGCCTCGGGTATGTCCTGTAGGTGTTGGACTGCCCCCTGCCCACAGCCTTGAATCCCATATCTGACATCCCCAGTCGCGCTGAAGTTGTTGCCACCCCAATCCTACAGGAATGTGATCCGAAGGCGGCCTTCGGGAACCCTGCCCTGTGCAGGGCTGGCGCATGACTGCTATGAATTGAAATTTACTTAGTAGGTTCCCATCCCTGTGCCTGAATAGGGATCCATCCCCAACGGAGGGTATCGCCATGTAGGCCAAGAGGCAGCATACTGCACAATACCTGGGGTCGCTGGTGCAATCTAGCTGCACCAGCCCCCCTCTGCCCGCCTGATCTGTTTTTTACTTTCTCAGCAACAGCTCTATGTGGGATACTCCTATCTTGACATTGACTGCCTGTAGGCATCTTAATGCTCAGCCACTGCCTGTGGGGGCCACTAGTTCGCTGACCCTAAATGCCCCAAAGAATGCTTTCGCGAAGGCCGCCCTGAAAAGTGTTTCTTCAAAAGGGTCTCTAGCCACCTCCCCCAGTGGGTCAATGAGCAGTATCAATTTCTTAAAGTCTATGGGACGCCGGTGTTGTGCTTCTCTCCCTCTGTGTGCTTCCATCCCGTTATTGCTGCTGTGCCTTTGTTAATCATCTGCATCACCCATTTGTTGTCTGACTACAGTGTTAACTACTTCATGTGTTTTAGTTTCTTTTCCCAGACCGCCAGGGCCATCACAATGGGGAACAGCTCCAGGAATGTGATGTTGACGGTGATACCTAGTTTGTACCAGTGTCGTGGCCACTGCCCTGGCACCACTTATCTCCCAGGACAGCCCCAAACCCGCTGCTGCCAGCCGCGTCCGTGAACAAGACTATCTGTCTGGCTGTCACCCAGCCCTCTCTCCATATTAGCAGCCAGTTGAAGTCCGCCACAAAAGTGTCCAACATGGCCAGGCCCAGTTTTACCCTTGCCCCCAGCCTGACGTGGTTGTGCTTCTCTATGAGCCAGCCTGTCAGCTGTGTTAGGCACCTGGCGAAGACTCTGCCCGTTGGGATTACCCTGGCAGCGAAGTTGAGTCACCCTCTGAAGTTCACGGAGGGTTGACTTTTCCCTGCTGCATATAGACCTTCTCTACTCCCTGAATTCCCTCACCTTGTCTCCAGGGAGTCTAGAGGTCCCTGGCACTGAGTCAAGTTTAATCCCCAAAAAGGTGAGCTTGGTTGTGGGACCCACCATTTTTTCCCCCGCTAGGGGTAACCCCAGGTCCTTGGCTAGGGCCTGGAAAGCAGCCAGGGTGTCCCCGCATTCTGCCGACCTGGCCTGCTCTTCAAACAGGGAGTCATTGAGGTAGTGTAACTTGCCCCCTTTGGGGTGGTGGTCGTGCAGGGCTCACTCTAAGAAGGTGATAAATTGCTCAATATATGCACAGGACACAGAGCACCCCATTGGCATTGCCTTGTCAATGTAAGATGCCCCTTTCCATTGAAAACCTAACAAGTTGTAGCTGTCTGGGTGCACTGGGAGGAGGCGGAAAGCTGCCTCAGTATCTGCCTTTGCCATGAGGGCGCCCCTCCCTTTCGCCCTTACCAAGTCTATGGTGTCATCCACCATTGTGTAACCCACTGACCAGGCTTCTGGGCTAATCCCGTCGTTAACCTACGTTCCCTTGAGAAAGTATAGATGGTGAATAAGCCTGAACCGGCCTGCCTCCTTCTTAGGTACCACTCCCAAGGGGAAGATCACCAATCCCTTAGGCAGAGGGAGGGGCATGGGCCCTCGATCCTCCCGAGTTTCACCTCTTTATCTATTTTTTGGAGAACCACCCATGGGTGTCCCAGTGCTGATTTCAAGTCTTTACGCTGCCTTTGTGTAGGGTGCCTTCGAACACAATCACAAATCATTCCTCAAAACGTTTTACTAACTATGCTGCATCCTGTTTGCTGTGGTATCTGTCGGTTAGCCTCCTGAGCTGGTGTGTGTTGATGGGGGACCTGACTAGCTGGAAACTATTCCGTTCCTTCAGGCCCCCCACTCCCTCCAGGTCCTTACTAGTGCTTCTTCTTTTCTCTTTCTTCTCCCCCCGTTGTTTGCCTCGCTTACACCCTGACTCTGCCCTCCCCCCGTAGGCTGAGCATATGTGTTTGAACTTGCAAGAAACTCCCCATGTGCACTCGTTGGATTCATATTTCCAACAAATGGCCGACGGCCCGCTGGTGGGTGAGGGTTTCCAGATGTGGTGGGATTTGGGTCTGAGAAATGACTTGCCCCTCCCCTTATAAGGTGTGTTCAGAAGCGACTGCTCGCCCGTCTCTGACCATGTCCTAACCTCCTTTGCTACCAACATTTAGTGAATGAACCCAGCTACGTCCTCCTCATTCCATTCCATTTCGGGGTGCGTTTGCATTTTTAGTCTAAAACCTTTGTCATATTCCAACCAGACCTCTCCTGGGAACTGTGTATGTGCCCCATGTATGTTAGCCTCATACAGCCAGAGGTCTGCTGCATAGTGTGGGAATTTCTCTAAGATAATGTATGCCATAATTCTGAATGCAACCAACCATTTATCGAAACTCCTTTCCCTCCTCGGCCTTTGTCTTTTCCTCCTGTCCTCGTCTTTTTTATCGCACGTGGTCAGATCTAATCCCTCCAACTGTATCTTCAACAGTGAAAAAATGTCAAAAAATTCCTTTCTCCATATCCTTTCCTTTACCAGTAAGGGAATGAGGCTTGCTAAACCCCTGGCTGTAGTGATCATTGATGGCTGCCCGGGCGATGACCTTGCTTATGCCTCTGGTGTTTGACCTATCAGAGTTGCGTTGCCTGCCCTGCTGGCACTGTCCCATGCTGTTATGGGGGACACCTTTGCCCCTCTTGATCCCTGAGCCACCTGGCTACTTAACTGCTCGGATCTGCTAGAATCACTAGTGAGCTCCTCCTGTTGCCTTTGCAAGTGCTCTAGCCACGAATTCCCTGGATCCACTAGGTGCCATGGGAGCCCCAATACCTCCCCCTGCGGTTGTGTGTCTGTTGAGGCTGGACCCTGTGTGCTTAAGCCGTTAAACAACAAAGGGGCAATGGATTTCAAACACTCCTGCTCTATTGCGCCGATATGCTCACCACTTGTTGCTGTGTTGTTGGCATCGGTGCCCGCCATCGCCGGGATGGCTGTAGGCAGCAGGGTCTCTTTCCTGCATCCTTTTTTCGACCATCACCTTTAGCGCTTTCTCGGCAAGTCTCTGCGCTACCTGGTTGCTGGTCTCTCTCGACCCCCCGTCTGCTGATGGTTTGGCCTCTCGCCAGCATCCTTGTCCAGGTGTACCTGCAGCCAGTTTGTCCTGTGCGCCTCGGATGCCGTCCTGATCTGCTGCAGGAGCTCTCCCAACTCCCCTGCCCGCTCATGGGCGCTCCGGCTCTCAACCCTATTGTGTAGCATCGGGTCACTAGGCATGTCGCTTGCTGTGAAGGGCTGGGTCGTTTTGCCCCTCGGTCGGTCTGCCCTCAGCCCTTTGCGTAGATCCCTGAGGTGCTTCTGCCCTTGCTGCGGGGTGCTGACGCTCGCCATATGCACCAACACCTGTTCTTTGGGCTGGGAGAGGCTGGTCATGTCTCCCTCGGTCCGAGCTGTCCCCAGCTCCTTGCATATTACTGTGAGGTGATTCTGCACCTTGCTGCTGGGCTTTGCGGGTTACTGCTGCTGACTGTATGCATCAAACCAGTTCTTTTTGGGGGGCTAGAAGAGGCTTGGTTGCATCACCCTCTGATCAGGCTGTCGCCAGCCCGTTGTGTAGCAGGACTTAGCTGGTTCTTGATTCCTAGCAGCAGGACTGCCAGTTATGGGGCAGTACTTCCTCTCGTTATCTCCTTTTCTTCACCTCCTTTTGTCTCTTTTTTTTTTGTAGCGCTGGAGGGCTCCTTTAAAAGCGGAGACTCCTTTCAACCCCGGCAGGCCGTGCACTGCTTAGGTTAGTTTATTTTTAAATTGGGATCTCCCTTTCGCCGCGGAGTCTACCTTTAGCAATCAAGGAAGGGGCGGGGCCTCGTCTCAGATACTTCCAGGTGGGCCATGCACCTGCTTGCAGTCCCACTTCTTCCCCTCGCTGCATACGGAGGGCTGGTCACCTCCGCTGGCCTACCTTTCCCACTTCTGTCCTCGGGGGAGGGGTGGAGGAAGTTCTGCTACTTCGCTTGCTCCCACCCCCTGCTTGACTTTGTCCTGGTGAGAGGGGGCTGTACCTGCGCACGCTCTGCGGCATTGCCCACATCGCATCATTCTCTTTGTTCACCTCGTGACTGACGGTGATAAGAGGACCGCGTAGCACCGACCTTAGCTGCAACTCCCAACTCTGCTGCAACTCTGATCTCATGCAGGATCGCGGCACCTGGATTCACTCGGGAGAGGAACGCTCCGATCCACCGCTAGTAGTCCCAGGAGCTTGGCGAGCCGATTCCGGCTGAGCCGATAAGGCCTCCGTTTCTTCACGAAGGTAAGTCCACCATCATCGTGGCACCGCTACCCGGCTCCTCGAAGTAGCATACATGAATTGTGCTGGTGGAGCAATACCTTTTAACCCCCCCCAAGCCTCCTAGTTGTGTCGGTGGCTTCTCCCATTGGGGGTCCAAACCAATACCTGGCCCCCCCATTAGCCAGGTGCTCTGGCGCGCTTGCTCTTGTAGGGGCCACCCCTCACCCCACTTTGTTATCTGGGTACGTTGACATGCCGAAACTGGATTGTTTGGGTCCACGGCAGCTGTCATGGAGCCGGCCTGTGAGACCCTCATCAGGGATGGCCTCTTTAATAGTACTGCATGGCTATGTCTAGTCATTGCAAGAACTCAGGGGCAGATGTAGGTAAAAAGATATTTGCGAGTTCTTAATATCGGTTTTTACTGAATTGCTATTAAGAACTCGCAAACCGCCATGTAGATAAAAAATCGCAAATAGTATGCGATTCGGTAAAAATCGCAAACCCCATTCCGAATCGGTATTACCGATTCAGAATTAGCGAAATCGCAATTTAAAAAAATCACAAATCAGCGAATCTGCCATTCAGGTGCATCCTGTTGACATCACACACAGGAAGTGGCCACACCCATGCTGTTTCTCTGTGCCTGAGGCTGTGGGAGAGGCAGAGAGCAGGAGCACACACCCAGGAGCTGCACAGGAGTTACCAGGCAGACACCATATACCAGGATAGACACACAGGAGAAGGGGAAGGAGCCTACAAAGAGGAAGCATAAATTTTGCGAGAAGGAGTTGGAGGTTTTAATTAAAGAGGTGGTGAAGATTCACGACCAGTTGTTTGGGAAGAAATCCCTGCATGTTCCAGAATCCTAGAAAGGAAAGATCTGTCTGGAAATACAAGGCAAAATGAATGCCATTGGTGTCACCCAGCGCTCCATCGCTGACCTGAAGAAGAGCTGGTATGACCTGCGTTCCCGTGCGAAGGAGAGGGTGGCTGACAGGCTAAAACAAGCAAAGAACACAGGTGGCGGACCATCCACAGCACCTGCAACCACACCCCCGGATTCATTGGTGGAGTCCATCATCCAGCCTGAGACCATCAGTGACATAGGATATGTGTACACCTCAGCCAGAGACAACAACAGACAAGGTAAGATGCATGCACAGCATGGCCTGACCCCCCCAAACCCCAATTCCCAATACTCCATGAGCAAGTCAGAATTCCACTCCAGTCCATATTTTACAAACAACCAGCAATGCATCATGGGATATGTAGTCCCAAAACCCATATAGCATATCAGTGAGTTAACTGAACACGAGTGCAGGGGCCCCACATCAGTCAATAAGCAAGCGGAAGGCTGTTAGTGTGAATAGCAACTCATGTAATTTAATGTAACACACATGCTGCAAGGCAGTAAATTGACATTCTGTATCCACAGGCGAACCTACTCCCCATACTGCTGAGGGGGAGACACAAGAGGCACCTGGGGAACACCATATTCAGGAGGAAGAGACCCTGTCACCCACAGATGTCACACCACCACCACCACCACCAGCCAGACCCAGGAGGTACACAGTGGGTAGCCTGCAGGAGATGGAGGGGTCAGAGGAGGAGAGCACAGGAGCTCCATAGACCATGCGCGAAGAGCCAGCACAGTCTCCTGAGACACAGTCACCCATGCAGCGTAGCCACACCAGTGGTCCCCGACGAAGACCAAGGGCACACAGTCCTAATGCGCAGGGTGATGGATTCAGTGTCTTCGCAGGTCTTGAGGGCACCATGGTGAAGGTGCAGCAGTTGCAAGTGAAGACAATACGATCAATGCAACGTCAGATGGTGTCCATGAACAAGAACCTTAGGGACATTAAGGAGGGCATCAATGGGCTGAATGACACTGTTGCAGAGGGCATGCGGGACATGGCTGAGGCAGCAAGGCTGTTGTGCAGCAAATTGGACAGTGAACGTGGCGCAAGGCGCAGGGACAAACAACGCATGGAGGGATACACAAAGGCGGTGAACCGCCTATGCAATGCCACTCCTGTCCTTAGCAGACACACAGTGGCCATGCAGTCGTAAATGGCCCACTGCAGCCAGAATGTTGCTAGGGGGTTGGTGCAGGTCCCACTGTGGTTGAACTGCTCCAGATAGCCAACATTGCTGCCACAGGGTCTGGGGATGGTGGAGACAGTGAGGAGGTCACCAGCCGCAGCAGCAATACTCCACACTTTGCTGAGCCAAGACGGCATAGTGCAAGGCAGGGGCCAGCAGCAGGACAGTCCTCTAGGGAGGGCAGTGTGCAAACTGACCGAGGCACTGCTGTGCGTGGCCGCAGGAAATGAGTCCATGCTGCTGCTGACATTCGCAGATGGGTGGGGAAACTTATGTGACCCACTGATAGTGGAATGCAATGTGCATGCAGTGTCTTAATGCCACGCTGGGCTACTCAGGGCACTCAGAGGCCAATATGGTGAGGCGGTGTGCAATCCTATTGCCTGATGTAAGGACAATAAAACTCCATTTCACAATTGTCATTAATCGCTTTGTCTCATTACTTACTTAGAAATAGTTGCGTGTGATCTCAGCACGTCTGTGTCTCCCATCTGCAGCTCCTACGACACCTGCTGCGCTGTGCAGTGGCTGTGGAAATTCCTCATCCTCTGAGTCTGAATCTGTGATTTCTACTGGGGATTCCTTCTTTGTGGCCAGGTTGTGTAGCATGGCACAGGTAGCAATGATTTTGCAGCATATCTCGGGGCGGTACTGCCGTGCACCTCCACACTTGTGGAGGCAGCGGAATCTGCTCTTCAGGAGTCCAAATGTCCGCTCCACCACATTCCGCGTGGACTTACGGCAGCATTGTATCTCCTCTCACTTGGGGTAGATGGTTTGAGGTATGGGGTGCATATGAATGCACGCACCGCATATGCACTGTCACCTAAGTGGGAAAAGATGAAACATCAATCACAGCCAACAACAGATACAACCAAGGTATTCATCAGGGTGTGTCACATGCATTTACCTAGCAGGTTTCCTTCTCCAAATTCAACCCCAGCCAGACCTGTATAGATTCCACTGTGCCTGAAGATGTAGTAGTCATGCGTGCCCCTGGAAATTTCGCTACTATATCAGTTATCATGTGAGACGCATCACAAATGACCTGAACGTTGATCGAATTATATGATTTCCTGTCCCGATATATGTACTCAGTAGCAGAGGGGGGGCAGATTGCGATATGTGTCCCATCGATGCACCCTGTGACATGTGGGAACTGGGCCATCTGATAAAAATCCATCTAGGTCTTATGCAGTTCCATTTGCGTTGTGGAAAACCGGATATAATGGTGCATTCTTTGAAGCATGGCATCCAGGAAGGTTTTGAAGAAGCGTGACAGGCAACTCTGTGAGACACCTCCAGCCACAGCTATCACCCCCTGGAAACTACCTGATGCAAGTAGGTGCAGGGAACAAAGGACCTGCACATGTGGTGGAATTGCGTGCGCCCTGCGTGACTGCTGCTCCAGGTTGGGGTGCAGGTCACGTATGAGGTCTAGGATGGTAGTGGGGAGAAGCCTGTACCTCTCATGTATTTCTTCTTCTGTGAGTTGGAAAAGGGTGATGCGCACTCTGTATAAGCGTTCCTGTCGCCTCCTCATCCACTGTGCTGCCGCTTGAATCCGCATCCGCCTTGACGGCCGCCATTGTGTTGAGACTGATGCATTCTGGGGCTGTTTATATGCAGTGCGCCTGGTTACCACTTGCTTTGAGTTGGTGGTAATTTGCGACTCGCAAATAGCGATTTTCCGGGAAATCGCTATTTGCGATTTGTCTTACATTGGTCTGTGATTTATTTTTAGTGATTTTGCAGTTTGCGAGGCTCTATTTTGGAGTCGGTGGGTCAAATTTGCAAAATAAGGGATCGCTAACTGACCGCATTTTTTTTGCGATTCCTTAATTTGCGCTTGCCTTTTTCCCTCTCTACATTTCACATGGGTCTTTTGCGATCATAAACGTAGAAATTCTGCGAATTTCTGCGTTTGCGATAGGTATTTCGCTAGCAATGTGAGGGCTCTGAGGCATCTGCTATGGTAATGCCTCACCATACGCAGCATTTAACAGAAAGTTGTGGCAACAATAAATACTAATGGTGGAGTTTATAAGGACTTTTCTCCGAGACTAGTTTTACTTAATTTTGTGACCTATTTGTCCAGACTGACTTACTGCTTAGAGAGGTGGGTAGATACATATACAGCGGTGGCGATAAAATGTGCCATTATTGGTGCTGGCAGCAAATCTCTCCAACATCCCATGAACACTGATTCCAGGAGATGCTTGCAATTTCATCTTATAAGAGTATAATCTAAATGATGGTGGACGAGCAGCATATCGTTGATGCAATATGGACTCCATTTCTTTCTGATTCTACTGTGTGAACTTTCGATGATGTTGTGTGTCATTGACAGTTGTCAGAGAGGTTTCTATCTCTAGAAGTGATATGGTGTGAGCGGTTTGTGGAGATATAATTCATAGACCTATTGCTTAGTATAGATATGTTACTTTGTTTCTCGCAATTTGAAAAAGACACCCTAAGCTTGCAACTTCGAATTTGCACTTCAGTAGCAATATCTAAACCCATTTTGTGATTCAATTAGCACCGAATCAAGACAACGCTCCCAGCTGCCTCCAGGTGTTGTATTAAGGTACGACTCACAGTTATGATCATTCACTGCTCTGTATAAAGAAGGGCTATAAATAATATACATGTCAATCAATTAATCAATCAGGAGAATTGTAAGCGCACTACTCACTCTTGGGGGTCTCAAGGTGCTGGGTTCGGTGGGGGTTTGCAGCTCCGTTCAGTTGAAGAGCCAGGTCTTGAGTGTCTTCCTGAAGATGTTCAGGGAGGGGGTGTGTCTGATGTCGATCGAGAGCTCATTCCAGGTCTTGGCAGAGATGTAGGAGAAGGCTCTTCCACCTGTCCTGGCTTTGCGGATACATGGGATTTCAGTGAGGGCGAGGTTGGCGAATCGGAGGTTTCTCTTGGGTACGTAGAAGGAGATCCTCTCGTTGAGGTATTGGGGTCTGGCGTTGTGGAGGCATTTGTAGGCGTGGGTGAGTATCTTGAAAGTGAATCTCTTCTCTATGGGGAGCCAGTGGAGGTTGCGCAGGTGTTGGGTGATGTGTTTGTGTCGAGGGATGCCGAGGATCCCGGCATAGAGGGAGTTTCCGTAGTCCAGTCTGCTGGTTATGAGTGCGTGGGTGATGGGGGATCCATTTGAAGGTCTTTTGGAGGATGTGGAGGGTGTTGAAGAAGCTGGAGGCGAAGCATTGACTTGTCGGGTCATGGAGAGGGAGGAGTTGAGTATGGTGCTGAGGTTTCGGGTGTCGTCTGTGGGGGTGGGGGGGCTGCCGAAGGCAGTGGGCCACCAGGTGTTGTCCCTTACGGAGGGGGATGGTCCAAGCACGAGGACCTCTGTCTTCTCCGAGTTGAGCTTCAGGCAGCTGCTGCTCATCCAGGATGCAACATCCTTCATTCGTTCCTGGAAGTTGAGTCTGGTGGTGACGGGGTCCTTGGTGAGGGAGAGGAAGAGCTGGGTGTCAACGATGTAGGATACTATGCTGAGTCCTGGCTGTCTGATGATAGCTGTGAGGGGGGCCATGTAGATGTTGAAGAGCAGTGAGTGTGCGGTGGGAGACAGTGTTGAACGCTGCAGAGAGGTCGAGTAGGATCAGGGCCGTGGTGTGTCGTTGGTCAAGGATGGTGTGGATGTCGTCTGTGGCAGTGAGTAGAGCGGTTTCGGTGCTGTGATTGCTTCGGAATCCGGATTGGGAGGGGTAGAGGATGGAGTTTTCTGCAATTAATTTTGTTAGTTGGGCATTGACAGTGTTATCAGTGACTTTGGCCATGAAGGGGAGGAGGGTGATGGGTCAGTAGTTCTTGAGGTCTGTGGGGTCTGCTGATGGCTTCTTGAGCAGGGGTCTGACTTCTGCTCGTTTCCAGTCATTGGGAAAGGTGCCGGTCTTGAGGGTGGTGTTGATGGTGAGTCGTAGTTCGGGAGCGATGGTGGTGGCGGCTCAGTGGTAGATGTGTGGTGGGCAGGGGTCTATGGGGGCCCCTGAGTGGATGCCTTTCATGGTCGAGGTGGCGTCTTCAGTGGTGAATAGGGTCCAGGAGGAGACGGTAGGCCGGGAGTCGTTGCTGGAGAGGGAGGTGGTTATGGCGTTGTGTCTGGTCGTTGAAGTGGATGTGGAGGCTCTTGATTTTCAAAAGGAAGTAGGATCTGAGCTTGTCGCAGAGGTCTTGGGACGGGGTGAGGTCCGTGGTTTCGCTGTGGGGCTTTGTGAATTCCTGGATGACGCTGAAGAGTTTCTTGGAGTTGCTGGAGTTGGCCATGATCTTGTTTCGGATGAAGGTTCTTTTGGTGGATCTGATGTGTTGGTGGTATTCTGTCATAGCGTTCTTGTAGGTGGTGTAATCTTCTGGCATTTTGATGTTTCTCCAGATCTTCCCGAGACGTCTGCAGGTGTGTCTGGATTCTTGGAGGACAGTGGTGAACCATGTGGCCTTCCTTGAGCGCTGTCTGTTGGAGTTGCATAGGGGTGCGAGTTAGTCTGCGCAGTTGTAGATTTATCTGTGGAGTTCTTTGGCTGCGCGGTTGGCGTCGGTGAAGGTGGTGGGGGCGTCGCGGTTGAGGGTGTAGTTGAGCTGCTCCTCAGTGATTTTGCTGCAGTTCCTTCATGGAGGGTGAGTTGCAGGTTTGGAGGCGGTGGGTTTGCTGCCGTTGAAGTGTACGAAGTGGTGGTCCATCCAGGGGGATTACGTGGTGTGGCTGAAGTGGATGTTGTTACCTCCTGCAAAGATGGGGTCGAGGATGTGTCCTGCCTTGTGGGTGAGCATGGGACGAGCTGTTTTTCAGGCCGATGTGTACAAGGTTGTCCAGGAGGGTGGTGGAGTTGGGGTCACTGGGTTGTCGAGGTGGAAGTTCAGGTCTCCAATGAGTATGTAGTACATGGTGGCGATGGCGTGGGGTGTGATGAGGTCGCCAATGGTTGTGGCGAACGAGGAGTGAGGTCCGGGGGGTCTGTAAGCGAGGGTGCCGCAGAGAGTGGTTCTAGGGCTGGTCTGTATCTAGAAGTGAAGGTGCTCGGTGGTGGAGAGGGAGTCATTTGTGGTGGAGGTGGAGAGTCTGAGGGTGCTCCTGTGTGTGATGGCAAGTCCCCCTCCTGGGCGGTTGGGGCGATCTTTCCTCTAGATCTTGAACCGTCGGGAATGGTGGTGGCAATGTAGGGGGCAGAGGAGGCGTTAATCCAGATTTTTGTAAAGAAGGCGATGTCTGGTGAGAGGGTGTTGAGGAGGTTCCAGATCTCAATGGCGTGTCTGTGCAGGGAGCGTACGTTGAGGAGGATGCACCTCCGGGATTCGGAGGAGTTGGCGTTCGGTGCAGAGGTAGTTGCCCTCAGGGTGCTGATGGTGTTGAAGGTCTGGCAGCAGTGGCGGCAGGAGAACTGTCCGTGGGTGGCGCTTGGCGTGGACAGCTGGCAGTTGTTGTTCCTCCCGGGGTTGAGTGCGAGGAGGGTAGCTACGTCGTAGCTGTGGATGGTTGGAGATCCAGGGTTCCTGGCAATGGTCGCGGTCGGGTTGTGGATGGGCGCAGACAGGCTTGCCTTTGGTGTGCCAACGGCGAGCGGAGTGGGCACGGAAGAAGGCAGCAGGCACAGAGGGGCATGAGAAAAAAGGCACAAGTCAAAAAAATACAAAGCACAATACAGGGGCCCAAGAAACAAGGCACAAAGAAGTAAAAAATATGGGGCATAGCTTAGGGGCTGACAACCAGGGGCACAATACCTGAGAGGAGAGCGGACTCGAACCCTGCTAGTCAGGGCAGCGTCACCACAACAGAAGTGGCACACCAGTGGAACTGCGGGGCTGAGAGCAGATCTCTGAACACTTCAAATAAATATAAACCTTTAGGAAAAGCAAACAGCCATTTATTTTGTCCAGAAATTCATACAATTATACATTAACTCGATCTTCAATACTTAAACTTAGAAACCAATAAAAAATGAACAGCAAGAAGTACCTGAGCAGCCCCTGATTCTCACATTTACATACCCAGCGGTGGGTATTTTGCATCTCTGTCCAGGCCCCTCCATGGTGTCCTGCCTGTTATAAGTGTGTTTCCTGCACTGACGGCTTCAGAATCAGCCCTGACTGAGCAGCAGCGATGGAGGTGAAGGCGCCAACCCAGGTCTTCCTGCTGCTTCTGCTGTGGATTCACGGTGAGAGCTGTGGGTGCCGGGCTCTGGGTTATTGATCAGTGAAAGAGATCTATTTTTAACATATTAAACATATCTGCGATGGGAAGTACATTTATCTCTCAAGGATTCATAATCTGCAAATGGTGCTGACTGATGAATCGTGTAATTAAATGTCTTTCTGTCTTCAGAGTCCAGAGCGCAGATTGTGCTGACTCAGACCCCAGAAGTCCTCGCCGTGTCCCTGGGAGAAACCATCTCACTCCGATGTCAGTCCAGCTCATCCCTCCTCGGTTATTTACACTGGTACCAGCAGAAGCGCGGAGAAGCCCCCAAGCTTCTCATTTATATGGCCACCAATCGCCAGCCCGGGGTCTCGGACCGCTTCAGCGGCAGCGGGTCCGTCTCTGACTACACTCTCAGCATCAGCAGAGCCGAGGCCGACGACGCCGCGGATTATTACTGTCAGCAGGGCTACAGCTACCCGCGCACAGTGACATAGAGGCGAGCAAAAACTGCAGCTTCCTCTTTGTGAGCTCAGCTCTCTGACAACCATCACGGCTGCTGTGCAGGACCCGTGACATTCAGTGAACACCTGGGCAGACGGGGCATGACTCTTCACTCATCGAAGGATGTTAGCTACGTCACATAAGTTATGATTTTGAGTGTAATATTTAGCTGCTGAGAGGTCGTTTCATTTGAAATCTAGTTTGACTTTTCTTTAGGATTTTGCGTTTTCAGCTGAGGTTTTTCATGTCTCATTTCTTTCTCGGTTGTGATCAGCATGAACCATACCAAACATTTCTTTTTTATTAGTGTTTGCCCATTCATAAAGTGCCAAAGTGACACTATTTACTGCCTCAAAACACTTTAAGACATACAAATACAGCACATAAATACAATAAGATGAGGCAAAGCCAATAAGTCTTGCTCTGTTTAAACAAGCATTGCCAACACCAGAAGGTCACAATTGGAACTGAAAATGCCAGGCAGACCCATCAGCTTTGGCAGCCCTTGTTCAAACTGTACACACAGTCCCTATAATTAAAACTGTGTGCTTTGCACCTGCCAAAGATACACTGGTACTGGTAAATGTTATTTGCATAATTAATAAAAATCTTACAATTACTACATTCTTAGAGAAAACACACCAATTTAAAATACAGACCAAACATTTTTTACATTTCCTAAAGTCTAAAATAGTTTTCTTAAATAAACATAAACACAATTTATAGACATTACATCAGACCGTCATCTTTACAGGACTTAATATAAATAGTGTCAATTAATAGTTCTATAATTTATGTGTGATATCATATCAATAGTCCTAAGATTTGTCCTTAAATATTTTAGACTTCCAGATTTCCTGTGGGCAACTCATAAGTATCCAACTTCTTTTTAACAAGTAGCAAATATTTAGTAAAATTGGCGTTCATTTTAATATCCGTTGGACTAAAACAAACTACCATGGCATGTCTGCAGGTACGGACACCTCTGTCAATGAAGCAGTTTTTCAAATATCATTTTCTTTCCGCCATCATTACTGCACATATACAAACAAAATGCAAAATACTTTCGTCCCATAGCTTGCATAGTCTCCACATAGTCGGCTTAGATGGTCTCAACCAGAGCACTACATGTTTTAAGCCAGGGAAGTTGCCGAATCGTGCTTTAATAAAAGTGTTTTTGGTTTCTACGGACCATGGTATTTCTAAATATGGTTGGACCTTAAGACTTGTATATTCCTGGACCAACATCCATGCGTGGGATCTCTTAATATACAGTTCTTTGTCTTTTGAAAGGGACAACTGTTTAACTGATTTGTTAATTATTTTCTTAAAACTTTGTACTGTTAAAGACGTTTCCCAGATCTCAGCAACTGACAATTCTTCAAGGGCTTTTTGCAGATATTTATAGAAGGACAGTTTTTAGGTCTCGCCTACGCAGCGCGCATGCGCTGCATAGGAAAGAGACTTCTTGAAATCGATTCAGCTTTGCAGGCAAAAACGTGCATGCGTTGCATTGCTTTCAATGCAACACGTGCACGCTTGGCGATTCCCTTGCGGGAGCGAGCAGCGCCATATGTTAGCTATTATTGCGCTCGCTCCCACAAGGGAAACGCTGCCTGCTCTCGGCCGCACTCCTCCCCACCCCCTAATTGCGCGAGGCGCACGCGGTTGTTTTTTTGAAAGGGGACTCCAGTCCCTTGTGCCCAACGAGAAGAGGTGTTGCTTAACGAACTACAAACATGAAGCACTTTTGTGCTTGGCAGTTCTCTTTAAGAACACCAGCAGCAAACATTCATTAGCAACACGTTTAATGTTTCAAAAATGTACCCAGCACATTCTAATTAGTTGCTAAAGAAGTTTAATAAATGTAATTTACAAGCTCCACATATCTGTTTAAAAAATAAACTATTGTCACGTTCAGCCATTTAAAACCTCAGTTACACCTTTTATTTTGTGGAAACAATACAGTGATTTATAAAGAAAAAATTTAAAACCAAAAATGTCCTTTTTTTATTATATATTTGTGATCGTTACATTGCCATGTCTGTAAAGTAGTCCCATAACCATCTAGGTACGGATTATTATAAGGACATCGGACCTCCTCTTTGTGTCGTCACGTCCTGTCTCGTCATTTGCGGATTGCATATAATAATTAACCCCGCCACTGTTTTTCTTGAGGTTTGTGTCCTGTTATTAGTTCATCCAGTGACTAATTCATCCACACAACTGTCAGATAAGCAGAGCGCTGGATACAGTGCTTAATTAGTAAATTACTGAGTGCCGGTGCCCGAAGTTTTTCTCAGTAGTCCACAGCAGCCGGTGCTGCTGATTGTCACGGTTACAAAATATAAAGGGCGGTTACTCTAGTTTTTTTTTTTCATCCTTGCCTTGTCCCTTTGCCACTGTTTTCTGTCCATTTCTTCCTCCTACTTCCCCACTTTTCCGCTTTTTTGTTCTGGGTTAAATCGGTTGATGAAAAATACACCCCTGCACTGTATGCAGTGGGACCTACCTGCAAACACCAGCTCAAATTAAGCACTGGCTAGAAGTAAAAGGCACGCTCCAATATTGAACGTTGAGAACGTGTGATGTAGCGCACCCTTTGGTAGATGTACGTTTTGGAAACAGAGTTTGAATCTCATGTTCCCAACTTGTCGAAATTGTGTGATCTTGGGCCCTTAGAGGAGGAGGAGAGTAACTAGGGTCTAGGGGCTGGAGCTGCACACTTTGATACTGGTAAACCAGGTTCTATCTGAGATAGTGCTCAACATCCTGTGATTCTGGGCAAACCATTGAAGCGCCCTGTGCATTAAAGCAACCGAATGTGTGAGGCGCTGTTCTCTCGAGAAGCGCTCCAATGTCCCAGGTCCGGTCCCCTCTATTAACAAGCATTGGCATAGCCAATAGGTCTCACCGTTGGGACCTTATACGTGTTTAGCCATGCAACAGTTGATGTTGTTGCACCAACGATATTGTGCTGGATAACTAAACACTTATAAGGTCCTAAAGGCGAGACCTATTGGCTATGCCAATGCTTGTTCATTTTGTTGCATTTCTTTCCACAAAAATGTGCACATTGGGTTCTTGATATTAGTTTTAATTTGTCTCCAGGTCTTAATGTACTGACCCATTCTTGCACGTTGTTGATTATAAAAGCAACATTCCAGCCTTATCTGAGCAGGTGATACATTAAGTGGAAGATGAAATAGAAGTTTAAATGTATTTGTAATAGCATTATTTAATAATGCAGAATCCATACCACAGAGTATTTCACTTCCATATGTAAGGCTCGGGAGCAATTTCGCTTTTATTACATTTATTAATGGGGTATAAGTTGGGCCTCCCAAGGAGCCTTAAAGTAGGCGAAAAGCCCCTTGTAGGCTTTTGGCTCTTTTCTTCATCTCCATTTTATGATATGAAAAAGATCCTTTCTCGTCAAACAGTATCCCAAGATATTTATAACATTGAACTTTTTCTAGTTCCCGCTTTTGGTGGTACCATTTGTATTGACTGCCCTTCCGTTTCTTGGTACTGAGTTCCATTACTTTTGTTTTTGTTTCGTTTATAGTCATTTTGTTCTCAATTGAATACATTGATGTTTTGTGTATTAATCGCTGCAGCCCTATCCTTGTTTGGCTTAGCAGGACCATGTCGTCAGCGTATAATAAATTTGATATTTGTTTCTCAGCCAGCTTTGGTGAGTCTGCTAACTCATTGCTCATTGCAAGGGTAAAGTCTGATAAAAATAGATTAAATACATATGGGGCTAAAACTCACCCTTGCTTTAGGCCTTGAGTTGTTTTAATTTTCCTCAAAAGGTTTGAGCCATTCCCTAGCCGGACTCTTGTCCAAGTATCGGTATATAACAATAGTATTGCATTTAAAAGGCTGGAGCTAATGCCATAACGATCCCGTTTCCTCCATAAAATCTGCCTATTCACACAGTCAAAGGCAGCTTTAAAATTAACGAAACATAAATATAATGGCTGTTTTTTTTTGTTTTATATTTTTCCATTAAAATTCCCAGTGTTAACACATTTGTTGTTGTACCTTGACCTTGTACAAAACCCGATTGGTTCGGTGGAATTAAATGGTTTTCATTAGCCCAGTCAATTAACTCCTTAAGTAGAACCAATGCAAATAATTTAGCTTCAATGTCATGGAGCATAATGAATCTGTAATTGGATGGGAGGAACCAGTCCCCACTTTTATATATAGGAGAAATGATAGATCCCTTCCATGACTCTGGGACTGTTCTTGATTGGAGAGCGTGGTTAAATACTGGTGTTAGATAGCTCGAGCAATATGATGCTTTCTCCTTATACAACACAGCGGGAATCCCATTTGGGCCTGGGGCACCATTGGATCTCTGATTCTTTATTAATTGATATACTTGGTTTCCTGTTATCTTTATTGAGTTATTTTTCTTTTCTCCTCCTAGTCCATTTATAGCCCAATCTGTAGAATTCATAGCCATGTTAGGACTAGGAGTAGGATTCAAATGCATATCAATAAACGATACCCAATCAGATTCAGTCACTGTTGATGAAGTAGATTTCCTACTAGATCTACTCAGTTTATTTACTAGAATCCAGAAGTCTCTTGAATTACTCCTTTTGCAAGCATATAGAGCTTTTGCCCACAGCAATTGCTCTTCTTGCATTTAAAATTTTTGTCCTTCCAGACCATTTTCCTTACTTCTTTATTTATCCTTTTATGTTCCACTCTGTAGATTAAATTAACCGGCAACTTTTTTACCAAGCTCAAGATTCTGTTACGTTCTTTTTTTAATTGATGGCTTTCAAATGAGATTTTCACCAATGAACATGCTGTTTTTTTCCTCCACTGACCTTTATTAGCATATTTTTGAGATTGACTGGTAATTAATTCCTTTGTGAACAGAGACCAGTTTTCGACAGCTTTCGAATAATCTCCTTCAAAGTGAAAATCAACAATTGCCTGCGCAGTGTTTGTAATAGAATCTTTGATGCTATCTGACCAATAAAGTTTCTTATAATTTACTGTCACTATTTCTCCCGGAAGTGTTGTATAGTTTTCAAATCTTCGGCCATTTAGGCTTAACTCAATTATTTGTTGATTGTGGTCGCTTATATCTGTTCCCTCTATCTGATAAGACAAAATGTTATGAAATAGATTCAACGATGCTATGGTATAATCTACTCTAGACCTGTGATCCCCTGCTTGAAAAGTCCATGCTGGTGGCGAATCTCGAGGAAATCGCCCATTTAGCACTCTTAGACCTAAGATACCAAAGATACATGATTGAAATGCACTGAAAATACACAAATTCCTGGCCCAAATGTTATGTTCCTCTGCCCTGGAAGCTTTGAATAGCTGTGGTCAGCCCTTTCCTGAAGCAGGCGGGACCACCTTCCAGTTACACGTCTGCTGCTACCCTATAGAGGGGTAAGAGGGCAGGGGCATCTCAACAGATACAACACACATCATCAAGGCTACACAAATAAATGATCCTCATATGCACAATGAAGAGCGGCGGGAGGGTAAACATCTCCATAGGTGCCCTTCAGAAGGATTGGATTGGAAACACACACCTCCACCTGTTCTACAGAGAAGCATGGGAAGGACAACCTCTGTGTAGTGGGTCTTGACAGATTCACTCCCATCAGACGTCTAGTGGTGTTGCGCTGTATAAAGTGTTTGGATGCCATGGATAGCTGGTAATATGCGTTGCAGATGGTTGGACAGAAGACTTATCTGACATGCACACTACAAATGTGGGCAAGAGCACCCTGGAATGGTCGCTATTGCAAAAGTCACACGCCAGCCTGTGCACTACGCACGAGTTGTGAGGCAAATGGACCACTGTATGAACTCTAGAGAACTGTAGAAGATTAAAAGAACTCCTGCAATAGCAACAAGATTAGAACATTGGTAGAATTTACCACATGGCAAGCTATAGAGAAGGAGGGGGCATAGGTATTCCCACACTTAGACTACAGAGAAGAAGGAGCATAGACGCACCAAATCTCTCTAACTACAACATAGTGGAAGAGTAGACAGAATCCAGAGTGGTAGGAGAAAATGGATGCAAAAGAGGGATGGAACGGGAGGCGAAGCTTGAAAACCCACTATAGAGGCCTGGAAGTGGAAAGACAAGCCACTCCACATGGATGTCATATCCCCCAAAGCTAGAAAGGTGTAAGAATTCCCATGAAGCTTCACAGGTGAGATAAAGAGCAACAGTGAAAGATATGAAATGAACTGGTTAGAAGGGCCGTGCTACCAGCAGCTATTGTAGAGTGCTGGCACCACCCGTTGAGACATGTTGACAGGAAATGATAATGGCACCGAATTTATAAAGAGAAAAGGAAGGTCTACCAATATCAAGCATCCAAGCATGCTCTGCAGGGCTAACTCTGCATTTTATGCCAACTCAACTAATATATTCAAAGGTAGAAATACAAAAGCTCTTACTTCCAAAATGTGGACAATAGTGAGGTACAAAAGGGGCATTTCTATCAACAGATGTGATGGAGACTGTTAGACCTGGCCCTTTTGACAGATTGATCCCCCAACTTTTTGCCTTTTAACCTCCTATTATTCTGACCCTGTTTTCATTGGATTCTGGGCATTTTATCACTGCTGACCAGTGCTAAAGTGCATATGCTCACTGTATTAATTGTGACAATGATTGGTTATCCATGATTGGCATATTTGATTTACAGGTAAGTCCCTAGAAAAGTGTATGCTGAGTGCCAGGACCTGTAAGCCAATTGCTACTAGTGGGCTTGCAGCACTGGTTGTGCCACCCACATAAGAAGCCCTGTAAATGTAGCTCAGACCTACCACTGTAGTGTCTGCACGTGCAGTTGTAAACTGCCATGTTGCCCTGGCAAGTGCACCCACTTGTCAGGCCCACACCTTCCCTTTCTTTACAAGTAAGGCACCCCTAAGGTAGGCTCAAGGTACCCCCATGGGCAGGGTGCAGTGTATGTGAAAGGTAGGACATGTATTGGTGTCTGTGACACATCCTGACAGTGAAGTACTGTGTATTTTGTTTTTCACTATTGAAAGGCTATCTGTCCCACAGGCTTATCATTGGGGCTGCACTGTAACATGTTCACATGTGTAACTTTCAATAGGGAAAAGTTAGGAAAATGGAGTTTAGGCTCTCTGAACTTAGAATGTATTAACGCACCTTGTGGCAAAGGTAGTTTTTAAATTCTGTGTTCGAGAATGCCACTTTTAGAAAGTGGGCATTTTCTTACTTTACTATTCTTTGTGCCACTGGCTGCTTGTGCATTCAGCATCTGGTGTTTGAGTGACAGGAGCTGGTATGTGCATTCACTCTAGACAGGTACTGGGGGGGTTGAGATGTGCCCTGCCTTGTCTGTGTGACTCATCGCAGGACTGGATCCCCGCACACAAAGCCCTCCACGACACGGGACTCGAATACCTTAACAACTGCCTCTCGTTCTACACTCCCACCTGCCAGCTCCGCTCCGCCAGCCTCGCCCTTGCCACCGACCCAAGGATTCTCAGAACCACCACCGGAGGACGATCGTTCGCCTACCTGGCAGCCAAAACATGGAACTCCCTCCCCGCACACCTACGTATGACCCAGGACCATCTCACCTTCAGGAAACACCTCAAGGCCTGGCTTTTCAAGCAGTAGCAGCACCCCCCCCCCCCCCCCCCCCCAGCACCTTGAGACCCTCACGGGTGAGTAGCGCGCTTTATAAATGTATTGATTGATTGAGTGACTGAATAGACCTGGTCTGCATTTAGAGTGGTGGGAGGAGTTTTGCTTGCATCAGAAAAGGCTGTGTCTCCTTTTTCATAATGCTATCTCCGCCCCCTGTAGTCATGCTGCATCAGAGAGGACAGGACTGGTTTGTACTGGTTTCAGCGACCCTTTCAGTAAAGAGAGCAATAACAAAATGTAGTATAAGGTTTACACCTAAAACCCCAGGATTTCAGATTACTTCCAAGAACAAAAGGACCCTACCTAGAAAAAGAGCAGAAGGACTATGTGAGGAGCAATGCCTTTTCTGAGTGAGGGATGGGTTAGCCTGTAGTTGCAGCTTCTGTCTGTGGTGGAGGAAAAGGGCTGACTCTTTTTGCCCTGCTGTGGTATCCTGCTTGGTAAGAATCTCCATGGGCTTGTGTGAGCTTGCCTAATGTTAGTATCAGGGAGATAAAAGACTTCAAGGAAGATATTTGCTATAATCCAAAAGAAGCTCCTCGGAGCAGGAGAAAGGACTGGACACTTCTGTCTGTATTTGCCAAACAGCGCGTGGTTAGTGCTGTATTCTTCATCTGAAAAATAGTTTTTTTGCCTGAAGGAAGAGCTGGATTCCATGAAGATAGCGCGTTTTGGGAGTTGCGTGTCTCCCAGCTCGTAGAGCACTGTATTTGGCTATCTCTCCCTGGTTATTTCACTACAGCGCATGTGGAGCACTTTGCTAGGTTGCAAAAAAGTCTGGGCCGTGGCGTGGGCTCATCCTGCCATGGGTGTACGGACTGCTCGCCGCAGCGCCGCACCAGGAAATCCCCCTTCAGTGCGGTCCCCTACCTTTGGAAAGGCAGCTGCACTGAGTGCAGCCTAAGGGAGCGGAGGAGCTCTGCTGTCATCCTGCTGGGAGCGGGTCGGCAAGGAAAGCTGCGCCTGCCCTCCACTGCAGAAGAGGAGGAGGCATGCCAATTCAGCAGGAAAGGGGAAACTCAGCAAAGTCTTCCGGTGATGTCCACGACATGAGTCCCTCCTTTCCCCGAACCCTACGGTCAGAAGGTAACATGGCCCTCCGACAAACCCAATGTGGCTGGTGTCGGGGTCGCAGGGTGGATAGCTTAAGCCTGTATCGGCAACGCAAGGTTGCAGACAACCAGCTACTGGTGAGGGAGGGGGTCTCGCAACTAATGTGGGCATTGCGGGTGCCTCGTTTTGTTTGATTGGGCCCATACTGGGGGCATGGCGGCTTTGTCCTAAGGACGGGCGAAACCTCCACGGAGGCCCTGATTCCCTGATTTCACCTAGGCTCTTGTTTAACGTTTTGAAAGCGGCTGTTCTCTACCTACCTTGGGGGGTAGGAGGCCTAGTACCCCCGCGTAAGGAACAGGAGCCCCGTAGGACTTGTATTAGGAGCGCAGATGCCGCTTCTAGTGTGTGTATGATATTGATTTGGTAATCTTGCACAAAAAAGATCTGGGGATTTATATGAATTTATAACTACAGCATTTTGTGCCCTAATGTTATGATTGATGGCAAGTACACCTGGCAATGATAGGATGACAAGCATCCTTTCCAGAAACTGCCTACTATGTAAAGTGATGGTGTAGAGTGTTGTTTTTATAATGTCATCTTTATAACATTTGCAATTTATAAGTGCACTACCTGTTATGTTTATGACCATTGCCTTAGGGCAAAGTGATTTCTAGTCTATGTCTGGTTATGACATTTGCCTGGTTGGCAAGCTGATTTATGTGAATGTGGTCTAATGTGCTTTACATACAATAAAGTGAATATTGCCAAAACGTGATATGACATTTGCCTAGTGGCAATGTGATTTATAATCTGTGTGATTATGACAACTGTCTAGCTGGCAGAGTAAATTATGTGGTTGTGGTCTAATATGTGTTTGATGTATAATACAAAGAATATTTGTATATAACCTTTTGTGGAGACTCTTTTTGTGGTGTGCCTAGTGTGTCACTGGTGTGTGTTGCACAAACGCTTTACACATTGCCTCTGGGATAAGACTCACTGCTCTGCCCAGCTACCAAGAGGGGAAGCGGGGTCATCTTGGGTGTGTAAATCCCTTACCTTGACTAGACTGGTGGGTTCTGCTTGGCTTAGGTGTATACCCTAGCTAACTAGAAACCCCATTTCTAACAGAGACACAGGAGAGCGATTGCACCTCAGCTAGTGCTCGTTTAATAGGTAGGTTAGTTGAGGGATGCCCTGGATACCCTCATGAGCGATTAGCTGCGCTCACTCGTGAGGCCTTGCTATAGAGACCCAGGAGCCACAAACAACCACGCCTCAGAGACACAGGGGGGAAAGACACTTAGAATGAATATTATAAAGGTATGTATGATGTTTTAGTTGGGCAGCAGACATGGGTACTGATAAGACGTTACATAGAACTTGGGATCCTTGGGGTGCTACAGAAAGGGTAGAAGGCAAAGGCCCATTTATACTAGGGGTGGGCGGAATTTCTGTAGTCGCGTTACACAAAGTTCCACGAAACAGTAAAAAATCACAACGAGCTAGGCAGAATTCCACGAGCACGCGAAATTGCTTGCTCCGCCTGTTCGCGATGCGTTTTTCCTGTTCGGGGACGCTGTTTGCGTGCTCAGAGGAAAATATCTTGCAAACTTGGCCATGCGGTTGCCAATTGGCGCAGCCATCTTGTTTCATTTGTCCTGCCCGCTCGCGATTCGTGTTTCCTGTTCGCGAATGCAGATGTCCGATGGTGTGTCCGAATGACATGTTCTCGATCGCTCAATCTCGCGGGATCGCGCGGCCGGCTACCAAAATCTCGTGGCGCACGCGAACGGATAGGAAAACTCGTTGGCGAACGCATGGATCCCGGCAAGTCGCTATCGTGCACGTGAACACGCATTTTAAATGCGCAAACAAGGAAAAAATTCCACTATGCCGCGGATCGCGGAATTTTCCCCAATTCCGCGTTCTCCGTGGAACGCAGAATCGCCAAAATTCTGCAAATTCAGCGAGCAGAGCGTAATTTACCACCCAGGCCTAATTTACACCAGTGGCTGAGAAACTATCAAAAAGGAACAAATGGTAATGCTCGGCATTACCCTGTAGTACACAACTTCCAATTGATGATGGGAAGCATCACTTGGAGTCAGTAAAAGAGGGTCTGAAAGCAGTTGTGACCACCCCTCATCAACAAGAACCAGAGGCACGGGCGGAGCACATAAAAACACGGGAAAAATGAAGAGGAAAAAACAAAGTTATAAATCATCAAGGTGCAACATATCTCTAAGCAGAAGAAAGAAGTGAAGTGGGATACAGAGAAATGACCACAGATGTTGCATCGAGTGATGTATGGATATTAGCAGAGCCCTAGGACCAGTTACACTGAGACATCAGTGAGGTGAAAGACCCATCAATAGAGGTTCATTTGGCTCCAGAGGTGGACATTGCAGAATGAGAACCTTATAGGTTGTGGCTTACAATGTGTGAGGGCGGTAGGCGGTACTTTCGGAAAATATGTGTAGCCCAGACCAGTAAGCTTACATTTAGTTTGAATGGATTACAGTTTAATTGAGGTATTTGCAGGGGTCCAAGGAAACCAGGAAACATGGCTGTTAAGGGATGGGAGAAGAACAGGGGGTCCAGGAGAGGTAGTAAGCACAGTGGTTAATTTCACATGGTGATGAGGAGCCAGGGACATAGGGACATTCAAGGTTCTATATGACATCAGAGAGCTAAACTATTCTTCAAAAACTGCTAGAGTGTATGCTGGGCTAGAATTTAAAAAGGTGTTGCTTATCCTGTTGAAGGGAGCATAGCTAAAGAGAGGTGATGCAACAGTTACAAATTAAACATTTAGGGTAGTGATTATCTTGAGGAACACAGTGAGACTTACAGTACTTGAGGCCATGGATAGAGAAAAATGGTAAAGGGGGCACTACATTATCACAATCGGTTAGGTATATGCCCCTGTAGCAGTGTAATTTTGACTGCATCATTTAATGTATGAACAGTCCACATATATATATTTACACACAGCTTCATGGATTCACGTGACTTAATATCATTAACATGATATGGTGCACTGAACAGCTACAGAAAGTGTATTTACAGTATAATCTCAATAGTTAAACATGTGCGTACACTAATTTTTCCCTTACAGTAACATTAAAATTGCAGTTCCCATATATATCTGTATTTGTTTGGTTTGAATAATGTTGTTAACTCTTATATAATCATGTATTCATTTAAACCCCACTCTACATCTATATTGTAACTGTATGCGAATCCATAATCATGCATTTAACGTGTATTGAAATGCTTGCTTCGTTAACTTGACCAAAGGCCTTAAGCATTTGGATTTCTTAATGTTTAACCTTCAATGAGAAGCTTGATCAGGTTGCAATGTGTTTCTCTCTGCAGGTGCACTTGTATGATGTCATGCACAGAGAAAGGCACATTGTGTGTGAGAGATAGTGAGGTTTGGGAGCAATACTTTTGGAATGGACGAGCAGCCTTAACGAACAAAGGGAGGACTACTGTTTGCACGGAATTGGGAGATGGGAGGAATCCAAGGACGTCTGATGTGCAGACCAAAGAATAGGAGTTTTAAGAGTAGTTGCCAAGTTTTACTGTGTGAAGGTGGAAAATAATGAGACGTGCTATGAGATTCTTGAATGTTCTTTTGTGGGGTTTAATTGGTGATCACACTTCAGGTTTAGTCAGATTTATTTTAGACTCAGAGGAGTATAGACCTCTTCACAATATTTCTGTTGTGTGACTTTATGCTATACAATTCTCTTTATTTTAGAGGACTTCTTCAGAAGTTCCACTATGCTGACACCGTCCTACCTTCCTGGAACTGATCAGGGATTCCCCAATCAGTGTTTTAGTTTAGACTTAGATTAGGAGATTTAGATTTCATCATGCAAAATAGGCAAGTAGACTGCAAACATTATACTGATCATCAGATTGTATTTCTTATATTCTGCATTGCTATCACTGAACTCCTTTTATGTTTCATGTAATTGAGGCTAAATTTTGGCCTCCAAGTAGTGATCTTGTATTTTTACAATATATTCTTAAAACTTGTGCACATCAGTCTGGCTTTATATTTATGATGAACCCATACTTAATCTCATTTACCGACTTTTGATCCACATTGTGTAGCTGAATTGGTGACACTGCAAATTGAACGTGTGGATGAAGGTTAACCCATTTTACT
The DNA here is from genome assembly GCF_964204655.1 of Triturus cristatus. Classification (NCBI taxonomy): domain Eukaryota; kingdom Metazoa; phylum Chordata; class Amphibia; order Caudata; family Salamandridae; genus Triturus; species Triturus cristatus. The sequence continues at coordinate 1,098,989,781 of NC_140582.1, read as the reverse complement.
CCTTAGGCACCTAAAATGATCAGTTGCAGGGAAATTTGGACCAGAGGCTGAGTGCTTTAGCAGATGGTAACAAAACTAGGATGGTTTGGTCCTGGAATAGGCGGAGTTTGGAAAAGTTGTAAGAGCAGTTCGGACCCAGTTCCAATCCTAGAGCCCAAGTCTCAAATTAGAAGATTGGCAGAAATCTCTGCAGTTCAAGAAACAGGTGTAACAGCGGAGGTGTGAGAAATTAATAGGGTTGAGGTTAAAATAGCTTGTGTTTAGCATGCGGTGTTTATGAAGATTGTGTGATGTTTGGCGGAGATGTTTTGAATGTCGTGTGAATGTGCTGCTTAATGTGAAGAAGTTGTAGTTGTTATTGGGTCCAGCGGGGCCCAAGACCCCGGGATAATGTTAAAAAGTGTAGAAGACACAGTATTTGTAATTGTCTGCTAAAGTTTTGTTGTGCCTATCATGAGACGTCCTCGACAGCACAATTGAGATAGGGACATTTATCATGCGGGTGAAACTGAGGTGGGCTGGACGTTTTACTAATTGGGGTGAGTCCCAGCAGGTAGAGGTCTCATTCGAGTGATTTTGGGTTGGTCGAATACGGTTATTCCGAATTATTTCTTGTATAATTGAATACTGTTGATTATTTTATTGGAGCAGACAAATTTATTTGTTACAATTGCTTTGTATGTTGTCTGTACGTATTGATGAGGAGTGTGTTTGTGAATATTGTATAGGAGGGTGAGCTGCTGCAGTGACGGAGACTGACGTCATATTGTGTTGCACTGAGATTGGTTGGTTGGGGTAACTGCGCTCTGTTATTGGTTGTCTATGTCACAGAGTACCATGTTGGTATTGGTTGTTGATGTAAAATGAGAATTGTGATTAAACTATTAGTTCTGGCTCTGAAACTACCCTTCTTATCTGAAATGAAATGTTTTAAAGTCATATGAGATTTAATTAGGGGAGGTGTGATGATGCGCGTTAGGGAAGAAAAAGAGGCACCACCCTGGGCTGGGATACTGCGGGTCATTATATGGCAATAAAGGTTGGCTTCACACCTGTAATTGGCTTAAACAATGGCATAAGGTCCCTGAGAAAGAAGGTACACCGGCATTTCGCCACTATGGCACATTCAATGTGAGAATTAATGGGTGATGAATCTGAGAAGGGAAAGAAAGAAAAGCAGGAAAGAGGAAAAGGGCATGAGTTAAAGGATTAAGATGTGAAAGACAAAACCAGTGACAGTGATTCTATTGACAGTCTTCTAAATGTGCTATTGTCATAATGTACTCCTCTGTATAATAAGACCCAAATAATAGGAGGTGGAAGCGTTAAGGTAAATGGAAACTTGTGAGTGGCTACTTGCATACATAAGTGCGAATCGAAGCTACCCGGGAGGAAATCCAGGGATTTGTATCTCTGGTACTTCCATGGCTCCTAATGTCCCAGATGCTATCACAGTCCTAGTTACCATTGGCCCTGTGGTTCCTCTATATAATTCCAGTTCCTCAGGGAATATAGGACATCATTTGGATTTTCCTGCCAAGTCAAAAGCCCCAGAGAGGGCTCCACAAAACTCAAATGTGGGGAGATGTGTCCCATTTGTTCCAATGAACATGAGTTCTCTTTGAGGTGCAAGTGCAGATTTGACGATCAACCAGACTTGATTTGGACTTTTGTGGTCATTCCTGGGGTTGCCGGAGATAGATACGCTTACTTGGGAGCCACCTTTGCGTGCACACAGTACACCTCTAAAGAGATCATAGTACCTAAGATCAATGGGATGCAGTCAAATATAGCGATCAAGAATTAGACGAATGGCTGAAGGTTGTTCATGCCACTTCAAATGAGAGTAGGAGCTCAAGGAAAGATTAAGTCATTGTTGAGGGTAAATCTGGTCAATGTAGGTGAATTAAAACTTGAGTTGGATGAAATGATAAGTGAAAGTCATGAATTGGCTCAATTGGAAACTTATAAGGATAGCGAACTTGTGTTATAAGTAAGGGTGTTACCAGACGAGCAAAGCAAGCTCACGATAAGTTGTCTGAAGTAGCTCAGAAATATAAAGTAGATATGGATTGGACTAAAGCATTACAGAAAAGTCATCAACTCTGTTGTAGTGATAATGACACAGATTATATGAGAATACCAGGATTGAAGATGCAAATTCGATTTATTTTTAATTTAAAAAAAATTCTATGGTTTTTATTTAAATTAAGAGGGAATACATCAAAAACATTAATGACAATGAATCAAAAACTGAAAGACAAACCACAGAAACTCATCCCCCAAAATCTGCAGCAGATAATATGATTCAATAAATCAGCAGGTGCGAAAAAGGGAAAGAAAAACAATACAACATCATCAAAACAAAAATACAGAAAGAAAGCTTGGGTTCCGGCGTTGAAGCTGTGGAATGAAGCATCTATCAGTTATGGGCGGCGATTAAGAGGCACATATGATAACATCAACGCAGACAGCGTGGATGCAGAAGGGGAAGCATCTGTCTGAGGGATCTGCAGAGCAGCCTGATTCCAATCTATTCGGCAGGTGAGGAGGCCGGGGGCGAAGAGGCAGTCTGTAGTGTAAGGAGTGTGCGTAAATGCATCAAATGTCCCCGGGCATAGAGGTTGAGGGTTGGAGTGAAGCATAAATCTCAGATTGCACGCTACAGTATGCCAGACTCCGAAGCCACGAGGATTTGTTTGGACACCGCACCCTAATATGCAGACTCCATGACACAGGGATCCAAGACAAGGCCCTCGACTGGATCAGCTCCTCCCTCCCCGGCAGAACGCTGCGGGTCAGACTCCCCCCTTTCCTCTCGGACCCTACACCTACCACCTGCAGAGTCCCCCAGGGGTCCTCCCTCAGCCCTAAACTCTTCAACGTCTACATGGCTTTGCTCGCCCCCATCGTCAGAACCTATGGACTCAACATTGTGTCATACGCATACGACACCCAACTCATCCTCTCCCTATTCAACGAACCCAACACCGCCAGACACAACTTTCGAGAAGGCATGGAAGCCATCGCCAAATGGATACAAAACAGCTGCCTACAACTAAACACCAACAAAACGAAAGTACTCATCATGGGCCCAAACCCAGATGCCTGGAACGACACCTGGTGGTCCCCCACCCTCGGAAGCCAGCCCACCCCCATGCACGCAACCTGGGAATCATCCTGGACTCAGAGCTCAAAATGGACCGCCAGATCAACTCCTTCTTGTCCTCCTGCTTCCACACCCTCCGCCTCCTACGTAAGACCTTCAAATGGATCCCCCTCACACAGAAAGACCATCACTCACGCCCTGATCACCAGCAGGCTCAACTACGGCAACGCACTCTATGCTGAAATAAACAAAAACCTCACCCGCAAACTACAGAACATCCAAAACGCCGCCTCAAGACTGGTCCTCAACCTGCCAAGACACTGCCACATCTCCCAGCACCTGTGCACACTCCACTGGCGCCCCATCGAAGCTAGAGTCGCCTTCAAGATGCTAACCCACGCTCACAAGGCCCTCCACGACACCGGACCAGCATACCTGAAAAGCCGACTCAAATTCCACGCACCCCAAAGGACCCTATGATCAGCCCAGCTCTCCTACGCCATGATCCCCTGCACCAGAAAGACCAGATCAGGAGGTCGCTCCTTCTCCTTCCGCGCAGCCAGAGCCTGGAACGACCTTCTGCTCCACCTCAGACAGACAACATTGCTCCCCATCTTCGCAAGAATCCTCAAAACCTGGCTCTTCGACAGACCACCTCCTTGATGGACTGGAACCTGCGAACCCCCCCACATGCCCCAGCTCCTTGAGAGCCTTACGGGTGAGTAGTCACGCTTAACTAAACACCTGATTGATTGATTTGATATGGCAAGCCATAGAGAGTGGCAATTGTATCCATCTTTCTATTTGTGAAGTAAGCTGGTCAATGGCAAGCCTGTAATTTAGTTGTATAACCTGGCTTTTGTCCCTGTGAAGTTGCACCCCAAGATACTTTGTGGCCTCATGAGCCACCTGTAGGGGGTACTCAGCCCTATCCGTCACCGCCGCGTCAGTGATGGGGAAAAGCACAGACTTTCCCCAATTGATCTTAAGGCCAGACATAGTGCCAAAGCGTTAAATTTCCTCAATTAACGGCTGGAGATTAGTTTGAGGGTGGCGAACGAAAAGCAGGACGTCATCTGCGTACAGAGACATTAAGAGCGGGCCGGCAGGGAATTGCAGGCCGTGGAACAGATGTTTTTCCTGGAGATGACGGACCAGGGGGTCCATTGCTATAATAAATAGGTGCGGGGATAAGGGACACCCTAGGCGTGTGCCACGGGTAATAGGGATGGGAGGAGATAGGGAGCCATTGACCCGAAGGCGGGCCGTAGGAGATGAATATAGAAGGGCAATAAAAGCTATAAAGTTGGAGGGGAGGCCAAGCTTCCGAAGCGATGACATAAGGAAGGGCCTTTCGAGAGAATCGAAGGCCTTCTCTGCATCTAAAAGCGCAACCGCAGCTGGTGTAGTAGGTGCAGTACGGTTGATGACCGAGAATACCGTGGGGAGATTAAGGGCAGTGGAATGGTGAGGTATAAAACGAGATTGCACTGTAGATAAGATTTGATCCATTAATAAAAAGGCACGAGCAAAGCGTTTTGGCGAGGATTTTATTGTCAAAGTTAATGAGGGATATGGGGCGGTAAGACGAACACTGTGCAGAATCCTTTCCTGGTTTGAGAAGCAGAGAAATGGCGTCTTCGCGCATGGTTTGGGGGAGAACACCCGACTCCAGTGCCTCCGCGAACACCACCAGGAGCTGGGGTGCCAGGCTGTCCTTGTACGCCTTATAAAACACCCCTGTGAGGCCATCAAAGCCGGGCGCCTTGGACCCAGAGAGATCGTCTATGGCTAAAGAGGTTTCCTCGACCGCAAAGGGGTCCGCCAAAAACTCTGCCTAGCCTTTAGTGAGCCAGACCATGGCCACTTCCTCCAAATAGGACAGGTGCTGCGTAAAAGTGTCAGATAGTGTGGTGGAGTAAAGGGAACAATAATAAGCCACCAGTTCCTCCACAATTTCCGAGTCAAATCTGGCAGAGTTCCCATCCGCATGCTCAATAGAAGTGATATGTCCAGCCCCTTTCGGAGGGTTCACCAGACGAGCTAGCGTCCTGCCAGGGCGCTCACACTCGCCATAGCGCCACGCCAATTGATATTTGCAGAGCAGAGAAGCCTCCCTGTCGGCATGTTCATTAAAATCTAATAGAAGTGCATTGCGCTTGTCTTGCACTTGTGGGTCAGGAGATGACTCGTCCAGCAAGGCTAACTCAGCTTCCAACTTAGCGAGGCTGCCACGTATCACCCGTAACACCCCGGCTTGTTTGGAGGTGATGACTCCCCATATGAACGCCTTATTCCATAATGGCCTCCTGAACCTCTGTATATAAGAAATGGTATGCAGTTCCTAAGTGTAAAAAGACATAAAAGGTCAGAAAAGTACCAGGTTCGATATGTAGGATCAACAAGTGAGTCCTACTGTTCAAAGTGAGAGGGGGGAGATCCCTCTTCGGAACTGGAGCCCTCACAGACCAAGCGAGCTAGGTGTCATGCTTCATCATATGGGCTTGCTCCTCGTCGGGCCGGTGCTGCAATAGATGGGGCTCTTTGTCGGAGATCTTTTGTCCCTGCCGTTTGGTGCAGTGGGGGTGAGGGGCCCAGTTGTGTAGATGTAATGTGAGTGAGTTAAAACAGGTCAATTATTCCTTGAATTAAATGTATTCTGGTTGGTAAATTGCCTGATTAAAAATCAATAGAGTGGCGTAAAACTAGGAGTTATGTGCCTAGATGTCTACGTCCTACTCGCATAAGGTCGACATGTTTCTTGCCTTTGTTGTCAGTAAGATCGGCGCAATTCTTCAGGACCAGGGTATCAATTACTATCTACAAAGATGAGAGGGGAAACCTACCTCCCACATCGCAATACAGTGGGCAATGTCCCACTGTTGTCACGGAACCTAAGGGCCTAAATAGAATGGCCTCATCAATTTCCAGCAGGATAAAAATGGACACCAACAGTTAGTGTCCGGCAATCCAGAGACTGTGTGCACGCTCACCTACCCTCTCCTGAACCTCTGCTCAGAACACCTCATCCAGGAGAGCCGAGGCCGGGAAGGACCACCTCCGTTCCCAGCCAGCCGAGTGGGGAGTGATCGAAGAGAGTGCGAGGTTGCACATATGCCCCCGTCACCCAGCGGCATCCCGCGGCCGTGGCAAAGATATAATCAAGACAAGTGTGTATGGAGTGAGGTGCCGAATGAAGGTGTAGCCAGGGGTCGATGGGTGATACCTCCACCAAGTGTCACGTAAAGCCAAAGAGCTGAGTAGGTCATGAAAGACCGCAAAGGAGCGGACCTTAATTGCCGCTTGTGGATTGGAAGAGTCGAGAGCCGGGTTTAGCCAGAGATTGAGGTCCCCACCAAGAAAGAGGACATCTTAGGCGGGCATGCAAGTTACCGAAAAAATCCGGGTCCTCCGTGTTAGGGACATCGACATTGGAAAGGAGGACCGTTTGACCCATGAGTGTGCCTCTGAGTAGCATGTAACGCCCCTGGGGGTCTTCTGCCTTGTCTAGGAGGATGAAGAGGAAGGAGTTATAGATTAACGTGCGTACCCCAAAGGCATAAGTACTAAAAGTGGAGAAAAACCTATTGGACCCCCGAGAGGAAGCAAAGGGAGGTGAGCCCTGAAGGGGGAGGTGGGTCTCCTGCAAAAAGGCTATCTACACCTCATGCCGTCTCAAATATGCAAGAACCAATTTACATTGCCTTGGGCCCCCTAACGCTCCATGTAAGCAAATTAGCTTTTACCGATGGGGCCACTGCCATTCCCTAGAGAAATCCAAGTGATATGCGTACAACCGGTATACCAACAGCCTCTCGCAGCCAAGAAGGAGTGGGGAACCCGCATGTTAATACAACAAAGTGAAAAATACGCACAAAAAACCCGCATGTTAATACAACAAAGTGAAAAATAAGCACAAAAAACATACAAAACATACACATCAATGTCAACAAAACCCGCCATCCCCAAGCCCCCACCCTCCACCAACACCTGAGTCCATACACCCCGAGAATTGGATCCCACCCACCAAATACCCAAAACACAAAAACAACAACAAACCCAGTTGTAAACTTAGTCGGAGTCATCCGAGGGGGGGGCAACGCCTCGGACCGCCCATGCCCACACTAGTGAAACATAGTATGAAATATAAAATATAAGTCACGACAAAGGCTGCAGCAAATGACCCTTGCAGTGAGGTCTTGAAGAACAATCTGAACAGTGAGTACACCAATAGCTAATCATAGGAGTAGTTTGTCCACAGCTAAGGTATAGTATTCTGACAAAAAAGGGAACTGCATGACATAACAATATGAATCAACCACGTCACAACGGGGAAAGAACTATGGGAAAAAAAAAAACAACATTAGAGGAACGCCAAATACAAGGAAGAACCACCAGAAGTGACACCATAGAAGGGAGCAACCAACCACTATAGTCATGAGAGAGGGCTCAGTCTGAAGTGAATAGTTCAGCGCTGGGGGCCAAATGGGAGGAGGACTGCGACAAGCCTCTCCCACACGCTGCTTGCAGAAAGCCAGAACATCAGGGGCATTCACCATCACCCTAAGCCGTGCAGGGTACAAGATTGTATATTTTAGTTCAAGGGTATGGAGCTGACGTTTCGCCTCCACAAAACTCTTGCGAGCCTCTTGGACAACCAGGGTATGGTTGGGGTAGAAGGAGAGGATCGACCCCTGATACTTCACCGGGGTGGCCTCTTGCACCAGACGGAGGACTGTGTCCCTGTCCCTGTAATTAAGCAAGCGCGCCACAATGGGACACGGAGGGTGGCCAGGTGGTGGACGGGGGTCCAGGGACCGATGTGCCCTTTCCACAATAAAAGTCGCAGAGAAGTGTTCGATGCCAAACAGTTCTTTAAGTAGGCCCTCTATAAACAGCTCCAGCCGGCCCATGTTGGTAGTCTCTGCCAGTCCCACTATGTGAATGTTGTTCCTGCAGGAGCGGGTCTCCAAATCTTCATTTTTTATGGCGATGGATTTCAGTAGGCGTTCTGTGCGCTCCAGTCTGTGCGCATATCTTTGTGCCGGTCCTCCTGATCTGAAAGGCGTTGTTTGGCCTCACCGAGCCGAGTGTGGTGGCCATCAATGTGCTCCCCCATCCTATCCAGCCTGGAGGTAAGGGAGTCCAGCCCGATCATCGAGGCCGTGGAACCCCGCACGGAGCTCCGCCACAATGGCCGACATCCCCTTTCCCCGCTGGCTGGCAGTCCATCGCGCTCGAGGCACTGTCGCGGGCTAAGGAGTGTGAGGTGCGGCCCAATTCAGCTAGCTTGTCGAATGTGAGGCATCACTGTCTGAGTCCCTGCGGCCCATCCCCCCCACTGTTGGTGGCCACTGTAGACAATGCAGGTGGGCGACACTCCGGAGTTGATGCGCAAAAACCACCGGCAGCCAGCAAGGAGAGGAGCCCAGGAGGGAGGCAGGGGTAGCCACCCGGGACACCTCCAGGCAAGAGCGTGTCCCGCAAACGAAAGGCTGAGGCAGAGAAGGGGCTGCAGTTTCCTCCACACTCACCGGGCGTGTGTAAGCAGCTGGTGTAGGAGATTCCCAGGCGCCAGGACCGGCAACGGCAGGCTCAATAGGGGCACCTCGCAGAGGCCAGGCCGCGGGCTCCGGTGGGCGGTCGCAGACTCTCCCACACAATCACGCTGGGTAGGCCCCCAGAGCACAGCAGGCCGTGCCGCCCATCCGCCCGATCGGCAGCAAAAAGGAGTCGGCACAGCGCCATTCCCCACAGCTTCCAGTGCCTAAATCATGCTCCGCAACCTCAAAGGGCGATTGGACATATTTTGGAAGAAATTGGTGGGCTCAATCACGCCATTAGACACTGTCGGTGACCATCGGCGGCCGGAGCTTCAAAGCCGTGCAGCCTTGCTGGTCATCGGATCGGCCACGCCCTCGCCAATTCGAGAATGAATTCAAAGCATTCAGACTTGGAGTGCCCTAGACAAGTGGGAAGGTAAATTGGCATAGAAGAAGAATCCCTAAGTTTATGGGAGTACCGCCTCCAACAGTAGAGGGGGGAGCGAGAACTACAAGTGGTTTATCTATTTATCTATTTAATATTTTATTGTATTTTATAATGCGTTAAAAGAATCAGAGCGCTGCTGAAAGAGGGAGCTGTAGAGGGGCTGTACATTAAAACCACCTGAAATTTAACGTACAAAGAATTCGAGGAGGAAGGTATAAAACAATAGGATACAGTATAAAATAAGAAATGATGTACATAGAGTTCAAAGTGCAAGGTATAAAACAATCGGATACAGTATAAAATAGGGTGAATGACAGTTTCAAAATAGTTCCATGTTTTAGGGGCTCAACCGGCAAAAGTGGAGCTATGAGTTTTCTTTACTTTGAACCTGGGTGGTTTTAGCATGAGGGATTTAACACTTCTAGAAGCCCTTCTGCCTCCTGATAGTTTGATCCTAGTAGCCATGTATTTCGGACCAGAATTGTGTATAACTTTGTGTGTTGTGCATACCACCTTCATTTGGATCCTAGTTGAAGCCTTAAGTCTTGTCCCAAGATTTTTTATTTTTTTTCCATTTGTAAAGCACATGGCTACCCATTGGGCTTCCCAGCACTGAAAACAAGTCCTTCTTATAGCCAGCATAGTAGATAGAAAACTGAAAGAGGTGGGTTTGGAGAAGGTTCCTGAATTTAATGTTGTCTTAAGGGAGAAGAGAACGGGTTCCAGAGTTTAGCTGCAAGAAAAGTGAAAGCGTGTCCACTGTTCTCACTTTGTTGATTCAAAGTACCAGAAAGAACCTCAGATCTGTGGAATGAAGAGTTGTTTTTGGAATGTAAGGTGTAAGCAATCTCTGAATTAATAGGGGGCTTTTGATTGTACATAATTTTGTGAGCCAGACAAAGGGACTTGAATTTAATTATTTTACATACTGGCAACCAGTACAAGGAGGCAAGGAAAGAAGAGAAGAAATGGTGCTTTGGAATTTTTAACAAAGCACGCGCTGCAGCATTCTGGACTATTTGTAATCGCTTGACCACCTACTGAGGGCTTCCCAGATAGACCGAGTTGCCCTAGTCGAGGCGGGACAATATGATGCCTTGGATAAGAGGAGGCCATCTCAAGTTCACGTTCAAACAAAAGTTTATTTGGACCAATTAGTCCTTAAACACCTAAAATCTCAAAGAATACAATTTCAGATACAACATATCTTGAATAACATCTGGCATAAAATTCATACATATAAAATTCATTGATCATTCCATCTTTCCATTTAAAATACTATATATCATATAAATATTTATAAAAGAAGAATTTCAGTTCTATTCACATTTAAGGATTATTTTAACTTTTTATATAAACTTCCCCATATTTAAATGATTCATTTCAGTTAGAAGATCTATTTTTAATACCATATTTTTTTATATTGGACATAAAAACATTTTCCTTATATCCAAAACCTTCCGATAGTCCAATAGAATGTGTAATATGTTGCATGTGGTTCACAGTATTGCAAACACATTTCCTTTTGTTATCAATCATAGCTCTTTTTACCACATCGTTAGCATAACAGGGGTTAATACCAATTCTTAACCTTAGTAGTTCTCTTCTTATCCAATGACACAGGACAAGGGAAATGTTGTTCATTGTGCCATGAATTAGCCATAAAATGTACCGACTTTTTTCTCATGAGATATTCTTGATCAAGATCTCGAGGGACTTCTCTCCCATGAGCCCTGAGTTTCTTCTTGTCTGCCTCAATTTGTATATTCCGTGGCCAGAACTTGATCCTCATGACTCTACAGGCTTTAGTTATGGCTAGCCTTGTCCCCTTTGCCCACTTCAGCTCACTCTGCAGTATCTCATTTCTACACGAATGTGATATTTTGTGTTCTTCCCCACAGCCCAGGCTCTGCCAGAATCTTAATAGCGTCATACATGCCATTATATCCTATGATATCATTCCAGTTTCCAGTCTTACTGCCTGAACGAACCATTGAGGACTTGGGCAACGATAATACATTTTTCAGACATTTCCCCTCTTCGGCATCCCATCCATTTTTACCACTTAGATTCTACTCCTTATTGAAACTGTGGTGGTATCATGGCTTTATAAGCTTTTAAAACTGGTCTGTCGGCCATATCGCAATAGACACTGTTACATTTTTTCAGACCACTGACAGAAGCGACAGCCCTACTCTTATTGCATCTAGGTAGGAATGCCAATTCAGATTTTTCTCAAACCACATCCCTATGTACCTATATTTGTCTACCTTTTCAAACTTCAGGGAACCCAAGAACCAATTGAATCTTATCAATCTTTTGCCAAAGCTCAGTACCTTTGTCTTATCCATATTTACTACTATTTTTTTAAGACTGCAATATTCATTACATTTATTCAACTTTCTTTACAGATCTATCTCTGTTTGATCTACTATTACGAGATCGTCTGCATACAGTAAACATTCAATATCTTTTCCATTTAGCTTTTGGCTGGCACCACTTGCAGCGACCAAAACTGAAGGTAAATCTGCTATGAATAAGGAGAAAAGTAGGGGGCCAGCATGCACCCCTGTCTTAACCCATTTCCAATTGGGATTTTCTGCGATAGGCTACCCTCTATATCCAAAAGTATCTGCGCCCAATTACAAGTATGTAGTGCTTGAATTATCATCAGAAGATCTTTTGGGATGCTGTATCTAATCAGCATTTCCCACAGTTTCTTACTGTCCACTAGGTCAAATGCTGTGCAAATGTCTACGAAGCAGCAGAACAAACTGCCCCTCTGCTCCATAGACTTCCGCACAATGGACCAGATTGCAAAACAGTGATCGACTGTAGAGTTGCCCTCCTTAAAACCACCCTGTTCCGGGGGCACAATCTGATTTACTTCTACCCAGTCCATGAGTCTTTCCAAATTATTTTTGCAAATACCTTTTCCCCTAGGTCTTATAATTGCTCCTCTTCAATTTTCTGGTCTATTCCTGAGTCAAGTATACCAAGGAACATTTTTTAGAAGATTTCAGGCCCACTCTGGCCTGCTTTTTATAATCACTGCGGGGAGGTTGTCTGGGCCCGCGGCTCGAGTCAAGATTAAATTAGATATAATTTTTTTAACATTACTAGTTGTGAAGTGATCCTTAATATCTTTCTTCACACCTGGCCAGAATGTAGTTTTCAACCTCTCTGTTACGGGCCATTTTCCATATATTTCCCCAAATACCTTACCCAGTCGTCTTCTGGTACTACGCAATTGAAGGTCCCATGTATTTTGCCAGAATTGTCTTGGACCAACTTCCAAAATCCTTTTGTATCTTTGAATTCTATTGCTGCCAATAATTTTACCCAGCAGCTCTCTTTAGATGTTCTTTGTTTGTTTCTGATGGTCATTTAATAATTTTTCTTTAATTTCTGGAGGTTGTGGAGTGACTCTACATTATACTTTCCCCTAAGTCTTCTTCCCCCTTTTCTTACACTTGCTTTTAGTTTCCTACATTCTTCATCAAACCAGGTCTTCTCTTTGCTTTGGCTTCTATCTTTCCTCCCATCACCTGATCTACTTATGTTCATTTTGACCCTTAGGCATTCCTCCAGTAGGCTAATTATATTTTCATACTATCCACTATCCTTAATATTAGGGATATTTCCTAGTGTTTGGACCTGCTGTACGGCAACTAATTTTTCGATGTGCTCCTCTGATATATGCGTTGTGAGACGCCTTGCGTAATCAATTTGGACCTGGAGAACTCCATCTCTTTGTTTTTTCCTTGCTCCATATATTTCCATCTTCAATAGGTAGTGATTGCTTCCCTCCACTCTTGCCACCTCAAAACTCTTGACTAGTTCGAAATTCCAAACATGCAGAAACACATAGTCAATCGGGCAAAGTTGCTACCTGTCTTAAATGTACTATTTGCTGGTCGATCTGTCTCCATTCCTACATTTATGCAAACTAAGCCCATTGAACCTAAAATTTTCCCTAAAGCAATAACTTGTGCTGCCATTTCCACCCTCAGAAAGATGGCACCATTTATCTTATATGGAGACAACAACTGCTTACCCCATGGGTCAATCCTGCGGGGGTCTAATATATGATTGAAGTCCACCAGCACAATAAGTACATCTTTCTCAAATGGGAAGCCATCTCAAAATGCATGCCAAAGCAGGAGAAGGCGAGTTTCCTTAGTGTCAAAATAAAGGACCCCCTGCTACTAATAGTAGTTCCTAGGGCAGGGAAAATACAATTCTGAAAAATAAGACCCCTAGGCAACAATTGGTCAAGTAAATGACAAGACCTATTCCAACGTACTTATGATATTATGGACTCAGTGTATAAAATTCATATTAAAAACTTCATTTTATTGATGCAATTTCATTTAATGATGTTATAAAAAAGTTGTTTCACAAACATAAAACTAGACAACAGCAATACAACATACTTTCTACCATGGATCAGCACAAATGTATACAATAAACAAACATATATAAAGTGCAAAAATAGACAATAATTATAAATAAATTTATAACTAGACACTAAACAAATACATTTAAATACATCAAGGTTTACAGAAAATGGGTGAATGATACATTTTCTTATTTTCTATGCGCGTTTTGGCGTGCTGAACACCTTCTTCAGGAAAGCCACAATGATTCCATAGGAGGGCAGCAAGGACCCAATAGATAGAAATTTCAATATTTCAGAGGATGAATAATTGAATTTTCTGCAAGCCTCTCACCGCCAAGATGCCAGACCTGAACTTTCAAAGCGCCAGTGGGCAGATACTTTTTTTTAATATTGTTTAGAATACAACATGATGTGTATGCGGCACTTGAGCCCAAGTAGCCAAAGGAGGAACTCCCAGCGCTGGAGTAGACCGGTTCTTCTGTTAGGTCTTATGCTGGATTTGAAGATGATAAATATGCACAGCTTCCCAAGGAATGGCTGGTGGATAGTTCAGGTGGACAGAGTCATGTCACTGTGTTTGCTATAGAGTGGTCCTTTTTTGCCAAAAGAATGTATATCATGATGAGAATAACAGCGGCGCTCTTCTCCACTCCGATACTCATAGAAGGAGGCGAGCTTCCTTACCTGGACCTCCATGGTAAGATAACTGTCCTAAGACAGACTTAAGACAGACTTAAGACAGACTTAAGACAGACTTAAGACAAAATCCCAACTTTACTACTACTAAATGCCTTCTGTGAATACCAAAAGTAGTAAGTTTAGGATTTTGTCTTAAGTTAGTTCTGTGAATTGGGCCCGTCACCTTTAAAATAGTTAATCCAATCCCAACTACTGTGTTGTTCCCTATGATGACAAGTGAGGAGTTGCCTTTGGACCTCAGCAAAACAGTGAAGTCAAAAGTGTGGGATTGCTTTGGAAAGGACATTGGACTCATCAAAGGAGGTGAGCCTGTCTGAATATTGATATTACTAAATGCTAAGTATCCCAGAGCCCCACAATAAAACTTGACCCCTGAAACGATTGCAGGAATAACTTCAGTAATCGAGGCAATGATCCAACACGGTATTCTGCCCCTGCACTAGGAATGACCAATTATAGCAAAGAATGTTTGCATTTCTGCAGTGAAAAGGAAGGCTGCGCTTTCTCAATGCTTACACAGACTTATTGAGGTGCCCGTAGATCCGCTGCCTATTTTTCGGGTACCCTCGATCCAGAAGCTGCAGCATTGCCTGGATGTCTTAAATCTATGGATGCGGCTGGTGCATAGAGAGATGTGAAGCGTTGTTATTGGTCATCCTTTAACTGTGTGTGTGCCCGACTCCATAGAGATTCTGTGGAGGCATACTCGCACTCAACACTTGACAAACAGCTGTTTGACCCGGTATGAGCAGATCATACTTGTGGCTGAGGATGTTATGCTGAAAGGTGTGCTGTCTTGAATCCTGACACCCTGTTTCCCTTTCTGAAAACGACAATGATGAGAGTGAGGTGGCGCATGACGGTCTCCATGTACACCAAGCCGAGACCGGATATACAAGACGAGCCACTGCATGAATCTGAGTTTGCTTTATTTGCGGATGCTTATGTTTGTGAACCCATGAAGGAAATGTATGAGCTGCCTACGCAGTTTGTACAGTTTCAGGAGTACTCAAAGTTTTGTGGCTCCGAGGAGTGTTTTCTGCATAAGTAGCTGAATTGATTGCTCTTACCAGACCATGCCGCGTCTCTGACCAGCAGAGAGTGACCATTTTTATTGACAGTCAGTAGGACTTTGGTGTCATTCATGATTTCGGACAGGTATGGTCTCAGAGGAGGTTTATAACCTCCTCACGGTAGCCCATCCGAAATGGAGAACAAGTTAGAAACCCCAAATGCCTTCACAAGTTGCAGTCATCAAGAGTGAAGCTCCTTGTAAGGAGGATGATTATGTGACTGTTGGTAACAGATTTGCCGACGACATCGCAAAGTACTATGCTCATAATGCTTGCCCCTTCAATGGGGAACGAGGGAACAGACAAGAGCAGCTACAACCTTTTCTTAACAACTGCTGATTCTTGGGAAGAACTCAAGAACTTCCCGACTTCTCTGGAATCTGACAGAGGCGCGCACTTCAACAATGAAATATTATGGATGCAGTGTGCAGCTTTACGAGTTGAACAGAGCCTGCATTGTAGCTATAGACTTGAGGCTTCAGATCTGGTGGAACAGGCCAATGGGACTTTGAAATCGAGACTTGCAAAAGTGTGTTCTGCCGCATCTTTAGAATGGCCTACTGCTTTGCCGCTTGTGTTGATGAGTCTACGCAACATACCTGATCGTAGGATAGGATTGTCCCCCCATGAAATCCTCATGGGCAGGGCAATGAGATTACCAGCTGTACCTGCAAATGCACTTGTGAACATTACTGATGATTTGATACTTGACTACTGTGACGTTATGCTTGATTCCCCGTGGAATCTTATTATGTGTTCTCTGTGGAACCTCTTGTTTAAAGGTTCCTTACTTGACAGTTTGGTTGGAGCTGTTGATGGCTGGGGTAAATAAAGCGGACCTGCTCTTGAAAGACAACATGATTTCGTCTTATTTACACAAAGGATACCACATTTATTTGGCGACGAGCGACTGAGGTATTTCTCACCTCAACATGCAGCGGAGCCTCTTTCTCGTTTAAGAATTCTTCAGATCGCTTTCTGCAAAACTCCTGTCTTACTAGGATCTTCTTCCCAAGATTATATCTCCTCCAGCGGCAGATCGCTATGCTGAAGTGAAGGTATATATTTTCTTCTCCAGTGGCTGTTTTGCGGTGTGCCAGGAACATCGTTGCGAGGTGAGGCGAATAGAGGGAGGAGTCCATGGTGAAACGCATTTGCGTTTCACCGCGTCATAAGAGAAACAGGCAGTAGGAGGCGTTGGAACGCATCTGCATTCTAGCTGGAGATAAGGGTCCATTTTGTTGCTGGAACGCATCGAAGAATTACGTGCGTCGGCACGTTAAGAGGACATCTGAAAGAGGCAGTGAGAGGTGTTAAAACGCATTCGTGTTCCAGCGTAAGATAAGACTCCATTTTGTTGCTTGAACTCATGAAAGAGTATCGTGCGACGTTAAGTGGACATCTCTAAGGTTTGGAGAAAGCGTCCACACGCATGGCGGACATTTTGTACCGTTGGGGTAGATTGCTTTGATTAACATTATATTTATTTTTATCCAATGTCCAGGTATGTTCATTGCTTCCGTTTTGAATTTTAGGAAGATCAATACGGAGAAGGTATTTTTAACATCTGTAACTGTTGGTTTCTCGCATCGAGGATTCGAGAATTATCAGCTTTCAGAGTGTTTGCGAGTCACACTCTTCTGCATCTGCATTTTGGACATTATTTAAAGAATTTGTGAGCAGCAAGTCACCGATATACTGGAGTTTGTGCATGAAGGAGCAGTTTACTAGTGCCCAGTTTGTGACTTATATATATTATATAATGCTCTAGTTCATCTGCATATTTTTACTGTTTTGTTTTCCCTTCAAGTGTGTTTCAAGCTTATTTTTTTTTTCAGGTATTCAACATGCAGAATGTGACTCAACCACCTTTCTTTTTAACAAGTCCAGGTGAACCCACCATAAAGTGGCAAAAGTGGAAGAAGATTTTTAATAACTATGCAAATGTTTGTGGAACTAATTTAAGTGCAGAGAGAAAGCCTTCTTTATTGATGCTGTGTTTAGGAGGTGAGGGTCAGGAATTTCTTGAGCAGTTGCCAGAGCTTAGTGCTGCTGACCAGAGAACTTTAAACGAGTATGAAATGTGCATATTGCAGTTGGATCGACATTATTTGCCACGTTTTAGTACAATTATGGAGAGGTATCATTTTGGTCTACGAGAGCAGAAGAAAGATGAATCTATTACGGAGTTTGTTACAGCTTTGAGGAAACTTGCTTCATCGAGTAAATTTGGTGGTGCTATTGAAGAAAGAACAAGGGATCAATTTGTCTTGAAATGTGCTCATGACAAAAGGAGGAATTATGGCTGAAGGACGAGCCTCCCCTGATTGAGGTTTTAGCCATTGCAAAATGTGTAGAGCATATGATGAAATGTGTGGAAGAATTGAGTACTGAGAAAAAAAAAATCTAATGCTGATGGTCAAAGAAATGGGGAAGAGGTGGTTTGTCTTGTTAAAAATAAGTCAACTCTTATGTTATGGAGGGTTTTATACCGCGCGCAAATACTCAAGAGTGTCCTGGCGCGTACAGTTACCAAAGCCCAAAGGAACGGAAAGTATGAGTCGTCTAGTTGAAAAGAAAAGTTTTTAGTTGTTTCTTAAAAAGTCTGAAGTTCTGAATATGCTGTAGTTGCATTGGGAGAGAGTTCCACGTCATAGCTGCTTTAACAGAAACGGACTGACCTCCCAACCGTGACCTACGGAATCGGGGGATAATCATCAGACTGAGTGCAAAGATCTGCTGGGGACATAGAAGGCAAACCGCTTCCTAATGTACATTGCCCCAGACCATGCAGGGCTCTGTGAGCCAACGTGAGAGCTTTAAATTGCACTCTCTGGGCCACAGGAAGCCAGTGCAGGTCTCGTAGATGCTGTCTACAGTTGACAGTGATCGAGATAAATCTTCACGAGCCAATGAAGGTGTCTCTTTGTTGGACAACACCTCCACCTTTTTCAGATGTGGGTCATAGAGCCAATGCACCGTTTTGCCCTGCTCTTCGTTTTAATTGCAGCACGTGTGGAAGGAAGGGACATTTTGCAAAATGTTGCAAAAGTAAAGTTAAAAAAAGGATCAAGCTCAGATAAAAGATCAGCCCCAAGTGAAGGAAATAATATATCAGATGGGTGAGCAGGAAACTAAACATCCCTCTCACGTGGTCACTATTGATGGAGTGGAGCTTAAGTTGAAATTCGATTCTTGTTCACATCTCACCATGATTAGCAAAGACATCTATGATCAGCATTTTAAAGATAAAGTTTCTCTCTTAAAGAGTGATGTTTCACCTGTGGGTTATGGAGGTTTGCCCATAAGAATGTTTGGTTATTTTGAAGCCTGTATTGAAGTGAGTGAAGTTATGATTGCTGGCAAGATTTACGTGGCAAAACAAGGGGATGCACTACTAGGGTGGCCTCATCAACGTTTGCTTGGGGTGCTTTTGAATCCCAATTCGGTACCTCAAGTTCAAGTTCAAATTGCTGATGATTCTGTCTCTGCCATAGCTGAAAGATTTGCTGATGTTTTCAGTGACAAACTTGGGTGTTTAAAAGGGTACAAACATCATATTAAATTAAGAGAAGGAGCTGTTCCTGTTGTTGTGAAAGTTAGGAGAGTCTCTTTGAATGAACAAGCAGGAGTTCAGAAAGAGATTGAACGATTGATTTAACATGGGTGTCATTGAGTCTGTTGAGGTGACTGAGTGGTTGGCTCCCATAGTTGTTGCCAAGAAGGCCAATGGCGAGTTATGCCTCTGCATTGACTTACGTTCACTTAATAAAGAGGTAATTGTGGACAAGTTTCATCTGCCTAATATTGATGAGATGATTTGCACTTCGGTGGGTGCCAAATACTTTACTATGCTGGATCTTGCCTCTGCCTATCATCAGGTGGAGTTGGATGCATTTTCACAGAATCGGACAGCCTTTGTGACGCCTATGGGAACTTTTAAATTTTGCAGGATGCAAATTGGGCTAGTCTCTGCAGCGTCTGTTTTTCAGCGCATAATGTCCAATGTTCTTAAGGATGTGTCAGGGGTGAAGTGCTATCAAGATGATTTGTTGATTTATAGTAGAACAATGACAGAGCATTTTTCTAGAGTCTGTGCTGTTCTAAAATGTCTTAGGAAGGCTGGGTTGACCCTCAAGAAGGAGAAATGCAAGATTGCTGTGGAGGAAGTGAATTACCTGGGTCATTTTCTCACTGGACATGGTGTTTTTCCCAAAAAAGATTTAGTAGAATCCTTTGTGAAGATCTGTGTGCCTTCCAGCAAAGAAGAGTTACTCTCTTTTCTTGGAATGGGGGAGTTTTATAGTAACTTCATTCCGGGATATGCTGATAAGACTAAGTGTCTCAGGAAACCTACTGGCAAATGTGTGGTTTTTGACTGGAGTTATGAGTGTGCCAAGGAATTTGTCTCCATCAAAGCGGAATTAATGAAAGCTCCCTCTTTACAAGCATTTGTACCAGTTGAAGAAACTGTTATCTTGACGGACGCTAGAGCAAAAGGATTAGGAGCTGTGTTACTTCAAAGAAATCATGGAGTAGAACGTTTGATTGCTTGTGCGTCTAGGTGCCTGAGAGGATCTGAGCTTAACTACTCTGTAATTGAGAAGGAGGCTTTGGCTATCTTTTGGGCACTGAGAAAATTCAGAAATGTGATTTGGGGCACTAAAGTAAAGGTCCTGTCAGACCACAAACCTCTTAAGGAGGTTTTCGGAAAAAAAGGTTTAGACTCTATCTCTTCTCGGATCGAAAAACTGATTATTTCACTTCAGAAGTTTGATTTTGAGGTAGACTATTTTCCAGGTGTTATTAACAAGTCAGCTGATTGTTTATCTAGGTTGGTCGATGTTGAGGTGGTGGATCTAGATGATGTGAGTCTTGTGGATGATATAGTTAATGTTTGTGAAGTCATATTGGGCATTGTGGAGGAATCAGAGTGCAAAATAGAAATTGGAAAAGATCAAGAAATCATGAAAGTGATGGATTTGCTTAAGTTGGGTAAAACAAGCATCTTGAGAAGCCTTGGTCTTTGGTTTGTGATGAATTGTCTGTTATGGATGGCATTCTTACTAGGGGTACTAAACTTGTTCCTCCTTTAGGTGTGCGAAATAAATTACTTGCTCATGCACATACAGGGCATCTTGGAATTGTCAAGACTAAAGAGTATTTGAGAATGCAATTTTGGTGGCCAGGAAGGGACAAAGTGATTGAAATAATGGTTTGTGATTGTATAGAGTGTTGCTGTAGTGATAAGATACTCAAAACTATACAAATCCCTATGGTTTTCAGGACTTTACCATATTAACCTTGGGATGAGGTAGCCATAGATATAGTTGGACCACTACATGGAGTGTCGGACACTCCTTATTTAATCGTCCTTCTGGATTTGTATTCTAGATGGATTTACGGAAATTCAGTCAGGGATATCTCTTCAGCTAGTGTCAAGAAGTTTCTTGAAGAAGTTTTTAAGAGACAGAGTTTTCCTAATTGCATTCTCTCTGATAATGGTCCTCAGTTTTGTTCTTTTGAATTTCAGTCTTTCATGAAAGAGTGTGGCATAAAGCACAAGCGCAGTTCTGTGTATCACCCAGAAACCAATGGAGCGGTAGAAAGGGTTAACACAACTCTTAAGGAGAGTATACACTTAGCCAGAGCCAATAATTTAAACTGGAAAGTTGTTCTACAAGATAGGATCACGGCTTACCGTATGTCTCCCCACATGACAACAGGAAGATCGCCCATTGAGTTGTTCAAGGGAAGAGCTTTGAATTCTAAGCTCTGTCCTGGATGGATGAGTGTTAACAAAGGTTTTAAAGACAATCATTTGGGTGGTTGGAGAAGTAGGGAGTATGATAAGCAATTATCAAGGAAATTTTACTTTGATAAAAGAAAATGCGTTCAGAATAATGATTAAAGTGTTGGGGACCTTGTTAAGATCAGGGTGCCTGTTGGATGCCAACCCTAGTCTAAGTTTACAAAAGTGAGGAGAGTTGTTAAGATCTTCAAAAATGCTGTTAAGACTGAGGATGGAAGGATTTGGAATAAAAGTCGTGTGGTGTTAGTTAATTTTGATTTTAATGCTGTCAAAACTTATTTCTGTCCCTCCTCTTCTGTTTCCGATTCTTCAGTTGTTAGGTTGGGTTCATTACCTGATACTGACAGGAAAAGGAGTCAGAGGGTGCGCACATTTCCTTTGCATATGAGAGATTATGTCACTTAAGTTTTATTTTTCTGTATTTTATTCTTTGCATATATGTCACATAGTATTTTTCTTCTTTTTGTTGTTTTACATTGTTCATGTAAAGAGGGAAGATATGTGACGTTATGCTTGATTCCCCGTTATGTGTTCTCTGTGGAACCTCTATGTTTAAAGGTTCCTTATTTGACAGTTTAGTTGGAGCTGTTGATGGCTGGGGTGAACAACGCGGACCTGCTTTTGAAAGACAGCGTGATTTCATCTTATTTACACCAAGGATACCACAACTACTGCAATAGATTGGATGACCTGGTGCGTTCTGTGTCTCATCAGGTTGAAGAAGCCACCGCCCTGCCACATAAGAAGCAGTATCATGATCTTAGCCTCGGAGACGGGGTCCTGGTGAAAAACCCAAACATGTGCAATAGGGTTGTCTAGAGCCCTGCTGGTGTGGCCCTTTCCAGGGTTCATGTTGCTCATACTTGCCAAGTTTCATGTGCCCTTAATGATGAGCAGCACCGCTTCCAGAAGGGCAAGTGGTGGTCGAGAGACAATGGGAGCAGATTAGTCAAGCTGTAGGGGACCTGCAAGAATCTGAAACAACACTTGTTTAGCCTGAGGAGATCTTGGAGAATCAGGAGCTGAAGCTGAAGCCAAATAATCTAGTCCTGTGGGCGTGACTGCACCAGATTTAGACACTGACGAAGGGCCTGTTGCTGCAGAACTATGAGTGGCAGCAGGAGAACGTTGGTCAAGGAGAGAGGAAGACTGGTTTTGAAAGGCGAAGGTGGGATTCAGGCTATTCCGGAAGATAATGGAGATTCTGATGTGAGTAGCAAAGGAAGTAAGGGGACTGTACTCAGGACATCAAAATGTGCTGGAGTGCCTTGTCAGAGGTATTGTTCACCTGAATGGACTTACTTTGCTGCAAATGACAGAGAGGGAGAGCTCTGGGCAATCTGGGATAATCGTGAAGATTCAACTGAAACTTCGGGAGTTTGAACTTCAGTTTGATCTTAGTATTGAACTTCCTTTGTTAATAAGATTGAGTGTCTTGAGACACCTTCTATTGGATGTAGCTGAGTTTCCATTTTGGGATACAAGTGAATTTGACGTGCTAGTAGATGAACTGAAACATTTCATTTTGGAACTGAGTGTCAAAGAACTTGAACCTTTTCTTATCAGAGAAACTGCAATAGGCTTTGTAGGAGAAGTTACAAGAGTACCAAGGCCAGAGTCTGCTGAAAGAGTGTAAGGTTGTCACTTAGAAGAACATGAAGTAGGGCTAAGAAAGTCTCATGAAGAGTTGTTCATAATAAAATTGCTGCATACTTTATGAACTTTATTTTTGTCATTTGCACAGTTAGAAATTGACAGAGAGCATTCTGTTGCTGCTGTGTTCCCCCCAGTGGTCCGCTTGTAGGGAAGTAATGGAAGCCAATCCTAACATTAGCAGACACATAACAGCAGGCACACTAATGGTTGTAGTAATAAGACTGATCGTTTTGCTTGTAGGATCTTATCCATCGGCATCTAATTCAGTAGAGACAAAGGGGCATATTATCAAGAACGGCGTTAAAATTATTGCCGCTTTAGCTGCAGGAAACTGCAGCTAAAGCGGCGATAATGGGCTTGATAATATGCCCTTGAGAATTCCAATAGAAGCCCATGTTCTGGTGTGAACCTGGGCTTCTATTGGAATTCTCAAGGGCATATTATCAAGCCCATTATTGCTGCTTTAGCTGCAGTTTCCTGCTGCTAAAGAGGCGATAAGTTTAACACCGTTCTTGATAATATGCCCCAAAGTCTGTAAGCAATCCCAAATCTTCACGCCCTAGAGGTAATAGCTTGTATCCATTAGATGAGTCTGATTTGCATGTAGATACATCTAGAGGCGATTATTGTGTGAATGCTTATGTTAAACTGCTTTATGAGTATACCAACACAATGGATGCCAGGAACTGCTAAGTATTCATGCAATTCCCTGCATCAGTTGCATAGGTATTATTAACCACCATATCCCTTTGCCATATGTTGTTACGTGTAGTATTTTAATGAGCCTTCTTTATGGGATAAAACATTTTGAATATATTTTTTGCAATCAGGATTTAGTTTTTTGGGAGCTCTACATACTTGTGCATTTAACTCCTCACATTGACCCCAATGCTATGTTCCCTGGAATCAATAACAGGTTCTCTAAATGCATCATGACCATAGACACTGCTTATACTCACAGACACAATTTGAATTGTATTCTAACAGTGGTAGAGAAGACATTTTTATATTTGGTTGGGGACAGGAGGAGAAATTTGGAATCTAAGTCAAAAATAGACAAACATATTTAGAATGAACATAAGTGGACTAAGGAAGAAATAGAGCATTTAGAGGCAGGAAATCAAGCAGCATTGACTGGAGATTAGAAACATAAAGGGAAATTAGGCATATTTGTGGAGAGGTCTTCATTTGACAGCCACTTTGTGAGAAAGAATGAGTGTGACCATATATTTGAAGTTAGGGGAAATTGGAATTTATTCCTGATGGGTGAGCACTCTGTTATTCCTGGGGTCTATTATATTTGTGGAGTGCACACCTATTTCATATTACCCAGAGACTTGTTATCTAGGTGTAGTTCGCCCTAAGATTTGTCATGTAGAACATCTCAATGATTCCATGTAGGTATGAATTTTAGGCCTGTTTGAGGAGTTACTGCTGGAGAAGTAGCGGGGATATTTTTGGTGTGATGATTCCATCTATGGGTGTGATTTTAATTGATATAAAAATTAGAGGCGTACCGGAAAAGGCGGGGGGCCCTGCACTGGACTTCTTTGTAGAAGACCTCATAAAGAATCAGCTACAACCACGAGGTTTGCCCAAATTATTTTTAGTTGAAAGGGCCCACCGAGTATCGGGTGGCAGACTACGACCCGGGGCCCTCCCTCGGCCTATACTCGCCGCATCTGCAACTTCCAAGACGCGGATTGCTCCTCCGATTCGTATTGAGAACTACTCTGTTACATTCTTTCACGATTACACGGAGGCAGTGACTAAGCAGCATCGCAGCTTTCTGGCGGTCAAGACAGAAATGAGAGCCAGAGAGCTAAAGTACTCCATGCTACCTCTGACCCTGCCTACAGGTTAGGTCGCCCCCACGTCGCTGCCGCCTGCTCACCCTGGTCTCCTGCTGCAGTCTCCTGCTGCCACCTGCCCGCTTGCTGCCTCTGCCTGCCCCCAGTCCCAGCCGCTGCTGAGCCGGTCACCTTCGCCGCACTCTTCCCGCCGCTGCCTCCCTGTGGCCCGCCCCCCTGACAGCCAATTCGCCGCCCTGCTCCCGCCACCCAGCTGCTCCTCCCTCCCATCAGCACTCTGAAGGAGAACAAGTAGCAGCGTAAGCAGTCACATCTGACCCTGCCTACAGGTTAGGTCGCCCCCACGCAGCTGCTGCCTGCTCACCCTGGTCTCCTGCTGCTGTCTCCTGCTGCCAGCTGACTTGGTCTACCCGCTTGCTGCCTCTGCCAGCCCCCGGTCCCAGCCGCTGCTGAGCCGGTCACCTTTGCCGCACTATTCCCGCCGCTGCCTCCCTGCGGCCCGCCCCCCTGACGGCCCATTCGCCGCACCACTCCTGCCACCCAGCTGCTCCTCCCTCCCATCAACGCTCTTATGCAGACCATGAAGCGGCCGAGCCGCTGGCACGCCGAAGGCGTGCCTAAGGCAAGCCCGTCTGCGCCCGCCTGCACCTGGACCGCGCCCAGCGCCACAACCCCTGGACCCCGCAAACGCCACAACACCAGAATCCACTACGACGCCAGCACCCTCCATGCACTCAACGCCGGCCGAAACCACACCTGCTTCCAGGCAGCCCCGAAACGGACCCATGGACCCTTCTCCTGCCGCACCTGCAGTTTCACCTGCGACAGAACCACCAAACCTCCAAGGACTGGACCCAACCACCTGCGCTGCATACTCCTCAACACCCGCTCCACACGCAAACACGCCGTCGAGCTCTGGGATCCCAGAGCTCGACACCTCCGCCCCAGATGTGGCCTTCCTGACCGAGACCTGGTGGAACGACTCCTCGTGCCCGACATCGCCATAGCCATCCCGGATGGCTACAATATCACCCGCAGGGATCGCGCCAACGGAATCGGAGGAGGAATAGCCATCGTCCACAAGTCCACCCTCAAGGTCGCCAACCACGCAGACGACACCCTCAACACCGCCGAACACCTGCACTTCCGGATCCACACTGACCCCAACACCACCCTCAGAGGAACACTCATCTACAGACCCCCGGACCCTGGGCTCAGTTCAGCGACTCCATCGCCGACCTCGCCAGCACCCACACACTCGCCTCCATGGACTACATCCTCCTCGGGGACCTGAACTTCTACCTCGAGAACAACAGCGACGCCAACTCCGCCACCCTGATCGACAACCTCGCCAACCTCGGCCTCAGACAACTCGCCACCGCACCCACCCATGCCGCTGGCCACACGCTGGACCCCGTCTTCTCCACAGGCCCCCACGTCACCTTCGACCACACCACCGAACTCCACTGGACCGACCACCGCTGCATCCATTTCACCTTTAAGAAACCAACCACGCACCACCGCACCCAACAGCTGCCTCCCCGCTGCTGGAGCAAAGTCACCGAAGACCAGCTGATCACCACCCTCGCCCAGAACCCACCGACTGACCCCACCAACCCAGACGATGCAGCCCGCAACCTCAGACAGTGGATCGACGACTGCGCCAACACCCTCACCCCGCTCAAGAAACCCCCCCAACAGCCACGCCAGCAAGAGAGCCACCTGGTTCACCGACGAGCTCCAGACCTCCAAGCGCGCATGCCGGAAACTGGAGAAGATATGGCTCCACGAACGCACACCGGACAACCACGCAGCCCACAAGGATGCCACCCGCAGACATCACCACCTCATCAGATTAGCCAAGAGATCCTCCTTCAAAGACCGCTTGGATAACAACGCACACGACAGCAAAGAGCTCTTCAGCATCGTAAAGGAACTCTCCAACCCCAGCGCCAACGCCAACGACATCCCGCCCTCACAAGAACTGTGCGACTCACTAGCCATCTTCTTCCACCGCAAGATCGCTGACATCCACGACAGCTTCAACACCACGACCGCCCTGACTACACCAGACTCCATCTCCCCTGTGAACACCACCAGCGACAACCACCTGACCTCCTGGTCCAACGTCGACGACGACGAGACACGCAAGGTCATGAACTCCATCCACTCAGGATCTCCGTAAGACCCGTGCCCACACCACGTATTCAAATAAGCAGACGCAGCCATCGCACCCCAACTACGGAAGGTCATCAACATCTCCCTTGAAACAGCGACACTCCCGGAAAGCTGGAAGCACGCCGAAATCAACGCCCTCCTCAAGAAGCCCAAAGCGGACTCCAAGGACCTCAAGAACTTCCGGCCCATCTCCCTGCTCCTGTTCCCAGCAAAGGTCATCGAGAAAATCATCAACATGCAATTGGCCCGCCACCTGGAAGACAACAACATCTTGGACCCATCCCAGTCCGGATTCAGACGTAACCACAACACGAGACAGCCCTCATCGCCGCCACTGACGACATCAGGCGCCAACTAGACAACGGCAAAACATCAGCCCTCATCCTCCTGGACCTGTCAGCCGCCTTCGACACGGTCTGCCATCGCACTCTAAAGACACGCCTCCTAGAAGCCGGAATCCAAGAGAAGGCCCTTGACTGGACCACGTCCTTCCTCTCCGGCAGAACCCAGAGCGTCCGCCTCCCACCCTTCCGATCCAAAGCCACCGACATCATCTGCGGCATCCCCCAAGGCTCATCCCTCAGCCCGATGCTGTTCAATGTCTACATGGCCCCCGTCGCTCAAGTGGCCCGCCATCACGACCTCAGCATCATCTCCTATGCCGACGACACCCAGCTCATCCTCTCCCTCACCAAGGACCCACACACCGCCAAAACCAACCTCCACAAGGGAATGAAAGCCGTCGCCGACTGGATGAGGAGCAGCCGTCTGAAGCTGAACTCGGACAAGACGGAGGTCCTCATCCTCGGACCCACCCCCTCAGCCTGGGACGACTCCTGGTGACCAACCACACTGGGAACAGCACCAACACCCACCAACCATGCACGCAACCTAGGATTCATCCTCGACTCCTCCCTCTCCATGTCTAAACAGGTCAATGCCGTCTCCTCCTCCTCCTGCTACAACACCCTCCGCATGCTCCGCAGGATCTACAAGTGGATCCCGACCGAAACAAGAAGAACGGTGACACAGGCCCTCGTCAGCAGCAGAGTGGACTACGGCAACGCACTCTATGCAGGAATCCCAGCCAAACACCTACGACGACTACAACGCATCCAAAACGCCTCCGCCCGACTGATCGTCAACGTCCCCCGCCGCAGCCACATCACCCCCCACCTGAGAGACCTACACTGGCTCCCCGTCGACAAGAGGATCGCCTTAAAGCTCCTCACCCACGCACACAAAGCACTCCACAACGCTGGACCAGCCTACCTGAACAGCAAACTCAGCTTCCACACCTCCACCCGCCAGCTCCGTTCCGCCAGCCTCGCCCTCGCCGCTGTCCCCCGCATCCGACGAATGACCCAAGCTCAGCAGAGGATACAGCACAGGTGAAAAGCAGACGCTGAGGATAAGGTCTGACCCTGTGATTCTATAACTGTTATGTGGAGGGACTCTGCGACATTGACGGCGGGGCCCAAAAGTGGGCCGACTTGACTGCAATGGACCAACGCTCGTGTTCTGAATGTTATGAACTTAACACTATCCGGCGTCCCCACTGGGGTGGGACAAAGACTATTTGTTTGAACAATTAGCCGCTATATTCTGCTTTAATTATGGGGATGGTGCGAGATGATCGTGGGACTACTCTCCCCCCTCACGCAAGTACAAGTTATGGGAAAAAAGCACTCTGCGATGTTTGGGTAGCGGGTAGTTTTAGGTCCACCGAGCAGGGAGGCAGGGAGGCAGGGAGGGGGCTGGGACCAGTTTACTCTTATGACTTTTTCAATGTTGCAGGTACACGACAAGAGTGCGAGGTATATGCACAATGCATACATGATGTTCATATTGCAATGCTCTGTAAATTCTCCCATTTATGTTGTACTAGATGGAATACATGACTACCCTGGCTGACTCAAGGCTGCACGATCACTGACCTCTAATACGCAGAGCCCCCCTCTCTCTGTTATCTCATGGAATGTAAACAGCCTTGGGGATAGGATAAAGGGAGTGCTGGTCTTACAATAATTAAAATGCAAGGTGCTGGCAGTGGCCCTGATCCAAGAATAGAAAGGTGGGGTTTTAAAATGGTGGTACACTCTGCAGTCACTTCTGGCTCACGCGGTGTAGGCATTCTGATCAACAAACGCTTCCCACTCATAATCACTGGGTTATGGACAGATGATCAGGGGCGCTTTGCAGTTGTAGGATGTCAATGGGAGGGACGACCATATAACATAGTGTCAGTATATACCCCAATTCCTACTTACACTCCCACAAGGCGAGTTGATACTGGGGGGTGACTTTAACGCCACGGTAGATGCAACCATAGACCGACAGCCCCCTAGAGATCAGAGTGGCACAAATATCCGACTATCTTAATTTCTCAATGCCTTTGGTCTTGTGGATGCCTGGCGGTCGCGGTTTCCTCAGGAGCAACAATAAACATTCCACTCGGGTGTCCATGGCAGTCTTTCGAGAAGTTTCACACCGTGGCAACTGGTCTAGAGTGAATTCTGGAAGTTTCGTACCTGCCTTGGGGTATTTCCGACCACTCCCCAGTTTTAATTCAATACATGTCTCATACTCTGGGACGACGGCGAATATTTCCTATCTACCCAGGATTCCTCAAAAACCCTAAGATATTGAAGGGTCTCCTAATAACTACAAAACAGTATTTTACAGAAAATGACCACTCAGTCACGTCCCCTACAACTCTATGGGTGGTATAAAAGACAGTGTTGCATGGCCAAGCAATCTCATTAATCACATGCCATAAAAATGATCGGTTGCACCACTTAGAAGCTCTGGAAAGGGAGGTGGGTCAGGCTGAAAAAGATCATGCCTCAGACACCAACGGCACCACGACACACAAACTAAACTTGGTGAAACAGGAATACAGGAACTATATGTGGGGGGAGGCGAAGAGCAGGCTCACCAAGACCCAGCACACTATTTACAAGGTAGGAGATAAGGCAGGAAAGTTCCTAGCATGGCTGGATAAACACGAGAAAGCTGGTCACTGGGTGGCACAGCTGAGACTGAATAATGGAGAAGCAGCTACTAACCCGCAACAGATAGCTGATGCACTAGCGCTCCATTACGAGACAATATATACACCTGCTGCCACGGCCACAATAGAAGACAATCTGGCATTTCTCAAGGATATCCATATGCCTACTCTCGCCCCTAGTCAGATGCAAGAGTTAGAAGCAGATGTGACATCAGAGGAACTGACACTAGCTATAGGTGCATTACACACCGGGAAGGCCCTAGGCCCCAATGGCATACCTATCGAACTGTACAAAAAAAGCAGCGAGCCACGTGGTCCCACGTCTGCTGGAGATGTATGTGGACAGCCTGGGTAAGGGGGAGCTTCCATGGGATCAACGTCCAGCAACAATAGTGGCAATACACAACCCTGGAAAACCGCCACAGGAATGTATCGGCCTATTTCCTTACTAAATGCGGAAGCTAAAATACTGGCTAAAATGCTGGCCACCAGACTACCACCCTATCTCACAGAGTTGGCGCACCCAGATCAGTCTGGTTTAATGCCAGGCCGCAACACGGCTCTTAACTTGCCACGACTCCACGGAGTTATAGCATGTATACCACTCATTGAGGAAGACGCCGTCATTCTCTCCCTCGAAGCGTGCATGGCATTTCCTTTTTGCTGTCCTCAAACATTTGGGATTCGGTCCCAAATTCTGTGCATGGATCCAATTACTCCTTGCAAAACCCCTGGCACATGTGGTGGTGAACGGACATATCTCAGCTGACTTCCCCTTGGGAAGAGGGACAAGGCAGCGTTGCCCCTTGTCCCCGTTGCTGTTCGCGCTGGTGCTCGAACCATTGGCGGCCTGGATAAGACGGGATCTGGTCATTCAGGGGCTAAAGTGAATGGAGGGCTGGGAAGACCGCATCTCCTTATATGCAGATGATGTGCTGCTATATAGGGCATCTCCCTCACGTTCCATTAATTGCCTCCTGGATATTTGAGCCACTTATGGTAAGGTCTCGGGCTACACCATTAATTGGGCGAAGTCATTTCTTTATACGCTCAAGGGCCCTCTCCCGAGACTACCAAGGAATTGTGAGAT
This sequence comes from Triturus cristatus, assembly GCF_964204655.1. Taxonomy (NCBI): domain Eukaryota; kingdom Metazoa; phylum Chordata; class Amphibia; order Caudata; family Salamandridae; genus Triturus; species Triturus cristatus. The sequence continues at coordinate 1,098,958,947 of NC_140582.1, read as the reverse complement.
ATGGATCGCGGATGGGGGGTTTAGGTATCTGGGACTCCATATTACGCCACAGCCTGACCAATTCATGGAAAAAATCTCATTGAACCGTTCGGGCGGTTCCGATGTGATGTGAAACATTGGCGCTCCCTACCGCTGACACTGTTGGGGAGAGTCGCCTTTTTTAAAATGATGGCACTCCCTAGATTTCTTTACGCCCTACAAAATACCCCGTTTCCGGTTCCCCCCACCTATTTTAAAGCAATTGACACGGAGGTAAGCAATCTACTTTGGGACGGAAAACCTGCCTGCATAGCCATATATAAATTAGTAAAAAGCTGGTATGATGGCGGAATCGCCCTTCCAAATAGAAAGGTATACTACTGGGCCTCGCAGCTGAACGTAAAAAACCAATGGATACATGCTCCGCAGGAGGAACCGGCATTACGTATGGACAGATATGTCCTCGGAACGGTGGGCGCTATGGGAGCACTCTACAGTAAGCATTGGGGGACTACCCTTATAGGACCAACAGCACACACAGTACATATATGGTTCACTTCACTTCGCGCCCTTGGCTGAGAAGGGGTTATAACCCAGGCCACACCGCTCTAGGAGACCCGGCGCTTAGGTAAACTATGCAATAGCAAGGGCTTCAAACAGTGGGACCTCATAGGAATTTCACAGGTGGGGGATCTGTGGAAAAAGGGCAAGATCATTACGTTCGCTCAGGTGCAAGAAACATATGGGATGGCATCGACGGAAACCTTCCGTTACATGCAGATTAGACATGCACTGCTGAAAACTATTCCTCCAGGTACTGAGCTCGAGAGGCATCACCATTACAGGACAGACTATTAACGGACCATATGGTTAAAAAGGCGATCTCCCAAACCTACCGCAAGATTATAAATAACCAACAGGACCCCACAACAACCCTTAGGAACAGGTGGCACACCGACATTGGGGAGTTGGACGAGACAGATTGGCAAGAAGCACTTGCTTCCCCGAGAGAAGTGGCAATACCCTCTAAACTAAAGTGAGTGCAACTGAAAGTCATCCATTGACTCTACTATACATGCACAACTCTGCACCGGATAGGTTGCACTGATACACCACTCTGTCTGAGGTAGTGCGGAGAGCTAGGTACCTTTTATCATATACTCTGGGACTGCCCGGAGATCAAACGGTACTGGGAGGCTATCATGCATACCGTCTCGAGGGTGACCAGAGCTACTGTTGCACCGGAGCCCAAGAGGTGTCTTTTAAATATCTGGGAGCCGACAGACCTAAACCAAACGGCCCAGGACTGGGCGACATTGGGTACAATGATAGGGAAGCGGAACATAGCTCAATATTGGGGAGCAATACTGCTTCTCTCCTACCATCAGCGGTGCTGTGACATGGACGGCGCAATGATAGCGGAGAAAACGGTATATATATATATATATATATACACAGGGGGTGCCCCAAGAAGAGGACACGGGTTTGGGGAAAATGGAATGCATTCAGGGGAAACATTTGTGATCCCCCACCAGATGAGTCGCTGTCAGATATTAGTGACTAACTGTGCAGATCGGGGACATTGCGGCACTCTCAACTTCTACATAAATGCACTGAATTGACTGGGAGGGAGGATTACGAACCAGAGCATATAAATGTGATCAATCGCTACATGCCTAATCAATGTATCATCATGTATCTATATCTGCTAAAATGTAATAATATGTACCAATTAAAAGAAAATGCAAATAAAAATGTTCCCCACCATAGTAGATAAGCCGGCTACCAGTACAACAGGAGCTTTATTAGTTGTAGAAATGGAAACATGGCTATCAGGTCCATGGGATTGCAAAACCTTCTTGCATTAGACATCATGCTCACAAAGGAGGGCGAAGTCTGCCGAATGTTCAAGGTCCATCAATGCATCTCCTACATTCCTTACAAGAGTAAGGACTTGACGAAGTTTTTCGAGAATATTTCTGACTTGCACAAGGATTTGCAGTAGTTGGAAGTGACAGATGCTTGGGAAGCTATTGGAAATAGATTTTCTGTTTTAGGAAAATGGTTTGGAAATCTGTCAAGTGGAACTTTGGGTGCCATCTTGAAACCTCTTATGATAATTGCCGTTTGTGCAATATTCCTAGTTGTGATCTTTAAGGGATATAAATGCATGAAAGTTAAACGGGGAGTGAAGAGACAGAGGGCGTATGAAGAGTCTAGCTTAATGGTGCTTAAAACCACAAGGTTTTAGCTGATATGTCTGATACAAACTAATTGTAATCTGTGATGGCTTGATTCGCCATCTGAAGGGAGACTGGAGCAGCGTAATTTTGGCTCCATCTTTTTGTGTATGAACAGGCCGCATATGAATATTTACACATGGCCACATGTATTTGTGTGACTTAATATAATTAAAGTGAAGTGGTGCACTGAACAGCTACAGAAAGTGAATTTAAAGTATAATCTTGATAGTCAAACAAGTGTGTATACTAATGTTTCCCTCATAATCAAAAGGGAATGGATCACTTGTAACTGAAAAATAGGGTTCTGGATCGTTCTATCCGTCAGTACCCTGGGTTGGTACTTTGAGAACCCTCAATCACGTAGATTGTAAGATCGAGGAAGTCTAACTGTGCACAGTTAGCTGTGTAGGTAAATTTTAAGCATTCATCTTGTTTGTTCATCCATTCATGGAAATTGCTTAGACTTTGTTGTTCTCCTTCCCAGATTACCATGATATCATCAATGTATCGTTTCCAGAATCGAATTTTGGATTGGTAAGGATTTATTGCATTATGTATGTACATTTTTTCAAAGGTGCTCACATAGAGTCCTGCCACACTAGGAGCGAATGTGCTTCCCATGGAAGTTCCGTGGCGGTTTATCTTGATTCTCCGCTTTTTTTACACGTGTCAGCATTATCATTGGGTCTCTTTTTTTGTAATGCTTCTTCCACCTGGAGGGAACCACTGATTTTTCCAGTAGTGATCAGAAATGGTCGTGCAGAAGTGTTATAGTGACGTTAAAACTCTCACACTACCTTAAAAATGATATTTTATTCTGTTCGGTGTGTGAGGAGACTTCTAAAAAAGTGAAAAAATCGTGCAGTAGGTCAAATTATGTAGCCATTGCACTATTTGGTGTCCAAATCAAAGGTCGACATGTTTCTGCCCTTCTAGTGCCCCAGAGGGGGGTCGATGGGCTTTCTTCAGGACCTAGTGGTTGTGAGAACTGGTGATATCCAGTTCAGAAAAAAGGGGGGTTTACAGGGTAAATACTCCGCAAACACGAGGTCTTAGAGTACCTCAAGGTTAATGTTACCTAAAAACATGAAAAGTGACAAGCAATGATGCGAGTACTGGTTAAATTCTTAAGAACATTTTCATAATTCAAGCAGACAACGAAAAAATGGCAAATCTTTATAACACTGTTACAGCAAAACTGTTTAAAATGGCAATTCTTTATAATTCAACTGTAATTGTAAAAGGGTGTATTATATAGTGCTCGAGTATCTGTACTTTCAAATGTTTTGTGAGTTCCTCTTATGTAAGGAAGTAACGGGGAAGGGGGTTAGTTGAATAAACAATGAAAGTAATTACAGTGACCGCGGAGTTAAATGACGATTAAAATTAACTTTTCTAGGTAATATACCTATTATGTGGATTGTAATACCAATGGATTCCCTTAGTTATTGCGGTAAAGTCGGAAGATACGTTAGTTCTTAGTAATACAAAAAGAGTACCTTATGGCAGTCCCGAGTTCGGGCTGCTGCGGGGCCGCCGTGAGCGCGTAGCCTAATGTGGTTAGTAAACACGGGGAAAAGGAAAAAGGAAGGATGGTACCATTAATGGGTGTATTCCATGGATACTTCACGTGACGGATGAGAGGTAAAGGTCGTTCCTCGTTGCTCCTACCTCTTCTGTGGGCTGCGCACAACTTGTGCTGACGCTGATCTCCGGGGCTCGTTTGGAGCGGGATCTCGTGTGTGTTTGTTATACAGTGGGCGATGAAATAGAGAGAGGACAAAGAGGGAGTGTGTTCTAAAAAAGTTGTAAATGCACAACGCACAAGAAAGAATTATAAGACTTAAAGAACGGGAATTAATACATTGTACCCACGATGGGAAGTGGTATTGGTGAGTCATTAATTGGACAGTATGGCAGAGGTGGAGACTCAAAAAAAGGGGGGTTAATTATACTGGGCGGTTCGTTGGTATTTTAATAATAATAGTTGGTGCCATGGACGAGATTGCATAGGGGGCAGTATGCTAGTCGGCATGTATGATCATTTAATGCTCAGCCAAGGTATGTTATCGTTGAGGCCCATGGTATCTGTTCTAAGACGGTGTACCCATCTTTGTTCTCTTTCGAAAAGGACTTTCTCCGCATTGTTTGTTATTCCTATTAATGTTTCAATTATGATCCAATTTAGGTCATCAACAGAGTGTTTTTGTTCAATGTAGTGTCTGCTCATTTTTGTGGTTTCTCGTTTGCATTTCACGTTACTTCTGTGTTCACAGATCCTCTGCTTGACTTTCCTGCATGTCATTCCGATGTATCTTTGGTTGCAGGGGCACGTGATCATGTAGACAACATGAGAAGTATTGCAATTTGTATGTTGTCTTATTATCCATGTTAGGTCTGGTGTTAGTTGTATAGTTTTTGTGGGTGTAGTCAGATAGCATACTGAACATTGTCCACAGGGATAATGTCCTATAACCGGTTGCATATCGCACAAGGTATTAGTTATTCTGAGTTTAGGAGGAATTGAAGGTCGTGTATGTACTAATATGTCTTTTATGTTCCTTGTCCTCTTGTTGGCGAATCTTGGTTTTTGGCATTTCAGGGTGCCAGAAGTCAGGATACGCCAGTTTTTGTTGATTATTTTCTTAACTGCGTTGCTCGCTATACTGTAGGTCGTGACACATGTAGGTGTATCTTGGGCAGGGCTTTTCTGTGTTGTTTCCAGTAGACTTTCCCTTGGTTGATTCCTAGCCCTTTTTTTGCATTTTGATACTATTTTTGTCGGATAGTCTCTTCTTCTTCTTGACAGCTTGGAGCTCAGTTCATTAGCTTGTGTTTTGTATTCAGTTAGTTCACTACAATTTCGTTTCAGCCGTAAAAATTGGCTGTATGGTAGGTTTTCTCTTAACGGGCGCGGATGAAAACTGTTGAATGAGAGCAAACTGTTCTTAGCAGTGGGTTTGAAAAAAGTTTGTGTCTTGATAGTGTCCTGTTCTATGTAGATTGTAAGATCGAGGAAGTCTAACTGTGCGCAGTTAGCTGTGTAGGTAAATTTTAAGCATTCATCTTGTTTGTTCATCCATTCATGGAATTTGCTTAGACTTTGTTGGTCTCCTTCCCAGATTACCATGATATCATCAATGTATCGTTTCCAGAATCGAATTTTGGATTGGTAAGGCTTTATTGCATTATGTATGTACATTTTTTCAAAGGTGCTCACATAGAGTCCTGCCACACTAGGAGCGAATGTGCTTCCCATGGAAGTTCTGTGACGTTGTTGATACATTTTACCTTCGTACTCGAAATAATTCTCAGTGAGCGCAATGGTGCAGCATTGTAGAATGAAGTGTCGTGGTGTTTGGTATGACCAGTTTTGGTCAAAGAGTATTTCTTCAAGAGTTTCCAGGGTTTTTTGTTGCGGCAGGCTGGTGTATAAACTCTCTACATCGAAACCCACTAGGAGAATGGTGTCAGTGGAGAAGGTTTCATCTTTGAGGTGATTTAGTAGGTCACGTGTATCCTTCAGGTAAGTGGGTGTCTTTTGTACCAGTGGTCTCAAATACTGGTCCGCGAATTGTGAAAGTGGCTCTAGGACTGACCCTATGCCAGAAACTATTTGGCGGCCTGGAGGTGGTCCCTTCTCTTTATGTATTTTAGGGAGGGAGTAAAAGTACGGTACTTTAGGGGAAGTTGTTTTTAGGAACTCAGCTTCATTACGTGATATCCACCTATTGGTTTCAGCTTCATCTACCAAGATTCTTATTGTTTGTTGTAGTCTTGGTGTGGGGTCAGTTAGAATGATGCTATAGAATTTGTCATCAGACAGTAGGTCTAGGCATTGTTAATTGTAGCCTTCTTTGCTTAGTAAGACAATCCCTCCTCCCTTGTCTGCTGGCTTTATTATGATATCTTTGTTGTCTCTTAGTTCTTCCAGAGCTTGTTTTTCAGCTCTTTGTTAGATTCATGAATGTTTTTTTTGTTGATTGTGCCACCTCACCAACTTCTTTCATTACGGCTTGCTCAAAGGTTTGGAGCTCAATGGGGGTTTGGTGGTTCAATTGGCAGAAGGTGGATTTAGGGCGGAACGATGTATCACCCTCCATGTTATTGGTATCTTTTCCAGAAAAGAAAGCTTTCAATAAGAGGAACTCACAAAACATTTGAAAGTACAGATACTCGAGCACTATATAATACACCCTTTTACAATTACAGTTGAATTATAAAGACTTGCAATTTCAAACAGTTTTGCTGTAACAGTGTTATAAAGATTTGCCAATTTTTCGTTGTCTGCTTGAATTATGAAAATGTTCTTAAGAATTTAACCAGTACTCGCATCATTGCTTTTCTCTTTTCATGTTTTTGTTTTTAGGTAACATTAACCTTGAGGTACTCTAAGACCTCGTGTTTGCGGAGTATTTACCCTGTAAACCCCCCTTTTTTCTGAACTGGATATCACCAGTTCTCACAACCACTAGGTCCTGAAGAAAGCCCATCGACCCCCCTCTGGGGCACGAGAAGGGCAGAAACATGTCGACCTTTGATTTGGACACCAAATAGTGCAATGGCTACATAATTTGACCTACTGCACGCTTTTTTTCACTTTTTTAGAAGTCTCCTCACACACCAGACAGAATAAAATCTCATTTCTAAGGTAGTGTGAGAAAGACAGTTTTAACGTCACTATAACACTTCTGCACGACCATTTCTGATCACTACTGGAAAAATCAGTGGTTCCCTCCAGGTGGAGGAAGCATTACAAAAAAAGAGACCCAATGATAATGCTGACACGTATAAAAAAAGCGGAGAATCAATACGACCGACACTACGTGATTGAGGGTTCTCAAAGTACCAACCCAGGGTACTGACGGATAGAACGATCCACAACCCTATTTTTCAGTTACAAGTGATCCATTCCCTTTTGATTATGAGTTTACGATAGGAAGCAGAATGGATGACAGCTTCTTCTAGCTCCCCCCTTTTTTGATTATAATATACTAATGTTTCCCTGACAGTAATGTCAAAATTGCAGTTCCCATATATATCTGTATTTGTGTTGTTTGAATAAGGTTGTTAACTCTTATATAATCATTTATTCATGTGAATATTACTCTACATCAATATTGTAGCTGTACACATTTACATAATCATGCATTTAATGTGTACTGTAATGCTTGTTACATTAACTTGACCAAAGGCCTTAATCATTTGGATTTCTAAATGTTTAACCTTCAATGAGAAGCTTGCTTCGGTTGCAATGTTTTTCTCTCCTCTGCAGGTTCAGTTGTATGATTTCAAGTACGGAGAAAGGTATACTGTGTGAGATGTTGAGTTTCGGGAGTAGTGCTTTTGGCAGGGACGGGAAGCCTTAACGAACAAAGGGAGGACTACTGTTTGCATGCAATTGGGAGATGGGAGGAATCCAAGGACGTTCTGATGAGCAGACCAAAGGAAAGGAGTTTCAAGAGTAGTTGCCAGGTTTTAATGTGTGAAGGTGAAAATAATGAGACACGTGGTATAGGATTCTCAAATGTTCTTTTGTAGGGCTTAATTGGTGATCACATTTCTGCTTTAGTCAGATTTATTTTAGACTCAGAGGGGTATATACCTCTATGCAATATTTCTATTGTGTGGCTTTATGCTATAGAATACTCTTAATTTTGGAAGACATCTACAGAGGTTCCAATATGCTGACACCTTCCTACCTTACTGGAATTGATTAAGGACTCCCCAATCAGTGCTTCAGCTCAATCTTACATTAGGAGATTTTGAATTCCTCATGCATAATAGACAAGAAGGCCTCATGGTTTATTCTGATCATCAGATTTTATTTCTTATATTCTGCATTGCTATCACTGAATTCCTTGTATGTTTCATTTTATTGAGGGAAAATGTTGTGAAACGACTTGGTCTCGCAGTAGTGATCTTGTATTTTTACAACATATTGTTAAGACTTGTCAGTCTGGTTTTAAATTTGTAATGAACCCATACTTAATCTCATTTACTGACTTTGGATCCTCATTGTGTAGCTGAATTGGTTGCACTGTAAATTAAACTTGTGGATGAAGTTAACTCCCTTTTATTCATTAGGCACCTAAAAAAATCATGGAAATTTGGACCGAAGGCTGAGTGCTTTAGCACACCAGATCAAGTGCAAGACCACTTCATCACTGCAACCCTTTGCAGAGGGGAGGATAATGTTAGGAGGTAGATTAGTCAATGCATGAAGCGCACGGTGTACAGATTAGGCATGCCTGATAGATCAAAGGGAAACAGACATGTCACAAGCGTAAATGAAATGTCTGGGGAGACATGGGATTGAGGTATATTTTGGTGGCTGGAAGACACTGGACATTGGAAAATCAAGCACTACACCCATTTCTCATGTATTTACATATTTAGATCTAGTGGAATTGGCAGAATTGACAACATAGGGGACAATAAGAGGGCTCAAGGAAGAGGCCTGCATTACTCCCTGTGCAAAAGGTTTAAATTGAGAGTGATAGGGAGGTGTGTGCACACGTGCGTGCACACATACACAGACACATTCAAGATGCAGTAACATGGGAGGCAAATATAAGTCCACACACACATACATGTGTGAGCAACAACTTGGATATACACACATATAAACACAAGGTCTGACATTGAAAACATTGTGCTAGGGGGCAGAGATTGGCCTCAGAGAAGATGGCAGCTGAATAACTATCTCCATCTGCGTCTGCTCCTGATTCAGACACTTTAGACAGTATAATGGGAACCTGCTCTCTTTGAAAACCCACCTGTGGCTTCATTTTAAAGCCGGGACCAGGAGCAGCATGTGCGAAAGACCCCAGCACAGCACCTGCACACAACAACACAGCTTGCTTTTGTCTCTGAAACCAGTTATAACCAAGATCAGTGGATTCTTGAAGGATAATCTGGGGTGAAGTATCTGTCCAGTGGTGGTACTTAAATCCTAAATATTATTAGGGATAGAAGCCTTTGACATAATTTCAGAAATGTGGTACATAAATTACGGGAGCCAGAGAAAGGGTCCTAGACAAATATTTAGGAAGATGAGAGATTATTAGACGTCAATTTACACTACACCTCTTTGATGAATTATATAAGGATGTTTCTTGATGGCCCTGACATATTGATGAGGGAATACGTGCTCCTGACTGTGTCTCATCAGGTGTTATACATGGGTCCTTATCAGAATAACGTGACGCTCTCTCAGTTAGACGAATGATAAAGGTGGACAACATTCATGTTATTATAGTTTATATCAGATATGACAATGAAGTGACAGAATTCGAAAGGAGTGTGGTCCGAGATGGAGTTGAGGCCTGACCATAATGGAGACAGATTTTAGGGACTTTACGCCAGGATGTCTCTGGAAAACAGATGATGGAACTAGAAAAGAAGGTTGAAGATACTCCAGATTGGGGCACTGACCTATGGTATCTCAGGCAAAAGGTCTCAGAACTCAAGAACAGGAGCTAAAGAGATAACATTTGCCTATATGGTCTACCAGAATCTGCATAGGAAGATAACATGCTTGCATCTTTATCCGGCCTTCTTGCCCTTACTGCTGAACATTGACTTTTGCACATCCATTCCAGAGAGACCAGAAAATGATAAGTCAATAACTCACCCCTGTGGACCGTTCTCGAAAAACAAGATCATTTTGGTGTGTTGATAGTGGAGCAAGCGCTTCACCATCAACACACCAAAATGATTCTTCATTCAGCTAGGCAACACAGTCCTCATAATTATAAAGATGGGAAACTCTAATTTGCCATCGATTTCTCCATTGACACCCACCTTATACGGTCCCAAGGCCCAAACTGAAACACAGAAGGTTTAGATTAGGCCTCCTTGACCCAGCTATGATGCTGGTCAAACTAGATGGCAAGACAAAGGAGAATCAAGACCCGCATAGTTTGTAGGAGCTACTGGACACCATAACAGAGACTTTGAAGGAAACCTCACCCCTCCCTTATTACCACGAGGCACCATCATGGTCAGACAAGCCACACTCTACCGAAACACTGAAATCCCCACTCCAACGAATAACAAGTTCAGACACTCATTTCAAGGAGACATAGCAAGATGACAACACTCCAAGCGATAAGGACAGACCCCGTTATACCTTTCATTGGCTGAGAGTGGGAGTGGCTTACAGAAGTATCTGAAAGTTGCTCAACGGTATAAAGTAAATAACATCTTGGGGCCTTTATACTCCACCAACCGCCTGTACACTCAGTAACTTACTACTTCTTACATTGTCTTACAGATAAATCCAGCGGAAAGCTAAATACCCACTTTTAATATCCTCTGCAAGTTATCACTCTAAATTTAGTTAGCCAATGCAGATACCTTTCACTCCGACTTAACTACAATGCACAAAACAAAAGCATTCTAGATGTGGTCCCTTAACACCAGCACAGCAGCCTTGAAAGCTATGTGAGACAGAAAAAGGCACTATCTTTCTTAGGCCCCCAAAAACCCGGCATTGTCTTTCTGCGAGAAACTGATGTATCCACAACTGAGGTTGCCAAACTTACCAGAGACTGAGTAGGCCATAGCTTCTGGTTCAGAGAACCCACCAAATGCCTTCAACACTTCCTATTTACTCTACAGGAAGAGAGGCCTTTCTTTTTCACAAAACTCTGCCAGTGAAGATGCAGAAAATATAGAGAAATCCACAGAGCTGCTTGGCCTTTGAAAAAGTAGTCTGCCATGGCCATACTCGGGCCATTAGATATATGTATACACCAAATGCTGGAAAGGTGGTTTTCTTCACTAAACTCAACAGACTGATAACAGAAATTGGCCACACAGTGTTAGTGATGGGCAGCAACTAGCATTTCTGCATTAACCCTATTTTTGATAGATCCAGCTTTACAGATATCTGCAGCAACATTGATAGGGGCCTGTTGTGATACCTTTTGTCAGATCACTCTCTCTCTGTGAAGACTCAAACACTTGACAGATAGAGAATACACATTTGTTTTCCAGACCCCATGGAACTGAGGCCAGTATACATTATTTCTTGATGAGTGCAATGATGTTCCATAAAATCTCAAGTTGTACCATAGGCATCCAATGCATCTCAGATCATGCCTCAATTACAATGAAATTTGACTTCCAACTGCAGGTCCCTAGGGACAAGTCCTGGAGAAAAAGTACTTTGCGGTATAAACTCCCTGAGGAGAAAATAAAACCGATTACATACTTACAAGAATTCCTGTCTGTAAAAAAGGTTTTGATCACGAGGACTGGGGTAGCCCTCCAAAAACTGCTATCTTCCTACGCCTCATTTATGGCTTCACTGGATCTTAGAGTGAATGAGTCAAAATCGTTCATTATTATAGCAGGAGCTCCGAGCGGCACAAAGGCTCCATATTTCCATCTGGCTTCTAAGAAAATCGAGGTGGTTGACTCTTTTCCTTATCTGGGGATTTTGTTCGATAGTAAACAGTCATGGAATAACTTGGTTGCAACCTGGGCATGGAAAGGGGTCTTCAAGCGATAAAAGGCTTTGCTAAAAAATTAGCCAACTGGAAATGATTAAGACCATATACCAAGCGAAGCCAAAGGCAGCTGTTACCTACGGGGTGGGAGTTTGGGGAATGGCCAAAATAGATCAGCTTCAGAAAGCGGAAGATACCTTTGTTAAGTCCAGAGCATTGTTACCTCCCTCTACCTCTAATTATATTCTACATCTTGAACTGGGTCTCCCTTACCTGTGTGATTCTATCAGGTTAGCAGATTAATATCACAAAGGGAAACAGTTCCTCTCTATGGGCCTGGGTAGAGGGTTACAATGACCTACTACACTATTACGAGTGGTATCCGGGGGGATCTGCAAATCCAGATCGTAATGCCCTCACACACCTGTTAGGGTGTCATGCTTCATCATTGGGCGCTCCTCGTCGGACCGGCGCTGCAATGTCCGACGGGCCTGGTGGCATCTTTATCGGAGATCTTTTGATCTGTGAACGCCGTATGGTGAGTGCGGTGTGTGGGGCTATAGGAGAAACATTGTTTGGTGAAGGTGTAGATTGTGATTATTAAAAAAGGCCCCTAACCTTTTCGGTTCACTTTATTAAATGTTCAAGGATGGGACTTTGTTAAAAACAGTGAGGCTACGTGTGATAATTAAAGGTATTCTAGTAGCCATTGGTGGACTAAGTCAGGTCAACATGTTTCGTGTCATGTGCTTCAAGGTAAAGCGACACTTCTTCAGGACCAGAATAACATGACCGCTTAGTTAACAGTCATGGGAGGTGAGTTCCCTTTCTGAGAGATGCACCTATCCTTTTGCGGATTTCAATCTGGCATAGGGATACCGTTGATTCTAACGTAATGTATAATCAGGGACTGACTGAGGCTTGAGGGTCACAGTAGAATTGGTTGGCTTAGTTATGTTCAGGCTGAACTAAAAGCAATTGGGCCGGGAGAATTATTTAGGAACCCTTTATTATGTACCAAGGTATCCAAACGGGAAATAATTGATTTATTCATACAAAAGGCCTCTGCTGAACGCTGGGAAAAGTACAGGCTATTTTTATCTTAACCATGTCACAGTGGCTCAGCATAGGTTTATCCTGTTGCAATTTCACGTTAACCTAATCCCACTAATGCTGGGGTTTCCAGAAAAAAGGTTCAAGCTTTCAGAACTAGGCCTGTGTCCGTGTGACAATCACTCCCCCCAGTCTGATTTACACTTGTTGTTCTTTTGCCCATTTTATTGTATCGAAAGGGAAATGTTCCTTCTCCCAATTTTAAGGCGTCAAAATTTCTCTCAATGTAAAGTTGCACTGTATTTTCTAAAAGCCTTGCCTAACCCGTATGTTTGTTTTGTGGTAGTGCTGCAGATCGGCGCATATAAATTCTCCTTGCTTCCACGGACAGAGTAAATCTACAGTCACACGCACATACATACATCATACGCTAGGGCCCATCACACTAAATTCACGCTATTACTCTAGCCACACTGAATATAGGAGAGAAAACCTAAACCAATCTTCATCTACAACGAGGTCAATGCGACCTTAACGACATTGTCTTGAGTCATGATTTAAAACATAGGAAATACATCTGAAACTCAATAAATGACAAGGAATAAACACCCGATCTCTTGGATACTCCTTTGCAGGCCAATCTACAACTATTTTACACTCAGCCCACAAATCTGCTGGAACAATTATATCAAACAGACTATTCTGGTCAATCCACAGCACTTTTGACAATTTCACAAACCTGTCTACCTGCCTATACCACTCGACGGGCTTTTCTCTCAATCGAGGGAAATCATTTGTAAATGATAAAATATCCTGTCTAGTCCATGGGACATGTACATATCCACCTCCAGGAATCTCTCTCATAGGATAAGAATCCACTGTTTTCTCTTTTTCTCTCATGGGAAAAGCTGAGTAAGTCCTGTCAACTGAATCTTCCCTTTTCTTGTACCATCTATCCTTCCACTTTTCCACGTCACCCCATTTTCGCAATAAGGCAATCATTTCCCTAATTTGTCCCGTTCTACCAGCACCATTCAGATTTTCAATATCTTTATCTGTAAAATCCATCCTGTAAGACTTCTGCAAAGCTTTCACCTTATCCATGTCAACTCCTTGTTCACTCGCTATGGCTCTTAACCTGTCATGTGTACTCTTAGCCCTGCAGGTGATACTCTTACACATAAATAACAATTCCCCATCATGATGGGTTTTCAGTATATCTGTAGGAATTGTTCCCGCAATAAGCTCCTCTAATTCTATGCGCAACCTGGCTACATCAATTGCCTGCGAATCTTTATCCTTCTTTTGAAGTACTTTCAACCAATCATTCAAATCCTCAGCTGTTATTTCAGTAGACTTCTTCACTGCACCCACCTGTTCTGTCATACTCTGTGGTTCCAAAATCGTTCCTCCCAAACAACCAGTATTCAATCCGGAATTAGGCTGCACATCTAATCCTCCACTACAGGCATCATGTCTCGACTGTCTCAAATTATTTCCTCCTGTTCTCGTTCCTGATTCCTCCAAAGTGCAAGTACCAACCAAACCATTTCCAACATAAGGAACTGTTAAACTATTTTCACCCATTCTTTGTTTATCAAAAATAGGCACAACCGGACCAATTGTTACCGGCACTGTAACTGCTTCAAGATTTTTCGTCAGCTCCCTAATTTTCTCAGTCAGCTCAGATGTTGTTCTGGCTAATTCTCTTGTTTTCTCGTCACTGACTCGATTCTCTCTCTCTCTCGCTCTCTCTCCCTTTCCGTGAAAGAGCTACCACTTTTCAAATCAGGTGTCACAACCTCAGTTTTAATAATCCGCAACGTATCTCTTACAGGAGTAGCAACTGGCGTACTCTCTTCTGGTTCTGGTCTATACGGCGGTGGTCTCTTGTAAATCATGTCATCCAAGACCTCGTCCTCATACTCATTAGCTCCATACCTTCTCACTTCTGCATCAGGCACCCTTTCTGTAGCCTTCCTCTCTTCCTTCTCATCAACTGTCCTCATAGGATATAATCCCTCTGACATACTAGCATCTCGCCATCTCCTTATTCGATCATGATGAGTTTCACGATCATATTTCCTCCCGAACATGTACCTATAGTTGCCTCCACTCCTCTGCTTTTCTCGCTCATGCACCTCATCTTCCCATTCCACCAACGCCTCGAACTGTGTCGGACTTGGTCTAGGCTCTAGACACATCATTTTCTCCCGTAAATTTCTTAACACGGCCAAATTAAATGAACCATGTTCCGGAAATGCTAAGACACCATCTTCCTTAGTATACTTAGCCCAGTTATCTAACCATATACAGGTATGATACCCATATTTCGCAACCATGAAGGATGCAGGAGTTCTCGTCGGAGGTAGCAATTCACCCTCTCTTGTTATTATATTTTTATCCTTGTCAAACCACCTTTTTATTTTACCGAACAAGGATTTCTTTTCCTTTTCCTCCGGTTGGTAATACATTTTAATGTTTACCAGTATTCTCTAGTCTCTTCCGCAACTGTGCGATCTTTTTGTCCAATAACAGCGCGACTCACACCAACGCACCAATCCTGGAGCTTCTACGTCACAGGAGTATAGGGTGACTCCTTCCAATCCCTGCGCGGCACACACCAACGCACGAATCACAGCGCGAGCACTGTTCTGATCCACTACCCAATCAGAGCGCGGTCTGTATGATGTCAGCAGTCGCTTCTGCTCCTGTCTCCTGTCACTCGCCTACCCCTCCTTTACAAAGCCTTCTCAGTAGACTTCGTTTCAGATTCTACAAAATCTATTAGTTACAACATATAAACATCTCCATTGTCTGCTTCGCTAACCACAGAATAGTAAAGAAAATTCTTTCTCACAAGAATCCCGCTTCTTTCTAGAACAGCGCTTACCTCTGCTCCACTACGGAATTATTACTTTCGTTGACACAGTAGCACATCCCTCTACTCTGCCCTTCTAACATGCATCCATTAACTGTTTCCTCTAGGACTGCTCCAAAGAGTCTTACAATCAACTAAATGCTCATACATTCACGCACTTTCACACCAGAAAAATATAGCACAACCACACAGAATCCTGCCTTTCCCGAGAACAGCAAACAGTCTGTCCCACTACAGAATTATAACACACGTTAACCAAGCAGCGCTTACCTCTGCCCAGTCCTTCAGACAAGCTCACAGAATACCTATTACTCCTCCCGCGATAAGCTTTAACGGCAAACCTTACGGATCCCTGGGAGTTTCACAGATAACCTTCGCTACCATACGTATTCCTTTTATACCGAAATATCTCTAGTAGTAACACACGACGATGTCACTAATTCCGAACCCAGACAATGTGACGCGCAACTTTAACTGTCACACGTTTTTCCTGCATACATACAGGTAATTCCAACAATCCCGTTTTTCCCGAGAGCAGCACACACTTCCCTCTGCCCTACTACAATAATCGAAACCATCATACTGCTACCAGGAAACTGCTGCAGATCGGCGCATATAAATTCTCCTTGCTTCCACGGACAGAGTAAATCTACAGTCACACGCACATACATACATCATACGCTAGGGCCCATCACACTAAATTCACGCTATTACTCTATCCACACTGAATATAGGAGAGAAAACCTAAACCAATCTGCATCTACAACGAGGTCAATGCGACCTTAACGACATTGTCTTGAGTCATGATTTAAAACATAGGAAATACATCGGAAACTCAATAAATGACAAGGAATAAACACCCGACACTAGAATTCAAACAAATGCTTGTTTATCTAAATTAATTCAAATGAAAGTCAATCATTAGCAAAATAGTTATTCATATAGTTACCTATTCTAGCTAAAAAGGGTCAGGACAGGTCTCTCGGTAAAGTCTCTCGAGCTGCCGTCCTCAGCATAGGTTCAGGAAGAAGTCCAAAACGCGATGAACCGCAAGGAACGCAATGGAAGTAATGAGCGCAATGGAACAGCAATGCAATGAACACGGACCCTCTCTAGTCTAACATTTTATAGAGGAAATATCAGATAAATGTTACAAACAAATGTTGAATATCCGTTGAGCCGCTGAGCAGAGCGAGCAGGAAAGGATGTCACTCAGTTACATTTAGGAAACCTCCGCTCAGGAAAAATCACAAAAATAAAAAGACGGAAGAAGGAAACTCGAGTTTACAAATGTTACTTTCGTAAATGTTCTTCCTTGATATCTTAGCAGAGCCACCGCAGACTGGTCATTGTTCATTGTGGCTTTATCCTCGTCCAAGGACAATTGGATTCGTTCCCGGAGCTGCTGTCCTCACGGAAAACTTTCTAACCAGGCAAAGGCTGTGGTCAGGTGACTCTCGACCATGTTCAGCAAGGCCTCTCGTCAAAATTCAATCACTCGAGTGCAGGCTGTAAATGGCAGCCATCTTGTTTTAGGCCAAAACAGACCATCTTAATTAAAAGAAACACAAAACAACGTTACCACATCATAATGATTAAACTGTGTTAATCCCCACTAATACCCTTATGTGTATGTAATTATCTATTGTAACACTGAACAACCTGGGTCTAGTACTGGGTCAGCAGGGATAAACAAAAGGCAAAACCACTCATTCTAACATCTCTTGGTTAGAGAAGAACCCTTTATTTCTGGTACTGGTACTGTTTACAACCCTTGTACGCCTTCTCCCCTGACCCGCGACCAGGCTGTTCTCTCTAGCTCTGGTGTGGTGTGACAGGAGAGACAGACCCAGATGATGACAATACACTGATTCTTCGGTGATTGATGGGTTCTGTTCCCTAAAGGGTTCTTCTCTAACCAAGAGATGTTAGAATGAGTGGTTTTGCCTTTTGTTTATCCCTGCTGACCCAGTACTAGACCCAGGTTGTTCAGTGTTACAATATTTGGTTAAGGGGATTCACAACCTGCTGGTCTTTAAAACCTTTCCCTTGGACCTTCTCCCACGTTTTTTGTTAATATGTAATTATCTAGCCTTCTGCAACACAACAAAGCATCAGTACACGTTATTTTAAAAGCGTTTGTGCTTTAAACAAATAGCATTTTGCGACATTCATTTAATTAAAACCGCACATTATTATTAAGCAACATATATGCATTCCCACGTGTAATTTTCTCTCATTAGTAATGTTGGTTAGTCCGACTTTAACAAGACAAACTATTAACTAGTGTTTATAAACTAGTATTTTTAATCAAAACATATAGACAAAACTGGAGCTTAAAACTCGATAAATTTTCAACAGAAAACTCTGCTCCAGCAGTAGCATCTTTTTTATGGGCTTGTTGGAGAAATAGAAGGGTAAGAAGTTTGCCGTAATGAATCTCTAAGGATAAATCAATTATGGTTTTAATCTGATTTTAATTGTTTTAAAAAAACATTTTAAATGTCCGGGTATTCATGCAAATGGTTTTATCATAAAATCTGTTATGAGATTGTACTTTTACGATCTGTTTATTAATGGATCGAATAAAGATTCAAAATGGACTCAGTGGCTTCGATCCACACATTCTGAGCTGCAGGGAAGACCTATATAAGTTGAGGAGAGAGTCTGCATTAGCCGGTAAAGCGACAGTAGTGAAAACATAGATGCTAGAATCTGAAATTATTGCTCTTATTCAGGTATATCATGAAAACTCATCTGATGCAGCACTTTGCCTTCTCACTACAAAACTATTCAAACTTGATGCGCTTCTAATGGCCAAGGTGGGAAAAACCCTGTAGACAATTCAAAGTCGACACTATGAACACAGTGAAAAAGCGAGTCGGCTACTGGCCTTCCAATTAAAGGGACTCATGGCAAAATCATACAAACCATTATTGTTAATAACAACAATATCTTACTCGGAAGTCATGGGGACATTGCAAAAGTATTTGCATCTTTCTATACTCACTTATGTACTTCAGAGTTCAGCGGATACCCTCTACGAACAGTTCGCTCTTGGAAGACTGAATATTACTAGACTATCTCCACAAGTCAGACTGACCTAGGCAAAGAAATAACGGATGATGAAGTAAGGTCTGCCATCTAGGAAATGCCTGCAAAGAAAAGCCCCAGGGGAAGACAGGTTTCCAGATAAATATTAAAAACTGGCGTCTCTGTTCTCAGTCCCCACATGGAGTAAGATGTTTCAGGAGATAACGAGCAACAAAGGATCACCTCATCCATACAACAGGCCCAATATAACAGTAATGCCAGTAATACCCACACCAACAGAAATCCGCTTCAATGTGGTTATTATAGGCTGATGTCTTTATTCTACAATGAAACCAAAATTCTGGCAAAAATCCTGCTACAAGAATAAAAAAAGTAATTACTGCAGTGATGCACAAAAACCAAATTGGTTTGATTCCGAGCTGTTTTACCTGCAACCATATGCAAACTATGTTCCAACTACAACGGAGCGCAAGTCATGATCTGGAGTGACCCTCTACCTCAACACTGAGAAGGCGTTCGACTGAGTGGAGTGGGGCCACTTATTCCATACACTTTCAGCCGGTTTTGATGACTATGACACCGTGGTTGCACCCGAGATCCCACTGGTGTGATTAACTGTACCGAGTACCTGTGAGACCTGATTAATATAGACAGAGGGACTAGACGGGGGCGCCACACCTCCCCCCTACTGTTTCTTCTTGCACTAGTGACTCTAGCCATAGCAATTTGCTAATCACAAGAGGTCAAGGTGTCACCACTCCTGTGGGCAAATTGAAACTGATGCTGTATGCAGATGACATCATTTTGACACTATTTTCTCCACAAACCTCTGTGCCGGCAATCATTGAAATTATCTCTTGCTTCTCCATTTTCTCTGACTACAAATTCAACTGGGCCAGAAGCGAAGCGCTATGCATTACTACATCAACCAACATCCATTTTCTACAGCACTTCATTTTTCGCTGGGTACAAACATGGATGAAATACCTTGGTATTTTGATTAGCAACAGCCATGTAGACAATGATTAAAGAAAACATGTAGGTTTTGATCGAACAAATGCAGAAGGACTTTGCGATTTGGAGAAGTGTGCAGCTCTCTTTCTGGGGGTGACTACAAACTGTTAAAATGATGCTATCTTTACCCTTCAACTATGTAATTAGTATGATACAGTTCGGATACCTACAATTCAATAGTGCAATATCGATCGTCAAATCAAAGAATACAACTAGCAAGGAGAAACTACAAGATTTTCTAGAGCAAAACGTCATGCCACCCTAACATGAAAGCCTAACTTAAAGCTATAAGATATCGTCCTACCACTTTCACCTGGAGTTGGAATCACCCAACTGGGCACTACTTGTAGTTCATCTCCAGTGTGGCTCATACGTCCCTCAGTCATATACAGCAAGCCCACCTGATTTGAAGATCATATTAATCTAATTTTAATAAGGGCATTTGCAGGTGGAGAACCTGCCACAAACTACTTTGGCAAAACCCATCCCGGTATATACAGGCACCCTTTATGGCACAAAGCAGCCATTCGATTAACTAGAGATTAACTTTATCGGCCACACTGGGAACATTGTGGCATCTCCTGTTTATATTAACTCTTCTCAGAGGGGAGCGTCTGGCCATTTCAAGCCATGACATGGCCCCCGTTGCTGCCATCGTCAGTAACCACAGACTCAATATCGTCTCCTATGCCTATGACACCTAGCTGATCCTCTCCCTCACCAATGAACCCACAGTTGCCAGAGTAAACTTCCACAGTGGGATGAAGGCTGTTGCCACCTGGATGAAACACAGTTGCCTCAGACTCAAATCTGTCAGGACTGAAGTACTCATCTTGGGGCCCACCCTCTCAGCTTAGGAAGACTTCTGGTGGCCCTCCGCATTGGGAACCCCCCACCCCCAAGGACCACAAACATAACCTCGGCCTCATACTAGACTCCTCAGTCACAATGAACTGCCAGATCAACACTGTATCGTCATCATGCTTCCAACCCTCCGCCTGCTTCGAAAGACATTCAGATGGATCCCCAACGAATCCTGAAAGACAGTTACCCATGCACTCATCATCAGCAGACTCGACTACAACAACGCATTCTACACCAGCGTCACTCAGAAACTCCTCAGGAAACTGCAGACTGGTCCTCAACATCCCCCGCCACAGCCACATCACTGAACACCTTCGAGAACTCCACTGGCTCCCTGTCAACAAAAGAATGCCCTTCGAGCTCCTCACACGTGCCTACAAAGACCTCCATGATGCAGGACCAGCATATCTGAACAATTGCGTCTCATTCCACATACACGCCAGACACCTACGCTCTGCCCAACTGGCCACGGATTCACGAGACCAGGGCCAGAGGAAAACCCTTCTCCTTCCTCGCTGCCAAGACCTGGGACACCCTGCCTCACCACCTCAGGCAATACCCCGTCGCTGACCCAATTCAGGACGGATTGCAAGACGTGGCTCTTCGACTGAACCCCAGTACCCAGACAGATCAGCAGCCTCCTCTCCTTCAGTGCCTTGAGACCCTCACGGGTGAGTAGCCTCACTCTATAATGCCCTGATTGATTGATTGAGAGATGATTTTTGCATAAACGTGAACCAATTTTTGCCTGACCTGCAGCTCAAACGATACCTCACTAACAAATTAGCTGGACAAAAAATGCCAATAGACATATTCACCATCCATTACTCCTGATGAAATAGGGAGCTCATGAGAAATTGGTGTTGGATTGCTATGACATAGGACACATTGATTGACAGCTACACTCTCAACAGAGACATCTCCACAACAGGCATCCACTGCATCACAAACAAACAGCATGACGAGGACTGGAGGGAACTGATCCGGGACCAGAATAAGACTTTACGAGAAGCACAGGTGAAGAGCAGCTTTTTCCAGATTCTCCACGACTGGAATTGGATTTCTTTTGAAACTATGCAGGGAAAACTCAGCCATAAGCAGGAATGCTGACATTGCGTACACTCAAAAGAAACATAATACACAACCTCTGGCTCTGCCCACGATTATACTCATAATGGCACGCCATGGCTCTGCCTTCACAGAACAAGTGATCGACCTGCAAAGGCCTCCATTGATCTCACTCTTTCACATAACTGTCAGGACATAGTCGGGATCACTAATCATAACCAGCATTGGTAAATGCATTAGGTTTTACCTATGTGATTAATTATAAGCTGCATTTTGTTGTACGTTGCAGCTTGCTGAGTGGTTACACAATAGAAGTTACAGAAAGTCTGTTAAAGTGTTATGACTTCTGTATGTAAAAAAAGGCAATATATTGTGCTGTTACTAGTGGTATAGTGTGAGTAAGTAATAGCAACAATTTGGAAAATGAAATGAAAGACGGAGATAAAAGATTTAAACGATGTAATAGCAATAGTACTGTTTAAAAGACTTCTGCCAACTTTGGGGCCAGGTGCTACCGCACCTCCTGCACCATTCAAATCATTCTGGTAGTACCTGCAAGATAACTACATTTGTGACTGCCTGTTTAGTAGTAAAATATAGCAATATTTGGTGTTTAGTGGAGTTATGACAACTTTTTCCACTGGTGCCACTGCACCTGCTGCACAATTCAAATCATGACCCTATTGCCTGTAAGGTAACTGCACTTGTGACTGCCGGCTTAGTATTCAAATATTGCAATATTAGGTGTTTCAAGGGGTTCCTAGAGCTTTGGGCCCGGTGTCACTGCCCCTGCTGCACTATTGAAATCACGACCATAGTGACTGCAAGGTAACTGCACTTGTTACTCCTTATTTAGTAGTTGAATAAATAGCAATATTTGGTGTTTAGAGGAGTTCTGACCACTTTTGGCCCCGGTGCCTCTGCAACTGCTGCACCATTGAAATCATGGCCCTGTTGTATGCAAGGTAACTGCACTTGTCACTGCCTGTTTAGTAGTAAAATATAGCAGTATTAGGTGTTTAGGGGGTGCCTAGAGCTTTTGGTCCCGGTGCTACTGCACCTGCAGCACCATTGAAATCATGGCCCTAGTGCCTGCTAGATAACTGCACTTGTGACTGCCTGTTTAGTAATAACATTTAGCAATATTCTACATTTAGTCAGGTCCCTAAAGCTTTAAGCCTTGGTGCCACTGCACCTGCTGCACCATTCAAATCAAGCCCATCTAACTGCAAGAGAACTGAAATTGTGTCTGCCTGTATAGTAGTAAAATATAGCCATAATGGGTGTTTAGGGAAGCTTTTGAGCCCGGCACCACTGAACCTGCTGCACCATTCAAATAATGACCCTGTTGCCTGCAAGATAACTGCAATTGTTCGAGTGTACTTTGGGGATCAACTATAATCTTTGAAACCACAGGGATGAAATCATAAACACTCATAAACACTCAATCATTTCAGGCAAAATTCTAAAAAACACATCATATTTATAATATCTATAATATCTATAATAACATGGCATAAACATATGATTATATGAATAAAAATAAGAGCTTCACTGAACAGAAAGAGGTCTCAGAAATCAATTGAATGCATCTAGGAGCAGTCCACTATCTAAATCAGTGAAATGAAATAATGAGAACAAGCCAGGTCATGTCAATCTTGGCTTCAAACCATGTTCTGGAAGAATCAACAGTGTGTCAAAGCAATACTGAGGATACAATTTCACAAACAAACAATTTGGTTGAATTTAAATAAACAGACACAAGAGAGTTTTCATAAGAATGAGTCCTGGTGCCAGTCCTCCACCGTATTGAGTCCACTGGATATTGAGTCCAATTGCTTAATCCATTTGAGTTATTTTCTTGTTGTCAGGCTGGAGATGTGGCCTCCTCTCTGGTCTTGGAATATGTGCTTGCCAGAGGTGTGGCTCACTAGTTGGAGATGCTGCACCAAAGGTGCTCCAGGCACATTGCTCCTGATACGGCTTCTATACTGAAGGATGCAACGTTTCACCATCTGTGTGTCCTGACCGATATACATTAAATCACAAGGGCACCAAATCTCATAGATAAAGTTACGTGAGCTACAGTTAGTGAAGCATCTTAAAGTGGTTTCCACATTCAAGTGCCTAAAAGGTTTGTGTTAAAGCAGTAAGTACAAACAAGACAGTGTTCACATCTCCGGTGACTTACTAGGGTGGTAATCTGGATTGTGAAGCAAGGGTAGTACTGGTTGATTTGGGTAAAGTTTTGGTCTCTTTCTGTTGACTGGAGCTCCTCTATTTATTTATATAATCATATTTCCATGCCATATGGTTAAAGATATGACAGGTTTCTCAGAATTTATAGCTAAAATGGTTGAGTGATTCTATTTCAACCGATTGGTTTCCAGGGTTATTGTTTGGGGTTCATAGTGCACTTCTAACAATTAGAACTACCACCTCTATGTACATTTCTTTTTAATTTTCTAAACAGGCTTTTTTCCCATCTAATATCTGGTTACTTAGATTCGGTGGGTCTTCATTTTTGAACCCCAGTGTTGGCCTGAACGGTTCTGCAGAAGCTTGGACCTTACCTGATGCTACCATGGCTATTCAGCTAGCTCATGCCTGCGCGCTGTATGCACACTTTGATTCAGTCAGTGGGTTCTGGTTACAAGTAATATTCTACCTGCTTCCACTTGACGACAGAATAGTTTCATTTTTCACCCACCAGGGTTACTGATGGTTGTTCCCCTTTTTTCTGGTTCCAGACCGAATAGTTTGACACTGGATGGCTGACGATGTTCGTGGATCATCCCATTCATTGGACATTCACCCCTTTATTCATATGTGAGGATGCGTAGCATTTCCATTCCATTTGGTGGGTACTCAGTGGCAACATGTTCTTTTGGTCCTTCCCAATATGCTGGGCACTAGATATGTATTAGCTTCATCCTGTTCTTTAATGAGCTGGGTTGTAGTATTTTTGTAACACTATTGTAAGAAGGGCCACATATCATTTTTGACACTGTCTAGGACAGGCAATGGTGGTATTCCTGCCTAGCCACCAGTGGCGACCTGCACAGGTAAGGGTGGTGAGACAGCAGGGCGAGGTGGGGGCAGGGTGGGTGTGGGGAGAGTCAACAAACAACTAGATAGGTAAAATTAAATAAAGAATTAATAAAACCACTTACCTTGCGCTCACCTCATCGACGATGCAGTGTGAGCAAGGTAAGTGGCTTTGTTGATTTTTTTATTTAATTTTACCTATCCTATTGTCTGTCCACTTACCCCCACCCTACCCCGCCCAGTCCCTGCCCTATCACCCCACCACTCTTACATATGCCGGCCAGCACTGCTACCCACTCAACAATACATTATAAGTGAGAGATTTATTTTAATTTTACTCCATTTTTTCATACATCGGCACAAAGCCATTTTAGGCCCTTCCATTCTATAATATGGTCAGGCTACACTCTGGCGGGTTTGGGTTACCTATGCATGCTCTTAGGTCATTTGTCCTAGATAAATTGACTTACCATTGGCTAATCGATAAATTATTTATTTTTCCATTGAAAAATGTACTGAGTCCCCCAGAATTCTTTTGGTAAGTGCAACATATAGATTAGGGGTATATTTTATTGTGCTCTGCTGAGATAGCTGGGCCTCATTAGTTTCTCTATTTTTTGCAAGTGTTTACAATCAGTCCTAATGAAGACTCTTCCCAAATATCTGATAGGGGTCGGAATGTTGCCATTTAAACATGTAGAATGCTATGTATTCATATTCTCCTGAATTGTACTTTAATTCTGAGACAAAGCTGAAATTAGCTTTGCGAATGTGTCTATATAGTTTCTATTTTGTCTGTTCACAATCTTAGTGCACAACTATTCACAGATGTCGGTTTCATGGGGGCTGTCTCAAAAGAATAGTTTGTAAACACCCCAAAAGTTGATCCTCCAGGAGAACATATTGGTTTTACTTCTCTTCTTTTTTCCAGGACCTACTCTTTAATTCTGAATTCCTGAAAATATGTAACATTAGATCAGGGAAAGGACTCCTGTGTGAGAAGAGGTATCATATAGGCTCTAACAATAGATAGGTCAGTAAATATTTCAATTGTCTAATATGATCCCCTGTAACAATTCAGCAATTAACTTTTCCACTGAGGGTTTCCCTTCTACGCCCTACAAAATATAAATTTGACTGTTGGGATATTAGAAGGTTCTGATTATCAAAAAGGAGAACCATTTCTATGCACTCCCTTTTGTGGGGCAGTTTTTTGAGTGTTTTCTAGTCATTCAATTAGTTTCAACATTTTGTAGTCTCTATTCCACCTGAGCAACTATGTTAAAGAATTATTCCAATTTATCATCCGGGCCTACCAATTGCACCTCTAATTCCCCAAGGAGTTACTTTTTTATGTTCTTGCACTTTGTTAGTCTTTAACACTTCTATAAAGCTGTTCTTTAATAGTTTTAATTTAATTGACAGCTTGTAGTGCCTCTTCACTTTCCTGCTTTGGGACTTCACCTTCGCCAGGTTCCTTTGTGGGATTAAAGATTTAGGAACACTGAGCTCTCCGACACAGCTTCTAAAGTATCACTTGTTTCAAACTCTGATCTAATGAGGGGAAAATTCAACAGGTTCATGAATTTTTAAAAAACATATTTTTTGGTGGTGGGTGGGCTTGGATCCATCCCTTGGATGTTATTTTGCAACGGGTTGGGTCTGGCCAGGTTCTTAAATGATGGAATACATAAGATTATGATGGAGGAATTACTCAAGAGTTGTACCCCCTTATTATGTGTCGTCCAGGAACCTAGAAAATTGTAATGTTACTGATATGCTCCCACACCATTAGTTTACTCTCATCTCTCATTCTGCCTGGTGAGACTTACCTAAATGGTAATGCAGTGAGACTCATATGCCTCTTTTCCCCTGGCATTACCTTCCATAAATCCCCAGGAGGACTGGTTATTGACTACAACCAATTCATCCCCATTTTCTTGTATTTAGTATCTTTGCTTTTGTCACAAGGGTGGTAGTCCCCTCTCCCTATGGAGAAGGTTGCAAACTTTAAAATTGAAGGTCACAGTTTAGTTCAACTATGTCTTCAGTATGCTTTCATTGCAGTTCTCAGATTCATCGCTCCATTGCATACATAAGCTGATAAAGGGCAATGTGTGCAAAAAACAAAACAATGGCCATCTCTAAACATTTCAAAATAGCAAGAGGCACCAACCTCTGGTGGTCTCCAGCTCCCCCACATGAACTTGTCCTACACAGCGGATCATCTGGCACATTTAGGACACTTTTTTGCTACAGAATTAGAGACCCAGGATATTTTTTTTATAGAGAGTCATTTGAAAGGAGACGTCATGCCATTAGCACGCAAATACACTGAAACTTCTTGTTACTTGGATCCTGAAAATCCTATAGTCAAAGAAACAGAGTGTCACTGGGATTCTGCTTGCGCAAAACTGTGCTTTGGGACAACACAACAGTATGAAGGGACTGTGTCTCCCTGCCACATCAGTGCCTATCAGCCCACGTTCCTGGCTAGCTCACAGTGTCTTACCTGAGCTCTAAACATTCCAAAGAGCAGGTCATTTTGGCAACCTAGAACAGACACTCCCCTAGCAAACCATGGAAACAGATCATCACCTTTCGTCACTCACTCTCTGTCATGCATGTCCATAGTAAACAACAGAAAGACATGACGATAGCTTACAATACATTTATTGAAACTATTGTAGACTATTATGAAGCAGATATGCTGGAATCGCTAAGCAGATGCAACTAAACAAAGTGATTAGCATTACTATCAGGCTGTATAAAATAAACATTCCAATCATGGTAAATTATCTATCTGTCTAGGCCTACCCTCACTGTGTAAGGACAGCGGTATAGATTAGTGATCTCTGGAATGTCGACAGACCCCATACCTGTGTGGTTAGGTTGTCTTCCTCATGAGTGTATACTCAGTTTACGCAAAGCTGTATGTTATGCTCTGCGGGCGTTTGATCCAAGATCCCTGTTCCTCTGCCAGAATCTCATCTATGTTCTAAAAATAGCAAAAGCTAGTTTATATAATAAAATCTACTGTGTTGGAAAACTACTGCGTTGGAAAGCTGCAGCTGTGCCACCATATTATATCTGAAGAGTTAGGAATTGTTGCTAACCAAGCATAGAAAAAATGTTTCATGTTGTCGTGCTTTCTGAGCAACGTTGTAGATGTACCGACAGAAGATCCTCTGAATAATGAAGTACATGTTCTGTGTGTTTCCAAAACAATGTCAGGAAAACAAACCTCTGCCTACGCAAAGCAGTGACAGCCTGCCTGAAATCTGTAAAATGCAAAACTAAGAGTAAACAGACATAATATCGAATTCAAAATATCGACAGGACAGAATATCGAGTTTTTAATATAGAATGGACAGAATATCGAATTGCCAAAATATAGTGGTGAAGAATATCGAAAATCAGGTAAGAAATAAAATATCGATTTAAATAATATAGAAGTAAGTAATATCGACAGTCATAATATAGTTGTTAAAAATATCGATTTTTTTTCTAATGTTTTAAGTGTTAGTATATGTGTTAAAAGTATGTATACATTTTGGAATGTATGTTTGAATATTTTTAAAGTAATGAATTTTATGTTATTTAATTTTTGTGTAATTTAATTCCGTAGCGGGTTGTGGGTTTATAGGGGATTAGGGTGGGAAGTAATTTAATTATAGTACATTAAATAATAATTTTGAGGAATTATTAATTATTTTTAATTTAATTTTGCGTTTTACTTCTGTAGCGGGTTGTGGGTTTATAGGGGAATAGGGTGGGAAGTAATTTAATTATTAGGTAATTATTAATTGGTATTGACAATTAATTAGTTGTTGATTAATTATTAATTGGTAAATAATTTGTATTAATTGGTAATTAATTAGTATTAATTGTTTAATTGATAATTATGTTAATTGTATTAATGTATTATTTGTAGCGGGTTGTGGGTTTATAGGGGAATATGGTGGGAATTAATTTAATTGTAAATAATTAATTATTGAAATAATTTTTGTATATTGCTAATTAATTTATTCTAAATTAATTATTAATTGGTATTAATTTTATTTATTAATTTTTGGTATTGAAAATTAATTGGCTGTTAATTAATTATTAATAGGTTATTAATTAAAAAAACATTGGTATGTATAATAAATTAATTATTAAATATTGTTTGATTGGTAATTAATTTTAATATTTTTATTTGGTATTAATAATTTATTTATTTTTAATAAAATAAAAAATTATTATTTTCCCTACTATTGCACTCACTGGAGTGGGAATAGTAATTTTTACCCCTAAGCTATCCAACGCTTTCCCTACTATTGCACTCACTGGAGTGGGAATAATAGTTTTTACCCCTACGGTATCCAACGCTTACCCTAGAGTTGCACTCTCTGCATTGGGAATAGTAAATTTTACCCGCCCGCTATCCAACGCTTTCCCTACTGTTGCACTCTCTGGAGTGGGAATAGTAATTTTTAACCCTACGCTATCCAACGCTTTCCCTACTGTTGCACTCTTTGGAGTGGGAATAGTAATTTTTACCCCTACTCTATCCAACGCTTTCCCTACTGTTGCACTCTTTGGAGTGGGAATAGTAATTTTTACCCTCCCGCTATTCAACGCTTTCCATACTGTTGCACTCTCTGGAGTGGGGATAGTAATTTTTACCCCTACGCTATCCAACGCTTACCCTACAGTTGCACTCACTGGAGTGGGAATAGTAATTTTTACCCCTACGCTATACAACGCTTTCCCTACTGTTGCACTCTTTGGAGTGGGAATAGTAATTTTTACCCCTACGCTATCCAACGCTTTCCCTACTGTTGCACTCTCTGGAGTGGGAATAGTATTTTTACCCCTACGCTACCCAACGCTTTCCCTACTGTTGCACTCTTTGGAGTGGGAATAGTCATTTTTACCCCTACGCCATCTGACGTTTTCCCTACTGTTGCACTCACTTTAGTGGGAATAGTAAATTGTGCCATCCCGCTATCCAACGCTTTCCCTACTGTTGCAATCTCTGAAGTGGGAATAGTAATTTTTACCCCTACGCTATCCAACGCTTTCTCTACTGTTGCACTCTCTGGAGTGGGAATAGTAATTTTTAGCCCTACTCTATCCAACACTCTTCCTACTGTTGCACTCTTTGGAGTGGGAATAGTAATTTTTACCCCTACGCTATCCAATGCTTTCCCTACTGTTGAACTCACTGGAGTGGGAATAGTCCATTTTACCCTCCCGCTATGCAACGCTTTCCCTACTGTTGCACTCTCTGGAGTGTGAATATTAATTTTTACCCCTACGCTATCCAATGCTTTCCCTATTATTGTACTGTCTGGAGTGGGAATACTAATTTTTACCCTCCCGCTATCCAACGCTTTCCCTACTGTTGCACTCTCTGGAGTGGGAATAGTAATATTTACCCTCCCGCTATCCAACGTTTTCCCTACTATTGCACTTACTGGAGTGGTAATAGTAAATTTTACCCGCCTGCTATCCTACGCAAAAAATATTGCATTTTTTCAATTAATATTACATTAATATATATGTATTATTATTATTTTTTTACTTACATTAATTATTTATTAATTTTAAAGTAATTTAAGTATTTTTAAGTATGTTTCAGTTAATTACATGTTTTATTTCATTAATTTTACATTAATTTTAAGACATTTACAATAATTCGATATTGTGACTAACTATATTTTTTACAACGATATTTTGGATTCAATATTTTTGTACTTACCTGTTTGGAGATAGGGCTTTGATATTTTGGCATTCTATATTTTTTCTTCGATATTTTGGCAATTCGAATTTTCTTCTTCTCGATATTTTATCAGTGATCCAAACTAAGGAAGAACCAAAGTGGGTCTTAGAAAGGGAATCACAACGAGAGCACGTTGGAGTGACAGGACATACATTTCTGCACATAAATGGTTTCATACATAGACAAGCATCAATCTGGAATAGTGCTACCTTACGTGTTGGAGGACGCACGATATTCTGAAAAGATGGGTCAGCTTTTATATAGCACTGCATGGTTAGCTCTAGTTATTGCAAGACGTCAGTTTGGCAAATATGTCCACATCTTTGCACTGCTGGGCATGTGGGGGCTCTGAGGGAGACATGCTGCATCTGCTGTGGTAAGGCCTCATCATACACATCATTACTCAGAAAGTAACAGCGACAATAAAAACTAATGGTGGGGTTTATCTGACTTTTCTCCAAAACTAGTTTTATTGCATTATGTGACTGATTTGTCCATACTGACTCATTGATTGGAGAGGTGAGTAGATACATATAGTTGAGAAGATCCATGAGTTGAGCTTGAGGCAGCTGTTCCGCCTAGATGAGGAACAGCTGCCTCAAGCTCAACTCAGAGAAGACAAAAGTCCTCATCATGGGCTCCACCCTCTTGCCTGGGACGACTCGGGTGGCACGCAGTACTTAGAACTCCCCCAACACCGACAGACCACGCGCAGAACCTCAACATCATTCTGGACTCCTTGCTCACCATGAACCACCAGATCAATGCGGTCTCATCATTCTGCCTCCACACGCTATGCCTGCTCCGAAACATCTTCAAATGGATCCCAACAAGTGCAGAAAGACGGTCATCCATGCACTCATCAGCAGCAGAATCGCCTATGGCAACGAACCCTACACCGCCATCAACCAGAAACTCCTCAAGAAACTGCAGAACATCCAGTACGCCTCAGACAGACTCGTCCTCAGCATCCCTCGCCACAGCCACATCTCCAGCCAACTAAGAGTGCTCCACTGGCTCCCAGTCAACAAAATAATCACCTTCAAGCTCCCACACGCTTCTACAAACCCTTACACGATGGAGGACCGGCATACCTCAACCACCTGCTCACATTCCACGTGTCCACCAGAGACCTCTGCTCTGCCCAACTGGCCCTGACTACCGTTCCATGTATCCACAAGACCACAGCCGGAAGAAGATCCTTTTCCTACCTTGCAGCACAGACCTGAAACAACCTGCCCCTCCACCTCAGGCAATCACCGTCACTGCCTCTATTCAGGAAGGACCTCAAGACCTGGCTCTTCGACTGAACCACAGCGCCCTCGACAGACCAGCAGCTCTCCCCCCACCAGAGCCTTGAGACCATTGCGTGTGAGTAGTCACCCCATACAAGGCATTGATTGATTGACTGATTGATATATGGCAGTGGCAAAAAAAATTGCTTTTATCAGTGGTGGCAGCAAATTTATCCAACATCCCATGAAAACTAGCTCCAGAATATGCTTGTAATTGCAATTTATAAGCGTATAATCTGAATGATGGTGGACGAGCTGTATATCGTTGATGCAATATGGACTCTATTTCTTTCTGATTCTACTGTGTGAACTTTCTATGATGTTGTTTCACATTGACAGTTAACCAGAATTAGTATGCAGTTCCTAAGATGTGGCAGGTAATGGTAAGAAAATCAGTGGTACCGGGGTATGGGTGAGGGCGACAGCAGGAGAGAGAATACCTCCTTATGGAATGGAGACCCTCACACATCCAACAAGCGGGTGTCTTGCTTCATCATCGGGTCTAGCTCCTTATCGGGTCGGCGGTGCAATACCCGATCAGGCGCCCGGAAGGGGCCTTCTTCGCGGAGATCTTTTTTCCAATGCCGATGGGTGTGGTGCGTATGAGGGCCCTATAGTAACTAGTGTAGGTGACAGTGATGTGTGAAATAAGTGAAATATATAAAACAGGAGATAGTGATCCACTCAGAACAATTTTAATGAGTTGTGGTCACTACCCTGATTAAAACCAAAGTGAAACGCACATTCTCACTCTAAGGTTTGTGAGGGTATGTGGTGGAAAGGTCAACATGTTTCTTGCCTGTTTATCTATTAATTGGCAATTCGTCAGGACCAGGATTAATTCTACCTACACTTTTTTTGGTGGTGGTCACGACTAGGCCTGGGCGGTAAATTCCGTTCCGTTCGCGGAATTTGCGGAATTTGGGTAATTTCGCGTTCTGCGGAGAACGCGAAATTGCCCAAAATTCCGCTTTCCGCAACTTCGCGAAATTTTTGCTTGTTCACGTTCTCAAAATGCGTGTTCGCGAGATATTTCTCCCTGAGCACGCAAACAGCGATTGTGAACAGGAAAAAAGCATCGCGAACAAGCAATTCCGCGTGTTCGTGGAATTTCTGCGTGTTCGCGGAGATTTTTTACCGTTTCGCGGAGATTTGCGTAACGCAATTACGCAAATTCCGCCCACCCCTAGTCACGACCTCATGGAGGTATCAGAGTTGACCACACGTACAGCACCCTAAAAAATGTGTAGTACCAGTTGATTAACATCACAACCTCATTGGGTTTGTGGTGAGTGGCATCGGACAACAGTAGAGGAATGCACTAGAATAAAGTGTCGATTCTTGAGACAAGGAACCATCCGTATTCCTACTCCCTCCCTCTACCGGACAGACCCGATGATGAAGCAAGACACCCGCTTGTTGGGTGTGTGAGGGTCTCCATTCCATAAGGAGGAATTCTCTCTCCTGCTGTCGCCCTCACCCATACCCCAGTACCACTGATTTTCTTACCATTACCTGCCACATCTTAGGAACTGCATACTAATTCTGGTTCTCTGTCTTTTGGGCACGTATGCTGGACCTTAATAATTAAACAATTCATTATTTAAAAGCCCACTATTCCCCTTTTTTGAATAGATCACATTGACAGTTATCAGAGAGGTTTCTATCTCTATAAGTGATATGGTGTGAGCAGTTTGTGGGGATGTAGTACATAGACCTATTGCTTAGCATAGATATGTTGCTTTGTTTCTCACAATTTGGAAAAGACACTTAGGTGCCGATTACGATCCGGTAAAATTTTTCCCCGTACGACTCGTATCCGGTCTTTTTACCGTACGAATCGTACAAGTGCCGTACAAACTGCCAATTACGATTCGCATGGGAAAAAGACCATACGAATCGCATTGGGAATTATTCCCCACACGTCCACGTGTCGGAAAATGTGTCCGACACGTCCTCGGACGAATCACCGTACAAATGTGAAAAGTGAAGTCCGACCGCGGAATCACGATCCATCCCGTGCGTCCGATGTTACAACCGTATGGAAAAAACACCGTCCGTACCGAACTCCCATAGCAACCATGGAGACATGTGCCCGCATAGGCGCCCAACACTCCCCCCAGCCCCCGTACGTTCGAGTCGTACCCCCCGTGTATGTACACCCCCACCCGTGTATGTTCACCCGTGTCCATGTCGTACCCCCCCGTGTACGTTCGTGTCGTACCCCCCCGTATTTACACCTGTGTACGTTCGTGTCGTACCCCTGGGTATGTACAGCCGTGTACGTGTCGTACCCCCGTGCATGTACACCCGTGTACGTTAGAGTAGTACCCCCCGGTATGTACACCCGTGTACGTTAGAGTCGTACCCCCGTGTATGTACACCCCCACCCGTGTATGTACACCCGTGTACGTGTCATACCCCCCGTGTATGTACACCTGTGTATGTGTCATACCCCCGTGTACGTTCGTGTCGTACCCCCCTGTATGTACACCCGTGTACGTGTCGTACCCCCCCTGTATGTACACCCGTGTACGTGTCGTACCCCCCCCTGTACGTTCGTGTCGTACCCCCGGTATTTACACCCGTGTACGTTCGTGTCGTACCCCCCCTGTATGTACACCCGTGTACGTGTCGTACCCCGTGTATGTTCACCCATGTACATGTCGTACCCCCCCCCTGTATGTACACCCGTGTACGTGGCGTACCCCCCGTGTACGTTCGTGTCGTACCCCCGGTATTTACACCCGTGTACGTTCGTGTCGTACCCCCCCCGTGTATGTACACCCGTGTACGTGTCGTACCCCCGTGTATGTACACCCGTGTACGTGTCGTACCCCGTGTATGTACACCCGTGTACGTGTCGTACCCCCCCTGTATGTACACCCGTGTACGTGTCGTACCCCCCCGTGTACTTTCGTGTCGTACCTCCGGTATTTACACCCGTGTACGTTCGTGTCGTACCCCCCCGTGTATGTACACCCGTGTACGTGTCGTACCCCCGTGTATGTACACCCGTGTACGTGTCGTACCCCCGTGTATGTACACCCGTGTACGTGTCGTACCCCCCTGTACGTTCGTGTCGTACCCCCGTGTATGTACACCCGTGTACGTTAGAGTCGTACCCCCACCCGCGTATGCATGGAGCGTACCCCCACCCCAACATTCTAAGTACGGAGAGCACCCCAGGCCCCAACATCACCACCTTCACACAACATCGCGCATGTACGAGTCGTACCAAGCCACACACAAGGACAGCACTGTACAACAAAATGGCCCATGTACACACCGTACACACGCAAAAAACGCACGTACACAACTAGGACAAACCAAAACGACACAAGAATACACCATTCGAATGGCACTAAGCCACAAAACATGTCCAACAACCACTAAAACAACACATTCACTGACCTGCAACTGCCAAAAACAAACAGAGGCCCAAAACACAACCACTTCTTATAACACACCCACCCAAAGTTCAAACACGGCCACACCCACCAATGGACCAATAAAAAGGGCCCACACACACAAACCATGAGCCTTTGCAACAGACTCACTGCTGCCAGACCCCACAGACAACCTACAGCACCGTACTTGAACCTTTACTACACCTTACACTTGCACACCTTCACACACACACCTTCACAAACACCCCCTCATCACATTCACACACACACCTGCACAACCACACCCACACACCCACAACCATCCACACCCCCCCCACACCATCCACACCCACACCCCTCACCATGCCCACTAACAAGAATCCAAAGTTCACTAGCCGAGAGTTGGAGGTCCTTGTCGATGAAATCCTCAGAGTCGAGCCACACATCTTTGGAACATTGGTCAGACAGACCAGCACTGCAGAAAAACAGCCATGTGGCAGACCATCGTCGATGCTGTGAATGCTGTTGCGGACACCAGAAGGAACAAGCAGGAATGCCAAGCCAGGTGGTACGATCTGCGGAGGAGGGTCCGAGCCAAGATGACCGATGAACACAACCAGGCCAACGTCACTGGAGGAGGGCCGGCCCGCAGACCCGTACACTACCAGCCCTGGGAAGAGAGGGTGATGGCCATACTGCCGGTGGTGGCAGTGGACGGAGTAGATGGACTCCGAGAGCCGGGTGAGTACACAAACAACTCACCTCACATGGGGGGAACGTCATCCACAGCCAAACTCACAAACAGGCACGCAACCACCCCAAGCTATCGCATGACTCAACCACACTCCATGAACATGCACATGCCACTGGCGCCACCATGCCCCATGCACCCAGCTGGACAATGTCAAGTCACAGGCCACAGAAGACACCAACACATGACACGGTAAGCCGGATGGCGGGAGGGTGGGCCCAAAAAATCACATAGTGCAACTCAGAAGCAGACAACAATGCCCCCTGCCCATATGGCCTAGGTCACAGCCAGACAAACAGTGTGTCCCAACACAGGAATGACTTGCCAGCAAATGGCGGACGCCTTGCATCAACACATGGGGGTCACGGCACGTTCTTGCACATGACAGCAGCCAATGAACAGCCAACACTGTGAAAGAGTGGCAGCACACACCACCACAGCAGCAGTGCAGACACACACACTACACCCAATGGGTGCCTGGAGATCAGAAAAAAACTCACATCAACAATCCAAGGGCCATTCAAAGATCTGCTAACAGTGTGTGCCCAGGAAGCTGGGCTGAGGTGACAGAGGGTGACACACAGAGGGAGGGAGAGGGGGAGAGAGAGGGAGGGAGACACAGGGAGACGGACAGAGGGAGGAGGCTGACACACAGAGGGAGGGAGAGGGGGACAGAGAGGGAGGGAGACACAGGGAGATGGACAGAGGGAGGAGGCTGACACACAGAGGGAGGGAGAGGGGGACAGAGAGGGAGGGAGACACAGGGAGAGCAAATCAGCCTTGTGGTGTGTGGGAATGTCTGCTCGTCAGCAGGTGGACTGCGTGCATGTAGACAAGGGTGGCCAGTGCCAGCACCCCCCCTCTCCTCTATGGCAAAACACAGGGCCATGTCACAACCTGTGCACGAGCACAACGACAGCTACCTGCATCATATAAGTGTGTGGAACAACTTCATGTGCCCACGTACAGTGCGACACAGAAGGCGCCAATGCACGGCTCGCCACACCTGCCCACTCCACTGCTGACTGCAGTCACACTTGACGCAGCAAGTAAGACTGTGCCACGCATAAGTCGCCAAAGCTGTACCCAAGGGACATACCCATGCACAGGTGCACTGTGAGTGGAATGCAAGACATAACCAAATTCCCAGGTGGCTGGGGAACCGGTATATTCCCATGTCCGAAACATCCTGGACACATACCGGCAGGACACCACGGGCATGGCCCAGGTTGTGTCCATCCTCGAGGAGATCAAGACCCAGCAGGCCCAGCAACATGTGGAGCAACATGCCTGTCTACAGCAACACCAACGGCGGATGGAGGACAGACAGGCTGAGCTCGTGACGGTGTTCACGGGAATTCACAGTACACTCCGTCGGATGGCCGACAACATGGGCAACCCTCCCTGTGCCAGCAGGCGTAGAACATCACCACCCACAGGGAGGGATCAGGAGGAGGAGGAGGAAACATCCGATGGAGCATCCCAAACATCGTCACGGCCTGCTTCTGAGGGTCCCCGCAGGAGGGCGGGTCGTCCACATAAAAGACCGTGAGGGTCGGCGCTACAGCACCATCTCCCAGGACACCTGGCCCACTGGAGCAACAGCAGCACAGCATCAAAAGACATTCTCTGCCACATGGCCTTGCTGGTCACTGTCTGACCAATGTTGACAAAGACTGTGGCATGGACTCTGAGGATTTCAAATGGCAAGGACACCAACTCCCCTAGTGAACTTTGGATTCCACACACCCGGAAAGCCCCTCATGTCAACCCCCCCCACCCCCACTAAAATAAAAAGTCACACCATGAAGAGAAGATGCCTGCTGGTTGCATTTTTACCTTACATGTGTCTTGTAAAGTCTAACCATGCCTGAGTTCCCATTAGACTTCAACCATCCACACCCTGGGGCCTGAGTCTGGCACAGGACACACGGGTCACAGTGTATTAGGCAAGACAGACATGGAGCACCATACACACCCGTGAGGGGCCCAACCAGCTGAGGGGGTGGCCGCACAACCGTGCCGACAGACATATTGAGTACAGCGACAGCCATACGCAGAGGTCAGGGATCATGTGGAGTGTCCTGGGGGGCACCCAGGTATGTGTGGACAGGTGGCAGAACCATGTCCTGCAAGCTTGAGTCAGGTGGATGCAGAGAATGGTGGCCTGGCCAACGTTGGATGCATGGGGATGGCACATGTCACAATACCCACACAGTCATGGACATCATGCACAATACACTGTCTAATCACACACAAACAGCTTGCATCTTGCTACTCTACACATAGACACATAGCCACTATCACGGTAAACCATGCCAGACATGCCGTATGCCCCATGGCAACACACCAGCATTGACTGAGAAGAGGCACCTTGGAGGCATAGGGACACCTTTATTAGTCATGTATTCGGGATTCCAGAGGCAACTCGGAGTACACATGAACAGGTCATGTGGAGTAACATGTGGGTCCAACACTGGCACCCCCCTTCTGCACCACAAATGCGTGATATCCATGGAACTGGCCCACAAGTGTCGGCTAACAGCTAAACACCCCCTGCTGCTCACGGAGAGCCTGCCATACACCATAGAACCGCTGATGTGGAAGTCCCACACCATGTCAAGCCAATGCAAACCGTATGTGTCCGAGGGCAGTGTTACACACATTGATGCCATCATCACATTCCACAATCCCATCACTGATGACTGTCAACAAGTCTGACCATCTATTCAGGTGTACCCAGCTGCATGTCATGTGTACCATGGTGATGCGACATGTCTGCAGAGGAACCAAACATCGACAGGGGCAGTGTGCATATATCGTGAACAACTGCCACACCCAATACACCCCTGATGCATCCCTTACCCTAAGGAGACTTCCAAACTTGTCCGTGCGTGTAACGCTGAGTCAGCACACGATGACGTGTCCATGAGGAATAGCAGTGCCACAACAATGCAACCAGCAGACGGCATGCGCAAGTACCTGGGGAAGAGAGACACACAAGAAGTCAGCCACAAAAAGCACAGCCACTTGCATGTGCATGTTCTCGACACATGTATGGATGACAACATGCTAGGTCACAATTATGACTGGGGAAATACACTCATCACTGGCACCATCACTCCAGTGACACATCCACACACACCTCTGACTCACGTGGCATACATGCAGATGGACACACACATCGCAACGCATGCCACACGGGGACCAATGCGTGCACACTCAGACACTGGTACTCACCACTAAGCAAAGAAGTCGCGTATGAGCCGACTCCGGATGTCCTCTTGCGGCTCAACATCCTCCACATCACTAGCCCCATTGCCAAGCCCTTCGTCCTCCACGGGTGGATGGTCCTGATCATCTTGATCCAGGATGAGTGGCACAGCTTTCTCAACTGCCATGTTGTGCAGCATGCAGCAGACCATGAAGATTTTGCAGACCTTCGCCGGGGCATATGGGAGGGCGCCGCCGGTCTTGTGGAGGCATCGGAATCGGCTCTTCAGGAGGCCAAAGGTCCTCTCTATCACTGGCCTTGTCCGGCCATAGGCGGTGTTGTAGCGGAGCTGGGCTGGTGTGATGGGGTTGCGGAGAGGTGTTATCAGCCATGGCATGTTTGGATAGCCAGCGTCCCCTACATGGAAACCACATGGACATAAGTAGGACAGGAGAAGCGGTCGTGCTGGAAGTCTACGCAAAATACAGGACATACAGAGTGTACCCACCAACAACACATGCTCGTTCGTTGCGCAGCTGCGTCATCATTTCAGGCACCCTGCTACGCCTCATGATGTAGGCACCGTGTGCTGATCCTGGAAAACGAGCACAGACATGTGAAATCACCATGTTGGATAGACACACCACAAGGGCATTGATGGAGTGGTAGTGCTTGCGATTCCTCTACGCTACCTCCTGTGCCTGTGGTGGTACCAAAGCCACATGTGTCCCATCTATGGACCCAATGACATGGGGCATCCCTCCCAGGGCATAGAATCCACGCTTGACCCCAGTCAACATTTCAGGGGTTGGGAAATGGATGAAGTCATCCAGGTGAAGCAACATGGCCTCTAAGAAATCATGCAGCACACGGCAGAACATGCTCTGGGACATGCCACCAACATGAGCTATGGTATTTTGAAAGGTACCCGTGGCAAGAAAATGTAGGGCTGCCATTACCTTCAGCTTGGGTGTCAGTGCCGTAGGATACCTGTGCAGCGGTTGCAGGTGTGGTGCCAGTCTCGCCGTCAACTCCAGAATCAACCGTTGGGGGAAGCGGTAGCACCGGATACAGTCATTCTCCCGCATGGCAGCCAAGTCCGGAATTGGTCGGGGAAGAGGCGGCGCTCTGCAGTAATTTGGAAGTGACAAGGAAGAGTGAGTGCACCACAACAACAATTTATTTGTACTGAGCACATGTTAATCTGTCAATACACATATGCTACATACGGAGTCAGGTATGTGCCACATGCCCTGGATACGTATGGCTGCCAGGTGACACTCCTACCAAGACCCAGCTACACACGGAGATTGTGAACCTCCACATGCCATGGCATGGGATTAGCTGTGTCCCAGTGTAAGTGAACAGCCAGACGCAAGACAGGAGTGACATACATCCACACATCAGCAGAAGTAGGATGTCGATTGCAGAGACTGGTAGCGGAACACTAGAGCCACAGGTCACATGACATTACACTAGGACAGCCCACACACCTTGCCATGAAGGTGTACATGTGATGACTCACCACACATTCATAGAGAGGATGCAGACATGTCCTTGTTACGCTACTCTGTGTCCCATGCATACATACGCACCTCACATCCGATACCACAAGTGGCATGGTGTGCGGAACAGTGTGCCATGTTAATCTACACACAGACACATGTTGGTTGCTGCAACAGCTGCAGCTTTTGAGGGAGCTCCAACATCAAGCTAATGGGAATCCCCCACACATACATGACATAGTCACATCGTGCACCTTGGGTAGTGACATGTCAGGTGTGGTAACCCCTGTACCGGGCCTCAGGGGACACTTCCGTGTGTTGTTGTCCGTGCCATGCCAGTGACGCTCATCCCAAGTGTGCAGTACGACATGCACACATGTCAAAGGAGTCAAGGGCATGCCTGGCACACATTGCACCGTCACACATTACATGTGTACACATCTCATCATACATCTGGTGCCTTCTCGACTCAGGAGTAATGTGCCACATCACAGCCTTTCACACCTGTGCCCCACACATGTAGTACTGCCCAGACAATGCCTTGATGTCCATCCATGGACAAGTATGTCAGCCCTATTCCTTCCTGTGTGCTGCCTGTCACCACTGTGATGTGTGAAAACCACCGTAATTTCGCAAAGAGGGCCTGTGTACGTTCCCGTATCACTATGGGAGTGCTGCCGTATGTGTACCCATAGTGATGGTGAGCGTACAGGCGTGTGTACGCTCCGTACCACCATGAGTACGCATACGCGAGAACACCCATAGTGGTACGGACCGTACACGCGTGCGTACGTTCACTATCACTATGGGTGTTCTCGCGTATGCGTACCCATAGTGATAGTGAGCGTACAGGCGTGTGTACGGTCCGTACCACCATGAGTACGCATACGCAAGAACACCCATAGTGGTACGGACCGTACACGCGTGCGTACGTTCACTATCACTATGGGTGTTCTTGAGTATGCGTACTCATGGTGGTACGGACCGTACACACGCCTGTACGCTCACTATCACTATGGGTACGCATACGCGAGAACACCCATAGTGATAGTGAACGTACGCACGCGTGTACGGTCCGTACCACCATGAGTACGCATACGCAGGAACACCCATAGTGATAGTGAGCGTACAGGCGTGTGTACGGTCCGTACCACTATGAGTACGCATACACCAGAACACCCATAGTGATAGTGAGCGTACAGGCGTGTGTACGGTCCGTACCACCATGAGTACGCATACGCGAGAACACCCATAGTGATAGTGAACGTACGCACGCGTGTACGGTCCGTACCACCATGAGTACGCATACGCAAGAACACCCATAGTGATAGTGAGCGTACAGGCGTATGTACGGTCCGTACCACTATGAGTACGCATACGCGAGAACACCCATAGTGATAGTGAGCGTACTGGCATGTGTACGGTCCGTACCACCATGAGTACGCATACGCGAGAACACCCATAGTGATAGTGAGCATACAGGCATGTGTACGGTCCGTACCACTATGAGTACGCATACGCGAGAACACCCATAGTGGTACGGAGCGTACACACGCCTGTCCGGGCCGTTGATATGCATTTGGGGTGCCCTAGGGCCCCGGAACGCACCGTACCTGTGTGTGAAGCTCCAAATTACATAGGGGACACATGAGGGACAAGTATAAAGGCCTACATGCATGCTGGTTGTCATGGAGACCAAGTTTAAAGTTAGAATTTGTTCTGGAAGGTGCACAGCAGAAGTCAGTTGGAATGAATCTACTTTGTTGCAATGTGCTTGTGGGGTTGACATCATGCTGAAGAAAAAAACACAATAAGAACCCACTGACTGTGCTAGGTTTGAAGGGATTGGAGGAAACATAGGATGCAAATGTGAGTGACCAATCACTCTGTACTCCTGTGCATGAAACAGGCCAGCAAGGCAGATATAAGGCAGCCAGGTCCCATGAGGGAGCACTTGCCTGCACATCTTTGTATTCTACGACCCAGCTGCTGCTACTGATTCCCTGGGACCATGTCACGGTCTGTGGAGAGGTCACAGCCCTTCACCCTGGAGGAGAACCTGGCTTTGCTGAATGTGATCCTCCCACAGTACCCCCTGCTGTATGGGCGACCAGGGTATCAGGTGAGTGCAGAGTCCACCAGCACAGACTGTGTCCCTTTTTTGTGAGTGTGACTTCTGGCATTGTGTCCGGGTGTGGCACACATGCTATGTACTGTAGGGGGGGTCCCGGGGGGGGAATGCCTGATGTCTCCCGTCCTCACTTGCATTGTGTTTACTGTGACAATCACTGCATGGTGCATGCCACATTCTGCCTGTCTTGTCCTCCTGGGAATGTAGCCTCTACAGTCCTCATGTGATTCTGTGCTCACACCAGTGTGACAGGTGACTGTACCCACAGATGTGTGTTAGTTCAGTGTACCTGTGCTGAGAGAGT
This sequence comes from Triturus cristatus, assembly GCF_964204655.1. Lineage (NCBI taxonomy): Eukaryota > Metazoa > Chordata > Amphibia > Caudata > Salamandridae > Triturus > Triturus cristatus. The sequence continues at coordinate 1,098,915,929 of NC_140582.1, read as the reverse complement.
CCACATGATGTGTTCGTACCCTGGACATCGGTGTGTGTGTAAGTCCCCTGTCATGTGGGGGGGTGCATATGTGGAGTGTAGCACCCCAGCTGCATGAGGGATGGATATACCCTGGCCATGTGATGTGAGCAGGGAGCAGTGCTGTGTGTCTGACGTGCAGAGCCAGCCCCACACCTGTGATCCCCCCCCCCAGTCTAGTGGCACATGTGCAGAGTGAGGTATGTCGCTGCATTTGGCAATGGCAGGTGAATGTCCTGTGCCTGTGTGTGTCTGTGTACTCTGCTGCGGTAGCGTCAGTGGCCTGTGGCATGTGACTGCTTAGAGGTGCTGCACATTATCCTGGTGTAGCTTGTGATGCACAGTGTGAGCCTGGATCATTGATTGTGTAGTTGCCCTCATTCCACCTGTGTCCTTTCAATGGCACGTACTGCTTTTGCCCTTCCCCAGAGGATCATGTCCCTATGACAAAGGTGCAATGCGTTGGATGCATACTATGCCTTGTTGTAAACAGCAAATGTGTTCTAATATGTGTCCCTGTGACATGTGCCAGGTGTATTGATGTAGTGTCACTTGTTCATCCTCACAGGTAGGCGCCTCTGCCAAGGAGCAGATATGGCTGACCGCCGTCAGCGCCGTGAGGAGTGCGGATGGTCGGAAGCGGCGCCTGTCCCAGGTGAGGAAACGCTGGCAGGATATCCGGTGCTGGACGCGGAGGATCGCACGGGTCCTGCTGGGGGACTCACCTGAGAGCCATAAGAACCGCGGGCGCCGCCGACTGACCCACATCCACAAGCGTGTGCTGCCGGTGGTATTTCCAGACTTGGAGAGGCGCTTACAGGAGAAGCAGCAGCAGGAAGGGGGTAGGTACATGTGTGCTTGTTGTGTTTCACCAGCATTTGTAAGTGCACAGTTGCATGGATACACTGCCAGGGTTTAAAGGTGCTGTGCAGATCCAGTTACCCACAGTATAGCTGTGCTCTCCTGCCTCCCTTCCCCTCCTTGCAATGTGTTCCCTGGTCTGTGTGTAGTCACTCCTTCCCAAGGTAATGTAGGCTGGCGCTTTCTCCACGTGAACTATGCCTGTAGCATCATGTGTGGGGGTTGTGTGTAACAGGTTTGGGGACCTTGCCTGTGCCCTGTCCAGTTCAGTACATGTGGGTTCCATGTCAGTTGGCACTGATTCAGAGTCCAGACATGGGAGTTAGTCTCACAAGTGTCATGCCTTACAGCGCGCATGTCCTATGTTGTGGCCTGTGACATGATGTGCATGAGTGTGCGATACGCATAGTGCAGGGATGGTGGCGTGTGTTGCAGTCATTCCCATTCAGGACCATGGAGTTGTGTTGCCACTACTGTCCCCTGGGGCATATTTTCATAGGTGTCATGTGTGTCATCACAAAACGTGGACACTCACAGTGTCTACAGCATAGGTTGTGCTCTGTGCCATTGTCCCCTGGCACCATGTATATTGACGTGAAATGTAGTACAAGTGTCCACTGTACAGCCTGACCTGATTTTCCTTGTTCATAGTCACAGTGGCCAGTGCCTGTGTGTCTTTACAATCATCTGATGATGGCCATTTGTACATGATTATTTGGACAGGCGCACCTCGGGTATTTGGCGTCCAATCTTGCATTTATGCATCCCCTGTGTATTTCACCCAGACTAAGAGATGTAAGTGCCACCTGTGTCTCAACAAATTGTCTCATGTAGGGGGTGGTTGGTGCGGGCCAAGCCTACATGTCAAAACCAGAATTCTCCTTGCTAGGTCTGGCCAGTGTGTGATGTTAGTCTGGACATACACTCAAGGTGCAGTGAGCCAGTCATGTTGGGCATGTTTTCAGTATTACCTATGCAGCATGTGCCTCAAGCTCATGGATTTGTCCCTCCTCATCCCTATTGTCGGCAACGCTGTGTGGTGCAGATGCAGTGCTGGATTGTCCCCAGGGCCTGGCTCCTATGTCAAACTCCATTTCATGTCATTTGCTATTGTGTCATGCTCTCCGTGGATTTTCTGTGGCATGGTGGGTCAACCAACTGTGTGTTGCATGCCCTACATCTGTACCTTGTTTTGTAGATGTTACTTAACTTTCTTTGCAGGCTATGCACTGTAACCTATGTAGATTGGACTCATGTGACATATTTATACAGGTGTGTGATTAATTGCTGTCTCTTCACCTTGCCCACAGCATCGTCGGGGGACACGGAGGGAGACATGAGCACAGACGGAGCGGAGGGACCGAGCACCAGTGCCAGCGTTGACATCGTGGCTGACACATTGAGTGGTACAGAGGCGGAGGAGAGTGAGGCCGAAGAGCTGTCCACTGGCACCACCGAATATGAAGCCGACGAGTCCGAGGATGATCTCTCCGAGTGGGCGGAGGCTGCACCAGCAGCTGACAGCGGAACAACATCGCACCCCGCCCCCTCCATTGCCATCAGCCGCCTCCCACTTGCTCGTGTCCCTTCCCAACGTCCACGGTCACCACATGTCTCCTTCCTGCCAGGCACCGCACCCCCTGCCCCTGTCTCCACTGCTGCCGCCAATGCCGAGTCTGTGGACATCCAGCGGCAGTTGCAGGTTGGTCAGGCTGCGATCCTTAATGTCCTCAATGGCCACAGCCAAGTGCTGCACAACATGGAGGCATACTTGGAGGGCATTTTTTCGTCGCAGGCTGACCAACGCCAGTTGCTGAGGTCCATAGACTCGACACTGACTGCAGCAGTGGGTCTCCTGTAGCGCTACGTCCCACCCCCTACCCCTGCCCCATCCACACTTCCCACTCCCATGCCTGTCCCACGTACACCCAGACGTCAGCATGCACCCACCACAACAGACACAGGCACCACACCAGCAGGGAAGGTCATACGCACACCTCCTGGCACGCACACACAGGGTGAGGTAGGCACACCCACTGGGTCGGGGGGCAAACGTAAGACACGCAGCCAGAGTGGGAGTCCGCATTCCACCCAATCCACTCCCTCCAAATCCCCTCCCCTCAGCTGTCCTGGCCACATATCCGGCAAGAACTCCTTCATGGCCGCTCTGTCCCTGAGCCCCACTGTGACACCACCCCGCAAGCGGTCAAGGGAGTCCCCGGTCAGGGTGGTTGAGTCCCCCCCCTGTCCACACCCTCCCCCAGTGGCGCTGCGACCCATCCCTCCGCCCCCCCCCTCCTTGGGGCCTGTGGTTCCTTCGGGTGCAGGGGAGACGCTGGAGGACCTTGCTAAGGTGTGCAGCGAGATCCTGGCCTCCGCCTTTGGCCCTGCCCCACCCCCTGTGGTGGAGTCCTCCATCCCTGCACCCACGACGCCTACCCTTCGCCCTCCTGTCCCTGCGGTGCCTGGTCCTTCCTCCCAACATGATGCCCTCCCCGCTGTGGAAGACGAAGGAGTCTGACTGTGCAGGCAAGCTAGGGGACACGCGTCCCACTGTGTCCCCCGTCCAGCTGTGACTCATGGACTGCCCTATGGGCTTTGTAAATATTGAACTTTCTACGAACACACTATTTAAGATCATGCTGATTAAAGCCATTTTTGTTTCCTTTGAACACTACTGCTTTTCTGATGTTGCTGTTGGTGGGGCTGCTACATGATTTTGGGTGGTAATCATGTGTTGGGTGTGTGGGAAATGTAGTAGTGTGCTGGTCATAGGGGGGACGCTGGTATCTGTGTGCCATCACACGGTGTTAGCTAGGTTTCTCTGTTCATGTAAGCAGTTACTGCATGGTGAAATTGTCCCAAGGTGTATTCATTCCTCTGTGTACCCTGACATCTTCCCTGCAGGGTGTTCCCAATATTTAGCGCTGAGCTGTGTGTACATTAGCTGGGTGTGTGACGGACTCCTTCAACTTTGCACATGCATGCTGAGCGATGTCTCCACCTGCATCATTCGTGGCATCCTTGGTAGTCATTGTACTTGTGTATGTGGACTATTGACATGACTTCATGTGGACATGTTTTCTTTTCGGCGCTGTGCATGCGTATACTCCCAGCCTCGCACACATGTGGTACATGTACTGCAGGGTCTTTGTGCACCTGACTCACATTTGTGGGCATGGTATCTGTGGCTACTCCACCCTTTGCGTTCCATGGGCACTGCTGGGAGTGTTAGGCACCCACCCCTCCTGTCTCTGGGCACTGCTGGGTGGACTCTGCACACACCCCTCCTGTCTCTGGGCACTGCTGGGAGGACTCTGCACCCACCCCTCCTGTCTCTGGGCACTGCTGGGAGTGATAGGCACCCACCCCTCCTGTGTCTGGGCACTGCTGGGAGTGTTAGGCACCCACCCCTCCTGTGTCTGGGCACTGCTGGGAGGACTCTGCACACACCCCTCCTGTCTCTGGGCACTACTGGGAGTGATAGGCACACACCCCTCCTGTCTCTGGGCACTGCTGGGAGGACTCTGCACTCACCCCTCCTGTGTCTGGGCACTGCTGGGAGGACTCTGCACACACCCCTCCTGTCTCTGGGCACTGCTGGGAGTGATAGGCACACACCCCTCCTGTCTCTGGGCACTGTTGGGAGGACTCTGCACCCACCCCTCCTGTGTCTGGGCACTGCTGGGAGGACTCTGCACACACCCCTCCTGTCTCTGGGCACTGCTGGGAGTGTTAGGCACCCACCCCTCCTGTCTCTGGGCACTGCTGGGTGGACTCTGCACACACCCCTCCTGTGTCTGGGCACTGCTGGGAGTGATAGGCACACACCCCTCCTGTCTCTGGGCACTGCTGGGAGGACTCTGCACACACCCCTCCTGTCTCTGGGCACTGCTGGGAGGACTCTGCACACACCCCTCCTATTTAACTATATGTACGCTTAGAACATACACGTGTGTGGGTTCGCTCCATGCATACGAGGTGGGGGTACGTGTCATACATACACGGTTGGGGTGGAGGTATGCTCCATACGTCCGCGGGTGAGGGTGCGAGTCATACTTACACTGTTGGGGTGGGGGTACGCTCCATGCATACGGGGTGGGGGTACGGTCCGTACGTACACTATTGGCATGGGGGGTACGCTCCATACGTACGCGGGTGAGTGTACGGGTCGTACTTACACTGTTGGGGTGGGGGGTACGCTCCATGCATATGGGTTGGGGGTACGGTCCGTACGTACACTATTGGCATGGGGGGTATGCTCCATACGTTCGCGGGTGAGGGTACGGGTCGTACTTACACTGTTGGGGTGGGGGTACGCTCCATACGTCCGCGGGTGGGGTTACGGGTCGTACTTACACTGTTGGGGTGGGGGTACGCTCCATACGTCCGCGGGTGGGGTTACGGGTCGTACTTACACTGTTGGGGTGGGGGGTACGCTCCATGCATACGGGGTGGGGGTACGGGTCGTACTTACACTGTTGGGGTGGGGGGTACGCTCCATACGTCCGCGGGTGAGGGTACGGGTCGTACTTACACTGTTGGGGTGGGGGGTACGCTCCATACGTCCGTGGGTGGGGTTACGGGTCGTACTTACACTGTTGGGGTGGGGGGTACGCTCCATACGTACGCGGGTGGGGTACGGTTCATACTTACACTGTTGGGGTGGGGGGTACGCTCCATGTATACGGGGTGGGGGTACGGTCCGTATGTACACTATTGGCATGGGGGGTACGCTCCATACGTCCGCGGGTGAGGGTACGGGTCGTACTTACACTGCTGGGGTGGGGGGTACGCTCCATACGTCCGCGGGTGAGGGTACGGGTCGTACTTACACTGTTGGGGTGGGGGTACGCTCCATACGTCCGCGGGTGGGGTTACGGGTCGTACTTACACTGTTGGGGTAGGGGGTACGCTCCATACGTACGCGGGTGGGGTACGGTTCGTACTTACACTGTTGTGGTGGGGGTACGCTCCATGCATACGGGGGTGGGGGTACGGTCCGTACATATCCGTCCCCACGCTATGTGATGCTTGTGCGGGCCGTACCCAGGCCTTTGCCACGTGGGTACAGCCTTCCCACCATTGTTGGGATGACGTAGGTGTGGGCGGGGTACGACTCGTACCCACGCTCTTAAGGCGTGGGTACGGGACATACCTGTATTGTTGTGTTGGCGGTTCGCGTCGTCAAGCACTTCGGTTGTGGCGGACGCTGGCTTTGCTGGACACGCCCCCACCCCCTCGTAGTGACCAGGGCCTGGGGGTCAGGTCCAGGGCATGTGTGCTGTGTGACTTGGGTGGGGGATTTGTGGCCTGCCCCTGCTCCTGCCCCCCCCTTTCCCCCCTCCCTTTGTTGTTCTGACCTTCTGCGGCGACTGCGTCCGAACCTGTAGAGGAGGTCGACTGCTATGAGGGCCGGGATGACACGTAGGTTCGGGTCCATGTCTGTCCGTCGCGTGCAGGTACTCCTTGTTCGCGTCGTCCTGATTTCCCGGCAGTTTTTGGCAGCCGGAAAATATTCACCGTGCGGGATGACGTCGGTGCGAATCGTAATTCCTGGTTCGTGAATGGCAGGCTGCGTGCGTCCCGACGTCACGTCGGCGCTTTCCCGGATCACATTTGTATGCTTATTTTCGTCGGTCGGGGTTTTGTACGAATCGTACGGAAATGGAGTTTCCGTGCGATTCGTAATTCCATGTTTGTAAGTTTTGACGACCGGGTACGCGTCGGACGGAGAATATGCTCCGTCCGACGGTTCGTACCCGGTTTTTACAGGATCGTGATCGGCATCTTAATCTTGCCCTTTTTAATTTGTACATTGGTGGCAATAGCTAAACTCATTTTGTGATTCTCTAAGCACTGAATCAAGACAACGCTCCCAGCTGCCTCCGGGTGTTGCATTAAGGTGCAACACACAGTTCTGATCATTCACTGCTCTGTATAAATCATAGTTATAAAAAATGTACATGTGTGAACATTGCATAAATATATCAAGCTTCGGAAAAAGAAAACAGCCAGTCCATTTGCTCAGAAATTCATAGATATGTACATTAACTCGATCTTCAATACGGAAACTTAGAAACCAATAATGATTGAACAGCAAGAAGTACCAGAGCGGCCCCTGATTTACACCCGTGACCCCATTTACATACCCAGCGGTGGGTATTTTGCATCTCTCTGTCCAGGCCCCTCCATGGTGTCCTGCCTGTTATAAGTGTGTTTTCTGCACTGAAGGCTTCAGAATCAGCCCTGACTGAGCAGCAGCGATGGAGGTGAAGGCGCCAACCCAGGTCTTCCTGCTGCTTCTGCTGTGGATTCACGGTGAGAGCTGTGGCTGCCGGGCTGTGGGTTATTGATCAGAGATCTGTGATGGGCAGTATAGTTATTTCTATAGGTTTCACACTCTGTAAATAGTTCGGGCTGATTATTGTTGTCATTAATTACCTTTCTGATTTCAGAGTCCAGAGGGCAGATTGTGCTGACACAGACTCCAGAAGTCCTCTCCGTGTCCCTGGGAGAAACCATCTCAATCAGATGTCAGTCCAGTTTATCCCTCCACGGTTATTTACACTGGTACCAGCAGAAGCGCGGAGAAGCCCCCAAGCCTCTCATTTATGCGGCCACCGGTCGCCAGTCCGGGGTCTCGGACCGCTTCAGCGGCAGCGGGTCCGGCTCTGACTTCACTCTCAGCATCAGCAGAGCCGAGGCCGGCGACGCCGCGGATTATTACTGCCAGCAGAGACAGAGCTACCCGCGCGCACAGTGACACAGAGGCGAGCAAAAACTGCAGCTTTCTCAGCTCCCAGAGGTCTTCTTCTGTGCGGACCCCGTGACGTTCAGTGAACACCTGGGCAGACGGGGCATGACTCTTCACTCATCGAAGGATGTTAGTTACTTCTCGAGTTAGGATTTTGCGTGTAAAATTTAGTTACAGAGAGGTCATTTCATTTGAAATCTAGTTTGACTTTTCTTTAGGATTTTGCGTTTTCAGCTGAGGTTTTTCCATGTCTCATTACTTTCTCGGTTCTGATCAGAAAGAACCATAACATTTTTTTTTAAAATTAGTGTATGCCCTTGATAAAGTGCCAACGTGACACTATTTAGTGCCTCAAAACACTTTCAGGCCGACAAATACAGCACATGAACAGAACAATTTGAGGCAAAGCCAATAAGTCTTGCTCTGTTTAAACAAGCATTGCCAACACCAGAAGGTCACTATTGGAACTGAAAATGCCAGGCAGACCCATCAGCTTTTCCAACTGAGTCCCAATAATTAGAAGTGTGTGCTTTGCACCTTCTTGACCGAAATGTGATAATCCTCTGCCCTGGAGGCTTTGAAAAGCTGTGCTCAGCCCTTTCCTGAAGCAGACGGGAGCACCTTCCAGATACACGTCTGCTGCTGCCCTATAGAGGGGTAAGAGGGCAGGGGCATCTCAACAGATAGAATACACATCATCAAGCCTACACAAATAAATGAGGCTCATGTGCACAATGAAGAGTGGCAGGAGGGCAAACACCTCCATAAGTGCACATCAGAAGGCTTGGATTGGAAACACACCCCACGTGCTCCACAGAGAGGCAGGGGAAGGGCAACCACCTCAGGTCTGCTGTAGTGGCACTTGAAAGATGCACTCCCATCAGTGCAGTATTACTGGTGTTGGGCTGCACAAAGGGGTTGGATGCCATGGAATACCCCAAAAGAAAGGTTGCAGGTGGTTGGATAGAAGACTTCCCCAACATGCAGATTAGAGTTGTGGGCAAGAGCACCGTGGAATGTTCACTATTGCACAAATCATCACACGCAGCCAGTGCACTATACAAGAGATGTGAGACAGATGGACCACTGTATGGGCTCTAGAGAAGGGTAGAAGATTAGAGGTTCTCCTGCCAGAACAATAAGATCAGAAAGAGTGTAAAATGTACCCCCTGGCAAGCTATAGAGGGGGAGGGGGCCATGGTATTTCCACACGTAGACTCTAGAGAAGCAGGAGCAGAGAAGCACCAACTCTATCTAACTACAACATGGTGGATGAGTAGACAAAATCCAGGGTGGTAGGAGAACATGGGCATTAAAATGGGGTAGAATAGGAGGTGAAGCTTAAAAAGCCACTATAGAGGCGATGCAAGGGGAAAGACAAGCCACTCCACATGGATACTATATTCACATAAGCTGGTAAGGTATAAGAGTGCACATGAAGCTTCACAGGTGAGATAAGGAGCAACAGAGGAAGAGATGATATGAACTGGATAGAAGGGCCGGTGCTACCAGCAGCTATTATAGAGTGCTGGCACCACCCGTTGAGACATATAGAATTTATATAGAGAAAAGGAAGGTCTATCAATATCAAGCATTCAAGCATGCTGTGCAGGGCTAACTCTTCATTTTATCCCCACTCAGATAATATATTGAAATGCAGAAATACAGAGGGTCTTATTTCCAAAATGTGGGCAATAGTAAGATATAAAAGGGGCATTTCTATCAACAGGTGTGATGGAGACACAGGACAGCGAGTGGACCTCAGCTCGTGCCCGTTTGATGGGTAGGTTGGTTGAAGCCTGGATACCCTCGCTGGTGACTAGCCGCACTCTACAAATACCAGGTGATTGATTGATTGAGTTGTAGATGGTTGAATGGTAGAAGAGCCTTGTTATGGAGCCCTAGGAGCCCCAAACAACCACACCTCAGAGCCACAGGAGGAAAAAGGCACTTATAATGATTATTATAAAGGTGTATATATAATGTTTTAGTTGGACAGCAGATATGGGTACTAATTAAGACGTTACATAGGGCTTGGGCTCTCTGGGGTGCTACAGAATGGTTAGATGGAAGAGGAACATTTAAACCAGGGGCTGAGAAACTATCAAAAAGGAACAAATGGTAATGCTCGGCATTACCCTGTGGCACACAATTTCAAATAGATGATGCAAAGCATCCCTTGGAGTCAGTCAAAGAGGGTTCGAAAGCAGTTGTGATCACTCCTCATCCACAAGACCCAGAGGCATGTGAGAGCATATAAAAGCAAGGGAACAATGAGCGGAAAAAAACAGAGACATAAATCATCAAGGTGCGACACATCTTTCAGCAGAAGAAAGAAGTGAAGAGGGATACAGAGAAATGAGCACCGATGCTGCATCGTGTGATGCTAGGACATGAGCAGAGCCCTAGGACCAGTTAGCCTGAGACATCAGCGAGGTGGCCGGCCCATCATTAGAGGATCATTTGGCTCCAGAGGTGGAAGTTGCAGAATGAGAGCCTTATTGGCAGTGGCTCACAATGTGAGAGGGCTATAGGTGGTACCTGCGGAAAATATGTGTATCCCAGTAAGCTTATGTTAAGTTTGCATGGATTGCTGTTTAGTTGAAGTATTTGCAGGGGTCCAGGAAAACCAGGAAGCATGACTATTAAGGGATGTGAGGAGCACTGGGGGTTCTGGAGAGGTAGTAAGCACAGTGGTTCATTTCACATGGTGATGAGGAGCCAGTCGGAGATGATATAAGGACATTCGAGGTTCTATATGACAACAGGGGGCAACACTATTCTTAAAAAACTGCTAGCATGTATGCTGGGCTAGAAATAAAAAGGTGGTGCTAATTCTGATGTAGGAGCACACCTAAAGAGGGGAGATGCAGGGCGATTCAGGCCAAAATACTACAATACTCAGATATCCACAAAACTTACAAATTAAATAGGTAGGGTAGTGATTCTCTTGAGGAACACAGTGGGGCTAACAGTACTTGCGGCCATGGACAGACCTCCACAGGAAATATGTTTTAGTTAAATGGTAGAGGGGGCATGAAATTATCACAATATGTTCAGTATATGCACCAAATCAAGTGCAAGACCACTTCATGACCGTAATGCTGCAGAAGGTCTAAGGCTTTTCAGTGGGGAGGATAATCTTGGGAGGTAGTTCAGTCAATGCATGAAGGGCAAGGTGGATACAATGGGCATGCGTTATAGATCGAAGCAAAACAGACATGTCGCACACATCAATGGAAGGTCTGGGGGAACATGGGATTGATTGACATGTGGTGGGTTGTAAGACGTTGGATATTGGAAGATCAAGCACTATACCTTTTTCTAATATTTTGCCATATTTAGATCCAGGGGAATTTGCTGAATTGACAACTTAGCAGACAATAGGGTACATACCATATCTGGCCATATCTAACCCTGCCAAGCATATCACTTAGAGAGTGAAGGTGGTCCTTAGATACCGGAAATAAAGTATGGGCAGATACTTATTACAGGATAGAGCCAACAGGCGCGAGATATCCCAGGCATCCCGAATGACGACACAGGGGAGGTATCATATGAGACCCTTCGGAAAATGCTGTAGGCATTGGTGAGGAGGAAAATGATGGCACTAGTGGCAATCACCAAGAGAACGGAGGCTGAATCAGCAGCCCTTGGTAAAAGTGTGTGAAATGTATTCAGTAAGATTGGATTGAAAAGGGAGTGACTAGGCACAATCCTAAAAATCAAAAGGGAGTGGACCACTTGTCCTGTGTAGCCAGGGTCTTATTACTGTTCTTTCCTTCGTAAAAGAACCCTCATAACCATACACAGGTACCAGAGGCGGCATGAACTGGGTTACCGCTTAAGTGTAAAAGTGCAGCATCATCATAGGGTCTTTTTTGAATGTACGCTGCCCTCCACCCGGAGGAAGACCTTCTGGTTCAACAGTAGTGTCCAGACATGAAAAACAAAAAATGTGAGAGGGTTCGTATTTAGTGAGTTAAAATCTCTTGGTCATTGTTTCCATAGTGACTTTATTATTGAAAGCTTGATCAGAGAGTTAAAAGAAAGGAGTGCGGGGTGAGACGGGGTTACTGGTCTCCCGTACTCGTCATGGTATAGGGGTCAACATGTTTCAGCCTTCTGCAAGGGTCTAAAGGCTTTCATCAGGACCGTTATTTGTAGGAAGGCGCTCTGTCGCTCCTAAAGTGAGAAAACTTGTCACTTGTTCTGTGTAAAGGGGTCAGATCAATAGTATCTGTACCTAGAAAAGGTAGAAAAGGTTACTTTCACCAAAATTCTGTTAATTAAAGGTCATAATTTGCTGCTTCATGCGATCGTCTAGGGCAACTACTTATGTGAGGGGAGGTAAGTAAGGATAGTGTGTAAAAGCAGAGCAAATAGGCGGAAGTCAGGGACAGTTACGTGAGGTAAAGAGATGCTAATCTCGGCGAGATGAAATTAAAAACACTGTAGAACAATACTTAGTTCATAACAAAGAAACACGTTGTGGTTAAAGGATTACAAAGCCCTGTAGATAATATCCAAGGTGTGTTTGTAAACAGTGGACTCAAATTGTCGACATAAATATCATCAATAATAGCGATTTGCCGCTTATTGCTACGTGAGTGAGATGAACTTTGTCACATCTTATAAACAAACAGTCGTAGGTGTTTCTGGACAGCATGCTGCAGTAATATGTCAATGCGTATTTACCTCAGACAAGATTGGTAACATTCATACGTGGATGCCCGGGGGCAGGACGAGAATTCATTTCTGTATTCAAATTAAGGACAAGAAGGTAAATTAGAAAGACCTTACTTAAGTTTGGAAGTTGTACTTGACTTCCTAGATATAACTATCTATTCAGAGAATAACCTTCTCCAAACTAAGACGTACCACAAACCAACAGCAAAGAACAGCCTGCTGTCTTACAATAGCTTCCACCCGCGTCCTCTCAGAGACAATCTACCATTCAGTCAGTTCCTTAGACTCAAGAGGAACTGTAGCAATCTTCAAACTTATAAAACTCAAGCCAAAGAATTGGGTGAGAAACTAATCAAAAGAGACTATCCAGTAAAAATCATAAGGAAGTGTCAAAAAAGAGCCTTGCACCAACCGAGAGAAAACCTTTTACAGACATCAACACGGGGAGAACCAGATGATCTTCTAACGTGTGTCACCACTTATAATACTATGTCCAACACAGTGAAAAAGATTGTGAACAAAAATTGGAGAATTCTAACCTCAGACACTTTACAATGGCCTAAACCAAGGTTTGCAAACAAAAGAACAAAGAACATAAAAGATCTTCTAGTACATACTAGACCCGCTCTGCAAACAAGTACAGGAACCATAACAGCAGCATGGAATCTTGCACCAATCACAGGACACTATCCATGTGGGACGTGCTCAGTCTGCAGTCTAACAAAAGTGACCAAAACCATCCAACTCCTTCCTAACCTTACGTGGACATTGCGACAGCACACTAACTGCAATACTACCCACGTAATTTACATGATCACCTGCCCATGTGACCTCAAATATATTGGAATGACTTGTCGAAAAATAAAATTGAGAATCACAGAACATAAAAGCAACGTGAACTGCAAAAGAGCAACCACCAAAATGAGCAGACACTTCATAGAGAATAACCATGCCACCAGTGACCTCAAATGGGTAGTCCTAGAAAGTTTAAGAACTGTCAACCACAATGCCGAACGTATCTTGTATGAGAAAGAACAACGTTGGATTGATCGCTTATCCACGGACAAACAAGGCCTCAACGATAATATCCCATGGTACACTTTAGCTACGTAAACATTCCATCACAAGAATATTTTGAAACAAACAAGAATGTATTATTTGATCAATTCACTCACCAAGGCACGCTCATAACGCATAACGCATACTCATTCCACCATTCAAGTCTTGAATCATGAGAGTATTGTAGTTCCCCTACCACCATACTCAAAATCAATCATGATAGTTTCACTTGGCAAGACCATACACTAACAGAATATGATTCTAAATCACGTAAACAACGTTTCGCCTCGATCAGTGAATACAATCTCACATAATAATTACCTATACTCATTTAACTGGTTCGGACACACATTTGTACCGTGCCAACCACGATATTTTGCCAATCTTTACCGTAAAACGTGAAGTCCTTCTTTAACCTCCACTACTTCTTCACCTCTTAACGGTAAGCCTACACGGACGAATCTGGTTGGGTGTACCGCGAGAAGAGGCAGATGCAGACACCGAACGTGCGAGAATCGGTAAGCTCCGATGGCCGCCGCAGTTTTGGTACAACTTCCAAACTTAAGTAAGGTCTTTCTAATTTACCTTCTTGTCCTTAATTTGAATACAGAAATGAATTCTCGTCCTGCCCCCGGGCATCCACGTATGAATGTTACCAATCTTGTCTGAGGTAAATACGCATTGACATATTACTGCAGCATGCTGTCCAGAAACACCTACGACTGTTTGTTTATAAGATGTGACAAAGTTCATCTCACTCACGTAGCAATAAGCGGCAAATCGCTATTATTGATGATATTTATGTCGACAATTTGAGTCCACTGTTTACAAACACACCTTGGATATTACCTACAGGGCTTTGTAATCCTTTAACCACAACGTGTTTCTTTGTTATGAACTAAGTATTGTTCTACAGTGTTTTTAATTTCATCTCGCCGAGATTAGCATCTCTTTACCTCACGTAACTGTCCCTCACTTCCGCCTATTTGCTCTGCTTTTACACACTATCCTTACTTACCTCCCCTCACATAAGTAGTTGCCCTAGACGATCGCATGAAGCAGCAAATTATGACCTTTAATTAAGAGAATTTTGGTGAAAGTAACCTTTTCTACCTTTTCTAGGTACAGATACTATTGATCTGACCCCTTTACACAGAACAAGTGACAAGTTTTCTCACTTTAGGAGCGACAGAGCGCCTTCCTACAAATAACGGTCCTGATGAAAGCCTTTAGACCCTTGCAGAAGGCTGAAACATGTTGACCCCTATACCATGACGAGTACGGGAGACCAGTAACCCCGTCTCACCCCGCACTCCTTTCTTTTAACTCTCTGATCAAGCTTTCAATAATAAAGTCACTATGGAAACAATGACCAAGAGATTTTAACTCACTAAATACGAACCCTCTCACATTTTTTGTTTTTCATGTCTGGACACTACTGTTGAACCAGAAGGTCTTCCTCCGGGTGGAGGGCAGCGTACATTCAAAAAAGACCCTATGATGATGCTGCACTTTTACACTTAAGCGGTAACCCAGTTCATGCCGCCTCTGGTACCTGTGTATGGTTATGAGGGTTCTTTTACGAAGGAAAGAACAGTAATAAGACCCTGGCTACACAGGACAAGTGGTCCACTCCCTTTTGATTTTTTGCATTATACAGAGGAAGCCGAATGGACCACAGCTTCTTTTTCCCTCCCCTTGATAATTTGTAATTAAGCAGCGTGCAGCTGTGGGAAACTCTTTCGAAACTTGGATTGACCACCGAAAAGAGGCTGAGTCTCCATTGGAGGTGGTAGCAGAAATACCCCTAGGAATCACAAAAAGCGGTCCTTGACATAGAACAGTGCAGGATCACTAAAACTTTTTCAAAGACAAGCAACATGGCGGACAACCAGGGCTTAAGTTATTCTGAGGATGAGGTGAATGCGATTCTTAGCGAATCATCTTTATTACAAGACAAAGACTTAGCTCAAACATTGACCCAAACTAGTGAGTGGGACGAATTGACGGAGATGAAAAAAGACCAGGTACGAACTGCCATCCATGGCATTATAATGAAGGAATACTTGCGCGCAAATGCGGCACCAAAAGGACTATGGATACAAAATGCTCCACGGATCTTCCTGAAAGACATGCTATTCAGGAAAGACTGGTCTTCCATTTCATGGAAATGTACCAGAGACTATCTAGTCCTAATTATTAAAACAGCCACAAGGTTAGTAGAAGCTCTCACAATCCAAATTCAAACAAGTGAAGCTAGATTGAAAACAACGGTTCAACTCACAATATACAAGAAGAAACTTGAGGAGATCAACAGAGAAATGAATGAGACCAAGGAATATATTACTCAGAACAAGATACAAAAACTGAGTAAGGATCTTAAGAAATTCTCAGTTGAGAAGATGCACCCTTACTCTAGAGAAGACTACACAATACCTGACCATTATGATGAAGACTCCACTGGCGAAACATCTAGCAATAACTCAGATTGGAGCGGTGATGAAGGCTCTTATCCTAGACGAGGAAGAGGTCGATACAGACGAAATCAACGACGACGAGGTGCAAATTGGTCAACGCCACAGTTCTATGACCAACCACAACAACTTTACCAACCATTCGCACCTAACTTTCAGGGATGGATGAACCCGTATTTACAAGGACCACACATGATGGGCCCTATGATGAACACCCAACGGCCGCCTTTTTTAGGGAGAGGTCGGACCACCCAACGAGGAAGGAAAAAAGAAGTATCCTGGAACGACCAAGAGAGACAGATATACACCAGGAGCATGTCCAGAGACCAACCAGGCCCCAGCAACATGAATCCCTGGTGATAAATCTAACGGACACCACGATAACCCAAGATCAAGAGGAAATACTGAACAAAGGACTAGGTTTCGTCCCCACCCCCACTTTAGATTTATTCAAAGTCAAGTGCGAACTCTCAGAATTCTGCAGAAAAATAAAATTGAAAGCTTTTTTCAAAAACAAACAGGACGATACACCAACAAGTGACACCGGCCTCAGACCAAAATCCACCTTTTGTCCACCCAACCATCTGGTCCCTATAGAAGTATTAGCCTTCGAACAAGCTATCCTCAAAGGAGTGGACAATATCAAACTCTCATCCCAAAGACCATTTATGAATATCACCAAACGAGAGAGATTGGCAATAAAAGAACTAAGCAACAATGAAGACATAATTGTCAAACCTGCGGATAAAGGGGGAGGAATCGTCCTCTTGAACAAATCAGGATACGACACCCAATGTCAAAACCTACTATCAGACCATAAATTCTATGAAAAGATTACCACTGACCCAACCAAGAGACTGCAAAGTATCATTAAATCCATGATAGAAGAAGCTGAGACGAACCAGTGGATATCAAAACACGAAGCAGATTTCCTAATGACCAAATCACCCAGAATACCATATTTCTATTCCCTACCAAAAACACACAAGAATAGATCCCCACCACCAGGACGACCAATTGTCTCAGGAATTGGGTCAGTATTGGAACCTCTTTCACAATTTGCCGATCATTTCCTCAAACCTCTTGTACAACGAACACCAACGTACCTGAAGGACACACGTGACCTCCTCAATCAACTGGACAACCAGGTATACAATGAAAACACCATGTACCTGGTGGGACTAGACGTGGAAAGCTTATACACCAGTCTCCCCCAACAGAAGACCCTAGACACACTTGAAAACGTGCTATTCTCGGAACCTTGGACCAACTCAACACCGAGACACTTCATACTACAGTGTTGCAAGTTAGCTCTAACTGAAAACTTTTTTGAATACGAGGGCACCCTCTATAGACAACGCCACGGTACATCGATGGGCAGCACCTTTGCTCCTAGTGTGGCGGGTCTGTATGTCAGTGACTTTGAGCAAAAATACATTCACAACCCGGACAATCCGTACCTGACCAAAGTAAAATTCTGGAAACGTTACATAGATGACGTTATAATGATTTGGGAAGATACTGCTGAATCCTTAGGAGATTTCCTTATATGGATCAACTCCAGAGACGAGTGTTTAAAATTCACCTGCACTTTTGACAGACACAAACTTGACTTCCTAGATATAACTATCTATTCAGAGAATAACCTTCTCCAAACTAAGACGTACCACAAACCAACAGCAAAGAACAGCCTGCTGTCTTACAATAGCTTCCACCCGCGTCCTCTCAGAGACAATCTACCATTCAGTCAGTTCCTTAGACTCAAGAGGAACTGTAGCAATCTTCAAACTTATAAAACTCAAGCCAAAGAATTGGGTGAGAAACTAATCAAAAGAGACTATCCAGTAAAAATCATAAGGAAGTGTCAAAAAAGAGCCTTGCACCAACCGAGAGAAAACCTTTTACAGACATCAACACGGGCAGAACCAGATGATCTTCTAACGTGTGTCACCACTTATAATACTATGTCCAACACAGTGAAAAAGATTGTGAACAAAAATTGGAGAATTCTAACCTCAGACACTTTACAATGGCCTAAACCAAGGTTTGCAAACAAAAGAACAAAGAACATAAAAGATCTTCTAGTACATACTAGACCCGCTCTGCAAACAAGTACAGGAACCATAACAGCAGCATGGAATCTTGCACCAATCACAGGACACTATCCATGTGGGACGTGCTCAGTCTGCAGTCTAACAAAAGTGACCAAAACCATCCAACTCCTTCCTAAGCTTACGTGGACATTGCGACAGCACACTAACTGCAATACTACCCACGTAATTTACATGATCACCTGCCCATGTGACCTCAAATATATTGGAATGACTTGTCGAAAAATAAAATTGAGAATCACAGAACATAAAAGCAACGTGAACTGCAAAAGAGCAACCACCAAAATGAGCAGACACTTCATAGAGAATAACCATGCCACCAGTGACCTCAAATGGGTAGTCCTAGAAAGTTTAAGAACTGTCAACCACAATGCCGAACGTATCTTGTATGAGAAAGAACAACGTTGGATTGATCGCTTATCCACGGACAAACAAGGCCTCAACGATAATATCCCATGGTACACTTTAGCTACGTAAACATTCCATCACAAGAATATTTTGAAACAAACAAGAATGTATTATTTGATCAATTCACTCACCAAGGCACGCTCATAACGCATAACGCATACTCATTCCACCATTCAAGTCTTGAATCATGAGAGTATTGTAGTTCCCCTACCACCATACTCAAAATCAATCATGATAGTTTCACTTGGCAAGACCATACACTAACAGAATATGATTCTAAATCACGTAAACAACGTTTCGCCTCGATCAGTGAATACAATCTCACATAATAATTACCTATACTCATTTAACTGGTTCGGACACACATTTGTACCGTGCCAACCACGATATTTTGCCAATCTTTACCGTAAAACGTGAAGTCCTTCTTTAACCTCCACTACTTCTTCACCTCTTAACGGTAAGCCTACACGGACGAATCTGGTTGGGTGTACCGCGAGAAGAGGCAGATGCAGACACCGAACGTGCGAGAATCGGTAAGCTCCGATGGCCGCCGCAGTTTTGGTACAACTTCCAAACTTAAGTAAGGTCTTTCTAATTTACCTTCTTGTCCTTAATTTGAATACAGAAATGAATTCTCGTCCTGCCCCCGGGCATCCACGTATGAATGTTACCAATCTTGTCTGAGGTAAATACGCATTGACATATTACTGCAGCATGCTGTCCAGAAACACCTACGACTGTTTGTTTATAAGATGTGAAAAAGTTCATCTCACTCACGTAGCAATAAGCGGCAAATCGCTATTATTGATGATATTTATGTCGACAATTTGAGTCCACTGTTTACAAACACACCTTGGATATTATCTACAGGGCTTTGTAATCCTTTAACCACAACGTGTTTCTTTGTTATGAACTAAGTATTGTTCTACAGTGTTTTTAATTTCATCTCGCTGAGATTAGCATCTCTTTACCTCACGTAACTGTCCCTGACTTCCGCCTATTTGCTCTGCTTTTACACACTATCCTTACTTACCTCCCCTCACATAAGTAGTTGCCCTAGACGATCGCATGAAGCAGCAAATTATGACCTTTAATTAAGAGAATTTTGGTGAAAGTAACCTTTTCTACCTTTTCTAGGTACAGATACTATTGATCTGACCCCTTTACACAGAACAAGTGACAAGTTTTCTCACTTTAGGAGCGACAGAGCGCCTTCCTACAAATAACGGTCCTGATGAAAGCCTTTAGACCCTTGCAGAAGGCTGAAACATGTTGACCCCTATACCATGACGAGTACGGGAGACCAGTAACCCCGTCTCACCCCGCACTCCTTTCTTTTAACTCTCTGATCAAGCTTTCAATAATAAAGTCACTATGGAAACAATGACCAAGAGATTTTAACTCACTAAATACGAACCCTCTCACATTTTTTGTTTTTCATGTCTGGACACTACTGTTGAACCAGAAGGTCTTCCTCCGGGTGGAGGGCAGCGTACATTCAAAAAAGACCCTATGATGATGCTGCACTTTTACACTTAAGCGGTAACCCAGTTCATGCCGCCTCTGGTACCTGTGTATGGTTATGAGGGTTCTTTTACGAAGGAAAGAACAGCAATAAGACCCTGGCTACACAGGACAAGTGGTCCACTCCCTTTTGATTTTTTGCATTATACAGAGGAAGCCGAATGGACCACAGCTTCTTTTTCCCTCCCCTTGATAATTTGTAATTAAGCAGCGTGCAGCTGTGGGAAACTCTTTCGAAACTTGGATTGACCACCGAAAAGAGGCTGAGTCTCCATTGGAGGTGGTAGCAGAAATACCCCTAGGAATCACAAAAAGCGGTCCTTGACATAGAACAGTGCAGGATCACTAAAACTTTTTCAAAGACAAGCAACATGGCGGACAACCAGGGCTTAAGTTATTCTGAGGATGAGGTGAATGCGATTCTTAGCGAATCATCTTTATTACAAGACAAAGACTTAGCTCAAACATTGACCCAAACTAGTGAGTGGGACGAATTGACGGAGATGAAAAAAGACCAGGTACGAACTGCCATCCATGGCATTATAATGAAGGAATACTTGCGCGCAAATTCGGCACCAAAAGGACTATGGATACAAAATGCTCCACGGATCTTCCTGAAAGACATGCTATTCAGGAAAGACTGGTCTTCCATTTCATGGAAATGTACCAGAGACTATCTAGTCCTAATTATTAAAACAGCCACAAGGTTAGTAGAAGCTCTCAAAATCCAAATTCAAACAAGTGAAGCTAGATTGAAAACAACGGTTCAACTCACAATATACAAGAAGAAACTTGAGGAGATCAACAGAGAAATGAATGAGACCAAGGAATATATTACTCAGAACAAGATACAAAAACTGAGTAAGGATCTTAAGAAATTCTCAGTTGAGAAGATGCACCCTTACTCTAGAGAAGACTACACAATACCTGACCATTATGATGAAGACTCCACTGGCGAAACATCTAGCAATAACTCAGATTGGAGCGGTGATGAAGGCTCTTATCCTAGACGAGGAAGAGGTCGATACAGACGAAATCAACGACGACGAGGTGCAAATTGGTCAACGCCACAGTTCTATGACCAACCACAACAACTTTACCAACCATTCGCACCTAACTTTCAGGGATGGATGAACCCATATTTACAAGGACCACACATGATGGGCCCTATGATGAACACCCAATGGCCGCCTTTTTTAGGGAGAGGTCGGACCACCCAACGAGGAAGGAAAAAAGAAGTATCCTGGAACGACCAAGAGAGACAGATATACACCAGGAGCATGTCCAGAGACCAACCAGGCCCCAGCAACATGAATCCCTGGTGATAAATCTAACGGACACCACGATAACCCAAGATCAAGAGGAAATACTGAACAAAGGACTAGGTTTCGTCCCCACCCCCACTTTAGATTTATTCAAAGTCAAGTGCGAACTCTCAGAATTCTGCAGAAAAATAAAATTGAAAGCTTTTTTCAAAAACAAACAGGACGATACACCAACAAGTGACACCGGCCTCAGACCAAAATCCACCTTTTGTCCACCCAACCATCTGGTCCCTATAGAAGTATTAGCCTTCGAACAAGCTATCCTCAAAGGAGTGGACAATATCAAACTCTCATCCCAAAGACCATTTATGAATATCACCAAACGAGAGAGATTGGCAATAAAAGAACTAAGCAACAATGAAGACATAATTGTCAAACCTGCGGATAAAGGGGGAGGAATCGTCCTCTTGAACAAATCAGGATACGACACCCAATGTCAAAACCTACTATCAGACCATAAATTCTATGAAAAGATTACCACTGACCCAACCAAGAGACTGCAAAGTATCATTAAATCCATGATAGAAGAAGCTGAGACGAACCAGTGGATATCAAAACACGAAGCAGATTTCCTAATGACCAAATCACCCAGAATACCATATTTCTATTCCCTACCAAAAACACACAAGAATAGATCCCCACCACCAGGACGACCAATTGTCTCAGGAATTGGGTCAGTATTGGAACCTCTTTCACAATTTGCCGATCATTTCCTCAAACCTCTTGTACAACGAACACCAACGTACCTGAAGGACACACGTGACCTCCTCAATCAACTGGACAACCAGGTATACAATGAAAACACCATGTACCTGGTGGGACTAGACGTGGAAAGCTTATACACCAGTCTCCCCCAACAGAAGACCCTAGACACACTTGAAAACGTGCTATTCACGGAACCTTGGACCAACTCAACACCGAGACACTTCATACTACAGTGTTGCAAGTTAGCTCTAACTGAAAACTTTTTTGAATACGAGGGCACCCTCTATAGACAACGCCACGGTACATCGATGGGCAGCACCTTTGCTCCTAGTGTGGCGGGTCTGTATGTCAGTGACTTTGAGCAAAAATACATTCACAACCCGGACAATCCGTACCTGACCAAAGTAAAATTCTGGAAACGTTACATAGATGACGTTATAATGATTTGGGAAGATACTGCTGAATCCTTAGGAGATTTCCTTATATGGATCAACTCCAGAGACGAGTGTTTAAAATTCACCTGCACTTTTGACAGACACAAACTTGACTTCCTAGATATAACTATCTATTCAGAGAATAACCTTCTCCAAACTAAGACGTACCACAAACCAACAGCAAAGAACAGCCTGCTGTCTTACAATAGCTTCCACCCGCGTCCTCTCAGAGACAATCTACCATTCAGTCAGTTCCTTAGACTCAAGAGGAACTGTAGCAATCTTCAAACTTATAAAACTCAAGCCAAAGAATTGGGTGAGAAACTAATCAAAAGAGACTATCCAGTAAAAATCATAAGGAAGTGTCAAAAAAGAGCCTTGCACCAACCGAGAAAAAACCTTTTACAGACATCAACACGGGCAGAACCAGATGATCTTCTAACGTGTGTCACCACTTATAATACTATGTCCAACACAGTGAAAAAGATTGTGAACAAAAATTGGAGAATTCTAACCTCAGACACTTTACAATGGCCTAAACCAAGGTTTGCAAACAAAAGAACAAAGAACATAAAAGATCTTCTAGTACATACTAGACCCGCTCTGCAAACAAGTACAGGAACCATAACAGCAGCATGGAATCTTGCACCAATCACAGGACACTATCCATGTGGGACGTGCTCAGTCTGCAGTCTAACAAAAGTGACCAAAACCATCCAACTCCTTCCTAACCTTACGTGGACATTGCGACAGCACACTAACTGCAATACTACCCACGTAATTTACATGATCACCTGCCCATGTGACCTCAAATATATTGGAATGACTTGTCGAAAAATAAAATTGAGAATCACAGAACATAAAAGCAACGTGAACTGCAAAAGAGCAACCACCAAAATGAGCAGACACTTCATAGAGAATAACCATGCCACCAGTGACCTCAAATGGGTAGTCCTAGAAAGTTTAAGAACTGTCAACCACAATGCCGAACGTATCTTGTATGAGAAAGAACAACGTTGGATTGATCGCTTATCCACGGACAAACAAGGCCTCAACGATAATATCCCATGGTACACTTTAGCTACGTAAACATTCCATCACAAGAATATTTTGAAACAAACAAGAATGTATTATTTGATCAATTCACTCACCAAGGCACGCTCATAACGCATAACGCATACTCATTCCACCATTCAAGTCTTGAATCATGAGAGTATTGTAGTTCCCCTACCACCATACTCAAAATCAATCATGATAGTTTCACTTGGCAAGACCATACACTAACAGAATATGATTCTAAATCACGTAAACAACGTTTCGCCTCGATCAGTGAATACAATCTCACATAATAATTACCTATACTCATTTAACTGGTTCGGACACACATTTGTACCGTGCCAACCACGATATTTTGCCAATCTTTACCGTAAAACGTGAAGTCCTTCTTTAACCTCCACTACTTCTTCACCTCTTAACGGTAAGCCTACACGGACGAATCTGGTTGGGTGTACCGCGAGAAGAGGCAGATGCAGACACCGAACGTGCGAGAATCGGTAAGCTCCGATGGCCGCCGCAGTTTTGGTACAACTTCCAAACTTAAGTAAGGTCTTTCTAATTTACCTTCTTGTCCTTAATTTGAATACAGAAATGAATTCTCGTCCTGCCCCCGGGCATCCACGTATGAATGTTACCAATCTTGTCTGAGGTAAATACGCATTGACATATTACTGCAGCATGCTGTCCAGAAACACCTACGACTGTTTGTTTATAAGATGTGACAAAGTTCATCTCACTCACGTAGCAATAAGCGGCAAATCGCTATTATTGATGATATTTATGTCAACAATTTGAGTCCACTGTTTACAAACACACCTTGGATATTATCTACAGGGCTTTGTAATCCTTTAACCACGACGTGTTTCTTTGTTATGAACTAAGTATTGTTCTACAGTGTTTTTAATTTCATCTCGCCGAGATTAGCATCTCTTTACCTCACGTAACTGTCCCTGACTTCCGCCTATTTGCTCTGCTTTTACACACTATCCTTACTTACCTCCCCTCACATAAGTAGTTGCCCTAGACGATCGCATGAAGCAGCAAATTATGACCTTTAATTAAGAGAATTTTGGTGAAAGTAACCTTTTCTACCTTTTCTAGGTACAGATACTATTGATCTGACCCCTTTACACAGAACAAGTGACAAGTTTTCTCACTTTAGGAGCGACAGAGCGCCTTCCTACAAATAACGGTCCTGATGAAAGCCTTTAGACCCTTGCAGAAGGCTGAAACATGTTGACCCCTATACCATGACGAGTACGGGAGACCAGTAACCCCGTCTCACCCCGCACTCCTTTCTTTTAACTCTCTGATCAAGCTTTCAATAATAAAGTCACTATGGAAACAATGACCAAGAGATTTTAACTCACTAAATACGAACCCTCTCACATTTTTTGTTTTTCATGTCTGGACACTACTGTTGAACCAGAAGGTCTTCCTCCGGGTGGAGGGCAGCGTACATTCAAAAAAGACCCTATGATGATGCTGCACTTTTACACTTAAGCGGTAACCCAGTTCATGCCGCCTCTGGTACCTGTGTATGGTTATGAGGGTTCTTTTACGAAGGAAAGAACAGTAATAAGACCCTGGCTACACAGGACAAGTGGTCCACTCCCTTTTGATTTTTTGCATTATACAGAGGAAGCCGAATGGACCACAGCTTCTTTTTCCCTCCCCTTGATAATTTGTAGGCACAATCGTAGCCTATCCCCTTCTAGTCCCCACCATCCAGTTAATTTCTTATGTTGGTAGGGTAGTGGGAGTGTGCTCGTTGCTGAGCTGATCTTTCCCATGCTCTCTCCCTTCTCCCTTCCCACCTTCACACCTAAATGGATCATTCTGGTAGGCAAGGTTATGGATGAGTAGGGGCTATCATATCTACCCATAGCCTCTCCCACAAGCTTGGTAATTGAATTGACCTCAGAGGGCCTTGTGAATCATTCCATGGTCCATCCGTTATGTGAGCGATGTCATTCATGCCATTACACACATTTTAATACGGCCACACAGAAAAGTATTTTTGTGAATTTGCTGTTGCTCAGAAGGGATCTTGTGCCTTCCACCATTCACACGATGAAGAAGAGCTTGTTACCCATCAGTGGAATAAACAAATGTAAAAAAACAGCCAGAAGCCTATGGAGAGGATGCCTGTACAAAATGGTGTATATATACGTGATAAGGGCATCTGGACAAAACATTTATGAAAACGCTGAACTTAAAACCACATTGAGATTGGTGGAGGAATTGGGGAATGCCTTAGTATAGAATTCAGGAAATGACAACATTGTGTAAATACTTTGACTGTAAGAGGATACCAAGAGGCCTTCACATCTTAATAATGCCTACACTAAATGATCAGAATTATGCCTTCCTGAAACATTGACAAACGGATACCACAAAGTGCTCATTCAAGCTAATGAATACAATAAATAAAACATGCAGAAAGAGAGCTTCAAAAAACAACTGAGAAAATGCAAAGAACTTGAGCAAAACCTGGAAAAGCACAAACTAATGGAGGACATTAAGAGTGCTCCAAGGATCATAGATAAAAACAAAATGAGAAACCTGAATCAGATGACCAAGCAAGGAAGATGAGACAGTTTAATAGGAAGAGGCTTCACTACAAAATAGTAGGATCTACACGTTCACCAAAATATTCGGCTCCATGACAAAGCAGAAAATATATGGATAAAGTCCTAGAGCAGAGGGGCATACTAGATACTGAGGAGAGCTCTGAGTCTGAGGACAGCTCTGAAAATGAAGGCACATCACCCTAGAATCTTGATTTTTGTAGGCGAACTTACACTTTAACAAATGGCACCAGGCAAAGCGGAAAAGGAGGTCTGAACAGAAGAGGCAAAAGAAGGAAACAACTCCAGTAAAGTAAGTTACGATGGAAAGAAAAAGCGAGGAAGAGGAGGACAGAGATAAGGAAGGAGAAAATGGGAGATAACGTAAATGCTGTGAATTACAAGGTATTCACTAGAAATGTAACCTATTGTCCATAGGCCAACATAGACTTAGCCAATATAAGAATTGATCTTTATAGGTATGCTAGAAAATTAAAACTAATACATGTATTTTTACACCCATACAAAAAGAACAACACAGAAGGAACAATTGTCAATGTCAATCCTAACTTGTAAAGGATATTCCCCATATGGAAGCTCCATTTGCTTGGAGAAGGAATCAAATAGAAGGATGGATTCAGTATTGGTGTAGAATATGTCAGATCTGGAACCTTGTGTATGAGTAACATATAGGGGGCCTAGATTTGGCCAGGATGATTAGGAAGGATCTGTACCCACCCCCACTTACACTTCAAAGGATTTTGCCTTCTGCATACACAAAGTAACCTGACACCAGGCCTTTCCTGCCTTTGTCATCCCCAGACAGTTTGGTGCCTTGACAGGGAAAGGGGAAGAACTTTCCAAAACTAGATGTGAGCGGAGGACTGGGAGTCCCCCCACACATAAAGGCAGGCACCAGGTATAAATATTGAACACTCCTGGACCTGTGCAAGTTACAGAAGAAGATCTGTCCTGCTACCAGAGGTCTTCCCTGCTGCTTGAACGACTGCCTGGTTTTCTAAGCTAAGAAGGAAGACTCAACCTGCTTGCCTCCATCCCAAGCTACCTAGAGTGACTACAAGGGTCAGTTGGCTGACCTCCTGTGTGCGCAACAGAGAGAAAACAATCTGTTCCTGCAACTACCCAGCTAGCCTGCTGCACCGTACTTAAGAAAGTAACTTTTTCAGTGGGACTAACATGATCCTATATCTGAACCACATTCCATTGGAGTTGGCCTACACTTGTGACTTTCTCTCGTCTGTCACTACCAGATGACTGTAGGAAAGTGGGTTATTGCTAGGGGCAAATGTAGGTCTGCCACTGGCAATAAGGCCACTAACACATGGTAGGACTCAGCATAGGTCTTAGAAAATTATTCCTATGCTCAACCTTGGTAACGTGGCTGCGAGCAGGCAGGCTTAACTTCAAAGACAGGTATGTAAAGCATTTAAAAAAAACATTTCAGTAAATAATTAAGACACAACACAAAATAAAAATGCAACACCAATTTATAAAAATAGGTAATATTTTTATCTTTTAAATGACACCAAAACAAAAACAATCCACTGTAGGGAACTAGAGATATGAATTATTAAAGATTAGTCACTTTCTAGTGCTTAGAAACCAACAGTACCCCTTTTAGTCATTTCATTTTCTCTGACAGGGACAAACCTTTAGAAATTGTTCTGGAGAATTTTCTCACCACTGTGTTATGCCGCCTCCTCCAGCAGGCGGGTTCAGTTAGAACTCCTTCCTGAAGTTCTGCTTGCGGGTCCCAAAGTATCCAACACACAATCCAAGGTTCTGGAATCTCCAAGAGGGTCCTTGAAAAAGTGAAACTTCAATTCCGCAATGACCTTGAACAAAACCCTTACAAATCCACTGGTACTCCCGGCTGGGAATTCTATGGGGGGATGTTCAGGTGAGCTCTGTTAACCTATAGCTTTCAGGGAGTCCACTCTTTAGTCCTTTTGAAGCAGGTTTGCCCCTCTCAGATACTTATTCCAAGTTCTCTGGGTCATGCAGGAGGTCACTTCTGACCAATGGGAGCAGGGTAACCCCTCAAAGTTTTGACCACATAACTTTGTAGAGTGTAGCATTATTTAGTCCCAGAGTGCTTCAAATCTTCCAAATCCATAATGGCTGATTTTCCAGCAAGGAGGTAAGAGATGGCTAAACACACACCCTAAGATGGTGTATTTCCATAGACTCTGCCTACCATCTGCACATACCTTCCTTAATCCTAGGTCTGGTGGGGTCAAAAGTGTAGAGTGGAAACTGACACTGTGGCCATCCCTCTGCCTTTGAAGACCATGGTTTACGACTCCTCCCCCTGGCCTGGAAACAGCACACTGCCCTCCCAGCAGAGCTGGCTAACCCCACGGGCTCTTTATCACCTCTTCAAGGCAGGCTGGCTAATCCACTTAACTCTGACCAATCAGGGCAGAAGACTGGAAGGCTGAATTTGGACTTACAAACAAGAAAGTCTTATAACTTCTTGCAGGTACACTTTAGGAGAAATTCAATAATATGATATTATTGGATGTATTACTACCATTCTGGGAAGTCTTTGAATGGCCATTCTAGTCCTCTCCTATCAATAGTTATTAATCAATAACTTCCTACCATGTTAACCTATGTAACAAGGGATTTGCAATGGGAAAATTGACTTGGGCCATTTTTCCAGCACCAGGACTTACAAAAACATATTTTATAAGTACTTGCCTTATACCTACAGGAACCCCACTCCATGTGCAAGTAGGAGAGACTTTAGGGGTTCTGAATCTGTAGAAATATTGCAGATTTTCCCTTTACTGTGCTCCTAGCATCAAAGTCGAATTTGAGCAGCACTTTACAACAATGTGGGGAGTGAAATGTGAGATTTCACTTTACCCAAGCATATAAAAACTCATTTCATAAGGGTGTACCTTATAAAATGGGATAACTGACCCCCCACCCCTGGGATACCTAGGATGGACCCTAGGGGTTCCTAATATGCCAAAACATTGTAGGCTATCCATTTTTAAGTGCCCCTACCACCAAAGTTGAGTTTGGGCACAATTTACTTTTTTAAACCAGTCCTGGCACACAGGGCTGTTTTTAAACTGACCTCAGACTTCAGCAGTGCACACATGCAAGTGCAGAAAAAGCTGCTGGCCTCTAAACTGCCATGCCCCAGAGTACTGGGGACTTCTAGGTAGTTTCAATCCCCTGCCCTATTATATACTAGGGGCTTATGGGGTAGGTCATACCCCACCATACCATAGTGTACCCTAGTGTATGTAGGTGTTTTAACTGTATTCTAATGTGTCTCTTTCAGCATAGCACTGGCCCTGGGCATGGTTAGGCAGGGCCCAGTCAGTCAAAATCAGTTACCACCAGTATCAGTCAGCAAAAAGTTGGGGGGTGCCCAGGGCACAGGATGACTTGGCAACAATGACCATAGGTAGAGATTTGTGCTTTTAGGTGCTATTGAAATTCAATGGTTCTGCTTGTTGAATTTTTCTTGTGCTGTGTTTTCACTTTTTCCTGTTTGTGTGCTGAATAAACACTTTAGACATTGCCACTAAGTTAAGCCTGACTGCTTTGGTGCCAAGCTACCAGAGGGTAAAGCACAAGTTAATTTAGTGACTTTTGTGGTTCACCCTAACAAGGATTGTGGTTGTTACTTGATCAGGGTTTCCACCCCTTGAAATGAAATGGCCTCATTTCCACACCCACAAATTAACTTTTTATTATATAGTTTCATGAAGGTAATAATGTGGTTAATATCAATTTAGGCAGGGCCGTAGCCATGAGAGGGGCACAGGGGCAGGGACCTTCTTTATTTTTTTTGTGTGGGGCCCTCTTTAAAATTTACCGATTTCCTGTTATTTCAGTTCAGCATTAAGACCGAACTAGCAAACTTAATAAAGGGGAATCTCTGTCATTGAGACTGGTTTGAGCCTCCTCACGCTGCTCACAGGTATCTGATACAATCAATTAAAATGTTGCAGTGGGCTCTGTATTTATAACAACCACCTCTGCAACATTTTAAATGCATTTTCACATTCCATTATCTGCTTTACCTGTGCACGTGCAGCATGCATACTATAAGCTGCCCTATGAGCTACATGTTGGGTATGAATCACTGTCTATTTTGCAATTCATGAACTTGTTTTACTCACTTTTACTATGTATGTTGTTTAAACAGGTTTAGTTAATCATGTAAATAAAGACTTAGGGCCTCATTACTATGGCAGTGGGACAGCCACCGACAGTCCGTACGTGGCAGTCCCACCGTCATCGGACCCTGCATGACCGCCTGCCACATTATGATAGCGGGCGGATGGAGGGCGGGTGGAGAGACCAACCATGACACATCCGACTGGCTCAAGGAGCCCGTTGGTGCGTCGGAGGGACTGCAAAACCTAGAAAAGGGGCACCGCCGTAGGGATTACAATGTCCCTTTCTGCATGCCGTTTCATGGAGGTTAACCCGGCATGAAAAGGCAGGTGGAAAGTGACTTGGGGGCCTGTAGCGGACCCCCCTTCCCACCTGGCCCTCCGATATGGGCCCTGAGTGGGCACCTATGGCGCTCCCCTACATATCCCTGCACCATGGGGCAGGCACATAGTGCAGGGTTATGTGCAATGTGTTTACTTTGGACTGCAGCATGTGCTGCAGCCCGCAGCACACACCACAATACAAAATAGACAGATTGCGACAGCCTTGACAGCGGTCGCATCCTAATACTGATGGCGGGACCGCCGACAGCTAGTCTGTCGGTCCTGTTCCCGACAGGATGGCGGTCGGACGCTCGTCTGACCACTATCATAATCAGGCCCTTACCTACTTACCATGATCTACATGCCTGCCTGAAGTTGGGGCTCAGTGAAATGAGGAGGAAAGTTGGAGAACTGTGGCAGCTGAAGTTGAAGCCAAATTGCAAGGTGACACTGTGTGCAGCTGTCTGTTTTAGGGTTGAATTGCAAGCCTGTTGGTCTCGCCTGCAGAGATCTCTGTTGGTCCAAACAGAGACTATGAATTAGTTTGCTTTTTGGTTGACCTGAGGGCTAGCGTCGTACTGCTGCTGGTAGGAGTGAGATGCTCACAAACATGGGCCGATATCTTTACTTTCTTTAAAACACCCACAGGCCTTTTGAGGTTTGCAGCTAATTTAAGCAACCCCTCTCCCTCTTCAAATTTGAACAAATAATCAGCAGTGTGCTGGGTATCAACACATCAGCTTATTTTGCATGTTTTTAAAATTGTGACTATCCCTAAGTGCAAACATAATGCAATAGATAAATCAGCAACAACCAGCGATAATTATCGCTAAGCGCACTTACCGCTAGGATAATTATCACCGGCTAGCGTGGATTTTTATCGCTGAGATAGCGTGCTATTAGCAACGCTTATCTCAAAAGCGATTAAAAATCCTAGCGCTAACTGCCTAACGTGAGGTTATCGCTGGAAACCCAGCGATAATCTCACGAAATGTGGTGTTAGCTTGTTGATAGGGACTCACAAACTTAGCCATGATATCCACCTTCCATAGGATATCATGGCTAAGTCAGTCCTGAAGCAGGCGTAAGGAAAGTAACGATAACAGGGGTTATCGCTACTTTACTTGCCGCTATGCTTCATAGCGTGGGGCTTGATGATAGGAGAAATGTCGCTTAGCGGCATTTCTCCTGTCATGTCAGGTCAGGAACGCCCACTTTGCATCTCATTAGAGATGCAAAGCTGGGCGTTCATATTTCAGGTGCTAATGCAAGGTTTCACCCGTTAGCGTGACCTTGCTAATTAGGCGATAAAATGATCGCCGCTTTTCGGCCTCCTTGTAACTATGCCCCATAGTTTTTGTGTTGCTATTGTTTGTATATCTTTACGAATTTAAATATCATTTGCTGCAAGTACACAAGAATGAAAACATTCTTCTTGTAAAAGCTGCATAAGAACATTTTTACCCTCAGCAGTGCATAGTAAAATCTCAGAGGTGTTTTGTCTAGTTCTGTTTTACCAGTATTTTCACATTTACGTTAAACTCACTCTTGATGCATCATGTCAATAATTTAATATAGTTTTTATTACTGGTATTTTCAGATCATGGCCTTTCTTGTGTTTTCTGACAGAAATGATGCAGGTGCTGCAGCGAATCTTATGATCGAAAATATGTATATTTATAATGTGCACAATGTTACGTTGAAATAAAGCACAACTGCAAAATTTGTAGTAGGTAACCATACTTGAATGTTGCAGGCCTACTCATAAATCAAATGCTGGACCAAGTAGGCTTAACTGTTGATCTCATGTTAAATGAGAGACAATGTATTAGCCAAGAAAGGCCTGTTTTTCACATTGAATAGATGTTTATGCAAGATGTTTTTCTTCTCTTTGCTGCAGATGTTGCAATTTAGGAAGCCGTCTGCTAGTTAGCGAATAGACTCTTGATTTGTATTAGACAACTTATAGTGGCGTTACCATCAGGAAGAAACAATAATGACGGGAAAAAAGATTCATGGGAAGAAGTTTGGACCTCAAGAAGTAACGTTCTAACATTTCCTTGTACAAATGTCTGGAAGATTATTATGCCCTGGCGCGAACATTACAAATGAATCTGTTCTCAGGACAGGAGTTTGTTGATATTTTATTGGTGGATGAGGAAGACAAAAGAAAATAATGATGCAACTTCTAATTTTTATATTAGTGCGTGTTCCTAGAGAGGTTTAGGTGTTGCTGGCTTGCAGAGCAGAGTTTAGACCCCAGAACCCATGAGGCAGATCCAATAGGGATTTCCTTTCTCCGACATTCTGACTAGAGACTTGTCTCTGATCTCCTAGAATGCTCTACATGAGAGGTTACCTAGCCTTATTTTATATGCCTGTGAATTATGACTGAGATGACATTTCCAATCTGATTTTCAAAAGCTTTATTTAATTTAAGATGAATGTCTATTAAATAAATAGATGAAAACCTAAAAATATTTGAAGCTAAAACCCTTTAACTCACAATAACTCTCATTATTTACTCAACAATAAATCTTTAATGATGTATTGTTTATGTTGATGATTGCTAATCACTTCTATTTGTCGACCTTCAAAGTTCCATATCACAAGATTGCTCCCAAAGATTGATATACAGGATACCCAGCTCCGTTTGAGTTGTACAGCTGATTTAAGTTACCCCCATCTAATTTAAACATAAATAATCAGCAGTGTGCTGGGTATCAACACACCAGTTCATTTTGCAAATTGTTGACTATGTCTAAGGGCTAACATAATCCCATGGAAATATTGTTTTTCTGTTGCTATTGTTTATATACCTTAATGGATTTAAATATTGTTTGCTGCAAGGATACAAGAATGAAAATATTCTTCTTTGAAAAACAGAATAAGAAATATTTTTCTCCTCAGCAGTCCATAGTAAAAAACTCAGAGGTGTTTTGCCTAGTTCTATTTTACCAGAATTTCCACATTTACTTAAAACGTATTCCTGGTGGATCATGTCAACAATTTAATATAGATTTTATCACTGGATTTTTTTAGATCATTGCCTTTCTCGTGTTAACTGACAGAAATGATGCTGGTGATGTTGGTTTAAAAAAATATGATTTGTCATTCTTTGTTCTGAAGAAACTTTAACTACACTATTACTGTCACGAAGCTTGAGAATGGTTATGTTCTGAAAAATTTCATTGATAGCAAACTGTATTACAGTCTTGGCATGTATCAGATAAACAGTTTCATTTAATGTGGAAATGCTGAAAAGATAGGTCATCAAGTTATACAATCATTCTGACATCCTTTTGAGACCCCCAAGTCATAAGTGAAAATCTTGCATAAAAACTCAGCCTTCCATCTTTATTAGCTCAGTAAGTTGAGTTTTTACAACTTTATTTAAGAATAGTTGTGAAACAAACGTACGTCTCTATTCACCACTGGGACACCTCACCCTGTCTCCTGGAATTCCCCAGCCCTGTCACTCAAACTCCAGACAGGGAATACACAGCCTAGTAGAGGCAGGTTTGAATGGTTAGACAAGAAAATACCTACTTTCTAAAAGTGGTATTTTCAACCACAGAATGTTAAAACCAACTTCACTAAAAGATGTATTTTATCATTCTGAGTGAGTTCAGGCATGCTAAATTCGAATTTCTACCATGTTCCCCGAGTCAGTAAAGATTATACGATGTAATAACCAAACTGCCCATTCTGGCCTATGGAGAACAGGTAGCTTTGCAATAGTGAAAAACGAAAATGGCTGTAATTCACTATTAGAACATGCCACACACACCAGGGCATGTCCTACCTTATCCTTACAATGCTCCCTGTCCTTGGGCCTACCATAGGGGTGTCTGATATGAAGAAAAGGGAAGGTTTAGGGACTGGCACTTGCCCAGTCAGCATGACAGTACCAGACTGCACGCAGGCGCTGCAATGGTAGACCTTAGACACTTTTTTACAGGCTGCTTCTGTGGGTGGCACAACCTGTGCTGCAAGCCCACCAGCAGTATTTGGATTTGCAAGCCCTGGGCACTCTACTAGGGTCTGACATGTAAACCAAACCAACCAATCATGGAATCACAAATCATACAACAATTTACAGTAGGGAGCACTTGCACTGTGGCACTGGACAGCAGTGGCACAGTGCCCTGAGCAACGAACACCAGCAAAAACATATGAGGCAACAGCAAAAAATGGAAGGGAGACCCACGCCAATGTGCCAGGTCTAACACTCGGTAAGAAATATTAGATAGATTTCAAGCCTGGGCAGACAGTCGGAATATACTAACAGAGGCTCAGGCTGGGGTTAGAGCTCGGGTTGAGGCTATCGGCCCGGCAGTACTCCTGTATAGGATCTCGTACAAATACACAATCAAAAGGAAATCTCCATTATATCTAACCATCATTGACAATGATAATAAAAATACAAAAATACAATCCCAACCAAAGGTCCTGCAAAGCATTATGGGACAAGATTAGCAGTGGGCAGTGAATATTATAGTATCCAATAGAGTACTTCTGGAATCAAGAGGAACCTTTGCATAGGAGAAGACCAGGAGAAGCTGAGGAGAAGTACTGCCCTTCCTGCGTGTCTGGGGCTGGCCTGCAGTTGCTGATGCCTGTGGTGGATGGGCGTGGGTTGTGTGTATGGCCGGCCCTCGAAGGAGCGGCTGGTAAAATCGTGCCTGCGAGACACTAGAACGTGTCCAGCAGGACACTGCAGGTGTGATTCAGGGCAGATATTTATTTCCCAGGACTTTCAAAGAAAGTAGGCATTTTCTTGTTTAACCATTCTGTGTGCCTCTGCCTGTTTGTGCATTGACTGTCTGGTTTTGGAGTGACAGAGGCTGGGGAGGTGCATTCTCTCAGACAGCCACCGGGGGTGGTTGATGTGTGTCCTGCTTTTCCTGAATGAGTCAGGGCTGGGCTGAATACACCTGGGCTGCATTTAGAGTAGGGGGAGGAGTTCTCATTAGCACCTGAATAGGCCGGTTCTACATTTAGAGTGGTGGGAGGAGATTTCCCTTCCACTTGAATAGGGCCTGTCTGCCTTCCACAATTCTGTCTCCACCTCCTGCCGGGCAGCTGCACCAGAGAGGACAGAACTAGTTTGGACTGGGCTCAGAGACCCTTGCACAAAGAGAACAAAGGCCCCTGAACTTTAGAGTACTTCTGGAATCAAGAGGAACCTTTTCTTAGGAGAAGACCTGGAGAAGCTGAGGAGAAGTACTGCCCTTCCTGCGTGTCTGGTGTTGGCCTGCAGTTGCTGTTTTCTGCCAAGAAAAGGAGAAGGACTTTGCTGTGTGCTGTGTCCTCTGTTTGTGGAAAGTCTCCAAGGGCTTGAGTAGAGCTTGCCTCTGTTTTAAAGTCTCAGGAACACAACAACTTTACCCCCAGCTCCCTTGAACTTCCTTGCTGGGAGTTCTGAACTGCCAAGAGGTGCCTGTGACTGTCTTGGGTCTCTGGAGGTTGTTTCTGCTGTTGTGAGCTGGAAAAGCAATGCAACGACAAGGAAATCGATACATCGCTTTTCTTGAGACAGTTTTTCCAACACAAAGCCGTGGTGCAAGCAGAATCTCCCAGCATTGCCGCGCCACTGCAGAAACCAATTCTGCGCTTGGTGCCGCGGCAACAATTGACTTATTGAGGGATTGCGGCTGAAAAGGTCGACCCAGCGCTGCTCGCTGCTGCCGCATCGTTCTCCTACGCAGCCCGGATTTCCACGCATCGTCCCTATGTGGCAAGTTTTCCCCGACACATTACCCGCCAATCTGTGTCATCTCAGAATCGATGCATCGCTTTATCCCACAGACCGGACCCGACACATCGCTCCCCTGAGTACAGCGGAACTGTCACATCGCATCCAGAAAGGTCTCAGGAATTACGCATCTCTTTGTTTTTCAACGCTTCTCATCGCTGTGGCTGTTTGGCTTGGTCAATTTTGTCGCAACAACAGGTACTTTGCAAGAAATCACACATCCATAGTTTTCTATAGACCCAGTTGCTAAAACCGTTTGAAAGTAATTTTTCTAAATACTTATATTTTGGAATTTTGGTCTTAAGTTTAGATAAAGAGACTTTATTTTCTAAACCGGTGTGGTGTCCATTTGTGGTGTTATCACTTTTCTACTGTGAGTGTACAAATGCTTTACACATTGCCTTTGGAATAAGCCTGTCTGCTCGTGCCAAGCTAGGAAGGGGGTGAGCAGGGGTTATCTCAAGTGTGTATCCCCCTTACCCTGACTAGAAGCAAGGGTCCCTATTTGGACAAAGGTACCTCCCTCTGCCAACTAAAGACCCCCATTTCTAACACAAGTAGACTATTTTTTATTATTAATTCACTATTCAAGAACAGCAGACAGACAGCAATTGGCGGAAGGGTTAACAGCGGTGTTGGACTTGGCCCTTCTGGCAGGTTCACCCCTGAACTTTTTTTCTTTTTACTGATGACTTGGTGTGGTAATTGTTTGGTCTCTGCGCACTTTCCCTGTGTCCCAGGGTAAAGTGCGTGCGTGCTCTGAGTGCATGTGGTGAGATAGGCCTGCCCTCCCATAGGAATGCATGGGGAATGTATGTGTCCCTAGTAGTTCCTGATGCGTGGGGTGTGCAGGCCCGAGTTTGGTATGTGCGGACTCGTGGGAGTGAATGCTGCGCGATGATGTGTGCGGCGTGCATGTACCTAGTGTGGAAGTGCCACTTCTAGAAGTGGGCACTTCTGTGTGCAGTGTGTCTGTCGCGTGATTGGCTGGTCGTGTCATGTGACGGGCTAGGGATTCCCCAGAGTCAGGATGAGTCACCCAGTGGTGAATGGGGAGATCAGCAGCTAGATGGGTGGGAGGAGTACACCTGGGTCCTGAATAGGACAGGGTTTTCCAAACACAATGCTGGCCCCGCCCCCTGTGGTGCGACTGACGACCCTAGCCCTGCCAGTGAATAGAGTGAGGGGCTGAGCACATCAAGGGTGCTCCCCAACCAGCTGCGACTGGTTTTCCCCCTCACCCTGAACCCAGAACAAAGGGTTTGCCTGTATAAAAATGGGGCTGTGTTCTCTTCCAGGATCCTGAGGGGGGCTGCTGCTGCTGCTGGAGGCCAGGAGGAACCGCCACTTGGGACTGCCTTCCTGCCCTGGAGAGCCCAGTGAGCTGGCCCCTGGCCCAGCCTTGCCCCCTGCCTACCTTCCTAGAGACTTTGCTGGACTTTGTGTTGGTTCTCCTCTAATGCACCCGGAAGTGCTTTTCTTTCCCTCATAGCGCTGGGAGCGCTTGATGTGTGTCCCTGAGTGCCTGAGAGCGCTCTCACTTTGGCCGTAGCGCTAGGAGCGCTTTATTCTGGAGGCCGGTGCCCACCCGGCATTGTGGTGCGCTTGCGGGTGCCTACCCCGCTTCTTTGTTTATTTTACGGCGGGAGCCCACCCCGCCGTACATCTGCCCAGGCGGGAGCCTACCCCGCTTATGTAATTATTTGGGTCGCGGGTGCCTACCCCGCTTTGTTAGGGAAGTGATATCCCTGGCGGGTGCCCACCCCGCCAGGGACCTGGCCGCTGTCTGAAGTGGACTAGCGGGTGCCCACCCCGCGGAGGAACCACCGCCGCGGC
Source organism: Triturus cristatus (assembly GCF_964204655.1). Lineage (NCBI taxonomy): Eukaryota > Metazoa > Chordata > Amphibia > Caudata > Salamandridae > Triturus > Triturus cristatus. The sequence goes on along the minus strand of NC_140582.1, from coordinate 1,098,877,857 downwards.
CCGAGCCGCAGGAAAGGAAAGTGACGCCGGACTCGAAGCCAGGGGGTTGCCCGGCAACCGGGACTCCAACCGCCACGTCATTCCGACGCTGAGCGGAAGTAGGAAGTCCCGGCTCCCGGATCCCCCGGCGAGGAAGGAGAAGTCCCGCAGCCCAAGAGAAGCCAGACGGGAGCCTACCCCGCTCTGGCAGACGCCCCGTCAAGCCGCCAGCAAAGAGGGAGAGCCTCCCGCCGCGACCGGAGACAGGATCGTCGATCCGGTGAGTGCGGGAGGGTGCAGGTTACTGAGCGCTGGTGCGCTCCATCGAGGCTCCAAAGTCGGGGGCATTTTGTTTCGTAAGAGGAGCGGCCCCGGAAGGCAGCGGGCCGCTCCAACATTGGCCCCCATATTGGTGTAGAGCCCTACAAGGCTCCAACGTTAGGGGCATGGTGGTATTTGAGCGCTCCTGCGCTCCAACGCTACGGGGGCATTTCTCCCTGTCTAGAGCCTGAGGGCTCCAATCCATCGTGGGGGCATATTATTTTAGAGCGCTCGTGGGGCTCCAACACCCCGCATGGTTTTCTTTGAGCGCTGGTGCGCTCCACGTTATTGGGGGCCACATTCGTTTGTTTAGAGCCCAGGGAGGCTCCAACACTTGCCCTATTTGTCCCAAGAAGGCACAGTGGTGCCCACGCTCATTCCTACAGCTGCCCAGCACTTAGTGGGCAGCTGCCACGTTTAGGTTGGGCATTGTGCGCCTGGCTTGCGCAGCCTGCGCAGTCGCGCCCTGACAGTATTGGATATTGGTCATTTCTGCATCCTGAGAGGCCAGTTGGCCTGCGGACAGTTATCTTGTGTTGTGCCCTCCCCTAGGGCACTTGGTGATTTTCATACATGTCCCTTTTGCGCCTGCGCAATGCCTTCATGATATTTTCTGTCCTGAATTGTGTTTACACCTCTAAATGTATTTTATGCATCCTGTGTTTATGTGCTTAGACCCCTACAGGTAGAGTGATACTTAGGTGGTTGTTTTCTCCTTAGTACAGGTGGTACTAGTAAGGTCCTAGTTCCCTGCGTGGTATTCCTAAAGGTGGTTAGGGTTGCGTAGGTGGTACGTTCTGATACCAGTAGTTACTGGTTGTGTGCTACATGTTCTATTTTTAGTGCTACAGTGATTGTATGTGCTATGTTCTAAAATATTATTCCTACGTTCTAAGTGCTATTTCTACAAAGTGCTAATTCCTGACAGTGGTCCATGTGGCCCTGTCCCCTGTATATATAATCCCTTGTAAATTCTGCCCGTGCCTGTTGGCACATTGTAAAGTGTGTGTTTTTATCTAATGCGTTGTGTATAATACAAAGGTTATTTTTATATAATACCTTGTGTGGAGTTTCCTTTGTGGTGGGCCTTGGGTGTTGTTGCTGGGTGCGTGCGCAAACGCTTTACACATCGCCTCAGGGATAAGCCTGTCTGCTCGTGCCAAGCTACCAAGGGGGTGAGCAGGGGTTATCTTTGGCGTGTAACTTCCTTGCCCTGACTAGAGTGGTGGTTTCTGCCTGACTTTGGCGCAAGCCTTAGCCAGCCAGAAATCCCATTTCTAACAAGCGGGCTTCCCCATTCCTTACAACGGACCTGTGGCCCGGCTGGATAGCCGCAACTTAAAATCGATATGGGACAACCCAAAGGCGGCTAGACAGAAGGTGGCCAAGGAGGTCCAGTTGGGTAGAGTAGCCGGCCCTTTTCTGTCCCCCCACTACCAAACATGACAGATTCACCGTTGGGCGAAGTACCTGAGAAAGAAGCAGGGTAATTTAGGTTGATATACCACCTGTCACACCCACATGGGGACTCCATCAATGACTGGTTGGAGCAGGGAAGCTGCTTGGTCCTTAGACGATGCGGTATACTTGATCAAGCAGGGAAAGGGACACTATTGGCCAAAACAGACATAGATTCAGCTTTGCACTTATTGCCGGTGCACCCGTACAGCTACCACCTCCTCAGGTTTCAACTGGGCGGGGAATATTACTATGACAAATGCTTGCCCATTGGCTGTTCTATTTCCTGCTCGTATTTTGAATCCTTCAGTCGTTTTCTGGAATGGGAACTCAGGACATGCCACCCCGCAGGGGGAAGGGCCCACTACTTAGATGACTTCCTGTTCATTGGTAGGGCTGGAACAGGTGAATGTGCTGACCACCTCCACCTGTTTGTGGGCCTGGCGCAGGAGTTGGGAGTCCTGCTTGCACAAGACAAATACGAGGGCCCAACAACCAAGCAATCCTTCCTCGAGATAGAACTAGATTCAGTGGCTTGGATGTGCAAGCTTCCACAAGAGAAGGTGGATGAGCTGCGCCGAATTATACGGCGCCTACGGCAGCAAAGGAAGGCGACACTAAGCGAGATACAGCAGCTGATGGGGAAACTGAACTTCGCTACGAGAGCGGTCATCGCGGAGTGCCCCTTTGCCAGACACCTGGTCTGGCTGACAAGGGGCATGTCACAAAAATACCACAGGGTTCGCCTCATGCAAGGGGCGTGGTAGGACCTGGGGCAATGGGGCAAATTCTTGGCCAAATTTAATGGTGTCCTCATGTGGCGTGAACTGTGGATGCATGCTGACCAGTTAGAATTTACACTGATTCAGCAGGGGGCTATGGATTTGTGGCCATCCTGGGATCGTCATGGGCAGCTGCACAATGGCCAGACAGCTGGCAGCAATACAGCACCATGGGCAACATCACCTTGCTTGAACTGTTCCCCATTGTAGTAGCATTCGTATTATGGGGCCATAAACTGGCTAACAGACAGATAATCTGTGGTCAGACAACCACGCAGTGGTGCAAGCGATAAACTTAGGGACAGCAAAATGCCCGGCTGTGGTCAACCTACTGGGTAACTAGATGACTGCCAACTGAAAGCAAACATAGCTATTAGGGCAAGGCGCATTGTGGGAGTGGACATCTCAATAGCAGATGCCATTTCTCATTTTCAGTGAGGCAAGTTTAGGGAGTTCGCCCCGTTTGCGGACCAGGCTATGACACCAGTACCAGAAGAACTGTGTGAGTTGGTGGACCAGGAATGAGAGAATTGTTGGACAACGCACTGGCCCCCAAGGCAGAGAACTGCTATCGTAAGTGCTGGGCAACCTTTTCTGACATAACAGTCACCAGGGAGGAGCAGATGGTAGGGCAGGAGGAAGTGACAGCTTTTTTAGAATGGGTATTCCAGAACGGGAAGAGCAAATCATGGGCACAAGCACACCTGAGCGCAGTGGCTTACTACTCCAAACTGGCATCCGGTAAGGATGCCACAAGGTCCTTTTTATGCAGAATGGCCATAAAAGCCTGGGGCAGATTACAGGCCAGAGATGGGGACAGGCAATGGCTCATTGATTTTGCGGCCCTAAAACAGGCAATCTGCACATTCTATGAGGTATGCAACGGGGAACAGGAATCAAAGCTATTTAGGGCAGCATTCGCACTAGTGTTCTTCAGGGCATATAGGATCAGCGAGATAGTGGCCCCTGCAAAAGGGAACCCGGGGAAGGCATGCATACACAGAGCAGACGTAAACATGGGAACAGGGCATATGATAATCTACCCACATCGGTCAAAGACGGACCAGGCGGGCAAAGGGAAGTTTACTATGACCAATTGTATCATGGACCAGACTTGCTGTCCAGTGTGTCTCGTCCGAGATTATATGCCACAGGAAGGGCCGGCATTGGGGCCGCTATTTATACGTAGGAAAGGGTCATGCTTAAGCCCGTTTCAGTTCATAGCAATAATGTGAAAAACACTGGAACGGGCTGGGCTCCCACTGAGGGAATTTGGGTCACACTCGTTCCGCATAGGGGCAAATACCAAGGCGGCAGACCTGGTATTGAGCGCGGATCGGATCAAAGCAATAGGGCGCTGGGCATCAGGCGCCTTCACATGTTACATACACGCCTCAGGATACGGAGTCTGGTTTCTAACCCTACCACTGTCTAGGTCTGTCAGAGAGGCTCAAGCAACTTTGGATGGTGGGATAGTCCAACATAACGGGGGCACAGCGGTGGGCAGCGGCGCAGCATGAATTCAGCAGAATCAGGCTCCAGAACACAGAAAGTATCTGTCTGTGGCAATCGGGGATGAAGTGGGACCAGCTCCTCCTCGCAGTACAAAGTGCACTGGGGCAAGGTGGCAGGCCAGACGCAGTAGTGGTCCACCTGGGGGGTAACGATATGGCAGCCATAGGGAGGAGAGGCCTCTTTGCGAAAATGTTCACAGGCCTTGCAGCTCTAGCGAAGTTAGTCCGCCGGCAGTGATCATTTTTTCAGAAATAATAGTCTGCAAGGCGTGGAGGGGGGCCCTAGACCAGGGAGCATTTGAAAAATCTAGATGCAAGCTAAACATTACCATGGCAAAGATATGCAGGGCCAATTACTGGTGTTTAGTAAGGCATGGCTTCATTAACCTGATATCCCCGGGCTATCACTTGGAAGATGGGGTACACATGACATGGGTGGGCATGGACATGTTTGTACTTAACATTGTGGGGGTCCTAGAACAACTGGGTTTCTCTTAAATCAAAAACGGGCAAGGAGGGAAAGGGGGGAGCTTCATCCGATCGACGAACTGTAGGTAGCATGGCAGAAGAAACCCAGAAAAAGTACACAAAAGAGGGAAATTACTAGAGGTAGATGGGCGACTCACACAGTGTCCTTGAGATGCCTCATGGCAGGGACACTGAGTGAGCGAATGACAGCACACAGCCACAGGCAGAATAGATGAGATGCTCGCGCAGGATCCTTGGGATGCCACACAGCAGGGGCACTGAGGAGAGGCAAGCAGCCAACAAGGGTGCAGGGCAAGCAGAACAGCACTTGCAGCCCAGGCTGCTACTAACGGATACAGAACTAAGTCGATAGTAAGGGAAGCCTGGAATGCAAACACAGAGGCCTGGCAAAAGGGGCATCTCGAGCAAAGACTGTGCTGTCAGGAAGTGAACAACTACGAGAATGTTACAAGGACAATGCAAGATGTACAGCAACATGGATATTTATGAATGAACAAAACAAAATTGCAAAATGTTCAAACCATGTTATGCTTGAATAAACTGCGGCCTTTTTTATGCACCATACCATATTGTCACTGGAATGATAAAAAGGGGAAAGGGACGCATTTTTTGGGCGCTGAGAGGGGGAGGAAGGCTTGGCCCTTGTAGGGGTTGTATTTCATGTTCAAGTAACACTTGCAAAGTATTGAGAAAGAAAAGGCATGGTGTTCCATTCACTTGTAAAACCTAGACATTATGGGCAATTGTTTCCAGAAATGTGGAGTCTTTAGAAATGTATCACACAGTCCCTTATGTCACTGCCCCCACAATTCGCACTATTTAATGGTAATATACACCACTGACAATCATTTTCAAAGAGTGACTGAGTTTGGTAAATTACTCTTACTGTGATAATACTTATCCGTTGGTGTAATGCATTTTAATGTGATGCCCTACTAATTTAAGTGACAGCAGAGTTTGTATAAACCCCGAGGCAAAGGTTGCCTTATTTCAGCCCAGGAATCCTAGCAGATGACGATGTGGAGAAAAGATTTAGACACATTCTGCTTCCGAAACACCACACTTAACCCTAGTGAACCTCAAACAGGCGAACAAGTGCTAGCACTGCCCTTTCTTCTCCCCCTGGACAGTGATGTTCACTCACTCATGTGAAATCACCTCATACTGGGTATTAGTGCCACCATGATACTAGTGCAGACATCACTGGTGAGTGGAAGAGGAGACACAGTGCAAGCATATGAAAAGGGGACATTTTATATTATAAAATGTATTAAATCCCAAATAGAAGCATTGATGGGGAAAGCCTGTAAAATTAACCTGACATACACATGGCGAGGGAAGGCAGGAATCTATCCTGTGTAATAATTCTCTTCCCTCTTATAGAACAGTGGCTGCACCGAGATGTGCGATGTGTTGTGTTTATGTGTTTGTCTAAATACTTCTGACGGTATGATTCCATGTGGCCAGTTACATCTGGACCCAGATCCTGGCACATGCATTACTGGGGGTTTACTAAATCGGTGCGGAGAACAAACCAGGAAATGTATTGTTGACTGTCCTATGTTCTTGTGGATTCATCTCTACACCACAAAGGTTTTCTAACAGACGTGGCATCAGAATATAACATTATTCGAAGCCATGAAGGATTAGTAGTGTATGGTTGTGATCTCAGGGGGCTCTGGATTACAATCAGCTGCTGCACGTGCAGCTCCATCGAGGCTCTCTTATGTGCAACAACGAGGAGGAGGATTCAGGCACAACACCTGGTTCTGCGTCTTCGGATCTTCTGAAAAGGGGCATCATTAAAAGACCCACACACATGAGGGCGACTGCATGAGAGGCGTCATCTCAGGAGGCGGAGCACTGAGTGAGCTGCAACCCCATCACGAATCCAAGCATCCATCCGGCAGAGGCAAGATGGAAACCTGCAGACCAGATTTGCATACAGGGTGTTGGTGTTTTTGCAAAGCTCCATCTGGAGCTTTCCATAGTGTTCTGTCTGGTTATAAATGGGTTTGCAGGGAATTCATCAGAAGTCAGAGAGCGGCTGTTCTAGAGCAATGAAGATGGAGTTAGCAGCTCAGTTCTGGATATATTTCTCTTCTGGCTTCATGGTAAGAGCAGCGACTGCTAAGCTGTTAAATATTTGTCTGAGATTTGTATGTGTTTCATTTTAAAATACAACATATATCAGTGTTTAATATTTTTCTAAAGGTTTCATACTCTGTAAATGGTACTGGCTGTTTATTGACGTCATTAATTCCACTGTTCTTTGACGTCATTAATTACCTTTCTGTCTTCAGAGTCCAGAGCGCAGATTGTGCTGACACAGACCCCAGAAGTCCTCGCGGTGACCCTGGGAGAAACCATCTCACTCAGATGTCTGTCCAGTTCATCCATCAGCAGTAATTTACACTGGTACCAGCAGAAGCGCGGAGAAGCCCCCAAGCCTCTCATTTATGAGGCCACCGGTCGCCAGCCCGGGGTATCGGACCGCTTCAGCGGCAGCGGGTCCGGCTCTGACTACACCCTCAGCATCAGTGGAGCCGCGGTCGACGACGCTGGGGATTATTACTGTCAGCAGGGAGCTAGCTACCCGCGCACAGTGACACAGCGGCGAGCAAAAACTGCCGCTTTCTCTTTCTGCCCTCAACAACCATCACTGCTGCTGTGCGGGACCCGTGACATTCAGTGAACACCTGGGCAGACGGGGCATGACTCTTCACTCATTGAAGGAAGCTACTTCACGAGTTAGGATTTAGCGTGTAATATATGTAGCTGCAGAGAGGTCGTTTAATTTCAAATTAGTATTGTGTTGTCAACTGAGTTCTCCGAGTAGATTTTTTACTGCAAGCTTTCCACCCCCTGGCATGCTTTCCAGCATGATTTCCACCCGCTGGCATGCTTTCCACCCCCTGGCATGCTTTCCACCCGCTGGCATGCTTTCCACCCATGCTTTCCACCCGCTGGCATGCTTTCCACCCCCTGGCGTGCTTTCCCCACCCGCTGGCATGCTTTCCACCCATCGGCATGCTTTCCACCCGCTGGCATGCTTTCCAGCATGCTTTCCACCCGCTGGCATGCTTTCCACACCCTGGCATGCTTTCCACCCCCTGGCATGCTTCCCACCCCCTGGCATGCTTTCCAGCATGCTTTCCACCCGCATTCCACCCCCTGGCATGCTTTCCCCACCCACTGGCATGCTTTCCACCCATGCTTTCCACCCGCTGGCATGCTTTCCAGCATGCTTTCCACCCGCTGGCTTGCTTTCCAGACCCTGGCATGCTTTCCACCCCTGTTGCGCTAAAAAATGTCCGTGCTCTTCAAAGAACCATAGCAAACATTAATTGTTTTATCAAACTTGGTATGTCGCTTATGAAGTGCCAACGTAACCCCATTTAGCGCATCAGAGCACATTAAAACACAGATAAAACAGACAAATAGGACACGTGGAGGCAAAGCTAATAGGTCTCCATTGGAACTGAATTTGAGAGCCAGACCTATCAACTTTGGCAAAGATTGTTCATATTGTACACTCTGGCCCAACAAGGACAATGTTCTGCTTTGCACCTGCCAACAATACATGATTAAAATACACAAGGATCCCTGGTCACAATGTGTTATTCTCGAGCCCTTGGAGCTTTGAAAATCTGCAGGGAGCACTTTCCTTGCTACAATATCTTGCAGGTAAGTACTCATCTGTTGCTGCTCTATGGAGGGGTAAGAAGGCCGGGGCATTTAACTAAGCATGGTACGCATCATGCATGCATCAAATTTCTTTGTGCGCGCTGAAACGCCAAATGGCGATGCAGCACGAGCAATTACATTTGTTTTATTTATTCATTTACATTACTCCGGTCGGCCTTGAGCCGGAGTTTACTACCCCCCACCCTGCGCCTCCTCCGCCCCGCCTCACCGCCCCGCAGCACTCCCTCCAGGAGCCGCTACTGGTTACACTGCACCAGGGATGCGTTCCATAGGTGGAGCATGGGTGTTCCCACATACCCACCAATGGATTTTGGCGCATTCCCAGATTTACTAAAAGTGGTAGACTTAGAAGTGCCTCAAAATACTACGCCTTCACAGGTTAGGTGTAAGTAGAAGAACTATCTAAATTGCTCCTTGTTCTTTTCTCTTTCTACATGTGCTGCATTCTGCAGCACACCTAGAAAGAAGAAAAAGCCTCAAAGGATTGTTTTCGTCCAGGAAGGTTTCACTTCCTGCACATTAACAATCCTGCCTGCAACATAGGCATCCTTCCACCATGGTGCAAGGGTGCCTGCATTGGCGCTAGGGAACCAAAAGTGCATCAGTGCAAGGAGTGGGCAGGAATGCGCCATATCTTGTTTGCTATGGCACATTCCTGTGCTCTCTCTTTCACACAGCATAGCGCAGCAAGGTGGCTTGCTGTTTTGCGATGCATGAAAAAATTATAAATATGGCACAAGTTATTGAGAGGCTCTATAAAGAACCGATGATATGCTTGGTCTTATAAATGGACATAATAGAGCCCAATGTGTAGGGTTCTTCAATCGAGTTCTCAACATTGGTTTGACCTCTCCTAGGCAAATATATTAGTGTACATTGAGGACAAATGACAAAAAAGTCCCTGTACTCTCCTATTTTTGAAAAACAGTAGGACTATTCCATGTTTGTTGAACTTTACATGCTGTAATAAGTTTGTTATATATTTTTGCATAATATGTCCTGTGTTTACAATTCACACATCTGTATGTCTTGTTAATGTTGTATACATTTTTTGTTTATAATTTTGTTTATGATTTTCACACTTTTGATGCATAAAAGTAACACAGGAGGGTTTAATTCTAGCTTGTCTCGTGATGGGAATCTCTGTTTTGATAACCAAGTGAAAAACATAACATGTATATGATTACCATCCAGGGCTAATTAAAAAAGCTTACTGAGGTACAAAGAAATGTTGATTTATGGTGTCAGAGGTAACTTGTGTTTGTGCATTTATTAGGATTCTCACCTCTGCAATTCCTCAACCGAATCATTCCCCTGTTTTAAGACCTGTTGTTTGACCGTATGGCACTGGCTGGCAGCCATCATGTGTATCCAGCCAGTGTGCTTTTACCATAGGCTTGTGCTGTTCTTTGTTCCCCATGTTTCCTTGCTCAGCGTTGTTGTTTGACCATGTGGCACTGGCTGGCAGCTTTTTTGTGCATCCAGCCAGTGTGCTTTTGCCATATGCTTTCATGTGTTCTTTGTTCCCATGCCTCCTTGCTCTGTGTTGTTGTTTGACCACGTGGCACTGGCTGGCAGTCATTTTGTGCATCCAGCGCCTGTGCCTTTGACATAGACATGCATTGATGAATATAATATCAGCTTAATAAGAAGCTTGAGGAGCATTGTAATATATGCATATTAAGAATATGATTTTGATGAACAATGCTCATATATTACATGCATTTTTCTGCATTCTTGTGTATTTTGCTCGTTCTTGCCTCACGATAGGTTTCTTCTCATCCTCCCATACACACATCAGCAATTATTTATTTTTTATCGTATTTTCTTATTTTTTATTTTAATTGTATTTTGTATTTTTATGTTTTCATTTTTGTATTTTTCATTTTTATTTTGATTTTTTTGTAGTTATTGTATTTTTTATTAGATTTTTCTATAATTATTTATTTACATTTTTTTTGCATTTTGCCTCGGTCTATCAATCCATACATCCATACATCCACTATAGGCGCACAGCCACGGAACAGAACTCAGTTTTTTTAAGTATAATTCCCTTTCCTCCTGGCTGCGGTGCACTGCAGACACATCAGCATCATTCATTTTTTTATGATTATTCCATTTTACCCCGGACCACATTACCTGCAATAGGCTCACACTAGCCTTCATTTTTTTAAAAGATTTTATTATTCCATTTACCCATTCAGTTCCCTGACTGCCGCAGGTGTCTCCTTTAGAAAATATTGACATAAAGCAAAGAGCTATATCTGTATGTTGTGTTATCCTGATGGGAAATCACATTTTATGGTATGGTGGTGTGGTTTGACTTTAGGCCTGTACAGTGATGTCACTCCTCCTATCTCTTCCGCTTGTGCCACTTCATGGCACTGCCAATGGAAAGCTTTAAGATGGCCGCAAAGAAATTTGCTCAAAAGAAAGTGGTCAGTGAGAAGAAGAAGCAGTTTTCCATCAGTGGCATGTTGGCCGAAATCTTTTTCGGACAACGTTGTGTGCCTTCCGCACTGGCCTCCAGGGAGCAAGCTGAGAGAAGTACCCCCACATCAACTGCACCACCCCAAAGGAAGCCCTAGACCATGTCTTTCAGTGAGGCAGCAACTGCAATCATTTTGACACTGACTAACGGTGACGTTGAATTCGATTTTCTCCTTTCACAAAGTAGTACCCAATCGTATCTGGAAAAAGTGCAAAGTGAACAGCAGCCACAGCCAGCAATAGTACATCTTCCAGATGTTGGAGCAGAACAGGAGGTCGGGCTTCCCCGATCTCCAGCAAGGAAAAGGAAGGGTAATACTCCACCACCTTCTCCAAGCACCACTTCTGATGATGACGATAGGGACATGGAGTGGAACACGCCAGAGTCCGCGAGATTCCAGGAGAGGCAAGAAACAAAAGTTCTTGAAAGCCTTAGAACTATAGAAGAGGAGGATGAGGAGGATGAAGACGACAAGCTTGTCATTGTGGAAGGTGACACATAGGGATGTGGCACAGGTAGCACCGCCAGCTCCCATATTTGCAATGCTCCATCTGAGACCTGCACCAACCCCTCCCTCAGTAGAAATATGCACTGCAGAGACAATCAATGACATTCCCACCCACCTCCAAGTCTTCTTCAGGCATTGGCAGTGGCACACTAAAAAAGTACTTCTCCCCAGTTTGGAACTATTTATGGTTAGCAAAGAGGAGAAGCACATTGCAATATGCAAGATTTGCCACACAAATGTTAATCGAGGTTAGCCTGGTACACATTACGGTACTGGAGGCCAAATGGCCCATATGAAAAAATATCACACAACCTGGTTAGAGGGGCACTTTAAAAAAATTGATATATGTGGTCATGGTGGTGAAGGTGAGAAGAGCTGGGGAACCTGAGTTATAAGTCCAATCATGGTTGGAGGTGATGATGAGGAAGAAGAGTGTGGCATCCTCATGCAAAGCAGTCCTGTCCCCAGCAGTGCACTAGAAGAATCACACATCTCAGCGACTTTACAATGGCACAAGAAGACTCAGAGTCAGATGGAGATACCACAGCATACAGTCACTGACCCACCATGATGCGCAAGGAGTCTACCACCACCTACTTCCCAAAAGTCACCTGCACCAGTGGCCCCAGAAAATAAGAAAATAATTCAGGTTACTATTATGGGCACGGGGGGCCCTCCGACCCCAGCCACCCAACGGCACATTTGTTCAATGGGAAGCTGGCAAAAATGTTAACGCTGGACCTCCTCCCTGTTTCTTTTGTAGAAGGAGTGGGATTCTTATAATTTCTGGCAGTCATCTGCCTGAAATGGAAGGTTCCGAGTCGGACCTATTTTGCCTCAGTTGTTGTTCCAGCACTACTTCACGATGTGCTGCAGTTGGTTGGACAAGATTTGGAGCAAAGTGTTGTTCACATTCTCCACCTGATAACAGACATGTGGACCAGTTGTCAGGTGACTGATTACATTTGCATCACTGCACACTGGATCTCTTTTGCGGGGGTAAAGCAAAAGATAACTACAGGTCTTGGCCCTGAAGAAGGTTTTAAGAGCGTTCGGCGGCATGAACCAGTAGACATGTTCACCACGGAGAAATCACATACAGCTGCAAACATCTTGGATGAATTTAACAGTAAGGTGTATGAAGAGCTGTGACCCAGAGGTCTTAGAATTGGATTTGTTGCCATGGACAATGTCAGTAACATAGTCAAGGCCATGGCAGATGGTGGCTATTGTGGGGTCCTATGTTTGGTGCATTGCATCAAAGTAGTGGTGTTAGACTTTCTCAAAAAAGAAAACATAGTCGGCAACATACTGACCATCTGCAGAAGAATCTGCACTCATGACAGCCATTTCTTTTAATCCCGGAAGCAGTTGTGGATTATTCAGCTTGCGAATAGAGTACCAGTTAAAGACCTGACACAGGAGGTGCCAACACTTTGAAACTCGACCTTTTACATGTTGAAACATGTTTGGACAGTGCGAAAAGATCAATGACAATGTCATTCAAAGAAGAGGGGATGCAATTGGGAAAGCTGTGACCATAAATACAGACAAATGGGGCAGAGTCAAATGCCTGACACAGATGCAACTCCCTTTTGAGGTTATAACATGGGAAGTTAGCAAGGAGGACAGTATGATGAGCCAAGCTATCTAATTGTTGCAGCTGCTGCAGGACCAGCTAAAGAAGGTGACTGAAAGTTTTACACTTGCATGTGTGAACAAAAACACAGAAGTGCATGCCTTGTTTGAGAGCTTAATCCTTTGTTTGGCTCATAATGTAAGGCTGAAAAATGACATCATCTTGTATAAAGAGTACATCTGTGCCACACTACTTGATCCATGGTACAAAAAAATTCCTTTTTCTGAAGTGAATGTTTCAAAATAAAAGAGGTGGGTTGTTAAGCAAGCCAGAAACTTGGAAGAAGAATGGTTGCAGCTTAGAGGAGCAGTGAGCAGTTCGGGAGTGTCACCTTCCACTTGCAGAGAGGGCAGTCATGTCTCACAGCAGCCAACACCAACAACAAGAACAATGGCAGCAACAGAAGGATCAGACCCAACCTCTGCATTGGATTGGTATCAAACGGCAGGGCGTAAGTCCAGTGCAGAGGCAATGGCAAAAGATTTCGAGCAAAAGACAGCACCAATGACCATTTGGAGTAGGTTCCAGGGTTATCTGAATGATCCAAAAGACGTCTATGTAGATCAAAACCCATTGACATATTGGTGCAGGATGATCCGCCATTGGGCAGAGCTCAGCAGGCTGGCAATAAAGGCTTATCCTGTAGCCGGTGTCTCTGCTGAGCATGTGTTTAGTGCAGCTGGCGCAGTTGATACAGTGAGAAAGACCAGTCTCACTCCTCAAAACATGGAGAACTTGACCATTATCAAAATGAACCAACATTTCATACCACATAATTACACATTACACATTACAGATTTCCTGAAGATGATTGGCCTTTAAACCAATTAAGCAAAAAGGTGCCTGTAAAGGACACTCCTAGCCTTCTTTTTTTCATCACCTATAAGGGCTGCCCCAGAACATATCTTAAAGACTGTTAAATTCCAATATGTTGCTTGCATCAAAGAGATACAATTTTGTACCTAAAACTGTGCTTGTATTGGAAGAGGTAACAACTGAACAAATGAGTGATATATTATTTAGTTGTTGTGAGTTACAATTGATGATTCATGTGATGACAGACAACTAATTTGTAAACTTGATTTCAATGATTTGCAATGTTTGAGGCCTGAGGGGGTTCATTTCTCCTAAAGGTGGTTGGCCCTTTCACACTAAGGGCCTGATTATGAGTCTGGCATCCAAGGACTGCCAGACTCATAGTGGTGCAATGGTAGTGGTCCAGCCACCGCCGCACCAGTGGTCCCACCATCCCATTACAGACCACCCTGGGAGCACTACCACCACCAGGTTCCCTGGTGGTGGTGCAGCAGGGTAGAGGCAGCAATATGCTTGGCGGGGCCGTCGCAGTTCAGCCAAGCATATAACAAGTTTCCTCTCTGCCGACGGTGTTATAGAGATTCCTACTCCATAAACACCGTGGTGGAGAGCAAACAAAAGGGGTACTACAGGGTCCTCTGTACCTCCTCTGCATGGCGATGCATGTTCATGCACCTCAATTCCCACACCGCATGGACTTTTAAGTCCATGATGTGCAGGAATCTTGTGCACTCCCATTGCAGTGCCTGTTTTCAAGGCACTGCAATGGGGCCACCACACCACCCACCTGCCCGCCAGACCACTTTAAACTTGTAATCTAGTGGGCAGGCGGCGGTGACCTTTGATGGTTCAAGAGCACAGCGATGGCATACAGTCTGCTCCCGCACCGCGAAAAGTCGTAATCAGGCCCTTAGCAAGATTTACTAGCAGGGTCCATACCTTTTTTCTGGTTCCTCAGACACCTGACCAGTCACTTTATTTAACAATCACAAACCTATACAAAATACTTGAATTCTGTTTCTATACATTTTTTTTAACAGCAGTGCACTACACGTCTATTTTGCTCAAGACGGGACTGGTATGGAGTTTCTCAGAGTCAGGAGGAGGATGGAAGGACTCAGTGTTGGTCTATCTCATCAACAGCTAGAAGAGGGAGGTTATCGGCTTCAAAGGGAAACCATGACTCTGAGTTCTGGTGCTCAGCTATGTGGAATGGATAGAGGTGTGTTGACTTGGGAAATGCTGCTGACTGTGTGTGTTGCACTGGAGGCAAACGTGAAACTCTGAGTCCTCTTGTCTTCTTGGGACACTCCTCATGAAGCTAACCTTCCTTCTGTCCTTCTCCTTGACTCTAAAATACAGTTTCTGTTTTACAATCCACAGGCCTTCTCATCTCCTGCATGAGCAAAAGGCGAAAGCTGAGCTCAACACTCCTGCTTAGCTACAGATACAGTCCAGACAGGCACCCAAGAGTGAAGGACATTCATGAGGAGAATGTAGATGTACTACCCAATTTTGCAAAACAGTATCATTTTTCTCTTAACAATCATATTTTTAGAACTGGGTGGGTTCACTGGTCTATAATTAGATTTTTTTCAAACCTAGAAACCAGAATATTTAGATATCTGATAACTTGGGTCTCAGGGGCAGAAAGAATGTTTGCATGCATTTAACTGTACTGTGTCAAACTCATTCCTTTATTTCCTTCCACAACAGATTGATGATGATATGCTGCTCATCGTCCATATAAATGTTATTGTCCTTGTGTGGTATTTGTCTTTCTCACACCTTTCCCCAAATCCCCTTTTACTTCCATTCATCAAACCCCTAACCCTCTTCCCCTGGACTGAGTGATTTATTGAGGTGTGACTTAATTTACACAAATAATGGATCACACATTTGGTGGGGCTGTTGTGGTGAAAGTGACACCAACTCACAGCATGTAATCCATAGACCACTGTAGATAACAGTCATGTTTTGGTAATAGTGTAGAGAACATCTAAAGGGAGGGCAGGGTACAGAAACTTATTAGCCTGGATAGAGCTTATGAGGACACCCATTCTTTTGGAAGTATGTACCTTTCAGAACCGAACGGGTTCACTTTTTGTAATATCTCAGTAGTGCATTATGGGTGTAGAAGTCCCACGGGAAGAACTTTGCACAAGTGTGGGGAATATCATTGGTTCATGAAGAGGGTGGGACTATGCCTGCTTGAATTAAAGGAAGGGTTAACGAGAGGAACGTTTGTCACGCTGTTTTGTGAAAGAAGCCCGTGAGGGTCAACAGATTTTAATACTTGCAGCAAATTAAGGTATGAAAGCAGGCTGTAGTTGCGCTTAAGCTTTGAGTAGGTTTTAGGCGTGCTCATTGTAAGAAAGAAGTGAAAGGGGAATGAAGGTCTTATTTCTGGGTGGTTTTTCAACAATTGAGGCTAACGAGGACGAGTAGTAGAGCATTGTAAAGATAGGTCCAGGCAAGTTTGTTGCGAGATGAATTACGTTAGAGGGAAAACACTGTTCAATGTTAACTGGGAAAGCATGATACGGCATCTTTATAAACAGTGATAGAGATAGCTGTGATCTTAATACATTGTGTTTTTATTTGCAGAGAACCCCTGAAGAAGGGCCAAATTAGGCCCGAAATGCATTGGGTACCATCAGTTCTGTAATTAAGGATGTTTGTCGTATTTACACGTGCTCAGAAAAAGGCCCGGAGGGCATATCTGTAGCATAAGAAGCTGTTCAAATATCACTTCATCTTAAGTGTGCTTGTAACATGGAAAATAAAGTAAACTCATGGAATTCACTTTGAGTACTTTGGATTAATTGCTGTTATAAATTTGGATTATTGGTAAATTAAGAAGGCGAATCACGGAGAGGCTGTGCACTGGACTGGAGTGATACTCCGCTCCTCAAGTCTTTGAAATGGCCTGATGCTTTGCTGCTTGTGCTGATGAGTTTACACAACATTGTAGGACAGGATTGTCCCACCATGAAATCGTCATGGGCAGGGCAATGAGATTGCCAGCTGTACCTGCAAATGCGCTTGTGAACATTACTGATGGTCTGATATTTGACTACTGCAAAAGATTGGCTGACGCGGTGTGTTCTGGGTCTCATCAGGTTGAAGCTGCCACTGCCACACCACATCAGGAACAGTATCATGTCCTTAGTCCCTGAGACTGGGTCCTGGTGAAAAAAACATGTGAAAAAGGGTTGTCTGAACCCTGGCTGGCATGGCCCTTTCCAAGTGATTCTAGGTACTACAACTGCGTGAAGCGGAGATGTCTCCCTAACTGGGTGCTTGCTGCTCATACTCGCCGAGTTCCATGTCCCTTGATCATGTAACAGCACGTCTCCCAGAAGTGCCAGTGGTGGTCATGAGACTACAGGAGCAGCTTAGTCAAGCTGTAGGGGACCTGCAAGAATCAGAAACAGCATTTGTTCAGCCTTCTGGGGATTCTGGGGAATCGGGAACTGAAGTTTAAGCCAAAGATCTAGTCCTGTGGTTGTGACTGAACCAGATTCAGACCCTGATGAAGGGCCGAGTGCTGTAGAACCATGAGTGCCAGTAGGAGAGTGTTGGTCGAGGACAGAGGAAGAATAGTTTTTCAAGGAGAAGGTGGGCTTCAAGCTATTCCTGGAAATAATGGAGATTCTGATCTGAGTGGCAAAGGAAGTGAGGGGACTGTACTCAGGAGATCAAAACATGCTAGAGTGCCTTTTCAGAAGTATTCTTCCCCTGAATGGACTTACTTTGCTGCAAATGACAGAAAGGGAGAGTTCTGGGCATTCTGGGATAATTGTGAAGATTCAACTGAAACTTCGGGAGCTTGAACTTCAATTTGATATTAGTTTTGAACTTCCTTTGTTGATAAGATTGAGTGCCTTTTCGGGATGCAAGTGAATTTCATGTGCTAGTAGATTAACTGAAAAATTTCATTTTTAAACTGATTGTCAATGAACTTGAACTTTTTTTTATTTTTATTTATATTTTTATTAGGGCAGTAATAAAAACCGAAGAAACATGACATCACAGGGCAAATAAACAGATAGGAAATAACGGATATCAAATAGCTACCAGCAAAAATACATTTACATGGAATTGCATAAAATAAATCAGGATTAACATGAACTACAGAGATATTTGATAAAAAAACTAGTGCGAAAGGAATAAAAAAATAGGAAAGGGAATATGAAATATATTGTACAGTAGCCCAGTAACTTGAACCTTTTCTTTTCAGAGAAACTTAAATAGACTTTGTAGGAGAAGTAAGAAGAGTACCATGGCCAGAGTCTGCTGAAAGTGTGTTAGGTTTACCCTTAGAAGAACATGGAGTAGGGCTAAGGAAGTTTCATGAAGATTTGTTCATAATAAAGTAACTGCATACTTTATGAACTTTAGTTTTGTCACTTGCACAGGTAGAGCCCGACAGAGAGGATTCTGTTGCTTCTATGTTCCACCCAATGGTCCACTTGTTGGGGAGTAATGGAAGCCAATCCTAATATTAGTAGACACATAATAGCAGGCACACTATTAATTGTAGTTCTAATACTGATCGTTTTGCTTGCAGGATTATACCCATCAACATCTAATTCAGTAGAGACAAAGTCTGCAAGTAATCCCAAATCTTCACGCCCTAGAGGTAATAGCTTATATCCGTTAGTTGAGTCTGAATTGCATGTAGATACATCTATAGGCGATTATTCTGTGAATGCTTATTTTAAATTGCTTTATGAGTATATTGACACAATGAATGCCTAGAACTGCAACGTCTACATGCAATTGCCTGCATCAGCTGCAGAAAGCATTACTTACCACCATATCTCTTTGACTTATGGTGTTACCTGTAGTATTTTGATGAGCCTTCTTTATTGGATGAAACATTTTGACTATTATTTTTTTCAACCAGGATTTCATTTTTTCTGAGCTTCACCTACTTGTGCATTTAAGTTGTCGCATTGATCCCAATGCTAAGTTCCCGGGAATCAATAACAGGGTCTTTAAACCCATCTGGACCATAGACACTGCTTATGCTCATAGACACAATTTGACTTGTATTCTTACAGAGATTGAGAAGCCATTTTTATATTTGGTTAAGGACAGGAGGAGACATTTGGAATCTAAGTCAAAGATAGACAAAAATATTTAGAATGAACATAAGTAGACTAAGTATGAAATGGAGAATTTAGAGGCAGGAAATCAAGCAGCATTGACTCAAGATTGGAAACATAAAGGGAAATGATGCCTATTTATAGAGAGGTCTTCATTTAACAGTTACTTTGTGAGAAAGATTGAGTGTGACCATATATTTAAAGTTAGGGAAAATTGGAATTTAATCCTGATGGGAGATGACCATGTTGTTTTGAGGTCTATTATATTGGTGAAGTGCATGCCTATTTTATATTACCCAGAGGCTGGTAGGGCACTTATTAGCTAGGTGTAGTTTTCCCAAAGATTTATCATGTAGAGCATCTTAATGATCTCGTGTCGAACAGAATATTAGGCCTATATGAGGTGATAGTGCTGGAGAAGTAGTAGGAGATATTTTTGGTGCACTGATTCCATCTGTGGGTGTGATTTTAAATTATATAAAAATTAGAAAGTTATCCACAGTAGTAGATAAGCTTGCTACTAGTACAACTTTACCTTTCTTAGTTGTAGATATGGAAATGGTGGCTATCAGGCCCATGGTATTGCAAAACCGTCTTTCATTAGACATCCTGCTTGTAAAGGAGGGCAGAGTCTGCCAGATGTTCAGGGTCCAGCAATGCTGCACCCACATTCTTAACAAGAATAAGGACTTGAGGAAGTCTTTTAAGAATATTTCTGACTTGCACAGGGATTTGCAGGAGTTGGAAGCGACAGGTGCTAGAGAAGGTATTGGGAATGGATTTCTGCTTAAGGCGAATGGTTTGGAAATCTGGCAAGTGGAATTTTGGGTGCCATCTTGAAACCTCTTGTGATAATTGTTGTTTGTGCAAAATTCCTAGTTGTGATCTGTACGGGGTATAAATGCATGAAACTTAAACGGGTAGTGAAGAAAAAAAGGGCAGACATAGAGTTAGAGGAGAGTCAGAGTCAATATTATGATGACATGTAACGTCTGGAAGAATCTAGACAAAAGATGCTAAAAACCACAAGGTTTTAGCTGGTCTGTCTAATGCAAACTGATTGTAATCTGTGATGGCTTGATTCGCCATCAGAAGGGAGGCTGGAGCAGCGTAATTTTGGCTCCATCTTTTCGCATATGAACAGGCCACATATATGTATTTACACATGGCCTCATGTATTTGTGTGACTTGTTATCATTTGTGGTGCATTGAACAGCTTCAGAAAGTGCATTTACAGTATAATCTTGATAGTCAAATAAGTGTGTATACTGATGTTTCCCTTACAGTAATGTCAAAATTGCAGTTCCCATATATATATCTGTATTTGGGTGGTTTGAATAAGGTTGTTAACTCTTATATTTATTTTGAAGGTTTTATATAGCGTGTACATGACCCTTGAGGGTATCAGAGCGCTTTACAGGTGGAAATAAACAGCAAAGTACGATGTATGCCATTATTGTCTCCTGCTATAGATAATTACAAAGGTGTATGCTCAGAGACATAAAACATAAAGACATTGAAAACAATAGAGGATAACAACTGTTATGCAGGTCAGTTCGCTGTTCCTGTAAATTTACTCATGAGTAGAAACTTTACTTCTTTCGTGAAAGAGGCAGTAGAGGGATTCAGTCTGGTTTCTAGGGGCAATGCGTTCCAGATCCATGGGGCGATTCCAGAGAAGGCTTGGTTATAAGTTTTCTTTTTGGCAAATCTTTGTGGTTTCAGAAGAAGAGTGTTGGAACTTCTGGAGGATCTATCGCCACATGAGAGCACTAATTTCTGAGTCAGATATCTCGGGGTCTTGTGGTGAAGGCTTTGTGAGTTATGCAAGCGATTTTTTGTTGAATTCTTGCTTCAAATGGGAGCCAAATGAGAGCTCTAAGGTCAGGGGAAATGTGGCAGTGTCTTTTAGAACCCATGATGAGTCTGGCAGCCGAAGGAGGCTCTTAGAGGGGCCATTGTAGAACTGGGAAGTCCACAGAGAGTTGCACTCCCAAATTCTAGTCTTGGGATTACTATAGCTTGTACTGTCAATTTGAAGTCATTAGCGGGAAGGAAGGGTTTTAATTTTCTCAGACTGTTCATCTGTATATTTGCTCCTTTTGTTGAGGCACTGATATGCTTATGCGTGTTTAGATTCCTGTTGAGTATTTTTCGCAGCGATTTTGCTGAGTCGATAACTTGAGGCTGGCAGTTGAGCGCTGTAAGTTGTTTAAGCTATTCCTCGATGATAGTTGTTTGATTGGGGGCAGCAATTAGGAAGAATTCAGTTTTGAGGGTGTGTAGTTTCATGTGGTTTTCAGCAAACCAGAGCTGTTTATTTATTTGCATTTATTTATTTATTTGCAGAGTTTTATATAGCGCTGGCTAGACCCGGAGGTATCAGAGCACTTTACATGATGATTAGCGAGTTACAAAGATCATGAGTTTCTAGAACATAGCATAAAAATAGACACACATCCTGTGGGGAATAGAAGGTAGAGGCGTAAAAGTAAAAAAGGATTGAAAGGCGGATCGGGTCAGGCAGACCGGCAAGGAGGAAAGAACTTCAGGGGAACCAAAAAGTCAATGAGAGTCAAACAAACCAGCTGGGGACCAGTAATCACCACATCCAGTGTTGTGGTAACTGTACAAGATGAGAGGGGTGGAAGAGACAAAGGGGGGTCGGCTAGAGGTGAAAGACAGTCAGGCGATGCAGGGAGCAGTCCAGCAGCAAGAGAATCGGTCAAAGCTGCTAAGATGGTGGACCCTGGTCATCTTCTTGCTCCGCCATCGGCAGAGTATTGGAGAATTTGTCAGAAAGGTGGGGGAGGAAGGAAACACAGCAGAGAGACGAGGAAACTATGCCCAATGTCCGGCTGGGTAGGTGACGGCCGCGGAGGTGATCCACAGCCAATCTCCTCTATAGCTGACTAGGTAGCTACACCGGGCATCGGCCATGTTACTAGGGCTCCGTGGTCAGTACAAAAAATCACGGTTCTTCAGAGGTTTTGAGATCATCCGCGGGAGTAGGTGAGTCAAAGCACCGCAGTTAATAAGAACCCCAGGTGAGTATAAAGGTCCAAGGAGTGGGTAGATTCAAGGGGATTAGGGCCAAAAAGGCAATCCCTAAACAGGGAGCTCCCGGCTGGAGCTCCTCACCTTGTCTCCTCACCTTGTCTCCTCACCTTGTCTCTTGTCCCCGGGAGTGTGAATACCAGGGAGGGTCCCCCTCCTCCGTCGTATGGCGTAGACAATTGCAGATGCAGATGAGTCTCTCGTGACCATGCGGTGGGCCCAGGCCTCGACCGAGGCACCATGTCGCTCACCCTGGAGGCCGCTGTGATCAAGTAGCAACCCCCGGCCCATGGGCTAACTTCTCACGTGTCACTTCCCGTGGTCTGCTCACCCACCAGTCCACGCTCAGGGCAGGGCCAGCAGCCGGGCGCTGGTCGAGGTTTCGATGCAGGGGGGCTGACCGACTGCTCGTCTGTGTTTTTTTTTAGAGTTCAATTAAGGGATCTGATGTCCGTAGGAAAAGAGACCTTTAGGTACACTTGTGTATCATCCGCGTACATGTGATAATGAATGTTGGAGGAGCTAAGAATTTCAGTGAGAGGTTCCATGAATAGGTTAAAGAGAGTGGGTGAAAGGGAGGAGCCCCGCGGGACTCCTAATGTGACTGGGATGGACTTAGATAGAGATTGATTGACCTTGAATATTTGGGATCTATTTTGAGGAAAAGAGGTGCACCAGTTTAGGACAGATCCTGATAGGCCCATTCTATGATTCAGGAGGTCTAGAAGATTGTCCTGTTTGCCGGTTCAAAGCCGAAGATAGGTCAGACAGGATTAAAAGACAAGCTTCATTTTGGTCTAGGATTTTTAGTGCATCATCCACTATGTGCATCAGAGCCGATTCAGTACTGTGCCCTGTGCGGAATGCAGATTGGTATTGGTTTAACAGGTAGAATTGTTCCATGTGGTTGCAAATTTGGATGCGTACACATTTTTCCAGGAGTTTAACCAGAGTTGGAATGTTAATAGATCGGGCAGGAAATTTTTAAGTCCGTGTGGTCTGCCATCATTTTTTTTAGGATGTGGGACACCTGTCCTCATTTAAGGTTTTCTTGTAAAATGCCCTGAAGCAGAGAGGCATTGATAATCCTGGTCTATAGTGGCAGTATCAAAGGTTTGAACTCATTTAAGTAGTTAGCGGGTAGAGGACAGACAAAGTGGTTCAATGATATGAGCCCTTTTAAGATTGTGCCTTTGTTAAAAGTTTGGAAGGAGGACCAATGCCGCATTGTTTTTGAGGATGAGCCTTGGTGTGCATATGTTAAAGGTTAAACTCACAAAAAGAAAACCGTACAATCGAACTGTAATATTGAAAAAATGTGTGTGGGGAGGTGTATAAGGGAAATGGACAATTTGTCTTATAAAGAAGAGAACCCTCATGCTTCATCATTGGGTTCCCTCTTTCAAACTGTGTCCACAAGGTACTCAGTGTGGGCTCAATGTGGGCTACAACTCTCCAGAAGGAGAGGAGCGTGAGGTGTTTTGTGTTCCCCAATGTAATAGGGAGCGAGGGGCAGAGTGTAAAATAATATTGAAAAAGTGAATTAAAACTAACTCATTTATTAATTTATTTATTTAGTTGAAGGTTTTATATAGCGCGAACAAGACCCTTGCGAGTATCAGAGCGCTTTACAAGTAATATGTAGAAAACAAGGAGTAACCATAGCAAACAAAGCTATAAGTGAGTCCAAATGTACAATACTCATAAAAGTAATAAAGCAGCTAACGATAGCAGAGAGAAGACAGAATGGAGCATAAAAACAGAACTGGGAGAACAAAAATACAGTAATAGGTCAGTAAATTCACGTGAATTTTGCCATGAGGATCGCTTTCACTTCTTTTTTGAAGGAGGCAGAGGAGGGGTTAATTCTTGTTTCAATGGGCAAGGCGTTCCAGATCCTAGGAGCCATACCAGAGAAGGACCGGTTGTAGGTTTTTTTCTTGGAAAATCGTTGTGGTTTCAGAAGAAGAGTCTTGGCACTCCTCGAGGCTCTGAAGTCGGCTGAGAGCACCAGTTTCTGAGCTAGGTAGTGCAGGGAGTTATGGTGAAGGGCCTTGTGCGTCATGCACATAATTTTCAGATGTGTTATTGCTTCAAACGGTAGCCAGTTGAGGGCTCTCAGGACTGGGAAGATGTGAGAGGTTCTCTTAGAGCCCGTGATGAGTCTCGCAGCGGAGTTGATTGCGGCTCTTAGCGGGGCTGTCGACGACCTTGGGAGGCGGCATAAGGTTACCGCCCCATATTCCACTCTAGGGATTACTAGGGCTTGAACTGCTTGTTTGAAATCGAAGGATGGCAGAAAGGGTTTCAGTTTTCGCAGTGTCTTCATGTGGAAGTTAGCTCCTTTTGTGGAAGCTCTGATATGCTTCTGCATTTTTAAGTTGCTGTCCAACGTTACACCTAGCGATTTCGCTGAGTCAACAATGAGAGGTTGTCCTTTGAGAGCAGTTAAGTGCTTCAACCAGTCCAGGATAGAGGGTGTTTTGTTAGGGGGAGAGATAAGGAGGAATTCCGTTTTGAGGGAGTTTAGTTTCAGGTGGTTTTCGGCCAGCCATGTTTGGGTTTTTTTGTAGTGTGGTGTTGAGCGATTTGATGTTATCAAGTGAGTTGATCTTAATGTAGATTTGGGTGTCGTCTGCATACATATGGAAGTGAATCTTTGCGAGGCTGAGAAGTTCCGTGAGAGGTTCCATGAAAAGGTTGAAGAGGGTGGGTGAGAGGAAGGAGCCTTGTGGGACTCCTAGCGTGACTGGCATGGGGTTGGACAGGGATTGACTGACCTTGAATCTTTGGGATCTATTTTGGAGGAGAGAGGCGAGCCAGTTAAATACAGCTCCAGACAGTCCCATTCTGTGTTTCAGGAGTTCTAGCAAGTTGCCGTGTTTGACGGTGTCAAATGCTGAGGACAGGTCAAATAGAATTAGTAAACATGCTTCGTTTTGATCCAGGATTTTTAGAGCGTCGTCAATTATATGTGTCATGGCAGATTCGGTACTGTGACCTGCTCGGAAGCCTGATTGAAATTGATTAAGCAGGTTGAATTGGTCAATGTGACTGTTCAGCTGCATGTTAACACATTTTTCCAGGAGTTTGGCTAGCATAGGTATGTTAGAGATCGGACGATAGTTATTTAGATCCGAGGGGTCAGCTGTAGTTTTCTTCAGGATAGGGGATACGTGACCTATTTTCAGGATGTCTGGAATGGATCCTTGAAGGAGGGAGGTATTTATGATCTTGGTCCATAGGGGTAGTAGCAGAGGAATGAAGGGGCAGATCTATGTTGGAGTTGCGCCACTTTTACGCCGCCGTTGCGTCACTTTTGTGACGCAGCAGCGGCGTAAACCCTGCGCCACGTTGCGCCCTATTTACATTGTGACACATCTATGGAGATGTGTCACGGTGTAAAGCCCTGCGCCACATGAAACCTGCGTCAGGTTTCATGTGGGCGTTTCCACGCAGGGGGGGGCCTTCCGTCGCAGGAACGCCCCTGAAAAGTGACTCAGTGAAATCTATAAGATTTCACTGAGTCACTTTCCCAACGCTGATGCGTCAAAACCCTTAAAGCAGGCGTAAGGCTGACGCACCATGTTAGGTATGGGATAGGTT
The DNA here is from genome assembly GCF_964204655.1 of Triturus cristatus. Classification (NCBI taxonomy): domain Eukaryota; kingdom Metazoa; phylum Chordata; class Amphibia; order Caudata; family Salamandridae; genus Triturus; species Triturus cristatus. Next base: position 1,098,852,375 of record NC_140582.1, on the reverse strand, counting down.
GGAACAGTGCTGAAGTTGCGTCGCGCTTGCGACACAACTTCAGCACTGCGCCAACCTTACGCCGGCAGATACGTCATGCATCTGCTTGTCCTTGCGCCACGATGCACTGCATTGTAAATGCGGCGCATCTGCGGTGGCGCAAGGGCAAACTTGCGTGACGCATCTTCCCTGGCGTATCCATGCTGATTTGCAGGGATGCGCCAGGGAACATAAATCTGCCCCGAAGTCTTTTAAGTAGTTGGCCAGGAGCGGATCTGTGAAATGGTTGGAAGGTTTCAGAGTCGTAAGCGTCTTTAATATGGATTCTTCACTGTAAGTGTAGAAGTGGGACCAGGTTGCGTTGTTTTTGAGGTTGAATTTTGGGAGGTCAAGGTGATTTAATGGATTCTGTTTCAGAAGCGAAGAAGGAGGCAAATTCCTCACAATTGGGTAGAGGGACTGGGATGGCCATTGGGAGCATGGGCGCGTTCTTGGTTTGAGCTTTAATAAGATCGAATAACTTTTTCGGGCGGTTCTTGGCTTGGTCTAGTTGAGTCCTGAAGAAGTCGGTTTTAGATTTTCTGATCTTTCTAAAGTAGGAGTTTCTGGAGGTTCTTAGTAGCTTGAGGTGGTCAGCTGAGGGTGCGGCTCTCCAGCGTCGTTCAATTACTCTAAGAGAGCGTCTGTCTTCATTTAGCCGTCCATCCTACCACGGATTTGAGACTTTTGTGGATGTTCTTTTCAGTTGAAGAGGGGCTATTTTGTCCAGTAGGTTGTTCATGGAGTGAAACTAGTAGTTGGTCAGTCCCTGCACATCGGCTAGTTTTCCGGGGATATAGTAGGTTTGAATTAGATGATGCTAGAAGGTCAGAGACGACGTTTTTCAGGTCTCTCTTCCAAATTTTAGTTCTCAGAGGTTGTGTAGAAAGACATTTAACCATTTCTAAGACTTGGAATGTAATGACATGATGGTCAGAGGGGAGGTTCGAGTCAAGTTGTGTGGAGTCCACCTTGGAGATTACTAGTTCGAGAATTGCTTCTTTGTCGTGAGTTGGGCTGCTGCCATATTTGGTTAAGATTAAGGTCAGAGAGGAAAGCTTTGAGGCTGTTTACCCCTGGGTCGTTTTGGTCATCCCAGTGAAGATTGAAGTCCCCCAGGAATATTTGTTTATTTTGTTGGCTGTCGTTTGAAGCTAGAATATCCATGAGGTGTTCTATGAATGTGAGGTTGTCTCCAGGAGGGTGGTAGAAAATGTGTAAAGAACATATTTGTTTGTTATTACTGGCTATGTTTAAGCAGAGGTATTCACATGAGGATAAGGCGGGGATGTAATAGGGTCCCCAGTGGTTAGGACTAAAAGGCGAAGTGAAAAGGGTTATGGATGTTACCCTTTTAAGATATGGTTAACATGTTTCTGCCTATTGACCTTCAGGTTTGTGGCATTCTTACGGACCTGTTTATTGTCACTCTGCTCAAAATGTGAAAAATCATAAATATATAAAGAAGGCCATACTTCAATAAATGGCATCCATCGGTAGTACCAACCACAGTCTGGTCCACCGTCTGCTGAAAGAACACAATCATATAAATATTTAATTTGTGTATAAACATAACCCTATATAACCAAAACCCACAATTGTGTATCACACAAAGACACCAGTGTCAGTACCACGTCCCAACACACGTGTTTGAACTTTGTGAACTACAAATGTTAATTATTAATTACCTTACCAAATTGGTACCCTGTGTGTACCTCGTCCTTCAAGAGGTCCTTTAACACCAGGTCTCTACAATCACAACAGTTAGAAGTTGTAATGTTGCATCATTAAAAACACACATTTATACTCTATAGAGATTGTCAAACTAATATTCCACGTCCATTAGTTTGCCAAAACATCCTCATTTCTATTCCAATGTTCTCTTATATTTGCTGTAAATAACGTGTATCTATAACCAAAATTCACAATAGTGCACTCGTCCATGTTGTCTGCGCTGTAATCTTATTTTCTTAAAACTGTATCATTTTCATTACCACCTTAAAGAAGATGTACACTTCCATATATGAAACCACTAGATTTCGAAAAAAACGGTGCGTCTATGAATGTGTTGTGGCTGTCTAATATTATGTCTTAATGTTCCACAACATCTATCACTCTCCGTAGTCGAGTCTGCTGCTGACGAGGGCCTGGGTGACTGTCTTTCTTGTATCTGTCGGGATCCATCTGTAGATCTTGCGGAGCATGCAGAGGGTGTTGAAGCAGGAAGAGGAGACGGCGTTGACCTGCTTGGTCATTGAGAGCATTGAGTCGAGGATGATTCCCAGGTTGCGTGTGTGGTCGGTGGGTGTCAGGGCTGCTCCCAGTGCCGTGTGCCACCAGGAGCCATCCCAGGCTGAAGGGTTGGAGCCGAGGATGAGGTCCTTCATCTTGTCCGAGTTCAGCTTCAGAAGGCTGGTCTTCATCCATTCGGCGACGGACTTCATTCCTTCGTGGAGGTTGGCTTTGGCGGTGATGGGGTCCTTGGTGAGGGAGAGGATCAGTTGAGTGTCGTCGGCGTAGGAGATTATGTTGAGGTTGTGCTGTCAGGCGACGTGTGCGAGCTGGGCCATGTAAATGTTGAACAGTGTCGGGCTGAGGGAGGATCCCTGGGGTACGCAGCAGATGATCTCAGAGGCTTCAGACCGGAATGGGGGAGGCGGACGCTCTAGGTTCTGCCGGAGAGGAAGGAGGTGGTCCATTCCAGCGCCTTGTCTCAGATCCCTGCGGCATGGAGGCGTGCGCGTAGTGTGCGGTGGTAGACAGTGTCAAAGGCGGCGGAGAGGTCTAGGAGGATTAGTGCTGCGGTCTTGCCATTGTCCAGCAGCGTCCTGATGTCGTCGGTCTCGGTGCTGTGATTGCTGCACAACCATGACTGGGAAGGGTCCAGGATTCTGTTTTCTTCGAGGTATCGGGTTAGCTGTCTGTTGACGATTTTCTCGATGACCTTGGCCGGGAAGGGGAGCAGAGAGATGGGCAGAAAGTTCTTGAGGTCTCTTAGGTCAGCTTGGGTTTTTTCAGTAGGACGTTGATCTTGGCGTGCTTCCAGCTCTCTGGGAAGGTCGCAGTCTCGAGGGAGAGATTGATGACGGTGCGCAGGTGGGGCGCAATGGAGCTGCTTGCTTTGTTGAAGACGTGGTGAGGGAAGGAATCTGATGGAGAGCCGGAGTGGATTGTGCTCATGGTCTTGATGGTGTCATTGATGCTCACGTTGGCCCAGGCTAGCAGGGGTTCGTGGTCAATGATGTGCAGAGGGTCTGTTGTGTTGCTGTCTATTGGGTCTGTCTGGGTGTTGAAGCTGTCATGGATGTCTGCTATCTTGCGGTGGAAGAAGGTGGCAAGGGAGTCGCACAGGGCTTGTGACGGCAGGATGTCGTTGGTGTTGGAGCTGGGGTTGGAGAGTTCCTACACGATGTTGAAGAGCTCCTTGCTATTGTGTGCATTGTTGTCGAGGCGGTCTTTGAACGAGGTTCTCTTGGAGGCCCTGATGAGGTGGTGGTGGTTGCGGGTGGCATCCTTGTGTGCTGTGCGGTTGTCCGGAGTTTGTTCGCTGTGCCATTTCTTCTCTAGTTTCTGGCAGACTTGCTTGGAGGCTAGGAGTTCTGGGGTGAACCAGCTGGCCCTCTTGCTGGTGTCTCTGTGGGGGGTTTTCTTCAGCGGGGCAAGGGTGTTGGCACAGTCTTCGATCCAGTGTCTAAGGCTGTGGGCAGCGTCGTCGGTGTTGGAGGCTTCAGTGGGTGGGCTGAGAGCGAGGTTTGCATGTAGTTGGTCTTCGGTGATTTTGCTCCAGCAGCGGCGGGGAATCTGTTGGGTGCGGTGGTGTGTGGTGGGTTTCTGGAAGGTGAAGTGGATGCAGCGGTGGTTGGTCTACAGGAGTTTGGTGGTGTGGCTGACGGAGACGTGCGGGCTTGAGGAGAAGACGGGGTCGAGCGTGTGGCTGGCGGAGTGGGTGGGCATTGTGATGAGTTGCTTTAGTCCGAGGTTGGCAAGGTTATCAATCAGGGTTGTGGAGTTGTTGTCGTTGTTGTTCTCAAGGTGAAAGTTCAGGTCTCCGAGGAGGATGTGGTCGGTGGAGGTCAGGGCGTGCCTGCTAATAAAGTCGGCGATGGAGGCGCTGTACTGTGGGCAGGGTCCGGGGGGGCGGCAGACAAGGGTGCCTCTGAGGGTGGAGTTGGAAGTGCATGTGTTCGGCGGTGCTAAGCGCGTCGTCGGTGCTAGTCGCGACCCTGATGCTGTTCTTGTGGACAATGGCGATTCCTCCTCCGACTCCATTGGTGCGGTCTCTGCGGATGATCTTGTAACCGTCTGGGATGGCTATGGCGATTTCGGGTGCAGAGGAGTTGTTCAACCAGGAAGGCGACGTCCGGGGATGTTGTGTCGAGCAGGTCCCAGAGCTCGATGGCGTGTTTGCGCGCTGAGCGGGTGTTCAGTAGTATGCATCGCAGGTGGGTGCGGTCATTCTTGATGGGTGGTTCGTCGGTTCTGAGGCTGGTGTAGCTGCAGTTCCGGCAGGTGAAGGGACTGTGTGTGCGATTCGGGGCAGCCTTGAAGCAGGTGTGGGTCTGTCCGGGGTTGAGGGTGTGGAGTGTGCTGGCGTCGTAGAAGCGGCGGTCGTCATGGTGGGGGCCAGGGGTTCTGGTGCTGGGCGTGGTCCAGGCGCGGACAGGCTTGCCTTAGGTGCGCCAGCGGTGCGCCAGCGGCACGCCTGCTGAGTGCGGCCGTGCAGCAGCCTGCATATATGGAGAGGTGGGAGGGAGGAACAGCTGGGAGATGGGAGGCAGGGGCAGCGAATGGGCAGTGAACAGTCAGGGGGGTGGGGCCGCTGGGTACACATCGGTGGGGGTGGTGAGGGACGACGGAGGGAACAGAAGGAAAAAGGGCACAGAATAGGGCAAAAGGGCACAAAATCTATAAAAAACGAGTGGCACAGAAGGCAAAAGGGGCACAAAAACGAGGGGGAAACGAGTGACACAGGAGGTCAAAGGGCACAGAAATCAATAAAAAACGACTGGCACAGAAGGCAAAAAGGAAACAGAAATATGGAGCAGCTGTGAAACGGAAGGCAAAAGCGGGCAGAGAGGCACGGGGGCAGTGAGAGGAACAAAAGGAAAAAACCAGGCAGAGGGACACGGGGCAGCGAGGGGTGCAGAAGGAAAACCGGGCAGAGACACGGGCAGCAAGGGGTACAGAAGGAAAGAAAATGGGCAAGGACCACGTGCAGGCAGTGGGGGAAGACAGACAACAGCAGTCACAGACACAACAAAGAAAATACAGACAATACATTAAAACAATAGGCGGAAGATTAACAAACTTACGATTCCTCAGCAGCGGCAGCTGGGGCAGGGACACACAGGCGGAGCTGTGTGGAGGGGGAGCGACCTACCTGGTGGGTCAAGGGTCCCAGTGTGCAAGAGGGAACCCAATGATGAAGCATGTCACCCTTGGGTGAGTGAGGGTTCTCGTCTTTATAAGACGAATTGTCCATTTCCCTTATACACCTCCCTACACACATTTTTTCAATATTACAGTTAGATCGTCTTGTTTTCTTTTTGTGAGTTTGGCTATAGTGGAGCAAGACAGTGGATGAGATTACTCCACAGTTTACCCTCATAGTGAAAGTAGTACATATGTTAGAGGGTTACAGAGAGGGTGTGAGGGTGTCTTTGGGGATGTAAGAAAGAAGCACTAAGGCCTTACGCGGGTCCATCTTCATGTTTTCGGGCTTCTCAATGAAGAAGGAGACAAATTATTCGCAACTGGGTAATGAGCTCGGTCCAGCTTACTGGGAGGTATGGAAGGCCATTTGATTGCGCTTTGACTAATTCAAATAGTTTTTGGGGTCTATTTTTGACTTGGTCTAGCTAGTTCCTAAAAAGGTTTGCTTTAGACCTTCTGATATTTTTGTTGTTTCATGTTATTGAGGCAAAAGTTTGTGAATTGATTTGGCCTCCCAGTAGTGATCTTGTATTTTTACAATATGTTCTTCAGACTTATCTACATCAGTTTGGCTTTAAATTAAGTAATAAACCCATACTTAATCTCATTTACCTACTTTGGATCCTCATTGTGTAGCTGAATTGGTTACACTGTAAATTGAACTTGTGGATGAAGTGCCTTTTATATTGCTTAGGAACCTAAAAAGATCAGGGAAATTTGGACTGAAGAATGAGTGCTTTAGCACACCAGATCAAGTGCAAGACCACTTCATCACTGCAACCGTGCAGATGCTCAAAGACTTTTCAGCGGGGAGGATAACCTTGGTAGGTAGTTCAGTCAATGCATGAAGGGCATGGTGGGCAGATTGTGCATGCCTTATAGATCACAGGGAAACAAACATGTTACAAACATAAATGGAAGGTCTGGGGGGCCATGGGACTGAGTGATATATGGGGGGCTGGAAGACACTATAGATTGGAAGATCAAGCACTACACCTATTTCTCATGTATTTACATATTTAAATCTAGTGGGATTGGCAGAATTGACAACATAGGGGAGAATAGGGTACATAACCATGTCTGGCCATATCTGACCCTGGCGACCATATCACTTGGGAGAGTGAAGGTGGTCCTTAGGGATCGGAAATGAAGTATGGGCAAATACTTATTACAGGATAAAGCCAACATGCATTAGCTATCCCAAGCATTCTGAATGATGACACAGTGGAGATACCGTATGGGGCGCATTGAAAAGTACTTTAGGCATTAGTGAGGCGGAAAATGATGGCACTATGGGCAATCACCAAGCTAAGGGAGTCTGAACCGGCAGACCTTGGCAAAAGTGTGTGAAAAGTATTCAGGAAGAGGGGATTGAAAAGGGGTCACCAAACCCTCTATATAACCACTTCCTTTAGGGAGTGGGCATAATCCTATCCCAGAGTTCCTATTTCCACCAAAATCAAGATTATGGAATCTTTCTTTCGTTTGTCACATCAGGCAGCCCACCTTAGGGATGTGATTGGCCTGGTAGTGCACCACGTCTCCTTGCATAGCTAATTTTCCACCCGTCCTGGTGCCAAATGGGCCTCAGTGCAGGGGGTGGCATCTCCCAGGTAAGGGGGAAGCCGGGGTCACATATCAAAGGTGGCATGGACTTTGAATTCCCTGACCTTCATAGGCTAAATCACTAGCCATCCTGCTGGAGGAGGTGTGAACACCTTCCTCCGGAGCAGGCATGCATTAATTGTGGCCTCGGAGAGCATGGGTGATCACCTGCAGGGGGTCAGAAACCTGTCTGTGGTGGCAGCTGGACTACACCAGTCATCCAGCACACTAGAGGCTGGTAGGTTTTCAGGGGGCACCTCTAAGGTGCATTCTGGGTACATATCTTAGTAAATGCACTACTGGCATCAGTCTGGATTTATTGAGGCAAGGTGCTTGATACCAAACACCACAGGTTTTGTTGAACCCATCATGTAGCTGGGAAACTCATAATGACCAGTGCCCAGTACATATACTTCAGATGACTTCCCTATTCTCTTGTACTGTCTAGCAATTAAACAAGACAGCATAGGGGCATATCTGCTCATACCCCTATGCACCCTGCCTTAGGGCTATAAGGCCTGCTGTAGGGGTGACTTCTATATATTGCATGCAGTGTCAACGAACATGGCACTCAGGATGTGTGCCATGTAGTATTTTCACTTTTGTCCACACCATTTTACGCAGACTGCAATGGCAGTCAGCAAAGAGTTTGGTGGTGGGTCCCTTTGGGTGGCGCAATACATGCTGCAGCCCTTCGGGAACATCTTTAGTGCCCTTGCCCAAGGTACCAGGGGTATCATTTACTAGGGACTTACATGGGTGCTAGAGGCCTTGTTAAATGGGCATCAATAGAGCAGTTGTCTCGTTTTAGGCAAAGAGCACTGGCACTGGGGATCTGCATAGCAAGAACCCAGCGCACTTCAGTCAAAATTGCATCAAATACCAGGCAAAAAGTGGAAGAGCTATGTCAAAAAGGGTCACTTTCCTACACAGGTATATAAAACAGGTGGATGACAACTGGTTAACTTGACTGTTTAGAGATAGATTTGAATCAAATTGGAACCAAACATGTCATATAGAGGAAATTAGCATCAGAACAGAATCCTACTGTGCAAGCCAAAAGCCCTCAGGCAGAGTCTTTGGTCCATTTCATCAAGTCATTTTAAGATATCCATCTTATCAGAATTACATTTTAAAGAATTGTCAACCAGCCGTTCAGTAACAGACATCATGCACTTTTGAAAACAGCACCGAGAGTCATGTACATTAATATCTAACACAATGAAAATCTAGTTGTCATCAGCATAACTCATAAACCTCAGTCCAAAAGCACAAATGAGATGGGCCAATTGGTACATGCACAGAATGAAAAATAGGAGTGCTCAAGGAAGCGGTCTTTAGATCTCCCTGTGCAAACGTTTTAAATTCAGAGTGATAGGGAGATATGTACACAGGTGCGTGCACATGCACACCCACACACAAACACACCCACACTCACACAGACACTTGAACATACAGTCATATGGCGAGGCAATGTCTGACATTGAAAACATTGTGCTGTTGGGGGGGAGATTGGCCTCAGAGAAGATGGCAGCTTAATAACTCTCTCCATCTGCGACTGTTCCTGATTGGGGCACTTTAGACAATATAATGGGAACCTGCTCTCTTTGAAAACCCACCTGTGGCTTCATTTTAAAGCCCGGACCAGGATCAGCACCTGGGGAAGACCCCAGCAGAGCACCTGCCCACAACACAGTTTGCTTTGAATATGGCGACCCCTTGGGACATTATAACGCTCAGTACCCAATGATGAGGAATGCCGCTCAAACACTCAGCAGTAAGCCACCTTGGGCCAAGTAAACCAAATACAAGTAATGCAGGCCACATCCACACCCGTTTGGCATCTGGGGCGCCAGCCCACCATAATAGCCTTCTCTCGGAAGGGACAATGAATGAAACCGAGGGCTTGCTTTCCGGCAATGATATTAGCTGCCATCCTCTCTATACAGGCTCTATAAGTCAACTGCTCTGTTTCTAGGCTCTCCCATTCAAACTTCCATTTAGTGGGGAAAGCAAGGTACTGCATGTTAACAGCACTAAACTAACTGCATAGATTTGAACTGTAACTGACCTTATAAAAGACATTGCACTACGTCAGTCTTACTCTCACTGCTTTTACGGCTCAGTCTAAACAGCAGAAATGCCTGGAAACAAAGGATGCAGGCAACTGTTATTTTCGGAAGCTCTTTCAGGGGCAAGGGGGTTATCTACTCTCGCTACCTGTTCCCAGAATGTCCTCTGTCACTTTGGACACTCACAACCTGGAACTAAATGAAATAAAAAAAAATCAATCAACACAATCGAACAAACCTCAGAAACCATGAATGAACTGAAAAACGTGTTCTGAAATATCAAGCTTCAAGATGCAGCTGGATTGTTGCAAAAACTTTAACTCTGGCGTAGCTCTACGAGGTTTGCTACCCCACTCACCGGTGACACAAGTGAACTTAGTTCAATGCACCAGCTTTGGATGTGAAGGACAGGTTACTGTACTCCTGCAGAACTCCACTCGATACATAGTTAAAATGAAGTCCTTGCTTTTGGGTTACTAACAATCCCTGGAATAGGATCAGGGCCACTTTGGTAACAGTAAACCTATTTTACCCCTCACACACACAGCACTAAGAAGGACAGAGACTTTTAACTATAAGTATTTATTGCAACAAAGTGAACATGTTTCTTAGTACATCCAAAATATTCACACAGACTATCATAAAAACAGTAAAAACGCACGCTGTAAACAACGAGAATAAAATGAACGTTTCTAACATTGTAAAAATGTCATGTAAAAGTCTATCACCCTAAAACGTACTACTCTACGCCACCCTATGAGAGCATGCAGTAGAGTAACTTGAAGTCTAGAGTTTCTTTAGGAGAAGTGGCGCATTGCATACCTTATTAACAGCTCAGGCTGTCCTCATCAGAAGAGCTGTGGAGGAAGCATTCAATGCGAAAGGCAAACATGCGGTGTTAGCAGCCTCCCTCAGGTATTCAGCTCTTACCTGCTTCAAAGTGCGTTTTCTTCTCTGAGTGCCAGCAATAACCAAGATCGTCTTGGACGGTATCTTGCAGGATAATCTGGGGTGAATTACCCATCAAGTGGTGGTCCTTAAATCCTAAATGTTGATGGGAAAAAAAGCCATTGACATCATTTCAGAAATGTGTTACATAGATTTGGGGTGCCAAAGAACGGGTCCCAGACATATTTTTAAGAAGATGAGAGATGAGGGGACGTCAATTAAAACTACACATCTTTGATTAATTATCTAAGGATGTTTCTTGATGGCACTGACTGATGGGGGAATACTTGTTCCTGGGTGTGTGTCTCACCTGGGGGCATATGTATCAAACGATTTTGTATTCGCAAACGCTGCGAATCGCAAAAAAACAGCGTTTGCGAATACAAAATCGCAAAAGGAGATGTATGAGGCATTTCAGCCTCGCAATCTTAAGGAATCGCTAAATTTGCGATTTCTTAAGTTTGCGTAAGCATTTAAGAAATCGCAAATTGCGATTTCTTAAATGCAATGTAACACGCACCCAAGTTGTGCGATTTCTCCTTAAGAAATCGCAAATTACCACCAACTTCAAGTTGGTGGTAAATTGCGATTTCTTTGAAATATGCACTTTTTTGCATATTTCAAAGTGCCATGTGGTGCACATACATGCCCTTAGGGCATGTATGTGCACCATATGTGCACACATGCTAATTTCAGGGGTGCATCAGGGTGTCATCATAACACCCTTGCACCTTTGAAAATATTCTCAACTTGCGATTAGCAAATAGCGATTCGCAAATTGAGAAGGACTTCCCATTCATTGCTGTGGGCCTCCTGGCCCATAGGAATGAATGGGAAGGTATTCCTTAATTGCGATTTCGCAATTTGCTAACCGCAATTAAGGAATTTTAAGAAATCGCAAAATTTGTGTGATTTTTTAATTACATCCCGTTTTGCAATTCCCAAATAGCGATTCTCAAAAAATCGCTATATGAGATTCGCAAATGGAGATGTTGATACATATGCCCCCAGGTGTTATATCTTGGTCCTTATCAGAATAATAACTACGAATGATAAGGGTGGGCAAAATTCAAATTATTATAGCTTATATCGGATATGACAATGAAGTGACAGAATTCAGAATGAGAGTGGTCCGAGATGGAGTTGAGGCCTGACCCCAATGGAGTCAGACTTTAGGAACTTTACGTCAGGATGTCTCTGGAAAGAACATGATGGAACTAGAAGAGAAGGTTCAAGATACCCCGGATTGGGGCACTGACTTATGGCATCTCAGGTGAAAGTTCTAGGAACTCAAGAGCAGGAGTTGTTATGTTTCGTAGGGTACCCCAATATAGGCTTGAGTAGTCGCCTAACCCTTCACCTACATTTACCGTACCATTGCACTACATAACAGGTTTTGGTAATGGCCTTTTACCTAGTTAAGCACTGTATAAATGTTGTGTGGTTTTCCCCGAAAACTGGAATCATGAATTATGCATGAGGATTCTCAGAATCACAGCAGGATTACAATCTCCTGCATATTAACTATGTATAATGGTCATCCCTTCCGTCATCCTCAACCAACATGACACAGCAAGGTAGAATCCCCTGAGGGTACCTTTTGGGTATAAATACACCACATCTTTGCCAGGGTAGGCAGAGGAGAAATACTACCATGCTGACACACTGACAAGAGACGCTGAGGTTCCTGCACGCAGACACTCCAGCACACCGTGGTCTGACATCCCTCGCAGACCAAGACGGGGTCCTTCATTCTCTCGCACTAGGTAATGGGGTTGGCCTCATCCTAGGGGGATTCTTGGCTCTACACCTACAAACATGCTAGGTACACTTAGGTACATTTAGTTAGGGTTGCATCGTAGGAGTAAGCATTATTACTGTTAAATATTTAAATGCTTGCATATATTCATTGTTTTAGCACTATGGTAGAAATCTACCATCCATTTACTCTGTTGGTGCTTATAATAATTTTTAGCTGTCTCTGTCTTATGGTTGTTTCAGCACACCTATTTTACACTAGAATGACCCTGGCTCAATAAATGCTTATTGAAAACATCAACACCATTTATTCTGTGTATCTCTCTGAGACAAAGTGAGCATGAGGGCCTGAATGAAAAGTACTGTACTGTTTCCACGATCCCTGATGGGACAGAGTTGCCACGTTCGATAGTTGCCAGGAACTATTCTCTCCTTGGTAAGAGGAGTTTACAGTAGCACTGCGAGCTAGCTGGTATACAGGCGAACATATCCGGTGGGGGGTGTCTGGAATCAGTCTAGAGACCAATGCCACAGTTTATGTTGTCTAAACATGCAGATCCTATATAGATTTATAAGAACTACACAACAGAGAAGAAGAGATATTTGTCTATAAGGTCTACCAGAATCCGCAGAGGAAGAAAATATGTTGCATCTTTTTCGGGCCTTCTTGCCAAAACTGCTGAACATTGATTTTTGCCCATCCATTCCAAGAGAGCCCACAGAATGTAAGTCAATAACTCAGACCGGTCGACCACTTTCAACAGTCATGATATGCCTGTTTCACCATCAACACAGCAAAATGATTCTTCAGTCAGCTAGGCAACACAGCCCTCTTACCTATCAGGAAGGGAAACTCTCCTTTGACGCCAATTTCTCCATCGACACCCACCTTATACGGAGAAAATGCCTGGCCCTGAGGCACAAGCTGAAACACATAGGCTTTACGTTTGGCCTCCTTGACCCAGGTATGATGCTGTCACACTAGATGTCAAGACAACGGAGTATCAAGTCCCGCATGGTTTGGAGGAGCTACTGGACACCATAACAGAGACTTTGATGGAAACAGCCCCCTCCCTTATCACCACGAGGCACCAACATGGTCAGACAAGCCACACTCTACCGAAACACTGAAATCCCCACTCCAACGAATAACAAGTTCAGACACTCATTTCAAGGAGACAAATTGCAAGATGACCACACTCCAATCAATAAGGACAGACCCCTTAATACCCTTCATTGGCTGAGAGTGGGTGTGGCTTACAGAAGTAACCGAGAGTTGCTCACCGTTATAAAGTAAATAACATCTTGGGGCCTTTATATTTCACCAACCTCCTGTGCGCTCAGGAACTTACTGCTTCTTAAACCGTCTTACAGATAAATCCAGCGGAAAGCTAAATACCTACCTTTAATATCCTCTGTAAGTTATCATTACAAATTTAGTTAGCCAATGCAGATACCTTTCCCTCTGACTTAACCCCAATGTGTAAAACAACAGCACTCTAGATGTAATCCCTTAACACTAGCAGCCTTGCAAGCTATGTGAGATGGACAAAGGCACTATCTTACTTTGGTTCCCTAAAACCTGACATTGTCTTACTGCAAGAAACGGATCTATCCACAACCGAGGTAGCCAAACTTACCAGAGACTTGGTAGGCCATACGATGGCACTTCTGGTTTAGAGACCCACCAGGTACCTTCAATACACCCTAATTGCGCCACAGGAAGAGAGACCTCCCTTTTTCACAAAATGCTGCTAATGAAGATGCAGAAAATATAGATAAACCATCAGAGCCGGTATGTCTTTGAAAAAGTAGTCTGCAAGGGCCATTGGAAGCAATTTACACACCAAATGCTGGAAAGGTGGTTTTCTTCACTAAACTCAACAGACTAATCATGGAAATTGGCCACACTATGTTAGTGATCGGCAGCAACTAGAATTTCTTCATCAACTCTATTATTGATAGATCTAGCTTTACAGATATCTGCAGCAACATTGATAGTGGCCTGTTGTGAGACCTTATGTCAGATCCGTCTCTCTTTTAACTGTCGAGACTCAAACACTTGACAGATAGAGAATACACATTTGTTTCCAGACTCCATGAAACTGAGGCCAGTATACACTATTTCTTGATGCATGCAACAATGCTCCATAAAATTACAAGCTGTACCATAAGCATCTCAGATCATGCCTCAATCGCAATGACAATTGACATCCAACTGCAGGTTCCTAGGGACAAGTCCTGGAAAATAGGTACATGGAGGTATAAACTCCCTGAGGAGAAATGAAAAACGATTGCATACTTACAGGAATGCCTGTCTCTGAAAAAGGACTCAGTGGATTCTATCCACACACTTTGGGCAGCAGAGAAAACCTAGATAAGAGACAAGTTGATGAGAGACTCTGCATTAGCCGGTAAAGAGGCAGTAGTGAAAACATGGACTCTCGAATCTGAAAGTATTACTCTTATTCAGGAATATTGTGAAAACTCATCTGATGGAGCACTTTGCCTTCTCAATACAAAACTATTCAAACTTGATACACTTCTAATTGCCACGGTGGAAAAAACCCTGTTGAAAATGAAATATCGACAATTTGAACGCAGTGAAAAAGCGCGTAGACTCCTGGCCTTCCAATTAAAGGGACTCATGGCCAAATCATATATACAAATATTGTTAATAACAACAATAGCTTACTTTAAAATCCAGAAGACATTGCAAAAGTATTTACATCTTTCTATAATCACTTTTATACATCAGAGAGTTCAGAGGATACCCTCTACGAACAGTGTACTCTTGGAGGACTGACTCTTACTAGACTATCTCCACAAGTCAGAGCTGACATAAACAAAGAAATAACAGATGATGAAGTAAGGTCTGCCATCAGTGAAATGCCCACAGGAAAATCCCCAGGGGAAGATGGGTGTCCAGCTAAATATAATAAACTGGCAGACCCTTTCTCAGTCCCAATCAGTAAGATGTTTCAGGAGATAATCAGAAACAATGGCTCACCTCATCCCTACAACAAGTCAAATATAACAGTAATGCCAGTAATACCCACACCAAACAGAGATCCGCTTCATTGTGGTTATTATAGGCTGCTCTCTTTATGCAACAATGAAACCAAGATTCTGGCAAAACTCTTTGCTACAAGAATACAAAAGATAATTACTGCAGTGATGCACAAAAAACAAATTGGTTTGGTTATGGGCTGTTTCACCTGTAACCATATGCAAACTCTGTTCCACCTACTATGGAGCACAAGACATGATCTGAATGATAAAGTGACCCCCTCCCTCGACACTGAGAAGGTGTTCGACTGAGTGGAGTGGGGCTACTTCTGCCAAACTCTTTCGGCCTGTTTTGATGACTATGACACAGTAGCTGCACCGAGTTCCCACCATTGTGATCAACTGTACTGAGTTCCTGTCAGACCTGATTAATATAAAAAGAGGGATTAGGTGGGGGTGCCACACCTCCTCCCTACTGTTTCGCAAGAGGTCAAGGTATCATCACACCTGCGGGCAAATTAAAATTGATGCTCTATGCAGATGACATCATTTTGACACTATCCTCTCCGCAAACCTTTGTACCGGCACTCATTAAAATCATCTCTTGCACAGGACTTCATTTTTTGTTGGGTACAAACTTAGATGAAATACCTTGGTATTTTGATTAGAAATTCACATAGACAATTATTAAACAAAACATGGAGGTTTTGATTGAACAAAAACAGAAGGACGGTGCGTTTTGGAGCAGCATGCTCTTTCTGGGGCGAGTACAAACTGTTAAAATAATGCTAGTTTCACCCTTCAACTATGTACTTAGTATGAAACAATTCTGATAACCACAATTCAGTTGTGCAATATAGATCGCCAAATCAAAGAATACATCTAGCAAGGAGAAACTACAAGGCTTTCTAGAACAAAACTTCATGGCACCCTAACATGAAACCCAACTTAGAGCTATAAAGACAAGATAACGCCAAGATAAGAGAATTTCATAAAGACAAGTTATCTTGTCTTTCTGAGACTCTCTCTCTTCATATTCTCCTAACCATAACCAATTTCCGAAGATGTATAATTTTTTTATTGGACACTTGGATGTATTAACATATTAAATTTTGGATTACAGGACTCTTTTCTTTAAAAACATGTATTTAGATATTGGATCTACCTGACGTATAGGCAGACTTTATTATGATTCTGATTCACATTATTTCTTTATTCTTTATTAGTATTAGTAGTTCCTTCTTAGTATTTGGTTTCTTTTTGCTTCCTTTTCTTCTCCTTTTTATTTTGTGGACCATTCGATGTTTACTTATTAGTGTACAATATTTGATCTCAGCTGGCACCTTGCTCTTACGTCTCTGGTACGTTGATGGTGATAATGTTTCTTGTTTTTCCTATTGATAAGTATAATGCTTTTCCCCAGCTGTGGTATAGCGCTAAATGTTGCATTTTTATACACTTTACGAAGTATGTAGTCATTTGCGTTTTGATATTACAATAAAATTATTTGAAATCGTAAAATAAAAAAAGAGCTATGACATATGTTTATATCACTTTCACCTGGATTTGGAAACACACAACTGGGCTCTACTTGTAGTTCATCTCCAGGGCGGCTCATACGTCACTTGATCATATACAGTAAGCCCATGTGACTTGAAGGTCATATTAATCCAACTTAGGGTGAATTTGCAGGTGGAGAACTTGCCACAAACCACTATGTCAATACCCGTTCCTGCCTTTACAGGCACCCTTTATGGCTTAATGCAGACATTGGATTAACTAGAGATTAACCCTACTGGCCACACTGGGAACATTGTGGCATCTTCTGTATATGTTAAATCTTCTCAGAGGTAAACTTCTGGCCATTTCAATCCCTGAAATGACCCCCCTTGCTGTCATTGTCAGGAAGCACAGACTCAATATCATCACCTATGCCGATGACATCCAGCTGATCCTCTCCCTCACCAATGAACCCACAGCCACCAGAGTCAACTTCCACAGTGGGATAAAGGCCACTGCCGCCTGGATGAAAGACAGCTGCTCAGACTCAACTCCGAAAAGACCAAAGTACTCATCTTGGGACCCATCCCCTCTGCTTGGGATGACTCCTGGTTGGCCGCCACATTGGGGTCCCCGCCTACCCCCACAGACCACTAGCGTAATCTCTGCATCATACTGGACTCCTCGCCAGATCAATACCATATCCTCATCATGCTTTCACAAGCTCCGCCTGCTTCGAAAGACATTCAGATGGATCCCCACTGAATCCAGAAAGACAGTCACCAACACACTCATCATCAGCAGACACGACTACGGCAATGCTCTCCACGGCGGTGTCACCCCGAAACTCCTCAGGAAACTACAGAACATTCAAAACACTGCAGCCAGACTGGTCTTCAACATCCCCCGCCACAGCCACATCACCAAACATATTTGAGAACTCCACTATGAACCACTGCCTCCCATTCCACTTACCCGCCAGACACCTTCGCTGAGCCCATCTGGCCATGGATCCACAACACCAGATCCGGAGGAAGATCCTTCTCTTACCTCGCCGCCAAGACCTGGAACAGCCTGCCTCTGCATCTCTGGCAATCCCTGTCGCTGACCCAATTCAGGAGGGATCCCAAGACCTGGCTCTTCAACAGAACTACAGCACTCAGACACATCAGCAGATGGATCAGGGCCTTGAGACCCTCACGGGTGAGTAGTGGCACCCTATGAACCCCTAATTGATTGATTGATTGATTGAGAGATGACTTTCTCAGAAGCGTGATCCAATTTTTGCCTGACCTGGAAGCTCAAACGGTACCTCACTGACAATTTAGCTGGCCAAAAAATGCCAATAAACATATCCACCATTCATTACACCTAATGAAATAGGGAGCTCATAAGAAACTGGTGTTTGATCGCTAGGACATAGGACACATTGATTCACAACTACACTCTCAACAAAATCATCTCCACAACAAGCGTCAACTGCATCACAAACAAACAGTATGAGGAGAACTGGAGAGAACTAATCTAGAAACATAATAAGACTTTATAAGAAACAGAGGTGATGAACAGCTTTTCCCAGATCCACCCCGACTGGCATTGGATTTCTTTTAATCTATGCAGGGAAAAACTCAGCCATTGTGTACAATCTAAAGAAACATAATACACTACTTCTGGCTCTGTCCACAATTACACTCATAATAGCACTCCATTGCACTGCCTTCACAGAACAAGTGATCTACCTAAAAGTCCTTCATTGAACTCGCTCTTTTGCAGAACTCTCAGGACATAGTCAGAATCACTAATCATAATAAGCATTGGTAAATGCATTAGGTTTCACCTACATGATTAATAATAAGCTGCTTTTGGTTGTAAGTTGTAGCTTGTTGAGTAGTTGTACAATATAAGTTACAGAAAGTCTGCTAAAGTGTTATGACTTGTTTATGTATAAAAAGGCAATTTATTGCGCTGTTACCAGTGGTATAGTGCGGGTAAGTAACAGCAACATTTTGAAAAATTAAAGGAAAGAGGGAAATAACAGAATTTATTGATATAATATCAATATTATGTGTTTAGAGGAGTTCTGCCAACATTTGGGCCCGGTGCCACTGCACCTGCTGCACCATTCAAATAATGCCCCTAGTGCCTCCAAGATAACTACATTTGTGACTGCCTTTTTAATAGTAAAATATAGCAATATTTGGTGTTTAGTTGAGTTATGACACCTTTTGCCCCTGGTGCCACTGCACCTGGTGCACCATTCAAATCATTACCCTATTGCCTGTAAGGTAACCACACTTGTGAATGCCTGTTTAGTATTCAAATATTGCAATATTTGGTGTTTTGAGGGATTCCTAGAGCTTTGGACCCCGGTGTCACTGCACCTGCTGCACAATTTAAACCATGACCCTAGGGCCTGCAAGGTAACTGCAGTTGTGTCTGCCTGTACAGTAGTATAATACATAGCAATATTTGGTGTTTAGAGGAGTTCTGACAACTTTTGGAACCTGTGCCACTGTACCTGCTGCACCATTCAAATAATGACCTTGTTGCCTGCAAGATAACTACACTTGTGAATGCCTGTTTATGAGTGACATATAGCAATATTTGGTGTTTAGAAAGAGTTATGACAACTTTTGACCACAGTGCCACTGCACCTGCTGCACCGTTTAAATCAAGCCCCTTTCATTTGTAAAGTAACTGCACTTGTGACTGCCTGTTTAGTAATCAAATATAGTAATATTTGATGTTCAGTGGAGTTATTACAACTTTTGGCCCTAGAGCCACTGCACCTGCTGCACTGTTTAAATCAAGCCCCTTTTAACTGCAAGGTAACTGCAGTTCTGACAACTTTTGGGCCTGGTGCAACTGCACCTGCTGCACCATTCAAATCATGACCTTATTGCTTGAAAGATAACTGTAGTTGTGACTGCCTGTTTAGTTGTAAAATATAGAAATAATTGCACTTTAGTGGGGTACGTGGTGATTTTGGTCCCGGTGCCTCTGCACCTGCTGCTTTATTGACATTATGAGCGTAGCACATGCTGGATAACTGCCATTGTGACTGCCTGTTTAGTTGTAAAATATAGCAATATTAGGTGTTTAGAAGAGTTCTGACAACATTTGGGCCTGGTCCCACTGCACCTGCTGCACCATTCAAATAATGACGCTGTTGCCTGCAAGATAACTTGCTTGAGAGTACTTTGGGAATCAAACGATAAACCTTGAAACCACTCGGTTGAAATCGTAACACTCAATAATTTCAAGCAAAATTCCCCAAAACATATCATATCTTTAATAACATGGAATAAACATATGATTATATTAATAAAAATAGGAGCTTCACTTAACAGAAAGAGGTCTCAGAAATCAATTTAATGCATCTAGCAACAGTCCACTATCTGAATCAACAAAAAGAAACAATGACAACAAGCCAGGTCATATCAACCTTGGCTACAAAAACCCAGTTCTGGAAAAATCAATAGTGTGTCGAAGCAATAATGATGGTACAATTTTACAAACAAACAATATGGTTACATTTAAATAAACAGACACAAGAAAGGTTTCATCAGAATGATGCCTGATGCCATTCCTCCACCATATTGAGTCCACCGGATATTGAGTCCAATTGTTTAATCCATTTTAGTTATTTTCTTGTGATCAGGCTGGAGATGTAGCCTCCTCTCTGCTCCTGGCATATTTGCTTGCCACCTGTCCTCAGAGGTGTGGCCCACTAGTTGGAAATGCTGCAGCAAAGGAGCTCTGGAGACATTGCACCTGAAACGGCTTCTATACTGAAGGATACGACTTTTCAACATCTGTGTGGCCTCACCAATATACACTAAATCACAAGCGCACCAAATCACATAGATAAAGTTACGTGATCTACCTTTAGTGAAGCACCTTAAAGTGGTTTCCACATTAAAGTGCCTAAAATGTTTGTGTTAATGCAGTAATTACAAACAAGACAGTGTCCAAATCTGTGAATCAAGGGTAGTACCGGTTGATTTGGGTATAGTTGTGGTCTCTTTATGTTGACTGGAGCTCCTGTATTTATTTATATAATCAAATGTTTATGCCATATGGTTCAGGATATGACATATTTTTTAGAACTTATGGCTAAAATGATTGAGTGATTCTATTTCAACCGACTGGTTTCCAGTGTTATTGTTTGGTGCCCAAAGTGCACTTCTAACCACTGGAACAACCACCTCTATGTACATTTCTTTTTAATTTTCTAAACAGGCTTTTTTTGCATGGTTACTTAGATTCAGTTTTGGCCTGAACAGTTGTGCCCGAGCGTGCACGTTACATGATGCTCCCAATGGCTATTTGGCTAGCTCATGACTGCGCGCTGTAAGCACACTTTGATTCAGTCAGTGGGTTCTGGTTCCATGTAAGTTCTACCTGCTTCCACTTGACAACAGGATAGTTTCATTTTTCACCCACCAGAGATACTGATGGTTGTTCCCCTTTTTTCTGGTTTCAGACCGAATAGTTTGACACTGGATGGCTGACAATGTTCGTGGATCATATAATTCATTGGACATTCACCCCTTTATTCTTATGTGAGGATGCGTAGCATTTCCATTCCTTTTCTTGGGTTTTCAGTGTCAGTATGGTCTTTTGGTTCTCTGAGACCTCCCCAATATGCTGGGCACTTACTAGATATGTATTAGCTTCATCGTGTTCTTTTATCAGCTGGGTTGTAGTATTTTTGTTACACTATTGTTAGAAGGGTCACGTATCATTTTTGACACAGTCAAGGACAGACAATGTTGGTATTCCTGCCTAGCCACCAGTGGCGGCCAGCACAGGTAAGGGCGGTGAGGCAGTGGGGTGTGGTGGGGGTGGGGTGTGTGTGGGGGGAGTCGAAAAACAACGGGATAGATAAAATTAAATAAAATAAATTAATAAAACCACTTGACCTTGACCTCACCTCATCAGCGATGCAGTGAGAGCAAGTTAAGTGGTTTTGTTGATTTGTTTATTTAATTTTACCTATTCCATCATCTGTTGACTTACCCCCACCCACTCATCACTGCCGCACCGCTTGCCACTCAACAATACATTATAAGTGAGGGATTTATTTTAATTTTACTCTATTTTTTCATACATAGGCACAAAGCACTTTTAGGCCCTTCCATTCTATAATATGATCAGGCTACACTCTGTCGGGTTTGGGTTACCTATGCATGCTCTTAGGTCATTTGTCCTAGATAAATTGACTTATCATTGGCTAATCAATAAATTATTTATTTTTCCATTGAAAAATGTACTTTTTATGTGATTTATACTCCTGAGTCCCCAAGAATTCTTTTGGTAAGTGCAACATATACATTAGGCCTCATTAGTTTCTCTGTGGTTACAGTCAGTCCTAATGAAGACGCCTCCCAAATATCTGATAGGGGTCAGAATGTTGACAGTTTAACATGTAGAATGTCATTTATTCATATTCTCCTGAATTGTTCTCTAATTCTGAAACAAAACTGAAAGTAGCATTGTGAATGTGTCTATATAGTTTCTGTTTTGTTTGTTCACAATCTTAGTGCACAAATAGTCACAGATGTCACTTTCATTAGGGCTGTCTCAAAAGAATAGTTTGGAAACACCCCAAAAGATGATCCTCCAGGAGAACATATTGGTTTTGCTTTTCTTCTTTTTTCCAAGAGTCACTCTTTAATCCTGAAAATATGTAACATTAGATCAGGGTAATGACTCCTGTGTGAGAAGGGGTACCATATAGGCTCTAACAAGTGATAGGTCAGTAAATATTTCAATTTTCTAATATGATCCCCTTTAACGATTCAGCAATCAACTTTTCCACTGAAGGTTTTGTCTTCTATACCCTACAAGACATAAATGTGACTTTTGGGATATTAGAAGGTTCTGATTATCAAAACGGAGAACCATTTCTATTCACTCCCTTTTGTGGGGCAGTTTTTTAGTGTTTTCTAGTCATTCAATTAGTTTCAACATTTTTGAGTCTCTATTCCACCTGGGCAACTTAAAGAATTGTTCCAACTTATTATCCGGGCCTACCAATTGCACCTTTATTTCCCCAAGGTGTTATATTTGTTAAGTTCTTGCACTTTGTTAGTCTTTTACACTTCTATAATGCTGTTCTTTAATAGTTTTAATTTAATTGCGATCTTGTGGTGCCTCTTTACTTTACTGCTTTGGGACTTCACCTTCGCTAGGTTGCTTTCTGGGAGTCAAGACTTAGGAACACTGAGCTCTCAAACACAGCGTCTGAAGTATCACTGGTTTCAAACTCTGGTCTAATGAGGGGAGAATTCAACAGGTTAATGAATTTAAAAAAACATATTCTTGTGGGTAGGGGGACTGGAATCCATCTCTTGGATTTTATTTTGTCACAGGTTGGGTCTAGCCTGGTTCTTAAATGATGGAATATATACAATTATGATGGAGGAATTACTCACGAGTTGTACCCCCTTATCATGTGTCATCCACTAACTAGGACAATTGTAATGTTACTGATATGCTCCCACGCCATTAGTTTACTCTCATCTCTCATTCTGCCTGGTGAGACTTACCTAAATGGTAATACAGTGAGACTCCCATGCCTCTTCTCCCCTGGCATTACCCTCCATAAATCCCAAGGAGGACTGGTTATTCTCTACAACTAATTCATCCCCATGTTCTTGTATTTGGTAGGGTATATTTGCTTTTGACACAAGGGTGGTAGTCCCCTCTCCCTATGGAGAAGGTCACAATCTTTAAAACTGAGAGTCACATCTTCGTTCAACTATGTCGTCAGTATGCTTCGATTGCAGTTCTCAAATTCATCATTCAGACAACCTCCTCTTCATCGAACACCTCATGGACTTGATCGCTTCTAACATGGGTCAGCAGAATACCCAAATATTCCTGGGCGACTTCAATCTCCATTGGAACGACATCAATGACTCAGTGGTCAAGAGTTTCAAAAACTTCTTGGATGATCTTACCCTCATCCAATCCTGCAACAGCCCGACACACAATAAAGGCTCAACCATTGATCTTATAATCGCCAAATCTGACATCATCCAGGTGGATTCGATCCAACCCTGTGACTGGTCGGACCATCATATTATTGCCTTCTATATCAAGGGAACCACCAAACACATTCCAGCGCAATCCACAAAACCAAAAATCTGGAAAAGAGACCTGAAAAAACTCAATCCAAACTCACTACCCTCTTCCTGCTACAATCTGCTCCAGCCCCCTTCAGTCACCTCTGATGTGCATGCTCTCACCAACCACTATCTTAATGCTATGACTACGATAATTAATGAGGTAGCCCCTCTGCAACTTAAGAGAGCTCCCATTAAAGATTCCAAGCCTTGGTATAACTCACTCCTTAATGAGGACAGACGGGCTCTCAGATCCTTTGAACGCAACTGGAGATCAGTCCCCTCAGCTATCCACCTTAAACTTCTAAGGAAAAAGAGAAATGCTTACTACAAAAAGATTAAACGCACTAAAGCTGATTTCTTCAGCCATCAACTAAACCAAGCAAAAAACCGCCCAAAAAAACTTTTCGAATTAATCAAAAATCAATCCAAGGATGCACCCCGACGGCTACAAGACCTAGTTCGCCCTCAACCTAACTGTGAAGAATTCTCTACTTTCTTTAATCTGAAGGCCGACAACATCTCGAAGGATCTCCTCAATAACCAACTACCACACGTTGCTCCTAATACAGAAATCTCCACCTCCTGTCCAACCACGTCTGGCCAACCCCACCCTAAGCCTGGCCCTAAAAACGAGGCAGCATGGTCCTCCTTTGATTTGTACACTGAACACGACCTAGGCATAATCCTAAATTCCCTGAAACCGGCCAATCACCTCATTGACCCCCTCCCTGCCAATGCAGTCAAAGACCTTGCCCCTTGGCTTCTTCCACTTTGGACCAAAATCATTAACAGCTCTCTTCATCAAGGTTGCATCCCGGACTCCCTCAAAGTAGGTCAAGTCTCACCTATTCTAAAGAAACCCACTGCTGACCCTACGGATCTTAACAACTATCGACCTATATCCAATATTCCCACCCTCGCCAAATTGCTGGAAAAATTTGTTCACCGACAACTAACCAATCACATAGATCACTTTGAACTCCTAAATATACACCAATCAGGTTTCAGAGCAGGTCACAGCACTGAATCAGCCATGACACACATTATTGATGATGCGCTTCAAATCCTTGACCAGAACGATGCGTGCCTACTCATCCTGCTAGACCTTTCCTCAGCCTTTGACACGGTAAAACACCAGAAACTAATCGATCTTCTGGAGCACAGAATGGGTATGTCTGGCACAGTGTTAAATTGGTTTACCTCCTTCCTCCATAACCGTACACAAAAATTCAAGGTCAACCACACGCTTTCCAATTCCTCTCCTGTAACACTTGGGGTTCCGCAAGGGTCCGCACTCTCACCGACCTTATTCAACTTGTTCATGGAACCTCTCACTGAAATTCTGCACGCGTCTAACGTACAATTCCATATGTACGCGGACGACACACAACTCTATCTCAAGATCAACTCCCTAGAAGACATTAATTTGCTTAACTCCACTCTCAGGACCACCCAGTCCTGGCTTTCAGATAATCATCTCAAACTGAACACGCTAAAAACAGAATTCCTCCTCATAGCACCACCGGTCAAAGTCCCTTTAATGCACGACCTGATCAAACAGCTTACCGCCTTCAACGTTCAACCAACCATCGTGGATTCAGCAAAATCCTTGGGAATTACCCTCGACAGCAACCTTATGATGCAAAAACACATCAGCAACGCTACAAAAGGAGCTAATTTCCAGATAAATACATTGAGGAAGCTGAAACCCTTCCTGCCCTTCGAGGACTTCAAATTGGCAGTACAAGCTCTAGTTATCCCTCATGTTGAGTATGGAGGTGTCTCCTTATGTGGCCTCCCAAAAGTTGCTACAGCCCCACTACGAGCAACTATCAACGCAGCAGCTAGACTCATCACTGGCTCGAAAAGAAGGGCTCACATTTCCCCTGACCTTAAAGCCCTGAACTGGCTACCATTTGAAGCTAGAATGCATCTCAAAATTGCGTGCATGACTCATAAAGCCCTACATCACAACACCCCCAGCTATCTCGCGCAGAAACTGACTATCTCTGGTGGTCTTAGGTCCTCTAGAAATGCTGGAAATCTTCTACTGAAACCACAAAGGTTCATCAAGAAGAAAACCTATAAACGATCCTTCTCAGGGATGGCGCCCAAAATATGGAACTCTCTTCCATATTTGAATAGAATGACTCTTCCACATCGTTCAAAAAAGAAGTTAAAGCTTTGCTCATGGCAAAACTTACATGAACAATTGCCATCCCTGCCCCGAGTTCTTTAGAGCCCGTTTAAAATGCTCTACTTTTTTAATCCTCCTAAGATTTCGTGCTCCAAATGTGTTTATATGACTGTTACCTGCACACTATTGTTTGCTCCAACTTACTGTTTTGTTGTTATGTAAAGCGCTCTGATATCCGCAAGGATCTTGTTCGCGCTATATAAGACTCTCAAAATAAATAAATAAATAAATAAATAAATAAATGCTTCGATTGCAGTTCTCAAATTCATCGCTCCAATGCATATATAAGCTGATAAAGGGCAATGTGTGGAAAACAAGATAATGGCCATGCAGAAACATTTCAAAATAGGAAGAGGCACCAACCTCTGGTGGGCTCTGGCTCCCCCACATGAACTTGTCCTACACAGTGGATCATCTGCCACATTTAGCACACTTTTGTCCTACAGAATTAGAGACCCAGGATTGGTTTTATATAGAGAGTCATTTGAAAGGTGACAACTTCTTCTTACTTGGATCCTAAGGTTTCCATATTCAAAGAAACAGAGTGTCGCTGGGATTCTTCTTGCGCAGAACTGTGCCTTGGGACAACACAACAGTATGTGTCTCCCTGCCACATCAGTGCCTTTCAGCCCAAGTTTCTGGCTAGCTCACAGTGCCTTACCTGAGCTCCTAAACATCCCAGAGAGCAGGTCATTTTGGCTACCTAGAATAGACACTTACCTAGGGAACCGTGGAAACAGATCATCACCTTTCGGCACTCACACTCTGTCATGCATGTCCATAGTAAACATCAGAAAGACATGAAGAAAGTTTACAATATATTTATTGAAACTATTGTAGTCTATTATGAAGTAGGTGTGCTGTGATCGCTAAGCAGATGCAACTAAGGGGGTGCTACAGGGCGCACAGCAAAATGGCTGCGCTGTAGTGCAGCTCCGCTGGACGGGGCCTTTCCCTCTAAATATCAATAGGCGACCTACACAAATCAGGTCTCGTAGCTAAAGTGGACACAATTTGCATCACTACACCGGCTCAATCCACTCATTCACTGCAACAAGAAGTATTGCTAGCTGTGTGGTGGTCACGCAGCCCCTTGGGGTGACAGCGGCCTGCGACGCACCTGTTGGTGGACCACTACCAGGGTCCTAGACCGGTGAGAAGGAAACAGGGCAGGTGAGAGGGCCGCACTGACCCAATACCTCATTTGGATCCTACTGCATTGCACTGGGGACTACACTTGGTCGCAAAACCTGTTAAACCTGTAATTTATTGAGGACTCGCTGCTCTGGAAGTGTGGCGCTTTCTCTCCTGCACAGATCTACCACGAGGTGAGCCTAACCACTGGGAGCCGACATTCCATCGTATTTGAGGCAGCTTCACTATCGCTTACTTTGCCGGTGACACTGTCTGATATCGCGGTGTGCGTAGGGTCCCAGAGCGCGCAGAATTACTACGTTACTGGGTTGAGCACTCTTTTTGACTACACGCGTTCAGTAAAGGAGCAGGACTAAAAATGGGAAAAACTGAACGCAGCCAATCTCGCCTCACATTTGAGCCCCGCAAATCCGGCAAATCGCAGCAGTGGGCTACCTCTGATTCAGAAATGGACGCCCCTTCCAATAGTTTATCGGCAATCGAAAAAATACTCCTAGATGTACAGACCAGCTTACAGTCCATCGATGGCATGATATACAGCTTAAATTTAAGAATCGATCACATGTCCACTAAGCTGGACAAACACGCTCTGCGCCTGGGCGAAGTGGAAACATGCATATCTGACATTGAGGACAGCTTGCAACAAATGTCCAGAAAAACACTAGCCATGGAAAAAGTGCTGGCTGTAATGCAGGCCAAAAATGAGGAATTAGAAGCCAGATCAAGGCGAAACAATCTACGGATCACTGGCCTACTAGAGTCCACCACTACTGTCTGCCTTGAAACTTATATCGAAACCTTTCTGCAGATGATCTTTGGAGCTGAACATTTGTCACCAATGCTAATAGTAGAGCGAGAGCACCACCCGTTAGCTGCCTGTCGTACTCTGGGTGCTCTTCCGTGCCCCATAATCGCGCATCTGCTGAATTACAGAGACTGGGATGCCATCCTCCGACTGGCCAGGGAGAAGGGGACCATCGTCCATGAAGGGAACTCCCTGACTTTTCTACCCGGATTTTACCGCAGTGGTGCAAGCAGTAAGAAAAGAATATCAACGTCCAAAACGAATCCTCATGGTGGAAAATTTATTTTATGCAATGCTGTACCCGGCACGGCTCCGCATAAACTTGAACGGAAAATCGAAGATCTTGACAATGCGAAAATCTGTGATGGATTAGGCAAAGACTCTAAAGCGCAGAAACCTCCAGCCTTGCGGATGACAACAACGATGGCTCTTTGCAAGAAGTTCCTGAGAGACAGACTGTTTGTGTCAGTATAGGTCTAAGACTTTAGCAGTGAAGCTTGGTTTTTCTACTACACGAACTGTGCCCTACCCCATCAACTGCTTTCTGACATGATGTTCTGAACTCTGGCTATGCAGATAAGATATTTGATACTACTTTCGTGAATGTATGCTGCTATGTGGGGGGTAATTTTATTGTCACTACTGTGCTCCGTCCACCTCCCTTTCAACCAGGGAGGATACCTGTGCTCCAGCGTTCCCCATTGGGTGCTCCCCACAGCTGTTTTCAGCTCTGTTTCACTTTTGGGTATTGTTT
This sequence comes from Triturus cristatus, assembly GCF_964204655.1. Taxonomy (NCBI): domain Eukaryota; kingdom Metazoa; phylum Chordata; class Amphibia; order Caudata; family Salamandridae; genus Triturus; species Triturus cristatus. The sequence continues at coordinate 1,098,823,985 of NC_140582.1, read as the reverse complement.
TGGGTGGTTCGGGATGGCTTTAGCATGTTGGGGTTGCTGAAGTGGGTGGGGGGTGAGGATGGGAGGGGGTATTGCGGGGTTTGTTCACGTGGCTACAAGTTACTCAGATATCCAATTACAAACAGGGCAGGAATACACAAAAGCAATATTAATATGTATACTGCGCGATCTGCTCAAATGTCACATATAGACAGTGAAAAAATTGTTTACTTGACATGGAATGGGCGTGGCTTAATTCACCCCAAAAAATACGACAAGTGCTGGCATATTCAGACCGACACAAGGTAAAAATTGCCCTAATACAAGAAACGCATCTGATACGCCACAGTGAGGTGCAAATTGGGTCACAATGGGCTAGTTATTGACTGGCCTCTTCGTACTCATCATACGCTAGCGGGGTGCTCACGCTCATCAAGAAAACTCTTCCATTCACTATGAACAAAAGCTACACGAACGACGAGGGCCGTTATGCCAATACACACAGCAAACTGGCAGGGGAACTAATCACCCTGGTGAATGTTTAGGGCCCCAATGTAGAAGATCCCGGGTTTTATGAACGGATAATATCCATATTGCGGGACTGGACAGATGCTACGATAATATGGGGGGGTGATCTCAACACTCACCTAGATCCCAGTAAGGACAAGTGGGATGGGAGCAGTGGACAGATGTATGGCGCCTGCGACACACGGACAAATTAGAGGGGACGCATGTTTCAACTGCACATGGTAGCTGGTAGCTGGTCGCGACTAGATTATTGGATAATGAGTGAGAACGTGACAACCTGGGTCTCAGATATAGAGGGGCTACCAAGAACGCTATCCGACCACAACCCAGTCAAGGTTACATTGCGCATCCCACAAAACTATTGGCCGGCAGTTTACCTGGCGGTTTTGGTCCGAGGCGCTACTGGACCCCCTTTACGCACACCATCTGTGAAGCCATTGCCCAGTATTTCACACAGAACAAGGGGTCTGTAGACAGTGCAGCAATCCTATGGTAGGCCTTCAAAGTCATGATTCGTGGTACATGTATTAGCACGACAGTAGGGATACTGAAAGATATCCAGGGCCAACTGACCATAGCTGAAAACAGCCTGCTCTGACTAGAAAGGGAATATGTGAGTTCCCCTTAGCACCTCACTCCTAGCACAAATTAAGGACTCATTACTGAAATATAATGATCTAGCGGATGATGAAATTCAGTATCTGTCAAGAAGACATGTTGCCCGTGCATACGTGGAGGGAGGCAGACCAGGGCACAACCCAACGGTCAAAATAAAGTCTTGGGAAGATAAACATACCATTACTAAAATAACTGATATCTTTGGTGTGGACCACTATACTACACAAGACTTTGTCTCGCAGTTCAAAAAGACCTATGCAGAAATGTACACATCACAGATTAGGAAATCTACCGCAGAACTAGATGACTATCTGTTGTACATTGCCCTCGCCTGGCTATCAGATGGCCAGCGGAAATAACTGTGTCAGCCAATAACTGAAGACGATATTCGAGCAGCAATTAAAACTCTCCACAACAAAAAAGCTCCAGGCCCTGATGGACTCACCTGCGAGTTCCATAAGGAATTCGCAGAGGAACTGATGCCTCATTTATTTGAAATGTATGCAGAGGCCTATGAGGCGGGCATGCTTCCGCCGACGCTTAGGGAGGCCCTGATCACCACCCTGCTCAAAAAAGATAAATCACCTTCCCACTGTGACTCGTATCGAACGCTGTCGCTGATAAACACTGATTTTAGCCACTAGACTTAAGCCCCTAATGCCTAACTTAGTCTTACCGGATCAATCCGGATTTATCCCTGATAGATCCACCTCGTACAATTTGCGAACGCTCTTTGCCATGTATCACATTTTGACCCAGACCTAAAGGCGGCGGCCGTGATGCTTAACGGGGCCGAGGCCTTCGACTCCATCGAATGGAGATACCTCTTTCATATTCTCCAACGAATGGGGTTTCCTTCAACTTTCATCACCTGGATACGGTTGCTGTATGCCAACCACACAGCATGGATACGTGTTGAGGGCACCACCTCGAACCCCATACGGATAGGCAGGTGGACTAGACAGGGCTGCCCTGTCTCCGCTCCTGTTTGTGGTAATGTTGGAGCCATTGGCTTGCTTCATTTGGCAGCGACACGGACAGGCAGCATTGCGCTTTGCTCACCGCCCAATGAGCATATCACTTTACGCAGATGACGTGCTGTTATTTATTAGAGAACTGCACACCTTTATGGCACCAGTTCTAAGGGAATATATACGATTTGGATGATTTTCGGGTCTCACAATAAACTGGTCCAAATCAGTGGTGGTACCACTAACCGAGACCACTTCTCCTAACAAGCTTGAATATCCCTTGCAATGGTCAGTGGAGCCCGTAAAATACCTTGAGGTGTGGGTCCACCGTGATCCCGAGATAGTCATTCGTGAAAACTAAGGCAAGGCTTGCACGCACTTGGAACAGCAGGTAGACAGGTGGATACGACTGCCGCTACCGCTGGCGGACCGCATTGCAAACATCAAAATGGTCGTGCTGCCTAAGTTCCTCTACTTTTTTAGTAACATCCCTATACAGGCTGATATGAGGCGGTAGGGTGGTTCAAGTGAGCCTGGCGACCCTCACACCAGATTACAATAAAGGGGGCTTTAGTGTACCTGATATATATTTGTGTTACCTTTGCGCTCAAGCTCAATATGCTCAATACTGGTATAATACTCATGGCTTCATCCCACACATTGCAGTGGAGGATGGTGATGCACACCTCATCCCACTGGGCTCTATACTGACACATACACACAGAGGCATGCCCAAATCCGAAATTAACTCCATCGAAGCTATTGTCGCAGCTTGGTAGGCGCTTGGCCGCAGGGCGGCAAAATTGCCTTTATATTCCCGACTACTACCCCTAGCATATCATGCAGGAGCATCGGTCAAACACGAAACGGGCACCATGCGTATTTTGACACTAGCCGGGCTTGATAAAAGGCAAGATGTCTTCCATAATGGCTCATTTTTAACGACTGAAGATCTAAGCTATGGGCAAAACCAAACAGCATTATTCATTTTCACTCTGCATAGATTGAAGAAAGCGCTGCAGGCACACTATCCCACATTTCCATCCGAACCCCAGACGCAACACTCTTTACACACCCTACTTATCAGCCCCAGAAGACAAAAATTGGTAACCAAGCTGTATAGAGCTTCTAGAGAGGAAGCACCATCACCTCATAATAAGAGCATGGAACAGTGGAATGCAAAATTAGACCCACAGATCACACAAAAGGATTGGGAGCATTGTTGCCAGCTCACTAGTGCACTCACACCCAATAGAAACCTGTGTATAATTAATTTTAAATATTTACACTAAGTTTATCATACACCATACAAGCTACTTCACTATTGTCTCAGAGATAATGATAAATGTAAAAGGTGTGGTAACACACGTGGGGACTTCTGGCATCTGGCTTGGGAGTGCGGATAGGTAGCAGCGTTCTGGGTGGCTGTCATCGATACTCTACAAGAAATGACTCATCTTGCGCTTGACTGTTCTCCTCAGGTGTGTTTGGTAAACGTGGTACCGTTCCTGAAGGGAAGCTTGGATAAACTGTTGAGAGTGGCATTATTATTAGTTAAGATGTGGGTGGCAATGACTTGGGAAAGTAAAGCTAGCCCCTCCTCCGACCCGTGGATAAAAGATTTAGGGACATATTAACAAGGCGGCAATATGAAATTTTTGCGTCTGTTTTCGGGCGAAAAGTGGCGATAACTTCATCGCCTTATCAGCAAAGACACGCTATTGCGTGTCTTGCTGACTTAGCGCCCGTTTCCAGCACGTCTAACTTTGCATCGTTAATGAGATGCGAAGTAGGCGTGGCTGTGAACCAACCAGGGAAAATATCGTGAAGGCAGCTTTGTGATATTAACAAGGAAGGGTAGCGATTTTTTAAATCGCGTTAAGTATGCCTTAACGCAGGAATTTAACGTCTAACGTCTAAGTTTAATGTAAAGTTTGGCAAAGGAGGGTGAAAATCTAGAGCCCATGGCTACGCCCTTAATATGTTTGTACCACTGTCTGTCGTACATGAAGTAGTTGTTGTTGAGTATGATTTCCATCATTGCTGTGAGCATGCTTGTATGTTGCCAGAGTGTTGCTGGTCTGTTGTGTAGAAAATGTGTTACCGCCTCAAGACCTAAGTCCGGTTTAATGGAAGTGTATACTGATACCACATCTAGTGTGGCCATGATCATGTCTAGTTGCCATTGGACATCGGCAAGGACACCTAAGATATATGTAGTGTCCTGAATGTAGGAGGGTACATTTCTGACCATAGGGCTAAGAAAAAGATCCACATACTGTGCTAATCTCTCCATGGGCCCCCCTATGCCAGACACAATGGGTTTTCTCGTTGGAAAAGTAGCTTGTTTGTGTAACTTTGGGAGGGTGTATAGCCAAGGGAAAGTGGGGCTCACTACCTTCATGTAAAGTGCCTCATCTTCATCAATGAGACCTTGAATGTGCAAATCTGAAAGGTTTTTGTTAATTATAAGAGTCAACGGGCCTGTGGGGTTGTTGTGGAGAAGTTCGTAACAGGTGTTGTCTTGCAATTGTGTCATTATCTCATTATGATAGTCAGTACTGTTCATGACTATCACGTTCCCCCCTTTATCCGCCTCTCTGATGATGATATCGAGGTGTGTGCTCAGTGTCTTAAGGGCTAGGCGTTCACTTCTAGTCAAGTTGTCTTTCGACTTCCGTTTGTTAGTCAGAGTTTTGTTTTCATATTTGTCTAAGTCTTCTAAAACCAGGTTATAAAAGACATCTATGGAGTTCCCCCCTGGTAGTGTCGGTGTCCATTTGGACTTGGTTTTGAGACCACTAGAGATTGTGGAGTCAGTGTCTATATCTAGGTCATGCATAAGATGTTCTATACTGCGGGGAGGATCCTCTGTGTCCGTAAGTGATAGTAATAAGTGTGTGGCCTTGATGTCGTTGATGTTCTGGAGGTGCAAGAGATTGGTACTGTAACTACTCTTGGTACTGTTGTCTACATTGGGAATCACTGAAAAATGTTGTTTAAGTCCCCTAATGAATTTGAATAGATCTATTTTAGATCTGCAAAGGTCCCCTGTTTCATGGGGATTAAAGTTAAGGCCTTTGCTTAATAGGGAAATCATATCTTCAGAGAGTGGTTTGGAGGAGAGATTGACTACCTGAACTTCTTTTCTGGATGTTATTGTTTCCTCCCGTCCCCGGACCTCAATTTCTTTTTGTACTCTTCCTTTGCCAGATCTTTTCCCTCTACGGGTTTTCTGTCCTGTGTACCTTGTCTTTGTTGTGGCCTGTTTTCCCGTCGTATGGCCTGTACCTCTCGTAAAAAACTGGATGTTGTGTGTTTCTGGGCAGAGTGTCCCTGGTTGTCTGGCTCGCTATCGCTGGTTGGAATGGAGTTAAGTGAGGAGGAGCTGGAGGAAATGGTACCTATATCTACTCTCGTTGTATTCTCCTCTTGAGACGTATTTTGAACTAGTTGGTCGTATTTTCGAGCAAATGTAAAGACTCGTCCTTCTCTGTAGTCTGCCTCATCCCTCTTTAGTTGTCGTGTTTTCCTGTCTTTAATGTCATTCTGATGTTTGTTTAGGATTTCATTTAGGATGTTATAGTTTTTTACAGTAGCTTCTTTAAGGTTCAGGTCTTGGATTTCTTTTTCTAAATTGGAAATCTCTAGCTGTAACTTGGCCACCTTCCGTTCAGCATTTTCAATGAGTATGTGAATGAGTGTATTCGAGTTCAATGTGAGGGCTTCTTCCCATTTCCCTAGTAATACGTCGTCGAGGTCGTCAAAGGTGGGAAAAATCTGTGAGCGAAGTCCCCTAGGGACTCTGTTGAGCCTAAGATATTGTTCTAGGGTGGCACTATCCCACCATCTGGAGTTTTCGGTTTTCTTAAGTCTTTCGATTTCTGAAATTTCTCCTTGAGTCCTACTCTGTGTTGTGGATTCCCACTTGTGGGAGTCTTTGTTACTGGAGTCCCTTTTACTAGATTGTCAAAAAGCTCTGATGCGACCTTATCTCTATCCATTACAAAGTGTTAGTTAGTAAGAAAATAGTGTGCTATGGCTGCCCTATCTGTAGCAGACAAATGACTGGTTCGGTGAAGGGTTTGGTTAGGACAGGAAGAAATGGCGCTCAAACAAATTCACACAAGAATATAAGAATTGAAAAGTGATTACGGTGCTGCAAAGTCAGGGGAAACAAACCCCAACTAAATAAAACCTGCGAGAGTGTGGGTAGAAACCCCCACTGAAAATTCTGAACAAGTCCTGCGCACACGTTTCTCAGGGTGTGAGTTCTTGGTGTAAAACCATCATTTGGAATTATTGTTAGTACAAAATATGAAGGTCAACATCAGGAAATGTCTTTCAAATAGAAGCTTATGACACGTTTCTTCAATAGATACAGAAAGAAAAACCAGCCGACACGTGTTTCGTCATACGGGAATCGTCCCGTGACTCTTCAGGGCTGGGAAGGACACAAGGAAAAAGGGTATAATATACAGAAAATAAAACAAAAGTGAAGGTGATGACGACGAAAGAGCACCCAGTTAAATGGAGACCTTAAAAGAGTAGTGTAGAAAGTACAAATTGTGCATAACTGCAAGGGCACTAGAGAAGTGTCTCGTGACAAGTGATTTGAATGAGCATAATTATTATGGAAGGCAAAGTCATAACTATTTACCAAAAACCGGTCACATGCGAAATATCAAGAGCGTGTTATAAGGTGAAAATATCTAGGCGATCAAAGCATTTAATTCAAAACGGTTTCAAAATAATCAAGCTGCCCAAGATAAGGAAACGGAGTCCGGGTTGGATGCAGCATGGTTACCTAAAAAATTGTTGTTAACAGTAGATCTGGCAGTGGATACTTGAATCTAATTGTATCTGGATAAAACAACATATGGATGTTCAGGTAATGACAAAACACCATAATTATGGACAAAAGAACCAGTTGTTATACGATAGGAAAACCACTTAGGTAACATTCAAATCTAAAAGTGATAAGATGTGATTGAGGAGGTGTACCATCACGCGGCGATTGTGGTGAAAATATCGTGTTGGTGGGTGCAGCAAGAGTGATGATTAAAATAAACAATAGCCAAACATATTACACAAATAGCGTTTAGCAAAGATAGTATGAAGGTAAGTAGAATGGGAGAGTAAGTGCAGGTGCACGAGGGTAATTGAAAAGAGACAAGACGCTAAATAATCGTCTAAAAGACATTGCAGTGGGGCGCGCTAAGAGTGAATGGGAGTAAGGTCAAAAAAATCATCTACCTGTTAAGGATGTGAACGCGTCTGTGTGTACAATCTAGGAAGAGAGTTGAATAAATATAAGAAAGGGAAAGGGGGGGGATTAAGGGTGGGAATAAGGGGGGGAAAAGATCGGCGGGAAGACAGGGTAAGTACGGTAATCGTAATCATAAGTAGACGGAATGAGCAACTCACCGCTGGACCGGTGAAAGTTTAAATCCGGTTGGTGAGATGGGTAAGTATTGAGTGGTGCGTGGAGATGCCACGAAAAATTAGAGGGGGGACAGGTCAGTCACTAACCCCAAGGTACGTAATCCATGAAAGGTAGGAGGACGTGTACGTCTGTCCTACAGGTGGACCTAAAAGTAAGAGCAAACACAAGTAAAGTGGTCCAAGGGTGAAAATGAATTTCCATAAATGGGTTACGGGTGCAGGGTGCGGAGGAATGCTTACCGTAGTAAACGGTTGATGGGAGACTGCTCCATCTCGTCTTCCGGTTAGTGGAAGGAGACGGCAAACAGGAAGTGTTTAAATAACACGAGTAATTGAAAATGACTAGAGCGCTGAGCTCCACCCATAAGGCAGGAGGGAAGTGAGGATGAAATGTAGAAAGAAAAGTGACCGGAAATGCAATGGATGTAATTCTAGTGGGTATCCTGAATAATAAGGGAAACTATGTCCTAAAAAGAAAAGAAAAAAGGAAAAGAGGAAAGAAAAAAGACAAAAGAGAAAAGAGAAAAAAGAGAGAGAAAGAAGGGCAGACGGTGTGAGATGGAATGGATTGATAAGTAACAAAATTACAATAGGTTGCGCACAGTGAAGACACATTTGATTGAATACGAAAATTACAGAAAACATAACAAATAAGTATTAAAATGAAATGTTAACGACGTGGAAATGTATATTTAAAATCATATACAATGTGCCGGAAAAAAAAAGGAGTCAAAATCAATTGAGAATGCTGTTGCCAGTACAATTGGTTAGCAGGTGCATGCGATAATACATTTTAGCGCAATTGGGGTGCGACATAATAATCTCAAGTCAAAACATATATAACAAAGCGAAAGCTAAATGAACAATGTTCGAAGTGCAGACATATGCTGCCGATTGCTCTATGTCACGGGTGTGATGGTGTTACATGAGAAAACGACAGAGATTGGAGTCAGAATGTATAAAGACAAAGGGGGAGTGGCCCTATTCAGGACAGGCTATTAGGTTCCTAGGAAGTATTGTAACTCGTGGTCAATGTTCAGGCCGTGTCTCATGGTATGCAGACGCATTATCCAAGTTGCCTCCAGACGTCTCAGTCTGAGTTCGCGATTCCCAACTCTGACACTTGGTTGGGTGATACCCATGCGAAAAAAGGTGAGTCTCTTGTGTGTCCCTTGCGTCGGGCATGATGCTACATGCAGGGCCATAGGGTATCTGGCATCTCCGTTTTGCATTGCCCAGACATGTTCCATGATTTGTTCCATAAAAGTCTGATGGTGCTCCCAACATATTGTCTCTTGCATGTGCACTCTAGAATGTAGACTACATATTTTGTGTTGCAATTGATATTGCAATTGATGTCATACTTACGTTTCGTGGCACCTGAGAAAGTTTTAGTACCATTCTGAGCCCATTTGCACACCCCACAGCAGCCACATTTGAAAAAACTGTTTGTGTGTGGAGTAAGCCAGAAAGAGGTTGTGGTGGTGCGTGGGACTGTGGGACTGAGTCTGTTTCTCAGAGTTCTACCACGTCTGAAGGTGATCTGAGGTCTTGTTGTGATGAACTCCTTTAATGTTCTGTCTGCTCGTAAAGTGTCCCAGTGTTTGTTGAAGCTATTTCTTATCAACACGCTTATCTCATTGTAGTCTGTGATGAGCCTTACTGGTTGGGTCCTAGGTGTGGATTTTTCTTTCGCAAGAAGGGTTTTGTCTCTCTTTGTTTTCCCAATTCTCAGAGCAGCTTTTTGTATGATGTGGGGTTTGTAACCCCTTCTGGTGAATCTGTTTTTCATGTCAGTTAGACAGTTCTCAAATTCAGTGTCTTCACTACAGTTTCTTCTTGCTCTTGTGAATTCCCCATAGGGAATGGCCTGTATTTGGTGTATGGGATGGGAACTCTCCGCATGTAGGATGGCATCCCCATCGAGTGCAGAAAGACGGTCATCCATGCACTCGTCAGCAGCAGAATCGACCATGGCAATGCACTCTACGCCACCATCACCCAGAAACTCCTCATGAAACTGCAGAACATCCAGAATGCCTCAGACAGACTCATCCTCAGCTCCCTCGCCACAGCCACATCTCCAGCCAACTAAGAGTGCTCCACTGGCTCCCAGTCAACAAAAGAATCACCTTCAAGCTCCTCACACGCATCTACAAAGCCTTACACGATGCAGGACCGGCATACCTCAACCACCGGCTCACATTCCACGTGTCCACCAGAGACCTCTGCTCTGCCCAACTGGCCCTGGCTACCATTCCATGTATCCACAAGACCACAGCCGGAAGAAGATCCTTTTCCTACCTTGCAGCACAGACCTGAAACAACCTGCCCCTCCACCTCAGGCAATCACCGTCACTGCCTCTATTCAGGAAGGACCTCAAGAGCTGGCTCTTCGACTGAACCACAGCGCCCTCGACAGACCAGCAGTTCTCCCCCCACCAGAGCCTTGAGACCATTGCGTGTGAGTAGTCACCCCATACAAGGCATTGATTGGTTGACTGATTGATATATGCAGTGGCAAAAAAATGTGCTTTTATCAGGGGTGGCAGCAAATTTCTCCAACATCCCATGAAAAGTAGCTCCAGGATATGCTTGTAATTGCAATTTATAAGCGTATAATCCGAATGATGGTGGACGGGTTGTATATCGTTGATGCAATATGGACTCTATTTCTTTCTGATTCTACTGTGTGAACTTTCTATGATGTTGTTTCACATTGACAGTTATCAGAGAGGTTTATATCCCTAGAAGTGATATGATGTGAGCGGTTTGTGGGGATGTGGTACATAGACCTATTGCTTAGTATAGATATGTTGCTTTGTTTCTCACAATTTGGAAAAGGCACTTAATCTTGCCCCTTTTAATTTGCACATTGGTGGCGACATCTAAACCCATTTTGTGATTCTCTGAGCACTGAATCACAACAACGCTCCCAGCGGCCTCCGGGTGGTTCATGACGGTACAGCAGACAGTTAAGATAATTTAGTCTTCTAGATAATTCATAGTTATCACAAATGTACATGTGAACATTGCATAAAAATATCAGCATTCGGAAAAAGAAAACAGCCAGTCCATTTGCACAGAAATGCATAAAAATGTACATTAACTCGATCTTCAATGCGAAAACTTAGAAACCAATAAAAAACAAGCATTGGCATAGCCATAGGTCTCGCCTTTGGGACCTTATAAGTGTTTAGCCTTGCACAGTTGCATAACTAAACACTTATAAGGTCCCAAAAGCGAGACCTATTGGCTATGCCAAGCGGCCGTGCGGCCCCAAAAGTGAAAGTGATCGCGATCAAACATCAAAGCGGGCGTGCGGTCGCTAAAGTGAAAGTAATCGCGGTAAAAGTGGCGCGCGCGCCCGCGCACATGCACTGTAGCCCTAGGCTGGCCTGGTAGCACTTTTTGGAGCCCTCTTAATAAGTCTCGTCAGACCAGCGCATGCGCTGGGTCAGGCGAGACCTAATGAACAGCAAGAAGTACCAGAGCGGCCCCTGATTCACACCCGTGGCCACATTTACATACCCAGCGGTGGGTTTTTGCATCTCTCTGTCCCGGCCCCTCCATGGTGTCCTGCCTGTTATAAGTGTGTTTCCTGCAATGAAGGCTTCAGAGTCAGCCCTGACTGAGCAGCAGCGATGGAGGTGAAGGCGCCAACCCAGGTCTTCCTGCTGCTTCTGCTGTGGATTCAAGGTGAGAGCTGTGGCTGCCGCGCTGTGGGTTATTGATCAGAGATCTGTGATGGGCAGTATATTTATCTCTATAGGTTTCACACTCTCGATATAGTCCTGGCTGATTATTGTTGACATTATTTGTCTTTCTGTCTTCAGAGTCCAGAGCGCAGATTGTGCTGACTCAGACCCCAGAGGTCCTCGCTATGACCCTGGGAGAAACCATCTCACTCAGATGTCAGTCCAGTTCATCCCTCAGCAATTACTTACACTGGTACCAGCAGAAGCGCGGAGAAGCCCCCAAGCTTCTCATTTATTATGCTACGGGTCGCCAGCCGGGGGTCTCGGACCGCTTCAGCGGCAGCGGGTCCGGCTCTGACTTCACCCTCAGCATCAGCAGAGCCGAGGCCGGGGACGCCGCGGATTATTACTGTCAGCAGAGTGTTAGCTTCCCGCGCACAGTGACACAGAGGCGAGCAAAAACTGCAGCTTCCTCTTTGTGAGCTCAGCTCTGATAACCATCGCTGCGGCTGTGCAGGACCCGTGACATTCAGTGAACACCTGGGCAGACGGGGCTTGACTGTTCACTCATCGAAGGAAGCTACTTCACAAGTTATGATTTAGCGTGTAATATTTAGCTGCAAAGAGGTCGTTTCATTTGAAATCTAGATTAACTTTTCTCTTTCCATGTCTCATTACTTTCTGGTATGAGCTCAGAAAGAACCATAACAAACATGTTTTTAATTAGTGTATGCCCCTTCATAAAGTGCCAACGTGACACTATTTAGTGCCTAAAAACACTTTAAGACCGACAAATACAACACAGGAATAGAACTAGTTGAGGCAAAGTCAATAAGTCTTGCTCTGTTTAAACAAGCATTGCCAACACCAAAAGCTCACTATAGGAACTGAAAATGCCAGGCAGACCCATCAGGTTTGGCAACAATTGTTCAACATGCACACTCAGTCCCAATAATTAAAACTGTGTGGTTTGCACCTGCCAAAGACACACTATTGAAATGCACTGAAACTAGACGAATTCCTGACCCAAATGCGATAATCCTCTGCCCTGGAAGCTTTGAAAAGCTGTGGTCAGCCCTTTCCTGAAGAAGACGGGAGCATCTTCCAGATACACGTCTGCTGCAGGGGCATCTCAACAGATACAGCACACATCGCCAAAGCTACGCGAATAAATGAGCCTCGTATGCATATTGAAGAGTGGCGGGAGGGCAAACACCTCCATATGTGCATGTAAGAAAGTTAGAATCGGAAACCCACACCTCTACGTGCTCTACAGAGAGGCGGGAGAAGGGCACCTCCTCAGGTCTGCTGTAGTGGCACTTGACAGATGCACTCCCATCAGTGCAGTATTGCTGGTGTGTTGCTGTATAAAGGGGTTGGATGCCAAGGACACCCCATAAGAAAGGTTACAGATGACTGGATAGAACACTCACCCAGCATGCAGATTAGAGATGTGGGCAAGAGCACAGTGCAATGTTCACTATTGCAAAAATCATCACACGCCGCCAGCCAGTGCACTATACAAGAGATGTGAGACAGATGGACCACTGTATGGGCTCTAGAGAAGGGTAGAAGATTAGAGGTTCTCCTGCAATAACACTGCAATCTGAAAGGCAAACTATCAAGGGGGAGGAGGCATAGGCATTCCCACACATAGACTTCAGAGAAGCAGGAGCACAGAAGCACCAACTCAATCTAAGTAGAACATGGTGGAAGGGTAGACAGAATCCAGGATGGTAGGAGAACATGGGCATTAAAAAGGGGTAGAATGGGAGGCGAAGCTGGAAAAGCCACTATAGAGGCGCTAGATGGGGAAAATCAAGTCACTTCACATGGATGCTATATTCACATAAGCTAGAAAGGTGTAAGAGTGCCCATGAAGCTTCACAGGTGAGATAAAGGGCAACAGAGGAAGATATGATAAAAACTGGATAGAAGGGCCGGTGCTACCAGCAGCTATTGTGGAGTGCTGGCACCACCCGGTGAGACATGTTGAAGGGAATTGACAACGTCACAGAATTTATATAGAGAAAATGGAAGGTCTATCAATATCAAGCATTCAAGCATGCTGTGCAGGGCTAACTCTGCATTTTATGTCCACTCAGATAATATATTGAAAGTAGAAATACAGAGTCTCTTACTTCCAAAATGTGGGCAATAGTAAGGTATAAAAGGGGCATTTCTACCAACAGGTGTGATGGAGACATAGGAGAGCGAGTGGACGTCAGCTCGTGCTCGATTGATGGGTAGGTTAGTTGGAGCTTGGATACCCTCGCGGGTGATTAGCCACGCTCTACAAATCCCAGTTGATTGATTGATTGATTGAGTTGTAGATGTTTGAACGGTAGAAGAGCCTTGTTATAGAGTCCCAGGAGCCACAAACAACCACACCTCAGAGCCACAGGAGGGGAAAGACACTTAGGATGATTATTATAAAGGTATATATAATGTTTTATTGGAACAGCAGATATGGGTACTAAATAAGACGTTACATAGAACTTGGGCTCGCTGGGGTGCTACAGAAGGGGTAGAAGGAAGAGGCACATTTAAAGCAGTGGCTGAAAACTATCAAAAAGGAACAAATGGTAATGCTTGGCAGTACCCTGTGGCACACAACTTCCAATTGATGAAGCGAAGAATCACTTGGAGTCAGTAAAAGAGGGTCTGAAAGCAGTTGTGACCACTCCTCATCCACAAGAAAAAGAGGCATGGGGAGCACATAAAAGGAAGGGCACAATGAGCGGAAAAAACAGGGAGATAAATCATCAAGGTGCGACACATCTTTCAGCAGAAGAAAGAAGCGAAGAGGGATACAGAGAAATGACCACCGGTGCTGCATCGAGTGATGCTAGGACATGAGCAGAGCCCTAGGACCAGTTAGGCTGAGACATCAGTGAGGTGACCGGCCCAACAGTAGAGGTAATTTGGCTCCAGAGGTGGAAGTTGCAGAATGAGAACCTTATAGGCAGTGGCTCACAATGTGAGAGGGATGTAGGAGGAACCTGAGGAAAATATGTGTATCCCAGTAAACTGATGTTTAGTTTGCATGGATTACTGTTTAGTTGAGGTATTTGCAAGGGTCCAGGGAAACCAGGAAGCTTGACTGCTAAGGGATGTGAGGAGCACTGGGGGTCCTGGAGAGGTAGTAAGAACAGCGGTTAATTTCTCATGGCGATGAGGAGCCAGTCGGAGAGGATATAGGGACATTCAAGATTCTGTATGACATCAGGGGCCAAAACTATTCTTCAAAAACTGCTAGAGTGAATGCTGGGCTAGAAATAAAATGGTGGTTCTAATTCTGTTGTAGGAGCACACCTAAAGAGGGGTGATGCAGGGAGATTCAGACCAAAACACTACAATATTCAGATAGCCGCAACCCTTACAAATTAAACATGTAGGGTAGTGATTCTCTGAGGAACACAGTGGGGCTAACTGTACTTGAGGCCAGGGACAGACCTCCACAGGAAATATATTTTAGTAAAATGGTAGAGGGTGCATGAAATTATCACTATGCGTTTAGTATGTGCACCAAATCCGGTGCAAGACCACTTCCTGACTGTAATGCCACAGAAGGTCAAAGTCTTTGCAGTGCGGAGGATAATCTTGGGAGGTAGTTCAGTCAATGCATGAAGGGCAGGGTGGATACAATGGGCATGCGTTATAAATCAGAGGGAAACAGACATGTCACACACATCAATGCAAGGTCTGGGGGAACATGGGGTTGATTGATATATGGTGGGTTCTAAGACGTTGGACATTGGAAGATCAAGCACTATACCTATTTCTAATATATTGGCATATTTAGATCCAGGGGAATTTGCTGAATTGACATCTTAGCGGACAGTAGGGTACATACCATATCTGGCCATATCCAACCCTGCCAAGCATATCACTTAGAGAGTGTAGGTGGTCCTTTGAGATCGGAAATAAAGAATGGGCAGCTGCTTATTACAGGATAGAGCCAACAGGTGTGCGATGTCCCAATCATTCTGAATGACGACACAGGGGAGGTATCATATGAGACCCTTCGGAAAATGCTGTAGGCATTGGTGAGGAGGAAAATGATGGCACTAGTGGCAATCACCAAGAGAACGGAGGCTGAATCAGCAGCCCTTGGTAAAAGTGTGTGAAATGTATTCAGTAAGAGGTGATTGAAAAGGGAGTGACTAGGTACAATCCTAGTCCATCCCATTCTAGTCCCCACCATCCAGTTCATTTCTTATGTTGGAAGGGTAGTGGGAGTGTGGTTGTTGCTGAGCTGCTCTTTCCCACGCTCTCTCCCTTCTCCCTTCCCACCTTCAAACCAAAATGGATCAATCTGGTAGGCAAGGTTAGGAATGAGCAGGGGCTATCATATCTACCCATAGCCTCTCCCTTGAGCTCGGTCATTGAATTGACCTCAGAGGTCCTTGTGAATCATTGCATGGTCCATCCGTTATGTGAGCGATGTCATTCATGCCATTACACACATTTTCATACAGCTGCCCAGAAAAGAACACCATGCCGTCTCTTTGCGAATTTGTTGTTGCTCAGAAGGAATCTTGCGCCTTCCACCATTCACACTATGAAGAAGAGCTTGTTCCCCATCAGTGGAATAAACAAATGTAAAAAAACAGCCACCAGCCTCTGAGGAGGATGGCTGTACAAAATGGTGTATATATACGTGATAAGGGCACCTGGACAAAACATTTTTATGAAAAAGCAGAACTTAAAGCCCTTTTGCGATTGGTGAAGGAATTAGCGAATGCCATAGTATAGGATTCAGGCAATGACAACATTGTGCAAATACGTTGACTGTAAGAGGATACCAAGAGGCCTTCACATCTTAATAATGCCTACACAAAATTTTCTGAATTATGACCTCTTTAAACATTGACAAACGGATACTATGGAGTGTTCATTCAAGCTAATGAATACACTAATCAAACATGCAGAGAGAGAGCTTTAAAAAAAAACTGGGATAATAAAAAAACTTAAGCAAAAGCTGGAAAAGCACAAACTAATGTTAGACATCAAGAGTGCTCCAAGCATCACAGATAAAAAAATTAATAAACCTGAGTCAGATGTCCAAGCAAGGAAGGTGAGACAATTTATTAGGAAGAGGCTTCACTAACAATAGTAGGATCTACACGTTCACCAGAATATTGGGCTCCATAACAAGCAGGAAATATATGGATAAAGCCCTAAAGCCCTAGAGCAGAGAGGCATATAAGATACTGAAGAGAGCTCTGAGGACAGCTCTGCAAATGAAGGTACATCACCCTAGAGTCTTGATCTTTTTAGGAGAAATGAAACTTTACCAACTGGCATCCGGCAAAGCGGAAAAGGGGGCCTGAACAGAAGAGGCAAAAGAGGGAAAGAAATCCAGAAAAGTAAGTTAGGATGGAAAGAAAAGGCGAGGAAGAGGAGTATAGAGATAAGGAAGGTGAAAATGTGAGATAACTTCAATTCTTTGAATTACAAGGTACTCACTAGAAATGTAACCTATTGTCCGGAGGCCAACTGTAGTAATGAAGCCAATCCAAGTAGTGTTGAGTTGGTAGTTTATTAGCTACATACAGAGCAGAGAGACAGGACCCACTCTGCCAACAGCTCCAGTCTGAATGTCATCACACATTCCCTGGTAACCATGTGAACATTCTAGAATACTAATACATCAGAGTGCAGGTAGGCTGCAACATTAACAAATTACACATGTTACAATACAACATATCTTCTCTTCCTCTAAAAAAAACAAAAAAAAAATAAAATAAAATAAAATAAAATAAACACAAATTCATACAAAGTTCATGACCTAAATCTAGCGGGCTTAAGAACTTTCCTTGTTAAAATAAACACAAATTCATACAAAGTTCATGACCTAAATCTAGCGGGCTTAAGAACTTTCCTTGAGCTCTTCCTCAATTGAATTTGATCACACACAGGAACAGAGCTACTTGACGGACAAGGGACCACATCAGAATCCCGAACTTTAACCACTCTATTGAGATTCCACCAATGTCCCCCGTCAACCATCACGGCATTACCAAGAATTTTGATGACTTTAATAGGACGACTAAATTTGCTGTCACCCTTCTTAGCATGAATACCGCTTTTGATTTTAACAGAATCACCTACTTCTAAAGAAGTCACTTTAACACCCTTGCGGGAATCAAACCAAACTTTTTGTTTGGATTGTGAAGCAGACAGATTCTCACTCACCATAGATAGTAAATGAGCGACATCTGATTCAGACCTAACCCATTTATTCATCCAAGCAGGTCTGAAACTGGAGTTGGGTTTACGTCCTCTTAACACCTCAAAGGGTGATATTTTTGTAGCAGAATGGGGCGTGGTTCTGTAAAACCAAACCATGGCATTAAGTGCTTTGCAAACATCATGTCCACCAGCTCTAGCCCATTTAACACATTCTCCTACTACTCGATTCATCCTCTCCACCAAACCATTGCTCTGTGGGTGATAAAGTGAGCTCTTATGATGTTTTATCCCACAGTCTTTTAGAAAAGAC
This sequence comes from Triturus cristatus, assembly GCF_964204655.1. NCBI lineage: Eukaryota > Metazoa > Chordata > Amphibia > Caudata > Salamandridae > Triturus > Triturus cristatus. The sequence goes on along the minus strand of NC_140582.1, from coordinate 1,098,806,238 downwards.
TCAAATTCAGTACTGATAAATTGCTTCCCGTTGTCTGAAATTAATATTTCTGGAAACCCCTCTCTCAACCACACATCCTTGAGAAAATCTATGATCGCCAATGAGTTGGCATCTTTCACCAATTTAATCTCTGGCCATTTAGAAGTGTAATCCATAAGGACAAGTATAAAACGAGAACCTCCCGGGAGGACCTCGTAAGGACCCATCACATCAATTCCCAATTTGGACCACGGGCTTTTTGGGCATTCAATGGGCATTAACGGAGGAACAGCCACTTTCAAACTCTTGTCAGCAGAGCTACAAACACAACAGTTGGCCACCATAACATCAATTTCGGAATCCATCCCTGGCCACCAATACACATCCCTGATGCGCCGCTTAGTAAGCGTTGAACCCAGATGGCCCTCATGAGCTCTTTCAATAACAGTTTTGCGAAAACAAGTAGGAGGAACAAATTTGTCATTCCTAAGTAATAAACCATCTTCAATGGAAAGTTCATCCTCAACCTTCCAGAAAGGTTGCAGGGCAGGAGAAAGTGCTTTTTCTCTTGGCCACCCATTCTTGACAAAATGAGTTACTTCACATAATACATTATCTGACCCCATTGCTTGTTTCCAAGAATCCTCTGAACCAAGATTTAAAACAGGTAAATCCAGTACAGCAACCAAACAATCATCACAATCCTCATTAACAAATTCCTCCAGACTCACATCGTCCATCTCACTGTGCTTGATGGGAAAACGGGATAGAAAATCCGCCCTCCCATTTTTCCCACCAGGAATATGTTGTACCGAAAACTGATACTGAAGAAGTTTAGTGACCATGCGCATAATTCTGGGAGAACAGCACTTGCTCAAACTTCCACCCAAGATATTTACCAATGGCTTGTGATCTGTCAAGAGCATAAACCTTTTCCCCCAAATATACGGCCTAAACTTTTCAATGGCCCATGTACAGGCAAGTAACTCCTTTTCAATAACCGAATACTGAAGTTCAGGAGTCCTCAGAACCCTTGACGCAAAACAAATAGTGTGTTCAAGATTATTTACCATTTGAGTCAATGTCGCACCCAAACCCACCTGACTTGCATCAACAGTGACACAGCATGGCAAACTCGGGTCAAACGGTTTGAGTACAGGACCTTCACTCAAAGTAGTTTTCACAAACTTAATAGCCACAGAACAATCATGACACCAATCAAATTTGACCCCTTTTTTTAAGAGATTGCTTATAGGCCGGACAATAGTGGCAAAATTTGGTATAAATTGAGAGTAATACTCACATAGACCCAATAGTGACTTAACCCCTGCTTTATCTATTGGATCCGGCGCCTCCACAATAGCTTGGAGTAGACCCGGCCGTGGACTGACTCCTTCATGGGAAATAACATGTCCCAAATATTCTACTTTAGAACACAAGAATTTACACTTGGATTCTTTAACAATCACACCGCGTTTTTTGAAGAGGGTCAACACTTTATCTAAAGCAAGATCGTGAGATGAAATATCTTTACCAAAAATCAGAACATCATCCTGAAATACAAGGACACCATCAAGATCTCTAAGCATGTTCCCCATTATCCTCTGAAAAACGGAGGCTGCAGACGCTAGTCCAAAAGGCATGCGACAGTAACGAAACGTACCTAAAGGCGAAACAAACGTAGTTAGATGTCGTGATTCAGGATCCAGTTCTACCTGATGGTATGCACTGGCTAAATCTAATTTAGAAAAATACCGTGCACCTTTTGTTGAAGCAAACAAATCACTGATTTTGGGTAAGGGGTGGGAATCTACCCAAATCTCTTTATTTAGGGACCTCAAGTCGACACAGACACGAAGATCCCCTCCCCTTTTCCTCGCGACAACTAATGGAGAAAGCCATAACGAAGAGTCTGTAGGCTCGATAATTCCTTTGGCACACAAGTCTTTTAATTCCTTTTCCAAATCGTCCCTAACACTAAAAGGAACACCTCTTAGTTTGTGTTTGATGGGGAGAGCACCTTCTTTTACAATAATCTTGTGTCTAAAACCTTTAATCTTCCCCAGTTTACTACTGAAAACCTCAGGATACTTTTCTTTCCATTGAGAACTAGAGTCTTCACAATCCACAACTAACACTTGTTCTTTTTCACCTGGTCTCAATATTATTCGAAAAAGGCCTTGGTGAAACCACCCTAGAATATTGAGACCTTTTACGGCAACATAAACTTTCCCTTGAATCCTCCTCCCTCTGAACTGCAATTCGTCTTCAAAATATCCCAAAAGATCTATTTTACGTCCTTCGTAGGAGACAGGAGAACGATCAGGAGGACATAAGGGTTGAGAACCCTGCCATGTTTCTTCAAACAATTTTTGAGTAATCATAGTGATCTTTGCCCCAGAATCAACCAACAACTTTACAGTGCGTTCTCCAATCGTGATATCAACAATGGGGTCAATGCATGAAGAAGGATCGCCAGTGACAACATTTGGGGAGCATTTGGAATTGATTGAGTCTGACTCATTCTCATTCCACACAACAGAGACAACTTCCAAATCTGATTCTGCGTCAGACTCCACACTACAAACAGCAGGTTTACTTGTATTTTTCTTTTTTAAACAAACTTTCGCAAAATGCCCCATCTTTTTGCAGTAATTACACATAACATTGTTTGCAGGACACCGCGAGCCTTTACTATGAGGAGGGTTCCCACATCTGATACACATATTTTTAAAAGAAGTTTTGGTAGGATTATTAAAATCTGTGTTAGACTTTGGAGATTGCTGAACTAGCTGTGCAGGTTTACCACGAAGTTTTGAATTACTATTAGTGCTAACAGCATTAATGGTATCTTGTGGTTTGTCATCAAGCTCTTTAATAGAAACCATAGAGATCTCTATGCTTTTGGCAATTTTTATGATTTCATCTAGAGATGGATCCCCCAAGGTTAACAGTTTTTGACGAATATTTTTATCTTTGCATTGGCACACAAACTGATCCCTAATTAATTGATCAGTGAAATTTTCAAATTTGCACTCAGCTGCCAATCTGCGTAAAACTGATATGTAACCATCAACATCCTCCCCTTCCATTTGTTTTCTTTTGAAAAACTTATGCCGCAATACCATAAGGCTAGGCTGCTGATCAAATCTTGTTTTTAATTTGATAACCGCCTCTTGATACTCGTCAATACCATTTAATTCATCTTCAGAGAGAGATGGTAAGTGTTTATGAATTGACCTTCCTTCAAATCCTAAGGAGTGTAGGAGAAGACATTTTCTCCTCTCTGCACTAAAACGTAACGCACCAATGGCTCCTAGATAAGTTTGGAAAGCATCATGCCAGATTTCCCATCTAACAGGAGGATCGCCTGGTGATTCAAGGAATGACGGTGGAGGGTTAACAGATTGCATGGTGCACAATTCGACTAAAGATGGAACAGTTGGGAAAGAAATGGTGTCTGATTATAGCAACTCAATAGTAAAAAAAAAACTCAAAAGGGGTATCAGAAGTTGCATTCATACATTAGTAACCCAGAAGAATAGAACAATTTTACTAAATATTGTCACCAATAAAACAACACACATGTAGTGGTAAAAAGTATGATGTGCGTGTCACCGAATGTCAGTAACACGCAAATGTTTCTCCCTTATCGTTCTCCTGTGCAACGTTCTGAAATGGTGTGCGAATCACCGAATTTTAGTGAACGCGACAAAAAAAAAATCACTCGGTGTGCGTGTCATCGTACATCGTGTCATCCGATGTTGTGAACCAGGAAGGTGTGCGTATCACCGCAAAGCTGAGACACGCGTTGCCAAGGAGACAACAAATTTGTAAACAAAGAAGGTGTGCGTGTCACCGCAAAGCCAAGACACGCGTTGTCAAGGAGATGACAAACAAAGCTTTCCTCCAATCACCGAGTTCGTCAAAGATGACGTTAGACGTACAGCACGTTGAGCAGGAAGAATGCTGATGCTGGCATGGGTCTTCGAAACTGGAACACGATGAGCGCGATGCTGCAAAGTGCGAGGGCACAGAATGGCGTTTTTTGAAAGAAGCCAAAGGTGAGCGCGAGCAAGTATTAACAACAGCTGATATTGCGTAAACTTCTTTTTTAAGGAAATAAACGCTGAAACTTGCAGGCAGTATAGAAAGTAGGCACAATAAAGCCGCAGACTCCCATCAAAGCGCAGCACCCAGCGTCAATAACTGCAAACTGTAATCCAAGCTCCCCGTAACAGTCAATATTGAAAAAGAGGAAACTCGCTCTGTGTTCCTTTAAAATGTCTTATGTATTCCTTAAGGGAACTGTCTCTACACGAAAATAACAAGGCAGCGCAGCTTAACAGAAAAAGTACCTTTACCAGAAGACAGAAAGAGTTCTTCTTCAATTGAAACGGATTCTTGATTGAAGAAAATTTCTGAATAAAAGGTTCTCCAATGGCTGCATGGGTTCTTGTATGTAGCTAAGATCGTCGCCAATATTTTGTAGTAATGAAGCCAATCCAAGTAGTGTTGAGTTGGTAGTTTATTAGCTACATACAGAGCAGAGAGACAGGACCCACTCTGCCAACAGCTCCAGTCTGAATGTCATCACACATTCCCTGGTAACCATGTGAACATTCTAGAATACTAATACATCAGAGTGCAGGTAGGCTGCAACATTAACAAATTACACATGTTACAATACAACACCAACATAGACTTAGCCAATATAGGAATTGATCTTTAGGGGTATGCTACAAAATTAAAACTAACAAAGCTATTTTTACACCCATACAAGAAGAGCAACGCAGAAGGAACAATTGCTAATGTCAGTCCTAACTTTTAAAGGATATTCCCTATATGGAGAAGGAATCAAATAGAAGGATGGATTCAGTATTGGTGTAGAATATGTCCGATCTGGAACTATGAGAGGCAGCTGGTATTGTTTCCAGACAGTAACATATAGGGGGCCTAGATGTGGACAGGATGAATAGGAAGGGTCTGTACCCAGCCTCACTTACACTTCAATGGAATTTGCCTTCTGCATACACAAAGGAACCTGACACCAGGCCTTTCCTGCCTTTGCCATCTTGAGACAGTTTGGTGTTTGACAGGGAAAGGGGAAGAACTTTCCAGAACCAGATGTGAAGGTAGGACTTGGAGTCACCCCCCTGCTCCCCCACATAAAGGCAGGCACCAGGTATACATATTGAACACTCCTGGACCTTTGGAAGTTACAGAAGAAGATCTGTCCTGCAACCAGAGAACAGCCCTGCTGCTTGAAGGACTGCCTGGTTTTCTAAGAAGGAAGACTTAACCTGATTGCCTCCATCCCAGGCTACTACAAGGGTCAGTTGGCTGACATCCTGTGTGAGCTACAGAGAAAATACAATCTGTTCCTGCAACTACCCAGCTAGCCTGCTGCACCGTACTTGTGAAAGTAACTTTTCAGTGGCTCTAACATGATCCTAAATCTGAAGTACATTCCATCGCAGTTGGCCTACACTTGTGACTTTCCCCTGGTCTGTCACTACCAGATGACCAGAAGTAGAGATTTGTGCTTTTAGGTGCTATTGAAATTCAATGTCTCTGGTTCTACTTGTTGGAATTTTCTTGCTCTAGTAGAATTTTATTTAATAATATTTATTATATTTTCTAAATTGGTTTAGAATTTTTCTTGTGCTGTAATTTTACTTTTTTGTGTGCTGAATAAACACTTTACACATTGCCACTAAGTTAAGCCTGTGTGCTATGGTGCCAAGCTACCAGAGGGTAAAGCACAGGTTAATTTAGTGGCTTTTGTTGTTCACCCTAACAAGGATTGTGGTTGTTGCTTGATCAGGGTTTCCACCCCTTGAAATGAAATGGCCTCACTTTCACACCCACAGATGACCTTTTTATTATATAGTCACATGAAGGTAAGAATATGGTTAATATCAAATTATAGGCAGGGCAGTAGCCACAAGACGGGCACACGGGCAGGTCCCTTCTTTATTTCTTTTTGTGGGCCCCCCTTAAAAATAGACAGATTTCCTGTTATTTCATTTCAGCAACAAGACCGGACTGGCAAACTTAATAAAGGGGAATCTCTGGCATTGAGGCTGGTTTGAGCCTCCTCACGCTGCTCACAGGCATCTGATACAATCAATTAAAATGTTGCAGTGGGGCTCTGTATTTCTCACAACCACCGATGCATTTTCAGAATTCATTATCTGCTTTAACTGTGCACGTGCAGCAAGCATACTATAAGCTGCCCTATGAGCTAAATGTTGGGTATTAATCACTGTCTATTTTGCAATTCATAATCTTGTTTTACTCACTTTTACTATGTATTTAGTTTCAACAGGTTTATTTAACCATGCAAATAAATACTTAGGGCCTCATTACGATGGCAGAGGGCCCGCCACTGTCAAGCCATCGGTGGCGGTCCTACCGCCATCGGACCCTGCATGACCACCCACCGCATTATGATGGCGGGCAGGTGGAGAGACCAGCAACCACACATCCGACTAGCTCAAGGAGCCTGTCGGTGCGTCGTTGGGACTGCAAGGCCTACAATAGTGGCACCGCCATAGGGATTACAATGTCCCTCTCTGCCGGCCGTTTCATTGAGGTTAACCCACCATGAAAAGGCAGGTGGAAAGTGATTTGGGGGCCCGTAGCGGGCCCCCATTTTCTCATGGCCCTCCGATATGGACCCTGCGGGGCACCTATGGTGCCCACCTTACATATCCCAGAGAACAATGTTCACAAGGAACTTATTTTTCAAAGCAATCTACCATCTGCAAGCTGAAGTTTACTTGCTTAGATTTATTCTTAATCATACATTTTCAATTACAACCTTCCTAATGGGGTTATGGTAAAAATACCTAAGAATATCTGTACACAATAATTTACGTGGATTCTTAAAAAACCCAACACAACAGTTAACGCTTACTTCAGCCGAAGTAAGTGGAATTATATTCCGCAATCACAATTTTACCACATATGTATTTCCTTATACATGGCCGAAATGGAACGTTTACATTAGTGGCACTTTACAAGTGAAATGTGAGCCCCAGTGAAGTGACCATAACCTATCTTAGAGAGTGCTAAGTGAAAATATGTGTAAAAAACAGGAGAAAAGGTTATTGGTAAATATCCAAAGGGCGAGCTGTATGTAATGGAAAATGATTCATTCAGGTTCTCTCCTTTGTTAATGTCGACGGCGTTTCGACCCTCTCTACATATCCCTGCACCATGGGGCAGGCATATGTGCAATTTGTTTATTTAGGACTGCGACCTGTGCTGCAGCCCGCAGCACACACGACAACACACAAAAAACAGATTGCGACCATCTTGATGGCGGTCGCATCCTAATCCTGATGGCAGGACCACCGACAGCTAGTCTATCGGTCTTGTTCCTGACAGGATGGCGGGCGGACGCTCATCCGACCACCATCATAATCATGCCCTTACTTACTTACCATGATCTAAATGACTGCCTACCCATTGAGAAATTGGGTCTCAGTGAAATGAGGAGGAAAGCCGGAGAACTATGTGGTACATCTTTCTTTCTTCTACCCTCCCCTTCTCTCCCTCCTTTCCCCTCGTGCTCTGTCCTTGGAACATGGAACCGTGTACCTGCGTTGTACGATTTAGATTCCATGTTTCAGAGCCCTTATTCTACAGTTACTGCCTTTGCTTTGATTGCATAGTTGTACTGTGCCGGGCTCATAATAAACTTTACCCTTATTCACCGGAGCCTTGCGTCATTGCAAATGGCGACGACTGGAAGAATACTTCGCCTGCTACAAATTTCCTGCGGCACAGATACAGCGCTGTCACTTTTCTGTGTTATACAAGCACATGATGATTTCTCTTTTGCTTTTGTACAGGTAGGACGCCTGTTCACACTACGGTGACAGGCACACCGTACTCTAACTCTTATACTTTAACTCTGGGATACCTTGCATTTTAGCCTGTTTCTTTATGGTGACAGGCACACCTTGACTATTTATACACTTGTTATGCAACATGTCAACTTATTAACCTCATTGTTTTAAGGCTGTTTTAAGTATTATCTACTTCTAAAGACTACATTCTGGTCACTGTTGCTTTATAATTGTTACCTTTTGTATATATTGTGTCTACTATATTATTACTATGCAGTTACATTGGATATATTGTGTCTACTATATTATTACTATGCAGTTTGATCCACCAAGTAAGTTTCTGCAAAGCAAAGGGGAACCACCCATTCCATGGAGGGAAGAGGAGTTTATCACTTATTCAAAGGCAATTGATGGCAAACGCATGTCAGCTGAGAGAAAGAAGAGCATTTTCCTTCATTGTTTAGGTTCTGAGGGACACGTAGTTTACAGGACTCTCCCTCCTGTCAGGTCTGGAGGTGATTATAATGCGTACTATAAAACCATTTTGCATATTGAGAACAGATTTAAACCGACTACTAGTGTTGCCCTTAATAGGTTTAAGTTTTACACTAGAGCCCAAGAAGAAGGAGAAAGTTTTGATGAGTTCCTTACTGCCCTCCTTGCATTGTCTTTGCATTGTAACTTTGGTTTGATCTCCGATGAGATGATCAGAGACCAAATCATTATTCATGTGAGAATTAAAAAAGTTCAGGAGCAGCTTTGGATAATGGGCGACCCTAACTTGGAGGCTGCCATCAGCACTGCCAAGGCTTTGGAAGAGTCGGAAAAGTGGATGAAGTCCCTCACCAAAGAAGTTAAGCCTTCCACTTAAAGTGAAGTGAGTAGTGTCACTCCTAGCACTTCTAAATGCCCATACAATCCCAACTTCAAGAATAATTCTAATCTCAAAAGTTTTTACTGCTACAGGTGTGGTAATCCTGGCCACATAGCCTCTTTTCCACATTGTCCTGCCATTGGGAAAGAATGTAGTAAGTGCAGATATTTGGGCCATTTCTCTAAAATGTGCAAGGTTCCGAATACGAAGAAAAGTGCCTCTGGTCCTTTGGTGATGATGTCCAGTGTGATTTAGAGACTGGAATTGTAGTTTCCATTCAAGAGCTTATGGCGGACTCTGGGTCACCTTGGACTATTATCACAAAGCAATACTGTTCGGAATCTTTTGGCAACTTACTTCATTTAAGCTCTTTATGTAAACCTGATTTTGTGGCACAGAATTTCGATGGCTCCAATATTGAGTTTATAGTTTTCAAAGAGGTGTTTATTGAATTCAAAGAAAGCAGTGCTTTTATTAAGCTTCATGTGGCCCTCAAAGGTGTAAATGTGTTAGGGTGGCGTGACCAGGCCAAGCTTGGTATGTTGTTAAATCCCAGGGAGAAAGATCCTGTGTCTGTTCTTGCTATAACTTCTTCCTGTGCTGATGATTTTACAAAATTGTTTCCAGACGTATTTTCGAAGAACTTGGAAAGCTTAAAGGCTTCAGCCGTAGGATAAAAGTTAGAGAGGGATCTGTACCCATTAAGCTAAAGCTCAGAGGGGTCCCCATCAGTGTTAGGGCCGAGTTAAAAATAATGTTGGATGACATGGTTAAAGGTGGTGTAATTGAAGAGATTGAGTCATCTGAATGGGTTTCTCCAATTGTTTTGGCCTAGAAACCTGACAAAAGCCTTAGGCTGTGTGTTGACATTAGAGCGTTGAATGCCAATTTGGTTGTTGATTGCCACCCTCTTCCTAATATCAAGAAGATGGTGTGCATGTTGGATGGTGCCTGCATTTTTTCCACTCTTGACCTTTGCTCTGCGTACCACCAAATTGAGCTCACTGGTGACTCCAAACACTTCACTTTTTTTATCACTCCCCATGAATTATTTCAGTTCAAGAGGATGCCTTTCGGCCTAGCATCGGCTGCATCAGTTTTCCAAAGGGCCATGTACCACATTTTTAAGGTTGTCGGTAATTTTGTGAAATGCTTCCAGGGCGACATCCTCATTTTTTCCAAGAATAAAGATGATTATTCCCACCATGTCAAGGAGGTTTGCCTAAGGTTGGTAAAGAGTGGTTTGACACTTAAGGCTGGGAAATGCAAATTCTTCCGCAAGTCGGTGGGGTATCTTGGTCACACTCTCTCGGGTGAGGGGTGGTGCCCAAAAAGTAATTGGTTGATGCCATCATCAATGCACCTTCTCCTGACAACAGAGAGAAACTCCTCTCATTTGGGGGTCTGTGTGAATATTATAGTAAAATCATACAGAATTCTGCCACCAAGATGGAGCCCCTCAGAGAATTGACCAGGAAGTCCACCGAGTTTGTGTTGTCGGATAGACAGGAAACAGCTTTTAAACAAATCAAAAGTGAGATTGTGAATGTCCCCACTCTCAAGTCTTTTTGCCTAAATAAAAGATGCATCATTATCGGTGATGCTGGCCTTTACATTCTGGGGGGGTACTTAGCCAATGCTCTGCGAAGGAAGAGTGGTGTGTAGCTTTCACATCTAGGACTCTCTCGGCTACTGAGAGAAGGTATGCTGTGATCGAGTGGGAGTTATTAGCATGTATCTGGGCCATAGAACATTTGCGCAACTATGTGTGGGTAAACAGGTTTCTTCTTAGGACTGATCATAAGCCCCTCATCGGCATCTTATCTTCGGGAGGTGGGGGAGGTTGAAACTCTACTGCTCGTATTGCTCGGCTCACGTCCAGACTACAAGAGTATGATTTTGAGGTTGTGTATGTCCCCGGAAAATGCAATGTTACTGCTGATTTCCTCTCCAGACTGCCTTGTTCCGATGATTGTGTTCTTTCTGATGAACAAGATGTAGACATAGTTGCCACTGTTAAGGATTTTGTCTCTGAAGAGTTTTTGAGTCTGTCTGAGTCAGAATGGGTGACTGAAATGAATAATGACGCTGTGTGTCAACTTGTTGTTGAATGTTTGAAAAGGGGATGGCCTAAAAAAAAGTCTGCCACTGCTGATATTGCCCCTTTTTGTCAAGTTTCTGACAAGATTGAAGAGGATGGCGGTCTACTCTTCAAAGGGGGAAAGATCATCCCTCCTGTCTCCATGCAGAGTAAGATTTTGTTACTTGCCCACCAGGGACATCTTGGTATGTCTTCAATGAAATGCCTTATCAGGGCCAATTTTTGGTGGCCTGTACTCAACAAAATGGTCGATAGAACCGTTAGGGAATGTCCTGAGTGCATCAGTAGTAACAAGATGCTCAAGGTTTCCTCTGCTCCTCTCAAACGTGTCTCTTGGCCTGAGTTTCATTGGGAAAAAGTAGCCTTTGACATTTTTAGGCCCTTTCAATCACTTACCTTATGATGCACATTTTGCTCTTGTGGTGATTGATTACCATTCTAAATGGCCAGAGGTAAAGTTTGTGGCAAGTGCCACCATTCAAGTCATCATTACCTTCTTCAAAGAGGTCTTTGCGTGTGAGGGGTCCCCGAGGTCCTTGTGACGGGTAACGGGGTACAACTCACATCACAGGAGATGGAGAGTTTCCTCCGCATGTGTGGTATTAAGCATATGACCACATCCCTTTATGAACCAAGAGACTGGCCAAGTGGAGTGATTCAACCAGGTTCTAAAGGATGATATTGATTCGGCTTGTAAGTCCAATGAGTCCTGGAGGGATGTGGTAAGAAAGAGGTTGTGGATGTACTGCATCACCCCCCACTCGGTTACTTGGGTAAGTCCTTTCAGACTTTTGAAGGGCAGAGAACCTATTTCTGATATCTGCCTGTGGTGGATCAAGAGAGTTAACAAGGCTGTCGACTGTGTTGTTTTGGATCTTGTCGCTAAGCGTGTGGAAGTTAAGCAGGACAAGATGAAAGCGTTGTTTGACTCGAATATGAATGTAAGAGTTCCTGACTTTACTGTTGGTGAGTGGGTTAGGATTAAAAAACCTGGTTTCTTGGCTAAAGGAATTTCCAAGTTTGGTCATCCCATCAAAATTGTTAAGGTTTAAAACAATTTATCATGCCTTTAAATTCTTTTCTCCTCCTGGCCGAATGAGCAGACATGTCTGAAAAGATTTTAAACAAAAAATTGTCACTTGTCTGATACCCTTTCTCAATGATCGCACAAGTTAGAATTTTCTCCTTTGTTCTAAAATCCCCAAAATTTGCAAGGATTGTTCTAGGATATTTAGCATTCGGATATTGAAATGCCGGAACTCGATGTGCACGCAAGATCGTGAGGTCCGTCTTCTGCGTAATATGGTCTGGGCATACATATTTGGTGATCAAATCCGTGCTGACTTTATCCATTGGTTGCCCTTTTTTGAAACTTTCCGTAACTCCAGTAATGCGTAAATTACATCTTCGTACATGGTTTTCGGCATCATCTACCTTTGACTGGAGATTTACTAACTCAGATTGCAGTTTATTTATCTGATCTGTTTAGACATGTCTGCTCATTTGGCAAGGAGGAGAAATGTTTTTAAAGGCATGATAAATGGTTTTCAACAAGCTGGGGCCCCTGCAGGACTATTTCAACAGTCAAAGCTGAAAGTATTTCACAAAGGGAAAGTCCTTATATTTCAATCAGTTCAAGAGACTCAGGAGCTCCTCTATTCTCTGCAACATCCAGGGAAGGCGGCCTCAAAATTACTTTATTGTCATAGTCTAGTGAAATGTAGCTAATCTAAGTGATTTTTGTTTGTGTTCTTACTTCTTCCCTTTTTCTTGTTGTGTTTTCAGACTACCAGTGGTTGGCTTACCACCTGGGAGCCATGTCACAGCACCTCAATGTTGGGAGGTGGGAGGGGTCACTTGGGGGAGATGGGAGGGCTTTAGGCGCACGGGGGGGGGTGTGGGCGCCTCAGCGAGCCCCAGGTGGGGGAGGCTCCACGAGGGAGGGGACCCATGGGAGTGGGCAGAAGGGGTCCACAAAGGGTAGGGGGCGGGAAGGGAGTGAGGGTCACAAAGGGCAGGGGGGTGAAAAATATAAAATGTAGTGAATTTCGACAGGTAATGCAAAGGATCAAGAAACTATATTTTTCTCTCTTATTCGTAAATGACTTCTAGACTATTAAAGATTATTTCCTGTAATGTGAATGGGTTTAATAATAGATTGAAGCGCCACTCTATGTTGGCCTGGTTTAAAACCTTCCAAGCTGATATAATTTTTTTACAGGAGACTCACTGCAAGGAGGGCTTGCCTAGGGATAAAACCCCTGCCTTTGTTCAATATGAATTCTTTGCATCTGCAAATGTGGCTATTAGAGGGGTTGCTATTTTAGTTAGCAAAAAGATACAGGGGGATATTATAATGGTACAGTAGGACAAGATTGCTCTAGGATAGGATAGGATAGGATATAGAGATTTTAAAGTGCTCGAATGCCGAAGCGTCTTGGCGCTGGTAAGTATGGGGAGGGAAAAACAGTCTTCAAATATAAGCTCCCTGAAAAAGCCAGGTTTTTAAAACTTTCCTAAAGCGTTGATGGTTATCTACTGATTTTAAAGAACAGGGAAGCCTATTCCAGAGTCCTGCAGCATGATTCGAAAAGGCTCTACCTCCCCATCTAGCTTTCCTCGTCCTGCTTACCTGGATGAGGCTCCGAGTGCTGGACCTTAGCACACGGCTGGGAGTATAGGGGTCAGTATTTTCAGGATGTCCTTCGCTCCACCCCCAAAAACAGCTTTGTGGACCAGGCATACGGCCTTAAATTCTATCCGTTGTTGGACGGGGAGACAATGTTGGGTTTTAATTCCCGCAGAGACAGATTGATCTCTGGGAATATCCAGAAGTAGTCTCGCCGCGGCATTTTGCGGAGGCTGCAGCCTATTAAGCTGTACCTTGTTTATCCCTAACAATAAGACATTACAATAGTCCAGCTTAGACAGCACAAGCGCCACCACGACAGTCTTGCGTAGCTCTGGTGTGATGAAGGGGAACTATGGATCTCCTCTGCTGCCATAAGCAGCGCTGATTCCGTCGAGTGTTGTGCACGAAAACCATGCTAGGTAGAGTCTAACAGATTATGGGAGTCTAGGTAGTCCATCAATGATCTGTTAACTGCTCTCTCTAAAATTTTAGCTGCAATAGGTAATGCAGCGATAGGGCGGTAGTTCTTAGGTACACGGGGATCCAGTGTGGGTTTCTTCAGTAGTGGTCTGATCGTAGCTATCTTCCAACTAGAAGGATAGCTACCAGACTCCAGTACTTGGTTAATTAGAGGAGCTAATTCGCCTGCAATTGTATCAGCAGCGAGGTGCAAGATTGAAGGGGGGCAGGGATCTTTAGGGGAGCCTGATTTGGTTAGAGTGATCAGTCTACAAGTTTCTTCTCTCGTTATTGGTGGAAATCTCCTTAGTCCAGGGTGAGTCATACCTCTATTTGTCAATGGTTGCCCTTGCTTCTCTGGGCCAAGGTGCAAATTCATGAGTTCTTTATAAATTAGCTGAACCTTTTCCTGAAAAAAGGAGGCTAATTTTTCGCACATCGCTTGATCAGGCTGAAATGTATTAGCCTGAGGTGGTTTTGAGAGTGCAGTTATTGTTTTTAAAAGCTCTTTAGTCGAGTTCCCTTCTTCCCTAATCCTCGTTGCATAGAATAAGCTCTTTGCGGCAATTATTGCATTTCTGTACTGTGAAAGGGCACAATTATACCTAGTTTATTTCTCCGAGCTGTAGTCCACCCTCCAAAGGCGCTCGGCCTTTCTGCCGGCTGTCTTTAGGGCCTTGAGTTCCCGACTATACCAAGGGGCGGACGGCTTAGATCTCCTGACGGATAGCAGCTTTTCAGGCTCTACCTCGTCGACTGCTGTCGCCAACCACTCGTTGAAAACCCGAACCGCCTCCGAATTGTCCTTACTGAGAGGAGGATGGGAATGGCCAAGTGCGGTAAATAGCCTATATGTACAAACCTTAGACCATTGTCTGATCTTTACCTTTGCCGGCTTTGGACAGAATAAAGGTGTTGGTAATCCTGATTTAATATTGAAATAAATTGCATTATGATCAGACCAAGGAAGAGCAATGATACTGGCCAGCTCCATCTCTATATTGTTAGCAAAAATGCCATCTAAGGTATGGCCCGCTCGATGGGTGGGACCACTGACTACTTGACTAAAGCCCAAGGCTGCCAAGTTATCGAGCAATTTGGTAGAATCTGGATGTTTGGTGAGTTCCAGATAGTAGTTGAAGTCACCAAGAAGAATAAAAGGCTGGGGATCCATATGGGATTCTAGATGGTTCATTAGCGCTTGTGGAAAAGAAGTCTTGGGCCCAGGTGGGCGATAGACAAGAAGGCCCTGAAACTTAAAGAAGTTCCCTAGATAGATGGTAAAATAAAGTGCTTCTGCCGGTAAGACTAGATGAGTTTCAACCCGTAGTTTTAGATGGGCTTAATGAATGACCGCTATCCATCCACCCCTCTTTCCTACTCTATCTTGTGCAGTAACCACATAGCCATTAGGTAGAGCTGTATTCCAGTCTGGACCGGAAGTACTATCGGTCCAAGTCTCGGTTAGGAAAATTAAATCTGGTAAAGTATTGTCGATCAGATCCGCGATCTGATATTTGTTTTTATGTACAGATCGAACGTTCAGAAGAATACAGCGTAAGGTTTGAGACTGGCCCATCTTACTATCTGTCCGGAAGTTATATCTAGAGGAGTCTTCTGACCAAGTTACACCCACCCTATCTAGAGAAATATCTGTCCCTGTGGTGTTCTGATTACTACCCAGATCAGAGCCCCCCTTTCTATCCAGTCTGATCTGATAGGCGCACTTAGTACAGACCAGCCCTTCCGTATGTCTGCTAGGTGAAGCCAGCTCATGAGCTTTACATGATGTCCTATCTAAGTCCACCAACTGTTGTCTACTATAAGTAGTTACCCTGAAAGGGGCAGGGGTCCTGGTGCTGCACGCGCTCCGGGTGCAGACGGGCGCAGACGGGCTTGCCTTTGGCGCGTCAGCTGCGCGCCCGCTGCGCGGATGCCCCAGCGCACCTTTTATGTGCATCTGGCAAGCAGAGAGCTAGCGCGTCAACCCAAGGAGCAATGCGGACCCGCCTAACTTGCGGGTTCCGCTAGGGTCGAGCGCCGCAAACAACAGGAAAAGCGCGAAACGATCAGGCAAGGAAGAAGCAGGTAACATACATTTAGTCCAATTAAAACTAAGTTAAAATTGGGTTAAAAACGTAATTTACAAGCGGTGTTGTGCCCTCATACCGCCGTACTAATATATGTGCAAAATATGTGTGCAAACACGCGTTAGCAGCAAAGAGGAGCTGTTAGGAAAGGTTAAAAAGATTACAAATCAAGGACTGGAACCCTCTTACTAACCCTGGCTACTAGCTCTGGCTGCAAATGAAGATCTGCAACCAAATATTTAATTTTGTTAGCTTTAATGGTCCAATAGAAGACTCGACAGAGTCGCCTCAGTCATTATACGACTTTGCTACTGCTCAAATAGGATATTTGGTCATTGGAGGAGACTTCAATTTGTTAATTAATCCAGCTATTTACTCGTCATGACCTAGAAATCTTAGTCTAAACCTAAATCTATCAGGTTATACAGAGATCTACTATGTGATTTGAGCTTTGGTTGACTGCTGGCGCCATGAAAACCCCAGTGAGAAGAAGTATACTTGCCACTCAAAGAGATATCATTCGTCCTCATGAATCAATTTTTTTCTTGTCTCTCATGCTCTCTTAGGTACCAAATCAGAGATCATTGAAAATCCTATTCCTGACCATGCATTAATTTTGGATCAATTTGTAATTCAAACTCAAGCCCAAACCGAGTTTAGATGGTCATTTGACAAGTCTCTTTTAGTGGACGAGAAATGGGTGGCAAATACGCGTTCGCTCTTAGAGGATGTCTGGAAACGAAATAGAAACACAGCTTTAATTTTTTAAGTTTGGGGGGCTTTGAAGGCTTTTTTTGGAGAGGAAGTAATTAATTATATTGCATACAAGAGAAGGAAGGAGAAGGAAGAAAAGCTGCAGCTCGAGAATCAGTTTTCCAGATTGAGGGCCCAATATCCAGCAGCTTCCTCTGGGGAAATTAAAATCCAGCTCCCTCAGTGCAAGTATAAACTACAAGAATTTTTCATCTCCAAAGAAATGTTAGCACATGACGCAATTTTACAGAAAAGATTGAGCACATAGGCAAATTTCTAGCCTGGTCAGCAAAACGCTGGGTTAATCGGAATACTATTAAATTAATAAAGGACCCAGTTATTGGTAGATCTACTTACCACCCTCAGGAAATTTTGGCTATTTTTTGGGATCACTATAAAAAGCTCTACTCTGATCCTTATAATAGCCCAGTAGAGGCAGCGGATACCTGGCTTAACGGTATTAATTATCCCCTCAATGTCGCATGCAAATAAAGGTAGCTTAATTGCAGAAATTACAGAAGAAGAAATAAAAAACGTTGTGATGTCTTCACCCTCCGGGAAAGCATGTGGATGCGATGGGATCCCTTTAGAGTTTTATAAGCTTTTTTTACCTCAGCTCAACCCGATTTTGGAGCTTCTATTCAATGGAATTTTGGAAGGCGCAATGATCCCAGCTTCATTTACGCAAGCCGTGGTAGTTTGCTTCGTTAAAAAAGGCAAAGTAGAGGAGGAGGTTGATTCTTATCGTCCAATAAGCCTGCTAAACAACGACTATAAGATTTTTTCAAAGATTCAAAAACCATCTATCTCTAGTCGATAATTTTCTTGTGCATCATGACCAGAATGGGTTTATCCCAGGTAGACTTTTGGCTACTACCTCTCATTATTTGTGCCAAGCGATTAATTATTTTAATACCAATAAGACAAAGGCAGTCATTATGATGCTGGACACAGAGAAAGTGTTTGACAGAGTCCAGTGGAACGTTCCTTTTGCAATCTTAAATAAACTGGCGCTTCCATCTGAGCTTGGTCGAGCGATAAGTAACCTATATTTAGGCGTCCCTAGTGATAAATGGCAAAAGAGTGGGCATGATTACCATCATCCTGGGGATGCGGCAAGGCTGCCCCCTCTCTCCAATATTGTTTTCCTTGTTTTTGGAGCCGCTAGCCTGTGCAATAAGGCAAGATCACTCTATTCTACCCCCTATTCCAAGGGCTGCCAAGTTGAAGCTGTTCGCTGATGATATGGCTTTGTACTTGGCAGCCGAGGAAGATAATATCAGACTTGCCTTGGCCAAAATAAGTGAATTCACAGTTATCGGGGGCTATAAAATCAATTAAGCAAAATCAGAGACACTTCTTTTCAACTGTTCACCAGCTAGCTTACCCCTTTCAATGCAGGCACAACATCTCAGGTCCCACTCTAGAAGGTATCTGGGAATATCTGTTTAATCACATTTGGAAGATCTGTTGTCGCTTAATTATATTCCTATATTTAATAAAATGCGGAACCTGCTTTCTCAATGGAAGGATTTCCCTCTGACTATTATGGGCAGAGTAGCTCTTATTAAAATGAATATACTCCCCCTGTTCTTATTCTTGTTTTCTAATTTGATGGTTAGAGTACCTCAGTCTTTTTTGGGGCAAATTAATTCATAATTGAGATTGTTTATTTGCAATTAGAAGTCATAGATGGGGGCCTTGCGTTTCCCAACATATGTTTATACTACCAAGCTTCATTGACCAACTGGCTCAATTATAACAACTTGGTTGAAATGTCTCCCACAAATTTTTCCTTGAGTTAATGCTGGGGGAAATTGAGATTGCTTTAGCACCTTTTTTACGATTTCCGAATCTTCCAAAGAGATCACGATATAAGTTTCCTAAATTAGTGGCTGTTCAATTCCAGAGGATTTGGAAAACATTTCATATTCCTTGGTTACATTCACAGTTGCGATTAGTGGAATGCCTCCTGTTCGGTCTACATGTGTCCACTCGGACTTGTGATCTCTGGACTAAATTTGGCTTCTCCAAGCTTCAGGATTCCTTTTTAAATGATAGATTTAGAACTTGGCAAGAAATTTGATCCCTCAATAACAACATCAAGACATCTCTTTTTTTTAGTCACTTTCAGATAAATAAATTTTGTGTGGGTCTGAGCAATTTGGTTAATTCAAAAGGGTTTCTATTAAGTAAAGCTCATTTTATACTGAAAATTTGGGTATTGGGAATTGGTACGAGATGCTCAAATTTACGCAGAACGATCAAATAGTGATAATTTATTTGGAAAAAAATTCTCAATCAATTAATTATCATCTCAATTTTCAGCAATGGCGTTCTTTTAATAAAATGAGCTGTAAAGAAGTGAGAGCAGCTAATTTAAGGAAGATTGCCTTTTTTAGTAAATGACATATTTATTTTACTCCGGCCAAACTTAATAAAATCTACCCTGCAGTTAATCCTTGCTGTTTTAGAGTTTGCCAGGTTCTAGGAGATTGGCTACATGTGTGATTTACTTGTTCCTAAATTTCCAGCTTCTGGGAAAATGTTGTTTTTCAGAAGTAAGAAGATTTTTGGCAATAGAGCTCCCCTTTAAGGCTTCCACAGCTCTCTTAGGTCTAGCTGAAGCACAGAGTATCTTAACATTATCTCAACGTCAATTTATTTTTATCGATTTGGTAGCAAGATCACTAATTCTGGCAAATTGGAAATCACCAAAAATCCCAACTCTCTCCCAATGGATACATAAAATGAATACAAATTTTAATCGGGAAACCATGTATGCACAGAGAGTCTGCTCTATGATCAAAGTAAATAGAATATGGAAAGAATGGAAATAATGGAAAGTTTCTAGCTCGATGAGATGTGGAATCTTTAAGAGTTTTCTGTGTTTATTATATTCATTATGTATATCTTGATTCTTGTAATTTATTGGTGTACTTTATGCAAGAAGTATTATTTAATGTTTCGTATTCTACATTTAAAATAAAACAAATAAAAATAAATTGTTATGGTTTGCAAGAACAGTGTTATTACTCAGGATGGAAAAGTGAGGAATGTGAGGAGAGTTGCTAAGTGCAAATCTCATGAGCTCAGCACGGACAGAGAAGATGTTTTTCCTTTGCCTTCCTCATTCTGCCCAGTCTGTAGCATCCAGAGTTAAGAGGAACAACAGACACAGTTTGTTACCTGCTAGATATTTGATTTCTTGTTTTTTGCGCGTTTTCTTCCTAGAATTAATGTCTGAAAGATTATTATGCTCTGAAGAGAAATGAATCTATTCTCAGGAGAGGAATTTGATGATATTTTTTTCTTGGTGAATGAAGAAGACCAAAGAAAATAATGATGCAACATATACTTTTTATATTAGTGCGTGTTCCTAGAGAAGTTTTGGTTTTGCTGGCTTGCAGAGCAGAGTTTAGACCACAGAACCCATGAGGCAGATCCTACAGGGTATTCCTTTCCCCGCCATTCTGACTAGAGACTTGTCTCTGATCTCCTAGACTGCTCTACGAGAGGTTACCTAGCCTTATTTTGATATGTCGGCTGAATTATGATCAAGATTACATTTCCAATCTGATTTTCAAAAGCTTTATTTAATTTAAGATTAATATCTATTAAATAAACAGATGAAAATGTAACAAAATTTGAAGCTAAAATTATTTAACTCACACTAGCTCATTATTGACTCAACAATAAATCTTTAATGATGTATTGTTTATGACGGCCATCTAATTTAGACATACATAATCAGCAGTGTGTTGGGTATCAACACATCAGTTCATTTTGCAAATTGTGAATATCTCTAAGGGCTAACATAATCCCATAGATATATTGTTTTTCTGTTGCTGTTGTTTATACACCCTAATTGATTTAAATATTGTTTGCTGCAAAGACACAAGAATTAAAACATTCTTCTTTGAAAAACAGAATAAGAAATATTTTTCTCCTCAGCAGTCCATAGTAAAAAACTCAGAGGTGTTTTGCCTAGTTCTATTTTACCAGAATTTCCACATTTACTTAAAACGTATTCCTGGTGGATCATGTCAATAGTTTAATATAGCTTTTATTACTGTATTTTTTTTAGATCATTACCATTCTCAAGTCACCTGACAGGAACAATGCTGGTGATGTTGATTTAAAAAAAACATGATTTGTCTTTCTTTGTTTTGAAGAAACTTTAACTACACCATTACTGTCACTAAACTTTAGAGTGGTTATGTTCTGGAAAATTCCATTGATAGCAAACTGTATTACAGTCTTGGCATGTATCAGGTAAACAGTTTAATTTAATATGGAAATGCTGAAAAGAGAGGTCATCAAGTTATACAGTCATGTTGACATCCTTTTGAGACCCCCTAGTCATAAGTGAAAGTCGTGCATACAAATTCAGCCTTCAATCTTTATTAGCTCAGTAAGTTGAGTTTTTACAACTTTATATAAGAATAGTTGTGAAAAAAACCCTCTTTGGCTTATGTTTCCAACTGGCTTTGAGGGGGGGGATATCCTTCTGCCCTTTACTGAAATAAAGCTTTTTCACTATGCTCTCTTGCTTGATATTGTAGTGTCTTGGGCCTTAACCCCACATGCAGAATAAATGACTACGCATACACATAGCAAATGGTACTGGAACTGGCCTCGAGCACTAGCATTCAGGCCCTGTTATTAACAGGCCAACGTCATGCATGATGCATGTGGTAGATGGGTGTTTGGGCTGTGTGTATGGCTGGTAAAACTGGTGCCTTCTGAGAGACTAGAATGTGTCCAGCAGCACACTACATTCCTCCCAAACTTTATTGAGAAACAAAACAAACACACTTGTTCAACTTAACATAGTCTTTATGTGCTATGACGTATTGTAGTTTCTGTTAGATGGCTTCGCTGCATCCTGGAGTCTGTCGGCGGATCAACATCAAGTCCAACTCTCACGTCTGGGAGAGGCCCCTTATTTGTTTTGCTATGGGACTGCTTGTGGGCTGCACTGGGGGTTTGTGTGTGTCTACCTTGAGGCAGCTGCAAGACCACCAAGGAGCCACTACCTAGTCACTCGCACAAAGCTCAGGGTTAGATGGGTCTTCGTCAAGATGTGCTCTTACTACCGGGATATGGATGCACGTCAGGTTAGCAGGTAGTCACTGGTTCTTCTCATCACTGGTAGTATTTGATGCAGTTAACATGGGCTGGCGAGATGGTGTTTCCAGCTGTGTGGTGAACCTGGACAACATTTGGTAATGACTTGCCGTGATGGTTGCAGGCCATCGTTCTTGAGTCATTGATCACCAGGAGTGAGGGTGGCCAGTCATTTCCATTTATTTTAGAGAGGCATCTGCATCCTTGTGCCTGAATGTTTTTTGGGTTGCAAAGTCGTTGATAACTGTGTCAGGATAGACACGCTGAGGCAGACATTCTGTTTGCGTATGCTTGTGGCTTACACTCGCCAGGTTGTTCTTGTGTTGTGTCACCTAGTTAGCTTGCTGCTTGTATGTCTGGATGCACTCCTCAGCAACTCGAGTCTTCTTGAGCTTTAGGCCTGGTCTCTCACAACTTTCCCTCATGAACGTGGTCTGGCAGGCATATTCTTACTTGTCTCAATCTGGGGAGCAGTGCCAATCTTCCTCCTCATGGTATCAGTGGCAGTGTCTCTCTTGTAGGCACCTGGCAGGCAACCAGGCTCTTTCAGTAAATGGCACTGTCTGTTTAGGGATGCCCTCAGCTGATTTCCTGTACGTCTGCATCTTCTTTCCTCGTGGACCTCTAACAGACCATGCCCCTCCCTCAGGGTCCTCCTTTGCACTCCACTCTTTGAGCGGAGCGTCACCATCATTCTGCCTCCTCTTTGCTCGAGGGCACAGTGCTTGCACCTCGAGGCCTTGGCGTTGCAGAGCTTGGTCCTACCTAAGTTTGAGCATGCTTGGCAGGCTTGGTCACTTTGTGTGACGTTCTCCTGGATGGGCCAATGGTGGTCATCTGGTGCTGGTGTGGCCAGCTAGTGGTGCTTCAACACCCTTTGAGGGAGGCTCTCTGGTGCAGTCTTGCATTGTCTCTGTGCCTCTTGAGATGGTGCCCTCTGTTGGCTCCTTGGGTGCCTGTTCTTTTCTCTTGCAATGGTGGCCATTCATTACAAGGGGGGATACAGCACCCATTTCTCCCATCTGGGCTTTTCCTTGTCTTGTGACCTTTTCTCTCAGGCCCATCGATTTTGAATCTTTTCTGGGGAAGCAGACCTCTTGCTGCAGTCAGTGGCTGCGGTACTTGGTGGCTGATTAGCTGGGCCTTTTGGGGGGGGCTAACATCCTTCTCTGCTGCTGTGCTCTCTTTCTTTTGCTGGGGCGTTGTCTTTTTGGGATTTGCTGCTTAGTTGAGTTTGTGGGGGGGACAAGGCTCAGTTCCGGTCTGTACTTGGCACTCAGGCATCTGGCAGTCTCAGGTGGAGGCTGTCCTGCAGGGTTGTCTCGCCCTTCACTCATTGAGGGCAGAGGATGGCTTGTGTGTCACAAAGCACACTGATTTGTCACTACTGTAATGATGACGACGGCCACCAGGTGCCTCACAGTCTTCTCTGCACACTCCAGGCTTCTCTCTTTCCTGGAGAGACGACATGCAGCGCAGGGCTGGGAATGCCGTTGCAGTGCAGGTTCAGGGTATCCACGCGACCACTAGGTGGTGCTGCAGCCACCAGTCTTCACATGCCACAGCAGCTGACTTAGCTGTCTCGGGCATTGTGGGGGCTGAAGGTGGAGACGCAGGGGTATCCAGTGCTGTTGCAGTCGGGCGCTCAGGTTGTGCACACTTTGTTTTCCCACTACTACTTAGGGCGAAGATGTGGCGGCACTGTTGTTCCTTCCCAATGCCAGGCGGCCCTTTGAATCAGTTAGATAAAGGGGTGCTATTCAGTGTGCTCCCTTCAGGTGGCACTGGGGTCCCCGTCTTTGGTAGTTCGCAGAGGCTTGCAGCATGAACGGACAAGGGCCCCCTCATGAGATGGTAGGTAATTGTAGTACCGCAACTCTCTTACACTGTCCCACCTTTTCTAGGGCACCGACAGGCTGCTAATGCTGGTGCGGGCCTCTCTCAGTGCAGGGGCAGCACTTCCTCCAGTGCCGGTGTTGTATAATATCTGGTATCCTCACGGTATCGTGTATCCCCTGCTCTTCGGCACTTTTCGGAAACGAAACTCAGCCCGGGCAGGTTCAGACAGAAGCAGCTGATCACTGCTTGGGCTGAGTTAGGGGATACACGATTCAACAGGATGCCAAACTCGGCTCTGGCGATAAATCACCTGAAACTTTTGCACGAAGAGAGACAGACTGAAATAAATAGAGAGAATGAATCGTAATGGAAATAGCAATTAAGTTAATAAATATTGTGAAAGCAAAGAAACTATTGCTGTAGCATATCGAATCATAACGAAATTACATGAGGGGAAGAGAATAGAAACAACAGCAGGGGTTCAAATATGGGGAAAAATAATATCAAAACGAGCGAAAGATTAAAGGGTAAAGGTAAAAAAAAAGGCAATTAATAAAGCAAAGTATTAAAATGGGGAAAGAAAGTGTTTTGATTTTCATATAAAGAATATGTTACAAGGTATATAACTTGCATAATGAGTTGAATAACAGTGCATGTTTAGTTTGACTCATACAACATACTTGGCATTTTACCAGCTGCCCTATCTTTTTGTGTCCATGCTAATTAAATAAGCTTTGGCAACGCAATCGATGTCATACTTTTTTGAAAGTTAGAGCTATTGGCGTTGTAAATGACATTGTTTTTTACTTGGGCAGCGCATGCGCTACTCTGTGGCATGATGTATTGGAGCATGGAATAGAAGAAACACCCACTCTCCACCAATATTTGCCATTGGCTTGTGTCATTGTCCTTCGTAAATGCTGGCTTCTGATTCGTTAATAGGCTTGTAAGTCCCTCCTTAGTACCACCTTCTCTTCATTTGTAACCTCCCATGAGGACTGGCCCTTTTACTTCAGTTGTTACATGGTATGCCTTTTTTAGTCTGTAAGCACTATTTTCTTTAATGAGTTTCTCCTACTGCAGGCACAACATGCTTTCCTGCAACATTCAGTGTGCCATGCGTGCTTTCACTTTCCGAGCAGCCAGAGATAATGGCGGCCGCTTCTTTGAATAGGTCTCGCATTTACAAGAATTTGAACTATTGGCATAGTAAATGACGATGCCTTTTATTTATGTGTTAATTAGCAAAACAGATAAAAAAAAGTCATTGTCATTTACAATGCCAATAGCTTAAACTCTGGCAAATGCGACACCTATTGCATTGCAAATGCTTGTCATACATGGTTCCTGGTGCACCCTGGTGGCACACATTCTGATGTTCGTTTCTCACATTGCTGGTTATCATACGCAGATTCTGGTGCACGCTCTTATCTCAGGCTACACAGCACACATTCTGGGACTAGTTCCTTTACTGCCTTTGTTCGTACACGGATCCTAGTGCACGCTGGTGGCTCCTGGCAAACATTCTGGTGCCAGCTTTCTACATGGCAGGTTTTTGTACAGGAATTCTGGTTCAAGCTCATGTCACTCACTGCACAGCACACTCTAATGCTGGTTTTCCACATAGCAGGTTTTCCTGCACAAATCCTGGTGTGCGCTTGTGTTGCATGCTGCACAGCACACTCTAATGCTACTTTTCCACGTCTGGTTTTTATGCTCGGATTCTGGTGCACGCTCATGTCTCATGCTGCACAGTACACAGTAATGGTGGTTTTCCACAGGGGTATTTTTCTTGCACTTATCCTGGTGCAGGCTCGTGTCTCACGTAGCACTGCACACATTTTGATGCTGGTTTTCATACACAGATCCTGGTGCACGCTTGTGTCTCAGGCATCAAAGCACATTCTAATGCTGGTTTCCCACATGGCTGGATTTCGCGCACAGATCCTGGTGCACGCTCGTGTCTCACGTTGCACAGCACACATTAATGCTGGTTTTTCACAGGGCTGGTTTTAAAGCACGGGTCCTGGTGCACGCTCATGCCTCATTCTGCACAGCAAACTCTAATGCTGGTTTCCCACACAGCTGGTTTTTGTGCGCGTATACTAGTGCACGCTCATGCCTCACGCTGCACAGCACGCTCTAATGCTGGTTTCCCACACAGCTGGTTTTCGCACACGGACCCTGGTGCACTCTCATGCCTCACGCTGCAAAGCACACACTAATTATAGTTTTCATACATGGACCCTGGTGCACGCTTGTGTCTCATGCGGCACAGCACACTCTAATGCTGGTTTTCCATGATGCTGTTTTTAAGGCACGCTCCTTGTGCACACTTCTGTCTCACGCTACACAGCACACTTTAATCGTGGTTTCCCTCATAGCTGGTTTTCACGCACAGAACCTGGTGCACGCTTATGCCTCATGCTGCACAGTACAATCTAATGCTGGTTTTCAAATGAGTTTCTCCTACTGCAGGCAGAACAGCCTTTCCTGCAACATTCAGCACGCCATGTGTGCTTTCACTTTCCATGCAGCCCGGGACAATTGTGGCTACTTCTCTACAAGTTAATAGGTCTCGTACTTACAAGAGTTTCAGCTATTAGCATTGTAAATGACAATGTTTTTTATTTATGTGTTAATTACAAAACAGATAAATAAAAGGCATTGTAATTTACAATGCCAATAGCTTATTCTCTTGCAAATGCGAGACCTTTTGCATTGCAAATGCTTGTTTTTGTTTGCAGTGGAGTGATCAGTTAGAAACCAAGAGTTAGAGCTATTGGCATTGTAAATGTAAATATTTATGTGTTATAGAGTAGAGTCGGTGTATGTGGTGTGTAGTGGAATTATGTGGCTACCATCCAGATGATGTGAGCATTTAAGAAGCAGAGGTGCAGTCAGGATAGATGGGTTGGTGGAATAATAGCTATTTGTGTGAATGCTTGAATGGATGGATAGCTGTATGAGTACATGCATGGATGTCTGGGTGATCAGTTGAATGAAAAGATCGTAGGTGATGCATGGGTAGGAAAGTTACATATGGTTGGTATGGAAAGAAAAAGATGGATATATAGGGAAAATATTTATAAAAAGGAAAGTTTTGTGCTTTATTGGACCTTTAGTCAAGACTGGATGATATATCAGGCTACATGGTGGCCCAGATCTCAATAAACATAAAATCCAATTTACAAATCAGAAGTTGGTGATGGTTTTGTGCCCTTACCCCTAAACTATTCTTCATTGTCAGTTGCTTGGATGCCTGCCTAATCTGCAGTCTTCCAACACAGTATTACACTTGGACGCTGGTTTAACCCATTCAAATCTTAAATGATGTGTTCCAGCAAACCTTATAAGAGACAGTTACTAATTATGCCTGATGAAGGAAAAGTCTCATGACTGGTCTCATTTATAGCACTTGCATGTGGTGTTCTGCATGTTGCAAGGACACTTTGACAAGGCCCTGTTGATGAACACAATTATGCCACCCTGTGGCATTGAGACTGCCAAATATAGGCTAATTTGTAAATTCTCTGGTGCATGTCATGCACACAAAAGGCATGCTACATGTTTACGGAGCCATGCAACTGTGTGAGGGCAAGGAAGGGATGGTATGACTGGCACAGCAGGGGCAGTATTACCGTCTTTTTGTTCTGAGGAGTGCAACATTTCCGAGTAAGCCTTCACAGCAGCAGCTTCCCAGTATCTCTGTTGCTCACTCGACTGGAAGACCAAACAAAAGATATCATATTCTGGGGCCGTATTACAGATGACTGCGCCAGCGCTAATTGTCACTGTGTGCCAGTTTATGCTCCCAACGGCATTACAGAGGATCAGTCTGTAATGCGCAGTGATGTTGGTGAAGACTTCGAACTCTGTGTTTATAAGCATTTGCGTCTGTGTGGAGATTGTACTAGTGCACAGACGCAAATGCACATCAGCACAGACATACTCTGGCGCACAGCGACAATTAGCGCTGGTGCACCATCTGTAGTACGGCCCAGAATGTGTAATGTGCAGCTTTAGTTGATGGGCTAGGTGAAAGTCGGTATTCTCTCACCAAACACATACATTCACTGAAGCACTACGAAGAAGAAATAAGGCTGCACTGCGCTCTGAAAAAACAATAGTCTAGCCTCATAAATCAGAAGTATAACTATACTCAAAGGACGCTCCGGAAACATTTTGCATTTTGCATTTTGCAAAGATGCAGATAACAGTTTCAGGTGTTCAGTATTCATTGTATTAAAAAGCACTCCTGCCGAACTTGTGATGCTGTACCTGCCCGGACTGCCCACCATCCCTGTCCTACCTGAACAAATGGAGCTCCAAGGCCAGGCACGTTGCCTGCTCCAGCTTTGCCAGGCCCAGTTTCACCTGCCGCTGCTGCAGCAGCGTGGACCCCATAGGCTTGTTTTTGCCTTCCAGGGCCTCCAGCAGCTCAGCCAGCACCGGAGGCAGAAGGAAGGCAAAAACTGGATTATTTTGACCAGCGCAGCATGCGTACATTGTCACCCTAAGGGCACCATATTAGTTAAGGTACTATCAACGCTGAAGGTATTCAGCTTAGGATGCGCCATCTTGGTTAAGGGATCGCAAACTGCGTAATCACGGTTGAGGGCTCGCAAATCTAATACAGCGGCAGCAACACAAAACAATTACTAACGGAAGAAGTGAGACGGCTCTTAGCAGATGCACTGTCACACGGAGGGCAGACTTCATGCATTTAAGTTCACAGGCGAGCCTCCACTAGTTTATTCTCACCACTGACTGATGAGAGAAATGGGGGGTTGTGGGCTGGGAATGAGAGAAATGCAGGGGTGGGCGGCAGTACATACGAACTGAGCTTCACATTTGTTGCACATTGATAAAGTATGGCGTGCCGCGCTGCAACAATAAGAAAAAATTGTTCTCCCCAACAACAAATGAAGAATGCAAGCGGAAAGAAACTGTATTTAGAAGAAGAGCTACACTGGACTGAACCAATGGTAAGCAGCAGGCAGGAGCAAACTCCTTTATCAATATAACAGGTCTTCCAGACAGCACATGTGCGTTCCCTAGGCTCTACCTAAAAAGCAAGAGAACTATGCATTTTTTTTTCCTTTTGACATTTACACCTAAAACAAGAAGCACACAAAGCAGTCCTTAAAATATGCATTTCTTCTATGATTGCAAGAAATTGGATTCATATTTGGGGTGGACAACTACACATCTCAAGAAATAATCACAACTCGAGACCTTCACTAATTAACCTAAGCTCCACCCGCTGATAGGAATGGTGTAGAAATGGTGTAGATAAGACAGACTTAATTTAGGGCAATGTGTGACTTATTTATCCACTGTCAGAGCAGTAATAAAGTAAAAATCACCAAGAAGTAAAATGTATTAAGCAAAATTACACCAAAACAAGTCTAATCCATGAAGGGATACATCAGATATGAATTTAAAAGATTAAAGTGAATGAATTCTTTATTTGTGTGGTTACTTAAAACCATTACAAAAATACAGCTTATAAAATGAGAGTATCTGAAAAAGCAAGTGTATGTGCACAACAATGTTAAAATTCTCCTTTGCTATCTTAGATAAAAACAATCAGGTGATAATCAGTCTTTTATATTAAATAAGTCTGTTGTGAAGAAGTGGCCAGATGGCAGCCCCAGCAGTGCCCACCTAACAGCCTAGGGGGAGGTGTCCATCAGTTTTATACGAGTGTAGTGAACAAATTTGCCAAAGTTGGCCATATGCTTCACTGTGTCCAATGTATAGAGGTGATGGACTGCGTCCTTTGCTGTGCAAGTGCCCAGTTGGTGGAGGATGGGCCTGTTAGGTTCTGCGGACTAGATGCAGCGCACGGCAGCAGAGTAAAATTTGGGCCAGAGACTCTCGTTTGTAGCTGCAAAGGCGGCACTCCATGATGACTGGCCTTACTTTCCCAGTTGGATATAGTTCTTTAAGAGGGAG
This sequence comes from Triturus cristatus, assembly GCF_964204655.1. NCBI lineage: Eukaryota > Metazoa > Chordata > Amphibia > Caudata > Salamandridae > Triturus > Triturus cristatus. Next base: position 1,098,776,561 of record NC_140582.1, on the reverse strand, counting down.
AGGATGTAGTCTGGCAGCTAAGATTCTATGTAGGGCTTGTCTCCCCACATTTCAGATCCATATCCAAAGTGCGAGAACGTAGACGTACTTGCTTTTTTATTGTATTTTTAATAGTGGCATACTTGATTATCCTGGGGTCCCAGTTCTCTGTTGCAAATTGCAGGAGGGCTTTGGCAGAGACGAAAAACGCAAACCAAGGATTGCCAGGTTGTTGGAAGGTGTGTTTTATAAAGGCCTTCATAGAGTTCTCCGGTGCTGCCGTTGTTTGATAAAAGTATTTGCTCGGGGTTGCCATCTCTTCCAGTTTTTGTTGATTACAATTAAAATCCAGATGAATTAAGTTGTTTCTGGTGCAGGCTGGTAGACGTAATAGATTTGTGTAAGCTGTGCAGTGTATTTTTTCTAGGTCATTCGCAAATTTCCCTGGAAAAGCCTGTTGCTCATAATTGAGGGATGGTAGTAGTTTCGCCCTCAGTACTCTTTGAATGGCCGTTGTTGTTGGACTATCTAGGATAGCGTTTAATTTGCAGAGGGCGTAGGTGACCTTTTTCCCTTTCTGCTGCAGTTTGTGGCGGTGGATCCGTGAGCAGCCCGTTTCACTAAGCCAAGCCCCCAGATAGTTATAATGTTGTACACAGTCCAAAGCCAGCGGACCCAACCTCCACTTTGCCACTTTTGTTTTCGGATAGTGGCCAAAAATCACTCTTTTAGAATTGGTTGGGTTAGCAACCAATTTATTTTTGGCATCGTAGACTGTGAGGGCTGTGAGTGCTTTTTGTAAGCCGATTTTGGTGTGATCCAAAAGAACCAGATCATCATCGTATTGCATCAATTGGATCTTTGTTTGCCCGATCCTGGGGGTGGCTAAAGTGGCTCCATGCAAGGCTTGGCCCATGTCGGCTGTATAAAAATTGAACAGCATCGGGCCAGAACGCAGCCCTCTTTCGCCCCCGATCCATGGCGATTTTCTCTGGGGCAAACTCGCTCAAGAGTTTGACCCCTACCCAGGTTCGTGAATACAGCAATCTAATGGCTTGCAGTAAAGATGGACTGATATTCCAGCGTGCCAATTTCTGCCAGAGGATGGTGCAATCTACCCGGTCGAAGGCTGCTGAGCAGTCAATAAAGCAGGCAAAAAGCGGCAGGGTTTGATGGGCCACAGCTTGTTGGGCTAAGTGTGACAGGGTGATGATGTTGTCCACAGTGGAGCCCCCTGGTCTGAACCCGGTCTGAAAGAAGGGCAAGAGGCCTTCAGTGCCAACCCAGTCCACTAGTTCCGGCAGAAGAGTGCTTGCATAAGTCTTGCCCTCAATGTCCCTTGGGGTCGGTGTTAGGCCCTTTTTTGTATATTGGGTGCAGCAGTGATCCCCTCCAGGAATCTGAAACATCCCCCAGAAGTCTGCATTCAGCGTATAACTGAGCCAAATTTTCCGTCTAAGAGTTTGTATCATCCCTGAAGAGGGATCCAGGCAGCTAGTTGGGGCCAGGCGCCCCATTGTGTTGAATCTTTTTTAAAGTTGTGCAGACTAGTCCTTTACCTGGGAGGGTTAAATCATCCAACATTATGGTCCATTCAACGGTGGTGTTGCCAGTTCCCTCCCCGTGTGTTATGAGGCTATTTGGAGGAGTTGTGTTTGAATCATCCGAGTACAGAGTTTTCACATGGGCTACCCAAGTGGATTCTCTCTGTTAGTGGCCCCGTGGGTTAGGTTGTTTAGGTATTGCCAAAATCCTTGGGATTTACACAGTGCCAACAGCTCAAAGATCTTCAGCCATTTTGCCTCCGTGCATTCACGTCTTGCTTTCCAGACCTGTTTTGAGTGGCTTTTTGCAGCTATTTTAAATTGCATTTTGACAGACTCTAACCCAGATTTCCGATAGAATCTGCATTTGGCGTTTAATTGTTTGGCGCTTTCCTTGATCGCTGGGACGTGTCCTAGGGTATATGATGAATCTGTTCTAGCTGTTGTGCTCCCCCGAAGCAATGAGGCTTGTTCGTAGGCGAGATGGTCCCATTCGTCTATGATACCCCCATTATTTAAGACGGTTTGCCAGCCTGTCCACGTTTGTTTCCAGGAGTCAAATTTATTGATTGGCATCGGCCCCCATTTGATTCTTCTGAGGAGTTTATGCTGTTCTTCCCCTTTGGATGCCCCAATGCAGCGAAGAAAGTGGCGATTGATGGTTAACTGAACAATTAAGGCCTCATGGTCGCTTTCACTCCGTGGGTGAAAAGTGTAGTTTGGCATAAGTTTTTGTAATCTCTCACTTAATAAGATATAGACTATTGTGGTCTAGTTGTTGTAAATGGGTGAAAAGAATGCCCCAGGCTTATACTTTATCGATAGAGAGTGCGTTGTTGCCAAATTGTATGCCCGCATAAGGGCGTTGAAAATCCCGGTGCTCCCTGAGCGGTGGTTTGGTGATACAATGGCCCCTATTTTGTGCGTGTTGAAGTCTCCAAGAATAATGGGTTCCATAGATGCAAGCAGAGTTTCTGAGTTATCAACTGAGTGAGCTTGTCCTTAGGGCCAGGCCCGTGGGGGTTGTAGTAGACGTTAATCAGAAGCATTGATAGTGGGCCATCAACCGTATTAAGGCCTTTAAGGGTGCCAGCCAGAAACATGCCCGAAGAGCTCTTTATCCCTGTAAAGTGTACTTTCAATGAGTGCTTAATGTATATGGAGATCCACCCTGAGTCTCCGAATATCTTTGCTGATGTTCCCCATGGTCGGACAGGAGCGATTGCCCCCTTCTGTGCCTGTTATTATTTTGATAGAGCTATCGCTGGTCAGATTTATTTTTGATCCACCTTTGGTGCCATGGAGAATAGACCCAGTTACTATTTCTGGACAGATTTAATCCTTTTTGAGCGTCCTTTTCTGATTGTTCAGTTCTTTTGGTCCCTGCTGTTCCTTCAGGTCTCTACTTTTAAGGATCGCTGGGTATTTTATAGCAGACGGGGTCATGGTTTTTATACCCCGGTTTTCTAGTTGCTTCTTCTTTCCTCTCAGGGTCTCGGCCATAGTCAGATTGGTAAAGATTATCTCTGCTATCTCATTTGTCTTGCTTGGTCCAGGGGCGAGGAAAGACACACTGTCGATGTCAGTTGTTTTTATTTTTTCCAAGCCCGGAATGTTTGCGCAAAGCTTCAGGAGATTGCCTCTATTAATATATATGTCCCGTTTTCCCTGCGAGGTGTAATTGGGATACCGCAGTCCTTTCAGTTATTCTTGGTCTTTTGTTTGGTCAGTGAATGGCCAATTTTGATGGAGAGTTGCCTCCTGCACGTCAGGGGCCTCTATGGAGTTCCGAGTTGATTTCGCCGGGGTATCCAAGTCTTCCCCGTGCATATTTAAGCTTACTACCATCCGCTGAGCTTAGCTCCAGAGCTTATGGTGGTGGGCAGTGGACGAATATAGATCTTCGGTGCATGTTTGAATGGACTTCATCTACCTATAATTAATAGGTGTGGTTGTTAGTTGGGGCTCCTTATGGTCTGTTGCAGGGGTAGGAGCACTTTTATTTGTTTTGCATGGGTTAGAATTTCCCCGATTGATGGTATTCATTCTTACATTGTCCGCTTTGGTCACTGCAGGCCACTTTAAATTAGATTCCCGATTTTTCGTTTGTTCGTGGTTTGCTTCTTCAACTTGTAGCCCTTGTGTATTATTAAAGTGCCACCTAGGCTCTTGGTCAGTCGTATTCAGGGACTTAGACGGATGCGCCAAAGGGTGTCCTAAGGTGCCTAGAGCAATGATTTTGCTGTCTGTTGTGCCGTTCGTTTGTATGCCTGAAGATTTTTTACTTGGGGTCGTTTTTTGAGATGAGGTAATTACCTCATGGTGTTCTTTATTATGACCCTCATTCTCCTTGTTTTCCAGCTGGAGCCACTGCAAGATAGACCCTTCATTGTGGGTTTTGATTTTTTTTTTATTTGTTTAACTTTTTTTGTTTTTTCTTGTTTTTTCTAGACAAATGTTGGCTGTCTGAAGTTATGGGCTTTGACTTATAGATAGCTCCTAGACCTTTGTCTAATTTGCAGAAGGTTTTTGTTTCAGGTTCTTCTGCACTATTTATTTGGTCACCCATGGCTCCTGTAATTTCGAGCGAAGCTTCTTTATCATTGGTTTGTAAGTCCTTCGTGCTTGTGGTCGGCTTTGTGTTTTGTTGGGTCAGGGAGTATAGGGTGTTTGGTCACCTGATGACTTCATTCCTGAGGTCCTTAACCAGGGTGCTCATTATCTCTGGGAGCTTTTCTAGATTCTGCAGTATTGGACTGCAGCCACAATCTTCTTGTTTGACCATTAACGCCGTATGTGCCTGGGCTCTGTGGCTCAGTGAATTTAAGTGTTCCAGTTTTGAATCTAGTCCAGCGATCAGTCCAGCGGCTGTTTGCAGTATATTTATTTGAGTGTGCAATTTGTCTGCATGCATTATAGCAGCATTTGCCATTGAAATCAAGGCGTTGTTGATTAGTGTTAGATGATTCTCGATTTTATGAGGCTGCAGACCAATTTCCACTCCCGTTTTAGGAGAACCAAGGATCCAAGGTTCATTTGCGTGTGGAAGAAAGTCGGAGTTTGAAAGATTAGGGCACCATTTGGGTGAGAGTTGTTGACTTGTGGACTCAGCCGGCACAGAAGAAGAATCAAAAGGCTCCAATTGAAGCCTTAAAGAAGTTCTTGAGTGTGCCTGTGTTGGTTCTTGGTTCTGAAGGAGAGCCCTCACTCGATTCTGAAATTCAGAGATCGGGAGATGAATTTGATTTGTTAAAGAGTGCTCCACTGTTTTCTGTGTGATTATTGGCACTGTGGGCTATTCAGAAAACGGAAGGGTTTATGGGTAATGTAGGAGATGTTCTCAAGGTTGACTGGTGATTTGGGCTGTGAAACACTGGGTTGGAGGTGTTGGGATGTGAAGCCATTGGGGCTGCCTTTGATGCTACACTTGTTTCTTTTTTAACCCTGTCATTGTTGTTGGACCATGTTAACGTGGTTGTTTGACCAGGCAGTGAGGCATTGTTTGAGTCCTTTGGGGACAACGCAGTTCACTGGTCAATTAACTATTTGTTAATGTGCCACCTTGGGATATCGGGGGAGCCAAGATTAGCTGTTGGTATTGATTTTGGAAGTGGGTGGTACCCGCTGGTAGTTCGTTTGTAATAAGAAAGTTGGCTCTCTCGTCCATGTGGTCCATTTTTGCAGTCCCTAAAGTTTGACGTGCTGGGTTGTTGGAGCTGGATGAGCCTAGATCCAATGTTTTTTCTGGAGCTCTTTTTCCCGTAACAATAGTTAATTCTGGAGAAAGTGGAACGTCTGGTTGAAGTCCTAAACTTGGGTCTGCATATTTGTCTGCATATTTGTAGGCGTCTGCCGATGTTCTAACAGTGCTTTCAGCACGGGTGTGTGGGCTGCTTTGCCAGATTCACCAAATGTATCCTCTGAAGTTGTGTAGTAAAGGTACGCTCTTATGTCGCTGTTACCATTGGTGGTGGTCGTGTTCTTTTTAATACAGTTGCTATTACCGGTTGCTGTAGTTTCACTTCTATGTATGGTCTTTCCCGATGAGGTTGCAGTTGCGGTTAGCGACTCACCCATTTGCGGCATCTCCCTAGGGAATAAACCGGGTTTGGCATACCCTCTGCCTAGGGGATACAGAATCTTGGACTTTTGCCGCCTTGCGGTTTTGTGAGGGTGATGGTTGTCTTGGTGCTGGACCATGTTTGAGTTTCTGGTCCGCATGGTTGATCTTTGCACTGGGCTCTTGCTGTGGAGAGCTGATGTAATGCCACCTGCTAGGCTGCCGTACTACCCCCCAGCAGCCTCCAGCAGCCTCAGCGACTGTGGGCCCGCTCACCAGCTCCCCCTGCTAGATGGCAGGGCTGGGCTGTTGGAGTTTCTTTTAAGTTGCGGGCCTGGGTCTGGGCGGGTGAGCGGGATCTCCAAATGGTCTTCCAGTGCACTCACAATCCACAACAGTTCTCTTCACCCACCTCTCGTCTCACCTCAACTCAGTTCTTGGGTGTCCTAATGGCGTCCTGGTGATCTGGTGGTGATCTGACTATCTGGCTGTCCAGTGATAGCAGCAGTCACCTGAAAGGGCGAGCAGGACGTGGCTGGGGGTGGCTGTGTCTGGCATAGAGCCGCACCGCACTTCTACGTACCGCACCACACTCTCCATCTCTGTCCTGCTCTCACCGCGGGCTGATTGATAGACCCTGGTGATCCAGGTGAGTCAGTGAATATCAGAAGGGGACAGTTCCTCTCTCTGGGCCTGAGTAGGGAGTTACAATGACTATCTATACAATTGAGGATGGTATCTGGGGGGATCTGCAAGTTCAGATCGTAATGCCCTCACACACCTGTTAGGGTGTCATGCTTCATCATTGGGCGCTCCTCGTCGGACCGGCGCTGCAATGTCCGACGGGCCTGGTGGCATCTTTATCGGAGATCTTTTTGATCTGAGAATGCCGTTTGGTAAGTGAGGTGTGTGGGGCTATAGGAGAAACATTGTCTTCTAGAGGGTGCAGAAAGTGATTTAAAATGGCCCCTGACCTTGTTAATCCACTTTATTAATACTCAAGGTAGGGACTAATTAAAAACAGAGAGGCTATTCGAGTAGCCTTTTGTTGATTAGGTCAACATGTTTCGTGTCTGGTGCTCTAGGGTAAAGCGACACTTCTTCAGGACCGATATGATCTGACCGCTAGTGGTCAGTCAAGGGATGGAAACTCCCCTTCTTAAAGACAAAATCCTTAGTCTAGTGTTCTTGATATGGCGTTCCACCTAAATAGATAGGGCCAAAAAAGAGGGGGAGAGAAGGAATATGGATACCATCAGAAACTGGGAAGGGTGGACTAGTCAGCTACATTAGACACCAGTACATCACCCAGAAGGGACCAGATAAGACCCGTCTCCTCTAGTAACAATTGGTTTGTGGAAAGGAAGGTTAAAAATATCTAATGAACTAACGCTAGATGAACGTTAAAAAACATGACATGACAGAGTTAAGAAAATGACATGACTGAGGTGAGAAGTAACACCTCATACAGGGGGAAGGCAACGTTGTCAGAAGGAAAGAAACAGTTCTTACCTCCTAGAGGTTGGATGGAAGGCCTCATAGATGAGGGAAGACGACCCGACCACTGGAACGGGTATACTATATGACAAGGAGTAAATCAAACATAGAGACAACAACCAAACAACATGACACTGTCAATTGAGACAACACAGGATTAAATATATATAGTGAAACCAGGCGGGAGTGAACTGATAATTCACATGCCTCTGGTGTGTGTCAACGTTAGTTGCTCAAAAAAGGGAGGTGTATCGACGTTAGTTGCTCACATCAAAACAGGGAGGTGTATCAACATAAGTTGCTCACGTAACAACGAGGAGGGAGGTAAATGATCTCCCACCTACCCGTAGTGCCGTGCTAGTGCTGGTGGGGGGTTTTATGTAACGTGAGTACCTCAATGTTAAGTGAGGTAAGGGGAGCGATTCGCCGTAAGTGTCCCGTCGGTATCACAGAGGGAGGACTATGAGTGAAAGCCACCGGAGTGCCATACCGGAAAAATAAAAAAATATTACATTTTAGCTGTGTTCACAATATAAACGGCCCCGCGGTCTCGTGTGTAATTAGTGGTTAACAGGCTCGTGTTGCAATACCAAAGCGGGTGCCGCGTATGCAGAAGCGTCTCAGAGTGCAAGACCGTGGACTATCAAAATGTAAACGCAAATGCAGTGAGCCGACATGCTGCGGCTTCGTGCGGGTGGTCCATATAATAGGCGCCTATCGCAGGGGAGCGGAGGTTGCAAGGAAGCGTACACAGAGGCGCCGAACTTACCCTAAGTAGGAAGCGGGCTCGTAGTAGAACCTACTCGTCTGGTCTCACCTGGATGTTGCCATAGGAAGTCAGACCCCGGGATTTGAAGTTGCACTAGAATACCGAGGTCTCGTGTGATTTTGCCACCCCGTCGGCCATGTTCTCCCAAAACGGGATGCCTGACCCAGTAGTGACAGGTTTGGCGATTTTCAAAGGACTAGTTGTCAAATGATAGTTGATGAAGCATGACACCCTAACAGGTGTGTGAGGGCATTACGATCTGAAATTGCAGATCCCCCCAGATACCATCCTCAATTGTGTAGATAGTCATTGTAACTCCCTACTCAGGCCCAGAGAGAGGAACTGTTCCCTTCTGATATTCACTGACATACCTTGGAGCATAGGAACAGGACCTCGATAAATAACAAGCTCTGACGTCCCCCCTTTTGATTATACGCGATCCTGGTGAGTCCTCCTGCTGCACAGCTGCACTGCCGCCACTGCAGCCTCTGCCACCACCTGGGTCCCAGCCCTCGGCTCCCAGTGCCCTGCTCCAAATGGGTAGGGTTGGGCCGGGGGCGCACCGGCTGATAGCAGGGAAGCCGACCTGCCAGGTTGGCGGCGAGGTCAGCGCGAGGGTGGTGTGGTGCGGGTGCGAGCTAGTGCCTCACGCTGAGGAGTAAGGAACTGTGCAGGCCGTAGAGACCGTAGAGGCTGCAGAAGCCGTAGAAGCGGGCAGTAGAGGCCGTAGACGCGGGTAAGGAGCGGGAGGAAAAAAACGGCAGGTTCTGTTCGTCCGCCTATCTCCGCAGCTCCAGCTCTGTGGCGGTTCTAACAAACAATGGCGATCGGCTCTCAGTGGGCTCCCTGGAAAGCCCGGACCAGATTCTAAACTACTATCAGTGATAGTGATAATAGCACTGAAAAGGATTAAACACCATTGATAGTCAATGGCCACAATAGAGTTTTTCCTTGGAACTCAGTCTCTGAAATTGAAGTCAAAATCCTTCAGTGGATCAAGCCTCCAGGCTGTATCCGACGGCGAGTTCCATGAGGCCCGGTACCTTATTGATCAGGGCCCACTGATTTGCTGCTGCGGCGAAGCTCCAAGTGGGAGAAACCACTTTCTTCAAACCAGCGTGGGCTATTCCTTGGGTGGATAGAATGGGTTTGTGTGTTCCGGTCCTCCTGAGAACTGGAAATGTGCAGTTAGACACATCTCAGGTTTCCAGGACCAGAGAAACAACAGTTGAGAGTCAAGACTCACTCCAGGTGAGGCCATCAGCAGGTTCCAAGTCAGGTCCAGTTGTTATTGTTCAGCTGGGCAATTCATTGAAAAGCTACACTTGTCAATAGGTGTCTACTTCTTTGTCCCGGTTACAAGGGAAAGCAAGTCCAATCCTTCAAGGCTCTGCTCTAGTTACAGAAATCATGTCCGGTCCTGTTCTCTTCTTACACAGGTCCATAAAGTGTGATTAAAAAGGGTGCCTTAAGGTTCCATATTAATGCTTAGTACCAACTAGTGTATTGCTCCTAATGGCGCCCAAAGCGAATGGGTAAAATTTCCTAGAGATAACCCTACCCGCTTTTGAAACTGTTCCTATTTGCCCTTCTGTAAACAATCCCACAGTGCCCCTTCACTCTCAAAATCCAAGATGGAGAAATCCTTTTCTCTTTATGCAGAGCCTGTGTGCACTGCCCTCCCAGATGTATGACCAGGGAAATCAACACTCTCCTTCTCTGAAGTCACCCTACACCAGTTCTGGAGGTAGCATTTGGGGCCAGCCTAATAAGAAGGACATAAGCCCGGACCTCTCTAGGTGTTACCAAACATTTACCTGTTACAGGGGACACCCCTTCAAAGTAAATTAAGTTCCTGGGCCAACCCTACATGTCTATCTGCCAGGGGAAGAGAAAAACAACTCCTGATTCCCAAGCCATTGTACCTGGTCTATGATCATTTTTCATACCATTCATTACAGCTTATTCCTGGCTGTGACACTGCTTATGAGAGAATGCAAATTAGCCCAAGCAGCTTCAAGCAGGGAAAATGTTACTTTCTAAAATATTCATTTAAAATAGGACTTCACACTATTGAGTTGGAATTTTAATAACTAATAGAAAATAGTTGTTTCATCATTGTTGTAGCTGGACCCTAACTGGAGATACCAACATTTATTTTTACAATCGCTTCCCAGTGTTTCCCTCTCACAGTAAAAATAGCTTTTGGGTGCTAGTTACTATAAGGGAATATTAAGTGTTAAGTGTATATTTCTACTGTTAACTGTATATTTCTACTGTTCCACTTTCATAGACCATGCACACTGCCTTGTGGGCCATACGGCCTACACAGGGGTGACTTTTTGATGTATAAAAGAAATGATTTTACCTAACAAAAAACATTTTGTTGAATGAATGCACAGTAGATTTTTACAGTGCAGCAGTCAGGAATACACAGGGTAGGCCTGAAACCATGTTTGCCCTGCCGCTGTGGTTGATGGCACTATAGGCACACAGTCCTCTAGTGCCATTACATTTCCCGATTCTGTTCACTTTTTACATCATATAGTAGGGACATCCAAGCAAGTTAAATATTCTAATGAGGAATAAGCCAAATTAACCATATCTAAGAGGGCACACATGCACTCTACTAGCAGGGGTAACTTGCACATAGTTGTAAAGCCAACAAAGCAGATATGGGAAAAATCTAGAGGAACGCAACACAAATATGGTCATTTCCTACAATGATTATTAAAAGGAAGCATAATTGTTGCAAATGAATATAGTGTATTTTACACAAATACCTTTTCATGTGCCAACACTTGGCTGTTTCAGAATAGTAAACATAACCAAATGATATTTGTTTCTGGTGCAGCCCCAGTGTCAAGTCTCTCTTTATTATGAGAGAAGTAAATCTTCACTTTTTATTCTACATTGAGCATTCTGGGACTTTTAGTTTCTATTTTAAGATTGACAGTATGGCTGAAAAACTGCAGCATGCAAAGCGCTCTTGTAGTTCTAAAAGTGCTTTGTGGCAATGAACAGTGTGATGGTCAACAACCCAAAGAGAATCCAGACATTCAAATACCTGCAGCGCAAGCTTCACTTTATCAAATAAAAGTTACGGTCAGAGTTTATAGGTGTACTAGGCGGTTGCTTCAGGTGCAAAATGAAGGGCATGCCAAATTCAAGGGGAAACATTGCAAATTTAAAAAAACTGAAAGCTAAAAAATATCCTTAGCCTCAATATGTTATTTGGTTTTAGGTGGTGGATACTCCCTCTACTTGGCTTGGTCTGGTTAGTGACTAGCAGCCAATCTTGGGTGCTACTGGTTACAGCACATTCTCCCTTTGCTACATAGCATTTTGTATTTCACATTAAGCAAACATTTGAAATGGGTAAGTAAGAAGATATTTCCATATTGGTTAAGTGAAAACAATATTTTTTTCTAAAAATGTGTACCGATCTTTGTGTTTTCCAATATCTTTTTGTATGGGGGCAGTAAACAAAATTGCTCATGCATTAATATATTTTTGTCCCCACTTTACAAAGGTTTCCTTTTAGCCACTGACCAGTTTAAATGGCCTTTTATTTGTTAGACGCCTACAGTCTTGTTTGCATTTTTGATATAATTTCACAGCTTTCACATCTGGTTCCTATGGAGCATACCCAATATAATGGCCTGTACAGCCTATAATATATGGTAGCCCCTATTTTTCTGAAGATTGAACTTGTCAGGATACAATTTGACATGGCCTTATGTTGGCTCTACGGACACATTACTTTTTCTAACAGATAGAATCCTTGCTTGAGTTTTCCAACATCTTTTCCTAAAGTGATACCACATATTACAGCTCATGCATTTCTATAAAATCTGATTTCCCCTACATTTCAACTGAAGTTGCCTTTAATTTGATAGCAGACTGCTGTGTCTTTTCATATTTGTGATTTAATTCCAAAAGCTTTCACATCAGGGTCCTTCTGGGGATATTAAATATAATGCTTTACAAGGGCTGTAATTTTTGGTGTTCCCTATGTTTCTTGGGTTAGAGCTTACCAGGATTCAATTTGAGATGGCATACTTTGGGCTATATGAACACAGTATATTCCTGCCAAATAGCACCCTTTACTGTGTTTTCCAACATCTTTTACTGTGTGGATATCACATATTACTGCTCCTGCATTGCTGTAATTTCTGATATCCCCTACTTTTCAACAGTAAGCTTTTAGCCACTGACCAATTCAAGTTACCTTTTATATGATAGTAGATTACACTAATTCTTTGCATTTTTCATTTGATTCCACAAGCTTTAACATCTGTTTCCTTTCGCGGATATCAAATACATAGCATTTTTTGGGCTATAATATTTGGTATCCCTTATATTTCTTGGGTTAGAGCTTACCAGGATTCCATTTGACATGGCATTCTGTAGACAAGGTATTTTCCTGCCAAATAGCTCCTTTCCTTGTGTTTTCCATATTATTTTACTGTGGGGATACCACATATTACGGCTTCTGCAGTGCTCTAATATCTGGTTCCATATGTAATGGACTCTACCGCCTATAAAATTTGGTATCCCTTGTGTTTCTCGGATAAGAACTTACAAAGATTCAATTTGACATGGTCTAATGTTGGATGGCTAAGCACAGTATTCGTTTGCCAATAAGCACCCTTCCTTTTGCTTTCCAACATCATTTACTATGGGGATACCAAATATTTGGGCTCATGCATTGCTGTAATATCTCGTATCCAATACGTTCCATGGGTTACCCTTTAGTCATTGACCACTTGAAGTTGCCTTTTATTTGAAAGCAGATTACAGTATCTTTTCACATTGTGTGCATCATTCCATAGAAATTTACATCTAGTACGCTTAGGGGATACCAAATATAATAGCCTATATGGCCTAAAATATTTGGTATCCCCTGTGTTTCTCGAGTTGGAAATTACCAGGGTTTAATTTGATATAGTCTTATGTTGGATGGGTGAGCACAGTGTTGCTTTGCCAAGTAGCACCCTCTTTTTTTTCTTTAAAACAACGTTTACTATAGGGATACCAAATATTATGACCCACATATTGCTGTAATATCTGTATCCCCTATGTTTCATGGGTTACCCTTTAGCCATTGACCAGTTGAAGTTGCTTTTTGTTTGATAACAGACTACAATGCCTTCTCACATTTTTACATCATTCCACAAGATTTTACATCTGGTTCCCTTAGGGGATACCAAATATAATGGTTTTCCAGCTACAATATTTGGTATCCCCAGTGTTTCTCGGATTAGAAGTTACCAGGATTCAATATGACATCACCTCATGTTGCATTGGGGAGCACAGTATTTCTACACCAAATATCACCATTCCTTTTGCTTTCAAACATCATTTAATAAGGGGAATCCAAATATTTTGGCTCACTCATTGCTGTACCCTCTCGTATCCCCTATGTTTCATGGGTTAACCTAGAGCCATTGACAAGTTAAAATTGCCTGCTGTTTGATAGCAGACTACAGTATCTTTTCACATTTTCTACATCATTCCACAAGATTTTGCATCCGCTACCCTTAGGGGATACGAAATATAATAGCCTATACGGCCTATAATATTTGGTATCCAGAGTGTTTCTCGGGTTAGAAGTTACCAGGATTCAGTTTGACATTGACTTTTGTTGGCTGGGAGAGCACAGAATTTCTATTCCAAATAACATCCTTCCTTTTGCTTTCCATCATCATTTATTAAGGGGATACCAAATATTATGGCTCACGCATTGCCATAATATCTTGTATCACCTATGTTTCATGGGTTAACCTTTAGCCATTGACCAATTGAATTTGCCTTTTATTTGATAGCAGGTTACAGTATCTTTTCACATTTTGTACATCATTCCACAAGATTTTGCCTCCGGTACCCTTGGGGGATACCACTTATAATAGCCTATACAGCCTATAATACTTGGTATCCCCAGCGTTTCTCGGGTTAGAAGTTACCAGGATTCAATTTGACATCGCCTTATGTTGGATGGAGGAGCACAGTATTTCTATACCAAATGGCACCCTTCCTTTTGCTTTCCAACATCATTTACAATGGGGATACCAAATATTATGGCTCACGCATTACTGTAATATCTCGTATCCCCTGTGTTTCATGGGTTACCCTTTAGCCATTGACTAGTTGAAATTGCCTTTTGTTTGATAGCAGACTACAGTATCTTTTCACATTTTGTACATAATTCCACAAGATTTTGCATCCGTACCCTTAGGGGATACCAACTATAATAGTTTATACGGCCTATAATAGTTGGTATCCCCAGTGTTTCTCGGGTTAGAAGTTACCAGGATTCAATTTGACTTTGCCTTATGTTGGATGCGGGAGCACAGTATTTCTATAGCAAATAGCACCCTTACTTTTTGCTTTCCAACATCATTTATTAAGGGGATACCAAATACTATGGCTCACCCATTGCCATAATATCTTGTATCCCCTATGTTTCATGTTTTATCCTTTAGCCATTGGCCAATTCAACTTGCCTTTTATTTGATAGAAGAATACAGCATCTTTTCACATTTTGTACATCATTCCACAAAATTTTGCATCCGTAGTCTTAGGGGATATCAACTATAATAGCCTATACGGCCTATAATATTTTTTATCCCCAGTGTTTCTCGGGTTAGAAGTTACCAGGATTCAATTTGACTTCGCCTTATGTTGGATGCGGGAGCACAGTATTTCTATACCAAATAGCACCATTCGTTTTGCTTTCAAACATCATTTAAAATGGGGATACCAAATATTGTGGCTCACGCATTGCAGTAATATCTTGTATCCCCAATTGACCAATTGAATTTGCCTTTTATTTGATAGAAAACTACAGTATCTTTTCACAATTTATTCATCACTCCACAAGATTTTGTTTGCGGTACCCTTACAGGATATCAAATATAATAGCCGATACGGCCTATAATATTTAGTATCTCCAGCGTTTCTCGGGTTAGTAGTTACCAGGATTCAATTTGACATCGCCTTATGTTGGATGGAGGAGTACAATATTTCTATAACAATTAGCATCTTTCTTTTTGATTTCCAACATCATTTACTATGGGGATACCAAATAAAATGGCGCATGCATTGCTGTAATATCTCATATCCACTATGTTTCATGGGTTACCATGAAACCTAGGGACAGTACACTGGCCTGGACAGTTGGATATTGGACAGTACACTGGCCTGGCTTAAGTCATCCTATGCCTGAACCTTTATAACTTCCAGTTTTTTTGAGTACTAATTTATAGGTTCTCCTTCAAGCGTTAACCTGTCCCACATCCCTGGGTTTTTGTTTTAATGTGGACATGAGGGGTTTATGTGATTTGGAGCTTGCGCCATCAAACCAACTTACCCCCTTGATGGCTCCAGCTCTGCCACTAGCCACTAGGTTGTACGCTATCCACTTTCCTAGATTTCTATAGGCATCTAAAGCCACACTATACTGAGTATAATTATCGAGACAGAGTTCAATGTCTTCCGCTCCTTCTACATACAGCTTGCCTAAAAAACATCCGATATTTGTTCTCCCATTTAATTCTACGTGCCTGATCTATTGTTTTAGTTCCCTATTTGCTATGCTCTTTTCCTCGGCAACATGAAATATCTGCGCCCTTCTCAGTTCCATATTAGTGGATTGTAATCACTAAAGTTACTCCAACAAGAGTATAAATTGAGCACATTGGGGAGCAAAGGGGCAGCTACCAGGATTAAATCAATGGCTGAGGAACAGTTGTTGGTACAGAATCTACTTTTCCAGTGCTTTCATGGCAGTGCATGTTATTGGCTGCAAGCAGACTCTCTGTCCGACGACCTTGGGCCAAATGCTTGAAGTGAGCTGAAGGTGATAAGGCATCCCATTGTCCCTTAGCTAAAGTGCAATTAAGGTGACAGATGTATGCATTAATGTCCCCCAGTATGATAACCTCATAATATGGGCAGTCTACCTTCCCATAAAACCCTCTATGGCAGCAATGTGTTCAATGTCACTGGTTCTAGTAAAGGAATTATAGAAATTAATCAGCAACAAGGTGGGGTGCTTACTAAATGTTAATTGCACTATTAGCAAATGGGGAGAGTGGCCTTTTTACCAGCTTTGTGGTGCAAGCAATGTTGAGCGATATTAGAGTTAGCAGGCCGCCCTTAGTGTGACCTACTGTAGAGGGAGAACCTGTTTTATAAAAAGGGCTAAAAACATCCAAAACAAAGGAGTCAGATGTATGCCAGGTTTCCTGCAGTGCAACTACATGGCAAGACCTTATTATCGATAACCACTGAACCTCATCTCTCTTAGCCCTCAAGCCCGCAATATTCCAGGTCATTATTTTTTATAAAGGGAGGACTGAGGGAGGTGGCATCAGTCTGGAGCAATTGCTTAGGCATTTCAACTGGTAATACTGGAGAACTTGCAGTTTGCCCACCCCCTAAAGATCTCAATTGTAAATCTATAGTGTCTAGGTACTCCAGTGGGGCATATCTGTTGGTCAAGGGAATAATTCCTTGCTGAGGAAAAGACCCTAACAATATGCAAGCTCATAGGGGTAAACATGCCCATAGGTTAGAAAAAATTGGAACGGGACAACTCCAATAGAATATTTGGACTCTTTCCTGTAGTGGCTGTCAACCATAGCTCTTGTGTGATTGGGGTGTCTAAGGTTAATGACAATATAGTCGCCTTCCCTATCCTTTTTTTACATTAGAGCCAACCCAGCCTACTCTTCTGGCCATGATGATATGGGGAGATATATAGTGTCCGTTTACTATTGTGTTGTCACACCAGTGGGTAACCTTATGCAACAGGTTTATCTTGGTCTCCATTGTACCATGCTTAATGGGAAGAACACCTGACAAAATGGCCACAAAAGAACCAGATTCCGGTGGCAGATTTAAATAAGCCCTTTCCCCCAAGGTCATTGGGGGTGTGCTCGATGAGCTGGACACTTGAACATTATGCCCTCTAAGTAGAGGCACAGTTTGAAGGTCTGCCCTCTGGCCAAAGGGTACCTCTGAGACTCTAAACCCAGCCTAGCCTTCGTAGTAGTCCTACACTTTTCGGTGGACACAGACCCCTGCTGGATTGAGTAGCCTTCTGAGGAGGTCGTTTATCTCCCTGACCAGTCTGTGGGGTATCGCTGTACCCTACGGCCTTACAGCCCTCACTAGAGGGTACAGCAGGTACAGATACGACGGTGTGACTAATCCCCATGCCTCCTACCACCACCACAGCCTCAGAATTCTTAGGGAGGGTGCTAAATGGGCACTCGATGAAAGGAGTGATTTGAGTAAGTGCAGCTTTTATCCCTTTGAGACGTGATATGATAGGGGCCAAGAGTGATTGTAACACAGATTCAAATTTAGGAATTAATTTATCCACAGCCTGGCACAAGTCCAACTGGTCAGTCGTTAGCAGACCGGTATCTTCTTGGGTGGCTGTTCAACATTTTTCCCTCCACCCCTCGTCTTTTTTACTGGTGGTGCTGACAGGAGTATAGCATCTTCCTGGGCATTGTCAATACTGTCCAACAGTTCAGCAGTAGAATTTGTTAGCAATGGTGAACCCACTGTATCTATCAATAACAAAGGGTCAGCAACAGATCTAGGTTCATCACGGTGATTTATGTTTTCGAATGAAATCCCCCTTCACCGTGCCCCACCGCCCCTACATGCAGTGGCCGCGGTTGAGATTAGCACCCAGTCTCCTGGTAAAGTCCATGGTGGCTCCTGCTGCTCTGGGCAGGGTAATTTTTTTGAGTGACCTCTGAGCCACCCAAGACCCCCTCTTGTCAAGCAGGATGCCCAAGTAAGGGAATGTGGAAACTTTAGTCAGTTCACCTCCCCTACACAAAAGCCTAAATTTGTCCTGCCTGTTGTCATTATATGTGACTTAAAAAAATTAACAGAAAGGTCAAGTGCGACTATAAAATCTATAAAATTTTTACAAGACTTCGCAGCCCCACTGCCGTTCTGGCAAGAATCACTGCATGATCTGCATATAGCAGAGCTGGAACAAGTTTGGAGCCTGCTCTGGGGATGTCTTTGCATGCAGCTGACAGAACCTCCCCAAGTTTATTGATGGATACAGTAAACAAAACTGGGGCTAAAATGCTTCCCCAGAATGCTTAGAGTGAGCCATTTTCATTAAATCTAACTGAGGCTCTCAGATTTAAATCTGACCAATGCAAGAGAGCCACCAAATCGGCATCCATACCCATCTCTAGTCGCAAAGGCCATAGTTTGGTCCTTTTAACATGGTATCGCTGTACTCTACGGGCTTACAGCCCTCACTAGAGGGTACAGCAGGTACAGATACGACCGCGTGACTAATCCCAATGCCTCCTACCACCACCACAGACTCAGAATTCTTAGGGAGGGTACTGAATGGGGGCTCGATGAAATGAGTGATTTGAGTAAGTCCAGCTTTTATCCCTGTGAGACGCGATATGATAGGGGCCAAGAGTGATTTTAACACAGATTCAAATTTAGGAATTAATTTATCCACAGCCTGGCACAAGTCCAACTGGTCAGTCGTTCTGGGGTGGCTGTTCAACATTTTTGCCTCCACCCCTCGTCTTTTTTACTAGTGATGCTGACAGGAGTATAGCATCTTCCTGGGCATTGCTGTCAAGAATTCCTGTCATACAAGGGAAACACGCCCTTATGTAAACAGGAGAGCTGTTACATAACTCAAGGGAAACACGCCCTTATGTAAACAGGAGAGCTGTTACATAACTCAAGGGAAACACGCCCTTATGTAAACAGGAGAGCTGTTACATAACTCAAGGGAAACACGCCCTATAAAGGGAGGAACCGGGAGGTACAAGGCTGTCGGATATTGTGTTTACACCGACGTACCTGCTTCGTGAAGAGCAGTGTTCCGGAGTGGTGCTCCAGTAAGGCAAGAACGGAGGTAGGTCGAGTCGTTACTCCCTGGGCCGTGTCTTGCCCCATCGTCACCTGTGAAGGACCCGGAAGCTCTACCGGTCAACCATTGAGCTTCGCTTTTTGACTCGGCTGAGTCCAAGCGCAGTGGCGCTTTTGCTGGTTGGAGTCGTAACTCCCAGCCCGACCAGAGACACAGGGACTGCCAGCTGTAACGCACACCAGGAGGTGTTTGCCGCGTTACAGACTCGGAAGTCCACAGGATCGATCGAGCGGCTGCTCTCGGTTCAGTCTTCTTGCTTGTGATTGGGGTATCGGTGACGCATCACCAGGAGGTGACTCCGCGTCCCGGTGCAGTCTGAGGAAGAGGTTGAGCGGCTGCTCCCTTCAGGTAGAGACCCCGGCTGGGTGTTTCCCTGACTCCTCGATTCTCCCCAACACTCTTCGTGCCCCTCACAGCCTACCGATTGGCATTGTCAGCCATTTCATTTCTGCCCTCTGTTGGCATACGCCGGGATCGGCGTATATGCAGAGGACGGTTAGGACCATCCGTGCTGTGGGCTGGTAACGTACTTAGCCTGGAGGATTCCAGTGACTATAACTTTTGTTTGTTCTTTGTATTTTATTTGCCTTCATTAAAAGAACTAACCCTTCACAAGTGGTTGCGTCCTCATTGTCGTGTCTGTTAAACGATCCTGAGACGTTCAGGGCGTTACAATTGCCAATACTGTCCAACAGTTCAGCAGTAGAATGTGTTAGCAATGGTGAACCCACTGTATCTATCAATAACAAAGGGTCAGCAAAAGATCTCCATTGCTGTATCTCAACAATGTGCTGTGTAGTAACCGGCTCAATGGCAGGCACTGCCATTGAGCCGGTTACTACACAGCACATTGTTGCTGAGGACAGAGATCTCCATTGCTGTATCTCTCCACAGCTTGGACTGTAACATATTAGTATATTGAAGCAATAACTTGGCGCATTGAAATGTGGCCCATCTGCACCACAGTCTAACTACCCAACAGCCGATCCAGGCAAGGAGCAGCACGCTCCAGCGCCCACTAAGTTTTATAGAAACCTTAACTGCAAGCGACCAAACCAAAAGCAACAACGCTGTTCTTCATTGTCAGTTTCCACTCTGACCTGCCATATGTGATACCCCTATGTCCTCAATTGGGGCGTTAAAAACCAGGCAAATGTTATAAATTTAGTCCTGAAGATGATCCCGTTAATCAATGAGCTTGGGATCGAAACGTCGACTTTTTAAAAATAGTGCCACAAATATCCATTGTGCTTACTCGTTGTGGTCTCTATTTTGTCAAACTTGCTACAACTTCATTTATGCCTGCAAGTAGCAATGGCTCTCAGTCTTTGCCTGTAACTGTTGTTTGTCCTAAACTGTCTGCATTGTTATTCCCTTTTTTTCCCCCGCACGTTCCCCATGCTGTAGGGTGCAGGATTGTGCCCCACGATAATTGTGGGGCACAATCGGATGTGTATAGTAACCCATTGTGGTCTATATTTAATTTTATGTAAAATTTAGCGTAGAAGTCAAGATCAGCATATTAAAAACCGCATCACAGCTACAATTCGCAATACAGGTCTGTACATCTGTTTAATCCAGAAAGGAACAATCATTATTTGCATGATGCTCTTTCTAGGTGTGCTGCAGATTGCAGCACACATAGAAATGCAAAAACTAGGAGAAATACAAGTATTTCTCCTTGTTTCGCCATTCGGACGCCTGCTCTTGAATGGCATTCATTTTTGGTGCGGCCTCAGATTTACACCTCTTTGTAAATCTGGTGCAGAGTCAAAAGCAATGGGTGTTGCGATGGAATGCCCACAGCAGAAACCCACTGCACCGCCCTTTCATGCTAAGTGATGCGTGTAAAGGGGCCTTATTTACAAGGTGGTGTTAAACCACAAAAAGTGGCTTAACACCGCTTGTAAATATGGAAAAGGGCTATATCGCCACCAGGACATCACTAAAAGTGATGTTCTGGTGGTGATATTCTCTTGTGAATATTCCCTTGAGAATTTCTTCCCAACTTGTGGAAGGCCCTATATCCCTTACAGATTGATTGACAGTGCCAGGACGTGTAAAACAGAAAACCACCAAGTGGCTTGAGCTGTATGGTGAATGGTTGTGTAATGACATTGTAAGCGTGATGCAGGGCCTGCAATTTGCTTTCAATTGCTGGCAGACAGCGAGCTGCAGGCTGTGTTTTCAGACCCCTGATCACTAACAGAGTGCTAGTGTGTCAGCGATCTATACAACACAAAGTTGGCAGTTTGTTTTTTTCCTATCACTGTGAGGGTCTGGTACTGTGGTGCTGAAGCAGTTTTGCTCAATTTTAGACTATCAAAGTAAAATTGCAACAAGTCTTAGGATTCACTGCATGAGTTCCCATTAACTGAGCCATCTCTGTTTTCGAGCTTGTTGCTGGAGTATCTCAACAAGGTCAGTAAGGAAAGATATGCTTGGTAAAGTGTACAATGACTCCCAAAGTGATCTCTTGATACTGATGGCAAGGTGTACTATTAACTCTGGGGTTCTCATTTCATTGACTTGTGTATAAGGTAGTTAAGGGGAAATTTTAGTTTACGATACCGTAATCTCACAAACCTTTCTGCATTTCACGTCAGACTTGTTCCACAAAATTTGCCCTTGATTACAGTATTACACCATGTTGCATATTCGGTTTTCATTTATTTAAAATTGTGATTCTGGGAGAACAGTAACAATGCAAATGTATAGAACATGAGTAGCTATTCACGTCAGATGCAATTGTTCACTTTTTTAGTGTCAAATGGGCCCTCACTATGAATGTGAGGAAGCATTTCATGCTTTAAATAGCACAAAATGCCGGATCAGCATTTTTCATAATTTCTGAAAAAGAATTTCAGAAAAGTCCTCTGCATGGAAATGGACTTGTACCCCTACCCTGAGTGCCAAATTGTACTGGTCTCTGGATCCCTACTGCTGATTAATGTTGTCCTAGGCAAACACGGATCATACGTGCGTGACATGATATAGACCTGTCTCATGGATTGTGGTCTTGTAGGACTTGGGGTACCCAAAGCACCACCCTCTTACTGGTGGAAGGCTACCGCTTTTATCAGGAGTTATGCAGCACAAGCATGGTGGTAGCAGCATTCCGTGTAGTGATCAGTAGTAGTGAACAGGTACTTTTTACCCTGTGTCACTGGAGTGAAGCCTATAGGCTCACTAAAGTTTTTAAAAGTTCAGCAGCTGTGTGCTTAACTCACCCTTGCCCTACATCAGGTAGATGTGGAAGTGCTATGCAACGCAGGAGTGGTGACTCGGTGCTGGGTGTATGTGTGCCTGGGAAGTGTACAATACAGGAATAGGGCAGCGCTGAGCAGTGCATGCATGGTGAGTGTTTGTGCTGTTTGTATGTGTACCTGCGAGAACAGTACATGAAGGATGTATTGCTGTGCATTGCATGCATAGTGGATGCATGTACTGGGTGTATGTGTACCCACGAGGAGTACAGTATATGAAGGAAATAGTGTTGTGCTTTGTGTACATGATGAATGTGTGTGCTTGGTGTTTAGGTCCCTGGGGTGGCACAATACATAAAGGTAACAGTGCTGGACAGTGTGTGTGTTGTGTACGTGCACTGAGTGCAAGTTTGGCTGTAATGGAGGACCGTAGGTACCCTTTTGGAAGACCCAGGCCTATATGGTGAAGACATGAGGTGGTAGAGAAATCCTCCCCGACAGATTTGTGCATTGCTGCATTTCTGTGAGCTAGGTGGGACACACTTGGGAGAGGAGAGCTAGGCTCCACCTATGCCCTTCAAAGTTAAAGAGTTATAGAGGTGATTGAGATTGAGAGATAGTGGTGAGGTAATGAGAGAGGTAGACGGACGTAGGGGTGAGAGAGGTGTATTGATAGCGAGGTTGGGTAAATCAAGGTGAGGGAGAGAGTTCAAATAGAGTGAGAACTGTAATAGGTGCATAATGTAAAGTTTGGTAGAGAGGTAAATAGAGAGTGATAAGCTATAAGAGGTGATGTGATGATGGAAAGAGAGACATAAGACAGAAAGTTTTTTCTTTACCTTAATTATAACAAAACATCTCAGAGCATGAGGGTTAAGGTAGAGTAGGTGAGTATGTGGTTTAAGGTTCTCTCAAGTGGGGGGCGTGGCTTAGCAGCCGACAATGGCGGATGCGTGAGCCTGAAGCTCTGCATCGGCCTGCTACTTATCCTGTTGTTACAGGTGATACAATG
This sequence comes from Triturus cristatus, assembly GCF_964204655.1. Lineage (NCBI taxonomy): Eukaryota > Metazoa > Chordata > Amphibia > Caudata > Salamandridae > Triturus > Triturus cristatus. Next base: position 1,098,753,555 of record NC_140582.1, on the reverse strand, counting down.
GCCCAAGGCGTTCGATAAGAGTGACCGGTGAAGTTGGTGCGACTATAGCTCAGCGGAGCCACCTTTTTCGAGGAAATAGTAGCTAGTTAGCCAGAGATCAGGCCTGCTCTCTGGGGATGACACTGTGCCCCTGAGTGCAGAGGCCGGAGGAGGGCCTGACTGCAGTGCACCTCTGATTCGGCCTGCGCCAAGCGCTGCAGCGGCGGTCCAGCCCGGTCCGGGACAAGATTTGCAGGCTCTCAGGATGAAGGAGGCTGTTCCCACCAGTGCTGAGAGGTGCTGAAGAGGTGGACTGAGAGCCTGGACCTGATGCAGCACAGGGGGTGCCTGTGCGGCATCTGCTGCATCACCAGTGGGCCAAGCCCAGGCCTGGGAGCACCGAAGGAGGGCGGGACCCCCCGGAGCCTGGCTGTGGGGGCTGAAAAAGAGCATGAGCACCAGGAGGTGCTGACACGGTTGGTGGAGTGCTAAAACGCTCTGGAGACCCTCAGCTGGAGTGATGAGCCCCCAAGGCCTGGCCGCGGCCCGTTGTAGATTGCGAGCTAGCAGGGATGATCCCCAATCTCACCCTGCCTGGGGAAGGTGCTGGCATTACCGTCTTAAAGGTAAAATGGAATATATACCTCCAGAGGATTTGTGCTAATTGAGGAAGGCCCCTCACTGATGACGGACGGCTAAACAGGGCTTGAGTTGAGGGCTGGGGCGAGGCAGGAGACCCCTGAAGCACTGCCATTGGCCCCCACCCCTTTGGATTGACCCCTGACACAGATGGGCCCTTGCTCCCGCCCTGAACTTGTGGTGCACACAGGGGTGTTCAGGGCCTGAGTCGGGCCTGCCACAGACAGTGAGTGGCCCAAGTGTACTCCCAAGCACTTCATGCACTCCTCCCCCGGGGAAGCACAGAGGGAGGAGGGACTGCTGGAGACACGAGAGGGCAGAGCCTGGACTGACTGGACGGTGAAGACCTGGACAATGGCAGAGTGGCATTGAGTGGGGGTGCCCCCCTGTCAAAAATGGGTGAGCGATTGAGGTTTGAACCAGGACCCAGCAGTCAGCCGACGCTGATGCCAGTGACGGACTGATGCCTCCACCGGTCGAGACCTGGGTTGATCATTAGACCGAGGGAACGGAACTTGTACCATGGATGAGGGGCAATCTCAGCAACGAGAGCTGGCATACATAACCGGCAGAGGAGTCTGTGGGAGCTGGCAGGGACACCCCGCCTCTTTTCTTTCTATCTTGGTGGCTGGAAGAGTCTTGGAGACTCTGAAGAGCTTGTAGTGGAGACTGGTGACCCCTATTGGTGACTGAACAGGGGCTGATTTGGAAACTGTTGGGAGAGTGTTCATCGGCATTCTAATTGTGCAGAGGGGTCGCAGAGGCAGGTGGGTGCCCCAACCCCATCGGAAGCAGCTTCCCGCTCAGTAAAGGGAACAGGGGGATCCGACTCAGATGTGTCCTGAGACAGCAGTGTGGTCTTGCCGGATGTCACCCCGGGGACTGCAGATGACATAATTTGATGAGGATTAGGTGCTGACTTAGCTCCTAGACCCCCATTGCGAAGAACTGTACTCCACCGGCCACCTATGAACCTGCCCGGGCCGGCTTGGGACTTGGGCTGTTGCAGCCAGGGCAAGAAACTGCTCCCTCTTCAGTTGCCACACCCCCTGGAAGGATTTACCCCCTGGTGAATTTAGGTCCACATTGGAACTTGTTGACCTCGCTAAGGTTCGGGCGATTGGCCATTGCCGAGCCGCTCTGGGATCTGGAAGTTGGAGTTCGTGGGAATTTGTTTTACAGTTTATTTTTGTTTTCTCTGCAAGATAGTGGATATAGACAGTTGCTGGGGGTGAACCTGGCAGGGTGGTGGAAGGCTGAGGGATGATGAATCTTACCACCAACCATGACATTAGCACAACATACAATAACGTTTATAACATGGAATGGGCTTGATGAATAAAAGGCACACTTTACATAGATACCTGAAGAGAAGGGGCATCCAGGTTACCCTGCCCTAATAAAACTTCTTTTGCAGGGCGAAGCAGAGAAATTGTGTAGAATATGGAGGGAGCAGATCTATGCAACCTGTTACTCAGCCTCTGCTAGGGGGGCATTGATACTGCCGGGGGTCCCCTTGGATGTTACAAACACCCGGATCGATAAGGAAGGGAGATATGTGTTACTTACCGGGAAATTGAGTGGTTGAGACATCACAATTGGTAGCATACACACCCCCAATCATGATCAACTGTCCTTCCAGTGGGATCTCTCGGCCCAACTGGCTGAGCTTGCACCTGGGGCCATAGGACTGGGTGGGACTACAACTGTGTTGCAGATATAACATTAGACTGCTCACATCCCCCTTTGCCCAGGGCCAAAACTCACAGCATGAAAACGGGACACCAAGAGCGGAGGGGACACTGGGGCCTGGTAGATGTTTGGCAAGTGCAACATGCAGCAGAGAGAGAATATTTTATTTTCTCCCCTACACCAATTTCACACAAGACTTGATGCCTTTCTCTGCTCTTCAGACCTAAGCGGGGCCATTACATACACTGATGACCTGGGATGCACTTTTTCTTATCATAGCCTGTTATTAATAAACCACCAACCTCTGGGGATGAGGAAGACTTTGGGGAACGCGGGGTGGGTGGAAATTTGTGGATCCATGCCAGTTCCAGAACTTTCCACGACAGAAATGTGAGAAAAATGTGTTTTTTTTGACAATTTTTTAGTAGGTTTGCAAGGTATTCTGGGTAACAGAACCTGGTGGGAGCCAGTCAAGTCACCCCATCCTGGATTCCCCTGGGGGTCTAGTTTTCAAAAATGTATAGGTTTGCTAGGTTTCCCTAGGGTCATTTTTCACTGTGAAATTGGGGTGTGTCCACGTTGCGTTTTGCGCCGTTTCCTATCGCGGGCACTAGGCCTACCCAGACAAGTGAGGTACCATTTTCCCTATCACGGGCACTAGGCCTACCCACACAAGTGAGGTACCGTTTTTCTCGGAAGACTTTTTTTTTTACAATTTATTAGGTTTGCAAGGGATTCTGGGTAACAGAACTTGGTGGGAACCAGTCAAGTCACCCCATCCTTGATTCCCCTGGGTGTCTAGTTTTAAAAAATGTATAGGTTTTCTAGGTTTCCCTAGGTGCCGGTAGAGCTAGGGTTAAAAAACTACAGCTAGGCACTTTGGCAAAAAAGGGTAATTTTTCTTCTGGTGTGTCCATGTTGCGTTTTGCGCCGTTTCCTGTCGCGGGCACTAGGCCTACTCACACAAGTGAGGTACCATTTTTCTCGAAAGACTTTGGGGAACCTGTGAGAGGAGGCATTAGATGTCTATAATCACGATATTATCGTCCTAGGTTTGCATCATCTGTTCACCTTTTCTCCAGATCGAACATTATATACACCACGGAGTTCACTCCCCTTCCTAATAACAACATGAATCTAACTATTTAAAATATTGCTGCAGTATATACCTAATTACCAATCCATGAGGGCTATTCTAGGTATTCACTCCTGCCTCCACTATTACAATACTGTCCACATCGGCATATCTGGCCGTTTCAATATGGCCGCTGTATTTACACGTCTAACATTCAACACACACACAGCAATTGTAGTCACGTGAGACCACATCCTCACGTGACTCTGCCAATGTCTTACTGGTGAGTGCTTTATTAACGCTGCTTTTCGGCAACTATGCACCATCCCGGTTCCGGCTGCAGGGTAGGTCGAAGGCAATACGCGTGAACACGCTGGTGAGTAGATATCCACCTGTTTCCCGCGGTTTCTGACACGGAAGTTTAACTGGACCCCTTTGGAGGTCAGCGAATATTGCACGGTACTGAGTGACCGGATTTCTGGTTACGGATTCCCCCCGTGTGGTGATCAACTTCTGTTTTTTGCTTTAGATTTACCGTCTTGCCTCTCTGTTGGTATGACACATTGGTTAACATTGGTTCTTTACCGATACCCCCTCTGTCACCTATATTACACAGGAGTTTTGCCCAGGCAACCTTTGGTTTACTCTGTACTATGGTTGACCTACTAGGGTGGGGACATTACCTATTAACCGCAACTCCCTACCCACTACTCTCTGAGTGGTCCAGTAACTCCCTCGTGCGACAAACTTAGTCCTTTTATATCCTTTTGGCTCAGCCTATTGTTGTTTTTGTTTTTATTTACAGCACCCAATTGGTGTCCTGTTTACCCGCCGGTAACTGTTGCAAGTAATTACTAGACAACAGTATAGATAAGTCATGGCATTGTCCTGACTGCTTGTGGTTCCCACACTCTATTACAAGTCTTACAATTATAGACCTTTTTGAACATGAGAGTATTGATCGTTAATATTATTCTACTGGTTTGCATTGCACAATTTGGTGATAACAATGTGTGACCACCATTTAATTCTATACCAGAGACAGTACTCATGTGATTGTAGGACTGGAGGGACAGTTATTCAATGAAGAACAGAATATCCTTGTCACAATGGATATAGAAAGCTTGTATACAAGCATACCCCAAGGGGAGGCTCTATCAGTGATCAATGATATATTAGAACAAAGATTACGCCCCCACCAGGTACCTTCCGATTTTATCACAAAGTGCGCGAGAATTGCACTCGAACAGAATTACTTCCTTTTCAATGGGGATTTTTATGGCCAAATAAAGGGAGTCGCAATGGGAGCAATTTTTGCCCCAGATATAGCGAACCTTTACGTGGCAGCATTTGAGGAAGAGGTGATTTACAACAACAATCCCTTTCAAGATCAGATAAAAAAGTACCTGAGATACATAGATGATGTATTCCTTGTCTGGGAGGGATCAATCACAAGTTTACAAGAATTTCATCTCTGGTTAAATCAACAGAATAGCCATTTACAATTCACTATGGAGTATGATGATCAATCAATCAATTTTCTAGACCTTCGGATCTGGAATGATGGTGGCAAGCTTTCGTTAAGCCTCTTTACAAAATCCACTGCAAGGAACACACTACTTAAATACACAAGCCATCATCCTCGTAATTTATGGGACAATCTCCCGTTTGGTCAGTTTTTACGTATCAAACGAAACTGTACCAGACGGGATGATTATTTTAAAGAGGCCAAAATCTTACAGACAAAATTGGTCATGAGAGGCAACCCATACAGGTTGGTCAAACGCTCTTTAAAAAGGGCTTGGTATTACGACCGTGAGGCACTGTTACAGAACAAGGATGAGCCAGCACTAAAACAAGAGGTAATTACTTGTGTAACGACATTTGGAACTGAGTCCAATTCGATCAAAAAGATAGTGACTAAAAATTGGCACTTGATTCAGAAGGCCGAACCGCAAATGGCACTACCCCGTTTTGCATTCAAGAGGGCGAGAAATCTAAGGGATTACCTTGTGAAGACATATAAAGAACCAACCCCGAGTACTTTAACAAACCTATGGGGTTTGCCTACGATCATTGGCCACTATCCCTGTGGTCATTGTACTGCCTGTCCGACCACATCAGTAGTAAAATCATGTGTACTTAATGGGAAAGAGGGGACATTACGAGAACATTCAAATTGCCTCACCAGAAATGACATTTATTGTATAGAGTGTCCTTGTGGATTGTTTTATATTGGAAAAACTACACAGGAGGTAAAAAAACGAATTATCCAACACCAATCGCGCATTAGATGCAGGATTGAAACTGCACCAATGGTTGAACATTATCTAACAAAGGAACATATGCCCTCTGACATGAAATGGTTTGTACTGGAGACTGTGAAAATGAATAAACGCAGGCTGAATATAGATCGTTTGCTTGCACTAAAGGAAAACAGGTGGATCTGGTCAGCTAAAACAGTGGAGAAGGGATTAAATTCCTTTGTGGAATGGCAAACCTTGTCAACTTTATAATTGGGGTTCCCGCTTATGCCTGTTATGGTGAAAGATTAAACTGAGCTATTGATGGAGTATAGACAGGATAATTTGATTGTCATGGAGTTTACACACACTATAGATATGACACAGTTTGATGGTTTGTTTTCCAACTTTAACCACATTTTTTCCGTGCGCTAGGTTTTATAGTGTTTGCAAAATGTTGAGACTTTAAACTGCAAGCACATATGTCTAACAGAGACCGCAGAGGTGGTATTTCTGCCCCCACTATTGTACTGTGGTATATGCTGATGCAGTTCCAAGATGGCTGACACATTGTGTGGTCCCGCAATTTAATTTGTTTTTGTTATTTAGGGCAGAGACACTGTGTACATTAAACACACTTAATATTTGTAAATATTTGTATTTAGTAGAAAGCGCACAGGCTGCTTCGTTTCTTGTTTTTATCTGAACTACGAACAGGAGGGTTCTGGTTGAATTGATCGAATGTAGTTTCAAGATGGCCGATTCGTTTAACCTAGGAGAGACCGGCATGACGCTGGGTTTATAATCTCGGAGCCAGCGCACGTTCGTTGCTTGACTGACTTGGCGAGTGAGATACAGAATTCAAAGCTGCTAGAGTAATACGGAAAGAAGTAAGTTAATGGCGAAACGGTTCCTTCCTTGGGATATAACTATACGGGTTAAGTAGAACTGGTGGCTGAAGGACCTGTATTGTTATTTTCCTCAGATTACAACGGGAGAGACGAGTGGTGCCGTCTTGTCTGCAAGTAGCAGCCGGTATGTTGAGTAGGAGTGTTCATATAACACGTTGATTGAATAGGATTTCATGCAGTTTTCAATGTATGACTAGTAATCGTGGTCTCTCTTGGATTTTTGAATCCAGTGCTTCGCTCACTGCAGAACGCTGTTAAATCCTAGAACAGGCTGAAATTTTCGACTTCTCAATACAGTGAGTTCTACGTTACAATATGTTTGGTGGTTATGATGTCTGCTATTCACGGGAGATTGTCCTTTTTTGGTTTTCTACACTCGTTGGCTAGTGTTGAGGTGTGGGGTTCTTTCAGACTGGCACATCATTTCGGGTGGTTGGAATAGATCACACCTGTTTTCCTTTCGTGTATAGTCAATATACATTTGTGAACTCAATTAACAGAATATATGTACATATTTTAATAGATTCATGGTGCAACTTCGGTCCTGAGGATGGTCTCTGTGATTGTTCTTCAAGAGTGAGACCGAAACGTTGACGCTACGACATTTTTTTGCATAACTAATAGGCATTTGATGCTGTTAAAAATCTATCTGTTTGTATGGATTAAGTTCAACACATGGCCAAATGTGTGGTTGGCTTTAATTTGTTTGTAAAAAATGTCATTGACTACTGCTAATGTGATTCTAAATAAGACAGTAGTTTTATGTTGCCGTACATGAAATATTAAGTGGATTATTTCACTCGTTTACTGAATGAAAATATTGAAAATATAAATTGATTTTTGTCAAAAAAAAGTACTAAAGATGAACTTGGGTCATTTTTTGAAAGTTCACTTTGTGAGTTTCTTTCTTCTTTTTTGAGTTTGTGGAAATCAAGATCACTATTGTGACTGTCTAATTAATTAATCTTAACTGAATAAATCCTCAAGGTTTCTATTGTTATTTGACTGAATCTACCCAATTCCTTGGGGAATAGTGGGTTGCCCTATTGTGATATCCCACCATTTAATTCAGCGCACGTGCCCTTTGTGGCACTTTTAATATGGATTGATGAGATACATTGTGAGAGCACTATGTTGCATTCCTTTTAAACCTTTTTTCACTTTTGTTTATATTTCAGGTTATTGACCCAAGAACGTGGTACATAGATTTCACTTAACCACGTTGTGTAGATAGCGTTCACTTTGATCCTGAGGAAGTGCCCAGATCCCCCTGACTTTTAAGGCACGAAACATGTCGATCACCCGAGAGTAGGGCACATATAGCTAGACACATCGCCTCTAGTTCTTTGCCACTCTCTTCTTTTAATCAGGCAGTTTACCTTCATAATGAATATGTTACTAGGACTAACTGACCTGTTTTAAATTCACCACCATGCACATCTACACACACACGGCCCTTCACCCCCACTGCACCCACCAGCAGGAACAAAAGATCCCTGCTAAAGAGCCTTGGATTGGGTACCCGTCAGGTATTGCAGCTCGGACCTGATGAGGGGCAGGCTCATATGATGAAGCATGACACCTAGCTTGCTGGGTGTGTGAGAGCCCTAGTTCCGAAAAGGGGAATTCCCCCCCCTTTTTCTCTTTCTCTTTCTGTAAATGTGGGGTCACAGGTGACCTACGACACACTACATTATCTCACCTCTCCTTATCTTGAATCCCAGAGGAACCTCGTACCCTCCTTGCTCACAGCCTTGTTGGGGCATGAACGTTGGACCTCGTTAAACTTGCCCCAGTGTCCCTCTTTTTGGTATCACTACTGGAGGTACGCCAGGCCATGTTTTTTATAGCTTTGGGGAAAACTCCGGGGCCAGACGGGCTACCTGCCAAATTTTATTCGGCTTTCGCCTCTAAGTTGACACCTCGCCTGGTGACCCTCTATGCTGAGTCCCTAAGACTTGGACGACTTCCTGAATCAACACAAAATGCAATAGTGAACCCACTCCCCAAGATGATAGTCTCGGGAGCCAGTGTAGTTGATTATAGATCTTTATTCATGCGTAACATGGACTTCAAGATTTTAAGCAAGGGCCTGGCGCTCAGGCTGCTACCTCATGTGCGTGCGCTGATCCATACTGACCAGAACGGGTTAATTCCATCCCGGAATACCTCATTTAACATGAGGAGACTCTACTACGTGCTATATCATTCCGGGGGTGGAGAGCACTCACACAAGCGGTGATTTTATCAATAGACCTGGAGAAGGCCTTCGATACAGTGAGCTGGGATAATCTATTTTGGACCATGGTACGCAGGGGTCTTGGGGAGGGAGTATTAAGTGGGTCAGAACCCTGTACACCCGACTTACCGCGAGAATCAAAATGGACAAAACAGTGTCCACCCAGTACGGAATCTCCCGTGGCACCTGACAGGGATGCCCCCTGTCACCCTTACTGTGTGCTTTGGCAATGGAGCTGCTAGCTGCATTGTTTCGCCAGGGTGGGAACGGGATGGGTTTTTACCATAGATAGGCACATTTACACTATCTCCCTGTATGCTGATAACCACCTGATCTATCTGAATGAGACTGTGGTCAGTTCTGACACAGCCATGGGACTCATGGGAAGATTTGCTCTCCTGTCAGGAGAGCGGGTCAATTAGACTAATACCTACTCGTTCCCCATGTCGGGATCCCTATCGAGACCTCCAGCACTGCCAGATGTCCTCAACTGAGCCCAGACCACATTCAAATACCTGGGAATCCATATTTACCACACCCAGATGACTTAGGAGAGGGCAATCTCCACAGAGTGCTCAGATCCCTTAGATCTTGTGTATCATTTTGGAGCTCCCTGAGATTACCAGTCAAGGCACAAATCTTGCTGAAATGGTCATGCTACCCCGCCTATTATATTTCTTTGTTAAACTCCCGTTTGTGATGCAGTGGGGACGGTTTGGTCAGTTGGACTCCCTAGTGAGGGACCTCGTTTGGGAAGATGGACAGAGAAGAGTCTCACCGAAAACATTGCAGTGCCCTATGGGGGAAGAGTGTCTGGGGGTACCGAATTTTTAATTTTACCAACTAGCCTCCCAGTTGCAATTGTTAGCGTAGTGGCTGAAGGGAGTAAACACGGAGGGGACATTCTTATCCAAACCTAGTGCATCCCCCACCCATTTATTGGCAAAGGTACTCAACCACACGGTGGCGACCCCCTTCCGGTCGCTGCTGCAGACCACAGCTTTGCAATGCTGGAAACGATGTATGTCAAAAATGGCAGAGACCCCCCGATATAGCCGGTACTACCACTGGTTGGCCTGCCCCACGGAGTCCCACGCTTGATATTAATGCCTGAACAACTGCTAACCTGGACAGAGGTAAGTCTAGAGACAGTAAGAGACTGCGACCAGGAGAATGTCCTAGTTCCCTTTGAGGATCGTGTAGACAATGATGGTCTCCCAGTAGGCACTTCATACAGTATGAAGCCCTGGTACACACCTTTGGAACTCTGTCGGGAGGAGCCAGCGACACATACTTTAGTTCACACATTATTCACCCTGGGCACTGCCGGGCATCAGGTAAATTGGTTTTACATAGCATTGACAGTGGCAACTTAGATACCACTGCCAAAGATTAGAGGGCGTTGGGAACAAGCCTTAAACAGGAACCTCACTGATCGGGAGTGGGGCAAGGCATTGGTATCACCCAAGAAGATATCCTGCAACACCAGACTGAAATACACGTAGTCCGACTTACATGACCCCACATAGACTTCAGATTATACATGGGGGAGAGATGCATAATTGCTTTAGCTACGACCATCCGGATGCAGATTTCATACGCATGGTCTGGAACTGCACGGTACTGCGCCCGTTCCTGAATGAGGCCACTACGCGGATAGGGCCCATACTGGAGAGGGCATTAGATAGTTCCATCGAAGTGTGCTTGCTGGGATTATTCCCCCACCGCCCCAAAACGGAAAGTAGGGAACAAATTCATAGATTTGTTCATGGCCCTGGCCAAATGGCGGGTAGCACTGGCCTGGAAATCTAATTCGGGGCCACGGATAGACACCTGGCAATGTGATGTCACCTATTGGGCTGAGACAGGCGAGCGGTCTGAGGCATAGTCCCATAGCTGATCAATGGAAAGAATTGGTACGTGTCTGGGAGTTCCCAATACAGACATGCAGGGAGGATGTGGGAGCTGGGAAAGCAGAAACACCCAAAATAGAAACCACAGCTACATAGGCAGATAGAAAGTACAGCCCACCTATGATAGAACTACATAGGGCTCCAGCGCCATTATTTTTTTTCTTTCTTTTTCTTTGAGTTCTATATATCGCTGGCTAGACCCAGAGGTATCAGAGCGCTTTACATGAGGAACATTGACTTACATAATACAAATTACATCCGTTACAAGAGCATAGTAAAAACACAGACAAAAAACAATGTTATAGTAGTAAGGACACACAGCGGGGAGACAAGGAGAACCGTGCCCAATGACCGGCTGGGTAGGTGACGGCCGAGAGGGAAAACCAGGGCCGATCTCCTCTATAGCTGTCTAGCAGCTCCACCGGGCATCAGCCATGTTGCTCAGGTCTCCGAGGTCAGGGATAACAAGAATAATAGTTTTGCATAGTTACATTTAGTTACAGTTGCATAGACAAACATATAAGGACATGTCCCCAATGGAGGATGGATAGAAATGGGGAGGGGAGTAGACACAGGGGAATGGGAAGCAGATCTGTTCTGGCAGACCGGCAGTGGAAGACAAGTACCTCATGGGAGCCCAAAAAAGATTAGTGTAAGTGGGCCCAAACCCAGGTGGGGTCACAATAGTTACTAAATCCAGTGCCAAATTCAATCACCGCATTGGGTCATCTCGGTAATTTGGGGGACCTCAAGGCGGGGGTGAAAATAAGGGAGCCTCATTAGTGGCCATTGATGTCTTGAGGGAGAGAGCATCCCAGAGGGGGCCATCCAGGGGCAATGGACAGGCAGGCGATCAAAGGCGTGGACCGGTGGCAAGCAGTGATCCAGGAATCAGTCGAGGCCAACAAGATGGTGGTTCCGGAGTAACAGTCACAACAACCTCGGCACAAAATGGCAGACCCTAGATCAACAGAACACAGAAAATGCAAGCCGAAGAACAGCTCCAAACTACCTCACCACCAAGCGCATTCCGTGTAGTCTGATATGTGCACCATCTTCACCACGTTGACGTGGCCCCGGCCTCCATTCAGGTTCCATTACCTACAATGGATCACTAATCTCCTCCCCGATGGTGTAGAAACACCCCTTTAGATTCTCCATACGGTATCACCACGCGAGGCCCCTCTGCAGAGACAAGTTTACGGAGTTTACGATCTTCTTTTAGCTTTCCTTTTTTTCTTCTTCTACTCCTATTACATGAATGTTAGAGCACAAAATGCACTAGACAGTCCATACGCTCTCAGGAAGACGCAAGTTACGACTTCCCCCACCATGACATACTCACACATAAGACACCAAACAGACAGCAAGATTGTATACGGCAGAGGGTCAATATCTGGAATAATATAAGCTACCATGATAAAGATAAAGAGTATGCAAAATTAACAGACAATGTAACTCCTGAACAGTCAATCTCATGTCTACATATGTGTATGCAATAAAAATGACAATAAACAAATGTTTCAAAAAAATTGGATTCTCTGAAGTGTGCGTGCCCATCAAAAAAAAAAAAAAAACTATTATGTTCTTCTGGCTATCTTGATCACTTTACCCGGGGGCCCTTTGGATGCTGGAGGTCCTGGGCAATCGCCTAATTTGCCCATGCCTTAAAACAGCCCTTTGTCAAGCACCATAAAGCCAAGAAAGATCTGAACTGGTGCAATTTCTCACATAATGATATGGAAGAACATGAGTGCGCCTTAGAGTAAGGGGCAAAAGCTATGGGGATCAGGGGAGCATAGTGTGCTGTTCAAAAAGGCTCAAAGATGATATGCAGCAAGGGACTACCTGGTATTCTGCAGGATGGAAGTGTAGGATAACATACATAGTGTGATGTCATGTCGAGAAGTGAGTACAGGCTGATGTGCACATGCTTGATATCCATTGGTAGATGAGCACATGGTGATAACAGCGCCTTCTACAGAACAAAATAGCATGCATGGGTGTTTGTCTGTGCACATTGTTCCTGTGTGTCTGCATGCTTGTGTGCATGATTATCTGTATATTTGTTGATCAGCAGAAAGCATAATAACCTTCTCTCATTGACAGAAAAGACTGCACCCCCACATCCATTACATTTATTAGATCTTAACAGAGATGACATATTACCTCGAGGTGTTTGTAAAATCTAAATCCATAGACAGAGGGACTTCTTAATTTAAATCAACACCACCCTTTACCAGTATGGAATTCTTTCTAAACAACTGGTCCATCCTCTGAAACAATGTCTATTGAAGGTTTGTAAATACCACTTATTGCTACAGAAGTAATTGCTACCAGAAACAGTCTACATACAGCAACATGGGGACACATTGATTAGACAGTTGGCAAGTGTGCATAGGGCCTGTATATGTTAGTCTGCCTGCATGGGTGGTATTTGTGACTATATATACTGCATGTTGGTCTGTGTGCATAGATACCTTTATGTTTGTGGTTCTGTCTAAACAGGTGTCTTTATGTCTGTGGGTATGGTTGTCCATATTTTTATGTGTGTAAGTGTCTATATCTGGATCTCTAGAGATAGTTGTATGGAGGTTCTGTGCAGGATAGGGATGTAAAATTAAAAGATGCCAGGCATGGCTCTTGCTCAACTGGTATAATATAGTGAACTGAGGCCCAGATCCCAACCCACCAGCCAGAGTGGGATCCTGCTACTACTGCTGTCAAAGATGCCTGCCTGCCTGTTTAATGGCAGCGCTGGTTGAAGTATACTATTTATGCGATATAAGCAGAGTGAGTGAGGGTTTCATAAAACCTGTGTATATATGCACTGTTCTTCCGTCATTGTCCTGTAGTTCTGGCTCTTTTATGAGCCTGTCTACAGACTGAAATGCAATGTGCACATGGCTTGCACCTTTATGAAGCAAAGTGCACATATGCAGCCTAACTTAAACAAGTCAATTCTTACAGTGGCTTTTGAAACAGAAGATAAGTGACAGTATTTGCTTATATTTGTTTTGTTTTAGATGTGCTATAAAAAAAACACTGCTGTTACATGATGCCGTGGGACAGTCCAGATCACATATCAGGTGGCCCCCTGTGTGGGCTCTGGGCAATTGCCCATTTTGACCATGCTTTAAAACATCAATGACTCACCTACAATCACTGTCTTTGCTAGACAGATAGGAGAGCCCCAGGAGCAGTGTGTTCACGCTGCATGTCATCCTGCTCTCTGTATCCAGTGCCTTCACTGATGGTAGTGAGGCTCCAGGAGAGACAGTTCTGATGATTTTGTAAGTCATATTAGTATCATTCAGTTCACCCGCGTGTGCACAACAGCCTCAGCCCAGCCCTCCTTTCTTCTGTCTGTCTCCATTCCTCACTCTCTTACTGTCTCAAATGTCAAGGTTAATCATATTTTAAATAAATAACAGAAACTGAGAGGTCTAGTCAGTTGCGGGGCCAACGCCATAATGGCCGGGACGGGACCGGCTCCCCCCTAGCTATGGCCCTGCCTGGGCCCCTCTGCTGTGGGCCCTGCTGACTCCAAAGCATCATTTTGGAGCCTGAGCCTTCCTGCCAAACTGATGCAGCTGCCTGCACTGAAGTCGTGAACACTGCTCACCAAGTGCACAACACAACAAAGTCGACTTTCAACGAAGCCCTGACTTTGCCACAGGACCTCTGAAGAAATGCTGCTGCATGAGTCTCGGACACCGCATCACCGACATCCGTGGTGAACCGTCCAGACTCCGACGCATTCCCGCCCAGACTCCTGACGCATCACGCTCACCCAAACAGTTCTACTACAACACCACAAAATTGATGCACCCTGCTCTTCACATTGACACATCACTGACGCTGCACCGTCTTTGGAAACCAAAGCCTCGCACCCTCAACTGATGCATCTCCTCCTTTGGGCAACGCATCGTCCCTGAGCACCAGCATCTCAACCACCTTGCAGTGCCTCCAGGAACCGACACATCACCTGCACCCCCAATTCATCCTCTCCGTTGCGCACCGCTTCGCCCAAGAGCATCGACAAATCCAAGGTACTGTCAATGGTTCTGCCTGACTCCTGTCTCCAGCCCATGCTCCATCGCAGTCAAACAGAATTTTTTGATTTGCCTCAGTCAAACGTGACCAGATAGCCCCAGTTGGAGTTGTTGCCTTCTAAGTACTGCATTTTGTGTTAATGTTGAAAAATTCATATCTTGACTTGTGAATGTTGGATTTTTGTCGTTTTGGCCTTACTCAGATACATATTGGCTAGTTGTCTAAACTTGTGTGGAGTACTTTTCTGGTGTTTTTACTGTGTTAGTGTGTGTGTGTACACACAAATACTTTACTCATTGCCTCTTTAGTTAAGCCTTACTACTCTGTGCCAGGCTACCAGAGGGTGAGCACAGGTAAACGTTTAGTGTGTACTACACTTACCCTGAGTGGGACAATGGTTTCTGCTTGGACAGGGTGCATATCTCTGCCAACCAGAAACCCAATTTCTAACAGTGAGGAAGAAGCATGTATTCAAGCTGTATTGAAGAACATATTTTAGTGTAAGAATATGGACAGGTGATCACCCTGATTCTTCAGAAGCAGCAGAAGAATGTCTTTTTAAAATACAGAGTCCTGATACTGTAATTAATAGGGTTATAGGTTGAGGGAAAAGAAATGTTACTCAAACAACAACCCCAATCCTCGTCAGTGTGAACCACAAAAGTCTCTGAATTAACCTGTGCTTAGCCATCTGGTAGCTTTACGCAAATGTCTTTCAGGCTTAACTTGGTCACTGTGTAAAGTAATTTATGCAGCAAATAGTAATAAAGTGAAAGCACATCACAAGAAAAATCCCAACCCAATTTTGAAAAATAAGATACATTTTAGTAAATAAAATAAAATCAAAACAAATTAAATCCTATCAGTACAACCAGATTCTTTTTAAGTTTTCAGTGAAAACTAGCACCTTAAAGACCAAAATGCAAACCACACGTATCTGGTTGCATGAGACCGGGACAAAGTCAAAAGTTCAGGTTGACCATGATGGAGCACACGCCAGATACAGTAGGTGGATTCGGCCTGGTCTCAGCTGACCTTCAGACCGAGATTTCATTTTGAAGAATTCAGCGGGACAAGACAGCAGGCTGCATCCAAAGAGGAGTCGTCTTAGCCGGGAAACGCTGGATGAAGTCTTGGTGAAGTAATTGACAATGTCTGGAATAAACTCTGAGTAGAAGAAGACGAATTTCCAGGCTGAGGATTTTTTTGACATCGGTAAGGAGCTGGTCACCATCGAATCCGGTAAAGATTGCTTCCTTCGGACTTAGACAACTTTTTTGAAAGGCAAAAATCTCCAGCGGGACAGGGCTACAAGCTGTAGCAGAAGAGGGCTCCTTGATGCCAGACACTGTCACTAAGAGTTCCTGGTAAACAGGATTTGCTGCTCTGTAGAATAGCGTAGCAGAATCTACTGCAAAGTCAGACCAACTGGCAATGGACCTTGGGCGGGACTGTCAGGTAGCTCCTTCTCTTCTGTAAGTTCTTTTGGTATTTTTGGTGAAGCTTTTTCAAAGTCCCACATTTTAGGGCTAGGCAGGAGCAGTACCTCTAATACCACTTGCAAGGGTGACGGACCTGAGAGGCACTATTTGGTGGGGAGGGCGTTAAGACTCACTCCAGCAAAGATGAGGTGCAGAGGTCAAGGTTTCTGGAGCTTGTTATGCCTCTGTAGCTCACACAGAATGCCAGCCAACTTTCCATTGGACTTATGTCTGGTGTTCCTGGGTTCAATGAGATGGTCCCATTCTCCTTCAAGTATCAAGTCAGGCCTCTAGCAGCAGGGAAGTCCTCTGGGGAACAAGGCATTCCTCAAGCAGCAGGGAAGTCCACTGGTAGCAGCAGGGCACACATCTGGGAACCAAGGCAGGCCTCAAGCAGCAGGGCGGTCCTCTAGGGGTCCAGGAAGTCCTTCTGAAGTCTTCCACAATTTCAGAAGTGTATTGAAGAGGTGTTCTGGGGTGAAAAATGTATATTTAGTGCCAGCCTTTGAAATGGGGGAATTTCCCATGCTACTCAAACATCTGGATCTGTAAAGTTTTTCCCTTAATCTACCAAGGATCCAAGAAGTCTGAGGTGAAAAAAGGCCAGTGCCAGGTCCCTTAGTGTTTGTGCTGGAGACAGCCCTTTAAACAGTAGGTGGGCAGGGAACAGCTCTGTCCCCAGCCATCCTGGCAGCCTGGCCAAGTCTGCCAACACCTAATCAGGGGGCGTCTCCTCCGCTTGAGCGGAGGAGTGTTGCCCCACAAACAAAAGCCGCTGGTCAGAGCTGAAAAATAAAATGGAAATAAAATGTATTTATTACCATTTTATTTTTCAGTAACCCACCAGCCCGAACTGAGCATTAGGATGGGGTGGGGCCATTGCTGCTGAGTGGCAGCTGGGAGCTTTTTGCTCTCCAGTTTAAAATGCACTTGTCTGTTTGGTCGGCCACCTTGTGATGGCCAGCCAGGAATGCACATTTTAAACCTCTCGAACCCAGAGAACCCATAGAGAAAGCAAAGGCCTCCAGTGCTCTTGTGAGCATTGATAGAGGCCGTTCCGTCCCATCCTAGCTCGGCTCTCATGCTGCATGAGAACAGTGCCAGGATTGGCTTGGGAGTTGGGAGCCTGCCTGTAGCCTGCCTCGAGGAGAGAAGGATAGAAGAGGACGTCGCTCTCGTTGAAAAGGTATGTCTGTTTTATTTTTTTATTTTTTTATGTGCTCGCCCCCACCCCACCCCACCACCCTTGGAACATGCCAGCTGCTGCTGCACCTAATTCCCTTTTGTCTCACTGGGAGGAATACATAAAGCCCAACAGCTATGCTTGTCATAGTCATGTGACCCAGAACACTGGCAGCAGGCAGCCAATGCTTTACCCTTCTGCTCTGCTCTGCGGCTCTGCTCTGACATTTACAGCCAGAGCTGTCGACTTTGGAACTGGGTAGCCAGGTTTAAGTCTCAACAGCGGCTCAACATTCTTTGATTCTGGGCAAATCACTTAACCTCCTGTTAAAATGAAGATTGTCTCCTCCCCATGACAAAAAAGTGTGACCTTGTTTAATGTAAATATTGCTGATATAAAGCACTCCAAAGTCTTAGGGTTGAGTTTGCAGAAAAATGCACAAAGAGGTTAAAACAAAACATTACCATAATGAGGAGACAAAATCATACCCATTTAGTGACTGATTTTTACAAAGTGAAACCAAAAAGCCTTGATAAATCGCAGCTTACTTGCTTAAATTTTGTAATCTTAGGCATATATTTTATTTCACAAGCACTTTCATATACATGATTTCAAAATACCAGCTGCACAAAAACCTACTGTATTTGATTTAATAGACTTTAATGCTGCTTGATAATGATCTGGGACACAGTCAGGGTTCACAAAACAACTCTCTGGCCTCTTGTTTTACTAATGGAGCTGCCACCTGTGTAGGGGTGAGGCGGAAATGGTTCTAAATCATGTTTAACAAACTATCACTTTTAATCAATACTTCTCAGTGCAGCGCTATCATGTGCCCTAGTAATGTCAAAGCTTCCAAATATGAATACAGACATTTTCAAGGTCCAGCTCGTGCACGGGCTCTAAGAGCCAAGGTTTTTCCTTGGGCCCGATGTTCGTGTTAATTTGTTGTAACCTCTGGGTTGAATAGGGAGTCAGAGAGGTGTCATATGAGATATCACCACCAGGCACATTTCTACATGTAAATAAGGAAGGCTTTTTCTGCTTCTGTCCATGTAGTATCTCTCAATCAGTCTGGTATTTGTAAAGCACAAACTAATCACCCCTGAGGGTCTCAAGATGCTGGGAGCCATCGTGGAGATTAAGTGAGCTATTGCCCAGAGTCACATAATGCTGAGCTGAGCAGCTGACCGGGTATCGAACCGTGAGCCCCAGGCTCCAGAGTCAGCAGCCCTGGCTGATGCGACACACCTCCACCTCTTTAATGCTTTGGATATGTTTTTTTCTTAAAAAGCCAAAATTGTGGTTTTCCCTATATTCCTCTCATGCATTCTCTCTCGTTCTTTTTCAATCCTGAAATTATTCCTTGTTTCCTCTCTAGTTTTTGCATTATTTCCTTGCTTTTTCAATTACTGTGATGCCTTCTTCTCCCTTTTAATTCTGTTTAACTCGTTTTCATTTTGTTCCATTTCCTAAAACTGATCTTTTCATTTCCTTTAGCATTCGAGATCTTGTTTTATTTTTCTCCTTTGTTTTACACTTAGTTAATATCATGAGGCTGTCAAATAGTCAGAGACCATGTCAGAATAAACAAAAGAAACAGTAAAGTTCTTTATTGAGACCCTTTCTGAGTGTCCCAGTAAGCGCTAATCAAAGCGAAGTGTGTATTCCTAGCAGCTGCTCAGCTCAGTGTGCTTCTGCTTCTGCCTGCTAAAGCCGAGACTCCCCTCTCCTGAAGTGTACAGGGCCGCTGTGGACCCCACCTGGGCTGTCCAATAGGCAAGTTCTCCGGAGTCTGCTGATGCCAGGGGATACACGATCCCGTGGGAATACCGAACCTTACACAACACTGGTAAGCTCTAATATGAGAAACATAGGCGATACAAAATATTATAGCCCATATGAGGCATTATATGTGTTATCCTCCAAAGAAACCAGATGTGAAAGCTTGTGGAATGTAAAGAATGACTGTAATCTGCTATAAAACGGCAAATTTAATTGGTCAGTGGCTAAAAGGTAACCCTTGAAAAGTAGGGGATACCAGATATTACAACAATGCAAGAGTCGTAATATGTGGTATCCCCACAGTAAAAGATGTTAGAAAACACAGGAAAGGATGCTATTTAACTGGAATATACTGTGTTCACTCAGCCAAGAGAAGGCCATGCCCAACGTAATACCGGTGAGCTCTAACCTGAGAAACATAGGCATACCAAATATAATAGCCCTTTAAGGCATTATAATTGGTAGCCCCCAAAAGGAACCGGATGTGAAAGTTTGTGGAATGACGACAAAAATGTGAAAAGATGCTGTAATCTGCTATTAACAAAAAGGCACCTTGAGTTGGTCAGTGGCTAATAGGTAACCCTTAAAGTAGGGGATACCAAATATTACAGCAATTCACAAGCCGTAATATGTGGTATACCCACAGTAACAGATTATGGAAAAAAACAGGGATGAATGCTGTTTGGCAGGAAAATACTTTATCCACCCATCCAACAGAATGTAATGTCAAATTGAATCCTGGTATGATCTAACCCAAGAAACATAGGGGACACCAAATATTATAGCCCATATGAGTCATTATATTTGGTATCCCCCAAAAGAACCAGATGTGAAAGGTTCTGGAATGAAATCAAAATTGTAAAAAGGGACTTTAGTCTGATATTAAATAAAAAGCGACTTGAATAGGTCATAGCTAAAAGGTAACCCTTGAAAAGTCAATCAGGAGCTTGTAGAGCGCTGCTACTCATCCTTGAGGGTCTCAAGGCACTGGAGGGGGCTGCTGGTCCCTCTGGGTGGAGCTTCATTTGAAGAGCCAGGTCTTGAGTTCCTTCTTGAATTGGGTCAGCGACGCAGACTGCCTGAGATAGAGGGGCAGGCTATTCCAGGTCTTGGCGGCGAGGTAGGAGAAATAGCTTCCTCCCGTTCTAGTCTTGTGGATCCTGGGGACGGAGGCTAGGGTGATTTGGGCTGAACTGAGTTGTCTGGCGGGTAGGTGGAATGCAAGGTGGTGGCTCAGATAAGCTGGTCCTTTGTCATGGAGAGCTTTGTAGGAACTATATAGGGAGATATTACAGCAATGCCTGAGCCATAATATTTGGTATCCCCATAGTAAATGATGTTAGAAAGCAAATGGAAACATGCTATTTGACAATGCCTTTTATTTATCTGTTTTGCTAATTAACACATAAATAAAAGGCATTGTCATTCACAATGCCCATAGCTCAAACTCTTGTAAGTGCTAGACCTATTCAAAGAAGAGGCCGCCATTATCCCGGGCTGCTCAGAAAGTGAAAGAATGCACGGCACACTGAATTTTGCAGGAAAGCATGCAAGATCTATTGCATGCACCCACACTCTGCATGTCTGCTCATCTCTTCTGCTGTCAAAGACCCCCCTACGCAGAAAGTTTGGAGGAGCATGTCTACTTATCTGACCAGCTTATTCGGGTGAACTCTGTCAGCAGTTCATGAGAAGTGACTGTCCGATGTTTAGCTGAGACCCAGCCTATCTGGTGATGAGAGTAAGTGAGTGTGTTTCTCTGGAGAGATTGAAGCGCATTAAAAATGACTGTTGTTCATTTTTGCTTTTTTATACCATTGCCAATAGTGCTATGCAAATAAAATAACTCTACTACAAATAAAACACCAAAAGTAAAAAACATTGTTTTTTCAACGCCAACAGCTCTAAGTTTAACAAATGCGAGACCTATTGCATTGCAAATGCTTGTTGCTTATGTCACCCTGTGGGAAGGGTATGTCAAGATGTGGGTCCAGTGCTCACTGTGCCACTGGATTCAAGCTGGCCTGGCTGATGAGAGGTGATACCCTGAAACTGGTCTCTCTAACAAAGAAGGGGGACTAAAGGGCTTGATGACGGGTCCAGCATATGTGCCCAAACAATACTTAACATGAAAGATATGCTGTTCCCCAAGGCGGACACCGTGGTAGGGGGATTTAAGGAGGGAAGTCCTCCTTGTTGGAACTAGGGTCCTCACACACCCAGCAAGCTAGGTGTCATGCTTCATCTTATGGACTTGCTCCTCGTCGGGTTGGAGCTGCAATACCCGACGGGCACCCTTAAAGGGGCTCTTTAGCGGAGATATTTTGTTCCTGCCGTATGGTGCGTGGGTGTGAGCGCGTTTTGCGGCTCTACGCGTGGGAGGTATACCGGCACACGTTCAACGTGGACAGGACACCACGACTTTGGTGTCTGGAGCCCAAAAATTCCGAATGGAGTGAGTTTTATCCCTTAGCTAGGTCACCACTAGGATTGGCGGGACAACACGCTCGCATCCAAGAAGTGTGGTAGGTAGGAACCTCATTGCCCACCACCACCACGTGTAGATAGTATTAAAACACTAGGTCCTGATGAAATGCAATGGATCAGTATTGACCACTACGCATGAAACATGTCGACCACACTATATGAGATGAGCTGAGCTCCACTGGACCATAGAGCCAGAGAGCGGCCACTCAGTTTGCTTTTAAGAAGGTGGATTATCAGCCTAATAAAGAGTTTATGTGGAGTATCCAATGTAATGTAATGTAATGTAATTAGTGTTTGTATAGCGCGGGTTACACTCCAGGGAGCATCTTAGCGCTTCAGAGTGTAAGAGAACATGGTGGCTTATTGTTCTTGTGGTAAATCCTTGTTTAAAATGCTAATTCATGTTTTTGCATTTTGTGTCGGATAGGGTGTAAATCCAGGTCTTAAGGGTTTTTCTAAAAATTGTTTCTGTAGAGATTTGTCGGAAAGGAGGTGGCAGTGAGTTCCATGCTCTGGACCCCAAGACAGCCAGGGCTTTACCTCCTCTGGTTTTGAGTCTAAACTCGGGAATAGTCTGGGACCTCAGACACCTGGAGGGAATGTAGTGTTGAAACATGCTTTCGATGTATTTGGGTCCTGTTTTGTTAACTGCCCTGAAAGTGATTAGCAAGATTTTAAAGAGCACCCTTTTGTGTATAGGCAACCAGTGCAGGGTGTTCATGGCAATTGTGGCTGAGGTTCTTCTTTTCCATCCTAGCACTAGTCTGGCCGCTGCATGCTGCACCATTTGTAGTTTATGACAGACTGTCCTGTTAGTTCCTGCGTATGTGCTGTTGCAGTAATCTATGCGAGAGGTAATGAGGGCTACTGCCACCGTCTTCCTTGCGGCGAAAGGGATTAGATCGAAACATTTCCTGAGCCCTTTTATTATGCCGAAGCAGGTCCCTGCCACGGCTACTGCTTGTTGTTGAAAGCTCAGGGATGGATCAAATTTTATCCCTAGGTTTCGGACTGCGTTGGCTGTATTAGGGGGAACGGTTGCGTCTTCTGGCCACCATAGTGCTGGGTTGAAAGTGTTTCCCTTACCAAACGGTAGGATCTCGGTCTTCCCAGTGTTGCATTTAAGGGGATTCGTCCTCATCCAATGGAAAGTGGCTTTTAGGCAGTTTTTAAGTCTTGTTTCTGCTTCGCTGGTTTCATCCTCCATCACTAGGATAAGTTGTGTGTCATCCGCGTATGAGATGGTGGCTATGCCCAGGGTGACCACTTGTCGTCTATTTGTTAGGAAGCTTTTTAGCCAGCTCATTACCTTTCCAGTTATCCCTGCCGCGGCTAGTCGGTCTATCAGGATGGAATGTGACACCGTATCGAACGCCGCGGACAGGTCTAAGAGTATAAGGACTGCTTTTTTGCCCTGGTCTAGCGCTGCTCTGAGTGTTTCCGATGACAATATTAGAGCTGATTCTGTTGAGTGATTTACTCTGAAGCCAGCCTGGTTGGGGTGCCAGATGTTATTGGCCTCTAAGAAGGTGGTGAGCTGTTGGTTTACTACCTTTTCTGCGAGTTTACAGAAAGTGGGGAGCAGGGAGATGGGTCGTAGATTAGTGAGGGTGGTGGGGTCTGGTGATGGTTTTTTTTGTAGGGGTCTTACTGCTGCCAGTTTCCATTCCTCTGGGACTACTCCCAAGGAAAGTGAGGAGTTGATAATGTTGTTAATGCTGGGGTTTACAATCTCCACCATAGTGTGGAGGACGAAATTTTTCTCTGTGATTCTTCTAAGCTGACTTCCTGAAAGGCGGCTAGCTGGCTAGTCGAGCTATTCCTGTTTGGTTGGGACTCCTCTGAGGGGAGGGGGTGTGGGAAATCTTTAGTGAGTGTCTGTATTTTCTCGTGGAAGTATTCCGCTATTTTGTTGCACAGGGTTTGGGAGGGGGGAATGTCTCTCTGCATGGTTTTGGGATTGATGTATAAGTTGACGATGTTAAAGATGTCTTTTTGTTTGTTGTTGCTGTTGGTTATGGCATTGGTGAAAAAGTCCTTTTTAGCAGTTTTTATCATCCCGTGATAGTGACGGCGGGCCACTTTGTAGCTGAGCTGGTCAGTTGTATCGTAGTTTCGGCGCCAATTCCGCTCTAATGCTCTAACCTTCCTTTGTTCCTCCTTTAGGCTTTGGGAGGACCAAGGGGCAGAGGATCTGGGTTTCTTTTTATATTTTGGTTTAAGTGTTGCTTTGTCATTATCCATAGATAGGGCGCCCATCCATTCCCTGAAAGACTGGCTATCTTTCTCAGGGTCCCCTACTGATAGTGGTCTGGTTTCTAGTGCCTTAGTTAGGAAACCCGGTAGTCCTGTCAGTTTCTTCCAGTTGGGCCCTCCATTGGGATCACATGGCTTATTCCCGGGTGTGTGTGCCATTATCCCTTGGAGTTCAAAAGGGATGTAGCTGTGGTTAGACCAGATTAATTCTTGGGGTGGTTTTACATGAAGTGTGTCCAAGTTTGAACAGATGCAATCAAGGATGTGACCTGCCTTGTGTGTGGGCCTGGTGGTAAGTATGTTAAGGCCTAGGATCTTCATTGTGTCCGTAAAGCCCAGGGTGGCGTGATCTGTGAGGGAGTCTAAATGTATATTTGTATCTCCTAAGATCGTGTAGTTGGCTGATTTTAGTGCTAGGTCCCCTACTGCTTCTCCTAGGCTATTTGTGAAGTCAGTGGGTGTTCCCGGAGGTCGATATAATAGTGCTCCCGAGAAGGTGAAGGAATCATGTACCTTAAGGGCGAAGCCTATACTTTCCGCACCTTTGATACCTGGGATAGGGAATGTCAGGCAGCTCAGTGAGTCCCTATAGTCAATAGCCATTCCTCCGCCTCTCTGGAGGGGTCTGTCTTGTCTGGCAATAAGGTACCCCTGAGGGAGAGCGGTCGTTACATGTGGATTGCTGTTTTGGGTTAACCAGGTTTCTGTCATGAAAAGACAGTCCAGCTCTCTTTCCAAGATTAGGTCGAAGATATGTTGGGTGTGCTTGCCCATGGACCTGACATTGACAAGCCCGCAGTGTAGGTTTGTCGTTTTGTTATGGTTTAGGGGCCTACTTGGGTGAGTGTGGCCGAAACTTTTTTTCCATATATTGCAGCCCCAGGATCCTCCCCAGTTTTCCCTGTTAAGGGGTGGAGTGCAAGTAGGTGATTTGGGGCATTATGTAGGTGGTCTTGCATTTACCACTTCATAAATACCGAATCATACCGATTCGGTATTTATGAAGTGGTAAATGCTATGTAGGTAATGAGTCGGTAATTATTACCGATTCGTTAAAATTCGGTAATTACCGAATCGGTATTTACCGATTCGGTAATGAGGCATACCTTCCCGATTCGGTAATGGGGGGAACACATGCAAGGGTGGCAGGGTGTCACAATGACACTCTGTTGCACCCCTGAAACGGCCATGTGTGCACATGTGGCACACATACATGCCCTAAGGGCATGTATGTCTGCCACATTGCACACTTGTAGGCGCTTTGAAATGCATTTCCACATCCATTCTTCATTTACCACCAACTATTAGTTGGTGGTAAATACCGACTACAAACATCACCCACACACTCCCCCTACATCTCATTTCTGTATTCGGAATTTACCGAATCGGTAAAATTACTGATTCGGTAATTTTACCGATTCGGTAAATTCCGAATACAGAAATTGTCCCCCTACATACCAAAAGCCTAAATACCGGTCGGTAACGGTATAATTACCGAAAATCGGCCGTTACCGACCGGTATTTGGCTACCTACATGAGGCCCTTGGTGTTAAGGCCTAGCAGAGTTTCCCTAGAGTACTGTATGAGTCGGCCGGGGGGTATGGCCTTTGGCCCGGTCGAGGCGCGGACAGGCGCAGACGGGCTTACCTTTGGCGTGCCTTCGGCGGTCCGCCGGCGCCGCCGCTGCGCCCGTCCGCTGCGCTCCCTGGGAGAGGACGTCATTTTATCCTGGCGATGACGTGAGGGCGGGGAGGGGCCAAGCACTCGTCAGCTCGCCCAGTTGGAAGTGGCGGGAGCCCAAGCAGCGCCTACTCGGCTGCTATGGGGGTAGAGAGGGGCACAGGTGAAATAGACTCTGGCTCTGGGCGAGTCTTTTTAGGGAGGGGCCGCGCTCCGCTACACACAGCGGTAATTTGCAAATTTAAAAGGTGAAGATCAGGTAAGTGCACAGATTCAGATGTCCAAGCTTACCGAAGTGCAGGTTTAAAGTAGCAATGGTGAAATTTCTCTTTTCAGTGAAACAGTTTTTAGCAATATCGCAATTTAACAGTGGTAGCAGTTTTTACCAAAAGGAACAAGGTTAAAACATTCTGTCCCGTCTTTCCGCCTCAGGACACTTTCAATACACAACTACACTCACTCGTATTCAACCTTTTTTAACGTCACTTACCCGCACCACATCTACACTGTTCTTTAGGGCCCTCACACCCACGCACCATACGGCAGGAACAAAAAATCCCCCTACCACGTTGGCCGCCTTGGGGAACAGCATACCTTTCATGTTAAGTACCCTGAAACTGGTCCCAGCTTGCTTGTTTCCAGTCCAGGGAGGACCTTGCCTGACAGTTCAGTCTGGACTGTTCCCATGAGGAGCAGGGTGAAGACTGATTTACATATGGCTGGGTCCAAACTGGGGTGGCAAGGTGAGCAAAAAAACAATGGATTAAACTCATATCTATGTGACTGGGGTTGAATGTTTGTATTGTTCAACAGTCAGTCCATCATCTCTTCTTTTTTGCTTTTGACCGTGAGGCTTTCATTCCTTCTAAATGGGTAAGCTTCAACCCATCGTGAAAAGATCTACAAAACAACCAAGACATACCTCAACCCATTGCAAGCAGGCATATCAATGAAATCAGACTGCATCCTGTTGAAGTGACCACCTGATCTCTTTATGTGGCTCAATTCACTGCTGTTCTTTTCCCTATATTGTTCTATTGACACACAACACATTGGTGGCACAATGCTTCAGCCATCAATCGAAACCTTGAACTAACCCAAGTCTGCCTGAACAGCCTGACCATGGCATCTCTGCCTTCATAACTATGACCCCAAACATGCCTAGCCTTTGGGGCAAAAGACTATTTGGCAAAACAGGTCTCTCATCTCTCGAAACCCAAATCTAATCCTCAAATCTCTTAACACAATCTGCATTAACCCAGCTCTGCTGTTCTGCCTCTGATTCTTCTTCCTGCAGCCTCTTCACTTCCTCCCATGTAGCAGCTGTGATTAACATAAGGTTGTAATTGATGAAGTCTGTCCTATCATTGGTATATTCCACATTGAAGGTACAGGCATTGTGAGCACAGTACGTTGCGACCTCATCAGCATATCTGTTTCCAACAGTTACATAGGCATCCTCCTTACAATGTGCAGCACATTCCATGACCACAACTTAAGCAGGTAGTTGTAGTGCCTCAAGAAGCTTCCTTACTAGCTCTCTGTTTCAGATGAGTGACCCTGATGAGCTCATAAACCCCCTCTGGGACCACAAATGTCTGCAATCATGAACAACACCAAAGCCATACGGACTATCAGTACAAATGTTCACTCTCTGCTGGTCAGAGACACAGCATGCTCTAGTAAGAGCAATCAATTCAGCCACTTGTGCAAAAAACACTTGTTTGAGACAGGAACCTTGAACTACTTCTGAAACTGTACAAACTGCATAGATAGCTCCAAACTTCCTTCATGGTCTCGCAAACACAAGCCACTCACAAATAAGGCATAATCAGATTCAGGCAGTGGCTCATCTTGTATATCTGGTCTTGGTTTGGTGCACAGTTCAGTAACATCGAGACAGCCATTCTCCACTTACTCTCGTCATTGTCATTCTCAAGAAGGGGCAACAGGGTGGCAGGGTTCAAGTCAGCAGACCTTTTCAAGGTAACATTCTCAGCCGCAAATATGAGCTGCTCATACCAGGTTAAAAGTAGGGGTGGGTGGAATTTGCGTAGTCGCACTACGCAAATCTCTGTGAAACAATAAAAAATCTCTGTGAGCACACAAAAGTTCAGCGAACACGCGGAATTGCTAGTTCTGCCAGTTCGCAATGCTTTTTTCCTGTTCGCGAACGCTGTTTGCATGCTTGGGGAGAAATATCTCGCGAACACGCATTTTGAAAGCGCGAACAAGCAAAAAGTTCCATGAAGAAGCGGATCGTGGAATTTTTTGCAAATCCACGATCTCCGCGGAACGCAAAATTACCCAAATTTCGCAAATTCTTCGAGCAGAACGGAATTTACCGCCAAGACCTAGTCAACAGGCTGTTTGTCAAGTGTTGAGTTCTAGTACGCATCTCTACGGAGTAGGGCACATACACAGTTAAAGAATGATCCATAGCAATGCCTTCACATCTCTCTATGCTGACCCCAACAGAAGCCACAGATTTAACCCCTTCGCTGCTAGGGCTTCTCCCCCCCTGCCCCCCCCCCCCGTGCTAAGCCCTTTTTTTGCTATTTGGGGTAGTTCGCGCTTAGGCCCCTGTAACTTTTTGACCACATAAGGTATCCACGCCAAATGAGCGTCCTTTTTTTCCAACATCATGAGGATTCTAAAGGTACCCAGAGTTTGTGGATTCCCCTGGAAATTAGCCCCTGGAAATTAGCCAAAGTACAGCGAAATGTTTTATTTTGGGAAAAATGGGAAAAAAAGGGCTACAGATGAAAGCGTCTGTTTTTTTCCCTGCAAATTGTATCAAAAAGGGGTTGTGGTGCTGAAATCACCATCTTCCCAGCTTTCAGGGAGAAGCAGACTTTTGTCAGAAAACCAAAATATTTTACACAGTTTTGGCCTTTTTCTGGGACAAAGCCTATTTTTGCTGTATTTTGTGCTTTCAACCTTCTTCCAGTTAATGGTAGAAATGGGTATGAAAGCAATAATGGATCCTGGAAAGCTATACATTTTTGAGAAGAAGACAAAATTCTGAATTCAGCAAAGGGTCATTTGTGTAGCTCCTTTAAGGTTTCTTTATAGAAACTAACAGTTGAATATAGGAAAAATTGAAAATTAGTAGAAAAAAACAGCCATTTGTGCCAACGTTTTCACCTGTAACTTCTGTAACTGTTTAAAAGCAAAGTACCGTTACATCCGCTGGACCTTTCTGGTTGTGGAGATATATAGGACTTGTAGGTTCACCAAGACCCCGATGAACTCTGAGCCAATAACTGAGCAGCGTCTTGCAATGGTTTTTTATTGGGTACCGGGTATAGAGCAATTCATTTTGGAAAATATATACATGCAAAAATCGGTATGAAAGACACCTAGGTATTTCTGAAATAGGAGCAAAATATAGAGTTTAGAAACAGTAGATATTTGCACATTTCCGAATTTGTGAGTACCCATACTAGCATGAGAATGATAGGTCATTTTTCAAAATAACTTCTTTTTTAAACATTGTCTTTCATTTGGAAGGCAGAAATGCATCGAAAGTCAAAAGGTAATAACAGTTGCTCTACAATTCTGTTTTAACCTAAGTCTCCCGATAACAATGGTAACCCACTTGTGTGGGTAGGTCTAGTGCCCATGACAGAAAATGGCTCAAAACGCAACGTGGACACACTTTTATTTCTATGGTGAAAACTGACCCTTTTTTTGCAAAGTGTCTAGCTGTAGATTTTGAACCCTAGCTCTGCCGGCACCTAGGGAAACCTAGCAAACCTATACATTTTTAAAAGCTAGACACCCTGGGGAATACAGGATGGGGTGACTTGACTGGCTCTCACCAGGTTCTGTTACCCAGAATCCCTTGCAAACTTAAAAATGTGTCCAAATAACATATTTTCCTCAAATTTCTGTGGCGGAAAATTCTGGAATCTGTGTTGATCCACAAATTTCCACCCACCCCGCGTTCCCCAAAGTCTTCTGAGAAAAATGGTACCTCCCTTGTGTGGGTAGGCCTAGTGCCCACGGCAGGAAACGGCCCAAAACGCAACGTGGACACACCACATTTTCACTGTGAAACTGACCCTTTTTTGTAAAGTGCCTAGCTGTAGATTTTGAACCCTAGCTCTGCCGGCACCTAGGGAAACCTAGCAAACCTATACATTTTTTAACTCTAGACACCCAGGGGAATCCAGGATGGGGTGACTTGACTGGCTCTCACCAGGTTCTGTCACCCAGAATCCCTTGCAAATCTAAATATTTGTAAAATAAAACACATTTTCCTCCCATTACTGTGGTGGAAAGTTCTGGAATCGGCGTGGATCCACAAAATTCCACCCAACCCGCGTTGCCCTAAGTCTTCTGAGAAAAATGGTACCTCACTTGTGTGGGTAGGCCTAGTGCCCACAACAGGAAACGGCCCAAAACGCGACATAGACACACCACATTTTCACTGTGAAAATTGAACTGTTTTTTGCAAAGTGCCTAACTGTAGATTTTGAACCCTATCTCTGCCGGCACCTAGGGAAACGTAGCAAACCTATACAATTTTGAAAACTAGACACCCAGGGGAATCCAGGATGGGGTGACTTGACTGGCTCTCGCCAGTTTCTGTTACCCAGAATCCCTTCCAAACCTAAAAATGTGTCCAAAAAAACACATTTTCCTCACATTTCTGTGATGGAAAGTTCTGGAATCTGCGTGGATCTACAAAATTCCACCTACCCCGTGTTCCCCGAAGTCTTCCGAGCAAAAATGGTACCTCACTTGCATGGGAAGGCCTAGTGCCCGCGACAGGAAACGGCCCAAAACACAACGTGGACACACCACATTTTCACAGTGAAAACTGACCCTTTTTTTGCAAAGTGCCTAGCTGTATATTTTGAACCTTAGCTCTGCCGGCACCTAGGGAAACCTAGCAAACCTATACATTTTTGAAAACTAGACACCCAGGGGAATCCAGGATGGGGTGACTTGACTGTCTCTCACTGGGTTCTATTACCCAGAATCCCTTGCAAACTGAAAAATGTGTTTAAAAAAACACATTTTCCTCACATTTCTGTGGTAGAAAGTTCTGGAATATGCGTGGATCTACAAAATTCCACCCACTCCGCGTTCCCCAAAGTACCCCGAGAAGAATGGTACCTCACTTGTGTGGGTAGGCCTAGTACCCACGACAGGAAATGGCCCAAAACACAACGTGGACACACCACATTTTCACCGTGAAAACTGACCCTTTTTTTGAAAAGTGCCTAGCTGTAGATTTCGAACCCTAGCTCTGCCGGCACCTAGGGACACCTAGCAAACCTATACATTTTTTAAAACTAGACACCCATCCTGTTGCGGGCACTAGGCCTACCCACGCAAGTGAGGTACCATTTTTCTCGGAAGACTTAGGGCAACACGGGGTGGGTGGAAATTTGTGGATCCATGCAGATTCCAGAACTTTTCACCACAGAAATATGAGGAAAATGTGTTTTTTTGGACAATTCTTTAGGTTTGCAAGGGATTCTGGGTAACAGAACCTGGTGAGAGCCAGTCAAGTCAGCCCAGCCTGGATTCACCTAAAAAGTATAGGTTTGCTAGGTTTCCCTAGGTGCCAGCAGAGCTAGGAACCAAATTCCACAGCTAGGCACATTCCAGAAAAAAGTCAGTGCCTAGTGGGCTTTTTGCCACCCTGGGGAGGGGGGAAAACAGGGGCTATTGCCCCGATATGCCCCCGAGGGGGGCAGAATGACTGTGGCTATTCTTCTGGGGGTCGGTAGCATTGGGATGCCCATTCTGGTCAGCCCCCAGCCCTGCGTATAAAAAAGCCAGCATGGAGGGGGCACATCAGGGCCTACTGCACCCATCTGCCTCCTGGGAGGGGCAGAAAGACAGTGGCATCTTTTTGGGGGTGGGTGGGGGCATTGGCAAATCCATTCTTGACATTACCCACCCAGAACTTTGTAAAACAAACATCCCTGGTGGCTAGTGGGCTTTCTGCCCCCTGGGGGGTGCAGATAAGGGGCTATTGCCCCATCTGCCTCCCAGGGGCGGCAGAAATCCTAGCATTTTTTGGGGGGGGCATTGACATGCCCATTCTGGGCAACCCCCACCCCTACCTATATAAAAAAAATGCCTGGCGCTTAGTGGGCTTTCTGCCCCTCCCCGGGGGGGGGGGGAGGAGATTAGGGGCTATTGCCCCATCTGCCTCCTGGGGGGCAGAAAGTCTTTTTTTTTCTTTGGGGGTAGGGTGGGGAATTTGCATGCCCAGTCTGGGCAGCCCCCATCCCGGGCCTATAAAAAAATAATTCCTGGCATCTAGGCTGCTTTCTGAACCCCTGGGGGCAGAAAGACTGGAATTTTGTAGGGGGAGGGGGGGCATTGGCATGCCCATCTTGGGCAACCCCCACCCCTAAATTTATCGGGGGGAGAAAAACATGGTGTCTAGTGGGCTTTCTGCCCCCCAGCTTTTTTCAACTTTGGCTCCTAAGTTGTGGAACACTCTACCAGCGGAAATTAAATTCCTTCCCTCAAAGCAAGCCTTTAGGAGGGCCCTTAAGACGTGGCTATTTGCCAAAGCCTACCCTTAGTTTTGATCTGCCTTTTATGATTTTATTTGGTTAGGCACCTTGATGCCTTCGGGCTTAGTTGCGCGTTTATAAATTTTCATTCATTCATTCATTCAGGATGGGGCAGAAAGACTGTACCTTTGCGTCGTGGGATGGGGGCATCGGCATTCCCATATTGGGCAGCCCCTACCCCAAATTATAATTTAAAAAATCCCCGGTATCTAGTGGGCTTTCTGCCCCCCGGGGGGACAGATTTGGGGCTACTGCCCCCATCTGCCCCACAGGAGGGGCAGAAAGACAGTACCTTTGTGGCAGCCCCCACCCCTAATTATATATTTTTTTGAAATCCCTTGTATCTAGTGAGCTTTCTGCCCCCCTGGGGGGCAGATTGGGGGCTACTGCCCCGTCTTCCCCCAGGGGGGGCAGAAAGTCTGTAATTTTGTGGCCGGGGGGGTGGGGGCATCCGCATGCCCGTTTTGTGCAGCCCCCACCTCTTATAAATATCCCATGTAAAATCCCTGGTGTCTAGTGGGCTTACTAACCCCTGGGGGGCAGATTGGGGTCTACTGCCCCATCTACCCCCCAGGGGGGGGCGGAAAGACTAATTATGCCAAAATATTTATGGGGGGAGCAAAGGCCCTTGCCCAAGGGGCTGCTCCCCCCTCCCTCCTTCCTCCCTCCCCTCTCCCTGGTGCCTAGTGGGTGGATCCCTGCTTGGGGATCGCCCTCTTGGGGCGATCCCCAAGCATGGATCCACTAGCGAGGGGTACCATTGGAAAGGGAAGATTCACCCCTTTATAACAATACCTCTCCTGAGTTTCTACATGCTTAGGGGGCTGAGATAGCCCCCTGAGCATGTAGAAACAAAAACTGAAATGAGCCTCTTGGCTCATTTCAGTTTCGGTTTCACTGAAATGACATCAGTGCGATGTGCGCGCCGATAGTCACTTCAGGGAAACCAGGGGGGGAGGGGCCTTGGGAGCTGGGGAAGCTC
Organism: Triturus cristatus; assembly: GCF_964204655.1. Lineage (NCBI taxonomy): Eukaryota > Metazoa > Chordata > Amphibia > Caudata > Salamandridae > Triturus > Triturus cristatus. Next base: position 1,098,720,406 of record NC_140582.1, on the reverse strand, counting down.
TTCCCCAGCTCCCGTGGCTTTAGGGGAGAAAAGGGAATCCATCTGGTGCCCGCACCAGAGAGATTTCCGGTGCTGTGTGCCATGACGAGCTGTACTTGTCATGAGCACACGCGCACTATGTGCCATGACGAGTCCAGCTCATCATGAGCACCGAAGGCATTAAGACCTCCGGGCAACGCTGTAGCCACTGGATCAAGGGTATCAAGGGTAGCAGAGGAATAAGCTACGGGCACTTCCGAGAGTCTGTGGAAGCAATGAGAAAGCACAGCCCTCCCTGTCGCTGCAGAAAAGTGAAAACGCTTTGTTATTGTCAGGCATTCCTGGTGCTAGGGTGTGGTCTAGACTCTCTCTCAACTCTAGGAAGACAACCAAGCAGTCATTATCCCACTGTACCGGATCCGACATATGCGTGTGTGTCAGTCTCTGTAAAGGTTTGGCCACTAAGGAAAAGTTGGGCATCCAATGGTGACAGTAGCCCACCATTTCCATGAACATACTGACTTCTTTTTGTGTTGTGTTGTTGGAGGTTTCATTTGCAGAATCGACAAATTCTTTCCAGTGACACCTTCCTGACTCCTCAATATAATGTTTAAGACACAAGATTTCTTTCAAACAGTATTGCAACTTATTGGGGGACACCTTACGTCCATGCTCAGCCAAATGGTAATAGTATCTGTCTTACAAGCTTCCTGAGTGTTTGACGCAACCAGCAGGTTGTCAATATACTGTACCAGGACAGTTACATTGCATAACCAAAGACTACAGATTCTTTTTAAGGATCTGATTAAAAAAAGATGGGCTCTCCGTATACCCTTATGGGACTCTGCACCATGCCAAAACACGACTGCCGAACCTAAACATGAAGTGCAACTGACTGTCCTCATGCAAGGGTATGGAGTAGAAAGCCTGGCACAAATCGATGACAGAGAACTACTTAGCCTCACATGGAATCTGAAATAAAATCACAGCACGATTCAGTGCAACAGGACAACAAGGATCCACTGTATTATTTATCTTTCAAAGATCCTGTACTATGCAGTACTTACTGCTAGGCTTTTGGAAGTTCATATTGGGTTAGATAGATGGACTCCCCATAATCTCCTTCAGAACACCTTGTTGGGTCATCGCTTCAATCACTGGAGTTATTCCAGCAACCGTTTCAGGGGTCATGATGTATTGCTGGGTTCTTGGGTACTCAGCATTTGGTTTTATCAGTATAAACAAGGTCAACTCCTTTGACGTCCCAGCAAACTTACAGGACTCTAATAACATACCACAAATTAGTGATTATCCTCAAAGTTCCCTATTTTTACAGGCACATCCTTAGTTACAAGCAAGATATGTCATTTTATTTGCAACACCTACAACGTGGATTCATTTCCCTGAGTGGGGTAGGTTTGGAACTTCCACTGTTCTCACAGTAGAACGGGTAGCATCATTATCAACCAGGAATGATACAAAGTGGCCATCTACTTCACCATCTACAAATGGACCACTCTGGTCTACCACAAAGACTGCTCCAAGCACACAATCTTCCTCCTCTCTCAGGCACCATCAGGAGGACTGATTAGAGGCATAATTGTCAACTGTGTCAAACACAGGATACTGTGGGAAATAATTATTATTCTATTATTCTGGAATACATTCTGGTTCCCATTCAGAACCTGAATTTAAACAAATCTAAGTTCATTATCAGCTTGGTGTGGCATTGGGGTTGTGTATCTTGCATCACTGGGGCAAGTGGCACATTAACATTTTGAGACCTTGGTCTCGGCACATTTTGCTACATCAATCCTCGTACTTGGGTCTATAGAAACGCCACGACCTCTACCTTGTTGCTTAAATCCACCCTTCATTGCAGAATCTCCCTGCTGGTACTCTCGCTGCATGGGTGAAACATTCCACACAAAAGACTGACTTTGACCTCCCCTCTGAGTAGCCTTCAGCTGTGCCACCATTAGTTTCTCCTACATTTTCTTCTGCCTCATATCTATTTTATCTTTTTAGTACTTGGTTTGTCTCAAATTCTCTGCAACTGAATTATTCTGCCACCAAATCAAATGCTGCTTAACTATCAAGTTAATTTCAGGCCTCAATCCTGTCACAAACCTAGACACAAAATGTCCCATATCCTTCAGCTCCAACGTTTCCATTCCGCAACACTGTTTAAATGCCTGCAACAATCTCTCATAATAAGTATGAATCGTCCCTTTAGGTTCCTGGGTCATTTGGTCAATCCTGACCCAGTCAATATCTTGAGGTGACACTTTGGACTTTAACCATGACCTCACCTGGTTATACTTCCTCCTTACTGTAGGTGATGGACCATTTGTCAATAGGTTCCTTACCAGCTATCTCTTGGGCCACTCTGTGGCTATCTTACATGCTGTTCACAAGTCACTTTGGATCACAATATCAAGTAAAGTTTTCAAATCAGTCCACAAAACCTACAAGATTTTCAGAAATGGTTAAATGTGTTTGTATCATTGTACAGGCTTATCTCTCAGCCTGGGGAAATCATTGGAGAATGACACACGATCATTCCTCCTCCAAGGTACATGAAAATAACCTCCCCTGGATGCTTTTCATAAAAGGAAATGTGTAGCTCTGGCTCTACCCTTCCCGGGAGGAGTCAGTTCCCCCATAGATCTCTTGGAACCCTTCCTCTTTGCTCATTTCCTTCCCACTTAACTAGGGCAATAGAGGTCTGAATGCTTTGAATCAGTTACAAAATTTGCTACTTGATTTTTGGTATTTTCACACACTCTATGTTCTTATCACTAAAACAGAGTTTACGACTTTCCTGTAAAGTTTAGTCTGATCCAAATATACTTCATATTTCTAAGCTACTTTGGACCATTTATCGTGGGCTTGCCTTGCTCGTTTGGTAACATCTTTACTCATTAACACAAGCTCACTTGCCTTCTATATTCAGTTGGGCCAATTTGAGACTTTCACTTATCATTTCATCCTATTCAAGTTTATATTTACCTACATCAACAGGATTTACCCTTAATGATGACTTAATTGTTCCTTGACTCAACTCTGAGCTTTCAATCTCATTCAAAGTGCCATTAAAAACCTTCAACCATTTGTCTAATTCCTGAGCGCTAACATTTGGCTTCATTACGGGGGCTCTAAGTACTGTCCTGTATCTAGGGGTGTTTCTGTGTGCGTTTAAAGGTGGCTTCCAGGTAAGTGTCCCTAGATCTGGCAATCCCAGGAATGACTTTAAAGGTCCAAACCTCGTATGGTTTATCATTGAATCTGCACTTGCACCACAGAGGGAAGGAGTTTGCCTAAAGGCTAGGGTGGTCGACCTCGAATCTGGGGAAACGGGTTCGAGTCTCGGCAATGACGTTGAACATCCTGTGATTCTGGACAAATCACTTAATCGCCCCGTGCCTAACAAAAATGTATGTGTCCCACTGTAATGCAACTAGTGCTATGTAAAGCGCTAGGATTGTATTCAGCACCACAGGACCAATGGTAGCGGGTACTGTGAGACCATCCAAGATGGAGGAAGCTGTAGAAGTGCCAGTAACACATATTCCTGGGTTTTCTCCTAGGTGTGTGTGATTCACATTTATAGGGGTGGTTCCTGTCGTACTAGTGTTGACATTTATGGGTGCAGTAGCCACTCCAAGGTTTCTGTTTACATAAGCGCTTTCACCTCCCATTGTTTTTCGGTCTCATTATATGGAGGCAGGCATTCTGACAACAACACATTTAGAAGACTATCACTAGAATCGCTGTCACTATTTTTGTCTCTCACATCTTGTTCCTTTAATTCCTCCCTTTCCCCTGTTTTTTTTTCCTTTTTGCTTCTCAAATTAGTCACCCGTTAATGCAGGGTATAACTTAGCACCCTGTATCAAATCAGTTCTCCACCTGTTTTGCATGCATCCTACCTCTTATTAGTGTAAGTGCATACTGCCTTTTTAGCTCTCCCCTGGTATCTCTCCATCTCTCAGGTATGATCTGCACACTCCCAAGCATTGAGGGCTTCAAACTGTGTAGGTCTCTGCAGTAGTTTCATCATATAATATTCTCCTTAAATTTTCAATAATTCTCATGTTCAATGTACCATATTGTGGAAATGCTAGTACACCTTCTTGCTCAGTGATCCCTTGCCAATGTTTAAGCCAGATACAAGTGTGGAGCCCTACACTTATTGCTATATAATGCCCGCTGTATCCTCGGGTAGTGCCTCATCTCCTTCTCTAACGGGTATCGTCACATCTCCTCTAATCAAACCTTGTATGCTTTTAAAAATGTAATCTTCAGAGAAGTATGATAATGATCACAACTATATTTTTGTTTCAGAGCAGGAACTGATAGTTTACTCACAATTTTCATTCTAAATCAACAACCAGTATATTACATAAGCAACCCTTAACAGCTCACCATTACACCAACAGACCAATCTCAGCGAGGCCAGGGCTGGACTGGCCATAGAAGACACTGGGCATTTCCCCAGTGGGCTGGGTAGGGGACGGTGTTGTGGCCTTGGGGGCCGGTTTTGTCACTGGGGGCCACTTTTGCAGCAGTGCTACAATATCGGCCCCCTGTAACAAAAGCAGGAGCAGTGCTTCTTACTAGCACCACCCGACCCTCGCTCCCAGGGCCAGTTGAGCAGCAATCTGCCAGGGCTGGTTGCTGTTCCCTATACCCTATCCGGCCCTGAGCATGGCACAGCATGACGTCAGTCTCACTCACTGCAGCAGCTCACGCTCATTTACAATGAACACTCTTCTCAGCAATAAGCCTGTAAATAAATACAACGCAATTGTAACAACCTTGTCTGCTCCACTAAAGAAATCAACAATATTCCTTCATACAAGAAATGATTCAGAATAACACTTTCAGACCTACTCAAACAATCAAATGGGACCTTACCCTGCAGGGACTCACCCTGATTAAGTGCTTACTTGGCTTATGACGAGCCCAGCTCGTCATGAGGCACAGTGGAGCTGTGATCATGACGAGCTGGGCTCGTCATAACGGTCGCGCCACTCCCACAAGTAATTGATTCCCCGCCTGTGCGGGAGAATCAATCAGTGGGCGGAGTCGTGACGAGCCCAGCTCGTCATGAGCACAGCTCCACTGTACCTCATGACGAGCTGAGCTCATCACGAGCACAGCACCGCCACCCCTCCCCCCCTGCGCCGCAGGGGAATTACCCCTGCGGTGAAGGGGTTAGCACAGCTTCCCCTGGGCAAAGGGTCCAACACACCAATCATACCTCACTTTCATACACAAAGGTAAATGCCACTATCTCCTTTGCGGTGTAGACCACGTTTAAGACAGGCACCACAAACTTTAGCAGACAATTATAATACACTTTTTACATCAGCCGGTATCTTAGGCCTCATTGGACCCGATAACAACTTTAACTTCTCCATGTTAAGCACCACATTAACACGATATTCAACACACGTTTGCCAAACAACACATAATTGTCAAACACATCGCAAACTAAGTATAAGCTATTCAATGCGCAACCCTATTGATTTTCACTCCTCCGCTGTTACAACTCTGTCATGAAGCGCTGGAGCTCCGCCAATCCTCCAAACCAAAACATAGGCTCTAGGGCTGGGGTTGGAAACTGAGCTATTCTGATATAAAGTATTCTAACTCCCCTATCTCAGGCCCTAACCATCCTCACTCTACTACCATCTGACAGGGCTCTGGGTCGAATATCCAACTTTCCCTGCAATTAAGTTTTCTGGGTGCCTGAGGAATAAAGAGGAGTAAACATCGTCCACAAGCTCAATCTACAGTGTAACCAATTTGGCCACACAGTGAGCACCCAAAGTCGATAAATAATATTAAGTATAGGTTTATTACAAATTCAAAGCCAAACTGATGTATACAAGTCTCAGAAATATATTGTGGAAATATAGAATCACTACTGGTAGACCAAATCATCCAACAAAGTTCAATCTCAATAACATGAAACATACAATGAATTCGGTAATAGCAATGCAGATAATAAGAAAGAGTATTTGGTGTTCAGTATACGATTTACGGTCCTCCTGCCTATTATGCATGAGGAAATCCAAATCTCCTAACCTAAACTGAGCAGCACTAAATTGGGGAAACCCTAATTAGATTCAGTAACATCGGTAGGTGTCAGCATTGTAGTACTTTTGTAGAAGTTCTCTAATAAAGGGCATTGCATAGCACAAAGCCATACAATAGAGATATCACAGAGATCTCTACCTCTCTAAGTCTAATAGGAATCTGACTAAAGCTAAAGTGTGATCACCAATTAAAACTCACAAAAGTACATTCAAGAATCTCACATCATGTGTTACATTACTTTCCACCTTCACCTAGTAAAACTTGTCAACTACACTTTCAACTCCTTTCCTTTTTGTCTGCACATCAGGACTTCCATGGCTTCCTCCCATCTCCCAATTCAACACAGACAGTAGTCCTCCCTTTGTTCAATAGTGCTTCTCATCCTTGCCAAAAGTACTCCTCCCGAGCATCACTATCTCTCACACAATGTGCTTTTCTCTATTCCTCAGTTCTTACTACTGCACCTGCAGAGGAGAGAAAACAGTACAACCAAAGCAAATGTTCACTTTGAAGGCTAAACATAAAATTCAGATGCTAAGGCCTTTGGTCAAGTTAACGTGGCAAACCTCTCAATACATGTTTAAATGCTTGGTTATAGATACATTTGCAGATATGAAGTGTTAGACCTGCCAGCCCTTTGGCTGTCCCCTCCTCATTTTTCTTCCTTTACCCTCTAATTTTTCTGTCCACTAGTTTTTTTTGGTGTTGACTTAGAGGCTCTGGGTGCCCCATTATCACTAATTGATGGTGTGGTGCAAGGTGCTTCCCTAAAATGGAGGGAGAGTGAGAGCTCCTCTACAAAATGGTGGCCTAAACTATCACCTCAGAGACTGGGCCATAGGCTGACATGAGGAATTCCAGAACCTTCTGGGCCACTCTGGACAGTCAGGGCCCAGGCTATATATAGAGGTGAGGTGCGTCGGCCATATTGTGTGAAGTGAGGTAGTCAGGAGTAAGGCACCTGAGTGGGGAGGTAGGTGCGCTGGAGGGGCAAACTGACTGTTCTTAGGGCCTGCTTTCTTCCCCCCTCGGTTGACACTGCCCCCTACCTCGTGACCTAGCCCTGCCGTCAGCCTCTGACCCTGGGATCACGTTAACCTTTCTGTGCTCCCCGCCTAGCCAGGACCCCTGAAGAGAACCGGGGAAAGGAGTTAACACCTACGACCTTATCTTCTACTTCCCTGACTGGGCCTGGCCCCCCCTATCTTGATCTGCCTCTGGCGTGTGGACTGCCACCTCCCAACCCACCTGCCCTGAGCCAGGGCGTCGCTGTGAGGAAGAAGGGAGCGCTAGGCGCTGAGAATATCGCCACCCCTTAATTTGTGTGAGGCAAAAGGGAGCGCTAGGCGCTGAGAACATCGCCACCCCTTAATTTTTGTGAGGAAAAGGAAGCGCTAGGCAAAGAGAACATCGCCACCCCTTAATTTGTGCCACCCCCGTCGGGGCTGCCCCTGAGGGCAACTTACCGCCGTGGCCCTCGGCCGTGTTGCCTGTTCCTGCCATCCTTGGGGCCCGCGGGGAGGACCGGGACCCCGCCACTGGCGTCGCAGCCTCATCGACGCGGCTCTCTGTGAGGAGAGGGCCGCCGGAGTTCAAAGTAGGCCACGTAGGCCTGAAGCCGTGATCCACCGTCACGTGACGGGGGCGGACTGCGCGACGCCGCCCCCGCCGCTGCAGGATTCATTCTGTGACCGCACCCCCGCAGGCCGCACTGCGATTAGCGGCTGCGGGCGCGCCTCTGCCGGATCCCTCCCCGGTGCGGAGCTGACGGGGAGATCTGCCGGAGTCCCCGCAACGCGGGACTCCCAGCCGACATCTGTGGGCCCGGGCCCGAAGCCTTAGAGATCGGCGCAAGGGCCTGAAAAAGGCCAAAGACACAGGTAATCTCCGGGGAGGAGGGCGGGAGGCCCACGAGGCCCGGAGCACGCCCCTCCCCCGGGGAGATCCAACGTGAGGCCCCCTTCGACCCCAGAGCGTGACTGAACTGGGCCACGGTCCCCCTTCACGAAGTGCCCCACGGGGAGAAGGGTCCAGCAGGTGCCTCAAAGACTTGCCATGTGTTAAAGCGCTATTGATTCCTGAATCACTAAGTTATGCTGGAGGGCCACATCTGACGTGTTATTGATTCCATAATTGAAGTGCGAATGTTCTGCCAGATGCAGCGCTATGTGCAGCACTAAGTCTAATAACTCTATTTGAGGTGCTATGAAATCGCTATGTGCAGCACTAAGTCTAATAACTCTATTTAAGGTGCTATGAAATCGCTATGTGCAGCACTAAGTCTAATAACTCTATTTAAGGTGCTATGAAATCGCTATGTGCAGCGTTAAGTTCAATAACTCTATTTAAGGTGCTATGAAATCGCTTTGTGCAGCGCTAAGTTTAATAACTCTATTTAAGGTGCTATGAAATCGCTATGTGCAGCGCTATGTTTAATAACTCTAATAAAGGTGCTATGAAATCGCTATGTGCAGCGCTATGTTTAATAATTCTATTTAAGGTGCTATGAAATCGCTAAGTGCAGCGCTAGGTTTAATAACTCTATTTAAGGTGCTATGAAATCGCTATGAGCAGCACTATGTTTAATAACTCTATTTAAAGCGCTATGGAATTTGCTGTGCTGTGTTTGACCACCAGATGGTGCGCTTGATTTCATACCAGGTCTAAGATATTTATGCAATGCCAATCTAGTCACGATGAAATGTTTTGACCCTAACGTGATGTAGATAAAAACTGATTGGTTTCATTTGAAGGAAAAGAAAAACATGATAGAAGGTAAGATAAAGCTTTTCTAATTTTTCGAAATCCTCTGGTGTAGTGTTGTTTTTAGTGGTGGTACGCTGGAGTGCTGAGGTGAGTGGGATGCAAGCACGAGATGCTAATCTGGAACTAGGCCTTTCCACCTGAGCCAAGCTACCGTAGGTCTTTAGGTCCAACAAGTTGGTGTTCAGCGGTGGGATTCTGAGCTTGTGCTTGCGTCCACTCATCAGCAATTCAGTGTGCGCCACGCACCCTACACCTGATTTATGTTTTTATTGGAGTTCTCTCCAGGTTGTCTCCCTGATTCGATTCTTTTGGATTTTCCGAAATTATCCCTGTCCTGTGGTGTGGCTTTCTTTTGAGAGAAGGTTCTTCTTACCTTGAGAGATCTTTTCCGCATTGTTTAGGGCCCCACCTGGCAGGATGGAGTTTGAGCTGGGTAGTCTAGAAGAGTACACTGTAACTCAGCTAAAGGAATTCTGCCAGGAGAGGGGGGTATTTTTCAAGCGGGGATCAAAAAGAGAGGAGCTCCAGACTAGCTTGAGAGCCTGGGTGATGGCCCACCCTAGCGGGGGACGGGCGGAGGAGGGACCGGGACCGGACACCATGGAAGGGGCAGAGTCACTTCTTCCCACTGAGAGCAGCAATAGGGTTGCAGGACCCAGGCGCCTTCAAGCGCCGGTAGTAGCGCTTCAGGGGGAAGCCTTTCTTCGGCTGACTTAGTCGACAGGAGGGAGGAGAGGCAGTTCAGGATGGAATTAGCCCGCTTGGAGAAGGAAAGGGAAGAGCGAAGGTTCCTTCATGAGCTCCATTTAAAAGAATTGGATCTCAAGGCCCTTCAGTAGGGACCCCCAGTAGTCCTGTTGGTGGCAGCGTACAGAAAGAAGTTCCCAGGGAGCCTAGACCCCACTTACCAAAGGACGTAGTTGCCAGCTACGGTGTTGGGGACGACATCGCCAAGTGGTTGGCTGCCTATGAGGTCTCCTTACGAGCCCATGGGATCCCGGAAGCTCAGTGGGGGGTTGGTCTGTACAGGTAAATGCCTCCGGTGGGGAGGGATGCCCTTTTAGCCCTAGAACAACGGGAGCAGACCAATTACCCCACCATGAGGGTCGCCTTGATTAAGAAATTTGGGCTGACCCCTGAGAAGTACAGGCAGAGATTCTGGGGTAGCCAAAAGCTGGCCGCCCAGAATTGGGTGGACTTCCTGGACTACGCCAAAAAGGCTTTGGAGGGCTGGGTGCAGGGCAGTGAGGTGAAAGACTACGAGGGGTTGTATAACCTGTTTTTGAGGGAGCACCTCCTCGAGAAAAGTTTTCCAGAGCTGCGTCAACACCAGGTGGACAGCAAGCTGACTAATCCTAGGAAGCTTGCAGAGGACGCAGACATCTGGGCTAGTAACCGGGTGTCTTCAAAAGGAACAGGGGGGGATTCCCAAAGGACTAGACAGGGCGCTCCCCAGAAGAAAGAGGGGGGAGACAAAAAGAAGGAGTTCCCTGAAGGCCCCCAAAAGAGTTCGCAGGGAAAGGGATCAGGTTTCCCTCCTAAGGTTGGCCCCCCCAAACCTCCTTATCCTGACCATGGTCAGCAGCCTAGGGTTGTCCGTTGCTATGAGTGTGGCGAGATTGGGCACTACAAGGGGGATACCAAGTGTCCCAAAAGACCACACCCTCCCACTGGAGGAAAGACCCCTGGGGTGGCGAGTTTAGTGCTCGGGGAGGAGTTGCCCCTAGATAAGGGAGGTGAGTGGGCAGGGCTAACATTAGTGTCCCTGGGAGACTGCGAGATGGTTCCTAAGACCCATGTGCCCTCGAATACTAGCAAGTACAGGCAATGGGTCATCATCAATGCCCAGAGGGTGGAGGCTCTGAGGGACACAGGAGCCAGCATGACTATGGTAAGGAGTCAGCTGGTGTCTCCAGAGCAGGTGGTTCCCAACGTAGTCCACCCGGTTGTGATGGCTGACAACTGAGAGGGTCATTATCCGGTGGCTCAGATTCCCTTTGAGTGGGGAGGGGTTGCGGGTCCTCTTCGAGTTGCGGTAAGCCCTGCCATGCCGGTCGACTGTCTGTTGGGAAATGACCTTGAACATACGGCCTGGAAGGAGGTTGAGTTCAAGGCTCATATGGAGATGTTGGGGTCGCCTGAGTGGACCTGTGCCAACACGCGGTCCGTGACTGCCCGGAGGGGGAGTTCACAGAGGTTGGAGCCTGGGACAAAGGCCCAACCAGCTGCCAAAAAGGGTAGACGGGGACAGGGGAAGCCTGCCCCGGCATCTGCACCTCGTAAGATGGATGGGGCAACTGAGGTGGTCCCGGTGTCCACACAGGGGGATGTGACTTCCCTGGAGGGCTTACCTACCCCTGCAGAATGGCAGGTGGAGGGAGGACCTACCAGGGAGGAGTTTTGTCGGGCCCAGAAGGAGTGCCCCACTCTTGAGGGCTTACGGCGACAGGACGAAGCCCAGGCAGCGGGTAACGATTCAGATGGTCTCCTCTATAGAGAACCCAAGGCTCCGGTGCATGGATCGTCCCGGGCCTTGGTGGTTCCCCAGCATTACCGAGCCTTCCTTTTGGAATTGGCTCACGAGATACCCTTGGCAGGACACTTGGGACAGGACAAGACCTTTGCTCTGCTTGTCCCTCACTTCTACTGGCCTCAGATGAGGATTACGTCCGACACTTTTTGTAGGACATGTGTCACCTGCCAAGCTAGTGGGTAACAGGGGTGAAGCTGAAGGCTCCCCTGGAACCACTGCCTGTCGTTGGCACCCCCTTTGAGAGGGTGGGCATCGACATTGTTGGGCCATTGGATCCACCAATGTCTGCCGGTCACAGGTTTATCCTGGTTCTGGTGGATCATGCCACCCGGTACCCAGAGGCTATTCCTCTGAGGACCATTACCGCACCTGCGGTGGCACGGGCCCTGATGGGGATCTTCACCCGGATGGGGTTCCCCAAGGAAGTTGTGTCTGACAGAGGTACCAACTTCATGTCAGCATACATGCAGGCTATGTGGAAGGAGTGTGGAGTTACCTACTGGTTCTCCACGCCTTATCACCCTCAGACCAATGGTCTGGTGGAGAGGTTTAATAAAACCTTGAAGGGCATGATCAGGAGTCTGCCCGAGAGCCTGCGGAGGAAATGGGACGTCCTTCTGCCTTGTTTACTGTTCTCCTACAGGGAAGTACCGCAGAAGGGAGTGGGCTTCAGCCCCTTCGAGCTGTTGTATGGGCACCCTGTCCGTGGACCCCTCAGCCTGGTGAAAGATGGATGGGAAAAGACTCCCAGGAAACTTCCCCCAGATGTGGTGAGCTACATGCTGGCCTTTTCGTAGCCAAATGGCTAGGTTGTGGAAGCAAGCTTCTGAAAATCTAGAAGCCATCCAGACGGTCATGAAGGAGTGGTATGACCAAAATGCTCACCCAGTGGAGCTGGAGCCTGGCCAGAAGGTGTGGGTCATGGAGCCTGGAGAGCTTAGCGCCCTCCAGGATCGCTGGTCAGGCCCCTTTGAGGTGATTGAGAAGAAGGGCAAGGACACCTATGTGGTGGATCTTAAGACCCCCAGGCAGCCCCATCTGGTGCTCCATGTCAACCGCCTCAAGCCCCACCAAGAGAGATCAGAGGTCACTTTGATGATGGTGACTGATGGGTCAGAGGAAGAGGAAAGTGAACCTCTCCCTGATCTTTTTGCGTCCCAAGAGAAGGATAGGTCAGTAGAGAGAGTGATCCTCTCACTATCTCTAACTCCTGAACAGCAGAGAGACTGCCGCCAGGTTCTGGAGCAGTACGCTTCACTGTTCTCACTTATCCCGGGAAGGACTCATCTGTGTACCCATGATGTGGACACAGGGGACAGCCCACCTGTGAAGTCCAAGTCCTACCGCTTGTCGGATAAGGGGAAGACTAGCATCCATGGTGAAGTCACTAAGATGCTGGAGCTGGGAGTAATTGAACCTTCAAGCAGTCCCTGGTCCAGTCCGGTGGTACTGGTACCTAAAGCTGCCCCGCCGGGCACTACCCCAGAACTCAGGTTCTGTGTGGATTACAGGGGACTGAACTCTGTGACGAAGACCGATGCTCATCCTATCCCGAGGGCGGATGAGCTCATTGACCGGTTGGGAGCTGCCCAATATCTGAGTACCTTTGACCTTACATCCGGTACTGGCAGATCTCCCTGACAGATGGAGCAAAGGAAAGGTCAGCCTTCTCCACACCTGAGGGTCACTACCAGTTCTGCGTGATGCCTTTGGGCTCAAGAACGCCCCTGCCACTTTTCAGTGGCTGGTGAACCAGGTCCTCTCCGGGATGGAGGTCTTCTCGGTTGCTTACCTGGATGACATCGCCGTCTTCAGCAGCAGCTGGGAGGACCATTTGGGTCACCTTCAGGCTGTCCTTCAGGCCCTGCAGCAGGCAGGCCTGACGATCAAGGCCAGCAAGTGCCAGATCGGGCAGGGGTCGGTAGTGTACCTCGGTCACTTGGTGGGTCGGGGCAGGGTTCAACCCCTCCAGGCCAAGATTGAAACGATCATGGCCTGGGAACCCCCCAAGACTCAGACGGAGGTCCGAGCCTTTCTGGGCCTCACCGGTTACTACCGACGCTTTGTCAAGAGGTATGGTACTATCGTGGCTCCCTTGACTGAGCTTACATCAAAGAAGCACCCTCGACGGGTAATCTGGACCGAGGTGTGTCAACGAGCCTTTGACACCTTGAAACAAGCAATGTGTGCGGCGCCTGTCCTCAGGGCCCCTGACTTCTCCAAGGAGTTCATCGTCCAAACGGATGCGTCAGAGCATGGCATCGGGGCAGTGCTGTCGCAGCTCAATGAAGAGGGCCTGGACCAACCTGTGGTTTTCCTATCCAGGAGACTACTCCCCCGGGAACAGAGGTGGAGTGCGATCGAACGGGAGGCTTTTGCGGTGGTGTGGGCTCTGAAGAAGTTGCGGCCATACCTGTTTGGCTCGCACTTCCTGGTTCAGACCGACCACCGGCCCCTCAGGTTGCTGATGCAAATGAGGGGTGAGAATCCTAAGTTGTTGAGGTGGTCCATCTCCCTACACGGAATGGACTTTAGGGTGTAACATAGCCCAGGAGTGGACCACGCCAATGCTGACGGTCTCTCCAGGTATTTCCGCCTTAGTGAAGAGAACTCCCAAGGGATTGGGTAGCTCTCCCCACTTTCAGCTGGGGGGGACGCGTGTTAGACCTGCCAGCCATTTGGCTGTCCCCTCCTCATTTTTCTTCCTTTACCCTCTAATTTTTCTGTCCACTAGTTTTTTTTGGTGTTGACTTAGAGGCTCTGGGTTCCCCATTATCACTAATTGATGGTGTGGCGCAAGGTGCTTCCCTAAAATGGAGGGAGTGTGCTTTACTGGGTTTCGCCGTCCGTCGCCCAACTGGCATACGTACATGCGTACCCCTTTTAATTATCATGGGGTCACCTGAGCCAAACGCTGTGTGCCCATCACGTCAAAGGCACAACACAACATTCCTCCCCAACAAACATCAAACCAACAACAATAGCCAACCACAGCGCCTAGTCATGCGTGGCTTTTCTAATGACTTCTGGCGCAGCATAAACAGCTTTTATTCATACAACTGAGAACAGTCTTACGTGAAATAGTCCCTCAGGCAGCGAGTGGGCTCCGGATTCTCTCGCAGGCGGTACTGGGACCGGCCACACCCCAGGGTCTCGCTTGCTTCGGCACCAGACGTCGCCTCACCTCGATCAGTCCCCGGGCAGCCATGCTCCTCCTCAGGCCTTTCACTCACTGCTCCCTCGCCATGATTCGGGACACTGTCAGCCGTTTCTGTGCGACCTCCCACTGGGGAAGTCTCCGATGTCCGATCCTAACTGACACCAGTCGGCATCAGGGCACCGGGGCAACCTCCACCCTGGCAGGCACAGACGCCGACACTGCCAGCTGGTACTTCTTGAACTGCGACACGTTTCGGGTCACGTCTCGTGTCGCAACGATCCGGGTACCCTTGATGTTGACAACAGTCCATGGTTCCTTCTCATATGGTAATCGAAATTTGCCACTTGTTATTCGATTTCTGAGCAACACCAGGTCACCTCTCGCGAGCTGCAGGGGTTGCGCCCGCCGCCGATGACTGACTTGAGCATGAGCCGGCAGACGTCTCGCGTCCACTTGAGAGTCAACAGGCACCTTAGGGCGCCACTGAGGGTGATGTGGAATGGAGTCCGTGATTACTCTCCCCATGAGTAGATGTGCTGGGGTTACCCCAGTGGTGGTATGGGCGTCTGGCGGTAGCTTTGTAGAAAAGTGAAAATGGCTAACTCTATTGACTGACCTTTGTGGTGAGTAATGCGTATCACTTTGTTTATGGTCCGCATGAAGCGTTCTTCCTCCCCATTTGCTTGCGGCCATCTTGGGGTAATCCTCCGGTGTCGAATGCCAAGTGTGGCTAGGTAGGTGGCCAGTTCTTGCCCTTGGAAGGGGGGTCCATTGTCTGTCCTCGATTCCTGTATGAGACCGTGAGTCGCCATGATATTTTCAAGTTTTGGGATCACTTCAGCAGCACTGGGCGAGGCTACGGTCTCCACTTCAGGGTACTTGGAGTGATCATCGATGGCCACAAATGTGTGGCAGCCGTCGGGGAAGCTGCCAAAGTCGAGGCTGACACATGACCAGGGTGACTGCGGTCTCGGTTCTGCAATTATAGGGGCTGGACGAGGAGCATCTCCAGTCACTTGGCATGACGAGCAGGAGCGGACCATGGCCTCTACGAGCTCGTCCATGAGGGGGAACCATACCTTGGTTCTGAGTCTCGATTTCGTCTTGACCATGCCCTGGTGCCCGATATGGGCTAGCTGGACAACTCGAGCTGTTAGAACCGTTGGAATTACCAGTCGATGTCCTCTCAGTAGACATCCGGTGGTGTCCTCAGTGAGCTCATCTCGGATGTGGTACAAGCTGTCCATTATGCACTGGGCATCGGCCGTTAGTATTCTCCATTCCTCTTTGGCCTTGTGCCAGTTACCGCTCTTTAGAGCTGCTCTGGCCCGTTGTAAACAGTCATCCTTGCTCGTCTCTTCTCTGAGGACTTCCATCAATAGAGGGAGTGGGCAAGACCGGGCTGTGACACATCTTACATACTCCTCAGTGTCAGCTGCATCTTCTATCTCCTGTTCGGTAGCTGCTCTTGGGTGACGCGATAAGTAGTCAGCGGGGTTTCGGGATCCTGGCTGATACTCCACCCGGTGTTGCAGGGATTCTGCTTATGCACAGAACTATGCACAGGAAACCAGGACTTCAGTGAATTGTGGTGTACCAAAAACTCACGTCAGAACCCAGACTCCCTTATCCGACCAGCATCAGTGTCCCATTCGTTATCCGAGTTTTATCTCGGCGGTCCCAATGTATAGACAACCCAGAACAAGCGACTTAGTGTATTCTCAGGAATGGTGGGAATCAGAAATACCTGTTCATAATTATTCTCATATCAGTCCACAACAGAATAAACAGAGACACGGTAAAGTTTAAAGAGTTTATTTTATAAACCTCTTGTCCTAAGATGCAGTACTTTGGCTAACATAAGCAGACAAATTATTAAAATCATAACCATCAGCATAGTTACAATACCATAGAAAATGAAAGGATTAATCATAATAAAATGACAGTGGATCTCAGCCACCTTCCTTTCGCTAGCAAACTAATATTATTATTATACTAGTAAAAGGTCTCTAGGCTTGAATGGGGAAACCCATACCGTAAAGATCAGCTAAGTGAGATCACATCACAGGATCAGCTAGGCTCTGCTCCAGGGAAAGCTCTTCTTCCGAATGTAATGAAAAACATGTAACACTGCAATATTAAAAGCACCCGACTTTCAGGTATTTTCAGCTGCGTGCGTGTTATGGCTTAATAGTGGGCCGATCAACCTGAACCCAACAACATGCACCGTCTAGCGACCCAGACTGTTTCTTTACAAGATGTGCAGACCAAGGTCGCTGCTCACTGTTTGGGATGTGAACAACAGACAGTTCTCATGTGAAGCAAAGTCGAGCAAGCATTTCTCAATTAATAACATGTGACTACAGTGTCGTGTGCAAAAGCAGCAAAAGCGTCAAGATGGCTTTCTAACATCTAACGCGGTTGTGCTAACTTAGCATTGTACGTATATAGATAACGATCTTCACTACACCCCCCCTTGATCAGACCACTAACCAGTAGGGGCGCACTTGCAAGAACGCAGAGTTCAAGTTTGATAGAACGGAACCAAGGGCATGAACTGTAAGTCCATATAAGGTAAGTGAAAAAGTTCGAAGAGAAAAAACAAAGAAAAAATAAAAAGAATTGAAAAAACCATTCAAAGGATAAAAAAACCATCTTTGAAGGACGTATGATGAAATGAAAGTGCAAAAAGGTCAATCCAAAACAGGTGGTCTGAACAATGGACGAATTTAAAAATAACATGTGATTCGGGATAAGACAGGCACGATGCAAAGCTTCAGTTCCCTGTACCTGCCACAGTTTAGAACCCCAAACCGATTTAAGATCGATAGTAGCTTTCCACAGATCATATCCTCCAATTGCCAACTCGTCCGTAAAGGACTTGGAATACAACAATTTGGTGTGTGTCAGTCTAACTTTAGAAGCAGACTCAGGCGCAACCTTAAAATAAAAGGACACACTGAAATCAGAAAAGTATGTGAATTTGTCCACTAACGTGGTGGAGCTGCCAGCCTAGAGGCGGGACAGTGTTCCCATTGTGTAAAATTTACAAAATTTCTAAACGTATTTGCTTTGTGTAGGAAATGTGTGCCATAATGTTGATAGCAAAATTGCTCATCATAATTAGCAGTATCTAAATACAAATCCTCAGCATCAAATGCAGCATAATATTTCAAATCAGAAAACAGTGCTTCTGTGGCTTGAACATCCCAATCATCTGAGTGGATGTTCTGCTTAACTACATCACCCATAGAAACACGAAATACATTTGGCACATTGATTACTTCAGTGGGGCCATGAATTTGAAATTTTACAGCATCCCAAGCGATCCCATCACGTACAGGCCAGGCAGTAATGTTCACAAAAGTCTGGTCCCTTTTCATGATATGTGATGAAGAGTGGGGGGCCAAAGTTCCATCAATTAGTCGAATTGTAGATCTTTCTTTCAGGTAGTGTCCATTGATAAGTCTAAAAAACACTACCACAAAGCCAATGGACATAAACAAAAAAATACATATGAGCACCAGCCAAATGTAAGTCCAAGGGGGAATCAAAAAATGTCTTTTGAACCAGGCCACAAAAATCGAAACTTTGGACAGGGCAATGGAAGTCATTGAATTAGAGTCAAAAGAGTATCGTGACTGGGTAACTGTGGTGGATTGTAAAACAGGCAATGGAACATCCGCAGGATAAGCATACTCAACATCTTCAGGTAGACCACAAGGTGTCGGTGGCAATAAAGGACCAGTAACTGTATGCATCTCGACGGCAACATCAGGCAAGGTGTTAGAAGCTGGGGCCACAACAGAATTTCTCAGCATCGAAGGGCAAGAAACTGCCGGTGTCATACTAATAAGAATCGGCCATTCGCTGTAGCTTGACATTGTCAATAGAGATGTACCTGTTATCCTTTCGATCAGGAAGTGGAGGTAAAATGACTGTTCGTGTACCCTGTACTCCAAGCGCTGGAACTGGTGCACGATAGGAGGGGCCAAACTCCTTCTTGTTCTCCACCTTCTCACGGACCAGATCACCAACTCGAGGTAGCCATCCGACTACCGGAATCTGAAGCGCAGCATCAGATGAGGAGGGTATGTGTTCCTTCGCTACACTGTCTCTGGCTTCTTGTAGATTCTGCAATACAGCACAGTGATCATCTACGTCAAAGGGTGCGGCCGACGCCGCCATGTCTAGACCATCAAGGTCCGGGACAAACATTCGTATGCCAAAGAGCATCATGTATGGGGTCCGCCCACCCAGAGACCTTCTAGGGAGATTATTAAGTGCACGTTGCACGTCATATAAGTGGGCTAGCCAGTTCCGGCCAGTACCTAAAACCCTGGCTGTCAAAGATTGCTTTAAGTCACGGTTCATTCGCTCCACAACACTATTACCCTCAGGTCGGTATGGAGACAAAAATTTGACTGGGACCCCCAAATTTCTCATGGCCTCTTTGTACGCCTTAGAGGCGAACGCAGGGCCCTGATCAGAATGAAAGGTTCCACATGCAAAACTTCCAACAAAGACACGAAAATCCTTGATGACAGTACAGGCATCAGCACTCCTTTGTGGCCACACCCACAGAAAACGTGTGCACGAATCCACTGCAACCAAGATGGATTTGTACGCAGTATCAGAGGTAAATGGACCGCAATGATCTAAATAAACACAACCCAGTGGTTTATTAGATATGTACAACTGAGTTTGTGGTGGGCGCACCGCATTTGAAGGTTTTATCTGCTGGCAAATGTCACAATTAAGAACATAAGCTCGGGCTTGTTTATATAAACCGCACCACCAGTAACGTTGTTGCAACAGAGATACAGTAGCTGCAACACTGGCATGCGCAGATGCCATGCCCTCGTGAGCTGCTAATATCAAAGATGGTCTGCAGTCCGCGTTGGGAATCAATCTGTTACCAACGTCATTAATCCTCACTAATGGGACATTATCAGGACTTAAGCGATAACGGTAACGAGGAGGGAAACTGTTGTAATCTTAAATTGGTTGGTTACATGAATGGTGTTATGTTACTTTAAGTATAGAATACTCATATCATTCCAATGTTGCTATGCTTGGTGACAGAGCTATGTTCTGGAGTGTGACCACTGTATGCTGATTTCTGGTGGGATTGCCAACGCTTCTCTGTGCTCCTAATAAACTACTATACTTGTCTATCTCTGGTGTGAGGATCTATCTACAACAAATGGCGACGATTTAGCTACACCTCGAACAAGAAGACACACATTGAACTATGAAGATAGAATAGATAAGAATTGGCCAAGAGAAGAAGGATAAGAGTCAAAGGAGCACAGAGTGAACCTCTGGTTCAATTGGTAAGGAGAATCCACATTTGCGCATAACAACGTGAAGAACGGAGTAATTATCAGTATAGCCAAGATATACTGAAATCCATCAACATTGAAGAAAGTCTATCGTGAGGAGAATTTAAACGTTTAATCGGCAAAGAAGACTTTGTGTATCTAATGCCTGACATCGTTTGATTGAAGCTACCCATGCGGACTGAAAGAAATCAAGGAAGGTGAGCGTTCAAATCTTAAAAGAAATACAGTGAACGTGCACTTTACCGTTACCACGCGAGGTCATCCCGACATCGAAGAGTGCGCGTGAGGTATTTCAAAAGACGCCATCTGCTCGAGAGAACCGTGATTTGTATTGACGTTCGAGTTGGTTGTGGTGCGTCAGCAGGAGATCTACATCATTACGTCTCCACGCCACGACGTCATAAAAAATCATCATCAGCACGCTCACTGGCGCAACGTGCCCTTGTTGTTGTACGTGCTCTTCAGTTACCAAGGCAACGAACTGGGAGTCTGGTACGGAAGCAATTACCGGGTGTGTTTCTTCACGAAGGGACTAAATATCAACGCGCTGAGGAGAGGGAACGATTATCTTGACGAACATTGACGATACGGTACCAAAAGGAACATTAATGTAACTGGAAACGTCTTCAGAAAAAAAAAAATTTTTTTTTTAGGCTTGGCAAATTGTGGTGACACCAGTAGTGTACATATCAAGCATATAGAGGAAATAATAGAAGTATGAACATGTCTCTAGTTTGTACCTGGCTATAGGAAGTGGTTGGTTTGGTTGTTCACTGTGCAGGTGAATTTGGGGTAATAATAATATATATTTTTTTTTTGTTGTGTGTAAAAGAAAGAAAAAAAAAAGACCATATATAAATAACAACCCAAATAGGAAGTTGCATTCGAACAAGACCATAGACAATGGAAGGGAGTACTGTGGTGCCACCACCATTATTCCTACAACAACCAGGTGATCCTCCCATAGAATGGGATGAATGGATCGATATTTTTGAAAATTATATAATAGCACTAGATGGGAAAGATTTTAATGCAGAAAGGAAAAAAGCATTGTTATTAAGCACTTTGGGGAAAGAAGGACAGCATGCTTTTAGATTTCTACCGGTGGGTACAGATGGTGAAGGTAGAGTGATCACAAATATTTACAATGAAGCAAAAGAAAGATTAAGGAAACAGTATGCTAAAGAGGTGAAAATTGTAATGTGTAGGCATAAGTTTTACACGCAACCCCAAAGATGTGATGAAACGATTGACCAGTTCGTCACACGCTTACGTGAGTTATCCCTTAAGTGTCATTTTGGCGCAATGAGGGATGAAATGATTAGAGACCAACTTATTGTGCAATGTTGCAACAAAAAAATGCAAGAGAGATTGTGGGCGGCAAAAAACCCAACGCTAGGTAATGCCATTGATATAGCCAAGGTGGTGGAACAGTCAGAGACATGTATGAAAGAAATGGAAAAGAAAGAGAGTACGACGAGTACGACGAATGTGATACAAGAGGATGTGGCTGCTGTAAGCAGCAATAAGAATAATGAGTCTAGTGGGAAGATACCCTCTAAAAGAAATAATAATAACTCTGAAGGAAATTCAGAGTATAACAAAACGCATGAGAAAATGTGCACAAGGTGTGGAAGTACATACCACATGGCTGACTATAAGAGATGTTATGCTCTTGATAAAATATGTAAGAAATGCGGACGTAAAGGTCATTTCTACAAAATGTGCAAAACAAACAGTAGACCGAAGGTAGCAATTGTACAAAATAATGATGATAAGGTAGTGACGACATGTGTAGATAAAGGCTTAAATAAGATATTGTGTGTTGAAGAGGATGATTTGACTATGGCATTGGGAAGAAGAATAAGACCCAAGGCGATATTTCAAATACAAGGAAAAGACACTGAGTTAATGGTGGATTCGGGGTCTTTCTGGACAATTATCCCTCGAGCAATTTATGAGGAAAACTGGCCAGAGGTAGCGTTACTTCCCAAAGATATAAATCCAGGAGGATATCAAGGGGAAAGGATAGATATTGAGGGTTACATGCTCACTGATATTGTGTTTCAGGGAAGGTGTGTGAAAGGTAAAGTGTACGTGGCACGCAGTGGACCACCGATTTTAGGTTGGGCACATCAGTATGATCTCCATATCATTCTAAATCCCAGGGTGGAACAACAGGTAATGGTAGTAGATGAGATCACAACGGAGAGTATTATTGAAGGTATGGCGAACCTGTTCTCGGAAGGGATTGGGGAGCTTAAAGGGTATGTTCATAAAATAATACTCAAGCCGGATGCGGTCCCTATGCAACACAGAGTGAGAAGGGTTCCAATCATTGCCAGACAGGAGGTTAAACGTATGCTTGACGAGATGAGTGAACAAGGTATTATTGAACAAATTGAAACATCCAGATGGATTTCACCGGTTGTGATCAAGAGCAAACCTGACGGTAGTTACAGGTTCTGTGTGGACTTGCGCACGTTAAATCAGAACATTGTAGTAGATACGTTTCAGCTGCCTAATATAAATGAATTGATTTTGTCATTAAAGGGTGGAAGGTATTTTTCTAAATTGGATTTACGTAGTGCGTATCACCAAATCAAATTGCATGAGGAGTCCAAACCATTGACAGCATTTATAACAACTGAGGGGATATTTCAATTTACAAGGATGCCTTTTGGCTTGGCATCCGCGGCTGGAGTGTTTCAGAGGATGATGGGGTCAGTGCTGAAAGGTATAAAGAATGTAGTCTACTTCCAAGATGATGTGCTGGTGTTTGGAGACACAAAGGAGCATCATAATCTGGTACTTAAGGAAGTGTTAGAAAAAATGGATAGTGCAGGTTTAACCTTAAAGAAAGAAAAGTGCAAATTTGCGGTGGAGGAGGTAGAATATTTAGGGTACACGTTATCAGCTAGTGGAATTAGGCCAAAGAGAGATTTGTTAGAGGCCATTAAGAAAGCTCCGGCTCCTTCAGATAAAGACCAGTTGAGATCATTCCTTGGACTAATTGAATATTATGCAAAATTTGTGCATAATTTTGCGGGGAAAACAGAGGTTATTAAAGCTCTTTTGAGAAAAGGACATAAATATGTATGGTCCACTGATCAACAACTGGCGTTTGAAAAAATCAAGAAAGAAATTTGTGATGCGGAGATTTTGACTCCGTTTGATACGAAGTTGAGATCAATTTTGACTGTGGATGCTAGTGCGGTGGGGATCGGTGCGGTTCTAGCACAGGTTCATGGTCCAGAAAGGAAAACGGTTGCTTTTGCCTCAAGGTCCCTTACGAGCTCAGAAAGAAATTACTCAGTGATAGAGAAAGAAGCTTTGGCTGCAGCGTGGGGTGCTGAGTATTTTAGAATGTACCTATGGGGTTTCCAATTCACATTGGAGACGGATCACAAACCACTTGTAAAGATTTTGTCTCCTGGAGGTGCGAATAAAGGTTCTGCAAGACTGGCTAGATTAGCTGCTCGTTTACACGAGTACTTATACAGGATTGATTATATTGCTGGAAGGAGAAATTGCCAGGCAGATGGGTTATCAAGGTTACCTTTACCTTGGGATGAAGTGGACAAATCAAATGTGGAGTCTTTTCAATGTGAGGGTGCTGTAGCTACAATGGTTGAAATGGTGAGTTGGACTAATGGTGCTGTTGGTGAGAAGGAATGGAATGCTAGTATGGACAAAGATGAAAGTTTAAAGGTAGTGAGAGATTTAATAGTGAAAGGAGGTAGAAGGGAGAGTACCCTCCCCATTGCAGTAAGACCTTTTGTAAAGGTTCTTGGAGACTTGTCCATTGTGGATGGTGAGACTAACATTATAATGAAGGAAGATAAAATTGTTCCTCCGTTAGATATGAGATTTGTGTTATTTAAACTCGCACATGAGGGTCACATGGGTCAGTCTCTTACAAAGAAGAGGATAAGAGAACACTTTTGGTGGCCAGTTATGGACAGGGACATTTCTGATTGGGTTGAGTCATGTGCAGAGTGTTTTGAAAGTGAGAAAAGATTAAAAGTGGGTAACCAATTGAATTTGGGTAAAATTGTTGATCCCAAATTACCGTGGCACACAGTTTGTTTGGATTTCATAGGTCCATTTTCCAACATGAAGTACAATCTCAAGTTTGGGATAGTTATGGTGGATGTCACATCAAAGTGGCTGGTTGTAAGATTTGTCAAATAAATTACCACCAAAAGCACTATAAACATCCTATCTGAAGTTTTTAGAGAGGAAGGCTATCCTGGTAAATTGGTCACTGATAATGGCACTCAACTAATTTCAACTGAGATGACTTCATTTTTGGAGTCCTGTGGAATTGTGCATGTTAAAACGTCCTTGTACAACCCACAGGGGAATGGCATGGTTGAGAGGGCTAACCGTATGATAAAAGGGGTGATACAATTGGCTGTGGCAAGCAGGGAGGATGTGGAAAAGTTGGTTAATGATTTGGTATGGGCGTATCGCACTACAGAAAACACTGTTTCGGGTAAAATTCCATTTGTGGTTATGAGGGGGCGTGCAGCTAGTACCAAATTAGTTCCTGCTTGGATGAAAGGGTGTTTGGGTTTAGCTAGCCTTGGTGGTGATATTAAAGGGGTAGGCAAAGATTTGTTGCTTAAGACAAATATAGAACCTAATGATTGGGTGAAAGTGAAACCGGGACGTATTTGTGCTGGATTTACCAAGTTTCGTGGACCGTATAAAGTGAAAGGTGTCCATAGTAGACATGTTACGCTTTACAATGGGGAAAATTGGAATTTGAGAAGGGTGGCACTTTATAAGAAGAAAAAAACAGGTGATGGGACTGATGGGATTGCTGGGATTGCTTGTGGTGATAGGGGTGTGAGTTTTAATCCCCATTTTCTCATGAGTGATGGCGAAGCTAGTGGAAGGGTTACTGAAACTACACCCAGTGATTCTGGTGACTGTATTACCAATAGGGTTAGGCCTGAAAGGTTAAGATGTCCACTCAGATACTTACAAGATTATGTATGTGGGGATTCATTGTAAATGTGTTAAGATGAAGGATTGGGGATAGTGATAGTTTGTGATTAAATGTTTTGGTGGTTACATCAATTTCTGATATGCTTTGATCATATTTGTTAATGTGATATGTTTTGATCTTGTTTATTAATGCGTTTTTTTTTCTTCCTTTATGTAAGGAAGGAGGATATGTTGTAATCTTAAATTGGTTGGTTACATGAATGGTGTTATGTTACTTTAAGTATAGAATACTCATATCATTCCGATGTTGCTATGCTTGGTGACAGAGCTATGTTCTGGAGTGTGACCACTGTATGCTGATTTCTGGTGGGATTGCCAACGCTTCTCTGTGCTCCTAATAAACTACTATACTTGTCTATCTCTGGTGTGAGGATCTATCTACAACAAAAACCTCTTGGATATTTCGTTCCCTTCTCTGTAGCAGCAATAGCTGCCAAGATGTCATCATCGATCTTACTTTTGGATCTTGTAACTGCTGCTACTAAGTATGTTGCCACTGCTTTTTTTGCTGCCTCGTCAGCCAGGCTCTTGCTGACAGCATGGACACCAACTCGTTGGTGACCAAGAGTGTGAATAACATTCACGAGAGGCAGATGTTCTTTAAGTTCTGCCACTCGAACCCAAAGCGTTTTATGCTTAATCGTGCTACCTTTGGAATCATGGTAGTCATTCTGAGACCAAAAATGTAGATTGTCGTATGATTGGACACAATAAAATGAGTCACTCCCTATAAGGGTAGTGACTCGGGGATCAGCAAACTCTAGCGCTAGCACCAGAGCACGAAGCTCCGCCAACTGTGCGGTACAATCACCCAATGACTGCGTATGCACGACATCGGATTGGACATTAATCAATCAATCAATCAATCAATCAATCAATCAATCAAAGCATTTATATAGCGCACTACTCACCCAGAGGGTCTCAAGGCGCTGGGGGAGGAGGGTCCGCTACTGCTCGAACAGCCAGGTCTTGAGTTGCTTCCTGAAGGCGAGGTGGTCCTGGGTCAGGCGGAGGTGGGTCGGGAGGGAGTTCCATGTCTTGGCGGCGAGGTAGGAGAAGGACCGTCCCCCTGTGGTGGCTCTTCGGATGCGGGGGACGGTGGCGAGGGCGTGGCCGGTCAATCGAAGCTGGCGTTTGGGAGCGTAGAAGTTGAGGTGGCTGTTGAGGTATCCTGGGCCTTGGTTGTGTAGGGCTTTGTGTGCGTGGGTGAAGAGTCGGAAGGTGATTCTCTTGTTGACCGGGAGCCAGTGCAGGTCTCTCAGGTGTCCGGAGATGTGGCTGCGACGGGGGATGTCCAGGATGAGTCGTGCTGAGGCGTTCTGGATCCGCTGGAGTCTCTTCTGGAGTTTGGCGGTGGTTCCGGCGTAGAGGGAGTTGCAGTAGTCCAGACGGCTGGTGACGAGGGCCTGGGTGACCGTCTTCCTGGTCTCAGTGGGGATCCACCGGAAGATCTTACGTAGCATGCGCAGGATGTTGAAGCACGACGAGGAGACGGCGTTGACTTGTCTGGTCATGGAGAGGGAGGAGTCCAGGATGAAGCCCAGGTTGCGTGCGTGGTCTGTTGGTTTGGGTGCGCTGCCTAGGGCGGGGGGCCACCAGGAGTCGTCCCAGGCGGAGGGTGAGGATCCCAGGATGAGGACTTCCGTCTTGTCCGAGTTCAGTTTCAGGCGGCTGTTCTTCATCCATTCGGCTACCTCTTTCATCCCTTCGTGAAGGTTGGCTCTGGCGGTGGCGGGGTCGTTGGTGAGGGAGAGAATCAGCTGGGTGTCGTCGGCGTAGGAGATGATGTTGAGGTTGTGCTGGCGTGCGATGTCTGCGAGGGGGCTCATGTAGACGTTGAAGAGGGTTGGACTGAGCGAGGAGCCTTGAGGAACGCTGCAGATGACTTCGGTGGCTTCAGATCTGAACGGGGGGAGGCGGACTCTCTGTGTCCTTCCGGCGAGGAAGGAGATGATCCACTCCAGTGCCTTCTCCTGGATTCCGACGTTGCTGAGTCGCTGCACTAGTGTACGGTGGCAGACAGTGTCGAAGGCCGCGGAGAGGTCTAGGAGGATGAGGGCTGCTGTTTCTCCGTTGTCAAGCAGTGCTCGGATGTCATCGGTGGCTGCGATCAGGGCGGTCTCGGTGCTGTGGTTGGCCCGGAAACCAGACTGCGAGAGGTCGAGGGAACCATTCGTCTCGAGGAAGGCGGCCAGCTGCTTGTTGACGGTCTTCTCGATGACTTTTGCAGGAAACGGGAGCAGCGAGACGGGGCGGTAGTTCTTGAGGTCGGTGGGGTCGGCTGATGGCTTCTTTAGTAGAGCGCTGAGTTCGGCGTGCTTCCAGCTCTCCGGGAAGGTAGCGGTGTCGAAGGAGGTGTTGATGATGTCCCGCAGGTGGAGTGCGATGACAGCGTCGGCCTTGTTGAAGACGTGGTGAGGGCAGGGGTCGGTAGGAGATCCGGAGTGGATGGAGTTCATCGTGCGGACGGTGTCTTCGGTGCTGATTGGGGTCCAGGCACGGAGGGTGGTGGTGGGGGGCGGTGGTTCAGTCGTGGCGTGCGTCGGTTGAGTGCTGAAGCTGTTGTGTATGTCCGCGATCTTGTTGTGGAAGTAGGAGGCGAGGGAGTTGCAGAGGTCTTGCGAAGGGGTGATGTCGTTGTTTCCGGCGTTGGGGTTGGAGAGCTCTTTAACGATGTTGAAGAGTTCCTTGCTATTGTGTGCGTTGTTGTCCAGTCGTTCCTTGAATGCGGTTTTCTTGGTGGCGTGGATGAGTTGGTGGTGTTTTCGGGTGGCGAGCTTGAGGGCAGTCATGTTGTCCGGTGTTGGGTCTCTGCGCCATGTTCTCTCGAGGGCTCGGCAGTTCTTCTTGGAGCTCTTGAGTTCGTCGGTGAACCATGGGGCTTTCTTGCTACCGGGTCTGCTAGGTGGGGTCTTCAGAGGGGCGAGGTCGTCTGCGCAGTTGCTGATCCACTTCGTGAGGTTGGTGGCCGCCTGGCTTGGGTTCGTTGCGCTGGTGGGAGGGTTCATGCTCAGGGAGGTCGCGAGCTGGTCGGCTGTGATCTTGTTCCAGCTTCTGCGTGCAACCTGTTGCTGGTGGTGGTGGATCGTGGTCCTTCTGAAGCTGAAGTGGACGCAGCTGTGGTCCGTCCAGTGGAGTCCGGTGGCGTGGCTGAAGGCGATGTCCTTGCTGGATGAGAAGACGGGGTCTAGTGTGTGTCCGGCGTAGTGGGTGGGGGTGGTGACCAGCTGCTTGAGTCCCAGGTTTGCGAGGTTGTCCAGCAGGGTGGTGGTGTTACGGTCGTTGTTGTTCTCCAGGTGGAAGTTGAGGTCCCCGCGGAGAGGAGGGCGTGCGGGCTGATGAAGTCGGCGATGTCTTCGCTGAATTGTGTGCGTGGTCCCGGGGGTCTGTAGATGAGGGTGCCTCTGAGGGTGGTCGTGGGGTTGATGTGGACCTGGAAGTGCAGGTGCTCGGCGGGTGCGAGGGTGTCGTCGGTGTTGGTCGTGATGCGGATGGTGTTCCTGTGGATGATGGCGATGCCTCCTCCGGTCTGGTTGATGCGGTCCCTTCGGATGATCTTGTAGCCGTCTGGGATGGTGATGGCGATGTCGGGCGCTGAAGAGGCGTTCATCCAGGTTTCCGTGAGGAAGGCGACGTCTGGTGAGGTTGTGTCGAGCAGGTTCCAGAGCTCGATGGCGTGTCTGTGGACGGAGCGGGTGTTGAGCAGGATGCATTTCAGGTGGCTGCTGCTGTTGCTCGTCTTGGTCTTGGTTGGTGCTGGAGTAGTGCTGGTCCGGATGCAGGTGAACTTGCAGGCGTTGCAGCAGAAGGGTCCGTGGGTGCGTCTCGGGGTGGCTCGGTAGCATCCTGGGATTCGGCCGGCGTTGAGTGCGTTGAGGGTGGCAGCGTCATACGTCCGGCGGGTGGGCTGGGGTCTGCGGGGGCCAGGGGTCCTGGCGCTGGGCGCGGGCCAGGCGCGGACGGGCGCAGACGGGCTTACCTTTGGCGCACCTTCGGCGCTCAGTCGGCGCTCCCGCTGCGCGCGTCCGCTGCACGGTCGCTCTGGGGGCGTCATAAGAAGGGGGACGAGAGGGTGGGTCAGCTGGGCGGCGGGAGCGGCTCGGCCAATGGGCCGGTGGTGGGCGGGGCCTGTGGCGAGCTGCGGCGGGAAACTGGCGAGCGGGCGGCTCTGCTGAGGCTGGGCCGCTCGGGGGGCCAGGGGGGCGTCTGCGTCGGAGAAAGGCGGCAAGGCTGGCAGGCAGGAGCAGGAGGCGGCAGGAGGAGCGAGGGGGTGACCCGGCTTGGTGAGAGGCGCAGCGGTCACTAACGTAAATCACCATTTACGAAAGTACCGACCACAATTGCGCAGGCCGCTGAATAGGCATGCTTTGCTCCAGTTGCCGGTTGCGCAGAACCGTCAGTGTAAATGACACAATGGTACTCCTCGAGCGGGCGCAAAGACAGAGGAGCTGGATGAACGAATTCATACTGCAAAAACTCCTGAGTCTGAAGTGCCGCGTCAAAGATATATGTGATGTCAGGCGATGTCAAGGAAGTGGCCCATTGTATCCACCTTGGATGCAAAGCCTTAGAATTTGGTACACTTGCTTTCGTCACCGCCTCAAGGGCAGGATATGGTGTTACCACCAGCATGCGTTTTCCTTGCGATAGCGCTCGCTCTTTCAGAATCGCCATCTGTACTGCCGTCAGAACTTTCTCGACAGCGGAAAATCGCAGTTCAGCCGAAGTGTACAAGTGAGATTTGTAGGCAATGGGGACGGTGTCGCCCTCATTGAACGTCAAGTATGTGAAACCCACTGCGCCTGGCACAATTCTTATGACCATGTTAGTGTGGTTATCACGCGTCAGTAAGTATTTTGAAGCAAGAAGAT
Organism: Triturus cristatus; assembly: GCF_964204655.1. Taxonomy (NCBI): domain Eukaryota; kingdom Metazoa; phylum Chordata; class Amphibia; order Caudata; family Salamandridae; genus Triturus; species Triturus cristatus. The sequence goes on along the minus strand of NC_140582.1, from coordinate 1,098,690,628 downwards.
CAGCTTGCAATGATTGCAAAATAGCTGAATGCTCTGGCAGCCAACCTGATTTGGAAAAAGTAGGTTGTATCAATGCATAAAGCGGCTTGATACGCTGGGCATAATCTGGAATGTAAGTTCTACCGAAATTCAGAAAACCCAGCAGAGATTGTAATTTCTTCAGTGTCGTGGGAGCATGTAGGCATGCGTATTTCTCCAGGAAGTGCGAAGCCAATCCTCGACCTTCATTGTTGAGTTCGTACCCCAAGAACAACACTGCATATTCCGCAATGTGAGACTTCGCAAAGTTGAATTTGTAACCGAAGTCTGCAAACAAAACAATAATGCGATCAACGCGACTGAGATGCGGTCCCAACTCGTCATCTGTGAGATAAATATCATCCACATACGAGTACGCATCAGGGTCTATGCTCTCTAACAGAGAGACCACGCGAGCGGCGAAGACACCAGGGCTGTTTTTATAGCCCATCGGTAATCTTTTGAAATGTTTTTGTTTGCCACCCGAGGTAAATGCCGTCCACTCACTACTAAGCGAGGACAGGTTATGGCTGTAAAAGCCATTGGAGATGTCAAGTGTGGTTTTAAACCGTTTTCTCACAAGACTATCGGCGAGAGCCGAACTGTGGGTATTTTTTTACCGCGCATGTCCGGCAATGAGAGTTTAAATGCCGGTAATCCAAAACTAAGCGGTACGACCCATCAGGCTTTGTCACAGTGAATAAAGGATTATTCATTGGTGACACACAAGTTTCAATTACCCCTTGATATTCCAATTGTTCAAGGATAGCCTCGACGTGAGGTCTTGCTTCGTGATGCATGGGATATTGGGGTTGTGGCTGGGGCGTGGACCGCAACGGTATTTCATGGCTGGGGGACAATTTATCCCAGCCTACCTGATTACGATACAGAGCAGGTGCAAGCACCAGAGCCCACTCCTCGGTGAACTTTTTAGCTTGGTCCTTTGGCACTGTGTGCGCAAAGGACGGGAGGATCATCTCCTCCCCTCTAGGAGCATCTAAAACGAAAGCCTGGGGCCAATCTGCCTCCGCCAATAGAATATCATAGGAAGTGGTCAGATTATCCCAAAAAAACCTTGAATTGTACGTTGTATGTCACCCTCAATTAAAAGGACTATTTTATAAGGTCTATCAGGGGGAGCCACTCGAGTGTCAGCAGTTTCAATATTCACGAATGTATCAGTTGCTGTCGCCACCAGATATGGACGCAGTGCTCGTCGCACTACTGTAACTTCCACCGCGCTGTCGAGCAGCGTTAGTGCCCATGTCAGGTTCTGAAGCTGCGTCCGTAGTATCTGTGGCATACCTCGCAGTTAGCGCAGCAACTTTCTTCTTCTGAAACGGGGGTCTTTGACGTGCAGACTCGTCCTGTTTGCCTTTGCCGTCAGTCTGTCGGGGTTGCTCACGACCTTGGGCACCCCTTCCTTTCCCACGGTCTCCGCCACCGGATTGTGAAGCCGATGTTTCCTGTGAAGAATGAGGAGAGCGTTGTTCAGAAACCTGAAATCTATCAGGTGACTTAATACGAGATCGATCGCGCAGATCATATGTGCGTTCGTAAGACAACTGGACGGGTGAGGCAGGACGAGACCCCTGTTTCTGTTGCTGCTTCCCCTGTTTTTTTGCTCTCCAACTTTGTTTAGGAAAATTGGGACGTTCGTCTTTAGTAGACGAGCTCACCTTAGTTTGCTGTACTATGTCAGGAATGATTACAGTTGGTTTTACACCCAAAGCACTACGGCCCACGGTCCTGTATGCTTTCGCAATTATTTTAGCGAACTCCTTGGGCTTGTCGAGTTCATTCACGAGGTCCAGCATATTAGCTACTTGGAACTGCATGGCATCTCCTTTGAGGTTGCCCATTACCATGGAACACACCACATCGAAGCTTTCGACAAGCCTCATTCCCAATTCAATAGCAGCCTCCGCACCGTGATTGTCTTGAACCTTTTTGATGACGGAGGGTAGTACAGACATAGACAGAGTGCCATAAAACTTCGAATAGGATCGCGGCAAAGACCTTGCCCCAGTTAGTGCAATCGGCCATCTCTGGGACCAGGTCTTTCTGCAAACTAATGGTGAGAACGGAAAAACCGCCTCCAGTTGGTCAAATTTCTCAGCAAGCCAGTAAGGAAATTCATCCTTACCCTGGGGGCACTTGCCGACTACCGAATTAACCATAACAGGACTAATAACCACCGCGTGGTGGTCCGTTGGTTGTCCCACAACAGCAGGTGTCCCCACCTGCACGTTGCGCGACACGTACTGCACTAAAGCCCTATGGACTGTAATCAGGGCTGTGTGCAGTACTCGCAACTCAGCCACCGCCACCGTGAGATAACGGGGATGAGGCGTAAAACCGGCCAGCACCGGCCATGTGGCCCCTGCAATGGACAACGGGCCCATTCTTGCCGGTGCAACCGCATGGGGAAGGGCGCCATTAAACCAAATGGTTTGCTGCCAGGCAGAAATGGGAATTTCTTGTGTCCTATACAGGGTATAGACCGCAGGTAGCTGCGTGGGAGTAAAGGAATGAAACGTATCGTCGTCATCCACCACCGGAAATGTCACCCATGAGTAAAACAACTCATATGGGTAAGACCAATCAGCGCTCACCACAAAAATAACAGCCATCCCATCATCCGGCACCCCATATGTCGCAGAGGGGCCCGACTATGTGCGGCTATTTCGACCGCCATAAGGACACACTAAAGAGTATCAACGATATCAACAGTAGCACTGGGGTTCAGTAAAAATAACCTTTTTAATGATCAAGCTTGAAGGAACCTATTAGTCGAAAAACACCGGTAGGTTAAACCCGTCACTCCTGTTATCCGGAAACAAGAGTGAGGGTGTTGTGGACTAATATAAGCACTACTAAGGCATTTCAAATCAATAGACCAAACTTTAGGTGTGCCAAGTTGCAGGGATTCTGCTTATGCACAGAACTATGCACAGGAATCCAGAACCTCAGTGAGTTGTGGTGCACCAAAAACTCACCTCAGAACCCAAAACCCCTTATCCGACCAGCATCAGTGTCCCAATCGTTATCCGAGTTTTATCTCGGCGGTCCCAATGTATAGACAACCCAGAACAAGCGACTTAGTGTATTCTCAGGAATGGTGGGAATCAGAAATACCTGTTCGTAATTATTCTCATATCAGTCCACAACAGAATAAACAGAGACATGTTAAAGTTTAAAGAGTTTATTTTATAAACCTTGTGTCCTAAGATGCAGTACTTTGGCTAACATAAGCAGACAAATGATTAAAATCAAAACCATCAGCATAGTTACAATACCATAGAAAATGAAAGGAGTAATCATACTAAAATGACAGTGAATTTCAGCCACCTTCCTTTCGCTAGCAAACTAATATTATTATTATACTAGTAAAAGGTCTCTAGGCTTGAATGGGGAACCCCATACCGTAAAGGTCAGCTCAGTGAGATCACATCACAGGATCAGCTAGGCTCTGCTCCTGGGAAAGCTCTTCTTCCGAATGTAATGAAAAACATGTAACACTGCAATATTAAAAGCTCCCGACTTTCAGGTATTTGCAGCTGCGTGCGTGTTATGGCTAATTAGTGGGCCGATCAACCTGAACCCAACAACATGCACCGTCTAGCGACCCAGACTGTTTCTTTACAAGATGTGCAGACCAAGGTCGCTGCTCACTGTTTCGGATGTGAACAACAGACAGTTCTCATGTGAAGCAAAGTCGAGCAAGCATTTCTCAATTAATAACATGTGACGACAGTGTCGTGTGCAAAAGCAGCAAAAGCGGCAAGATGGCTTTCTAACATCTAACGCGGTTGTGCTAACTTAGCATTGTACGTATATAGATAACGATCTTCACTACACCGGCAGTTGTAATTCTGCAGCTGCAACATCCACTTTTCGATCCGAGGTTGCGGTTTGGTGGATGTTCCTGAGAAGAGAGCTACGAGGGGTTTGTGATCAGTTGCCACCACAAATGGCTTGCCATAGACATATAGATGAAAGTGACGGCACCCCCAGTGGATGGCAATGGCTTCTTTCTCTATCTGGGAGTACCTCTGCTCCGTATCGGTGAGGGGCCTGCTGGCAAAGGCTACGGGAGCCCAGTCTTTGTCCTAGTTTCGTCGCTGTAACAATACGGCGCCTAACCCAGCTGGACCGGTGTCTACTGCTATCAAAGTCATTTTCCTTTGGGTCAAAGAATCTTAGCGTGGTCGCCTTTGAGAGGGCATCCTTGATATCTGAAAATGCCTTAGTTTGTTCTTGATCCCACTTTCAGGGAGTGGAATCTGTCGTGAGCTCCCTCAGCGGTTGAGTGAGTGTGGTGAGGTCTCGGATGAACCTCCCGCAGTAGTCCACCATGCCCAGGAAACTGCAGACCTTGGTGACATTGGTGGGGGCAGCGGCATCTTTTATGTCTCCCACCTTTTCAGGGTCGGGGTTGACTGCTTCAGCGGAAAAGGTGTAGCCAAAGAACTGTAGTTTCTTCTTTAGGAATTCGCACTTTTCCTTGTGGAGAGTGAGTCCAGCATCCTGCAGTCGGCAAAGAACCTGAGTCAGGTGGGAATTGTGTTCCGGGATAGTCTTGGCATGCACCATGATGTCATCGCTGACGTTGATGACTTCCGGTATATCCATAATCAGTTTGTGTATTATGTTTTGAAAGACTTCTGCCGCACTGGACACTCCAATACTCAGGCGGGTTTATCGTCGGAGACCAACGTGAGTCGAGAAGGTTGTAATGTTGCGGGACGCCTCATCCAGCACTAGCTGATGGTATCCGCATCTCAGATCTAACTTGGAGAACCAGCATGCCCCGGCCATTTCCCTATCAGATCATCTATGGTTGGGGTGATATGACGTTCTCTCTTAATGGCCGCATTGGGTAGTCTCATATCCATGCAGATTCTGACTACGCCTGGTTGCTTGGGCTTCCTGGTGACGACAATTGGGAAGACCCACGGGGTGGGCCGTCGCCTTTGCGATGATGCCAGCTGCCTCTAATTTCTTCAGTTCTTCCTCCACCAGAGGACTCAAATGAAACGCTATTCGTCGGTGGCGTAGAGCCACAGGTTGTACCGTGGGGTTGATGTGTAGATGGACCTCTTTGCCTTTAAACTTCCCGATTCCTTCAAATACTTCCGAGAATTCTGCCAACAGGTGTTGAACCATTTCTTGGTGTACGCCAAATGCAAAGGTCACCATTCCCAAGTCTTCCGCAGCACAGCACCCTCATAGCATGCCCTGCCCATCCTCCGTAATGTACACGTTTGTGTTGATTGAGTGAGGGCCATGGGAAATGGAGGTCCTGAACCGGCCCCGTATTCTCAGTGGTGTATCTTGGCCATATGCGAAAACAGGAATTGCTGTGGAGTGTAAGGTTGGTGCCGGAATCATGGTTTCATACAGGACAGAGGCCATGATGTTGATTGTGGCGCCCGTGTCAACCACATCCATGACGTCTCTGTGTCCCACTTGGATGTTGCATTGGGGCAGACACCGCGCCTTCCGAATAGTTGTCCTAATCATGTGCACCTTGTGTACTACCCGCTCTTCGTCAGCATCGTCATCCATGTCGCTAGGCACTCTCTCTCCTTCTGGTATGGTGTCGACCACTAGACGGGGTTTCCAATATCGCTTTGACATGCAGACCTTCTCGAAGTGATTGAAGCGCCCCCATCCAGAGCATCTCTTGCCTTTTGCCGTACATTCTGCCACTTGGTGGGGTGGTCCTCCGCAGTATCCACAGGTTTTCGCCTGCCCAGAGGGCGTAGTTCTTGCTTCTTGCTTGATCCACCTAGTCGCCGGCCTGGCTGTCACAGCATTCCCCAGTTCTGTCTTGACTGGTGACTGGAGGGCCGCCTCCATGTGAGCTGCGCGAGCCTTGGACAGTTCTTTGGTGCTTCCCAGGGTCAGTATGTCAGCCAGCGGTTTTCCCGATTCTTTTGGTATCCATTTGCGGAGTTTGGTAGATGCACAGCCCTGAATTATCTGTCCCCTAATCCCTTCGCTTTCGTCGCGGAATCCGCACGTGGATGTTAGATTCTTGAGTCGTGCGTGAAAGGTGTCCAACGATTCTTCTGGGAGTTGGAGCGCTTGCCGGAATATGAACCGTTCATAATCCTGATTAACTATCAGTTCAAAGTATCCATTGAGGGTATTTATCAATGTGGGGTGAGTTTTTGGCGTGGCCTCTACAAGTGTTTTGGTGATATTATGGATGTCCTTGCCCCCAAGATGTAACAATATGGCTCTTTTCTGATCCTTATGGACTTTAGTGGCCTTGAAGAAAAGGAGTAAGCGTTCCACCCAGACTTTCCACTTTGGCACAAGTGATGAAGGGGACCCTTCCACTATGAATGGCTTTGTTAGGGGAATCGTGGACATGGTTACCCACTACTGTCTTGGACTGTGTCCTCCTTGAGGCTTTTATTTGTATGCCCACACTGGTCCACCAGTTCTCCTGGTGCTCCCTGCTTTGCGCCGTACTACCTTTCCCAGCACCTTGGGAGCGAGTGCTGTCCTCTTCCACCTCCTGTTCATGAACCTCAACCCAGGAGGAAGATGTGTTAGGGCTTGACTCCAGCAGCCCTCTGCATTTTACTGCGATATTTTGTTATATTTCTGGCTCAGCCACCAAGCGCTGCTCTGCCTGCAGCCTCCTTGGGGTCAGAGGCTCTCCACCCCCACTCTGTGCCTGCCGCTCTTGATTCTGGGGCCCCACACTCCCCCACTGAGTCTGCTGCTGCACCACAGGGAGAAACGGCTGTCCTGACTGCCGATTGCAGTCGCGGGCCATTGGGGCATGCAGTGGTGAAATGGGTCCGATCAAGCGTCCATGTTCACATGCGGAACCGTGCCTCCATGTAGCTGCATCCAGCCGCCCAGCGCCACACACACGGCAGCCAGTAATGCCGATTGCAGCCGCTCACCTCAGCTGATCCGGGCAGTTCGGGAGTGCGGGTCACGCCCCTGACGTGCTGCAGCACCACTCCGGAGTCACTCCATTGGAGCAGGCCTATCGCCAGTCCCTGGCGCACCATGCACCGTGGCACAAGCACCACGTGGTCGGTGGACAACCCTCGCGGCCGCCACTCGGTGCTGGAACAGGGCACGCTCACCCTCATTGCCAGCTGTTGTGTCGGGTAAGAAGACTTAGGCCGCTAAGTGACCACAGGAGATGGGGGTGTGCTTTACTGGGTTTCGCTGTCCGTCGTCCAACTGGCGTACGTACGTGCGTGCCCCTTTTTATTATCACCGGATCACCTAACCCAAACTCTGCATGCCCATCACGTCACAGGCACAACACAACACATGTCTTAATCTGCACAGAACACCTGTTAAAATGAGGGGTGTCAGGGTGCAAATCAGTGCACCCCGGCAACCAATTGGAAGACAGACTTAACTGCAGGGGTGAGATTCTCCTCCCTCTCCCATCTTCTGATAGGGCGGAAATTCCAGCCCTAACAGAAGCTGGGAGAGGACTTGGGGTGGCATTTCTCATCTTGGTCCCATCTCTGCTGGTCTATGCTGGTGTGCTATTTTGCTGGATGCAGGGTTGGGTGCCTGCATTTACGACCACGTGGAGACAGAGTGTAGGCCTTTCTGGCTGAAGAAATATTGTTTTCTTAATTGGTGGGTGCGTGCTTTGCTGCGTTATTGAGTTAACCTTTCCGTGTGTGTTTTCTGTGTTATGGAGTGACAATCGGATGTACAGGTACCCTCTAGGCCTAACAGGACAGACATTAGTTTCCACTTCCCCATCTCCCCACAAGACCCGTCCTAGTTGTTATTGGAGTTCAAGTACAAAGAAGACTGCACGTTTTTTATAATTTCTTTTTTTTTAAAGGCGAGGGTTTTAGAGCTAAAATGAAGGAGGACAAAAAGTAAGACGACGCCGGTTGATGGAGGACTAGTAGGGCTTGGAAAGAATCTTTTCTACCAATGTGAATTTACTGTGTTACACTGCGGTGTGAGGTCAGAATTAGCATAGGAAGCAGAGTGTTAATGTGTCTTTGAAACTCCAAGGAGATTTGAAGTGTCTGCCTTATGTCCCCCCAGTGCAAGGGAGATGGTTCTCATGGTCAGGGTCATGAAGTGTGTCAGTGCCTGTGCAGGGGAGTGTGCTTGTCCCCAGTTATACATTTAAAGCTGCTGCATGTTCAGGACAGAGGCGGTACTTTAGGATCAGCCCTCTAGAAGGCTCTGCCCAGTATCATATGTGCACTCATTTCCAAAGTGCAATACTGTCTCCCTGTTTCACATCGCGGTAATCTGCTCAAAGCAGTTTGAAGACGCATAGCAAGGTAAAGTGAAAGTGCTATCTTGTGATGCCTGAACACCTGCACTCTTATGTCCAACAATTTCAAGTTACGTTTTCGTGCTTCAGGGTTAACCCATCAGGCAATGGCGCTGGAGTTATTTACATCCTGTGAAGGTTGTTACATGCTGCTCTGTGCTCAATTGTGTGCGATGCACTTCATTAAATAACCATTAAATAGGTCAGCCAGAAGGTGAATACAGAACATGCCTAAATGTATAAAGGCAGACAGATCACTTCAAACCTTGGTGATCTGATGGTAAGAGGGTGAGTATCTTAAACGCTCTTGCTGATGTGTGCTATGATCTGCAAATAAGGAGTTTGGATTTTGGCAGGGCCAGTTCAGCCCTCCATCTTTCTGAGAAAGACAAATGAATTATCAATAGGAATAGTGATAGTGTAACGACTGTTAAAAAAAAAAAAATTGCTGACAACCCCAAACGAACAACATGAAACCACTGTGGATAATCCTTACAGTTGGTAATGCAGCATTTGATGAAGAGAACAGTTCAGGAGGAGTCTCTTAGAATAAATGTATTTAGACAATTTGCGCACGAATCGTCACGGATCCTGTCGATGTTACTGTGTTTTCTGGTGCAAGTTGCCTACTCCTCCCTGCCAAGCCCCTACGCTAAGGGAAGAGTGTTTCAGGGGCATGTGCAAGGCGGCATCTATCAACATCAAGGCTATAAGGTTGTGCTGGATGGATAGGGCACACAATGAGCTCTAGGAAAAAGATGAGAGAAAAGAGCATGGCAGGGAGCCGATGTCAAAGTCACACCAGTGGAAACCTTGTCAAGGACTCAGGATGGTGGAGATAGATAAAGCTGTGTTTACAAGGTAGATCCCGGTATCACCTGCGGGTTGCCTACAGAATGGCATGTATTTATCACCTCCTCCTCATTACTCTCAAAGTGAGAGAATGAAAGGACTCTTAGTTCATGCCATTGCGTGCTCAGCAACATTAGCTCTCTTGCCCAGGTAGTCATAATGAAGAGACTAATGACATTTATTTTGACATTACAAGTGAACACAGGATTGCAGGGTGTCGTTCATGAGCCAACACACCTTTTAGTAGTAGATGGACATGCTGTTGCTTGCAAAAAATACTCTAAGGATTGGAGTGTATGCCTGCACATGCCAACATGAGTTTCTACTGTTAAAGGTCATGCTGGTGCATATAAAAGAACACAATCCTCATCCAGTACAATTATTATTATTAATCATCATTTAATGTATTTCTTTTCAACTCCTCATTAACAGCACTAAAGAATCATCAAAATTAGGTATACATAGCTGCCAGTCCAGAAGGTCTGTGAAGCAAAACATTTATCAGTTCATGTTGCAGAAATAAAGTTCTTTGCGCACATTGTACAAATGCACAGTAATTGAGGGGATGTATTAATTTGATTTCTTGCACTGTCGCCAATAACTTTTTCTCGCAAACAGTACTTTTCCGTGAGATTCTGAAGGTCATTGCTTTCAGCTCTCTATAATTGTGCTTTGGGATTTAACCTCCATCTGCAAGATTTAAACACTGGTTTTAGTTAAAGAATCCATATTTTGTTATCCAAAATGGTACCCATAATTCATGTTGCCGGGCTGCGTTGTATCATGTTTTTATCTAAGCCTGTATGATGCCCAGAGAGAATAATAGATGTAGTTAAGAAGGGTTGGAATAAAATGCAATAAAATAGTGACCAATCATTTCTAGGTAAATACAACAATTTATTTTTATGGATTGGCACTCAATGTGGGTTTGCCTTTGGATAATGAGTCACTGGCTGAATCCTATGGTGGCTGGGCTGTGTCTCTAAGTGAATGTGTTATTTCCATTAAGTGTGATATCGGTCATACAACTTTCAATTTAAAGCTCCGTTAATGGAGTGTTTGAGTATAAACATGTCCTTTTAGCTTAGTTATAGAATTTAAAACTAGGCTTCACCACATGATCTCTCCTGCGACTAGTCATATAGTTGAAATGGCAAGAGCAGCATACAGAATGTGATGCATGTTATATTTTATTGAGATGGTGTTAAAATTGGCAGTTGATGAATTGCTGAACATATTTCTCAAAGTGTGTCAGGGTCTTGTTGGTACCCCAACAGAACTTGCTTTGACACCTATAGTTGTTGAAACAATTCTTTATTCAAGGTGGTCTGCATGCAAAATGCCCATTTGTTTTCAAAGATTTATTGAGGGAGAATCCTCCAGTCATTGCCCCTTTGGAAGATTTGGGTTTACAGTCAAGTCAAGTCAAGTCAAGTCAAGTCAAGTCAAAAGATTTATATAGCGCGCTACATACCCAGAGGGTCTCAAGGCGCTTGTAGAAGGGTGGGGAGTTACTTGTCGAATATCCACGTTTTGAGTTGCTTTCTGAATGCTAGGTGGTTCTGAGTAAGGCGAAGGTGAGTGGGAAGTGAGTTCCAAGTTTTAGCTGCTAGGTAGGAGAAGGATCTACCTCCCAAACGTGCTCATTACCAGCATATCATGACCAGGTTCACGCCCAACCACTTTAAAATCTCACCAGCTGCCACTGTTCAATACTAAAATTTCAAAAACAATAAAAAAAATAATAGCAAGATATACCTGAGCTGCTCCTGATTTAACTCCTCCCCACACTGCTTTCTCCTCTGTCTATATTTACATACCCAGCGGTGGGTATTTTGCATCTCTCTGTCCAGGCCCCTCCATGGTGTCCTGCCTGTTATAAGTGTGTTTTCAGCACTGACGGCTTCAGAATCAGCCCTGACTCAGCAGCAGCGATGGAGGTGAAGGCGCCAACTCAGGTCTTCCTGATGCTTCTGCTGTGGATTCACGGTGAGAGCTGTGGCTGCAGGGCTGTGGTTTGTTTATCAGTGAAAGAGATCTATTTTTAACATATTAAACATATCTGCGATGGGCAGTACATTTGTCTCTAAAGGATTCATACTCTGCAAATGGTGCTGGCTGATGAATCGTGTAATTATTTGTCTTTCTGTCTTCAGAGTCCAGAGCGCAGATTGTGCTGACACAGACCCCAGAAGTCCTCGCCGTGTCCCTGGGAGAAACCATCTCAATCCGATGTCAGTCCAGCTCATACGTCGGCAATTACTTACACTGGTACCAGCAGAAGCGCGGAGAAGCCCCCAAGCCTCTCATTTATTTGGCCACCAGTCGCGAGCCCGGGGTCTCGGACCGCTTCAGCGGCAGCGGGTCCGGCTCTGACTTCACCCTCAGCATCAGCAGAGCAGAGGCCGGGGACGCCGCGGATTATTACTGTCAGCACAGTTATGACACCCCGCGCACAGTGACACAGAGGCGAGCAAAAACTGCAGCTTCCTCTTTCTGTTCTCAGCTCCTCTGCTTCTGTGCGGACCCCGTGACATTAAGTGAACACCTTGGCAGACGGGGCATGACTCTTCACTCATCGAAGGATGTTAGTTACGTCACATGAGTTGTGATTTTGTGTGTAATATTTAGCAGCAGAGAGGTCGCTTCATTTGAAATCTAATTTGACTTTTCATTAGGATTTTGCGTTTTCAGCTGAGGTTTTTCCATGTCTCATTTCTTTCTCTCTTGTGCTCAGAAAGAACCATAACAAATATTTTTTTTAATTAGTGTATGGCCTTCATAAAGTGCCAACGTGACACTATTTAGTGCCTCAAAACACTTTAAGACCGATAAATAAAGCACATGAATAGAACAAGTTGAGGCAAAGCCAATAAGTCTTGCTCTGTTTAAACAAGCATTGCCAACACCAGGAGGTCACAATTGGAACTGAAAATGCCAGGCAGACCCATCAGCTTTGGCAACCCTTGTTCAAACTGTACACACAGTCCCTATTATTAAAACTGTGTGCTTTGCACCTGCCAAAGATACACTGGTACTGGTAAATTTTATTTTCGTAATTAATAATCTTACAATTACTACATTCTTAGAAAAAACACACCAATTTAAAATACAGACCAAACATTTTTTACATTTCCTAAAGTCTAAAATAGTTTTCTGAAATAAACATAAACACAATTTATAGACATTACATCAGACCGTCATCTTTACAGGACTTAATATAAATAGTGTCAATTAATATTTCTATAATTTATGTGTGATATCATAACAATAGTCCTAAATTTTGTCCTTAAATATTTTAGACTTCCAGATTTCCTGTGAGCAACTCATAAGTATCCAACTTCTTTTTAACAAGTAGCAAAAATTTAGTAAAATTGGCGTTCATTTTAATATCCGTTGGTCTAAAACAAACTACCATGGCATGTCTGCAGGTACGGACACCTCTGTCAATGAAGCAGTTTTTCAAATATCATTTTCTTTCCGCCATCATTACTGCACATATACAAACAAAATGCAAAATACTTTCGTCCCATAGGTTGCATAGTCTGCACATAGTCGGCTTAGATGGTCTCAACCAGGGCACTACATGTTTTAAGCCAGGTAAGTTGCCGAATCGTGCTTTAATAAAAGTGTTTTTGGTTTCTACGGACCATGGTATTTCTAAATATGGTTGGACCTTAAGACTTGTATATTCCTGGACCAACATCCATGCGTGGGATCTCTTAATATACAGTTCTTTGTCTTTTAAAAGGGACAACTGTTTAACTGATTTGTTAATTATTTTCTTAAAACTTTGTACTGTTAAAGACGTTTCCCAGATCTCAGCAACTGACAATTCTTCAAGGGCTTTTTGCAGATATTTATAGAAGGACAGTTTTTAGGTCTCGCCTACGCAGCGCGCATGCGCTGCATAGGAAAGAGACTTCTTGAAATCGATTCAGCTTTGCAGGCAAAAACGTGCACGTGTTGCATTGCTTTCAATGCAACACGTGCACGCTTGGCGATTCCCTTGCGGGAGCGAGCAGCGCCATATGTTAGCTATTATTGCGCTCACTCCCGCAAGGGAAACGCTGCCTGCTCTCGGCCGCACTCCTCCCCACCCCCTAATTGCGCGAGGCGCACGCGGTTGTTTTTTTGAAAGGGGACTCCAGTCCCTTGTGCCCAACGCGAAGAGGTGTTGCTTAACGAACTACAAACATGAAGCACTTTTGTGCTTGGCAGTTCTCTTTAAGAACACCAGCAGCAAACATTCATTAGCAACACGTTTAATGTTTCAAAAATGTACCCAGCACATTCTAATTAGTTGCTAAAGAAGTTTAATAAATGTAATTTACAAGCTCCACATATCTGTTTAAAAAATAAACTATTGTCACGTTCAGCCATTTAAAACCTCAGTTACACCTTTTATTTTGTGGAAACAATACAGTGATTTATAAAGAAAAAATTTTAAACCAAAAATGTCCTTTTTTTATTATTTATTTGTGATCGTTACATTGCCATGTCTGTAAAGTAGTCCCATAACCATCTAGATACGGATTATTATAAGGACATCGGACCTCCTCTTTGTGTCGTCACGTCCTGTCTCGTCATTTGTGGATTGCATATAATAATTAACCCCGCCACTGTTTTTCTTGAGGTTTGTGTCCTGTTATTAGTTCATCCAGTGACTAATTCATCCACACAACTGTCAGATAAGCAGAGCGCTGGATACAGTGCTTAATTAGTAAATTACTGAGTGCCGGTGCCTGAAGTTTTTCTCAGTAGTCCACAGCAGCCGGTGCTGCTGATTGTCACGGTTACAAAATATAAAGGGCGGTTACTCTAGTTTTTTTTTCATCCTTGCCTTGTCCCTTTGCCACTGTTTTCCGTCCATTTCTTCCTCCTACTTCCCCACTTTTCCGCTTTTTTGTTCTGGGTTAAATCGGTTGATGAAAAATACACCCCTGCACTGTATGCAGTGGACCTACCTGCAAACACCAGCTCAAATTAAGCACTGGCTAGAAGTAAAAGGCACGCTCCGATATTGAACGTTGAGAACATGTGATGTAGCGCCCCCTTTGGTAGATGTACGTTTTGGAAACAGAGTTTGAATCTCATGTTCCCAACTTGTCGAAATTGTGTGATCTTGGGCCCTTAGAGGAGGAGGAGAGTAACTAGGGTCTAGGGGCTGGAGCTGCACACTTTGATACTGGTAAACCAGGTTCTATCTGAGATAGTGCTCAACATCCTGTGATTCTGGGCAAACCATTGAAGCGCCCTGTGCATTAAAGCAACCGAATGTGTGAGGCGCTGTTCTCTCGAAGCGCTCCAATGTCCCAGGTCCGGTCCCCTCTATTAACAAGCATTGGCATAGCCAATAGGTCTCACCGTTGGGACCTTATACGTGTTTAGCCATGCAACAGTTGATGTTGTTGCACCAACGATACTGTGCTGGATAACTAAACACTTATAAGGTCCTAAAGGCGAGACCTATTGGCTATGCCAATGCTTGTTCATTTTGTTGCATTTCTTTCCACAAAAATGTGCACATTGGGTTCTTGATATTAGTTTTAATTTGTCTCCAGGTCTTAATGTACTGACCCATTCTTGCACGTTGTTGATTATAAAAGCAAAATTCCAGCCTTATCTGAGCAGGTGATACATTAAGTGGAAGCTGAAATAGAAGTTTAAATGTATTTGTAATAGCATTATTTAATAATGCAGAATCCATACCACAGAGTATTTCACTTCCATATGTAAGGCTCGGGAGCAATTTCGCTTTTATTACTTTTATTAATGAGGTATAAGTTGGGCCTCCCAAGGAGCCTTAAAGTAGGCGAAAAGCCCCTTGTTGGCTTTTGGCTCTTTTCTTCATCTCCATTTTATGATATGAAAAAGATCCTTCCTCGTCAAACAGTATCCCAAGATATTTATAACATTGAACTTTTTCTAGTTCCCGCTTTTGGTGGTACCATTTGTATTGACTGCCCTTCTGTTTCTTGGTACTGAGTTCCATTACTTTTGTTTTTGTTTCGTTTATAGTCATTTTGTTCTCAATTGAATACATTGATGTTTTGTGTATTAATCGCTGCAGCCCTATCCTTGTTTGGCTTAGCAGGACCATGTCGTCAGCGTATAATATATTTGATATTTGTTTCTCAGCCAGCTTTGGTGAGTCTGCTAACTCATTGTTCATTGCAAGGGTAAAGTCTGATAAAAATAGATTAAATACATATGGGGCTAAAACTCACCCTTGCTTTAGGCCTTGAGTTGTTTTAATTTTCTTCAAAAGGTTTGAGCCATTCCCTAGCCGGACTCTTGTCCAAGTATCGGTATACAACAATTGTATTGCATTTAAAAGGCTGGAGCTAATGCCATAACGATCCCGTTTCCTCCATAAAACCTGCCTATTCACACAGTCAAAGGCAGCTTTAAAATTAACGAAAATAAATATAATGGCTGTTTTTTTTGTTTTATATTTTTCCATTAAAATTCCCAGTGTTAACACATGTGATGTTGTACCTTGACCTTGTACAAAACCCGATTGGTTCGGTGGAATTCAATGGTTTTCATTAGCCCAGTCAATTGACTCCTTATGTAGAACCAATGCAAATAATTTAGCTTCAATGTCATGGAGCATAATGAATCTGTAATTGGATGGGAGGAACCAGTCCCCACTTTTATATATAGGAGAAATGATAGATCCATTCCATGACTCTGGGACTGTTCTTGATTGGAGAGCGTGGTTAAATACTGGTGTTAGATAGCTTGAGCAATATGATGCTTTCTCCTTATACAACACAGCGGGAATCCCATTTGGGCCTGGGGCACCATTGGATCTCTGATTCTTTATTAATTGACATACTTGGTTTTCTGTTATCTCTATTGAGTTATTTTTCTTTTCTCCTCCTATTCCATTTACAGCCCAATCTGTAGAATTCATAGCCATGTTAGGAGTAGGATTCAAATGCATATCAATAAACGACACCCAATCAGATTCAGTCACTGTTGATGAAGTAGATTTCCTACTAGATCTACTCAGTTTATTTACTAGAATCCAGAAGTCTCTTGAATTACTCCTTTTGCAAGCATATAGAGCTTTTGCCCACAACAATTGCTCTTCTTGCATTTTGTCCTTCCAGACCATTTTCCTTACTTCTTTATTTATCCTTTTAAGTTCCACTCTGTAGATTAAATTAACCGGGAACTTTTTTACCAAGCTCAAGATTCTGTTACGTTCTTTTTTTAATTGATGGCTTTCAAATGAGATTTTCACCAATGAACATGCTGGTTTTTTTCTCCACTGACCTTTATTAGCATATTTTTGAGATTGACTGGTAATTAATTCCTTTGTGAACAGAGACCAGTTTTCGACAGCTTTCGAATAATCTCCTTCAAAGTGAAAATCAACAATTGCCTGCGCAGTGTTTGTAATAGAATCTTTGATGCTATCTGACCAATAAAGTTTCTTATAATTTACTGTCACTATTTCTCCCGGAAGTGTCGTATAGTTTTCAAATCTTAGGCCATTTAGGTTTAACTCAATTATTTGTTAATTGTGGTCGCTTATATCTGTTCCCTCTATCTGATAAGTCAAAATGTTATGAAATAGATTCAACGATGCTATGGTATAATCTACTCTAGACCTGTGATCCCCTGCTTGAAAAGTCCATGCTGGTGGCGAATCTCGAGGAAATCGCCCATTTAGCACTCTTAGACCTAAGATACCAAAGATACATGATTGAAATGCACTGAAAATACACAAATTCCTGGCCCAAATGTTATGTTCCTCTGCCCTGGAAGCTTTGAATAGGTTGGTCAGCCCTTTCCTGAAGCAGGCGGGAGCACCTTCCAGTTACACGTCTGCTGCTACCCTATAGAGGGGTAAGAGGGCAGAAACCCCATTTCTAACAGAGACACAGGAGAGCGATTGGACCTCAGCTAGTGCTCGTTTGATAGGTAGGTTAGTTGAGGGATGCCCTGGATACCCTCATGAGCGATTAGCTGCGCTCACTCGTGAGGCCTTGCTATAGAGACCCAGGAGCCACAAACAACCACGCCTCAGAGACACAGGAGGGAAAGACACTTAGAATGATTAATATAAAGGTATGTATAATGTTTTAGTCTGCGAGCTAGGCAGAATTCCACGAGCACGCGAAATTGCTTGCTCCGCCTGTTCGCGATGCGTTTTTCCTGTTCGGGGACGCTGTTTGCGTGCTCAGAGGAAAATATCTTGCAAACTTGCCCATGCGGTTGCCAATTGGTGCAGCTATCTAGTTTCATTTGTCCCGCCCGCTCGCGATTTGTGTTTCCTGTTCGCGAATGCAGATGTCCGATGGTGTGTCCGAATGACGTGTTCTCGATCGCTCACTCTCGCGGGATCGCGCGGCCGGCTACCAAAATCTCGTGGCGCACGCGAACGTATAGGAAAACTCGTTGGCAAACGCATGGATCCCGGCAAGTCGCTATCGTGCACGTGAACATGCATTTTAAAAGCGCGAACAAGGAAAAAAATTCCACTACGCCGCGGATCGCGGATTTTTCACCAATTCCGCGTTCACCGTAGAACGCAGAATCGCCAAAATTCTGCAAATTCAGCGAGCAGAGCGTAATTTACCACCCAGGCCTAATTTACACCAGTGGCTGAGAAACTATCAAAAAGGAACAAATGGTAATGCTCGGCATTACCCTGTAGTACACAACTTCCAATTGATGATGGGAAGCATCCCTTGGAGTCAGTAAAAGAGGGTCTGAAAGCAGTTGTGACCACCCCTCATCAAGAGAACCAGAGGCACAGGGGGAGCACATAAAAACACGGGAAAAATGAAGAGGAAAAAAACAAAGTTATAAATCATCAAGGTGCAACATATCTCTAAGCAGAAGAAAGAAGTGAAGTGGGATACAGAGAAATGACTACGGATGCTGCATCGAGTGATGTATGGAAATTAGCAGAGCCCTAAGTCCAGTTACATTGAGACATCAGTGAGGTGAAAGACCCATCAGTAGAGGTTCATTTGGCTCCAGAGGTGGACATTGCAGAATGAGAACCTTATAGGAAGTGGCTTACAATGTGAGAGGGCTATAGGCGGTACCTGCGGAAAATATGTGTATCCCAGACCAGTAAACTTACATTTAGTTTGCATGGATTACAGTTTAATTGAGGTATTTGCAGGGGTCCAAGGAAACCAGGAAACATGGCTGTTAAGGGATGGGAGAAGAACAGGGGGTCCAGGAGAGGTAGTAAGCACAGTGGTTAATTTCACATGGTGATGAGGAGCCAGGGACATAGGGACATTCAAGGTTCTATATGACATCAGAGAGCTAAACTATTCTTCAAAAACTGCTAGAGTGTATGCTGGGCTAGAATTTAAAAAGGTGTTGCTTATCCTGTTGTAGGGAGCATAGCTAAAGAGAGGTGATGCAACAGTTACAAACTAAACATTTTGGGTAGTGATTATCTTGAGGAACACAGTGAGACTTACAGTATTTGAGGCCATGGATAGAGAAAAATGGTAAAGGGGGCACTACATTTTCACAATCGGTTAGGTATATGCTCCTGTAGCAGTGTAATTTTGACTGCATCTTTTAATGTATGAACAGTCCACATATATATATTTACACACAGCTTCATGGATTCACGTGACTTAATATCATTAACATGATATGGTGCACTGAACAGCTACAGAAAGTGTATTTACAGTATAATCTCAATAGTTAAACATGTGCGTACACTAATTTTTCCCTTACAGTAACATTAAAATTGCAGTTCCATATATATCTGTATTTGTTTGGTTTGAATAATGTTGTTAACTCTTATATAATCATGTATTCATTTGAATACCACTCTACATCTATATTGTAACTGTATGCGAATCCATAATCATGCATTTAACGTGTATTGAAAGGCTTGCTTCGTTAACTTGACCAAACGTCTTAAGCATTTGGATTTCTTAATGTTTAACCTTCAATGAGAAGCTTGTTCAGGTTGCAATGTGTTTCTCTCTGCAGGTGCAGTTGTATGATGTCATGCACAGAGAAAGGCACATTGTGTGTGAGAGATAGTGAGGTTTGGGAGCAATACTTTTGGAATGGACGAGCAGCCTTAACGAACAAAGGGAGGACTACTGTTTGTACGGCATTGGGAGATGGGAGGAATCCAAGGACGTTCTGATGTGCAGACCAAAGAATAGGAGTTTTAAGAGTAGTTGCCAAGTTTTACTGTGTGAAGGTGGAAAATAATGAGACGTGCTATGAGATTCTTAAATGTTCTTATGTGGGGTTTAATTGGTGATCACACTTCAGGTTTTAGTCAGATTTATTTTAGACTCAGAGGAGTATAGACCTCTTCACAATATTTCTGTTGTGTGACTTTATGCTATACAATTCTCTTTATTTTAGAGGACTTCTTCAGAAGTTCCACTATGCTGACACCGTCCTACCTTCCTGGAACTGATCAGGGATTCCCCAATCAGTGTTTTAGTTTAGGCTTAGATTAGGAGATTTAGATTTCATCATGCAAAATAGGCAAGTAGACTGCAAACATTATACTGATCATCAGATTGTATTTCTTATATTCTGCATTGCTATCACTGAACTCCTTGTATGTTTCATGTAATTGAGGCTAAATTTTGGCCTCCAAGTAGTGATCTTGTATTTTTACAATATATTCTTAAAACTTGTGCACATCAGTCTGACTTTATATTTATGATGAACCCATAATTAATCTCATTTACCGACTTTTGATCCACATTGTGTAGCGGAATTCGTTACACTGCAAATTGAATGTGTGGATGAAGGTTAACCCATTTTACTCCTTAGGCACCTAAAAAGATCAGTTGCAGGGAAATTTGGACCAGAGGCTGAGTGCTTTAGCAGATGGTAACAAAACTAGGATGGTTTGGTCCTGGAATAGGGGGAGTTTGGAAAAGTTGTTAGAGCAGTTCGGACCCAGTTCCAATCCTAGAGCCCAAGTCTCAAATTAGAGGATTGGCAGAAATCTCTGCAGTTCAAGAAACCGGTGTAACAGAGGAGGTGTGAGAAATTAATTGGGTTGAGCGTTAAAATAGCTTGTGTTTAGCATACGGTGTTTATGAAGATTGTGTGATGTTTGGCGGAGATGTTTTGAATGTTGTGTGAATGTGCTGCTTAATGTGAAGAAGTTGTAGTTGTTATTGGGTCTAGCGGGGCCCAAGATCCCAGGATAATGTTAAAAAGTGTAGAAGACACAGTATTTGCAATTGTCTGCTAAAGTTTTGTTGTGCCTATCATGAGACGTCCTCGACAGTACAATTGAGATAGGGACATTTATCATGCGGGTGAAACTGAGGTGGGCTGGACGTTTTACTAATTGGGTTGAGTCCCAGCAGGTAGAGGTCTCATTCGTGTTTGGGTTGGTCGAATACGGTTATTCAGAATTATTTCTTGTATAATTGAATACTGTTGATTATTTTATTGGAGCAGACACATTTATTTGTTACAATTGCTTTGTATTTTGTGTGTACGTATTGATGAGGAGTGTGTTTGTGAACATTGTATAAGAGGGTGAGCTGCTGCAGTGATGGAGACTGACGTCACATTGTGTTGCACTGAGATTGGCTGGTTGGGGTAACTGCGCTCTGTTATTGGTTGTCTATGTCACAGAGTACCATGTTGGTATTGGTTGTTGATGTAAAATGAGAATTGTGATTAAACTATTAGTTCTGGCTCTGAAACTACCCTTCTTATCTGAAATGAAATGTTTTAAAGTCATATGAGATTTAATTAGGGGAGGTGTGATGATGCACGTTAGGGAAGGAAAAGAGGCACCACCCTGGGCTGGGATACTGCCGGTCATTATATGGCAATAAAGGTTGGCTTCACACCTGTAATTGGCTTAAACAATGGCATAAGGTCCCTGAGAAAGAAGGTACACTGGAATTTCGCCACTATGGCACATTCAATGTGAGAATTAATGGGTGATGAATCTGAGAAGGGAAAGAAAGAAAAGCAGGAAAGAGGAAAAGGGGATGAGTTAAAGGATTAAGATGTGAAAGACAAAACCAGTGACAGTGATTCTATTGACAGTCTTCTAAATGTTTTATTGTCATAATGTACTCCTCTGTATAATAAGACCCAAATAATAGGAGGTGGAAGCGTTAAGGTAAATGGAAACTTGTGAGTGGCTACTTGCATACATAAGTGCGAATCGAAGCTACCCGGGAGGAAATCCAGGGATTTGTATCTCTGGTACTTCCATGGCTCCTAATGTCCCAGATGCTATCACAGTCCTAGTTACCATTGGCCCTGTGGTTCCTCTATATAATTCCAGTTCCTCAGGGAATGTAGGATATCATTTGGATTTTCCTGCCAAGTCAAAAGCCCCAGAGAGGGCTCCACAAAATTCAAATGTGGGGAGATGTGTCCCATTTGTTCCAATGAACATGAGTTCCCTTTGAGGTGCAAGTGCAGATTTGACGATCAACCAGACTGGATTTGGACTTTTGTGGTAATTCCTGGGGTTGCCGGAGATAGATACGCTTACTTGGGAGCCACCTTTGCGTGCACACAGTACACCTCTAAAGAGATCATAGTACCTAAGATCACTGGGATGCAGTCAAAGGTAGCGATCAAGAATCAGACGAATGGCTGAAGGTTGTTCATGCCACTTCAAATGAGAGTAGGAGCTCAAGGAATGATTAAGTCATTTTTTAGGGTGAATCTGGTCAACGTAGGTGAATTAAAACTTGAGTTGGATGAAATGATAAGTGAAAGTCATGAATTGGCTCAATTGGAAACTTATAAGGATAGCGAACTTGTGTTATAAGTAAGGGTGTTACCAGATGAGCAAAGCAAGCTCACAATAAGTTGTCTGAAGTAGCTCAGAAATATAAAGTAGATATGGATTGGACTAAAGCATTACAGAAAAGTCATCAACTCTGTTGTAGTGATAAGGACACAGATTATATGAGAATACCAGGATTGAAGATGAAAATTCGAGATTTTTTTTTAATAAAAAAAAAAATCTAAGGTTTTTATTTAAATTAAGAGAGAATACATCAAAAACATTAATGACAATAAATCAAAAACTGAAAGACAAACCACAGAAACTCATCCCCCAAAATCTGCAGCAGATAATATGATTCAATAAATCAGCAGGTGCGAAAAAGGGAAAGAAAAACAATACAACATCAAAACAAAAAAACAGAAAGAAAGCTTGGGTTCCGGCGTTGAAGCTGTGGAATGAAGCATCCATCAGTTATGGGCGGCGATTAAGAGGCACATATGATAACATCAACGCAGACAGCGTGGATGCAGAAGGGGAAGCATCTGTCTGAGGGATCTGTAGAGCAGCCTGATTCCAATCTATTCGGCAGGTGAGGAGGCCGGGGGCGAAGAGGCAGTCTGTAGTGTAAGGAGTGTGCGTAAATGCACCAACTGTCCCCGGGCATAGAGGTTGAGGGTTGGAGTGAAGCATAAATCTCAGATTGCACGCTACAGTATGCCAGACTCCGAAGCCACGAGGATTTGGTTGGACACCGCACCCTAATATGCAGACTCCATGACACAGGGATCCAAGACAAGGCCCTCGACTGGATCAGCTCCTCCCTCCCCGGCAGAACGCTGCGGGTCAGACCCCCCCCTTTCCTCTCGGACCCTACACCTACCACCTGCGGAGTCCCCCAGGGGTCCTCCCTCAGCCCTAAACTCTTCAACGTCTACATGGCTCCGCTCGCCCCCATCGTCAGAACCTATGGACTCAACATTGTGTCATATGCACACGACACCCAACTCATCCTCTCCCTATCCAACGGACCCAACACCGCCAGACACAACTTTCGAGAAGGAATGGAAGCCGTCGCCAAATGCATACAAAACAGCTGCCTACAACTAAACACCAACAAAACCAAAGTACTCATCATGGGCCCAAACCCAGATGCCAGGAACGACACCTGGTGGTCCCCCACCCTCGGAAGCCAGCCCACCCCCACGGACCACGCACGCAACCTGGGAATCATCCTGGACTCAGAGCTCAAAATGGACCGCCAGATCAACTCCTTCTCGTCCTCCTGCTTCCACACACTCCGCCTCCTACTTAAGACCTTCAAATGGATCCCCCTCACACAGAAACACCATCACTCACGCCCTGATCACCAGCAGGCTCAACTACGGCAACGCACTCTATGCCGTAATAAACAAAAACCTCACCCGCAAACTACAGAACATCCAAAACGTCCTCAACCTGCCAAGACACTGCCACATCTCCCAGCACCTGTCCACACTCCACTGGCACCCCATCGAAGCTAGAGTTGCCTTCAAGATGCTAACCCACGCTCACAAGGCCCTCCACGACACCGGACCAGCATACCTGAAAAGCCAACTCAAATTCCACGCACCCCAAAGGACCCTATGATCAGCCCAGCTCTACTACGCCATGATCCCCTGCACCAGAAAGACCAGATCAGGAGGTCGCTCCTTCTCCTTCCGCGCAGCCAGAGCCTGGAACGACCTTCTGCTCCACCTCAGACAGACAACATTGCTCTCCATCTTCGCAAGAATCCTCAAAACCTGGCTCTTCGACAGACCCCCTCCTTGATGGACTGGAACCTGCGAACCCCCCCACATGCCCCAGCTCCTTGAGAGCCTTACGGGTGAGAAGCTTAAATAAACACCTGATTGATTGATTTAATACGGCAAGCCATAGACAGTGGCAATTGTATCCATCTTTCTATTTGTGAAGTAAGCTGGTCAATCGCAAGCCTGTAATTTAGTTGTATAACCTGGCTTTTGTCCCTGTGAAGTTGCACCCCAAGATACTTTGTGGTCTCATGAGCCACCTGTAGGGGGTACTCAGCCCTGTCCGTCACCGCCGCGTCAGTGATGGTGAAAAGCACAGACTTCCCCCAATTGATCTTAAGGCCAGACATAGTGCCAAAGCGTTAAATTTCCTCAATTAACGGCTGGAGATTAGTTTGAGGGTGGCGAACGAAAAGCAGGACGTCATCTGCATACAGAGACATTAAGAGCGGGCCGGCAGGGAATTGCAGGCCGTGGAACAGATGTTTTTCCTGGAGATGACGGACCAGGGGGTCCATTGCTATAATAAATAGGTGCGGGGATAAGGGACACCCTAGGCGTGTGCCACGGGTAATAGGGATGGGAGGAGATAGGGAGCCATTGCCCCGAAGGCGGGCCGTAGGAGATGAATATAGAAGGGCAATCAAAGCTATAAAGTTGGAGGGGAGGCCAAGCTTTCGAAGCGATGCCATAAGGAAGGGCCTTTCGAGAGAATCGAAGGCCTTCTCGGCATCTAAAAGCGCAACCGCAGCTTGTGTAGTAGGTTCCGTACGGTTGATGACCGAGAATACCCTGCGGAGATTAAGGGCAGTGGAATGGTTAGGTATACAACGAGATTGCACTGTAGATAAGATTTGATCCATTAATAAAAAGGCGCGAGGAAAGCGTTTTGGCGAGGATTTTATTGTCAAAGTTAATGAGGGATATGGGGCGGTAAGACAAACACTGTGCAGAATCCTTTCCTGGTTTGAGCAGCAGGGAAATGGCGTCTTCGTGCATGGTTTGGGGGAGAACACCCGACTCCAGTGCCTCAGCGAACACCACCAGGAGCTGGGGTGCTAGGCTGTCCTTGTACGCCTTATAAAACACCCCTGTGAGGCCATCAAGGCCAGGCGCCTTGGACCCAGAGAGATCGTCTATGGCTAAAGAGGTTTCCTCGACCGTAAAGGGGTCCGCCAAAAACTCTGCCTAGCCTTTAGTGAGCCAGACCATGGACACTTCCTCCAAATAGGACAGGTGCTGCG
Organism: Triturus cristatus; assembly: GCF_964204655.1. NCBI lineage: Eukaryota > Metazoa > Chordata > Amphibia > Caudata > Salamandridae > Triturus > Triturus cristatus. Next base: position 1,098,665,686 of record NC_140582.1, on the reverse strand, counting down.
TAAAAGTGTCAGATAGTGTGGTGGAGTAAAGGGAACGATAATAAGCCACCAGTTCCTCCACAATTTCCGAGTCAAATCTGGCAGAGTTCCCGTCAGCACACTCAATAGACGTGATATGTCCAGCCCCTTTCGGTGGGTTCTGCCGGGGCGCTCACCCTCGCCATAGCGCCACGCCAATTGATATTTGCCGAGCAGAGAAGCCTCCCTGTCAGCATGTTCATTAAAATCTAATAGAAGTGCATTGCGCTTGTCTTGCACTTGTGGGTCAGGAGATGACTCGTCCAGCAAGGCTAACTCAGCTTCCACCTTAGCGAGGCTGCCACGTATCACCCGTAACACCCCGGCTTGTTTGGAGATAATGACTCCCCATATGAACGCCTTATTCCGTAATGGCCTCCTGAACCTCTGTATATAAGAAATGGTATGCAGTTCCTAAGTGTAAAAAGACATATAAGGTCAGAAAAGTACTAGGTTCGATATGTAGGCTCAACAAGTGAGTCCTACAGTTTAAAGTGAGAGGGGGGAGATCCCTCTTCGGAACTGGAGCCCTCACACACCCAGCGAGCTAGGTGTCATGCTTCATCATATGGGCTTGCTCCTCGTCGGGCCGGTGCTGCAATGCCCGACGGGCTCCCATAGATGGGGCTCTTTGTCGGAGATCTTTTGTCCCTGCCGTTTGGTGCAGGGGGGTGAGGGGCCCAGTAGTGTAGATGTAATGTGAGTGAGTTAAAACAGGTCAATTATTCCTTGAATTAAATTTATTCTGGTTGGTAAATTGCCTGAATAAAAATCAATAGAGTGGCGTAAAACTAGGAGTTATGTGCCTAGATGTCTACGTCCTACTCCCATAAGGTTCACATGTTTCTTGCCTTTGTTGTCAGTAAGATCGGCGCCATTCTTCAGGACCAGGGTATCAATTACTATCTACAAAGATGAGAGGGGAAACCTGCCTCCCACATCGCAATACAGTGGGCAATGTCCCACTGTTGTCACGGAATCTAAGGGCCTAAATAGAATGGCCTCATCAATTTCCGGCAGGATAAAAATGGACACCAACAGTTAGTGTCCGGCAATCCAGAGACTGTGTGCACGCTCACCTACCCTCTCCTGAACCTCTGCTCAGAACACCTCATCCAGGAGAGCCAAAGCCGGGAAGGACCACCTCCGTTCCCAGCCAGCCGAGTGAGGGATATTTAAGTGTAGGACAAGTGGGGAGTGATCGAAGAGAGTGCGAGATTGCACATCTGCCCCCGTCACCCAGCGGCATCCCGCGGCCGTGGCAAAGATATAATCAAGACAAGTGTGTATGGAGTGAGGTGCCGAATGAAGGTGTAGCCAGGGGTCGATGGGTGATACCTCCACCAAGTGTCACGTAAAGCCAAAGAGCTGAGTAGGTCATGAAAGACCGCAAGGGAGCGGACCTTAATTGCCGCTTGTGGATTGGAAGAGTCGAGAGCAGGGTTTAGCCAGAGATTGAGGTCCCCACCCAGAAAGAGGACATCTTAGGCGGGCATGCAAGTTACCGAAAAAATCCAGGTCATCCGTGTTAGGGACATAGACATTGGAAAGGAGGACCGTTTGACCCATCAGTGTGCCTCTGAGTAGCATGTAACGCCCCTGGGGGTCTTCTGCCTTGAATAGGGGGATGAAGAGGAGGGAGCTATAGATTAACGTGCATACCCCACAGGCATAAGTACTAAAAGTGGAGAAAAACCTATTGGACTCCCGAGAGGAAGCAAAGGGAGGTGAGCCTTGAAGGGGGAGGTAGGTCTTCTGCAAAAAGGCTATCTACACCTCATGCAGTCTCAAATATGCTAGAACCAATTTACATTTCCTTGGGCCCCCTAACGCTCCATGTAAGCAAATTAGCTTTTACCGATGGGGCCACTGCCATTCCCTAGAGAAATCCAAGTGATATGCGTACAACCGGTATACCAACAGCCTCACGCAGCCAAGAAGGAGTGGGGAACCCGCATGTTAATACAACAAAGTGAAAAATAAGCACAAAAAACATCCAAAACATACACATCAATGTCACCAAAACCCGCCATCCCCAAGCCCCCACCCTCCACCCACACCTGAGTCCATACGCCCCGAGAATTGGATCCCACCCACCAAATACCCAAAACACAAAAACAACAACAAACCCAGTTGTAAACTTAGTCGGAGTCATCCGAGGGGGGGCAACGCCTCGGACCGCCCATGCCCACACTAGTGAAACATAGTATGAAATATAAAATATAAGTCACGACAAAGGCCGCAGCAAATGACCCTTGCAGTGAGGTCTTGAAGAACAATCTGAACAGTGAGTACACCAATAGCTAATCATAGGAGTAGTTTGTCCACAGCTAAGGTATAGTATTCTGACCAAAAAGGGAACCGCATGACATAACAATATGAATGAACCACGTCACAACGGGGAAAGAACTATGGAGGGAAAAAAAAACATTAGAGGAACGCCAAATACAAGGAAGACCACCAGAAGTGACACCATAAAAGGGAGCAACCAACCACTATAGTCATGAGAGAGGGCTCAGTCTGAAGTGAATAGTTCAGCGCTGGGGGCCAAATGGGAGGAGTGACGCAAGGAGCGAGCAGGACTGCGACGAGCCTCTCCCACACGCTGCTTGCAGAAAGCCAGAACATCAGGGGCATTCACCATCACCGTAAGCCGTGCAGGGTACAAGATTGCATATTTTAGTTCAAGGGTATGGAGCTGACGTTTCGCCTCCACAAACTTCTTGCGAGCCTCTTGGACAACCAGGGTATGGTCGGGGTAGAAGGAGAGGATCGACCCCTGATACTTCACCGGGGTGGCCTCTTGCACCAGACGGGGGACTGTCTCCCTGTCCCTGTAATTAAGCAAGCGCGCCACAATGGGACACGGAGGGTGGCCAGGTGGTGGACGGGGGTCCAGGGACCGATGTGCCCTTTCCACAATAAAAGTCGCAGAGAAGTGTTCAACGCCAAACAGTTCTTTAAGTAGGCCCTCTATAAACAGCTCCAGCCGGCCCATGTTGGTGGTCTCTGCCAGTCCCACTATGCGAATGTTGTTCCTGCAGGAGCGGGTCTCCAAATCTTCATTTTTTATGGCGATGGATTTCAGTAGGCGTTCTGTGCGCTCAAGTCTGCGCGCATATCTTTGTGCCGGTCCTCCTGATCTGAAAGGCGTTGCTTGGCCTCACCGAGCCGAGTGTGGTGTCCATCAATGTGCTCCCCCATCCTATCCAGCCTGGAGGTAAGGGAGTCCAGCCCGATCATCGAGGCTGCGGAACCCCGCGCGGAGCTCTGCCACAATGGTCAACATCCCCTTTCCCCGCTGGCTGGCAGTCCATCGCGCTCGAGGCACTGTCGCGGGCTAAGGAGTGTGAGGTGCGGCCCAATTCAGCTAGCTTGTCGAATGTGAGGCATCACTGTCTGAGGCCCTGCGGCCCATCCCCCCACTGTTGGTGCCACTGTAGACAATGCAGGTGGGCGCCACTCCGGAGTTGATGCGCAAAAACCGCCGGCAGCCAGCAAGGAGAGGAGCCCAGGAGGGAGGCGGGGGTAGCCACTTGGGACACCTCCAGGCAAGAGTGTGTCCCGCAAACGAAAGGCTGAGGCAGAGAAGGGGCTGCAGTTTCCTCCACACTCACCGGGCGTGTGTAAGCAGCTGGTGTAGGAGACTCCCAGGCACCAGGACCGGCAACGGCAGGCTCAGCAGGGGCACCTCGCAGAGGCCAGGCCGCGGGCTCCGGTGGGCGGTTGCAGACTCTCCCACACAATCACGCTGGGTAGGCCTCGAGAGCACAGCAGGCCGTGCCGCCCATCCGCCCGATCGGCAGCAAAAAGGAGTCGGCACAGCGCCATTCCCCGCAGCTTCCAGTGCCTAAATCATGCTCCACAACCTCAAAGGGCGATTGGACATATTTTGGAAGAAGTTGGTGGGCTCAATCACACCATTAGACACCGTCGGAGACCATCGGCGGCCGGAGCTTCAAAGCCGTGCAGCCTTGCTGGTCAACGGATCGGCAGCGCCCTTGCCAATTCGAGAATTAATTCAAAGCATTCAGACTTGGAGTGCCCTAGACAAGTGGGAAGGTAAATGGGCATAGAAGAAGAATCCCTAAGTTTATGGGCGTACCGCCTCCTACAGTAGAGGGGGGAGCGAGAACTACAAGTGGTTTATCTATATATTTTTTTATTGTTTTTTATAATGCGTTAATATGACCATCACAGAATCAGAGCGCTGCTGAAAGAGGGAGCTGTAGAGGGGCTGTACATTAAAACCACCTGAAATTCTATGTACAAAGAATTCGAGGAGGAAGGTATAAAACAATAGGATACAGTATAAAATAAGGAATGATGTACATAGAGTTCAAAGTGCAAGGTATAAAACAATCGGATACAGTATAAAATAGGGTGAATGACAGTTTCAAAATAGTTCCATGTTTTAGGGGCTCAACCGGCAAAAGTGCAGCTATGAGTTTTCTTTACGTTGAACCTGGATGGTTTAAGCATGAGGGATTTAACACTTCTAGAAGCCCTTCTAACTCCTGATAGTTTGATCCTAGTAGCCATGTATTTCGGACCAGAATTGTGTATAACTTTGTGTGTTGTGCATACCACCTTCACTTGGATCCTAGTTGAAGCCTTAAGTCTTGTCCCAAGATTTTTTATTTTTTTTCCAATTGTAAAGCACATGGCTACCCATTGGGCTTCCCAGCACTGAAATCAAGTCCTTCTTATAGCCAGCATAGTAGATAGAAAACTGAAAGAGGTGGGTTTTGAGAAGGTTCCTGAATTTAAAGTTGTCTTAAGGGAGAAGAGAACAAGTTCCAGAGTTTAGCTGCAAGAAAAGTGAAAGCGTGTCCACTGTTCTCACTTTGTTGATTCAAAGTACCAGAAAGAACCTCAGATCTGTGGAATGAAGAGTTGTTTTTGGAACGTCAGGGGTAAGCAATCTCTGAATTAATAGGGGACTTTTGATTGTACATCATTTTGTGAGCCAGACAAAGGGACTTGAATTTCATTATTTTACATACTGGAAACCAGTACAAGGAGGCAAGGGAAGAAGAGAAGAAATGGTGCTTTGGAATTTTTAACAAAGCACGCGCTGCAGCATTCTAAACTATTTGTAATTGCTTGACCACCTACTGAGGGCTTCCCAGATAGAGCGAGTTGCCATAGTCGAGGCGGGACAATATGATGCCTTGGATAAGAGGAGGCCATCTCAAGTTCACGTTCAAACAAAAGTTTATTTGGACCAATTAGTCCTTAAACACCTAAAATCTCCATGAATACAATTTCAGATACAACATATCTTGAATAACATCTGGCATAAAATTCATACATATAAAATTCATTGATCATTCCATCTTTCCATTTAAAATACTATATATCATATAAATATTTACAAAAGAAGAATTTCAGTTCTATTCACATTTAAGGATTATTTTAACTTTTTATATAAACTTCCCCATATCTAAATGATTCATTTCAGTTAGAAGATCTACCGCTTGTAGCCTATTTTTAATACCATATTTTTTTTATATTGGACATAAAAACATTTTCCTTATATCCAAAACCTTCCGATAGTCCAATAGAATGTGTAATATGTTGCATGTGGTTCCCAGTATTGCAAACACATTTCCTTTTGTTATCAATCATAGCTCTTTTTACCAAATCGTTAGTATAACAGGGGTTAATACCAATTCTTATCCTTAGTAGTTCTCTTCTTATCCAATGACACAGGAGTATATCAATATAAGGGAAATGTTGTTCATTGTGCAATGAATTAGCCATACAATGTACCGACTTTTTTCTTATGAGATATTCTTGATCAAGATCTCGAGGGAATTCTCTCCCATGAGCCCTGAGTTTCCTCTTGTCTGCCTCAATTTGTATATTCTGTGGCCACAACTTGATCCTCATGACTCTACAGGCTTTAGTTGTGGCTTGCCTTGTCCCCTTTGCCCACTTCAGCTCACTCTGCAGTATCTAATTTCTACACCACTGTGATATTTTGTGTTCTTCCCCACAGCCCAGGCTCTGCCAGAATCTTAATAGTGTCATATATGCCATTATATCCTATGATATCATTCCGGTTTCCAGTCTTACTGCCTGAACCATTGAGGACTTAGGCAACGATAATACATTTTTCAGACATTTCCCCTCTTCGGCATTCCATCTATTTTTACCACTTAGATATAGCAATTTTACTCCATATTGAAACTGCAGTGGTATCATGGCTTTATAATCTTTTAAAACTGGTCTGTCTGACATATCGCCATAGACTCTGTTAAATGTTTTCAGACCACTGACAGAAGCGACAGCCCTTACTCTTAGTGCATCTAGGTGGGAATGCCAATTCAGATTTTTCACAAACCACATCCCTAGGTACCTATATTTGTTTACCTTTTCGAACTTCAGGGAACCCAGGAACCAATTGAATCTTATCATTGTTTTGCCAAAGCTCAGTACCTTTGTCTTATCCATATTTACTACAATTTTTTTAAGACTGCAATATTCATTTAATTAATTCAACTTTCTTCACAGATCTATCTCTGTTTGATCTATTATTACGAGATCGTCTGCATACAGTAAACAAATATCTTTTCCATTTAGCTTTTGGCTGGCACCACTTGCAGCGCCCAAAACTGAAGGTAAATCTGCTATGAATAAGGAGAAAAGTAGGGGGGCCAACATGCACCCCTGTCTTAACCCATTTCCAATTGGATTGTCTGCGATAGGCTCCCCTCTATATCCAAAAGTACCTGCGCCCAATTACAAGTATGTAGTGCTTGAATTATCATCAGCAGATCTTTTGGGATTTTGTATATAATCAACATTTCCCACAGCTTCTTACTGTCCACTAGGTCAAATGCTGTGCAAATGTCTATGAAGCAGCAGAACAAACTGCCCCTCTGCTCCATAGACTTCTGCGCAATAGACCAGATCGCAAAACAGTGATCGACTGTAGAGTTGCTCTCCTTAAAACCACCCTGTTCCGGGGGCACAATCTGATTTATTTCTACCGAGTCTTTGAGTCTTTCCAAATTATTTTTGCAAATACCTTTTCCCCTACGTCCAGTAGGTCAATTAATCTATAGTTCTTCTGGGATTTTATATCTCCTCGTTTGTGAAAAGGTCTTATAATTGCTCCTCTTCAATTTTCTGGTCTATGGCCTGAGTTAAGTATATGAAGGAACATTGTTGAGAAGACTTCAGGCCCACTCTGGCCTGGTTTTTATAATCACTGCAGGGAGATTGTCTGGGCCTGCAGCTCGAGTCAAGATTAAATTAGATATAATTTTTTTAACATTACTAGTTGTGAAGTGATCCATAATATCTTCCTTTACACCTGGCCAGAATGTAGTTATCAACCTCTCTGTTACGGGCCATTTTCCATATATTTCCCCAAATACCTTACCCAGTTGTCTTCTGGTACTATGCAATTGAAGGTCCCATGTATTTTGCCAGAACTGTCTTGGACCAACTTCCAAAATCCTTTTGTATCTTTGGATTATATTGCTGCTAATAATTTTACCCAGCAGGTCTCTTTATATGTTCTTTTTTTGTTTCTGATGGTCATTTTATATTTTTTCTTTAATTTCTGGAGGTTGTGGAGTGACTCTACATTATACTTTCCCATAAATCTTCTTCCCCCTTTTCTTACACTTGCTTTTAGTTTCCAACATTCTTCATCAACCCAGGTCTTCTCTTTGCTTTGGCTTCTATTTTTCCTCCAATCACCTGATCTACTTATTGATCTACTTATTTTCATTTTGACACTTAGGCATGCCTAAGTTGGCTAATTATATTTTCATACCATTCACTATCCTTAATATTAGGGATATTTCCTAGTGTTTGGATCTGCTGTACGGCAACTAATTTTTCAATGTGCTCCTTTGATATGTGCATTGTGAGACGCCTTGGGTAATCAATTTGGACCTGGAGAACTCTATCTCTTTGTTTTTTCCTTGCTTCATATATTTCCATCTTCAATAGGTAGTGATCGTTTCCCTCCACTCTTGCCACCTCAAAACTCTTGACTAGTTCGAAATTAAAAACATCAGAAACACATAGTCAATTGGGCAAAGTTGCTACCTGTCTTAAATTTACTATTTGCTGGTCGATCTGTCTCCATTGTGAGTGTTGAAACGCATTTGTGTTCCAGCGTAAGATAAGACTCCATTTTGTTGCTGGAACGCATGAAAGAGTAACGTGTGACATTAAGTGGACATCTCTAAGGTTTGGAGAAAGCGTCAACACGCACGGCGGACATTGTACCGTTGGGGTGGAGTGCTTTGATTAACATTATATTCATTTTTATCCAATGTCCAGGTATGTTTATTGCTTCCGTTTTGAATTTTAGGAAGATCAACATGGAGAAGTTATTTTTAGCATCTGTAACTGCTGGTTTCTCGCATCGAGGATTCGAGAATTATCAGCTTTCAGACAGAGTGTTTGCGAGTCACACTCTTGTGCATCTGCATTTTGGACAATATTTAAAGAATTTGTGAGTAGCAAGTCACCGATATACTGGAGTTTGTGCACTAAGGAGGACTTTACTAGTGCCCAGTTATATATAATATATATAATGCTCTAGTTCGTCTGCATATTTTTACTGTTTTGTTTTCCCTTCAAGTGTGTTTCAAGCTTAATTTTTTTTTTTTTTTTTTTTTTTTTTTTAGGTATTCAACATGCAGAATGTGACTCAACCACCTTTCTTTTTAACAAGTCCAGGTGAACCCACCATAAAGTGGCAAAAATGGAGGAAGATTTTTAATAACTATGCACATGTTTGTGGAACTAATTTAAGTGCAGAGAGAAAGCATTCTTTATTGATGCCCTGTTTAGGAGGTGAGGGTCAGGAAGTTCTTGAGCAGTTGCCAGAGCTTAGTGCTGCTGACCAGAGAACTTTAAACGAGTATGAAATGTGCATATTGCAGTTGGATCGACATTATTTGCCACGTTTGAGTACAATTATGGAGAGGTATCATTTTGGTCTTCGAGAGCAGAGAAAGATGAATCTATTAAGGAGTTTGTTAAAGCTTTGAGGAAACTTGCTTCATCGTGTAAATTTGGTGGTGCTATTGAAGAAAGAACAAGGGATCAATTTGTTTTGAAATGTGCTCATGACAAAAGGAGGAATTATGGCTGAAGGACCAGCCTCCCCTGATTGAGGTTTTAGCCATTGCAAAATGTGTAGAGCATATGATGAAATGTGTGGAAGAATTGAGTACTGAGAAAAAATAAATCTAATGCTGAGGGTCAAAGTAATGTGGAAGAGGTGGTTTGCATTGTTAAAAATAAGTCAACTGTTATGTTATAGAGGGTTTAATACCGCGCTCAAATACTCAAGAGTGTCCTGGCGCGACAGTTACCTAAGACCAAAGGAGCGGAAAATATGAGTCGTCTAGTTGAAAAGAAAAGTTTTAAGTTGTTTCTTAAAAAGTCTGAAGTCCTGAATATGCTGTAGTTCCATTGGGAGAGAGTTCCAAGCCATAGCTGCTTTAACAGAGTCGGACTGACCTCCCTACCGTGACCTACGGAATTGGGGGATAATCATCAGACTGAGCGCAAAGATCTGCTGGGGACATAGAAGGCAAACCGCTTCCTAATGTACATTGGCCCCAGACCATGCAGGGCTCTGTGAGCCAACGTGAGAGCTTTAAATTGCACTCTCTGGGCCACAGGAAGCCAGTGCAGGTCTCGTAGATGCGGTCTAATGTTGACAGTGATAGAGATAAATCTTCACAAACCAATGAAGGACACACCTCCACCTGTTTCAGATGTGGGAGGATAGGTCATAGAGCCATTGCACCGTTTTGCCCTGCTCTTCGTTTTAATTGCAGCACGTGTGGAAGTAAGGGACATTATGCAAAAAGTTGCAAAAGTAAAGTTAAAAAAAGGACCAAGCTCAGATAAAAGATCAGCCACAAGTGAAGGAAATAATATATCAAATGGGTGAGCAGGAAACTAAACATCCCTCTCACGTGGTCACTATTGATGGAGTGGAGCTTGAGTTGAAATTTGATTCTTGTTCACATCTCACCATGATTAGCAAGATCTATGATCAGCATTTTAAAGATAAAGATAACGTTTCTCTCTTAAAGAGTGATGTTTCACCTGTGGGTTATGGAGGTTTGCCCATAAGAATGTTTGGTTATTTTGAAGTCTGTATTGAAGTGAGTGAACGTATGATTGCTGGCAAGATTTACGTGGCAAAACAAGGGGATGCACTACCAGGGTGGCCTCACCACTGTTTGCTTGGGGTGCTTTTGAATCCCAATTCGGTACCTCAAGTTCAAATTGTTGATGATTCTGTCTCTGCCATAGCTGAAAGATTTGCTGATGTTTTCAGTGACAAACTTGGGTGTTTAAAAGGGTACAAACATCATATTAAATTAAGAGAAGGAGCTGTTGTTGTGAAAGTTAGGAGAGTCCCTTTGAATGAACAAGCAGGAGTTCAGAAAGAGATTGAACAATTGATTTGACCTGGGAGTCATTGAGTCTGTTGAGGTGACTGAGTGCTTGGCTCCCGTAGTTGTTGCCAAGAAGGCCAATGGCGAGTTACGCCTCTGCATTGACTTACGTTCACTTAATAAAGAGGTAATTTTGGACAGGTTTCCTCTGCCTAATATTGATGAGATGATTTACACTTTGGTGGATGCCAAATACTTTACTACGCTGGATCTTGCCTTCGCCTATCATCAGGTGGAGTTGGATGAATTTTCACAGAATCTGACAGCCTTTGTGACACCTATGGGAACTTTTACATTTCGCAGGATGCCAATTGGGCTAGTCTCTGCAGTGTCTGTTTTTCAGCGCATAATGTACAATGTTCTTAAGGGTGTGTCAAGGGTGAAGTGCTATCAAGATGATTTGTTGATTTGTAGTGGAACAATGACAGAGCATTTTTCTAGAGTTTGTGCTGTTCTAAAATGTCTTAGGAAGGCTGGGTTGACCCTCAAGAAGGAGAAATGCAAGTTTCCTGTGGAGGAAGTGAATTACCTGGGTCATTGTCTCACTGGACATGGTGTTTTTCCCAAAAAAGATTTAGTAGAATCCTTTGTGAAGATCTGTGTGCCTTCCAGCAAAGAAGAGTTACTCTCTTTTCTTGGAATGGTGGAGTTTTATAGTAACTTCATTCCTGGATATGCTGATAAGACTAAGTGTCTCAGGAAACTTACTGGCAAATGTGTGGTTTTTGACTGGAGTGATGAGTGTGCCAAGGAATTTGTCTCCATCAAAGCGGAATTAATAAAAGCTCCCTCTTTACAAGCATTTGTACCAGTTGAAGAAACTCTTATCTTGACGGACGCTAGTGCAAAAGGATTAGGAGCTGTGTTACTTCAAAGAAATCATAGAGTGGAACGTTTGATTGCTTGTGCGTTTAGGTGCCTGAGGGGATCTGAGCTTAACTACTTTGTAATTGAGACGGAGGCTTTGGCTCTCTTTTGGGCACTGAGGAAATTCAGAAATGTGATTTGGGGCACTAAAGTAAAGGTCCTGTCAGACCACAAACCTCTTAAGGAGCTTTTCGGAAAAAAAGGTTTAGACTCAATCTCTTCTCGGATCAAAAAATTGATTATTTCACTTCAGAAGTTTGATTTTGATGTAGACTATATCCCAGTTGTTATTAACAAGTCATCCTATTGTTTATCTAGGTTGGTCGATGTTGAGGTGGTGGATCTAGATGATGTGAGTCTTGTGGATGATATAGTTAATGTTTGTGAAGTCACATTGGGCGCTGTGGAGGAATCAGAATGCAAAACAGAATTGGAAAAGATCAAGAAATCATGAAAGTGATGGATTTGCTTAAGTTGGGTAAAAACAAGCATCTTGAGAAGCCTTGGTCTTTGGTTTGTGATGAATTGTCTGTTATGGATGGAATTCTTACTAGGGGTACTAAACTTGTTCCTCCTTTAAGCGTGCAAAATAAATTACTTGCTCATGAACACACAGGGGATCTTGGAATTGTCAAGACTAAAGAATATTTGAGAATGCAATTTTGGTGGCCAGGAATGGACAAAGTGGTTGAAATAATGGTTCGTGATTGTATAGAGTGTTGTTGTAGTGATGAGATACTCAAAACTAAACAAATGCCTATGGTTTGCAGGACGTTACCAGATTAACCTTGGGATGAGGTAGCCGTAGATATAGTTGGACCACTACATGGAGTGTCGGACACTCCTTATTCAATCGTCATTCTGGATTTTTATTCTAGATGGATTGACGTAAATTCAGACAATGGGAGCAGATTAGTCAAGCTGTAGGGGACCTGCAAGAATCTGAAACAACACTTGTTTAGCCTGTGGTGATCTTGGAGAATCTGGAGCTGAAGCTGAAGCCAAATAATCTAGTCCTGTGGTCGTGACTGCACCAGATTTAGACACTGACGAAGGGCCTGTTGCTGTAGAACTATGAGTGGCAGCAGGAGAACGTTGGTCGAGGAGAGAGGAAGACTGGTTTTGAAAGGCGAAGGTGGGATTCAGGCTATTCCGGAAGATAATGGAGATTCTGATGTGAGTGGCAAAGGAAGTAAGGGGACTGTACTCAGGACATACAAATGTGCTAGAGTGCCTTGTCAGAGGTATTGTTCCCCTGAATCGACGTACTTTGCTGCAAATGACAGAGAGGGAGAGCTCTGGGCATTCTAGGATAATCGTGAAGATTCAACTGAAACTTCGGGAGTTTGAACTTCAGTTTGATCTTTGTATTCATTCATTTTTCATTTGATAACTTTATTTCAGTCGGAGACCATAAAAGCACAGATAAAATATGCACATACAAGATAAAATACATAAATAATTAAGCACCTGAGGTAAGAAGTTATTAAACAGAAGTTATCAAGAAAGACATAATAAACAATTCAATTCATCAATATTAAGAACAATTAATCAGGGCAGACCTCCTCCGCCACATGCCATATAAAAAACGAGAGACAGAAAACACAATGGGGGGTGAGGCATCATATCTTAAGATCCTACAGGCTTGAGCACATTGTTTTAAGCCCAAATTTCTACACAGTGGCACCAGCCAGGATCTACGTATTGCGTTATAGGCAGGGCAGAAGAATAGAACATGAACCACATCTTCTTTACTTTCGTTACAAACTGGGCAGATCCCCTCACCTCGTCCAGCCCATTTGCAAGTCAATGCCCCGATCGGGAGGCAACCATGCCTTAGTTGTGTATATAGCTTTTTTGCCATAGGGGGTTGAATCAAATCTAGGAACTCCTCCCTCCTCGGCACCAGTTTTATTTGTAAAAATTCTGTGGTCAACCTACCCATAAATGGCGAGCGGTACAACAGAGTTAAATTGTGCTGTCTAAGTAAAACCAACAGCTCCGTTCTCCGTACCGCTGTGCAACTTTCCTCGGGGGTCTCCCATAATTGAGGCAGGCCTATCTGATATAGTACAGCTTTAATATGGAATAGCCAGGGTATATTTCTGCTCTTCAGCTGATCCCAGATTGCAGAGAACTCAGCTCTATAGTCACCGAGTTCAGGTGCTGGCCACAGCCTTCTCCAATACAGGAGAGGTCGGCTCAATGAGAGTTCAGAGATTGGTTCTAAACCCAAGTCTAGTCTCAAAGGTATAAGCGGAGTGCTCTGGGGGAGCCCTAACAGGTTCCTAATAAATGTGTGTTCAACCTTGGAAAGGGTCAATATACGAGTATGACCCCAGAGCTCTGCGCCATACATTGCAGCAGGTCTAGCTTGGGCACCATACATTTCAAGACCTGGTGAGACTGGTTTGAATTTGGTTTTCCTCTGAAACTTATTGATGCCTCCCACTATCTGTGGAAGCCTCAGGGCAGATTTGGTTACCTGGGGGCCCCAGCTGAAATCTTCAGTCAGGGTAACACCCAGATATACAAAAGTTCTAACCCTTTCAAGTGGGATACCATTTAAAACTGGGCAGGGGCGGGTGCGCTTCGGGGGACCGAAGATCATAAACTTCGTCTTTTCTAGGTTGATCTCAAGTCCCCGCGAAGCGCAGAATGATACAAAACCGTCCAATATCCTCTGGATGCCTGTAGATGTTCGAGACAACAATAAGGTGTCGTCTGCGAACATCAAAGCAGGCACCCGTCCAGATGACAGCCGAGGGGCATCGCTATCCCTAACAGTATCTAGCTCACCCACCAGAACATTTATATAGAGGCTAAAAAGCGTGGGAGCCAGGGCGCAGCCCTGGCGTACTCCTCTACTAACAGGAAAGCGGTCCGATAGTTCCCCATTCTTCCCGCAACGTACCTGGGCATAGTTCCCTTCATGGAAATGCTTCAGGACATCTAGTAGGTAGGGCGGAAGGTTTAGTTCTTTCAAGACCCTCCATAGATTTTCCCTGGGCACAAGGTCAAAAGCGGCCCGTAGATCTACGAAGACCAAGTAGAGGCTACCACCCTCAATACTTACAGTCTTCCAAAAAAGGACCTGTAGCCTGAAAAGCTGGTCCAGGGTCGAAATCCCAGATCTAAACCCAGCCTGGAGGGTAGTTATTATTTCATTTTCATCCGCCCACCTAAGTATTCTATCCAGAACGATCCGGCCCATGAGTTTCTGGGTAGTATCCAGAAGACTTATCGGCCTATAGTTTGAGGGAACTAAGGGGCAGCCCTTTTTAAAAATGGGAACAATCTCAGCCCCGGCCCAGGTATCTGGCAGTTTGGCTCCTAACAAAACCGCATTAAACAATACGGCTAAGTACGGTGCCCAAATTTTGGGTTGGGAACGAAAAAGATCGCCTGGCACCTTATCGAGGCCTGGTGCTTTATTAGGAGGCTGTCTAGCAATTGCAGATTCAACCTCCTTAATTGAAATGCTCTCGACACTTCCAGGAGCCAGTCTCACCCTGGTGTCCAGGTGACCTCTCTGATCTCCACAGTCCGAGGCCCCCCGCAGTCGGCACTCGTGCGGGAGGTCTAGGTCCAGCGGAGTACAGAGAAGGTCATCTAGTTGCATTGTCATATCCCTGTTCGGATGTTCAGATATGACAGCCGAAGGGGAAGTATACAATGCGGCGAAATGTGTCTCCCACACTGAGGAAGCAATATTTGGTAGAAACGATTCCCCACTATCTCTCGTGGAGGAATTTACCAATGCCCAAAAAAGTTTAGCGTCCTTTGACACTAGGGCGTCCCTCAATTTTTCCCACCTCTCTTCTTCCCATTCCATCCTGCCCCTAGACAATTCCTTCTTATATGTCTGCCTAGTAGCCCTGATATTCAATTTATTTTTTGATTTAATTGCTGCAAGAAGCTCCTTTTTTGATTTCCTGCAGGCGCCGTTGTACCAGGGGTGGGTTTTCGGCACACACCTCTTGGCTCTGCCTACAGGGTAAAAAACATCTCCCAGCACTGTAACTAGTTGTTTGTGTGTTTCCAATACCTGTAGATGTCCGGTTGCAACGGCCATCTGGGATATAAAGGGTATTGCAGTTTGGTAGATTTTTACAAGCTGTGAAGGTGACTCTGCCATGTGGGGCCATTTCACCCTCCTTCTATTATTAGTTAGTACGAAGGGGGGCATTGCCATAGCAGATTTGGGCTCAAAATTATTTAGTCCGAAGGACCCTGGGTTGAAAGTTAAGACCAGGGCATTATGATCACTGTCCTGTCTTTTTTCTATTCTAAAATCCTTCAGCTTGTCCCAATTTTTAGCTTCTACCATTACATAATCGATGATGTATGTCTTATTAGCCCGATTGAATGTTTCTATTGCTGGGCGGTCAGGATCCACTCTCCCATTGCACGCCCGCAAGGACGTTGCAAGGGAGAGGGATTTTACTTGTAACACCAAAGGTGTCCAGGCTCTAACTGGGGCAATATTAGGGTCCGGGATGTGCCATAGCACATCTACTTCATCCTGGTCGCCCAGCTCGACACCTTCCAGCGGTTCGAATTGGCAGTTAAAATCCCCACCAAGAATTATAGCAGTAGAAGTGTCTAGCCCTAAGATAAATGAGCCCAAATAATCAATTGTGTCTGATTCTTTGCCGTTTCTAGTTGGTCTCGAATAGACATTTATTAGTGCTACTGGTGGGTTATTTGGAGGTTTTTATAAGACACATCGGAGATCCAGGGATTTTGTTGGTATTTGTGTTGCCTGGATTCCCAAATGTGTACCTATCCAAATTGATAATCCACCAGATGGACGGCCTTTGCCTGTGGACACTGCCAAAATGTCAAAGGTAGCAAAAGTCGGGCTGGAACTCGTTTCCAATGCCCAAGTCTCTTGCATTAGGCAGATATCAAATTTTGCCATGAATGTAGCCCACTCTGGAGTATGCAATTTGTTTTTTAGGCCGGCTATGTTCCATGAAACCAATTTTACGCAGCCTTGAACCAAGTTATCAGAGCCCTCGATAGCCATACTCCCTCTAATGCTAGTCCTTCCCCCAGGTGTCTGATCAGTTTGTAAATCATCTCTGAGATTTGATGGTGAAACTTTCCCCTCTAAGGTCCCTACCCAACTAGGGGCTTCATTAATGACTAGTTGAGTTGGATTTGCACCTAAACTAAGTCAATCCACCTCTTCCAATACACTGAATCTATTCCAGTGCGGTTGTAGCGGGAAGAGGGGTGCATGGGTAGACCAACCTTCCCTGTATGTCCCCCCGTTTTCCGGGTTATGGAATGAGAGGTGGCGCCCCCTGTTGACAAACCTGGCTCTGGGGCGGTGTGGTTCCAAACTAGGGGTCGGGTAAAAATATGAGAGATGCAGTGGGCTTATTTGGATGTTTTGCCTATAGGTAAGAGTGCTGCATATATACTCTACAGCAGAAGCATCCCTGAAGTTTAAAATTATTACATCCCCTGCCACTGTCTTTGGGTTCCTCCCAATCCAACCCACTCTTCTGGCCAGCAGAATTTCACCTGAAGCATTTGCTGGTAAGGGTCTATTTACCGTGAGCCACTGGATGCGCTTGTTTTTTAACTCATCCTCCCTTTCTCTTTTCCCCTCACTTAAGGGTGGTACAACTACAAGTGCAACAACAAATGGTTGGGTTTCAGGGGGTAGATTAATTGTTGGCAACTGTTGGAAAGTGGTTCTTGATGTTGCTTTATTTTTCATAAATGTATTGATTTTATCCCCCAATTCACCTTCCTTTGCCTTAGTTGGAACTTTATCTACAGCACTTGCCAGATTTCCTACAGTTTGACTACTCTTTTTCTGGGAACCAGTGCTAGGTGAGGCTTGCAGTAGGGCAGGTGTGGGTTTTTGGATACATAACATTGCTCCTGCATTGACAATCTGTGCTGATGGACTATGATTTCCAGCTGTTATATTACAAGGGGCATTATGTGGTGGGACTTCCGTAGCAAGGGATGCGGAGATTCTTTGTAAGTTGGCTAACTCAGATGTCCCTCTACCCCTGGTATTCACAATAGAGATAAGTTTATCAAGTTTTGATACCAGAGGCTTAAGTTGGGTAACAATTGTCCGTTCCAAAGATGCTTGCAGGTCCGAGACCATGTTAGCGACCCAACATGGTATTCCTAGCGTGGATTCGGCTAAGTTGCTAGATGGGGTCACCAGATCATGGTTTGTGAGCTTATTTTTACTCGATTCATTTAGGATATTTGCTCTCTTATTCCTAGGACAAGGCTTACATGCATCTAATCTTTTCTCTAAAACAGGAGGAATCAGAGTAGTGGGTCGATCTTGGGGATCTATAGGATTTTCTGCAGGCAACTGGCTACAGGGCAGATCTATATAGGATGAGGTCATATAGGAGCTAACCTCCAACGCTTCAGTCATAGTAATTGAAGTGTCTCTTTCCTGTATTGGCATACATAGTGATGGTGTAATAGATAGCCGTCTCTCTGTATTCTCAATGGCATTTGCCACAACACCGATGGTCTGTTGCAGCATTTTATCTATGGCGGTCAGAGTCGGTAGAGGTTGGGAGTCTGCTATCAACGACTTAGTGTGTGACCATGTGGCTGGAGTTTTAGTTTTAACTTTCTTTCCCCGTTTTATCATTTTTAAAATTTAGAACACAAAAGATAGAGTACAGTATAACAAGAAATCTAACACTATCGAGCAATAAACTTGTTTTTCCCAGAAGGTAACTAATTTCTAAACAATAAGTGGTTAGCGATAGAACACACTATGCACAGCTGATGGCTGGTTTGCACATATAACAACATCTTTGTATTGAACTTCCTTTGTTAATAAGATTGAGTGTCTTGAGACATCTTCTATTGGATGTAGCTGAGTTTCCTTTTTGGGATACAAGTGAATTTGACGTGCTAGTAGATGAACTGAAACATTTCATTTTGGAACTGAGTGTCAAAGAACTTGAACCTTTTCTTATCAGCGAAACTGCATTAGGCTTTCTAGGAGAAGTTAAAAGAGTACCAAGGCCAGAGTCTGCTGAAATAGTGTAAGGTTGTCACTTAGAAGAACATGGAGTAGGGCTAAGGAAGTCTCATGAAGAGTTGTTCATAATAAAATTGCTGAATACTTTATTACCTTAATTTTTGTCATTTGCACAGTTAGAAATTGACAGAGAGCATGCTGTTGCTGCTATGTTCCCCCCAGTGGTCCGCTTGTAGGGAAGTAATGGAAGCCAATCCTAACATTAGCAGACACATAACAGCAGGCACACCAATGGTTGTAGTTCTAAGACTGATCGTTTTGCTTGTAGGATCTTATCCATCAACATCTAATTCAGTAGAGACAAAGGGGCATATTATCAAGAACAGTGTTAAAATTATTGCCGCTTTAGCTGCAGGAAACTGCAGCTAAAGCGGCGATAATGGGCTTGATAATATGCCCTTGAGAATTCCAATAGACGTCCATGTTCTGGTGTGAACCTGGGCTTCTATTGGAATTCTCAAGGGCATATTATCAAGCCCAATATTGCCGCTTTAGCGGCAGTTTCCTGCAGCTAAAGCGGCGATGATTTTAACGCCGTTCTTGATCATATGCCGCAAAGTCTGTAAGCAATCCCAAATCTTCACGCCCTAGAGGTAATAGCTTGTATCCATTAGATGAGTCTGATTTGCATGTAGATACATCTAGAGGCGATTATTGTGTTAATGCTTATGTTAAACTGCTTTATGAGTATACCGACACAATGGATTCCAGGAACTGCTAAGTATTCATGCAATTCCCTGCATCAGTTGCATAGGTATTATTAACCACCAAATCCCTTTGCCTTATGTTGTTATGTGTAGTATTTTAATGAGCCTTCTTTATGGGATAAAACATTTTGAATATATTTTTTGCAATCAGGATTTAGTTTTTTGGGAGCTCTACATACTTGTGCATTTAACTCCTCACATTGACCCCAATGCTATGTTACCTGGAATCAATAAAAGTTTTTCTTAATGCATCATGACCATAGACACTGCTTATGCTCACAGACACAATAGGAATTGCATTCTAACAGAGGTAGAGAATACATTTTTATATTTGGTTGGGGACAGGAGGAGAAATTTGGAATCAAGTCAAAGATAGACAAATATATTTAGAATGAACATAAGTGGACTAAGGAAGAAATGGAGCATTTAGAGGCAGGAAATCAAGCAGCATTGACTGGAGATTAGAAACATAAAGGGAAATTAGGCATATTTGTGGAGAGGTCTTCATTTGACAACCACTTTGTGAGAAAGAATGAGTGTGACCATATATTTGAAGTTAGGGGAAATTGGAATTTATTCCTGATGGGTGAGCACTCTGTTATTCCTGGGGTCTATTATATTTGTGAAGTGCACGCCTATTTCATATTACCCAGAGGCTGGTATGGAACTTGTTACCTAGGTGTAGTGTTCCCTAAGATTTGTCATGTAGAACATCTCAATGATCCCGTGTAGGTATGAATTTTAGGCCTATTTGAGGTGTTACTGCTGGAGAAGTAGCAGGGAATATTTTTGGTGTGATGATACCATCTATGGGTGTGATTTAAAATGATATAAAAATTAGAGGCATACCGGAAAAGGCGGGGGGCCCTGCACTGGACTTCTTTGTAGAAGACCTCATAAAGAATCAGCTACAACCATGAGGTTTGTCCAACTTCTTTTCAGTTGAAAGGGCCCACCGAGTACCGTGTGGCAGACTACGACCCGGGGCCCCCCCTCGGCCTATACTCACCCGCATCTTGAACTTCCAAGACGCGGATTGCTCCTCCGATTCGTATTGAGAACTACACTGTTACATTCTTTCCCGATTACACGGCGGCAGTGACTAAGCAACGTCGCAGCTTTCTGAAGGTCAAGAAAGAAATGAGAGCCAGAGAGCTAAAGTACTCCATACTATTCCCGGCAAAGTTACGGGTAGAAGCAGAGGGAAAACTTTGGTTCTTTGAGACACCTGAAGAAGCCCATGACTGGCTTGAGGGATGGCGTCTGGCGTCTGGGCCTAAACGACTAGGCAAGAAGCAACACCAGCGGCTGGAGGACGCGTCTCCGGACTCCAGGGACTCAAGCTCAGCAGAGGATACAGCGCAGGCGAAAGGCGGACACTGAGGATAAGGTCTGACCCTGTGAATCTATAACTGTTATGTGGTGGGACTCTGCGAGATTGACGGCGGGGCCCAAAAGTGGTCCGACTTGACTGCAATGGACCAACGCTCGTGTTCTGAATGTTATGAACTTAACTCTATCCGGCATCCCCACTGGATGGACTTTTTGTTTGAACAATTAGCCGCTATATTCTGCTTTGACCATGGGGATTGTGCGAGATGATCGTGGGACTACTCTCCCCCCTCACGCAAGTACAAGTTATGGGGAAAAGCACTCTGCAATGTTTGGGTAGCGGGTAGTTTTAGGTCTGCCGAGCAGGGAGGCAGGGAGGGGGGTGGGGGGATGGGACAAGTTTAATGTTAGGACTTTTTCAATGTTGCAGGTACACAACAAGAGTGCGAGGTATATGCACAATGCATACATGATGTTCATATTGCAATGCTCTGTAAATTCTCCCATTTATGTTGTACTAGATGGCATACATGACTACCCTGGCTGACTCACAGGCTGAACGATCACTGACCTCTAATACGCAGAGCCCCCCTCTCTCTGTTGTCTCATGGAATGTAAACGGCCTTGGGGATAGGATAAAGGGAGGGCTAGTCTTACAATATTTAAAACGCAAGGTGCTGGCAGTGGCCCTGATCCAAGAATCGCACCTGATGGGTTCAGCTTGCAAGGCCCTAGATAGGTGGGGTTTTAAAATGGTGGTACACTCTGCATTCACTTCTGGCTCACACGGTGTAGGCATTCTGATCAACAAACGATTCCCACTCATAATCACTGGGTCATGGACAGATGATCAGGGGCGCTTTGCAGCTGTAGGGTGTCAATGGGAGGGACGACCATATAACATAGGGTCAGTATATATCCCACCGGCTCTGTATCGGGTGGCCTTTCCTGCTTTGGGTAAATTCCTACTTACACTCCCAGAAGGCGAGTGGATACTGGGGAGTGACTTTAAATGCCGCGGTAGATGCAACCATAGACCGACAGCCCCCTAGAGATCAGAGTGGCACAAATCTCGGACTATCTGAATTTCTCGACGCCTTTGGTCTTGTGGATGCCTAGTGGTCGCGGTTTCCTCAGGAGCAACAATACACCTTCCGCTAGGGTGTCAATGGCAGTCTTTCAAGTATTTTCACACCGTGGCGACTGGTCTAGTGATAATACTGGAGGTTTCGCACCTGCCTAGGGGTATTTCTGACCACTCCCCAGTTTTAATTCAATACACGTCTCATACTCTGGGATGACGGCGCATATTTCCTATCTCCCAGGGTTCCTCAAAAACCCTAGGACATGGAAGGGTCTCCTAATAACTACAAAACAGTATTTTACAGAAAACGACCACTCAGTCACGTCCCCTACGACTATGTGTGGTATAAAAGACAGTGTTGCATGGCCAAGCAAGCTCATTAATCACATGCCATAAAAATGATCGGTTGCACCACTTAGAGGCTCTGGAAAGGGAGGTGGGTCAGGCTGAAGAAGATCATGCGTCAGACATCAACGGCACCACGACACACAAACTAAACTTGGCGAAACAGGAATACAGGGACTATATGTGGGAGGAGGCGAAGAGCAGGCTCACCAAGACCCAGCACACTATTTACGAGGTAGGAGATAAGGCAGGAAAGTTCCTAGCATGGCTGGATAAACACGAGAAAGCTGGTCACTGGGTTGCACATCTGAGACTGAATAATGGAGAAACAACTACTAACCCGCAACAGATAGTTGATGCACTAGCGCTCCATTATGAGACTATATATACACCTGCCGCCACGGCCACAATAGACAATCTTGCATTTCTCAAGGATATCCATATGCCTACTCTCGCCCCTAGCGAGATGTAAGAGTTAGAAGCAGATGTGACATCAGAGGAACTGACACTAGCTATAGGTGCATTACACACCGGGAAGGCCCTAGGCCCCAATGGCATACCTATCAAACTGTACAAAAAAGCATCAAGCCACGGGGCCCCACGTCTGCTGGAGATGTATGTGGACAGCCGGGGTAAGGGGGAGCTTCCACAGAATCAACCTCCAGCAACAATAGTGGCAATACACAAACCTGGAAAACCGCCACAGGAATGCACATCATATCGGCCTATTTCCTTACTAAATGCGGACGCTCAAATACTGGCTAAAATGCTGGCCACCAGACTGCCACCCTATCTCACAAAGTTGGTGCACCCGGATCAGTCTGGTTTCATGCCAGGCCGCAACACGGCTCTTAACTTGCCACGACTCCACAGAGTCATAGCATGTATACCACTCATTGAGGAAGACGCCGCCATTCTCTCCCTCGAAGCGTGCATGGCATTTCATTTAGTCGAATGGCCTCTCCTTTTTGCTGTCCTCAAACATTTGGGATTCGGTCCCAAATTCTGTGCATGGATCCAATTACTCTATGCAAAACCCCTGGCACACGTGGTGGCGAACGGACATATCTCAGCCGACTCCCCCTTGGGAAGAGGGACAAGACAGGGTTGCCCCTTGTCCCCGCTGCGGTTCGCACTGGTGCTCGAACCATTGGTGGCCTGGATAAGACGGGATCTGGTCATTCAGGGGCTAAAGTGAATGGAGGGCTGGGAAGGCCGCATCTCCTTATATGCGGATGATGTGCTGCTATATATGGCATCTCCCGCACGTTCCATTAATTGCCTCCTGGATATTTCAGCCACTTATGGCAAGGTCTCGGGCTACACCATTAATTGGGCTAAGTCATTTCTTTATGCACTCAAGGGCCCTCCACCGAGACTACCAAGGAATTGTGAGATTCGGATCGCGGATGGGGGTTTAGGTATCTGGGACTCCATATTACGCCACAGCCTGACCAATTCATGGAAAAAACCTCATTGAACCGTTCGGACGGTTCCGCCGTGATGTGAAACATTGGCGCTCTCTACCGCTGACACTGTTGGGGAGAGCCGCCCTTTTTAAAATGATGGCACTCACTAGATTTCTTTATGCCCTACAAAATACCCCGTTTCCGGTTCCCCCCACCTATTTTAAAGCAATTGACACTGAAGTAAGCAATCTACTTTGGGACGGAAAACCCGCCTGCATAGCCATGCATAAATTAGTAAAAAGCTGGTATGATGGGGGAATCGCCCTTCCAAATTAAAAGGTATACTACTGGGCCTCGCAGCTCACCGTAATAAACCGATGGATACATGCTCCGCAGGAGGAACCGGCATTAGGTATGGGCAGATATGTTCTCGGAACGGTGGGCGTTATGGGAGCCTTCTACAATAAACGTCAGGGGACTACCCTTATAGGACCAACAGCACACACAGTACATATATGGTTCACTTCACTTCGCGGCCTTGGCTGGGAAGGGGTTATAACCCAGGCCACTCCGCTCTAGGAGACCCGACGCTTAGGTAAACTATGCAATAGCAAGGGCTTCAAACAGTGGGACCTCATAGGAATTTCACAGGTGGGGGATCTGTGGAAAAAGGGCAAGACCATTACGTTCGCTCAGGTCCAAGAAACATATGGGATGGCATCGACGGAAACCTTCCGTTACATGCAGATTAGACATGCACTGCTGAAAACTATTCCTCCAAGTACTGAGCTCAAAGAGGCATCACCATTAGAGGACAGACTATTAACGGACCATATGGTTAAAAAGGTGATCTCCCAAACCTACCGCAAGATTATAAATAACCAACCGGACCCCACAACAATCCTTAGGAACAGGTGGCAGACCGACATTGGGGAGTTGGGCGAGACAGATTGGCAAGAAGCACTTGCTTCCCCGAGAGAAGTGGCAATAACCTCTAAACTAAAGTGAGTGCAACTGAAAGTCCTCCATTGAATCTACTATACACGCACAACTCTGCACCGGATAGGTCGCACTGACACACCACTCTGTCTGAGGTAGTGCGGGGGCTAGGTACCTTTTATCATATACTCTGGGACTGCCTGAGATCAAACAGTACTGGGAGGCTATCATGCATACTATCTTGAGGGTGACCGGAGCTACTGTTGCACCGGAGCCCAAGAGGTGTCTTTTAAATATCTGGGAGCCGACAGACCTAAACCAAATGGCCCAGGGCTGGGCGACATTGGGTACAATGATAGGGAAGCGGAACATAGCTCAATATTGGGGAGCAATACTTCTTCCCTCCTACCATCAGTGGTGCTGTGACATGGATGGCGCAATGATAGCGGAGAAAACGGTATAAATATACACAGGGGATGCCCCAAGAAGTGGACACGGGTTTGGGGAAAATGGAATGCATGCAGGGGAAACATTTGTGATCCGCCACCAGATGAGTCGCTGTCAGATATTAGTGACTAACTGTGCAGATCGGGGACATTGCAGCACTCTCAACTTCTACATAAATGCACTGAATTGACTGGGAGGGAGGATTACGAACCAGAGCATATACATGTGATCAATCGCTACATGCCTAATCAATGTATCATCATGTATCTATATCTGCTAAAATGTAATAATATGTACCAATTAAAAGAAAATGCAAATAAAAATGTTAACCACCATAGTAGATAAGCCGGCTACCAGTACAACAGGAGCTTTATTAGTTGTAGAAATGGAAACATGGCTATCAGGTCCATGGAGTTGCAAAACCGTCTTGCATTAGACATCGTGCTCACAAAGGAGGGAGAAGTCTGCCGAATGTTCAAGGTCCATCAATGCATCTCCTACATTCTTTACAAGAGTAAGGACTTGAAGAAGTTTTCAAGAATATTTCTGACTTGCACAATGATTTGCAGGAGTTGGAAGCGACAGATGCTTGGGAAGCTATTGGAAATGGATTTTCTGTTTTAGGAAAATGGTTTGGAAACCTGGCAAGTGGAACTTAGGGTGCCATCTTGAAACCTCTTATGATAATTGTCATTTGTGCAGTATTCCTAGTAGTGATCTTTAAGGGATATAAATGCATGAAAGTTAAACAGGGAGTGAAGAGACAGAGGGCGTATGAAAAGTCTAGCTGAATGATGCTTAAAACCACAAGGTTTTAGATGGTATGTCTGATACAAACTAATTGTAATCTGTGATGGCTTGATTCGCCATCTGAAGGGAGACTGGAGCAGCGTAATTTTGGCTCCATCTTCATGCATATGAACAGGCCGCATATAAATATTTACACATGGCCTCATGTATTTGTGTGACTTAATATCACTAGTGAAGTGGTGCACTGAACAGCTACAGAAAGTGAATTTAAAGTATAATCTTGATAGTCAAACAAGTGTGTATACTAATGTTTCCCTGACAGTAATGTCAAAATTGCAGTTCCCATATATATCTGTATTTGTGTGGTTTGAATAAGGTTGTTATCTCTTATATAATCATTTATTCATGTGAATATTACTCTACATCTATATTGTAGCTGTACACATTTACATAATCATGCATTTAATGTGTACTGAAATGCTTGCTACATTAACTTGACCAAAGCCCTTAATTATTTGGATTTCTAAATGTTTAACCTTCAATGAGAAGCATTCTTCGGTTGCAATGTTTTTCTCTCCTCTACAGGTTTAGTTGTATGATTTCAAGAACAGAGAAAGGTATACTGTGTGTGAGATGTTGAGTTTTGGGAGCAGTGCTTTTGGCAGGGATGGGAAGCCTTAACGAACAAAGGGAGGACTACTGTTTGCATGCAATTGGGAGACGGGAGGAATCCAAGGACGTTCTGATGAGCAGACCAAAGGAAAGGAGTTTCAAGAGTAGTTGCCAGGTTTTAATGTGTGAAGGTGAAAATAATGAGACACGTGATATGGGATTCTCAAATGTTCTTTTGTAGGGTATATACCTCTATGCAATATTTCTTATTGTGTGGCTTTATGCAATAGAATACTCTTTATTTTGGAAGATATCTACAGGTTCCACTATGCTGACACCTTCCTACCTTACTGGAACTGATTAAGGATTCCCCAATCAGTGCTTCAGCTCAATATTACATTAGGAGATTTTTAATTCCTCATGCATAATAGACAAGAAGGCCGCATGGTTTATTCTGATCATCAGATTTTATTTCTTATATTCTGCATTGCTATCACTGAATTTCTTGTATGTTTCATTTTATTGAGGGAACATTTTGTGAAACGATTTGGCCTCCCAGTAGTGTTCTTAAGACTGGTTTTAAATTTGTTATAAACCCATACTTAATCTCATTTTCTGACTTTGGATCCTTATTGTGTAGCTGAATTGGTTGCACTGTAAATTGAATTTGTGGATGAAGTTAAGTCTCTTTTATTCATTAGGCACCTAAAAAAATCATGGAAATTTGGACCGAAGGCTGAGTGCTTTAGCACACCAGATCAAGTGCAAGACCACTTCATCACTGCAACCCTTTGCAGAGGGGAGGATAATGTTAGGTGGTAGATTAGTCAATGCATGAAGGGCATGGTGTACAGATTGGGCATGCCTTATAGATCAAAGGGAAACAGACATGTCACAAGCGTAAATGGAATGTCTGGGGAGACATGGGATTGAGTTATATATTGTGGGCTGGAAGACACTGGACATTGGAAAATCAAGCACTACACCTATTTCTCATGTATTTACATATTTAGATCTAGTGGAATTGGCAGAATTGACAACATAGGGGACAATAAGAAGGCTCAAGGAAGAGGCCTGCAGAACTCCTTGTGCAAAAGGTTTAAATTGAGAGTGATAAGGAGGTGTGTGCACACGCGTGTGCACACATACACAGACACTTTCGACACGCAGTCACATGGAAAGGCAAATATAAGTCCACACACAGATACATGTGTGAGCAACAACTTGGATATACACACATATAAACACAGTGTCTGACATTGAAAACATTGTGCTAGGGGGCAGAGATTAGCCTCAGAGAAGATGGCAGCTGAATAACTTCCTCCATCTGTGTCTGCTCCTGATTCAGACACTTTAGACAGTATAATGGGAACCTGCTCTCTTTGAAACCCCACCTGTGGCTTCATTTTAAAGCCGGGACCAGGAGCAGCACCCGCGAAAGACCCCAGCAGAGCACCTGCACACAACAACACAGCTTGCTTTGATATATGGCGACCCCATGGGTCATTACAACGTGCAGCACCCAATGGTGAGGAATGCCCCAGACGATCAAGGGACCGGTATTCCCGCTCAGACACTCAGCAGTAAGTCGCCTTGGGGAGAGCCTCTAGCCAAGAATACCAAATGCAAAGAATGCAGGCCAGATCCACAAATATCTGACATCTGGGGTGCCTGCCCACCATAATGGCTTTCTCTTGAAAGAGACAATTAATAAAACCAAGGGCTTACTTTCCAACAATGCTATTGGCTGCTATCTTGAATTTGTGCAAACTACATGCTTTGTAAGTCTGAGCTGTTTCCTGGCTGTCCCATACAGACCACGATTTGGTGGGGAAAGCATGGTACTGCAGGCAAAAGGAATCCTGAGTTAACAGCACTAAACTAACTGCATAGGTTTGAACTGTAACTGACCTTATAAAAGATACTGAACTACATCAGTCTTACTCTTTCATATCACTGCTTTCTCGGCTCACTCTAAACACCATAAATGCCTGGAAACAAAGGGGCTTGTTTACAAGCCCCTTGTGTCGCTGGTGTGTCACTATCAACATGGAAAAAAGTGACACACTAGCGGCACAAGTGGCTTGTAAATAAGTCCCAAAGGATGCATGCAACTGTTATTTTCAGAAGCTTTCAGGGGCAAAGGGGAAATCTACTCACACCACCTTTGACCAGAATGTCCTTGGTCACTTTGGACACTCCCATGCAGGAACTAAATTAAATAAAAACCTCAATCAACACAATTGAACATACCACCTAAGAAACCATGCATGAATTGAAAAACATGTGTTCAGAAATGCCAAGCTTCAAGACGCAACTGGATTGTTGCGTAAGTTATGACTCTGACGTAGCTCTACGAGGTTTGCTTTCCCACCCACAGGTCACACAAGTGAACTTAGTTCCATGTACCAGCATTGAATGTGAAAGAGAGGTTATCATACTCCTGTAGAACCACACTCGATACACAGTTAAAATGAAGTCTTTGCTTTTGGGTTACTAACAATCCCTGGCATAGTAAACCAATGTCACCCCTCACATCATCACACACATAGCACTAAGAAGGACAGAGACTTTTAACTAAAAGTATTTATTACAAGAAGGTGAACATGTTTCTTAGTACATCTAAAAGAATCACACAAGATATCATTAAAAACAGCAAATAGGCACATTATAAACAACAAGAATAAAAAGAACATTTCTAACATGGTAAAAAAAGTCATATAAAAGTTTAACTTTAACTTTGGGAGAAGTGGCACATTGCATACCTCATTGACAGGCTGTCATTATCGGAAGAGTTGTGGAGGAAGCATACAATGTCAAAGGCAAACGAGCTACGTTAGCAGCCTCCCTCGGGTACTTGGCTCTTATCTGCTTCAACTTGCATTATCTTCTCTGAAACCAGTTTTAACCAAAATCAGTGGATTCTTGAAGGATAATCTGGGGTGAAGTATCTGTCGAGTGGTGGCACTTAAACGTAAATATTATTATTATGCCTTTGACATAATTTCAGAAATGTGGTACATAAATTACGGGCGCCAGAGAATGGGTCCTAGACAAATATTTAAGAAGATGAGAGATAAGGAGAGGTCAATTTACACTACACCTCTTTGATGAATTATATAAGGATGTTTCTTGATGGCCCTGACATATTGATGAGGGAATACGTGCTCCTGACTGTGTCTCATCAGGTGTTAGACATGGGTCCTTATCAGAATAACGTGACGCTCTCTCAGTTCTATGAATGATAAAGGTGGACAACATTCATGTTATTACAGTTTATATCAGATATGACAATGAAGTGACAGAATTCGAAAGGAGTGTGGTCCGAGATGGAGTTGAGGCCTGACCAGAATGGAGACAGATTTTAGGGACTTAACGCCAGGATGTCTCTGGAAAACATGATGGAACTAGAAAAGAAGGTTGAAGATACTCCAGATTGGGGCACTGACCTATGGTATCTCAGGCGAAAGGTCTCAGAACTCAAGAACAGGAGCTAAAGAGATAACATTTGCCTATATGGTATACCAGAATTTGCATAGGAAGATAACATGCTTGCATCTTTATCCGGCCTTCTTGCCCAAACTGCTGAACATTGAATTTTGCCCATCCATTCCAGAGAGACCAGAAAATGATAAGTCAAAAACAAACCCCTGTGGACCGTTCTCGAAAAACATGATCATTTTGGTGTGTTGATAGTGGAGCAAGCGCTTCGCCATCAACACACCAAAATGATTCTTCAGTCAGCTAGGCAGCACAGTCCTCATAATTATAAAGATGGGAAACTCTCCTTTGCCACCGATTTCTCCATTGACACCCACCTTATATGGAAAAATGCCTGGTCCTGAGGCCCAAACTGAAACACAGAAGCTTTAGATTTGGGCTCCTTGACCCAGCTATGATGCTGGTCAAACTAGATGGCAAGACAAGGGAGTATCAAGACCCGCATAGTTTGTAGGAGCTACTGGACACCATAACAGAGACTTTGAAGGAAACCTCACCCCTCCCTTATTACCACGAGGCACCATCATGGTCAGACAAGCCACACTCTACCGAAACACTGAAATCCCCACTCCAACGAATAACAAGTTCAGACACTCATTTCAAGGAGACATAGCAAGATGGCAACATTCCAGGCGATAAGGACAGACCCCGTTATACCTTTCATTGGCTGAGAGTGGGAGTGGCTTACAGAAGTATCTGAAAGTTGCTCAACGGTATAAAGTAAATAATATCTTGGGGCCTTTATACTCCACCAACCTCTTGTACACTCAGTAACTTACTGCTTCTTACACTGTCTTACAGATAAGTCCAGCGGAAAGCTAAATACCCACTTTTAATATCCTCTGCAAGTTATCACTCTAAATTTAGTTAGCCAATGCAGATACCTTTCCCTCCGACTTAACTACAATGCACAAAACAAAAGCATTCTAGATGTGGTCCCTTAACACCAGCAGCATTGCAAGCTATGTGAGAAAGAAAAAGCCACTATCTTACTTAGGCCCCCCAAAACCCGACATTGTCTTTATGCGAGAAACTGATCTATCCACAACTGAGGTAGCCAAACTTACCAGAGACTGAGTAGGCCATACAATTGCAGCTTCTGGTTCATAGAACCCACCAAATGCCTTCAACACACCCTATTTGCTCTACAGGAAGAGAGGCCTTCCTTTTTCACAAAACTCTGCCAATGAAGATGCAGAAAATATAGAGAAACCCACGGAGTTGCTTGGCCTTTGAAAAAGTAGTCTGAAATGGCCATCCTTTGGCCATTAGATATATGTATACACCAAATGCTGGAAAGGTGGTTTTCTTCACTAAACTCAACAGACTGATAACAGAAATTGGCAACACAGTGTTAGTGATCGGCAGCAACTAGCATTTCTGCATTAACCCTATTTGTGATAAATCCAGCTTAACAGATATCTGCAGCAACATTGATAGGGGCCTGTTGTGATACCTTTTGTCAGATCACTCTCTCTCTGTGAAGACTCAAACACTTGACAGATAGAGAATACACATTTGTTTTCCAGACGCCATTGAACTGAGGCCAGTATACATTATTTCTTGATGAGTGCAATGATGTTCCATAAAATCACAAGTTGTAACATAGGCATCCAATGCATCTCAGATCATGCCTCAATTACAATGAAATTTGACTTACAACTGCAGGGCCCTAGGGACAAGTCCTGGAGAATAAGTACTTTGCGGTATAAACTCCCTGAGGAGAAAAGAAAACCGATTGCATACTTACAAGAATTCCTGTCTGTGAAAAAGGTTTTGATCGCGAGGACTGGGGTAGCCCTCCAAAAACTGCTATCTTCCTACGCCTCATTTATGGCTTCACTGGATCTTAGAGTGAATGAGTCAAAATCATTCATTATTATAGCAGGAGCTCCGAGAGGCACAAAGGCTCCATATTTCCATCTGGCCTCTAAGACAATCGAGGTGGTTGACTCTTTTCCTTACCTGGGGATTTTGGTCGGTAGTAAACAGTCATGGAATAACTTGGTTGCACCCTGGGCATGGAAAGGGGTCTTCAAGCTATAAAAAGCTTTGCTAAAAAATTAGCCCACTGGAAATGA
This sequence comes from Triturus cristatus, assembly GCF_964204655.1. Classification (NCBI taxonomy): domain Eukaryota; kingdom Metazoa; phylum Chordata; class Amphibia; order Caudata; family Salamandridae; genus Triturus; species Triturus cristatus. Next base: position 1,098,634,098 of record NC_140582.1, on the reverse strand, counting down.
TTAAGACCATATATCAAGCGAAGTCAAAGGCAGCTGTTACCTACGGGGCGGGAGTTTGGGGAATGGCCAAAATAGATCCGCTTCAGAAAGCGGAAGATGCCTTTTTTAAGTCTAGGGCCTCGTTACCTCCCTCTACCTCTAATTATATTCTCCATCTTGAACTGGGTCTCCCTTACCTGTGTGATTCTATCAAGTTAGCACCTATTCTTTTGTGGATTTCAATCTGGCATAGGGATACCGTTGATTCTAACGCAACGTATTATCAGGGACTAACTGAGGCTTGAGGGTCACAGTAGAATTGGTTGGCTTAGTTATGTTCAGGCTGAACTAAAAGCAATTGGGCAGGGAGAATTATTTAGGAACCCTTTATTATGTACCAAGGTATCCAAACGGGAAATAATTGATTTATTCACACAAAAGGCCTCTGCTGAACGCTGGGAAAAGAACAGGCTATTTTTATCTTAACCATGTCACAGTGGTTCAGCATAGGTTTATCCTGTTGCAATTTCACTTGAAACTAATCCCACTAATGCTGGGGTTTCCAGAAAAAAGGTTCAAGCTTTCAGATCTAGGCCCGTGTCCGTGTGACAATCACTCCCCCCAGTCTGATTTACACTTGTTGTTTTGTTGCCCATTTTATTGTATAGAAAGGGAAATGTTCCTTCTCCCAATTTTAAGGCGTCAAAATTTCTCTTAATGTAAAGTTGCACTGTATTTTCTAAAAGCCTTGCCTAACCCTTATGTTTGTTTTGTAGTAGCATCTTTTTTATGTGCTTGTTGGAGAAATAGAAGGGTAAGAAGTTTGCCGTAATGAATCTCTAAGGATAAATCAATTATGGTTTCAATCTGATTTTAATTGTTTTAAAAAAAACATTTTAAATGTTCTTGTATTCATGCAAATGGTTTTATCATAAAATCTGTTATGAGATTGTACTTTTATGATCTGTTTATTAATGGATCGAATAAAGATTCAAAATGGACTCAGTGGCTTCGATCCACACATTCTGAGCTGCAGGGAAGACCTATAGAAGTTGAGGAGAGAGTCTGCATTAGCCGGTAAAGAGTCAGTAAGTTTGTAAGTAAGTAAAAATGTTATTGTATCAATTAACAAAAATTGTTACAAAAATATCTCCCATATAATATGCAAATGCTTAGTTACTACAATAGACACAATTAAATACTACAAGGCTAGTCAGTAAATTCTAAAAGAAAAAAAAGAAAATCATCAATTTAAAAAAAGATAGTATAACTCGTGTATCAAGTTAAAAAAGCTCAGGGCATCTGTCCCCCTGAGCAGGAGCGTCACGATACAGAGAAGTTCATGTAAATAGAACATTCGAAGACCTGTTTAAGAAGTGAGATATAGATTCAATAAGTATTAAATGCGTCTTGTCGCAACATACAAATCAAGTCTAGACATGCCCGAGGTGCAGTCTTAAAGTTCTAGATTGCAAGATGCGTTATTTAAGCAGTCTTTTACTTTGTACACAAATTTAGCAAACCTAGCTAGTTCCATAGGTAACTCCAGACTAAACAAGAGAGTCATAGCATCCTTGCAGTTACGTATCCCATATTTCAAAAACAATGGTCTTAGAAAAGTACGACGTGCATGTGTTAGGCAATTGCATGTACAGACCAAATGTACCATGGATTCAACATGTTGGTTACATAGTCTACAGTTGGTAATCGTCTCTAGTGTTTTCCATTGCCTGTTGATGTCTTTTATAGGCAATACCATGAGCCTTGCTGTTAAAATTTGCCTTAGGATTGACTTATTTAGTGCAGCGTCGAGGTATGCCTGCCATTGCCGATCTTCGTAGGAGGTGATGAGAAACCAGATGTTACTTTTAGATCTAGTCAGCTCTTTCATGTCTTCTTCCTTCCTTAAAGAGGCAGTAGTGAAAACATAGACGCTAGAATCTGAAAATTATTGCTCTTATTCAGGTATATTGTGAAAACTCATCTGATGCAGCACTTTGCCTTCTCACTACAAAACAATTCAAACTTGATGCGCTTCTAATGGCCAAGGTGGGAAAAACCCTGTAGAAAATTCAAAGTCGACACTATGCACACAGTGAAAAAGTGAGTCGGCTACTGGCCTTCCAATTAAAGGGACTCATGGCAAATTAATACATACCATTATTGTTAATAACAACAACATCTTACTCGGAAGTCCAGGGGACATTGCAAAAGTATTTGCATCTTTCTATACTCACTTATGTACATCAGAGTTCAGCGGATACCGTCTACGAACAGTTCGCTCATGGAAGACTGAATATTACTAGACTATCTCCACAAGTCAGTGCTGACTTAGGCAAAGAAATAACGGATGATGAAGTAAGGTTTGCCATCTAGGAAATGCACGCAAGAAAAGCCCCTGGGGAAGACAGGTTTCCAAATAAATATTAAAAACTGGCGTCTCTCTTCTCAGTTGGAGTAAGATGTTTCAGGAGATAACGAGCAACAAAGGAACACATTATCTATACAACAGGCCCCATATAACAGTGATACCAGTAATACCAACACCAAACAGAGATCCACTTCAATTTGGTAATTATAGGCTGCTGTCTTTATTCAACAATGAAACCAAAATTCTGGCAAAAATCCTGCTACAAGAATAAAAAAAGTAATTACTGCAGTGATGCACAAAAACCAAATTGGTTTGATTTCAAGCTGTTTTACCTGCAACCATATGCAAACTATGTTCCACCTACAACGGAGCGCAAGTCATGATCTGGAGTGACCCTCTACCTCAACACTGAGAAGGCGTTCGACTGAGTGGAGTGGGGCCACTTATTCCATACACTTTCAGCCTGTTTTGATGACTATGACACAGTGGCTGCACCCGAGATCCCACTGGTGTGATTAACTGTACCGAGTACCTGTGAGACCTGATTAATATCGACAGAGGGACTAGACGGGGGCGCCACACCTCCCCCCTACTGTTTCTTCTTGCACTAGTGACTCTGGCCATAGCAATTTGCTAATCACAAGAGGTCAAGGTATCACCACTCCTGTGGGCAAATTGAAACTGATGCTGAATGCAGATGACATCATTTTGACACTAATTTCTCCGCAAACCTCTGTGCCGGCAATCATTTAAATTATCTCTTGCTTCTCCATTTTCTCTGACTACAAATTCAACTGGGCCAGAAGCGAAGCGCTATGCATTACTACATCAACCAACATCCATTTTCTACAGCACTTCATTTTTCGCTGGGTAAAAACATGGATGAAATACCTTGGTATTTTGATTAGCAATAGCCATGTAGACAATGATTAAAGAAAACATGTAGGTTTTGATCAGACAAATGCAGAAGGACTTTGCGGTTTGGAGAAGTGTGCAGCTCTCTTTCTGGGGGTGACTACAAGCTGTTAAAATGATGCTGGCTTCACCCTTCAACTATGTATTTAGTATGATACAATTCTGATACCCACAATTCAATTGTGCAATATAGATCGTCAAATCAAAGAATACAACTAGCAAGGAGAAACTACAAGATTTTCTAGAGCAAAACGTCATGCCACCCTAACATGAAAGCCCAACTTAAAGCTATAAGATATCATCCTACCACTTTCACCTGGAGTTGGAATCACCCAACTGGGAACTAGTTCATCTCCAGTGTGGCTCATACGTCCCTCAGTCATATACAGCAAGCCCACCTGATTTGAAGATCATATTAATCCAATTTTAATAAGAGCATTTGCAGGTGGAGAACCTGCCACAAACTACTTTGGCAAAACCCATCCCGGTATATACAGGCACCCTTTACGGCACAAAGCAGCCATTCGATTAACTAGAGATTAACTTTATCGGCCACACTGGGAACATTGTGGCATCTCCTGTTTATATTAACTCTTCTCAGAGGGGAGCGTCTGGCCATTTCAAGCCATGACATGGCCCCCGTTGCTGCCATCATCAGTAACCACAGACTCAATATCGTCTCCTATGCCTATGACACCTAGCTGATCCTCTCCCTCACCAATGAACCCACAGTTGCCAGAGTAAACTTCCACAGTGGGATGAAGGCTGTTGCCACCTGGATGAAACACAGTTGCCTCAGACTCAAATCTGTCAGGACTGAAGTACTCATCTTGGGGCCAACCCCCTCAGCTTAGGAAGACTTCTGGTGGCCCTCCGCATTGGGAACCCCCCACCCCCAAGGACCACACACATAACCTCGGCCTCATACTAGACCCCTCAGTCACAATGAACTGCCAGATCAACACTGTATCGTCATCATGCTTCCAACCCTCCGCCTGCTTCGAAATACATTCAGATGGATCCCCAACGAATCCAGAAAGACAGTCACCCACGCACTCATCATGAGCAGACTCGACTACAACAACGCATTCTACACCAGCGTCACTCAGAAACTCCTCAGGAAACTGCAGACTGGTCCTCAACATCCCCCGCCACAGCCACATCACTGAACACCTTCGAGAACTCCACTGGCTCCCTGTCAACAAAAGAATGCCCTTCGAGCTCCTCACACATGCCTACAAAGACCTCCATGACGCAGGACCAGCATATCTGAACAATTGCATCTCATTCCACATACACGCCAGACACCTACGCTCTGCCCAACTGGCCACGGATTCACGAGACCAGGGCCAGAGGAAACTCCTTCTCCTTCCTCGCTGCCAAGACCTGGAACACCCTGCCTCACCACCTCAGGCAATACCCCGTTGCTGACCCAATTCAGGACGGATTGCAAGACGTGGCTCTTCGACTGAACCCCAGTACCCAGACAGATCAGCAGCCTCCTCTCCTTCAGTGCCTTGAGACCCTCACGGGTGAGTAGCCTCACTCTATAAAGCCCTGATTGATTGATTGAGAGATGATTTTTGCTTAAATGTGAACCAATTTTTGCCTGACCTGCAGCTCAAACGATACCTCGCTAACAAATTAGCTGGACAAAAAATGCCAATAGACATATTCACCATCCATTACTCCTGATGAAATAGGGAGCTCATGAGAAATTGGTGTTGGATTGCTATGACATAGGACACATTGAGTGACAACTACACTCTCAACAGAGACATCTCCACAACAAGCATCCACTGCATCACAAACAAACAGCATGACGAGGACTGGAGGGAACTGATCCGGGACCAGAATAAGACTTTACGAGAAGCACAGGTGAAGAGCAGCTTTTTCCAGATTCTCCACGACTGGAATTTCTTTTGAAACTATGCAGGGAAAACTCAGCCATAAGCAGGAATGCTGACATTGCGTACACTCAAAAGAAACATAATACACAACCTCTGGCTCTGCCCACGATTATACTCATAATGGCACGCCATGGCACTGCCTTCACAGAACAAGTGATCGACGTGCAAAGGCCTCCATTGATCTCACTCTTTCACATAACTGTCAGGACAAAGTCGGAATCACTAATCATAACCAGCATTGGTAAATGCATTAGGTTTTACCTATGTGATTAATAATAAGCTGCATTTTGTTGTACGTTGCAGCTTGCTGAGTGGTTGTACAATATAAGTTACAGAGAGTCTGTTAAAGTGTTATGACTTCTGTATGTAAAAAAAGGCAATATATTGTGCTGTTACTAGTGGTATAGTGTGAGTAAATAATAGCAACATTTTGGAAAATGAAATGAAAGACGGAGATAATAGATTTAAACGATGTAATACCAATAGTACTGTTTAGAGGAGTTCTGCCAACTTTGGGGCCCGGTGCCACCGAACCTGCTGCACCATTCAAATCATTCTGGTAGTACCTGCAAGATAACTACATTTGTGACTGCCTGTTTAGTAGTAAAATATAGCAATATTTGGTGTTTAGTGGAGTTATGACATCTTTTGCCACTGGTGCCACTGCACCTGCTGCACGATTCAAATCATGACCCTATTGCCTGTAAGGTAACTGCACTTATGACTGCCGGCTTAGTATTCAAATATTGCAATATTAGGTGTTTCAAGGGGTTCCTAGAGCTTTGGGCCCGGTGTTACTGCACCTGCTGCACTATTGAAATCATGACCCTAGTGCCTGCAAGGTAACTGCACTTGTTACTCCTTATTTAGTAGTTGAATATATAGCAATATTTGGTGTTTAGAGGAGTTCTGACAACTTTTGGCCCCGGTGCCTCTGCAACTGCTGCACCATTCAAATCATGACCCTGTTGTATGCAAGGTAACTGCATTTGTCACTGCCTGTTTAGTAGTAAAATATAGCAGTATTAGGTGTTTAGGGGGTGCCTAGAGCTTTTGGTCCCGGTGCTACTGCACCTGCAGCACCATTGAAATCATGGCCCTAGTGCCTGCTAGATAACTGCACTTGTGACTGCCTGTTTAGCAGTAAAATTTTGCAATATTTTACATTTAGTCGGGTCTCTAAAGCTTTAAGCCTTGGTGCCACTGCACCTGCTGCACCATTCAAATCAAGCCCATCTAACTGCAAGAGAACTGCAATTGTGTCTGCCTGTATAGTAGTAAAATATAGCATTATTAGGTGTTTAGAGGAGTTCTGATGACTTTTGGGCCCAGTTCTGCACCTGCTGCACCATTCAAATCATGACCCTGATGTCTGCAAGGTAACTGCACTTGTGACTGCCTTTTTAGTAGTATAATATAGCCATATTAGGTGTTTAGGGAAGTTCTGATAACTTTTGAGCCCGGCACCACTGCACCTGCTGCACCATTCAAATAATAACCCTGTTGCCTGCAAGATAACTGCAATTGTTCGAGTGTACTTTGGGGATCAAACCATAATCTTTGAAACCACTCGGATGAAATCATAAACACTCAATCAGGCAAAATTCTAAAAAACACATCATATCTTTAATAACATGGCATAAACATATGATTATATGAATAAAAATAGGAGCTTCACTGAACAGAAAGAGGTCTCAGAAATCAATTGAATACATCTAGGAACAGTCCACTATCTGAATCAGTGAAATGAAACAATGAGAACAAGCCAGGTCATGTCAATCTCGGCTTCAAACCCAGTTCTGGAAGAATCAACAGTGTGTCAAAGCAATACTGAGGATACAATTTCACAAACAAACAATTTGGTTGAATTTAAATAAACAGACACAAGAGAGTTTTCATAAGAATGAGGCCTGATGTCAGTCCTCCACCGTATTGAGTCCACTGGATATTGAGTCCAATTGCTTAATCCATTTGAGTTATTTTCTTGTTGTCAGGCTGGAGATGTGGCCTCCTCTCTGGTCTTGGAATATGTGCTTGCCAGAGGTGTGGCTCACTAGTTGGAGATGCTGCACCAAAGGTGCTCCAGGGACATTGCACCTGATACGGCTTCTATACTGAAGGATGCAACTTTTCACCATCTGTGTGTCCTGACCGATATACACTAAATCACAAGGGCACCAAATCTCATAGATAAAGTTACGTGAGCTACAGTTAGTGAAGCATCTTAAAGTGGTTTCCACATTCAAGTGCCTAAAAGGTTTGTGTTAAAGCAGTAATTACAAACAAGACAGTGTTCACATCTCCGGTGACTTACTAGGGGTGGTAAAGTGAAGCAAGGGTAGTACCGGTTGATTTGGGTAAAGTTTTGGTCTCTTTCTGTTGACTGGAGCTCCTCTATTTATTTATATAATCATATTTCCATGCCATATGGTTAAAGATATGACAGGTTTCTCAGAATTTATAGCTAAAATGATTGAGTGATTCTATTTTAACCGATTGGTTTCCAGAGTTATTGTTTGGGGTTCATAGTGCACTTCTAACAATTAGAACTACCACCTCTATGTACATTTCTTTTTAATTTTCTAAACAGGCTTTTTTCCCATCTAATATCTGGTTACTTAGATTCGGTGGGTCTTCATTTTTGAACCCCAGTGTTGGCCTGAACGGTTCTGCAGAAGCTTGGACCTTACCTGATGCTACCATGGCTATTCAGCTAGCTCATGCCTGCGCGCTGTATGCACACTTTGATTCAGTCAGTGGGTTCTGGTTACAAGTAATATTCTACCTGCTTCCACTTGACGACAGAATAGTTTCATTTTTCACCCACCAGGGTTACTGATGGTTGTTCCCCTTTTTTCTAGTTCCAGACCGAAAAGTTTGACACTGGATGGCTGACGATGTTCGTGGATCATCCCATTCATTGGACATTCACCCCTTTATTCATATGTGAGGATGCGTAGCATTTCCATTCCATTTGGTGGGTACTCAGTGGCAACATGTTCTTTTGGCTCTCTGAGTCCTCTCCAATATGCTGGGCACTAGATATGTTTTAGCTTCATCCTCTTCTTTAATCAGCTGGGTTGTAGTATTTTTGTAACCCTATTGTTAGAAGGGTCACATATCATTTTTGACACTGTCTAGGACAGGCAATGGTGGTATTCCTGCCTAGCCACCAGTGACGACCTGCACAGCTAAGGGTGGTGAGACAGCGGGGCGAGGTGGGGGCAGGATGGGTGTGGGGTGAGTCAACAAAAACTGGATAGGTAAAATTAAATTAAAAAACTTAATAAAACCACTTACCTTGCGCTCACCTCATCGACGATGCAGTGTGAGCAAGGTAAGTGGGTTTGTTGATTTTTTTATTTAATTTCACCTATCCCGTTGTCTGTCCACTTCCCCCCACCCTACCCCTCCCCGTCCCTGCCCTATCACCCCACCACTCTTACATGTGCCGGCCAGCACTGCTACCCACTCAACAATACATTATAAGTGAGAGATTTATTTTAATTTTACTGCATTTTTTCATACATCGGCACAAAGCCATTTTAGGCCCTTCGATTCTATAATATGGTCAGGCTACACTCTGGCGGGTTTGGGTTACCTATGCATGCTCTTAGGTCATTTGTCCTAGATAAATTGACTTACCATTGGCTAATCGATAAATTATTTATTTTTCCATTGAAAAATGTACTGAGTCCCCCAGAATTCTTTTGGTAAGTGCAATAGATTAGGGGTATATTTTATTGTGCTCTGCTGAGATAGCTGGGCCTCATTAGTTTCTCTATTTTTTGCAAGTGTTTACAATCAGTCCTAATGAAGACTCCTCCCAAATATCTGATAGGGGTCGGAATGTTGCCATTTAAACATGTAGAATCCCATTTATTCATATTCTCCTGAATTGTACTTTAATTCTGAGACAAAGCTGAAATTAGCTTTGCGAATGTGTCTATATAGTTTCTATTTTGTCTGTTCACAATCTTAGTGCACAGCTATTCACAGATGTCGGTTTCATGGGGGCTGTCTCAAAAGAATAGTTTGTAAACACCCCAAAAGATGATCCTCCAGGAGAACATATTGGTTTTACTTCTCTTCTTTTTTCCAGGACCTACTCTTTAATTCTGAATTCCTGAAAATATGTAACATTAGATCAGGGAAAGGACTCCTGTGTGAGAAGAGGTATCATATAGGCTCTAACAATAGATAGGTCAGTAAATATTTCAATTGTCTAATATGATCCCCTGTAACAATTCAGCAATTAACTTTTCCACTGAGGGTTTCTCTTCTACGCCCTACAAAATATAAATTTGACTGTTGGGATATTAGAAGGTTCTGATTATCAAAAAGGAGAACCATTTCTATGCACTCCCTTTTGTGAGGCAGTTTTTTGAGTGTTTTCTAGTAATTCAATTATTCCACCTGAGCAACTCTGTTAAAGAATTATTCCAATTTATCATCCGGGCCTACCAATTGTACCTGTATTTCCCCAAGGAGTTACTTTTTTATGTTCTTGCACTTTGTTAGTCTTTTACACTTCTATAAAGCTGTTCTTTAATAGTTTTAATTTAATTGAGAGCTTGTAGTGCCTCTTCACTTTCCTGCTTTGGGACTTCCCCTTCGCTAGGTTCCTTTGTGGGATTAAAAGATTGAGGAACACTGAGCTCTCCGACACAGCTTCTAAAGTATCATTTGTTTCAAACTCTGATCTAATGAGGGGAAAATTCAACAGGTTCATGAATTTTTAAAAAACATATTCTTTGGTGGTGGGTGGGCTTGGATCCATCCCTTGGATGTTATTTTGCCACGGGTTGGGTCTGGCCAGGTTCTTAAATGATGGAATATATAAGATTATGATGGAGGAATTACTCAAGAGCTGTACCCCCTTATTATGTGTCGTCCAGTACCTAGAAAATTGTAATGTTACTGATATGCTCCCACGCCATTAGTTTACTCTCATCTCTCATTCTGCCTGGTGAGACTTACCTAAATGGTAATGCAGTGAGACTCATATGCCTCTTTTCCCCTGGCATTACCTTCCATAAATCCCCAGGAGGACTGGTTATTGACTACAACCAATTCATCCCCATTTTCTTGTATTTGGTATCTTTGCTTTTGTCACAAGGGTGGTAGTCCCCTCTCCCTATGGAGAAGGTTGCAAACTTTAAAATTGAAGGTCACAGTTTAGTTCAACTATGTCTTCAGTATGCTTTCATTGCAGTTCTCAGATTCATCGCTCCATTGCATACATAAGCTGATAAAGGGCAATGTGTGCAAGAAACAAAACAATGGCCATCTCTAAACATTTTAAAATAGCAAGAGGAACCAACCTCTGGTGGTCTCCAGCTCCCCCACATGAACTTGTCCTACACAACGGATCATCTGGCACATTTAGGACACTTTTTTGCTACAGAATTAGAGACCCAGGATATTTTTTTTATAGAGAGTCATTTGAAAGGAGACGTCATGCCATTAGCACGCAAATACACTGAAACTTCGTGTTACTTGGATCCTGAAAATCCTATACTCAAAGAAACAGAGTGTCACTGGGATTCTGCTTGCGCAAAACTGTGCTTTGGGACAACACAACAGTATGAAGGGACTGTGTCTCCCTGCCACATCAGTACCTATCAGCCCACGTTCCTGGCTAGCTCACAGTGTCTTACCTGAGCTCTAAACATTTCAAAGAGCAGGTAATTTTGGCAACCTAGAACAGACACTCCCCTAGCAAACCATGGAAACAGATCATCACCTTTCGTCACTCACTCTCTGTCATGCATGTCCATAGTAAACAGAAAGACATGAAGATAGCTTACAATACATTTATTGAAACTATTGTAGACTATTATGAAGCAGATATGCTGGAATCGCTAAGCAGATGCAACTAAACAAAGTGATTAGCATTACTATCAGGCTGTATAAAATAAACATTCCAATCATGGTAAATTATCTATCTGTCTAGGCCTACCCTCACTGTGTAAGGACAGCGGTATAGATTAGTGATCTCTGGAATGTCGACAGACCCCATACCTGTGTGGTTAGGTTGTCTTCCTCATGAGTGTATACTCAGTTTACGCAAAGCTGTATGTCATGCTCTGCGGGCGTTTGATCCAAGATCCCTGTTCCTTTGTCAGAATCTCCTCTATGTTCTAAAAATAGCAAAAGCTAGTTTATATAATAAAATCTACTGTGTTGGAAAACTACTGCGTTGGAAAGCTGCAGCTGTGCCACCATATTATATCTGAAGTGTTAGGAATTGTTGCTAACCAAGCATAGAAAAAATGTTTCATGTTGTTGTGCTTTCTGAGCAACTTTGTAGATGTACCGACAGAAGATCCTCTGAATAATGAAGTACATATTCTGTGTGTTTCCAAAACAATGTCAGGAAAACAAACGTCTGCCTACACAAAGCAGAGTCAGCCTGACTGAAATCTGTAAAATGCTAAACTAAGGAAGAACCAAAGTGGGTCTTAGGAAGGGAATCACTACCAGAGCACGTTGGAGGAAAGGACATACATTTCTGCACACGAGAGGTTTCATACATTGACAAGCATCAATCTGGAATAGTGCTACCTTACGTGTTGGAGGACGCACGATATTCTGAAAAGATGGGTCAGCTTTTATATAGCACTGCATGGTTAGCTCTAGTTATTGCAAGACCTCAGTTTGGCAAATATGTCCACATCTTTGCACTGCTGGGCATGTGGGGGCTCTGAGGGAGACATGCTGCATCTGCTGTGGTAAGGCCTCATCATACACATCATTACTCAGAAAGTAACAGCGACAATAAAAACTAATGGTGGGGTTTATCTGACTTTTCTCCAAAACGAGTTTTATTGCATTATGTGACTGATTTGTCCATACTGACTTATCGCTTGGAGAGGTGAGTAGATACATATAGTTGAGAAGATCCATGAGTTGAGCTTGAGGCAGCTGTTCCGCCTAGATGAGGAACAGCTGCCTCAAGCTCAACTCAGAGAAGACAAAAGTCCTCATCATGGGCTCCACCCTCTTGCCCGGGACGACTCGGGTGGCACGCAGTACTTAGAACTCCCCCAACACCGACAGACCACGCGCAGAACCTCAACATCATTCTGGACTCCTTGCTCACCATGAAGCACCAGATCAATGCGGTCTCATCATCCTGCCTCCACACGCTATGCCTGCTCCGAAACATCTTCAAATGGATGCCCACCAAGTGCAGAAAGACGGTCATCCATGCACTCATCAGCAGCAGAATCGCCTATGGCAACGCACTCTACGCCACCATCAACCAGAAACTCCTCAAGAAACTGCAGAACATCCAGAATGCCTCAGACAGACTCGTCCTCAGCATCCCTCGCCACAGCCACATCTCCAGCCAACTAAGAGTGCTCCACTGGCTCCCACTCAACAAAAGAATCACCGTCAAGCTCCTCACACACACCTACAAACCCTTACACGATGCAGGACCGGCATACCTCAACCACCGGCTCACATTCCACGTGTCCACCAGAGACCTCTGCTCTGCCCAACTGGCCCTGACTACCGTTCCATGTATCCACAAGACCACAGCCGGAAGAAGATCCTTTTCCTACCTTGCAGCACAGACCTGAAACAACCTGCCCCTCCACCTCAGGCAATCACCGTCACTGCCTCTATTCAGGAAGGACCTCAAGACCTGGCTCTTCGACTGAACCACAGCGCCCTCGACAGACCAGCAGCTCTCCCCCACCAGAGCCTTGAGACCATTGCGTGTGAGTAGTCACCCCATACAAGGCATTGATTGATTGACTGATTGATATATGGCAGTGGCAAAAAAATTGCTTTTATCAGTGGTGGCAGCAAATTTATCCAACATCCCATGAAGACTAGCTCCAGAATATGCTTGTAATTGCAATTTATAAGCGTATAATCTGAATGATGATGACGGGCTGTATATCGTTGATGCAATATGGACTCTATTTCTTTCTGATTCTACTGTGTGAACTTTCTATGATGTTGTTTCACATTGACAGTTAACCAGAATTAGTATGCAGTTCCTAAGATGTGGCAGGTAATGGTAAGAAAATCAGTGGTACCGGGGTATGGGTGAGGGTGACAGCAGGAGAGAGAATTCCTCCTTATGGAATGGAGACCCTTACACACCCAACAAGCGGGTGTCTTGCTTCATCATCGGGTCTAGCTCCTTACCGGTTGAGACATGTTGAAGGGAAATTACAATGGCACAGAATTTATATAGAGAAAAAGGAAGGTCTACCAATATCAAGCATTGAAGCATGCTGTGCAGGGCTAACTCTGCATTTTATTCCCACTCAGATAATATATTGAAATACAGAGGCTCTTACTTTCAAAATGTGGGCAATAGTAAGGTATAAAAGGGGCATTTCTATCAACAGGTTTGATGGAGACACAGGACAGCGAGTGGACCTCAGCTCGTGCCCGTTTGATGGGTAGGTTGGTTGAAGCCTGGATACCCTCCCTGGTGACTAGCCGCACTCTACAAATACCAGTTGATTGATTGATTGAGGTGTAGATGGTTGAATGGTAGAAGAGCCCTGTTATGGAGCCCTAGGAGCCCCAAACAACCACACCTCAAAGCCACAGGAGGAAAAAGGCACTTAGAATGATTATTATAAAAGGTGTATATATAATGTTTTAGTTGGACAGCAGATATGGGTACTAATTAAGACGTTACATAGGGCTTGGGCTCTCTGGGGTGCTACAGAATGGTTAGATGGAAGAGGAACATTTAAACCAGGGGCTGAGAAACTTTCAAAAAGGAACAAATGGTAATGCTCGGCATTACCCTGTGGCACACAATTTCAAATAGATGATGCAAAGCATCACTTGGAGTCAGTCAAAGAGGGTTCGAAAGCAGTTGTGACCACTCCTCATCCACAAGACCCAGAGGCATGTGAGAGCATATAAAAGCAAGGGAACAATGAGCGGAAAAAAAACAGAGACATAAATCATCAAGGTGCGACACATCTTTCAGCAGAAGAAAGAAGTGAAGAGGGATACAGAGAAATGAGCACCGATGCTGCATCGTGTGATGCTAGGACATGAGCAGAGCCCTACGACCAGTTAGCCTGAGACATCAGCGAGGTGACCGGCCCATCAGTAGAGGATCATTTGGCTCCAGAGGTGGAAGTTGCAGAATGAGAGCCGTATTGGCAGTGGCTCACAATGTGAGAGGGCTATAGGAGGTACCTGCGGAAAATATGTGTATCCCAGTAAGCTTATGTTAAGTTTGCATGGATTACTGTTTAGTTGAGGTATTTGCAGGGGTCCAGGAAAACCAGGAAGCATGACTATTAAGGGATGTGAGGAGCACTGGGGGTCCTGGAGAGGTAGTAAGCACAGTAGTTAATTGCACATGGTGATGAGAAGCCAGTTGGAGATGAAATAAGGACATTCAAGGTTCTATATGACAACAGGGGGCAAAAACTATTCTTAAAAAACTGCTAGCATGTATGCTGGGCTAGAAATAAAAAGGTGGTGCTAATTTTGTTGTAGGAGCACACCTAAAGAGGGGTGATGCAGGTAGATTCAGACCAAAACACTACAATACTCAGATATCCACAACACTTACAAATTAAATATGTAGGGTAGTGATTCTCTTGTGGAACACAGTGGGGCTAACAGTACTTGAGGCCATGGACAGACCTCCACAGGAAATATGTTTTAGTAAAATGGTAGAGGGGGCATGAAATTATCACAATATGTTCAGTATATGCACCAAATCAAGTGCAAGACCACTTCATGACTGTAATGCTGCAGAAGGTCTAAGGCTTTTCAGTGGGGAGGGTAATCTTGGGAGGTAGTTCAGTCAATGCATGAAGGGCAAGGTGGCTACAATGGGCATGCGTTATAGATCGAAGCAAAACAGACATGTCACACACATCAATGGAAGGTCTGGGGGAACATGGGATTGATTGACATGTGGTGGGTTGTAAGACGTTGGACATTGGAAGATCAAGCACAATACCTATTTCTAATATATTGGCATATTTAGATCCAGGGCAATTTGCTGAATTGACAACTTAGCGGACAATAGGGTACATACCATATCTGGCCATATCTAACCCTGCCAAGCATATCACTTAGAGAGTGAAGGTGGTCCTTAGATACCGGAAATAAAGTATGGGCAGATACTTACTACAGGATAGAGCCAACAGGCGTGAGATATCCCAGGCATCCCGAATGACGACACAGGGGAGGTATCATATGAGACCCTTCGGAAAATGCTGTAGGCATTGGTGAGGAGGAAAATGATGGCACTAGTGGCAATCACCAAGAGAACAGAGGCTGAATCAGCAGCCCTTGGTAAAAGTGTGTGAAATGTATTCAGTAAGATTGGATTGAAAAGGGAGTGACTAGGCACAATCCTAGCCTATCCCCTTCTAGTCCCCACCATCCAGTTAATTTCTTATGTTGGTAGGGTAGTGGGAGTGTGCTCGTTGCTGAGCTGATCTTTCCCATGCTCTCTCCCTTCTCCCTTCCCACCTTCACACCTGAATGGATCATTCTGGTAGGCAAGGCTATGGATGAGTAGGGGCTGTCATATCTACCCATAGCCTCTCCCACAAGCTCGGTAATTGAATTGACCTCAGAGGGCCTTGTGAATCATTCCATGGTCCATCCGTTATGTGAGCGATGTCATTCATGCCATTACACACATTTTAATACGGCCACACAGAAAAGTATTTTTGTGAATTTGCTGTTGCTCAGAAGGGATCTTGTGCCTTCCACCATTCACACGATGAAGAAGAGCTTGTTACCCATCAGTGGAATAAACAAATGTAAAAAAACAGCCAGAAGCCTATGAAGAGGATGCCTGTACAAAATGGTGTATATATACGTGATAAGGGCATCTGGACAAAACATTTATGAAAACGCTGAACTTAAAACCGCATTGAGATTGGTGGAGGAATTGGGGAATGCCTTAGTATAGAATTCAGGAAATGACAACATTGTGTAAATACTTTGACTGTAAGAGGATACCAAGAGGCCTTCACATCTTAATAATGCCTACACTAAATGATCAGAAATATGCCTTCCTGAAACATTGACAAACGGATACCACGAAGTGCTCATTCAAGCTAATGAATACAATAAATAAAACATGCAGAAAGAGAGCTTCAAAAAACAACTGAGAAAATGCAAAGAACTTGAGCAAAACCTGGAAAAGCACAAACTAATGAAGGACATTAAGAGTGCTCCAAGGATCATAGATAAAAACAAAATGAGAAACCTGAATCAGATGTCCAAGCAAGGAAGATGAGACAGTTTAATAGGAAGAGGCTTCACTACAAAATAGTAGGATCTACACGTTCACCAAAATATTCGGCTCCATGACAAAGCAGAAAATATATGGATAAAGTCCTAGAGCAGAGAGGCATACTAGATACTGAGGAGAGCTCTGAGTCTGAGGACAGCTCTGCAAATGAAGGCACATCACCCTAGAATCTTGATTTTTGTAGGAGAACTTACACTTTAACAAATGGCACCAGGCAAAGCGGAAAAGGAGGTCTGAACAGAAGAGGCAAAAGAAGGAAACAACTCCAGTAAAGTAAGTTACGATGGAAAGAAAAAGCGAGGAAGAGGAGGACAGAGATAAGGAAGGAGAAAATGGGAGATAACGTAAATGCTGTGAATTACAAGGTATTCACTAGAAATTTAACCTATTGTCCATAGGCCAACATAGACTTAGCCAATATAAGAATTGATCTTTATAGGTATGCTAGAAAATTAAAACTAATACATGTATTTTTACACCCATACAAAAAGAACAACACAGAAGGAACAATTGTCAATGTCAATCCTAACTTGTAAAGGATATTCCCCATATGGAAGCTCCATTTGCTTGGAGAAGGAATCAAATAGAAGGATGGATTCAGTATTGGTGTAGAATATGTCAGATCTGGAACCTTGTGTATGAGTAACATATAGGGGGCCTAGATTTGGCCAGGATGATTAGGAAGGATCTGTACCCACCCCCACTTACACTTCAAAGGATTTTGCCTTCTGCATACACAAAGTAACCTGACACCAGGCCTTTCCTGCCTTTGTCATCCCCAGACAGTTTGGTGCCTTGACAGGGAAAGGGGAATAACTTTCCAAAACTAGATGTGAGGGGAGGACTGGGAGTCCCCCCACACATAAAGGCAGGCACCAGGTATAAATATTGAACACTCCTGGACCTGTGGAAGTTACAGAAGAAGATCTTTCCTGCTACCAGAGGTCTTCCCTGCTGCTTGAACGACTGCCTGGTTTTCTAAGCTAAGAAGGAAGACTCAACCTGCTTGCCTCCATCCCAGGCTACCTAGAGTGACTACAAGGGTCAGTTGGCTGACCTCCTGTGTGCGCAACAGAGAGAAAACAATCTGTTCCTGCAACTACCCAGCTAGCCTGCTGCACCGTACTTAAGAAAGTAACTTTTTCAGTGGGACTAACATGATCCTATATCTGAACCACATTCCATTGGAGTTGGCCTACACTTGTGACTTTCTCTCGTCTGTCACTACCAGATGACTGTAGGAAAGTGGGTTATTGCTAGGGGCAAATGTAGGTCTGCCACTGGCAATAAGGCCACTAACACATGGTAGGACTCAGCATAGGTCTTAGAAAATTATTCCTATGCTCAACCATTGGTAACGTGGCTGCGAGCAGGCAGGCTTAACTTCAAAGACAGGTATGTAAAGCATTTAAAAAAAACATTTCAGTAAATAATTAAGACACAACAGAAAATAAAAATGCAACACCAATTTATAAAAATAGGTAATATTTTTATCTTTTAAATGACACCAAAACAAAAACAATCCACTGTAGGGAACTAGAGATATGAATTATTAAAGATTAGTCACTTTCTAGTGCTTAGAAACCAACAGTGCCCCTTTTAGTCATTTCATTTTCTCTGACAGGGACAAACCTTTAGAAATTGTTCTGGAGAATTTTCTCACCACTGTGTTATGCCGCCTCCTCCAGCAGGCGGGTTCAGTTAGAACTCCTTCCTGAAGTTCTGCTTGCGGGTCCCAAAGTATCCAACACACAATCCAAGGTTCTGGAATCTCCAAGAGGGTCCTTGAAAGAGTGAAACTTCAATTCCGCAATGACCTTGAACAAAACCCTTACAAATCCACTGGTACTCCCGGCTGGGAATTCTATGGGGGGATGTTCAGGTGAGCTCTGTTAACCTATAGCTTTCAGGGAGTCCACTCTTTAGTCCTTTTGAAGCAGGTTTGCCCCTCTCAGATACTTATTCCAAGTTCTCTGGGTCATGCAGGAGGTCACTTCTGACCAATGGGAGCAGGGTAACTCCTCAAAGTTATGACCACATAACTTTGTAGAGTGTAGCATTATTTAGTCCCAGAGTGCTTCAAATCTTCCAAATCCATAATGGCTGATTTTCCAGCAAGGAGGTAAGAGATGGCTAAACACACACCCTAAGATGGTGTATTTCCATAGACTCTGCCTACCATCTGCACATACCTTCCTTAATCCTAGGTCTGGTGGGGTCAAAAGTGTAGAGTGGAAACTGACACTGTGGCCATCCCTCTGCCTTTGAAGACCATGGTTTACGACTCCTCCCCCTGGCCTGGAAACAGCACACTGCCCTCCCAGCAGAGCTGGCTAACCCCACGGGCTCTTTATCACCTCTTCAAGGCAGGCTGGCTAATCCACTTAACTCTGACCAATCAGGGCAGAAGACTGGAAGGCTGAATTTGGACTTACAAACAAGAAAGTCTTATAACTTCTTGCAGGTACACTTTAGGAGAAATTCAATAATATGATATTATTGGATTTATTACTACCATTCTGGGAAGTCTTTGAATGGCCATTCTAGTCCTCTCCTATCAATAGTTATTAATCAATAACTTCCTACCATGTTAACCTATGTAACAAGGGATTTGCAATGGGAAAATTGACTTGGGCCATTTTTCCAGCACCAGGACTTACAAAAACATATTTTATAAGTACTTGCCTTATACCTACAGGAACCCCACTCCATGTGCAAGTAGGAGAGACTTTAGGGGTTCTGAATCTGTAGAAATATTGCAGATTTTCCCTTTACTGTGCTCCTAGCATCAAAGTCGAATTTGAGCAGCACTTTACAACAATGTGGGGAGTGAAATGTGAGATTTCACTTTACCCAAGCATATAAAAACTCATTTCATACGGGTGTACCTTATAAAATGGGATAACTGACCCCCCACCCCTGGGATACCTAGGATGGACCCTAGGGGTTCCTAATATGCCAAAACATTGTAGGCTATCCATTTTTAAGTGCCCCTACCACCAAAGTTGAGTTTGGGCACAATTTACTTTTTTAAACCAGTCCTGGCACACAGGGCTGTTTTTAAACTGATCTCAGACTTCAGCAGTGCACACATGCAAGTGCAGAAAAAGCTGCTGGCCTCTAAACTGCCATGCCCCAGAGTACTGGGGACTTCTAGGTAGTTTCAATCCCCTGCCCTATTATATACTAGGGGCTTATGGGGTAGGTCATACCCCACCATACCATAGTGTACCCTAGTGTATGTAGGTGTTTTTACTGTATTCTAATGTGTCTCTTTCAGCATAGCACTGGCCCTGGGCATGGTTAGGCAGGGCCCAGTCAGTCAAAATCAGTTACCACCAGTATCAGTCAGCAAAAAGTTGGGGGGTGCCCAGGGCACAGGATGACTTGGCAACAATGACCATAGGTAGAGATTTGTGCTTTTAGGTGCTATTGAAATTCAATGGTTCTGCTTGTTGAATTTTTCTTGTGCCGTGTTTTCACTTTTTCCTGTTTGAGTGCTGAATAAACACTTTAGACATTGCCACTAAGTTAAGCCTGACTGCTTTGGTGCCAAGCTACCAGAGGGTAAAGCACAAGTTAATTTAGTGACTTTTGTGGTTCACCCTAACAAGGATTGCGGTTGTTACTTGATCAGGGTTTCCACCCCTTGAAATGAAATGGCCTCATTTCCACACCCACAAATTAACTTTTTATTATATAGTTTCATGAAGGTAATAATGTGGTTAATATCAATTTAGGCAGGGCCGTAGCCATGAGAGGGGCACAGGGGCAGGGACCTTCTTTATTTTTTTTGTGTGGGGCCCTCTTTAAAATTTACCGATTTCCTGTTATTTCAGTTCAGCATTAAGACCGAACTAGCAAACTTAATAAAGGGGAATCTCTGTCATTGAGACTGGTTTGAGCCTCCTCACGCTGCTCACAGGTATCTGATACAATCAATTAAAATGTTGCAGTGGGCTCTGTATTTATAACAACCACCTCTGCAACATTTTAAATGCATTTTCACATTCCATTATCTGCTTTACCTGTGCACGTGCAGCATGCATACTATAAGCTGCCCTATGAGCTACATGTTGGGTATGAATCACTGTCTATTTTGCAATTCATGAACTTGTTTTACTCACTTTTACTATGTATGTTGTTTAAACAGGTTTAGTTAATCATGTAAATAAAGTCTTAGGGCCTCATTACTATGGCAGTGGGACAGCCACCGACAGTCCGTAGGTGGCAGTCCCACCGTCATCGGACCCTGCATGACCGCCTGCCACATTATGATAGCGGGCGGATGGAGGGCGGGTGGAGAGACCAACCATGACACATCCGACTGGCTCAAGGAGCCCGTTGGTGCGTCGGAGGGACTGCAAAACCTAGAAAAGGGGCACAGCCGTAGGGATTACAATGTCCCTTTCTGCATGCCGTTTCATGGAGGTTAACCCGGCATGAAAAGGCAGGTGGAAAGTGACTTGGGGGCCTGTAGCGGACCCCCCTTCCCACCTGGCCCTCCGATATGGGCCCTGAGTGGGCACCTATGGCGCTCCCCTACATATCCCTGCACCATGGGGCAGGCACATAGTGCAGGGTTATGTGCAATGTGTTTACTTTGGACTGCAGCATGTGCTGCAGCCCGCAGCACACACCACAATACAAAATAGACAGATTGCGACAGCCTTGACAGCGGTCGCATCCTAATACTGATGGCGGGACCGCCGACAGCTAGTCTGTCGGTCCTGTTCCCGACAGGATGGCGGTCGGACGCTCGTCCGACCACTATCATAATCAGGCCCTTACCTACTTACCATGATCTACATGCCTGCCTGAAGTTGGGGCTCAGTGAAATGAGGAGGAAAGTTGGAGAACTGTGGCAGCTGAAGTTGAAGCCAAATTGGAAGGTGACACTGTGTGCAGCTGTCTGTCTTAGGGTTGAATTGCAAGCCTGTTGGTCTCGCCTGCAGAGATCTCTGTTGGTCCAAACAGAGACTATGAATTAGTTTGCTTTTTGGTTGACCTGAGGGCTAGCGTCGGACTGCTGCAGGTAGGGGTGAGATGCTCACAAACATGGGCCGATATCTTTACTTTCTTTAAAACACCCACAGGTCTTTTGAGGTTTGCAGCTAATTTAAGCAACCCCACTCCCTCTTCAAATTTGAACAAATAATCAGCAGTGTGCTGGGTATCAACACATCAGCTTATTTTGCATGTTTTTAAAATTGTGACTATCCCTAAGTGCAAACATAATGCAATAGATAAATAGGGGCATATCAGCAACAACCAGCGATAATTATCGCTAAGCGCACTTACCGCTAGGATAATTATCACCGGCTAGCGTGGATTTTTATCGCTGAGATAGCGTGCTATTAGCAACGCTTATCTCAAAAGCGATTAAAAATCCTAGCGCTAACTGCCTAACGTGAGCTTATAGCTGGAAACCCGTTAGCGTGACCTTGCTAATTAGGCGATAAAATGATCGCCGCTTTTCGGCCTCCTTGTAACTATGCCCCATAGTTTTTGTGTTGCTATTGTTTGTATATCTTTACGAATTTAAATATAATTTGCTGCAAGTACACAAGAATGAAAACATTCTTCTTGTAAAAGCTGCATAAGAACACTTTTACCCTCAGCAGTGCATAGTAAAATCTCAGAGGTGTTTTGTCTAGTTCTGTTTTACCAGTATTTTCACAATTACTTTAAACTCACTCTTGATGCATCATGTCAATAATTTAATATAGTTTTTATTTCTGGTATTTTCAGATCATTGCCTTTCTTGTGTTTTCTGACAGAAATGATGCAGGTGCTGCAGCGAATCTTATGATTGAAAATATGTATATTTATAATGTGCACAATGTTACGTTGAAATAAAGCACAACTGCAAAATTTGTAGTAGGTAACCATACTTGAATGTTGCAGGCCTACTCATAAATCAAATGCTGGACGAAGTAGGCTTAACTGTTGATCTCATGTTAAATAAGAGACAATGTATTAGCCAAGAGAGGCCTGTTTTTCACATTGAATAGATGTTTATGCAAGATGTTTTTCTTCTCTTTGCTGCAGATGTTGCAATTTAGGAAGCCTACTGCTAGTTAGCGAATAGACTCTTGTTTTGTATTAGACAACTTATAGTGGCGTTACCATCAGGAAGAAACAATAATGACGGGAAAAAAGATTCATGGGAAGAAGTTTGGACCTCAAGAAGTAACGTTCTAACATTTCCTTGAACAAATGTCTGAAAGATTATTATGCCCTGGCGCGAACATTACAAATGAATCTGTTCTCAGGACAGGAGTTTGTTGATATTTTATTGGTGGATGAGGAAGACAAAAGAAAATAATGATGCAACTTCTAATTTTTATATTAGTGCGTGTTCCTAGAGAGGTTTAGGTGTTGCTGGCTTGCAGAGCAGAGTTTAGACCCCAGAACCCATGAGGCAGATCCAACAGGGATTTCCTTTCTCCGACATTCTGACTAGAAACTTGTCTCTGATCTCCGAGAATGCTCTACATGAGAGGTTACCTAGCCTTATTTTATATGCCTGTGAATTATGACTGAGATTACATTTCCAATCTGATTTTCAAAAGCTTTATTTAATTTAAGATGAATGTCTATTAAATAAATAGATGAAAACCTAAAAATATTTGAAGCTAAAACCCTTTAACTCACAATAACTCTCATTATTTACTCAACAATAAATCTTTAATGATGTATTGTTTATGTTGATGATTGCTAATCACTTCTATTTGTCGACCTTCAAAGTTCCATATCACAAGATTGCTCCCAAAGATTGATATACAGGATACCCAGCTCCGTTTGAGTTGTACAGCTGATTTAAGTTACCCCCATCTAATTTAAACATAAATAATCAGCAGTGTGCTGGGTATCAACACACCAGTTCATTTTGCAAATTGTTGACTATGTCTAAGGGCTAACATAATCCCATGGAAATATTGTTTTTCTGTTGCTATTGTTTATATACCTTAATGGATTTAAATATTGTTTGCTGCAAGGATACAAGAATGAAAATATTCTTCTTTGAAAAACAGAATAAGAAATATTTTTCTCCTCAGCAGTCCATAGTAAAAAACTCAGAGGTGTTTTGCCTAGTTCTATTTTACCAGAATTTCCACATTTACTTAAAACGTATTCCTGGTGGATCATGTCAACAATTTAATATAGATTTTATCACTGGATTTTTTTAGATCATTGCCTTTCTCGTGTTAACTGACAGAAATGATGCTGGTGATGTTGGTTTAAAAAAATATGATTTGTCATTCTTTGTTCTGAAGAAACTTTAACTACACTATTACTGTCACGAAGCTTGAGAATGGTTATGTTCTGAAAAATTTCATTGATAGCAAACTGTATTACAGTCTTGGCATGTATCAGATAAACAGTTTCATTTAATGTGGAAATGCTGAAAAGATAGGTCATCAAGTTATACAATCATTCTGACATCCTTTTGAGACCCCCAAGTCATAAGTGAAAATCTTGCATAAAAACTCAGCCTTCCATCTTTATTAGCTCAGTAAGTTGAGTTTTTACAACTTTATTTAAGAATAGTTGTGAAAAAACGTACGTCTCTATTCACCACTGGGACACCTCACCCTGTCTCCTGGAATTCCCCAGCCCTGTCACTCAAACTCCAGACAGGGAATACACAGCCTAGTAGAGGCAGGTTTGAATGGTTAGACAAGAAAATACCTACTTTCTAAAAGTGGTATTTTCAACCACAGAATGTTAAAACCAACTTCACTAAAAGATGTATTTTATCATTCTGAGTGAGTTCAGGCATGCTAAATTCGAATTTCTACCATGTTCCCCGAGTCAGTAAAGATTATACGATGTAATAACCAAACTGCCCATTCTGGCCTATGGAGAACAGGTAGCTTTGCAATAGTGAAAAACGAAAATAGCTGTAATTCACTATTAGAACATGCCACACACACCAGGGCATGTCCTACCTTATCCTTACAATGCTCCCTGTCCTTGGGCCTACCATAGGGGTGTCTGATATGAAGAAAAGGGAAGGTTTAGGGACTGGCACTTGCCCAGTCAGCATGACAGTACCAGACTGCACGCAGGCGCTGCAATGGTAGACCTTAGACACTTTTTTACAGGCTGCTTCTGTGGGTGGCACAACCTGTGCTGCAAGCCCACCAGCAGTATTTGGATTTGCAAGCCCTGGGCACTCTACTAGGGTCTGACATGTAAACCAAACCAACCAATCATGGAATCACAAATCATACAACAATTTACAGTAGGGAACACTTGCACTGTGGCACTGGACAGCAGTGACACAGTGCCCTGAGCAACGAACACCAGCAAAAACATATGAGGCAACAGCAAAAAATGGAAGGGAGACCCACGCCAATGTGCCAGGTCTAACACTCGGTAAGAAATATTAGATAGATTTCAAGCCTGGGCAGACAGTCGGAATATACTAACAGAGGATCAGGCTGGGGTTAGAGCTCGGGTTGAGGCTATCGACCCGGCAGTACTCCTGTATAGGATCTCGTACAAATACACAATCAAAAGGAAATCTCCATTATATCTAACCATCATTGACAATGATAATAAAAATACAAAAATACAATCCCAACCAAAGGTCCTGCAAAGCATTATGGGACAAGATTAGCAGTGGGCAGTGAATATTATAGTATCCAATAGAGTACTTCTGGAATCAAGAGGAACCTTTGCATAGGAGAAGACCAGGAGAAGCCTAGGAGAATTACTGCCCTTCCTGCGTGTCTGGGGCTGGCCTGCAGTTGCTGATGCCTGTGGTGGATGGGCGTGGGTTGTGTGTATGGCCGGCCCTCGAAGGAGCGGCTGGTAAAATCGTGCCTGCGAGACACTAGAACGTGTCCAGCAGGACACTGCAGGTGTGATTCAGGGCAGATATTTATTTCCCAGGACTTTCAAAGAAAGTAGGCATTTTCTTGTTTAACCATTCTGTGTGCCTCTGCCTGTTTGTGCATTGACTGTCTGGTTTTAGAGTGACAGAGGCTGGGGAGGTGCATTCTCTCAGACAGCCACCGGGGGTGGTTGATGTGTGTCCTGCTTTTCCTGAATGAGTCAGGGCTGGGCTGAATATACCTGGGCTGCATTTAGAGTAGGGGGAGGAGTTCTCATTAGCACCTGAATAGGACGGTTCTACATTTAGAGTGGTGGGAGGAGATTTCCCTTCCACCTGAATAGGGCCTGTCTGCCTTCCACAATTCTGTCTCCACCTCCTGCCGGGCAGCTGCACCAGAGAGGACAGAACTAGTTTGGACTGGGCTCAGAGACCCTTGCACAAAGAGAACAAAGGCCCCTGAACTTTAGAGTACTTCTGGAATCAAGAGGAACCTTTTCTTAGGAGAAGACCTGGAGAAGCTGAGGAGAAGTACTGCCCTTCCTGCGTGTCTGGTGTTGGCCTGCAGTTGCTGTTTTCTGCCAAGGAAAGGAGAAGGACTTTGCTGTGTGCTGTGTCCTCTGTTTGTGGAAAGTCTCCAAGGGCTTGAGTAGAGCTTGCCTCTGTTTTAAAGTCTCAGGAACACAACAACTTTACCCCCAGCTCCCTTGAACTTCCTTGCTGGGAGTTCTGAACTGCCAAGAGGTGCCTGTGACTGTCTTGGGTCTCTGGAGGTTGTTTCTGCTGTTGTGAGCTGGAAATGCAACGACAAGGAAATCGATACATCTCTTTTCTTGAGACAGTTTTTCCAACACAAAGCCGTGGTGCAAGCAGAATCTCCCAGCATTGCCGCGCCACTGCAGAAACCAGGGAGGGATTGCGGCTGAAAAGGTCGACCCAGCGCTGCTCGCTGCTGCCGCATCGTTCTCCTACGCAGCCCGGATTTCCACGCATCGTCCCTATGTGGCAAGTTTTCCCCGACACATTACCCGCCAATCTGTGTCATCTCAGAATCGACGCATCGCTTTATCCCACAGACCGGACCCGACACATCGCTCCCCTGAACTGTCACATCGCATCCAGAAAGGTCTCAGGAATGACGCATCTCTTTGTTTTTCAACGCTTCTCATCGCTGTGGCTGTTTGGCTTGGTGAATTTTGTCGCAACAACAGGTACTTTGCAAGAAATCACACATCCATAGTTTTCTATAGACCCAGTTGCTAAAACCGTTTGAAAGTAATTTTTCTAAATACTTATATTTTGGAATTTTGGTCTTGTTAAGTTTAGATAAAGAGACTTTATTTTCTAAACCGGTGTGGTGTCCATTTGTGGTGTTATCACTTTTCTACTGTGAGTGTACAAATGCTTTACACATTGCCTTTGGAATAAGCCTGTCTGCTCGTGACAAGCTAGGAAGGGGGTGAGCAGGGGTTATCTCAAGTGTGTATCCCCCTTACCCTGACTAGAAGCAAGGGTCCCTATTTGGACAAAGGTACCTCCCTCTGCCAACTAAAGACCCCCATTTCTAACACAAGTAGACTGGTTTTTATTATTAATTCACTATTCAAGAAAAGCAGACAGACAGCAATTGGCGGAAGGGTTAACAGCGGGCTTCCCCATTCCTTACAAAGGACCTGTGGCCCGGCTGGATAGCCGCAACTTAAAATCGATATGGGACAACCCAAAGGCGGCTAGACAGAAGGTGGCCAAGGAGGTCCAGTTGGGTAGAGTAGCCGGCCCTTTTCTGTCCCCCCACTACCAAACATGACAGATTCACCGTTGGGCGAAGTACCTAAGAAAGAAGCAGGGTAATTTAGGTTGATATACCACCTGTCACACCCACATGGGGACTCCATCAATGACTGGTTGGAGCAGGGAAGCTGCTTGGTCCTTAGACGATGCGGTATACTTGATCAAGCAGGGAAAGGGACACTATTGGCCAAAACAGACATAGATTCAGCTTTGCACTTATTGCCGGTGCACCCGTACAGCTACCACCTCCTCAGGTTTCAACTGGGCGGGGAATATTACTATGACAAATGCTTGCTCATTGGCTGTTCAATTTCCTGCTCGTATTTTGAATCCTTCAGTCGTTTTCTGGAATGGGAACTCGGGACATGCCACCCCGCAGGGGGAAGGGCCCACTACTTAGATGACTTCCTGTTCATTGGTAGGGCTGGAACAGGTGAATGTGCTGACCACCTCCACCTGTTTGTGGGCCTGGCGCAGGAGTTGGGAGTCCTGCTTGCACAAGACAAACCTGAGGGCCCAACAACCAAGCAATCTTTCCTCGAGATAGAACTAGATTCAGTGGCTTGGATGTGCAAGCTTCCACAAGAGAAGGTGGATGAGCTGCGCCGAATCATACGGCGCCTACGGCAGCAAAGGAAGGCGACACTAAGCGAGATACAGCAGCTGATGGGGAAACTGAACTTCGCTACGAGAGCGGTCATCGCGGAGTGCCCCTTTGCCAGACACCTGGCCTGGCTGACAAGGGGCATGTCACAAAAATACCACAGGGTTTGCCTCATGCAAGGGGCGTGGTAGGACCTGGGGCAATGGGGCAAATTCTTGGCCAAATTTAATGGTGTCCTCATGTGGCGTGAACTGTGGATGCATGCTGACCAGTTAGAATTTACACTTATTCAGCAGGGGGCTATGGATTTGTGGCCATCCTGGGATCGTCATGGGCAGCTGCACAATGGCCAGACAGCTGGCAGCAATACAGCACCATGGGCAACATCACCTTGCTTGAACTGTTCCCCATTGTAGTAGCATTCGTATTATGGGGCCATAAACTGGCTAACAGACAGATAATCTGTGGTCAGACAACCACGCAGTGGTGCAAGCGATAAACTTAGGGACAGCAAAATGCCCGGCTGTGGTCAACCTACTGGGTAACTAGATGACTGCCAATTGAAAGCAAACATAGCTATTAGGGCAAAGCGCATTGTGGGAGTGGACAACTTAATAGCAGATGCCATTTCTCATTTTCAGTGAGGCAAGTTTAGGGAGTTCGCCCCGTTTGCGGACCAGGCTATGACACCAGTACCAGAAGAACTGTGTGAGTTGGTGGACCAGGAATGAGAGAATTGTTGGACAACGCACTGGCCCCCAAGGCAGAGAACTGCTATCGTAAGTGCTGGGCAACCTTTTCTGACATAACAGGCACCAGGGAGGAGCAGATGGTAGGGCAGGAGGAAGTGACAGCTTTTTCAGAATGGGTATTCCAGAACGGGAAGAGCAAATCATGGGCACAAGCACACCTGAGCGCAGTGGCTTACTACTCCAAACTGGCATCCTTTTTATGCAGAATGGCCATAAAAGCCTGGGGCAGATTACAGGCCAGTGATGGGGACAGGCAATGGCTCATTGATTTTGCGGCCCTAAAACAGGCAATCTGCACATTCTATGTGCAGATTGCCTGTCTGAAATGTCTGAAAGATTATTATGCCCTGGCGCGAACATTACAAATGAATCTGTTCTCAGGACAGGAGTTTGTTGATATTTTATTGGTGGATGAGGAAGACAAAAGAAAATAATGATGCAACTTCTAATTTTTATATTAGTGCGTGTTCCTAGAGAGGTTTAGGTGTTGCTGGCTTGCAGAGCAGAGTTTAGACCCCAGAACCCATGAGGCAGATCCAACAGGGATTTCCTTTCTCCGACATTCTGACTAGAAACTTGTCTCTGATCTCCGAGAATGCTCTACATGAGAGGTTACCTAGCCTTATTTTATATGCCTGTGAATTATGACTGAGATTACATTTCCAATCTGATTTTCAAAAGCTTTATTTAATTTAAGATGAATGTCTATTAAATAAATAGATGAAAACCTAAAAATATTTGAAGCTAAAACCCTTTAACTCACAATAACTCTCATTATTTACTCAACAATAAATCTTTAATGATGTATTGTTTATGTTGATGATTGCTAATCACTTCTATTTGTCGACCTTCAAAGTTCCATATCACAAGATTGCTCCCAAAGATTGATATACAGGATACCCAGCTCCGTTTGAGTTGTACAGCTGATTTAAGTTACCCCCATCTAATTTAAACATAAATAATCAGCAGTGTGCTGGGTATCAACACACCAGTTCATTTTGCAAATTGTTGACTATGTCTAAGGGCTAACATAATCCCATGGAAATATTGTTTTTCTGTTGCTATTGTTTATATACCTTAATGGATTTAAATATTGTTTGCTGCAAGGATACAAGAATGAAAATATTCTTCTTTGAAAAACAGAATAAGAAATATTTTTCTCCTCAGCAGTCCATAGTAAAAAACTCAGAGGTGTTTTGCCTAGTTCTATTTTACCAGAATTTCCACATTTACTTAAAACGTATTCCTGGTGGATCATGTCAACAATTTAATATAGATTTTATCACTGGATTTTTTTAGATCATTGCCTTTCTCGTGTTAACTGACAGAAATGATGCTGGTGATGTTGGTTTAAAAAAATATGATTTGTCATTCTTTGTTCTGAAGAAACTTTAACTACACTATTACTGTCACGAAGCTTGAGAATGGTTATGTTCTGAAAAATTTCATTGATAGCAAACTGTATTACAGTCTTGGCATGTATCAGATAAACAGTTTCATTTAATGTGGAAATGCTGAAAAGATAGGTCATCAAGTTATACAATCATTCTGACATCCTTTTGAGACCCCCAAGTCATAAGTGAAAATCTTGCATAAAAACTCAGCCTTCCATCTTTATTAGCTCAGTAAGTTGAGTTTTTACAACTTTATTTAAGAATAGTTGTGAAAAAACGTACGTCTCTATTCACCACTGGGACACCTCACCCTGTCTCCTGGAATTCCCCAGCCCTGTCACTCAAACTCCAGACAGGGAATACACAGCCTAGTAGAGGCAGGTTTGAATGGTTAGACAAGAAAATACCTACTTTCTAAAAGTGGTATTTTCAACCACAGAATGTTAAAACCAACTTCACTAAAAGATGTATTTTATCATTCTGAGTGAGTTCAGGCATGCTAAATTCGAATTTCTACCATGTTCCCCGAGTCAGTAAAGATTATACGATGTAATAACCAAACTGCCCATTCTGGCCTATGGAGAACAGGTAGCTTTGCAATAGTGAAAAACGAAAATAGCTGTAATTCACTATTAGAACATGCCACACACACCAGGGCATGTCCTACCTTATCCTTACAATGCTCCCTGTCCTTGGGCCTACCATAGGGGTGTCTGATATGAAGAAAAGGGAAGGTTTAGGGACTGGCACTTGCCCAGTCAGCATGACAGTACCAGACTGCACGCAGGCGCTGCAATGGTAGACCTTAGACACTTTTTTACAGGCTGCTTCTGTGGGTGGCACAACCTGTGCTGCAAGCCCACCAGCAGTATTTGGATTTGCAAGCCCTGGGCACTCTACTAGGGTCTGACATGTAAACCAAACCAACCAATCATGGAATCACAAATCATACAACAATTTACAGTAGGGAACACTTGCACTGTGGCACTGGACAGCAGTGACACAGTGCCCTGAGCAACGAACACCAGCAAAAACATATGAGGCAACAGCAAAAAATGGAAGGGAGACCCACGCCAATGTGCCAGGTCTAACACTCGGTAAGAAATATTAGATAGATTTCAAGCCTGGGCAGACAGTCGGAATATACTAACAGAGGATCAGGCTGGGGTTAGAGCTCGGGTTGAGGCTATCGACCCGGCAGTACTCCTGTATAGGATCTCGTACAAATACACAATCAAAAGGAAATCTCCATTATATCTAACCATCATTGACAATGATAATAAAAATACAAAAATACAATCCCAACCAAAGGTCCTGCAAAGCATTATGGGACAAGATTAGCAGTGGGCAGTGAATATTATAGTATCCAATAGAGTACTTCTGGAATCAAGAGGAACCTTTGCATAGGAGAAGACCAGGAGAAGCCTAGGAGAATTACTGCCCTTCCTGCGTGTCTGGGGCTGGCCTGCAGTTGCTGATGCCTGTGGTGGATGGGCGTGGGTTGTGTGTATGGCCGGCCCTCGAAGGAGCGGCTGGTAAAATCGTGCCTGCGAGACACTAGAACGTGTCCAGCAGGACACTGCAGGTGTGATTCAGGGCAGATATTTATTTCCCAGGACTTTCAAAGAAAGTAGGCATTTTCTTGTTTAACCATTCTGTGTGCCTCTGCCTGTTTGTGCATTGACTGTCTGGTTTTAGAGTGACAGAGGCTGGGGAGGTGCATTCTCTCAGACAGCCACCGGGGGTGGTTGATGTGTGTCCTGCTTTTCCTGAATGAGTCAGGGCTGGGCTGAATATACCTGGGCTGCATTTAGAGTAGGGGGAGGAGTTCTCATTAGCACCTGAATAGGACGGTTCTACATTTAGAGTGGTGGGAGGAGATTTCCCTTCCACCTGAATAGGGCCTGTCTGCCTTCCACAATTCTGTCTCCACCTCCTGCCGGGCAGCTGCACCAGAGAGGACAGAACTAGTTTGGACTGGGCTCAGAGACCCTTGCACAAAGAGAACAAAGGCCCCTGAACTTTAGAGTACTTCTGGAATCAAGAGGAACCTTTTCTTAGGAGAAGACCTGGAGAAGCTGAGGAGAAGTACTGCCCTTCCTGCGTGTCTGGTGTTGGCCTGCAGTTGCTGTTTTCTGCCAAGGAAAGGAGAAGGACTTTGCTGTGTGCTGTGTCCTCTGTTTGTGGAAAGTCTCCAAGGGCTTGAGTAGAGCTTGCCTCTGTTTTAAAGTCTCAGGAACACAACAACTTTACCCCCAGCTCCCTTGAACTTCCTTGCTGGGAGTTCTGAACTGCCAAGAGGTGCCTGTGACTGTCTTGGGTCTCTGGAGGTTGTTTCTGCTGTTGTGAGCTGGAAATGCAACGACAAGGAAATCGATACATCTCTTTTCTTGAGACAGTTTTTCCAACACAAAGCCGTGGTGCAAGCAGAATCTCCCAGCATTGCCGCGCCACTGCAGAAACCAGGGAGGGATTGCGGCTGAAAAGGTCGACCCAGCGCTGCTCGCTGCTGCCGCATCGTTCTCCTACGCAGCCCGGATTTCCACGCATCGTCCCTATGTGGCAAGTTTTCCCCGACACATTACCCGCCAATCTGTGTCATCTCAGAATCGACGCATCGCTTTATCCCACAGACCGGACCCGACACATCGCTCCCCTGAACTGTCACATCGCATCCAGAAAGGTCTCAGGAATGACGCATCTCTTTGTTTTTCAACGCTTCTCATCGCTGTGGCTGTTTGGCTTGGTGAATTTTGTCGCAACAACAGGTACTTTGCAAGAAATCACACATCCATAGTTTTCTATAGACCCAGTTGCTAAAACCGTTTGAAAGTAATTTTTCTAAATACTTATATTTTGGAATTTTGGTCTTGTTAAGTTTAGATAAAGAGACTTTATTTTCTAAACCGGTGTGGTGTCCATTTGTGGTGTTATCACTTTTCTACTGTGAGTGTACAAATGCTTTACACATTGCCTTTGGAATAAGCCTGTCTGCTCGTGCCAAGCTAGGAAGGGGGTGAGCAGGGGTTATCTCAAGTGTGTATCCCCCTTACCCTGACTAGAAGCAAGGGTCCCTATTTGGACAAAGGTACCTCCCTCTGCCAACTAAAGACCCCCCATTTCTAACACAAGTAGACTATTTTTTATTATTAATTCACTATTCAAGAACAGCAGACAGACAGCAATTGGCGGAAGGGTTAACAGCGGGCTTCCCCATTCCTTACAAAGGACCTGTGGCCCAGCACGATAGCCGCAACTTAAAATCGATATGGGACAACCCAAAGGCGGCTAGACAGAAGGTGGCCAAGGAGGTCCAGATGGGTAGAGTAGCCGGCCCTTTTCTGTCCCCCCACTACCAAACATGACAGATTCACCGTTGGGCGAAGTACCTAAGAAAGAAGCAGGGTAATTTAGGTTGATATACCACCTGTCACACCCACATGGGGACTCCATCAATGACTGGTTGGAGCAGGGAAGCTGCTTGGTCCTTAGACGATGCGGTATACTTGATCAAGCAGGGAAAGGGACACTATTGGCCAAAACAGACATAGATTCAGCTTTGCACTTATTGCCGGTGCACCCGTACAGCTACCACCTCCTCAGGTTTCAACTGGGCGGGGAATATTACTATGACAAATGCTTGCTCATTGGCTGTTCAATTTCCTGCTCGTATTTTGAATCCTTCAGTCGTTTTCTGGAATGGGAACTCGGGACATGCCACCCCGCAGGGGGAAGGGCCCACTACTTAGATGACTTCCTGTTCATTGGTAGGGCTGGAACAGGTGAATGTGCTGACCACCTCCACCTGTTTGTGGGCCTGGCGCAGGAGTTGGGAGTCCTGCTTGCACAAGACAAACCTGAGGGCCCAACAACCAAGCAATCTTTCCTCGAGATAGAACTAGATTCAGTGGCTTGGATGTGCAAGCTTCCACAAGAGAAGGTGGATGAGCTGCGCCGAATCATACGGCGCCTACGGCAGCAAAGGAAGGCGACACTAAGCGAGATACAGCAGCTGATGGGGAAACTGAACTTCGCTACGAGAGCGGTCATCGCGGAGTGCCCCTTTGCCAGACACCTGGCCTGGCTGACAAGGGGCATGTCACAAAAATACCACAGGGTTTGCCTCATGCAAGGGGCGTGGTAGGACCTGGGGCAATGGGGCAAATTCTTGGCCAAATTTAATGGTGTCCTCATGTGGCGTGAACTGTGGATGCATGCTGACCAGTTAGAATTTACACTTATTCAGCAGGGGGCTATGGATTTGTGGCCATCCTGGGATCGTCATGGGCAG
Organism: Triturus cristatus; assembly: GCF_964204655.1. Classification (NCBI taxonomy): domain Eukaryota; kingdom Metazoa; phylum Chordata; class Amphibia; order Caudata; family Salamandridae; genus Triturus; species Triturus cristatus. The sequence goes on along the minus strand of NC_140582.1, from coordinate 1,098,599,971 downwards.
CTGCACAATGGCCAGACAGCTGGCAGCAATACAGCACCATGGGCAACATCACCTTGCTTGAACTGTTCCCCATTGTAGTAGCATTCGTATTATGGGGCCATAAACTGGCTAACAGACAGATAATCTGTGGTCAGACAACCACGCAGTGGTGCAAGCGATAAACTTAGGGACAGCAAAATGCCCGGCTGTGGTCAACCTACTGGGTAACTAGATGACTGCCAATTGAAAGCAAACATAGCTATTAGGGCAAAGCGCATTGTGGGAGTGGACAACTTAATAGCAGATGCCATTTCTCATTTTCAGTGAGGCAAGTTTAGGGAGTTCGCCCCGTTTGCGGACCAGGCTATGACACCAGTACCAGAAGAACTGTGTGAGTTGGTGGACCAGGAATGAGAGAATTGTTGGACAACGCACTGGCCCCCAAGGCAGAGAACTGCTATCGTAAGTGCTGGGCAACCTTTTCTGACATAACAGGCACCAGGGAGGAGCAGATGGTAGGGCAGGAGGAAGTGACAGCTTTTTCAGAATGGGTATTCCAGAACGGGAAGAGCAAATCATGGGCACAAGCACACCTGAGCGCAGTGGCTTACTACTCCAAACTGGCATCCTTTTTATGCAGAATGGCCATAAAAGCCTGGGGCAGATTACAGGCCAGTGATGGGGACAGGCAATGGCTCATTGATTTTGCGGCCCTAAAACAGGCAATCTGCACATTCTATGAGGTATGAGGTATGCAACGGGGAACAGGAAACAAAGCTATTCAGGGCAGCGGTCACACTAGTGTTCTTCAGGGCATATAGGATCAGCGAGATAGTGGCCCCTGCAAAAGGGAACCCAGGGAAGGCATGCATACACAGAGCAGACGTAAACATGGGAACAGGGCATATGATAATCTACCCACATCGGTCAAAGACGGACCAGGCGGGCAAAGGGAAGTTTACTATGACCAATTGTATCATGGACCAGACTTGCTGTCCAGTGTGCCTCGTCCGAGATTATATGCCACAGGAAGGGCCGACATTGGGGCCGCTATTTATACGGAAGAAAGGGTCATTCTTAAGCCCGTTTCAGTTCATAGCAATAATGTGAAAAACACTGGAACGGGCTGGGCTCCCACTGAGGGAATTCGGGTCACACTCGTTCCGCATAGGGGCAAATACCAAGGCGGCAGACCTGGTATTGAGCGCGGATCGGATCAAAGCAATAGGGCGCTGGGCATCAGGCGCCTTCACATGTTACATACACGCCTCAGGATACTGAGTCTGGTTTCTAACCCTACCACTGTCTAGGTCTGTGGGAGAGGCTCAAGCAACTTTGGATGGTGGGGTAGTCCAACATAACGGGGGCACAGCAGAATCAGGCTCCAGAACACAGAAAGTATCTGTCTGGGGCAATCGGGGATGAAGTGGGACCAGCTCCTCCTCGCAGTACAAAGTGCACTGGGGCAAGGTGGCAGGCCAGACGCAGTAGTGGTCCACCTGGGGGGTAACGATATGGCAGCCATAGGGAGGAGAGGCCTCTTTGCGAAAATGTTCACAGGCCTTGCAGCTCTAGCGAAGTTAGTCCGCCGGCAGTGATCATTTTTTCAGAAATAATAGTCTGCAAGGCGTGGAGGGGGGCCCTAGACCAGGGAGCATTTGAAAAATCTAGATGCAAGCTAAACATTACCATGGCAAAGATATGCAGGGCCAATTACTGGTGTTTAGTAAGGCATGGCTTCATTAACCTGATATCCCCGGGCTATCACTTGGAAGATGGGGTACACATGACATGGGTGGGCATGGACATGTTCGTACTTAACATTGTGGGGGTCCTAGAACAACTGGGTTTCTCTTAAATCAAAAACGGGCAAGGAGGGAAAGGGGGAGCTTCATCCGATCGACGAACTGTAGGTAGCATGGCAGAAGAAACCCAGAAAAAGTACACAAAAGAGGGAAATTACTAGAGGTAGATGGGCGACTCACACAGTGTCCTTGGGATGCCTCATGGCAGGGACACTGAGTGAGCGAATGACAGCACACAGCCACAGGCAGAATAGATGAGATGCTCGCGCAGGGTCCTTGGGATGCCACACAGCAGGGGCACTGAGGAGAAGGCAAGCAGCCAACAAGGGTGCAGGGAAAGTAGAACAGCACTTGCAGCCCAGGCTGCTACTAACGGATACCCAACTAAGTCCATAGTAAGGGAAGCCTGGAATGCAAACACAGAGGCCTGGCAAAAGGGGCATCTCGAGCAAAGACTGTGCTGTCAGGAAGTGAACAACTACGAGAATGTTACAAGGACAATGCAAGATGTACAGCAACATGGATGTTTATGAATGAACAAAACAAAATTGCAAAATGTGCAAACCATGTTATGTTAGAATAAACTGCGGCCTTTTTTATGCACCATACCATATTGTCACTGGAATGATAAAAGGGAAAAGGGACGCATTTTTTGGGCGCTGAGAGGGGGAGCAAGGCTTGGCCCTTGTAGGGGTTGTATTTCATGTTCAAGTAACACTTGCAAAGTATTGAGAAAGAAAAGGCCTGGTGTTCCATTCACTTGTAAAACCTAAACATTATGGGCAATTGTTTCCAGAAATGTGGAGTCTTTAGAAATGTATCACACAGTCCCCTATGTCACTGCCCCCACAATTCGCACTATTTAATGGTAATATACACCACTGACAATCATTTTCAAAGAGTGACTGAGTTTGGTAAATTACACTTACTGTGATAATACTTATCCGTTGGTGTAGTGCATTTGAATGTGATGCCCTAATAATTTAAGTGACAGCAGAGTCTGTATAAACCCCGAGGCAAAGGTTGCCTTATTTCAGCCCAGGAATCCTAGCACATGACGATGTGGAGAAAAGATTTAGACACATTCTGCTTCCGACACCACACTGAACCCTAGTGAACCTCAAACAGGCGAACACGTGCTTGCACTGCCCTTTCTCCTTCCCCTGGACAGTGATGTCCACTCACTCATGTGAAATCACCTCATACTGGGTATTAGTGCCACCATGCTACTAGTGCAGACATCACTGGTGAGTGGAAGAGGAGACACAGTACAAGCATATGAAAAGGGGACATTTTATATTATAAAATGTATTAAATTCCAAATAGAAGCATTGATGGGGAAAGCCTGTAAAATTAACCTGACATACACATAGCGAGGGAAGGCAAGAATCTATCCTGTGTAATAATTCTCTTCCCTCTTACAGAACAGGGGCTGCACCGAGATACTTGGAATTCAATGCGATGTGTTGTGTTTATGTATTTGTCTAAATACTTCTGACGGTATGATTCCATGTGGCCAGTTACATCTGGACCCAGATCCTGGCACATGCATTACTGGGGGTTTACTAAATCGGTGCGGAGAACAAACCAGGAAATGTATTGTTGACTGTCCTATGTTCTTGTGGATTCATCTCTACGCCACAAAGGTTTTCTAAAAGACGTGGCATCAGAATATAACATTATTCGAAGCCATGAAGGATTAGTAGTGTATGGTTGTGATCTCAGGGGGCTCTGGATTACAATCAGCTGCTGCACGTGCAGCTCCTTCGAGGCTCTCTTATGTGCAACAAAGAGGCGGAGGATTGAGGTACAACACCTGGTTCTGCGTCTTCGGATCTTCTGAAAAGGGGCATCATTAAAAGACCCACACACATGAGGGCGACTGCATGAGAGGCGTCATCTCAGGAGGCGGAGCACTGAGTGGGCTGCAACCCCACCACGAATCCGAGCATCCATCCGGCAGAGGCAAGATGGAAACCTGCAGACCAGATTTGCATGCAGGGTGTTGGTGTTTTTGCAAAGCTCCATCTGGGGCTTTCCATAGTGTTCTGTCTGGTTATAAATGGGTTTGCAGGGAATTCATCAGAAGTTAGAGAGCGGCTGTTGTAGAGCAATGAAGATGGAGTTAGCAGCTCAGTTCTGGATATTTCTGTTCTGGCTTCATGGTAAGAGCAGTGACTGCTAAGCTGTTAAATATTTGTCTGAGATTTGTATGTGTTTCATTTTAAAATACAAAATATATCAGTGTTTAATATTTTTCTAAAGGTTTCATACTCTGTAAATGGTACTGGCTGTTTATTGACGTCATTAATTCCACTATTCTTTGATGTCATTAATTACCTTTCTGTCTTCAGAGTCCAGAGGGCAGATTGTGCTGACACAGACCCCAGAAGTCCTCGCGGTGACCCTGGGAGAAACCATCTCACTCAGATGTCAGTCCAGTTCATCCATCAGCAGTAGTTTACACTGGTACCAGCAGAAGCGCGGAGAAGCCCCCAAGCTTCTAATTTATGAGGCCACCGGTCGCCAGCCCGGGGTCTCGGACCGCTTCAGCGGCAGCGGGTCCGGCTCTGACTACACCCTCAGCATCAGCAGAGCCGAGGCCGGCGACGCTGGGTATTATTACTGTCAGCAGGGAGATATTTCTGTGCGAATCGTACTTGCGAGTTTGTAAGGTGTTTTTCCCGGGTACGAGTCGGACGGAAAAAACGCTCAGTACGAACATTCGTACCCGTGTTTTACCGGATCGGAATCGGCACCTATATGTTGAAGTCGTATTGAGTTTTATGTTGTCTGCACGACTTCTGGGATGTAGGAAGTCGGGAATTGGTAACAGTTCCGTAGCAGAGCAGAGGTAAGCGCTGCTCTCGGGAAAGACACAGAGGCGAGCAAAAACTGCCGCTTTCTCTTTCTGCCCTCAACTCTTTGACAACCATCACTGCTGCTGTGCAGGACCCGTGACATTCAGTGAACACCTGGGCAGACGGGGCATGACTCTTCACTCATTGAAGGAAGCTACTTCATGAGTTAGGATTTAGCGTGTAATATTTAGCTGCAGAAAGGTCGTTTCATTTCAAATTAGTATTGTGTTGTCAACTGAGTTCTCCGAGTAGATTTTTTACTGCAAGCTTTCCACCCCCTGGCATGCTTTCCACCCCCTGGCATGCTTTCCAGCATGCTTTCCACCCGCTGGCATGCTTTCCACCCCCTGGCATGCTTTCCCCACCCGCTGGCATGCTTTCCACCCATGCTTTCCACCCGCTGGCATGCTTTCCAGCATGCTTTCCATCCGCTGGCATGCTTTCCACACCCTGGCATGCTTTCCACCCCTGTTGGGCTCAAAAATGTCCGTGCTCTTCAAAGAACCATAGCAAACATTAATTGTTTTATCAAACTTGGTATGTCGCTTATGAAGTGCCAACATAACCCCATTTAGCGCACCAGAGCACATTAAAACACAGATAAAACAGACAATTAGGACACGTGGCGGCAAAGCTAATAGGTCTCCATTGGAACTGAATTTGAGAGCCAGACCTATCAACTTTGGCAAAGCTTGTTCATATTGTACACTCTGGCCCAACAAGGACAATCTTCTGCTTTGCACCTGCCAACAATACATGATTAAAATACACAGGGATCCCTGGTCACAATTTGTTATTCTCGAGCCCTTGGAGCTTTGAAAATGTGCAGGGAGCACTTTCCTTGCTACAATATCTTGCAGGTAAGTACTCATCTGTTGCTGCTCCATGGAGAGGTAAGAAGGCCGGGGCATTTAACTAGGCATGGTACACATCATGCATGCATCAAATTTCTTTGCGCGCGCTGAAACGCCAAATGGCGATGCAGCACGAGCAATTAAATTAGTTTTATTTATTCATTTACATTACTCCGGTCGGCCTTGAGCCGGAGTTTACTACCCCCCACCCTGCGCCTCCTCCGCACCGCCCCGCCTCACCGCCCCGCAGCACTCCCTCCAGGAGCCGCTACTGGTTACACTGCACCAGGGATGCGTTCCATAGGTGGAGCATGGGTGTTCCCACATACCCACCAATGGATTTTGGCGCATTCCCAGATTTACTAAAAGTGGTAGACTTAGAAGTGCCTCAAAATGCTACGCCTTCACAGGTTAGGTGTAAGTAGAAGAAATATCTAAATTGCTCCTTGTTCTTTTCTCTTTCTACATGTGCTGCATTCTGCAGCACACCTAGAAAGAAGAAAAAGCCTCAAAGGATTGTTTTCGTCCAGGAAGGTTTCACTTCCTGCACATTAACAATCCTGCCTGCAACATAGGCATCCTTCCACCATGGTGCAAGGATGCCTGCATTGGCGCTAGGGAACCAAAAGTGCATCAGTGCAAGGAGTGGGCAGGAATGCGCCATATCTTGTTTGCTATGGCACATTCCTGTGCTCTCTCTTTCACACAGCATAGCGCAGCAAGGTGGCTTGCTGTTTTGCGATGCATGAAAAAATTATAAATATGGCACAAGTTATTGAGAGGCTCCATAAAGAACCGATGATATGCTTGGTCTTATAAATGCGTTACAACAAACGAATGATGGACGGAATGCTGACAATGCATACATTCTCCCCCAGTCAAGAGATCTGGGTTAAATCCATCGTTCTTTTGCCCACTACACCACCCCAGTTCAGACATGGCCATATGCAAATCAGTCTTGACCCTGTGCCTCATGGGAACAGTCCAGCCCGAACTGCCAAGCCATGTCTTCCCTGGACCGGAATCAAGCATCCTAGGACCGGTTTCTGGCTATCAGCCGTCATCAGCCAGGATAGCTTGACTCCAGTGGCGTAGTGAGCACGGGTCCCACGTCTGGGAATACCCATCCCACTTAGGGCGAAAAGCGTTACAACAAACGAATGATGGACGGAATGCTGACAATGCATACATTCTCCCCCAGTCAAGAGATCTGGGTTAAATCCATCGTTCTTTTGCCCACTACACCACCCCAGTTCAGACATGGCCATATGCAAATCAGTCTTGACCCTGTGCCTCATGGGAACAGTCCAGCCCGAACTGCCAAGCCATGTCTTCCCTGGACCGGAATCAAGCATCCTAGGACCGGTTTCTGGCTATCAGCCGTCATCAGCCAGGATAGCTTGACTCCAGTGGCGTAGTGAGCACGGGTCCCACATCTGGGAATACCCATCCCACTTAGGGCGAAAAGCGTTACAACAAACGAATGATGGACGGAATGCTGACAATGCATACATTCTCCCCCAGTCAAGAGATCTGGGTTAAATCCATCGTTCTTTTGCCCACTACACCACCCCAGTTCAGACATGGCCATATGCAAATCAGTCTTGACCCTGTGCCTCATGGGAACAGTCCAGCCCGAACTGCCAAGCCATGTCTTCCCTGGACCGGAATCAAGCATCCTAGGACCGGTTTCTGGCTATCAGCCGTCATCAGCCAGGATAGCTTGACTCCAGTGGCGTAGTGAGCACGGGTCCCACGTCTGGGAATACCCATCCCACTTAGGGCGAAAAGCGTTACAACAAACGAATGATGGACGGAATGCTGACAATGCATACATTCTCCCCCAGTCAAGAGATCTGGGTTAAATCCATCGTTCTTTTGCCCACTACACCACCCCAGTTCAGACATGGCCATATGCAAATCAGTCTTGACCCTGTGCCTCATGGGAACAGTCCAGCCCGAACTGCCAAGCCATGTCTTCCCTGGACCGGAATCAAGCATCCTAGGACCGGTTTCTGGCTATCAGCCGTCATCAGCCAGGATAGCTTGACTCCAGTGGCGTAGTGAGCACGGGTCCCACGTCTGGGAATACCCATCCCACTTAGGGCGAAAAGCGTTACAACAAACGAATGATGGACGGAATGCTGACAATGCATACATTCTCCCCCAGTCAAGAGATCTGGGTTAAATCCATCGTTCTTTTGCCCACTACACCACCCCAGTTCAGACATGGCCATATGCAAATCAGTCTTGACCCTGTGCCTCATGGGAACAGTCCAGCCCGAACTGCCAAGCCATGTCTTCCCTGGACCGGAATCAAGCATCCTAGGACCGGTTTCTGGCTATCAGCCGTCATCAGCCAGGATAGCTTGACTCCAGTGGCATAGTGAGCACGGGTCCCACGTCTGGGAATACCCATCCCACTTAGGGCGAAAAGCGTTACAACAAACGAATGATGGACGGAATGCTGACAATGCATACATTCTCCCCCAGTCAAGAGATCTGGGTTAAATCCATCGTTCTTTTGCCCACTACACCACCCCAGTTCAGACATGGCCATATGCAAATCAGTCTTGACCCTGTGCCTCATGGGAACAGTCCAGCCCGAACTGCCAAGCCATGTCTTCCCTGGACCGGAATCAAGCATCCTAGGACCGGTTTCTGGCTATCAGCCGTCATCAGCCAGGATAGCTTGACTCCAGTGGCGTAGTGAGCACGGGTCCCACGTCTGGGAATACCCATCCCACTTAGGGCGAAAAGCGTTACAACAAACGAATGATGGACGGAATGCTGACAATGCATACATTCTCCCCCAGTCAAGAGATCTGGGTTAAATCCATCGTTCTTTTGCCCACTACACCACCCCAGTTCAGACATGGCCATATGCAAATCAGTCTGATCAGAACGGTGATGGATCAAACCCAGATCTGTTGACTGGGTGTGAGTGTTTGATTGGTTCTGATGCTCCGTCCATCACCACCCCCTTTTGTACCGCTTTGTTCGCCATAAGTTGGCAGGGTATGCTCAGACGTGAGTCCCTTGCTCACTTTGCCACTGGATTCAAGCAAGCCTGGCTGAAGAAGGCTGAAATGCCAGAAACCGGTCCTAGGAAGCTTGTTTCCGGTCCAGGAAAGGCATGGCTTGGCAGTTCGGGCTGGACTGTTCCCATGAGGCACAGGGTCAGACTGATTTGCATATGGCCATGTCTGAACTGGGGTGGCAGAGTGGGCTAAAGAACGGTGATGGATCAAACCCAGATCTGTTGACTGGGTGTGAGTGTTTGATTGGTTCTGATGCTCCGTCCATCACCACCCCCTTTTGTATCGCTTTGTTCACCATAAGTTGGCAGGGTATGCTCAGACGTGAGTCCCTTGCTCACTTTGCCACTGGATTCAAGCAAGCCTGGCTGAAGAAGGCTGAAATGCCAGAAACCGGTCCTAGGAAGCTTGTTTCCGGTCCAGGAAAGGCATGGCTTGGCAGTTCGGGCTGGACTGTTCCCATGAGGCAAAGGGTCAGACTGATTTGCATATGGCCATGTCTGAACTGGGGTGGCAGAGTGGGCTAAAGAACGGTGATGGATCAAACCCAGATCTGTTGACTGGGTGTGAGTGTTTGATTGGTTCTGATGCTCCGTCCATCACCACCCCCTTTTGTACCGCTTTGTTCGCCATAAGTTGGCAGGGTATGCTCAGACGTGAGTCCCTTGCTCACTTTGCCACTGGATTCAAGCAAGCCTGGCTGAAGAAGGCTGAAATGCCAGAAACCGGTCCTAGGAAGCTTGTTTCCGGTCCAGGAAAGGCATGGCTTGGCAGTTCGGGCTGGACTGTTCCCATGAGGCACAGGGTCAGACTGATTTGCATATGGCCATGTCTGAACTGGGGTGGCAGAGTGGGCTAAAGAACGGTGATGGATCAAACCCAGATCTGTTGACTGGGTGTGAGTGTTTGATTGGTTCTGATGCTCCGTCCATCACCACCCCCTTTTGTACCGCTTTGTTCGCCATAAGTTGGCAGGGTATGCTCAGACGTGAGTCCCTTGCTCACTTTGCCACTGGATTCAAGCAAGCCTGGCTGAAGAAGGCTGAAATGCCAGAAACCGGTCCTAGGAAGCTTGTTTCCGGTCCAGGAAAGGCATGGCTTGGCAGTTCGGGCTGGACTGTTCCCATGAGGCACAGGGTCAGACTGATTTGCATATGGCCATGTCTGAACTGGGGTGGCAGAGTGGGCTAAAGAACGGAGATGGATCAAACCCAGATCTGTTGACTGGGTGTGAGTGTTTGATTGGTTCTGATGCTCCGTCCATCACCACCCCCTTTTGTACCGCTTTGTTCGCCATAAGTTGGCAGGGTATGCTCAGACGTGAGTCCCTTGCTCACTTTGCCACTGGATTCAAGCAAGCCTGGCTGAAGAAGGCTGAAATGCCAGAAACCGGTCCTAGGAAGCTTGTTTCCGGTCCAGGAAAGGCATGGCTTGGCAGTTCGGGCTGGACTGTTCCCATGAGGCACAGGGTCAGACTGATTTGCATATGGCCATGTCTGAACTGGGGTGGCAGAGTGGGCTAAAGAACGGTGATGGATCAAACCCAGATCTGTTGACTGGGTGTGAGTGTTTGATTGGTTCTGATGCTCCGTCCATCACCACCCCCTTTTGTACCGCTTTGTTCGCCATAAGTTGGCAGGGTATGCTCAGACGTGAGTCCCTTGCTCACTTTGCCACTGGATTCAAGCAAGCCTGGCTGAAGAAGGCTGAAATGCCAGAAACCGGTCCTAGGAAGCTTGTTTCCGGTCCAGGAAAGGCATGGCTTGGCAGTTCGGGCTGGACTGTTCCCATGAGGCACAGGGTCAGACTGATTTGCATATGGCCATGTCTGAACTGGGGTGGCAGAGTGGGCTAAAGAACGGTGATGGATCAAACCCAGATCTGTTGACTGGGTGTGAGTGTTTGATTGGTTCTGATGCTCCGTCCATCACCACCCCCTTTTGTACCGCTTTGGTCTTATAAATGGACATAATAGAGCCCAATGTGTAGGGTTCTTCAATCGAGTTCTCAACATTGGTTTGACCTCTCCTAGGCAAATATATTAGTGTACATTGAGGACAAATGACAAAAAAGTCCCTGTACTCTCCTATTTTTGAAAAACAGTAGGCCTATTCCATGTTTGTTGAACTTTAGATGCTGTAATAAGTTTGTTATATATTTTTGCATAATATGTCCTGTGTTTACAATTCACACATCTGTATGTCTTGTTAATGTTGTATACATTTTCTGTTAATAATTTTGTTTATGATTTTCACACTTTTGATGCATAAAAGTAACACAAGAGGGTTTAATTCTAGCTTGCCTCGTGATAGGAATCTCTGTTTTGATAACCAAGTGAAAAACAGAACATGTATATGATTACCATCCAGGGCTAATTAAAAAAGCTTACTGAGGTACAAAGAAAATTTGATTTATGGTGTCAGAGGTAACTTGTGTTTGTGTATTTATTAGGATTCTCACCTCTGCAATTCCTCAACCGAATCATTCCCCTGTTGTTGTAAATTGAAACAACGATGTGATTAAGCATTTACTAAAGACATTAATTCCCTTCTTTAGATCATGTTTTCTCCGTTATGTTGACCGAAGTTCGGACTCCATTTTGTATTGTTATGCTTCCACGTGTTCCCCACGAGAAGAGTCCAACCTCTGTGTTAGTTGCTCTTGTAATCTGCCTAGTAACAGTCTATAAATAGCTCCTTTGTCCATCTGGCGCATGCCCAGACTTGACCACATCTGTTATCAGTTAGCCTTGCTTGACCATGTTTTCGCGGGCTCAAGGAGTGCGTTAGCTCCGCCCACATATTGATTCAGTATCGAAAATGACCATAAATGGTAATGTTCTTCGGCCTCATGTTGTATCCACCCACTTATGAGCCCCTCTATTGTGTATAAAAGGGGACCATGTACGTAAGTTCTTTGTGCTACTCTATGCAATACTGAAGAGTGTTGTGTGGATTGTAGGACCACCCTTAAGGGTTAATAAATGCTGTCTTTGTACTTTGCAGTTTCCGTGCCAACTTCCTTATAGATTCCATTACAGGAGAGCGAACCCTTGTGTCCTGCGGGCCTAGCTGGGGCCTGTATTCATCAATTGGCGCCCGTCACGTGGGGCTCATCGGCGACTCGGATGCTCAAAGGACTGGTCGCGACGAAGGTGAGGAATTTGGCCGGGGACGTGATCACTGCCAGCGGCGTCTTAGCCCTGGCATCCCGAGGTTTTTCTTCCTTCCCTTCCGAGCTGACCGTCTGTGTGGCGCCGGTCCTCGACTGAGACCTCTTCTGTCGGTCCTGCCGTGAAAGCCGTTTGGGCGATTGTGGAGCTTGGCAGTTGGAATCTGGACTCTTGATTGGTAAGAACCGGTGTACGGTACTTGCTCCGAGTTTTTGAAGCCTGGTCCGGCTATTTGAGTTTGATTTGTGATGACTAGTCATATTTTGTATTTGTCTTTGTGAAAATATATGCGTTGCAACACATATAGGCAGGTAATGTGGAGAGATTTCTCCGGAGCTGTGTAACTTTGAACGGCGCAACGATTAAGTGCCATTTTCTCTATAATATTGCATATTTTGCATTATTCCTGAGCATGCCTGCTTTTAGCGCACTCCGTAAGTGGTGTTGCTGTTTTGGAAACCGGTTGAACCTCGAGGAATCTGCTCCAGCTCCCCCAGAGGGGACTCCTAATAGGGATATGTATGTGAAGCATGGTCTTTCTTCCATAATGTACAGCACAGTATGGAGGAAATATACTAAAAAAGATCCTGAGTTACGATGGCCTTTGTATGGATCGTTTGATATACGTAAGATTGAGTATGTGGAACAGTGTATGTGTAAGCGGCGTGCTCGTCAGGATATGTTTGAGTGTGTGCGGTTGTGGGTGAAGGAGGTGCGTGAGCGAGAGAAGCGTGAGAAAGCGCTGTTCGATAAAGAACAACGGAAGAATGATCATGTGCGAGCACAGGAAGCGAGGCGTCGGGAGGACAAAGAACAAACGGAGAGACAAGAGAAAGAGCGTAGGCTGCAAGTCTCGGGTCAATATGCTGTTCGGCAGCCACTTTATCCTGTCCTTAATAATCTTGATGATGATTTTTATTTACTAGATCGCTCTCCGCCCCCTTATGTTGGCGCATCTGCTCCGAGGCCACAAGATTCTGTCCCGGGTCCGGGTAAGGTAGATACGCGGTCCATGTTATCGGCTGAGCATATGGCTGAGCTTCGGCAAATTTCCTTCCGTGCACTTAAGGGCAAGGTGTCCGTGGATGAATTGTTCCATACGTGGGGGTCGTGGCAGGATAGAGAGAGATTGTATTTTTTGAGTCATTTCGCTGAGGAAGTGATTGCTGCTTTTCGGAAATATTCTAGTGTCTTTGAGCCTGAAGAAGTGACATCGGATGCTAAAGCATTGCATGATGGTGTTTTTTCTCCCTCTAAGGCTCCTGATACGGCTCGGCGGCTATTCGCCTTGCGGGACGCGGTGCTGGCCCATAAAGAAAAAGCGCGCCAACGAGCAGGGGAGGAGACGCAGTCGGATTCGTGTACCGCAGAAGGCCACTCATCCACCTCTCAATCAGATAAGAGCAATCTAGTGCATGCTAAGCCAATGCGCGAGGTGGCGCCTTTGTATGTTCCTCCTAAAGGAGCGGGGACTAGCTCGGACATTACCTCCGCCGATGCTAAGGGATATTTTGTGTATAATTGGGTTTATACTCCGTGGCATAGAGCTGATGTTATGGCATTAAAGAATGCGCTGCCTGACCCCCGCAAGAATCCAGCGGCCTTCTACGAAGAAGTCGAGGGGGCCTTGAATTCTTGCGTTATGACTTTAGCAGATATAGACCTGTTCTTTGGCCTTATTCTACCACCGGATATGTGGCGATCTGTCCGAAAGGTAGATGATATAGTTGCCTTTAAGGCCCGGTGGTCTGACCTTGAGGATGAGGATAGGGAGCGGAAGCCCGCGCAGAAACCGCCCCAGAGTATTTTAGATCTCCCTGCTGCTATTGTGGCTAAGTTGAAGACAATTATCCCCCCTAAAAAGATTGACTGGAATATGTTAGCTGCATGTAAACAGAAAGTTGACGAGTCAGTTGCGGACTTCTTTACGCGCTTTGAGGAGACGTTTCATGATTTTAGTGGCCAGTCGCTTACTGACGATACGGGCCGCCACCTTTTTGCGGATAAATATGTGGCTAATCTGCTGCCGGCAGTTGCGGCCCGCTTAAAAGCGAGTGAAAGTTCTTGGTCTTCCGCTACACCGATGGCCCTCCTGACTATCGCCCAGTATTATGAGCGTCAGGAGCAAGAAGCAAAGGGCCAGGAGGAAAAGAAATCGAAAGATTTGAAAACAAAGGTGATGTTGGCACAAGTCTATGGCCCGCCCCGACGGGGTAGTAATAGAGGTAGGGGAGGATCTTATGGTCCTCCTTCGGGCCGATCTGATTTGAATAGGAACCAATGTGCGTATTGTAAGCAATCGGGTCATTGGGCTAGGGACTGCCCGGTGTTGCATGCATCGCGTCAGGGGCATACCCACGGTGGCCCGCGAGGTAGAGGGGGTTTCTCGAACTTTCGAGGGAATTCTAACGAACAGGCTCGTTTTGACTCTGCTGGGCAGCACCGAGACAGATCAAATGTTTTCGATCACCAGCATCAGTATCAAGTGTCGGGGATTGATCGGTCGGGGTACCATGACTCTCAGCATGCATAGGGATGCGTTGGATGGGGGTTAGAATCAGTTGAGGTGCCGGTCGATCAGAAGGGTCCTTATGTATCGGCTGAGGTTTTGGGCTCTACTGATCAGTTCCTAGTGGATACAGGAGCGACACGTAGTGCACTGTCTAAGCAATTGGTTCCGGGGGCTCCCCCATCCGGCTTAATGGTCACATCGGTAGGGTTTGACGGTACACTCTCCCGAAGCCCTCTTTCGCAGCCCCTCATGTTTAAGGTTGATTCTTTTTCTGCACCCTGTCCGTTTCTGCTTGCCCCGTACACACCGGACAACATTATGGGTCTTGATATGTTAAAGCATTTTAGGGCTACGATCCGCTGCTCCCCTGCTGGTGTGCGGGTAATATTGAATGACAATTACCCCCGATCTGAACGGATGTGTGCGATGTCAGAGGATGCGCTGTTAGCTACCCTCCCTCGTGCTTTGTGGGCAACTTCGGATACTGATGTGGGACAAATGGTGATTCCACCGGTCCACATTAGCGTCCAGGAGGGAGCGGTGTTACCACGCCTCCCACAGTACCGTATTTCCCAGGAGGGTGAGGAGGCTCTCATACAGATAGTGCAGGATTTGATGGCGGTAGGGGTAGTGGAGGAAGTCCCCTACAACATTTGTAACAGTCCGATTCTTCCCATACTGAAAAAGGATACGGATGCCAGAGTTTATCGGTTTATAATTGATTTGAGAGAAGTGAACAAGATCGTGATACCTCAGTACCCAGTGGTTTCCGATATCACGACGTTGCTTACTTTGGTACCACCTACGGCGACTATGTTCTCCGTGATCGATTTGAAGAATGCCTTCTTTTCCATTCCCATTCACCCTGATAGCCGATATCTTTTTGGGTTTACATTAAATAATAGATCTTATCGTTTTTGTAGGATCCCCCAGGGCTACACAGAAAGCCCTAGCATTTACAGTCAGGCTTTGAAAAGACAATTGGATTCCTTTGTTCTGCTCGAGGGGGTCGCCCTCATTCAATATGTCGATGACATCTTGCTGGCGGCTGACACCCTGGAGTTGTGTGAAAAAAGTACGTTATCCTTACTTTCCTTTTTAGCATCCCACAATCATAAGGTATCTAGGAAGAAATTGCAATTCTGTAGACCAAAGGTGACTTATTTGGGTCACCTTTTGTCTAAGGAGGGACGTGCACTCACACCGGATCGTATCCAAGTAATTTTGGACACACCGAGACCGTCCACACAGAAGGATGTGCGTGCATTTCTGGGCCTTGTTTCTTTTTGTAGACAGTGGATATTGGGGTTTTCGCATATAGCTAAGCCATTGTTAGCCCTCTTGACAAAGGACACGCCTATCCCAATCCCTTGGTCAGATGAGTGTGATACTGCTTTTCAGCAACTACGACAGGCCCTTTGTTCAGCACCAGTGTTAGGGACCCCTGATTATGCAAAACCCTTTTCGTTGTATGTGCATGAGAAAGATGGATGTGCATTGTCAGTTTTAGTGCAGATGCACGGCGATAAGCAGCGCCCTTGTGCATATTTTTCGGCTGTACTTGATCCTGTCGCCCGAGCATTACCAGGGTGTTTTCGCTCGGTTGCGGCGACAGCTGTGTCAATACGCCAAAGTGAGGGAATTGTGTTATCTCATAAGTTGTTGGTATTAGTCCCCCATGCTGTCGATGCCCTGCTCAATCAAACGAAGACGCAGCATTTGACCAGCGCCCGTTTAACGGGATATGAGTTGACGCTTTTGGCTCCTCATATTACGTTAAAAAGGTGCCTAACGTTAAACCCGGCAACATTGTTGCCATACCCCGAAACCCAGCCTGAGGCGCGGAAAGCGCATGATTGTATTCTCGTGACTGAGGAACAAACAAAGGGTCGTATTGATCTCCAGGATACGCCCTTTTCAGATGTAGATGGAGAACTGTGGGTGGATGGATCCTGCCTGAAGCTACCAGATGGTACGACTTCAGCAGCGTATGCGATTACCACATTGCAAACGATAGTGGAGACAGCACGCATACCACAGAAATCAGCTCAAGCAGCGGAACTGATAGCATTAACACGAGCATGTGAGCTCAGTACAGGACTATGTGTGAATGTTTATACAGATAGCCGCTATGCCTTCGGAGTAGCGCATGACTTCGGCCTACTCTGGAAGGAGAGAGGGTTTTTAACGTCACATGGAGTACAGATAATGCATGGAGAGTTAGTTCACAATCTTTTAACTGCATTGACATACCCAAAGAAAATTGCCATCGTTAAGTGTAGCGCCCATAGGAAGGTAGTCGATAAAATTGGAGAAGGGAATGCGTTAGCGGATCGAGTAGCACGGGAGACTGCGATGCAGCCCGGTACTACTGCCATGTATGTAGTAAAGTCACAGGTGGAAAGATGGCATGATGCGAAGGAGGAAGTGCGAGAAATGCAGAGGATCGCTTCTGACAAAGAGCGGGAACAATGGGCCAGCGAGGGAGAACTGGATGACGAGGGCTGCTGGAGAAATAAGCAGATGGATAGATGGAAATTACCCACGGCCTTTGTACAACCTATGGTTCAGATGGCACATGGGCTAGCACATGTTGGAGCTTCCGCAATTGTGAAATTGCTTACCCAAGTCTGGGAGCATCCAGAGATTGCTAGCACAGCGAAGAGGGTGGTGCAGACCTGTATGATCTGCCTGAGGTATAACCCAGGAAAGGGTACTCGAACTCCGGCAGGAGGATTTGTGACACCTACTGCACCCTTCGAGGTTTTGCAGATGGATTACATCCAGCTTGAGCGCTGTAACACTCTGAAGTATGTTCTAGTAGTGGTCTGCGCTTTCAGCAAATGGGTTGAAGCGTACCCTACGAAAGACAATACTGCAATGACTACTGCGAAGTTGCTGCTGAAAGAGTTCTTCCCTCGATATGGCGTCTGTAGACTTCTGTGGAGTGATAATGGGCCTCACTTTGTAGCGGATGTTATAAAGTACGTCTTGAAGGGCCTGGGCATCACCCAGAAGTTTCACGCGGTATTCCACCCTCAGTCTGCAGGACTAGTCGAGAAGTATAATGGTACACTGAAGCTCAAGATCGCTAAAATTCAAGCTTCGACGTCCTTGACTTGGCCAGACGCTCTACCACTGGCGTTATTGTCAATTAGATCGGTACCGCACTCTCGAACTGGCCTTACACCGTACGAGATTGTCTTCGGACGCCCAATGAATATTTGGGGTCCACCAAAACCTAAGGCTGTGTATGATGTACCTTGTGTAATGATGAACGATTATCTGGCACAGTTAACGGATAACTTGGTTTCTATTCATCAACAGGTCCGAGAGGCGCTCCCTGATCGGTCTACCGGTGAAGGACATGGTCTCCGACCTGGTGACCACGTGATGGTGAAAATATTTGACAGAACAAACAGCTTGGAACCGAGATGGGTGGGTCCTGAGCAGGTCCTCCTCGCAACGAGGACGGCTGTGCGAGTCTCCAACAGAAAGAATTGGATCCATTCCCTGCACTGTAGGAAGGTGCCGCCCGGATTGGTGGAACCTGCCGTGCTGACCGACCAACGAGAAATCTTGGCTGCAGAGACCGGCCGTGCTGCGGAGCCAACGCCACTGAGGAGCTCTTTCCGGACCACGCGATTCCTGGAGGAAGGCGATATCATCTTCGACCAAGGAAGTGAGTTTTCCAGTACCGGGACACACTGTCAGAACGGCCCTTGGGTTAGTGAAACGGAGAGCCGATGAGGCAAGGGGGGGGGATCAGCCCTGCATTAGTGTAGCGACACCCGTCTTGGCCCGCTGGTGAAGAAATCGACCGCTGCCCAAGGGGAAGAGTTCTGACAGACTTTTAGTTTCAGGAAGATATTGGGTTTTTATTTTTTACTGTGACATGGAGAAAAAGAAAATCCTTTGTGCATTAGGGTTCATGTTGACAGTAGCCATTGTTGGGATAACCACATGGTTCGTGGAGGATGTAACTCCCGCCCGGAAAATTCTTGTGTTGACAACTCCGGTGCCTGAGGAGCACTACTTTTATACATTACCGTATCAAGAGTTGAAGCATCGACAGTCTTACTTGAACAACACTTTCATCCAGATGCTGCATCATACCCACGTTGCTACGAATGCTACGAACTGTTGGATATGTGGGATGATGCCAGCTCATCAGAAGAAAGGAGGAACGCCATTTATACCACTTCCTTTCTCTCATAATGGCTCTTGTAGAGCATGGTATACTTTGCTTTTTGCCACTCGGAAACCGACAGTGGGACGATTGCTCTTCAGACTCAATAAAGAATGCCATCAAGACAAAAATGGGTATCCACAAGCGAATGGGACAATTTGGGAGTGGGAAGAGTACCGACCAGACAATGAATCCATTCCCTACATCTTCACGAACACAAGAGACACTGTGGGAAAGGACAAATTTGTGATTCAAGTAGCACAAGCTCAAGCGGACCTGTGTGTCCAGAGTGTGGGTTTTATCCCTGTTGGTGTTAGTGATTGTATTACTGTTCTGAACATTGATGGGTTGAACAATAGTACGTTTTTAGCCTCCCATAATACGTACTTTGTGTGTGGAAATAAAGGTTATTACCGTCTGCCGGCTGGGTGGTCTGGGGTATGCTATGTATCATTTCTATTACCTCCTGTATTCCTAGCTCCCGCATCTTATCATAAGGATCTGAAATTATTGAATAATGTGACTGTAAATAGGTATAAACGTACTTTATCAATTGACGATGTAGATCAGACTGATACCAGTCTGCAGCAGTATATTGATTTTAACTTAGGACTGTTTTTCTTTGTTGGAGCTGCCCTGAACAGTAGGAAGATCCGAAGATTAACAAGAGTGGTAGAAGCTGTGACAAATCAGACTGCTGCTGCTCTTGGGAATCTTACGGAGGAATTGCAAATTACTAGAATTGTTGCATTGCAGAATCGTATGGTATTAGACGTTATGCTAGCTGACAGAGGAGGAGCATGTAAAATTATTGGAAGTAGCTGTTGTGTGTTTATCCCTGATCATACGCCATCAGTTTATAATGCCATCAATAAACTGCATAAAATTGCAGCTGAGATCCATACAGAAAACGGCACTTGGTCCTTTTCTGGATGGTTTTGGGCGTTAATTACTGCCTGGGGATGGAAGGTTCTAACTGGTCTCTGCATTATTGTAGCAGTTCTGTTTTCGTGCTGTATCTGTGTTCAATGTGGTCCCTTGCTCTGCTCATTATGCGTATCATTCTTTATCCCTGATAAGAAAGCTATTGCCGATGTTGCTCACCAGAAACGTTTAGCTAAAGAAGTTGAAGAAATGATGACAATTGACATATATGATGATTATCCTAACAAACCGGATGTCTTCAGTAAATGCTGAAAGGGTCGTCTGTTGTAAATTGAAACAACGATGTGATTAAGCATTTACTAAAGACATTAATTCCCTTCTTTAGATCATGTTTTCTCCGTTATGTTGACCGAAGTTCGGACTCCATTTTGTATTGTTATGCTTCCACGTGTTCCCCACGAGAAGAGTCCAACCTCTGTGTTAGTTGCTCTTGTAATCTGCCTAGTAACAGTCTATAAATAGCTCCTTTGTCCATCTGGCGCATGCCCAGACTTGACCACATCTGTTATCAGTTAGCCTTGCTTGACCATGTTTTCGCGGGCTCAAGGAGTGCGTTAGCTCCGCCCACATATTGATTCAGTATCGAAAATGACCATAAATGGTAATGTTCTTCGGCCTCATGTTGTATCCACCCACTTATGAGCCCCTCTATTGTGTATAAAAGGGGACCATGTACGTAAGTTCTTTGTGCTACTCTATGCAATACTGAAGAGTGTTGTGTGGATTGTAGGACCACCCTTAAGGGTTAATAAATGCTGTCTTTGTACTTTGCAGTTTCCGTGCCAACTTCCTTATAGATTCCATTACAGGAGAGCGAACCCTTGTGTCCTGCGGGCCTAGCTGGGGCCTGTATTCATCACTGTTTTAAGACCTGTTGTTTGACCGTATGGCACTGGCTGGCAGCCATCATGTGTATCCGGCCAGTGTGATTTTACCATAGGCTTGTGCTGTTCTTTGTTCCCCATGTTTCCTTGCTCAGCGTTGTTGTTTGACCATGTGGCACTGGCTGGCAGCTTTTTTGTGCATCCAGCCAGTGTGCTTTTGCCATATGCTTTCATGTGTTCTTTGTTCCCATGCCTCCTTGCTCTGTGTTGTTGTTTGACCATGTGGCACTGGCTGGCAGTCATTTTGTGCATCCAGCGCCTGTGCGTTTGACATAGACATGCATTGATGAATATAATATCAGTTTAATAAGAAGCTTGAGGATCATTGTAATATATGTATATTAAGAATATGATTTTGATAAACAATGCTCATATATTACATGCATTTTTCTGCATTCTTTTGTATTTTGCACCTTCTTGCCTCACGATAGGTTTCTTCTCATCCTCCCATACACACATCAGCAATTATTTATTTTTTATCGTATTTTCTTATTTTTTATTTTAATTGTATTTTTATGTTTCCATTTTTGTATTTTTCATTTTATTTTGATTTTTTTGTAGTTATTGTATTTTTTATTAGATTTTTCTATAATTATTTATTTACATTTTTTTGCATTTTGCCTCGGTCTATCAATCCATACATCCATACATCCACTATAGGCGCACAGCCACGCAACAGAACTCAGTTTTTTTAAGTATAATTCCATTTCCTCCTGGCTGCGGTGCACTGCAGACACATCAGCATCATTCATTTTTTTATGATTATTCCATTTTACCCCGGACCACATTACCTGCAATAGGCTCACACTAGCCTTCATTTTTTTTAAAGATTTTATTATTCCATTTACCCATTCAGTTCCCTGACTGCCGCAGGTGTCTCCTTTAGAGCATATTGACATAAAGCAAAGAGCTATATCTGTATGTTGTGTTATCCTGATGGGAAATCACATTTTATGGTATGGTGGTGTGGTTTGACTTTAGGCCTGTACAGTGATGTCACTCCTCCTATCTCTTCCGCTTGTGCCACTTCATGGCACTGCCAATGGAAAGCTTTAAGATGGCCGCAAAGAAATTTGCTCAAAAGAAAGTGGTCAGTGAGAAGAAGAAGCAGTTTTCCATCAGTAGCATGTTGGCCGAAATCTTTTTCGGACAACGTTGTGTGCCTTCCGCACTGGCCTCCAGGGAGCAAGCTGAGAGAAGCACCCCCACATCAACTGCACCACCCCAAAGGAAGCCCTAGACCATGTCTTTCAGTGAGGCAGCAACTGCAATCATTTTGACACTGACTAACGGTGACGTTGAATTCGATTTTCTCCTTTCACTAAGTAGTACTCAATCGTATCTGGAAAAAGTGCAAAGTGAACAGCAGCCACAGCCAACAATAGTACATCTTCCAGATGGTGGAGCAGAACAGGAGGTCGAGCTTCCCCGATCTCCAGCAAGGAAAAGGAAGGGTAATACTCCACCTCCTTCTCCAAGCACCACTTCTGATGATGACGATAGGGACATGTAGTGGAACACACCAGAGTCCGGGAGATTCCAGGAGAGGCAAGAAACAAACGTTCTTGAAAGCCTTAGAACTATAGAAGAGGATGATGAGGAGGATGAAGACGACAAGCTTGTCATTGTGGAAGGTGACACATAGGGATGTGGAACAGGTAGCACCGCCAGCTCCCATATTTGCAATGCTCCATCTGAGACCTGCACCAACCCCTCCCTCAGTAGAAATATGCACTGCAGAGACAATCAATGACATTCCCACCCACCTCCAATTCTTCTTCAGGCATTGGCAGTGGCACACTAAAAAAGTACTTCTCCCCAGTTTGGAACTATTTATGGTTAGCAAAGAGGAGAAGCACATTGCAATATGCAAGATTTGCCACACAAATGTTAATCGAGGTTAGCCTGGTACACATTACGGTACTGGAGGCCAAATGGCCCATATGAAAAAATATCACACAACCTGGTTAGAGGGGCACTTTAAAAAAAATGATATATGTGGTCATGGTGGTGAAGGTGAGAAGAGCTGGGGAACCTGAGTTATAAGTCCAATCATGGTTGGAGGTGATGATGAGGAAGAAGAGTGTGGCATCCTCATGCAAAGCAGTCCTGTCCCCAGCAGTGCACTAGAAGAATCACACATCTCAGCGACTTTACAATGGCACAAGAAGACTCAGAGTCAGATGGAGATACCACAGCATACAGTCACTGCCCCACCATGATGCGCACGGAGTCTACCACCACCTACTTCCCAAAAGTCACCTGCACCAGTGGCCCCAGAAAATAAGAAAATAATTCAGGTTACTATTATGGGCACGGGGGCCCTCCGACCCCAGCCACCCAACGGCACATTTGTACAATGGGAAGCTGGCAAAAATGTTAACGCTGGACCTCCTCCCTGTTTCTTTTGTAGAAGGAGTGGGATTCTTATAATTTCTGGCAGTCATCTGCCTGAAATGGAAGGTTCCGAGTCGGACCTATTTTGCCACAGTTGTTGTTCCAGCACTACTTCACGATGTGCTGCAGTTGGTTGGACAAGGTTTGGAGCAAAGTGTTGATCACACTCTCCACCTGATAACAGACATGTGGACCAGTTGTCAGGCGACTGATTACATTTGCATCACTGCACACTGGATCTCTTTTGCGGGGGTAAAGCAAAAGATAACTACAGGTCTTGGCCCTGAAGAAGGTTTTAAGAGCGTTCGGCGGCATGAAACAGTAGACATGTTCACCACGGAGAAATCACATACAGCTGCAAACATCTTGGATGAATTTAACAGTAAGGATTTGTTGCCATGGACAATCTCAGTAACATAGTCAAGGCCATGGCAGATGGTGGCTATTTCGGGGTCCTATGTTTGGTGCATTGCATCAAAGTGGTGGTGTTAGACTTTCTCAAAAAAGAAAACATAGTCGGCAACATACTGACCATCTGCAGAAGAATCTGCACTCATGACAGCCATTTCTTTTAATCCCGGAAGCAGTTGTGGATTATTTAGCTTGCAAATCGAGTACCAGTTAAAGACCTGACACAGGAGGTGCCAACACTTTGAAACTCGACCTTTTACATGTTGAAACATGTTTGGACAGTGCGAAAAGATCAATGACAATGTCATTCAAAGAAGAGGGGATGCAATTGGGAAAGCTGTGACCATAAATACAGACAAATGGGGCAGAGTCAAATGCCTGACACAGATGCTACTCCCTTTTGAGGTTATAACATGGGAAGTTAGCAAGGAGGACAGTATGATGAGCCAAGCTATCTAATTGTTGCAGCTGCTGCAGGACCAGCTAAAGAAGGTGACTGAAATTTTACACTTGCATGTGTGAACAAAAACACAGAAGTGCATGCCTTGTTTGAGAGCTTAATCCTTTGTTTGGCTCATAATTTAAGGCTGAAAAATGACATCATCTTGTATAAAGAGTACATCTGTGCCACACTACTTGATCCATGGTACAAATAAATTCTGCCCACTTTCATTCCTTTTTCTGAAGTGAATGTTTCAAAATAAAAGAGGTGGGTTGTTAAGCAAGCCAGAAACTTGGAAGAAGAATGGTTGCAGCTTAGAGGAGCAGTGAGCAGTTCGGGAGTGTCACCTTCCACTTGCAGAGAGGGCAGTCATGTCTCACAGCAGCCAACACCAACAACAAGAACAATGGCAGCAACAGAAGGATCAGACCCAACCTCTGCATTGGTTTGGTATCAAATGGCAGGGCTTAAGTCCAGTGCAGAGGCGATGGCAAAAGATTTCGAGCAAAAGACAGCACCAATGACCATTTGGAGTAGGTTCCAGGGTTATCTGAATGATCCAAAAGACGTCTATGTAGATCAAAACCGATTGACATATTGGTGCAGGATGATCCGCCATTGGGCAGAGCTCAGCAGGCTGGCAATAAAGGCTTATCCTGTAGTCGGTGTCTCTGCTGAGCATGTGTTTAGTGCAGCTGGCGCAATTGATACAGTGAGAAAGACCAGTCTCACGCCTCAAAACATGGAGAACTTGACCATTATCAAAATGAACCAACATTTCATACCACACAATTACACATTACACATTACAGATTTCCTGAAGATGATTGGCCTTTAAACCAATTAAGCAAAAAGGTGCCTGTAAAGGACACTCCTAGCCTTCTTTTTTTTATCACCTATAAGGGCTGCCCCAGAACATATCTTAAAGACTGTTAAATTCCAATATGTTGCTTGCATCAAAGAGATACAATTTTGTACCTAAAACTGTGCTTGTATTGGAAGAGGTAACTACTGCACAAATGAGTGATATATTATTTAGTTATTGTGAGTTACAATTGATGATTCATGTGATGACAGACAACTAATTTGTAAACTTGATTTCAATGATTTGCAATGTTTGAGGCCTGAGGGGGTTAATTTCTCCTAAAGGTGGTTGGCCCTTTCACACTAAGGGCCTGATTATGAGTCTGGCATCCAAGGACTGCCAGACTCATAGTGGTGCAATGGTAGTGGTCCAGCCACCGCCGCACCAGCGGTCCCACCATCCCATTACAGACCACCCTGGGAGCACTACCACCACCAGGTTCCCTGGTGGTGGTGCAGCAGGGTAGAGGCAGCAATATGCTTGGCGGGGCCGTCGCAGTTCAGCCAAGCATATAACAAGTTTCCTCTCTGCCGACGGTGTTATAGAGATTCCTACTCCATAAACACCGTGGTGGAGAGCAAACAAAAGGGGTACTACAGGGTCCCCTGTACCTCCTCTGCATGGCGATGCATGTTCATGCACCTCAATTCCCACACCGCATGGACTTTTAAGTCCATGATGTGCAGGAATCTTGTGCACTCCCATTGCAGTGCCTGTTTTCAAGGCACTGCAATGGGGCCACCACACCACCCACCTGCCCGCCAGACCACTTTAAACTTGTAGTCGGCGGTGACCTTTGACGGTTCAAGAGCACAGCGATGGCATACAGTCTGCTCCCGCACCGTGAAAAGTCTTAATCAGGCCCTTAGCAAGATTTACTAGCAGGGTCCATACCTTTTTTCTGGTTCCTCAGACACCTGACCAGTCACTTTATTTAACAATCACAAACCTATACAAAATACTTCAATTCTGTTTCTATACATTTTCTTTAACAGCAGTGCACTACACGTCTATTTTGCTCAAGATGGGACTGGTATGGAGTTTCTCAGAGTCAGGAGGAGGATGGAAGGACTCAGTGTTGGTCTATCTCATCAACAGCTAGAAGAGGGAGGTTATCGGCTTCAAAGGGAAACCATGACTCTGAGTTCTGGTGCTCAGCTATGTGGAATGGATAGAGGTGTGTTGACTTGGGAAATGCTGCTGACTGTGTGTGTTGCACTGGAGGCAAACGTGAAACTCTGAGTCCTCTTGTCTTCTTGGGACACTCCTCATGAAGCTAACCTTCCTTCTGTCCTTCTCCTTGACTCTAAAATAGAGTTTCTGTTTTACAATCCACAGGCCTTCTCATCTCCTGCATGAGCAAAAGGCGAAAGCTGAGCTCAACACTCCTGCTTAGCTACAGATACAGTCCAGACAGGCACCCAAGAGTGAAGGACATTCATGAGGAGAATGTAGATGTACTACCCAATTTTGCAATACAGTATCATTTTTCTTTTAACAATCATATTTTTAGAACTGGGTGGGTTCACTGGTCTATAATTAGATTTTTTTCAAACCTAGAAACCAGAACATTTAGATATCTGATAACTTGGGTCTCAGGGGCAGAAAGAATGTTTGCATGCATTTAACTGTACTGTGTCAAACTCATTCCTTTATTTCCTTCCACAACAGATTGATGATGATATGCTGCTCATCGTCCAGATAAATGTTATTGTCCTTGTGTGGTATTTGTCTTTCTCACACCTTTCCCCTAATCCCCTTTTACTTCCATTCATCAAACCCCTAACCCTCTTCCCTTGGACTGAGTGATTTATTGAGGTGTGACTTAATTTACACAAATAATGAATCACACATTTGGTGGGGCTGTTGTGGTGAAAGTGACACCAACTCACAGCATGTAATCCATAGACCACTGTAGATAACAGTCATGTTTTGGTAACAGTGTAGAGAACATCTAAAGGGAGGGCAGGGTACAGAAACTTATTAGCCTGGATAGAGCTTATGAGGACACCCATTCTTTTGGAAGTATGTACCTTTCAGAACCGAACGGGTTCACTTTTTGTAATATCTCAGTAGTGCATTATGGGTGTAGAAGTCCCACGGGAAGAACTTTGCACAAGTGTGGGGAATATCATTGGTTCATGAAGAGGGTGGGACTATGCTTGCTTGAATTAAAGGAAGGTTTAACGAGAGGAACGTTTGTCACGCTGTTTTGTGAAAGAAGCCCGTGAGGGTCAACAGATTTTAATACTTGCAGCGAATTAAGGTATGAAAGCAGGCTGTAGTTGCGCTTAAGCTTTGAGTAGGTTTTAGGCATGCTCATTGTAAGGGAGAAGTGAAAGGGGAATGAAGGTCTTATTTCTGGGTGGTTTTTCAACAATTGAGGCTAACGAGGATGAGTAGTAGAGCATTGTAAAGATAGGTCCAGGCAAGTTTGTTGCAAGATGAATTACGTTAGAGGGAAAACACTGTTCAATGTTAACTGGGAAAGCATGATACGGCATCTTTATAAACAGTGATAGAGATAGCTGTGATCTTAATACATTGTGTTTTTATTTGCAGAGAACCCCTGAAGAAGGGCCAAATTAGGCCCGAAATGCATTGGGTACCATCAGTTCTGTAATTAAGGATGTTTGTCATATTTACACGTGCTCAGAAAAAGGCCCGGAGGGCATATCTGTAGCATAAGAAGCTGTTCAAATATCACTTCATCTTAAGTGTGCTTGTAGCATGGAGAATAAAGTAAACTCATGGAATTCACTTGGAGTACTTTGGATTAATTGCTGTTATAAATTTGGATTATTGGTAAATTAGGAAGGCGAATCACGGAGAGGCTGTGCACTGGACTGGAGTGATACTCCGCTCCTCAAGTCTTTGAAATGGCCTGATGCTTTGCCGCTTGTGCTGATGAGTTTACACAACATACCCGATTGTAGGACAGGATTGTCCCACCATGAAATCGTCATGGGCAGGGCAATGAGATTGCCAGCTGTACCTGCAAATGCGCTTGTGAACATTACTGATGGTCTGATATTTGACTACTGCAAAAGATTGGCTGACGCGGTGTGTTCTGGGTCTCATCAGGTTGAAGCTGCCACTGCCCCACCACATCAGGAACAGTATCATGTCCTTAGTCCCTGAGACTGGGTCCTGGTGAAAAAAACATGTGAAAAAGGGTTGTCTGAACCCTGGCTGGCATGGCCCTTTCCAAGTGATTCTAGGTACTACAACTGCGTGAAGCGGAGATGTCTCCCTAACTGGGTGCTTGCTGCTCATACTCGCCGAGTTCCATGTCCCTTGATCATGTAACAGCACGTCTCCCAGAAGTGCCAGGGGTGGTCATGAGACTACAGGAGCAGCTTAGTCAAGCTGTAGGGGACCTGCAAGAATCAGAAACAGCATTTGTTCAGCCTTCTGGGGATTCTGGGGAATCGGGAACTGAAGTTTAAGCCAAAGATCTAGTCCTGTGGTTGTGACTGAACCAGATTCAGACCCTGATGAAGGGCCGAGTGCTGTAGAACCATGAGTGCCAGTAGGAGAGTTGGTCGAGGACAGAGGAAGAATAGTTTTTCAAGGAGAAGGTGGGCTTCAAGCTATTCCTGGAAATAATGGAGATTCTGATCTGAGTGGCAAAGGAAGTGAGGGGACTGTACTCAGGAGATCAAAACATGCTAGAGTGCCTTTTCAGAAGTATTCTTCCCCTGAATGGACTTACTTTGCTGCAAATGACAGAAAGGGAGAGTTCTGGTCATTCTGGGATAATTGTGAAGATTCAACTGAAACTTCGGGAGCTTGAACTTCAATTTGATATTAGTTTTGAACTTCCTTTGTTGATAAGATTGAGTGCCTTGATACATCTGCATGTCTGAGTTTCCTTTTCGGGATGCAAGTGAATTTCATGTGCTAGTAGATTAAATGAAAAATTTCATTTTTAAACTGATTGTCAATGAACTTGAACTTTTTTTTACTTTTATTTATATTTTTATTAGGGCAGTAATAAAAACCGAAGAAACATGACATCACAGGGCGAATAAACAGATTGGAAATAACGGATATCAAATAGCTACCAGCAAAAATACATTTACATGGAATTGCATAAAATAAATCAGGATTAACATGAACTACAGAGATATTTGATAAAAAAACTAGTGCGAAAGGAATAAGAAAATAGGAAAGGGAATATGAAATATATTGCACAGTAGCCCAGTAACTTGAACCTTTTCTTATCAGAGAAACTTAAATAGACTTTGTAGGAGAAGTAAGAAGAGTACCATGGCCAGAGTCTGCTGAAAGAGTGTTAGGTTTACCCTTAGAAGAACATGGAGTAGGGCTAAGGAAGTTTCATGAAGATTTGTTCATAATAAAGTAACTGCATACTTTATGAACTTTAGTTTTGTCACTTGCACAGGTAGAGCCCGACAGAGAGGATTCTGTTGCTTCTATGTTCCACCCAATGGTCCACTTGTTGGGGAGTAATGGAAGCCAATCCTAATATTAGTAGACACATAATAGCAGGCACACTATTAATTGTAGTTCTAATACTGATCGTTTTGCTTGCAGGATTATACCCATCAACATCTAATTCAGTAGAGACAAAGTCTGCAAGTAATCCCAAATCTTCACGCCCTAGAGGTAATAGCTTATATCCGTTAGTTGAGTCTGAATTGCATGTAGATACATCTATAGGCGATTATTCTGTGAATGCTTATTTTAAATTGCTTTATGAGTATATTGACACAATGAATGCCTAGAACTGCAACGTCTACATGCAATTGCCTGCATCAGCTGCAGAAAGCATTACTTACCACCAAATCTCTTTGACTTATGGTGTTACCTGTAGTATTTTGATGAGCCTTCTTTATTGGATGAAACATTTTGATTATTATTTTTTTCAACCAGGATTTCATTTTTTCTGAGCTTCACATACTTGTGCATTTAAGTTGTCGGTTTGATCCCAATGCTAAGTTCCCGGGAATCAATAACAGGGTCTTTAAACCCATCATGACCATGGACACTGCTTATGCTCATAGACACAATTTGACTTGTATTTTTACAGAGATTGAGAAGATATTTTTATATTTGGTTAAGGACAGGAGGAGAAATTTGGAATCTAAGTCAAAGATAGACAAAAATATTTAGAATGAACATAAGTAGACTAAGTATGAAATGGAGTATTTAGAGGCAGGAAATCAAGCAGCATTGACTCAAGATTGGAAACATAAAGGGAAATGATGCCTATTTGTGGAGAGGTCTTCATTTAACAGCCACTTTGTGAGAAAGATTGAGTGTGACCATATATTTGAAGTTAGGGAAATTTGGAATTTAATCCTGATGGGAGATGACCATGTTATTCTGGGGTCTATTATATTTGTGGAGTGCATGCCTATTTTATATTACCCAGAGGCTGGTAGGGCACTTATTAGCTAGGTGTAGTTTCCCCAAAGATTTATCATGTAGAGCATCTTAATGAGCTTGTGTCCAAACAGAATATTAGGCCTATATGAGTGCTGGAGAAGTAGTAGGAGATATTTTTGGTGTACTGATTCCATCTGTGGGTGTGATTTTAAATTATATAAAAATTAGAAAGTTATCCACAGTAGTAGATAAGCTTGCTACTAGTACAACTTTACCTTTCTTAGTTGTAGATATGGAAATGGTGGCTATCAGGCCCATGGTATTGCAAAACCGTCTTTCATTAGACATCCTGCTTGTAAAGGAGGGCAGAGTCTGCCAGATGTTCAGGGTCCAGCAATGCTGCACCTACATTCCTGACAAGAATAAGGACTTGAGGAAGTTTTTTAAGAATATTTCTGACTTGCACAGGGATTTGCAGGAGTTGGAAGCGACAGGTGCTAGAGAAGGTATTGTGAATGGATTTCTGCTTAAGGCGAATGGTTTGGAAATCTGGCAAGTGGAATTTTGGGTGCCATCTTGAAACCTCTTGTGATAATTGTTGTTTGTGCAAAATTCCTAGTTGTGATCTGTACGGGGTATAAATGCATGAAACTTAAACGGGTAGTGAAGAAAAAAAAGGCAGACATAGTCAGAGTCAATATTATGATGACATGAAACGTCTGGAAGAGTCTAGACAAAAGATGCTAAAAACCACAAGGTTTTAGCTGGTCTGTCTAATGCAAACTGATTGTAATCTGTGATGGCTTGATTCGCCATCAGAAGGGAGACTGGAGCAGCGTAATTTTGGCACCATCTTTTCGCATATGAACAGGCCACATATATGTATTTACACATGGCCTCATGTATTTGTGTGACTTGATATCATTTACATGATGTGGTGCATTGAACAGCTTCAGAAAGTGCATTTACAGTATAATCTTGATAGTCAAATAAGTGTGTATACTGATGTTTCCCTTACAGTAATGTCAAAATTGCAGTTCCCATATATATATCTGTATTTGGGTGGTTTGAATAAGGTTGTTAACTCTTATATTTATTTTGAAGGTTTTATATAGCGCGTACATGACCCTTGAGGGTATCAGAGCGCTTTACAGGTGGAAATAAACAGCAAAGTACGATGTATGCCATTATTGTCTCCTGCTATAGATAATTACAAAGGTGTATGCTCAGAGACATAAAACATAAAGACATTGAAAACAATGGAGGATAACAACTGTTATGCAGGTCAGTTCGCTGTTCATGTAAATTTACTCATGAGTAGAAACTTTACTTCTTTCGTGAAAGAGGCAGTAGAGGGATTCAGTCTGGTTTCTAGGGGCAATGCGTTCCAGATCCATGGGGCGATTCCAGAGAAGGCTTGGTTATAAGTTTTCTTTTTGGCAAATCTTTGTGGTTTCAGAAGAAGAGTGTTGGAACTTCTGGAGGATCTATCGCCACATGAGAGCACCAATTTCTGAGTCAGATATCTCGGGGTCTTGTGGTGAAGGTCTTTGTGAGTTATGCAAGCGATTTTTTGTTGAAGTCTTGCTTCAAATGGGAGCCAATTGAGAGCTCTAAGGTCAGGGGAAATGTGGCAGTTTCTTTTAGAACCCAAGATGAGTCTGGCAGCCGAAGGAGGCACTTCGAGGGGTCATTGAAGACCTGGGAAGTCCGCAGAGAGTTGCACTCCCAAATTCTAGTCTTGGGATTACTATAGCTCGTACTGTCAATTTGAAGTCATTAGCGGGAAGGAAGGGTTTTAATTTTCTCAGACTGTTCATCTGTATGTTTGCTCCTTTTGTTGAGGCACTGATATGCTTATGCGTGTTTAGATTCCTGTTGAGTATTTTTCCCAGCGATCTTGCTGAGTCGATAACTTGAGGCTGGCAGTTGAGCGCTGTAAGTTGTTTAAGCTATTCCTCGATGATAGTTGTTTGATTGGGGGCAGCAATTAGGAAGAATTCAGTTTTGAGGGTGTTTAGTTTCATGTGGTTTTCAGCAAACCAGAGCTGTTTATTTATTTGCATTTATTTATTTATTTGCAGAGTTTTATATAGCGCTGGCTAGACCCGGAGGTATCAGAGCACTTTACATGAGGATTAGCGAGTTACAAAGATCATGAGTTTCTAGAACATAGCATAAAAATAGACACACATCCTGTGGGGAATAGAAGGTGGAGGGGAAAAAGTAAAAAAGGATTGAAAGGCCGATTCTGGGGTCTATTATATTTGTGGAGTGCATGCCTATTTTATATCACCCAGAGGCTGGTAGGGCACTTATTAGCTAGGTGTAGTTTCCCCAAAGATTTATCATGTAGAGCATCTTAATGAGCTTGTGTCCAAACAGAATATTAGGCCTATATGAGTGCTGGAGAAGTAGTAGGAGATATTTTTGGTGTACTGATTCCATCTGTGGGTGTGATTTTAAATTATATAAAAATTAGAAAGTTATCCACAGTAGTAGATAAGCTTGCTACTAGTACAACTTTACCTTTCTTAGTTGTAGATATGGAAATGGTGGCTATCAGGCCCATGGTATTGCAAAACCGTCTTTCATTAGACATCCTGCTTGTAAAGGAGGGCAGAGTCTGCCAGATGTTCAGGGTCCAGCAATGCTGCACCTACATTCCTGACAAGAATAAGGACTTGAGGAAGTTTTTTAAGAATATTTCTGACTTGCACAGGGATTTGCAGGAGTTGGAAGCGACAGGTGCTAGAGAAGGTATTGTGAATGGATTTCTGCTTAAGGCGAATGGTTTGGAAATCTGGCAAGTGGAATTTTGGGTGCCATCTTGAAACCTCTTGTGATAATTGTTGTTTGTGCAAAATTCCTAGTTGTGATCTGTACGGGGTATAAATGCATGAAACTTAAACGGGTAGTGAAGAAAAAAAGGGCAGACATAGTCAGAGTCAATATTATGATGACATGAAACGTCTGGAAGAGTCTAGACAAAAGATGCTAAAAACCACAAGGTTTTAGCTGGTCTGTCTAATGCAAACTGATTGTAATCTGTGATGGCTTGATTCGCCATCAGAAGGGAGACTGGAGCAGCGTAATTTTGGCACCATCTTTTCGCATATGAACAGGCCACATATATGTATTTACACATGGCCTCATGTATTTGTGTGACTTGATATCATTTACATGATGTGGTGCATTGAACAGCTTCAGAAAGTGCATTTACAGTATAATCTTGATAGTCAAATAAGTGTGTATACTGATGTTTCCCTTACAGTAATGTCAAAATTGCAGTTCCCATATATATATCTGTATTTGGGTGGTTTGAATAAGGTTGTTAACTCTTATATTTATTTTGAAGGTTTTATATAGCGCGTACATGACCCTTGAGGGTATCAGAGCGCTTTACAGGTGGAAATAAACAGCAAAGTACGATGTATGCCATTATTGTCTCCTGCTATAGATAATTACAAAGGTGTATGCTCAGAGACATAAAACATAAAGACATTGAAAACAATGGAGGATAACAACTGTTATGCAGGTCAGTTCGCTGTTCATGTAAATTTACTCATGAGTAGAAACTTTACTTCTTTCGTGAAAGAGGCAGTAGAGGGATTCAGTCTGGTTTCTAGGTGCAATACGATCCAGATCCATGGGGCGATTCCAGAGAAGGCTTGGTTATAAGTTTTCTTTTTGGCAAATCTTTGTGGTTTCAGAAGAAGAGTGTTGGAACTTCTGGAGGATCTATCGCCACATGAGAGCACCAATTTCTGAGTCAGATATCTCGGGGTCTTGTGGTGAAGGTCTTTGTGAGT
Source organism: Triturus cristatus (assembly GCF_964204655.1). NCBI lineage: Eukaryota > Metazoa > Chordata > Amphibia > Caudata > Salamandridae > Triturus > Triturus cristatus. The sequence goes on along the minus strand of NC_140582.1, from coordinate 1,098,566,450 downwards.
TATGCAAGCAATTTTTTGTTGAAGTCTTGCTTCAAATGGGAGCCAATTGAGAGCTCTAAGGTCAGGGGAAATGTGGCAGTTTCTTTTAGAACCCAAGATGAGTCTGGCAGCCGAAGGAGGCACTTCGAGGGGTCATTGAAGACCTGGGAAGTCCGCAGAGAGTTGCACTCCCAAATTCTAGTCTTGGGATTACTATAGCTCGTACTGTCAATTTGAAGTCATTAGCGGGAAGGAAGGGTTTTAATTTTCTCAGACTGTTCATCTGTATGTTTGCTCCTTTTGTTGAGGCACTGATATGCTTATGCGTGTTTAGATTCCTGTTGAGTATTTTTCCCAGCGATCTTGCTGAGTCGATAACTTGAGGCTGGCAGTTGAGCGCTGTAAGTTGTTTAAGCTATTCCTCGATGATAGTTGTTTGATTGGGGGCAGCAATTAGGAAGAATTCAGTTTTGAGGGTGTTTAGTTTCATGTGGTTTTCAGCAAACCAGAGCTGTTTATTTATTTGCATTTATTTATTTATTTGCAGAGTTTTATATAGCGCTGGCTAGACCCGGAGGTATCAGAGCACTTTACATGAGGATTAGCGAGTTACAAAGATCATGAGTTTCTAGAACATAGCATAAAAATAGACACACATCCTGTGGGGAATAGAAGGTGGAGGGGAAAAAGTAAAAAAGGATTGAAAGGCCGATCGGGTCAGGCAGACCGGCAAGGGGGAAAGAACTTCAGGGGAACCAAAAAGTCAATGAGAGTCAAACAAACCAGCTGGGGACCAGTAATCACCACATCCAGTGTCGTGGTAACTGTACAAGATGAGAGGGGTGGAAGAGACAAAGGGGGGTCGGCTAGAGGTGAAAGACAGTCAGGCGATGCAGGGAGCAGTCCAGCAGCAAGAGAATCGGTCGAAGCTGCTAAGAAGGTGGACCCTGGTCATCTTCTTGCTCCGCCATCGGCAGATCATCGGAGAATTTGTCAGAAAGGTGGGGGAGGAAGGAAACACAGCAGAGAGACGAGGAAACTATGCCCAATGTCCGGCTGGGTAGGTGACAGCCGCGGAGGTGATCCACAGCCAATCTCCTCTATATCTGACTAGGCAGCTCCACCGGGCATCGGCCATGTTACTAGGGCTCCGTGGTCAGTAAAAAAATCACGGTTCTTCAGAGGTTCTTTTGAGATCATCCGCGGGAGTAGGTGAGTCAAAGCACCGCAGTTAATAAGAACCCCAGGTGAGTATAAAGGTCCAAGGAGTGGGTAGATTCAAGGGGATTAGGGCCAAAAAGGCAATCCCTAAACAGGGAGCTCCCGGCTGGAGCTCCTCACCTTGTCTCTTGTCTCCGGGAGTGTGAACACCAGGGAGGGTCCCCCTCCTCCGTCGTATGGCGGAGACAATTGCAGATGCAGATGAGTCTCTCGTGACCATGCGGTGGGCCCAGGCCTCGACCGAGGCACCATGTCGCTCACCCTGAAGGCCACTGTGGGCAAGTAGCAATCCCCGGCCCATGGGCTAACTTCTCACGTGTCACTTCCCGTGGTCGGCTCACTCACCAGTCCACGCTCAGGGCAGGGCCAGCAGCCAGGCGCTGGTCGAGGTTTCGATGCAGGGGGGCTGACCGACTGCTCGTCTGTGTTTTTTTTAGAGTTAAATTAAGGGATCTGATGTCCTTAGGAAAAGAGACCTTTAGGTACACTTGTGTATCATCCGCGTACATGTGATAATGAATGTTGGAGGAGCTAAGAATTTCAGTAAGAGGTTCCATGAATAGGTTAAAGAGAGAGGGTGAAAGGGAGGAGCCCCGCGGGACTCCTAATGTGACTGGGATGGACTTAGATAGAGATTGATTGACCTTGAATCTTTGGGATCTATTTTGGGGAAAAGAGCTGCACCAGTTTAGGACAGATCCTGATAGGCCCATTCTATGATTCAGGAGGTCTAGAAGATTGTCCTGTTTGCCGGTTCAAAGCCGAAGATAGGTCAGACCGGATTAAAAGACAAGCTTCATTTTGGTCTAGGATTTTTAGTGCATCATCCACTATGTGCATCAGAGCCGATTCAGTACTGTGCCCTGTGCGGAAAGCAGATTGGTATTGGTTTAACAGGTAGAATTGTTCCATGTGGTTGCAAATTTGGATGCGTTCCCCTTTTTCCCAGAGTTTAACCAGAGTTGGAATGTTAATAGATCGGGCAGGACATTTTTAAGTCTGTGTGGTCCGCCGTCATTCTTTTTAGAATGGGGGACACCTGTCCTCATTTAAGGTTTTCTGGTAAAATGCCCTGAAGCAGAGAGGCATTGATAATCCTGGTCCATAGTGGCAGTATCAAAGGTTTGAACTCATTTAAGTAGTTAGCAGGTAGAGGACAGACAAAGTGGTTCAATGATATGAGCCCTTTTAAGATTTTGCCATTGTTAAAAGTTTGGAAGGAGGACCAATGCCGCATTGTTTTTGAGGGTGAGCCTTGGTGTGCATATGTTAAAGGTTAAACTCACAAAAAGAAAACCGTACGATCTAACTGTAATATTGAAAAAATGTGTGTGGGGAGGTGTATAAGGGAAATGGACAATTTGTCTTATAAAGAAGAGAACCCTAATGCTTCATCATTGGGTTCCCTCTTTCAAACTGTGTCCACAAGGTACTCAGTGTGGGCTCAGTGTGGGCTACAACTCTCCAGAAGGAGAGGAGCGTGAGGTGTTTTGTGTTCCCCAATTTAATAGGGAGCGAGGGGCAGAGTGTAAAATAATATTGAAAAAGTGAATTAAACTAACTCATTTATTTATTTATTTAGTTGAAGGTTTTATATAGCGCGAACAAGACCCTTGTGAGTATCAGAGCGCTTTACAAGTAACATGTAGAAAATAAGGAGTAACCATAGCAAACAAAGCTATAAGTGAGTCCAAATGTACAATACTCATAAAAGTAATAAAGCAGCTAACTATAGCAGAGAGAAGACAGAATGGAGCATAAAAACAGAACTGGGAGAACAAAAATACAGTAATAGGTCAGTAAATTCACGTGAATTTTGCCATGAGGATCGCTTTCACTTCTTTTTTGAAGGAGGCAGAGGAGGGGTTGATTCTTGTTTCAATGGGCAACGCGTTCCAGATCCTAGGAGCCATACCAGAGAAGGACCAGTTGTAGGTTTTTTTCTTGGAAAATCGTTGTGGTTTCAGAAGAAGAGTCTTGGCACTCCTCGAGGCTCTGAAGTCGGCTGAGAGCACCAGTTTCTGAGCTAGGTAATGCAGGGAGTTATGGTGAAGGGCCTTGTGCATCATGCACACGATTTTCAGATGTATTATTGCTTCAAACGGTAGCCAGTTGAGGGCTCTCAGGACTGGGGAGATGTGAGAGGTTCTCTTAGAGCCCGTGATGAGTCTCGCAGCGGAGTTGATGGCGGCTCTTAGCGGGGCTGTCGACGACCTTGGGAGGCCGCAGAAGGTTACCGCCCCATATTCCACTCTAGGGATTACTAGGGCTTGAACTGCTTGTTTGAAATCGAAGGATGGCAGAAAAGGTTTCAGTTTTCGCAGTGTCTTCATGTGGAAGTCAGCTCCTTTTGTGGAAGCGCTGATATGCTTCTGCATTTTTAAGTTGCTGTCCAAAGTTACACCTAGCGATTTCGCTGAGTCAACAATGAGAGGTTGTCCTTTGAGAGCAGTTAAGTGCTTCAGCCAGTCCAGGATAGAGGGTGTTTTGTTAGGGGGAGCGATAAGGAGGAATTCCGTTTTGAGGGAGTTTAGTTTCAGGTGGTTTTCGGCCAGCCATGTTTGGGTTTTTTGTAGTGTGGTGTTGAGCGATTTGATGTCATCAAGTGAGTTGATCTTAATGTAGATTTGGGTTTCGTCTGCATACATATGGAAGTGAATCTTTGCGAGGCTGAGAAGTTCGGTGAGAGGTTCCATGAAAAGGTTGAAGAGGGTGGGTGAGAGGAAGGAGCCTTGTTGGACTCCTAGCGTGACTGGCATGGAGTTGGATAGGGATTGACTGACCTTGAATCTTTGGGATCTATTTTGGAGGAGAGAGGCGAACCAGTTAAATGCAGCTCCAGACAGTCCCATTCTGTGTTTCAGGAGTTCTAGCAAGTTGCCTTGTTTGACGGTGTCAAATGCTGAGGACAGGTCAAGTAGAATTAGTAAACATGCTTCGTTTTGATCCAGGATTTTTAGAGCGTCGTCAATTATATGTGTCATGGCAGATTCGGTACTGTGACCTGCTCGGAAGCCTGATTGAAATTGATTAAGCAGGTTGAATTGGTCAATCTGACTGTTCAGCTGCATGTTAACAAATTTTTCCAGGAGTTTGGCTAGCATAGGTATGTTAGAGATCGGACGATAGTTATTTAGATCCGAGGGGTCAGCTGTAGTTTTCTTCAGGATAGGGGATACGTGACCTATTTTCAGGATGTCCGGAATGGATCCTTGAAGGAGGGAGGTATTTATGATCTTGGTCCATAGGGGTAGTAGCAGAGGAATGAAGTCTTTTAAGTAGTTGGCCAGGAGCGGGTCTGTGAAATGGTTGGAAGGTTTCAGAGTCGTAAGCGTCTTTAATATGGATTCTTCACTGTAAGTGTAGAAGTGGGACCAGGTTGCGTTGTTTTTGAGGTTGAATTTTGGGAGATCATTAGCATGGGCACATGCAAGGGGAAATGATGGGCTCTTTAGAATGTCTGAGAGCGATAAGAGGTCATTGAGAAGGTCTGATTTAATGGATTCTGTTTTAGAAGCGAAGAAGGAGGCAAATTCCTCACAATTGGGTAGAGTGACTGGGATGGCCTTCAGAAGCATGGGTGCGTTCTTGGTTTGAGCTTTAATAAGATCGAATAACTTTTTGGGGCGGTTCTTGGCTTGGTCTAGTTGAGTCCTGAAGAAGTCGGTTTTAGATTTTCTGATCTTTCTAAAGTAGGAGTTTCTGGAGGTTCTTAGTAGCTTGAGGTGGTCAGCTGAGGGTGCGGCTCTTCAGCGTCGTTCAATTACTCTAAGAGAGCGTCTGTCTTCATTTAGCCGTCCATCCTACCACGGATTTGAGACTTTTGTGGATGTTCTTTTCAGTTGAAGAGGGGCTATTTTGTCCAGTAGGTTGTTCATTGAGTGAAAGTAGTAGTTGGTCAGTCCCTGCACATCGGCTAGTTCTTCCGGGGATATAGTGGGTTTGAATTAGATGATGCTAGAAGGTCAGATATGACGTTTTTCAGGTCTCTCTTCCAAATTTTAGTTCTCAGAGATTGTGTAGAAAGATGTTTAACCATTTCTAACACTTGGAATGTAATGACATGATGGTCAGAGGGGAGGATCGAGTCAAGTTGTGTGGAGTCCACCTTGGAGATTACTAGGTCGAGAATTGCTCCTTTGTCGTGAGTTGGGCTGTTGCATATTTGGTTAAGATTAAGGTCAGAGAGGAAAGCTTTGAGGCTGTTTACCCCTGGGTCGTTCTGGTCATCCCAGTGAAGGTTGAAGTCCCCCAGGAATATTTGTTTATTTTGTTGGCTGTCGTTTGAAGCTAGAATATCCATGAGGTGTTCTATGAATGTGAGGTTGTCTCCAGGAGGGTGGTAGAAAATGTGTAAAGAACATATTTGTTTGTTATTACTGGCTATGTTTAAGCAGAGGTATTCACATGAGGATAAGGCGGGGATGTAATAGGGTCCCCAGTGGTTTGGACTAAAAGGCGAAGTGAAAAGGGTTATGGATGTTACCCTTTTAAGATATGGTTAACATGTTTCTGCCTATTGACCTTCAGGTTCGTGGCATTCTTAAGGACCTGTTTATTGTCACTCTGCCCAAAATGTGAAAAATCATAAATATGTAAAGAAGGCCATACTTCAATAAATGGCATCAATCGGTAGTACCAACCACAGTCTGGTCCACCGTCTGCTGAAAGAACACAATCATATAAATATTTACTTTGTGTATAAACATAACCCTATATAACCAAAACCCACAATTGTGTATCACACAAAGACACCAGTGTCTGTACCACGTCCCAACACACATGTTTGAACTTTGTGAACTACAAAAGTTAATTATTAATTACCTTACCAAATTGGTACCCTCTGTGTACCTCGTCCTTCAAGAGGTCCTTTAACACCAGGTCTCTACAATCACAAGATTTAGAAATTGTAATGTTGCATCATTAAAAACACACATTTATACTCTATAGAGATTGTCAAACTAATCTTCCACGTCCATTAGTTTGCCAAAACATCCTCATTTCTATTCCAATGTTCTCTTATATTTGCTGTAAATAACGTGTATCTATAACCAAAATTCACAATAGTGCACTCGTCCATGTTGTCTGCGCTGTAATCTTATTTTCTTAAAACTGTACCGTTTTCATTACCACCTTAAAGAAGATGTACACTTGCATATATGAAACCACTAGATTTCGAAAAAAACGGTGCGTCTATGAATGTGTTGTGGCTCTCTAATATCATGTCGTAATGTTCCCCAACATCTATCACTCTCCGTAGTCGAGTCTGCTGCTGACGAGGGCCTGGGTGACTGTCTTTCTTGTATTTGTCGGGATCCATCTGTAGATCTTGCGGAGCATGCGGAGGGTGTTGAAGCAGGAAGAGGAGACGGCGTTGACCTGCTTGGTCATTGAGAGCATTGAGTCGAGGATGATTCCCAGGTTGCGTGCGTGGTCGGTGGGTGTCAGGGCTGCTCCCAGTGCCGTCGGCCACCAGGAGTCGTCCCAGGCTGAAGGGTTGGAGCCGAGGATGAGGTCCTCCGTCTTGTCCGAGTTCAGCTTCAGACGGCTGGTCTTTATCCATTCGGCGACGGACTTCATTCCTTCGTGGAGGTTGGCTTTGGCGGTGATGGGGTCCTTGGTGAGGGAGAGGATCAGTTGAGTGTCGTCGGCGTAGGAGATTATGTTGAGGTCGTGCTGTCAGTCGACGTGTGCGAGCGGGGCCATGTAAATGTTGAACAGTGTCGGGCTGAGGGAGGATCCCTGGGGTACGCAGCAGATGATCTCGAAGGCTTCAGACCGGAATGGAGGAGGCGGACGCTCTGGGTTCTGCCGGAGAGGAAGGAGGTGGTCCATTCCAGCGCCTTGTCTCAGATCCCTGCGGCATGGAGGCGTGCGCGTAGTGTGCGGTGGTAGACAGTGTCAAAGGCGGCGGAGAGGTCTAGGAGGATTAGTGCTGCGGTCTTGCCATTGTCCAGAATTGTCCTGATGTCGCGGTGGTGGCGATAGGGGCAGTCTCGGTGCTGTGATTGCTGCGGAACCCTGACTGGGAAGGGTCCAGGATTCTGTTTTCTTCGAGGTATCGGGTTAGCTGTCTGTTGACGATTTTCTCGATGACCTTGGCCAGGAAGGGGAGCAGAGAGATGGGCAGGAAGTTCTTGAGGTCTCTTGGGTCAGCTTGGGTTTTTTCAGTAGGACGTTGATCTCGGCGTGTTTCCAGCTCTCTGGGAAGTTCGCAGTCTCGAGGGAGAGATTGATGGCGTTGCGCAGGTGGGGTGCGATGGAGCTGCTTGCTTTGTTGAAGACGTGGTGAGGGAAGGAATCTGACAGAGAGCCGGAGTGGATTGTGCTCATGGTCTTGATGGTGTCATCGATGCTCACGTTGGCCCAGGCTAGCAGGGGGTCGTGGTCAATGGTGTGCAGAGGGTCTGTTGTGTTGCTCTCTATTGGGTCTGTCTGGGTGTTGAAGCTGTCGTGGATGTCTGCTATCTTGCGGTGGAAGAAGGTTGCATGGGAGTCGCACAGGGCTTGTGACGGCAGGATGTCATTGGTGTTGGAGCTGGGGTTGGAGAGTTCTTACACGATATTGAAGAGCTCCTTGCTATTGTGTGCATTGTTGTCGAGGCGGTCTTTGAACGAGGTTCTCTTGGTGGCCCTGATGAGGTGGTGGTGGTTGCGGATGGCATCCTTGTGTGCTGTGCGGTTGTCCGGAGTTTGTTCGCTGTGCCATTTCTTCTCTAGTTGCCGGCAGACTTGCTTGGAGGCTAAGAGTTCTGGGGTGAACCAGCTGGCCCTCTTGCTGGTGTCTCTGTGGGGGGTTTTCTTCAGCGGGGCAAGGGTGTTGGCGCAGTCTTCGATCGAGTGTCTAAGGCTGTGGGCAGTGTCGTCGGTGTTGGAGGCTGGTGTAGCTGCAGTTCCGGCAGGTGAAGGGACCGTGTGTGCGATTCGGGGCAGCCTTGAAGCAGGTGTGGGTCTGTCCGGGGTTGAGGGTGTGGAGTGTGCTGGCGTCGTAGCAGCGGCGGTCGTCATGGCGGGGGCCAGGGGTTCTGGCGCTGGGCGTGGTCCAGGCACGGACGGGCTTGCCTTAGGTGCGCCAGCGGTGCGCCAGCGGCGCGCCCGCTGAGCGCGGCCGTGCAGCAGCCTGCATATATGGAGAGGTGGGAGGGAGGAACAGCTGGGAGATGGGAGGCAGGGGCAGCGAATGGGCAGTGGACAGTCAGGGGGGTGGGGCCGCTGGGTACACAGCGGCAGGGGCGGTGAGGGACGATGGAGGGAACAGAAGGAAAAAGGGCACAGAATAGGGCAAAAGGGCACAAAATCAATTAAAAACGAGTGGCACAGAAGGCAAAAGGGCCACAAAAACGTGGGGGAAACGAGTGGCACTGGAAGCAAAGGGAACAGAAATCAATAAAAAACAAGTGGCACAGAAGGCAAAAAGGACACAGAAATATGGGGCAGCTGGGAAACAGAAGGCAAAAGCGGGCAGAGAGGCACGGGGGCAGCGAGAGGAACAAAAGGGAAAAACCAGGCGGAGGGACAAGGGGCAGCGAGGGGTACAGAAGGAAAACCGGGCAGAGACACGGGGCAGCGAGGGGTACAGAAGGAAAGAAAACGGGCAAGGACCACGTGCAGGCAGTGGGGGAAGACAGACAACAGCAGTCACAGACACAACAAAGAAAATACAGACAATACATTAAAACAATAGGCAGAAGATTAACAAACTTACGAATCCTCAGAAGCGGCAGCTGGAGCAGGGTCACACAGGCGGAGCTGTGTGGAGGGGGAGCGACCTACCTGGTGGGTCAAGGGTCACAGTGTGCAAGAGGGAACCCAATGATGAAGCATTTCACCCTTGGGTGAGTGAGGGTTTTTGTCTTTATAAGACAAATTGTCCATTTCCCTTATACACCTCCCTACACACATTTTTTCAATATTACAGTTAGATCATCTTGTCTTCTTTTTGTGAGTTTGGCTATAGTGGAGCAAGACAGTGGATGAGATTACTCCACAGTTTACCCTCATAGTGAAAGTAGTACATATGTTAGAGGGTGACAGAGAGGGTGTGAGGGTGTCTTTGGGGATGTAAGAAAGAAGTACTAAGGCCTTACGCGGGTCCATCTTCAGGTTTTCGGACTTCTCAATGAAGAAGGAGACAAATTATTCGCAACTGGGTAATGAGCTCGGTCCAGCTTACTGGGAGGTATGGAAGGCCATTTGATTGCGCTTTGACTAATCAAAATAGTTTTTGGGGTCTATTTTTGACTTGGTCTAGCTAGTTCCTAAAAAGGTTTGCTTTAGACCTTCTGATATTTTTGTTGCTTCATGTTATTGAGGCAAAAGTTTGTGAATTGATTTGGCCTCCCAGTAGTGATCTTGTATTTTTACAATATGTTCTTAAGACTTATCTACATCAGTCTGGCTTTAAATTAAGTAATAATCCCATACTTAATCTCATTTACCGACTTTGGATCCTCATTGTGTAGCTGAATTGGTTACACTGTAAATTGAACTTGTGGATGAAGTGCCTTTTATATTGCTTAGGAACCTAAAAAGATCAGGGAAATTTGGACTGAAGAATGAGTGCTTTAGCGCACCAGATCAAGTGCAAGACCACTTCATCACTGCAACCGTGCAGATGCTCAAAGACTTTTCAGCGGGGAGGATAACCTTGGGAGGTAGTTCAGTCAATGCATGAAGGGCATGGCGGGCAGACTGTGCATGCCTTATAGATCACAGGGAAACAAACATGTTACAAACATAAATGGAAGGTCTGGGGGGCCATGGGACTGAGTGATATATGGTGGGCTGGAAGACACTAGAGATTGGAAGATCAAGCACTACACCTATTTCTCATGTATTTACATATTTAAATCTAGTGGGACTGGCAGAATTGACAACATAGGGGAGAATAAGGTACATAACCATGTCTGACCATATCTGACCCTGGCGACCATATCACTTGGGAGAGTGAAGGTGGTCCTTAGGGATCGGAAATGAAGTATGGGCAAATACTTATTACAGGATAAAGCCAACAGGCATTAGCTATCCCAAGCATCCTGAATGATGACACAGTGGAGATACCGTATGGGGCGCATTGAAAAGTACTTTAGGCATTAGTGAGGCGGAAAATGATGGCACTATGGGCAATCACCAAGTGAATGGAGTCTGAACCGGCAGACCTTGGCAAAAGTGTGTGAAAAGTATTCAGGAAGCGGGGATTGAAAAGGGGTCACCAAACCCTCTATATAACCACTTCCTTTGGGGAGTGGGCATAATCCTATCCCAGAGTTCCTAATTCCACCAAAATCAAGATTATGGAATCTTTCTTTCGTTTGTCACATCAGGCAGCCCACCTTAGGGATGTGATTGGCCTGGTAGTGCACCACGCCTCCTCGCCTAGCTAATTTTCCACCCGTCCTGGTGCCAAATGGGCCTCAGTGCAGGGGGTGGCATCTCCCAGGTAAGGGGGAAGCCGGGGTCACATATCAAAGGTGGCATGGACTTTGAATTCCCTGACCTTCATAGGCTAAATCACTAGCCATCCTGCTGGAGGAGGTGTGAACCCCTTCCTCCGGAGCAGGCATGCATTAATTGTGGCCTCGGAGAGCATGGGTGATCACCTGCAGGGGGTCAGAAACCTGTCTGTGGTGGCAGCTGGACTACACCAGTCATCCAGCACACTAGAGGCTGGTAGGTTTTCAGGGGGCACCTCTAAGGTGCCTTCTGGGTACATATCTTAGTAAATGCACTACTGGCATCAGTATGGATTTATTGAGGCAAGGTGCTTGATATTAAACACCACAGGTTTCGTTGAAGCCATCATGTAGCTGGGAAACTCGTAATGACCAGTGCCCAGTACATATACTTCAGATGACTTCCCTATTCTCTTGTACTGTCTAGCAATTAAACAAGACAGCATAGGGGCATATCTGCTCATGCAGATTTGTCCACACATTTAATATAATGCACCCTGCCTTAGGGCTATAAGGCCTGCTGTAGGGGTGACTTCTATATATTGAATGCAGTGTCAACGAACATGGCACTCAGGATGTGTGCCATGTAGTATTTTCACTTTTGTCCACACCATTTTACGCAGACTGCAATGGCAGTCAGCAAAGAGTTTGGTGGTGGGTCCCTTAGGGTGGCGCAATACATGCTGCAGCCCTTCGGGAACCTCTTTAGTGCCCATGCCCAAGGTACCAGGGGTATCATTTACTAGGGACTTACATGGGTGCTAGAGGCCTTGCTAAATGGGCATCAATAGAGCAGTTGTCTCGTTTTAGGCAAAGAGCACTGGCACTGGGGATCTGCATAGCAAGAACCCAGTGCACTTCAGTCAAAATTGCATCAAATACCAGGCAAAAAGTGGAAGAGCTATGTCAAAAAGGGTCACTTTCCTACACAGGTATATAAAACAGGTGGATGACAACTGGTTAACTTGACTGTTTAGAGATAGATTTAAATCAAATTGGAACCAAACATGTCATATAGAGGAAATTAGCATCAGAACGGAATGCTACTGTGCAAGCCAAAAGCCCTCAGGCAGAGTCTTTGGTCCATTCCATCAAGTCATTATTAAGATATCCATCTTATCAGAATTACATTTTAAAGAATTGTCAACCAGCCGTTCAGTAACAGACAGCATGCACTTTTGAAAACAGCACCGAGAGTCATGTACATTAATATCTAACACAATGAAAATCTAGTTGTCATCAGCATAACTCATAAACCTCAGTCCAAAAGCACAAATGAGATGGGCCAATTGGTACATGCACAGAATGAAAAATAGGAGTGCTCAATGAAGCGGTCTTTAGATCTCCCTGTGCAAAAGTTTTAAATTCAGAGTGATAGGGAGATATGTACACAGGTGCGTGCACACACACACACACAAACACACCCACACTCACACAGACACTTGAACATACAGTCATATGGCGAGGCAATGTCTGACATTGAAAACATTGTGCTGTTGGGGGGGAGATTGGCCTCAAAGAAGATGGCAGCTTAATAACTCTCTCCATCTGCGACTGTTCCTGATTGGGGCACTTTAGACAATATAATGGGAACCTGCTCTCTTTGAAAACCCACCTGTGGCTTCATTTTAAAGCCCGGACCAGGATCAGCACCTGGGGAAGACCCCAGCAGAGCACCTGCACACAACACAGTTTGCTTTGAATATGGCGACCCCTTGGGACATTATAACGTTCAGTACCCAATGATGAGGAATGCCGCTCAAACACTCAGCAGTAAGCCACCTTGGGCCAAGTATACCAAATACAAGTAATGCAGGCCACGTCCACACCCGTTTGGCATCTGGGGCGCCAGCCCACCATAATAGCCTTCTCTCGGAAGGGACAATGAATGAAACCGAGGGCTTGCTTTCCGGCAATGATATTAGCTGCCATCCTCTCTATACAGGCTCTATAAGTCAACTGCTCTGTTTCTAGGCTCTCCCATTCAAACTTCCATTTAGTGGGGAAAGCAAGGTACTGCATGTTAACAGCACTAAACTAACTGCATAGAACTGTAACTGACCTTATAAAAGACATTGCACTACATCAGTCTTACTCTCACTGCTTTTACGGCTCACTCTAAACACCATAAATGCCTGGAAACAAAGGATGCAGGCAACTGTTATTTTCGGAAGCTCTTTCAGGGGCAAAGGGGTAATCTACTCTCGCTACCTGTTCCCAGAATGTCCTCTGTCACTTTGGACACTCACAACCTGGAACTAAATGAAATAAAAAAAAAAATCAATCAACACAATCGAACAAACCTCAGAAACCATGAATGAACTGAAAAACATGTTCTGAAATATCAAGCTTCAAAATGCAGCTGGATTGTTGCAAAAACTTTAACTCTGGCGTAGCTCTACGAGGTTTGCTACCCCACTCACCGGTGACACAAGTGAACTTAGTTCAATGCACCAGCTTTGGATGTGAAAGACAGGTCACTGTACTCCTGCAGAACTCCACTCGATACATAGTTAAAATGAAGTCCTTGCTTTTGGGTTACTAACAATCCCTGGAATAGGATCAGGGCCACTTTGGTAACAGTAAACCTATTTTACCCCTCACACTACCACACACACAGCACTAAGAAGGACAGAGACTTTTAACTATAAGTATTTATTGCAACAAAGTGAACATGTTTCTTAGTACATCTAAAATATTCACACAGACTATCATAAAAACAGTAAAAACGCACGCTGTAAACAACGAGAATAAAATGAACGTTTCTAACATTGTAAAAATGTCATGTAAAAGTCTATCACCCTAAAACGTACTACTCTACGCCACCCTATGAGAGCATGCAGTAGAGTAACTTGAAGTCTAGAGTTTCTTTAGGAGAAGTGGTGCATTGCATACCTTATTAACAGCTCAGGCTGTCCTCATCAGAAGAGCCGTGGAGGAAGCATTCAATGCGAAAGGCAAACATGCGGTGTTAGCAGCCTCCCTCAGGTATTCAGCTCTTACCTGCTTCAAAGTGCGTTTTCTTCTCTGAGTGCCAGCAATAACCAAGATCGTCTTGGACGGTATCTTGCAGGATAATCTGGGGTGAATTACCCATCAAGTGGTGGTCCTTAAATCCTAAATGTTGATGGGAAAAAAAGCCATTGACATCATTTCAGAAATGTGTTACATAGATTTGGGGTGCCAAAGAACGGGTCCCAGACATATTTTTAAGAAGATGAGAGATGAGGGGACGTCAATTAAAACTACACATCTTTGATTAATTATCTAAGGATGTTTGTTGATGGCACTGACATATTGATGGGGGAATACTTGTTCCTGAGTGTGTGTCTCACCTGGGGGCATATGTATCAAACGATTTTGTATTCGCAAACGCTGCGAATCGCAAAAAAACAGCGTTTGCGAATACAAAATCGCAAAAGGAGATGTATGAGGCATTTCAGCCTGGCAATCTTAAGGAATTGCTAAATTTGCGATTTCTTAAGTTTGCGTAAGCATTTAAGAAATCGCAAATTGCGATTTCTTAAATACAATGTAACACGCACCCAAGTTGTGCGATTTCTCCTTAAGAAATCGCAAATTACCACCAACTTCAAGTTGGTGGTAAATTGCGATTTCTTTGAAATATGCACTTTTTTGCATATTTCAAAGTGCCATGTGGTGCACATACATGCCCCTCGGGCATGTATGTGCACCATATGTGCACACATGCTGATTTCAGGGGTGCATCAGCGTGTTATCATGACACCCTTGCACCTTTGAAAATATTCTCAACTTGCGATTAGCAAATAGCGATTCGCAAATTGAGAAGGACTTCCCATTCATTGCTATGGGCCTCCTGGCCCATAGGAATGAATGGGAAGGTATTCCTTAATTGCAATTTCTCAATTTTCTAATCGCAATTAAGGAATTTTAAGAAATCGCAAAATTTGTGTGATTTTTTAAATACATCCCGTTTTGCAATTCCCAAATAGCGATTCTCAAAAAATCGCTATTTGAGAATCGCAAATGGAGATGTTGATACATATGCCCACAGGTGTTATATCTTGGTCCTTATCAGAATAATAACTACGAATGATAAGGGTGGGCAAGATTCAAATTATTATAGCTTATATCGGATATGACAATGAAGTGACAGAATTCAGAATGAGAGTGGTCCGAGATGGAGCTGAGGCCTGACCCCAATGGAGTCAGACTTTAGGAACTTTACGTCAGGATGTCTCTGGAAAGAACATGATGGAACTAGAAAAGAAGGTTCAAGATACCCCGGATTGGGGCACTGATTTATGGCATCTCAGGTGAAAGTTCTAGGAACTCAAGAGCAGGAGTTGTTATGTTTCGTAGGGTACCCCAATATAGGCTTGAGTAGTCGCCTAACCCTTCACCTACATTTACCGTACCATTGCACTACATAACGGGTTTTGGTAATGACCTTTTTACCTAGTTAAGCACTGTATAAATGTTGTGTGGTTTTCCCCGAAAACTGGAATCATGAATTATGCATGAGGATTCTCAGAATCACAGCAGGATTACAATCTCCTGCATATTAATTTTTTAGGCAGGTTTGTGGTATGGGTCATAGGTGTGTGGCGCTTCAGAGAAAGTGCACAGGTTTACCAAATCTCTAATACAACGGTGCTGAAAGGTGTAGAGAAACCACACACTCTACAGGTGTAAGCCAAAGCTTAATGTTACTTGTTACTAAAACCTCAGCACACGTAAATGATATATTTCTCGTTGTCAAATACAAACATGAAATATGAGTACATAAAAGACAAATCATACGACAGAATACAATCTTCTTCTTGTCTTCTTTATTAAGACGAGTTCTGGTAAGGTATCAAGGTTACAGCCATTCGCAGCCAACACGTGTTTCGTCGCATCGGGAGTGTACTCCCACGACTTCCTCAAGGCTGCGCAAACAAACAGATAAATGCCAACTAATACCGTGAGAGTCAATACAGTAATTGAATATCCACAGTAATCAACATTAAGTTTAGAATTATAATTACACACAAAGTGAATGGGTGCATGCTGGAAAATAAATTTCCAAAAGAAAGTTAAGAACCCAAAGGGGAATGATGGGCAAAAGTCTAAAAGCAAACCAAACAAATGGAGAGAAAAAAGGCCCGGTTGTGATACGACGTGATTATTCAGTGAAAATACTAAATGTGTAAAGTAGTGAAAGCATTATCGCCGTCGTGGGGAATAATCGTCAAGCCATCGTTTCACCAAACGTGACAGAATATATAATACCAATGTGCAGAGGTGCAATGTTTACCTCTCTTTGTATTCTTGGAGATTCTATTTGGATTGGGGAAATAAATAAGAATAGAATGGTATCAGAAAGAATCAAAACGTAAGTCAGATGAGCAAGTCTTAAGCTAAAATTTGGCCAGGACCTACTATTATTGTGGTTGTAATTCCGGCCCACAAGGGGGTCTATGTTCAAAAGTAGGAACGAGGGTTTCCACAGATCCGTCAGAGAGGTGTTCGTGTTTGGACACTTCTCTATGAAGACAAAATAAACGTGTCAAGGTCCAGAAAACCGTAGTGTAAACCGTAATACTCGAGACAACACTCAATTACGTAGCTGGAATGGGGTCTAAGTCCCTTCCCCCCGTACCTAATGCAGAGGACTAATCGTTCCTATAGTTACACCACAAGCAACACTACCAAGTATACAACTTATGATTCCTACGTATCTGAATTCAAAGTAAGTGGTTAGATTCAAGTCACCATTTCAGATTGACCCGGTATCCTGATTAAGCCGTGCAAAATGAAAAACTACAGGTTCCTCACTCCATAACCCAAAGTCCTAGTAACACTTGGGAGGAGTGAATACAATAAACAACCGGACGGCTTGAGTACTGTTCTAACATTCCACCATCCTGTGCTAAACATAGCTCTATCCATACCTGGCGTGTTTCTACAATTAGAGTGCCCTCGTCCTCACAGCGGTTCACCAGATGCCGATGTACGGTCCGCCGAGTATGGCAGCCCGTCTTCCGAGTGTTTGTTCCACGAGACGCGGATCAGAACAAGATTATATCCGGGTTTGCTCCTGATCATGCGCGTCATTGCAAATGACATAGAGAAAAGACTCTGGTGCCGATCACAATCCGGCAAAAAATTCCCCCGTGCGACTCGTATCGGGTCTTTTTACCGTACGAATCGTACAAGTGCCGTACGAACTGGCAATCACGATTCGCATGGTAAAAAGTCCATACGAACCGCACTGGGAATATTTCCCCACACGTCCTCGGGTCGGAAAATGTGTCCGACACGTCCTCGGACGATTCACCTTACAAACGTGAAAAGCCAAGTCCGACCGAGGAATCACGATCCATCCCGTGCGTCCGAGCGTACAACCGTATGGAAAAAACACCGTCCGCACCGAACACCTATAGCAACCATGGAGACATGTGCCCGCATACGCGCCCAACACTCCCCCCAGCCCCCGTACGTCCGACACGTACCCCCCGTGTATGTATACCCCCACCCGTCTAGGTACACCCCAGTACGTTCCAGTCGTACCCCCACCCCAGTACGTGTCGTACCACCGTCAATGTACACCCCCCACCCCTGTACGTGTCGTACCACCGTCAATGTACACCTCCCCACCCCAGTACGTGTCGTACCCCCCGTGTACCTACACCCAAGTACGTTCCAGTCGTACCCCCACCCCTGGACGTGTCGTACCCCCCGTGTACCCACACCCCAGTACGTTTCAGTCGTACCCCCACCCCTGGACGTGTCGTACCACCGTCAATGTACACCCCCCCACCCCAGTACGTGTCGTACCCCCCGTGTACCCACACCCCAGTACGTTCCAGTCGTACCCCCACCCCTGGACGTGTCGTACCACCGTGAACCTACACCCCAGTACGATCCAGTCGTACCCCCACCCCAGTACGTGTCGTACCACCGTCAATGTACACCCCCCCACCCCAGTACGTGTCGTACCACCGTCAATGTACACCCCCCACCCCTGGACGTGTCGTACCCCCCGTGTACCTACACCCCAGTACGTT
This sequence comes from Triturus cristatus, assembly GCF_964204655.1. Taxonomy (NCBI): domain Eukaryota; kingdom Metazoa; phylum Chordata; class Amphibia; order Caudata; family Salamandridae; genus Triturus; species Triturus cristatus. The sequence continues at coordinate 1,098,548,764 of NC_140582.1, read as the reverse complement.
CCAGTCGTACCCCCACCCCAGTACGTGTCGTACCACCGTCAATGTACACCCCCCCACCCCAGTACGTGTCGTACCACCGTCAATGTACACCCCCCACCCCTGGACGTGTCGTACCCCCCGTGTACCCACACCCCTGTACGTTCCAGTCGTACCCCCACCCCTGGACGTGTCGTACCACCGTCAATGTACACCCCCCCACCCCAGTACGTGTCGTACCCCCCGTGTACCCACACCCCAGTACGTTCCAGTCGTACCCCCACCCCTGGACGTGTCGTACCACCGTGAACCTACACCCCAGTACGTTCCAGTCGTACCCCCACCCCAGTACGTGTCGTACCACCGTCAATGTACACCCCCCCACCCCAGTACGTGTCGTACCACCGTCAATGTACACCCCCCACCCCTGGACGTGTCGTACCCCCCGTGTACCTACACCCCAGTACGTTCCAGTCGTACCCCCACCCCAGTACGTGTCGTACCACCGTCAATGTACACCCCCCCACCCCAGTACGTGTCGTACCACCGTCAATGTACACCCCCCACCCCTGGACGTGTCGTACCCCCCGTGTACCCACACCCCAGTACGTTCCAGTCGTACCCCCACCCCTGGACGTTCCTGGCGCACCCCCAACACAACCTCCTAAGTACGGAGCGCACCCCATGCCCCAACATCACAACCGCATGTACGAGTCTTACAAAGCCACACACAAGGACAAAATCGTACAACCAAATGGCCCATGTACACACCGTACACACGCTCAAAACGCACGTACACAACCAGGACAAAATAAAACAACACAAGAATACACCAGTCGAAAGGCACACAGCCACTAAACATGGCCAACAACCACTTAAATAACACAATCACTGACCTGCAACTGCCAAAAACAAACAGAGGCCCAATACACCACCACTCCTTATAACACACCCACCCAAAATTCAAAAACTGCCACACCCACCCATGGACCAATAAAAAGGGCCCACACACACAAACCATGAGCCTTTCCAACAGACTCACTGCTGCCAGACACCACAGAACCAGACTACAAGCTACACCACACCTTACACTTGCACACCTTCAAACGACCACCCTCACAAACACCCTCTCATCACATTCACACACACACACAACCATCCACACCCCCCCCCAACATCCACACCCCCCCCCACACCCACACCATCCCCACCCACACCCCTCACCATGCCCACTACCAAGAATCCAAAGTTCAGTCACCGAGAGTTGGAGGTCCTTGTTGATCAAATCCTCAGAGTCGAGCCACAGATCTTTGGAACATTGGTCAGAAGCACCAGCCAGGCAGCCAAAACAGCCATGTGGCAGACCATCGTCGATGCTGTGAATGCTGTTGCGGACACCAGGAGGACCAAGCAGGATTGCCAGAACAGGTGGTACGATCTGCGGAGGAGGGTCAGAGCCAAGAGGCAGGAGGAACACGACCAGGCCAACGCCACCGGAGGAGGGCCCTCCCGCAGAGCCGTACAGTACCATCCCTGGGAGGAGAGGGTGATGGCCATACTGCCGGTGGAGGCAGTTGAAGGAGTAGAAGGACTCCGAGACCCGGGTGAGTACACAAACAACGCACCTCACATGGGGGGAACTGCAACCACAACCAAAATTAATAACAGGCACGCAACCACCACAAGCCATCGCATTACTCAACCACACTCCATGAGCAGGCACATGCCACTGCTGCCACCATGCCCCATGCACCCAGCTGGACAATGTCAAGTCACAGGCCACAGAAGACAACAACACATGACACGGTAACCCGGATGGCGGGAGGCTGGGCACCAAGAATCACATAGTGCGACTCCAAAGCAGACAACAATGCCCTCTGCCCATATGGCCTAGGTCACAGCCAGACAAACACTGTGTCCCAACACAGGAATGACTTGCCAGCAAATGGCGGACGCCTTGCATCAACACATGGGGGTGAAGGCACTGTTTTGCACATGCCAGCAGCTAATGAACAGCCAACAGTGTGAAAGAGTGGCAGCACACACCACCACAGCAGCAGCGCACAGACACACAGCAGACAAAATGGGTGCCTGGAGATCAGAAACAAACTCACATCAACAGGCCAAGGGCCACTCAAAGATCTGCTAACAGTGTGTGCCCAGGAAGCTGGGCCAAGGTGACAGAGGGTGACACACGGAGGGAGGGAGAGGGGGACACAGAGGGAGGGAGAGGGGGACAGAGAGGGAGGGAGAGGGGGACTGAGAGGGAGGGAGACGGACAGAGGGAGGAGGCTGACACACGGAGGGAGGGAGAGGGGGACACAGAGGGTGGGAGAGGGGGACAGGGAGGGAGGGAGAGGGGGACTGAGAGGGAGGGAGACGGACAGAGGGAGGAGGCTGACACACGGAGGGAGGGAGAGGGGGACACAGAGGGTGGGAGAGGGGGACAGGGAGGGAGGGAGAGGGGGACTGAGAGGGAGGGAGACGGACAGAGGGAGGAGGCTGACACACGGAGGGAGGGAGAGGGGGACACAGAGGGAGGGAGAGGGGGACAGAGAGGGAGGGAGAGGGGGACTGAGAGGGAGGGAGACGGACAGAGGGAGGAGGCTGACACACGGAGGGAGGGAGAGGGGGACAGAGAGGGTGGGAGAGGGGGACAGAGAGGGAGGGAGAGGGGGACTGAGAGGGAGGGAGACGGACAGAGGGAGGAGGCTGACACACAGAGGGTGGGAGAGGGGGACAGAGAGGGAGGGAGAGGGGGACTGAGAGGGAGGGAGAGGGGGACTGAGAGGGAGGGAGACGGACAGAGGGAGGAGGCTGACACACAGAGGGAGGGAGAGGGGGACAGAGAGGGAGGGAGAGGGGGACAGAGAGAGAGGGAGACACAGGAAGATGGACAGAGGGAGGAGGCTGACACACAGAGGGAGGGAGAGGGGGACAGAGAGGGAGGGAGAGGGGGACAGAGAAGGAGGGAGACACAGGGAGAGCAAATCAGTCCTTTGGTGTGTGGGAATGTCTGCTCGTCAGCATGTGGACTGCGTGCATGTAGACAAGGGTGGCCAGTGCCAGAACCCCCCCTCTTCATCATGGCAAAACGCAGGGCCATGTTACAACCTGTACACGAGCACAAGGACAGCCACCTGCATCATATGAGTGTGTGGATCCACTCCATGTGCACATGTACAGTGCTACAAGGAAGGCGCAAATGCATAGCTCGGCACACATGCACACTCCACTGCTGACTGCAGTCACACTTGACGCAGCAAGTAAGACTGTGCCACACATAGTTAAAGGTGCCAAATTGGTGCCCAAGGGACACACACATGCACAAGTGCACTGTGAGTGGAATGCAAGACAGATCCTAATTCCAAGAGGAAATGTGCCAACTTTGTAACGGATGAAACATGGATGTTGCATGGATCAAAATTAACATTGTCTCTCTCACACACAGGTCAACGTCGTGCTGCACCCCCCAACACTGGGGGGGAACACTCACAGGACCCGGATCTGCAGGAGACCGATCCCACCGGCAGCGACCACTCTCACCACTCTGCGGACGACCCCGACCGACCTGGCCCCTCTGGTGTCCAACCACCTGCAGCACCTGCGTCAGGTACAACCGTGCCAACCACCACCCCCACTCCTGCCACATCCCAGGAGACACCCAGGATCCCTGCCCCAACACCACAATGCAGCCAGGCTCGCCAGGAGGGACACGGTGTCCCGGGCACCCAGGAGGAGGCAGGCGACAACGCCAATGCCACCCCTCAGGGGTCCCGGAGACCCCATGTGCCCACAAGTGCAGGCCAGACGCAAGTGGGCAGGGGTGGTGGGAGTGGAGAACGGCGGAGGCGCGAGCCTGACCAGTTGGCTGGGGATCCGGTATTTTCCCATGTCCGTAACATCCTGGACTCATACCGGCAGGACACCACGGGCATGGCCCAGGTTGTGTCCGTCCTCGAGGGGATCAAGGTCCAGCAGGCCCAGCAACATGCGGAGCTAATAGCCTGTCTACAGCTACACCAACGGAGGATGGAGGACAGACAGGCTCAGCAAGTGACGGCGTCCCAGGGGATTCACGCTGAACTCCGTCGGATGGCCGACACCATGGCCGACCCTCCCTGTGCCAGAAGGCGGAGAACATCACCACCCACAGGGAGGGATCATGAGGAGGAGGAGGAAACATCCGACGGAGCATCCCAGACGTCGTCACGGCCTGCTGCTGAGGTTCCCCGCAGGAAGCCGGGTCGTCCACGGAAAGGACCGTGAGGGTGGCTGCTACATCACCATCTCCCAGGACACCTGGCCTGGCACCTGGCCCACTGGAGCAACAGCATCACAGCATCAAGAGACATTCTCTGCCACATGGCCCTGCTGGTCACTGGCTGACCAATGTTGACAAAGACTGTGGCATGGACTCTGAGGATTTCCAATGGCAAGGACACCAACTCCCCTACTGAACTTTGGATTCCCTAATCCCGGAAAGGCCCTCACTTGGCCCCCCCCCCCCCAATAATAAATCACACTATTAAGAGTAGATGCCTGCTGGTAGCATTATTACCTAACATGTGTCTTGTACAGTCTAAACATGCCTGAGTCATCTGTTCACTTCAACCATCCACACCCTGGGGCCTGAGTCTGGCACAGGACACATGGGTCACAGTTTTCTAGGCAAGACAGACATGGAGCACCATACACACCCGTGATGGTCAGAACCAGCTGAGGGGGTGGCCGAACAACCGTGCTGACAGACACATTGAGTACAGCAACAGTCATGCGCAGAGGTCAGGGATCCTGGCCCGTGTCCTGGGAGGCACCCAGGTACGTGTAGACAGGTGGCAGAACCATGTCCTGCAAGCTTGAGTCCGGTGGATGCAGAGAATGGGGTCATGGACAACGTTGGATGCATGGGGATGGCACATGTCACAATACCCACACAGTCATGGACATCATGCCCATTACACAGTCTCAGCACACACACACAGCTTGCATCTTGCCACTCGACACATTGACACATAGCCACAATCAGGGAATACCATGCCAGACATGCAGGATGCACCGTGCCAACACACCAGCATTGACTGAGAAGAGGCACCTTGGAGGCATAGGGACACCTTTAATAGTCATGTGTTTGGGATTGCAGAGGCAACTTGAAGTACACATGAACACATCATGTGGAGTAACATGTGGCTCCAACACTGGCACCCCCCTTCTGCAGCACAAATGCGTGATAGCCATGGAACTGGCACACAAGTGTCGGATAACAGCTAAATACCCACAGCTGCTCACGGAGAGACTGCCATACACCATACATCCGCTGATGTGGAAGTCCCACGCCATGTCAAGACAATGTTAACCGTATGTGTCCGAGGGCAGTGTCACACACATTGATGCCTTCATCACAATCCACTATCCCATCACTGATGACTGACAACCAGGCAGCCCATCTATTCAGGTGTACCCAGCTGCATGTCGTGTCCCATGGGGATGCCACATGTCTGCAGAGGACCCAAACCCCGACCGGGGCAGTGTGCACACATCGTGAACAACTGCCACACCCAATACACCCCAGATGCATCCCTTACCCCATGGAGACTTCCAAACGTGTCCGTGCCTGTAACGCTGAGTCAGCCCACGATGCCATGTCCATGAGGAATAGCAGTGCCACAACAATGCAACCAGCAAACGGCATGCGCAGGTACCTGGGGAAGAGAGACACACAAGAAGTCAGCCACAAGAAGCACAGCCACTTGCATGTGCATTCACTCGACACATGTATGTATGACAACATGCTAGGTCACAATTATGCCTGGGGAAATACTACCATCACTGCCACCATCACGCCAGTGACACACCCACACACACCTCTGACCCACGTGCCATACATGCAGGTGGAGACACACATCACAACGCATGCCACACGGGGACCAATGCGTGCACACTCAGACCCTGGTACTCACCACTAAGCAAAGAAGTCGCGTATGAGCCGAGTCCGGATGTCCTCTTGCGGCTCCACATCCTCCACATCACTAGCCCCATTGCCAAGCCCTTCGTCCTCCACGGGTGGATGGTCCTCGTCATCTTGATCCAGGATGAGTGGCACAGCTCTCTCAACTGCCATGTTGTGCAGCATGCAGCAGACCATGAAGATTTTGCAGACCTTCGCAGGGGCATATGGGAGCGCGCCGCCGGTCTTGTGGAGGCACCTGAATCGGCTCTTCAGCATGCCAAACGTCCTCTCTATCACTCGCCTTGTCCGGCCATGGGCGGTGTTGTAGCGGAGCTGGGCCGGCGTGATGGGGTTGCGGAGAGGTGTCAGCAGCCAAGGCATGTTGGGATAGCCAGCGTCCCCTAAATGGAAAGCACATGGATATCGTTAGAACTGGCGAAGCGGTAGTGCTGCTCGGCCAAACAGAATACAGGACAGACAGACTGTACCCACCAACAACACATGCCCGTTCGTTGCGCAGCTGCATCATCATATCAGGCATCCCGCTACGCCTCATGATGTAGGCATCGTGTGCTGATCCTGGAAAACGAGCACAGACATGCGAAATCACCATGTTGGACAGACACACCACAAGGGCATTGATGGAGTGGTAGTGCTTCCGATTGCGGTACGCCACCTCCCGTGCGTGTGGTGGTACCAAACCTACATGTGTCCCATCTATGGACCCAATGACATGGGGCATCCCTCCCAGGGCATAGAAACCACGCTTGACCTCAGTCATCTGTTCAGGGGTTGGGAACTTGATGAAGTCATCCAGGTGAATCAACATGGCCTCCAAGAAATCATGCAGCACACCGCTGAACATGCTCTGGGACATGCCACCAACATAAGCTATGGTATATTGGAAGGTACCCGTGGCAAGGAAATGTAGGGCAGCCATTACCTTCAGCTGGGGTGTCAGTGCCGTAGGATACCTGTGCTGCGGTTGCAGGTGTGGTGCCAGTCTCGCCGTCAGCTCCAGAATCAACGGTTGGGTGAAGCGGTAGAGCCGGATCGTGTCATTCTCCTGCATGGTGGCCAAGTCTGGAATTCTTCGGGCAACAGGAGGCGCTCTGCAGTAATTTGGAAGTGACAAGGAAGAGTGAGTGCACTACGAGAACAACTCATGTCTACTGAGCACATGTAAATCTGGCAATACACACATGCCACATAGGGAGTCAGGCATGTGCTACATGCCCAGGACACGTATGGATGCAAGGTGACACTCCTTCCAAGACCCAGCTACACACGGTGATTGAGAACCTCCCCATGCCACGCCATGAAAATAGCTGTGTCCCAGTGCAAGTGCACTGCCCGACGCAAGACAGGAGTGACATACACCCACACATCAGCAGAAGTGTGATGCTGATTGCAGAGACTGGCAGCGGAACACTTGAGCCACAGGTCACATGACATTACACTAGTCCAGCCCACACACCTTGCCATGAAGGTGCACATGTCATGACTCCCCACACATTCCTTGTGAGTTTGCTGACATGGCCTTGTCACGCTACTCCGTGTCCCTTGCATACATGTGCACCTCACATCCGGTAACACATGTGGCATGGTGTTGGGAACAGTGTGCAATGACAATCTACACACAGCCACATGTTGGTTGCTGCAACGGCTGCAGCTTTTGAGGGTGCTACAACATCAACCCGATGTAAATCCCGGACACATATATGGCATAGTCACATTGTGCACTGTGGGTAGTGATGAGTCATGTGTCATGACCCCTGTACCGGGCATCATGGGACACTTCCGTGTGTTGGTGTCCGTGCCATGCCAGTGACGCTCACCCCAAGTGCGCAGTCCCACATGCACACATGTCAAAGGAGTCAAGGGCATGCCTGGCACACATTGCACCCTCACACAGTACACATGTACACATCTCATCATACATCTGGTGCCTTCTCCACTCAGGAGGCATGTTCCACATCACAGCCTGTGACACCTGTGCCCCACACATGTGGTAATGCACAGACGATGCCTTGGTGTCCATTCCTGGACAAGTATGTCCATCCATGGACAAGTATGTCCGCCCTATTCCGACATGTGTGTCGCCTATCACCACAGTGATGTGTAAAATCCGCCGTACTGCTGCTGAGAGGGCCTGTGCATGTTCCCAAATCACTGTGGGAGTGCTGCCGTATGTGTACCCATCGTGATGGCGAGCGTAGATGCGAGTGTACGGTCCGTACCACTACGGGTACGCATACGCGTGCAGACCCATAGTGATAGAGAGCGTAGATGCGAGTGTACGGCCCTATCACTATGGGTCTGCACGCGTATGCGTACCCGTAGTGTTACGGACCGTACACTCGCATCTACGCTCACTATCACTACGGGTACGCATACGCGTGCAGACCCATAGTGATAGAGAGCGTAGATGCGAGTGTACGGCCCTATCACTATGGGTCTGCACGCGTATGCGTACCCGTAGTGGTACGGACCGTACACTCGCATCTACGCTCACTATCACTATGGGTCTGCACGCGTATGCGTACCCGTAGTGGTACGGACCGTACACTCGCATCTACGCTCACTATCACTACGGGTACGCATACGCGTGCAGACCCATAGTGATAGAGAGCGTAGATGCGAGTGTACGGCCCTATCACTATGGGTCTGCACGCGTATGCGTACCCGTAGTGGTACGGACCGTACACTCGCATCTACGCTCACTATCACTATGGGTCTGCACGCGTATGCGTACCCGTAGTGTTACGGACCGTACACTCGCATCTACGCTCACTATCACTATGGGTCTGCACGCGTATGCGTACCCGTAGTGGTACGGACCGTACACTCGCATCTACGCTCACTATCACTATGGGTCTGCACGCGTATGCGTACCCGTAGTGTTACGGACCGTACACTCGCATCTACGCTCACTATCACTATGGGTCTGCACGCGTATGCGTACCCGTAGTGGTACGGACCGTACACTCGCATCTACGCTCACTATCACTATGGGTCTGCACGAGTATGCGTACCCGTAGTGGTACGGACCGTACACTCGCATCTACGCTCACTATCACTATGGGTCTGCACGCGTATGCGTACCCGTAGTGGTACGGACCGTACACTCGCATCTACGCTCACTATCACTATGGGTCTGCACGCGTATGCGTACCCGTAGTGGTACGGACCGTACACTCGCATCTACGCTCACTATCACTATGGGTCTGCACGCGTATGCGTACCCGTAGTGGTACGGACCGTACACTCGCATCTACGCTCACTATCACTATGGGTCTGCACGCGTATGCGTACCCGTAGTGTTACGGACCGTACACTCGCATCTACGCTCACTATCACTATGGGTCTGCACGCGTATGCGTACCCGTAGTGATAGTGAGCGTAGATGCGAGTGTTCGGTCCGTACCACTACGGGTACGCATACGCGTGCAGACCAAAAGTGATGGAGAGCGTAGGCATGCATGTACGGGCCGTTGCCATGCATTTGGGGTGCCCTAGGGCCCCCACACGCACCGTACCTGTGTGTGATGCTCCAAATTACATAGGGGACAAGTATTAAGGCCTACATGCATGCTGGTTGTCATGGAGACCAAGTTCAAAATTCGAAATTGTTCTGGAAGGTGCACAGCAGAAGTCAGTTGGGATTTGTCTACTTTGTTGCAATGTGTTTGTGGGGCTGACATCATGCAGGAGAATGAAACCGATAGAGAACACACAGACTGCTAGGTTTGAAGGGATTGGTGGAAACATAGGATGCAAATGTGAGTGACCAATCTCTCTGTACTCCTGTGCATGAGACTGGGCAGAAGGGCACATATAAGGCAGCCAGGTCCCATGAGGGAGCACTTGCCTGCACATCTTTGCATTCGTCGACCCAGCTGCTGCTACTGTTTCCCTGGAACCATGTCAAGGGCTGTGGAGAGGACACAGCCATTCACCCTGGAGGAGAACATGGCTCTGCTGGATGTGATCCTCCCACAGTACTCCATGCTGTATGGGCGACCAGGTTATCAGGTGAGTGCATAGGCCACTGCCACAGACTGTCCCTATGTGGTGACTGTGACTTCTGCCATTGCGTCCAGGTGTAACACACATGCCATGTACTGTCGGGGGGGTCCCAGGGGGGGGGGTGCCTGATGTCTCCCAGCAGTGCCCTGAGACAGGAGGGGTGGGGGCCTATCACTCACAGCAGTGCCCTGAGCCAGGAGGGGTGTGTGCAGAGTCCTCCCAGCAGTGCCCTGAGACAGGAGGGGTGGGTGCAGAGTCCTCCCAGCAGTGCCCTGAGAAAGGAGGGGTGGGTGCAGAGTCCTCCCAGCATTGCCCTGAGACAGGAGGGGTGGGTGTGGAGTCCTCACAGCAGTGCCCTGAGACAGGTGGGGTGGGTGCCCATCACTCCCAGCAGTGCCCTGAGCCAGGAGGGGTGGGTGTGATGCACAGTGTGAGCCTAGATCATTGATTGTGACATTGCCATCATTCCACCTGTGTACCCACTGTGGCACGTAGTGCTTTTCCCCTCACCAGGGGATGATGTCCCTATGACAAAGGTGCAATGCGTTGGCTGCATGACATGCCTTGTTGTTACCAGCTAATTTGTACCCATATGTCTCTCTGTGACATGTGGCTGGTGTATTGATGTGGTGTCACTTGTTCCTCCTCACAGGTAGGCGCCACTGCCAAGGAGCAGATCTGGCTGACCGCCGTCAGTGCCGTGAGGGGTGTGGATGGTCGGAGGCGGCGCCTGGCCCAGGTGAGGAAACGCTGGCAGGATATCCGGTACTGGACGCGGAGGATTGCACGGCTCCTGCTGGGGGACTCACCTGAGAGCCACAAGAACCGCGGCCGCCGCCGTCTGAGCCACCTCCACAGGCGTGTGCTGCCGGTGGTCTTTCCAGACCTTGAGAGGCGCTTACAGGCGATGCAGCAGCCGGAAGGGGGTAGGTACATGTGTGTTTGTTGTGTGTCACCGGCATTTGTAAGGGCACAGTAGCATGAATCCACTGGCAGGGTTTAAAGGTGCTGTGCAGATCCTGTTTGTCCCAGTATAGCGCTGTGCCCCTGCCACCCTTCCCCTCCTTGCAATGTGTTCCCTGGTCTGTGTGTAGTCACTCCTTCACAGGGTAATGTAGGCTGGCGCTTTGTCCACGGGAACAATGTCTGTAGCATCATGTGTGGGGGTGGTGTGTAACAGGTTGTGGGACCTTGCCTGTGCACTGTCAAGTTCACTGCATGTGGGTTCCATGTCAGTTGGCACTGATGCTGACTCCAGACATGGGAGTTGGTCTCTCATGTGTCATGCCTTACAGCGCGCATGTCCTATGTAGTGGCCTGTGACATGATGTGCATGACTGTGCGATACACATAGTGCAGGGATGGTGACGTGTGTTGCTGTCATTACCATTCAGTAGCATGTAGTTGCGTGCCCACTACTGTCCCCTGGGGCACCTTTTCCTCAGTGGTGTATGTGTCATCATGAACGTGGCCACTGTCAGTGTCTACAGCGTAAGTTGTGCTCTGTGCCATTGTCCCCTGTCACCATGTATATAGACGTGCTAATTTGTACAGGTGTCCACTGTGCAGCCTGACCTGATTGTCCTTCTTCATACTCACAGGTGCCAGTGCCTGTGTGTCTTGTTATACTCATCTGAGGATGGGCACTGGTACCTCATTATTTGTACAGGCGCACCTTGGCTGTTTGGCGTCCAATCTTGCTTTTTGCCTGCCCCTGTGTGTATCACCCAGACCATGAGATGTTGGTGCCACCTGTGTCTCCACAATTTGCCTCGTGTAGGGTCTTGTTGGGGCGGGCAATGCCTATGTGTTAAATCCTGATTACCACTTGCTGGGTCTGGGCAGTGTGTGATGTGCCTGGACACACACGCAATGTGCAGTGACCGAGTCATGTTGTGCATGTTTTCAGCATTACCTATGCAGCATGTGTCTCAAGTTCATGGATATGGTCCCTGGTCATCGGTATTTTCGCCAACGCTGTGTGGTGCAGATGCAGTGCTGGATTGTCCCCAGGACCTGGGTGCTATGTCAGACTCCTTTTCCTGTGTTTAGCTATTGTCTCATGCTCTCCATGGTATTTCAGTGGCATGGTGGCTCAACCAACTGTGTGTTTCATGCCCTACATCGGTACCCTGTTCAGTAGATGTTAGGGATCTTCCTTTTCAGGCCATGCAATGTTACCTATGTAGATTGGACTCATGTGACAGATGTGTACAGGTGTCTGAATAATTTCTGTCTCTCCACCCTGCCCACAGCATCGTCGGGGGACACAGAGGGAGACATGGACACAGACCAGGCGGAGGGACCGAGCACCAGTGCCAGCCGTGACATCGGGTCTGGCACATCGAGTGGGACAGAGGCGGAGGAGAGTGTGGCCGAGGACCTGTCGACTGGCACATCAGACTACGAAGCTGACAGGTCCGGGGACGATGTCGCCGAGTGGGCGGAGGCTGCACCAGCAGCTGACAGCGGAACAACACCTCGCACCGCCCCCTCAGTTTCCACCAGCCGCCTCCCACTTGCTCGTGTCCCTTCCCAGCGTGCCCGGTCACAGCATGTCTCCTTCCTGCCAGGCACCGCGCCCCCTGCCCCTGTCTCCACTGCTGCCGCCAATGCAGAGTCTGTGGACATCCAGCGGCAACTGCAGGTTGGTCAGGCTGCGATCCTTAATGTCCTCCATGCCCACGGCAAAACCCTCACCAACATCGAGGCTTTCTTGGAGGGCATTCATTCATCGCAGGCTGACCAACGCAACTTGCTGAGGTCCATCGACTCCACACTGACTGCAGCAGTGGGTCTCCTGCAGCGCGACCTCCCCCCACCTACCCCTGCCCCATCCACACTTCCCACTCCCATGCCTGTCACACGTACACCCAGACGTCGGCATGCACCCACATCAACGGACACGGGCACCACACCAGCAGGGAAGGTCCACCGCACTCCTCCTGACACGCACACACAGGGTGAGGTAGGCACACCCACTGGGTCGGGGGGCAAACGTGTGACACGCAGCCATAGTGGGAGTCCGCATTCCACCCAGTCCACTCCCTCCAAATCCCCTCCCCTCAGCTCTCCTGGCCATATCTCCCCCAAGGACTTCTTCATGGCCGCTCTGTCCCTGAGCCCCACAGTTACACCACCACGCAAGCGGTCACGGAGGTCCCCGGTCAGGGTGGTTGAGTCTCCCCCCCTGTCTCCACCCTCCCCCGGTGGCGCTGCGACCCATCCCTCTGACCCCCCCCCCTCCTTGGGGCCTGAGGTCCCTTCGGGTGCAGGGGACTCCCTGGAGGACCTTGCAAAGGTGTGTAGTGCCATCCTGGCCTCCGCCTTTGGCACTGACCCACCCCCTGTGGTGGACTCCTCCATCCCTGCACCCACAACGCCGCCCCTTTGCCCTGATGTCCCTGCGGTGCCTGTTGCTCCCCCCCCCCCTGATGCCCTCACCAGTGTGGAAGACGATGCCATTTGACTGTGCAGGCAAGGTAGGGGACACGCATCCCACTGTGTCCCCCATCCAGCTGAGAATCATTGACTGCCCTATGGGCTTTGTGAAGATTGAACTGCCTGCGATCCACGGACATTGTGCTCCTGCTGAATAAAGCTTAATTTTGTTTTCATTATCACACTACTGCTATGCTGGTATTGGTGTTGGTGGGGCTGCTACATGGTTTTGGGTGGTGTGTAAGGGTTTGGGTGTGTGGGATATGTAGTAGTGTACTGCTCATTGGTGGGACCCTGTGATCTGTGTGCCATCACAAGGTGTTGGCTAACTTTCTTTGTTCATGTAGGCAGTTACTGCATGGTGCACTTGTCCAAGGGTGTATTCCTTCCTCTGTGTACCCAGCTTTCTTCCCTGCAGGGTGTTCCCAATGTTTAGCGCAGAGCTGTGTCTACATGAGCTGTGTGTGTGACGGAGCCCTTCTACTTTGGCCATGCATGCAGGGCCATGTCTCCACCTGCGACAATCGTGGCATCCTTGGTGATCACTGTACTTGTGTGTGGAGTCTGTTGACATGAGTTCATGGGGACATGTTCCCTTGTAGCCAGTATGCATGTGGATAATTCTGGCCTCACACACATGTGTTACACCCCTCCAGTCTCAGGGCACTGCTGGGAGTGATGGGCACCCACCCCTCCTGTCTCAGGGCACTGCTGGGAGGACTCCACACCCACCCCTCCTGTCTCAGGGCACTGCTGGGAGGACTCTGCACACACCCCTCCTGTCTCTGGGCACTGCTGGGAGTGATGGGCACCCACCCCTCCTGTCTCAGGGCACTGCTGGGAGGACTCCACACCCACCCCTCCTGTCTCAGGGCACTGCTGGGAGGACTCCACACCCACCACTCCTGTCTCAGGGCACTGCTGGGTGGACTCTGCACACACACCTCCGATTTCTGGATATGTGCGCTTGGCACATACACGGTGGGGGTACGCACACTGCATTCGAGGTGAGGGTACGAGTCTACTGACACTGGTGTGGTGGGGGTACGCTCCGTACGTCCGCGGGTGTGGGTACGGGTCGTACTTACACTGTTGGGCAGGGGGGTACGCTCCTTGCATTCGCGGGTGGGGGTACGGGTCGTACTTACACTGTTGGGCTGGGGGTACGCTCCGTACGTCCACGGGTGGGGGTACGGGTCGTTCTTACACTGTTGGGCAGGGGGGTACGCTCCTTGCATTCGCGGGTGGGGGTACGGGTCGTACTTACACTGTTGGGCAGGGGGGTACGCTCCTTGCATTCGCGGGTGGGGGTACGGGTCGTACTTACACTGTTGGGCAGGGGGGTACGCTCCTTGCATTCGCGGGTGGGGGTACGGGTCGTACTTACACTGTTGGGCTGGGGGGTACGCTCCTTGCATTCGTGGGTGGGGGTTCGAGTCGTACTTACACTGTTGGCATGGGGGGTACGCTCCGTACGTCCGCGGGTGGGGGTACGGGTCGTACTTACACTGTTGGGCTGGGGGTACGCTCCGTACATCCACGGGTGGGGGTACGGGTCATTCTTACACTGTTGGCATGGGGGGTACGCTCCTTGCATTCGCGGGTGGGGGTACGGGTCGTACTTACACTGTTGGGCAGGGGGGTACGCTCCTTGCATTCGCGGGTGGGGGTACGGGTCGTACTTACACTGTTGGGCTGGGGGGTACGCTCCTTGCATTCGTGGGTGGGGGTTCGAGTCGTACTTACACTGTTGGCATGGGGGGTACGCTCCGTACGTCCGCGGGTGGGGGTACGGGTCGTTCTTACACTGTTGGCATGGGGGGTACGCTCCATGCATACGCGGGTGGGGGTACGGGTCGTACTTACACTGTTGGGCAGGGGGGTACGCTCCTTGCATTCGCGGGTGGGGGTACGGGTCGTACTTACACTGTTGGGCTGGGGGGTACGCTCCTTGCATTCGTGGGTGGGGGTTCGAGTCGTACTTACACTGTTGGCATGGGGGTATGCTCCGTACGTCCGCGGGTGGGGGTACGGGTCGTACTTACACTGTTGGGCTGGGGGGTACGCTCCTTGCATTCGTGGGTGGGGGTTCGAGTCGTACTTACACTGTTGGCATGGGGGGTACGCTCCATGCATACGCGGGTGGGGGTACGGGTCGTACTTTCACTGTTGGGGTGGGGGGTACGCTCCTTGCATACGGGGTGGGGGTAGGGTCCGTACATATCCGTCCCCACGCTATGTGATGTTTGTGCGGCCCGTACCCAGGCCTTTGCCACGTGGGTGCGATCCGTCCCGCCATTGTTGGGGTGACGTGTGTGGGCGTGGTCCGACTCGTACCCACGCTCTTCAGGCGTGGGTACGGGACGTACCTGTCTGGTTGTGTTGCCGGTTCGCGTGGTGACGGACTTCCGTTGTGGCGGTCGCTGGCTTATCAGGACACGCCCCCACCCCCTCGTGGTGACCAGGGCATGGGAGTCAGGTATGTCCAGGCCATGTGTAGTGTGTCACTCATGTGGTTGTTTTGTGGCCTGCCCTGGTGGTGCCACCCCCACCCCACCCCACTTTCCCCCCTCCCTTAGTTATTCTGACCTTCTGCGGCGTCTGCGTCGTAACCTGTAGAGGAGGTGGACTGCTATGAGGGCAGGGATGACTCGTAGGTTCGGGTCCATGTCTGTCCGTCACGTACTGGTCCTCCTTGTTCGCGGCGTCGTCTGTCCGTCGCGTACTGGTGGTCCTTGTTCGCGTCGTCCTGATTTCCCGGCAGTTTTTGGCTGCCGCAAAATATTCACCGTGCGGGGTGACGTCGGTGCGAATCGTGATTCCTGGGTCGTGAATGGCTGGCTGCGTGCGTCCCGACGTCAGGTCGGCGCTTTCCCGGATCGCATTGGTAGGTGTTTTTTGTTCGGTCGGGCTTTTTTACGAATCGTACGGTAATGGTGTACCCGTGCGAATCGTAATTCCTTGTTTGTTAAATTTGACGACCGGGTACGCGTCGGGCGGAGATTATGCTCCGTCCGACGGTTCGTACCCGGTTTTTGCCGGATCGTGATCGGCACCTCTATGTTAAATAACTGCCTTTCATCTTTCGTAATCGGATCTAAGGCTTATGACTGTTAGGTTGCTTCTTTAATAATAAAACTCTCATTATATTTTGTCCCTTTTGTAAATATGGAACATCATTCTAGATTGACCAGATTCAATCCGTGGTTTATATATACCTAGATCGAGTGAGGTGTCGCGTATTGTCGTTTCGGTGCTGGAAATGCCTCCATTGGCCTGTTATAAAGTATAAAACGGTCGCGACATATATTCTATTCAAATATGGACGTGACATGTGCGTGAGTCGGCTATATTAGTGCCGGTCGGTATATTTCTTAAAAGTGAGTGTCCTTAGGTCTCTCCACAGGTTAGGTCGATAGTTTGTTTGAGAAAAAAGCAAATTCAGCCGTTGGACATTAAAATGTTTGCCTGTGTCCAAAATATTTAAACAGGTAGAGAATGACCACAGGGTAATAATAAACCCCTGCGTCTGGAAATACAAAGGGTAATGATATATCCCTGCGTCTGGAAATACACACACAAAAAAGGAAGAACATAAACATTTAGAGTCATTGTTAAGTAAGTGTAAGTGCAACTTTGCGTGACATGGTTAACATCGAATTGCTCAATTAGGCGTAAACATTACGTCATTGTGTTACGTCATTGTGTTCAAATATATATATTCAAGTGTAACGTAAATGGAAAAGTAACCTTGTAAGCCACATTAGCTATTTATAAATTTCAACTAAACATACACAATCTGCCACTCTGTCAGTTTAATCATGTGTTTTGTTTGTAGTCTCAGCTGCTTAGCAGTGGTAGTCAGTTCTGTCTATCTGCCCAAGAAGTAATGGAGCTCGTGGTCGATATTCAAGCCACATTCTGTGCTCCTCATTTTTAAAATCCATAATGCCTCCTTACGTCTCAGTGTCAGTTCCCTATTACCAACCCGGGGATGTCTGGGTATATAGTCAATCCCATAGAATTCAAAACGTTTCATAGTTGTTTGTTTCGAGCAGATAGACATATGAGCAGCTATGGGGTATCTCATATCCCCATTCTTAACTGCTCTCATGTGTTCTCCGATCCTGTCTCGTAGTGGCCTGATGGTACTGCCAATGTATTTTTTTCCACATTTGCACTCTATAGCATAAATCACGAATTTGGTGAGGCATGTGATGTTGGTCCTGATTTTGTAGGTTTTGCCACCCGGACCCCGAAACTCTGTGATTCTAGCGTGTGCCCATTTACAAGCTGTACATCTTCCACAACCAGAAAAACCACATGAATACGTGGTCAACCAGTTGTCTGTGTTCCTAGGTGTAGGATAGCTCGGACTTAAAATGTTCTTAAGTGAGATACCCCGTCTAAAAGTTATGTCTGGTTTGTCATTGATGTAATCGTTGAGTGATCTGTCAGCCTTCAGTAGGTGCCAATGTTTGGTGAGACTTCGTCTCAAGATCCCAGACCAGACGTTGTAGCTGGTAACCAGTCTGATCTTGTTGTCCTGTTCGGTCGTCACCGTTTTTTCTTTCAGAGTGTCCACCCTACTAATCGTGTCAATTCTCCGCTCAGCCCTTTTCAGGACCTCCTCATTGTACCCATGTGACGGATCCTTTCCCCCGGTCCCCAATCCCTCACGCCCACCACCCGGATTACCTCCTCTCCAGCGCTATCCCTTCCAGGACCCACAAACCCAAAGGATCTCCAAAGCGTCCGTGACAACGGAGTCCCCACCCCTCTCTCTCTTTCAGGGTCCAATCAGGAGTGACGAAGGAGCGGAAGGAGTCGCCCGGTGCCCCGGAAGTCCCGCCCACCTACAACCAGACGCCCACAGAAAAGGCGGATCCGAAGAGACTGGAGTGGTCGAAAGATCGTGGCAGGAACTCTCGGCTGGCGATAACGCGGAAAACGAAGACGGAAGCGGAGAACCCGAGGAGTGGTCGGAAGACTGGTGGAGTCCCACGGAGGAAGCTGAAGAGCGGCCGTAACTCGGAGGAGAGTTACGGCGGAGCGCGTGAGTACCTTCCACCATACCCTCAGTCTGTTAAAGTACTCTATGTACATACGAAACCCTCCCTTGCATATAACGTCCCTCTCTCTTCACAATCCCATCCAGCCACCTTGTAAATTGTGTACAGCACCCTGCACCGTGTACATAGCTTTGTCTCACGAACCTTTCCGAGCAGTCTTCCTGTACCAACCCCTTGTCTTTCCCCTTCTTGCCCTTTTCCCACACTGTCTGCTTCGTCCTCTTCACCTTTTGGTATCGGGGACAGTGTCTTCATCTGAGTCCCTGCAGGACTAACGGCTCCTCTTTCTTTCTCTTCCGGTCCTCCGAGGAGCACCCACCCTGTCTACTGTCGCCGGTTGCAACCAAGAACGGAGACGTCCCGGAAGTACCGACCCCGACGACCGCGACGAGGGACTCTTTCCCAGCTACCTCTAAACCCTCACCCCGTGTAAACGGAACTTCTGTTCAATAAAACTACACTATAGCCCACTATATCTGGCCTCCTCGTCTGACTTTCCGGCCCGCCATACCCACACGCCGACAGGTGGTGTCAGAAGTGGGATCAGCTGGAGACATGGAGGCCGTACTACAAAGGATGGCTGCCTCCCAAGAACAATTAAGGACATTGATGGAGCGCTTCCTGAAAACCGCAATTCAGGTGGAAACTGATCTTTGGACAAATACATTGGAGAAATCAATTTCTGTCCTAAAGTAAGATATACACCAGAAGGAGAACAATATATCGTAGCATGCATTCTTTTCAATAAGTCCAGACCCAACAGATTCTCACCGCAACCATTCGTCAAAAGAAGTGGAGCTTCCAAATCATAGGGGCCAATTGAAATAGGCAAAGAGCAAGAAACCGGATTACGAACAGGGGCGCTAGAAAATCCTACAGATACATTCGTTAAGCCAGACAAAGGTGCCCCAGGGAGTTTAGAATGAATGATAGAACTTCTCATCGCCCCAGTATCTAGAAGAAATGGCTCTAAAACATCCATTAACATAAGGTCCATTCTGATCTACTGGAACCGATACAACTCCCTCACTTTGTCCATGGCTGTCCTAGTTAGCATGAAGACTTTCATTCTTGCTTTCAATATAATGGTCTTCATTGTAGTACTGTGTAGACCTAACATTTTGCTGATCAAAGTAATTCATGGAATTGGTAGAAGGAAGGGCACGCTGTTCTTGAGTCAACACACCTCGACCTCTACCTCTGTTTGCTGACTGGAGGCCAGCACGACCTCGTGGAGCAGATAATGCTCCATTGCGCTGTAATACGACCGGACATCTATTCTTAAAATGACCTTCTTCTCTACAATAGGCACATTGATTAGGTCCTAGTAAAGGTCGCGGAATGTATGGCTCAGGTTTTTGATGCAACCTCTGAAACTGCGGAGGCTGTTGAAACTGAGGCTGAGCATGAAGAGGAGGATAAGCTTGTTGCAAGAGAACCTTCGTTTCTAATTCTTTCGTCTTTTTCTCTTGCTTTTCTTTTTCTTCTTTATCTCTGTTTTCATAATATTGTGGAGTAGCCAATATCTGGGCAGAAGAAGAAACAGCCCATGAACTTTCAGAATCTTTCAATTTGTGTGACAGCTCGGGAAGCAAATTAAATACGAATTTGTCCACAAATAATCGCTGTCCCCCCTCTGTAGCCATATCTTGACCACTGTGATCAATAAATGTCTCCTCGAGACGAGTAAAGAAATCAGAGACACTTTCATCTTTGTTTTGTTTGCATGCCGCTAATTTATCCCAATTAACTCTCAATGCAGGCATCATCGTTTTCATTAATGTAATAATCCTACCAGGGAGTTCTGAAATCAAAGCATCAGGCTTCGCACAACCCACTTGGTTTCTATCTGTGGCAGTTATAACATCCCAATTAGCACCTAATTCTTGTGCGTGATTCTCCTTACGAATCCTAGCCCATATTGTCTGTGGGACTACATTTCCCATCAACATGTCGATATCAGCTAAATTCATGATGCAAGCGTCAACTGTCTGTGATAGTTCTTTATCATAACCCGCAGGGTTTTTACGAGGATCCGGTAGAGTCTGTTTAAGGGCCAAAACTTCAGATCTCTTCCAGGGGACATGTACCCATATACGTTGAAAATGAGCGGGAATAACTAGAATTATTATCTACTGCTGCAACCTCTTCCTTCCACACTGGAGTAACCTCTCTCATGGGATAATTTTTCAGTGTCAGTCTAACCGACGGATCGGAATCAAGGAAAGTCTGAGAGGACAATAAGTTTCTAAAGGAAATAAGTGTCCTTACAGCATTTTCGACTTTGGAACCCACAATAAGTCCTTTATCAAAGTCAGCCTGAACATCTAACAGACCCTGTGGAACCGAATTCAAATTCACATCCTCCCATTCTTTAATGAGAGTATCACACATTACATCGAAAACATATGTTTACGTGGGTGCATTCCATTGTGAGAAGGTAGGCATAATATCGGGCACACTGTATTGGGGACCCTTTTTGATCCATTTATGTGCGAGAGAGTCCAGCCTTTTTCGTTCTTCAGAATCTGGGAACTGACTACGAGACTGTCTTCGAGCAAAGGCCGGAGACACATTTAAAGCTTCAAAGAAAGGAGATAGAATACCAGTGACAGTGTCCGTGAGTCGCTTACGCATAGACGGAGAATTGGACATGAGAATAGGAGACAAGGTATTAGGCGAACTAACAGAAGGAGAACCGATAATTGCAGGAGGTGCAGAAGGCAAAGGAGATCGAAGATCAGGAGATGAGGGCAAGGAAGTCGAAGTTAATGGTAAAACTGGCAGAGGCGGTAATACTGGAGGAGGCAAATGCGGAAGAGCCGGAACAGGCGGAGGTACCGCTGGCAGCCGAACAGGCTGTAACAACTGGGGTGCATTGGCACTTTGTGCATAGGGCGGAGGCAATCTCAATAAATGAGACATTAGGGGATCTTCTTCTAAATCTTTCTTGTTATCAGAAGGGGAAACAGGCAACACCGGATAGCATTTATTTATCGCCATACGATGCTGTCTCTCTGAAATTTCAGTCGCATTATCAATTTCATCATCTTTAAATCGTTGGGCAGCCTGTATAATTGTCATACCCTGTGCTTTCCTATCTCGTTTTGCTTGCTTAATTTCTTTCTGTTTGGCTTCCTTACGCCAAAGGCGGAAAGAGTCAAACATTGCCGGCCGGGCTTTTCTTTTGAATAAGACTGCTTCTAAATTATCTAGCACATCAGGCTCAAAACTACCATTTTATGGCCATTTTAGAACACCATCTTTCTTCGTGTATCGGGTCCATGCCTCGTTAAAGGCAATGGGGCCAATACCATGTTTTGAATAGAGATCATATGTGGGAGTTCCAACCGAAGGAATCGGACAAGAGTCCTCAAGCCGGGAATCCCTATTACAACCAAAGCAACAAAGTTTTCCAAACTTAGTCAGACCAGCCATCTTGTGATTTCACCGGACTAATCACAAACTTCAAGGGGGTAAAACTCAGTTTACGCAGCACAAATGCACTTACCCCTCGGCTTCGGCTATTGCAATAGTCGAATCTAAGAACCAAAGGATCAAAGCAACTAAGAAACAAAATTGTGGGAGCGACCCACCAAATACTTATCTAAGGACGTCTTCCCACGCCAACAGAAGCCCGTCTATCGTCTCGCCTTACCATACATCACCAAATGAAGGGCCAAGGCAGGGCGGCTGTCAGGGCAGCAGTCGTCAGTAGCCGTCAGGAAGGAGTAACCACGCTGCAAAAGACCTTCGGACCACTTTCGACATACAGGGGTCGCTTGACGTGGCTCGCGAATCCTCCGGAATTTTCTTGCGGGGTTCCTCACGACCTTCAGGCAGAACCGGTACCACTGAAGCCGCCCCACATTGGGCGCCAGTTGAAGAACCAGAACCTTTTGGGCCTGGCGGCGCAGGGTACGCCTTAATCTCCAGGGTTCTCCTGCTCAGCTACACAGAGATACGGGACACTCTGTTAGGCGTTAGAAGATTGGTTTTATTAGCTCAGCTAGTACAGTTATCCCAGAAGTACACAAGGTAGGTTCTCAGGAGACTGCCTCTTCACTCCGTGACGCACAATCTTATATACCACATATGTGAAATATACATTAACTAAATACACACCCAGAACATATAAGAAAGAGCCAATAAGAAAAGTTGGAAAACAGGACAGAACCAATAGAGAAGGTTTGAAAACAAAGTGTCAGATGACTCGAGGAAACCTCTCCTCCAACTGTGTTTGTCACCCCTCCCTCAAACTAATTCATTAACAGATCCGCAACTAACTTGCAGGTGGCGAGATACATTTGTGTGTGTTGGAGGACAGTTGTGAAACGAGAGAATGCTAGCAGAGGACAGCGAAGGCCAGACGATAAGATAAAGTTAGAAAAGAATAGTGTGAACCAACAGATAGTTGAGACGGGGATTAGAAAAACCAGACAGGGATTAGTGTTCTCGGCCAGTCCTAACACCAGCTTTGCAAATAGAGGCAGAAAGCTTATTTTGACACAAAGCTGCAGAATAGACTTTGTTCGCCGTGCTGCCTGAGTGAAGGCCACAGAAAATGGCGGCGGAGCACAAAATGGCGGGTCGATTCGATCACGATCGAAAATCGAATTCTCTCAGGCGTCACCCCGAAACTCCTCAGGAAACTATAGAACATTCAAAACACTGCAGCCAGACTGGTCCTCAACATTCCCCGCCACAGCCACATCACCAAACATATTTGAGAACTCCACTATGAACCACTGCCTCCCATTCCACTTACCCGCCAGACACCTTCGCAGAGCCCATCTGGCCATGGATCCACAAGACCAGATCCGGAGGAAGATCCTTCTCTTACCTCGCCGCCAAGACCTGGAACAGCCTGCCTCTGCATCTCTGGCAATCCCTGTCGCTGACCCAATTCAGGAAAGATCCCAAGACCTGGCTCTTCAACAGAACTACAGCACTCAGACACATCAGCAGATGGATCAGGGCCTTGAGACCCTCACGGGTGAGAAGTGGCACCCTATAAACCCCTAATTGATTGATTGATTGATTGATTGAGAGATGACTTTCTCAGAAGAGTGATCCAATTTTTGCCTGACCTGCAGCTCAAACGATACCTCACTGACAAATTAGCTGGCCAAAAATTGCCAATAAACATATCCACCATCCATTACACCTAATGAAATAGGGAGCTCATAAGAAACTGGTGTTGGATCGCTAGGACATAGGACACATTGATTCACAACTACACTCACAACAGAATCATCTCCACAACAAGCGTCAACTGCATCACAAACAAACAGTATGAGGAGAACTGGAGAGAACTGATCTAGAAACATAATAAGACTTTATAAGAAACAGAGGTGATGAACAGCTTTTCCCAGATCCACCCCGACTGGCGTTGGATTTCTTTTAATATATGCAGGGAAAAACTCAGCCATAAGCAGGAATGCTGACATTGTGTACAATCTAAAGAAACATAATACACTACTTCTGGCTCTGTCCACGATTACACTCATAATGGCTCTCCATTGAACTGCCTTCACAGAACAAGTGATCTACCTAAAAGTCCTTCATTGAACTCGCTCTTTTGCAGAACTCTCAGGACATAGTCAGAATCACTAATCATAATAAGCATTGGTAAATGCATTAGGTTTCACCTACATGATTAATAATAAGCTGCTTTTGGTTGGAAGTTGTAGCTTGTTGAGTAGTTGTACAATATAAGTTACAGAAAGTCTGCTAAAGTGTTGTGACTTGTTTATGTATAAAAAGGCAATTTATTGCGCTGTTACCAGTGGTATAGTGCGGGTAAGTAACAGCAACATTTTGAAAAATTAAAGGAAAGAGGGAAATAACATAATTAATTGATATAATATCAATATTATGTGTTTAGAGGAGTTCTGCCAACATTTGGGCCCGGTGCCACTGCACCTGCTGCACCATTCAAATAATGCCCCTAGTGCCTCCAAGATAACTACATTCGTGACTGCCTTTTTGATAGTAAAATATAGCAATATTTGGTGTTTAGTTGAGTTATGACACATTTTGCCCCTGGTGCCACTGCACCTGGTGCACCATTCAAATCATTACCCTATTGCCTGTAAGGTAACCGAACTTGTGAATGCCTGTTTAGTATTCAAATATTGCAATATTTGGTGTTTTGAGGGATTCCTAGAGCTTTGGACCCCGGTGTCACTGCACCTGCTGCACAATTTAAACCATGACCCAAGGGCCTGCAAGGTAACTTCAATTGTGTCTGCCTGTACAGTAGTATAATACATAGCAATATTTGGTGTTTAGATGAGTTCTGACAACTTTTGGAACCTGTGCCACTGTACCTGCTGCACCATTCAAATAATGACCCTGTTGCCTGCAAGATAACTACACTTGTGAATGCCTGTTTATGAGTGAAATATAGCAATATTTGGTGTTTAGTAGAGTTATGACAACTTTTGACCCCAGTGCCACTGCACCTGCTGCGCCGTTTAAATCAAGCCCCTTTCATTTGTAAAGTAACTGCACTTGTGACTGCCTGTTTAGTAATCAAATATAGTAATATTTGATGTTCAGTGGAGTTATTACAACTTTTGGCCCTAGAGCCACTGCACCTGCTGCACTGTTTAAATCAAGCCCGTTTTAACTGCAAGGTAACTGCAGTTCTGACAACTTTTGGGCCTGGTGCAACTGCACCTGCTGCACCATTCAAATCATGACCTTAGTGCTTGAAAGATAACTGTAGTTGTGACTGCCTGTTTAGTTGTAAAATATAGAAATAATTGCAGTTTAGTGGGGTACGTGGAGATTTTGGTCCCGGTGCCTCTGCACCTGCTGCATTATTGACATCATGAGCGTAGCACATGCTGGATAACTGCCATTGTGACTGCCTGTTTAGTTGTAAAATATAGCAATATTAGGTGTTTGGAAGAGTTCTGACAACATTTGGGCATGGTCCCACTGCACCTGCTGCACCATTCAAATAATGACCCTGTTGCCTGCAAGATAACTTGCTTGAGAGTACTTTGGGAATCAAACGATAAACCTTGAAACCACTCGGTTGAAATCATAACACTCAATAATTTCAAGCAAAATTCCCAAAAACATATCATATCTTTAATAACATGGAATAGACATATGATTATATTAATAAAAATAGGAGCTTCACTCAACAGAAAGAGGTCTCAGAAATCAATTGAATGCATCTAGCAACAGTCCACTATCTGAATCAACAAAATGAAACAATGACAACAGGCCAGGTCATATCAACCTTGGCTACAAAAACCCAGTTCTGGAAAAATCAATAGTGTGTCGAAGCAATAATGAGGATACAATTTCACAAACAAACAATATGGTTACATTTAAATAAACAGACACAAGAAAGGTTTCATCAGAATGATGCCTGATGCCATTCCTCCACCATATTGAGTCCACCGGATATTGAGTCCAATTGTTTAATCCATTTTAGTTATTTTCTTGTGATCAGGCTGGAGATGTAGCCTCCTCTCTGCTCCTGGCATATTTGCTTGCCACCTGTCCTCAGAGGTGTGGCCCACTAGTTGGAAATGCTGCAGCAAAGGAGCTCTGGAGACATTGCACCTGAAACGGCTTCTATACTGAAGGATACGACTTTTCAACTTCTGTGTGGCCTCACCAATATACACTAAATCACAAGCGCACTAAATCACATAGATTAAGTTACGTGAGCTACCATTAGTGAAGCACCTTAAAGTGGTTTCCACATTAAAGTGCCTAAAATGTTTGTGTTAATGCAGTAATTACAAACAAGACAGTGTCCAAATCTGTGAATCAAGGGTAGTACCGGTTGATTTGGGTAAAGTTGTGGTCTCTTTATGTTGACTGGAGCTCCTGTATTTATTTATATAATCAAATGTTTATGCCATATGGTTCAGGATATGACATATTTTTTAGAACTTATGGCTAAAATGATTGAGTGATTCTATTTCAACCGACTGGTTTCCAGTGTTATTGTTTGGTGCCCAAAGTGCACTTCTAACCACTAGAACAACCACCTCTATGTACATTTCTTTTTAATTTTCTAAACAGGCTTTTTTGCATGGTTACTTAGATTCAGTTTTGGCCTGAACAGTTTTGCCCGAGCGTACACGTTACATGATGCTCCCAATGGCTATTTGGCTAGCTCATGACTGCGCGCTGTAAGCACACTTTGATTCAGTCAGTGGGTTCTGGTTCCATGTAAGTTCTACCTGCTTCCACTTGACGACAGGATAGTTTCATTTTTCACCCACCAGAGACACTGATGGTTGTTCCCCTTTTTTCTGGTTTCAGACCGAATAGTTTGACACTGGATGGCTGACAATGTTCGTGGATCATATCATTCATTGGACATTCACCCCTTTATTCTTATGTGAGGATGCGTAGCATTTCCATTCCTTTTCTTGGGTTTTCAGTGGCAGTATGGTCTTTTGGTTCTCTGAGTCCTCCCCAATATGCTGGGCACTTACTAGATATGTATTAGCTTCATCTTGTTCTTTAATCAGCTGGGTTGTAGTATTTTTGTTACACTATTGTTAGAAGGGTCACGTATCATTTTTGACACAGTCAAGGACAGACAATATTGGTATTCCTGCCTAGCCACCAGTGGCGGCCAGCACAGGTAAGGGCGGTGAGGCAGTGGGGTGAGGTGGGGGTGGGGTGTGTGTGGGGGGAGTCGACGAACAACGGGATAGGTAAAATTAAATAAAAGAAATTAATAAAACCAGTTGACCTTGACCTCGCCTCATCAGCGATGCAGTGAGAGCAAGGTAAGTGGTTTTGTTGATTTGTTTATTTAATTTTACCTATCCCATCATCTGTTGACTTACCCCTACCCACTCATCACTGCCGCACCACTCTTACATTTGCTGGCCGCCACCGCTTGCCACTCAACAATACATTATAAGTGAGGGATTTATTTTAATTTTACTCCATTTTTTCATACATAGGCACAAAGCACTTTTAGGCCCTTCCATTCTATAATATGATCAGGCTACACTCTGTCGGGTTTGGGTTACCTATGCATGCTCTTAGGTCATTTGTCCTAGATAAATTGACTTACCATTGGCTAATCAATAAATTATTTATTTTTCCATTGAAAAATGTACTTTTTATGTGATTTATACTCCTGAGTCCCCAAGAATTCTTTTGGTAAGTGAAACATATACATTAGGCCTCATTAGTTTCTCTGTGGTTACAGTCAGTCCTAATGAAGACGCCTCCCAAATATCTGATAGGGATCGAAATGTTGACAGTTTAACATGTAGAATGTCATTTATTCATATTCTCCTGAATTGTTCTCTAATTCTGAGACAAAACTGAAAGTGGCTTTGTGAATGTGTCTATATAGTTTCTGTTTTGTTTGTTCACAATCTTAGTGCACAAATAGTCACAGATGTCACTTTCATTAGGGCTGTCTCAAAAGAACAGTTTGGAAACACCCCAAAAGATGATCCTCCAGGAGAACATATTGGTTTTGTTTTTCTTCTTTTTTCCAAGACTCACTCTTTAATCCTGAAAATATGTAACATTAGATCAGGGAAAGGACTCCTGTGTGAGAAGAGGTACCATATAAGCTCTAACAAGTGATAGGTCAGTAAATATTTCAATTTTCTAATATGATCCCCTTTAACAATTCAGCAATCAACTTTTCCACTGAAGGTTTTGTCTTTTATACCCTACAAGACATAAATGTGACTTTTGGGATATTAGAAGGTTCTGATTATCAAAACGGAGAACCATTTCTATGCACTCCCTTTTGTGGGGCAGTTTTTTAGTGTTTTCTAGTCATTCAATTAGTTTCAACATTTTTGAGTCTCTATTCCACCTGGGCAACTCTATTAAAGAATTGTTCCAACTTATCATCCGGGCCTACCAATTGCACCTTTATTTCCCCAAGGAGTTATGTTTTTTAAGTTCTTGCACTTTGTTAGTCTTTTACACTTCTATAATGCTGTTCTTTAATAGTTTTAATTTAATTGAGATCTTGTGGTGCCTCTTTACTTTCCTGCTTTGGGACTTCACCTTCGCTAGGTTCCTTTCTGGGAGTAAAGACTTAGGAACACTGAGCTCTCAAACACAGCGTCTGAAGTATCACTGGTTTCAAACTCTGGTCTAATGAGGGGAGAATTCAACAGGTTAATGAATTTAAAAAAACATATTCTTGTGGGTAGGGGGACTGGAATCCATCTCTTGGATTTTATTTTGTCACAGGTTGGGTCTAGCCAGGTTCTTAAATGTTGGAATATATACAATTATGATGGAGGAATTACTCACGAGTTGTACCCCCTTATCATGTGTCATCCACTAACTAGGAAAATTGTAATGTTACTGATATGCTCCAAAGCTATTAGTTTAGTCTCATCTCTCAATCTGCCTGGTGAGACTTACCTAAATGGTAATACAGTGAGACTCCCATGCCTCTTCTCCCCTGGCATTACCCACCATAAATCCCCAAGAGGACTGGTTATTCTCTACAACTAATTCATCCCCATGTTCTTGTATTTGGTAGGGTATATTTGCTTTTGTCACAAGGGTGGTAGTCCCCTCTCCCTATGGAGAAGGTCACAATCTTTATAATTGAGAGTCACAGCTTCGTTCAACTATGTCTTCGGTATGCTTCGATTGCAGTTCTTAAATTCATCGTTCCAATGCATACATAAGCTGATAAAGGGCAATGTGTGGAAAACAAGATAATGGCCATGCCTAAACATTTCAAAATAGGAAGAGGCACCAACCTCTGGTGGGCTCTGGCCCCCCCCCACATGAACTTGTCCTACACAGTGGATCATCTGCCACATTTAGCATACTTTTGTCCTACAGAATTAGAGACCCAGGATTGGTTTTATATAGAGAGTCATTTGAAAGGTGACAACTTCTTCTTACTTGGATCCTAAGGATCCCATATTCAAAGAAACAGAGTGTCGCTGGGATTCTCCTTGCGCAGAACTGTGCCTTGGGACAACACAACAGTATGCAGGGACTGTGTTTCCCTGCCACATCAGTGCCTTTCAGCCCAAGTTCCTGGCTAGCTCACAGTGCCTTACCTGAGCTCCTAAACATCCCAGAGAGCAGGTCATTTTTGCTACCTAGAATAGACACTTACCTATGGAACCATGGAAACAGATCATCACCTTTCGGCACTCACTCTCTGTCATGCATGTTCATAGTAAACATCAGACATGAAGAAAGTCTACAATATATTTATTGAAACTATTGTAGTCTACTATGAAGCAGGTATGCTGTGATCGCTAAGCAGATGCAACTAAGGGGGTGCTACAGGGCGCACAGCAAAATGGCTGCGCTGTAGTGCAGCACCGCTGGACGGGGCCTTTCCCTCTAAATATCAATAGGCGACCTACACAAATCAGGTCTCGTAGATAAAGTAGACAGAATTTGCATCACTACACCGGCTCAATCCACTCATTCACTGCAACAAGAAGTATTGCTAGCTGTGTGGTGGTCACGCAGCCCCTTGGGGTGACAGCGGCCTGCGACGCATCTGTTGGTGGACCACTGCCAGGGTCCTAGACCGGTGAGAAGGAAACAGGGCAGGTGAGAGGGCGCACTGACCCAATACCTCATTTGGATCCCACCGCATTGCACTGGAGACTACACTTGGTCGCAAAACCTGTTAAACCTGTAATTTATTGAGGACTCGCTGCTCTGGAAGTGTGGCGCTTTCTCTCCTGCACAGATCTACCACGAGGTGAGCCTAACCACTGGGAGCCGACATTGCATCGTATTTGAGGCAGCTTCACTATCGCTTACTTTGCCGGTGACACTGTCTGATATCGCGGTGCACGTAGGGTCCCAGAGCGCGCAGATTCACAACGTTACTGGGTTGAGCACTCTTTTTGAATACACGCATTCAGTAAAGGAGCAGGACTAAAAATGGGAAAAATGAACGCAGCTGATCTCGCCTCACATTTGAGCCCAGCAAATCCGGCAAATCGCAGCAGCGGGCTACCTCTGATTCGGAAATGGACGCCCCTTCCGAAAGTTTATCGGCAATCGAAAAACACTAGATGTACAGACCAGCTTACAGTCCATCGATGGCAAGATATAC
Organism: Triturus cristatus; assembly: GCF_964204655.1. NCBI lineage: Eukaryota > Metazoa > Chordata > Amphibia > Caudata > Salamandridae > Triturus > Triturus cristatus. The sequence continues at coordinate 1,098,518,223 of NC_140582.1, read as the reverse complement.
AGCTTAAATTTAAGAATGGATCACATGTCCACTAAGCTGGACAAACACGCTCTGCGCCTGGGCCTGGGCGAAGTGGAAACATGCATATCTGATGTTGAGGACAGCTTGCAACAAATGTCCAGAAAAACACTAGCCATGGAAAAAGTGCTGGCTGTAATGCAGGCCAAAAATGAGGAATTAGAAGCCAGATCAAGGCGAAACAATCTACGGATCACGGGCCTACTAGAGTCCACCACTACTGTCTGCCTTGAAACTTATATTGAAACCTTGCTGCAGATGATCTTTGGAGCTGAACATTTGTCACCAATGCTAATAGTAGAGCGAGAGCACCACCGTTAGCTGAATGTCGTACTCTGGGTGCTCCTCCGTGCCCCATAATCGCGCGTCTGCTGAATTACAGAGACCGGGATACCATCCTCCGACTGGCCAGGGAGAAGGGGAACATCGTTCATGAAGGGAACTCCCTGACTTTTCTACCCGGATTTTATCGCAGTGGTGCAAGCGGTGAGAAAAGAATATCAACGTATGAAACAAATCCTCATGGTGGAAAATGTCTTTTATGCAATGCTGTACCCGGCGCGGCTCCGCATGAACTTGAACGGAAAATCGAAGATCTTGATCTAAAGCTCTGAAACCTCCAGCCTTGCGGACGACAACAGCGATGGCTCTTTGCAAGAAGTTCCTGAGTGACAGACTGTTTGTGTCAGTATAGGTATAAGACTTTAGTAGTGAAGCTTGGTATTTCTACTACACGAACTGTGCACAAACATAACCTACCCTACCCCATCAACTGCTTTCTGACCTGATGTCCTGAACTCTGGCTATGCAGATAAGATATTTGATACTACTTTCGTGAATGTATGCTGCTATGCGGGGGGTAATTTTATTGTCACTACTGTGCTCCGTCCACCTCCCTTTCAACCTGGGAGGATACCTGTGCTCCAGCGTTCCCCACTAGGTGCTCCCCACAGCTGTTTTCAGCTCTGTTTCACTTTTGGGTATTGTTTTGGGTGGTTGGCATGTTGGGGTTGCTGAAGTGGGTGGGGGGTGAGGATGGGAGGGGGTATTGCGGGGTTTGTTCATGTGGCTACAAGTTACTCAGATATCCAATTACAAACAGGTCAGGAATACACAAAAGCAATATCAATATGTATACTGCGCGATCTGCTCAAATGTCACATATAGACAGTGAAAAAATTGTTTACTTGACATGGAATGGGGTAGGCTTAATTCACCCCAAAAAATACGACAGGTGCTGGCATATTCAGACCGACACAAGGTAAAAATTGCCCTAATCCAAGAAACGCATCTGATACGCCACAGTGAGGTGCAAATTGGGTCACAATGGGCTAGTTATTGACTGGCTTCGTCGTACTCATCATACGCTAGCGGGGTGCTCACGCTCATCAAGAAAACTCTTCCATTCACTATGATCAAAAGCTACACGGACGACGCGGGCCGTTATGCCAATACACACGGCAAACTGGCAGGGGAACTAATCACCCTGGTGAATGTTTAGGGCCCCAATGTAGAAGATCCCGGGTTTTATGAACGGATAATATCCATATTGCGGGACTGGACAGATGTTACGATAATATGGGGGGTGATCTCAACACTCACCTAGATCCCAGCAAGGACAAGTGGGATGGGAGCAGCGGACAGATGTATGGCGCCTGCGACACACGGACAAATTAGAGGGGACGCATGTTTCAACTGCACATGGTAGCTGGTCGCAACTAGATTATTGGATAATGAGTGAGAACGCGACAACCTGGGTCTCAGATATAGAGGGGCTACCAAGAACGCTATCCGACCACAACCCAGTCAAGGTTACATTGCGCATCCCACAACCTATTGGCCGGCAGTTTACCTGGCAGTTTCGGTCCGAGGCGCTACTGGTCCCCCTTTACGCACACCATCTGTGAAGCCATTGCCCAGTATTTCACACAGAACAAGGGGTCTGTAGACAGTGCAGCAATCCTATGGGAGGCCTTCAAAATCATGATTCGTGGTACATGTATTAGCACGACAGTAGGGATACTGAAAGATATCCAGGGCCAACTGACCATAGCTGAAAACAGCCTGCTCTGACTAGAAAGGGAATATGTGAGTTCCCCTTAGCACCTCACTCCTAGCACAAATTAAGGACTCATTACTGAAATATAATGATCTAGCGGATGATGAAATTCAGTATCGGTCAAGAAGACATGTTGGCCGTGCATACGTGGAGGGAGGCAGACCAGGGCACAACCCAACGGTCAAAATAAAGTCTTGGGAAGGTAAACATACCATTACTAAAATAACTGATACCTTTGGTGTGGACCACTATGCTACATGAGACATTGTCTCGCAGTTCAAAAAGACCTATGCAGAAATGTACACATCACAGATTAGGAAATCTACCGCAGAACTAGATGACTATCTGTTGGACATTGCCCTCGCCTGGCTATCAGATGGGCAGCGGAAATACCTGTGTCAGCCAATAACTGAAGACAATATTCGAGCAGCAATTAAAACTCTCCACAACAAAAAAGCTCCAGGCCCTGATGGACTCAACTGCGAGTTCCATAAGGAATTCGCAGAGGAACTGACGCCTCATTTATTTGAAATGTATGCAGAGGCCTATGAGGCGGGCATGCTTCCGCCGATGCTTAGGGAGGCCCTGATCACCACCCTGCTCAAAAAAGATTAATCGCCTTCCCACTGTGACTTGTATCGAACGCTGTCGCTGATAAACACTGATTTTAGCCACTAGACTTAAGCCCCTAATGCCTAACTTAGTCTTACCGGATCAATCCGGATTTATCCCTGATAGATCCACCTCGTACAATTTGCGAACGCTCTTCGACATGTATCACATTTTTGACCCAGACCTAAAGGTGGCGGCCGTGATGCTTTACGGGGCCGAGGCCTTCGACTCCATCGAATGGAGATACCTCTTTCATATTCTCCAACGAATGGGATTTCCTTCAACTTTCATCACCTGGATACGGTTGCTGTATACCAACCCCACAGCACGGATACGTGTTGAGGGCACCACCTCGGACCCCATACGGATAGGCAGGTGGACTAGACAGGGCTGCCCTGTCTCCGCTCCTGTTTGTGGTAATGTTGGAGCCATTGGCTTGCTTCATTTGGCAGCTACACGGACAGGCAGCATTGCGCTTTGCTCACCGCCCCACGAGCATATCACTTTACGCAGATGACGTGCTGTTATTTATTAGAGAACTGCACACCTTTATGGCACCAGTTCTAAGGGAATATATACGATTTGGATGATTTTCGGGTCTCACAATAAGCTGGTCCAAATCAGTGGTGGTACCACTAACCGAGACCCCTTCTCCTAACAAGCTTGAATTTCCCTTGCAATGGTCAGTGGAGCCTGTAAAATACCTTGGGGTGTGGGTCCACCGTGATCCCGAGATAGTCATTCGTGAAAACTAAGGCAAGGCTTGCATGCACTTGGAACAGCAGGTAGACAGGTGGATACAACTGCCGCTACCGCTGGCGGACCGCATTGCAAACATCAAAATGGTCGTGCTGCCCAAGTTCCTCTACTTTTTTAGTAACACCCCTATACAACTGCCCACAGTATTTTTTAAAACAGTACAATCGCTACTAGTCAGGCTGATATGAGGCGGTAGGGTGGTTCAAGTGAGCCTGGCAACCCTCACACCAGATTACAATAAAGGGGGCTTTAGTGTACATGATGTATATTTGTGTTACCTTTGCGCTCAAGCTCAATATGCTCATTACTGGTATAATACTCATGGCTTCATCCCACACATTGCAGTGGAGGATGGTGATGCACACCTCATCCCACTGGGCTCTATACTGACACATACAAACAGAGGCATGCCCAAATCCGAAATTAACTCCATCGAACCTATTGTCGCAGCTTGGTAGGCGCTTGGCCGCAGGGCGGCAAAATTGCCTTTATATTCCCCACTACTAACCCTAGCATATCATGCAGGAGCATCGGTCAAACACGAAACAGGCACCATGCATATTTTGACACTAGCCGGGCCTGATAAAATGCAAGATGTCTTCCCTAATGGCTCATTTTTAACGACTGAAGATCTAAGCTATGTGCAAAACCAAATGGCATTATTCATTTTCACTCTGCATAGATTGAAGAAAGCGCTGCAGGCACACTATCCCACATTTCCATCCGAACCCCAGACACAACAATCTTTACACACCCTACTTATCAGCCCCAGAAGACATAAAATGGTAACCAGGGTGTATAGAGCTTCTAGAGAGGAAGCACAATTAGACCCACAGATCACACAAAAGGATTGGGAGCATTGTTGCCAGCTCACTAGTGCACTCACACCCAATAGAAACCTGTGTATAATTAATTTTAAATATGTACACTAAGTTTATCATACACCATACAAGCTACTTAACTATTGTCTCAGAGATAATGATAAATGTAAAAGGTGTGGTAACACACGTGCGGACTTCTGGCATCTGGCTTGGGAGTGCGGATAGGTAGCAGCGTTCTGGGTGGCTGTCATCGATACCCTACAAGAAATTACTCATCTTGCGCTTGACTGTTCTCCTCAGGTGTGTTTGGTAAACGTGGTACCGTTCCTGAAGGGAAGCTTGGATAAACTGGTGAGAGTGGCATTATTATTAGCTAAGATGTGGGTGGCAATGACTTGGGAAAGTAAAGCTAGCCCCTCCTCTGACCCGTGGATAAAAGATTTAGGGACATATTAACAAGGTGGTGATATGAAATTATCGCCACATTTGCGTCTGTTTTCGGGTGAAAAGTGGCGATAACTTCATCGCCTTATCAGCAAAGACACGCTATTGCGTGTTTTGCTGACTTAGCGCTCGTTTCCAGCACGCCTAACTTTGCATCGTTAATGAGATGTGAAGTAGGCGTGGCTGTGAACAAACCAGGGAAAATATCGTGAAGGCAGCTTCGTGATATTAACAAGGAAGGGTAGCGATTTTTTATATCGCGTTAAGTATGCCTTAACGCAGGAATTTAACGTCTGTAAAATTCCTGACTAAGGCATACTTAACATGGGGGATGCATTCTGTGGCTAACACCACAGGCCCTATCGTCTAGGATATCGCAGTTTTCCACCATGGAAAATGGTGATATCCACACTATCTCTGGAATTTTTATCGCCGAGGCGATGAGAGTTGTTAATAACGCGCTAACCGGGTGATAAATTCCAGAGATAGCTGGTGATAAATATGCAAGCGCGCTTTGCGATAGTTATCGCCGGCCCTTGTTAATATGCTCCATGGTAAATTGTCGCGACGCCTTGGCACTATATGCAAAAGAGCTTCCCACCACCTCTAGGCCCAAAGATATTTGGGAACCGTTGTTGCAGCATTTACGATCCAATGAGCGGGATACACCACCTGGCCCTGATGTATAATAATATTGTACAAGATTGGCCTTTATGTATCTATGCACTGCACTGTATGTCTGAGATATCTGAGAATGTATGTTCCTAAGTCACATATTGCCACGAGTTGTTTATGTTATACAAATTGATGCGATTTTTGATGCTGTGTTTGTAACATGCATAAGTATTAATAAACTTTTAAAAAAAGGAGATGCAACTAAACAGAGTGATTAGCATTACTATCAGGCTGTATAAAATAAACATTCCAACCATGGTAAATTATCTATCTGTCTAGGCCTACCCTCACTGTGTAAGGAAAGCGGTATAGATTAGTGATCTCTGAATTGTTGACAGACCTCCTACCTGTGTGGTTAGGTTGTCCTCCTCATGAGTGTAAACTCAGTTTACACAAAGCTGTATGTCATGCTCTGTAGGTGTTTGTTCCAAGATCCCTCTTCCTCTGTCAGAATCTCCTCTATCTCCTAAAAATAGTAAGGGCTAGTTTATATAATAAAAACTACTGTGTTGGAAAACTACTTCGTTGGAAAGCTGCAGCTGTGCCACCGTATTATGTCTAAAATGTTGGGAATTGTTGCTAACCAAGCATAGAAAAAAGTTCTCATATTGTCGTGCACTCTGAGCAACTTTGTAGATGTACAGGCAGAAGATCCTCTGAATAATGAACAACATGTTCCGTGTGTTTCCAAAACAATGTCATGAAAACAATCGTCTGCCTACGCAAAGCAGAGTCAGCCGGCCTGAAATCAGTAAAATGCCAAACTAAGGAATAACCAAAGTGGGTCTTAGAAAGGGAATCAATACCAGAGCATGTTGGAGTGAAAGGACTTACATTTCTGCACATGAGTGGTTTCATACATAGGCAAGTATCAATCTGGAATAGCGCAACCTTACTTATTGGAGGACGCACAATATTCTGAAAAGATGTGTCAGCTTTTATATAGCACTGCATGGTTAGCTCTAGTTATTGCAAGAACTCAGTTTAGCAAATATGTCCACATATTTGCATTGCTGGCAATGTGGGAGCTCTGAGGGAGACATACTGCATGTGCCGTGGTAAGGCCTCTCCATTCACAGCATTACTCAGAAAGTAACAGCGACAATAAAAACTAATGATGGGGTTTATCTAGACTTTTCTCCAAAACTAACTGGTTCGGTGAAGGGTTTGGTTAGGACAGAAAGAAATGGTGCTCAAACAAATTCACACAAGAATATAAGAATTGAAAAGTGATTATTGTGCTGCAAGGTCAGGGGAAACAAACCCCAACTAAAAAAAACCCTGCGAGAGTGTGGGTAGAAACCCCCACTGAAAATTCTGAACAAGTCATGTGCACACGTTTCTCAGGGTGTGAGTTCTTGGTGTAAAACCATCATTTGGAATTATTGTTAGTGCAAAATATGAAGGTCAACATCAGGAAATGTCTTTCAAATAGAAGTTTATGACACGTTTCTTCAATATATACAGAAAGAAAAACCAGCCGACACGTGTTTCGTCATACGGGAATCATCCTGTGACTCTTCAGGGCTGGGAAGGACACAAGGAACAAGGGTATAATATACAGAAAATAAAATAAAAGTGAAGGTGATGACGACGAAAGAGCACCCAGTTAAATGGAGACCTTAAAAGAGTAGTGCAGAAAGTACAAATTGTGCATAACTGCAAGGGCACTAGAGAAGTGTCTCGTGACAAGTGATTTGGATGAGCATAATTATTATGGAAGGCAAAGTCATAACTATTTACCAAAAACCGGTCACATGCGAAATATAAGGTGGAAATATCTAGGCGATCAAAACATTTAATTCAAAACTGTTTCAAAATAATCAACCTGCCAAAGATAAGGAAACGAAGTCTGGGTTGGATGCAGCATGGTTACCTAAAAAATTGTTGTTAACAGTAGATCTGGCAGTGGATACTTGAATCTAATTGTATCTGGATAAAACAACATATGGATGTTCAGGTAATGACAAAACACCATAATTATGGACAAAAGAACCAATCGTTATACGATAGGAAAACCACTTAGGTAACATTCAAATCTAAAAGTGATAAGATGTGATTGAGGAGCTGACCAACTTTCGACCAGGCTGTATCCCAAAAAGCTCATCAAGAATGCATGTAAGCGTGCTACCAACAATCACAGAGATGCTTTGTTAGAAAAGAGCATAGATAAACCACCATCGGGCCGCTTGACCTTCGTGAATACTTTCGGCACTCTCACGAATGGTATCCAGAAATGCATTCGAAAGAACTGGCGTTTTTTGAAAACATGCAAGCAAAAGATCCCAATGCCTCTCTTTGCTTTCAAACGAGGACCTAATCTGAGAGATAAGTTGGTACACACACGTACTAGAGAGCAAGAACCTAAGAAAGTAGGCACCCTATGGGATTTACCGTCGGTTCAAGGGCATTTCCCATGTGGTAGTTGTGCCACATGTCCACAAACTAAACAATCCAAAACCATTGACGTGGGCATGACTAGACCATGGATCCAAAAGGCATTTTCAAACTGCAATAGCGACAATTTAATCTATTTGCTGCAATGCCCCTGTCACTTGTACTACGTTGGCATGACAACTCGCAAGGTTAAACTAAGGATGCTCGAACACAAGAGCACCTTTAGATGTAAAAAGACAAACACTAGACTCACAAGACATTTTGTTGAGCAAAACCACCAAGCAGATGATTTCACTTGGACTGTGTTGGAGAAGCCCTTCATACCTTCTTATAATAGTGACAAAGTGAAGTTTCTATTCAACAAAGAACAACGTTGGGTTTTCAAACTGCAGAGTGATAAGAAGGGCCTGAATGACTCAATCCCTTGGACATCTTTACAATAGGTTCATCTAGATCACTTAGGTGTCTTGCTACTATGATGTTAAGGAGATCCACTTAGTATGAGCGCCAATGCTCATTCAAAGTACCCTCCCACCAACATGCTCTGATAAGTATGTATCTAACTGTAAGAGGGTTAATGGTAATGATTTGTCCAACTGTGTACGTCTGGCATCCAGGCGTTTCACACTTTTTACCTTCTTACCTTTGTACCTTCATCCCCTTTCTTCCTGTATGGGGAATAGTATACACGCTCAGTACATACGAGTATATTGGTTGACAGTACGACCTATATTCATTTAATCACATATCCTTGTATGCCCTCGTGGTAACTTCGGCCACAGAGCACACGCAGGATTTCATGACTTCGGAGATAGCTGATACATCTTGTTGAACCCATAAGAGACCAAGACTGACCTTTTGGAACTACCATTTCCTACTTGGGTGACGTCACTTTGTAGTTTTCATACGTCAGTGCTCAGCACCAGCGAGGCACGCAGCACGCTGAGTTCCGCTACACGTCGGCGTGTTTTTTAAAAACACACGAGTCAGAATCTCGGTACCTCCCACAAACTTAGGAGAGACCGAGACACCGACGGAGAGGTAAGAGGCTCAGGCTGTCGACCCCTGTGGTCTTCGTACAACTTTCTTAGCAAGTTTTGCGATACTCAAGCACACCCTGTTCAGAATTCCACTCAGACAGCGGCGAGCACAATCAGCTCGACTTTTGCTCGCCACCTCGGCCATTGAGTGGTTTCTTGACCTACGGGCTCAAGTTGTGTTGTTTGCGTGTTTTTCTTAAACTGCTAGGGATTATGCGCTATATCTTGCATTTTGAGCTTGAGTTCCTCCACCTTGATAGTGTATGTTCACTGCACTCTTACCAACTTTTCACTATGGCGTACACACCACACGTTATAGATTGAGCGTGTTTAACTTAGTCACCTTCGGGTAGACATAGTCACTACTCTCATCATCTACACGTCCAGCATCATCACCTGGCTACATGTCTAAGACGAGGCTGAAGTTCTGTTTCGTCATGTGGCAAACTTTGCATTATTGGTCAGTGACCATCTGTCGAACCCTTTGTCCTCACTTTTGCCGGTGTCTAGCTGTTAATTTGCTGTTTGTTGCCTTTTGTTTTGATTTCACGGCTTGAACCTTTTAAACCACTCAATTTCGATTTACGATACATTAAGTGATTCGTACATCTCTCACTGGCACGTCCTTTACGATTAACTCTTTTTCAGGGCGGGGTCTCCTATACCTGAGTTGGTTACCGGGTGAGGTGAGGTCAGAATCTCACACAAGTCAGGTGAGTTGTCTGCCTTTCATGTCTAGGGTATGCAATGTGGTACTTCCAACACTGACAATCTAAGATATTTAACTTATGAGGAAGACTTGAATTAAGGCTTAGCCTACACATTTAGATTATATATGTTTATATCTCTTTTTTTCTGACAGGAGTGAAGTGCACCCTACTTGTCCAGAGATCTTACCACATCAGGTTGTATTGTTTGACAACTTGTTTCACGTATTTTCTTTTCATCACATTTTTGCAGTAGCCATTACAACCTCTGGTCCTGAAGAAAGCCGGGAACGTAATCCCTTCAGGCTGAAACTAGTTGACCAACTTGAGACGCAACCTATTTGTTAAAAGTTGCCGCTACACCTTTTTAATTGGATTGGCAGAGAGATGTATATTAAAGCTCTTGTTTCTCCCTCCCAACTCCCTTTTTAATCTTCACACACTTGCACTGCGATACTATTTTCATCACACAAGACATGAATGGCCAACCTTGGTCGATTTCTCTTTCTGGCTTTATCTTTACTGCCCAGTTTTGATCTTTGCTACTCAATTTGCCTCTAGGCTTAGAGGAGTAGTAGCAAGATACAAGGATGACCACGTGATGACACTGGCCTCTCTTGGCAGTTGATGGAAATCCTATCCAACTTGTTCTGTTTCTGTTCATCTACACTCTCACACTTGTTTGTAGGTTTTAGAATCAGTTAATTATCTGTGTGTAGTTAGGCATTGGCTCTTGTCCTTTCGCTTTTGTCTCCCTCTTTTGACCACCAGTTCTTCTATGATTTTTCATTGAGGAGGTGTACCATCACGCGCGATTGTGGTGAAAATATCATGTTGGTGGGTGCAGCAAGAGTGATGATTAAAATAAACAATAGCCAAACATATAACACAAATAGCGTTTAGCAAAGATAGTATGAAGGTAAGTGCAGGCGCACGGGGGTAATTAAAAAGAGACAAGACGCTAAATAATCGTCTAAAAGACATTGCAGTGGGGCGCGCTAAGAGTAAATGGGAGTAAGGTCAAAAAAATCATCTACCTGTTAAGGATGTGAACGCGGCTGTGTGTACAATCTAGGGAGAGAGTTGAATAAATATAAGAAAGGGAAAGGGAGGAATAAGGGGAAAAAGATCGGCGGGAAGACAGGGTAAGTACGGTAATCGTAATCATAAGTAGACGGAATGAGCAACTCACCGCTGGACCGGTGAAAGTTTAAATACAGTCGGTGAGATGGGTAAGTATTGAGTGGTGCGTGGAGATGCCATGAAAAATTAGAGGGGAGGACAGGTCAGTCACTAACCCCAAGGTACGTAATCCAAAAAAGGTAGGAGGACGTGTACGTCTGTCCTACAGGTGGACCTAAAAGAAAGAGCAAACATGAGTAAAGTGGCCCAAGGGTGAAAATGAATTTCCATAAATGGGTTACGGGCGCAGGGTGCGGGAGGAATGCTTACTGTAGTAAACAGTCGATGGGAGACTGCTCCGTCTCGTCTTCCGGTTACTGGAAGGAGACGGCAAACAGGAAGTGTTTAAATAACACGAGTAATTGAAAATGACTAGAGCGCTGAGCTCCACCCAAAAGGCAGGAGGGAAGTGAGGATGAAATGTAGAAAGAAAAGTGACCGGAAATGCAATGGATGTAATTCTAGTGGGCATCCTGAATAATAAGGGAAACTATGTCCTAAAAAGAAAAGAAAAAAGGAAAAGAGGAAAGAAAAAAGAGAAAAGAGAAAAAAGAGAGAGAAAGAAGGGCAGACGGTGTGAGATGGAATGGATTGATAAGTAACAAAATTACGATAGGTTGCGCACAGTGAAGACACATTAGATTGAATAAGAAAATTACAGAAAACATAACAAATAAGTATTAAAATGAAATATTAACGACGTGGAAATGTATATTTAAAATCATATACAATGCGCCGGAAAACAAAAGGAGTCAAAATCAAATGAGAATGCTGTTGCCAGTACAATTGGTTACCAGGTGCACGCGATGATACATTTTAGCAAAATTGGGGTGCGACATAATAATCTCAAGTCAAAACAGATATAACAAAGCGAAAGCTAAATGAACAATGTTCGAAGTGCAGACATATGCCGCCGATTGCTCTATGTCACGGGTGTGATGGTGTTACATGAGAAAACGACAGAGATCGGAGTCAGAATGTATAAAGACAAAGGGGGAGTGGCCCTGTTCAGGACAGGCTATTAGGTTCCTAGGAAGTATTGTAACTCGAGGTCAATGTTCAGGCCGTCTCGCACGGTATGCAGACGCATTATCCAAGTTGCCTCCAGACGTCTCAGTCTGAGTTCGCGATTCCCAACTCTGGCACTTGGTTGGGTGATAGCCATGCGAAAAAATGTGAGTCTCTTGTGTGTCCCTTGCGTCGGCATGATGCTACATGCAGGGCCATAGGATATCTGGCATCTCCGTTTTGCATTGCCCAGACATGTTCCATGATTCGTTCCTTCAAAGGTCTGATGGTGCTCCCAACATATTGTCTCTTGCATGTGCACTCTAGAATGTAGACTACATATTTCGTGTTGCAATTGATATTGCAATTGATGTCATACTTACGTTTCGTGGCACCTGAGAAAGTTTTAGTACCATTCTGAGCCCATTTGCACACCCCACAGCAGCCACATTTGAAAAAACCTTTTGTGTGTGGAGTAAGCCAGGAAGAGGTTGTGGTGGTGCGTGGGACTGTGAGACTGAGTCTGTTTCTCAGAGTACTACCACATCTGAAGGTAATCTGAGGTCTTGTTGTGATGAACTCCTTTAATGTTCTGTCTGCTCGTAAAGTGTCCCAGTGTTTGTTGAAGCTATTTTTTATCACCACGCTTATCTCATTGTAGTCTGTGATGAGCCTAACTGGTTGGGCCTTAGGTGTGGATTTTTCTTTCTCAAGAAGGGTTTTGTCTCTCTTTGTTTTCCCAATTCTCAGAGCAGCTTTTTGTATGATGTGGGGTTTGTAACCCCTTCTGGTGAATCTGTTTTTCATGTCAGTTAGACAGTTCTCAAATTCAGTGTCTTCACTACAGTTTCTTCTTGCTCTTGTGAATTCCCCATAGGGAATGGCCTGTATTTGGTGTATGGGATGGGAACTCTCCACATGTAGGATGGCATTACAAGAGGTTTCTTTGCGGTAGAGTCTACTGTGGAGTGTGTTTTCTTTTACATACAGTTCTACGTCCAGGAAGGTAACTTTGTTAGTACTGGAGGTGCATGTGAAGCGCATATCCATGTCGTTAGAGTTGAGATGGTCACAGAAAGCCACTCATTTTTCTTGCGAACCAGACCAAAGAAGGAGGCAATCGTCAATGTAACGTCCCCAGTAAATGATACTGTCTGTCCATGGGGCCCCTTTCTGACCCCATATCCACTCTGCTTCAAGTGAGCCCATGGAAAGGTTGGCGAAGGAGGGTGAAAATCTAGAGCCCATGGCTACGCCCTTAATCTGTTTGTACCACTGTCTGTCATACATGAAGTAGTTGTTGTTGAGTATGATTTCCATCATTGCTGTGAGCATGCTTGTATGTTGCCAGAGTGTTGCTGGTCTGTTGTGTAGAAAATGTGTTACCGCCTCAAGACCTAAGTCCGGTTTAATGGAAGTGTATAGTGATACCACATCTAGTGTGGCCATGATCATGTCTGGTTGCCATTGGACATCGGCAAGGACACCTAAGATATATTTAGTGTCCTGAATGTAGGAGGGTAAGTTTCTGACCATAGGGCTAAGAAAAAGATCCACATACTGTGCTAATCTCTCCATGGGCCCCCCTATGCCAGACACAATGGGTCTTCCCGGTGGAAAAGTAGCTTGTTTGTGTAACTTTGGGAGGGTGTATAGCCAAGGGAAAGTGGGCCTCACTACCTTCATGTAAAGTGCCTCATCTTCATCAATGAGACCTTGAATGTGCCAATCTGAAAGGTTTTTGTTAATTATAAGAGTCAACGGGCCTGTGGGGTTGTTGTGGAGGAGTTCGTAACAGGTGTTGTCTTGCAATTGCGTCATTATCTCATTATGATAGTCAGTACTGTTCATGACTATCACGTTCCCCCCTTTATCCGCCTCACTGATGATGATATCGAGGTCTGTGCTCAGTGTCTTAAGGGCTAGGCGTTCACTTCTAGTCAAGTTGTCTTTCGACCTCCATTTGTTAGTCAGAGTTTTGTTTTCATATTTGTCTAAGGGCCTCATGTAGGTAAATAAATATTACCGTTTCTTAAATACCGAGCCGTACCGAATCGGTATTTAAGAATCGGTAAGTTACATGTAGGTAAAAATTCGGTAACAGTTACCGAATCGGTAACATTCGGTAATCATGAATCGGAAATCACCGAATCGGTAAATACCGAGGTGGTATTTACCGATTCGGTAAATACCGATTCGGTGTATACGGAATCGGTAAATAAAATCACATGACTTGATGAAATAGCTAATCCTGTGCAACCACACCCCACCCAACCAGGAAGTGGCCACACCCAGGCAGGTGTACATAATCAGCCGACCCTGGAGAGGCTTGGAGTGCAGAGGAGAGGCAGGGAGCCAGTGCCTGTGCGAGCGGAAAAAGAACATCATGTCCAGCCAGAGGACACAGAGAGATGGAGGGGAAAGGAGGAGGAAGCTGAAATTCAGCCCCAAGGAACTCCAGGTGCTGGTGGAGGAGGTGGTGAAGCAGCACCAGAAGCTGTTTGGAAGGCAATCCCTGCAAGTGCCTGAGGCTGAAAAGCGCAACATTTGGCTGGCCATCCAGGCGCAGGTGAATGCTGTGGGAGTGACCCACAGGGACATAGAGGTCCTTAAAAAGCGCTGGTATGACCTGAGGATTGTAACCAAGAGGAAGATGGGCGACATCCAGAAGGAGGCCAGCCAGACTGGAGGTGGAACCAACAGGGCACCTGCCCTCACCGAACTTGAGGAGCTGGTGGGGTCCACAATCGAGCATGAGAGCGTCGTGGGTCTTGGGGATGCTGACAACTCTGCCAGAGCCGCCACACAACAAGGTAAGACGAAAGCACAGCAATGTAGCCCCCCCTAACCCTATCCCACATCCCCCATTGTGAAACGAGAATCCCACTCCAGTCCACATGTGTCAGTGCAGACAGGCAATGCATTCTGGGAGATGTAGTCAGGGAAACACCAACCATGAAGTAAATGGCACAGGGCAACAAGGCATGTCACACACATGAGGCACAAGGAGGCAGAGGACAAATTGGAATGTGAAATGATTTATTGTGACGCTTGCAATGCAGCCCTTCGGGGACACTGAGCCAATGTTGTATTTCTGTCCACAGATGTGACATCATGCAGGACAGGGCATGCTGCAGGAGAGAGGGCACACCGGCCACAAATATCACCTCTGGCCAGCACAAGTTCAGCCCAGGGAGCAGGGCCACTGGCAGCCACACCACCAACACAGGCAGCCTCGCCTCACCCAGAGCCAGCATCACCTCACCCAGAGCCAGCATCACCTCACCCAGAGCCAGCATCGCCACTCATGTTTGAGTCACCGGCCACATCTCCGCTTGCAGGTGTGAGAATGAGGAGGCGTCCAGCAGCCAGGCTACGAGCATTAGACACCTCGTCTGACGACAGCATGGGCCCTGAAGAACTCACCAGGCCCCAGGAAGGGAGCCATGCCACTGTGCCCTACACCTCACAGGCAGCCCAGACGGGAGCAAGAGGGCGCCGCAGGTCGCGTGTCCAGAGTCCACCAGCACCCATTGACAGCCATGGTGTCTTCTCGGGGCTCGAGGGCCAAATGTTGAAACAACAGCGCCTGCAAACAAAGGCAGTCATGTCAGTCCAGAGGCACATGCGGGTCATGAAAACTACATTAGTCAACATGGACAATAACATCAGCGCTATGGCAGCGGGCATTCGGGACATGTCCCAGTCAATCCAGCAATTGTGCAGCAAATTAGATGCTGACATAGAAGCACGGCACCGGGAACGGCAGAGGAGGGACACTACCACCAGGGCACTCAACCGTCTGGCAACTGCCACTTCTCTACTCTGCCGGCGCTCTGTGTCGATGCAGGAGGGCCTGACACACTGCTGCAGCGACCTGTCTCGGGGGATGGTGCAGGTGACAAGTGCACTAGGGGTGCTATTAACTAGTCAGCCGTCGACAACTGCTGCAGGGGATGCTGCGGAGAGCATCGACACCAGCAGCAGGAGCAGCATCACACCCCCTGTTCCAGAAGGACGCAGGAGCAGCAGGCGGCTTGGGGTTGGCTCTAGTGAGGATGCACAAGCCGTGCCATCCACCACTGCAGCGCGTATGCGCAAACATTGATGCAGCCCTGCTTAGCCACTTCCCAATGGGTGACGTAACCCTGGACTTCCTCCTTGTATATATGGTATATTGCCGGATTGGCTTGTTCTTGTGTTCATGGCGTGGTGCCGCATTAAAACTACGTCATGACTTATCACAACTGGCTGTGTCCCCTTACTTACTCAGAAATAGTTGCATGTGATCTCTGCCCGTCTCTCTCTCCCATCGATTGCAGTTGCCACTCTGGCTGCGTTGCACTCTGGCTGGCCTGACTCATCCTCGTTGTCCTCAAAATATGTTAGTTCCACATCTGTACCTTTTTTCGTGGCAAGGTTGTGCAGCATTGCACAAGTGGCAATGATCTTGCAGCAGTGGATGGGTGTGTACTGGCGTGCGCCTCCGCTCTTGTGGAGGCAGCGGAACCTGCTCTTCAGTAGTCCAAACGTGCGCTCCACCACATTGCGTGTTGTTTTATGTGCCACGTTGTATCGTCTCTCACTCTGGGTTGATGGGTGTGGGAAGGGAGTGAGGATGAATGACCGGCAGGCATATGCACTGTCGCCTAGGTGAGAGGAAGGGAAACATCAGTCACATGCCTCTATACACTATGATTTGCAGGTGTCAAGGGGCGTCACTGTTACTTACCTAGCAGGTATCCCTCTCCAAATTCTCCGGCACTCAGTCGTGTGTAGATCCCACTGTTCTGGAAGATGTACGAGTCGTGGGTGCTCCCAGGAAACTTCGCAACAATATCAGTGATGATGTTCCCTGCATCACAGATCACCTGCACATTGATGGAGTGGGTGGACTTTCTGTTCCTGTAGATGTGCTCAGTGTCAGCTGGTGGGCAGATTGGGATGTGTGTGCCATCAATACAGCCAATGACATGGGGGAACTGTGCCATGTGATAAAAGTCTGTTTTGGTTTTCTGCAGTGCAGCCTGTGTGTTTGGGAAGCTGATGTAGTGGTGCATTCTCTGCATCATGGCATCCAGGAACTTCCTGAAGAAACGGGACAGGCAACTCTGGGATACACCACCCACCGCAGCTATCACCACCTGATAACTGCCGGATGCCAGTAGATGTAGGCTGCAGAGCACCTGCACATGTGGTGGTATGGCGTGCGCCCTTCTTATTGGCTGGTCCAGGAGTGGGTGCAGGTCCCTTATCAGGTCCATGATGGTTTCGGGGTGTAGCCTGTACCTCTCATGTATCTCTGCATCAGTCAGCTGGAAGAGTGTGATGCGCTGTCTGTAGATGCGTTCCTCCCGTCTCCAAATCCTCAGACCTGCTGCCTGTAGACGTAGGCGCCTTGCAATGACATACAGAGCGGCCATGTTGTCCACGCTGTTGCATTTTGGGATTGCTTATATGCACTGTTGATGGTTATCATCTGCTTTCAATCTGTGTTAATTACCGACTCTTATTTACCGATTTTCATGGATTTCTTAATTACCGAGTGTTCCTACATGTCATTTTCAGTTTTACCACTTCATATTTACCACTTCATGTTTACCGATTCGTTAAATATGTATTCGGTAAATATGAATCGGTATTTTAGGAATCGGTAAATATGATTCGGTATTTACCGCCTCATATTTACCGAAAAGTGGTTTTTGGACTCCTACATCTCACTTGTCTGACTACCGGTCGGTAATGGCATATTTACCGAAAATCGGCCGTTACCGACCGGTATTTGGCTACCTACATGAGGCCCTAAGTCTTCTAAAACCAGGTTATAAAAGACATCTATGGAGTTCCCCCCTGGTAGTGTCGGTGTCCATTTGGACTTGGTTTTGAGACCACTAGAGATGGTGGAGTCAGTGTCTATATCTAGGTCCTGCATAAGATGTTCTATACTGCGGGGAGGATCCTCTGTGTCCGTAAGTGATAGTAATAAGTGTGTGGCCTTGATGTCGTTGATGCTCTGGAGGTGCAAGAGATTGGTACTGTAACTACTCTTGGTACTGTTGTCTACATTGGGAATCACTGAAAAATGTTTTTTAAGTTTAAGTCCCCTAATGAATTTGAATAGATCTATTTTAGATCTGCAAAGGTCCCCTGTTTCATGGGGATTAAAGTTAAGGCCTTTGCTTAATAGGGAAATCATATCTTCAGAGAGTGGTTTGGAGGAGAGATTGACTACCTGAACTTCTTTTCTGGATGTTATTGTTTCCTCCCGTCCCCGGACCTCAATTTCTTTTTGTACTCTTCCTTTCCCAGATCTTTCCCCTCTACGGGTTTTCTGTCCTGTGTACCTTGTCTTTGTTGAGGCCTGTTTTCCCGTTGTATGGCCTGTACCTCTCGTAAAAAACTGGATGTTGTGTGTTTCTGGGCAGAGTGTCCCTGGTTGTCTGGCTCGCTATCGCTGGTTGGAATGGAGTTAAGTGAGGAGGAGCTGGAGGAAATGGTACCTATATCTACTCTCGTTGTTTTCTCCCCTTGAGACGTATTTTGAACTAGTTGGTCGTATTTTCAAGCAAATGTAAAGACTCATCCTTCTCTGTAGTCTGCCTCGTCCCTCTTTAGTTGTCGTGTTTTCATGTCTTTAATGTCATTCTGATGTTTGTTTAGGATTTCATTAAGGCTTTTATAGTTTTTTTCAGTAGCTTCTTTAAGGTTCAGGTCTTGGATTTCTTTTTCTAAATTGGAAATCTCTAGCTGTAACTTGGCCACCTTCCGTTCAGCATTTTCAATGAGTATGTGAATGAGTGTATTCGAGTTCACTGTGAGGGCTTCTTCCCATTTCCCTGGTAATTCGTCGTCGAGGTCGTTAAAGGTGGGAAAAATCTGTGAGCGAAGTCCCCTAGGGACTCTGTTGAGCCTAAGATATTGTTTTAGGGTGGCACTATCCCACCATCTGGAGTTTTCGGTTTTCTGAACGCTTTCCAATTTCTGAAATTTCTCCTTGAGTCCTTCTCTGTGTTGTGGATTCCCACTTGTGGGAGTCTTTGTTACTGGAGTCCCTTTTGCTAGATTGTCAAAAAGCTCTGATGCGGCCTTATCTCTATCCATTACAAAGTGTTAGTTAGTAAGAAAATAGTGTGCTGTGGCTGCCCTATCTGTAGCAGACAAATGACTGGTTCGGTGAAGGGTTTGGTTAGGACAGGAAGAAATGGCGCTCAAACAAATTCGCACAAGAATATAAGAATTCAAAAGTGATTACGGTGCTGCAAAGTCAGGGGAAACAAACCCAAACTAAAAAAAACCTACAAGAGTGTGGGTAGAAACCCCCACTGAAAATTCTGAACAAGTCCTGCGCACACATTTCTCAGGGTGTGAGTTCTTGGTGTAAAACCATCATTTGGAATTATTGTTAGTACAAAATATGAAGGTCAACATCAGGAAATGTCTTTCAAATAGAAGCTTATGACACGTTTCTTCAACAGATACAGAAAGAAAAACCAGCCGACACGTGTTTCGTCATACGGGAATCATCCCGTGACTCTTCAGGGCTGGGAAGGACACAAGGAAAAAGGGTATAATATACAGAAAATAAAACAAAAGTGAAGGTGATGACGACGAAAGAGCACCCAGTTAAATGGAGACCTTAAAAGAGTAGTGCAGAAAGTACAAATTGTGCATAACTGCAAGGGCACTAGAGAAGTGTCTCGTGACAAGTGATTTGGATGAGCATAATTATTATGGAAGGCAAAGTCATAACTATTTACCAAAAACCGGTCACATGCAAAATATCAAGAGCGTGTTATAAGGTGAAAATATCTAGGCGATCAAAACATTTAATTCAAAACCGTTTAAAAATAATCAAGCTGCCAAAGATAAGGAAACGGACTCTGGGTTGGATGCAGCATGGTTACCTAAAAAATTGTTGTTAACAATAGATCTGGCAGTGGATACTTGAATCTAATTGTATCTGGATAAAACAACATATGGATGTTCAGGTAATGACAAAACACCATAATTATGGACAAAAGAACCAATCGTTATACGATAGGAAAACCACTTAGGTAACATTCAAATCTAAAAGTGATAAGATGTGATTGAGGAGGTGTACCATCACGCGGCGATTGTGGTGAAAATATCATGTTGGTGGGTGCAGCAAGAGTGATAATTAAAATAAACAATAGCCAAACATATTACACAAATAGCGTTTAGCAAAGATAATATGAAGGAAAGTAGAATGGGAGAGTAAGTGCAGGCGCACGAGGGTAATTGAAAAGAGACAAGACGCTAAATAATCGTCTAAAAGACATTGCCGTGGGGCGCGCTAAGAGTGAATGGGAGTAAGGTCAAAAAAATCATCTACCTGTTAAGGATGTGAACGCGGCTGTGTGTACAATCTAGGGAGAGAGTTGAATAAATGTAAGAAAGGGAAATGGGGGGGATTAAGGGTGGGAATAAGGGGGGGAAAAGATCGTCGGGAAGACAGGGTAAGTACGGTAATCGTAATCATAAGTAGACGGAATGAGCAACTCACCGCTGGACCGGTGAAAGTTTAAATCCGGTCGGTGAGATGGGTAAGTATTGAGTGGTGCGTGGAGATGCCACGAAAAATAAGAGGGGAGGACAGGTCAGTCACTAACCCCAAGGTACGTAATCCATGAAAGGTAGGAGGATGTCTACGTCTGTCCTACAGGTAGACCTAAAAGGAAGAGAAAACACGAGTAAAGTGGCCCAAGCGTGAAAATGAATTTCCATAAATGGATTACGGGTGCAGGGTGCAGGAGGAATGCTTACCGTAGTAAACAGTCAATGGGAGACTGCTCCGTCTCGTTTTCCGGTTAGTGGAAGGAGACGGCAAACAGGAAGTGTTTAAATAACATGAGTAATTGAAAACGACTAGAGCGCTGAGCTCCACCCAAAAGGCAAGAGGGAAGTGAGGCTGAAATGTAGAAAGAAAAGTGACCGGAAATGCAATGGATGTAATTCTAGTGGGTATCCTGAATAATAAGGGAAACTATGTCCTAAAAAGAAAAGAAAAAAGGAAAAGAGGAAAGAAAAAAGAGAAAAGAGAAAAAAGAGAGAGAGAGAAGGGCAGACGGTGTGAGATGGAATGGATTGATAAGTAACAAAATAACAATAGGTTGCGCACAGTGAAGACACATTAGATTGAATAAGAAAATTACAGAAAACATAACAATTAAGTATTAAAATGAAATGTTAACGACGTGGAAATGTATATTTAACATCATATACAATGCGCCGGAAAACAAAAGGAGTCAAAATCAAATGAGAATGCTGTTGCCAGTACAATTGGTTAGCAGGTGCATGCGATAATACATTTTAGCGCAATTGGGGTGCGACATAATAATCTCAAGTCAAAACATATATAACAAAGCGAAAACTAAATGAACAATGTTCGAAGTGCAGACATATGCTGCCGATTGCTCTATGTCACGGGTGTGATGGTGTTACATGAGAAAACGAAAGAGATCGGAGTCAGAATGTATAAAGACAAAGGGGAAGTGGCGCTATTCAAGACAGGCTATTAGGTTCCTAGGAAGTATTGTAACTCGTGGTCAATGTTCAGGCCGTGTCTCACGGTATGCAGACGCATTATCCAAGTTGCCTCCAGACGTCTCAGTTTGAGTTCGCGATTCCCAACTCTGACACTTGGTTGGGTGATATCCATGCGAAAAAATGTGAGTCTCTTGTGTGTCCCTTGCTTCGGGCATGATGCTACATGCAGGGCCATAGGGTATCTGGCATATCCGTTTTGCATTGCCCAGACATGTTCCATGATTCGTTCCTTCAAAGGTCTGATAGTGCTCCCAACATATTGTCTCTTGCATGTGCACTCTAGAATGTAGACTACATATTTCGTGTTGCAATTGATATTGCAATTGATGTCATACTTACGTTTCGTGGCACCTGAGAAAGTTTTAGTACCATTCTGAGCCCATTTGCACACCCCACAGCAGCCACATTTGAAAAAACCTTTCGTGTGTGGAGTAAGCCAGAGGAGGTTGTGGTGGTGCGTGGGACTGTGGGACTGAGTCTGTTTCTCAGAGTTCTACCACGTCTGAAGGTGATCTGAGGTCTTGTTGTGATGAACTCCTTTAATGTTCTGTCTGCTCGTAAAGTGTCCCAGTGTTTGTTGAAGCTATTTCTTATCACCACGCTTATCTCATTGTAGTCTGTGATGAGCCTAACTGGTTGGGTCCTAGGTGTGGATTTTTCTTTCGCAAGAAGGGTTTTGTCTCTCTTTGTTTTCCCAATTCTCAGAGCAGCTTTTTGTATGATGTGGGGTTTGTAACCCCTTCTGGTGAATCTGTTTTTCATGTCAGTTAGACAGTTCTCAAATTCAGTGTCTTCACTACAGTTTCTTCTTGCTCTTGTGAATTCCCCATAGGGAATGGCCTGTATTTGGTGTATGGGATGGGAACTCTCCGCATGTAGGATGGCATCCCCATCGAGTGCAGAAAGACGGTCATCCATGCACTCGTCAGCAGCAGAATCGACCATGGCAATGCACTCTACGCCACCATCACCCAGAAACTCCTCATGAAACTGCAGAACATCCAGAATGCCTCAGACAGACTCATCCTCAGCTCCCTCGCCACAGCCACATCTCCAGCCAACTAAGAGTGCTCCACTGGCTCCCAGTCAACAAAAGAATCACCTTCAAGCTCCTCACACGCATCTACAAAGCCTTACACGATGCAGGACCGGCATACCTCAACCACCGGCTCACATTCCACGTGTCCACCAGAGACCTCTGCTCTGCCCAACTGGCCCTGGCTACCATTCCATGTATCCACAAGACCACAGCCGGAAGAAGATCCTTTTCCTACCTTGCAGCACAGACCTGAAACAACCTGCCCCTCCACCTCAGGCAATCACCGTCACTGCCTCTATTCAGGAAGGACCTCAAGAGCTGGCTCTTCGACTGAACCACAGCGCCCTCGACAGACCAGCAGTTCTCCCCCCACCAGAGCCTTGAGACCATTGCGTGTGAGTAGTCACCCCATACAAGGCATTGATTGGTTGACTGATTGATATATGCAGTGGCAAAAAAATTTGCTTTTATCAGGGGTGGCAGCAAATCTCTCCAACACCCCATGAAAACTGGTTCCAGGAGGTGCTTGTAATTGCAATTTATAAGCGTATAATCTGAATGATGGTGGACGGGTTGTATATCGTTGATGCAATGTGGACTCTATTTCTTTCTGATTCTACTGTGTGAACTTTCTATGATGTTGTTTCACATTGACAGTTATCAGAGTGGTTTATATCCCTAGAAGTGATGTGATGTGAGCGGTTTGTGGGTATGTAGTACATAGACCTATTGCTTAGTATAGATATGTTGCTTTGTTTCTCACAATTTGGAAAAGACACTCGCCAGGAAGCCTGCAAGGTGTCAGTCGCGCTTTACAAATTCTCAAAATAAATAAATAAATAATAAAATGTAGGTAGCCTAACATTTACCACTTCATAAATACCGAATTTTACCGATTCGGTATTCATGAAGTGGTAAATGATATGTAGGTAATCCATCGGTAATATTTACCGAATCGGAACGGGTCGGTAATTTAGAATCGATATTTACCGATTCGGTAATGGTAACTGGCTTCCCATTGATTCCTATGGGCCAGGAGGCCCATAGGAATCAATGGGAAGCCAGTTACCATTACCGAATCGGTAAATACCGATTCGGTAATGGGGGGAGCACAATCAAGGGAGGCAGGGTGTCACAGTGACACCCTGTTGCACCCCTGATTCCTGCATGTGTGCACATGTGGCACACATACATGCCCTAAGGGCATGTATGTCTGCCACATTACACACTTCAAAGTGCAAAAAAATGCTTTTTTACAGCTATTCGTCATTTACCACCAACTTTTAGTTGGTGGTAAATAACAAATCCCCACAACAACCACACACTCCCCCTACATATCATTTCAGGATTCGGTATTTACTGAATCGGTAAAATTACCAAATTGGTAATTTTACCGATTCGGTAAATTACCGAATCCTGAAATGTGCCCCCTACATACCAAAAGCCTGAATACCGGTCGGTAACGGGATATTTACCGAAAATCGGCCGTTACCGACGGTCTTCCTACATATGGCCCATAATCTTGCCCCTTTTAATTTGCACATTGGTGGCAATATCTAAACCGATTTTGTGATTCTCTAAGCACTGAATCACAACAACGCTCCCAGCTGCCTCCGGGTGGTTCATGACGGTACAACAGACAGTTAAGATAATTTAGTCTTCTAGATAATTCATAGTTATCACAAATGTACATGTGAACATTGCATAAAAATATCAGCATTCGGAAAAAGAAAACAGCCAGTCCATTTGCTCAGAAATGCATAAAAATGTACATTAACTCGATCTTCAATACGAAAACTTAGAAACCAATAAAAAATGAACAGCAAGAAGTACCAGAGCGGCCCCTGATTTACACCCGTGGCCACATTTACATACCCAGCGGTGGGTGTTTTGCATCTCTCTGTCCAGGCCCCTCCATGGTGTCCTGCCTGTTATAAGTGTGTTTTCTGCCCTGAAGGCTTCAGAATCAGCCCTGACTGAGCAGCAGCGATGGAGGTGAAGGCGCCAACCCAGGTCTTCCTGCTGCTTCTGCTGTGGATTCAAGGTGAGAGCTGTGGCTGCCGCGCTGATTTATTGATGAGAGAAAGAGATCTATTTTTAACATATCTGTGATGGGCAGTATATTTATCTCTATAGGTTTCACACTCTCTATATAGTCCTGGCTGATTATTGTTGACATTATTTGTCTTTCTGTCTTCAGAGTCCAGGGCGCAGATTGTGCTGACTCAGACCCCAGAGGTCCTCGCTATGACCCTGGGAGAAACCATCTCACTCAGATGTAAATCTAGTACATCTATCAGCAATTACTTACACTGGTACCAGCAGAAGCGCGGAGAAGCCCCCAAGCTTCTCATTTATGTGGCCACCAATCGCCAGCCCGGGGTCTCGGACCGCTTCAGCGGCAGTGGGTCCGGGTCTGACTTCACTCTCAGCATCAGCAGAGCCGAGGCCGGCGACGCCGCGGATTATTACTGCCAGCAGGAAGCTAGCTACCCGCTCACAGTGACACAGAGCCGAGCAAAAACTGCAGCTTCCTCTTTGTGAGCTCAGCTCTTTGACAACCATCAATGCTGCTGTGCAGGACCCGTGACATTCGGTGAACACCTGGGCAGACGGGGCATGACTCTTCACTCATCGAAGGAAGCTACTTCACAAGTTATGATTTAGCGTGTAATATTTAGCTGCAAAGAGATCGTTTCATTTGAAATCTAGCTTAACTTTTCTTTTTCCATGTCTCATTACTTTCTGGTCTGAGCTCAGAAAGAAACATAACAAACATGTTTTTAATTAGTGTATGCCCCTTCATAAAGTGCCAACGTGACACTATTTAGTGCCTAAAAACACTTTAAGATCGACAAATACAACACATGAATAGAACAAGCTGAGGCAAAGTCAATAAGTCTTGCTCTGTTTAAACAAGCATTGCCAACACCAAAAGCTTACTATAGGAACTGAAAATGCCAGGCAGACCCATCAGGTTTGGCAACAATTGTTAAACATGCACACTCAGTCCCAATAATTAAAACTGTGTGCTTTGCACCTGCCAAAGACACACGATTGAAATGCACTGAAACTAGACGAATTCCTGACCCAAATGCGATAATCCTCTGCCCTGGAAGCTTTGAAAAGCTGTGGTCAGCCCTTTCCTGAAGAAGACGGGAGCATCTTCCAGATACACGTCTGCTGCAGGGGCATCTCAACAGATACAGCACACATCGCCAAGGCTACGCGAATACATGAGCCTCGTATGCACAATGAAGAGTGGCGGGAGGGCAAACACCTCCATAGGTGCGTGTAAGAAAGTTTGGATCGGAAACCCACACCTCTACGTGCTCTACAGAGAGGCAGGAGAAGGGCACCTCCTCAGGTCTGCTGTAGTGGCACTTGACAGATGCACTCCCATCAGTGCACTATTGCTGGTGTGTAGCTGTATAAAGGGGTTGGATGCCAAGGACACCCCATAAGAAAGGTTACAGATGACTGGATAGAACACTCACCCAGCATGCAGATTAGAGATGTGGGCAAGAGCACCGTGGAATGTTCACTATTGCACAAATCATCACAAATCATCACACGCCGCCAGCCAGTGCACTATACAAGAGATGTGAGACAGATGGACCACTGTATGGGCTCTAGAGAAGGGTAGAAGATTAGAGGTTCTCCTGCAATAACACTGCAATCTGAAAGGCAAGCTATCAAGGGGGAGGGGCATAGGCATTCCCACACATAGACTTCAGAGAAGCAGGAGCACAGAAGCACCAACTCAATCTAAGTAGAACATGGTGGAAGGGTAGACAGAATCCAGGATGGTAGGAGAACATGGGCATTAAAAAGGGGTAGAATGGGAGGCGAAGCTGGAAAAGCCACTATAGAGGCGCTAGATGGGGAAAATCAAGTCACTTCACATGGATGCTATATTCACATAAGTTAGAAAGGTGTAAGAGTGCCCATGAAGCTTCACAGGTGAGATAAAGGGCAACAGAGGAAGATATGATAAAAACTGGATAGAAGGGCCGGTGCTACCAGCAGCTATTGTGGAGTGCTGGCACGACCGGCTGAGACCTGTTGAAGGGAATTGACAACGGCACAGAATTTATATAGAGAAAATGGAAGGTCTACCAATATCAAGCATTCAAGCATGCTGTGCAGGGCTAACTCTGCATTTTATGTCCACTCAGATAATATATTGAAAGTAGAAATACAGAGTCTCTTACTTCCAAATTGTGGACAATAGTAAGGTATAAAAGGGGCATTTCTATCAACAGGTGTGATGGAGACATAGGACAGCGAGTGGACCTCAGCTCGTGCCCGATTGATGGGTAGGTTGGTTGAAGCCTGGATACCCTCGCGGGTGATTAGCCACGCTCTACAAATCCCAGTTGATTGATTGATTGATTGAGTTGTAGATGTTTGAACGGTAGAAGAGCCTTGTTATAGAGTCCCAGGAACCACAAACAACCACACCTCAGAGCCACAGGAGGGGAAATACACTTAGGATGATTATTATAAAGGTATATAAAGGTATATATAATGTTTTATTGGAACAGCAGATATGGGTACTAAGTAAGACGTTACATAGAACTTGGGCTCGCTGGGATGCTACAGAAGGGCTAGAAGAAAGGGGCACATTTAAACCAGTGGCTGAAAACTATCAAAAAGGAACAAATGGTAATGCTCGGCAGTACCCTGTGGCACACAACTTCCAATTGATGAAGCGAAGAATCACTTGGAGTCCGTAAAAGAGGGTCTGAAAGCAGTTGTGATCACTGCTCATCCATAAGAAAAAGAGGCATGGGGGAGCACATAAAAGGAAGGGCACAATGAGCGGAAAAAACAGGGAGATAAATCATCAAGGTGCGACACATCTTTCAGCAGAAGAAAGAAGCGAAGAGGGATACAGAGAAATGACCACCGGTGCTGCATCGAGTGATGCTAGGACATGAGCAGAGCCCTAGGACCAGTTAGGCTGAGACATCAGTGAGGTGACCGGCCCAACAGTAGAGGTAATTTGGCTCCAGAGGTGGAAGTTGCAGAATGAGAACCTTATAGGCAGTGGCTCACAATGTGAGAGGGATGTAGGAGGAACCTGAGGAAAATATGTGTATCCCAGTAAACTGATGTTTAGTTTGCATGGATTACTGTTTAGTTGAGGTATTTGCAAGGGTCCAGGGAAACCAGGAAGCTTGACTGCTAAGGGATGAGAGGAGCAGTGGGGGTCCTGGAGAGGTAGTAAGAACAGTGGTTAATTTCTCATGGCGATGAGGAGCCAGTCGGAGAGGATACAGGGACATTCAAGATTCTGTATGACATCAAGGGCCAAAACTATTCTTCAAAAACTGCTAGAGTGAATGCTGATCTATAAATAAAAAGGTGGTGCTAATTCTGTTGTAGGAGCACACCTAAAGAGGGGTGATGCAGGGAGATTCAGACCAAAACACTACAATATTCAGATAGCCGCAACCCTTACAAATTAAACATGTAGGGTAGTGATTCTCTGAGGAACACAGTGGGGCTAACTGTACTTGAGGCCAGGGACAGACCTCTACAGGACATATATTTTAGTAAAATGGTAGAGGGTGCATGAAATTATCACTATGCGTTTAGTATGTGCACCAAATCCGGTGCAAGACCACTTCCTGACTGTAATGCCACAGAAGGTAAAAGGCTTTGCAGTGCGGAGGATAATCTTGGGAGGTAGTTCAGTCAATGCATGAAGGGCAGGGTGGATACAATGGGCATGCGTTATAAATCAGAGGGAAACAGACATGTCACACACATCAATGCAAGGTCTGGGGGAACATGGGGTTGATTGATATATGGTGGGTTGTAAGACGTTGGACATTGGAAGACCAAGTACTATACCTATTTCTAATATATTGGCATATTTAGATCTAGGGGAATTTGCTGAATTTACATCTTAGCGGACAGTAGGGTACATACCATATCTGGCCATATCCAACCCTGCCAAGCATATCACTTAGAGAGTGGAGGTGGTCCTTTAAGATCGGAAATAAAGAATGGGCAGCGGCTCATTACAGGATAGAGCCAACAGGTGTGCAATGTCCCAAGCATTCTGAATGACAACACAGGGGAGGTATCATATGAAACCCTTTGGAAAATACTGTAGGCATTGGTGAGGAGGAAAATGATGGCACTAGTGGCAATCACCAAGAGAACAGAGGCTGAATCAGCAGCCCTTGGTAAAAGTGTGTGAAATGTATTCAGTAAGATTGGATTGAAAAGGGAGTGACTAGGCAGAAGTCCTAGTCCATCCCATTCTAGTCCCCACCATCCAGTTCATTTCTTATGTTGGAAGGGTAGTGGGAGTGTGCTTGTTGCTGAGCTGCTCTTTCCCACGCTCTCTCCCTTCTCCCTTCCCACCTTCAAACCAAAATTGATCAATCTGGTAGGCAAGGTTAGGGATGAGCAGGGGCTGTCATATCTACCCATAGCCTCTCCCTTGAGCTCGGTCATTGAATTGACCTCAGAGGTCCTTGTGAATCATTGCATGGTCCATCCGTTATGTGAGCGATGTCATTCATGCCATTACACACATTTTCAGACGGCTGCCCAGAAAAGAACACCATGCCGTCTCTTTGCGAATTTGTTGTTGCTCAGAAGGAATCTTGCGCCTTCCACCATTCACACTATGAAGAAGAGCTTGTTACCCATCAGTGGAATAAACAAATGTAAAAAAACAGCCACCAGCCTCTGAGGAGGATGGCTGTACAAAATGGTGTATATATACGTGATAAGGGCACCTGGACAAAACATTTTTATGAAAAAGCAGAACTTAAAGCCCTTTTGCGATTGGTGAAGGAATTAGCGAATGCCATAGTATAGGATTCAGGCAATGACAACATTGTGCAAATACGTTGACTGTAAGAGGATACCAAGAGGCCTTCACATCTTAATAATGCCTACACAAAATTTTCTGAATTATGACCTCTTTAAACATTGACAAACGGATACTATGGAGTGTTCATTCAAGCTAATGAATACACTAATCAAACATGCAGAGAGAGAGCTTTAAAAAAAAACTGGGATAATAAAAAAACTTAAGCAAAAGCTGGAAAAGCACAAACTAATGTTAGACATCAAGAGTGCTCCAAGCATCACAGATAAAAAAATTAATAAACCTGAGTCAGATGTCCAAGCAAGGAAGGTGAGACAATTTATTAGGAAGAGCCTTCACTAACAATAGTAGGATCTACACGTTCACCAGAATATTGGGCTCCATAACAAGCAGAAAATATATGGATAAAGCCCTAAAGCCCTAGAGCAGAGAGGCATATAAGATACTGAAGAGAGCTCTGAGGACAGCTCTGCAAATGAAGGTACATCACCCTAGAGTCTTGATCTTTTTAGGAGAAATGAAACTTTACCAACTGGCATCCGGCAAAGCGGAAAAGGGGGCCTGAACAGAAGAGGCAAAAGAGGGAAAGAAATCCAGAAAAGTAAGTTAGGATGGAAAGAAAAGGCGAGGAAGAGGAGTATAGAGATAAGGAAGGTGAAAATGTGAGATAACTTCAATTCTTTGAATTACAAGGTACTCACTAGAAATGTAACCTATTGTCCGGAGGCCAACATAGACTTAGCCAATATAGGAATTGATCTTTAGGGGTATGCTACAAAATTAAAACTAACAAAGCTATTTTTACACCCATACAAGAAGAGCAACGCAGAAGGAACAATTGCTAATGTCAGTCCTAACTTTTAAAGGATATTCCCTATATGGAGAAGGAATCAAATAGAAGGATGGATTCAGTATTGGTGTAGAATATGTCCGATCTGGAACTATGAGAGGCAGCTGGTATTGTTTCCAGACAGTAACATATAGGGGGCCTAGATGTGGACAGGATGAATAGGAAGGGTCTGTACCCAGCCTCACTTACACTTCAATGGAATTTGCCTTCTGCATACACAAAGGAACCTGACATCAGGCCTTTCCTGCCTTTGCCATCTTGAGACAGTTTGGTGTTTGACAGGGAAAGGGGAAGAACTTTCTAGAACCAGATGTGAAGGTAGGACTTGGAGTCACCCCCCTGCTCCCCCACATAAAGGCAGGCACCCGGTATACATATTGAACACTCCTGGACCTTTGGAAGTTACAGAAGAAGATATGTCCTGCAACCAGAGGACAGCCCTGCTGCTTGAAGGACTGCCTGGTTTTCTAAGAAGGAAGACTTAACCTGATTGCCTCCATCCCAGGCTACTACAAGGGTCAGTTGGCTGACATCCTGTGTGAGCTACAGAGAAAAAACAATCTGTTCCTGCAACTACCCAGCTAGCCTGCTGCACCGTACTTGTGAAAGTAACTTTTCAGTGGCTCTAACATGATCCTAAATCTGAACTACATTCCATCGCAGTTGGCCTACACTTGTGACTTTCCCCTGGTCTGTCACTACCAGATGACCAGAAGTAGAGATTTGTGCTTTTAGGTGCTATTGAAATTCAATGTCTCTGGTTCTACTTGTTGGAATTTTCTTGCTCTAGTAGAATTTTATTTAATAATATTTATTATATTTTCTAAATTGGTTTAGAATTTTTCTTGTGCTGTAATTTCCCTTTTTTGTGTGCTGAATAAACACTTTACACATTGCCACTAAGTTAAGCCTGTGTGCTATGGTGCCAAGCTACCAGAGGGTAAAGCACAGGTTAATTTAGTGGCTTTTGTTGTTCACCCTAACAAGGATTGTGGTTGTTGCTTGATCAGGGTTTCCACCCCTGGAAATGAAATGGCCTCACTTTCACACCCACAGATGACCTTTTTATTATATAGTCACATGAAGGTAAGAATATGGTTAATATAAAATTATAGGCAGGGCAGTAGCCACGAGACGGGCACACGGGCAGGTCCCTTCTTTATTTCTTTTTGTGGGCCCCCCTTAAAAATAGACAGATTTCCTGTTATTTCATTTCAGCAACAAGACCGGACTGGCAAACTTAATAAAGGGGAATCTCTGGCATTGAGGCTGGTTTGAGCCTCCTCACGCTGCTCACAGGCATCTGATACAATCAATTAAAATGTTGCAGTGGGGCTCTGTATTTCTCACAACCACCGATGCATTTTCAGAATTCATTATCTGCTTTAACTGTGCACTTGCAGCAAGCATACTATAAGCTGCCCTATGAGCTAAATGTTGGGTATTAATCACTGTCTATTTTGCAATTCATAATCTTGTTTTACTCACGTTTACTATGTATTTAGTTTCAACAGGTTTATTTAACCATGCAAATAAATACTTAGGGCCTCATTACGCAGGCAGAGGGCCCGCCACTGTCAAGCCATCGGTGGCGGTCCCACCGCCATCGGACCCTGCATGGCCACCCACCGCATTATGATGGCGGGCAGGTGGAGAGACCAGCAACCACACATCCGACTAGCTCAAGGAGCCTCTTTTCCACGTTGTCCTGCCATTGGGAAAGAATGCAGTAAGTGCAGATATTTGGGCCATTTCTTTAAAATGTGCAAGGTTCCGAATACGAAGAAAAGTGCCTCTGGTCCTTTGGTGATGATGTCCAGTGTGATTTAGAGACTGGAATTGTAGTTTCCATTCAAGACTCATTTGATGATTCCAAAGCTGACAAGATTGGAGCACCTACATGTCTTATTTGTATTCTTGGAAGGAACTTTGAGCTTATGGCGGACTCTGGGTCACCTTGGACTATTATCACAAAGCAATACTGTTCGGAATCTTTTGGCAACTTACTTCATTTAAGCTCTTTATGTAAACCTGATTTTGTGGCACAGAATTTCGATGGCTCCAATATTGAGTTTATAGTTTTCAAAGAGGTGTTTATTGAATTCAAAGAAAGCAGTGCTTTTATTAAGGTTCATGTGACCCTCAAAGGTGTAAATGTGTTAGGGTGGCGTGACCAGGCCAAGCTTGGTATGGTGTTAGATCCCAGGGAGAAAGATCCTGTCTGTTCTTGCTATAACTTCTTCCTGTGCTGATGATTTTACAAAATTGTTTCCAGACGTATTTTCGAAGAACTTGGAAAGCTTAAAGGCTTCAGCTGTAGGATAAAAGTTAGAGAGGGATCTGTACCCATTAAGCTAAAGCTTAGAGGGGTCCCCATCAGTGTTAGGGCCGAGTTAAAAATAATGTTGGATGACATGGTTAAAGGTGGTGTAATTGAAGAGATTGAGTCATCTGAATGGGTTTCTCCAATTGTTTTGGCCTAGAAACCTGACAAAAGCCTTAGGCTGTGTGTTGACATTTGAGCGTTGAATGCCAATTTGGTTGTTGATTGCCACCCTCTTCCTAATATCAACAAGATGGTGTGCATGTTGGATGGTGCCTGCATTTTTTCCACTCTTGACCTTTGTTCTGCGTACCACCAAATTGAGCTCACTGGTGACTCCAAACACTTCACTTTTTTTATCACTCCCCATGAATTATTTCAGTTCAAGAGGATGCCTTTCGGCCTAGCATCGGCTGCATCAGTTTTCCAAAGGGCCATGTACCACATTTTTAAGGTTGTCGGTAATTTTGTGAAATGCTTCCAGGGCGACATCCTCATTTTTTCCAAGAATAAAGATGATCATTCCCACCATGTCAAGGAGGTTTGCCTAAGGTTGGTAAAGAGTGGTTTGACACTTAAGGCTGGCAGATGCAAATTCTTCCGCAAGTCAGTGGGGGTATCTTGGTCACACTCTCTCGGGTGAGGGTGTGGTGCCCAAAAAGTCATTGGTTGATGCCATCATCAATGCACCTTCTCCTGACAACAGAGAGAAACTCCTCTCATTTGGGGGTCTGTGTGAATATTATAGTAAAATCATACAGAATTCTGCCACCAAGATGGAGCCCCTCAGAGAATTGACCAAGAAGTCCACCGAGTTTGTGTGGTCGGATAGACAGGAAATAGCTTTTAAACAAATTAAAAGTGAGATTGTGAATGTCCCCACTCTCAAGTCTTTTTGCCTAAATAAAAGATGCATCATCATCGTTGATGCTGGCCTTTACATTCTTGGGGGTACTTAGCCAATGCTCTGCGAAGGAAGAGTGGTGTGTAGCTTTCACATCTAGGACTCTCTCGGATACTGAGAGAAGGTATGCTGTGATCGAGAGGGAGTTATTAGCATGTATCTGGGCCATAGAACATTTGCGCAACTATGTGTGGGGAAACAGGTTTCTTCTTAGGACTGATCATAAGCCCCTCATCGGCATCTTATCTTCGGGAGGTGGGGGAGGTTGAAACTCTACTGCTTGTATTGCTCGGCTCACGTCCAGACTACAAGAGTATGATTTTGAGGTTGTGTATGTCCCTGGAAAATGCAATGTTACTGCTGATTTCCTCTCCAGACTGCCTTGTTCCGATGATTGTGTTCTTTCTGATGAACAAGATGTAGACATAGTTGCCACTGTTAAGGATTTTGTCTCTGAAGAGTTTTTGAGTCTGTCTGAGTCAGAATGGGTGACTGAAATGAATAATGACGCTGTGTGTCAACTTGTTGTTGAATGTTTGAAAAAGGGATGGCCTAAAAAAAAGTCTGCCACTGCCGATATTGCCCCTTTTTGTCAAGTTTCTGACAAGATTGAAGAGGATGGCGGTCTACTCTTCAAAGGGGGAAAGATCATCCCTCCTGTCTCCATGCAGAGTAAGATTTTGTTACTTGCCCACCAGGGACATCTTGGTATGTCTTCAATGAAATGCCTTATCAGGGCCAATTTTTGGTGGCCTGTACGCAACAAAATGGTCAATAGAACCGTTAGGGAATGTCCTGAGTGCATCAGTAGTAACAAGATGCTCAAGGTTTCCTCTGCTCCTCTCAAACGTGTCTCTTGGCCTGAGTTTCATTGGGAAAAAGCAGCCTTTGACATTTCAGGCCCTTTCAATCACTTACCTTATGATGCACATTTTGCTCTTGTGGTGATTGGTTACCATTCTAAATGGCCAGAGGTAAAGTTTGTGGCAAGTGCCACCATTTAAGTCATCATTACCTTCTTCAAAGAGGTTTTTGCATGTGAGGGGTCCCCGAGGTCCTTGTGACTGGTAACGGGGTACAACTCACATCACAGGAGATGGAGAGTTTCCTCCGCATGTGTGGTATTAAGCATATGACCACATCCCTTTATGAACCAAGAGAGACTGGCCAAGTGGAGTGATTCAACCAGGTTCTAAAGGATGAAATTGATTCGGCTTGTAAGTCCAATGAGTCCTGGAGGGATGTGGTAAGAAAGAGGTTGTGGATGTACTGCATCACCCCCCACTCGGTTACTTGGGTAAGTCCTTTCAGACTTTTGAAGGGCAGAGAACCTATTTCTGATATCTGCCTGTGGTGGATCAAGAGAGTTAACAAGGCTGTCGACTGTGTTGATTTGGATCTTGTCGCTAAGCGTGTGGAAGTTAAGCAGGACAAGATGAAAGCGTTGTTTGACTCGAATATGAATGTAAGAGTTCCTGACTTTACTGTTGGTGAGTGGGTTAGGATTAAAAAACCTGGTTTCTTGGCTAAAGGAATTTCCAAGTCTGGTCATCTCATCAAAATTGTTAAGGTTTAAAACAATTTATCATGCCTTTAAATTCTTTTCTCCTCCTGGCCGAATGAGCAGACATGTCTGAAAAGATTTTAAACAAAAAATTGTCACTTGTCTGATACCCTTTATCAATGATCGCACAAGTTAGAATTTTCTCCTTTGTTCTAAAATCCCCCAAATTTGCAAGGATTGTTCTAGGATATTTAGCATTCGGATATTGAAATGCCGGAACTCGATGTGCACGCAAGATCGTGAGGTCCGTCTTCTGCGTAATATGGTCTGGGCATACATATTTGGTGATCAAATCCGTGCTGACTTTATCCATTGGTTGTCCGTTTTTGAAACTTTCCGTAACTCCAGTAATGCGTAAATTACATCTTCGTGCATGGTTTTTGGCATCATCTACCTTTGACTGGAGATTTACTAACTCAGATTGCAGTTTCTTTATCTGATCTGTTTAGACATGTCTGCTCATTCGGCAAGGAGGAGAAATGTTTTTAATGGCATGATAAATGGTTTTCAACAAGCTGGGGCCCCTGCAGGACTAGTTCAACAGTCAAAGCTGAAAGTATTTCACAACGGGAAAGTCCTTATATTTCAATCAGTTCAAGAGACTCAGGAGCTCCTCTACTCTCTGCAACATCCAGGGAAGGCGGCCTCAAAATTACTTTATTGTCATAGTCTAGTGAAATGTAGGTAATCTAAGTGATTTTTGTTTGTGTTCTTACTTCTTCCCTTTTTCTTGTTGTGTTTTCAGACTACCAGTGGTTGGCTTACCACCTGGGTGCCATGTCACAGCACCTCAATGTTGGGAGGTGGGAGGGGTCACTTGGGGGAGATGGGAGGGCTTTAGGCGCACGGGGGGTGTGAGTCGCCTCAGCGAGCCCCAGGTGGGGGAGGCTCCACGATGGAGGGGACCCATGGGAGTGGGCAGGAGGGGTCCACAAAGGGTAGGGGGCGGGAAGGGAGTGAGGGTCACAATGGGCACGGGGGTGAAAAATATAAAATGTAGCGAATTTCGACAGGTAATGCAAAGGATCAAGAAACTATATTTTTCTCTCTTATTCGTAAATGACTTCTAGACTATTAAAGATTATTTCCTGTAATGTGAACGGGTTTAATAATAGATTGAAGCGCCACTCTATGTTGGCCTGGTTTAAAACCTTCCAAGCTGATATAATTTTTTTTACAGGAGACTCACTGCAAGGAGGGCTTGCCTAGGGATAAAACCCCTGCCTTTGTTCAATATGAGTTCTTTGCATCTGCAAATGTGGAAATTAGAGGGTTTGCTATTTTAGTTAGCAAAAAGATACAGGGGGATATTATAATGGTACAGAAGGACAATATTGCAAGATTGCTCTAGGATAGGATAGGATAGGATAGGATATAGAGCTTTTAAAGTGCTCGAATGCCGAAGCGTCTTGGCGCTGGTAAGTATGGGGAGGGAAAAACAGTCTTCAAATATAAGCTCCCTGAAAAAGCCAGGTTTTTAAAACTTTCCTAAAGCGTTGATGGTTATCTACTGATTTTAAAGAACAGGGAAGCCTATTCCAGAGTCCTGCAGCATGATTGGAAAAGGCTCTACCTCTCCATCTAGCTTTCCTCGTCCTGCTTACCTGGATGAGGCTCCGAGTGCTGGACCTTAGCACACGGCTGGGAGTATAGGGGGTCAGTATTTTCTGGATGTCCTTCGCTCCACCCCCAAAAACAGCTTTGTGGACCAGGCATACGGCCTTAAATTCTATCCGTTGTTGGACGGGGAGACAATGTTGGGTTTTAATTCCCGCAGAGACAGATTGATCTCTGGGAATATCCAGAAGTAGTCTCGCCGCGGCATTTTGCGGAGGCTGCAGCCTATTAAGCTGTACCTTGTTTATCCCTAACAATAAGATATTACAATAGTCCAGCTTAGACAGCACAAGCGCCACCACGACAGTCTTGCGTAGCTCTGGTGTGATGAAGGGGAATATCTTTCGCAAGGTCTTTATTAAGAAGAAGCAGGATGATACAAGGCTGTTCACATGGGCCGGGAAATTTAACTGACAGTCAAACAGCACGCCCAGGTTTCTCACCTTGGGCACGGGGCGGGGGCACTCACCGGCCTTCAAAGGCCACCAAGAGTTGTTCCACAGGGGATTCCCCTGGCCAAACTCAATGATCTCTGTCTTTTCAGTAATAATCTTCAGGAAGCTCTCATGCATCCAGGTCATAATGTCCGATAGGCACTTGTGAAATTTAAGGGAAGTGTCATTAGATTGCTTGGCAGTCGAAATTATGAGCTGGGAATCGTCCGCATATGACACTAAGGCGAAACCATGCTTCCTGATGAGACTGGCCAGAGGAGTAACGTAGATGTTGAACAACGTAGGCGACAGCGCTGAGCCCTGCGGAACCCCACAAAGAAAATGAAAGCTGTCGGACTGTAGGCCATCCCAGTGTAGACTTTGCTCCCTTCCTTCCAAAAAAGATGAGAGAAGGGACAACGCTGGACCCTCAATACCGACCTCCTGTAGTCTTCGTATCAGCACCGTATGATTAACGGTGTCGAAAGCAGCCGAAAGATCTAACAAGACAAGAATCGCCCTGCCTCCTTTATCGACTATACTACGGATCTCCTCTGCTGCCATAAGCAGCGCTGATTACGTCGAGTGTTGTGCACGAAAACCATGCTGGGTAGAGTCTAACAGATTATGGGAGTCTAGGTAGTCCATCAATGATCTGTTAACTGCTCTCTCTAAAATTTTAGCTGCAATAGGTAATGCAGCGATAGGGCGGTAGTTCTTAGGTACACGGGGATCCAGTGTGGGTTTCTTCAGTAGTGGTCTGATCGTAGCTATCTTCCAACTGGAAGGATAGCTACCAGACTCCAGTACTTGGTTAATTAGAGGAGCTAATTCGCCTGCAATTGCGTCAGCAGCGAGGTGCAAGATTGAAGGGGGCAGGGATCTTTAGGGGAGCCTGATTTGGTTAGAGTGATCAGTCTACAAGTTTCTTCTCTCGTTATTGGTGGAAATCTCCTTAGTCCAGGGTGAGTCATACCTCTGTTTGTCAATGGTTGCCCTTGCTTCTCTGGGCCAAGGTGCGAATTCATGAGTTCTTTATAAATTAGCTGAACCTTTTCCTGAAAAAAGGAGGCTAATTTTTCGCACATGATCAGGCTGAAATGTATTAGCCTGAGGTGGTTGTGAGAGTGCAGTTATTGTTTTTAAAAGCTCTTTATTCGAGTTCCCTGCTTCCCTAATCCTCGTTGCATAGAATAAGCTCTTTGCGGCAATTATTGCATTTCTGTACTGTGAAAGGGCACAATTATACCTAGTTTTATTCTCCGAGCTGTAGTCCACCCTCCAAAGGCGCTCGGCCTTTCTGCAGGCTATCTTTAGGGCCTTGAGTTCCCGACTATACCAAGGGGTGGACGGCTTAGATCTCCTGACGGATAGCAGCTTTTCAGGCTCTACCTCGTCGACTGCTGTCGGCAACCACTCGTTGAAAA
This sequence comes from Triturus cristatus, assembly GCF_964204655.1. NCBI lineage: Eukaryota > Metazoa > Chordata > Amphibia > Caudata > Salamandridae > Triturus > Triturus cristatus. The sequence continues at coordinate 1,098,479,920 of NC_140582.1, read as the reverse complement.
CCCGAACCGCCTCCGAATTGTCCATACTGAGAAGAGGATGGGAATGGCCAAGTGCGGTAATTAGCCTATATGCACAAACCTTAGACCATTGTCTGATCTTTACCTTTGCCGGCTTTGGACAGAATAAAGGTGTTGGTAATCCTGATTTAATATTGAAATAAATTGCATTATGATCAGACCAAGGAAGAGCAGTGATACTGGGCAGCTCCATCTCTATATTGTTAGCAAAAATGCCATCTAACGTATGGCCCGCTCGATGGGTTTGACCACTGACTACTTGACTCAAGCCCAAGGCTGCCAAGTTATCGAGCAATTTGGTAGAATCTGGATGGTTGGTGAGTTCCAGATAGTAGTTGAAGTCACCAAGAAGAATAAAAGGCTGGGCATCCATATGGGACTCTAGATGGTTCATTAGCGCTTGTGGAAAAGAAGTCTTGGGCCCAGGTGGGCGATAGACAAGAAGGCCCTGAAACTTAAAGAAGTTCCCTAGATAGATGCTAAAATAAAGTGCTTCTGCCGGTAAGACTAGATGAGTTTCAGCCCGTAGTTTTAGATGGGCTTGATGAATGATCGCTATCCCTCCACCCCTCTTTCCTACTCTCTCTTGTGCAGTAACCACATAGCCATTAGGTAGAGCTGTATTCCAGTCTGGACCGGAAGTACTATCGGTCCAAGTCTCGGTTAGGAAAATTAAATCTGGTAAAGTATTGTCGATCAGATCCGCGATCTGATATTTGTTTTTATGTACAGATCGAACGTTCAGAAGAATACAGCGTAAGGTTTGAGACTGGCCCATCTTACTATCTGTCCGGAAGTTATATCTAGAGGAGTCTTCTGACCAAGTTACACCCACCCTATCTAGAGAAATATCTGTCCCTGTGGTGTTCTGATTACTACCCAGATCAGAGCCCCCCTTTCTATCCAGTCTGATCTGATAGGCGCACTTAGTACAGACCAGCCCTTCCGTATGTCTGCCAGGTGAAGCCAGCTCATGAGCTTTACATGATGTCCTATCTAAGTCCACCAACTGTTGTCTACTATAAGTAGTTACCTTGAAAGGGGCAGGGGTCCTGGCGCTGGACGCACTCAGGGCGGAGACGGGTGCAGACGGACGCAGACGGGCGCACACGGGCTCAGACGGGCTTGCCTTTGGCGCGCCAGCTGCGCGCCCGCTGCGCGGATGCCCCAGCGCACCTTTTATGTGCATCTGGCAGAGAGCTAGCGCGTCAACCCAAGGTGCAATGCGGACCCGCCTAACTTGCGGGTTCCGCTAGGGTCGAGCGCCGCAAACAACAGGAAAGGCGCGAAACGATCAGGCAAGGAAGAAGCAGGTAACATACATTTAGTCCAATTAAAACTAAGTTAAAATTGGGTTAAAAACGTAATTTACAAGCGGTGTTGTGCCCTGATACCGCCGTACTAATATATGTGCAAAATATGTGTGCAAACACGCGTTAGCAGCAAAGAGGAGCTGTTAGGAAAAGTAAAAAAGATTACAAATCAAGGACTGGAACCCTCTTACTAACCCTGGCTACTAGCTCTGGCTGCAAATGAAGATCTGCAACCAAATATTTAATTTTTTTAGCTTTAATGGTCCAATAGAAGACTCAACAGAGTCACCTCAGTCATTATACGACTTTGCTACTGCTCAAATAGGATATTTGGTCATTGGAGGAGACTTCAATTTGTTAATTAATCCAGCTATTTACTCGTCATGACCTAGAAATCTTAGTCTAAACCTAAATCTATCAGGTTATACAGAGATCTACTATGTGATTTGAGGTTGGTTGACTGCTGGCGCGATGAAAACCCCAGTGAGAAGAAGTATACTTGCCACTCAAAGAGATATCATTCGTCCTCATGAATCAATTTTTTTCTTGTCTCTCATGCTCTCTTAGGTATCAAATCAGAGATCATTGAAAATCCTATTTCTGACCATGCATTAATTTTGGATCAATTTTTAATTCAAACTCAATCCCAAACCGAGTTTAGATGGTCATTTGACAAGTCTCTTTTAGTGGACGAGAAATGGGTGGCAAATATGCGTTCGCTCTTAGAGGATGTCTGGAAACGAAATAGAAACACAGCTTTAATTTTTTAAGTTTGGGGGGCTTTGAAGGCTTTTTTTGGAGAGGAAGTAATTAATTATATTGCATACAAGAGAAGGAAGGAGAAGGAAGAAAAGCTGCAGCTCGAGAATCAGTTTTCCAGATTGAGGGCCCAATATCCAGCAGCTTCCTCTAGGGAAAATAAAATCCAGCTCCCTCAGTGCAAGTATAAACTACAAGAATTTTTCATCTCCAAAGAAATGTTGGCACATGACGCAATTTTACAGAAAAGATTGAGCACATAGGCAAATTTCTAGCCTGGTCAGCAAAACGCTGGGTTAATCGGAATACTATTAAATTAATAAAGGACCCAGTTATTGGTAGATCTACTTACCACCCTCAGGAAATTTTGGCTATTTTTTGGGATCACTATAAGAAGCTCTACTCTGATCCTTATAATAGCCCAGTAGAGGCAGCAGATACCTGGCTTAATGGTATTAATTGCCCCTCAATGTCGCAGGCAAATAGAGGTAGCTTAATTGTAGAAATTACAGAAGAAGAAATAAAAATCGTTGTGATGTCTTCACCCTCCGGGAAAGCATGTGGATGCGATGGGATCCCTTTAGAGTTTTATAAGCTTTTTTTTACCTCAGCTCAACCCGATTTTGGAGCTTCTATTCAATGTAATTTTGGAAGGCGCAATGATCCCAGCTTCATTTACGCAAGCCGTGATAGTTTGCTTCGTTAAAAAAGGAAAAGTAGAGGAGGAGGTTGATTCTTATCGTCCAATAAGCCTGCTAAACAACGACTATAAGATTTTTTCAAAGATTCAAAAAACATCTATCTCTAGTCGCTACTTTTCTTGTACATCATGACCAGAATGGGTTTATCCCAGGTAGACTTTTGGCTACTAACTCTCATTATTTGTGCCAAGCGATTGATTATTTTAATACCAATAAGACAAAGGCAGTCATTATGATGCTGGACACAGAGAAAGTGTTTGACAGAGTCCAGTGGAACGTTCCTTTTGCAATCTTAAATAAACTGGCGCTTCCATCTGAGCTCGGTCGAGCGATAAGTAACCTATGTTTAGGCGTCCCTAGTGACAAATGGCAAAAGAGTGGGCATGATTACCATCATCCTGGGGATGCGGCAAGGCTGCCCCTCTCTCCAATATTGTTTTCCTTGTTTTTGGAGCCGCTAGCCTGTGCAATAAGGCAAGATCACTCTATTCTACCCCCTATTCCAAGGGCTGCCAAGTTGAAGCTGTTCGCTGATGATATGGCTTTGTACTTGGCAGCCGAGGAAGATAATATCAGACTTGCCTTGGCCAAAATAAGTGAATTCACAGTTATCGGGGGCTATAAAATCAATTAAGCAAAATCAGAGGCACTTCTTTTCAACTGTTCACCAGCTAGCTTACCCCTTTCAATGCAGGCACAACATCTCAGGTCCCACTCTATAAGGTATCTGGGAATATTTGTTTAATCACGTTTGGAAGATCTGTTGTCGCTTAATTATATTCCTATATTTAATAAAATGCGGAACCTGCTTTCTCAATGGAAGGATTTCCCTCTGACTATTATGGGCAGAGTAGCTCTTATTAAAATGAATATACTCCCCCTGTTCTTATTCTTGTTTTCTAATTTGATGGTTAGAGTACCTCAGTCTTTTTTGGGGCAAATTAATTCATAATTGAGATTGTTTATTTGGTAGGGTAAAAAACCCAGATTAAAATTAGAAACTTTGCAATTAGAAGTCATAGATGGGGGCCTTGCGATTCCCAACATATGTTTATACTACCAAGCTTCATTGACCAACTGGCTCAATTATAACAACTTGGTTGAAATGTCTCACACAAATTTTTTCTTGAGTTAATGCTGGGGAAATGGAGATTGCTTTAGCACCTTTTTTACGATTTCCGAATCTTCCAAAGTGATTACGATATAAGTTTCCTAAATTAGTGGCCGTTCAATTCCAGAGGATTTGGGAAACATTTCATATTCCTTGGTTACATCCACAGTTGCGATTAGTGGAATGCCTCCTGTTCGGTCTACATGTGTCCACTCGGACTTGTGATCTCTGGACTAAATTTGGTTTCTCCAAGCTTCAGGATTCCTTTTTAAATTGATAGATTTAGAACTTGGCAAGAAATTAGATCCCTCAATAACAAGATCAAGACATCTCTTTTTTTTAGTCACTTTCAGATAAATAAGTTTTGTGTGGGTCTGAGCAATTTGGTTAATTCAAAAGGGTTGCTATTAAGTAAAGCTCATTTTATACTGAAAATTTGGGTATTGGGAATTTTTACGCAGAACGATCAAATAGTGATAATCCATTTGGAAAAAAATTTTCAATCAATTAATTATCATCTCAATTTTCAGCAAAGGCGTTCTTTTAATAAAATGAGCTGTAAAGCAGTGAGAGCAGGTAATTTAAGGAAGATGGCCTTTTTTAGTAAATGACATATTTATTTTACTCCGGCCAAACTTAATAAAATCTACCCTGCAGTTAATCCTTGCTGCTTTAGAGGTTGCCAGGTTCTACGAGATTGGCTACATGTGTGATTTACTTGTTCCAAATTTCCAGCTTCTGGGAAAATGTTGTTTTTCAGAAGTAAGAAGATTTTGGGCAATAGAGCTCCCCTTTAAGGCTTCCACAGCTCTCTTAGGTCTAGCTGAAGCACAGAGTCTCTTAACATTATCTCAACGTCAATTTATTTTTATCGATTTGGTAGCAAGATCACTAATTCTGGCAAATTGGAAATCACCAAAAATCCCAACTCTCTCCCAATGGATACATAAAATGAATACAAATTTTAATCGGGAAACCATGTATGCACAGAGAGTCTGCTCTATGATCAAAGTAAATAGAATATGGAAAGAATGGAAATAATGGAAAGTTTCTAGCTCGATGAGATGTGGAATTTTTAAGAGTTTTCTGTGTTTATTATATTCATTATGTATATCTTGTATCTTGATTCTTGTAATTTATTGGTGTACTTTATGCAGGAAGTATTAGTTAATGTTTCGTATTCTACATTTAATATAAAAAAATAAAAAATAAATTGTTATGGTTTGCAAGAACAGTGTTATTACTCAGGATGGAAAAGTGAGAAATGTGAGGAGAGTTGCTAAGTGCAAATCTCATGAGCTCAGCACGGACAGAGAAGATGTTTTTCCTTTGCCTTCCTCATTCTGCCCAGTCTGTAGCATCCAGAGTTAAGAGGTACAACAGACCCAGTTTGTTACCTGCTAGATATTTGATTTCTTGTTTTTTGCGCTTTTTCTTCCCAGAATTAATGTCTGAAAGATTATTATGCTCTGGTGAGAACATGAGAAATTAATCTATTCTCAGGAGAGGAAGTTGATGATATTTTTTTCTTGGTGAATGAAGAAGACCAAAGAAAAAAATGATGCAATGTATAATTTTTATTTTAGTGCGTGTTCCTAGAGAAGTTTTGGTTTTGCTGGCTTGCAGAGCAGAGTTTAGACCCCAGAACCCATGAGGCAGATCCTTCAGGGTTTTCCTTTCTCCCGACATTCTGACTAGAGACTTGTCTCTGATCTCCTAGACTGCTCTACGAGAGGTTACCTATCCTTATTTTGATATGTCGGCTGAATTATGATCGAGATTACATTTCCAATCTGATTTTCAAAAGCTTTATTTAATTTAAGATTAATGTCTATTAAATAAACAGATGAAAACCTATCAAAATTTGAAGCTAAAACCCTTTAACTCACACTAGCTCATTATTGACTCAACAATAAATCTTTAATGATGTATTGTTTATGACGCCCATCTAATTTAGACATAAATAATCAGCAGTGTGATGGGTGTCAACACATCAGTTCATTTTGCAAATTGTGAATATCTCTAAGGGCTAACATAATCCCATAGATATATTGTTTTTCTGTTGCTGTTGTTTATACACCCTAATTGATTTAAATATTGTTTGCTGCAACACATGACACAAGAATTAAAACATTCTTCTTGGAAAAACTGAATACTAAATATTTTTCTCCACAGCAGTCCATAGTAAAATCTCAGAGGTGTTTTGCCTAGTTCTATTTTACCATAATTTCCACATTTACTTAAAACGTATTCCTGGTGGATCATGTCAACAGTTTAATATAGCTTTTATTACTGTATTTTTTTTAGATCATTACCATTCTCATGTCACCTGACAGGAACAATGCTGGTGATGTTGATTTAAAAAAAAACATGATTTGTCTTTCTTTGTTTTGAAGAAACTTTAACTACACCATTACTGTCACTAAACTTTAGAGTGGTTATGTTCTGGAAAATTCCATTGATAGCAAACTGTATTACAGTCTTGGCATGTATCAGGTAAACAGTTTAATTTAACATGGAAATGCTGAAAAGAGAGGTCATCAAGTTATACAGTCATGTTGACATCCTTTTGAGACCCCCAAGTTATAAGTGAAAGTCGTGCATACAAATTCAGTCTTCAATATTTATTAGCTCAGTAAGTTGAGAATTTACAACTTTATATAAGAATAGTTGTGAACAAAACCCTCTTTGGCTTATGTTTCCAACTGGCTTTGAGGGGGGGGGGGGGGAGGGGGGGATATCCTTCTGCCCTTTACTGAAATAAAGCTTTTTCGCTATGCTCTCTTGCTTGATATTGTAGTGTCTTGGGCCTTAACCCCACATGCAGAATAAATGACTACACATACACATAGCAAATGGTACTGGATCTGGCCTCGAGCACTAGCATTCAGGCCCTGTTATTAACAGGCCAACGTCACTCGTGATGCATGTGGTAGATGGGTGTTTGGGCTGTGTGTATGGCTGGTAAAACTGGCGCCTTCTGAGAGACTAGAATGTGTCCAGCAGCACACTACATTCCTCCCAAACTTTATTGAGAAACAAAACAAACACACTTGTTCAACTTAACATAGTCTTAATGTGCTATGACGTATTGTAGTTTCTGTTAGATGGCCTCGCTGCATCCTGGAGTCTGTCGGCGGAGCAACATCAAGTCCAACTCTCACGTCTGGGAGAGGCCCCTTATTTGTTTTGCTATGGGACTGCTTGTGGGCTGCACTGGGGGTTTGTGTATGTCTACCTTGAGGCAGCTGCAAGACCACCAAGGAGCCACTACCTAGTCACTCGCACAAAGCTCAGGGTTAGATGGGTCTTGGTCAAGATGTGCTCTTACTACCGGGATACGGATGCACGTCAGGTTAGCAGGTAGTCACTGGTTCTTCTCATCACTGGTAGTATTTGATGCAGTTAACATGGGCTGGCGAGATGGTGTTTCCAGCTGTGTGGTGAACCTGGACAACATTTGGTAATGACTTGCCGTGATGGTTGCAGGCCATCGTTCTTGAGTCATTGATTACCAGGAGTGAGGGTGGCCAGTCATTTCCATTCATTTTGGAGAGGCATCTGCATCCTTGTGCCTGAATGTTTTTTGGGTTGCAAAGTCGTTGATAACTGTGTCAGGATAGACACGCTGAGGCAGACATTCTGTTTGCGTATGCTTGTGGCTTATACTCGCCAGGTTGTTCTTGTGTTGTGTCACCTAGTTAGCTTGCTGCTTGTATGTCTGGATGCACTCCTCAGCAACTCGAGTCTTCTTGAGCGTTAGGCCTGGTCTCTCACAACTTTCCCTCATGAACGTGGTCTGGCAGGCACATTCTTACTTGTCTCAATCTGGGGAGCAGTGCCAATCTTCCTCCTCATGGCATCAGTGGCAGTGTCTCTCTTGTAGGCACCTGGCAGGCAACCAGGCTCTTTCAGTAAATGGCACTGTCTGTTTAGGGATGCCCTCAGCTGATTTCCTGTACGTCTGCATCTTCTTTCCTCATGGACCTCTAACAGACCATGCCCCTCCCTCAGGGTCCTCCTTTGCACTCCACTCTTTGAGGGGAGCGTCACCATCATTCTGCCTCCTCTTTGCCCGAGGGCACAGTGCTTGCACCTCGAGGCCTTGGCGTTGCAGAGCTTGGTCCTACCTAAGTTTGAGCATGCTTGGCAGGCTTGGTCACTTTGTGTGACGTTCTCCTGGATGGGCCAATGGTGGTCATCTGGTGCTGGTGTGGCCAGCTAGTGCTGCTTCTACACTCTTTGAGGGAGGCTCTCTGGTGCAGTCTTGCATTGTCTCTGTGCCTCTTGAGATGGTGCCCTCTGTTGGCTCCTTGGGTGCCTGTTCTTTTCTCTTGCAATGGTGGCCATTCATTACAAGGGGGGATACAGCACCCATTTCTCTCATCTGGGCTTTTCCTTGTCTTGTGACCTTTTCTCTCAGGCCCATCGATTTTTAATCTTTTCTGGGGAAGCAGACCTCTTGCTGCAGTCAGTGGCTACGGTACTTGGTGGCTGATTAGCTGGGCCTTTTGGGGGGGGCTAACATCCTTCTCTGCTGCTGTGCTCTCTTTCTTTTGCTGGGGCGTTGTCTTTTTGGGATTTGCTGCTTAGTTGAGTTTGTGGGGGGGACAAGGCTCAGTTCCGGTCTGTACTTGGCACTCAGGCATCTGGCAGTCTCAGGTGGAGGCTGTCCTGCAGGGTTGTCTCGCCCTTCACTCATTGAGGGCAGAGGATGGCTTGTGTGTCACAAAGCACACTGATTTGTCACTACTGTAATGATGACGACGGCCACCAGGTGCCTCACAGTCTTCTCTGCACACTTCCAGGCTTCTCTCTTTCCTGGAGAGACGACATGCAGCGCAGGGCTGGGAATGCCGTTGCAGTGCAGGTTCAGGGTATCCACGCGACCACTAGGTGGTGCTGCAGCCACCATTCTTCACATGCCACAGCAGCTGACTTTGCTGTCTCGGGCATTGTGGGGGCTGAAGGTGGAGACGCAGGGGTATCCAGTGCTGTTGCAGTAGGGCGCTCAGGTTGTGCACACTTTGTTTTCCAACCACTACTTAGGGCGAAGATGTGGCGGCACTGTTGTTCCTTCCCAATGCCAGGCGGCCCTTTGAATCAGTTAGATAAAGGGGTGCTATTCAGTGTGCTCCCTTCAGGTGGCACTGGGGTCCCCGTCTTTGGTAGTTCGCAGAGGCTTGCAGCATGAACGGACAAGGGCCCCCTCATGAGATGGTAGGTAATTGTAGTACCGCAACTCTCTTACACTGTCCCACCTTTTCTAGGGCACCGACAGGCTGCTAATGCTGGTGCGGGCCTCTCTCAGTGCAGGGGCAGCACTTCCTCCAGTGCCGGTGTTGTATAATATCTGGTATCCTCACGGTATCGTGTATCCCCTGCTCTTCGGCACTTTTCGGAAACGAAACTCAGCCCGGGCAGGTTCAGACAGAAGCAGCTGATCACTGCTTGGGCTGAGTTAGGGGATACACGATTCAACAGGATGCCAAACTCGGCTCTGGCGATAAATCACCTGAAACTTTTGCACGAAGAGAGACAGACTGAAATAAATAGAGAGAATGAATCGTAATGGAAATAGCAATTAAGTTAATAAATATTGTGAAAGCAAAGAAACTATTGCTGTAGCATATCGAATCATAACGAAATTACATGAGGGGAAGAGAATAGAAACAACAGCAGGGGTTCAAATATGGGGAAAAATAATATCAAAACGAGCGAAAGATTAAAGGGTAAAGGTAAAAAAAAAGGCAATTAATAAAGCAAAGTATTAAAATGGGGAAAGAAAGTGTTTTGATTTTCATATAAAGAATATGTTACAAGGTATATAACTTGCATAATGAGTTGAATAACAGTGCATGTTTAGTTTGACTCATACAACATACTTGGCATTTTACCAGCTGCCCTATCTTTTTGTGTCCATGCTAATTAAATAAGCTTTGGCAACGCAATCGATGTCATACTTTTTTGAAAGTTAGAGCTATTGGCGTTGTAAATGACATTGTTTTTTACTTGGGCAGCGCATGCGCTACTCTGTGGCATGATGTATTGGAGCATGGAATAGAAGAAACACCCACTCTCCACCAATATTTGCCATTGGCTTGTGTCATTGTCCTTCGTAAATGCTGGCTTCTGATTCGTTAATAGGCTTGTAAGTCCCTCCTTAGTACCACCTTCTCTTCATTTGTAACCTCCCATGAGGACTGGCCCTTTTACTTCAGTTGTTACATGGTATGCCTTTTTTAGTCTGTAAGCACTATTTTCTTTAATGAGTTTCTCCTACTGCAGGCACAACATGCTTTCCTGCAACATTCAGTGTGCCATGCGTGCTTTCACTTTCCGAGCAGCCAGAGATAATGGCGGCCGCTTCTTTGAATAGGTCTCGCATTTACAAGAATTTGAACTATTGGCATAGTAAATGACGATGCCTTTTATTTATGTGTTAATTAGCAAAACAGATAAATAAAAGTCATTGTCATTTACAATGCCAATAGCTTAAACACTGGCAAATGCGACACCTATTGCATTGCAAATGCTTGTCATACATGGTTCCTGGTGCACACTGGTGGCACACATTCTGATGTTCGTTTCTCACATTGCTGGTTATCATACGCAGATACTGGTGCACGCTCTTATCTCAGGCTACACAGCACACATTCTGGGACTAGTTCCTTTACTGCCTTTGTTCGTACACGGATCCTAGTGCACGCTGGTGGCTCCTGGCAAACATTCTGGTGCCAGCTTTCTACATGGCAGGTTTTTGTACAGGAATTCTGGTTCAAGCTCATGTCACTCACTGCACAGCACACTCTAATGCTGGTTTTCCACATAGCAGGTTTTCCTGCACAAATCCTGGTGTGCGCTTGTGTTGCATGCTGCACAGCACACTCTAATGCTACTTTTCCACGTCTGGTTTTTATGCTCGGATTCTGGTGCACGCTCATGTCTCATGCTGCACAGTACACAGTAATGGTGGTTTTCCACAGGGGTATTTTTCTTGCACTTATCCTGGTGCAGGCTCGTGTCTCACGTAGCACTGCACACATTTTGATGCTGGTTTTCATACACAGATCCTGGTGCACGCTTGTGTCTCAGGCATCAAAGCACATTCTAATGCTGGTTTCCCACATGGCTGGATTTCGCGCACAGATCCTGGTGCACGCTCGTGTCTCACGTTGCACAGCACACATTAATGCTGGTTTTTCACAGGGCTGGTTTTAAAGCACGGGTCCTGGTGCACGCTCATGCCTCATTCTGCACAGCAAACTCTAATGCTGGTTTCCCACACAGCTGGTTTTCGTGCGCGGATACTAGTGCACGCTCATGCCTCACGCTGCACAGCACGCTCTAATGCTGGTTTCCCACACAGCTGGTTTTCGCACACGGACCCTGGTGCACTCTCATGCCTCACGCTGCAAAGCACACACTAATTATAGTTTTCATACATGGACCCTGGTGCACGCTTGTGTCTCATGCGGCACAGCACACTCTAATGCTGGTTTTCCATGATGCTGTTTTTAAGGCACGCTCCTTGTGCACACTTCTGTCTCACGCTACACAGCACACTTTAATCGTGGTTTCCCTCATAGCTGGTTTTCACGCACAGAACCTGGTGCACGCTTATGCCTCATGCTGCACAGAACAATCTAATGCTGGTTTTCAAATGAGTTTCTCCTACTGCAGGCAGAACAGCCTTTCCTGCAACATTCAGCACGCCATGTGTGCTTTCACTTTCCATGCAGCCCGGGACAATTGTGGCTACTTCTCTACAAGTTAATAGGTCTCGTACTTACAAGAGTTTCAGCTATTAGCATTGTAAATGACAATGTTTTTTATTTATGAGTTAATTACAAAACAGATAAATAAAAGGCATTGTAATTTACAATGCCAATAGCTTATTCTCTTGCAAATGCGAGACCTTTTGCATTGCAAATGCTTGTTTTTGTTTGCAGTGGAGTGATCAGTTAGAAACCAAGAGTTAGAGCTATTGGCATTGTAAATGTAAATATTTATGTGTTATAGAGTAGAGTCGGTGTATGTGGTGTGTAGTGGAATTATGTGGCTACCATCCAGATGATGTGAGCATTTAAGAAGCAGAGGTGCAGTCAGGATAGATGGGTTGGTGGAATAATAGCTATTTGTGTGAATGCTTGAATGGATGGATAGCTGTATGAGTACATGCATGGATGTCTGGGTGATCAGTTGAATGAAAAGATCGTAGGTGATGCATGGGTAGGAAAGTTACATATGGTTGGTATGGAAAGAAAAAGATGGATATATAGGGAAAATATTTATAAAAAGGAAAGTTTTGTGCTTTATTGGACCTTTAGTCAAGACTGGATGATATATCAGGCTACATGGTGGCCCAGATCTCAATAAACATAAAATCCAATTTACAAATCAGAAGTTGGTGATGGTTTTGTGCCCTTACCCCTAAACTATTCTTCATTGTCAGTTGCTTGGATGCCTGCCTAATCTGCAGTCTTCCAACACAGTATTACACTTGGACGCTGGTTTAACCCATTCAAATCTTAAATGATGTGTTCCAGCAAACCTTATAAGAGACAGTTACTAATTATGCCTGATGAAGGAAAAGTCTCATGACTGGTCTCATTTATAGCACTTGCATGTGGTGTTCTGCATGTTGCAAGGACACTTTGACAAGGCCCTGTTGATGAACACAATTATGCCACCCTGTGGCATTGAGACTGCCAAATATAGGCTAATTTGTAAATTCTCTGGTGCATGTCATGCACACAAAAGGCATGCTACATGTTTACGGAGCCATGCAACTGTGTGAGGGCAAGGAAGGGATGGTATGACTGGCACAGCAGGGGCAGTATTACCGTCTTTTTGTTCTGAGGAGTGCAACATTTCCGAGTAAGCCTTCACAGCAGCAGCTTCCCAGTATCTCTGTTGCTCACTCGACTGGAAGACCAAACAAAAGATATCATATTCTGGGGCCGTATTACAGATGACTGCGCCAGCGCTAATTGTCACTGTGTGCCAGTTTATGCTCCCAACGGCATTACAGAGGATCAGTCTGTAATGCGCAGTGATGTTGGTGAAGACTTCGAACTCTGTGTTTATAAGCATTTGCGTCTGTGTGGAGATTGTACTAGTGCACAGACGCAAATGCACATCAGCACAGACATACTCTGGCGCACAGCGACAATTAGCGCTGGTGCACCATCTGTAGTACGGCCCAGAATGTGTAATGTGCAGCTTTAGTTGATGGGCTATGTGAAAGTCGGTATTCTCTCACCAAACACATACATTCACTGAAGCACTACGAAGAAGAAATAAGGCTGCACTGCGCTCTGAAAAACAATAGTCTAGCCTCATAAATCAGAAGTATAACTATACTCAAAGGACGCTCCGGAAACATTTTGCATTTTGCATTTTGCAAAGATGCAGATAACAGTTTCAGGTGTTCAGTATTCATTGTATTAAAAAGCACTCCTGCCGAACTTGTGATGCTGTACCTGCCCGGACTGCCCACCATCCCTGTCCTACCTGAACAAATGGAGCTCCAAGGCCAGGCACGTTGCCTGCTCCAGCTTTGCCAGGCCCAGTTTCACCTGCCGCTGCTGCAGCAGCGTGGACCCCATAGGCTTGTTTTTGCCTTCCAGGGCCTCCAACAGCTCAGCCAGCACCGGAGGCAGAAGGAAGGCAAAAACTGGATTATTTTGACCAGCGCAGCATGCGTACATTGTCACCCTAAGGGCACCATATTAGTTAAGGTACTATCAACGCTGAAGGTATTCAGCTTAGGATGCGCCATCTTGGTTAAGGGATCGCAAACTGCGTAATCACGGTTGAGGGCTCGCAAATCTAATACAGCGGCAGCAACACAAAACAATTACTAACGGAAGAAGTGAGACGGCTCTTAGCAGATGCACTGTCACACGGAGGGCAGACTTCATGCATTTAAGTTCACAGGCGAGCCTCCACTAGTTTATTCTCACCACTGACTGATGAGAGAAATGGGGGGTTGTGGGCTGGGAATGAGAGAAATGCAGGGGTGGGCGGCAGTACATACGAACTGGGCTTCACATTTGTTGCACATTGATAAAGTATGGCGTGCCGCGCTGCAACAATAAGAAAAAATTGTTCTCCCCAACAACAAATGAAGAATGCAAGCGGAAAGAAACTGTATTTAGAAGAAGAGCTACACTGGACTGAACCAATGGTAAGCAGCAGGCAGGAGCAAACTCCTTTATCAATATAACAGGTCTTCCAGACAGCACATGTGCGTTCCCTAGGCTCTACCTAAAAAGCAAGAGAACTATGCATTTTTTTTTCCTTTTGACATTTACACCTAAAACAAGAAGCACACAAAGCAGTCCTTAAAATATGCATTTCTTCTATGATTGCAAGAAATTGGATTCATATTTGGGGTGGACAACTACACATCTCAAGAAATAATCACAACTCGAGACCTTCACTAATTAACCTAAGCTCCACCCGCTGATAGGAATGGTGTAGAAATGGTGTAGATAAGACAGACTTAATTTAGGGCAATGTGTGACTTATTTATCCACTGTCAGAGCAGTAATAAAGTAAAAATCACCAAGAAATAAAAATACCTAACCGAATTATAAAAATAGAGTAAAATGTATTAAGCAAAATTACACCAAAACAAGTCTAATCCATGAAGGGATACATCAGATATGAATTTAAAAGATTAAAGTGAATGAATTCTTTATTTGTGTGGTTACTTAAAACCATTACAAAAATACAGCTTATAAAATGAGAGTATCTGAAAAAGCAAGTGTATGTGCACAACAATGTTAAAATTCTCCTTTGCTATCTTAGATAAAAACAATCAGGTGATAATCAGTCTTTTATATTAAATAAGTCTGTTGTGAAGAAGTGGCCAGATGGCAGCCCCAGCAGTGCCCACCTAACAGCCTAGGGGGAGGTGTCCATCAGTTTTATACGAGTGTAGTGAACAAATTTGCCAAAGTTGGCCATATGCTTCACTGTGTCCAATGTATAGAGGTGATGGACTGCGTCCTTTGCTGTGCAAGTGCCCAGTTGGTGGAGGATGGGCCTGTTAGGTTCTGCGGACTAGATGCAGCGCACGGCAGCAGAGTAAAATTTGGGCCAGAGACTCTCGTTTGTAGCTGCAAAGGCGGCACTCCATGATGACTGGCCTTACTTTCCCAGTTGGATATAGTTCTTTAAGAGGGAGAGGATGTAGTCTGGCAGCTAAGATTCTATGTAGGGCTTGTCTCCCCACATTTCAGATCCATATCCAAAGTGCGAGAACGTAGACGTACTTGCTTTTTTATTGTATTTTTAATAGTGGCATACTTGATTATCCTGGGGTCCCAGTTCTCTGTTGCAAATTGCAGGAGGGCTTTGGCAGAGACGAAAAACGCAAACCAAGGATTGCCAGGTTGTTGGAAGGTGTGTTTTATAAAGGCCTTCATAGAGTTCTCCGGTGCTGCCGTTGTTTGATAAAAGTATTTGCTCGGGGTTGCCATCTCTTCCAGTTTTTGTTGATTACAATTAAAATCCAGATGAATTAAGTTGTTTCTTGTGCAGGCTGGTAGACGTAATAGATTTGTGTAAGCTGTGCAGTGTATTTTTTCTAGGTCATTCGCAAATTTCCCTGGAAAAGCCTGTTGCTCATAATTGAGGGATGGTAGTAGTTTCGCCCTCAGTACTCTTTGAATGGCCGTTGTTGTTGGACTATCTAGGATAGCGTTTAATTTGCAGAGGGCGTAGGTGACCTTTTTCCCTTTCTGCTGCAGTTTGTGGCGGTGGACCCGTGAGCAGCCCGTTTCACTAAGCCAAGCCCCCAGATAGTTATAATGTTGTACACAGTCCAAAGCCAGCGGACCCAACCTCCACTTTGCCACTTTTGTTTTCGGATAGTGGCCAAAAATCACTCTTTTAGAATTGGTTGGGTTAGCAACCAATTTATTTTTGGCATCGTAGACTGTGAGGGCTGTGAGTGCTTTTTGTAAGCCGATTTTGGTGTGATCCAAAAGAACCAGATCATCATCGTATTGCATCAATTGGATCTTTGTTTGCCCGATCCTGGGGGTGGCTAAAGTGGCTCCATGCAAGGCTTGGCCCATGTCGGCTGTATAAAAATTGAACAGCATCGGGCCAGAACGCAGCCCTCTTTCGCCCCCGATCCATGGCGATTTTCTCTGGGGCAAACTCGCTCAAGAGTTTGACCCCTACCCAGGTTCGTGAATACAGCAATCTAATGGCTTGCAGTAAAGATGGACTGATATTCCAGCGTGCCAATTTCTGCCAGAGGATGGTGCAATCTACCCGGTCGAAGGCTGCTGAGCAGTCAATAAAGCAGGCAAAAAGCGGCAGGGTTTGATGGGCCACAGCTTGTTGGGCTAAGTGTGACAGGGTGATGATGTTGTCCACAGTGGAGCCCCCTGGTCTGAACCCGGTCTGAAAGAAGGGCAAGAGGCCTTCAGTGCCAACCCAGTCCACTAGTTCCGGCAGAAGAGTGCTTGCATAAGTCTTGCCCTCAATGTCCCTTGGGGTCGGTGTTAGGCCCTTTTTTGTATATTGGGTGCAGCAGTGATCCCCTCCAGGAATCTGAAACATCCCCCAGAAGTCTGCATTCAGCGTATAACTGAGCCAAATTTTCCGTCTAAGAGTTTGTATCATCCCTGAAGAGGGATCCAGGCAGCTAGTTGGGGCCAGGCGCCCCATTGTGTTGAATCTTTTTTAAAGTTGTGCAGACTAGTCCTTTACCTGGGAGGGTTAAATCATCCAACATTATGGTCCATTCAACGGTGGTGTTGCCAGTTCCCTCCCCGTGTGTTATGAGGCTATTTGGAGGAGTTGTGTTTGAATCATCCGAGTACAGAGTTTTCACATGGGCTACCCAAGTGGATTCTCTCTGTTAGTGGCCCCGTGGGTTAGGTTGTTTAGGTATTGCCAAAATCCTTGGGATTTACACAGTGCCAACAGCTCAAAGATCTTCAGCCATTTTGCCTCCGTGCATTCACGTCTTGCTTTCCAGACCTGTTTTGAGTGGCTTTTTGCAGCTATTTTAAATTGCATTTTGACGGACTCTAACCCAGATTTCCGATAGAATCTGCATTTGGCGTTTAATTGTTTGGCGCTTTCCTTGATCGCTGGGACGTGTCCTAGGGTATATGATGAATCTGTTCTAGCTGTTGTGCTCCCCCGAAGCAATGAGGCTTGTTCGTAGGCGAGATGGTCCCATTCGTCTATGATACCCCCATTATTTAAGACGGTTTGCCAGCCTGTCCACGTTTGTTTCCAGGAGTCAAATTTATTGATTGGCATCGGCCCCCATTTGATTCTTCTGAGGAGTTTATGCTGTTCTTCCCCTTTGGATGCCCCAATGCAGCGAAGAAAGTGGCGATTGATGGTTAACTGAACAATTAAGGCCTCATGGTCGCTTTCACTCCGTGGGTGAAAAGTGTAGTTTGGCATAAGTTTTTGTAATCTCTCACTTAATAAGATATAGACTATTGTGGTCTAGTTGTTGTAAATGGGTGAAAAGAATGCCCCAGGCTTATACTTTATCGATAGAGAGTGCGTTGTTGCCAAATTGTATGCCCGCATAAGGGCGTTGAAAATCCCGGTGCTCCCTGAGCGGTGGTTTGGTGATACAATGGCCCCTATTTTGTGCGTGTTGAAGTCTCCAAGAATAATGGGTTCCATAGATGCAAGCAGAGTTTCTGAGTTATCAACTGAGTGAGCTTGTCCTTAGGGCCAGGCCCGTGGGGGTTGTAGTAGACGTTAATCAGAAGCATTGATAGTGGGCCATCAACCGTATTAAGGCCTTTAAGGGTGCCAGCCAGAAACATGCCCGAAGAGCTCTTTATCCCTGTAAAGTGTACTTTCAATGAGTGCTTAATGTATATGGAGATCCACCCTGAGTCTCCGAATATCTTTGCTGATGTTCCCCATGGTCGGACAGGAGCGATTGCCCCCTTCTGTGCCTGTTATTATTTTGATAGAGCTATCGCTGGTCAGATTTATTTTTGATCCACCTTTGGTGCCATGGAGAATAGACCCAGTTACTATTTCTGGACAGATTTAATCCTTTTTGAGCGTCCTTTTCTGATTGTTCAGTTCTTTTGGTCCCTGCTGTTCCTTCAGGTCTCTACTTTTAAGGATCGCTGGGTATTTTATAGCAGACTGGGTCATGGTTTTTATACCCCGGTTTTCTAGTTGCTTCTTCTTTCCTCTCAGGGTCTCGGCCATAGTCAGATTGGCAAAGATTATCTCTGCTACCTCATTTGTCTTGCTTGGTCCAGGGGCGAGGAAAGACACACTGTCGATGTCAGTTGTTTTTATTTTTTCCAAGCCCGGAATGTTTGCGCAAAGCTTCAGGAGATTGCCTCTATTAATATATATGTCCCGTTTTCCCTGCGAGGTGTAATTGGGATACCGCAGTCCTTTCAGTTATTCTTGGTCTTTTGTTTGGTCAGTGAATGGCCAATTTTGATGGAGAGTTGCCTCCTGCACGTCAGGGGCCTCTATGGAGTTCCGAGTTGATTTCGCCGGGGTATCCAAGTCTTCCCCGTGCATATTTAAGCTTACTACCATCCGCTGAGCTTAGCTCCAGAGCTTATGGTGGTGGGCAGTGGACGAATATAGATCTTCGGTGCATGTTTGAATGGACTTCATCTACCTATAATTAATAGGTGTGGTTGTTAGTTGGGGCTCCTTATGGTCTGTTGCAGGGGTAGGAGCACTTTTATTTGTTTTGCATGGGTTAGAATTTCCCCGATTGATGGTATTCATTCTTACATTGTCCGCTTTGGTCACTGCAGGCCACTTTAAATTAGATTCCCGATTTTTCGTTTGTTCGTGGTTTGCTTCTTCAACTTGTAGCCCTTGTGTATTATTAAAGTGCCACCTAGGCTCTTGGTCAGTCGTATTCAGGGACTTAGACGGATGCGCCAAAGGGTGTCCTAAGGTGCCTAGAGCAATGATTTTGCTGTCTGTTGTGCCGTTCGTTTGTATGCCTGAAGATTTTTTACTTGGGGTCGTTTTTTGAGATGAGGTAATTACCTCATGGTGTTCTTTATTATGACCCTCATTCTCCTTGTTTTCCAGCTGGAGCCACTGCAAGATAGACCCTTCATTGTGGGTTTTGATTTTTTTTTTATTTGTTTAACTTTTTTTGTTTTTTCTTGTTTTTTCTAGACAAATGTTGGCTGTCTGAAGTTATGGGCTTTGACTTATAGATAGCTCCTAGACCTTTGTCTAATTTGCAGAAGGTTTTTGTTTCAGGTTCTTCTGCACTATTTATTTGGTCACCCATGGCTCCTGTAATTTCGAGCGAAGCTTCTTTATCATTGGTTTGTAAGTCCTTCGTGCTTGTGGTCGGCTTTGTGTTTTGTTGGGTCAGGGAGTATAGGGTGTTTGGTCACCTGATGACTTCATTCCTGAGGTCCTTAACCAGGGTGCTCATTATCTCTGGGAGCTTTTCTAGATTCTGCAGTATTGGACTGCAGCCACAATCTTCTTGTTTGACCATTAACGCCGTATGTGCCTGGGCTCTGTGGCTCAGTGAATTTAAGTGTTCCAGTTTTGAATCTAGTCCAGCGATCAGTCCAGCGGCTGTTTGCAGTATATTTATTTGAGTGTGCAATTTGTCTGCATGCATTATAGCAGCATTTGCCATTGAAATCAAGGCGTTGTTGATTAGTGTTAGATGATTCTCGATTTTATGAGGCTGCAGACCAATTTCCACTCCCGTTTTAGGAGAACCAAGGATCCAAGGTTCATTTGCGTGTGGAAGAAAGTCGGAGTTTGAAAGATTAGGGCACCATTTGGGTGAGAGTTGTTGACTTGTGGACTCAGCCGGCACAGAAGAAGAATCAAAAGGCTCCAATTGAAGCCTTAAAGAAGTTCTTGAGTGTGCCTGTGTTGGTTCTTGGTTCTGAAGGAGAGCCCTCACTCGATTCTGAAATTCAGAGATCGGGAGATGAATTTGATTTGTTAAAGAGTGCTCCACTGTTTTCTGTGTGATTATTGGCACTGTGGGCTATTCAGAAAACGGAAGGGTTTATGGGTAATGTGGGAGATGTTCTCAAGGTTGACTGGTGATTTGGGCTGTGAAACACTGGGTTGGAGGTGTTGGGATGTGAAGCCATTGGGGCTGCCTTTGATGCTACACTTGTTTCTTTTTTAACCCTGTCATTGTTGTTGGACCATGTTAACGTGGTTGTTTGACCAGGCAGTGAGGCATTGTTTGAGTCCTTTGGGGACAACGCAGTTCACTGGTCAATTAACTATTTGTTAATGTGCCACCTTGGGATATCGGGGGAGCCAAGATTAGCTGTTGGTATTGATTTTGGAAGTAGGTGGTACCCGCTGGTAGTTCGTTTGTAATAAGAAAGTTGGCTCTCTCGTCCATGTGGTCCATTTTTGCAGTCCCTAAAGTTTGACGTGCTGGGTTGTTGGAGCTGGATGAGCCTAGATCCAATGTTTTTTCTGGAGCTCTTTTTCCCGTAACAATAGTTAATTCTGGAGAAAGTGGAACGTCTGGTTGAAGTCCTAAACTTGGGTCTGCATATTTGTCTGCATATTTGTAGGCGTCTGCCGATGTTCTAACAGTGCTTTCAGCACGGGTGTGTGGGCTGCTTTGCCAGATTCACCAAATGTATCCTCTGAAGTTGTGTAGTAAAGGTACGCTCTTATGTCGCTGTTACCATTGGTGGTGGTCGTGTTCTTTTTAATACAGTTGCTATTACCGGTTGCTGTAGTTTCACTTCTATGTATGGTCTTTCCCGATGAGGTTGCAGTTGCGGTTAGCGACTCACCCATTTGCGGCATCTCCCTAGGGAATAAACCGGGTTTGGCATACCCTCTGCCTAGGGGATACAGAATCTTGGACTTTTGCCGCCTTGCGGTTTTGTGAGGGTGATGGTTGTCTTGGTGCTGGACCATGTTTGAGTTTCTGGTCCGCATGGTTGATCTTTGCACTGGGCTCTTGCTGTGGAGAGCTGATGTAATGCCACCTGCTAGGCTGCCGTACTACCCCCCAGCAGCCTCCAGCAGCCTCAGCGACTGTGGGCCCGCTCACCAGCTCCCCCTGCTAGATGGCAGAGCTGGGCTGTTGGAGTTTCTTTTAAGTTGCGGGCCTGGGTCTGGGCGGGTGAGCGGGATCTCCAAATGGTCTTCCAGTGCACTCACAATCCACAACAGTTCTCTTCACCCACCTCTCGTCTCACCTCAACTCAGTTCTTGGGTGTCCTAATGGCGTCCTGGTGATCTGGTGGTGATCTGACTATCTGGCTGTCCAGTGATAGCAGCAGTCACCTGAAAGGGCGAGCAGGACGTGGCTGGGGGTGGCTGTGTCTGGCATAGAGCCGCACCGCACTTCTACGTACCGCACCACACTCTCCATCTCTGTCCTGCTCTCACCGCGGGCTGATTGATAGACCCTGGTGATCCAGGTGAGTCAGTGAATATCAGAAGGGGACAGTTCCTCTCTCTGGGCCTGAGTAGGGAGTTACAATGACTATCTACACAATTGAGGATGGTATCTGGGGGGATCTGCAAGTTCAGATCGTAATGCCCTCACACACCTGTTAGGGTGTCATGCTTCATCATTGGGCGCTCCTCGTCGGACCGGCGCTGCAATGTCCGACGGGCCTGGTGGCATCTTTATCGGAGATCTTTTTGATCTGAGAATGCCGTTTGGTAAGTGAGGTGTGTGGGGCTATAGGAGAAACATTGTCTTCTAGAGGGTGCAGAAAGTGATTTAAAATGGCCCCTGACCTTGTTAATCCACTTTATTAATACTCAAGGTAGGGACTAATTAAAAACAGAGAGGCTATTCGAGTAGCCTTTTGTTGATTAGGTCAACATGTTTCGTGTCTGGTGCTCTAGGGTAAAGCGACACTTCTTCAGGACCAATATGATCTGACCGCTAGTGGTCAGTCAAGGGATGGAAACTCCCCTTCTTAAAGACAAAATCCTTAGTCTAGTGTTCTTGATATGGCGTTCCACCTAAATAGATAGGGCCAAAAAAGAGGGGGAGAGAAGGAATATGGATACCATCAGAAACTGGGAAGGGTGGACTAGTCAGCTACATTAGACACCAGTACATCACCCAGAAGGGACCAGATAAGACCCGTCTCCTCTAGTAACAATTGGTTTGTGGAAAGGAAGGTTAAAAATATCTAATGAACTAACGCTAGATGAACGTTAAAAAACATGACATGACAGAGTTAAGAAAATGACATGACTGAGGTGAGAAGTAACACCTCATACAGGGGGAAGGCAACGTTGTCAGAAGGAAAGAAACAGTTCTTACCTCCTAGAGGTTGGATGGAAGGCCTCATAGATGAGGGAAGACGACCCGACCACTGGAACGGGTATACTATATGACAAGGAGTAAATCAAACATAGAGACAACAACCAAACAACATGACACTGTCAATTGAGACAACACAGGATTAAATATATATAGTGAAACCAGGCGGGAGTGAACTGATAATTCACATGCCTCTGGTGTGTGTCAACGTTAGTTGCTCAAAAAAGGGAGGTGTATCGACGTTAGTTGCTCACATCAAAACAGGGAGGTGTATCAACATAAGTTGCTCACGTAACAACGAGGAGGGAGGTAAATGATCTCCCACCTACCCGTAGTGCCGTGCTAGTGCTGGTGGGGGGTTTTATGTAACGTGAGTACCTCAATGTCACTTGCAACCCTCTGAGGCGGAAAGCCGGAGGTTTCTTTTACTGTTCAATTTTAAAATTGTCACTGAATAACTTGTTTCACTTGCTCATTCAAAGCACAAAAACGCTCTCGCTCACCTGCTGGAAGCGCTGCTGAGACGCGCTAATTCCAGTCCCCCACCCTCGGGGAATCGCCATCACCGAGAGCGCGCCAAAGGCGGAGCCACGCCCCCTGCGAGGCCACGCCCACCGACCAACTCCTTAAACGCTCTCCCAGCGCATCGACTCCAGTCACTTGCAACCCTCTGAGGCGGAAAGCCGGAGGTTTCTTTTACTGTTCAATTTTAAAATTGTCACTGAATAACTTGTTTCACTTGCTCATTCAAAGCACAAAAACGCTCTCGCTCACCTGCTGGAAGCGCTGCTGAGACGCGCTAAATCCAGTCCCCCACCCTCGGGGAATCGCCATCACCGAGAGCGCGCCAAAGGCGGAGCCACGCCCCCTGCGAGGCCACGCCCACCGACCAACTCCTTAAACGCTCTCCCAGCGCATCGACTCCAGTCACTTGCAACCCTCTGAGGCGGAAAGCCGGAGGTTTCTTTTACTGTTCAATTTTAAAATTGTCACTGAATAACTTGTTTCACTTGCTCATTCAAAGCACAAAAACGCTCTCGCTCACCTGCTGGAAGCGCTGCTGAGACGCGCTAAATCCAGTCCCCCACCCTCGGGGAATCGCCATCACCGAGAGCGCGCCAAAGGCGGAGCCACGCCCCCTGCGAGGCCACGCCCATTACTTCTAGCACAAATGTGCCGACCCCCCCAGCGCAGCGGACGAGCGCAGCGGGAGCGCCGTTTGCGCGCCGAAGGCGCGCCTAAGGCAAGCCCGTCTGCGCCCGTCCGCGCACGACCGGGCCTAGGGCCAGAACCCCTGCCTGATTCCCTCCCCTCAAACATACGGTACTCCCGGAGAGACCTTTTGAGCCTCAGACCTCCTCCGCAGTCCTGTGATTACATCCATAATCCCAAGGGACCCTTCATTAGCTGCCCCTCATGCAAACCAACGCAGCTTAGGCTACCCGCGAGACCCAGCAAGCCTGTCACCCTCAACCTTGCCTCTCTGAACTGCCGCTCTCTTCCCAAACACGCGACTCAGATTGCCGACCTCATAGAGGACCATGAAATTGATATATTTTTTCTCACGGAAACGTGGCTCGGCCCTCATTCTCAATCTGACATGGTCTTAGCAACCCCACAGGGCTATTGTATTCAGTCCTTACCCCGTCCTCTAGGTAGAGGAGGAGGGATAGCCATTATCCATCGAGAACACCTCCACTTCAAAACCTACGACGCCCAGGTTACCGACGCAGAAAGCCTGCATTTCTCCGTAACTCTCAACCCAACCACCTCCCTTACAGGACTCCTCATTTATCGCCCTCCCGGCACTCCGGGCCCCTTCATCAGCTCGCTTCTGGACCTAATTACAACCCAAGCCCACGCCTTCTCTAACTACATGATAGTTGGCGACCTGAACATCCACCTTGAAGACCCGGCCAACTCGGCAGCCCTTGACTTGATTCAAGATCTAGCGGCTCTTGACATCCGGTTACTAAACTCCGGTGCCACCCACACCAAGGGCCACCTCTTAGACCCTGTACTTACAAACTCGCCTTCAATGTCAGCCAAAGAGGCCTTGCCCCTCCCCTGGACAGACCACTTTATGGTCTCCTTCCAACTACCTGTAATCTCCAAGAAAAATCGCACACCCCCCACTTTTAGCAAGGATAGGACCTGGCCCAGACTCTCCACGGACGAATGGACTCAGACCCTGGAAAAAAACATCCCTGCCCAGGCAGAAGACCCAAATACCGCAGACAAAAGATTCAGAGATTGGATTACCGCCTCCCTAGACCTTATACTTCCACTCAGAAATAGGGAAAATAAAAACGGCAAACGTGGCTCAGCTCCATGGTATTCCACAGAGCTAAGAGCACTCCGCAAAAACTGCAAAAAGGCCGAACGTCTTTGGAGAAAGACCTGGCAAAATGCCAACAAAGAAGACTACCAGGCTGCGGTCAAAATTTACAAAGAAGCTATCAAATCAGCCAAAGCTTCCTACTATACCACACGCATACAAGAAGCATCCAATTCAGCCCGAGAATCTTTTTTAATCGTCAAAGAGCTGACCAAGGTCCCCACCACCTCCTCCTCTAACACACCCAAAGTCGACAGAAGCAATGAATTAGCCATTTTTTTCAACGAAAAAATCACCCGTATCCTGGCTTCCCTCCCTCCCTCCAGCCTTCCCAGCCTTACGGAAAGCAGTCCGGTCCCCAATTTGTCTGAAAGCAGCTGTCGTCCTTCGCTTAAGACTTTTCGACCTGTCACCCCCGCAGAGGTTGAGCGAACCCTTGTAAAAATGAAAAGTGGATCGCCCCTGGACCCAGCCCCTATCAGGTTCCTTAAGACAGTAGCCCCAGTAATAGTTCCCACCATTACGGACCTCATCAACTGTTCGTTTTTACATGGCATCGTCCCCGACAGCTGGAAGAGTGCGGTGGTCAAAGCACTCATAAAAAAACCCCAGCTGGATCCAGCAGACCTGACCAACTATAGGCCAATATCCCTACTCCCTGGCATTAGTAAAGTCACCGAGAAATTGGTAAATATCCAATTATCTCAGTTCCTTGAGACAAACAAACTGCTCAGACAATCCCAGACCGGATTTCGCCCAGGCCACGGAACGGACACCGCACTGCTTGCGGTGATTGAAGAGGCAAGGGGCTTACTAGATTCAGGAGGATCAGTGGCAGTGATCCTCCTGGATCTAAGTGCAGCCTTCGATACGGTCAACCACCGTGTCCTTCTGAGCAGACTGGCGAAAGCAGGACTTACCGGGACAGCTATCGGATGGATCGAATCCTATCTTACAGGACGCACCTTTCAAGTCTGGGATGACAGTCACCACTCATCCACCCTCCCACTCACCAGCGGCGTGCCTCAGGGCTCTTCCCTGAGCCCCACGCTTTTTAATGTCTATATGGCCCCCCTCGAGGACGTGGTAACACCATTTAACATCAAAATGGTGAGTTACGCCGATGACACCCAACTGGTTGTCTCCCTGTCCCAGCTGATTGACCATCCGGAAAACCTGACTAACTGCCTCATAAACATCCACAACTGGATGAACGAATCATCTTTGAAATTGAATGGGACAAAGACAGAGGTAATGTTACTCGGTAAGCAATGGACATCTATCCCTCCCACGATATGGCCCGATGTGTTCGGTGAAATCCCCCCCCCTAAATCTGAAATCAAAACACTCGGGGTGTGGCTAGAGCCACAACTCACGATGAAGACCCAGGCTACCAAAACCTCGGGCACATGTTTTGGGCTCATGTGTAAGACTCGTAAAATCCTGCCCCTACTCCCTCCTATGTCCAGAAAGCTCCTTATCCAGGGCCTAGTGCTGTCCCGCTTAGACTACAGCAATATAGTCTATCTGGGTGCCCCCGAGGCTACCATCTCGAAACTCCAGCGCACACAGAACGCGGCAGCACGTATGATCACCAACACCCCCTCCAGAACATCTGCCAAGCCAGCCCTTAAAACCCTGCACTGGCTCCCGGTGCGCCAAAGGGTGCACTTTAAAGCAATGTGTATCACACACAAGCTCTACAACGGTTCCGGCCCAGCGATCCTCAGCAACATGATTACACCCTATACAGCAACCAGAGTGCTACGATCGCAAAATGGGAATCGAGTCCACATTCCCAGATTCAAAAAAGTCCGCACGGGAGGCCGCCAATTCTCCGTTCAGGCGGCCAAAGGCTGGAACGCACTCCCCCTGGCCCTCAGATTGGAATCCAATTACCTTGCGTTCCGAAAAAAACTTAAGACCCACTTGTTTCCCAAGTAACACCCTTCGACTACCTCCCGTCTCAATAGGTTCAAGTTACATAGCGCGGGGATACCCTTGGGTCACCAGGCGCTGTAGAAATCGCCAAAATAAAAAAATAAAAAAATGTTAAGTGAGGCAAGGGGAGCGATTCGCCGTAAGTGTCCCGTCGGTATCACAGAGGGAGGACTATGAGTGAAAGCCACCGGAGTGCCATACCGGAAAAATAAAAAAATATTACATTTTAGCTGTGTTCACAATATAAACGGCCCCGCGGTCTCGTGTGTAATTAGTGGTTAACAGGCTCGTGTTGCAATACCAAAGCGGGTGCCGCGTATGCAGAAGCGTCTCAGAGTGCAAGACCGTGGACTATCAAAATGTAAACGCAAATGCAGTGAGCCGACATGCTGCGGCTTCGTGCGGGTGGTCCATATAATAGGCGCCTATCGCAGGGGAGCGGAGGTTGCAAGGAAGCGTACACAGAGGCGCCGAACTTACCCTAAGTAGGAAGCGGGCTCGTAGTAGAACCTACTCGTCTGGTCTCACCTGGATGTTGCCATAGGAAGTCAGACCCCGGGATTTGAAGTTGCACTAGAATACCGAGGTCTCGTGAGATTTTGCCACCCCGTCGGCCATGTTGTCCCAAAACGGGATGCCTGACCCAGTAGTGACAGGTTTGGCGATTTTCAAAGGACTAGTTGTCAAATGATAGTTGATGAAGCATGACACCCTAACAGGTGTGTGAGGGCATTACGATCTGAAATTGCAGATCCCCCCAGATACCATCCTCAATTGTGTAGATAGTCATTGTAACTCCCTACTCAGGCCCAGAGAGAGGAACTGTTCCCTTCTGATATTCACTGACATACCTTGGAGCATAGGAACAGGACCTCGATAAATAACAAGCTCTGACGTCCCCCCTTTTGATTATACGCGATCCTGGTGAGTCCTCCTGCTGCACAGCTGCACTGCCGCCACTGCAGCCTCTGCCACCACCTGGGTCCCAGCCCTCGGCTCCCAGTGCCCTGCTCCAAATGGGTAGGGTTGGGCCGGGGGCGCACCGGCTGATAGCAGGGAAGCCGACCTGCCAGGTTGGCGGCGAGGTCAGCGCGAGGGTGGTGTGGTGCGGGTGCGAGCTAGTGCCTCACGCTGAGGAGTAAGGAACTGTGCAGGCCGTAGAGACCGTAGAGGCTGCAGAAGCCGTAGAAGCGGGCAGTAGAGGCCGTAGACGCGGGTAAGGAGCGGGAGGAAAAAAACGGCAGGTTCTGTTCGTCCGCCTATCTCCGCAGCTCCAGCTCTGTGGCGGTTCTAACAAACAATGGCGATCGGCTCTCAGTGGGCTCCCTGGAAAGCCCGGACCAGATTCTAAACTACTATCAGTGATAGTGATAATAGCACTGAAAAGGATTAAACACCATTGATAGTCAATGGCCACAATAGAGTTTTTCCTTGGAACTCAGTCTCTGAAATTGAAGTCAAAATCCTTCAGTGGATCAAGCCTCCAGGCTGTATCCGACGGCGAGTTCCATGAGGCCCGGTACCTTATCGATCAGGGCCCACTGATTTGCTGCTGCGGCGAAGCTCCAAGTGGGAGAAACCACTTTCTTCAAACCAGCGTGGGCTATTCCTTGGGTGGATAGAATGGGTTTGTGTGTTCCGGTCCTCCTGAGAACTGGAAATGTGCAGTTAGACACATCTCAGGTTTCCAGGACCAGAGAAACAACAGTTGAGAGTCAAGACTCACTCCAGGTGAGGCCATCAGCAGGTTCCAAGTCAGGTCCAGTTGTTATTGTTCAGCTGGGCAATTCATTGAAAAGCTACACTTGTCAATAGGTGTCTACTTTTTTGTCCCGGTTACAAGGGAAAGCAAGTCCAATCCTTCAAGGCTCTGCTCTAGTTACAGAAATCATGTCCGGTCCTGTTCTCTTCTTACACAGGTCCATAAAGTGTGATTAAAAAGGGTGCCTTAAGGTTCCATATTAATGCTTAGTACCAACTAGTGTATTGCTCCTAATGGCGCCCAAAGCGAATGGGTAAAATTTCCTAGAGATAACCCTACCCGCTTTTGAAACTGTTCCTATTTGCCCTTCTGTAAACAATCCCACAGTGCCCCTTCACTCTCAAAATCCAAGATGGAGAAATCCTTTTCTCTTTATGCAGAGCCTGTGTGCACTGCCCTCCCAGATGTATGACCAGGGAAATCAACACTCTCCTTCTCTGAAGTCACCCTACACCAGTTCTGGAGGTAGCATTTGGGGCCAGCCTAATAAGAAGGACATAAGCCCGGACCTTTCTAGGTGTTACCAAACATTTACCTGTTACAGGGGACATCCCTTCAAAGTAAATTAAGTTCCTGGGCCAACCCTACATGTCTATCTGCCAGGGGAAGAGAAAAACAACTCCTGATTCCCAAGCCATTGTACCTGGTCTATGATCATTTTTCATACCATTCATTACAGCTTATTCCTGGCTGTGACACTGCTTATGAGAGAATGCAAATTAGCCCAAGCAGCTTCAAGCAGGGAAAATGTTACTTTCTAAAATATTCATTTAAAATAGGACTTCACACTATTGAGTTGGAATTTTAATAACTAATAGAAAATAGTTGTTTCATCATTGTTGTAGCTGGACCCTAACTGGAGATACCAACATTTATTTTTACAATCGCTTCCCAGTGTTTCCCTCTCACAGTAAAAATAGCTTTTGGGTGCTAGTTACTATAAGGGAATATTAAGTGTTAAGTGTATATTTCTACTGTTAACTGTATATTTCTACTGTTCCACTTTCATAGACCATGCACACTGCCTTGTGGGCCATACGGCCTACACAGGGGTGACTTTTTGATGTATAAAAGAAATGATTTTACCTAACAAAAAACATTTTGTTGAATGAATGCACAGTAGATTTTTACAGTGCAGCAGTCAGGAATACACAGGGTAGGCCTGAAACCATGTTTGCCCTGCCGCTGTGGTTGATGGCACTATAGGCACACAGTCCTCTAGTGCCATTACATTTCCCGATTCTGTTCACTTTTTACATCATATAGTAGGGACATCCAAGCAAGTTAAATATTCTAATGAGGAATAAGCCAAATTAACCATATCTAAGAGGGCACACATGCACTCTACTAGCAGGGGTAACTTGCACATAGTTGTAAAGCCAACAAAGCAGATATGGGAAAAATCTAGAGGAACGCAACACAAATATGGTCATTTCCTACAATGATTATTAAAAGGAAGCATAATTGTTGCAAATGAATATAGTGTATTTTACACAAATACCTTTTCATGTGCCAACACTTGGCTGTTTCAGAATAGTAAACATAACCAAATGATATTTGTTTCTGGTGCAGCCCCAGTGTCAAGTCTCTCTTTATTATGAGAGAAGTAAATCTTCACTTTTTATTCTACATTGAGCATTCTGGGACTTTTAGTTTCTATTTTAAGATTGACAGTATGGCTGAAAAACTGCAGCATGCAAAGCGCTCTTGTAGTTCTAAAAGTGCTTTGTGGCAATGAACAGTGTGATGGTCAACAACCCAAAGAGAATCCAGACATTCAAATACCTGCAGCGCAAGCTTCACTTTATCAAATAAAAGTTACGGTCAGAGTTTATAGGTGTACTAGGCGGTTGCTTCAGGTGCAAAATGAAGGGCATGCCAAATTCAAGGGGAAACATTGCAAATTAAAAAAAACTGAAAGCTAAAAAATATCCTTAGCCTCAATATGTTATTTGGTTTTAGGTGGTGGATACTCCCTCTACTTGGCTTGGTCTGGTTAGTGACTAGCAGCCAATCTTGGGTGCTACTGGTTACAGCACATTCTCCCTTTGCTACATAGCATTTTGTATTTCACATTAAGCAAACATTTGAAATGGGTAAGTAAGAAGATATTTCCATATTGGTTAAGTGAAAACAATATTTTTTTCTAAAAATGTGTACCGATCTTTGTGTTTTCCAATATCTTTTTGTATGGGGGCAGTAAACAAAATTGCTCATGCATTAATATATTTTTGTCCCCACTTTACAAAGGTTTCCTTTTAGCCACTGACCAGTTTAAATGGCCTTTTATTTGTTAGACGCCTACAGTCTTGTTTGCATTTTTGATATAATTTCACAGCTTTCACATCTGGTTCCTATGGAGCATACCCAATATAATGGCCTGTACAGCCTATAATATATGGTAGCCCCTATTTTTCTGAAGATTGAACTTGTCAGGATACAATTTGACATGGCCTTATGTTGGCTCTACGGACACATTACTTTTTCTAACAGATAGAATCCTTGCTTGAGTTTTCCAACATCTTTTCCTAAAGTGATACCACATATTACAGCTCATGCATTTCTATAAAATCTGATTTCCCCTACATTTCAACTGAAGTTGCCTTTAATTTGATAGCAGACTGCTGTGTCTTTTCATATTTGTGATTTAATTCCAAAAGCTTTCACATCAGGGTCCTTCTGGGGATATTAAATATAATGCTTTACAAGGGCTGTAATTTTTGGTGTTCCCTATGTTTCTTGGGTTAGAGCTTACCAGGATTCAATTTGAGATGGCATACTTTGGGCTATATGAACACAGTATATTCCTGCCAAATAGCACCCTTTACTGTGTTTTCCAACATCTTTTACTGTGTGGATATCACATATTACTGCTCCTGCATTGCTGTAATTTCTGATATCCCCTACTTTTCAACAGTAAGCTTTTAGCCACTGACCAATTCAAGTTACCTTTTATATGATAGTAGATTACACTAATTCTTTGCATTTTTCATTTGATTCCACAAGCTTTAACATCTGTTTCCTTTCGCGGATATCAAATACATAGCATTTTTTGGGCTATAATATTTGGTATCCCTTATATTTCTTGGGTTAGAGCTTACCAGGATTCCATTTGACATGGCATTCTGTAGACAAGGTATTTTCCTGCCAAATAGCTCCTTTCCTTGTGTTTTCCATATTATTTTACTGTGGGGATACCACATATTACGGCTTCTGCAGTGCTCTAATATCTGGTTCCATATGTAATGGACTCTACCGCCTATAAAATTTGGTATCCCTTGTGTTTCTCGGATAAGAACTTACAAAGATTCAATTTGACATGGTCTAATGTTGGATGGCTAAGCACAGTATTCGTTTGCCAATAAGCACCCTTCCTTTTGCTTTCCAACATCATTTACTATGGGGATACCAAATATTTGGGCTCATGCATTGCTGTAATATCTCGTATCCAATACGTTCCATGGGTTACCCTTTAGTCATTGACCACTTGAAGTTGCCTTTTATTTGAAAGCAGATTACAGTATCTTTTCACATTGTGTGCATCATTCCATAGAAATTTACATCTAGTACGCTTAGGGGATACCAAATATAATAGCCTATATGGCCTAAAATATTTGGTATCCCCTGTGTTTCTCGAGTTGGAAATTACCAGGGTTTAATTTGATATAGTCTTATGTTGGATGGGTGAGCACAGTGTTGCTTTGCCAAGTAGCACCCTCTTTTTTTTCTTTAAAACAACGTTTACTATAGGGATACCAAATATTATGACCCACATATTGCTGTAATATCTGTATCCCCTATGTTTCATGGGTTACCCTTTAGCCATTGACCAGTTGAAGTTGCTTTTTGTTTGATAACAGACTACAATGCCTTCTCACATTTTTACATCATTCCACAAGATTTTACATCTGGTTCCCTTAGGGGATACCAAATATAATGGTTTTCCAGCTACAATATTTGGTATCCCCAGTGTTTCTCGGATTAGAAGTTACCAGGATTCAATATGACATCACCTCATGTTGCATTGGGGAGCACAGTATTTCTACACCAAATATCACCATTCCTTTTGCTTTCAAACATCATTTAATAAGGGGAATCCAAATATTTTGGCTCACTCATTGCTGTACCCTCTCGTATCCCCTATGTTTCATGGGTTAACCTAGAGCCATTTACAAGTTAAAATTGCCTGTTGTTTGATAGCAGACTACAGTATCTTTTCACATTTTCTACATCATTCCACAAGATTTTGCATCCGCTACCCTTAGGGGATACGAAATATAATAGCCTATACGGCCTATAATATTTGGTATCCAGAGTGTTTCTCGGGTTAGAAGTTACCAGGATTCAGTTTGACATTGCCTTTTGTTGGCTGGGAGAGCACAGAATTTCTATTCCAAATAACATCCTTCCTTTTGCTTTCCATCATCATTTATTAAGGGGATACCAAATATTATGGCTCACGCATTGCCATAATATCTTGTATCACCTATGTTTCATGGGTTAACCTTTAGCCATTGACCAATTGAATTTGCCTTTTATTTGATAGCAGGTTACAGTATCTTTTCACATTTTGTACATCATTCCACAAGATTTTGCCTCCGGTACCCTTGGGGGATACCACTTATAATAGCCTATACAGCCTATAATACTTGGTATCCCCAGCGTTTCTCGGGTTAGAAGTTACCAGGATTCAATTTGACATCGCCTTATGTTGGATGGAGGAGCACAGTATTTCTATACCAAATGGCACCCTTCCTTTTGCTTTCCAACATCATTTACAATGGGGATACCAAATATTATGGCTCACGCATTACTGTAATATCTCGTATCCCCTGTGTTTCATGGGTTACCCTTTAGCCATTGACTAGTTGAAATTGCCTTTTGTTTGATAGCAGACTACAGTATCTTTTCACATTTTGTACATAATTCCACAAGATTTTGCATCCGTACCCTTAGGGGATACCAACTATAATAGTTTATACGGCCTATAATAGTTGGTATCCCCAGTGTTTCTCGGGTTAGAAGTTACCAGGATTCAATTTGACTTTGCCTTATGTTGGATGCGGGAGCACAGTATTTCTATAGCAAATAGCACCCTTACTTTTTGCTTTCCAACATCATTTATTAAGGGGATACCAAATACTATGGCTCACCCATTGCCATAATATCTTGTATCCCCTATGTTTCATGTTTTATCCTTTAGCCATTGGCCAATTCAACTTGCCTTTTATTTGATAGAAGAATACAGCATCTTTTCACATTTTGTACATCATTCCACAAAATTTTGCATCCGTAGTCTTAGGGGATATCAACTATAATAGCCTATACGGCCTATAATATTTTTTATCCCCAGTGTTTCTCGGGTTAGAAGTTACCAGGATTCAATTTGACTTCGCCTTATGTTGGATGCGGGAGCACAGTATTTCTATACCAAATAGCACCATTCGTTTTGCTTTCAAACATCATTTAAAATGGGGATACCAAATATTGTGGCTCACGCATTGCAGTAATATCTTGTATCCCCAATTGACCAATTGAATTTGCCTTTTATTTGATAGAAAACTACAGTATCTTTTCACAATTTATTCATCACTCCACAAGATTTTGTTTGCGGTACCCTTACAGGATATCAAATATAATAGCCGATACGGCCTATAATATTTAGTATCTCCAGCGTTTCTCGGGTTAGTAGTTACCAGGATTCAATTTGACATCGCCTTATGTTGGATGGAGGAGTACAATATTTCTATAACAATTAGCATCTTTCTTTTTGATTTCCAACATCATTTACTATGGGGATACCAAATAAAATGGCGCATGCATTGCTGTAATATCTCATATCCACTATGTTTCATGGGTTACCATGAAACCTAGGGACAGTACACTGGCCTGGACAGTTGGATATTGGACAGTACACTGGCCTGGCTTAAGTCATCCTATGCCTGAACCTTTATAACTTCCAGTTTTTTTGAGTACTAATTTATAGGTTCTCCTTCAAGCGTTAACCTGTCCCACATCCCTGGGTTTTTGTTTTAATGTGGACATGAGGGGTTTATGTGATTTGGAGCTTGCGCCATCAAACCAACTTACCCCCTTGATGGCTCCAGCTCTGCCACTAGCCACTAGGTTGTACGCTATCCACTTTCCTAGATTTCTATAGGCATCTAAAGCCACACTATACTGAGTATAATTATCGAGACAGAGTTCAATGTCTTCCGCTCCTTCTACATACAGCTTGCCTAAAAAACATCCGATATTTGTTCTCCCATTTAATTCTACGTGCCTGATCTATTGTTTTAGTTCCCTATTTGCTATGCTCTTTTCCTCGGCAACATGAAATATCTGCGCCCTTCTCAGTTCCATATTAGTGGATTGTAATCACTAAAGTTACTCCAACAAGAGTATAAATTGAGCACATTGGGGAGCAAAGGGGCAGCTACCAGGATTAAATCAATGGCTGAGGAACAGTTGTTGGTACAGAATCTACTTTTCCAGTGCTTTCATGGCAGTGCATGTTATTGGCTGCAAGCAGACTCTCTGTCCGACGACCTTGGGCCAAATGCTTGAAGTGAGCTGAAGGTGATAAGGCATCCCATTGTCCCTTAGCTAAAGTGCAATTAAGGTGACAGATGTATGCATTAATGTCCCCCAGTATGATAACCTCATAATATGGGCAGTCTACCTTCCCATAAAACCCTCTATGGCAGCAATGTGTTCAATGTCACTGGTTCTAGTAAAGGAATTATAGAAATTAATCAGCAACAAGGTGGGGTGCTTACTAAATGTTAATTGCACTATTAGCAAATGGGGAGAGTGGCCTTTTTACCAGCTTTGTGGTGCAAGCAATGTTGAGCGATATTAGAGTTAGCAGGCCGCCCTTAGTGTGACCTACTGTAGAGGGAGAACCTGTTTTATAAAAAGGGCTAAAAACATCCAAAACAAAGGAGTCAGATGTATGCCAGGTTTCCTGCAGTGCAACTACATGGCAAGACCTTATTATCGATAACCACTGAACCTCATCTCTCTTAGCCCTCAAGCCCGCAATATTCCAGGTCATTATTTTTTATAAAGGGAGGACTGAGGGAGGTGGCATCAGTCTGGAGCAATTGCTTAGGCATTTCAACTGGTAATACTGGAGAACTTGCAGTTTGCCCACCCCCTAAAGATCTCAATTGTAAATCTATAGTGTCTAGGTACTCCAGTGGGCCATATCTGTTGGTCAAGGGAATAATTCCTTGCTGAGGAAAAGACCCTAACAATATGCAAGCTCATAGGGGTAAACATGCCCATAGGTTAGAAAAAATTGGAACGGGACAACTCCAATAGAATATTTGGACTCTTTCCTGTAGTGGCTGTCAACCATAGCTCTTGTGTGATTGGGGTGTCTAAGGTTAATGACAATATAGTCGCCTTCCCTATCCTTTTTTTACATTAGAGCCAACCCAGCCTACTCTTCTGGCCATGATGATATGGGGAGATATATAGTGTCCGTTTACTATTGTGTTGTCACACCAGTGGGTAACCTTATGCAACAGGTTTATCTTGGTCTCCATTGTACCATGCTTAATGGGAAGAACACCTGACAAAATGGCCACAAAAGAACCAGATTCCGGTGGCAGATTTAAATAAGCCCTTTCCCCCAAGGTCATTGGGGGTGTGCTCGATGAGTTGGACACTTGAACATTATGCCCTCTAAGTAGAGGCACAGTTTGAAGGTCTGCCCTCTGGCCAAAGGGTACCTCTGAGACTCTAAACCCAGCCTAGCCCTCGTAGTAGTCCTACACTTTTCGGTGGACACAGACCCCTGCTGGATTGAGTAGCCTTCTGAGGAGGTCGTTTATCTCCCTGACCAGTCTGTGGGGTATCGCTGTACCCTACGGCCTTACAGCCCTCACTAGAGGGTACAGCAGGTACAGATACGACGGTGTGACTAATCCCCATGCCTCCTACCACCACCACAGCCTCAGAATTCTTAGGGAGGGTGCTAAATGGGCACTCGATGAAAGGAGTGATTTGAGTAAGTGCAGCTTTTATCCCTGTGAGACGTGATATGATAGGGGCCAAGAGTGATTGTAACACAGATTCAAATTTAGGAATTAATTTATCCACAGCCTGGCACAAGTCCAACTGGTCAGTCGTTAGCAGACCGGTATCTTCTTGGGTGGCTGTTCAACATTTTTCCCTCCACCCCTCGTCTTTTTTACTGGTGGTGCTGACAGGAGTATAGCATCTTCCTGGGCATTGTCAATACTGTCCAACAGTTCAGCAGTAGAATTTGTTAGCAATGGTGAACCCACTGTATCTATCAATAACAAAGGGTCAGCAACAGATCTAGGTTCATCACGGTGATTTATGTTTTCGAATGAAATCCCCCTTCACCGTGCCCCACCGCCCCTACATGCAGTGGCCGCGGTTGAGATTAGCACCCAGTCTCCTGGTAAAGTCCATGGTGGCTCCTGCTGCTCTGGGCAGGGTAATTTTTTTGAGTGACCTCTGAGCCACCCAAGACCCCCTCTTGTCAAGCAGGATGCCCAAGTAAGGGAATGTGGAAACTTTAGTCAGTTCACCTCCCCTACACAAAAGCCTACATTTGTCCTGCCTGTTGTCATTATATGTGACTTAAAAAAATTAACAGAAAGGTCAAGTGCGACTATAAAATCTATAAAATTTTTACAAGACTTCGCAGCCCCACTGCCGTTCTGGCAAGTATCACTGCATGATCTGCATATAGCAGAGCTGGAACAAGTTTGGAGCCTGCTCTGGGGATGTCTTTGCATGCAGCTGACAGAACCTCCCCAAGTTTATTGATGGATACAGTAAACAAAACTGGGGCTAAAATGCTTCCCCAGAATGCTTAGAGTGAGCCATTTTCATTAAATCTAACTGAGGCTCTCAGATTTAAATCTGACCAATGCAAGAGAGCCACCAAATCGGCATCCATACCCATCTCTAGTCGCAAAGGCCATAGTTTGGTCCTTTTAACATGGTATCGCTGTACTCTACAGGCTTACAGCCCTCACTAGAGGGTACAGCAGGTACAGATACGACCGCGTGACTAATCCCAATGCCTCCTACCACCACCACAGACTCAGAATTCTTAGGGAGGGTACTGAATGGGGGCTCGATGAAATGAGTGATTTGAGTAAGTCCAGCTTTTATCCCTGTGAGACGCGATATGATAGGGGCCAAGAGTGATTTTAACACAGATTCAAATTTAGGAATTAATTTATCTACAGCCTGGCACAAGTCCAACTGGTCAGTCGTTCTGGGGTGGCTGTTCAACATTTTTGCCTCCACCCCTCGTCTTTTTTACTAGTGATGCTGACAGGAGTATAGCATCTTCCTGGGCATTGCCAATACTGTCCAACAGTTCAGCAGTAGAATGTGTTAGCAATGGTGAACCCACTGTATCTATCAATAACAAAGGGTCAGCAAAAGATCTCCATTGCTGTATCTCAACAATGTGCTGTGTAGTAACCGGCTCAATGGCAGGCACTGCCATTGAGCCGGTTACTACACAGCACATTGTTGCTGAGGACAGAGATCTCCATTGCTGTATCTCTCCACAGCTTGGACTGTAACATATTAGTATATTGAAGCAATAACTTGGCGCATTGAAATGTGGCCCATCTGCACCACAGTCTAACTACCCAACAGCCGATCCAGGCAAGGAGCAGCACGCTCCAGCGCCCACTAAGTTTTATAGAAACCTTAACTGCAAGCGACCAAACCAAAAGCAACAACGCTGTTCTTCATTGTCAGTTTCCACTCTGACCTGCCATATGTGATACCCCTATGTCCTCAATTGGGGCGTTAAAAACCAGGCAAATGTTATAAATTTAGTCCTGAAGATGATCCCGTTAATCAATGAGCTTGGGATCGAAACGTCGACTTTTTAAAAATAGTGCCACAAATATCCATTGTGCTTACTCGTTGTGGTCTCTATTTTGTCAAACTTGCTACAACTTCATTTATGCCTGCAAGTAGCAATGGCTCTCAGTCTTTGCCTGTAACTGTTGTTTGTCCTAAACTGTCTGCATTGTTATTCCCTTTTTTCCCCCCGCACGTTCCCCATGCTGTAGGGTGCAGGATTGTGCCCCACGATAAATGTGGGGCACAATCGGATGTGTATAGTAACCCATTGTGGTCTATATTTAATTTTATGTAAAATTTAGCGTAGAAGTCAAGATCAGCATATTAAAAACCGCATCACAGCTACAATTCGCAACACAGGTCTGTACATCTGTTTAATCCAGAAAGGAACAATCATTATTTGCATGATGCTCTTTCTAGGTGTGCTGCAGATTGCAGCACACATAGAAATGCAAAAACTAGGAGAAATACAAGTATTTCTCCTTGTTTCGCCATTCGGACGCCTGCTCTTGAATGGCATTCATTTTTGGTGCGGCCTCAGATTTACACCTCTTTGTAAATCTGGTGCAGAGTCAAAAGCAATGGGTGTTGCGATGGAATGCCCACTGCAGAAACCCACTGCACCGCCCTTTCATGCTAAGTGATGCGTGTAAAGGGGCCTTATTTACAAGGTGGTGTTAAACCACAAAAAGTGGCTTAACACCGCTTGTAAATATGGAAAAGGGCTATATCGCCACCAGGACATCACTAAAAGTGATGTTCTGGTGGTGATATTCTCTTGTGAATATTCCCTTGAGAATTTCTTCCCAACTTGTGGAAGGCCCTATATCCCTTACAGATTGATTGACAGTGCCAGGACGTGTAAAACAGAAAACCACCAAGTGGCTTGAGCTGTATGGTGAATGGTTGTGTAATGACATTGTAAGCGTGATGCAGGGCCTGCAATTTGCTTTCAATTGCTGGCAGACAGCGAGCTGCAGGCTGTGTTTTCAGACCCCTGATCACTAACAGAGTGCTAGTGTGTCAGCGATCTATACAACACAAAGTTGGCAGTTTGCTTTTCTCCTATCACTGTGAGGGTCTGGTACTGTGGTGCTAAAGCAGTTTTGCTCAATTTAGACTATCAAAGTAAAATTGCAACAAGTCTTAGGATTCACTGCATGAGTTCCCATTAACTGAGCCATCTCTGTTTTCGAGCTTGTTGCTGGAGTATCTCAACAAGGTCAGTAAGGAAAGATATGCTTGGTAAAGTGCACAATGACTCCCAAAGAGATCTCTTGATACTGATGGCTAGGTGTACTATTAACTCTGGGGTTCTCATTTCATTGACTTGTGTATAAGGTAGTTAAGGGGAAATTTTAGTTTACGATACCGTAATCTCACAAACCTTTCTGCATTTCACGTCAGACTTGTTCCACAAAATGCCCATGATTACAGTATTACACCATGTTGCATATTCGGTTTTCATTTATTTAAAATTGTGATTCTGGGAGCACAGTAACAATGCAAATGTATAGAACATGAGTAGCTATTCACGTCAGATGCAATTGTTCACTTTTTTAGTGTCAAATGGGCCCTCACTATGAATGTGAGGAAGCATTTCATGCTTTAAATAGCACAAAATGCAGGATCAGCATTTTGCATAATTTCTGAAAAAGAATTTCAGAAAAGTCCTCTGCATGGAAATGGACTTGTACCCCTACCCTGAGTGCCAAATTGTACTGGTCTCTGGATCCCTACTGCTGATTAATGTTGTCCTAGGCAAACACGGATCATACGTGCGTGACATGATATAGACCTGTCTCATGGATTGTGGTCTTGTAGGACTTGGGGTACCCAAAGCACCACCCTCTTACTGGTGGAAGGCTACCGCTTTTATCAGGAGTTATGCAGCACAAGCATGGTGGTAGCAGCATTCCGTGTAGTGATCAGTAGTAGTGAACAGGTACTTTTTACCCTGTGTCACTGGAGTGAAGCCTATAGGCTCACTAAAGTTTTTAAAAGTTCAGCAGCTGTGTGCTTAACTCACCCTTGCCCTACATCAGGTAGATGTGGAAGTGCTATGCAACGCAGGAGTGGTGACTCGGTGCTGGGTGTATGTGTGCCTGGGAAGTGTACAATACAGGAATAGGGCAGCGCTGAGCAGTGCATGCATGGTGAGTGTTTGTGCTGTTTGTATGTGTACCTGCGAGAACAGTACATGAAGGATGTATTGCTGTGCATTGCATGCATAGTGGATGCATGTACTGGGTGTATGTGTACCCACGAGGAGTACAGTATATGAAGGAAATAGTGTTGTGCTTTGTGTACATGATGAATGTGTGTGCTTGGTGTTTAGGTCCCTGGGGTGGCACAATACATAGAGGTAACAGTGCTGGACAGTGTGTGTGTTGTGTACGTGCACTGAGTGCAAGTTTGGCTGTAATGGAGGACCGTAGGTACCCTTTTGGAAGACCCAGGCCTATATGGTGAAGACATGAGGTGGTAGAGAAATCCTCCCCGACAGATTTGTGCATTGCTGCATTTCTGTGAGCTAGGTGGGACACACTTGGGAGAGGAGAGCTATGCCCTTCAAAGTTAAAGAGTTATAGAGGTGATTGAGATTGAGAGATAGTGGTGAGGTAATGAGAGAGGTAGACGGACGTAGGGGTGAGAGAGGTGTATTGATAGCGAGGTTGGGTAAATCAAGGTGAGGGAGAGAGTTCAAATAGAGTGAGAACTGTAATAGGTGCATAATGTAAAGTTTGGTAGAGAGGTAAATAGAGAGTGATAAGCTATAAGAGGTGATGTGATGATGGAAAGAGAGACATAAGACAGAAAGTTTTTTCTTTACCTTAATTATAACAAAACATCTCAGAGCATGAGGGTTAAGGTAGAGTAGGTGAGTATGTGGTTTAAGGTTCTCTCAAGTGGGGGGCGTGGCTTAGCAGCCGACAATGGCGGATGCGTGAGCCTGAAGCTCTGCATCGGCCTGCTACTTATCCTGTTGTTACAGGTGATACAATGGCCCAAGGCGTTCGATAAGAGTGACCGGTGAAGTTGGTGCGACTATAGCTCAGCGGAGCCACCTTTTTCGAGGAAATAGTAGCTAGTTAGCCAGAGATCAGGCCTGCTCTCTGGGGATGACACTGTGCCCCTGAGTGCAGAGGCCGGAGGAGGGCCTGACTGCAGTGCACCTCTGATTCGGCCTGCGCCAAGCGCTGCAGCGGCGGTCCAGCCCGGTCCGGGACAAGATTTGCAGGCTCTCAGGATGAAGGAGGCTGTTCCCACCAGTGCTGAGAGGTGCTGAAGAGGTGGACTGAGAGCCTGGACCTGATGCAGCACAGGGGGTGCCTGTGCCGCATCTGCTGCATCACCAGTGGGCCAAGCCCAGGCCTGGGAGCACCGAAGGAGGGCGGGACCCCCCGGAGCCTGGCTGTGGGGGCTGAAAAAGAGCATGAGCACCAGGACGTGCTGACATGGTTGGTGGAGTGCTAAAACGCTCTGGAGACCCTCAGCTGGAGTGATGAGCCCCCAAGGCCTGGCCGCGGCCCGTTGTAGATTGCGAGCTAGCCGGGATGATCCCCAATCTCACCCTGCCTGGGGAAGGTGCTGGCATTACCGTCTTAAAGGTAAAATGGAATATATACCTCCAGAGGATTTGTGCTAATTGAGGAAGGCCCCTCACTGATGACGGACGGCTAAACAGGGCTTGAGTTGAGGGCTGGGGCGAGGCAGGAGACCCCTGAAGCACTGCCATTGGCCCCCACCCCTTTGGATTGACCCCTGACACAGATGGGCCCTTGCTCCCGCCCTGAACTTGTGGTGCACACAGGGGTGTTCAGGGCCTGAGTCGGGCCTGCCACAGACAGTGAGTGGCCCAAGTGTACTCCCAAGCACTTCATGCACTCCTCCCCCCGGGGAAGCACAGAGGGAGGAGGGACTGCTGGAGACACGAGAGGGCAGAGCCTGGACTGACTGGACGGTGAAGACCTGGACAACGGCAGAGTGGCATTGAGTGGGGGTGCCCCCCTGTCAAAAATGGGTGAGCGATTGAGGTTTGAACCAGGACCCAGCAGGCAGCCGACGCTGATGCCAGTGACGGACTGATGCCTCCACCGGTCGAGACCTGGGTTGATCATTAGACCGAGGGAACGGAACTTGTACCATGGATGAGGGGCAATCTCAGCAACGAGAGCTGGCATACATAACCGGCAGAGGAGTCTGTGGGAGCTGACAGGGACACCCCGCCTCTTTTCTTTCTATCTTGGTGGCTGGAAGAGTCTTGGAGACTCTGAAGAGCTTGTAGTGGAGAATGGTGACCCCTATGGGTGACTGAACAGGTGCTTGATTTGGAAACTGTTGGGAGAGTGTTCATCGGCATTCTAATTGTGCAGAGGGGTCGCAGAGGCAGGTGGGTGCCCCAACCCCATCGGAAGCAGCTTCCCGCTCAGTAAAGGGAACAGGGGGATCTGACTCAGATGTGTCCTGAGACAGCAGTGTGGTCTTGCCGGATGTCACCCCTGGGACTGCAGATGACATAATTTGATGAGGATTAGGTGCTGACTTAGCTCCTAGACCCCCATTGCGAAGAACTGTACTCCACCGGC
Source organism: Triturus cristatus (assembly GCF_964204655.1). NCBI lineage: Eukaryota > Metazoa > Chordata > Amphibia > Caudata > Salamandridae > Triturus > Triturus cristatus. The sequence continues at coordinate 1,098,437,223 of NC_140582.1, read as the reverse complement.
CACCTATGAACCTGCCCGGGCCGGCTTGGGACTTGGGCTGTTGCAGCCAGGGCAAGAAACTGCTCCCTCTTCAGTTGCCACACCCCCTGGAAGGATTTACCCCCTGGTGGATTTAGGTCCACATTGGAACTTGTTGACCTCGCTAAGGTTCGGGCGATTGGCCATTGCCGAGCCGCTCTGGGATCTGGAAGTTGGAGTTCGTGGGAATTTGTTTTACAGTTTATTTTTGTTTTCTCTGCAAGATATTAGATATAGACAGTTGCTGGGGGTGAACCTGGCAGGGTGGTGGAAGGCTGAGGGATGATGAATCTTACCACCAACCATGACATTAGCACAACATACAATAACGTTTATAACATGGAATGGGCTTGATGAGTAAAAGGCACACTTTACATAGATACCTGAAGAGAAGGGGCATCCAGGTTACACTGCCCCAAGAAAAACATCTTTTGCAGGGCGAAGCAGAGAAATTGTGTAGAATATGGAGGGAGCAGATCTATGCAACCTGTTACTCAGCCTCTGCTAGGGGGGCATTGATACTGCCGGGGGTCCCCTTGGATGTTACAAACACCCGGATCGATAAGGAAGGGAGATATGTGTTACTTACCGGGAAATTGAGTGGTTGAGACATCACAATTGGTAGCATACACACCCCCAATCATGATCAACTGTCCTTCCAGTGGGATCTCTCGGCCCAACTGGCTGAGCTTGCACCTGGGGCCATAGGACTGGGTGGGACTACAACTGTGTTGCAGATATAACATTTGACTGCTCACATCCCCCTTTGCCCAGGGCCAAAACTCACAGCATGAAAACGGGACACCAAGAGCGGAGGGGACACTGGGGCCTGGTAGATGTTTGGCAAGTGCAACATGCAGCAGAGAGAGAATATTTTATTTTCTCCCCTACACCAATTTCACACAAGACTTGATGCCTTTCTCTGCTCTTCAGACCTAAGCGGGGCCATTACACACACTGATGCCCTGGGATGCACTTTTTCTTATCATAGCCTGTTATTAATAAACCACCAACCTCTGGGGATGAGGAAGACTTTCGGGAACGCGGGGTGGGTGGAAATTTGTGGATCCATGCCAGTTCCAGAACTTTCCACGACAGAAATGTGAGGAAAATGTGTTTTTTTTGACAATTTTTTAGTAGGTTTGCAAGGTATTCTGGGTAACAGAACCTGGTGGGAGCCAGTCAAGTCACCCCATCCTGGATTCCCCTGGGGGTCTAGTTTTCAAAAATGTATAGGTTTGCTAGGTTTCCCTAGGGTCATTTTTCATTGTAAAATTGGGGTGTGTCCACGTTGCGTTTTGCGCCGTTTCCTATCGAGGGCACTAGGCCTACCCAAACAAGTGAGGTACCATTTTCCCTATCACGGGCACTAGGCCTACCCACACAAGTGAGGTACCGTTTTTCTCGGAAGACTTTTTTTTTTTACAATTTATTAGGTTTGCAAGGTATTCTGGGTAACAGAACTTGGTGGGAACCAGTCAAGTCACCCCATCCTGGATTCCCCTGGGTGTCTAGTTTTAAAAAATGTATAGGTTTGCTAGGTTTCCCTAGGTGCCGGTAGAGCTAGGGCTAAAAAACGACAGCAAGGCACTTTGGCAAAAAAGGGTAATTTTTCACTGTGAAATTGTGGTGTGTCCATGTTGCATTTTGCGCCGTTTCCTGTCGCGGGCACTAGGCCTACTCACACAAGTGAGGTACCATTTTTCTCGAAAGACTTTGGGGAACCTGTGAGAGGAAGCATTAGATGTCTATAATCACAATATTATCGTCCTAGGTTTGCATCATCTGTTCACCTTTTCTCCAGATCGAACATTATATACACCACGGAGTTCACTCCCCTTCCTAATAACAACATGAATCTAACTATTTAAAATATTGCTGCAGTATATACCTAATTACCAATCCATGAGGGCTATTCTAGGTATTCACTCCTGCCTCCACTATTACAATACTGTCCACATCGGCATATCTGGCCGTTCCAATATGGCCGCTGTATTTACACGTCTTTAACATTCAACACACACACAGCAATTGTAGTCATGTGAGATCACATCCTCACGTGACTCTGCCCATGTCTTACTGGTGAGTGCTTTATTAACGCTGATTTTCGGCAACTATGCACCATCCCGGTTCCGACTGCAGGGTAGGTCGAAGGCAATACGCGTGAACACGCTGGTGAGTAGATATCCACCTGTTTCCCCCGGTTTCTGACACAGAAGTTTAACTGGACCCCTTTGGAGGTCAGCGAATATTGCACGGTACTGAGTGACCGGATTTCTGGTTACGGATTCCCCCCGTGTGGTGATCAACTTCTGTTTTTTGCTTTAGATTTACCGTCTTGCCTCTCTGTTGGTATGACACATTGGTTAACATTGGTTCTTTACCGATACCCCCTCTGTCACCTATATTACACAGGAGTTTTGCCCAGGCAACCTTTGGCTTACTCTGTACTATGGTTGACCTACTAGGGTGGGGACATTACCTATTAACCGCAACTCCCTACCCACTACTCTCTGAGTGGTCCAGTAACTCCCTCGTGCGACAAAATTAGTCCTTTTATATCCTTTTGGCTCAGCCTTTTGTTGTTTTTGTTTTTATTTACAGGACCCAATTGGTGTCCTGTTTACCCGCCGGTAACTGTTGCAAGTAATTACTAGACAACAGTATAGATAAGTCATGGCATTGTCCTGACTGCTTGTGGTTCCCACACTCTATTACAAGTCTTACAATTATAGACCTTTTTGAACATGAGAGTATTGATCGTTAATATTATTCTACTGGTTTGCATTGCACAATTTGGTGATAACAATGTGTGACCACCATTTAATTCTATACCAGAGACAGTACTCATGTGATTGTAGGACTGGAGGGACAGTTATTCAATAAAGAACAGAATATCCTTGTCACAATAGATATAGAAAGCTTGTATACAAGCATACCCCAAGGGGAGGCTTTATCAGTGATCAATGATATATTAGAACAAAGATTACGCCCCCACCAGGTACCTTCCGATTTTATCACAAAGTGCGCGAGAATTGCACTCGAACAGAATTACTTCCTTTTCAATGGGGATTTTTATGGCCAAATAAAGGGAGTCGCAATGGGAGAAATTTTTGCCCCAGATATAGCGAACCTTTACGTGGCAGCATTTGAGGAAGAGGTGATTTACAACAACAATCCCTTTCAAGATCAGATAAAAAAGTACCTGAGATACATAGATGATGTATTCCTTGTCTGGGAGGGATCAATCACAAGTTTACAAGAATTTCATCTCTGGTTAAATCAACAGAATAGCCATTTACAATTCACTATGGAGTATGATGATCAATCAATCAATTTTCTAGACCTTCGGATCTGGAATGATGGTGGCAAGCTTTCGTTAAGCCTCTTTACAAAATCCACTGCAAGGAACACACTACTTAAATACACAAGCCATCATCCTCGTAATTTACGGGACAATCTCCCGTTTGGCCAGTTTTTACGTATCAAACGAAACTGTACCAGACGGGATGATTATTTTAAAGAGGCCAAAATCTTACAGACAAAATTGGTCATGAGAGGCTACTCATACAGGTTGGTCAAACGCTCTTTAAAAAGGGCTTGGTATTACAACCGTGAGGCACTGTTACAGAACAAGGATGAGCCAGCACTAAAACAAGAGGTAATTACTTGTGTAACGACATTTGGAACTGAGTCCAATTCGATCAAAAAGATAGTGACTAAAAATTGGCACTTGATTCAGAAGGCCGAACCGCAAATGGCACTACCCCGTTTTGCATTCAAGAGGGCGAGAAATCTAAGGGATTACCTTGTGAAGGCATATAAAGAACCAACCCCGAGTACTTTAACAAACCTATGGGGTTTGCCTACGATCATTGGCCACTATCCCTGTGGTCATTGTACTGCCTGTCCGACCACATCAGTAGTAAAATCATGTGTACTTAATGGGAAAGAGTGGACATTACGACAACATTCAAATTGCCTCACCAGAAATGTCATTTATTGTATAGAGTGTCCTTGTGGATTGTTTTATATTGGAAAAACTACACAGGAGGTAAAAAAACGAATTATCCAACACCAATCGCGCATTAGATGCAGGATTGAAACTGCACCAATGGTTGAACATTATCTAACAAAGGAACATATGCCCTCTGACATGAAATGGTTTGTACTGGAGACTGTGAAAATGAATAAACGCAGGCTGAATATAGATTGTTTGCTTGCACTAAAGGAAAACAGGTGGATCTGGTCAGCTAAAACAGTGGAGAAGGGATTAAATTCCTTTGTGGAATGGCAAACCTTGTCAACTTTATAATTGGGGTTCCCGCTTATGCCTGTTATGGTGAAAGATTAAACTGAGCTATTGATGGAGTATAGACAGGATAATTTGATTGTCATGGAGTTTACACACACTATAGATATGACACAGTTTGATGGTTTGTTTTCCAACTTTAACCACATTTTTTCCGTGCGCTAGGTTTTATAGTGTTTGCAAAATGTTGAGACTTTAAACTGCAAGCACATATGTCTAACAGAGACCGCAGAGGTGGTATTTCTGCCCCCACTATTGTACTGTGGTATATGCTGATGCAGTTCCAAGATGGCCGACACATTGTGTGGTCCCGCAATTTAATTTATTTTTGTTATTTAGGGCAGAGACACTGTGTACATTAAACACACTTAATATTTGTAAATATTTGTATTTAGTAGAAAGCGCACAGGCTGCTTCGTTTCTTGTTTTTATCTGAACTACGAACAGGAGGGTTCTGGTTGAATTCATCGAATGTAGTTTCAAGATGGCCGATTCGTTTAACCTAGGAGAGACCGGCATGACGCTGGGTTTATAATCTCGGAGCCAGCGCATGTTCGTTGCTTGACTGACTTGGCGAGTGAGATACAGAATTCAAAGCTGCTAGAGTAATACGGAAAGAAGTAAGTTAATGGCGAAACGGTTCCTTCCTTGGGATATAACTATACGGGTTAAGTAGAACTGGTGGCTGAAGGACCTGTATTGTTATTTTCCTCAGATTACAACGGGAGAGACGTCTTGTCTGCAAGTAGCAGCCGGTATGTTGAGTTGGAGTGTTCATATAACACGTTGATTGAATAGGATTTCATGCAGTTTTCAATGTATGACTAGTAATCGTGGTCTCTCTTGGATTTTTGAATCCAGTGCTTCGCTCACTGCAGAACGCTGTTAAATCCTAGAACAGGCTGAAATTTTCGACTTCTCAATACAGTGAGTTCTACGTTACAATATGTTTGGTGGTTATGATGTCTGCTATTCACGGGAGATTGTCCTTTTTTGGTTTTCTACACTCGTTGGCTAGTGTTGAGGTGTGGGGTTCTTTCAGACTGGCACATCATTTTGGGTGGTTGGAATAGATCACACCTCCTTTCGTGTATAGTCAATATACATTTGTGAACTCAATTAACAGAATATATGTACATATTTTAATAGATTCATGGTGCAACTTCGGTCCTGAGGATGGTCTCTGTGATTGTTCTTCAAGAGTGAGACCGAAACGTTGACGCTACGACATTTTTTTGCATAACTAATAGGCATTTGATGCTGTTAAAAATCTATCTGTTTGTATGGATTAAGTTCAACACATGGCCAAATGTGTGGTTGGCTTTAATTTGTTTGTAAAAAATGTCATTGACTACTGCTAATGTGATTCTAAATAAGACAGTAGTTTTATGTTGCCGTACATGAAATATTAAGTGGATTATTTCACTCGTTTACTGAATGAAAATATTGAAAATATAAATTGATTTTTGTCAAAAAAAGTACTAAAGATGAACTTGGGTCATTTTTTGAAAGTTCACTTTGTGAGTTTCTTTCTTCTTTTTTGAGTTCGTGGAAATCAAGATCACTATTGTGACTGTCTAATTAATTAATCTTAACTGAATAAATCCTCAAGATTTCTATTGTTATTTGACTGAATCTACCCAATTCCTTGGAGAATAGTGGGTTGCCCTATTGTGATATCCCACCATTTAATTCAGCGCACGTGCCCTTTGTGGCACTTTTAATATGGATTGATGAGATACATTGTGAGAGCACTATGTTGCATTCCTTTTAAACCTTTTTTCACTTTTGTTTATATTTCAGGTTATTGACCCAAGAACGTGGTACATAGATTTCACTTAACCACGTTGTGTAGATAGCGTTCACTTTGATCCTGAGGAAGTGCCCAGATCCCCCTGACTTTTAAGGCACGAAACATGTCGATCACCCGAGAGTAGGGCACATAGAGCTAGACACATCGCCTCTAGTTCTTTGCCACTCTCTTCTTTTAATCAGGCAGTTTACCTTCATAATGAATATGTTACTAGGACTAACTGACCTGTTTTAAATTCACCACCATGCACATCTACACACACACGGCCCCTCACCCCCACTGCACCCACCAGCAGGAACAAAAGATCCCTGCTAAAGAGCCCTGGATTGGGTACCCGTCAGGTATTGCAGCTCGGACCTGATGAGGGGCAGGCTCATATGATGAAGCATGACACCTAGCTTGCTGGGTGTGTGAGAGCCCTAGTTCCGAAAAGGGGAATTCCCCCCCCCCTTTTTCGCTTTCTCTTTCTGTAAATGTGGGGTCACAGGTGACCTACGACACACTACATTATCTCACCCCTCCTTATCTTGAATCCCAGAGGAACCTCGTACCCTCCTTGCTCACAGCCTTGTTGGGGCATGAACGTTGGACCTCGTTAAACTTGCCCCAGTGTCCCTCTTTTTGGTATCACTACTGGAGGTACGCCAGGCCATGTTTTTTATAGCTTTGGGAAAAACTCCGGGGCCAGACGGGCTACCTGCCAAATTTTATTCGGCTTTCGCCTCTAAGTTGACACCTCGCCTGGTGACCCTCTATGCTGAGTCCCTAAGACTTGGACGACTTCCTGAATCAACATAAAATGCAATAGTGAACCCGCTGCCCAAGATGATAGTCTCGGGAGCCAGTGTAGTTGATTATAGATCTTTATTCATGCGTAACATGGACTTCAAGATTTTAAGCAAGGGCCTGGCGCTCAGGCTGCTACCTCATGTGCGTGCGCTGATCCATACTGACCAGAACGGGTTAATTCCATCCCGGAATACCTCATTTAACATGAGGAGACTCTACTACATGCTATATCATTCCGGGGCGAGAGCACTCACACAAGCGGTGATTTTATCAATAGACCTGGAGAAGGCCTTCGATACAGTGAGCTGGGATAATCTATTTTGGACCATGGTACGCAGGGGTCTTGGGGAGGGAGTATTAAGTGGGTCAGAACCCTGTACACCCGACTTACCGCGAGAATCAAAATGGACAAAACAGTGTCCACCCAGTACGGAATCTCCCGTGGCACCTGACAGGGATGCCCCCTGTCACCCTTACTGTGTGCTTTGGCAATGGAGCCGCTAGCTGCATTGTTTTGCCAGGGTGGGAACGGGATGGGTTTTTACCATAGATAGGCAAATTTACACTATCTCCCTGTATGCTGATAACCACCTGATCTATCTGAATGAGACTGTGGTCAGTTCTGACACAGCCATGGGACTCATGGGAAGATTTGCTCTCCTGTCAGGAGAGCGGGTCAACTAGACTAAAACCTACTCGTTCCCCATGTCGGGATCCCTATCGAGACCTCCAGCACTGCCAGATGTCCTCAACTGAGCCCAGACCACATTCAAATACCTGGGAATCCATATTTACCACACCCAGATGACTTAGGAGAGGGCAATCTCCACAGAGTGCTCAGATCCCTTAGATCTTGTGTATCATTTTGGAGCTCCCTGAGATTACCAGTCAAGGCACAAATCTTGCTGAAATGGTCATGCTACCCCGCCTATTATATTTCTTTGTTAATCTCCCATTTGTGATGCAGTGGGGACGGTTTGGTCAGTTGGACTCCCTAGTGAGGGACCTCGTTTGGGAAGATGGACAGAGAAGAGTCTCACCGAAAACATTGCAGTGCCCTATGGGGGAAGAGTGTCTGGGGGTACCGAATTTTTAATTTTACCAACTAGCCTCCCAGTTGCAATTGTTAGCGCAGTGGCTGAAGGGAGTAAACACGGAGGGGACATTCTTATCCAAATCTAGTGCATCCCCCACCCATTTATTGGCAAAGGTACTCAACCACACGGTGGCGACCCCCTTCTGGTCGCTGCTGCAGACCACAGCTTTGCAATGCTGGAAACGATGTATGTCAAAAATGTCAGAGACCCCCCGATATAGCCGGTACTACCACTGGTTGGCCTGCCCCACGGAGTCCCACGCTTGATATTAATGCCTGAACAACTGCTAACCTGGACAGAGGTAAGTCTAGAGACAGTAAGAGACTGCGACCAGGAGAATGTCCTAGTTCCCTTTGAGGATCGTGTAGATAATGATGGTCTCCCAGTAGGCACTTCATACAGTATGAAGCCCTGGTACACACCTTTGGAACTCTGTCGGGAGGAGCCAGCGACGCATACTTTAGTTCACACATTATTCACCCTGGGCACTGCCGGGCATCAGGTAAATTGGTTTTACATAGCATTGACAGTGGCAACTTAGATACCACTGCCAAAGATTAGAGGGCGTTGGGAACAAGCCTTAAACAGGAACCTCACTGATCGGGAGTGGGGCAAGGTATTGGTATCACCCAAGAAGATATCCTGCAACACCAGACTGAAATACACGTAGTTCGACTTACATGACCCCACATAGACTTCAGATTATACATGGGGGAGAGATGCATAATTGCTTTAGCTACGACCATCCGGATGCAGATTTCATACGCATGGTCTGGAACTGCACGGTACTGCGCCCGTTCCTGAATGAGGCAACTACGCGGATAGGGCCCATACTGGAGAGGGCATTAGATAGTTCCATCGAAGTGTGCTTGCTGGGATTATTCCCCCACCGCCCCAAAACGGAAAGTAGGGAACAAATTCATAGATATGTTCATGGCCCTGGCCAAGTGGTGGGTAGCACTGGCCTGGAAATCTAATTCGGGGCCACGGATAGACACCTGGCAATGTGATGTCACCTATTGGGCTGAGACAGGCGAGCGGTCTGAGGCATAGTCCCATAGCTGATCAATGGAAAGAATTGGTACGTGTCTGGGAGTTCCCAATACAGACATGCAGGGAGGATGTGGGAGCTGGGAAAGCAGAAACACCCAAAATAGAAACCACAGCTACATAGGCAGATAGAAAGTACAGCCCACCTATGATAGAACTACATAGGGCTCCAGCGCCATTATTTTTTATCTTTTTTTTTCTTTGAGTTTTATATATCGCTGGCTAGACCCAGAGGTATCAGAGCGCTTTACATGAGGAACATTGAGTTACATAATACAAATTACATCCGTTACAAGAGCATAGTAAAAACACAGACAAAAAACAATGTTATAGTAGTAAGGACACACAGCGGGGAGACAAGGAGAACCGTGCCCAATGACCGGCTGGGTAGGTGACGGCCGAGAGGGAAAACCAGGGCCGATCTCCTCTATAGCTGTCTAGCAGCTCCACCGGGCATCAGCCATGTTGCTCAGGTCTCCGAGGTCAGGGATAACAAGAATAATAGTTTTGCATAGCTACATTTAGTTACAGTTACATAGACAAACATATAAGGACATGTCCCCAATGGAGGATGGATAGAAATGGGGAGGGGAGTAGAAACAGGGGAATGGGAAGCAGATCTGTTCTGGCAGACCGGCAGTGGAAGACAAGTACCTCATGGGAGCCCAAAAAAGATTAGTGTAAGTGGGCCCACACCCAGGGGGGTCACAATAGTTACTAAATCCAGTGCCAAATTCAATCACCGCATTGGGTCATCTCGGTAATTTGGGGGACCTCAAGGCGGGGGTGAAAATAAGGGAGCCTCATTAGTGGCCATTGATGTCTTGAGGGAGAGAGCATCCCAGAGGGGGCCATCCAGGGGCAATGGACAGGCAGGCGATCAAAGGCGTGGACCGGTGGCAAGCAGTGATCCAGGAATCAGTCGAGGCCAACAAGATGGTGGACCCGGAGTAACAGTCACAACAACCTCGGCACAAAATGGCAGACCCTAGATCAACAGAACACAGAAAATGCAAGCCGAAGAACAGCTCCAAACTACCTCACCACCAAGCGCATTCCGTGTAGTCTGATATGTGCACCATCTTCACCACGTTCACGTGGCCCCGGCCTCCATTCAGGTTCCATTACCTACAATGGATCACTAATCTCCTCCCCGATGGTGTAGAAACACCCCTTTAGATTCTCCGTACGCTATCACTACGTGAGGCCCCTCTGCAGAGACAAGTTTACGGAGTTTACGATCTTCTTTTAGCTTTCCTTTTTTTCTTCTTCTACTCCTGTTACATGAATGTTAGAGCACAAAATGCACTAGACAGTCCATACGCTCTCAGGAAGACGCAAGTTACGACTTCCCCCACCATGACATACTCACACATAAGACACCAAACAGACAGCAAGATTGTATACGGCAGAGGGTCAATATCTGGAATAATATAAGCTACCATGATAAAGATAAAGAGTATGCAAAATTAACAGACAATGTAACTCCTGAACTGACAATGTCATGTCTACATATGTGTATGCAATAAAAATGACAATAAACAAATGTTTCAAAAAAATTGGATTCTCTGAAGTGTGCGTGCCCATCAAACAAAAAACAATTATGTTCTTCTGGCTATCTTGATCACTTTACCCGGGGGCCCTTTGGATGCTGGAGGTCCTGGGCAATCGCCTAATTTGCCCATGCCTTAAAAAAGCCCTTTGTCAAGCACCATAAAGCCAAGAAAGATCTGAACTGGTGCAATTTCTCACATAATGATATGGAAGAACATGAGTGCGCCTTAGAGTAAGGGGAAAAAGCTATGGGGATCAGGGGAGCATAGTGTGCTGTTCAAAAAAGGCTCAAAGATGATATGCAGCAAGGGACTACCTGGTATTCTGCAGGATGGAAGTGTAGGATAACATACATAGTGTGATGTCATGTCGAGAAGTGAGTACAGGCTGATGTGCACATGCTTGATGTCCATTGGTAGATGAGCACATGGTGATAACAGCGCCTTCTACAGAACAAAATAGCATGCATGGGTGTTTGTCTGTGAACATTGTTCCTGTGTGTCTGCATGCTTGTGTGCATGATTATCTGTATATTTGTTGATCAGCAGAAAGCATAATAACCTTCTCTCATTGACAGAAAAGACTGCACCCCCACATCCATTACATTTATTAGATCTTAACAGAGATGACATATTACCTCGAGGTGTTTGTGTAAAATCTAAATCCATAGACAGAGGGACTTCTTAATTTTAATCAACACCACCCTTTACCAGTATGGAATTCTTTCTAAACAACTGGTCCATCCTCTGAAACAATGTCTATTGAAGGTTTGTAAATACCACTTATTGCTACAGAAGTAATTGCTACCAGAAACAGTCTACATACAGCAACATGGGGACACATTGATTAGACAGTTGGCAAGTGTGCATAGGACCTGTATATGTTAGTCTGCCTGCATGGGTGGTATTTGTGACTATATATACTGCATGTTGGTCTGTGTGCACAGATACCTTTATGTTTGTGGTTCTGTCTAAACAGGTGTCTTTATGTCTGTGGGTATGGTTGTCCATATTTTTATGTGTGTAAGTGTCTATATCTGGAGTCTCTAGAGATAGTTGTATGGAGGTTCTGTGCAGGATAGGGATGTAAAATTAAAAGATGCCAGGCATGGCTCTTGCTCAACTGGTATAATATAGTGAACTGATGCCCAGATCCCAACCCACCAGCCTGAGTGGGATCCTGCTGCTACTGCTGTCAAAGATGCCTGCCTGCCTGTTTAATGGCAGCGCTGGTTGAAGTATACTATTTATGCGATATAAGCAGAGTGAGTGAGGGTTTCATAAAACCTGTGTATATATGCACTGTTCTTCCGTCATTGTCCTGTAGTTCTGGCTCTTTTATGAGCCTGTCTACAGACTGAAATGCAATGTGCACATGGCTTGCACCTTTATGAAGCAAAGTGCGCATATGCAGCCTAACTTAAACAAGTCAATTCTTACAGTGGCTTTTGAAACAGAAGATAAGTGACAGTATTTGCTTATATTTGTTTTGTTTTAGATGTGCTATAAAAAAAACACTGCTGTTACATGATGCCGTGGGACAGTCCAGATCACATATCAGGTGGCCCCCTGTGTGGGCTCTGGGCAATTGCCCATTTTGACCATGCTTTAAAACATCAATGACTCACCTACAATCACTGTCTTTGCTAGACAGATAGGAGAGCCCCAGGAGCAGTGTGTTCACGCTGCATGTCATCCTGCTGCCTGCATGCAGTGCCTTCACTGATGGTAGTGAGGCTCCAGGAGAGACAGTTCTGATGATTTTGTAAGTCATATTAGTATCATTCAGTTCACCCGTGTGTGCACAACAGCCTCAGCCCAGCCCTCCTTTCTTCTGTCTGTCTCCATTCCTCACTCTCTTACTGTCTCAAATGTCAAGGTTAATCATATTTTAAATAAATAACAGAAACTGAGAGGTCTAGTCAGTTGCGGGGCCAAAGCCATAATGGCCGGGACGGGACCGGCTCCCCCCTAGCTATGGCCCTGCCTGGGCCCCTCTGCTGTGGGCCCTGCTGACTCCAAAGCATCATTTTGGAGCCTGAGCCTTCCTGCCAAACTGATGCAGCTGCCTGCACTGAAGTCTTGAACACTGCTCACCAAGTGCACGACACAACAAAGTCGACTTTCAACGAAGCCCTGACTTTGCCACAGGACCTCTGAAGAAATGCTGCTGCATGAGTCTCGGACACCGCATCACCGACATCCGTGGTGAACCGCCCAGACTCCGACGCATTCCCGCCCAGACTCCTGACGCATCACGCTCACCCAAACAGTTCTACTACAACACCACAAAATTGATGCACCCTGCTCTTCACATTGACACATCACTGACGCTGCACCGTCTTTGGAAACCAAAGCCTCGCACCCTCAACTGATGCATCTCCTCCTATGGGCAACGCATCGTCCCTGAGCACCAGCATCTCAACCACCTTGCAGTGCCTCCAGGAACCGACACATCACCTGCACCCCCAATTCATCCTCTCCGTTGCGCACCGCTTCGCCCAAGAGCATCGACAAATCCAAGGTACTGTCAATGGTTCTGCCTGACTCCTGTCTCCAGCCCATGCTCCATCGCAGTCAAACAGAATTTTTTGATTTGCCTCAGTCAAACGTGACCAGATAGCCCCAGTTGGAGTTGTTGCCTTCTAAGTACTGCATTTTGTGTTAATGTTGAAAAATTCATATCTTGACTTGTGAATGTTGGATTTTTGTCGTTTTGGCCTTACTCAGATACATATTGGCTAGTTGTCTAAACTTGTGTGGAGTACTTTTCTGGTGTTTTTACTGTGTTAGTGTGTGTGTGTACACACAAATACTTTACTCATTGCCTCTTAAGTTAAGCCTTACTACTCTGTGCCAGGCTACCAGAGGGTGAGCACAGGTAAACGTTTAGTGTGTACTACACTTACCCTGACTGGGACAATGGTTTCTGCTTGGACAGGGTGCATATCTCTGCCAACCAGAAACCCAATTTCTAACAGTGAGGAAGAAGCATGTATTCAAGCTGTATTGAAGAACATATTTTAGTGTAAGAATATGGACAGGTGATCACCCTGATTCTTCAGAAGCAGCAGAAGAATGTCTTTTTAAAATACAGAGTCATGATACTGTAATTAATAGGGTTATAGGTTGAGGGAAAAGAAATGTTACTCAAACAACAGCCCCAATCCTTGTCAGCGTGAACCACAAAAGTCTCTGAATTAACCTGTGCGTAGCCATCTGGTAGCTTTACGCAAAAGTCTTTCAGGCTTAACTTGGTCACTGTGTAAAGTAATTTATGCAGCAAATAGTAATAAAGTGAAAACACATCACAAGAAAAATCCCAACCCAATTATGAAAAATAGGATACATTTTACTAAATAGAATAAAATCAAAACAAATTAAATCCTATCAGTACAACCAGATTCTTTTTAAGTTTTCAGTGAAAACTAGCACCTTAAAGACCAAAATGCAAACCACACGTATCTGGTTGCATGAGACCGGGACAAAGTCAAAAGTTCAGGTTGACCATGATGGAGCACACGCCAGATACAGTGGGTGGATTCGTCCTGGTCTCAGCTGACCTTCAGACCGAGATTTCATTTTGAAGAATTCAGCGGGACAAGACAGCAGGCTGCATCCAAAGAGGAGTCATCTTAGCCGGGAAACGCTGGATGAAGTCTCGGTGAAGTAATTGACAATGGCTGGAATAAACTCTGAGTAGAAGAAGACGGATTTCCAGGCTGAGGATTTTTTTGACATCGGTAAGGAGCTGGTCACCATCGAATCCGGTAAAGATTTCTTCCTTCGGACTTAGACAACTTTTTTGAAAGGCAAAAATCTCCAGGGGGACAGGGCTACAAGCTGTAGCAGAAGAGGGCTCCTTGATGCCAGACACTGTCACTGAGAGTTCCTGGTAAACAGGATTTGCTGCTCTGTAGAATAACGTAGCAGAATCTACTGCAAAGTCAGACCAACTGGCAATGGACCTTGGGCGGATTGACTGTCAGGTAGCTCCTTCTCTTCTGTAAGTTCTTTTGGTATTTTTGGTGAAGCTTTTTCAAAGTCCCACATTTTAGGGCTAGGCAGGAGCAGTACCTCTAATACCACTTGCAAGGGTGACGGACCTGAGAGGCACTATTTGGTGGGGAGGGCATTAAGACTCACTCCAGCAAAGATGAGGTGCAGAGGTCAAGGTCTCTGGAGCTTGTTATGCCTCTGTAGCTCACACAGAATGCCAGCCAACTATCCATTGGACTTATGTCTGGTGTTCCTGGGTTCAATGAGATGGTCCCGTTCTCCTTCAAGTATCAAGTCAGGCCTCTAGCAGCAGGGAAGTCCTCTGGGGAACAAGGCATGTCTCAAGCAGCAGGGAAGTCCACTGGTAGCAGCAGGGCACACATCTGGGAACCAAGGCAGGCCTCAAGCAGCATTGCGGTCCTCTAGGGGTCCAGGAAGTCCTTCTGAAGTCTTCCACAATTTCAGAAGGGTATTGAAGAGGTGTTCTGGGGTGAAAAATTTATATTTAGTGCCAGCCTTTGAAATGGGGGAATTTCCCATGCTACTCAAACATCTGGATCTGTAAAGTTTGTCCCTTAATCTACCAAGGATCCAAGAAGTCTGAGGTGAAAAAAGGCCAGTGCCAGGTCCCTTAGTGTTTGTGCTGGAGACAGCCCTTTAAACAGTAGGTGGGCAGGGAACAGCTCTGTCCCCAGCCATCCTGGCAGCCTGGCCAAGTCTGCCAACACCTAATCAGGGGGCGTCTCCTCCGCTTGAGCGGAGGAGTGTTGCCCCACAAACAAAAGCCGCTGGTCAGAGCTGAAAAATAAAATGGAAATAAAATGTATTTATTACCATTTTATTTTTCAGTAACCCACCAGCCCGAACTGAGCATTAGGATGGGGTGGGGCCATTGCTGCTGAGTAGCAGCTGGGAGCTTTTTTCTCTCCAGTTTAAAATGCACTTGTCTGTTTGGTCGGCCACCTTGTGATGGCCAGCCAGGCATGCACATTTTAAACCTCTCGAACCCAGAGAACCCATAGAGAAAGCAAAGGCCTCCAGTGCTCTTGTGAGCATTGATAGAGGCCGTTCCGTCCAATCCTAGCTCGGCTCTTATGCTGCATGAGAACAGTGCCAGGATTGGCTTGGGAGTTGGGAGCCTGCCTGTAGCCTGCCTCGAGGAGAGAAGGATAGAAGAGGACGTCGCTCTCGTTGAAAAGGTATGTCTGTTTTTTTTTTTTTTTTTTTATGTGCTCTCCCCCACCCCACCACCCTTGGAACATGCCAGCTGCTGCTGCACCTAATTCCCTTTTGTCTCACTGGGAGGAATACATAAAGCCCAACAGCTATGCTTGTCATAGTCATGTGACCCAGCACACTGGCAGCAGGCAGCAAATGCTTTACCCTTCTGCTCTGCTCTGACATTTACAGCCAGAGCTGTCGACTTTGGAACTGGGTAGCCAGGTTTAAGTCTCAACAGCGGCTCAACACTCGACACTCGACGCAGTCTTCTCTTCCAGCACAGACATCGACTTCAGCCACGCCACTGAGCTTCAATGGACGGACCACAGCTGCGTCCACTTCACCTTCAAGAGAACGACGACTCACCACCACCACCAGCAACAGGCCGCCCGCAGAAGCTGGAACAAGATCTCAGCAGACCAGCTCGCCACCTCCCTGAGCCAGCACCCTCCTGCCAGCTCAGCGAACCCCAGCCAAGCCGCCGACAACCTCACGAAGTGGATCAGCAACTGCGCGGACGAACTCGCCCCACTGAGGACCCCGCCTAGCAGACCCGGCAGCAAGAAGGCCCCATGGTTCACCGACGAACTCAAGAGTTCCAAGAAGAACTGCCGAGCCCTCGAGAAAGTCTGGAGAAGGGAACCGACACCGGACAACAGGACCTCCTTCAAACTCGGACCCGGAAACACCACCAGCTGATCCACGCCGCCAAGAAAACAGCATTCAAGGACCGGCTGGACAACAACGCACACAACTGCAAGGAACTCTTCAACATCGTGAAAGAGCTTTCCAACCCCAGCGCAGGAAACAACGACATCACCCCATCGCAAGACCTCTGCAACTCCCTCGCTTCATACTTCCACAACAAGATCGCGGACATACACAGCAGCTTCAACAACCAACCAACGCACACCATGACCGAACAACCGCCCCCCACCACCACCCTCCACGCCTGGACCCCGATCAGCACCGAAGACACCATCCGCACGATGAACTCCATCCACTCCGGATCACCGACCGACCCCTGCCCTCACCACGTCTTCAACAAGGCCGACGCTGTCATCGCACCCCACCTGCGAAACATCATCAACACATCCTTCGACACCGCCACCTTCCCTGAGAGCTGGAAGCACGCCGAACTCAGCGCTCTACTCAAGAAACCCACAGCGGACCCCACCGAACTCAAGAACTACCGCCCCATCTCGCTCCTCCCGTTTCCAGCCAAAGTCATCGAGAAGACCGTCAACAAGCAGATGGCCGCCTTCCTCGAGACGAACAGATCCCTCGACCCCTCACAGTCCGGCTTCCGAGCCAACCACAGCACCGAGACCGCCCTCATCGCCGCCACCGATGACATCCGAGCCCTGATGGACAAGGGAGAAACAGCGGCCCTCATCCTCCTAGACCTCTCCGCGGCATTCGACACGGTCTGCCACCACACCCTAGTACGGCGCCTCAGCAACATCGGCATCCAGGACAAGGCGCTGGAATGGATCATCTCCTTCCTCGACGGAAGAACACAGAGAGTCCGCCTTCCACCCTACAAGTCAGAGGCCTCCGAAGTCATATGCGGCGTCCCCCAAGGATCATCTCTGAGCCCCACTCTCTTCAACGTCTACATGAGCCCCCTCGCGGCCATCGTACGCAAACACAACCTCAGCATAATCTCCTACGCCGACGACACCCAGCTGATCCTCTCTCTGACCAACGACCCCGCCGCCGCCAGAGCCAACCTGCACGAAGGGATGAAAGAGGTAGCCGAGTGGATGACAACCAGCCGCCTGAAACTAAACTCGGACAAGACGGAGGTCCTCATCCTGGGCTCCTCACCCTCCGCCTGGGACGACTCCTGGTGGCCTCCCGCCCTGGGCACCGCACCCAAACCGACAGACCATGCACGAAACCTGGGCTTCATCCTGGACTCCTCCCTCTCCATGACCAGGCAAGTCAACAACGTCTCCTCGGCGTGCTTCAACATCCTACGCATGCTACGGAAGATCTTCTGGTGGATCCCCACCGAGACCAGGAAGACCGTCACCCAGGCCCTCGTCACCAGCCGACTGGACTACGGCAACGCCCTCTACGCCGGTACCACCGCCAAGCTCCAGAAGAGACTCCAGCGGATCCAGAACGCCTCAGCCAGACTCATCCTCGACATCCCACGAACCAGCCACATCTCCGGACATCTGAGAGACCTTCACTGGCTCCCCGTCAACAAAAGAATCACCTTCCGCCTCCTCACCCACGCACACAAGGCCCTACACGACCAAGGCCCGAGCTACCTCAACAGCCGAGTCAACTTCTACGCTCCCAAACGCCACCTCCGATCAGCCAACCACGCCCTCGCCACCGTCCCCCACATCCGAAGAGCGACTACAGGAGGAAGGTCCTTCTCCTACCTGGCCGCCAAGACCTGGAACTCCCTCCCGACCGACCTGCGCCTGACCCAAGACCACCTCTCCTTCAGGAAGAAGCTGAAGACCTGGCTGTTCGAGCAGTAGCGGCACCCCCCCCCCCCCCCCCCCCAGCGCCTTGAGACCCTACGGGTATGGAGCGCGCTTTACAAGTATCATTGATTGAACATTCTTTGATTCTGGGCAAATCACTTAACCTCCTGTTAAAATGAAGATTGTCTCCTCCCCATGACAAAAAAGTGTGACCTTGTTTAATGTAAATATTGCTGATATAAAGCACTCCAAAGTCTTAGGGTTGAGTTTGCAGAAAAATGCACAAAGAGGTTAAAACAAAACATTAACATAATGAGGAGACAAAATCATACCCATTTAGTGACTGATTTTTACAAAGTGAAACCAAAAAGCCTTGATAAATCGCAGCTTACTTGCTTAAATTTTGTGATCTTAGGCATATATTTTATTTCACAAGCACTTTCATATACATGATTTCAAAATACCAGCTGCACAAAAACCTACTGTATTTGATTTAATAGACTTTAATGCTGCTTGATAATGATCTGGGACACAGTCAGGGTTCACAAAACAACTCTCTGGCCTCTTGTTTTACTAATGGAGCTGCCACCTGTATAGGGGTGAGGCGGAAATGGTTCTAAATCATGTTTAACAAACTATCACTTTTAATCAATACTTCTCAGTGCAGCGCTATCATGTGCCCTAGTAATGTCAAAGCTTCCAAATATGAATACAGACATTTTCAAGGTCCAGCTCGTGCACGGGCTCTAAGAGCCAAGGTTTTTCCTTGGGTCCGATGTTCGTGTTAATTTGTTGTAACCTCTGGGTTGAATAGGGAGTCAGAGAGGTGTCATATGAGATATCACCACCAGGCACATTTCTACATGTAAATAAGGAAGGCTTTTTCTGCTTCTGTCCATGTAGTATCTCTCAATCAGTCTGGTATTTGTAAAGCACAAACTAATCACCCCTGAGGGTCTCAAGATGCTGGGAGCCATCGTGGAGATTAAGGGCCTCATGTAGGTAGCATACCAGTTACCACTTCTTAAATACCGAACGTTACCGAATCGGTATTTAAGAAGTGGTAACTCGTATGTAGGTAATGAGTCGGTAATTTTTACCGATTCGTTACAATTCGGTAATTACCGAATCGGTATTTACCGATTCGGTAATGAGGCATACCTTCCCATTGATGGGAAGGTATGCCTCATTACCGAATTGGTAAATACCGATTCGGTAATGGGGGGAACACTTGCAAGGGTGGCAGGGTGTCACATTGACACCCTGTTGCACCCCTGATTCGGCCATGTGTGCACATGTGGCACACATACATGCCCTAAGGGCATGTATGTCTGCCACATTGCACACTTCTAAGCGCTATCACATGCGTTTACACAACCATACAATATTTACCACCAACTATTAGTTGGTGGTAAATACCGACTCAAAACATCACCCACACACTCCCCCTACATCTCATTTTTGTATTCGGAATTTACCGAATCGGTAAAATTACCGATTCGGTAATTTTACCGATTCGGTAAATTACCGAATACAAAAATGATCCCCCTACATACCAAAAGCCAAAATACCGGTCGGTAACGGTATAATTACCGAAAATCGGCCGTTACCGACCGGTATTTGGCGACCTACATGAGGCCCTAAGTGAGCTATTGCCCAGAGTCACATAATGCTGAGCTGAGCAGCTGACCGGGTATCGAACCGTGAGCCCCAGGCTCCAGAGTCAGCAGTCCTGGCTGATGCGACACACCTCCACCTCTTTAATGCTTTGGATATGTTTTTTTCTTAAAAAGCCAAAATTGTGGTTTTCCCTATATTCCTCTCATGCATTCTCTCTCGTTCTTTTTCAATCCTGAAATTATTCCTTGTTTCCTCTCTAGTTTTTGCATTATTTCCTTGCTTTTTCAATTACTGTGATGCCTTCTTCTCCCTTTTAATTCTGTTTAACTCGTTTTCATTTTGTTCCATTTCCTAAAACTGATCTTTTCATTTCTTTTAGCATTCGAGATCTTGTTTTATTTTTCTCCTTTGTTTTACACTTAGTTAATATCATGAGGCTGTCAAATAGTCAGAGACCATGTCAGAATAAACAAACGAAACAGTAAAGTTCTTTATTGAGACCCTTTCTGAGTGTCCCAGTAAGCGCTAATCAAAGCGAAGTGTGTATTCCTAGCAGCTGCTCGGCTCAGTGTGCTTCTGCTTCTGCCTGCTAAAGCCGAGACTCCCCTCTCCTCAAGTGGACAGGGCCGCTGTGGACCCCACCTGGGCTGTCCAATAGGCAAGACCTCCGGATGCCAGGGGATACACGATCCCGTGGGAATACCGAACCTTACACAACACTGGTAAGCTCTAATATGAGAAACATAGGCGATACAAAATATTATAGCCCATATGAGGCATTATATGTGTTATCCTCCAAAGAAACCAGATGTGAAAGCTTGTGGAATGTAAAGAATGACTGTAATCTGCTATAAAACGGCAAATTTAATTGGTCAGTGGCTAAAAGGTAACCCTTGAAAAGTAGGGGATACCAGATATTACAACAATGCAAGAGTCGTAATATGTGGTATCCCCACAGTAAAAGATGTTAGAAAACACAGGAAAGGATGCTATTTAACTGGAATATACTGTGTTCACTCAGCCAAGAGAAGGCCATGCCCAACGTAATACCGGTGAGCTCTAACCTGAGAAACATAGGCATACCAAATATAATAGCCCTTTAAGGCATTATAATTGGTAGCCCCCAAAAGGAACCGGATGTGAAAGTTTGTGGAATGACGACAAAAATGTGAAAAGATGCTGTAATCTGCTATTAACAAAAAGGCACCTTGAGTTGGTCAGTGGCTAATAGGTAACCCTTAAAGTAGGGGATACCAAATATTACAGCAATTCACAAGCCTTAATATGTGGTATACCCACAGTAACAGATTATGGAAAAAAACAGGGATGAATGCTGTTTGGCAGGAAAATACTTCATCCACCCATCCAACAGAATGTAATGTCAAATTGAATCCTGGTATGATCTAACCCAAGAAACATAGGGGACACCAAATATTATAGCCCATATGAGTCATTATATTTGGTATCCCCCAAAAGAACCAGATGTGAAAGGTTCTGGAATGAAATCAAAATTGTAAAAAGGGACTTTAGTCTGATATTAAATAAAAAGCGACTTGAATAGGTCATAGCTAAAAGGTAACCCTTGAAAAGTCAATCAGGAGCTTGTAGAGCGCTGCTACTCATCCTTGAGGGTCTCAAGGCACTGGAGGGGGCTGCTGGTCCCTCTGGGTGGAGCTTCATTTGAAGAGCCAGGTCTTGAGTTCCTTCTTGAATTGGGTCAGCGACGCAGACTGCCTGAGATAGAGGGGCAGGCTATTCCAGGTCTTGGCGGCGAGGTAGAAGAAATAGCTTCCTCCCGTTCTAGTCTTGTGGATCCTGGGGACGGAGGCTAGGGTGATTTGGGCTGAACTGAGTTGTCTGGCGGGTAGGTGGAATGCAAGGTGGTGGCTCAGATAAGCTGGTCCTTTGTCATGGAGAGCTTTGTAGGAACTATATAGGGAGATATTACAGCAATGCCTGAGCCATAATATTTGGTATCCCCATAGTAAATGATGTTGGAAAGCAAATGGAAACATGCTATTTGACAATGCCTTTTATTTATCTGTTTTGCTAATTAACACATAAATAAAAGGCATTGTCATTCACAATGCCCATAGCTCAAACTCTTGTAAGTGCTAGACCTATTCAAAGAAGAGGCCGCCATTATCCCGGGCTGCTCGGAAAGTGAAAGAATGCACGGCACACTGAATTTTGCAGGAAAGCATGCAAGATCTATTGCATGCACCCACACTCTGCATGTCTGCTCATCTCTTCTGCTGTCAAAGACCCCCCTACGCAGAAAGTTTGGAGGAGCATGTCTACTTATCTGACCAGCTTATTTGGGTGAACTCTGTCAGCAGTTCATGAGAAGTGACTGTCCGATGTTTAGCTGAGACCCAGCCTATCTGGTGATGAGAGTAAGTGAGTGTGTTTCTCTGGAGAGATTGAAGCGCATTAAAAATGACTGTTGTTTATTTTTGCTTTGTTATACCATTGCCAATAGTGCTATGCAAATAAAATAACTCTACTACAAATAAAACACCAAAAGTAAAAAACATTGTTTTTTCAACGCCAACAGCTCTAAGTTTAACAAATGCGAGACCTATTGCATTGCAAATGCTTGTTGCTTATGTCACCCTGTGGGAAGGGTATGTCAAGATGTGGGTCCAGTGCTCACTGTGCCACTGGATTCAAGCTGGCCTGGCTGATGAGAGGTGATACCCTGAAACTGGTCTCTCTAACAAAGAAGGGGGACTAAAGGGCTTGATGACGGGTCCAGCATATGTGCCCAAACAATACTTAACATGAAAGGTATGCTGTTCCCCAAGGCGGACAACGTGGTAGGGGGATTTAAGGAGGGAAGTCCTCCTTGTTGGAACTAGGGTCCTCACACACCCAGCAAGCTAGGTGTCATGCTTCATCTTATGGACTTGCTCCTCGTCGGGTTGGAGCTGCAATACCCGACGGGCACCCTTAAAGGGGCTCTTTAGCGGAGATATTTTGTTCCTGCCGTATGGTGCGTGGGTGTGAGCGCGTTTTGCGGCTCTACGCGTGGGAGGTATACCGGCACACGTTCAACGTGGACAGGACACCACGACTTTGGTGTCTGGAGCCCAAAAATTCCGAATGGAGTGAGTTTTATCCCTTAGCTAGGTCACCACTAGGATTGGCGGGACAACACGCTCGCATCCAAGAAGTGTGGTAGGTAGGAACCTCATTGCCCACCACCACCACGTGTAGATAGTATTAAAACACTAGGTCCTGATGAAATGCAATGGATCAGTATTGACCACTACGCATGAAACATGTCGACCATACTATATGAGATGAGCTGAGCTCCACTGGACCATAGAGCCAGAGAGCGGCCACTCAGTTTGCTTTTAAGAAGGTGGATTATCAGCCTAATAAAGAGTTTATGTGGAGTATCCAATGTAATGTAATGTAATGTAATTAGTGTTTGTATAGCGCGGGTTACACTCCAGGGAGCATCTTAGCGCTTCAGAGTGTAAGAGAACATGGTGGCTTATTGTTCTTGTGGTAAATCCTTGGTTAAAATGCTAATTCATGTTTTTGCATTTTGTGTCGGATAGGGTGTAAATCCAGGTCTTAAGGGTTTTTCTAAAAATTGTTTCTGTAGAGATTTGTCGGAAAGGAGGTGGCAGTGAGTTCCATGCTCTGGACCCCAAGACAGCCAGGGCTTTACCTCCTCTGGTTTTGAGTCTAAACTCGGGAATAGTCAGGAGATTGTCACCTTGGGACCTCAGACACCTGGAGGGAATGTAGTGTTGAAACATGCTTTCGATGTATTTGGGTCCTGTTTTGTTAACTGCCCTGAAAGTGATTAGCAAGATTTTAAAGAGCACCCTTTTGTGTATAGGCAACCAGTGCAGGGTGTTCATGGCAATTGTGGCTGAGGTTCTTCTTTTCCATCCTAGCACTAGTCTGGCCGCTGCATGCTGCACCATTTGTAGTTTATGACAGACTGTCCTGTTAGTTCCTGCGTATGTGCTGTTGCAGTAATCTATGCGAGAGGTAATGAGGGCTACTGCCACCGTCTTCCTTGCGGCGAAAGGGATTAGATCAAAAAATTTCCTGAGCCCTTTTATTATGCCGAAGCAGGTCCCTGCCACGGCTACTGCTTGTTGTTGAAAGCTCAGGGATGGATCAAATTTTATCCCTAGGTTTCGGACTGCGTTGGCTGTAACGGGGGAACGGTTGCGTCTTCTGGCCACCATAGTGCTGGGTTGAAAGTGTTTCCCTTACCAAACGGTAGGATCTCGGTCTTCCCAGTGTTGCATTTAAGGGGATTCGTCCTCATCCAATGGAAAGTGGCTTTTAGGCAGTTTTTAAGTCTTGTTTCTGCTTCGCTGGTTTCATCCTCCATCACTAGGATAAGTTGTGTGTCATCCGCGTATGAGATGGTGGCTATGCCGAAGGATGATATGAGGGAAATCAGGGGGGCCATGTACACATTAAAAAGTGTCGGGCTCAGGCAGGAGCCCTGCGGTACACCTGAATTTATTGGGATCTCTTCTGATCTGAACTGGCCCAGGGTGACCACTTGTCGTCTATTTGTTAGGAAGCTTTTTAGCCAGCTCATTACCTTTCCAGTTATCCCTGCCGCGGCTAGTCGGTCTATCAGGATGGAATGTGACACCGTATCGAACGCCGCGGACAGGTCTAAGAGCATAAGGACTGCTCTTTTGCCCTGGTCTAGCGCTGCTCTGAGTGTTTCCGATGAAAATATTAGAGCTGATTCTGTTGAGTGATTTACTCTGAAGCCAGCCTGGTTGGGGTGCCAGATGTTATTGGCCTCTAAGAAGGTGGTGAGCTGTTGGTTTACTACCTTTTCTGCGAGTTTACAGAAAGTGGGGAGCAGGGAGATGGGTCGTAGATTAGTGAGGGTGGTGGGGTCTGGTGAAGGTTTTTTTTGTAGGGGTCTTACTGCTGCCAGTTTCCATTCCTCTGGGACTACTCCCAAGGAAAGTGAGGAGTTGATAATGTTGTTAATGCTGGGGTTTACAATCTCCACCATAGTGTGGAGGACGAAATTTTTCTCTGTGATTCTTCTAAGCTGACTTCCTGAAAGGCGGCTAGCTGGCTAGTCGAGCTATTCCTGTTTGGTTGGGACTCCTCTGAGGGGAGGGGGTGTGGGAAATCTTTAGTGAGTGTCTGTATTTTCTCATGGAAGTATTCCGCTATTTTGTTGCACAGGGTTTGGGAGGGGGGAATGTCTCTCTGCATGGTTTTGGGATTGATGTATAAGTTGACGATGTTAAAGATGTCTTTTTGTTTGTTGTTGCTGTTGGTTATGGCATTGGTGAAAAAGTCCTTTTTAGCAGTTTTTATCATCCCGTGATAGTGACGGCGGGCCACTTTGTAGCTGAGCTGGTCAGTTGTATCGTAGTTTCGGCGCCAATTCCGCTCTAATGCTCTAACCTTCCTTTGTTCCTCCTTTAGGCTTTGGGAGGACCAAGGGGCAGAGGATCTGGGTTTCTTTTTATATTTTGGTTTAAGTGTTGCTTTGTCATTATCCATAGATAGGGCGCCCATCCATTCCCTGAAAGACTGGCTATCTTTCTCAGGATCCATTACTGATAGTGGTCTGGTTTCTAGTGCCTTAGTTAGGAAACCCGGTAGTCCTGTCAGTTTCTTCCAGTTGGGCCCTCCATTGGGATCACATGGCTTATTCCCGGGTGTGTGTGCCATTATCCCTTGGAGTTCAAAAGGGATGTAGCTGTGGTTAGACCAGATTAATTCTTGGGGTGGTTTTACATGAAGTGTGTCCAAGTTTGAACAGATGCAATCAAGGATGTGACCTGCCTTGTGTGTGGGCCTGGTGGTAAGTATGTTAAGGCCTAGGATCTTCATTGTGTCCGTAAAGCCCAGGGTGGCGTGATCTGTGAGGGAGTCTAAATGTATATTTGTATCTCCTAAGATCGTGTAGTTGGCTGATTTTAGTGCTAGGTCCCCTACTGCTTCTCCTAGGCTATTTGTGAAGTCAGTGGGTGTTCCCGGAGGTCGATATAATAGTGCTCCCGAGAAGGTGAAGGAGTCATGTACCTTAAGGGCGAAGCCTATACTTTCCGCACCTTTGATACCTGGGATAGGGAATGTCAGGCAGCTCAGTGAGTCCCTATAGTAAATAGCCATTCCTCCGCCTCTCTGGAGGGGTCTGTCTTGTCTGGCAATGAGGTACCCCTGAAGGAGAGCGGTCGTTACATCTGGATTGCTGTTTTGGGTTTACCAGGTTTCTGTCATGAAAAGACAGTCCAGCTCTCTTTCCAAGATTAGGTCGAAGATATGTTGGGTGTGCTTGCCCATGGACCTGACATTGGCAAGCCCGCAGTGTAGGTTTGTCGTTTTGTTATGGTTTAGGGGCCTACTTGGGTGAGTGTGGCCGAAACTTTTTTTCCATATATTGCAGCCCAAGGATCCTCCCCAGTTTTCCCTGTTAAGGGGTGGAGTGCAAGTAGGTGATTTGGGGCCTTATGTAGGTGGGCTTGCATTTACCACTTCATAAATACCGAATCATACCGATTCGGTATTTATGAAGTGGTAAATGCTATGTAGGTAATGAGTCGGTAATTATTACCGATTCGTTAAAATTCGGTAATTACCGAATCGGTATTTACCGATTCGGTAATGAGGCATACCTTCCCATTGATGGGAAGGTATGCCTCATTACCGAATCGGTAAATACCGATTCGGTAATGGGGGGAACACATGCAAGGGTGGCAGGATGTCACAATGACACCCTGTTGCACCCCTGAAACAGCCATGTGTGCACATGTGGCACACATACATGCCCTAAGGGCATGTATGTCTGCCACATTGCACACTTGTAGACGCTTTGAAATGCATTTCCACATCCATTCTTCATTTACCACCAACTATTAGTTGGTGGTAAATACCGACTACAAACATCACCCACACACTCCCCCTACATCTCATTTCTGTATTCGGAATTTACCGAATCGGTAAAATTACTGATTCGGTAATTTTACCGATTCGGTAAATTCCGAATACAGAAATTGTCCCCCTACATACCAAAAGCCTAAATACCGGTCGGTAACGGTATAATTACCGAAAATCGGCCGTTACCGACCGGTATTTGGCTACCTACATGAGGCCCTTGGTGTTAAGGCCTAGCAGAGTTTCCCTAGAGTACTGTATGAGTCGGCCGGGGGGTATGGCCTTTGGCCCGGTCGAGGCGCGGACGGGCGCAGACGGGCTTACCTTTGGCGTGCCTTCGGCGGTCCGCCGGCGCCGCCGCTGCGCCCGTCCGCTGCGCTCCCTGGGAGAGGACGTCATTTTATCCTGGCGATGACGTGAGGGCGGGGAGGGGCCAAGCACTCGTCAGCTCGCCCAGTTGGAAGTGGCGGGAGCCCAAGCAGCGCCTACTCGGCTGCTATGGGGGTAGAGAGGGGCACAGGTGAAATAGACTCTGGCTCTGGGCGAGTCTTTTTAGGGAGGGGCCGCGCTCCGCTACACACAGCGGTAATTTGCAAATTTAAAAGGTGAAGATCAGGTAAGTGCACAGATTCAGATGTCCAAGCTTACCGAAGTGCAGGTTTAAAGTAGCAGTGGTGAAATTTCTCTTTTCAGTGAAACAGTTTTTAGCAATATCGCAATTTAATAGTGGTAGCAGTTTTTACCAAAAGGAACAAGGTTAAAACATTCTGTCCCGTCTTTCCGCCTCAGGACACTTTCAATACACAACTACACTCACTCGTATTCAACCTTTTTTAACGTCACTTACCCGCACCACATCTACGCTGTTCTTTAGGGCCCTCACACCCACGCACCATACGGCAGGAACAAAAAATCCCCCTACCACGTTGGCCGCCTTGGGGAACAGCATACCTTTCATGTTAAGTACCCTGAAACTGGTCCCAGCTTGCTTGTTTCCAGTCCAGGGAGGACCTTGCCTGACAGTTCAGTCTGGACTGTTCCCATGAGGAGCAGGCTGAAGACTGATTTACATATGGCTGGGTCCAAACTGGGGTGGCAAGGTGAGCAAAACAACAATGGATTAAACTCATATCTATGTGACTGGGGTTGAATGTTTGTATTGTTCAACAGTCAGTCCATCATCTCTTCTTTTTTGCTTTTGACCGTGAGGCTTTCATTCCTCCTAAATGGGTAAGCTTCAACCCATCGTGAAAAGATCTACAAAACAACCAAGACATACCTCAACCCATTGCAAGCAGGCATATCAATGAAATCAGACTGCATCCTGTTGAAGTGACCACCTGATCTCTTTATGTGGCTCAATTCACTGCTGTTCTTTTCCCTATATTGTTCTATTGACACACAACACATTGGTGGCACAATGCTTCAGCCATCAATCGAAACCTTGAACTAACCCAAGTCTGCCTGAACAGCCTGACCATGGCATCTCTGTCTTCATAACTATGACCCCAAACATGCCTAGC
Source organism: Triturus cristatus (assembly GCF_964204655.1). NCBI lineage: Eukaryota > Metazoa > Chordata > Amphibia > Caudata > Salamandridae > Triturus > Triturus cristatus. The sequence goes on along the minus strand of NC_140582.1, from coordinate 1,098,408,887 downwards.
CTTTGGGGCAAAAGACTATTTGGCAAAACAGGTCTCTCATCTCTCGAAACCCAAATCTCATCCTCAAATCTCTTAACACAATCTGCATTAACCCAGCTCTGCTGTTCTGCCTCTGATTCTTCTTCCTGCAGCCTCTTCACTTCCTCCCATGTAGCAGCTGTGATTAACATAAGGTTGTAATTGATGAAGTCTGTCCTATCATTGGTATATTCCCCATTGAAGGTACAGGCATTGTGAGCACAGTACGTTGCGACCTCATCAGCATATCTGTTTCCAACAGTTACATAGGCATCCTCCTTACAATGTGCAGCACATTCCATGACCACAACTTAAGCAGGTAGTTGTAGTGCATCAAGAAGCTTCCTTACTAGCTCTCTGTTTCAGATGAGTGACCCTGATGAGCTCATAAACCCCCTCTGGGACCACAAATGTCTGCAATCATGAACAACACCAAAGCCATACGGACTATCAGTACAAATGTTCACTCTCTGCTGGTCAGAGACACAGCATGCTCTAGTAAGAGCAATCAATTCAGCCACTTGTGCAAAAAACACTTGTTTGAGACAGGAACCTTGAACTACTTCTGAAACTGTACAAACTGCATAGATAGCTCCAAACTTCCTTCATGGTCTCGCAAACACAAGCCACTCACAAATAAGGCATAATCAGATTCAGGCAGTGGCTCGTCTTGTATATCTGGTCTTGGTTTGGTGCACAGTTCAGTAACATCGAGACAGCCATTCTCCACTTACTCTCGTCATTGTCATTCTCAAGAAGGGGCAACAGGGTGGCAGGGTTCAAGTCAGCAGACCTTTTCAAGGTAACATTCTCAGCCGCAAATATGAGCTGCTCATACCAGGTTAAAAGTAGGGGTGGGCGGAATTTGCGTAGTCGCACTACGCAAATCTCCGTGAAACAATAAAAAATCTCCGTGAGCACACAAAAGTTCAGCGAACACGCGGAATTGCTAGTTCTGCCAGTTCGCAATGCTTTTTTCCTGTTCGCGAACGCTGTTTGCATGCTTGGGGAGAAATATCTCGCGAACACGCATTTTGAAAGCGCGAACAAGCAAAAAGTTCCATGAAGAAGCGGATCGTGGAATTTTTTGCAAATCCACGATCTCCGCGGAACGCAAAATTACCCAAATTTCGCAAATTCTTCGAGCAGAACGGAATTTACCGCCAAGACCTAGTCAACAGGCTGTTTGTCAAGTGTTGAGTTCTAGTACGCATCTCTACGGAGTAGGGCACATACACAGTTAAAGAATGACCCATAGCAATGCCTTCACATCTCTCTATGCTGACCCCAACAGAAGCCACAGATTTAACCCCTTCGCTGCTAGGGCTTCTCCCCCCCTGCCCCCCCCCGTGCTAAGCCCTTTTTTGGCTATTTGGGGTAGTTCGCGCTTAGGCCCCTGTAACTTTTTGACCACATAAGGTATCCACGCCAAATGAGCGTCCTTTTTTTCCAACATCATGAGGATTCTAAAGGTACCCAGAGTTTGTGGATTCCCCTGGAAATTAGCCCCTGGAAATTAGCCAAAATACAGCGAAATGTTTTATTTTGGGAAAAATGGGAAAAAAAGGGCTACAGATGAAAGCGTCTGTTTTTTTCCCTGCAAATGGTATCAAAAAGGGGTTGTGGTGCTGAAATCACCATGTTCCCAGCTTTCAGGGAGAAGCAGACTTTTGTCATAAAACCAAAATATTTTACACAGTTTTGGCCTTTTTCTGGGACAAAGCCTATTTTTGCTATATTTTGTGCTTTCAACCTTCTTCCAGTTAATGGTAGAAATGGGTATGAAAGCAATAATGGATCCTGGAAAGCTATACATTTTTGAGAAGTAGACAAAATTCTGAATTCAGCAAAGGGTCATTTGTGTAGCTCCTTTAAGGTTTCTTTATAGAAACTAACAGTTGAATATAGGAAAAATTGAAAATTAGTTGAAAAAAACAGCCATTTGTGCCAACGTTTTCACCTGTAACTTCTGTAACTGTTTAAAAGCAATATACCGTTACATCCGCTGGACCTTTCTGGTTGTGGGGATATATAGGACTTGTAGGTTCACCAAGACCCCGATGAACTCTGAGCCAATAACTGAGCAGCGTCTTGCAATGGTTTTTTATTGTGTACCGGGTATAGAGCAATTCATTTTGGAAAATATATACATGCAAAAATCGGTATGAAAGACACCTAGGTATTTCTGAAATAGGAGCAAAATATAGAGTTTAGAAACAGTAGATATTTGCACATTTCCGAATTTGTGAGTACCCATACTAGCATGAGAATGATAGGTCATTTTTCAAAATAACTTCTTTTTTAAACATTGTCTTTCATTTGGAAGGCAGAAATGCATCGAAAGTCAAAAGGTAATAACAGTTGCTCTACAATTCTGTTTTAACCTAAGTCTCCCGATAACAATGGTACCCCACTTGTGTGGGTAGGTCTAGTGCCCATGACAGAAAATGGCTCAAAACTCAACGTGGACACACTTTTATTTCTATGGTGAAAACTGACCCTTTTTTTGCAAAGTGTCTAGCTGTAGATTTTGAACCCTAGCTCTGCCGGCACCTAGGGAAACCTAGCAAACCTATACATTTTTAAAAGCTAGACACCCTGGGGAATACAGGATGGGGTGACTTGACTGGCTCTCACCAGGTTCTGTTACCCAGAATCCCTTGCAAACTTAAAAATGTGTCCAAATAACATATTTTCCTCAAATTTCTGTGGCGGAAAATTCTGGAATCTGTGTGGATCCACAAATTTCCACCCACCCCGCGTTCCCCAAAGTCTTCTGAGAAAAATGGTACCTCCCTTGTTGTGGGTAGGCCTAGTGCCCACGGCAGGAAACGGCCCAAAACGCAACGTGGACACACCACATTTTCACTGTGAAACTGACCCTTTTTTGTAAAGTGCCTAGCTGTAGATTTTGAACCCTAGCTCTGCCGGCACCTAGGGAAACCTAGCAAACCTATACATTTTTTAAATCTAGACACCCAGGGGAATCCAGGATGGGGTGACTTGACTGGCTCTCACCAGGTTCTGTCACCCAGAATCCCTTGCAAATCTAAATATTTGTAAAATAAAACACATTTTCCTCCCATTACTGTGGTGGAAAGTTGTGGAATCGGCGTGGATCCACAAAATTCCACCCAACCCGCGTTGCCCTAAGTCTTCTGAGAAAAATGGTACCTCACTTGTGTGGGTAGGCCTAGTGCCCACAACAGGAAACGGCCCAAAACGCGACATAGACACACCACATTTTCACTGTGAAAATTGAACTGTTTTTTGCAAAGTGCCTAACTGTAGATTTTTAACCCTATCTCTGCCGGCACCTAGGGAAACGTAGCAAACCTATACAATTTTGAAAACTAGACACCCAGGGGAATCCAGGATGAGGTGACTTGACTGGCTCTCGCCAGTTTCTGTTACCCAGAATCCCTTGCAAACCTAAAAATGTGTCCAAAAAAACACATTTTCCTCACATTTCTGTGGTGGAAAGTTCTGGAATCTGCGTGGATCTACAAAATTCCACCTACCCCGTGTTCCCCGAAGTCTTCCGAGCAAACATGGTACCTCACTTGCATGGATAGGCCTAGTGCCCGCGACAGGAAACGGCCCAAAACACAACGTGGACACACCACATTTTCACAGTGAAAACTGACCCTTTTTTTGCAAAGTGCCTAGCTGTATATTTTGAACCTTAGCTCTGCCGGCACCTAGGGAAACCTAGCAAACCTATACATTTTTGAAAACTAGACACCCAGGGGAATCCAGGATGGGGTGACTTGACTGTCTCTCACTGGGTTCTATTACCCAGAATCCCTTGCAAACTGAAAAATGTGTTTAAAAAAACACATTTTCCTCACATTTCTGTGGTAGAAAGTTCTGGAATATGCGTGGATCCACAAAATTCCACCCACTCCGCGTTCCCCAAAGTACCCCGAGAAGAATGGTACCTCACTTGTGTGGGTAGGCCTAGTACTCACGACAGGAAACGGCCCAAAACACAACGTGGACACACCACATTTTCACCGTGAAAACTGACCCTTTTTTTGAAAAGTGCCTAGCTGTAGATTTCGAACCCTAGCTCTGCCGGCACCTAGGGACACCTAGCAAACCTATACATTTTTTAAAACTAGACACCCATCCTGTTGCGGGCACTAGGCCTACCCACGCAAGTGAGGTACCATTTTTCTCGGAAGACTTAGGGCAACACGGGGTGGGTGGAAATTTGTGGATCCATGCAGATTCCAGAACTTTTCACCACAGAAATATGAGGAAAATGTGTTTTTTTGGACAATTCTTTAGGTTTGCAAGGGATTCTGGGTAACAGAACCTGGTGAGAGCCAGTCAAGTCAGCCCAGCCTGGATTCACCTGGGTGTCTAGTTTTAAAAAAAAGTATAGGTTTGCTAGGTTTCCCTAGGTGCCAGCAGAGCTAGGAACCAAATTCCACAGCTAGGCACATTCCAGAAAAAAGTCAGTGCCTAGTGGGCTTTTTGCCACCCTGGGGAGGGGGGAAAACAGGGGCTATTGCCCCGATATGCCCCCGAGGGGGGCAGAATGACTGTGGCTATTCTTCTGGGGGTCGGTAGCATTGGGATGCCCATTCTGGTCAGCCCCCAGCCCTGCGTATAAAAAAGCCAGCATAATCGCTGGCACAAAGTGGGCTTTCTGCCCCCCCAGGGGGCACATCAGGGCCTACTGCACCCATCTGCCTCCTGGGAGGGGCAGAAAGACAGTGGCATCTTTTTGGGGGTGGGTGGGGGCATTGGCAAATCCATTCTTGACATTACCCACCCAGAACTTTGTAAAACAAACATCCCTGGTGGCTAGTGGGCTTTCTGCCCCCTGGGGGGTGCAGATAAGGGGCTATTGCCCCATCTGCCTCCCAGGGGCGGCAGAAATCCTAGCATTTTTTTGGGGGGGGGGCATTGACATGCCCATTCTGGGCAACCCCCACCCCTACCTATATAAAAAAAAAATGCCTGGCGCTTTGTGGGCTTTCTGCCCCTCCCCGGGGGGGGGAGGAGATCAGGGGCTATTGCCCCATCTGCCTCCTGGGGGGCAGAAAGTCTTTTTTTTTCTTTGGGGGTAGGTTGGGGAATTTGCATGCCCATTCTGGGCAGCCCCCATCCCGGGCCTATAAAAAAATAATCCCTGGCATCTAGGCTGCTTTCTGAACCCCTGGGGGCAGAAAGACTGGAATTTTGTAGGGGGAGGGGGGGGGCATTGGCATGCCCATCTTGGGCAACCCCCACCCCTAAATTTATCGGGGGGAGAAAAACATGGTGTCTAGTGGGCTTTCTGCCCCCCAGCTTTTTTCAACTTTGGCTCCTAAGTTGTGGAACACTCTACCAGCGGAAATTAAATTCCTTCCCTCAAAGCAAGCCTTTAGGAGGGCCCTTAAGACGTGGCTATTTGCCAAAGCCTACCCTTAGTTTTGATCTGCCTTTTATGATTTTATTTGGTTAGGCACCTTGATGCCTTCGGGCTTAGTTGCGCGTTTATAAATTTTCATTCATTCATTCATTCAGGATGGGGCAGAAAGACTGTACCTTTGCGTCGTGGGATGGGGGCATTGGCATTCCCATATTGGGCAGCCCCTACCCCAAATTATAATTTAAAAAATCCCCGGTATCTAGTGGGCTTTCTGCCACCCGGGGGGACAGATTTGGGGCTACTGCCCCCATCTGCCCCACAGGAGGGGCAGAAAGCCAGTACCTTTGTGGCAGCCCCCACCCCTAATTATATATTTTTTTGAAATCCCTTGTATCTAGTGAGCGTTCTGCCCCCCTGGGGGGCAGATTGGGGGCTACTGCCCCGTCTCCCCCCAGGGGGGGCAGAAAGTCTGTAATTTTGTGGCCGGGGGGGTGGGGGCATCCGCATGCCCGTTTTGTGCAGCCCCCACCTCTTATAAATATCCCATGTAAAATCCCTGGTGTCTAGTGGGCTTTCTAACCCCTAGGGGGCAGATTGGGGTCTACTGCCCCATCTACCCCCCAGGGGGGGGCGGAAAGACTAATTATGCCAAAATATTTATGGGGGGAGCAAAGGCCCTTGCCCAAGGGGCTGCTCCCCCCTCCCTCCTTCCTCCCTCCCCTCTCCCTGGTGCCTAGTGGGTGGATCCCTGCTTGGGGATCGCCCTCTTGGGGCGATCCCCAAGCATGGATCCACTAGCGAGGGGTACCATTGGAAAGGGAAGATTCACCCCTTTATAACAATACCTCTCCTGAGTTTCTACATGCTCAGGGGGCTGAGATAGCCCCCTGAGCATGTAGAAACAAAAACTGAAATGAGCCTCTTGGCTCATTTCAGTTTCGGTTTCACTGAAATGACATCAGTGCGATGTGCGCGCCGATAGTCATTTCAGGGAAACCAGGGGGGGAGGGGCCTTGGGAGCTGGGGAAGCTCTTCCCCAGCTCCCGTGGCTTTAGGGGAGAAAAGGGAATCCATCTGGTGCCCGCACCAGAGGGATTTCCGGTGCTGTGTGCCATGACGAGCTGTACTTGTCATGAGCACACGCGCACTATGTGCCATGACGAGTCCAGCTCATCATGAGCACCGAAGGCGTTAAGACCTCCGGGCAACGCTGTAGCCACTGGATCAAGGGTATCAAGGGTAGCAGAGGAATAAGCTACGGGCACTTCCGTGAGTCTGTGGAAGCAATGAGAAAGCACAGCCCTCCCTGTCGCTGCAGAAAAGTGAAAACGCTTTGTTATTGTCAGGCATTCCTGGTGCTAGGGTGTGGTCTAGACTCTCTCTCAACTCTAGGAAGACAACCAAGCAGTCATTATCCCACTGTACCGGATCCGACATATGCGTGTGTGTCAGTCTCTGTAAAGGTTTGGCCACTAAAGAAAAGTTGGGCATCCAATGGTGACAGTAGCCCACCATTTCCATGAACATACTGACTTCTTTTTGTGTTGTGTTGTTGGAGGTTTCATTTGCAGAATCGACAAATTCTTTCCAGTGACACCTTCCTGACTCCTCAATATAATGTTTAAGACACAAGATTTCTTTCAAACAGTATTGCAACTTATTGGGGGACACCTTACGTCCATGCTCAGCCAAATGGTAATAGTATCTGTCTTACAAGCTTCCTGAGTGTTTGACGCAACCAGCAGGTTGTCAATATACTGTACCAGGACAGTTACATTGCATAACCAAAGACTACAGATTCTTTTTAAGGATCTGATTAAAAAAAGATGGGCTCTCCGTATACCCTTATGGGACTCTGCACCATGCCAAAACTCGACTGCCGAACCTAAACATGAAGTGCAACTGACTGTCCTCATGCAAGGGTATGGAGTAGAAAGCCTGGCACAAATCGATGACAGCGAACTACTTAGCCTCACATGGAATCTGAAATAAAATCACAGCACGATTCAGTGCAACAGGACAACAAGGATCCACTGTATTATTTATCTTTCAAAGATCCTGTACTATGCAGTACTTACTGCTAGGCTTTTGGAAGTTCATATTGGGTTAGATAGATGGACTCCCCATAATCTCCTTCAGAACACCTTGTTGGGTCATCGCCTCAATCACTGGAGTTATTCCAGCAACCGTTTCAGGGGTCATGATGTATTGCTGGGTTCTTGGGTACTCAGCATTTGGTTTTGTCAGTATAAACAAGGTCAACTCCTTTGATGAGTCCAATGTCCTTCGCTGAGACATCCCACCCTTCTGACTTCACTGTATTTCAGAGATCCAAGGGAAACTATTCACTTGTCTTCATAGGGAACAATTCATTTGTTGGAATTTGATCAACCATTTTGAAGATGGCATCTTAATCATAAGTTTGAAATTCAACACCTCGCAGTGTGGAGTAAATAGTGCAATTCAACTTGCACAACAAATGACGTCCCAGCGAACTTACAGGACTCTAATAATATACCACAAATTAGTGATTATCCTCAAAGTTCCCTATTTTTACAGGCACATCCTTAGTTACAAGCAAGATATGTCATTTTATTTGCAACACCTACAACTTGGATTCATTTCCCTGAGTGGGGTAGGTTTGGATCTTCCACTGTTCTCACAGTAGAATGGGTAGCATCATTATCAACCAGGAATGATACAAAGTGGCCATCTACTTCACCATCTACAAATGGACCACTCTGGTCTACCACAAAGACTGCTCCAAGCACACAATCTTCCTCCTCTCTCAGGCACCATCAGGAGGACTGATTAGAGGCATAATTGTCAACTGTGTCAAACACAGGATACTGTTGGAAAGAATTATTATTCTATTATTCTGGAATACATTCTGGTTCCCATTCAGAACCTGAATTTAAACAAATCTAGGACCATTATCAGCTTGGTGTGGCATTGGGGTTGTGTATCTTGCATCACTGGGGCAAGTGGCACATTAACATTTTGAGACCTTGGTCTCAGCACATTTTGCTACATCAATCCTCGTACTTGGGTCTATAGAAACGCCACGACCTCTACCTTGTTGCTTAAATCCACCCTTCATTGCAGAATCTCCCTGCTGGTACTCTCGCTGCATGGGTGAAACATTCCACACAAAAGACTGACTTTGACCTCCCCTCTGAGTAGCCTTCAGCTGTGCCACCATTAGTTTCTCCTACATTTTCTTCTGCCTCATATCTATTTCATCGTTTTAGTACTTGGTGTGTCTCAAATTCTCTGCAAATGAATTATTCTGCTACCAAATCAAATGCTGCTTAACTATCAAGTTATTTTCAGGCCTCAATCCTGTCACAAACCTAGACACAAAATGTCCCATATCCTTCAGCTCCAACATTTCCATTCCACTACACTGTTTAAATGCCTGCAACAATCTCTCATAATAAGTATGAATCGTCCCTTTAGGTTCCTGGGTCATTTGGTCAATCCTGACCCAGTCAATATCTTGAGGCGACACTTTGGACTTTAACCATGACCTCACCTGGTTATACTTCCTCGTTACTGTAGGTGATGGACCATTTGTCAATAAGTTCCTTACCAGCTATCTCTTGGGCCACTCTGTGGCTATCTTACATGCTGTTCACAAGTCACTTTGGACCACAATATCAAATAAAGTTTTCAAATCAATCCACAAAACCTACAAGATTTTCAGAAATGGTTAAATGTGTTTGTATCATTGTACAGGCTTATCTCTCAGCCTGGGGAAATCATTGGAGAATGACACACGATCATTCCTCCTCCAAGGTACATGAAAATAACCTCCCCTGGATGCTTTTCATAAAAGGAAATGTGTAGCTCTGGCTCTACCCTTCCCGGGAGGAGTCAGTTCCCCCATAGATCTCTTGGAACCCTTCCTCTTTGCTCACTTACCTTCCCACTTAACTAGGGCAATAGAGGTCTGAATGCTTTGAATCAGTTACAAAATTTGCTACTTGATTTTTGGTATTTTCACACACTCTATGTTCTTATCACTAAAACAGAGTTTACGACTTTTCTGTAAAGCTTTAGTCTGATCCAAATATACTTCATATTTCTAAGCTACTTTGGACCATTTATCGTGGGCTTGCCTTGCTCGTTTGGTAACATCTTTACTCATTAACACAAGCTCACTTGCCTTCTATATTCAGTTGGGCCAATTGGAGACTCATTTCATCCTATTCAAGTTTATATTTACCTACATCAACAGGATTTACACTTAATGATGACTTAATTGTTCCTTGACTCAACTCTGAGCTTTCACTCTCATTCAAAGTGCCATTAAAAACCTTCAACCACTTGTCTAATTCATGAGCGCTAACATTTGGCTTCATTCCGGGGGCTCTAAGTACTGTCCTGTATCTAGGGGTGTTTCTGTGTGTGTTTAAAGGTGGCTTCCAGGTAAGTGTCCCTAGATCTGGAAATCCCATGAATGACTTTAAAGGTCCAAACCTCGTATGGTTTATCATTGAATCTGCACTTGCACCACAGAGGGAAGGAGTTTGCCTAAAGGCTAGGGCGGTCGACCTCGAATCTGGGGAAACGGGTTCGAGTCTCGGCAATGACGCTGAACATCCTGTGATTCTGGACAAATCACTTAATCGTCCCGTGCCTAACAAAAATGTATGTGTCCCCCTGTAATGCAACTAGTGCTCTGTAAAGCGCTAGGATTGTATTCAGCACCGCAGGACCAATGGTAACGGGTACTGTGAGACCATCTGAGATGTAAGAAGCTGTAGAAGTGCCAGTAACACATATTCCTGGGTTTTCTCCTAGGTGTGTGTGATTCACATTTATAGGGGTGGTTCCTGTCGTACTAGTGTTGACATTTATGGGTGCAGTAGCCACTCCAAGGTTTCTGTTTACATAAGCGCTTTCACCTCCCATTGTTTTTCGGTCTCATTATATGGAGGCAGGCATTCTGACAACAACACATTTAGAAGACTATCACTAGAATTGCTGTCACTATTTTTGTCTCTCTCATCTTGTTCCTTTAATTCCTCCCTTTCCCCTATTCTTTTTTCCTTTTTGCTTCTCAAATTAGTCACCCGTTAATGCAGGGTATAACTTAGCACCCTGTATCATATCAGTTCTCCACCTCCTCTGTTCTGCATGCATCCTACCTCTTATTAGTGTAAGTGCATACTGCCTTTTTAGCTCTCCCCTGGTATCTCTCCATCTCTCAGGTATGATCTGCACACTCCCAAGCATTGAGGGCTTCAAACTGTGTAGGTATCGGCAGTAGTTTCATCATATAATATTCTCCTTAAATTTTCAATAATTCTCATGGTCAATGTACCATATTGTGGAAATGCCAGTACACCTTCTTTCTCAGTGATCCCTTGCCATTGTTTAAGCCAGATACAAGTGTGGAGCCCTACACTTATTGCTATATAATGCCCCGCTGTATCCTCGGGTAGTGCCTCATCTCCTTCTCTAACGGGTATCGTCACATCTCCTCTAATCAAACCTTGTATGCTTTTAAAAATGTAATCTTCAGAGAAGTATGACAATGATCACAACTATATTTTTGTTTCAGAGCAGGAACTGATAGTTTACTCACAATTTTCATTCTAAATCAACAACCAGTATTTTACATAAGCAACCCTTAACAGCTCACCATTACACCAACAGACCAATCTCAGCGAGGCCAGGGCTGGACTGGCCATAGCAGACACTGGGCATTTCCCCAGTGGGCTGGGTAGGGGACGGTGTTGTGGCCTTGGGGGGCGGTTTTGTCACTGGGGGCCATTTTTGCAGCAGTGCTACAATATCGGCCCCCTGTAACAAAAGCAGGAGCAGCGCTTCTTACTAGCACCACCCGACCCTCGCTCCCAGGGCCAGTTGAGCAGCAATCTGCCAGGGCTGGTTGCTGTTCCCTATACCCTATCCAACCCTGAGCATGGCACACATGACGTCAATCTCACTCACTGCAGCAGCTCACGCTCATTTACAATGAACACTCTTCTCAGCAATAAGCCTGTAAATAAATACAACGCAATTGTAACAACCTTGTCTGCTCCACTAAAGAAATCAACAATATTCCCTCATACAAGAAATGATTCAGAATAACACTTTCAGACCTACTCAAACAATCAAATGGGACCTTACCTTGCAGGGACTCACCCTGATTAACTGCTGATCATGACGAGCTGGGCTCGTCATAACGGTCGCGCCACTCCCACAAGTAATTGATTCCCCGCCTGTGCGGGAGAATCAATCAGTGAGCGGAGTCGTGACGAGCCCAGCTCATCATGAGCACAGCTCCACTGTGCCTCATGACGAGCTGGGCTCATCACGAGCACAGCACCGCCGCCCCTCCCCCCCGCGCCGCAGGGGAATTACCCCCGCGTGAAGGGGTTAGCACAGCTTCCCCTGGGCAAAGGGTCCGAAACACCAATCATACCTCACTTTCATACACAAAGGTAAATGCCACTACCTCATTTGCGGTGTAGACCACGTTTACGACAGGCACCACAAACTTTAGCAGACAATTATAATACACTTTTTACATCAGCCGGTATCTTAGGCCTCATTGGACCCGATAACAACTTTAACTTCTCCATGTTAAGCACCACATTAACACAATATTCAACACACGTTTGCCAAACAACACATGATTGTCAAACACATCGCAAGCTAAGTATAAGCTATTCAATGTGCAACCCTATTGATATTCACTCCTCCGCTGTTACAACTCTGTCATTAAGCGCTGGAGCTCCGCCAATCCTCCAAACCAAAACATAGGCTCTAGGGCTGGGGTTGGAAACTGAGCTATTCTGATATAAAGTATTCTAACTCCCCTATCTCAGGCCCTAACCATCCTCACTCTACTACCATCTGACAGGGCTCTGGGTCGAATATCCAACTTTCCCTACAATTAACTTTTCTAGGTGCCTGAGGAATAAAGAGGAGTAAACATCGTCCACAAGCTCAATCTACAGTGTAACCAATTTGGCCACACAGTGAGCACCCAAAGTCGATAAATAATATTAAGTATAGGTTTATTACAAATTCAAAGCCAAACTGATGTATACAAGTCTCAGAAATATATTGTGGAAATATAGAATCACTTCTGGTAGACCAAATCATCCAATAAAGTTCAATCTCAATAACATGAAACATACAATTAATTCGGTAATAGCAATGCAGATAATAAGAAAGATTATTTGGTGTTGAGTATACGATTTACGGTCCTCCTGCCTATTATGCATGAGGAAATCCAAATCTCCTAACCTAAACTGAGCAGCACTAAAGTGGGAAAACCCTAATTATATTCAGTAACATAGGAAGGTGTCAGCATTGTAGTACTTTTGTAGAGGTTCTCTAATAAAGGGCATTGCATAGCACAAAGCCACACAATAGAGATATCACAGAGATCTCCACCTCTCTAAGTCTAAAAGGAATCTGACTAAAGCTAAAGTGTGATCACCAATTAAAACTCACAAAAGTACATTAAAGAATCTCACATCATGTGTTACATTACTTTCCACCTTCACCCAGTAAAACTTGTCAACTACACTTTCAACTCCTTTCCTTTTTGTCTGCACATCAGGACGTCCATGGCTTCCTCCCATCTCCCAATTCAACACAGACAGTAGTCCTCCCTTTGTTCAATAGTGCTTATCATCCTTGCCAAAAGTACTCCTCCCGAGCACCACTATCTCTCACACACAATGTGCTTTTCTCTATTCCTGAGTGCTTACTACTGCACCTGCAGAGGAGAGAGAACAGTACAACCAAAGCAAATGTTCACTTTGAAGGCTAAACATAAAATCCAGATGCTAAAGCCTTTGGTCAAGTTAACGTGGCAAACCTCTCAATACATGTTTAAATGCTTGGTTATAGATACATTTGCAGATATGAAGTAAATGCAGAATACTATTCAAATAAGGACGGGAATATATAACAATTAACAATATTTTTCAAACCACACAAGTTCAGATATATGTAAGAACCGCAATCTGTTGACACTGTAAGGCGAACATTCGTATGTGCACTCATGTAAATGACGAGATTACACAGTAAATGCAACCTTCTGTATCTGTTTAAGTGCACTACATTGCGGCAATAGTATTAAATCACACAAATATATGAGACCATGTGTACACATATAGTATGGTCAAAACATAAAAGGGTGGAGCCAAACTTATGCAGCTCCAGTACTGAGTTCCCTGGACAGGCCATATTGGTCTGTAAAAAAGTAGATAACACAGGCAAAGTCTACTGGAGGACAAAGTACAAATTGGTCCATTAAATGCCTACAAAACAGAGGGGCACATTGCAGAGGAGGAACACTATGCAAAGGAGATTTTAGAGACTCCAATTAGAAATAAAAGGATTTTTGCATTCATACATGAATTTTCAGATCCAGATTGCTATGAACAAGATATTATACCGCCTAAAGTCTCTAGGTGAAAATTGGCTGATGTTGTTTACAAGGTTCATGCAATCATTTCTGATGTAAAGCTACCTTTGATTACATCTAGTCCGCCACAGGATGACGACTGCTTACAGTGTGGGAATTTTCGCCATGTGCCTGAACAATCTAGGTTCCTTTGGGATGATGATTGTGAACTATCTTAGAGCAACTGCCATGTCCATCTCCTAGGGATCTCCTTTATGCCCGTTACCACCTAATACATGGAGGATGTTGGCTGAATACCTGCTCCCCCCACTTTTGTTGCAATTGGGCTTTGGAGAAGGGTCAGGTTCCTTGTCTGTTAAAAAAAAGCTGAAGTACTTCTACACTTGAAAAAAGCAACAGCGGGCCCATTAGATATACAGCACTACCTGCACCAACTTTGGTGAAACACTACAGTTAATCTTGAAGTAAGCAGGGGCGGCTCATCCTCAAGAGCAAATGGGGGAGCCCTGCCACCTGCCAGGTCCTACACACTCCAGATGCTCTGAGTGAAAGAAGACAACTGCGCCTCCCTGGCACTGTATATGAAAACACGTCCATTTAAACATGTTCGTGTTTTTATGCATGTTGCCAGTGTGAGTAGCAGCCTCTCTTGCTCGTTACAGGAGTAGGAGGGAGTGAGTGGGGCCAAAGCATTCATCTTCGGATTGCTGTGTATGTTTATTACAATCTGGAGATGCATGTTTGGATTGCGCATGTGTTAGTGTGTTAATCAGCGACGTCCACTCATACAGACGCAATCTATTACATTTAACAGATGTACTGCACATTGTTGTGTCGGGTAAGTGCACAGGTTACTAGCCAGCACCAACACGTGTAGGGATATCAGGGGATGACTTAGGCTGCTAAATGACCACAGGAGACGGGAGTGTGCTTTACTGGGTTTCTCCGTCCGTCGCCCAACTGGCATACGTACGTGCGTACCCCTTTTTGTTATCATGGGGTCACCTGACCCAAACGCTGTGTGCCCATCACATCAAAGGCACAACACAACATTCCTCCCCAACAAACATCCAACCAACAACAATAGCCAACCACAGCGCCTAGTCATGTGTGGCTTTTCTAATGACTTCTGGCGCAGCATAAACAGCTTTTATTCATACAACTGAGAACAGTCTTACGTGAAATAGTCCCTCAGGCAGCGAGTGGGCTCCGGATTCTCTCGCAGGCGGTACTGGGACCGGCCACACCCCAGGGTCTCGCTTGCTTCAGCACCAGACGTCGCCTCACCTCGATCAGTCCCCGGGCAGCCATGCTCCTCCTCAGGCCTTTCACTCACTGCTCCCTCGCCATGATTCGGGACACTGTCAGCTGTTTCAATACGACCTCCCACTGGGGAAGTCTCCGATGTCCGATCCTAACTGACACCAGTCGGCGTCAGGGCACCGGGGCAAACCTCCGCCCTGGCAGGCACAGACGCCGACACTGCCAGCTGGTACTTCTTGAATTGCGACACGTTTCGGGTCACGGTCTCTCTCCCTCGTGTCGCAACAATACGGGTACCCTTGATGTTGACAACAGTCCATGGTTCCTTCTCATATGGTAATCGAAATTTGCCACTGGTTATTCGATTTCTGAGCAACACCAGGTCACCTCTCGCGAGCTGCAGGGGTTGCGCCCGCCGCTGATGACTGACTTGAGCATGAGTCGGCAGACGTCTCGCGTCCACTTGAGAGTCAACAGGCACCTAAGGGCACCACTGAGGGTGATGTGGAATGGAGTCCGTGATTACTCTCCCCATGAGTAGATGTGCTGGGGTTACCCCAGTGGTGGTATGGGCGTCTGGCGGTAGCTTTGTAGAAAAGTGAAAATGGCTAACTCTATTGACTGACCTTTGTGGTGAGCAATGCGTATCACTTTGTTTATGGTCTGCATGAAGCGTTCTTTCTCCCCATTTGCTTGCGGCCATCTTGGGGTAATCCTCCGGTGTCGAATGCCAAGTGTGGATAGGTAGGTGGCCAGTTCTTGCCCTTGGAAGTGGGGTCCGTTGTCTGTCCTCAATTCCTGTATGAGACCGTGAGTCGCCATGGTTTTTTCAAGTTTTGGGATCACTTCAGCAGCACTGGGCGAGGCTACGATCTCCACTTCAGGGTACTTGGAGTGATCATCGATGGCCACAAATGTGTGGCGGCCGTCGGGGAAGCTGCCAAAGTCGAGGCTGACACATGACCAGGGTGACCGCGGTCTCGGTTCTGCAATTATAGGGGCTGGACGAGAAGCATCTCCAGTCACTTGGCATGACGAGCAGGAGCGGACCATGGCCTCTACGAGCTTGTCCATAAAGGGGAACCATACCTTGGTTCTGAGTCTCAATTTCGTCTTGACCATGCCCTGGTGCCCGATATGGGCTAGCTGGACAACTCGAGCTGTTAGAGCCGTTGGAATTACCAGTCGTTGTCCTCTCAGTAGACATCCGTTGGTGTCCTCAGTGAGCTCATCTCGGATGTGGTACAAGCTGTCCATTATGCACTGGGCATCGGCCGTTAGTATTCTCCATTCCTCTTTGGCCTTGTGCCAGTTACCGATCTTTAGAGCTGCTCTGGCCCGTTGCAAACAGTCATCCTTGCTCGTCTCCTCTCTGAGGACTCCCATCGATAGAGGGAGTGGGCAAGACCGGGCTGTGACACATCTTACATACTCCTCAGTGTCAGCTGCATCTTCCATCTCCTGTTCGGTGGCTGCTCTTGGGTGACGCGATAAGTAGTCAGCGGGGTTTCGGGATCCTGGCTGATAATCCACCCGGCAGTTGTAATTCTGCAGCTGCAACATCCACTTTTCGATCCGAGGTGGCGGTTTGGTGGATGTTCCTGAGAAGAGAGCTACGAGGGGTTTGTGATCCGTTGCCATTACAAATGGCTTGCCATAGACATATAGATGAAAGTGACGGCACCCCCAGTGGATGGCAATGGCTTCTTTCTTTATCTCGGAGTACCTCTGCTCCGTATCGGTGAGGGACCTGCTGGCAAAGGCTACGGGAGCCCAGTCTTTGTCCTGGTTTCGTCGCTGTAACAATACGGCGCCTAACCCAGCTGGACCGGCATCTACTGCTATCATAGTCATTTTCCTTGGGTCAAAGAATCCTAGCGTGGTCGCCTTCGAGAGGGCATCCTTGATATCTGAAAACGCCTTAGCTTGTTCTTGATCCCACTTCCAGGGAGTGGAATCTGTCGTGAGCTCCCTCAGCGATTGAGTGAGTGTGGGGAGGTCTCGGATGAACCTCCCGCAGTAGTTCACCATGCCCAGGAAACTGCAGACCTTGGTGACATTGGTGGGGGCAGCGGCATCTTTTATGTCTCGCACCTTTTCAGGGTCAGGGCTGACTGCTTCAGCGGAAAAGGTGTAGCCAAAGAACTGTAGTTTCTTCTTTAGGAATTCGCACTTTTCCTTGTGGAGAGTGAGTCCAGCATCCTGCAGTCGGCGAAGAACCTGAGTCAGGTGGGAATTGTGTTCTGGGATGGTCTTGGCATGCACCATGATGTCATCGCTGACGTTGATGACTCCCGGTATATCCATAATCAGTTTGTGTATTATATTTTGAAAGACTTCGGCCGCACTGGACACTCCAAAACTCAAGCGGGTGTATCGTCGGAGACCAACGTGAGTCGAGAAGGTTGTAATGTTGCGGGACGCCTCATCCAGCACTAGCTGATGGTATCCGCATCTCAGATCTAACTTGGAGAACCAGCATGCCCCGGCCATTTCCCCTATCAGATCATCTATGGTTGGGGTGATAAGACATTCTCTCTTAATGGCCGCATTGGGCAGCCTCATATCCATGCAGATTCTGACTACGCCTGGTTGCTTGAGCTTCCTGGTGACGACAATTGGGAAGACCCACGGGGTGGGCCGTCACCTTTTCGATGATGCCAGCTGCTTCTAATTTCTTTAGTTCTTCCTCCACCAGAGTACTCAAATGAAACGCTATTCGTCGGTGGTGTAGAGCCACAGGTTGTACCATGGGGTTGATGTGTAGATGGACCTCTTTGCCTTTAAACTTCCCGATTCCTTCAAATACTTCTGAGAATTCTGCCAACAGGTGTTGAACCGATTCTTGGTGTACGCCAAATGCAAAGGTCACCATTCCCAAGTCTTCCGCAGTACGGCACCCTCGTAGCATGCCCTGCCCATCCTCCGTAATGTACACGTTTGTGTTGATTGAGTGAGGGCCATGGGAAATGGAGGTCCTGAACCGGCCCCGTATTCTCAGTGGTGTATCTTGGCCATATGCGAACACAGGAATTGCTGTGGAGTGTAAAGTTGGTGCCGGAATCATGGTTTCATACAGGACAGAGGCCATGATGTTGATTGTGGCGCCCGTGTCAACCACAGCCATGACGTCTCTGTGTCCCACTTGGATGTTGCATTGGGGCAGTCACCGCGCCTTCCGAATCGTTGTCCCAATCATGTGCACCTGGTGTACTACCCGCTCTTCGTCAGCATCGTCATCCATGTCGCTAGGCACTCTCTCTCCTTCTGGTATGGTGTGGACCACTAGACAGGGTTTCCGATATCGCTTTGACATGCAGACCTTCTCGAAGTGATTGAAGCGCCCACATCCAGAGCATCTCTTGGCTTTTGCCGTACATTCTGCCACTTGGTGGGGTGGTCCTCCGCAGTATCCACAGGTTTTCGCCTGCCCTGAGGGCGCAGTTCTTGCTTCTTTCTTGATCCACCTAGTCGCCGGCCTGGCTGTCACAGCATTCCCCGGTTCTATCTTGACTGGTGACTGGAGGGCCGCCTCCATGTGAGCTGCGCGAGCCTTGGACAGTTCTTTGGTGCGTCCCAGGGTCAGTATGTCAGCCAACGGTTTTCCCGATTCTTCTGGTATCCATTCGCGGAGTTTGGCAGATGCACAGCCCTGAATTATCTGTCCCCTAATCCCTTCAGTTTCGTCGCGGAATCCGCACGTGGATGCTAGATTCTTGAGTCGTGCGTGAAAGGTGTCCAACGATTCTTCTGGGAGTTGGCGCGCTTGCAGGAATATGAACCGTTCATAATCCTGATTAACTATCAGTTCAAAGTATCCATTGAGGGCATTTATCAATGTGGGGTGAGTTTTTGGCGGGGCCTCTACAAGTGTTTTGTTGATATTATGGATGTCCTTGCCCCCAAGATGTAACAACATGGCTCTTTTCTGATCCTTATGGACTTTAGTGGCCTTGAAGAAAATGAGTAAGCGGTCCACCCAGTCTTTCCACTTTGGCACAAGTGATGAGGGGGACCCTTCCACTATGAATGGCTCTGTTGGGGGAATCGTGGACATGGTTACCCATTACTGTCTTGGACTGTGTCCTCCTTGAGGCTTTTATTTGTATGCCCACACTGGTCCACCAGTTCTCCTGGTGCTCCCTGCTTTGCGCCGTACTACCTTTCCCAGCAACTTGGGAGCGAGTGCTGTCCTCTTCCACCTCCTGTTCATGAACCTCAACCCAGGAGGAAGATGTGTTAGGGCTTGACTCCAGCAGCCCTCTGCATTTTACTGCGATATTTTGTTATATTTCTGCCTCAGCCACCAAGCGCTGCTCTGCCTGCAGCCTCCTTGGGGTCAGGGGCTCTCCACCCCCACTCTGTACCTGCCGCTCTTGATTCTGGGGCCCCACACTTCCCCACTGAGTCTGCTGCTGCACCACGGGGAGAAACGGCTGTCCTGACTGCCGATTGCAGTCGCGGGCCATTGGGGCATGCGGCGGTGAAATGGGTCCGATCAAGCGTCCGTGTTCACATGCGGGCGCGCGCCTCCACGTAGATGCATCCAGCCGCCCAGCGCCACACACACGGCAGCCAGTAATGCCGATTGCAGCGGCTCACCTCAGCTGATCCGGGCAGTTTGGGAGTGCGGGTCACGCCCCCGAAGTGCTGCAGCACCACTCCGGAGTCACTCCATTGGAGCCGGCCAATCGCCAGTCCCTGGCGCACCACGCACAGTGGCACAAGCACCACGTGGTCGGTGGACAACCCTCGCGGCCGCCACTTGGTGCTGGAACAGGGCACGCCCACCCTCGTCGCCAGCTGTTGTGTCGGGTAAGTGCATGGGTTACTAGCCGGCACCGACACGTGTAGGGATATCAGGGGATGACTTAGGCCGCTAAGTGACCACAGGAGACGGGGGGTGCTTTACTGGGTTTCGCTGTCTGTCGTCCAACTGGCGTACGTACGTGCGTGCCCCTTTTTATTATCACCGGATCACCTAACCCAAACTCTGCGTGCCCATCACGTCACAGGCACAACACAACACATGTCTTATTCTGCACAGTACACCTGTTAAAATGAGGGGTGTCAGGGTGCAAGTCAGTGCACCCCGGCAACCAATTGGAAGAACTGCAGGGGTGAAATTCTCCTCCCTGTCCCAACTTCTGATAGGGCGGAAATTCCAGCCCTAATAGAAGCTGGGGTGGCATTTCTCATCTTGGTCCAGCCTCTGCTGTTCTATGCTGGTGTTCTATTTTGCTGGATGCAGGGTTGGGTGCCTGCATTTACGACCACGTGGAGACAGAGTGTAGGCCTTTCTGGCTGAAGAAATATTGTTTTCTTAATTGGGGGGTGCGTGCATTGCTGTGTTATTGAGTTAACCTTTCCGTGTGTGTTTTCTGTGATATGGAGTGACAATCGGATGTACAGGTACCCTCTAGGCCTAACACGACAGTCATGAGCAGCGACTTCCCCATCTCCCCACAAGACCCGTCCTACTTGTTATTGGAGTTCAAGTACAAAGAAGACTGCACGTTTTTTATAATTTCTTTTTTTTTAAAGGCGAGGGTTTTAGAGCTAATCTGAAGGAGGACAAAAAGTAAAGACGACGCCGGTTGATGGAGGATTAATAGGGCTTGGAAAGAATCTTTCTACCAATGTGAATTTACTGTGTTACACTGAGGTGTGAGGTCAGAATTAGCATAGGAAGCAGAGTGTTAATGTGTCTTTGAAACTCCAAGTTCAAGGAGATTTGAGGTGTCTGCCTTATGTCCCCCCAGTGCAAGGGAGATGGTTCTCATGATTAGGGTCATGAAGTGTGTCTGTGCGCGTGCAGGGGAGTGTGCTTGTCCCCAGTTATACATTTAAAGCTGCTGCATGTTCAGGACAGAGGCGGTACTTTAGGATCAGCCCTCTAAAGGCTCTGCCCAGTATCATAGTTGCACTAATTTCCAAAGTGCAATACTGTCTCCCTGTTTCACATCGCGGTAATCTGCTCAAAGCAGTTTGAAGACGCATAGCAACGTAAAGTGAAAGTGCTATCTTGTGATGCCTGAACACCTGCACTCTTATGTCAAACAACTTCAAGTTACGTTTTCGTGCTTCAGGGTTAACCCATCAGGCAATGGCGCTGGAGTTATTTACATCCTGTGAAGGTTGTTGCATGTTGCTCTTTGCTCAATTGTGTGTGATGCACATCATTAAATAACCATTAAATATGTCAGCCAGAAGGTTAAAACAGAACATACCTAAATGTATAAAGGCAAACACATCACTTCAAAGCGTGGTGCTCTGACGGTAAGAGGGTGAGTATCTTAAACGCTCTTGCTATGATCTGTAAATAAGGAGTTTGGATTTTGGCAGGGCCAGTTCAGCCCTCCATCTTTCTGAGAAAGACAAATTAATTATCAATAGGTATAGTGATAGTGTAACGTCTGTTTTAAAAAAAAGAAATTGCTGACAACCCCAAACAAACAACATGAAACACTGTGGATAATCCTTTCAGTTGGTAATGCAGCATTTGATGAAGAGAACAGTTCAGGAGGAGTCTCTTAGAATAAATGTATTTAGACAATTTGTGCACAAATTGTCACGGATCCTGTAGATGTTACAGTGTTTTCTGGTGCAAGTTGCCTACTCCTCTCTACCAGGCCCCTACGCTAAGGGAAGAGTGTTTCAGGGGCATGTGCAAGGCGGCATCTATCAACTTCAAGGCTATAAGGTTGTGCTGGATGGATAGGGCACACAATGAGCTCTAGGAAAAAGATGAGAGAAAAGAGCATGGCAGGGAGCCGATGTCAAAGTCACACCAGTGGAAACCTTGTCAAGGACTCAGGATGGTGGAGATAGATAAAGCTGTGTTTACTAGGTAGATCCCGGTATCACCTGCGGGTTGCCTACAGAATGGCATGTATTTTTCACCTCCTCCCCATTACTCTCAATGTGAGAGAATGAAAGGACTCTTAGTTCATGCCATTGCGTGCTCAGCAACATTAGCTCTCTTGCCCAGGTAGTAATAATGAAGAGACTAATGACATTTATTTTGACATTGCAACTGAACACAGGATTGCAGGGTGTCGTTCATGAGCCAACACACCTTTTAGTAGTAGGTGGACATGCTGTTGCTTGCAAAAATACTCTAATGAATGAAGTGTATGCCTGCACATGCCAACATGAGTTTCTACTGTTAAAGGTCATGCTGGTGCATATAAAAGAACACAATCCTCATCCAGTACAATTATTATTATTAATCATCATTTAATGTATTTCTTTTCAACTCCTCATTAACAGCACTAAAGAATGATCAAAATTAGGTATACATAGCTGCCAGTCCAGAAGGTCTGTGAAGCAAAACATTTATCAGTTCATGTTGCAGAAATAAAATTCTTTGCGCACATTGTACAAATGCACAGTAATTGAAGGGATTTATTAATTTGATTTCTTGCACTGTCGCCAATAACTTTTTCTCGCAAACAGTATTTTTCCTTGAGATTGTGAAGGTCATTGCTTTCAGCTCTCTATAATTGTGCTTTGAGATTTAACCTCCATCTGCAAGATTTAAACACTGGTTTTAGTTAAAGAATCCATATTTTGTTATCCAAAATGGTACCCATAATTCATGTTGCCGGGCTGCGTTGTATCATGTTTTTATCTAAGCCTGTATGGTGCCCAGAGAGAATGATAGATGTAGTTAATAAGGGTTGGAATAAAATGCAATAAAATAGTGACCAATCATTTCTAGGTAAATACAACAATTTATTTTTATGGATTGGCATTCAATGTGGGTTTGCCTTTGGATAATGAGTCACTGGCTGAATCCTATGGTGGCTGGGCTGTGTCTTTAAGTGAATGTGTTATTTCCATTAACTGTGATATCGGTCATACAACTTTCAATTTAAAGCTCCATTAATGGAGTGTTTGAGTATAAACATGTCCTTTTAGCTTAGTTATAGAATTAAAAACTAGGCTGAACCACATGATCTCTCCTGCGACTAGTCATATATTTGAAATGGCAAGAGAAGCATACAGAACTTGGTGCATGTTATATTTTATTGAGATGGTGTTAAAATTGGCAGTTGATGAATTGCTGAAAATATTTCTCAAAGTGTGTCAGGGCCTTGTTGGTACCCCAACAGAACTTGCTTTGACACCTATAGTTGTTGAAACAATTCTTTATTAAAGGTGGTCTGCATGCAAAATGCCCTTTTGTTTTCAAAGATTTATTGAGGGAGAATCCTCCAGTCGTTGCCCCTTTGGAAGATTTGGGTTTACGTGCTCATTACCAGCATATCATGACCCGGTTCACGCCCAACCACTTTAAAATCTCACCAGCTGCCACTGTTCAATACTAAAATGTCAAAACCAATAAAAAATGAATATCAAGATACACCTGAGCTGCTCCTGATTTAACTCCTCCCCACACTCCTTTCTCCTGTGTCCACATTTACATACCCAGCGGTGGGCATTTTGCATCTCTCTGTCCCGGCCCCTCCATGTTGTCCTCCTGCCTGTTATAAGTGTGGTTTCTGCACTGAAGGCTTCAGAATCAGCCCTGACTGAGCAGCAGCGATGGAGGTGAAGGCGCCAACCCAGGTCTTCCTGCTGCTTCTGCTGTGGATTCATGGTGAGAGCTGTGGCTGCCGCGCTGTGGGTTGTTGATCAGAGAAAGAGATCTATTTTTAACATATTAAACATATCTGCGATGGGCAGCACATTTATCTCTAAAGGATTCATACTCTGCAAATGGTGCTGGCTGATGAATTGTGTAATTAATTGTCTTTCTGTCTTCAGAGTCCAGGGCGCAGATTGTGCTGACACAGACTCCAGAAGTCCTCGCCATGTCCCTGGGAGAAACCATCTCAATCCGATGTCAGTCCAGTCAAGACATCGGCAATTATTTACACTGGTACCAGCAGAAGCGCGGAGAAGCCCCCAAGCTTCTCATTTATTGGGCCACCAGTCGCCAGTCCGGGGTCTCCGACCGCTTCAGTGGCAGCGGGTCCGGCTCTGACTTCACTCTCAGCATCAGCGGGGCCGAGGCCGGGGACGCCGCGCATTATTACTGTCAACAGGGCTATAGCTACCCGCTCACAGTGACACAGAGCCGAGCAAAAACTGCAGCTTCCTCTTTCTGAGCTCCCAGAGGTCTGCTTCTATGCGGACCCCGTGACATTAAGTGAACACCTGGGCAGACGGGGCTTGACTCTTCACTCATCGAAGGACGTTAGCTACTTACAAGTTATGATTTTGTGTGCAAAATTTAGCAGCAGAGAGGTCGCTTCATTTGAAATCTAATTTGACTTTTCTTTAGGATTTTACGTTTTCAGCTGAGGTTTTTCCGTGTCTCATTTCTTTCTCTCTTGTGCTCAGAAAGAACCATAACAAATATTTTTTTTAATTAGTGCATGCCCTTCATAAAGTGCCAACGTGACACTGTTTAGTGCCTCAAAACACTTTAAGACCGATAAATAAAGCACATGAATAGAACAAGTTGAGGCAAAGCCAATAAATCTTGCTCTGTTTAAACAAGTATTGTCAACACCAGAAGGTCACAATTGGAACTGAAAATGCCACGCAGACCCATCAGCTTTGGCAACCCTTGTTCAAACTGTACACACACTCCCTATAATTAAAACTGTGTGCTTTGCACCTGCCAAAGATACACTGGTACTGGTAAATTTTATTTGCATAATTAATAAAAATCTTACAATTACTACATTCTTAGAGAAAACACACCAATTTAAAATACAGACCAAACATTTTTTTAATTCCCTAAAGTCTAAAATAGTTTTCTTAAATAAACATAAACACAATGTATAGATATAACATCAGACCGTCATCTTTCCAGGATTAATATTTCTATAATTTATGTGTGATATCATAAAAATAGTCCTAAATTTTGTCCTTAAATATTTTAGACTTCCAGATTTTCTGTGGGCAACTCACAGGTAGCCAACTTCTTTTTAAGTACAATTGGCGTTCATTTTAATATCCGTTGGTCTAAAACAAACTACCATGGCATGTCTACAGGTACGGACACCTCTGTCAATAAAGCAGTTTTTCAAATATCGTTTTCTTTCCGCCATCATTACTGCACATATACAAAGAAAATGCGAAATACTTTTGTCCCATGGGTTGCATAGTCTGCACATAGTCGGCTTAGATGGTCTCAACCAGGGCACTACATGTTTTAAAGCCAGGTAAGTTGACGAATCGTGCTTTAATAAAGTGTTTTTGGTTTCTACAGACTATGGTATTTCTAAATATGGTTGGACCTTAAGACTTGTATATTCCTGGACCAACATCCATGCGTGGGATCTCTTAATATAAAGTTCTTTGTCTTTTACAAGGGACAACTGTTTAACTGATTTGTTAATTATTTTGTAGTAAAGATTACTATCTATATACGTACAATGCTAAGTTAGCACAACCCCGTTAGATGTTAGAAAGCCATCTTTCCGCTTTTGCTGCTTTTGCAGCTTTTGCACACAACACTGTAGTCACATGTTATTAATTGAGAAAGTGCTTGCTCGACTTTGCTTCACATGAGAACGGCCTGTTGTTCACATCGCTAACAGTGAGCAGCGACCTTGGTCTGCACATTGTGTAAAGAAACAGTCTGTGGCGCTAGACAGTGCATGTTGTTGGGTTCAGGTTGATCGGCCCACTATTTAGCCATAACACGCACGCAGCTGCAAATACCTGAAAGTCGAGTGCTTTTAATATTGTAGGCTACATGTTTTAGATTCATTCGGAAGAAGAGCTTTCCCAGGAGCAGAGTCTAGCTGATCCTGTGATGTGATTCCACTAAGCTGATCTTTACGGTATGGGGTTCCCCATTCAAGTCTAGAGACCTTTTATTAGTCTAATAATAATAATATTAGTTTACTAGCGAAAGGAAGGTGGCTGATATCCACTGTCATTTTATTATGATTACTCCTTTCATTTTCTATGGTATTGTAACTTTGCTGATGGTTTTGATCTTAACCCCTTCAGTGCTCATGAAGGAGCCACTCCGTCATGAGCCACGGTCGCCGTGTGCTCATGACGGAGTGGTTCCGTCATGCCGCGGCCGTTGGCCGCCGCTCCTCCCATGCTGCGCTGATTCCCCGCCTGTGTAGGCGATTAGCGCAGTGGGCGGAGTCATGACGGAACCACTCCGTCATGAGCACAGCTCAACCGTGGCTCATGACGGAGTGGCTCCGTCATGAGCACAGCGCCACCGCGCTGCCCCCAAACCTCCCCCAGCGCTGCGGCGGAATTCCCGCCGCAGCGAAGGGGTTAAGCATTTGTCTGCTTATGTTAGCCAAAGTACTGCATCTAAGGACACGAGGTTTATAAAATAAACTCTTTAAACTTTACGTGTCTCTGTTTATTCTGTTGTGGACTGATATGAGAATAATTACGAACAGGTATTTCTGATTCCCACCATTCCTGAGAATACCCTAAGTCGCTTGTTCTGGGTTGTCTATACATTGGGACCGCCGAGATAAAACTCGGATAACGAATGGGACACTGATGCTGGTCGGATAAGGGTTTCTGGGTTCTGAGGTGAGTTTTTGGTACACCACAATTCACTGAGGTCCTGGTTTCCTGTGCATAGTTCTGTGCATAAGCAGAATCCCTGCAACATGGCGCACCTAATGTTTGGTCTATTGATTTGAAACGCCTTAGTAGTGCTTATATTAGTCCACAACACCCTCACTCTGGTTTCCGGTTAACGGGAGTGACGGTTTAACCTACCTGTCTTTCGACTAATAGGTTCTTTCAAGCTTGATCATTAAAAAGGTTATTTTTACTGAACCCCAGTGCTACTGATGATATAGTTGATACTCTTTGGTGTGTCCTTATGGCGGTTGAGATAGCCGCGCATAGTCGTACACCTCTGCGCCGTCATTTGACGACGTATGGGGTGCCAGATGATGGGATGGCTGTTATTTTTGTGGTGAGCGCTGATGCGTCTTACCCATATGAGTTGTTTTACTCTTGGGTGACTTTTCCGGCGGTGGATGATGATGATACGTTTCATTCCTTTACTCCCACGCAGCTACCTGCGGTCTATACACCGTATAGGACACAAGAAATTCCTATCTCTGCCTGGCAGCATACCATTTGGTTTAATGGCACCCTTCCCCATGCGGTTGCACCGGCTAGAATGGGCCCGTTGTCTATTGCAGGGGCCACATGGCCGGTGCTGGCCGGCTTTACGCCTCATCCCCGTTATCTCACGGTGGCGGTGGCTGAGTTGTGGGTGCTACACACAGCCCTGATTACAGTTCATAGGGCTTTGGTGCAGTACGTGTCACGCAACGTGCAGGTGGGGGCACCTGCTGTTGCGGGACAACCAACGGACCACCATGCGGTGGTTATTAGTCATGTTATGGTTAATTCGGTAATGGGCAAGCGCCCCCAAAATAAGGATGATTTTCCTTATTGGCTTGCTGAGAAATTTGACCAACTGGAGGCGTTTTTTCCGCATACCACTCCTGTGGAGAAACACAGGATTCTCACCATTAGTTTGCCGAAAGACTTGGTCCCAGATATGGCCGATTGCACAAACTGGGGTAAGGTCTTTGCCGCGACCTACTCGAAGTGCTTCGGCACTCCGTCTATGTCTGTACTACCCTCCATCATTAAACGTGTTCAAGAGAATCACGGAGCGGAGGCTGCTGTTGAATTAGGAATGAGGCTTGTCGGAGTGTTCGATGCGGTGGCTTCCATGGTAATGGGCAACCTCAAAGGCGATGCCATGGAGTTCCAAGTGGCTAATAAGCTGGACCGCGTGGATGAACTCGACAGGCCTAAGGAGTTCGCTAAAATAATTGCGCAAGCCTATAGGACCGTGGGCCGTAGTGCCTTGGGTGTTAAACCAACCGTGGTAGTTCCTGATATAGTACAGCAAACTAAGGTGAGCTCGTCTACTAAAGACGAACGCCCAAATTTTCCTAAACAAAGTTGGCGAGCAAAGAAACAGGGGAAGCAGCAACAGAAACAGGGGTCTCGTCCTTCCTCGCCCGTGCAGTCGTCCAGCGAACGCAAATATGATCTGCGCGATCGATCTCGTATTAAGTCTCCTGTAGATTTCAGGTTTCTGAACAACGCTCTCCTCGTTCTTCACAGGAAACATCGGCTTCACAATCCAGTGGCGGAGACCGTGGGAAAGGAAGGGGTGCCCAAAGTCGTTAGCAACCCCGTCAGACTGACGGCAAAGGCAAGCAGGATGAGTCTGCACGTCAACGACCCCCGTATCAGAAGAAGAAAGTTGCTGCGCTCACAGCGAGGTATGCCACAGATGGTGCGGATGCAGCTTCAGAACCTGACATGGGCACTAACGCTGCTCGACAGTGCGGCGGAAGTTACAGTAGTGCGACAAGCACTGCGTCCATATCTGGTGCGACAGCAACTGATACATTCATAACTGTAGAAACTGCTGACACTAGAGTGGCTCCCCCTGACAGACTATATAATATAGTCCTTTTGATTGAAGGTGACATACAACGCACGATTAAAGGGATTTTTTGGGATAATCTGACCTCTTCATATGATATTCTATTGGCAGAGGCTGATTGGCCCCCGGCTTTCGTTTTAGATGCTCCTAGAGGGGAGGAGGTGATGCTCCCGTCCTTTGCGCACACAGTGCCAAAGGACCAAGCTAAGAAGTTCGCCGAGGAGTGGGCTCTGGTGCTTGCACCTGCGTTGTATCGTAATCAGGTAGGCTGGGATAAATTGTCCTCCAGCCATGAAATTCCGTTGCGGTCCACGCCCCAGCCACAACCCCAATATCCCATGTGTCGCGAAGCAAGACCTCACGTCGCGGCTATCCTTGAACAATTGGTATATCAAGGTGTAATTGAAACATGTGTGTCACCAATGAATAATCCTTTATTCACTGTGACGAAGCCTGACGGGTCGTACCGCCTGGTTTTGGATTACCGGCATTTAAACTCTCATTGCCGGACATGCGCAGTACAGAATACCCACAGTTCGTCTCTCGTCGATAGTCTCATGAGAAAACGGTTCAAAACCACACTTGACATTTCCAATGGCTTTTACAGCCATAACCTGTCCTCGCTCAGTAGTGAGTGGACGGCATTTACCTTGGTGGCAAACAAAAACATTTCAAAAGATTACCGATGGGCTATAAAAACAGCCCTGGTGTCTTTGCCGCTCGTGTAGGCTCTCTGTTAGAGAGCATAGACCCTGATGCGTTCTCGTATGTGGATGATATTTATCTTACAGATGACGAGTTGTGGCCGCATCTGCGTCGCGTTGATCGCATCATTGTTTTGTTTGCAGACTTCGGTTACAAATCCAACTTTGCGAAGTCTCACATTGCGGAATATACAGTGCTGTTTTTGGGTTACGAACTCAACAATGAAGGTCGAGGATTGGCTCCGCACTTCCTAGAGAAATGCGCATGCCTACGTGCTCCTACGACACTGAAGAAATTACAATCTCTGCTGGGCTTTCTGAATTTCGGTCGAACGTACATTCCTGATTATGCCCAGTGTATCAAGCCGCTTTATGCCTTCGTACAACCTACTTTTTCCAAATCATGTTGGCTGCCGGAGCATTCAGCTATATTGCAATCATTGCAAGCTGACCTTCTTGCTTCAAAATACTTACTAACGCGTGATAACCACACTAACATGGTAATAAGAATTGTGCCAGGCGCGGTGGGTTTCACATACTTAACGTTCAATGAGGGCGACACCATCCCCATTGCCTACAAATCACACCTGTACACTTCGGCTGAACTGCGATTTTCCGCTGTCGAGAAAGTTCTGACGGCAGTGCAGATGGCAATTCTGAAAGAACGAGCGCTATCGCAAGGTAAACGCATATTGGTGGTAACACCATATCCTGCCCTCGAGGCGGAGACGAAAGCAAGTGTACCTAATTCTAAGGCTTTGCATCCAAGGTGGGTACAATGGGCCACTTCCTTGACATCGCCCGACGTCACATATATCTTTGACGCGGCTCTTCAGACTCAGGAGTTTTTGCAGTATGAATTTGTTCATCCATCTCCTCTGTCTTTGCGCCCGCTCGAGGATCACCATTGTGTCATATTGTCGTAAATTGGCTGCGATTAAATTAGCGTTAGCAGAATCCATCTGGTATTTAGAGGCTATCCTGTACATTTTGTGGAATCCATTTTGTATTTCTGGCAGCCATTTTGTTTACCCTTGTGCTCTGTTTAAAGGACTGGCTATACTTAGACTCTGCTACTCTGCACATGCGCAGAAGAGTCTACCTGTCCATGCATCTGTTATTAGTCTGTAGCTGTCAGGTTGTTTCTACCAGAGTCAGCAACTGCTAGCTCCTCCTTTACTGTTGACTGTGCATTTCTGTATGACCATCTATGTATGTAATTCTTTTCATGTATGCTTGTACCGCCTTTTTCAGCCCCTGTGTGGGTATAAAAGACCCATGGTTCTTCTACTCTGGGTGCTATATCCATTCAGCACCACAGGGTGCTGGGTGAATGTGGTTCCACTTCATGAAGGTTTATTAAACTTTGTATTTTCTATTCCAGTTTCTGTGCCAACTTCTTCTACCTGTCTGAGGACTCTGTGCAGAGAAGGGCGAACCCCTTGCACTGGTAGGCCTAGCTGAGGTCTCTTTTCAATAAATTGGCGCCCAGCCGTGGGGCTCATCGGTGACTCGGATGCCCAAAGGATTGGTCGCGACAAAGGATTGAAATCTCGGTCTGGACGCGATCGCTGCCCGATGAAGACCCGAGTCTTGGCAACCACGGCGTTTTTCCTTTCCTTCTGATCTGACCATCCAGGTGGCGCCGGTCCTCGACTGAGATCTCTTCTGTTGATTCGCCGTGCAGTGACCATTTGGTCGAATTTAGAACTTGGCAGTTGGAACTTGGACACCAAGTGATTAGTAAGTGCCTGTGGCGCTTGCTGTTAGTTTTGATGCCTGGGATTGGTAAGGTAGTTTTGTAACACTTACTGTGGCTTTTGGTTTTGATGCCTGGGATTGGTAAGGTAGTTTAGTAACACTTACTGTGGCTTTTGGAAATGGTGTTGGCCAACTTGGTTTGTTATGAAATTTATATATAAGTTGCAACCTATATAGGCAGGTAATGAGGAGAATTTTCTCTATCTGAATTGATTTGAACGGCACATCGTACTAAAGGTACCTTAAGTGCTACTTTTATTATAATACTGCATATTCTGCACTATTTTTTGCATGCCTGTTTTCAGCACACTTCATAGGAGGTGTAGCTCTGGTAGTGGTATCAATTTGAATTTGAAACTAGATGAAGCCTAATAGGGATATGTATATTAAGTATGGTCTTTCTTCTATAATGTACAGCGCATTATGGAATAAATACACTCGTAAGGATCCTGAGTTGCGTTGGCCTATGTATGGGTCATTTGATTTACGAAAGATTGAGTATGTGGAACAATGTATGTTAAGCGAAAGACTAGGCAAGAGATGTTTGATTGTGTATGAATGTGGGAGAAAAAAGTGCGTGAATGAATGAATATGTTACTTTCTTGGATGTACCATTTCTTTTGTATATAATTAGCCGGCTCCCCTAGAGGGGATACTTAACTATGTTTAGGTATATAAAAGTATTTCTTCTTTGGTGACTAGTACCCCAAGGAACTAAATATGTACATAGAAAGGATCCTGGTCTGTGCACTTAGTAACATTCATAAGTGGTGAGATGCAGAGCGTTTTTTCTGGTGTTCTGCCAGCCAAATCTAGTGAATATGACTTGCAACTAGTATTTACAAATGGTTTGGTTTAAGTACAGTCTGTGGGCTGCCTTTTGTTTCTGTCTTAAGTGTTGATCTGTGGGTTAAATGTGTGTTTAAATGTTGTGGTGTGGTAGATTGTGTTTTGGATGTTGCTAGCACTGGAAAAAGCGTGTGATTGAATGACTGTGAATATGTGAAAGAATTCTGAGAAGTGAAATTGTTAAGGAGTAAATTTAATTTGGTCTCATCACCATCAATGTGTCGCAAAAGGAAATTGAGAGGGGTGTAGCTAGAGAGAGAGCATCCCCGGTGATTTGATGACACCCTTAATGTACAAAAGTATTAATGAAGAGTAATTAGGGACCGGTTAAAAGTTTAGCTTGAGAAAATTGTGGGTATTTCGAACTTGCAAATTGTTCCTATGCAGCTTTGTGTTCTATTTGGTTCAGTGAGCCAATGTGCTGGGTCCAGATGGTTGTAGGTTCTAATTTAAGCTGAACCTGCTAATTTGAGAATTAAAAATAAAATTATGACCCCCTGAAAAGAAATTGTATATCAAAATTAATTTTTCCATAGGGCAAATAATTGCAGTTTAGGAAGGCTTTTTGTCTTTGACAGCTTCAGGGCTGTGCGAGGCAGATTTTGACCTTGCAGCCTGTAAGGTGGGGGCTAGAAATAGGAGCGAGTGAACCAGGAGGTGAAATCACTGCTTAGAAGGCTTCTCTGACATGAAAATGTGTAATGCTTGCAGCAGGAGAGCCTTGGAAAGAGGTGGGGGCCAGGAGTGCTCGCGGTGGCTGGTTCTGCACTGAGGGGCTATTTTTAGCTTCTCTGATAAGACAGGGCAGCTGAGAAACGAAACTCGGGGAGCTGTGCAGTCCCTTCGAGAAAATAAATGTCCATGGAAGACTGTTTTATTTTTTAAACATGTTGCATTAATCCTAGACAAAAAGTAAAATGATGCTCTTGTTTGAAATTTTAAGGGCTATATGCCTATATAAAAACGATTTTCCAATTAAGAATTAATGTTCACAGTGGAAATTATGGCCCAAAGCTAACATGGAATGTCAGTGAAGTAATTTTACTTTTAGAAAGTTAAAATTAAGGTGGCCTATGTATTTTTGCCATAACACCTTTCCAAAGAAATGTTCGTGTGTTTTTCATTTTAAGCATTTTTGTCCTTTTTATAAATTGTTCTTGCTGGTCCTATGTGTCAGAAGCGACACAGTCAGCTCAGCTGACAGCTGGTCATCATTAAGATGACCTGCTGTCAGATGGGGGTGAGTAAGGCAAGAAAATCAGTTATTGATTTTAAGCCTGACAAATTAAGCCGGCCAGAATGTTCGACTCTGAGCTGTAGGTTCAGTAATTGCGCATCACTGCTCATTTATATATGCTTTTGTAATTTGTCTATGCTTTCTGTGCTTGGTATACTGATGGCTTGGCATGTGTATTTTTATTTTATATATGTTTTGTTTTTGTGTTGTATTGATAATTCTATTTTAATACTAGTACAAGTTCTCCTGTGAGGTAAGGAGATGGTCGTGACGACGTCTATCTTTGCGCAGCAGTTGGCTGGAACTTGTTCAAAATTACTAAATTCCACAGATATGATATTATCATTATCATGCTGTCAAAATGGCAGACAACACGTTATCAGTGTATGTCTAATTGGTATTGGAGATGAATACAAAAAAAAGTTATGCGAGACTAAAATATGTGTCACCTGTGGTTAGCCATGACTGCCCTTCTCTTATAGACAGGCAGCCGTCGGTCATATGTTTCCAGATTGGATATTATGGAACCATTGTGATTTGTAGCCCCTGCAAAAAGGTGACCTGAATTTTTCTAAATATCGCACTAGCTAAATCCAGTTCTGTTTCTTTGGAAGTGTATAAGTATGCCTTTGATTCCTTAAAGGAAATCAGGTTTCCTTTTTCATATTCTTTATATGGGGATAACAGGCCTTAAAAAACGAAATTGCGTGTTCTATAATAAAATAGATAATTATAAACACTTTTCTTTAGATACATTGTATTAGATATTAATGGGTAAACACATCATCTGAATACATTGGATTTTGCTGTATTACACCCACATCTTAACACTTGAAATGTCTGTTTTAAATAAGACTGCCACCATGATCATGTTGCAACCCTGAGAAGCGCCTTTACTGCTGATGAGCAAAACAGTTGTTGCTGTTGTTTTTTTTAGGCCACAAATGGAACAGGAATGTTTACTTAGCTAAAACTTCCTCAGAGTGAAAACTCTGCATTTTAGAATGCTGTAAAGGGTTTCCACAAATGAGGTTCAGTATTTTGGGTAATGAGAAAATATCTGACAGGATTTCCTTTTCTTGAAGTTTTCTTTTTATAAGCTCATTCTTGTGAATGGTGGCGCAAAAAGTTGTCATGTTTTCAAATTAAGCTTCAGTTCTTAGGGCTGTGAATGAATGCGTTTAAATATGATAGGCAAAGGGATGCAGCTTGCTTTTCATATGTGGACTCATCAAAATGATTAGATTTATTAAAAAAAAAAAAGAGAGAATTTTTTTATTTTTGATTATATTAAAAATATTATTTAACATAGGTGCATTAAATTAGTTTTTTACTATTCATAATGCCTAATCATGATGCTGTGACCTCCTAGCACCCAAACTGAATTTAAGCCGTGCTATACAGCAATAGGGGGTCATTTATATGTGAGATGTCACTTTACCCAGGCGTACAAAACTTATTTTTATAAGGGTATACATTATACATTTCTGATGCCGCATCTCTGGGATATGTAGAGGACATTCTGGGGATGACTATTATGCAAAAACATTGTAGGATATTCATTTTTAAGTGCCCTACACATCAAAGTCGAAATTGAGTAAAATTCATTATTTAAATGAGATTTCTCCAGTCAGAGCAGCTATTAAACTGCCTTAGGCTCCAGTAAATGCACATATGTAAGCATAGACTTAATAGCTGACATCTATACTGCTAGACAAGCACTCGGCACACTGCTTACACATATAACTATGTACAAAAACTGGCAGAAGTTATTAAGCTTACCTCTGAATTGCTGGTAGACACGATTGGAGTGGGTTTGTTGTTCAGCCTTCGGTCTCTAGGGTCACTTTGACTTGGGAGCACCGTATGAAAATCTTGCACACAAGATGGAACAGCTGCATAGGTTAATGGCCGAACTCCTACATTTAGAAGCCTGGCAGGGCTCAGAGCAATATGTGTTTTGACATTTCGACATTTGAAAGACGAAATGGCAGAGCAGGGAAAGAAAGAGGTTTTGCTTACCTTTTTTGGGGGGCAAAAGCAAGTTTTGTGCACTCAATGAACATAGTATAATGGTATATGTGACCTCTCTTTAAAAGACAATGTCTCAACCATATATATAGCACTAATGCTTTTAGGGCTGAATTAAGGCAGCAATGGGATTTAGTTTGAATTCATGTGCCCTCGTGTTCCAATTGTGCATTGCTAAAGGAATATGTTCTTTAGCTAGCTGAAATGTGCTATTTAGCTCCTCAGAGTTTGTTTATGCCCAGTTGCTACAGATTGGGGTTGATAGTGTTGACAGAATGAAACCTGTTACAGGTTTCCTACTGTCAAAATTGGGGGAGGAGGCTAGCTCCTCTACAAATTAAGGGTAGGCAAATTTATGTGTTCTCTCTCTTTTTCTCAATTTCTTTTGAACCTGTCTAAACTGTCTGTGAAATAGCCATGAGACATTTAATTGGCTATTCAGTAATACTGTTTTAAACATTATTAGCATTAATAAAATGAATAAATATATTTTGCTATGTTACTACCCATCCTCTCTGATGGAATTATGAGAGGATGAGTAGTCTAGATTGCTGCTTCCTTATTTGATCTTTAAGGGGAACTAGTTGTGGGTAATTTTTGTTCGAAAATTCTCAGGTGACAACACCACTATTGTTTGTTATTCTCATGCTACATACAGTTAATAGGAATCCTTGTTAAATTAGCAGTGTTAGATTTTCCTGTTGTTCCTATAACATGAGAGCATGGTCCTAAGTATACAATGTTGGTGCTTTTATTAAGAAAAATCATTTTAGAAGTGTCTGCAGTCCTGTACAAGTAATGCAAAGTCTATGAGTAAAAGTGTATAACATTTCTTTTTTCTTGAGGGTCTTTAGATGATTAAGATAGGAATATACAGATGTAAGGATTTGGAGTATGTCTGTATTGTTTTTCTCTTTTCCTCAGAATTTGGTAAATGAACACAGACTTCCTTGACTGCTTGGGATTGGGTGACGTATTACTCTTGTCAGTTCACCAAAGAGTTCCTTTTATACTTGCCAATAGGTCCAGGCTGTTGTTTTTTTTACTCTCACATAGATGAAAGTGGTTCCAGGGTGCCTTGCTAATATATGGGGCGTCCCTAGACTAGGAAGTATTCTGAGACTATCCTCTCTGTTGATAGATTATTTCTGTGCCTTGTCTAAAGACCTTTTGTTCTGTCCACCAATAGATATTTGCTGCTTTACAACCATTGCCAGAGGGGCGCGGACATCAGATCCAGCTTGAGGACTCAGCACCAGTCCAGTTTGAAGTCAAAGTGAAGGTAATCAGCACAGGCATTGCTGGCAACCAGGACCTCAGTGAAGGTGGAAGGCCGGAAGCACTGGGATGAGTGTACCCCTGCCACTATCTTGGGCGAAAGACGGGGCCACAAATCAGAAAGGAGGAATCGTGGATCAAGCTTTTGATGCCCAACCGAGAGTCACAGACCGACCAGGAAGGCGAGAAAGATTTTGCTTGAGGTAACCCCCTTTGAAACAAGGGTTGCTTCAGAGATCCTAGCATCAGGCCTCTGAATCCTGGTCCTAAAGTGGCTGTAAAGTTTTCACCTTTGTTGGTCAAGAGATACCTGAGCACGCTGAATGCAATCTATGGCCCCAACGAAAGAGCAGTGTACCAGCAGAGCAATACAGGAGTTAGGGAAGGACTTGAGTTCAGGATACAGGTGCTGTGTCTCTGGTGCCTGTTAGATTGAAATTAAGAAAACTGGTGCACTGCCTGAGACACTGGACAGGATTGC
Organism: Triturus cristatus; assembly: GCF_964204655.1. Taxonomy (NCBI): domain Eukaryota; kingdom Metazoa; phylum Chordata; class Amphibia; order Caudata; family Salamandridae; genus Triturus; species Triturus cristatus. The sequence goes on along the minus strand of NC_140582.1, from coordinate 1,098,372,073 downwards.
TGAGAGCATTTGCCCTGGTGGGTGATTGCCCTATCCTGAAAGAAGAAACTTTGCCCTTGAAACTAGGCCATGATTCCGGAGCTGCGAGTTGTGCAGCTCCACCGTGGGAACAACTAGAGCCTGCCTGTGAGGCTCAAACGGACACAGGGAGAAGACTCCCCTCTGGTTGGTTGTACAGCAGCTTTAATTTCCCAAGGATTTCTTTTTCTTTTTTGTTGAAAATGTACCCCATTGGTCGTCCCATTTTTGAGGAGGAGCAACCCTTTGCAGCTCTTCGTCCTAATTCTCATGGTCCTCCTGCTCCCCTGGATCCAGGATCATTTTGGTAATAATATGTCTGACTGCTTTAATGTTTGTATTGGGAATAATGTTTATTCTATGAGAGAAAAGTTCATCTGAGCAGTTGAAAAATATTACATTTCCTTCATAATGATGGATACTCTAGCCCTCATAAAGGAAACACTTGAAAAGTCTAGCGAAAATGTTTTTATTAGATATGTACTGTTAGCTACTTTGATATTGAAATGGATGATAACTGAAATGCATAGGAGCCTTGAAAATGTTTTTACTGGATGGTTCTAGGATTTGCTTAGGACTAGAAAGCTAATAGTTCTGTTTCTGATAATAGTAATTACTCCCTCCTGCTATCTGTATGACCCAATTCTCTGTTCCCTTTGTACTCCTGCTCATACCTTATACATACCAGCTTAACAATTTTTAGAATGAGAAATGCCCACCTAGCAATGAATTAGGTTATTGATAAATTTATATAAAAAAAAAAATTAAAAATTAATAGGCATATTTTTCGTTTTCCTAATGGATTATGGGAGATGTCTTCAGCTATCGCTAAAATGGTCGTCTGTCGTAAATTGGCTGCGATTAAGTTAGCGTTAGCAGAATCCATCTGGTATTTAGAGGCTATCCTGTAAATTTTGTGGAATCCATTTTGTATTTCTGGCAGCCATTTTGTTTACCCTTGTGCTCTGTTTAAAGGACTGGCTATACTTAGACTCTGCTACTCTGCACATGCGCAGAAGAGTCTACCTGTCCATGCATCTGTTTTTAGTCTGCAGCTGTCAGGTTGTTTCTACCAGAGTCAGCAACTGCTAGCTCCTCCTTTACTGTTGACTGTGCATTTCTGTATGACCATCTATGTATGTAATTCTTCTCATGTATGCTTGTACCTCCTTTTTCAGCCCCTGTGTGGGTATAAAAGACCCATGGTTCTTCTACTCTGGGTGCTACATCCATTCAGCACCACAGGGTGCTGGGTGAATGTGGTTCCACTTCATGAAGGTTTATTAAACTTTGTACTTTCTATTCCAGTTTCTGTGCCAACTTCTTCTACTTGTCTGAGGACTCTGTGCAGAGAAGGGCGAACCCCTTGCACTGGTAGGCCTAGCTGAGGTCTCCTTTCAACAATATACACTGACGGTTCTGCGCAACCGGCGACTGGATCGAAGCATGCCTACTCAGCGGCCTGCGCAATTGTGGTCGGTACTTTCGTGAAGGGTGAATTCCAATCCGATGTCGTGCATACGCAGTCATTGGGTGATTGTACCGCGCAGTTGGCGGAGCTTCGTGCTCTGGTGCTTGCACTGGAGTTTGCTGATCCTCGAGTCACTACTCTTATAGTGAGTGACTCGTTTTATTGTGTACAATCTTACGACAATCTACATTTTTGGTCTCAAAATGACTATCGTGATTCCAAAGGTAGCACAATTAAGCATAAAACGCTTTGGGTTCGAGTGGCAGAACTTAAAGAACATCTGCCTCTCGTGAATGTTATTCACACTCTTGGTCACCAATGAGTTGGTGTCCATGCTGTCGGCAACTGCCTAGCTGACGAGGCAGCAAAAACAGAAGGGGCGACATACTTAGTAGCAGCAGTTACAAGATCACAAAGTAAGATCGATGATGAAATCTTGGCAGCTATTGCTGCTGCGGAGAAGGGAAAAACATATCCGAGAGGATTCCCTTCTCGTTATCATTATCGCTTAAGTCCTGATAACGTCCCATTAGTGAGGATTAACGATGTTGGTGACAGATTGATTCCCAACGCGGACTGCAGACCATCTTTGATATTAGCGGCTCACGAGGGCATGGCGTCCGCGCATGCCGGCGTTGCAGATACTGTATTTCTGTTACAACAACGTTACTGGCGGTGCGGTTTATATAAACAAGCTCGCGTTTATGTTCTTAATTGTGACATTTGCCAGCAGATAAAACCTTCAACTGCGGCGCGCCCACCACAAACTCAGCTGTACATATCTAATAAACCACTGGGTTGTGTTTATTTAGATAATTGCGGTCCATTTACCTCTGATACTGCGTACAAATACATCTTGGTTGCAGTGGATTCGTGCACATGTTTTCTGTGGGTGTGGCCACAAAGGAGTGCTGATGCCCGTACTGTCATCAAGGATTTGCATGTCTTTGTTGGAAGTTTTGCATGTGGTACCTTTCATTCTGATCAGGGCCCTGCGTTCGCCTCTAAGGCGTACAAAGAAGCCACGAGAAATTTGGGGGTCCAAGTCAAAGTTTCGTCTCCATACCGACCTGAGGGTAATAGTGTGGTGGAGCGAATGAACCGTGACTTAAAGCAATCTTTGACAGCCAGGGTTTTAGGTACTGGCCGGAACTGGCTAGCCCACTTGTATGACGTGCAACGTGCACTTAATAATCTCCCTAGAAGGTCTCTGGGTGGGCGGACCCAATACATGATGCTCTTTGGCATACGAATGCTTGTCCCGGACCTTGATGGTCTAAACATGGCGGCGTCGGCCGCACCCTTTGACGTAGATGATCACTGTGCTGTATTGCAGAATCTTCAAGAAGCCAGAGACAGTCTAGCGAAGGAACACGTACCCTCCACATCTGATGCTGCGCTTCAGATTCCGGTCGTCGGCTGGCTACCTCGAGTTGGTGATCTGGTCTGTGAGAAGGTGGAGAACAAGAAGGAATTTGGCCCCTCTTATCGTGCACCAGTTCCGGTGCTTGGAGTACAGGGTACACGTACAGTAATTTTACCTCCACTTCCTGGTCGCAAGGATAACAGGTACATCTCTATTGACAATGTCAAGCTACAGCGAGTGGCCGATTCTTCTTAGCATGACACCAGCGGTTTCTTGCCCTTCAATGATAACAAATTCTGTTATGGCCCCAGCTTCTAACACCTTGCCTGATGTTGCCGTCGAGATGCATACAGTTACTGGTCCTTTATTGCCACCGACACCTGGTGGTCTACCTGAAGATATTGAGTATGCTTATCCTGCGGATGTCTCGTTGCCTGTTTTACAATCCACCACAGTTACCCAGTCGCGCTACTCCCTTGACACTAATTCAATGACTTCCATTGCCCCGTCAGAAGTTTCGATTTTTGTTGCCTGGTTCAAAAGACATTTTTTAATTACCCCTTGGACTTACATTTGGCTGGTGCTCATATGTGTTTTTTTGTTTATGTCCATTGGCTTTGTGGTAGTGTTTTTTAGACTTATCAATAGACACTACCTGAAAGAAAGGTCTACAATTGGACTAATTGATGGAACTTTGGCCCCCCACTCCTCATCACATATTATGAAAAGGGACCAGACTTTTGTGAACATTACTGTCTGGCCTGTATGTGATGGGATCGCTTGGGATGCTGTAAAATTTCAAATTCATGGCCCCACTGAAGTAATCAATGTGCCAAATGTATTTCGTGTTTCTATGGGTGATGTAGTTAAGCAAAACATCCACTCGGATGACTGGGATGTTCAAGCAATAGAAGCACTGTTTTCTGATTTGAAATATTATGCTGCATTTGATGCTGAGGATTTGTATTTAGATACTGCTAATTATGATGAGCAATTCTGCTATCAACATTATGGCACACATTTCCTACATTAAGCGAATACGTTTCGAATTTTTGTAAATTATACACAATGGGAACACTGTCCAGCCCCTAGGGTGGGCAGCTCCGCCACGGTGGTGGACAAATACACATATTTTTAGGTCTCGCCTAGCGTTGCAGCACAAATGTGCTGCCATCGCTTTGCGAGGCATGCAGTATACACTATAGTGTGGAAGCTTCCTAGAAGCTCCGCCCACTCTCCAGCCCATCTTCTCTATTGGCTTAGGTTACAAATGCTGCCTTCTGATTCGCTTTAAGCTTGTTAGTCCCGCCCCATGACAGCCATGTCAGTCATTTGTATCCTTCCATGGCTACTGGCCCCTTCATTGCAGACTACTTTCTTCCCATCCCTCCCTAATCCTCCTCCCACAGTCTGATGAATCTCGCCGCCCCCTCATGCCTCCATGCTCTGCTGCTGTCTCTGGGGGTAATTATGTGCCCCCAGGACGTCGCTGGTGCTGTCGTGCAACCTGCCCGGCTTACACGCCTATCAACTCTCCAGGAGCACCGAGAGCGCTGCGTGCATCACCGCCGCCGGCCCGTGACCGAAGTGAAGTACTGAGGGCCGGTATTTTATCACCACCGGCCCCGGATCTCCAGGACTGCTGCGTGTTCACTTTTAAATCACCGCCGCTACTCGAGCTGCCTGCCCGAGGCCGGGTCCGTGATCGGAGAAGAGCCGAGTTGCAGTGAGGGTTGCCTAGCAACCGGGACTCTCGTAGCCACGTCATCGAGACGCAGAGCGGAGGAAGGAAGTCCCGTCTTTGCCGAAGCCGCGCCGCAGGAGGAGGAGAGCACCCATCGGAGTTCCGCCTGTAGGGAGGCGTCAGCTGCTAGAGCAGCCCCCAGGTAAAAGCTTCCAGCCGCGCTTTGTAGATACGAGTCCGGGAGCGGGTGGCGAATGCTTGTTTAGTAAGACACTGCAACAAACTCGCGGCATTGTTCCGCTGCTGTCCTGGCAGAGACAGCACCTGTTCTGTTTTGCAGGCCATCCCGAGGCGGAAGCTGCAGAGGAACGCTGGTGGGCGGGGCTCAGTGAGTGGAGCCGTGCTGCCTGTCCCCCGTCTGCCTCGGCTAAGGCTATGCAGCCGAGTTCAGGGGCTCTGTTTTAACAGGAGACTCTACTCCGTGCTGCAACCGAACACGCCTGAGACTAGAAGAGGTCTCTAAATTTGCAGGGACTGCTTGTTCCTTCACTGCGGGAGCCGCATGGAGCCGGACCGCGGCCCCCGCATGTTACACCCGGAAAGCTGCGGCCGATGCGGCCCCGCCCAGCAGGACGCCACGGAGAGCAATGGTCGTTGGGCTGTGTAAAATGACTGCTACGTGGTGAGGAGGAGTGGGCGGTGTAGCAGAGGGCAAGTGTCCAGCGCTGAGAGGCTATGTATGTACTGGGTGCCTCCCTTGTTATACTAACGACAGCAGCGAGAGGAGTGTTTCACACCGCTTTGTGATTTATTTAAATTTGTATAGCGCTTCCTACCTATAACGAGGCGCCGAAGAGCATTCCACTTCCGAACCCTCAGAGATCCTGATCTTGCGGTCTTATAATGGTCAGGAGGCACAAAGAACACCATAAAGAAAGAAATACCACACGGAAAAAAAAAAACGATAACGGCTACGATCTCCATTTCCATGCGCGCACTTAAGCACAAAGGTCTCCATACCCAATGAAACACCGAGTTATTCAATAATAACACACATTGCCAAGTGGTTTTAGTTTAACTTAATTAGCACCATGCGACTGCTCAACCTTCCCACTGAGTGCCGCCGGAACAAGCATGAGCTGGAGTTACAGCACAAGCACTTTAAATCACGTGCTGTTTACCCGCTGCACGCCTTTTACTTATTTCAGCAGGGACGGCTTTCTCACGGCCTGTGCCTGTCCGGTACCACTTAGCTATTATAACATTAGCTTCATTCTGAGCTGCCTTCCGTGCTCCTGTACTCTGTAACTGCGCAGTCAAGCAGTCTGTCCCTGCTTGAGCAGTAAGTAACGCTTTAACGCACAGTTTCTGCCCCATTTCACTTTCCCGTTACGGTTTTCATCCCCACCCTCCCTATTTACATTAACGTCTGGTGGTGCCAAACACAGATTGAGTTCTCAGGGTTACTGCGCACTGTGTTTATTTGTTACTGCAGTGGCTGCGTAGGGATAGTTCACTTTATTGATTAATCGTAGCTGCAGGACACCGCTCTCAATTTTTAATAGCCGCCAGTGCTGCCGAACATGGATCAATAATTGCAGTTACAAGGCACCGTTTTCATTTTAATTTACTGCGACTGGCGAGGACGCCGAACACAGTTTGGTTATAGGCAGATGCAGTACACTCTGTTTGTCGGAAATTACGTCTGCTTTTGGTGGTGTTAACCTTTTTTGTTGAGTTAGGATCGCAACGCATTGCCATCATTTTTAAGTAGAGTATTTGCTAGCAGCACCACAGACTTGATGATTTTGTCACATATTTCATTGTTAGATAAGCACTCGTCATTCATTATGCACTACTTTCATGCTAGATTGCCGAACGAAACAATATTAAAGTGGTTCGTCATGATGCACCCTCCCGCCTTCCTCCTGCTGTCTCTCATGATTTTGACCCTCTTGACATCCGATGTTTTGCTTCGTATCTCGCGGCTCTATTCCCACTCTTAATGTTAGTCTGGCCCATTCACACCCAATCAGTGATATATTTTGATAATCTGGGGTGATGAGTACTATTAAGGGCCAATGTGTGACACTCAACAAACAACCCAGAGAAAGATTACACACAGCGAGTGAGCCTCCAACTATCCTACATACTTCACCTATGTGGGCGCGTCACTACCACGCTAATGGAAACCCATGATTGTTAAAATATATATATTGTACAGGGTGACCGTAGTGCCCAGTCAGAGAGGTGAAATACAGAGTCTTTTAGGGTCAGGTACCTGTGGAAGCAGAGAATGGGCAAGGTGGATGAAGCTAACATTAAATTTGGTTTCTATAACTTGAGGCAAATAAATGTCAAGAACAGAGTTTTGTCGCTGGAAACAAGATTACCCACCATCTTTAAAAAGTGCTCTTTATAGAAAACCCTCACATACCTTCAAAGCATGCTTGCTTTGTCAAAAGACAAAGTCTGCCAAAGTTTGCACACAGTCATTCAGAAAGAGATTTAATTCTATTTTGGCCTTTTACGCTACATATAGTAGTTTCCGTACAAGCAGCCTCCTAATAACGTGGGTCTACATAAAACTGTTAACAAAATCTAGCCATAACACAAGTAACTTCATACTGCAAAAAACAAGTAACATGGTGTCATAATAAGCCAGTCAGAACAATGGCCTGTCGAGTCAAATGCTCGGTGCTGACGTCTGCGAAGGTCTGTCAGACGCAGTTCGAATCGCAACAACGAAACCTAGGCTTTTGAGGTAAATTGAGCACCATTAAGGAGGCAGAAATAAAAGGAAGCTTCAGTCTGATTCTACAGATTATACTACACTAATCATGTAATGCCAAACCTCCATAGAAAAGGGTGGATATACATTTCAGGTGATTGGGGCTCCAGTGCACATTTCAGAGCAGCAACATTTCAGGCGAGTGTAATCCTCCGCACAGGTGTACTGCACTCCAGGTGAGAGAGTGTCTTCTATGTATTCCTCACCTGCGGGCAGTGCTTTAGCTGGGCATTCATGGCAACATTTAGGTACTACAAACAGGGAGATTTTGGAAACATAAATCGAAGGACTTTATTTTCCGTTGTCCCTTTAGGCTGGAGACTCTTAAAAGAAAGGAATTTTTTGCAAAAAAATCGGGAGTCGCCCGCCTGAATAATTGGGCATTACGTGGGTGTGGCCCCAAGGAAGAGCTCTTGTCCACCCCTGCACTGCATCACTCTGCTCCCCATGCACACGCGCTGCATCCGTCAAGAGGACACAAGTGCTTCTCGTTAGCATGTCACTCGTGTCCACGTGTGCACGCATGCACGGAGTCCTCAATGCACACAGTACACACCTGGCAGAGGCACGTAAGACAACAATGGTTCTAGTGTGCACACCACAAGAGATCCTTGGGCTAGTTGTGTGGTTTGTGACAGGGCTCCATTGCTGGTAGACCTTCTTGTGTTGGGACCGTGTTCTGAGTGCAGGCAGGCCATTCTTGCAATGAGTGCTTCATGTGTCTGTGTTCTGGGTGCAGGCCCTGTCTTGCTGGTAGACCTTCCTGTGACCGTGTACTGCGTGAAGGCCCTGTCTTGCTGGTAGACCTTCCTGTGGACTTGTTCTGGGAGCAAGCCCTGTCTTGCTGGTAGACCTTCCTGTGACCGTGCTCTGGGTGCAGGCCCTGTCTTGCTGGTAGACCTTCCTGTGACCGTGTTCTGCGTGCAGGCCCTGTCTTGCTGGTAGACCTTACTGTGGCCTTGTTCTGGGTGCAAGCCCTGTCTTGCTGGTAGACCTTCCTGTGACCGCGTTCTGGGTGCAGGCCCTGTCTCGCCATGAGAGAGAGCCTTGGTCTAGAAGTGTGTGGTTTGTGACAGAGTTCGTTTGCTGGTAGGCATATCTATGCAGTGAGTGCTCTGGGTGCAGCATGCAGGCCTGCGGTGAGAGAGAGCCTTGGTCCAAAACACTTACCAGTGCTCGGTTGTTGATAGACTTATCTGTGCTGTTTTCTAGATTTCAGTCCATAGAAATTGTCTTTCACGAGCACCCGTAGACAATACTTTTTTCAAATCTTGTATTTTCAGTAATATGACCACTGAAGGCCCTGATTTTATATTAAAAACAGAAGCTTTGGACTATACCATTTCCCACTAAAAGGCATTATTTCTCTCCATGTGTTCCCATACCTGGTGTGTCATGCAGTTTGGTGCTCACTTTCCCTCCATATTATAGAACAATAGATGTTTCAGCACCCAGGCTAATGTGCTGCATAGCTAAATACATATAAGGTCCCAAAGGCGAGACCGATGCATTGCAAATGCTTGTTCTGATTTCAGTGTGTCAAATCCGGCCTCCTTTTATTTTAAGGTTGCGGCTGAGTCTGCTTCTAAAGTTAGACTAACACACACCAAATTGTTGTATTCCAAGTCCTTTATGGACGAGTTGGCAATTGGAGGCTATGATCTGTGGAAAGCTACTATCGATCTTAAATCGGTTTGGGGTTCTAAACCATGGCAGGTACAGGGAACAGAAGCGTTGCATCGTGCCTGCCTCATCCCGAACCACATGTTATTTTTGAATTCGTCAATTTTTCAGACCACCTGTTTTGGATTGGCTACTTCTAAAAAATTAAATTCTCCCTCCACTCCGGGTCTGGGTGCTTATCCTAATTGGGATAATCATACGGATCTGTCCCTTGCTACGTTGAAGTCATACATTTCCAACACATCCTTCAATATTTCTGAATTGAATCGGGAAGGGTGATTAGTATGGCAAACAAGCTCAGATTCCTGTCAACAACGGTTTCTGGATTTAGCACCAGGGTATACACAAGTTCGTGTAGACCCCCATTTTGAATCTTCTCACACTGTAACTACCTACTCAGTAGGGAAGTTATGCCAATCTTGGCTGCAACATTCCACCTTAGCATCAGTTAAACTTAATTTATCACAATTGAACGACAAAATAGATTTGAATTATTTTGTTAAGGGTCCTGTGGTTGGCAGGTCCAAAAGATGGGTATATGCTATTTACAACGAAGTTTGGAAGCTGTCACAGATTGAAGCTGCATCCAGATTACGAGCTATTGATCAAGCCAAACTGGAAAAGGTATTGGCTGTAATAGATAATAGCATTAACACCCTGTCTTCCAGAATTTATACCTTAGATAATATTATTTCGTCTGTGGTAGACATTGTGCAGGATGATTTGTCTGTATTATATAATGGTCAAAATCAATTGCGTTCCATTATGCAGTTTGCATGGACATTGCAAACGTTAAAGGCAGGGAAAGTCCCTTGGGATTACATGAATACTTCATCTTTGTTCCTCCCTTTTAACTTAACTGCGAAACAACAGTTCATGTCCATGAAAGATGCAACATACTCATTGCTGCACATTGAAAAATTAGAACCTTTACCTTTCTCTGTTGCCGAATTAAACTCCGCTGTGTGGCTTATCCACGGGTTGATCACATTACCATTCCCCCTGTTTAAGTTCAGTTCCTGCATCAAACATTATGCCCTTGGCAGATATGAAAAACTTGGTACTGCCTTCCTGCACGAAGTTTGATCACTCCCATTCACGTATAGATGCGTGAGGGACGGAAAAGAGGTTTACTTAAAAGGTGAAGAGTGCACTTCCACGCCAGATCACTCTGTGGTGTGTAGGCACATTCAATTGCATGGTGCATGTAATGTGCACGCTCCTAATTTAGCTTGCGTCCTGAAAGGGATTCCGGTGCCAGTTATAACACCGTCTTTTACGCTGCTTGCTAACGGTAGTTATTTGCTATTAAATAATGAAGCTTGCTGTGGGATGTTAGTGGGAATTCCCTACATAGTGACTGTATCACAGAGAGTAGTCTGCTGTAATAACGTCCTTTTCCCACCCCCGCATGGACGGCTCGATGTATCCATCTGGCCTTCCATTCCAACCTTGAAAGCAGAGTTCAACAAGATGAGCAGAATAAGGGCTCTATTGTCTCAAAAAGAAGTCGCGTTGCCTTGATGTCGGTGTTTTCTAAATAAAAAGAGTTTAAAAAAAAAAAAAAAGAAGTCGCGTTGACTTCGTACCGGGAAACATTTGTCCTTCACGTAGCAAATACGCGCACAAAGGTACAAGCGCTTTTGGATACTGATCTCCCACTTCATTTTGGGGCCCTGATTCAGACTATCTTTAATGCCTCGTCAACAAGTGGCCTGGCTCATTTTTTTAAGATTGTGGGCTCCGTCCTCATGACCTCCTTTCAAACTATTTTTGGTGTGATCCCGGCATTTTTTCATTCTATTTTTTCCAGCGTCTTCAGAGGTCTCCCTTTGTTTCTCGCCCTCGTGGCTGGGGTGCTTTTGTTGATCTGCGTACTACGCTATGGATGCACAACTTGCGTCACAGGACAGCATGTCCCGGCTGCTCCATCTTCGTAACCAGATGCTTGAATACTATGGCACTTTACCACTGGCGACTTTAAGCATAGCCTATGGATTGTCCTAGCGGTTTCCCTACTTTACTTGTGTGCAGCCTGTCTTTCATTGCCTAGATTGTCCATTCCAATGGGCTCTGGATTTGTGCCTGTCGAACTTGGTGTCTCCTGCCCCGGATTATGGTCGGCTAATGAGCCCTTAGTGGCTCATGAGTTGGACTGTTCTGGCGTCAGGATTATGGCCTGTGGAGCAGCACATGGAGTCCTAGGGAATTGGGACATCGGAACGGCTGCAGCTGAATTCTTAGCGAGAAGTTATCTTGAAGAACACACCAGTTGTCCTCGAGTGGTGCTGGAGGCTCCGGTTGTCAGATACTTTTGCAGTACGTTCCAATGATTTCCTCTTGGAAGCTGCTGCAACTTATTGTTGGATTGACTTTTTTCCCCCTTCATTTCGTTGTACATCCATCGATGATATTTTTTTCTCCTTTAAATGTTTTTTTTTCCAATCCGTTTTTTTTTCTCTGTTTTCTCTCTTCGAACTTTTTCACTTACCTTATATGGACTTACAATTTATGCCCTTTGTTCCGTTCTATCAAACTTGAACTATGCGTTCTTGCAAGTGCGCCCCTACTGGTTCATCCATTGACTGATTCGGCCACACAACTGTCAGAAAAGCAGAGCGCTGGATACAGTGCTTGATTAGTAAATTACTGAGTGCCGGTGCCCGAAGTTTTTCTCAGTAGTCCACAGCAGCCGGTGCTGCTGATTGTCATGGTTACAAAATATAAAGGGCGGTTACTCTAGTTTTTTTCATCCTTGCCTTGTCCCTTTTCCACTGTTTTCCGTCCATTTCTTCCTCCTACTTCCCCACTTTTCCACTTTTTTGTTCTGGGTTAAATCGGTTGATGAAAAATACATCCCTGCACTGTATACAGTGGGACCTACCTGCAAACACCAGCTCAAATTAAGCACTGGCTAGAAGTAAAAGTCACGCTCCAAAATTGAACGTTGAGAACATGCAATGTAGCTCCCCCTTTGGTAGATGTACGTTTTGGAAACAGAGTTCGAATCTCATGTTCCCAACTCATCTAAATTGTGTGATCTTGGGCCCTTAGAGGAGGAGAGTAACTAGGGTCTAGGGGCTGGAGCTGCCCACTTTGATACTGGTAAACCAAGTTCTACCTGAGATAGTGCTCAACATCCTTTGATTCTGGGCAAACCCTTGAAGCGTCCTGTGCATTAAAGCAACCGAATGTGTGAGGCGCTGTTCTCTCGAGACGCACTCCAATGTCCCAGGTCTGGTCCCATTGGGACCTTATAAGTGTTTAGCCATGCAACAGTTGATGTTGCTGCACCAAGGATATTGTGCTGGATAACTAAACTCTTATAAGGTCCTAAAGGCGAGACCTATTGGCTATGCCAATGCTTGTTCATTTTGTTGCATTTCTTTCCACAGAAATGTGCACATTGGGTTATTGATATTAGTTTTAATTTGACTCCAGGTCTTAACGTACTGACCCATTCTTGCATATTGTTGATTACAAAAGCCAAATTCCAGCCTTATCTGAGCAGGTGATACATTAAGTGGAAACCGAAATAGATGTTTAAATGTATTTGTAATAGCATTATTTAATAATGCAGAATCCATACCACGGAGTATTTCACTTGTATTACTTTTATTAATGGGGTATAAGTTGGGCCTCCCAAGGAGCTATAAAGTAGGCTAAAAGCCCCTTGTAGGCTTATGGCTCTTTTCTTCATCTCCATTTTATGATATGAAAAAGATCCTTTCTCGTCAAACAGTATCCCAAGATATTTATAACACTGAACTTTTTCTAATTCCCGCTTTTGGTGGTACCATTTGTATTGACTGCCCTTCCGTTTCTTGGTACTGAGTTCCATTACTTTCGTTTTTGTTTCGTTTATAGTCATTTTGTTCTCAGTTGAATACATTGATGTTTTGTTTATTAATCGCTGCAGCCCTATCCTTGTTTGGCTTAGCAGGACGACGTCGTCAGCGTATAATAAATTCGATATTTGTTTCTCAGCCAGCTTTGGTGAGTCTGCTAAATCATTGTTCCTTGCAAGGGTAAAGTCTGATAAAAATAGATTAACTAAATATGTGGCTAAAACACACCCTTGCTTTAGGCCTTGAGTTGTTTTAATTTTCCTCAAATGCTTTGAGCCATTCCCTTGCCGGACTCTTGTCCAAGTATATAACAATTGTATTGCATTTAAAAGGCTGGAGCTAATGCCATAACGATCCAGTTTCCTCCATAAAATCTGCCTATTCACACAGTCAAAGGCAGCTTTAAAATTAACGAAACATAAATATAATGGCTGTTTTTTTTGTTTTATATTTTTCCATTAAAATTCCCATTGTTAACACATCTGTTGTTGTACCTTGACCTTGTACAAAACCCGATTGGTTCGGTGGAATTAAATGGTTTTCATTAGCCCAACCAATTAACTCCTTAAGTAGAACCGATGCAAATAATTTTGCTTCAATATCTTGGAGCGTAATTAATCTGTAATTGGATGGGAGGGACCAGTCCCCACTTTTATATATAGGAGAAATGATAGATCCCCTCCATGACTCGGGGCCTGTTCTTGATTGGAGAGCGTGGTTAAATACTGGTGTTAAATAGCTCGACCAATATGATGCTTTCTCCTTATACAAAACAACGGGAATCCCATTTGGGCCTGGGGCACCATTGGATCTCTGATTCTTTATTAATTTACATACTTGGTTTTCTGTTCTCTCTATTGAGTTATTATTCTTTTCTCCTCCTATTCCATTTATAGCCCAATCAGTAGAATTCATAGCCATGTTAGGAGTAGGATTCAAATGCATATCAATAAACAATATCCATTCAGATTCAGTCACTGGTAATGAAGTAGGGGGCATATGTATCAAACGATTTTGTATTCGCAAACACTGCGATTCGCCAAAAAACAGCGTTTGCGAATACAAAATCACAAAACGCAATGTATGAGCCATTTTTGCATCGCATTATTAAGAAATCGCTAATTTTGCGATTCCTTAATTTTGCGTAAGCATTCAAGGAATCGCAAATTGCGATTCCTTAAATGCTATGTAACAAGCACCCAAGTTGTGCGATTTATCCTTAAGATATCGCAAATTACTACCAACTTCAAGTTGGTGGTAATTTGCGATTTCTTTGAAAAATGCACATTTTGGCATTTTTCAAAGTGCCATGTGTCGCACATACATGCCCTTAGGGCATGTATGTGCGCCATATGCGCACACATGCTCATTTCAGAGGTGCATCAGGGTGTCCTTATGACACCCTTGAAATTTTTCATAATTTGCAATTCTCTATTTGCGAATCGCAAATTGAGAATGACTTCCCAGTCATTCCTATGGGCCTCATGGCCCATAGGAATGAATGGGAAGGTATTCCTTAATTGCGATTTCGCAATTTGCTAATTGCAATTAAGGAATAACAAGAAATCGCTAAATATTTGCGAATTTTTAAATACATCACGTTTTGTGATTCTCCAATAGCGATTCTCAAAAAATCGCTATTTGAGAATCGCAATAACGGATTTTGATACATATGCCCCTAGATTTCCTACTAGATCTACTCAGTTTATTTACTAGAATGCAGAAGTCTCTTGAATTACTCCTTTTGCAAGCATATAGAGCTATTGCCCACAGCAATTGATTTTCTTGCATTTTATCCTTCCAAACCATTTTCCTTACTTCTTTATTTATCCTTTTAAGTTCCACTTTGTAGATTAAATTAGCTGGGAACTTTTTTTACCAATCTCAAGCTTCTGTTACGTTCTTTTTTTAATTGATGGCTTTCAACCGAGGTTTTCACCAATGAACATGCTGGTTTTTTCCTCCACTGACCTTTATTAGCATAATTTTGAGATTAACTGGTAATTAATTCCTTTGTGAAGAGAGACCATTTTCCGACAGCATTCGAATAATCTCCTTCAAAGTGAAAATCAACAATTGCCTGCGCAGTGTTTGTAATAGAATCTTTAATCCTATCTGACCAATAAAGTTTCTTATAATTTGCTGTCACTATTTCTCCCAGAAGTGTCGTATAGTTTTCAAATCTCAGGTCATTTAGGTTTAACTGAATTATTTGTTGATCGTGGCCGCATATCTGTTCCCTCTATCTGATAAGACAAAATGTTATGAAATAGATTCAACAAAGCTATGGTAGAATCTATTCTAGACCTGTGATCCCCTGCTTGAAAAGCCCATGCAGGTGGCGAATCTTGAGGAAATCGCCCAATTAGCACCTTAAACCTAATATACCAAAGATACATGATTGAAATGCACTGAAAATACACAAATTCCTGGCCCAAATGTTATGTTCCTCTGCCCTGGAAGCTTTGAAAAGCTGTGGTCAGCCCTTTCCTGAAGCAGGCGGGAGCACCTTCCAGTTACACGTCTGCTGCTACCCTATAGGGGGTAAGAGGGCAGGGGCATCTGAACAGATACAACACACATCATCAAGGCTACATAAATAAATGATCCTCATATGCACAATGAAGAGCGGCGGGAGGGTAAACATCTCCATAGGTGCCCTTCAGAAGGATTGGATTGGAAACACACACCGCCACCTGTTCTACAGAGAGGCATGGGAAGGACAACCTCCACAGGTCTGCTGTAGTGGGTCTTGACAGATTCACTCCCATCAGACGTCTAGCTGGTGTTGCGCTGTATAAAGGGGTTGGATGCCATGGATAGCTCATAAGATGCGTTGCAGATGGTTGGACAGAAGACTTATCTGACATGCACACTACAGATGTGGGCAAGAGCACCCTGGAATGGTCGCTATTGCAAAAGTTACACGCCAGCCTGTGCACTACGCACGAGTTGTGAGGCAAATGGACCACTGTATGAACTCTAGAGAACTGTAGAAGATTAAAAGTACTCCTGCAATAGCAACAAGATTAGAACATGGGTAGAATTTACCACATAGCAAGCTATAGAGAAGAAGGGGGCATGGGTATTCCCATACTTAGACTACAGAGAAGCAGGAGCACAGACGCACCAAATCTCTCTAACTACAACATGGTGGAAGAGTAGACAGAATCCAGAGTGGTAGGAGAAAATGGACGCAAAAGAGGGATAGAACGGGAGGTGAAGCTTGAAAACCCACTATAGAGGCCTGGAAGTGGCAGGTGATACATTAAGTGGAAACCGAAATAGATGTTTAAATGTATTTGTAATAGCATTATTTAATAATGCAGAATCCATACCACGGAGTATTTCACTTGTATTACTTTTATTAATGGGGTATAAGTTGGGCCTCCCAAGGAGCTATAAAGTAGGCTAAAAGCCCCTTGTAGGCTTATGGCTCTTTTCTTCATCTCCATTTTATGATATGAAAAAGATCCTTTCTCGTCAAACAGTATCCCAAGATATTTATAACACTGAACTTTTTCTAATTCCCGTTTTTGGTTTTGGTGGTACCATTTGTATTGACTGCCCTTCCGTTTCTTGGTACTGAGTTCCATTACTTTCGTTTTTGTTTCGTTTATAGTCATTTTGTTCTCAGTTGAATACATTGATGTTTTGTTTATTAATCGCTGCAGCCCTATCCTTGTTTGGCTTAGCAGGACGATGTCGTCAGCGTATAATAAATTCGATATTTGTTTCTCAGCCAGCTTTGGTGAGTCTGCTAAATCATTGTTCCTTGCAAGGGTAAAGTCTGATAAAAATAGATTAACTAAATATGTGGCTAAAACACACCCTTGCTTTAGGCCTTGAGTTGTTTTAATTTTCCTCAAATGCTTTGAGCCATTCCCTTGCCGGACTCTTGTCCAAGTATATAACAATTGTATTGCATTTAAAAGGCTGGAGCTAATGCCATAACGATCCAGTTTCCTCCATAAAATCTGCCTATTCACACAGTCAAAGGCAGCTTTAAAATTAACGAAACATAAATATAATGGTTATTTTTTTTGTTTTATATTTTTCCATTAAAATTCCCATTGTTAACACATCTGTTGTTGTACCTTGACCTTGTACAAAACCCGATTGGTTCGGTGGAATTAAATGGTTTTCATTAGCCCAACCAATTAACTCCTTAAGTAGAACCGATGCAAATAATTTTGCTTCAATATCTTGGAGCGTAATTAATCTGTAATTGGATGGGAGGGACCAGTCCCCACTTTTATATATAGGAGAAATGATAGATCCCCTCCATGACTCGGGGCCTGTTCTTGATTGGAGAGCGTGGTTAAATACTGGTGTTAAATAGCTCGACCAATATGATGCTTTCTCCTTATACAAAACAACGGGAATCCCATTTGGGCCTGGGGCACCATTGGATCTCTGATTCTTTATTAATTTACATACTTGGTTTTCTGTTCTCTCTATTGAGTTATTATTCTTTTCTCCTCCTATTCCATTTATAGCCCAATCAGTAGAATTCATAGCCATGTTAGGAGTAGGATTCAAATGCATATCAATAAACAATATCCATTCAGATTCAGTCACTGGTAATGAAGTAGGGGGCATATGTATCAAACGATTTTGTATTCGCAAACACTGCGATTCGCCAAAAAACAGCGTTTGCGAATACAAAATCACAAAACGCAATGTATGAGCCATTTTTGCATCGCATTATTAAGAAATCGCTAATTTTGCGATTCCTTAATTTTGCGTAAGCATTCAAGGAATCGCAAATTGCGATTCCTTAAATGCTATGTAACAAGCACCCAAGTTGTGCGATTTATCCTTAAGATATCGCAAATTACTACCAACTTCAAGTTGGTGGTAATTTGCGATTTCTTTGAAAAATGCACATTTTGGCATTTTTCAAAGTGCCATGTGTCGCACATACATGCCCTTAGGGCATGTATGTGCGCCATATGCGCACACATGCTCATTTCAGAGGTGCATCAGGGTGTCCTTATGACACCCTTGAAATTTTTCATAATTTGCAATTCTCTATTTGCGAATCGCAAATTGAGAATGACTTCCCAGTCATTCCTATGGGCCTCATGGCCCATAGGAATGAATGGGAAGGTATTCCTTAATTGCGATTTCGCAATTTGCTAATTGCAATTAAGGAATAACAAGAAATCGCTAAATATTTGCGAATTTTTAAATACATCACGTTTTGTGATTCTCCAATAGCGATTCTCAAAAAATCGCTATTTGAGAATCGCAATAACGGATTTTGATACATATGCCCCTAGATTTCCTACTAGATCTACTCAGTTTATTTACTAGAATGCAGAAGTCTCTTGAATTACTCCTTTTGCAAGCATATAGAGCTATTGCCCACAGCAATTGATTTTCTTGCATTTTATCCTTCCAAACCATTTTCCTTACTTCTTTATTTATCCTTTTAAGTTCCACTTTGTAGATTAAATTAGCTGGGAACTTTTTTTACCAATCTCAAGCTTCTGTTACGTTCTTTTTTTAATTGATGGCTTTCAACCGAGGTTTTCACCAATGAACATGCTGGTTTTTTCCTCCACTGACCTTTATTAGCATAATTTTGAGATTAACTGGTAATTAATTCCTTTGTGAAGAGAGACCATTTTCCGACAGCATTCGAATAATCTCCTTCAAAGTGAAAATCAACAATTGCCTGCGCAGTGTTTGTAATAGAATCTTTAATCCTATCTGACCAATAAAGTTTCTTATAATTTGCTGTCACTATTTCT
The DNA here is from genome assembly GCF_964204655.1 of Triturus cristatus. Classification (NCBI taxonomy): domain Eukaryota; kingdom Metazoa; phylum Chordata; class Amphibia; order Caudata; family Salamandridae; genus Triturus; species Triturus cristatus. The sequence continues at coordinate 1,098,353,453 of NC_140582.1, read as the reverse complement.
CCCAGAAGTGTCGTATAGTTTTCAAATCTCAGGTCATTTAGGTTTAACTGAATTATTTGTTGATCGTGGCCGCATATCTGTTCCCTCTATCTGATAAGACAAAATGTTATGAAATAGATTCAACAAAGCTATGGTAGAATCTATTCTAGACCTGTGATCCCCTGCTTGAAAAGCCCATGCAGGTGGCGAATCTTGAGGAAATCGCCCAATTAGCACCTTAAACCTAATATACCAAAGATACATGATTGAAATGCACTGAAAATACACAAATTCCTGGCCCAAATGTTATGTTCCTCTGCCCTGGAAGCTTTGAAAAGCTGTGGTCAGCCCTTTCCTGAAGCAGGCGGGAGCACCTTCCAGTTACACGTCTGCTGCTACCCTATAGGGGGTAAGAGGGCAGGGGCATCTCAACAGATACAACACACATCATCAAGGCTACATAAATAAATGATCCTCATATGCACAATGAAGAGCGGCGGGAGGGTAAACATCTCCATAGGTGCCCTTCAGAAGGATTGGATTGGAAACACACACCGCCACCTGTTCTACAGAGAGGCATGGGAAGGACAACCTCCACAGGTCTGCTGTAGTGGGTCTTGACAGATTCACTCCCATCAGACGTCTAGCTGGTGTTGCGCTGTATAAAGGGGTTGGATGCCATGGATAGCTCATAAGATGCGTTGCAGATGGTTGGACAGAAGACTTATCTGACATGCACACTACAGATGTGGGCAAGAGCACCCTGGAATGGTCGCTATTGCAAAAGTTACACGCCAGCCTGTGCACTATGCACGAGTTGTGAGGCAAATGGACCACTGTATGAACTCTAGAGAACTGTAGAAGATTAAAAGTACTCCTGCAATAGCAACAAGATTAGAACATGGGTAGAATTTACCACATAGCAAGCTATAGAGAAGAAGGGGGCATGGGTATTCCCATACTTAGACTACAGAGAAGCAGGAGCACAGACGCACCAAATCTCTCTAACTACAACATGGTGGAAGAGTAGACAGAATCCAGAGTGGTAGGAGAAAATGGACGCAAAAGAGGGATAGAACGGGAGGTGAAGCTTGAAAACCCACTATAGAGGCCTGGAAGTGGAAAGACAAGCCACTCCACATGGATGTCATATTCACAAAAGCTAGAAAGGTGTAAGAATTCCCATGAAGCTTCACAGGTGAGATAAAGAGCGACAGTGGAAGATATGAAATGAACTGGATAGAAGGACCGTGCTACCAGCAGCTATTGTAGAGTGCTGGCACCACCGGTTGAGACATGTTGACAGGAAATGATAATGGCACAGAATTTATAAAGAGAAAAGGAAGGCCTACCAAAATCAAGCATCCAAGCATGCTCTGCAGGGTTACTCTGCATTTTATGCCAACTCAACTAATATATTCAAAGGTAGAAATACAAAAGCTCTTACTTCCAAAATGTGTGCAATAGTGAGGTACAAAAGGGGCATTTCTATCAACAGGTGTGATGGAGACTGTTAGACCTGGCCCTTTTGACAGGTTGATCCCCAAACTTTTTGCCTTTTAACCTGACCCTGTTTTCATTGGATTCTGCACATTTTATCACTGCTGACCAGTGCTAAAGTGCATATGCTCACTGTATAAATTGTGACAATGATTGGTTATCCATGATTGGCATATTTGATTTACAGGTAAGTCCCTAGTAAAGTGTATGCTGTGTGCCAGGACCTGTAAACCAATTGCTACTAGTGGGCTTGCAGCACTGGTTGTGCCACCCACATAAGTAGCCCTGTAAATGTTGCTCAGGCCTACCACTGTAGGGTCTGCACATGCAGTTGTAAACTGCCATGTTGCCCTGGCAAGTGCATCCACTTGTCAGGCCCAAACCTTCCCTTTCTTTACAAGTAAGGCACCCCTAAGGTAGGCTCAAGGTACCCCCATGGGCAGGGTGCAGTGTATGTGAAAGGTAGGACATGTATTGGTGTCTGTGACACATCCTGATAGTGAGGTACTGTGTATTCTGCTTTTCACTATTGAAAAGCTATCTGTCCCACAGGCTTATCATTGGGGCTGCACTGTAGCATTTTTACATGTGTAACTTGCAATAGGGACAAGTTAGGAAAATGGAGCTTAGGCTCTGAACTTATTTTTTTATTAACTCACCTTTTGGCAAAGGTAGTTTTTAAATTCTGTGTTCGAGAATGCCACTTTTAGAAAGTGGGCATTTTCGTACTTTACTATTCTGTGTGCCACTGGCTGCTTGTGCATTCACCATCTGGTGTTTGAGTGACAGGAGCTGGTATGTGCATTCACTCTAGACAGTTACTGGGGGTGTTGAGATGTGCCCTGCCTTGCCTGGATGACTCATCGCAGGACTGAATAGACCTGGTCTGCATTTAGAGTGGTGGGAGGAGTTTTGCTTGCATCAGAAAAGACTGTGTCTCCTTTTTCATAATGCTGTAGTCATGCTGCATCAGAGAGGACAGGACTGGTTTGTACTGAGAACAATGACAAAATGTGGTATAAGGATTCCACCTAAAACCCCAGGATTTCAGAATACTTCCTAGAACAAAAGGACCCTACCAAGAAGAACAGAAGGACTGTGTGAGGAGCGCTGCCTTTTCTGAGTGAGGGATGGGTTAGCCATTAGTTACAGCTTCTGTCTGTGGTGGAGGAAAAGGACTGACTCTTTTTGCCCTGCTGTGGTATTCTGCTTGGTAAGAATCTCCATGGGCTTGTGTGAGCTTGCCTCATGTTAGTATCAGGGAGATAAAAGACTTCAAGGAAGATATTTGCTATAAACCAAAAGAGCCTCCTCGGAGCAGGAGAAAGGACTGGACTGCTCTTTCTGTATTTGCCAAACAGCGCGTGGTTAGTGCTGTATTCTTCATCTGCAAAAGCAATTTTTGCCAGAAGGAAGAGCTGGATTCCATGAAGATAGCGCGTTTTGGGAGTTGCCTGTCTCCCAGCTCGTAGAGCACTGTATTTGGCCATCTCTCCCTGGTTATTTCACTACAGCGCATGTGGAGCACTTTGCTAGGTTGCAAAAAAGTCTGGCCCGTGGCGTGGGCTCATCCTGCCATGGGTGTACGGGCTGCTCGCTGCAGCGCCGCACCAGGATATCCCCCTTTAGTGCAGTCCCCTCCCTTTGGAAAGGAAGCTGCACTGCGTGCAGCCTAAGGGAGCAGAGGAGCTCTGCTGTCATCCTGCTGGGAGCGGGTCGGCAAGGAAAGCTGCGCCTGCCCTCCACTGCAGAAGAGGAGGAGGCATGCCAGTTCAGCAGGAAAGGGAAAACTCAGCAAAGTCTTCCGGTGATGTCCACGACATGGGTCCCTCCTTTCCCCAGAGCCTGCGGTCAGAAGGTAACATGGCCCTCCAACAAACCCAATGTGGCTGGTGTCGGGGTCACAGGGTGGATAGCTTAAGGCTGTATCGGCAACGCAAGTTTGCAGACAACCAGCCACTGGTGAGGGAGGGGGTCTCCCCGCTAATGTGGGCATTGCAGGTGCCTCCTTTTTTTTGATTGGGCCCATCCTGGGGGCATGGCGGCTTTGTCGTAAGGACGGGTGAAACCTCCATGGAGGCCCTGACTCCCTGATTTCACCTAGGCTCTTGTTTAATGTTTTAGAAGCGGCTGTTCTCTACCTACCTTGGGGGGTAGGAGGTCCAGTACCCGCCACATAAGGAACAGGAGCCCCGTAGGACTTGTATTAGGAGCGCAGATGCTGCTCCTGGTGTGTGTATGATATTGATTTGGTAATCTCGCACAAAAGATCTGGGGATTTATATGAATTTATAACTACAGCCTTTTGTGCCCTAATGTTATGATTGATGGCAATTACACCTGGCAATGATAGGATGACAAGTATCCTTTTCAGAAACTGCCTACTATGTAAAGTGATGGTGTAGAGTGTTGTTTTTATAATGTCTTCTTTATAACATGTGCAACTTATAAGTGCACTACCTGTTATGTTTATGACCATTGCCTTAGGGCAAAGTGATTTCTAGTCTATGTCTGGTTATGACACTTGCCTGGTTGGCAAGCTGATTTATGTGAATGTGGTCTAATGTACTTTACATACTATAAAGTGAATATTGCCCAAAACATGATATGACATTTGCCTAGTGGCAAAGTGATTTATAATCTGTGTGATTGTGACAACTGCCTAGTTGGCAGAGTAAATTATGTGGTTGTGGTCTAAGATGTGTTTGATGTATAATACAAAGAATGTTTTTATATAACCTTTTGTGGAGACTCTTTTTGTAGTGTGCCTAGTGTGTCACTGGTATGTGTTGCACAAACGCTTTACACATTGCCTCTGGGATAAACCTCACTGCTCTGCCCAGCTACCAAGAGGGGGAGCAGGGTCATCTTGGGCGTGTAAATTCCTTACCTTGACTAGACTGGTGGGTTCTGCTTGGCTTAGGTGAATACCCTAGCCAACCAGAAACCCCATTTCTAACAGAGACACAGGAGAGCGAGTGACCCTCAGTTCCACAAAACAGTAAAAAATCTCCGCGAGCTAGGCAGAATAATGGGAAGCATCACTTGGAGTCAGTAAAAGAGGGTCTGAAAGCAGTTGTGACCACTCCTCATCAATAAGAACCAGAGGCACGGGGGAGCACATAAAAACACGGAAACAATGAAGAGGAAAGAAACAAAGTCATAAATCATCAAGGTGCGACATATCTCTAAGCAGAAGAAAGAAGTGAAGAGGTATACAGAGAAATGACCACGGATGCTGCATCGAGTGATGAATGGACATGAGCAGAGCCCTCGGACCAGTTACCCTGAGACATCAGTGAGGTGAAAGACCCATCAGTAGAGGTTCATTTGGCTCCAGAGGTGGACATTGCAGAATGAGAACCTTATAGGTAATGGCTCACAATGTGAAAGGGCTATAGGAGGTACCTGCGGAAAATATGTGTATCCCAGTAAGCTTACATTTAGTTTGCATGGATTACAGTTTAAATGAGGTATTTGCAGGGGTCCAAGGAAAACAGGAAACATGGCTGTTAAGGGATGGGAGAAGAACAGGGGGTCCAGGAGAGGTAGTAAGCACAGTGGTTAATTTCCCATGGTGATGAGGAGCCAGGGACATAGGGACATTCAAGGTTCTATATGACATCAGGGAGCTAAACTATTCTTCAAAAACTGCTAGAGTGTATGCTGGGCTAGAATTTAAAAAGGTGTTGCTTATCTTGTTGTAGGGACCATAGCTAAAGAGAGGTGATGCAACAGTTACAAATTAAACATGTTGGGTAGTGATTGTCTTGAGGAACGCAGTGAGACTTACAGTACTTGAGGCCATGGGTAGACAGGAAATACGTTTTAGAAAAATGGTAAAGGGGGCACTACATTATCACAATCGGTTCGGTATATGCCCCTGTAGCAGTGTAATTTTGACTGCACCCTTTAATGTATGAACAGTCCACATATATATATTTACACACAGCCTCATGGATTCACGTGACTTAATATCATTAACATGATATGGTGCACTAAACAGCCACAGAAAGTGTATTTACAGTATAATCTCAATAGTTAAACATGTGTGTACACTAATTTTCCCCTTACAGTAACATTAAAATTGCAGTTCCCATATATATCTGTATTTGTTTGGTTTGAATAATGTTGTTAACTCTTATATAATCATGTATTCATTTGAATACCACTCTACATCTATATTGTAACTGTGTGTGAATCCATAATCATGCATTTAACGTGTATTGAAATGCTTGCTCCGTTAACTTGACCAAAGGCCTTAAGCATTTGGATTTCTTAATGTTTTACCATCAATGAGAAGCTTGTTCAGGTTGCAATGTGTTTCTCTCTGCAGGTGCAGTTGTATGATGTCATGCACAGAGAAAGGCACATTGGGTGTGAGAGATAGTGAGGTTTGGGAGAAATACTTTTGGAATGGACGAGCAGTCTTAATGAACAAAGGTAGGACTACTGTTTGTACGGAATTGGGAGATGGGAGGAATCCAAGGACGTTCTGATGTGCAGACCAAAGAATAGGAGTTTTAAGAGTAGTTGCCAAGTTTTACTGTGTGAAGGTGGAAAGTAATGAGACGTGCTATGAGATTCTTGAATGTTCTTATGTGGGGTTTAATTGGTGATCACACTTCAGCTTTAGTCAGATTTATTTTAGACTCAGAGGAGTATAGACCTCTTCACAATATTTCTGTTGCGTGACTTTATGCTATACAATTCTCTTCATTTTAGAGGACTCCTTCAGAAGTTCCACTATGCTGACACCGTCCTACCTTGCTGGAACTGATCAGGGATTCCCAAATCAGTGTTTTAGTATAGGCTTAGATTAGGAGATTTAGATTTCATCATGCAAATAGGCAAGAAGACTGCAAACATTATACTGATCATCGGATTATATTTCTAATAGTCTGCATTGCTATCACTGAACTCCTTGTATGTTTCATGTAATTGAGGCTAAATTTTGCAAGACAATTTGGCGGCCTCCAAGTAGTGATCTTGTATTTTTACAATATATTCTTAAAACTTGTGCACATCAGTCTGGCTTTATATTTATGATGAACCCATACTTAATCTCATTTACCGACTTTTGATCCACATTGTGTAGCTGAATTGGTTACACTACAAATTGAACGTATGGATGAAGGTTCACCCATTTTACTCCTTAGACACCAACCAAGATCAGTTGCAGGGAAATTTGGACCAGAGGCTGAGTGCTTTAGCAGATGGTAACAAAACAAGGATGGTTTGGTCCTGGAATAGGGGGAGTTTGGAAAAGTTGTAAGAGCAGTTCGGACCCAGTTCCAATCCTAGAGCCCAAGCCTCAATTTAGAGGATTGGCAATAATCTCTGCAGTTCAAGAAACAGGTGTAAAAGCGGAGGTGTGAGAAATTAATAGGGTTGAGCGTTAAAATAGCTTGTGTTTAGCATGCGGTGTTTATGAAGATTGTGTGATGTTTGGCGGAGATGTTTTGAACGTCGTGTGAATGTGCTGCTTAATGTGAAGAAGTTGTAGTTGTTATTGGGTCCGGCGGGGCCCAAGATCCCGGGATAATGTTAAAAAGTGTAGAAGACACAGTATTTGTAATTGTCTGCTAAAGTTTTGTGGTGCCTATCATGAGATGTCCTCGGCAGCACAATTGAGATAGGGACATTTATCTTGCGGGTGAAACTGAGGTGTGATGGACGTTTTACTAATTGGGGTGAGTCCCAGCAGGTAGAGGTCTCATTCGAGTGTGTTTGGGTTGGTCGAATACGGTTATTCCGAATTATTTCTTGTATAATTGAATACTGTTGATTATTTTATTGGAGCAGACAAATTTATTTGTTACAATTGCTTTGTATGTTGTCTGTACGTATTGATGAGGAGTGTGTTTGTGAATATTGTATAGGAGGGTGAGCTGCTGCAGTGACGGAGACTGACGTCATATTGTGTTGCACTGAGATTGGTTGGTTGGGGTAACTGCGCTCTGTTATTGGTTGTCTATGTCACAGAGTACCATGTTGGTATTGGTTGTTGATGTAAAATGAGAATTGTGATTAAACTATTAGTTCTGGCTCTGAAACTACCCTTCTTATCTGAAATGAAATGTTTTAAAGTCATATGAGATTTAATTAGGGGAGGTGTGATGATGCGCGTTAGGGAAGAAAAAGAGGCACCACCCTGGGCTGGGATACTGCGGGTCATTATATGGCAATAAAGGTTGGCTTCACACCTGTAATTGGCTTAAACAATGGCATAAGGTCCCTGAGAAAGAAGGTACACTGGCATTTCGCCACTATGGCACATTCAATGTGAGAATTAATGGGTGATGAATCTGAGAAGGGAAAGAAAGAAAAGCAGGAAAAAGGAAAACCACATGAGTTAAAGGATTAAGATGTGAAAGACAAAACCAGTGACAGTGATTCTATTGACAGTCTTCTAAATGTGCTATTGTCATAATGTACTCCTCTGTATAATAAGACCCAAATAATAGGAGGTGGAAGCGTTAAGGTAAATGGAAACTTGTGAGTGGCTACTTGCATACATAAGTGCGAATCGAAGCTACCCGGGAGGAAATCCAGGGATTTGTATCTCTGGTACTTCCATGGCTCCTAATGTCCCAGATGCTATCACAGTCCTAGTTACCATTGGCCCTGTGGTTCCTCTATATAATTCCAGTTCCTCAGGGAATGTAGGACATCATTTGGATTTTCCTGCCAAGTCAAAAGCCCCAGAGAGGGCTCCACAAAACTCAAATGTGGGGAGATGTGTCCCATTTGTTCCAATGAACATGAGTTCTCTTTGAGGTGCAAGTGCAGATTTGACGATCAACCAGACTTGATTTGGACTTTTGTGGTCATTCCTGGGGTTGCCGGAGATAGATACGCTTACTTGGGAGCCACCTTTGCGTGCACACAGTACACCTCTAAAGAGATCATAGTACCTAAGATCAATGGGATGCAGTCAAATATAGCGATCAAGAATTAGACGAATGGCTGAAGGTTGTTCATGCCACTTCAAATGAGAGTAGGAGATCAAGGAATGATTAAGTCATTGTTGAGGGTAAATCTGGTCAATGTAGGTGAATTAAAACTTGAGTTGGATGAAATGATAAGTGAAAGTCATGAATTGGCTCAATTGGAAACTTATAAGGATAGCGAACTTGTGTTATAAGTAAGGGTGTTACCAGACGAGCAAAGCAAGCTCACGATAAGTTGTCTGAAGTAGCTCAGAAATATAAAGTAGATATGGATTGGACTAAAGCATTACAGAAAAGTCATCAACTCTGTTGTAGTGATAATGACACAGATTATATGAGAATACCAGGATTGAAGATGCAAATTCGATTTATTTTTAATTAAAAAAAAATTCTATGGTTTTTATTTATATTAAGAGGGAATACATAAAAAATATTAATGACAATGAATCAAAAACTGAAAGACAAACCACAGAAACTCATCCCCCAAAATCTGCAGCAGATAATATGATTCAATAAATCAGCAGGTGCGAAAAAGGGAAAGAAAAACAATACAACATCATCAAAACAAAAATACAGAAAGAAAGCTTGGGTTCCGGCGTTGAAGCTGTGGAATGAAGCATCTATCAGTTATGGGCGGCGATTAAGAGGCACATATGATAACATCAACGCAGACAGCGTGGATGCAGAAGGGGAAGCATCTGTCTGAGGGATCTGCAGAGCAGCCTGATTCCAATCTATTCGGCAGGTGAGGAGGCCGGGGGCGAAGAGGCAGTCTGTAGTGTAAGGAGTGTGCGTAAATGCACCAAATGTCCCCGGGCATAGAGGTTGAGGGTTGGAGTGAAGCATAAATCTCAGATTGCACGCTACAGTATGCCAGACTCCGAAGCCACGAGGATTTGGTTGGACACCGCACCCTAATATGCAGACTCCATGACACAGGGATCCAAGACAAGGCCCTCGACTGGATCAGCTCCTCCCTCCCCGGCAGAACGCTGCGGGTCAGACTCCCCCCTTTCCTCTCGGACCCTACACCTACCACCTGCAGAGTCCCCCAGGGGTCCTCCCTCAGCCCTAAACTCTTCAACATCTACATGGCTCTGCTCGCCCCCATCGTCAGAACCTATGGACTCAACATTGTGTCATACGCATACGACACCCAACTCATCCCCTCCCTATTCAACGAACCCAACACCGCCAGACACAACTTTCGAGAAGGCATGGAAGCCATCGCCAAATGGATAAAAAACAGCTGCCTACAACTAAACACCAACAAAACGAAAGTACTCATCATGGGCCCAAACCCAGATGCCTGGAACGACACCTGGTGGCCCCCCACCCTCGGAAGCCAGCCCACCCCCACGCACGCAACCTGGGAATCATCCTGGACTCAGAGCTCAAAATGGACCGCCAGATCAACTCCTTCTTGTCCTCCTGCTTCCACACCCTCCGCCTCCTACGTAAGACCTTCAAATGGATCCCCCTCACACAGAAAGACCATCACTCACGCCCTGATCACCAGCAGGCTCAACTACGGCAACGCACTCTATGCTGAAATAAACAAAAACCTCACCCGCAAACTACAGAACATCCAAAACGCCGCCTCAAGACTGGTCCTCAAACTGCCAAGACACTGCCACATCTCCCAGCACCTGTGCACACTCCACTGGCGCCCCATCGAAGCTAGAGTCGCCTTCAAGATGCTAACCCACGCTCACAAGGCCCTCCACGACACCGGCCAAGCATACCTGAAAAGCCGACTCAAATTCCACGCACCCCAAAGGACCCTATGATCAGCCCAGCTCTCCTACGCCATGATCCCCTGCACAAGAAAGACCAGATCAGGAGGTCGCTCCTTCTCCTTCCGCGCAGCCAGAGCCTGGAACGACCTTCTGCTCCACCTCAGACAGACAACATTGCTCCCCATCTTCGCAAGAATCCTCAAAACCTGGCTCTTCGACAGACCACCTCCTTGATGGACTGGAACCTGCGAACCCCCCCACATGCCCCAGCTCCTTGAGAGCCTTACGGGTGAGTAGTCACGCTTAAATAAACACCTGATTGATTGATTTGATATGGCAAGCCATAGAGAGTGGCAATTGTATCCATCTTTCTATTTGTGAAGTAAGCTGGTCAATCGCAAGCCTGTAATTTAGTTGTATAACCTGGCTTTTGTCCCTGTGAAGTTGCACCCCAAGATACTTTGTGGTCTCATGAGCCACCTGTAGGGGGTAATCAGCCCTATCCGTCACCGCCACGTCAGTGATGGGGAAAAGCACAGACTTTCCCCAATTGATCTTAAGGCCAGACATAGTGCCAAAGCGTTAAATTTCCTCAATTAACGGCTGGAGATTAGTTTGAGGGAGGCGAACGAAAAGCAGGACGTCATCTGCGTACAGAGACATTAAGAGCGGGCCGGCAGGGAATTGCAGGCCGTGGAACAGATGTTTTTCCTGGAGATGACGGACCAGGGGGTCCATTGCTATAATAAATAGGTGCGGGGATAAGGGACACCCTAGGCGTGTGCCACGGGTAATAGGGATGGGAGGAGATAGGGAGCCATTGACCCGAAGGCGGGCCGTAGGAGATGAATATAGAAGGGCAATAAAAGCTATAAAGTTGGAGGGGAGGCCAAGCTTCCGAAGCGATGACATAAGGAAGGGCCTTTCGAGAGAATCGAAGGCCTTCTCTGCATCTAAAAGCGCAACCGCAGCTGGTGTAGTAGGTGCAGTACGGTTGATGACCGAGAATACCGTGCGGAGATTAAGGGCAGTGGAATGGTGAGGTATAAAACGAGATTGCACTGTAGATAAGATGTGATCCATTAATAAAAAGGCACGAGCAAAGCGTTTTGGCGAGGATTTTATTGTCAAAGTTAATGAGGGATATGGGGCGGTAAGACGAACACCGTGCAGAATCCTTTCCTGGTTTGAGAAGCAGAGAAATGGCGTCTTGGCGCATGGTTTGGGGGAGAACACCCGACTCCAGTGCCTCCGCGAACACCACCAGGAGCTGGGGTGCCAGGCTGTCCTTGTACGCCTTATAAAACACCCCTGTGAGGCCATCAAAGCCGGGCGCCTTGGACCCAGAGAGATCGTCTATGGCTAAAGAGGTTTCCTCGACCGTAAAGGGGTCCGCCAAAAACTCTGCCTAGCCTTTAGTGAGCCAGACCATGGCCACTTCCTCCAAATAGGACAGGTGCTGCGTAAAAGTGTCAGATAGTGTGGTGGAGTAAAGGGAACAATAATAAGCCACCAGTTCCTCCACAATTTCCGAGTCAAATCTGGCAGAGTTCCCATCCGCATGCTCAATAGAAGTGATATGTCCAGCCCCTTTCGGAGGGTTCACCAGACGAGCTAGCGTCCTGCCAGGGCGCTCACACTCGCCATAGCGCCACGCCAATTGATATTTGCAGAGCAGAGAAGCCTCCCTGTCGGCATGTTCATTAAAATCTAATAGAAGTGCATTGCGCTTGTCTTGCACTTGTGGGTCAGGAGATGACTCGTCCAGCAAGGCTAACTCAGCTTCCACCTTAGCGAGGCTGCCACGTATCACCCGTAACACCACGGCTTGTTTGGAGGTGATGACTCCCCATATGAACGCCTTATTCCATAATGGCCTCCTGAACCTCTGTATATAAGAAATGGTATGCAGTTCCTAAGTGTAAAAAGACATAAAAGGTCAGAAAAGTACTAGGTTCGATATGTAGGATCAACAAGTGAGTCCTACTGTTCAAAGTGAGAGGGGGGAGATCCCTCTTCGGAACTGGAGCCCTCACAGACCAAGCGAGCTAGGTGTCATGCTTCATCATATGGGCTTGCTCCTCGTCGGGCCGGTGCTGCAATAGATGGGGCTCTTTGTCGGAGATCTTTTGTCCCTGCCGTTTGGTGCAGTGGGGGTGAGGGGCCCAGTTGTGTAGATGTAATGTGAGTGAGTTAAAACAGGTCAATTAATCCTTGAATTAAATGTATTCTGGTTGGTAAATTGCCTGATTAAAAATCAATAGAGTGGCATAAAACTAGGAGTTATGTGCCTAGATGTATACGTCCTACTCGCATAAGGTCGACATGTTTCTTGCCTTTGTTGTCAGTAAGATCGGCGCAATTCTTCAGGACCAGGGTATCAATTACTATCTTCAAAGATGAGAGGGGAAACCTACCTCCCACATCGCAATACAGTGGGCAATGTCCCACTGTTGTCACGGAACCTAAGGGCCTAAATAGAATGGCCTCATCAATTTCCGGCAGGGTAAAAATGGACACCAACAGTTAGTGTCCGGCAATCCAGAGACTGTGTGCACGCTCACCTACCCTCTCCTGAACCTCTGCTCAGAACACCTCATCCAGGAGAGCCGAGGCCGGGAAGGACCACCTCCGTTCCCAGCCAGCCGAGTGAGGGATATTTAAGTGTAAGACAAGTGGGGAGTGATCGAAGAGAGTGCGAGGTTGCACATATGCCCCCGTCACCCAGCGGCATCCCGCGGCCGTGGCAAAGATATAATCAAGACAAGTGTGTATGGAGTGAGGTGCCGAATGAAGGTGTAGCCAGGGGTCGATGGGTGATACCTCCACCAAGTGTCACGTAAAGCCAAAGAGCTGAGTAGGTCATGAAAGACCGCAAAGGAGCGGACCTTAATTGCCGCTTGTGGATTGGAAGAGTCGAGAGCCGGGTTTAGCCAGAGATTGAGGTCCCCACCCAGAAAGAGGACATCTTAGGCGGGCATGCAAGTTACCGAAAAAATCCGGGTCCTCCGTGTTAGGGACATCGACATTGGAAAGGAGGACCGTTTGACCCATGAGTGTGCCTCTGAGTAGCATGTAACGCCCCTGGGGGTCTTCTGCCTTGTCTAGGAGGATGAAGAGGAAGGAGTTATAGATTAACGTGCGTACCCCAAAGGCATAAGTACTAAAAGTGGAGAAAAACCTATTGGACCCCCTAGAGGAAGCAAAGGGAGGTGAGCCCTGAAGGGGGAGGTGGGTCTCCTGCAAAAAGGCTATCTACACCTCATGCCGTCTCAAATATGCAAGAACCAATTTACATTGCCTTGGGCCCCCTAACGCTCCAAGTAAGCAAATTAGCTTTTACCGATGGGGCCACTGCCATTCCCTAGAGAAATCCAAGTGATATGCGTACAACCGGTATACCAACAGCCTCTCGCAGCCAAGAAGGAGTGGGGAACCCGCATGTTAATACAACAAAGTGAAAAATACGCACAAAAAACCCGCATGTTAATACAACAAAGTGAAAAATACGCACAAAAAACATACAAAACATACACATCAATGTCAACAAAACCCGCCATCCCCAAGCCCCCACCCTCCACCAACACCTGAGTCCATACACCCCGAGAATTGGATCCCACCCACCAAATACCCAAAACACAAAAACAACAACAAACCCAGTTGTAAACTTAGTCGGAGTCATCCGAGGGGGGGGGCAACGCCTCGGACCGCCCATGCCCACACTAGTGAAACATAGTATGAAATATAAAATATAAGTCACGACAAAGGCTGCAGCAAATGACCCTTGCAGTGAGGTCTTGAAGAACAATCTGAACAGTGAGTACACCAATAGCTAATCATAGGAGTAGTTTGTCCACAGCTAAGGTATAGTATTCTGACAAAAAAGGGAACTGCATGACATAACAATATGAATCAACCACGTCACAACGGGGAAAGAACTATGGGAAAAAAAAACAACAACATTAGAGGAACGCCAAATACAAGGAAGAACCACCAGAAGTGACACCATAGAAGGGAGCAACCAACCACTATAGTCATGAGAGAGGGCTCAGTCTGAAGTGAATAGTTCAGCGCTGGGGGCCAAATGGGAGGAGGACTGCGACAAGCCTCTCCCACACGCTGCTTGCAGAAAGCCAGAACATCAGGGGCATTCACCATCACCCTAAGCCGTGCAGGGTACAAGATTGTATATTTTAGTTCAAGGGTATGGAGCTGACGTTTCGCCTCCACAAACCTCTTGCGAGCCTCTTGGACAACCAGGGTATGGTTGGGGTAGAAGGAGAGGCTCGACCCCTGATACTTCACCGGGGTGGCCTCTTGCACCAGACGGAGGACTGTGTCCCTGTCCCTGTAATTAAGCAAGCGCGCCACAATGGGACACGGAGGGTGGCCAGGTGGTGGACGGGGGTCCAGGGACCGATGTGCCCTTTCCACAATAAAAGTCGCAGAGAAGTGTTCTATGCCAAACAGTTCTTTAAGTAGGCCCTCTATAAACAGCTCCAGCCGGCCCATGTTGGTAGTCTCTGCCCGTCCCACTATGTGAATGTTGTTCCTGCAGGAGCGGGTCTCCAAATCTTCATTTTTTATGGCGATGGATTTCAGTAGGCGTTCTGTGCGCTCCAGTCTGTGCGCATATCTTTGTGCCGGTCCTCCTGATCTGAAAGGCGTTGCTTGGCCTCACCGAGCCGAGTGTGGTGGCCATCAATGTGCTCCCCCATCCTATCCAGCCTGGAGGTAAGGGAGTCCAGCCCGATCATCGAGGCTGTGGAACCCCGCACGGAGCTCCGCCACAATGGCCGACATCCCCTTTCCCCGCTGGCTGGCAGTCCATCGCGCTCGAGGCACTGTCGCGGGCTAAGGAGTGTGAGGTGCGGCCCAATTCAGCTAGCTTGTTGAATGTGAGGCATCACTGTCTGAGTCCCTGCGGCCCATCCCCCCCACTGTTGGTGGCCACTGTAGACAATGCAGGTGGGCGACACTCCGGAGTTGATGCGCAAAAACCACCGGCAGCCAGCAAGGAGAGGAGCCCAGGAGGGAGGCAGGGGTAGCCACCCGGGACACCTCCAGGCAAGAGCGTGTCCTGCAAACGAAAGGCTGAGGCAGAGAAGGGGCTGCAGTTTCCTCCACACTCACCGGGCGTGTGTAAGCAGCTGGTGTAGGAGACTCCCAGGCGCCAGGACCGGCAACGGCAGGCTCAGCAGGGGCACCTCGCAGAGGCCAGGCCGCGGGCTCCGGTGGGCGGTCGCAGACTCTCCCACACAATCACGCTGGGTAGGCCCCCAGAGCACAGCAGGCAGTGCCGCCCATCCGCCCGATCGGCAGCAAAAAGGAGTCGGCACAGCGCCATTCCCCACAGCTTCCAGTGCCTAAATCATGCTCCGCAACCTCAAAGGGCGATTGGACATATTTTGGAAGAAATTGGTGGGCTCAATCACGCCATTAGGCACTGTCGGTGACCATCTGCGGCCGGAGCTTCAAAGCCGTGCAGCCTTGCTGGTCATCGGATCGGCCACGCCCTCGCCAATTCGAGAATGAATTCAAAGCATTCAGACTTGGAGTGCCCTAGACAAGTGGGAAGGTAAATTGGCATAGAAGAAGAATCCCTAAGTTTATGGGAGTACCGCCTCCAACAGTAGAGGGGGGAGCGAGAACTACAAGTGGTTTATCTATTTATCTATTTATTATTTTATTGTATTTTATAATGCGTTAAAAGAATCAGAGCGCTGCTGAAAGAGGGAGCTGTAGAGGGGCTGTACATTAAAACCACCTGAAATTTTATGTACAAAGAATTCGAGGAGGAAGGTATAAAACAATAGGATACAGTATAAAATAAGAAATGATGTACATAGAGTTCAAAGTGCAAGGTATAAAACAATCGGATACAGTATAAAATAGGGTGAATGACAGTTTCAAAATAGTTCCATGTTTTTGGGGCTCAACCGGCAAAAGTGGAGCTATGAGTTTTCTTTACTTTGAACCTGGGTGGTTTTAGCATGAGGGATTTAACACTTCTAGAAGCCCTTCTGCCTCCTGATAGTTTGATCCTAGTAGCCATGTATTTCGGACCAGAATTGTGTATAACTTTGTGTGTTGTGCATACCACCTTCATTTGGATCCTAGTTGAAGCCTTAAGTCTTGTCCCAAGATTTTTTATTTTTTTTCCATTTGTAAACACATGGCTACCCATTGGGCTTCCCAGCACTGAAAACAAGTCCTTCTTATAGCCAGCATAGTAGATAGAAAACTGAAAGAGGTGGGTTTTGAGAAGGTTCCTGAATTTAATGTTGTCTTAAGGGAGAAGAGAACGGGTTCCAGAGTTTAGCTGCAAGAAAAGTGAAAGCGTGTCCACTGTTCTCACTTTGTTGATTCAAAGTACCAGAAAGAACCTCAGATCTGTGGAATGAAGAGTTGTTTTTGGAATGTAAGGTGTAAGCAATCTCTGAATTAATAGGGGGCTTTTGATTGTACATAATTTTGTGAGCCAGACAAAGGAACTTGAATTTAATTATTTTACATACTGGCAACCAGTACAAGGAGGCAAGGGAAGAAGAGAAGAAATGGTGCTTTGGAATTTTTAACAAAGCACGCGCTGCAGCATTTTAAACTATTTGTAATCGCTTGACCACCTACTGAGGGCTTCCCAGATAGACCGAGTTGCCATAGTCGAGGCGGGACAATATGATGCCTTGGATAAGAGGAGGCCATCTCAAGTTCACGTTCAAACAAAAGTTTATTTGGACCAATTAGTCCTTAAACACCTAAAATCTCAAAGAATACAATTTCAGATACAACATATCTTGAATAACATCTGGCATAAAATTCATACATATAAAATTCATTGATCATTCCATCTTTCCATTTAAAATACTATATATCATATAAATATTTATAAAAGAAGAATTTCAGTTCTATTCACATTTAAGGATTATTTTAACTTTTTATATAAACTTCCCCATATCTAAATGATTCATTTCAGTTAGAAGATCTATTTTTAATACCATATTTTTTTATATTGGACATAAAAACATTTTCCTTATATCCAAAACCTTCCGATAGTCCAATAGAATGTGTAATATGTTGCATGTGGTTCACAGTATTGCAAACACATTTCCTTTTGTTATCAATCATAGCTCTTTTTACCACATCGTTAGCATAACAGGGGTTAATACCAATTCTTAACCTTAGTAGTTCTCTTCTTATCCAATGACACAGGACAAGGGAAATGTTGTTCATTGTGCCATGAATTAGCCATAAAATGTACCGACTTTTTTCTCATGAGATATTCTTGATCAAGATCTCGAGGGACTTCTCTCCCATGAGCGCTGAGTTTCCTCTTGTCTGCCTCAATTTGTATATTCCGTGGCCAGAACTTGATCCTCATGACTCTACAGGCTTTAGTTGTGGCTTGCCTTGTCCCCTTTGCCCACTTCAGCTCACTCTGCAGTATCTCATTTCTACACGAATGTGATATTTTGTGTTCTTCCCCACAGCCCAGGCTCTGCCAGAATCTTAATAGCGTCATACATGCCATTATATCCTATGATATCATTCCAGTTTCCAGTCTTACTGCCTGAACGAACCATTGAGGACTTGGGCAACGATAATACATTTTTCAGACATTTCCCCTCTTCGGCATCCCATCCATTTTTACCACTTAGATTCTACTCCTTATTGAAACTGTGGTGGTATCATGGCTTTATAAGCTTTTAAAACTGGTCTGTCGGCCATATCGCAATAGACACTGTTACATTTTTTCAGACCACTGACAGAAGCGACAGCCCTTACTCTTATTGCATCTAGGTAGGAATGCCAATTCAGATTTTTCTCAAACCACATCCCTATGTACCTATATTTGTCTACCTTTTCAAACTTCAGGGAACCCAAGAACCAATTGAATCTTATCAATCTTTTGCCAAAGCTCAGTACATTTGTCTTAGCCATATTTACTACTATTTTTTTAAGACTGCAATATTCATTACATTTATTCAACTTTCTTTACAGATCTATCTCTGTTTGATCTACTATTACGAGATCGTCTGCATACAGTAAACATTCAATATCTTTTCCATTTAGCTTTTGGCTGGCACCACTTGCAGCGACCAAAACTGAAGGTAAATCTGCTATGAATAAGGAGAAAAGTAGGGGGCCAGCATGCACCCCTGTCTTAACCCATTTCCAATTGGGATTTTCTGCGATAGGCTACCCTCTATATCCAAAAGTATCTGCGCCCAATTACAAGTATGTAGTGCTTGAATTATCATCAGAAGATCTTTTGGGATGCTGTATCTAATCAGCATTTCCCACAGTTTCTTACTGTCCACTAGGTCAAATGCTGTGCAAATGTCTACGAAGCAGCAGAACAAACTGCCCCTCTGCTCCTTAGACTTCCGCACAATGGACCAGATTGCAAAACAGTGATCGACTGTAGAGTTGCCCTCCTTAAAACCACCCTGTTCCGGGGGCACAATCTGATTTACTTCTACCCAGTCCATGAGTCTTTCCAAATTATTTTTGCAAATACCTTTTCCCCTACGTCCAGCAGGTTAATTAATCTATAGTTCTTCTGGGCTTTTATATCTCCTCGTTTGTGAATAGGTCTTATAATTGCTCCTCTTCAATTTTCTGGTCTATTCCTGAGTTAAGTATACCAAGGAACATTTTTTAGAAGATTTCAGGCCCACTCTGGCCTGCTTTTTATAATCACTGCGGGGAGGTTGTCTGGGCCCGCGGCTCGAGTCAAGATTAAATTAGATATAATTTTTTTAACATTACTAGTTGTGAAGTGATCCTTAATATCTTCCTTCACACCTGGCCAGAATGTAGTTCTCAACCTCTCTGTTACGGGCCATTTTCCATATATTTCCCCAAATACCTTACCCAGTCGTCTTCTGGTACTACGCAATTGAAGGTCCCATGTATTTTGCCAGAATTGTCTTGGACCAACTTCCAAAATCCTTTTGTATCTTTGAATTCTATTGCTGCCAATAATTTTACCCAGCAGCTCTCTTTAGATGTTCTTTGTTTGTTTCTGATGGTCATTTAATAATTTTTCTTTAATTTCTGGAGGTTGTGCAGTGACTCTACATTATACTTTCCCCTAAGTCTTCTTCCCCCTTTTCTTACACTTGCTTTTAGTTTCCTACATTCTTCATCAAACCAGGTCTTCTCTTTGCTTTGGCTTCTATCTTTCCTCCCATCACCTGATCTACTTATTTTCATTTTGACCCTTAGGCATTCCTCCAGTAGGCTAATTATATTTTCATACTATCCACTATCCTTAATATTAGGGATATTTCCTAGTGTTTGGACCTGCTGTACGGCAACTAATTTTTCGATGTGCTCCTCTGATATATGCGTTGTGAGACGCCTTGCGTAATCAATTTGGACCTGGAGAACTCTATCTCTTTGTTTTTTCCTTGCTCCATATATTTCCATCTTCAATAGGTAGTGATCGCTTCCCTCCACTCTTGCCACCTCAAAACTCTTGACTAGTTCGAAATTCCAAACATGCAGAAACACATAGTCAATCGGGCAAAGTTGCTACCTGTCTTAAATGTACTATTTGCTGGTCGATCTGTCTCCATTCCTACATTTATGCAAACTAAGCCCATTGAACCTAAAATTTTCCCTAAAGCAATAACTTGTGCTGCCATTTCCACCCTCAGAAAGATGGCACCATTTATCTTATATGGAGACAACAACTGCTTACCCCATGGGTCAATCCTGCGGGGGTCTAATATATGATTGAAGTCCACCAGCACAATAAGTACATCTTTCTCAAATGGGAAGCCATCTCAAAATGCATGCCAAAGCAGGAGAAGGCGAGTTTCCTTAGTGTCAAAATAAAGGACCCCCTGCTACTAATAGTAGTTCCTAGGGCAGGGAAAAAACAATTCTGAAAAATAAGACCCCTAGGCAACAATTGGTCAAGTAAATGACAAGACCTATTCCAACGTACTTATGATATTATGGACTCAGTGTATAAAATTCATATTAAAAACTTCATTTTATTGATGCAATTTCATATAATGATGTTATAAAAAAGTTGTTTCACAAACATAAAACTAGACAACAGCAATACAACATACTTTCTACCATGGATCAGCACAAATGTATACAATAAACAAACATATATAAAGTGCAAAAATAGACAATAATTATAAATAAATTTATAACTAGACACTAAACAAATACATTTAAATACATCAAGGTTTACAGAAAATGGGTGAATGATACATTTTCTTATTTTCTATGCGCGTTTTGGCGTGCTGAACACCTTCTTCAGGAAAGCCACAATGATTCCATAGGAGGGCAGCAAGGACCCAATAGATAGAAATTTCAATATTTCAGAGGATGAATAATTGAATTTTCTGCAAGCCTCTCACCGCTGAGATGCCAGACCTGAACTTTCAAAGCGGCAGTGGGCAGATACTTTTTTTTAATATTGTTTAGAATACAACATGATGTGTATGCAGCACTTGAGCCCAAGTAGCCAAAGGAGGAACTCCCAGCGCTGGAGTAGACCAGTTCTTCTGTTAGGTCTTATGCTGGATTTGAAGATAATAAATATGCACAGCTTCCCAAGGAATGGCTGGTGGATAGTTCAGGTGGACAGAGTCATGTCACTGTGTTTGCTATAGAGTGGTCCTTTTTTGCCAAAAGAATGGATATCATGATGAGAATAACAGCGGCGCTCTTCTCCACTCCGATACTCATAGAAGGAGGCGAGCTTCCTTACCTGGACCTCCATGGTAAGATAACTGTCCTAAGACAGACTTAAGACAGACTTAAGACAGACTTAAGACAAAATCCCAACTTTACTACTACTAAATGCCTTCTGTGAATACCAAAAGTAGTAAGTTTAGGATTTTGTCTTAAGTTAGTTCTGTGAATTGGGCCCGTCACCTTTAAAATAGTTAATCCAATCCCAACTACTGTGTTGTTCCCTATGATGACAAGTGAGGAGTTGCCTTTGGACCTCAGCAAAACAGTGAAGTCAAAAGTGTGGGATTGCTTTGGAAAGGACATTGGACTCATCAAAGGAGGTGAGCCTGTCTGAATATTGATATTACTAAATGCTAAGTATCCCAGAGCCCCACAATAAAACTTGACCCCTGAAACGATTGCAGGAATAACTTCAGTAATCGAGGCAATGATCCAACACGGTATTCTGCCCCTGCACTAGGAATGACCAATTATAGCAAAGAATGTTTGTATTTCTGCAGTGAGAAGGAAAGCTGCGCTTTCTCAATGCTTACACAGACTTATTGAGGTGCCCGTAGATCCGCTGCCTATTTTTCGGCTACCCTCGATCCAGTAGCTGCAGCGTTGCCTGGATGTCTTAAATCTATGGATGCGGCTGGTGCATAGAGAGATGTGAAGCGTTGTTATTGGTTATCCTTTAACTGTGTGTGTGCCCGACTCCATAGAGATTCTGTGGAGGCATACTCGCACTCAACACTTGACAAACAGCTGTTTGACCCTGTATGAGCAGATCATACTTGTGGCTGAGGATGTTATGCTGAAAGGTGTGCTGTCTTGAATCCTGACACCCTGTTTCCCTTTCTGAAAACGACAATGATGAGAGTGAGGTGGCGCATGACGGTCTCCATGTACACCAAGCCGAGACCGGATATACAAGACGAGCCACTGCATGAATCTGAGTTTGCTTTATTTGCGGATGCTTATGTTTGTGAACCCATGAAGGAAATGTATGAGCTGCCTACGCAGTTTGTACAGTTTCAGGAGTACTCAAAGTTTTGTGGCTCCGAGGAGTGTTTTCTGCATAAGTAGCTGAATTGATTGCTCTTACCAGACCATGCCGCGTCTCTGACCAGCAGAGAGTGACCATTTTTATTGACAGTCAGTAGGACTTTGGTGTCATTCATGATTTCGGACAGGTATGGTCTCAGAGGAGGTTTATAACCTCCTCACGGTAGCCCATCCGAAATGGAGAACAAGTTAGAAACCCCAAATGCCTTCACAAGTTGCAGTCATCAAGAGTGAAGCTCATTGTAAGGAGGATGATTATGTGACTGTTGGTAACAGATTTGCCGACGACATCGCAAAGTACTATGCTCATAATGCTTGCCCCTTCAATGGGGAACGAGGGAACAGACAAGAGCAGCTACAACCTTTTCTTAACAACTGCTGATTCTTGGGAAGAACTCAAGAACTTCCCGACTTCTCTGGAATCTGACAGAGGCGCGCACTTCAACAATGAAATATTATGGATGCAGTGTGCAGCTTTACGAGTTGAACAGAGCCTGCATTGTAGCTATAGACTTGAGGCTTCAGATCTGGTGGAACAGGCCAATGGGACTTTGAAATCGAGACTTGCAAAAGTGTGTTCTGCCGCATCTTTAGAATGGCCTACTGCTTTGCCGCTTGTGTTGATGAGTCTACGCAACATACCTGATCGTAGGATAGGATTGTCCCCCCATGAAATCCTCAAGGGCAGGGCAATGAGATTACCAGCTGTACCTGCAAATGCACTTGTGAACATTACTGATGATTTGATACTTGACTACTGTGACGTTATGCTTGATTCCCCGTGGAATCTTATTATGTGTTCTCTGTGGAACCTCTTGTTTAAAGGTTCCTTACTTGACAGTTTGGTTGGAGCTGTTGATGGCTGGGGTAAATAAAGCGGACCTGCTCTTGAAAGACAACATGATTTCGTCTTATTTACACAAAGGATACCACATTTATTTGGCGACGAGCGACTGAGGTATTTCTCACCTCAACATGCAGCGGAGCCTCTTTCTCGTTTAAGAATTCTTCAGATCGCTTTCTGCAAAACTCCTGTCTTACTAGGATCTTCTTCCCAAGATTATATCTCCTCCAGCGGCAGATCGCTATGCTGAAGTGAAGGTATATATTTTCTTCTCCAGTGGCTGTTTTGCGGTGTGCCAGGAACATCGTTGCGAGGTGAGGCGAATAGAGGGAGGAGTCCATGGTTAAACGCATTTGCGTTTCACCGCGTCATAAGAGAAACAGGCAGTAGGAGGCGTTGGAACGCATCTGCATTCTAGCTGGAGATAAGGGTCCATTTTGTTGCTGGAACGCATCGAAGAATTACGTGCGTCGGCACGTTAAGAGGACATCTGAAAGAGGCAGTGAGAGGTGTTAAAACGCATTCGTGTTCCAGCGTCAGATAAGACTCCATTTTGTTGCTTGAACTCATGAAAGAGTATCGTGCGACGTTAAGTGGACATCTCTAAGGTTTGGAGAAAGCGTCCACACGCACGGGGGACATTTTGTACCGTTGGGGTAGATTGCTTTGATTAACATTATATTTATTTTTATCCAATGTCCAGGTATGTTCATTGCTTCCGTTTTGAATTTTAGGAAGATCAATACGGAGAAGGTATTTTTAACATCTGTAACTGTTGGTTTCTCACATCGAGGATTCGAGAATTATCAGCTTTCAGAGTGTTTGCGAGTCACACTCTTGTGCATCTGCATTTTGGACATTATTTAAAGAATTTGTGAGCAGCAAGTCACCGATATACTGGAGTTTGTGCATGAAGGAGCAGTTTACTAGTGCCCAGTTTGTGACTTATATATATTATATAATGCTCTAGTTCATCTGCATATTTTTACTGTTTTGTTTTCCCTTCAAGTGTGTTTCAAGCTTATTTTTTTTTCAGGTATTCAACATGCAGAATGTGATTCAACCACCTTTCTTTTTAACAAGTCCAGGTGAACCCACCATAAAGTGGCAAAAGTGGAAGAAGATTTTTAATAACTATGCAAATGTTTGTGGAACTAATTTAAGTGCAGAGAGAAAGCCTTCTTTATTGATGCTGTGTTTAGGAGGTGAGGGTCAGGAATTTCTTGAGCAGTTGCAAGAGCTTAGTGCTGCTGACCAGAGAACTTTAAACGAGTATGAAATGTGCATATTGCAGTTGGATCGACATTATTTGCCACGTTTGAGTACAATTATGGAGAGGTATCATTTTGGTCTACGAGAGCAGAAGAAAGATGAATCTATTACGGAGTTTGTTACAGCTTTGAGGAAACTTGCTTCATCGTGTAAATTTGGTGGTGCTATTGAAGAAAGAACAAGGGATCAATTTGTCTTGAAATGTGCTCATGACAAAAGGAGGAATTATGGCTGAAGGACGAGCCTCCCCTGATTGAGGTTTTAGCCATTGCAAAATGTGTAGAGCATATGATGAAATGTGTGGAAGAATTGAGTACTGAGAAAAAAAAAATCTAATGCTGATGGTCAAAGTAATGGGGAAGAGGTGGTTTGTCTTGTTAAAAATAAGTCAACTCTTATGTTATGGAGGGTTTTATACCGCGCTCAAATACTCAAGAGTGTCCTGGCGCGTACAGTTACCAAAAAGCCCAAAGGAACGGAAAGTATGAGTCGTCTAGTTGAAAAGAAAAGTTTTTAGTTGTTTCTTAAAAAGTCTGAAGTTCTGAATATGCTGTAGTTGCATTGGGAGAGAGTTCCAAGTCATAGCTGCTTTAACAGAAACGGACTGACCTCCCAACCGTGACCTACGGAATCGGGGGATAATCATCAGACTGAGTGCAAAGATCTGCTGGGGACATAGAAGGCAAACCGCTTCCTAATGTACATTGCCCCAGACCATGCAGGGCTCTGTGAGCCAACGTGAGAGCTTTAAATCGCACTCTCTGGGCCACAGGAAGCCAGTGCAGGTCTCGTAGATGCTGTCTACAGTTGACAGTGATAGAGATAAATCTTCACGAGCCAATGAAGGTGTCTCTTTGTTGGACAACACCTCCACCTTTTTCAGATGTGGGTCATAGAGCCAATGCACCGTTTTGCCCTGCTCTTCGTTTTAATTGCAGCACGTGTGGAAGGAAGGGACATTTTGCAAAATGTTGCAAAAGTAAAGTTAAAAAAAGGATCAAGCTCAGGTAAAAGATCAGCCACAAGTGAAGGAAATAATATATCAAATGGGTGAGCAGGAAACTAAACATCCCTCTCACGTGGTCACTATTGATGGAGTGGAGCTTAAGTTGAAATTCGATTCTTGTTCACATCTCACCATGATTAGCAAAGACATCTATGATCAGCATTTTAAAGATAAAGTTTCTCTCTTAAAGAGTGATGTTTCACCTGTGGGTTATGGAGGTTTGCCCATAAGAATGTTTGGTTATTTTGAAGCCTGTATTGAAGTGAGTGAAGTTATGATTGCTGGCAAGATTTACGTGGCAAAACAAGGGGATGCACTACTAGGGTGGCCTCATCAACGTTTGCTTGGGGTGCTTTTGAATCCCAATTCGGTACCTCAAGTTCAAGTTCAAATTGCTGATGATTCTGTCTCTGCCATAGCTGAAAGATTTGCTGATGTTTTCAGTGACAAACTTGGGTGTTTAAAAGGGTAAAAACATCATATTAAATTAAGAGAAGGAGCTGTTCCTGTTGTTGTGAAAGTTAGGAGAGTCTCTTTGAATGAATAAGCAGGAGTTCAGAAAGAGATTGAACGATTGATTTAACATGGGTGCCATTGAGTCTGTTGAGGTGACTGAGTGGTTGGCTCCCATAGTTGTTGCCAAGAAGGCCAATGGCGAGTTATGCCTCTGCATTGACTTACGTTCACTTAATAAAGAGGTAATTGTGGACAAGTTTCATCTGCCTAATATTGATGAGATGATTTGCACTTCGGTGGGTGCCAAATACTTTACTACGCTGGATCTTGCCTCTGCCTATCATCAGGTGGAGTTGGATCCATTTTCACAGAATCGGACAGCCTTTGTGACGCCTATGGGAACTTTTAAATTTTGCAGGATGCAAATTGGGCTAGTCTCTGCAGCGTCTGTTTTTCAGCGCATAATGTCCAATGTTCTTAAGGATGTGTCAGGGGTGAAGTGCTATCAAGATGATTTGTTGATTTATAGTAGAACAATGACAGAGCATTTTTCTAGAGTCTGTGCTGTTCTAAAATGTCTTAGGAAGGCTGGGTTGACCCTCAAGAAGGAGAAATGCAAGATTGCTGTGGAGGAAGTGAATTACCTGGGTCATTGTCTCACTGGACATGGTGTTTTTCCCAAAAAAGATTTAGTAGAATCCTTTGTGAAGATCTGTGTGCCTTCCAGCAAAGAAGAGTTACTCTTTTTTCTTGGAATGGGGGAGTTTTATAGTAACTTCATTCCGGGATATGCTGATAAGACTAAGTGTCTCAGGAAACCTACTGGCAAATGTGTGGTTTTTGACTGGAGTTATGAGTGTGCCAAGGAATTTGTCTGCATCAAAGCGGAATTAATGAAAGCTCCCTCTTTACAAGCATTTGTACCAGTTGAAGAAACTGTTATCTTGACGGACGCTAGAGCAAAAGGATTAGGAGCTGTGTTACTTCAAAGAAATCATGGAGTAGAACGTTTGATTGCTTGTGCGTCTAGGTGCCTGAGAGGATCTGAGCTTAACTACTCTGTAATTGAGAAGGAGGCTTTGGCTATCTTTTGGGCACTGAGAAAATTCAGAAATGGGATTTGGGGCACTAAAGTAAAGGTCCTGTCAGACCACAAACCTCTTAAGGAGGTTTTCGGAAAAAAAGGTTTAGACTCTATCTCTTCTCGGATCGAAAAACTGATTATTTCACTTCAGAAGTTTGATTTTGAGGTAGACTATTTTCCAGGTGTTATTAACAAGTCAGCTGATTGTTTATCTAGGTTGGTCGATGTTGAGGTGGTGGATCTAGATGATGTGAGTCTTGTGGATGATATAGTTAATGTTTGTGAAGTCATATTGGGCATTGTGGAGGAATCAGAGTGCAAAACAGAAATTGGAAAAGATCAAGAAATCATGAACGTGATGGATTTGCTTAAGTTGGGTAAAAACAAGCATCTTGAGAAGCCTTGGTCTTTGGTTTGTGATGAATTGTCTGTTATGGATGGCATTCTTACTAGGGGTACTAAACTTGTTCCTCCTTTAGGTGTGCGAAATAAATGACTTGCTCATGCACATACAGGGCATCTTGGAATTGTCAAGACTAAAGAGTATTTGAGAATGCAATTTTGGTGGCCAGGAAGGGACAAAGTGATTGAAATAATGGTTTGTGATTGTATAGAGTGTTGCTGTAGTGATAAGATACTCAAAACTATACAAATCCCTATGGTTTGCAGGACTTTACCATATTAACCTTGGGATGAGGTAGCCATAGATATAGTTGGACCACTACATGGAGTGTCGGACACTCCTTATTTAATCGTCCTTCTGGATTTGTATTCTAGATGGATTGACGGAAATTCAGTCAGGGATATCTCTTCAGCTAGTGTCAAGAAGTTTCTTGAAGAAGTTTTTAAGAGACAGAGTTTTCCTAATTGCATTCTCTCTGATAATGGTCCTCAGTTTTGTTCTTTTGAATTTCAGTCTTTCATGAAAGAGTGTGGCATAAAGCACAAGCGCAGTTCTGTGTATCACCCAGAAACCAATGGAGCGGTAGAAAGGGTTAACACAACTCTTAAGGAGAGTATACACTTAGCCAGAGCCAATAATTTAAACTGGAAAGTTGTTCTACAAGATAGGATCACGGCTTACCGTATGTCTCCCCACATGACAACAGGAAGATCGCCCATTGAGTTGTTCAAGGGAAGAGCTTTGAATTCTAAGCTCTGTCCTGGATGGATGAGTGTTGACAAAGGTTTTAAAGACAATCATTTGGGTGGTTGGAGAAGTAGTGAGTATGATAAGCAATTAACAAGGAAATTTTACTTTGATACAAGAAAATGCGTTCAGAATAATGATTAGAGTGTTGGGGACCTTGTTAAGATCAGGGTGCCTGTTGGATGCCAACCCTAGTCTAAGTTTACAAAAGTGAGGAGAGTTGTTAAGATCTTCAAAAATGCTGTTAAGACTGAGGATGGAAGGATTTGGAATAAAAGTCGTGTGGTGTTAGTTAATTTTGATTTTAATGCTGTCAACACTTATTTCTGTCCCTCCTCTTCTGTTTCCGATTCTTCAGTTGTTAGGTTGGGTTCATTACCTGATACTGACAGGAAAAGGAGTCAGAGGGTGCGCACATTTCCTTTGCATATGAGAGATTATGTCACTTAAGTTTTATTTTTCTGTATTTTATTCTTTGCATATATGTCACATAGTATTTTTCTTCTTTTTGTTGTTTTACATTGTTCATGTAAAGAGGGAAGATATGTGACGTTATGCTTGATTCCCCGTTATGTGTTCTCTGTGGAACCTCTATGTTTAAAGGTTCCTTATTTGACAGTTTGGTTGGAGCTGTTGATGGCTGGGGTGAACAACGCGGACCTGCTTTTGAAAGACAGCGTGATTTCATCTTATTTACACCAAGGATACCACAATTACTGCAATAGATTGGATGACCTGGTGCGTTCTGTGTCTCATCAGGTTGAAGAAGCCACCGCCCTGCCACATAAGAAGCAGTATCATGATCTTAGCCTCGGAGACTGGGTCCTGGTGAAAAAACATGTGCAATAGGGTTGTCTCGAGCCCTGCTGGTGTGGCCCTTTCCAGGGTTCATGTTGCTCATACTTGCCAAGTTTCATGTGCCCTTAATGATGAGCAGCACCGCTTCCAGAAGGGCAAGTGGTGGTCGAGAGACAATGGGAGCAGATTAGTCAAGCTGTAGGGGACCTGCAAGAATCTGAAACAACACTTGTTTAGCCTGAGGAGATCTTGGAGAATCAGGAGCTGAAGCTGAAGCCAAATAATCTAGTCCTGTGGTCGTGACTGCACCAGATTTAGACACTGACGAAGGGCCTGTTGCTGCAGAACTATGAGTGGCAGCAGGAGAACGTTGGTCAAGGAGAGAGAAAGACTGGTTTTGAAAGGCGAAGGTGGGATTCAGGCTATTCCGGAAGATAATGGAGATTCTGATGTGAGTAGTAAAGGAAGTAAGGGGACTGTACTCAGGACATCAAAATGTGCTGGAGTGCCTTGTCAGAGGTATTGTTCACCTGAATAGACTTACTTTGCTGCAAATGACAGAGAGGGAGAGCTCTGGGCAATCTGGGATAATCGTGAAGATTCAACTGAAACTTCGGGAGTTTGAACTTCAGTTTGATCTTAGTATTGAACTTCCTTTGTTAATAAGATTGAGTGTCTTGAGACACCTTCTATTGGATGTAGCTGAGTTTCCATTTTGGGATACAAGTGAATTTGACGTGCTAGTAGATGAACTGAAACATTTCATTTTGGAACTGAGTGTCAAAGAACTTGAACCTTTTCTTATCAGAGAAACTGCAATAGGCTTTGTAGGAGAAGTTACAAGAGTACCAAGGCCAGAGTCTGCTGAAAGAGTGTAAGGTTGTCACTTAGAAGAACATGGAGTAGGGCTAAGGAAGTCTCATGAAGAGTTGTTCATAATAAAATTGCTGCATACTTTATGAACTTTATTTTTGTCATTTGCACAGTTAGAAATTGATAGAGAGCATTCTGTTGCTGCTATGTTCCCCCCAGTGGTCCGCTTGTAGGGAAGTAATGGAAGCCAATCCTACTATTAGCAGACACATAACAGCAGGCACACTAATGGTTGTAGTAATAAGACTGATCGTTTTGCTTGTAGGATCTTATCCATCGGCATCTAATTCAGTAGAGACAAAGGGGCATATTATCAAGAACGGCGTTAAAATTATTGCCGCTTTAGCTGCAGGAAACTGCAGCTAAAGCGGCGATAATGGGCTTGATAATATGTCCTTGAGAATTCCAATAGAGGCCCATGTTCTGGTGTGAACCTGGGCTTCTATTGGAATTCTCAAGGGCATATTATCAAGCCCATTATTGCTGCTTTAGCTGCAGTTTCCTGCTGCTAAAGAGGCGATAAGTTTAACACCGTTCTTGATAATATGCCCCAAAGTCTGTAAGCAATCCCAAATCTTCACGCCCTAGAGGTAATAGCTTGTATCCATTAGATGAGTCTGATTTGCATGTAGATACATCTAGAGGCGATTATTGTGTGAATGCTTATGTTAAACTGCTTTATGAGTATACCAACACAATGGATGCCAGGACCTGCTAAGTATTCATGCAATTCCCTGCATCAGTTGCATAGGTATTATTAACCACCATATCCCTTTGCCTTATGTTGTTACGTGTAGTATTTTAATGAGCCTTCTTTATGGGATAAAACATTTTGAATATATTTTTTGCAATCAGGATTTAGTTTTTTGGGAGCTCTACATACTTGTGCATTTAACTCCTCACATTGACCCCAATGCTACGTTCCCTGGAATCAATAACAGGTTCTCTAAATGCATCATGACCATAGACACTGCTTATACTCACAGACACAATTTGAATTGTATTCTAACAGTGGTAGAGAAGACATTTTTATATTTGGTTGGGGACAGGAGGAGAAATTTGGAATCTAAGTCAAAAATAGACAAACATATTTAGAATGAACATAAGTGGACTAAGGAAGAAATAGAGCATTTAGAGGCAGGAAATCAAGCAGCATTGACTGGACATTAGAAACATAAAGGGAAATTAGGCATATTTGTGGAAAGGTCTTCATTTGACAGCCACTTTGTGAGAAAGAATGAGTGTGACCATATATTTGAAGTTAGGGGAAATTGGAATTTATTCCTGATGGGTGAGCACTCTGTTATTCCTGGGGTCTATTATATTTGTGGAGTGCACACCTATTTCATATTACCCAGAGACTTGTTATCTAGGTGTAGTTCGCCCTAAGATTTGTCATGTAGAACATCTCAATGATTCCATGTAGGTATGAATTTTAGGCCTGTTTGAGGAGTTACTGCTGGAGAAGTAGCGGGGATATTTTTGGTGTGATGATTCCATCTATGGGTGTGATTTTAAATGATATAAAAATTAGAGGCGTACCGGAAAAGGCGGGGGGCCCTGCACTGGACTTCTTTGTAGAAGACCTCATAAAGAATCAGCTACAACCACGAGGTTTGCCCAAATTATTTTTAGTTGAAAGGGCCCACCGAGTATCGGGTGGCAGACTACGACCCGGGGCCCCCCCTCGGCCTATACTCGCCGCATCTGCAACTTCCAAGACGCGGATTGCTCCTCCGATTCGTATTGAGAACTACTCTGTTACATTCTTTCGCGATTACACGGAGGCAGTGACTAAGCAGCATCGCAGCTTTCTGGCGGTCAAGACAGAAATGAGAGCCAGAGAGCTAAAGTACTCCATGCTACCTCTGACCCTGCCTACAGGTTAGGTCGCCCCCACGTCGCTGCCGCCTGCTCACCCTGGTCTCCTGCTGCAGTCTCCTGCTGCCACCTGCCCGCTTGCTGCCTCTGCCTGCCCCCAGTCCCAGCCGCTGCTGAGCCGGTCACCTTCGCCGCACTCTTCCCGCCGCTGCCTCCCTGTGGCCCGCCCCCCTGACAGCCAATTCGCCGCCCTGCTCCCGCCACCCAGCTGCTCCTCCCTCCCATCAGCACTCCGAAGGAGAACAAGTAGCAGCGTAAGCAGTCACATCTGACCCTGCCTACAGGTTAGGTCGCCCCCACGCAGCTGCCGCCTGCTCACCCTGGTCTCCTGCTGCTGTCTCCTGCTGCCAGCTGACTTGGTCTACCCGCTTGCTGCCTCTGCCAGCCCCCGGTCCCAGCCGCTGCTGAGCCGGTCACCTTCGCCGCACTATTCCCGCCGCTGCCTCCCTGCGGCCCGCCCCCCTGACGGCCCATTCGCCGCACCGCTCCTGCCACCCAGCTGCTCCTCCCTCCCATCAACGCTCTTATGCAGACCATGAAGCGGCCGAGCCGCTGGCACGCCGAAGGCGTGCCTAAGGCAAGCCCGTCTGCGCCCGCCTGCGCTTGGACCGCGCCCAGCGCCACAACCCCTGGACCCCGCAAACGCCACAACACCAGAATCCACTACGACGCCAGCACCCTCCATGCACTCAACGCCTGCCGAAACCACACCTGCTTCCAGGCAGCCCCGAAACGGACCCATGGACCCTTCTCCTGCCGCACCTGCAGTTTCACCTGTGACAGAACCACCAAACCTCCAAGGACTGGACCCAACCACCTGCGCTGCATACTCCTCAACACCCGCTCCACACGCAAACACGCCGTCGAGATCTGGGATCCCAGAGCTCGACACCTCCGCCCCAGATGTGGCCTTCCTGACCGAGACCTGGTGGAACGACTCCTCGTGCCCGATATCGCCATAGCCATCCCGGATGGCTACAAGATCACCCGCAGGGATCGCGCCAACGGAATCGGAGGAGGAATAGCCATCGTCCACAAGTCCACCCTCAAGGTCGCCAACCACGCAGACGACACCCTCAACACCGCCGAACACCTGCACTTCCGGATCCACACTGACCCCAACACCACCCTCAGAGGAACACTCATCTACAGACCCCCGGACCCTGGGCTCAGTTCAGCGACTCCATCGCCGACCTCGCCAGCACCCACACACTCGCCTCCATGGACTACATCCTCCTCGGGGACCTGAACTTCTACCTCGAGAACAACAGCGACGCCAACTCCGCCACCCTGATCGACAACCTCGCCAACCTCGGCCTCAGACAACTCGCCACCGCACCCACCCATGCCGCTGGCCACACGCTGGACCCCGTCTTCTCCACAGGCCCCCACGTCACCTTCGACCAGACCACCGAACTCCACTGGACCGACCACCGCTGCATCCATTTCACCTTTAAGAAACCAACCACGCACCACCGCACCCAACAGCTGCCTCCCCGCTGCTGGAGCAAAGTCACCGAAGACCAGCTGATCACCACCCTCGCCCAGAACCCACCTACTGACCCCACCAACCCAGACGACGCAGCCCGCAACCTCAGACAGTGGATCGACGACTGCGCCAACACCCTCACCCCGCTCAAGAAACCCCCCCAACAGCCACGCCAGCAAGAGAGCCACCTGGTTCACCGACGAGCTCCAGACCTCCAAGCGCACATGCCGGAAACTGGAGAAGATATGGCTCCACGAACGCACACCGGACAACCACGCAGCCCACAAGGACTCCACCCGCAGACATCACCACCTCATCAGATTAGCCAAGAGATCCTCCTTCAAAGACCGCTTGGATAACAACGCACACGACAGCAAAGAGCTCTTCAGCATCGTAAAGGAACTCTCCAACCCCAGCGCCAACGCCAACGACATCCCGCCCTCACAAGAACTGTGCGACTCACTAGCCATCTTCTTCCACCGCAAGATCGCTGACATCCACGACAGCTTCAACACCACGAACGCCCTGACTACACCAGACTCCACCTCCCCTGTGAACACCACCAGCGACAACCACCTGACCTCCTGGTCCAACGTCGACGAGACACGCAAGGTCATGAACTCCATCCACTCAGGATCTCCGTAAGACCCGTGCCCACACCACGTATTCAAATAAGCAGACGCAGCCATCGCACCCCAACTACGGAAGGTCATCAACATCTCCCTTGAAACAGCGACACTCCCGGAAAGCTGGAAGCACGCCGAAATCAACGCCCTCCTCAAGAAGACCAAAGCGGACTCCAAGGACCTCAAGAACTTCCGGCCCATCTCCCTGCTCCCGTTCCCAGCAAAGGTCATCGAGAAAATCATCAACATGCAATTGGCCCGCCACCTGGAAGACAAAAACATCTTGGACCCATCCCAGTCCGGATTCAGACGTAACCACAACACGAGACAGCCCTCATCGCCGCCACTGACGACATCAGGCGCCAACTAGACAACGGCAAAACATCAGCCCTCATCCTCCTGGACCTGTCAGCCGCCTTCGACACAGTCTGCCATCGCACTCTAAAGACACGCCTCCTAGAAGCCGGAATCCAAGAGAAGGCCCTTGACTGGACCACGTCCTTCCTCTCCGGCAGAACCCAGAGAGTCCGCCTCCCACCCTTCCGATCCAAAGCCACCGACATCATCTGGCTCATCCCTCAGCCCGATGCTGTTCAACGTCTACATGGCCCCCGTCGCTCAAATGGCCCGCCATCACGACCTCAGCATCATCTCCTATGCCGACGACACCCAGCTCATCCTCTTCCCTCACCAAGGACCCACACACCACCAAAACCAACCTCCACAAGGGAATGAAAGCCGTCGCCGACTGGATGAGGAGCAGCCGTCTGAAGCTGAACTCGGACAAGACGGAGGTCCTCATCCTCGGACCCACCCCCTCAGCCTGGGATGACTCCTGGTGGCCAACCACACTGGGAACAGCACCAACACCCACCAACCATGCACGCAACCTAGGATTCATCCTCGACTCCTCCCTCTCCATGTCTAAACAGGTCAATGCCGTCTCCTGCTACAACACCCTCCGCATGCTCTGCAGGATCTACAAGTGGATCCCGACCGAAACAAGAAGAACGGTGACACAGGCCCTCGTCAGCAGCAGAGTGGACTACGGCAACGCACTCTATGCAGGAATCCCAGCCAAACACCTACGACGACTACAACGCATCCAAAACGCCTCCGCCCGACTCAACGTCCCCCACCGCAGCCACATCACCCCCCACCTGAGAGACCTACACTGGCTCCCCGTCGACAAGAGGATCACCTTCAAGCTCCTCACCCACGCACACAAAGCACTCCACAACGCTGGACCAGCCTACCTGAACAGCAAACTCAGCTTCCACACCCCCACCCGCCAGCTCCGTTCCGCCAGCCTCGCCCTCGCCGCTGTCCCCCGCATCCGACGAATGACCTCCGGAGGCAGATCCTTCTCCTACCTCACGGCCAAGAACTGAAACACCCTCCCTACCCACATACGTCATACCCAAGACCTACTCGCCTTCAGAAGACTCCTTAAGACCTGGCTCTTCGAACAGTAGCAGCACCCCCCCCCTCCCCTCAGCGCCTTGAGACCCTCACGGGTAAGTAGCGCTCTTTACAAGTACTTTCATTGATTGATTGATTGCTATTCCCGGCAAAGTTATGGGAATACTTTGGTTCTTTGAGACACCAGAAGAAGCCCATGACTGGCTTGAGGGATGGCGCCTGGCGCCTGGACCTAAATGACTAGGCAAAAAGCAACACCAGCGGCTGGAGGACGCGTCTCCAGGGACACAAGCTCAGCAGAGGATACAGCACAGGTGAAAAGCAGACGCTGAGGATAAGGTCTGACCCTGTGATTCTATAACTGTTATGTGGAGGGACTCTGCGACATTGACGGCGGGGCCCAAAAGTGGGCCGACTTGACTGCAATGGACCAACGCTCGTGTTCTGAATGTTATGAACTTAACACTATCCGGCGTCCCCACTGGGGTGGGACAAAGACTATTTGTTTGAACAATTAGCCGCTATATTCTGCTTTAATTATGGGGATGGTGCGAGATGATCGTGGGACTACTCTCCCCCCTCACGCAAGTACAAGTTATGGGAAAAAAGCACTCTGCGATGTTTGGGTAGCGGGTAGTTTTAGGTCCACCGAGCAGGGAGGCAGGGAGGCAGGGAGGGGGCTGGGACCAGTTTACTCTTATGACTTTTTCAATGTTGCAGGTACACGACAAGAGTGCGAGGTATATGCACAATGCATACATGATGTTCATATTGCAATGCTCTGTAAATTCTCCCATTTATGTTGTACTAGATGGAATACATGACTACCCTGGCTGACTCAAGGCTGCACGATCACTGACCTCTAATACGCAGAGCCCCCCTCTCTCTGTTATCTCATGGAATGTAAACAGCCTTGGGGATAGGATAAAGGGAGTGCTGGTCTTACAATAATTAAAATGCAAGGTGCTGGCAGTGGCCCTGATCCAAGAATAGAAAGGTGGGGTTTTAAAATGGTGGTACACTCTGCAGTCACTTCTGGCTCACGCGGTGTAGGCATTCTGATCAACAAACGCTTCCCACTCATAATCACTGGGTTATGGACAGATGATCAGGGGCGCTTTGCAGTTGTAGGATGTCAATGGGAGGGACGACCATATAACATAGTGTCAGTATATACCCCAATTCCTACTTACACTCCCACAAGGCGAGTTAATACTGGGGGGTGACTTTAACGCCACGGTAGATGCAACCATAGACCGACAGCCCCCTAGAGATCAGAGTGGCACAAATATCCGACTATCTTAATTTCTCAATGCCTTTGGTCTTGTGGATGCCTGGCGGTCGCGGTTTCCTCAGGGGCAACAATAAACATTCCACTCGGGTGTCCATGGCAGTCTTTCGAGAAGTTTCACACCGTGGCAACTGGTCTAGAGTGAATTCTGGAAGTTTCGTACCTGCCTAGGGGTATTTCCGACCACTCCCCAGTTTTAATTCAATACATGTCTCATAGTCTGGGACGACGGCGAATATTTCCTATCTACCCAGGATTCCTCAAAAACCCTAAGATATTGAAGGGTCTCCTAATAACTACAAAACAGTATTTTACAGAAAATGACCACTCAGTCACGTCCCCTACAACTCTATGGGTGGTATAAAAGACAGTGTTGCATGGCCAAGCAATCTCATTAATCACATGCCATAAAAATGATCGGTTGCACCACTTAGAAGCTCTGGAAAGGGAGGTGGGTCAGGCTGAAAAAGATCATGCCTCAGACACCAACGGCACCACGACACACAAACTAAACTTGGTGAAACAGGAATACAGGGACTATATGTGGGGGGAGGCGAAGAGCAGGCTCACCAAGACCCAGCACACTATTTACAAGGTAGGAGATAAGGCAGGAAAGTTCCTAGCATGGCTGGATAAACACGAGAAAGCTGGTCACTGGGTGGCACAGCTGAGACTGAATAATGGAGAAGCAGCTACTAACCCGCAACAGATAGCTGATGCACTAGCGCTCCATTACGAGACAATATATACACCTGCTGCCACGGCCACAATAGAAGACAATCTGGCATTTCTCAAGGATATCAATATGCCTACTCTCGCCCCTAGTCAGATGCAAGAGTTAGAAGCAGATGTGACATCAGAGGAACTGACACTAGCTATAGGTGCATTACACACCGGGAAGGCCCTAGGCCCCAATGGCATACCTATCGAACTGTACAAAAAAAGCAGCGAGCCACGTGGCCCCACGTCTGCTGGAGATGTATGTGGACAGCCTGGGTAAGGGGGAGCTTCCATGGGATCAACGTCCAGCAACAATAGTGGCAATACACAACCCTGGAAAACCGCCACAGGAATGTATCGGCCTATTTCCTTACTAAATGCGGAAGCTAAAATACTGGCTAAAATGCTGGCCACCAGACTGCCACCCTATCTCACAGAGTTGGCGCACCCAGATCAGTCTGGTTTAATGCCAGGCCGCAACACGGCTCTTAACTTGCCACGACTCCACGGAGTTATAGCATGTATACCACTCATTGAGGAAGACCCCGTCATTCTCTCCCTCGAAGCGTGCATGGCATTTCCTTTTTGCTGTCCTCAAACATTTGGGATTCGGTCCCAAATTCTGTGCATGGATCCAATTACTCCTTGCAAAACCCCTGGCACATGTGGTGGTGAACGGACATATCTCAGCTGACTTCCCCTTGGACAGCGTTGCTGTTCGCGCTGGTGCTCGAACCATTGGCGGCCTGGATAAGACGGGATCTGGTCATTCAGGGGCTAAAGTGAATGGAGGGCTGGGAAGGCCGCATCTCCTTATATGCAGATGATGTGCTGCTATATATGGCATCTCCCTCACGTTCCATTAATTGCCTCCTGGATATTTGAGCCACTTATGGTAAGGTCTCGGGCTTCACCATTAATTGGGCGAAGTCATTTCTTTATACGCTCAAGGGCCCTCCCCCGAGACTACCAAGGAATTGTGAGATATGGATCGCGGATGGGGGGTTTAGGTATCTGGGACTCCATATTACGCCACAGCCTGACCAATTCATGGAAAAAATCTCATTGAACCGTTCGGGCGGTTCCGATGTGATGTGAAACATTGGCGCTCCCTACCGCTGACACTGTTGGGGAGAGCCGCCCTTTTTAAAATGATGGCACTCCCTAGATTTCTTTACGCCCTACAAAATACCCCGTTTCCGGTTCCCCCCACCTATTTTAAAGCAATTGACACGGAGGTAAGCAATCTACTTTGGGACGGAAAACCTGCCTGCATAGCCATATATAAATTAGTAAAAAGCTGGTATGATGGCGGAATCGCCCTTCCAAATAGAAAGGTATACTACTGGGCCTCGCAGCTGACCGTAAAAAACCAATGGATACATGCTCCGCAGGAGGAACCGGCATTACGTATGGACAGATATGTCCTTGGAACGGTGGGCGCTATGGGAGCACTCTACAGTAAGCATTGGGGGACTACCCTTATAGGACCAACAGCACACACAGTACATATATGGTTCACTTCACTTCGCGCCCTTGGCTGAGAAGGGGTTATAACCCAGGCCACACCGCTCTAGGAGACCCGGCGCTTAGGTAAACGATGCAATAGCAAGGGCTTCAAACAGTGGGACCTCATAGGAATTTCACAGGTGGGGGATCTGTGGAAAAAGGGCAAGATCATTACGTTCGCTCAGGTGCAAGAAACATATGGGATGGCATCGACGGAAACCTTCCGTTACATGCAGATTAGACATGCACTGCTGAAAACTATTCCTCCAGGTACTGAGCTCGCAGAGGCATCACCATTAGAGGACAGACTATTAACGGACCATATGGTTAAAAAGGCGATCTCCCAAACCTACCGCAAGATTATAAATCACCAACAGGACCCCACAATAACCCTTAGGAACAGGTGGCACACCGACATTGGGGAGTTGGACGAGACAGATTGGCAAGAAGCACTTGCTTCCCCGAGAGAAGTGGCAATACCCTCTAAACTAAAGTGAGTGCAACTGAAAGTCATCCATTGACTCTACTATACATGCACAACTCTGCACCGGATAGGTTGCACTGATACACCACTCTGTCTGAGGTAGTGCGGAGAGCTAGGTACCTTTTATCATATACTCTGGGACTGCCCGGAGATCAAACGGTACTGGGAGGCTATCATGCATACCGTCTCGAGGGTGACCAGAGCTACTGTTGCACCGGAGCCCAAGAGGTGTCTTTTAAATATCTGGGAGCCGACAGACCTAAACCAAACGGCCCAGGACTGGGCGACATTGGGTACAATGATAGGGAAGCGGAACATAGCTCAATATTGGGGAGCAATACTGCTTCTCTCCTACCATCAGCGGTGCTGTGACATGGACGGCGCAATGATAGCGGAGAAAACGGTATATATATATATATATATATATACACAGGGGGTGCCCCAAGAAGTGGACACGGGTTTGGGGAAAATGGAATGCATTCAGGGGAAACATTTGTGATCCCCCACCAGATGAGTCGGTGTCAGATATTAGTGACTAACTGTGCAGATCGGGGACATTGCGGCACTCTCAACTTCTACATAAATGCACTGAATTGACTGGGAGGGAGGATTACGAACCAGAGCATATAAATGTGATCAATCGCTACATGCCTAATCAATGTATCATCATGTATCTATATCTGCTAAAATGTAATAATATGTACCAATTAAAAGAAAATGGAAATAAAAATGTTCCCACCATAGTAGATAAGCCGGCTACCAGTACAACAGGAGCTTTATTAGTTGTAGAAATGGAAACATGGCTATCAGGTCCATGGGATTGCAAAACCTTCTTGCATTAGACATCATGCTCACAAAGGAGGGCGAAGTCTGCCGAATGTTCAAGGTCCATCAATGCATCTCCTACATTCCTTACAAGAGTAAGGACTTGACGAAGTTTTTCGAGAATATTTCTGACTTGCACAAGGATTTGCAGGAGTTGGAAGTGACAGATGCTTGGGAAGCTATTGGAAATAGATGTTCTGTTTTAGGAAAATGGTTTGGAAATCTGTCAAGTGGAACTTTGGGTGCCATCTTGAAACCTCTTA
Source organism: Triturus cristatus (assembly GCF_964204655.1). Lineage (NCBI taxonomy): Eukaryota > Metazoa > Chordata > Amphibia > Caudata > Salamandridae > Triturus > Triturus cristatus. The sequence continues at coordinate 1,098,313,517 of NC_140582.1, read as the reverse complement.
TGATAATTGCCGTTTGTGCAATATTCCTAGTTGTGATCTTTAAGGGATATAAATGCATGAAAGTTAAACAGGGAGTGAAGAGACAGAGGGCGTATGAAGAGTCTAGCTTAATGGTGCTTAAAACCACAAGGTTTTAGCTGATATGTCTGATACAAACTAATTGTAATCTGTGATGGCTTGATTCGCCATCTGAAGGGAGACTGGAGCAGCGTAATTTTGGCTCCATCTTTTTGTGTATGAACAGGCCGCATATGAATATTTACACATGACCACATGTATTTGTGTGACTTAATATAATTAAAGTGAAGTGGTGCACTGAACAGCTACAGAAAGTGAATTTAAAGTATAATCTTGATAGTCAAACAAGTGTGTATACTAATGTTTCCCTCATAATCAAAAGGGAATGGATCACTTGTAACTGAAAAATAGGGTTCTGGATCGTTCTATCCGTCAGTACCCTGGGTTGGTACTTTGAGAACCCTCAATCACGTAGATTGTAAGATCGAGGAAGTCTAACTGTGCGCAGTTAGCTGTGTAGGTAAATTTTAAGCATTCATCTTGTTTGTTCATCCATTCATGGAAATTGCTTAGACTTTGTTGTTCTCCTTCCCAGATTACCATGATATCATCAATGTATCGTTTCCAGAATCGAATTTTGGATTGGTAAGGATTTATTGCATTATGTATGTACATTTTTTCAAAGGTGCTCACATAGAGTCCTGCCACACTAGGAGCGAATGTGCTTCCCATGGAAGTTCCGTGGCGGTTTATCTTGATTCTCCGCTTTTTTTATACGTGTCAGCATTATCATTGGGTCTCTTTTTTTGTAATGCTTCCTCCACCTGGAGGGAACCACTGATTTTTCCAGTAGTGATCAGAAATGGTCGTGCAGAAGTGTTATAGTGACGTTAAAACTCTCACACTACCTTAAAAATGATATTTTATTCTGTCTGGTGTGTGAGGAGACTTCTAAAAAAGTGAAAAAATCGTGCAGTAGCTCAAATTATGTAGCCATTGCACTATTTGGTGTCCAAATCAAAGGTCGACATGTTTCTGCCCTTCTAGTGCCCCAGAGGGGGGTCGATGGGCTTTCTTCAGGACCTAGTGGTTGTGAGAACTGGTGATATCCAGTTCAGAAAAAAGGGGGGTTTACAGGGTAAATACTCCGCAAATACGAGGTCTTAGAGTACCTCAAGGTTAATGTTACCTAAAAACATGAAAAGTGACAAGCAATGATGCGAGTACTGGTTAAATTCTTAAGAACATTTTCATAATTCAAGCAGACAACGAAAAAATGGCAAATCTTTATAACACTGTTACAGCAAAACTGTTTAAAATGGCAAGTCTTTATAATTCAACTGTAATTGTAAAAGGGTGTATTATATAGTGCTCGAGTATCTGTACTTTCAAATGTTTTGTGAGTTCCTCTTATGTAAGGAAGTAACGGGGAAGGGGGTTAGTTGAATAAACAATGAATGTAATTACAGTGACCGCGGGGTTAAAGGACGATTAAAATGAACTTTTCTAGGTAATATACCTATTATGTGGATTGTAATACCAATGGATTCCCTTAGTTATTGCGGTAAAGTCGGAAGATACGTTAGTTCTTAGTAATACAAAAAGAGTACCTTATGGCAGTCCCTAGTTCGGGCTGCTGCGGGGCCGCCGTGAGCGCGTAGCCTAATGTGGTTAGTAAACACGGGGAAAAGGAAAAAGGAAGTATGGTACCGTTAATGGGTGTATTCCATGGATACTTCACGTGACGGATGAGAGGTAAAGGTCGTTCCTCGTTGCTCCTACCTCTTCTGTGGGCTGCGCACAACTTGTGCTGACGCTGATCTCCGGGGCTCGTTTGGAGCGGGATCTCGTGTGTGTTTGTTATACAGTGGGCGATGAAATAGAGAGAGGACAAAGAGGGAGTGTGTTCTAAAAAAGTTGTAAATGCACAACGCACAAGAAAGAATTATAAGACTTAAAGAACGGGAATTAATACATTGTACCCACGATGGGAAGTGGTATTGGTGAGTCATTAATTGGACAGTATGGCAGAGGTGGAGACTCAAAAAAAGGGGGGTTAATTATACTGGGCGGTTCGTTGGTATTTTAATAATAATAGTTGGTGCCATGGACGAGATTGCATAGGGGCAGTAAGCTAGTCGGCATGTATGATCATTTAATGCTCAGCCAAGGTATGTTATCGTTGAGGCCCATGGTATCTGTTCTAAGACGGTGTACCCATCTTTGTTCTCTTTCGAAAAGGACTTTCTCCGCATTGTTTGTTATTCCTATTAATGTTTCAATTATGATCCAATTTAGGTCATCAACAGAGTGTTTTTGTTCAATGTAGTGTCTGCTCATTTTTGTGGTTTCTCGTTTGCATTTCACGTTACTTCTGTGTTCACAGATCCTCTGCTTGACTTTCCTGCATGTCATTCCGATGTATCTTTGGTTGCAGGGGCACGTGATCATGTAGACAACATGAGAAGTATTGCAATTTGTATGTTGTCTTATTATCCATGTTAGGTCTGGTGTTAGTTGTATAGTTTTTGTGGGTGTAGTCAGATAGCATACTGAACATTGTCCACAGGGATAATGTCCTATAACCGGTTGCATATCGCACAAGGTATTAGTTATTCTGAGTTTAGGAGGAATTGAAGGTCGTGTATGTACTAATATGTCTTTTATGTTCCTTGTCCTCTTGTTGGCGAATCTTGGTTTTTGCCATTTCAGGGTGCCAGAAGTCAGGATACGCCAGTTTTTGTTGATTATTTTCTTAACTGCGTTGCTCGCTATACTGTAGGTCGTGACACATGTAGGTGTATCTTGGGCAGGGCTTTTCTGTGTTGTTTCCAGTAGACTTTCCCTTGGTTGATTCCTAGCCCTTTTTTTGCATTTTGATACTATTTTTGTCGGATAGTCTCTTCTTGACAGCTTGGAGCTCAGTTCATTAGCTTGTGTTTTGTATTCAGTTAGTTCACTACAATTTCGTTTCAGCCGTAAAAATTAGCTGTATGGTAGGTTTTCTCTTAACGGGCGCGGATGAAAACTGTTGAATGAGAGCAAACTGTTCTTAGCAGTGGGTTTGAAAAAAGTTTGTGTCTTGATAGTGTCCTGTTCTATGTAGATTGTAAGATCGAGGAAGTCTAACTGTGCGCAGTTAGCTGTGTAGGTAAATTTTAAGCATTCATCTTGTTTGTTCATCCATTCATGGAAATTGCTTAGACTTTGTTGGTCTCCTTCCCAGATTACCATGATATCATCAATGTATCGTTTCCAGAATCGAATTTTGGATTGGTAAGGATTTATTGCATTATGTATGTACATTTTTTCAAAGGTGCTCACATAGAGTCCTGCCACACTAGGAGCGAATGTGCTTCCCATGGAAGTTCCGTGACGTTGTTGATACATTTTACCTTCGTACTCAAAATAATTCTCAGTGAGCGCAATGGTGCAGCATTGTAGAATGAAGTGTCGTGGTGTTTGGTATGACCAGTTTTGGTCACAGAGTATTTCTTCAAGAGTTTCCAGGGTTTTTTGTTGCGCCAGGCTGGTGTATAAACTCTCTACATCGAAACCCACTAGGAGAATGGTGTCAGAGGAGAAGGTTTCATCTTTGAGGTGATTTAGTAGGTCACGTGTATCCTTCAGGTAAGTGGGTGTCTTTTGTACCAGTGGTCTCAAATACTGGTCCGCGAATTGTGAAAGTGGCTCTAGGACTGACCCTATGCCAGAAACTATTGGGTGGCCTGGAGATGGTCCCTTCTCTTTATGTATTTTAGGGAGGGAGTAAAAGTACGGTACTTTAGGGGAAGTTGTTTTTAGGAACTCAGCTTCATTACGTGATATCCACCTATTGGTTTCAGCTTCATCTACCAAGATTCTTATTGTTTGTTGTAGTCTTGGTGTGGGGTCAGTTAGAATGATGCTATAGAATTTGTCATCAGACAGTAGGTCTAGGCATTGTTAATTGTAGCCTTCTTTGCTTAGTAAGACAATCCCTCCTCCCTTGTCTGCTGGCTTTATTATGATATCTTTGTTGTCTCTTAGTTCTTCCAGAGCTTGTTTTTCAGCTCTTGTTAGATTCATGAATGTTTTTTTTGTTGATTGTGCCACCTCACCAACTTCTTTCATTACGGCTTGCTCAAAGGTTTGGAGCTCAATGGGGGTTTGGTGGTTCAATTGGCAGAAGGTGGATTTAGGGCGTAACGATGTATCACCCTCCATGTTATTGGTATCTTTTCCAGAAAAGAAAGCTTTCAATAAGAGGAACTCACAAAACATTTGAAAGTACAGATACTCGAGCACTATATAATACACCCTTTTACAATTACAGTTGAATTATAAAGACTTGCAATTTCAAACAGTTTTGCTGTAACAGTGTTATAAAGATTTGCCATTTCTTCGTTGTCTGCTTGAATTATGAAAATGTTCTTAAGAATTTAACCAATACTCGCATCATTGCTTTTCTCTTTTCATGTTTTTGTTTTTAGGTAACATTAACCTTGAGGTACTCTAAGACCTCGTGTTTGCGGAGTATTTACCCTGTAAACCCCCCTTTTTTCTGAACTGGATATCACCAGTTCTCACAACCACTAGGTCCTGAAGAAAGCCCATCGACCCCCCTCTGGGGCACTAGAAGGGCAGAAACATGTCGACCTTTGATTTGGACACCAAATAGTGCAATGGCTACATAATTTGACCTACTGCACGCTTTTTTTCACTTTTTTAGAAGTCTCCTCACACACCAGACAGAATAAAATCTCATTTCTAAGGTAGTGTGAGAAAGACAGTTTTAACGTCACTATAACACTTCTGCACGACCATTTCTGATCACTACTGGAAAAATCAGTGGTTCCCTCCAGGTGGAGGAAGCATTACAAAAAAAGAGACCCAATGATAATGCTGACACGTATAAAAAAAGCGGAGAATCAATACGACCGACACTACGTGATTGAGGGTTCTCAAAGTACCAACCCAGGGTACTGACGGATAGAACGATCCACAACCCTATTTTTCAGTTACAAGTGATCCATTCCCTTTTGATTATGAGTTTACGATAGGAAGCAGAATGGATGACAGTTTCTTCTAGCTCCCCCCTTTTTTGATTATAATATACTAATGTTTCCCTGACAGTAATGTCAAAATTGCAGTTCCCATATATATCTGTATTTGTGTGGTTTGAATAAGGTTGTTAACTCTTATATAATCATTTATTCATGTGAATATTACTCTACATCAATATTGTAGCTGTACACATTTACATAATCATGCATTTAATGTGTACTGTAATGCTTGTTACATTAACTTGACCAAAGGCCTTAATCATTTGGATTTCTAAATGTTTAACCTTAAATGAGAAGCTTGCTTCGGTTGCAATGTTTTTTTCTCCTCTGCAGGTTCAGTTGTATGATTTCAAGTACGGAGAAAGGTATACTGTGTGAGATGTTGAGTTTCGGGAGTAGTGCTTTTGGCAGGGACGGGAAGCCTTAACGAACAAAGGGAGGACTACTGTTTGCATGCAATTGGGAGATGGGAGGAATCAAAGGACGTTCTGATGAGCAGACCAAAGGAAAGGAGTTTCAAGAGTAGTTGCCAGGTTTTAATGTGTGAAGGTGAAAATAATGAGACACGTGATATAGGATTCTCAAATGTTCTTTTGTAGGGCTTAATTGGTGATCACATTTCTGCTTTAGTCAGATTTATTTTAGACTCAGAGGGGTATATACCTCTATGCAATATTTCTATTGTGTGGCTTTATGCTATAGAATACTCTTTATTTTGGAAGACATCTACAGAGGTTCCAATATGCTGACACCTTCCTACCTTACTGGAATTGATTAAGGATTCCCCAATCAGTGCTTCAGCTCAATCTTACATTAGGAGATTTTGAATTCCTCATGCATAATAGACAAGAAGGCCGCATGGTTTATTCTGATCATCAGATTTTATTTCTTATATTCTGCATTGCTATCACTGAATTCCTTGTATGTTTCATTTTATTGAGGGAAAATGTTGTGAAATGACTTGGTCTCCCAGTAGTGATCTTGTATTTTTACAACATATTCTTAAGACTTGTCAATCTGGTTTTAAATTTGTAATGAACCCATACTTAATCTCATTTACTGACTTTGGATCCTCATTGTGTAGCTGAATTGGTTGCACTGTAAATTAAACTTGTGGATGAAGTTAACTCCCTTTTATTCATTAGGCACCTAAACAAATCATGGAAATTTGGACAGAAGGCTGAGTGCTTTAGCACACCAGATCAAGTGCAAGACCACTTCATCACTGCAACCCTTTGCAGAGGGGAGGATAATGTTAGGAGGTAGATTAGTCAATGCATGAAGCGCATGGTGTACAGATTAGGCATGCCTGATAGATCAAAGGGAAACAGACATGTCACAAGCGTAAATGAAATGTCTGGGGAGACATGGGATTGAGTTATATTTTGGTGGCTGGAAGACACTGGACATTGGAAAATCAAGCACTACACCCATTTCTCATGTATTTACATATTTAGATCTAGTGGAATTGGCAGAATTGACAACATAGGGGACAATAAGAGGGCTCAAGGAAGAGGCCTGCAGAACTCCCTGTGCAAAAGGTTTAAATTGAGAGTGATAGGGAGGTGTGTGCACACGTGCGTGCACACATACACAGACACATTCAACACGCAGTAACATGGGGAGGCAAATATAAGTCCACACACACATACATGTGTGAGCAACAACTTGGATATACACACATATAAACACAATGTCTGACATTGAAAACATTGTGCTAGGGGGCAGAGATTAGCCTCAGAGAAGATGGCAGCTGAATAACTATCTCCATCTGCGTCTGCTCCTGATTCAGACACTTTAGACAGTATAATGGGAACCTGCTCTCTTTGAAAACCCACCTGTGGCTTCATTTTAAAGCCGGGACCAGGAGCAGCATGTGCGAAAGACCCCAGCACAGCACCTGCACACAACAACACAGCTTGCTTTTGTCTCTGAAACCAGTTATAACCAAGATCAGTGAATTCTTGAAGGATAATCTGGGGTGAAGTATCTGTCCAGTGGTGGTACTTAAATCCTAAATATTATTAGGGAAAGAAGCCTTTGACATAATTTCAGAAATGTGGTACATAAATTACGGGAGCCAGAGAAAGGGTCCTAGACAAATATTTAGGAAGATGAGAGATTAGGAGACGTCAATTTACACTACACCTCTTTGATGAATTATATAAGGATGTTTCTTGATGGCCCTGACATATTGATGAGGGAATACGTGCTCCTGACTGTGTCTCATCAGGTGTTATACATGGGTCCTTATCAGAATAACGTGACGCTCTCTCAGTTAGACGAATGATAAAGGTGGACAACATTCATGTTATTATAGTTTATATCAGATATGACAATGAAGTGACAGAATTCGAAAGGAGTGTGGTCCGAGATGGAGTTGAGGCCTGACCATAATGGAGACAGATTATAGGGACTTTACGCCAGGATGTCTCTGGAAAACAGATGATGGAACTAGAAAAGAAGGTTGAAGATACTCCAGATTGGGGCACTGACCTATGGTATCTCAGGCAAAAGGTCTCAGAACTCAAGAACAGGAGCTAAAGAGATAACATTTGCCTATATGGTCTACCAGAATCTGCATAGGAAGATAACATGCTTGCATCTTTATCCGGCCTTCTTGCCCTTACTGCTGAACATTGACTTTTGCACATCCATTCCAGAGAGACCAGAAAATGATAAGTCAATAACTCACCCCTGTGGACCGTTCTCGAAAAACAAGATCATTTTGGTGTGTTGATAGTGGAGCAAGCACTTCACCATCAACACACCAAAATGATTCTTCATTCAGCTAGGCAACACAGTCCTCATAATTATAAAGATGGGAAACTCTAATTTGCCACCGATTTCTCCATTGACACCCACCTTATACGGTCCCAAGGCCCAAACTGAAACACAGAAGGTTTAGATTAGGCCTCCTTGACCCAGCTATGATGCTGGTCAAACTAGATGGCAAGACAAAGGAGTATCAAGACCCGCATAGTTTGTAGGAGCTACTGGACACCATAACAGAGACTTTGAAGGAAACCTCACCCCTCCCTTATTCCCACGAGGCACCATCATGGTCAGACAAGCCACACTCTACCGAAACACTGAAATCCCCACTCCAACGAATAACAAGTTCAGACACTCATTTCAAGGAGACATAGCAAGATGACAACACTCCAAGCGATAAGGACAGACCCCGTTATACCTTTCATTGGCTGAGAGTGGGAGTGGCTTACAGAAGTATCTGAAAGTTGCTCAACGGTATAAAGTAAATAACATCTTGGGGCCTTTATACTCCACCAACCGCCTCTACACTCAGTAACTTACTACTTCTTACACTGTCTTACAGATAAATCCAGCGGAAAGCTAAATACCCACTTTTAATATCCTCTGCAAGTTATCACTCTAAATTTAGTTAGCCAATGCAGATACCTTTCACTCCGACTTAACTACAATGCACAAAACAAAAGCATTCTAGGTGTGGTCCCTTAACACCAGCACAGCAGCCTTGCAAGCTATGTGAGACAGAAAAAGGCACTATCTTTCTTAGGCCCCCAAAAACCCGGCATTGTCTTTCTGCGAGAAACTGATGTATCCACAACTGAGGTTGCCAAACTTACCAGAGACTGAGTAGGCCATAGCTTCTGGTTCAGAGAACCCACCAAATGCCTTCAACACTTCCTATTTACTCTACAGGAAGAGAGGCCTTTCTTTTTTACAAAACTCTGCCAGTGAAGATGCAGAAAATATAGAGAAATCCACAGAGCTGCTTGGCCTTTGGAAAAGTAGTCTGCCATGGCCATACTCGGGCCATTAGATATATGTATACACCAAATGCTGGAAAGGTGGTTTTCTTCACTAAACTCAACAGACTGATAACAGAAATTGGCCACACAGTGTTAGTGATGGGCAGCAACTAGCATTTCTGCATTAACCCTATTTTTGATAGATCCAGCTTTACAGATATCTGCAGCAACATTGATAGGGGCCTGTTGTGATACCTTTTGTCAGATCACTCTCTCTCTGTGAAGACTCAAACACTTGACAGATAGAGAATACACATTTGTTTTCCAGACCCCATGGAACTGAGGCCAGTATACATTATTTCTTGATGAGTGCAATGATGTTCCATAAAATCTCAAGTTGTACCATAGGCATCCAATGCATCTCAGATCATGCCTCAATTACAATGAAATTTGACTTCCAACTGCAGGTCCCTAGGGACAAGTCCTGGAGAAAAAGTACTTTGCGGTATAAACTCCCTGAGGAGAAAAGAAAACCGATTACATATTTACAAGAATTCCTGTCTGTAAAAAAGGTTTTGATCACGAGGACTGGGGTAGCCCTCCAAAAACTGCCATCTTCCTACGCCTCATTTATGGCTTCACTGGATCTTAGAGTGAATGAGTCAAAATCGTTCATTATTATAGCAGGAGCTCCGAGCGGCACAAAGGCTCCATATTTCCATCTGGCTTCTAAGAAAATCGAGGTGGTTGACTCTTTTCCTTATCTGGGGATTTTGTTCGATAGTAAACAGTCATGGAATAACTTGGTTGCACCCTGGGCATGGAAAGGGGTCTTCAAGCTATAAAAGGCTTTGCTAAAAAATTAGCCAACTGGAAATGATTAAGACCATATATCAAGCGAAGCCAAAGGCAGCTGTTACCTACGGGGTGGGAGTTTGGGGAATGGCCAAAATAGATCAGCTTCAGAAAGCGGAAGATACCTTTGTTAAGTCCAGAGCATTGTTACCTCCCTCTACCTCTAATTATATTCTACATCTTGAACTGGGTCTCCCTTACCTGTGTGATTCTATCAGGTTAGCACCTATCCTTTTGCGGATTTCAATCTGGCATAGGGATACCGTTGATTCTAACGTAATGTATAATCAGGGACTGACTGAGGCTTGAGGGTCACAGTAGAATTGGTTGGCTTAGTTATGTTCAGGCTGAACTAAAAGCAATTGGGCCGGGAGAATTATTTAGGAACCCTTTATTATGTACCAAGGTATCCAAACGGGAAATAATTGATTTATTCATACAAAAGGCCTCTGCTGAACGCTGGGAAAAGTACAGGCTATTTTTATCTTAACCATGTCACAGTGGCTCAGCAGAGGTTTATCCTGTTGCAATTTCACGTTAACCTAATCCCACTAATGCTGGGGTTTCCAGAAAAAAGGTTCAAGCTTTCAGAACTAGGCCCGTGTCCGTGTGACAATCACTCCCCCCAGTCTGATTTACACTTGTTGTTCTTTTGCCCATTTTATTGTATCGAAAGGGAAATGTTCCTTCTCCCAATTTTAAGGCGTCAAAATTTCTCTCAATGTAAAGTTGCACTGTATTTTCTAAAAGCCTTGCCTAACCCGTATGTTTGTTTTGTGGTAGTGCTGCAGATCGGCGCATATAAATTCTCCTTGCTTCCACGGACAGAGTAAATCTACAGTCACACGCACATACATACATCATACGCTAGGGCCCATCACACTAAATTCACGCTATTACTCTAGCCACACTGAATATAGGAGAGAAAACCTAAACCAATCTGCATCTACAACGAGGTCAATGCGACCTTAACGACATTGTCTTGAGTCATGATTTAAAACATAGGAAATACATCTGAAACTCAATAAATGACAAGGAATAAACACCCGATCTCTTGGATACTCCTTTGCAGGCCAATCTACAACTATTTTACACTCAGCCCACAAATCTGCTGGAACAATTATATCAAACAGACTATTCAGGTCAATCCACAGCACTTTTGACAATTTCACAAACCTGTCTACCTGCCTATACCACTCGACGGGCTTTTCTCTCAATCGAGGGAAATCATTTGTAAATGATAAAATATCCTGTCTAGTCCATGGGACATGTACATATCCACCTCCAGGAATCTCTCTCATAGGATAAGCATCCACTGTTTTCTCTTTTTCTCTCATGGGAAAAGCTGAGTAAGTCCTGTCAACTGAATCTTCCCTTTTCTTGTACCATCTATCCTTCCACTTTTCCACGTCACCCCATTTTCGCAATAAGGCAATCATTTCCCTAATTTGTCCCGTTCTACCAGCACCATTCAGATTTTCAATATCTTTATCTGTAAAATCCATCCTGTAAGACTTCTGCAAAGCTTTCACCTTATCCATGTCAACTCCTTGTTCACTCGCTATGGCTCTTAACCTGTAATGTGTACTCTTAGCCCTCCAGGTGATACTCTTACACATAAATAACAATTCCCCATCATGATGGGTTTTCAGTATATCTGTAGGAATTGTTCCCGCAATAAGCTCCTCCAATTCTATGCGCAACCTGGCTACATCAATTGCCTGCGAATCTTTATCCTTCTTTTGAAGTACTTTCAACCAATCATTCAAATCCTCAGCTGTTATTTCAGTAGACTTCTTCACTGCACCCACCTGTTCTGTCATCCTCTGTGGTTCCAAAATCGTTCCTCCCAAACAACCAGTATTCAATCCTGAATTAGGCTGCACATCTAATCCTCCACTACAGGCATCATGTCTCGACTGTCTCAAATTATTTCCTCCTGTTCTCGTTCCTGATTCCTCCAAAGTGCAAGTACCAACCAAACCATTTCCAACATAAGGAACTGTTAAACTATTTTCACCCATTCTTTGTTTATCAAAAATAGGCACAACCGGACCAATTGTTACCGGCACTGTAACTGCTTCAAGATTTTTCGTCAGCTCCCTAATTTTCTCAGTCAGCTCAGATGTTGTTCTGGCTAATTCTCTTGTTTTCTCGTCACTGACTCGATTCTCTCTCTCTCGCTCTCTCTCTCTCTCCCTTTCCGTGAAAGAGCTACCACTTTTCAAATCAGGTGTCACAACCTCAGTTTTAATAATCCGCAACGTATCTCTTACAGGAGTAGCAACTGACGTACTCTCTTCTGGTTCTGGTCTATACGGCGGTGGTCTCTTGTAAATCATGTCATCCAAGACCTCGTCCTCATACTCATTAGCTCCATACCTTCTCACTTCTGCATCAGGCACCCTTTCTGTAGCCTTCCTCTCTTCCTTCTCATGAACTGTCCTCATAGGATATAATCCCTCTGACATACTAGCATCTCGCCATCTCCTTATTCGATCATGATGAGTTTCACGATCATATTTCCTCCCGAACATGTACCTATAGTTGCCTCCACTCCTCTGCTTTTCTCGCTCATGCACCTCATCTTCCCATTCCACCAACTCCTCGAACTGTGTCGGACTTGGTCTAGGCTCTAGACACATCATTTTCTCCCGTAAATTTCTTAACACGGCCAAATTAAATGAACCATGTTCCGGAAATGCTAAGACACCATCTTCCTTAGTATACTTAGCCCAGTTATCTAACCATATACAGGTATGATACCCATATTTCGCAACCATGAAGGATGCAGGAGTTCTCGTCGGAGGTAGCAATTCACCCTCTCTTGTTATTATATTTTTATCCTTGTCAAACCACCTTTTTATTTTACCGAACAAGGATTTCTTTTCCTTTTCCTCCGGTTGGTAATACATTTTAATGTTTACCAGTATTCTCTAGTCTCTTCCGCAACTGTGCGATCTTTTTGTCCAATAACAGCGCGACTCACACCAACGCACCAATCCTGGAGCGTCTACGTCACAGGAGTATAGGGTGACTCCTTCCAATCCCTGCGCGGCACACACCAACGCACGAATCACAGCGCGAGCACTGTTCTGATCCACTACCCAATCAGAGCGCGGTCTGTATGACGTCAGCAGTCGCTGCAGTCGCTTCTGCTCCTGTCTCCTGTCACTCGCCTACCCCTCCTTTACAAAGCCTTCTCAGTAGACTTCGTTTCAGATTCTACAAAATCTATTAGTTACAACATATAAACATCTCCATTGTCTGCTTCGCTAACCACAGAATAGTAAAGAAAATTCTTTCTCACAAGAATCCCGCTTCTTTCTAGAACAGCGCTTACCTCTGCTCCACTACGGAATTATTACTTTCGTTGACACAGTAGCACATCCCTCTACTCTGCCCTTCTAACATGCATCCATTAACTGTTTCCTCTAGGACTGCTCCAAAGAGTCTTACAATCAACTAAATGCTCATACATTCACGCACTTTCACACCAGAAAAATATAGCACAACCACACAGAATCCTGCCTTTCCCGAGAACAGCAAACAGTCTGTCCCACTACAGAATTATAACACACGTTAACCAAGCAGCGCTTACCTCTGCCCAGTCCTTCAGACAAGCTCACAGAATACCTATTACTCCTCCCGCGATAAGCTTTAACGGCAAACCTTACGGATCCCTGGGACTTAAGACCAGAGTTTCACAGATAACCTTCGCTACCATACGTATTCCTTTTAAACCGAAATATCTCTAGTAGTAACACACGACGATGTCACTAATTCCGAACCCAGACAATGTGACGCGCAACTTTAACTGTCACACGTTTTTCCTGCATACATACAGGTAATTCCAACAATCCCGTTTTTCCCGAGAGCTGCACACACTTCCCTCTGCCCCACTACAATAATCGAAACCATCATACTGCTACCAGGAAAATGCTGCAGATCGGCGCATATAAATTCTCCTTGCTTCCACGGACAGAGTAAATCTACAGTCACACGCACATACATACATCATACGCTAGGGCCCATCACACTAAATTCACGCTATTACTCTATCCACACTGAATATAGGAGAGAAAACCTAAACCAATCTGCATCTACAACGAGGTCAATGCGACCTTAACGACATTGTCTTGAGTCATGATTTAAAACATAGGAAATACATCGGAAACTCAATAAATGACAAGGAATAAACACCCGACACTAGAATTCAAACAAATGCTTTTTTATCTAAATTAATTCAAATGAAAGTCAATCATTAGCAAAATAGTTATTCATATAGTTACCTATTCTAGCTAAAAAGGGTCAGGACAGGTCTCTCGGTAAAGTCTCTCGAGCTGCCGTCCTCAGCATAGGTTCAGGAAGAAGTCCAAAACGCGATGAACCGCAAGGAACGCAATGGAAGTAATGAGCGCAATGGAACAGCAATGCAATGAACACGGACCCTCTCTAGTCTAACATTTTATAGAGGAAATATCAGATAAATGTTACAAACAAATGTTGAATATCCGTTGAGCCGCTGAGCAGAGCGAGCAGGAAAGGATGTCACTCAGTTACATTTAGGAAACCTCCGCTCAGGAAAAATCACAAAAATAAAAAGACGGAAGAAGGAAACTCGAGTTTACAAATGTTACTTTCGTAAATGTTCTTCCTTGATATCTTAGCAGAGCCACCGCAGACTGGTCATTGTTCATTGTGGCTTTATCCTCGTCCAAGGACAATTGGATTCGTTCCCGGAGCTGCTGTCCTCACGGAAAACTTTCTAACCAGGCAAAGGCTGTGGTCAGGTGACTCTCGACCATGTTCAGCAAGGCCTCTCGTCAAAATTCAATCACTCGAGTGCAGGCTGTAAATGGCAGCCATCTTGTTTTAGGCCAAAACAGACCATCTTAATTAAAAGAAACACAAAACAACGTTACCACATCATAATGATTAAACAGTGTTAATCCCCACTAATACCCTTATGTGTATGTAATTATCTAGCCTTCTGCAACACAACAAAGCATCAGTACACGTTATTTTAAAAGCGTTTGTGCTTTAAACAAATAGCATTTTGCGACATTCATTTAATTAAAACCGCACATTATTATTAAGCAACATATATGCATTCCCACGTGTAATTTTCTCTCATTAGTAATGTTGGTTAGTCCGACTTTAACAAGACAAACTATTAACTAGTGTTTATAAACTAGTATTTTTAATCAAAACATATAGACAAAACTGGAGCTTAAAACTCGATAAATTTTCAACAGAAAACTCTGCTCCAGCAGTAGCATCTTTTTTATGGGCTTGTTGGAGAAATAGAAGGGTAAGAAGTTTGCTGTAATGAATCTCTAAGGATAAATCAATTATGGTTTTAATCTGATTTTAATTCTTTTAAAAAAACATTTTAAATGTCCGGGTATTCATGCAAATGGTTTTATCATAAAATCTGTTATGAGATTGTACTTTTACGATCTGTTTATTAATGGATCGAATAAAGATTCAAAATGGACTCAGTGGCTGCGATCCACACATTCTGAGCTGCAGGTAAGACCTATATAAGTTGAGGAGAGAGTCTGCATTAGCCGGTAAAGCGGCAGTAGTGAAAACATAGATGCTAGAATCTGAAATTATTGCTCTTATTCAGGTATATCATGAAAACTCATCTGATGCAGCACTTTGCCTTCTCACTACAAAACTATTCAAACTTGATGCGCTTCTAATGGCCAAGGTGGGAAAAACCCTGTAGACAATTCAAAGTCGACACTATGAACACAGTGAAAAAGCGAGTCGGCTACTGGCCTTCCAATTAAAGGGACTCATGGCAAAATCATACAAACCATTATTGTTAATAACAACAATATCTTACTCGGAAGTCATGGGGACATTGCAAAAGTATTTGCATCTTTCTATACTCACTTATGTACTTCAGAGTTCAGCGGATACCCTCTACGAACAGTTCGCTCTTGGAAGACTGAATATTACTAGACTATCTCCACAAGTCAGACTGACCTAGGCAAAGAAATAACGGATGATGAAGTAAGGTCTGCCATCTAGGAAATGCCTGCAAACAAAAGCCCCAGGGGAAGACAGGTTTCCAGATAAATATTAAAAACTGGCTTCTCTGTTCTCAGTCCCCACATGGAGTAAGATGTTTCAGGAGATAACGAGCAACAAAGGATCACCTCATCCATACAACAGGCCCAATATAACAGTAATGCAAGTAATACCCACACCAAACAGAAATCCGCTTCAATGTGGTTATTATAGGCTGATGTCTTTATTCTACAATGAAACCAAAATTCTGGCAAAAATCCTGCTACAAGAATAAAAAAAGTAATTACTGCAGTGATGCACAAAAACCAAATTGGTTTGATTCCGAGCTGTTTTACCTGCAACCATATGCAAACTATGTTCCACCTACAACGGAGCGCAAGTCGTGATCTGGAGTGACCCTCTACCTCAACACTGAGAAGGCGTTCGACTGAGTGGAGTGGGGCCACTTATTCCATACACTTTCAGACTCTTCTGATGACAATGACACCGTGGCTGCACCGAGATCCCACTGGTGTTATTACCAGTACCGAGTACCTGTGAGACCTGATTAATATAGACAGAGGGACTAGACGGGGGCGCCACACCTCCCCCCTACTGTTTCGTCTTGCACTACAGCCTCTGGCCATAGCAATTCGCTAATCACAAGAGGTCAAGGTGTCACCACTCCTGTGGGCAAATTGAAACTGATGCTGTATGCAGATGACATCATTTTGACACTATTTTCTCCACAAACCTCTGTGCCGGCACTCATTGAAATTATCTCTTGCTTCTCCATTTTCTCTGACTACAAATTCAACTGGGCCAGAAGCGAAGCGCTATGCATTACTACATCAACCAACATCCATTTTCTACAGCACTTCATTTTTCGCTGGGTACAAACATGGATGAAATACCTTGGTATTTTGATTAGCAACAGCCATGTAGACAATGATTAAAGAAAACATGTAGGTTTTGATCGAACAAATGCAGAAGGACTTTGCGGTTTGGAGAAGTGTGCAGCTCTCTTTCTGGGGGTGACTACAAACTGTTAAAATGATGCTATCTTTACCCTTCAACTATGTAATTAGTATGATACAATTCTGATACCCACAATTCAATAGTGCAATATAGATCGTCAAATCAAAGAATACAACTAGCAAGGAGAAACTACAAGATTTTCTAGAGCAAAACGTCATGCCACCCTAACATGAAAGCCTAACTTAAAGCGATAAGATATCGTCCTACCACTTTCACCTGGAGTTGGAATCACCCAACTGGGCACTACTTGTAGTCCATCTCCAGTGTGGCTCATACGTCCCTCAGTCATATACAGCAAGCCCACCTGATTTGAAGATCATATTAATCTAATTTTAATAAGGGCATTTGCAGGTGGAGAACCTGCCACAAACTACTTTGGCAAAACCCATCCCGGTATATACAGGCACCCTTTATGGCACAAAGCAGCCATTCGATTAACTTGAGATTAACTTTATCGGCCACACTGGGAACATTGTGGCATCTCCTGTTTATATTAACTCTTCTCAGAGGGGAGCGTCTGGCCATTTCAAGCCATGACATGGCCCCCGTTGCTGCCATCGTCAGTAACCACAGACTCAATATTGTCTCCTATGCCTATGACACCTAGCTGATCCTCTCCCTCACCAATGAACCCACAGTTGCCAGAGTAAACTTCCACAGTGGGATGAAGGCTGTTGCCACCTGGATGAAACACAGTTGCCTCAGACTCAAATCTGTCAGGACTGAAGTACTCATCTTGGGGCCAACCCCCTCAGCTTAGGAAAACTTCTGGTGGCCCTCCGCATTGGGAACCCCCCACCCCCAAGGACCACACACATAACCTCGGCCTCATACTAGACTCCTCAGTCACAATGAACTGCCAGATCAACACTGTATCGTCATCATGCTTCCAACCCTCCGCCTGCTTCGAAAGACATTCAGATGGATCCCCAACGAATCCAGAAAGACAGTCACCCACGCACTCATCATCAGCAGACTCGACTACAACAACGCATTCTACACCAGCGTCACTCAGAAACTCCTCAGGAAACTGCAGACTGGTCCTCAACATCCCCCGCCACAGCCACATCACTGAACACCTTCGAGAACTCCACTGGCTCCCTGTCAACAAAAGAATGCCCTTCGAGCTCCTCACACGTGCCTACAAAGACCTCCATGACGCAGGACCAGCATATCTGAACAATTGCGTCTCATTCCACATACACGCCAGACACCTACGCTCTGCCCAACTGGCCAAGGATTCACGAGACCAGGGCCAGAGGAAAATCCTTCTCCTTCCTCGCTGCCAAGACCTGGAACACCCTGCCTCGCCACCTCAGGCAATACCCCGTCGCTGACCCAATTCAGGACGGATTGCAAGACGTGGCTCTTCGACTGAACCCCAGTACCCAGACAGATCAGCAGTCTCCTCTCCTTCAGTGCCTTGAGACCCTCACGGGTGAGTAGCCTCACTCTATAAAGCCCTGATTGATTGATTGAGAGATGATTTTTGCTTAAATGTGAACCAATTTTTGCCTGACCTGCAGCTCAAACGATACCTCGCTAACAAATTAGCTGGACAAAAAATGCCAATAGACATATTCACCATCCATTACTCCTGATGAAATAGGGAGCTCATGAGAAATTGGTGTTGGATTGCTATGACATAGGATAAACTGATTGACAACTACACTCTCAACAGAGACATCTCCACAACAAGCATCCACTGCATCACAAACAAACAGCATGACGAGGACTGGAGGGAACTGATCCAGGACCAGAATAAGACTTTACGAGAAGCACAGGTGAAGAGCAGCTTTTTCCAGATTCTCCACGACTGGAATTGGATTTCTTTTGAAACTATGCAGGGAAAACTCAGCCATAAGCAGGAATGCTGACATTGCGTACACTCAAAAGAAACATAATACACAACCTCTGGCTCTGCCCACGATTATACTCATAATGGCACGCCATGGCACTGCCTTCACAGAACAAGTGATCGACCTGCAAAGGCCTCCATTAATCTCACTCTTTCACATAACTGTCAGGACATAGTCGGGATCACTAATCATAACCAGCATTGGTAAATGCATTAGGTTTTACCTATGTGATTAACTATAAGCTGCATTTTGTTGTACGTTGCAGCTTGCTGAGTGGTTGCACAATAGAAGTTACAGAAAGTCTGTTAAAGTGTTATGACTTCTGTATGTAAAAAAAGGCAATATATTGTGCTGTTACTAGTGGTATAGTGTGAGTAAGTAATAGCAACATTTTGGAAAATGAAATGAAAGACGGAGATAAAAGATTTAAACGATGTAATAGCAATAGTACTGTTTAGAAGACTTCTGCCAACTTTGGGGCCCGGTGCTACCGCACCTCCTGCACCATTCAAATCATTCTGGTAGTACCTGCAAGATAACTACATTTGTGACTGCCTGTTTAGTAGTAAAATATAGCAATATTTGGTGTTTAGTGGAGTTATGACAACTTTTGCCACTGGTGCCACTGCACCTGCTGCACAATTCAAATCATGACCCTATTGCCTGTAAGGTAACTGCACTTGTGACTGCCGGCTTAGTATTCAAATATTGCAATATTAGGTGTTTCAAGGGGTTCCTAGAGCTTTGGGCCCGGTGTCACTGCCCCTGCTGCACTATTGAAATCATGACCATAGTGACTGCAAGGTAACTGCACTTGTTACTCCTTATTTATTAGTTGAATAAATAGCAATATTTGGTGTTTAGAGGAGTTCTGACAACTTTTGGCCCCGGTGCCTCTGCAACTGCTGCACCATTCAAATCATGGCCCTGTTGTATGCAAGGTAACTGCACTTGTCACTGCCTGTTTAGCAGTAAAATATAGCAGTATTATGTGTTTAGGGGGTGCCTAGAGCTTTTGGTCCCGGTGCTACTGCACCTGCAGCACCATTGAAATCATGGCCCTAGTGCCTGCTAGATAACTGCACTTGTGACTGCCTGTTTAGTAATAAAATTTAGCAATATTCTACATTTAGTCAGGTACCTAAAGCTTTAAGCCTTGGTGCCACTGCACCTGCTGCACCATTCAAATCAAGCCCATCTAACTGCAAGAGAACTGAAATTGTGTCTGCCTGTATAGTAGTAAAATATAGCCATAATGGGTGTTTAGGGAAGTTCTGATAACTTTTGAGCCCGGCACCACTGAACCTGCTGCACCATTCAAATAATGACCCTGTTGCCTGCAAGATAACTGCAATTGTTCGAGTGTACTTTGGGGATCAACTATAATCTTTGAAACCACAGGGATGAAATCATAAACACTCATAAACACTCAATCATTTCAGGCAAAATTCTAAAAAACACATCATATCTATAATATCTATAATAACATGGCATAAACATATGATTATATGAATAAAAATAGGAGCTTCACTGAACAGAAAGAGCTCTCAGAAATCAATTGAATGCATCTAGGAGCAGTCCACTATCTGAATCAGTGAAATGAAATAATGAGAACAAGCCAGGTCATGTCAATCTTCGCTTCAAACCATGTTCTGGAAGAATCAACAGTGTGTCAAAGCAATACTGAGGATACAATTTCACAAACAAACAATTTGGTTGAATTTAAATAAACAGACACAAGAGAGTTTTCATAAGAATGAGTCCTGGTGCCAGTCCTCCACCGTATTGAGTCCACTGGATATTGAGTCCAATTGCTTAATCCATTTGAGTTATTTTCTTGTTGTCAGGCTGGAGATGTGGCCTCCTCTCTGGTCTTGGAAAATGTGCTTGCCAGAGGTGTGGCTCACTAGTTGGAGATGCTGCACCAAAGGTGCTCCAGGCACATTGCTCCTGATACGGCTTCTATACTGAAGGATGCAACGTTTCACCATCTGTATGTCCTGACCGAAATCACAAGGGCACCAAATCTCATAGATAAAGTTACGTGAGCTACAGTTAGTGAAGCATCTTAAAGTGGTTTCCACATTAAAGTGCCTAAAAGGTTTGTGTTAAAGCAGTAAGTACAAACAAGACAGTGTTCACATCTCCGGTGTCTTACTAGGGTGGTAATCTGGATTGTGAAGCAAGGGTAGTACTGGTTGATTTGGGTAAAGTTTTGGTCTCTTTCTGTTGACTGGAGCTCTTCTATTTATTTATATAATCATATTTTCATGCCATATGGTTAAAGATATGACAGGTTTCTCAGAATGTATGGCTAAAATGATTGAGTGATTCTATTTCAACCGATTGGTTTCCAGGGTTATTGTTTCGGGTCCAAAGTGCACTTCTCACAATTAGAACTACCACCTCTATGTACATTTCTTTTTAATTTTCTAAACAGGCTTTTTTCCCATCTAATATCTGGTTACTTAGATTCAGTGGGTCTTCATTTTTGAACCCCAGTTTTGGCCTGAACGGTTCTGCAGGAGCTTGGACCTTACGTGATGCTCCCATGGCTATTCAGCTAGCTCATGCCTGCGTGCTGTAAGCACACTTTGATTCAGTCAGTGGCTTCTGGTTACAAGTTCTACCTGCTTCCACTTGACGACAGAATAGTTTCATTTTTCACCCACCAGGGATAATTATGGTTGTTCCCCTCTTTTCTGGTTCCAGACCGAATAGATTTACACTGGATGGCTGACGATGTTCGTGGATCATCCCATTCATTGGACATTCACCCCTTTATTCATATGTGAGGATGCGTAGCATTTCCATTCCATTTGTTGGATATTCTTTACTTTAAATATCTTTATTTCGACTACAGAGAGTCATAAAAGAACAAACACAGAAACAAAACATAAGATTACAAATAAAAACATATGATAGAAAAACATCCTCAGTGCACCTTATAGCCGGGAAATAAATGAATAATTATCAAATTACACAAAAGATGACCTTGGGACCAGTCTTCCAGCACACGCCGGAACATATGTACAGAATGATCTCATTATTCCAAATACTTTCTTCTGGTTTTCCACATTGCATCTAAAAATTTGCTAACAGCAAAAACGGTTAGTGGTGATAAGTCCGTTTTTAGTATTCGATAAGCCTCCAAGTGTTTCCTGAAGCCCCATTTTTTACATAGGGGAACAATCCACTTTTTCCTAGAGGCTGTATACAAAGGACAAAAGAGGATTACATGGAGATCGTTTTCAGGCTGGTCAGTGCAAAGGGGACAGTTGACAATAGATGGGGGTGCCATCTGCTTGTAATCTCCATTGGCGATATAATTTTCTGAGGATAGTGGGATAAATGTCATTCAGCACTATCTCAAACTTATAATAATCTTTGAGTAAGAGAAATGAACTTGTCATGGAGCCCAGATTATCAGAGACCAGCCAAACCGACAGGTTACTTTCATAATACATTCTAACCAAATCTTTACGGGATATAGTTTTTGATGCATCTTCTGGAGAACTCCACAGAGAAGGGCAACCCAGCCTATCAAACTCTTCCTTTATGTATTTTTGAGTTTAAAGAAAGGTTTATTGGATATAAAAAAAAAATATAACAATTCGAAATACATCATATAATGTAATATAAATCCAAAATTGGTTATAAAACAAGAGAGATGAAAGAAAGAAAGGGAAAGAAAGAAAAGAAAGAAAGAAAGGGAGAAGCGGGAAAAAGGAGGGAAATCATAAGATAAACAGTGGTATCATAACTAGAATATAGCATGTAAACATTTCGGCGAATGATAAAAATAGTATGAATAACAAAAGTGCATTGTATACTAAAATATTAACAGTAGATAGATTAAAACTTTTCTATTAATTTCACGGAGGCTTGGATACTTCTTCATTACAAGGAGTATGCAAAGGTATAGCACAAGCAGAAGCATTTAGGAAATTAGTGACTGGTAACCACAACATATCTCGTTTAATGGCCAAAGCAATTGGGTAAACATAAACTCGGTCTAATCTGTGGTTATAGCAGACGCCGTACCACCAGGCTTGAAATGAAATGTTAGAGGCATTTTTCCACGATTTTGTAATTTGTTGAAATGCAACGGCTAAAAGTAAGTCCACAATAGAAGTGGAAGAGCTGAGAGAAGACCATACCTCTGAGATACTACCTAGGAAAATATGAGCATGAGAAAAAGGGATATGTGTGTGAAAAATTCTGTTAATTTGCTGCCAAACTTTGATCCAAAAAGTGTGAACAGGAGGACAAGTAAAGAGCATGTGGTAAAGATCTGCATTAGGGGCAGGACATGACCAGCAAGTAGAGGAAACAGTAGGGTCTATGCGATGCAATTTGGCCGGGGTGATTAGGAGTCTATTGTAAAGAAAAAATAAAGTTTGTGTGATATTAGCTGCTCTTGATGACTTCCTTATTTTATTCCAAATCTTTTCCCATGTTAAAACGGAAAAAGATAAACCCAAATCCACTTCCCAACTGCATTCCGTTGTAGACTTATTACGGGAAAGAGATGTAGATCTTAATTTTTTATAAATAGTGGATGCCGAGGATGGGGTACGTAGAGAAGAAAGTGTGAGAGGAGAAGCTGTTGTATGAATATGGACTGAGGATAAGATATTGAAAGAATTTAGAGCAGTAGAAGTCAGTAGTCGATACTTCGACAGATAGGAAGGGGGAAGAGAAAAGCGAGTGCGAAGTACAGAGAAGGGAACACAAGCATCATCTTGAAACAGTTGATGAGTCCACTTAAGGTCAAGTGCTAGCCAATCCTTCCAAAAAAGAGTCCTACTTTTGATTTTAATATGTTTATTATACCAAATTGGGGAGTTTAGAAAGCGGGTACGATCATCAAGACCTCCAAACAAAAGAGGTTGAAAAATTTTGCGAGCATTCTTAAGAATGGGAAGGGACATCTTCAATGGGATGTGAGTTAAGGATAAAAATTCCTCAAAGGAGAATGGATGGAAAAAGGAAGACTCTAACTCTACCCACAAGGGACGAGGATTAAAAGTGTCCAGATCTGTAGAGAGCAGAAACGAAGAGTGTTTGAGAAAAATTGATGTGTGATAAGAAGAAAAGTCAGGGAAATTGACCCCACCCACATGCTTAGGTTGTTTAAGTTTGGAGAGAGACATCCGAGGATGCTTATTTTGCCATAAAAATTTTGATAAGATGCCATAAATTTTTTTGAAACAAGATTTAGGAATATTAACAGGAAGATTAGATAAGAAAAATAAGATTATCGGAACTAACATCATTTTAATCGAATCTAATCTGCCCCACCAAGATAAGAATAAAGGATGCCATCTTGATGTAGAGTTACTCAAAGTGAGCTGTAAGTTTTTTAAGTTTAAAGCCACAGTATCTTTAAGGGAAGGAGTGAACCATAGACCCAGATATTTAATTTTAGAAGTGTTCCAATGAAAGGAAGAATCTAAAAAATCAGCATGAAAACAATATTTGTTTAAAGGGAGAATTTCACATTTGTCAATGTTGAGCTTGTATCCCGAAACTAGAGCAAAAGCAGAGACCTCTGATAAAAAGGCTGGAATGGATGATTGAGGATTTGAAATGAATAAAAGAATGTCATCAGCATACGCTGAAAGTTTTAAATTGCTGTCTGCATAAGGGAAGCCTGTAATGTTAGAGTTCAAACGGATTTTTGTTAAAAAGGGTTCTAACGCTAAAATAAATAAAAGTGGAGAAAGGGGACAACCCTGTCGAACCCCTCTATGGAGAGGAAAAGAAGAGGATATAAGGCCATTAGCTAAAATAAACGATCTAGGAAAAGAATATAATAATGAGATATATGAAATAAATTTGGAACCAAAACCAAACCAACGGAGTGTGGAAAAAATAAACTGCCAGTTGACTCTGTCGAAAGCTTTTTCAGCATCTAATGCAATGGCCGCTAAAGAACCTGGATGAGAATGGGACTTACTAAGAACATTAAAAAAGAGACGGGTATTATCTGATAAATAACGACCTTTAATAAAACCAGATTGTTCTCTGCCAATTAACCGTGGTAAGATATTATCTAGGCGAAGAGCTAGAATCTTTGCAAAAATTTTATAGTCCAAATTAATCAAAGAAATGGGTCTATAGTTTTTACACAGAGTAGGGTCTTTGTTGTCCTTAGGAAGAAGACATATTAGAGCCTCTTGAAAAGAGCCTTCAGATTTTCCAGAAGAAATGAAAAATAAAAACAATTGGTGTAATTTAGGAACAAGGAAGGAAGCAAAATGCGCGTAGAATTCCATGGTAAAGCCATCTGGCCCAGGAGCTTTGCCCTTTTTGAGTGAGTGAATAGCTTTAAGAATGTCACTGGGGAGTATATCTGAGTCCAAAGAGGGGGAGACGGGGAGGGAATAGTAGATAAATAATGGGAAATGTCAGCCAAAGAGGGCGAAAACTCAGGAGTATAGAGCGTTTGATAGAAATTAACAAATTCTGAGAGAATGTCTTTATCTATATGAACAGTTGTGTTGTTAGAAGTGACAATAGAGTCGATCTTTGTGCGTTCCTTTTTAACCTTACGATAATTGGCAAGGAGATTGCCAGATTTATTCTGAGCGTTATAATATTTAGCACTGGACTTTAAAAGAATTAAGTTTGCAAATTCTGTAGAGAGTTTATTAAAAGAGAGTTTGGCTTTAATAAGATCATTCAGCGTAGATTGATTCTCTGTTAGATAATAAGAATGTTCCAATTTCTTGATTTGTGAATTAAGTGTTTGAATAGACTGCATAGATGTTCGACGTTTACGAGCCACGAATGAAATAATGAAGTCTCTTGAGGCAGCTTTAAAAGTATCCCAAATGAGTTGGGGGGATATATGGGGAGTGTCATTTTCAGCAAAAAATAAGGTTGCAAATTCCAGAAATGATGATGAAAATTTGGGATCTAATAGTAGAGAGTTATTAAATCTCCAACGTTTAGTGCCTTTGTTGGGGGGGAGTAAATCTAAACTTAAAGTAACTGGAGCATGGTCCGAAATTAGAATGGATCCTATATCAGAATGGGAAATATGTTGTGTGAGAGGTTTGGAAATAAAAATGTAATCAATTCGGGATTGGGAAGAGTGTGCTGGGGAAAAGTATGTGTATTCTTGAATTGTAGGATGACAAAGTCTCCAGGAGTCTACCAGAGATCTTTGTTGAATAGTAGAAGTGAACTGGTTGTGCATGGAAGAAGGAGAAAATCGAGATTTGGATCGTCTGCTAAAAAGAGGTCTAAAATCATATTACAGTTGCCGCCCAAAATTAAGTAATCATCAGTATATTGCATTAAAGAAGAAAGAAGGTGAGGCCAAAACGATTTGTCTAAGGTTGTGGGAGCATAAATATTAAAAATGGTTAAGGGGATTTTGTTAATCAATAATGATACAACAACCCACCTACCCTCAGAGTCATTCTCTTGCTTCACAAGTTGAATATCTAAACATTTGTGACATAGTATAGTTACACCATTTAGTTTCCCTGAACCAGGCGAAGCATAAACATGGCCTACCCACTGACGACGTAATTTAGTTAGTTCACCTTCAGTTACATGAGTTTCTTGTAATAACGCAATATCTCCTTTTAAATTAGCAATATGAGATAAAACCCTTTGGCGTTTAATGGGGGAACCCAAGCCTTTGACGTTCCACGATATAATATTTAAAGTCATCTAAATATAAATACTAACTCTACAATTACCGTAAAAACATTCATATGTAATGTTTACTAACTGTACAATGCACGTTAAATTAATACAAGAAAGAAATATCATGAAAAATTGTTGAGAAAGGATAGACACAATTAAACAAGTAAAAGAGAAATTATAACACCAAAGAGAGAGGTAAAGATATAAAATAGTAACTGAGAAGCCAGGAAATAGAGTATAATGTGGAAAGGAAGAACAATGGAAGAAGTTATAGATTATTACAGGGATGTAAGTAGAAAAAAGAAAGAAGAAAAAGAGGCAAGACCGAGGTAAAAAATACAAGATATGAGAAAAATAACAGAGAGTCCAGCATAGGAAATAAGATAGGGAAGCGAAGGCAAAAACAAAAGAGAAAGGGGGAAAGACAAGGAAGATAAAAATAGAGAAGAACAAGATGAAATAATAAATAAAGCACATACCACAAAAAGACATGGACAGATGGGGATGGTGGAAGCACATGAGGAAAACAGCACACCAAACGCGGGATACCCCGGTACAGAACGGAAAACGAAGACACCATCCAGGCAATGGAGATAGGATCACAAAAGGACGGACGATATATTGCTGCTTCTAAAATAAAGAAAGGGGAAAGGAAGACCAATTACAAAGGGTATATGAAACTTATGATCACATACAATGACAAAAAACAGAAGAACAAATTTAGTATAAATCAACAACATTTAGAATAGTTAAAGCATTCGCTTAGTTATAAGTTATAGGTTATAAGTCTTAAGTAGCCTCAGGTCTTCGAAGTACGAGGAATTTCCATGTTGTCTTCAGTACAAGAGTCAAGAAAGACTTGTAGACGTGCTGGGTCTTTGTAGGACGTAGTTTTGTTGTTAAAGGTGACTTTCATAAGACATGGGTGAAACAAGCCATATCGAGCATTGAGATTCCGTAACGCAGGCCTCATATCCCAAAAAAATTTCCGCCGGTCAGCAGTTGCTTTCGCAT
This sequence comes from Triturus cristatus, assembly GCF_964204655.1. Taxonomy (NCBI): domain Eukaryota; kingdom Metazoa; phylum Chordata; class Amphibia; order Caudata; family Salamandridae; genus Triturus; species Triturus cristatus. The sequence goes on along the minus strand of NC_140582.1, from coordinate 1,098,286,265 downwards.
AATCCTGAGCAAAAAATAAATTATTACCTTGCCAAGTCACTCTCCCTTTACTTTTGGCTGCATGAAGGACTTTAAGTAAGTCTGTGTATTCTAAAAAATATAGAATAACACCACGAGGCTTGGAAGTAGAGGAAGCAAACTTAGGATTTTGGCCTAGTCGGTGAGCTCTTTGAATGTTCAATTTTGGAGATTCAGGAATGTCCAGCAGGGTTGGTAGAAATGATTGAAAGAAAGAAGGCGCATCCGAGCCCTCAATTCCTTCCACAAGGCCATAAATGCGTAGATTGTTGCGCCTATTACGATTCTCCAAATTTTCAATCTGAGTCTTGAGATGAGCGACCTCTAACTGTAGTGGAGGGATTTGAGACGTGACAGACTGAATGGAATCAACGCGTTGAGAAAGCAGTGAGGACTGTTGCTCCATTTGAAACCATTTATCTTCAAGATTCTGGAGACGAATGTTGGTCTCTTCCATATGAGGTTTAAGCGCGCGAATTTCTTGAAGAAGAAGTTCCATGGATAATGTCGTTGTAGAGCCTGTTGGAGATGGTGGGTCTTTTTTGACACGCTTTGTAGAAGTGGTAGATTAATTTTTAGGTATTTGTTTAGGATTACTACGAGGTAAGTTGGCCTGAGTAGTAGTGGCATTGAACTGCGTAGTTTCAGGGTCTTCTGTATTGTCCTGTAGTACACTGAAGGGTGTAGGATCACTCATCGTAGTGCTGTCACCCAGAGTAGAACCAGTACGGAGTGCACGGGCTTTTGCCATAGTAAACCACACAATAAAATGTAAAACGTGTGGAGAAATGAGGACACGCAAATGTTTGAGGCACGGACAGAAGTCCAGTTAAGAGCAACGAAAGTCAATGAAAAAAGGGAAGAGATGAGGCAAAAAGCATTTAGAAAAATATGTTGCACAGGTTGTTTGTAAAAAGCGAGTCTTCAGAAAAACAAAGAGAGCGACCTTGAATAGGTAGAAAACAAAAAAGCCATATTCTTGAGCCAAATCTGAGGAGATAGCATTCTATGTGCTGCGCCGAGGTAAAAAACAAAATGGCGGCCACAGAAACGAGCGCGAACGAAAGTGCGCTGAAAGAGTGTGAAACAGCTCACCCTGAAGGTCGAAAATGAGTTCAATTGGAAGCGCTATGTTTTATATCATCTTGCCAACGTCAGCACCGTCCCAAAGATAGAGAAAAGATGCCTGGTGGAAGCTCCGGTCTTCACGTCAGTATGGAGCTCCGCGATCCGGCGGCCATCTTCTTTGGCTCCCAAGCCACGCCCCCTCCTTTATGTATTTTAACCAGGGGAGTTTTTGTATAGTTGGGTATTTCAATAAGTCCAACAGTTCTAGTCTATAGGTATTAAGTTCAGGGGTTGCCCAGAAACGCCGCCAGAAGGCTAGGGGTTTTAGGCCTAGTTCCTCTTTGATAGATCTTATTCCTAAGTCCAACCTAAGGGGAAGAAGGGGAGTACTACTAGGGAGGGATGAAAGTTGCCGCAAAAATTTATTTTCGATGGCCACAATTGCTTGAGGGCAATTGTGACCCCATAGCTCGGCCCCGTAGGTTACTGCCCCTCTGGCCTGCATTTTATAGATCTCTAGAGGGGGACCAATAGGTTTTATATAGGATTTGTTCCAAAGTTTGATGATCCCCCCAATTTTCTGCGTTAATTTTAGCTGGGATTTAGTCCGGTGTTGAGTCCAAAGCAAGTTTTCATTTATAGTCACTCCCAAGTACTCAAACATCCGTACTCTCTCCAAGCCAACTCCGCCAATGGTTGGATTGGGGCGGGATTTTTTAGGGTGATTCAAAATCATAAACTTTGTTTGGGCCGTGTTAATTTCCAACCCCCTATCTTGACAAAAGGAGACAAAAGCATCCAAAACTCGCTGGATGCCCATAGGGGACTTTGCAAGTAGCAAAGTATCGTCAGCGAACATAATCGCCGAAATCCCCACGCCAGCAAGCTTTGGGGTGTCTCTGTTAGAAACCGCACTAAGGTAAGAGATGACTCCATTTACATAAAGACAGAAGAGGGTTGGTGCCAGGACGCAGCCCTGGCGAACTCCCCTGTTAACAGAGAAGCTAGATGATAAATTGCCCTCTCTCCCGCATCTGACCTTAGCAAAATTATCAGTGTGGAGTCGTATTATAATGTCTAGAAGGGGGGGTGGGATTCCTAAATCACGAAGAACAGCCCATAACCTAGTACGTGGCACTAGGTCAAAGGCTGCTCGCAGATCTACAAAAACAGTATATAGGGTCCGCCCTCAACCACGACCGTCTTCCAGAACAGCATATTAAACCTAAAGATCTGGTCCGTAGTAGATACCCTTTTCCTAAAACCAGCCTGATAATGGCTCAAAATCTCAAACTCATCGATCCAATTCAAAAGGCGATTTAAAATCAGCCTGGCGAAGAGTTTTTGGGCTACATCAATAAGGCTGATAGGGCGATAGTTGGCTGGAAGAAGAGGCAATCCCTTCTTAAAAATAGGGACCACCTCCGCACCCAGCCAAGTATGAGGAATCTTCATGCCCGTAGCAATTTCATTAAATATGGTTAAAAGATAGGGTGCCCAGACTCTCGGTTTATGTTTGTACAGATCACCGGGTACCCCATCAAGACCAGGGGCCTTGCCCGCGGGGAGTGCCGAAATGGCAGCCTGCACTTCCAGAAGAGTAAAGCTGATTGAATCATGCACACCGGCGTCACTTAGGGGCAAATCATCCAAGGGAGAGTGATTCTTATATAAAAGACTAAAATTATCCTCCCAGACTTCTGGAGCAATATTCGGAGTGATTGCAGAATCCGTGACGGCTGAACCAGTAGTCACAATCTGCCAAAATCTACAAGAGTCCCCGGTCCGCCAGAGCAGTTGTTAAAGTGGCCCAGTTCTCACTGGATATTCAGTGGAAGCATGTTCTTTTGGTTCTCTGAGTCCTCTCCAATATGCTGGGTACTAGATATGTATTAGCTTCATCCTCTTCTTTAATCAGCTGGGTTGTAGTATTTTTGTAACCCTATTGTTAGAAGGGTCACGTATCATTTTTGACACTGTCTAGGACAGGCCACCAGTGGCGACCTGCACAGGTAAGGGTGGTGAGACAGCGGGGCGAGGTGGGGGCAGGGTGGGTGTGGGTCAACAAACAACTAGATAGGTAAAATTAAATAAAAAAATAATAAAACCACTTACCTTGCGCTCACCTCATCGACGATGCAGTGTAAGCAAGGTAAGTGGCTTTGTTGATTTTTTTATTTAATTTTACCTATAACGTTGTCTTTCCACTTCCCCCCACCCTACCCCGCCCCGTCCCTGCCCCATCACCCCACCACTCTACATGTGCCGGCCAGCACTGCTACCCACTCAACAATACATTATAAGTGAGGGATTTATTTTAATTTTACTCCATTTTTTCATACATTGGCACAAAGCCATTTTAGGCCCTTCCATTCTATTGTATGGTCAGGCTACACTCTGGCGTGTTTGGGTTACCTATGCATGCTCTTAGGTCATTTGTCCTAGATAAATTGACTTACCATTGGCTAATCGATAAATTATGTATTTTTACATTGAAAAATGTACTGAGTCCCCCAGAATTCTTTTGGTAAGTGCAATAGATTAGGGGTATATTTTATTGTGCTCTGCTGAGATATCTGGGTCTCATTAGTTTCTCTATTTTTTGCGAGTGTTTACAATCAGTCCTAATGAAGACTCCTCCCAAATATCTGATAGGGGTCGGAATGTGGCCATTTAAACATGTATAATGCCATTTATTCATATTCTCCTGAATTGTGCTCTAATTCTGAGACAAAGCTGAAATTAGCTTTTCGAATGTGTCCATATAGTTTCTATTTTGTCTGTTCACAATTTTAGTGCACAACTATTCACAGATGTCGCTTTCATTAGGGCGGTCTCAAAAGAATAGTTTGTAAGCACCCCAAAAGATGATCCTCCAGGAGAACATATTTGTTTTACTTCTCTTCTTTTTTCCAGGACCCACTCTTTAATCCTGATTTCCTGAAAATATGTAACATTAGATCAGGGAAAGACTCCTGTGTGAGAAGAGGTACCATATAGGCTCTAACAATAGATAGGTCAGTAAATATTTCAATTGTCTAATATGATCCCCTGTAACAATTCAGCAATTAAGTTTTCCACTGAGGGTTTCTCTTCTACGCCCTACAAAACATAAATTTGACTGTTGGGATATTAGAAGGTTCTGATTATCAAAAAGGAGAACCATTTCTATGCACTCCCTTTTGTGGGGCAGTTTTTTTTAGTGTTTTCTAGTCATTCAATTAGTTTCAACATTTTTTAGTCTCTATTCCACCTAAGCAACTCTGTTAAAGAATTATTCCAACTTATCATCTGGGCCTACCAATTGCACCTCAATTTCCCTAAGGAGTTACTTTTTATGTTCTTGCACTTTGTTAGTCTTTTACACTTCTATAAGGCTGTTCTTTAATAGTTTTAATTTAATTGAGAGCTTTTTGCTTTGGGACTTCACCTTTCTAGGTTCCTTTGTGGGATTAAAGATTTAGGAACACAAAGCTCTCCGACACAGCTTCTGAGGTATCACTTGTTTCAAACTCTGATCTAATGAGGGAAAAATTCAACAGGTTCATGAATTTTAAAAAAACATATTCTTTGGGGGTGGGTGGGCTTGGATCCATCTCTTGGATGTTATTTTGACACGGGTTGGGTCTGGCCAGGTTCTTAAATGCTGAAATATATAAGATTATGATGGAGGAATTACTCAAGAGTTGTACCCCCTTATTATGTGTCATCCATGAATCTGGAAAATTGTAATGTTACTGATATGCTCCCACGCCATTAGTTTACTCTCATCTCTCAATCTGCCTGGTGAGACTTACCTAAATGGTAATGCAGTGAGACTCCTATGCCTCTTTTCCCCTGGCATTACCTTCCATAAATCCCCAAGAGGACTGGTTATTGACTGCAACCAATTCATCCCCATTTTCTTGTATTTGGTATCTTTGCTTTTGTTACAAGGGTGGTAGTCCCCTCTCCCTAAGGAGAAGGTCGCAAACTTTAAAATTGAGGGTCACAGCTTAGTTCAACTATTTCTTCAGTATGCTTTCATTGCAGTTCTCAGATTCATCGCTCCATTGCATACATAAGCTGATAAAGGGCAATGTGTGCAAGAAACAAAACAATGGCCATCTCTAAACATTTCAAAATAGCAAGAGGCACCAACCTCTGGTGGTCTCCAGCTCCCCCACATGAACTTGTCCTACACAGCGGATCATCTGGCACATTTAGCACACTTCTTTCCTACAGAATTAGAGACGCAGGATATTTTTTTAATAGAGAGTCGTGTGAAAGGAGACATCATGCCATTAGAATGCAAATACACTGAAGCTTCTTGTTACTTGGATCCTGAAAATCCCATACTCAAAGAAACAGAGTGTCACTGGGATTCTGCTTGCGCAAAACTGTGCTTTGGGACAACACAACAGTATGAAGGGGCTGTGTCTCCCTGCCACATCAGTGCCTATCAGCCCAAGTTCCTGGCTAGCTCACAGTGTCTTACCTGAGCTCTAAACATTCCAAAGAGCAGGTAATTTTGGCAACCTAGAACAGACACTCCCCTAGGAAACCATGGAAACAGATTATCACCTTTCGTCACTCACTCTCTGTCATGCATGTCTATAGTAAACAACAGAAAGACATGAAGATAGTTTACAATACATTTATTGAAACTATTGTATTCTATTATGAAGCAGATATGCTGGAATCGATAAGCAGATGCAACTAAACAAAGTGATTAGCATTACTATCAGACTGTATAAAATAAACATTCTAATCATGGTAAATTATCTATCTGTCTAGGCCTACCCTCACTATGTAAGGACAGCGGAATAGATTAGTGATTTCTGGAATGTCGACAGACCTCATACCTGTGTGGTTAGGTTGTCCTCCTCATGAGTGTATACTCAGTTTACGCAAAGCTATATGTTATGCTCTGCGGGCGTTTGTTCCAAGATCCCTGTTCCTCTGCCAGAATCTCCTCTATGTTCTAAAAATAGCGAGAGCTAGTTTATATAATAAAATCTACTGTGTTGGAAAACTACTGCGTTGGAAAGCTGCAGCTGTGCCACCATATTATGTCTGAAGTGTTAGGAATTTGCTAACCAAGCATAGAAAAAATGTTTCATGTTGTCGTGCTTTCTGAGCAACTTTGTAGATGTACCGACAGAAGATCCTCTGAATAATGAGGTACATGTTCTGTGTGTTTCCAAAACAATGTCAGGAAAATAAACGTCTGCCTACGCAAAGCAGAGTCAGCCTGCCTGAAATCTGTAAAATGCTAAACTAAGGAAGAACCAAAGTGGGTCTTAGGAAGGGAATCACTACCAGAGCACGTTGGAGTGAAAGGACATACATTTCTGCACATGAGTGGTTTCATACATTGACAAGCATCAATCTGGAATATCGCTGCCTTACGTGTTGGAGGACGCACGATATTCTGAAAAGATGGGTCAGCTTTTATATAGCACTGCATGGTTAGCTCTAGTTATTGCAAGACCTCAGTTTGGCAAATATGTCCACATCTTTGCACTGCTGGGCATGTGGGGGCTCTGAGGGAGACATGCTGCATCTGCCGTGGTAAGGCCTCATCATACACATCATTACTCAGAAAGTAACAGCAACAATAACAACTAATGGTGGGGTTTATCTAGACTTTTCTCCAAAACTAGTTTTATTGCATTATGTGACTGATTTGTCCATACTAACTCATCGCTTGGAGAGGTGAGTAGATACATATAGTTGAGTAGATCCATGAGTTGAGCTTGAGGCAGCTGTTCCGCCTGGATGAGGAACAGCTGCCTCAAGCTCAACTCAGAGAAGACAAAAGTCCTCATCATGGCTCCACCCTCTTGCCTGGGACGACTCAGGTGGCACGCAGTACTTAGAACTCCCGCAACACCGATAGACCGTGCGCAGAACCTCAGCATCATTCTGGACTCCTTGCTCACCATGAACCACCAGATCAATGCGGTCTCATCATTCTACATCCACACGCTATGTCTGCTCCAAAACATCTTCAAATGGATCCCCACCAAGTGCAGAAAGACGGTCATCCATGCACTCATCAGCAGCAGAATCGCCTATGGCAACGCACTCTACCCCGCCATCACCCAGAAACTCCTCAAGAAACTGCAGAACATCTAGAACGCCTCAGACAGACTCGTCCTCAGCATCCCTCTCCACAGCCACATCTCCAGCAACACCCATCTACAAACCCCTACACGACCAGCATACCTCAACCACCGGCTCACATTCCACGTGTCCACCAGAGACCTCTGCTCTGCCTAACTGGCCCTGGCTACCATTCCATGTATCCACAAGACCAAAGCCGGAAGGATAGGATAGGATAGGATAGGATAGCCATTTATTAAGCGCGAACGAATGCCGAAGCGTCTTGGCGCTGGTAAGTAGAGAGGTACAGCCCCGTCTTAGCCCCTGGTCATATCAAAAAGCCGTGTTTTTAACAGTTTTCTGAAAGTTAGATGACTGTCTATTAGTTTCAGAGAGCAAGGAAGCTTATTCCAGAGACTGACGGCATTAAACGAAAAAGCTCTGCCGCCCCATCTAGCTTTCCTGACTCGGTTTAGCTTAAGAAGGCGTCGAGAAGAGGACCTAAGTGCTCGACCCGGGGAATAGGGAGTAAAGAGCTTCTGGACCTCCTTAGCTCCCCCCCCAAACACAGCCTTGTGTACTAGGCATAAAGCCTTAAAATCTATACGCTGCTGGACCGGGAGCCAGTGCAGTGCCTTGATTCCCTCGGCGACAGACTGCTCTCTAGGGACGTCTAGCAAGAGTCTGGCTGCCGCGTTCTGCAAGACCTGCAGTCTCCTCATCAAGGTCTTGTTAATTCCTAGTAGTAGTCCATTACAATAGTCCATTCTGGAGAGGACCAGGGCCACCACCACGTTCCTGCGCAGATCAGGTTTGATAAAAGGGAAGATCTTCCGCAACGTCCTGACTAAATATGAGCAGGAGGAGGCAAGATTACTGACATGGGCAGAAAAATTGAGCTGCTTGTCAAACACTACTCCCAAGTTCTTGACCTTAGGTGCAGGGCAGGGACATTCACCAGCTTCTGCCGGCCACCAAGAGTTATTCCACACGTGTCCCCCGCCGAACTCTATTATCTCGGTTTTCTCCGTATTGATTTTCAGACAGTTTTCTCGCATCCATCTCATGATTTCAGACATACAGCTATGGAACTTAATAGCCGTGTCCTTTGCTTCTTCACCAGCGGACACAATAAGCTGGGAATCATCCGCATAGGAGATGATGGTGAAGCCATGCGCCTTAATGAGCCTGGACAAAGGGGCTACATAGATGTTGAAGAGAGTAGGAGATAGAGCAGAGCCCTGTGGCACTCCACATGGTAAGTGAAACGGGTCGGACTGTAGACCATCCCATAACAGGCTCTGCTCCCTACCCTCCAAGAAAGAGGCTAGTAGGCCCAATGCTGTCCCCTGGACACCAAACTCCTGGAGCCTTCTAATCAGCATCTTATGGTTAACGGTGTCGAAGGCAGCCGAGAGATCTAGCATCACCAGGACTGCCTGCCCTCCCCCATCAACAATGGTACGAACATTTTCCGCTGCCATCAAAAGTGCTGACTCCGTGGAGTGCTGGGCGCGGAAACCATGCTGAGAGGAGTCAAGTAAATCGTGGGACACCAAGTATGCCGTCAAGGAGTGATTTAGCACCTTCTCCAAAATCTTAGCCGCCATGGGCAAAGCGGCAATGGGCCGATAATTTTTTAGGACACGGGGGTCTAGTGTAGGTTTTTTTAGCAGTGGCTTGATTATTGCCCTCTTCCAGCTTGCAGGGTAGCAACCGGACTGCATTGCTATATTAATTAATTGAGATAGCTCCTCTCCAATCACATCAGCCGCCAAATGAAAGACTGATGGTGGACAAGGATCTAGGGGTGATCCTGAATTAATTGAGAGGATCAGCCTACGAGTTTCCTCCACCGTAATCGGAGCAAACTCTCTGAGAGCCGTAGAGCCCATCGAGCCAAGTTCCTTGCTCTGCTCACCCCACTCAGCACTAGGGGACACACTCCTGAACTCATTGTAGATGGTCTGCACCTTCTCCTGGAAATATACCGCCAGCTTTTGGCAGGTTTCCAGGTCAGGTCGGTAGGTGTTATCCTGCGGCGGTTTGGCAAGAGATGTTATAGTTTTAAAAAGCTCCTTGGCCGAATTGCCAGCCTTCCTAATTTGAGTTGCAAAATAGTCGCTTTTGGCTGCCACTATTGCATGCCTATAAGCTACAAGAGTGGAACTATACAGTAATTTGCCCTCAACACTATAATCCCTTCTCCACAGCCGCTCGGCTCTCCTACATGCTCCCTTCAAGATCCTAAGCACGTTGTTATACCATGGCGCGGATGGTTTGGCTCTCCTAGAACCAAGCAGCTTCTGCGGAGCTACTATCTCTACCGCCGCCGCCAACCAGTCCTTTTCCTACCTTGCAGCACAGACCTGAAACAACCTGCCCCTCCCCCTCAGGCAAGCTCCGTCACTGCCTCTATTCAGGAAGGACCTCAAGACCTGGCTCTGCGACTGAACCACAGCGCCCTCGACAGACCAGCAGCTCTCCCCCACCAGAGCCTTGAGACGATTGCGCGTGAGTAGTCACCCAATACAAGGCATTGATTGATTGACTGATTAATATATGGCAGTGGCAAAAAAATGTGCTTTTATCAGTGGTGGCAGCAAATTTCTCCAACATCCCATGAAGACTAGCTCCAGGATATGCTTGTAATTGCAATTTATAAGCGTATAATCCGAATGATGGTGGACGGGCCGTATGCAATATGGACTCTATTTCTTTCTAATTCTACTATCTGAACTATCTATGATGTTGTTTCACATTGACCGTTGCCAGACAGGTTTATATCCCTAGAAGTGATATGATGTGAGCAGTTTGTGGAGATGTAGTACATAGACCTATTGCTTAGTATAGATATGTTACTTAGTTTCTCACAATTTGGAAAAGACACCCTAATCTTGCCCCTTCTAACTTGCACATTGGTGGCAATATCTAAACCCATTTTGTGATTCTCTAAGCACTGAATCACAACAACGCTCCCAGCTGCCTCCGGGTGTTGCATTAAGGTGCAACACACAGTTCTGATCATTCACTGTTCTGTATAAATCATAGTTATAAAAAATGTACTTGTGTGAACATTGCATAAACCAACCTTCGGAAAAAGAAAACGGCCAGTCAATTTGCTCAGAAATACATAAAAATGTACATTAACTCGATCTTGAATTCTAAAACATAGAAACCAATAAAAATGAATAGCAAGATATACCTGAGCTGCTCTTGATTTAACCCCTCCCCCTCTGTCCATATTTACATACCCAGCGGTGGGTGTTTTGCATCTCTCTCTCCAGGCCCCTCCATGGTGTCCTGCCTGTTATAAGTGTGTTTCCTGCACTGACGGCTTCAGAATCAGCCCTGACTGAGCAGCAGCGATGGAGGTGAAGGCGCCAACCCAGGTCTTCCTGCTGCTTCTGCTGTGGATTCAAGGTGAGAGCTGTGGCTGCCGCGCTGATTTATTGATGAGAGAAAGAGATCTATTTTTAACATATCTGTGATGGGCAGTATATTTATCTCTATAGGTTTCACACTCTCTATATAGTCCTGGCTGATTATTGTTGACATTATTTGTCTTTCTGTTCTCAGAGTCCAGAGGGCAGATTGTGCTGACTCAGACCCCAGAGGTCCTCGCTATGACCCTGGGAGAAACCATCACACTCAGATGTCAGTCCAGTACATCTATCAGCAATTACTTACACTGGTACCAGCAGAAGCGCGGAGAAGCCCACTCTCAGCATCAGCGGGGCCGAGGCCGGGGACGCCGCGGATTATTACTGTCAGCAGGGAGCTAGCTACCCGCTCACAGTGACACAGAGCCGAGCAAAAACTGCAGCTTCCTCTTTGTGAGCTCCCAGAGGTCTGCTTCTATGCGGACCCCGTGACGTTCAGTGAACACCTGGGCACATGGGGCTTCACTCTTCACTCATCGAAGGATGTTACTTCACGAGTTAGGATTTTGCGTGTAATATTTAGCTACAAAGAGGGCGTTTCAATAGAAATGTAGTTTGACTTTTCTTTAGGATTTTGCGTTTTCAGCTGAGGTTTTTCCATGTCTCATTTCTTTCTCGGTTGTGATCAGAAAGAACCATAACAAACATTTTTTATAATTAGTGTATGCCTTTGATAAAGTGCCAACGTGACACTATTTAGTGCCTCAAAACACTTTAAGACGGACAAATACAGCACATGAACAGAACAATTTGAGGCAAAGCCAATACGTCTTGTTCTGTTTAAACAAGCATTGCCAACACCAGAAGGTCACTATTGGAACTGAAAATGCCAGGCAGACCCATCAGCTTTTCCAACAAAGTCCCAATAGTTAGAAGAAGTGTGTGCTTTGCACCTGCCAAAGACACATAATTGAAATGCACTGAAAATACACGAATTCCTGACCCAAATGCGATAATCCTCTGCCCTGGAGGCTTTGAAAAGCTGTGGTCAGCCCTTTCCTGAAGCAGGCGGGAGCACCTTCCAGATACACGTCTGCTGCTGCCCTGCAGAGGGGTAAGAGGGCAGGGGCATCTCAACAGATACAGCACACATCACCAAGGCTACGCGAATAAATGAGGCTCATGTGCACAATGAAGAGTGGCAGGAGGGCAAACACCTGCATAAGTGCACATCAGAAGGCTTGGATTGGAAACACACCCCACGTGCTCTACAGAGAGGCAGGGGAAGGGCAACCTCCGCAGGTCTGCTGTAGTGGGACTTGACAGATGCACTCTCATCAGTGCACTATTACTGGTGTTGGGCTGCACAAAGGGGTTGGATGCCATGGAATACCCCAAAAGAAAGGTTGCAGGTGGTTGGATAGAAGACTTCCCCAACATGCAGATTGGAGATGTGGGCAAGAGCACAGTGGAATGTTCACTATTGCACAAATCATCACAAATCATCACACGCAGCCAGTGCACTATACAAGAGATGTGAGACAGATGGACCACTGTATGGGCTCTAGAGAAGGGTAGAAGATTAGAGGTTCTCCTCCAAGAACAATAAGATCAGAAAGAGTGTAAAATGTACCCCCTGGCAAGCTATAGCGGGGGAGGGGGCATAGGTATTTCCACACGTAGACTCTAGAGAAGCAGGAGCAGAGAAGCACCAATAGGAGGTGAAGCTTGAAAACCCACTATAGAGGCGATGGAAGGGGAAAGACAAGCCACTCTACATGGATGCTATATTCACATAAGCTAGTAAGGTGTAAGAGTTCCCATGAAGCTTCACAGGTGCGATAAAGAGCAGCAGAGGAAGAACTGATATGAACTGGATAGAAGGGCCGGTGCTACCAGCAGCTATTGTGGAGTGCTGGCACCACCCGTTGAGACATGTTGAAGGGAAATGACAACGGCACAGAATTTATATAGAGAAAAAGGAAGGACTATGTTGTAATCCAAATGAAGATAAGAACTTCTAGCGTAGATTAGTTAAGTTCTTTATTTGAGTTGTTACAAGTATAAATCATGAAAACCCCACCAGGAGCAGCTGTCCTGCTGCTCAGCCCATACCCAACTGACATTCACGGACCTCCAACATTCCATCCATCCAACATTCCACAACACACTCATTCTGGCTGAGCAGCAGGGAAATCTAAGTTACAACATATCTCCCTTCTTTACGGGAAACAAATGCATTGTGAAATAGTTTAGATGAAACAATTAAAATAATGACCCTATGGCAAATAGCATATAGTCAAGGAATTAAATACAATGCACTAATAATAAGAAAAATCAAGCAATCCAATTTAAACATCTCACATCACAACCTTTCACACCATACTACATCCCCACTCGCACGAAAACTATATTAAAGATTTCACACCATATTACATTCTGACCAAAGTATCACGTCACTTCCTGAATTAATCCTCCATCCAGCATCATACACCAAACATCATACCCATCAAACCCATATGCCATCATTCACACCAGTTGGCCAGACCGGTACGACAAGCAACATACAGGGAACCAACCATAAGACAATACATATGTATCAGGAAACAACGTGCGCACCACAGGTCAGTAAACGAACACTCTAATAACACTTCTACTTCACACTTCCAATGTCGTACTTTAAAATTTGGGACCGCGTAGGAGGCAGGGCCCTACCCCTGTCTATCCCGGTATTAGTGAACCGCGAATGGCCAATGCGTTATGTACAAGTGCTTTTCATTACATTTCATCGATAAATGCACTATGTATACAATATTATACATTGACTTCATGGGTTCCATCTTAGAGCAGTGGCCATCTTATGGTTGCCCTCACATAGGCTACACTTTAAGAACAAATACAGGCCTCTAGAACACATGCGACTTCCTTTGACTTCTCTGTGACCTGTGCAAACTGACTCCACTGCCCGAGGTCAGCCTTGTCCGGCCGGTTCCTTTTACTGCGGCCAAATGGGATTAGCATCAGGGCCCGAGGCATCATAAATTCCTTCTTCCCACACGAACCCTGACTAATCTCTTTCACACCTGACTCTTCCTGCTTTATGGCTTGTTTTACAAACAGGAGGTGCCCGTGTTTATTGGGGCCTGCTGATATCTGATGAGGGATCTGAGCCTCGCTGGGTAAATAATTGCGGGCTGGCTGAACTGAAATGTGGGATTGTAATCATGACTCTGCTTGTTCTTTGAAGTAAAATATGTGAATGACCAACTGCAAGAGAAGGGTGGTGTTGCCCAGAGCGTAATATTCTGTATAAAAGAGAAGACTGATTTTTGTTCTGTAGACTGCCTCATTCAGTTGCTAAATTAATACTTGACAAGGGGAAACCCGTAAGGTAGGAAGGATCCAGGGTACTTACTAGTTTGAAAAACAGGAGGTCCTTCAAAAACAATACAATATGAGATAAATATAGACCAGAATCGGCTCTATATCATTTGTACAATGCCCAGCCGGACATTGAAGTTTTAATGATCAATAAAAGTAATTTTTGACATACGTTAGAATGTAGAGTGGGACACAGTCCTGTGCCCTTACACACTAAACAAAAAGTACAGACAGTCAAACACATGAAACATTTATCAGGCTGAAGAGCGAAGCTTGTGGCCAATACGAGATACAAGGGCAAGCTTTCTTAAAGGTACAGTGCCATGCACAATTTTTAACATATGCGTTTAACATGCATGTTTGTACATGGGGTCGACGACGTTTCGATCTATTCAACCAATATATAGATCATCATCAGGACTAGAGAGAATATAAGCCTGAAATTACAATTCCCATTACGGAGACGGATGACTCCTAGAATTAATTCACAACATTCCAGATTAGGAAGTACTTAAGGGGATCAACCGGCCAGGACAATTCCATGGAATGGCACAGCTGAAAACACTTGTTCGCCGCAGCGTGTGGAGGGAATTAAGGGGATGACCAACTGCCCAGCGTGGCGGCTTGAGAATCCAAGGTACGCCAGCATCAGGGGGAACTGAATTAATTCTAGGAGTCATCCGTCTCCGTAATGGGAATTGTAATTTCAGGCTTATATTCTCTCTAGTCCTGATGATGATCTATATATTGGTTGAATAGATCAAAACGTCGTCGACCCCATGTACAAACATGCATGTTAAACGCATATGTTAAAAATTGTGCATGACACTGTACCTTTAAGAAAGCTTGCCCTTGTATCTCGTATTGGCCACAAGCTTCGCTCTTCAGCCTGATAAATGTTTCATGTGTTTGACTGTCTGTACTTTTTGTTTAGTGTGTAAGGGCACAGGACTGTGTCCCACTCTACATTCTAACGTATGTCAAAAATTACTTTTATTGATCATTAAAACTTCAATGTCCGGCTGGGCATTGTACAAATGATATAGAGCCGATTCTGGTCTATATTTATCTCATATTGTATTGTTTTTGAAGGACCTCCTGTTTTTCAAACTATCATTCAGTTGCTAAGGCTTCTGTGCGACGTAGTCTCACTCATTTGAGTTTAATAAAGATGTCTTTTCATATTTCAGCTTCTTTGCCAAGTTCTTTGTTATATTACCATGAGAGTGGAATTTTATAATACTACGCCAACATAGAAAACGAAGTCATAGGGTGCTACCCCTGGCACCGCTGGGGTCCTAAAATCCCCGGTACTTCAGTTGGCGCCCGACAGCGCGGCATCAATACAAGTGACTATCTGGAGGAGCGATCTTGTCAGAGGACAGAAATCTACTGGGAAGAACAGGACAGAAACCCACTAAGCAGGTACTCTGAGCACCGAGGTTCTGGGGGATTCTTTGTCTCTGCAGCCCAGTATATCTCTGATCTTTCTGACTTTGACTCTCCAAAAGATGTCACTCCCGATTAGAACCCTTTTTGGCGTGAGTATTATAAAAGACGTTTGGTTATGTAGAACTTGACAGTTAGAATTTGGATAACCTTTTGATTAGTAAAAATAAGAATTAAGTATAAGTGCTTTGGTTCTTTGTCTTTGATTTGGTTATCGCAATTACCAAAGCCGAGGGGTTGGTTTCTTGGTTTGTTGATTTGGTCATTGCAATTACCATACCCAAGGGTCTCGCATATTTGCGAGTGTATTGGTAGAGATAAACCCTTGAAGTTTTGAAGCTAGATTAGTGAGCTATAAGATGCCTGATCTTAGCAAGTTTGAAATGTAGCTTTGGAACTGTGAAATTTGTGTTGGCCAACTTTTGATTTGTATAGGTTTGGATATGCGAATTGCAATTTGTGTAGGCAGGTAATGAGGAGATATTTCTCCATTTGGTTTAGTTGAACGGTGCACGTACGAAAAATACCTTAAGCACCATTTTTATTATAATACTTGCGTTTTCCGCAGTATTCTTGACATGCCTGTTTGTAAGCTCACGTGGAAAATGTGTTGCTTTTTTGGAAGGTACCATAGTTAAAAACGGTTAGATTTTAAAACATATTTCTTCCTTGGTGATTTTGCACCCCCAGGGAATTAAAATATGACATAATACAAAATAAGGATCCTTCGTTCTGCGCAGTTTTATGAATAAAGATATGCAGAACAATGTTGTGTGGTGTTCTGCTAGGCAAAGCTAGTGAATTGAGCGCATTCACTACTTCTTGGACATACATCTGTCTGTTGGTCTGTTTATGCAGCCTTTTGGAATACTATTGAGAAGCGTTTCTTGTAAATATGACTTACAACTAGTATTTGCAAATGGTTTGGTTCAAGTATAGTCTGTGAGCTGTTCTTTCTTTCTGTCATGTGTATTGATTTGTAAGTCAACTGTGTGTTTAAATGTCTATGTGGTTTTCTCATTAGTGCAACTTCTGTAAGTAAATTGCGACGGCGCTATTTATGAAAAATGGCTAAAGCGCGCTGTATTGTCTGTTTGTTACCCTTTCCGTTTATGTCTGAAATGAGCTCAATGTGTGTTTGTGGGTCTTCTGATGTTTTCAGTCTGTGAAGTAAATTGCTGGTTAATTAATATCAAGTATAAACTTAGAAAAGAAATCCAGGAATGAACCATGTGATGTGCTAAAATAGCTATATGGTGCTCTTTAATTTATAGAATGAGCGTTTGTTAACATATACAAAACTGCCATTAAATGCTTAAAGGATAAAATTAGAAACACATTCAGTAGATATAAATAAGGCCCCAAAAACGAAATTATCTATTTTTGCAAAAAATAAAATAAATTTACAGCATTTTCCTTAGATGCATTGTATTAGATGTTCACAGGCAAACTTTTCAGCTGCAGTATATTTGATAGAAATGTTCATTCAGCCAGCACCTTCCCAGTTGAACACGAGTGGAATTTTGCATAACCGTCCTTTTAAATGAAAGTGGCGCAAAAATGTGACGCGTTTCAAGTTGGGCTTATGCGCTTAGGCTTGTGAGGTAATGTGTCCAAAATGATAGGCAAGAGATGCAGCTTGCTTGTTATACATGGAATTATCACAAAAACGAATAATTGGGATTTTTTTTAAAGATAATTATTAATCATGGAAAAATTATTTTAAAAAAAAATAAGTGCTTTTCAAAATCGTTTTTTGATATTTATAAAGCTTAATACTCATACTATGACCTCCTAGCATTAAAATTTGATTTAAGTTGTGTTGCATCACTAAAATGACAAGCATTCGCGTGTACAATTTTCCCTTGGCGCAGGCGCAAACAAGCTCATTTTTATAAAGTATAAGTTATTATTTCCAATGCCTGACTCATGGGTTATGTAACAGACATTCTGGTAATGCATATTATGCAAGAAAATTGTAGGATATTCATTTTTTAATGCCTGAAATATCAAAGTCGAATTTGGGTAAAAACACTGTTTAAACTGCATTTTCTTTCATTCAGAGTACTTTTTAAAGTGTCTCAGGCTTCAGTAAATACATACATTTAGGTTTGATATATATTTACAGGTTGTGCCTTCTTATGATTCAATGAGTCAATGTGCCAGTACAACGGCTTGTTTCAATATCAGGGTTGAATGTTCTAACTTAAACTGGGCCTACTGAGAAGTTCATTAATTTGAGGTTGATGAAATGTGTACCATTGCATAAGATTACAACGAGCATTCATTCTAAAAACTGGTATGGGTGTTATTACGTTTTGTGAATTATTCACAGTACATGTAGTTTAATAATCTGGGAATAGAGATAATTTTTTTAGCGCCTAAAAAGGAGAAATTATTTTACAAAATAGAGTGAATTATTGCAAGTTAGGAGGAATTAGGAAGGCCTTCTGGCTTTGACAAATTCAGAGTGGCAGAAGCTGGGGGCTAAGGAGAGCTGCAGAGGCTGGCTCACGTTACGCTGCTGAGATGCTATCTTTAGTTTTCCCGTTGACTGTTTAAATTAGGGCCTTGCCTCTGTGGAATGCAGAATGACCTTGCTACACGGGCCTCTAAAGGTGGGGTTTCTGGTTTCTCCATAACAACATCACTAAAACTAAAGAATTTAATTCCAAAGGGAAAATATAGAAAAGGGGTTTTCTTTGAAAGCCCAAACATCATGTTAAATGCTTTGCAGAACAGATACATTTGTGTTATTTAACTGAAAATGAAGTGTTGCATTAAGTCTTAGACAGAAAATAAGATGCAGCCCACTTCTAAAATTTTTAAGGCTACATGCCTAAGTGAGAACGTATCGCCAATTAAGACTTCTTTTTCACAGTGGAAACTGTAGGTGCCAAATTAATATGGAGTGTCATGTAACGATTTTTACTTTCAGAAAGGTAAAACTACGGTGGCTTGATGTTGCCAGGTAACTGACAAGAGGGTAACAGTTAAGTAATGGAAATTTATTTTTGTGTATTTGGTCCTATCATGAATTGTTCTTGCTGGTCCTGTACGTTAGAAGAGAAACAGTAAAGTTATATTTGACAGCAGATTTCCATTGCCTGGTGATCTGCTGTCAAAAGGAGGGTAAAGATTTTAAACCTGACAAATTAAACAGGCCCGTATATTGGGTTTTGGGCTGCAGGTTTACAGTGCATAAAAGTACATGACATGGTGTTGTGTGTCACCGCTTATTTACATATGCTATTGTTTTGTCTATGCATTTTGAGCTTGATATACAGCAAGTGTATCTGATGGCTTGACGTTTTGTGCGTTTTTATTATTTTTTGCATGTTTTCGTTGTTTTTGTTGCTGCTTTTGATACTATTACAAGTTTACCTGTGTTGTGAGGGGATGGTCATGACGATGCCCATCGCTACGCAACAGTTGGTTGAACTTGTTCTGGTTACTAAATTCCACAGCTAATGATATTTCATGCTGTGAACATGAGAGACAACACTTCACCAGTGCATGTCTATTTGGCTATAATGGTAAGGAAAATAAAAGAGATATACAGGATCGAAGTGTGTCACCTGTAGTTAGTCACGTTACTGCCCCTTCCCTTAAAGGAACAGGCAGCCCTACGTTTATGTATCCTTGATTGGACCCAAGGATGAAATTATAGATCTGTGACTCAAGGTGGCCTAATTTCTATATTACATTAGTTAATGATGTTTTGCTTCCTAAGTAGCCTATGGCTTTTGTTCCTTAAAAGAAAACTAGGTTTTCATTTTTCCCTGAAGAAGGAACTGGAACATTACCTAAGATTACCGTATATGGTGTAGCCGCCAGCGGTAGAGTTAAAATGTATGTAACTTTGGCCTTTGTGTATCACCCGTACTCTTGGTGTTGTGTCACATGCCTGACTATCAGCCAAATAATTTTTGGTCTTCCTATAGATTTTTTTTTCCTTTTGTTACTTCTCCCCTGACCAATGTCGCATCATGCTTAGTTATTGGGGATTTTAGTTGTGTCCTAGTTCCAATTCCCTTTTCCGTATTCCTTTCACCAGTCAGCCCATTTATTATTGTAGGTGTATTGTTCAGGTACACACTTCCAGACTGCAGTGATGCACCAGGAACCTCCATATTATGTATAATCCCCTCTTGTATGACCAGACTGGTTTTCAAGAATTGTCCTTAGGCCTGCTTCAATGTTTTCCAGCCTGACTGTCAAGTATATTATATTATAGTAAGACAAGTTTTCCATCCCAATAGGAGATAACTTACGTTTACTTTTTTTTTTTAACATGACGAATTTTCCATGTCTATTTTTTAATGTGGTTTTTACCCTTTTGTTCCTGCTGCTTTAATTTTTGGTGGGATCAGATGTGTTCTAATCATGCAAATATCAGGACCCTCTAGTTCTTGTCTTTTGTTTGCATATTTGACTATTAGCCTGTGTATTACATATTGCGCCTGATGTGAAAGTTTTCTACATGCCCATGATAATTTGTACCATGTGATTTCTCTATTGAGATGTTCTAGATAAGGAATTTAGGAACACCTAGATGTAATCATTCAGAAAAAAAAATGTGTTTGCCCCGTTAGACAATGCCACCATATGTGAAGACATCCATTTAGATAGAATTCTCGTGTAGTTATCTACCTTTAGATGATGGAGGCTCTCACACGGAAACCAAATTGAAAAGATTAGAGACACTGTTTTGCCTACTGTCTTTATATTTGTATTGCTTTTTGAGAATGACAGTATATTCTAGACCAAAATTGTCCCATGGCGTGTGGCCACTCCTTTGAAACTCGCAGACCACCTGTTTGCAGTCCCCTTGTTAAAGCATCGCACTTGCTTCATCAGAAGGCGTTCAACATCAGAAAAGAAGGAGGAGCTGGTTTTGCCACAGAACCAGAATTTCAGTGCACAAGAGCGCCTGTCATGTGCTGGTAACCTCTGACAGTGTGCAGTCCCTTGAGCCCCTTGGCCTGAGTTTTTGGCCACACACACCCCCTCTTTTCCTTTGCTCCAATGGAAGTGCAGTGCACCGGCGGATCCAAGATTGACAAAAGGCATTAATTCTAGGGCCCATGAAAGAGCAGCCTGAGCGTCCTCTGACACCGAATGATGAGTGTTGGATCCTGAGAATGGTCCCGGGTCTGCACAAGATGATCTGTGCCCATGACCAATGAAGAGCATATTATTTGTAGTGTCTGCAGCAGAGGAAAGACACAGGTGCACTGCCTTGAGACATTGAGACTCTCGAGTGAGCTGTGGGTGTTTGCCAGGAGGGCACTCCAACTAAGCAGTACTTTTCTCATGTAAGGCTTGAATGAAGAGGCCCATGCAAAAGAAAACAACAGAAGAAGATTTGATGGACAATAGAAGCCTGCCAGAGAGGCTTTTTGAACGGACTCTGGGCATAGGTGGTTTCACAAGAGGTTTCCGTGTGATTGTATAGAGTAGGTGTTAAGGAGACTGATTGTTTTGCTGGCATTGTTTTAAAGTACTATTCTGTTTAGTAAAAGCAGAATAAAGTCCATTTTCTGTGGAAAGGGTATTTTCACCTCAGAGCATTGATGAGGGTCACCACTGTTTCACCTGAACATATAAAATGCATAGGAGCCCTAAAGGTGTTACTAGATAATTTTGGGATTTGCTTTTTGCTTAGGGTTGTGAAAAATTATTATTTCATTTGTAATAGTGGTCACTACTTTCTCCCGTTGTCTATATGTTTTTAATAACGAGTTTTCTAGTGTTTTTTAAACATGACGTTGTCATTTATGGGTGGGATCGTTTTTCTCTACTCAGTGGACTTCTGCACCCGCTTCCCAACCTATGTCTTTTCCTACTACTGCTTCTTTGTACTCTTTTCACCCTTTTCCTGAACATGAGCAGGTTAAAAGATCAGAATTCGTAAGCAATTCTTTTGTACAGCTTCTGCATCAACACTAGTTAGTAGTAAACATCACTAATTGTTGGGTGTGTGATCTTATGCCACCCACTACAGATAGAGGTATTCCTTATTTTTCCCTGCCATATGAGGCCTATGTGCTACTACATGTGTAAGGAGACGTGTCCCGAGAGAGATTTGCTAAGTAATAGGACGATGCTACAGCAACATCTTCATGACTTTATGAATATAGACCTGGACTGAGATTAGTATGAGAATAGTTATTGCCTATGTAAGGGCAAAAGGAGGGTCTGTCGTACTTTAAAATTTGGGACCGCGTAGGAGGCAGGGCCTACCCCTGTCTATCCCGGTATTAGTGAACCGCGAATGGCCAATGCGTTATGTACAAGTGCTTTTCATTACATTTCATCGATAAATGCACTATGTATACGATATTATACATTGACTTCATGGGTTCCATCTTAGAGCGGTGGCCATCTTATGGTTGCCCTCACATAGGCTACACTTTAAGAACAAATACAGGCCTCTAGAACACATGCGCCTTCCTTTGACTTCTCTGTGACCTGTGCAAACTGACTCCACTGCCCGAGGTCAGCCCTGTCCGGCCGGTTCCTTTTACTGCGGCCAAATGGGATTAGCATCAGGGCCCGAGGCATCATAAATACCTTCTTCCCACACGAACCCTGACTAATCTCTTTCACACCTGACTCTTCCTGCTTTATGGCTTGTTTTACAAACAGGAGGTGCCCGTGTTTATTGGGGCTTGCTGATATCTGATGAGGGATCTGAGCCTCGCTGGGTAAATAATTGCGGGCTGGCTGAACTGAAATGTGGGATTGTAATCATGACTCTGCTTGTTCTTTGAAGTAAAATATGTGAATGACCAACTGCAAGAGAAGGGCGATGTTGCCCAGAGCGTAATATTCTGTATAAAAGAGAAGACTGGTTTTTGTTCTGTAGACTGCCTCATTCAGTTGCTAAGGCTTCTGTGCGACGTAGTCTCACTCATTTGAGTTTAATAAAGATGTCTTTTCATATTTCAGCTTCTTTGCCAAGCTCTTTGTTATATTACCATGAGAGTGGAATTTTATAATACTACGCCAACATAGAAAACGAAGTCATAGGGTGCTACCCCTGGCACCGCTGGGGTCCTAAATTCCCCGGTACTTCACCAATAAAACTACTACTCTCCCTTACCACAAAACTCAAACACTGAGACAATGGGTGCCTCATTCACGTACCATTATACAACAAATAGTACCTTGTAATGAGTGACTAAACAGAACCCAGCCATCTCATACACGACTCAAACCGATGAGTGGCCCAATAATCAACAACCACTTCATACACAACATTAACAGTGTTTCAAAATTCTGGGACCTATGTCCCTTCCCAACTCCAATTATGGGACGTGGCTCTCCGTCGTGGTTCAAATTCAAGCACTAAGTCAATGGGTGACTTATCCACATACTATCAACCAAAACAACAAATATTTAGTAATGAGTGACTTAACATAACACAGATTGAGTAAGGGACCAACCCAATACACCCTTGAGGGCTTGGGCAGATAAAATTGAAAAGGTGAACTTGCCAACAAGGGATTTTGTTTAAGATGTAAAAATAATTTTCAGATTTCAAAGAACTTAATCTATTGATGTATTGAAATGAATTAGTGGTGTTAATTCATTTCAATACATCAATAGATTAAGTTCTTTGAAATCTGAAAATTATTTTTACATCTTAAACAAAATCCCTTGTTGGCAAGTTCACCTTTTCAATTTTAACATAACACAGCCATCTCATACACGACTCAAACCAATGAGTGGCCTAACACCTCAACGCCAACTCATGCACAACAATCTTCCACTTCTGGGACCCTTGTCCCCGTTTAGAGCTAACTGTTGTGGTTCAACTTCTGGGACCTTTGTCCCCAACATGGGCTCTTTGTCCCCGTTTTTTGAGCTCTCAGTCGTGGTTCAAGTTCTGGGACCTTTGTCCCCTCCAAAATCTTATCTCCATGACCAACGTCTGGGATTACTATCCCTGTTCCAGGCTCACTCTTGACTCTAACTTCTAGAATAGTTGTCCCGGTTCTGGGCTCTCTGCCACTTATCACTGTTTTTATTCACACACTCTGACTTGGTTTTGTTTCTGGGACATTTGTCCCCATTATGGACTCACTGATCCACCGCTTCCAGTTCTGGAACTTTGTCCCTATTTTATGCTGTCTGACTCACTCTTGAACTTGATGTCCCGGTTCTAAGATCACATCACACATCATGGCAAAGGCAGGAAAGCTTGCTCTATTCCTCTCACTTGTGTTTTTGTTTTAGTCATTCTGGGTTCAAGGACACGCTGTCGATAATCTCACAGCAATTTACCAGAAATGTTCAGCTCTTAATAAAAAACGATATATACACATCAGCAAAAGCAGGAAAATTAACTGTTAAAAATATAACCACATATCTCTCTGACTCACTGCCGAACTCTGCGTAGCAAAGTTCCTGGTAATCCGAAACTCTCAATTGACATTGTTGTCAATACCTGATCCCGTAAACTGTATGCGTCTGGGTTATTCACCTAAAATGGAGGCACGCATATTAACGTAGAACCGGGTGGTTCTCGGCACGAACATGCACCCATAATCACCACACAGGAGTTCTGACGCAGATGGAGTGAGAATTCGTCCCAAAAGAGATCGTGACATGCTGACACTGAAGATCTCCATGAGGAGGTAAGTTGGCACGTGTGTTGCCTATCTCGTGCTGCATTTTTTTTTTTAGTTTAAACTGCAACAGTTAATCCGTTACTGAAGACACAACCGCACATACACGGTACACCTTGACAAAGCAGTGAAGACCCTTGAATAAAGGTGTAATACAGTCAACATCAGCATATCTCTACTCCTGAAAACGTTTGCTGCCAAATAATAAAAACGTTGTTTGATGATTTGTCAACCTCAGAGCCTTCTGGTAATCTTTGCCCTCACTCGACACTTCTTAAGAATCGATGTACTTCTTCTCTGCCAAACAGCATCAGACAACAATAGGGCCCGATCCTTGCCCCTGTTCAACTTATCATTTTGAAAGTTAACAGACTGCTTATCAGTTTCTCACCGGGGCCCGATCTTTGCCCCCGAGTAATATATTTCAAAAGTAAACACCGGGGCTCGATCTTTGCCCCCGATCAACACACACAGATTCTTCACACTGAGACCAAATCCTTCAACAATTAGCACTGCGGCCCGATCTTAGTAATATATTTCAAAAGTAAAAGCATT
Organism: Triturus cristatus; assembly: GCF_964204655.1. Lineage (NCBI taxonomy): Eukaryota > Metazoa > Chordata > Amphibia > Caudata > Salamandridae > Triturus > Triturus cristatus. The sequence goes on along the minus strand of NC_140582.1, from coordinate 1,098,261,688 downwards.
CAAGCATGCTATACAGGGCTATCTCTACATGTTATGCCCACTCAGATAATATATTGAAAGTAGAAATACAAAATACAGAGTCTCTTACTTCCAAACTGTGGGCAATAGTAAGGTATGAAAGGGGCATTTCTACCAGAAGGTGTGATGGAGACACAGGACAGCGAGTGGACCTCAGCTCGTGCCCGATTGATGGGTAGGTTGGTTGAAGCCAGTATACGTTGCGAGTGATTAGCCACGCTCTACAAATCCCAGTTGATTGATTGATTGATTGATTGAGTTGTAGATGGTTGAACAGTAGAAGAGCCTTGTTATAGAGCCCCAGAAGCCACAAACAACCACACCTCAGAGCCACAGGAGGGGAAACACACTTAGGATGATTATTATAAAGGTATATATAATGTTTTAGTGGAACAGCAGATATGGGTACTAAATAAGACGTTACATAGAACTTGGGCTCGCTGGGGTGCTACGGAAGGGCTAGAAGAAAGGGGCACATTTAAACCAGTGGCTGAAAACTATCAAAAAGGAACAAATGGTAATGCTCGGCAGTACCCTGTGGCACACAACTTCCAATTGATGAAGCGAAGCATCACTTGGAGTCCGTAAAAGAGGGTCTGAAAGCAGTTGTGATCACTCCTCATCCACATGAACCAGAGGCATGGGGGAGCACATAAAAGCAAGGGAACAATGAGCGGGAACAAACAGGGACATAAATCATCAATGTGCGACACATCTCTAAGCAGAAAAAAGAAGCGAAGCGGGATACAGAGAAATAAGCACCGATGCTGCATCAAGTGATGCACGGACATGAGCAGAGCCCTAGGACCAGTTAGCCTGAGACATCAGTGAGGTGACAGACCCAACAGTAGAGGTTTATTTGGCTCCAGAGGTGGAAGTTGCAGAATGAGAACCTTACAGGCAGTGGCTCACAATGTGGGAGGATATAGGAGGAACCTGAGGAAAATATGTGTATCCCAGTAAGCTTACGTTTAGTTTGAATGGATTACTGTTTAGTTGAGGTATTTGCAGGGGTCCAGGGAAACCAGGAAGCTTGGCTGCTAAGCGATGTGAGGAGCAGTGGGGGTCCTGGAGAGGTGGTAAGCACAGTGGTTAATTTCTCATGGTGACGATTCTCCAATTATTATGCAGAGAGAATCTTGATTTCATTTAAGACAAACGAAGGCTAACATTATCCCACCCTCCTCTCCCCGAGAGGTTTGGGTTCAGTAATGCCTATGCTTTAATATGTTGTTATTATTAAACATTACTGTACATTACTACTAATGGTAATTATACATTTCACTGTACAGTGTTTTCTTTCTTCTCAGATTACAATGTTAAAGACTAACTGGATTTACTGGAATTTCAAGTTGTACAGCTGTGTCATCGCAGTCCACGAGGAAGATGGGAGCCTGCACAGTCTACTTGTCATGTTACCATTGTTCTACTTATTATGATGTAGTTACATTCTTTAAAGGGCTGGATTTTTGGGCAGCAAATAAAAGTGAAAGGGATTCGGAACGACCCTTAGGGGGTCTTCTTAACCGAATACCCTTCAAAACCCTTTTGATTAAAGGGTTGCTACCAATAGCAAGGTTATTAATCAAGGCATGGCCTGAAGAAATTGCTGATCTGCAGCAGTTGATGGTTCTAGAAGAAAGACCTGACTCAAAGAGATGGGCAAGATAATTAGCCTTCCCTTTCCAGGCACCAACAAGACCACTTTCTGCAGACACCCCTGTACCTTTTCCTGGTTCCTGGTGCCCATGGATCTTCCAAAAGGCTCTTAGCCTCGCCTGAAAGGTCAGAATATCTGCCTGAATCCCTGAAATCCTCCAAACAAGAAGGTTCATCCTCCCGCCTACAACCAAAAGGTGTTCTTCTCCGTCCGGAGCCTGGAGTAGGCCTAAGGATGATGGGATCAGCCGCGGTAAATCCACCGCTAACTCCATTCCCCCTGGAAACCAAACCTGGGATGTCCAAAAGGAAGTTACAAGGATGATGGAGCAACTACCCCTGACGTATTCGGGTCTGGTCTCCAGCTGAAGTATCTCTGAACTTGGTGAGTTAGTCTGCTGGCAAACAGGTCTATTTGAACTGGGCCAAATAATTTCTGGATCAGAGAGGCGGCCTCGGGATTCAATTTCCAGTCACTGAATACGTGGAGAAAACAAGAATTCCAGTCTGCCCTCAGATTCTGAATTCCGGGAATGAATTTCACCCTGAGAGTAATCTTTTGATCCCAACAGAAATACCATTTCCGCTTGGCAATATCTGAGAGATTCTTGGATCTCACACCCCCCAGGCGATTTATATAGGAGACAGCCGAGAAATTGTCCAAGCGAATTAGGGTATTGGAATTCTTTAGAAACTCTTTGAAGCTCATAAGTGCATTCAGAGCTGCTAACATCTCCGGAGAGTTTATGTGAAGGGGTTGTTCCTCTAAGGACCACCTCCCCCAGGTCTCTAAATTGTTTAGGCGAGCACCCCAACCGTGGTTGCTCGCATCTGATTCTAGGGTGAAATCTGGAACATTTCCGAGAATAGCTTTCCCGTTCCATGCTTGAAGGTTTTTCAACCACCAGTGAAAGTCCTCTCGAGCGTCCTCCGAGAGGGGAACTGAGTCTTCGTACCACAGGCCTAGAGCTTTTAGTCTTTGCAGACCCCTGTAATGAAGAGGAACGGGTGAAATAGACTGGATAGAGGATGACGGGAGGCCCAGAACCCTGGCTAGGTCTTTCAGACGGATTGATTCTTTTGATAGGGTAAGCGAGACATGTTTCTTTATCTTGGTAACCTTCTTGTGGGGAAGGATTAGGTTGAAGAGAATAGTATTTACCTGGAAACCGAGGGATTCCAACTCTTGTGTCGGGACCATGATAGATTTTCCCAAATTTATGATGAAGCCCAGGTCCTGAAGGAGGTCTACAGTCATTTGTAAATGTTTGTGTATTTCCAACTTGTCTTGAGACATAATGAGGATATCGTCTAAATAAATTATTAGGCAAACCCCTCTCTCTCTGAGATAACTGACCACTGGCCGCAGGATCTTGGTGAAGCACCAAGGTGCTGAAGACAGGCCGAAAGGGAGACACTGGAACTGATAAAGAGTTCCTTTCCAAATAAAACGAAGGTACTTTCGACAGTCCTCGTCCATTGGGATCGTAAAATAGGCATCTTTGAGGTCCAGTTTTACCAGCCAATCCTTGGCTTGCAAAATGCCCCTCAAAAGATGGATACCCTTCATCTTGAAGTGTCTGTACATTAGGAACTTGTTAAAATATTTTAGGTTTATGACGGGACACCAACCTTTGTCCTTCTTTTGGACTAGAAAGATAGTACTTAAAAAAACCTTCAAAATCTCTGATAAGGGGATCTTTATAATGGCTCCTTTGTCTAACATTTGGGAAATCTCCAATCCTATCAGTTTTGAATTTTCCTTATCTAGGGTCATCTCCCTTGGGATCTTTAGTTGGAACGGTTCTTCCCAAAAATCTATCTTGAAACCCACTACAGTTTCTAGAACCCATGGGTCTTAAGTAATTTGTGACCAATTTTGTGCAAAATGTTTCAGTCTTCCCGCCGCCCCTGAAAGGGAAGAAGATCTCGGGCTTACCTTGATAGGATTGATTGGTGGACTTTGATCTGCCACCGCGGGATCTTGAACCCCTTCCTCTCTGGGGGTAGAAATTAGAGTAGCCTCTATAGGGACGAGAGGAGCATCTTTCATCTTAGGGGTAAAAATGAGACCTGTAGGAGCTGCGGCTAACAGGCTGTCCCCTCCTGTCAACCCTTCCAAAAAATGGGCGTCCCCCAAAGACTCTGCACATGTTTGACTGGGCCCTACTGAACGCGTTAAAGGTGGACACATACTTCCTCAGAGATCTAACAAAATTGTCACCAAATAGGAGTCCCTTAGAGTCGCACATGTCCTCCTCTGCGGTTAGGTTGGCGAGCTTGGGGTTCAATCTCAGAAGAACCACTTTCCTGCGCTCAGGTTGGCGTTGGCATTACCAACCAAGCAGATTGCTTGCTGTAACCAACCTCTTAGAAGCTCGATGTTGACCGGGGTGTTGTTGGTCCTAGCCTCTTCGGTCATATCGAACATCTTGGACAATGGTCCAAATACATCAAGTAGCTTGTCCGGGCATTGTTTCAGGCATTTTTCGATTCCCTTTCTGGGGTCTCTCCCAGATTTGAATAGGAAGGTGATTGTTGGAAATGGCCCTTTTTGCAGGGTCATCCCTGAACTTTTTGCCTTCCTCCTATATTTTTTCTGACCTGTTGTTGGCTATTTTATGACTCTGGGCACTTTACCACTGCTGATCAGTGCTAAAGTGCATATGCTTTCTTATTATAAATTGATGTATGGATTAGTGATTCCATGATTGGCTGGTTTGGTTTACCTGTCAGACCCTAGTACAGTGCACCAGGAGTGCCCAGGGCTTGTAAATCCAAATGCTGCTGGTTGGCTTGCAGCACCAGTTGTACCACCCACAGAAGCAGCCTTGTAAAATGTGTCTAAGGCCTGCCATTGCAGAGCCTGTGTGCAGTCTCGCACTGCCATGTCGACTGGGTAAGTGCACCCACTTACCAGTCCCTAAACCTTCCCTTTGCTTCATATCATTCACCCCTATGGTATGCCCAAGGGCAGGGTGCATTGTAAGTATAAGGTAGGACAAGCCCTGATGTGTGTGGCATGTCCTAATAGTGAATTACAGCCATTTTTGTTTTTCACTATTGCAAGGCTACCTGTTCTCCATAGGTCAGAATGGGCAGTTTGATTATTAAATCTTATAATCCTAAACTGACTCAGGGAACATGGTAGAAATTCGAGTTTAGTATGCCTGAACTCAGAATGATAAAATACATCTTTTAGTGAAGTTGGTTTTAACATTCTGTGTTTGAAAATACCACTTTTAGAAAGTAGGCATTTTCTTGCTTAACTGTCCAAGCCTGCCTCTGCTAGGCTGTGTATTCCTTCTCTGGAGTTTGAGTGACAGGGGCTGGGGAATTCCAGGGGGCTGGGAAATTCCCGGAGACAGGGTGGGTCAGCACAGGGCTGAATAGAGAGATCTCCATGTAGCTGGGTGGGAGGAGTTGCACCTGGGACCTGAATAGGGCTGTGCTTTCCCTCCACAATGCTGGCTCCACCTCCTGTGGTGCGTCTGATGTCTCTGCCCTGCACTCTGAAAGGAAAGAAGGGGTCCTGTAAACAAAGTGCTCCAGGACTGACCAGAAACGGTTTGGACAAGGCAAAAGCCCCTCTGCCTCCAGAGGGCAAAGGATTTTGGGGTATAAGTAGTGGTACCCTGATCCCAAGAAATTAGATCAACCTGGAATCCAGAAGGAACCTCTGCCAAGGAGAAAGCTGGAAGACTGAAGAGGAAGGACTGTCCTGCTGTGAGTTTGTGGGCTGACCTGCAGTTGCTTTGCTGCCAAGGAGAGGGGAAGGACTTTACTGTTGCTGTGTCCCCATGCTTGAAGAGATCTCCAAGGGCCTGAGGAGAGCTGGCCTCCTGTTAAGAAGTCCCATGAACAAAAGGACTTCACCCTCAGCTTCCCCCCTGAACTCTGCTGAGGAAGTTCTGCCCTTCCTAGAGCACTTGATCCAATTGTGGGGCCTCTGGAAGTTGTGCCTACTGTTTGGGGAGCTAGACAAGAAGAAAAGAAGAAGATCTGCAAGTTTCACGCATTGCTCGCTTGCGGAGCGCATCGTCGACAGTGCGAGAAAATTCCCGTCGCCGCGAAGATAGTCGCGCCTGTTGCCGCTGCAAGAGCTGACGCATCGTTCGCTTGCGGAGCACATCGCCCCGGTGCGGGAAGATTCCTGCCGCTGCGAGTATCGTCGCAGAGCCTGTCACCGCTGGGTGAGATTGTCGCACTGCTTCCTTGCGGACCGCATCACGTCGCTGCGAACATCGTCGCAGAGCCATCGCATCGACGGGCCGCGAGAGGAGAAGATCGATGCTGCGCCGCACATCGCCGCCGCACCTGAGATCGTCGCCGTCCCGAAAATCGCCGCATCGTGCCTGTGCGAGACGCTTCCTACCGAACCTGCGCACCGGAATCCATACAAGGTATCGCCTCCTCCCCATATAGACCAGATTCATCATAACACGTCCGCTGCTTGCAGCGGGGCTGTCGCATCACCTCCCCAGGGTCTCAGGAGTGACGCATCGCTTGTTTTTCAATGCTGCAGCTTCCATTTGGAACTTTTGTCGCATCTACAGGTACTTTGGGCTAAACGTGACCCAACTGTGGATTATTTTGACGCACACCCTAGAACTCTTGTAAAATCATATTCTTTAACTGTTTATGTTGGATTTTTGTCATTTTGGTCTTGTTTAGTTTAGATTAAATACTTTTATTTTTCTAAACTGGTGTGGAGTCCATTTGTGGTGTTTTCACTGTGTTGCTGTGAGTGTTGGTACAAATACTTTACACATTGCCTTTGATAAGCCTGTCTGCTCGTGCCAAGATACCAAGGGGGTGAGCAGGGGTTATCTAAAGAGTGTATCCCCCTTATCCTGACTAGAAGCAAGGGTCCCTATTTGGACAGTGGTACCTAGCTCTGCCAACTAGAGACCCCCAGATCTAACAGTGATCAACTCGGGGTCAAAATTGGGGTTGCTGCAAAACTTGTCCTCCGAAGAGGGGCGAGGGCACTCATTCTGCAGCAGGGCTTCCTTACGCATTGGGATAGATATTTTCTCACATGATCCATTGGCTCCCATTCGGAGCTCAGGGATGATGTATAGCAGTAGGATTGAACATCTCCCCACCAAGGGGGTCTTTGACAGCAAAGGATTAGGTGGAAGGTTGATCTAAGTCCTCATCAAGATCCTGAGGATCAAAAATGAACTCATCCATCTCTAAGTTCTCTTAGTCCGTGCTTTTGTGATGGATACGCAAGGAATCATTTTCAAGGTCATTTGTACCATAAAGGATACCGCGTTCTATCATGCCGCTATGGGCTACTCTTCTCTCTGTCCCAAGGAAATGGGAGTTCTCTTTTGTGCTGCCATGAGCACCAGCATCTGTTGTAGTGCAAGGGCTATGGGTGAATGCCTCCTTCACGTTTTCTTTTTTGGGGTACCCTGCCCCCTTTTTTGGCTCCTGAGGTAAAGGGGGAGTCTTCGTCCGAGAGAGAAAAATAGATGTCGTCAACAGGGGACACCCTCTTCCTCTTAGTCAGAGCGGCGTCAACCGCTTCTCTGACGGAAGATTTAAGCTCTTCCCCAATGAGCCTCTTCAGGCTATCCCCCAGAAGCTCCTTAGGGGGTTGTTGTGGGGTATTGGCGTCAGGATCCATTTCTAAGCTCAAGACATCTTGAGATAAAATATGCATGATTAATAAATAAAGAGCCTTTATAAGGCCTACTCACAGTTGTGCAGGTAATGCACTCAAAATCAGTACCAAACTTTCTTTAAAAGTCAGATTCCTTATTTCTCTGTAGGATAATCAGAGCGCAGCATGAGATGAGGCCACCGGCTGGCAATCTTGCTCTTTCTTGTTATTTTATAAGTATCAGTGGAGATTGGGACTGAAAGAGGCTGTGCTCAGTAAGGCCCCGTTACGCGCTCGAGACGAGGGGGCGTAACCAAGGCAACCGGACGCCGAGCCGGAGGGGAGAATTGCGTTTTCCTGATCGCGTAAAGCAATAATGGCACGCTCTTGTGTCTCCCAGCATGTTGCTAGGGGATGCGGGGGTCAAAACACGCAGGCTCAGGTCCCATTAACTCCTTTTTTAGGTCTCGCGAGCCAAAGGCTCGAAGAGACATTTTATATCTGGGCTTTTCAAAGTGCTGCCGTGGCCTAAAGCTACAGTGCACGTGAACGTGCACGCGCGCAGCGCCATGTGTCTTTCCTCCGTAGCGATCGTAATCACGATCACTTTCACTTTCGCGGGCTCCTCTGTTGCTGGCATTCCCCCCTCCCTTCTCGCCCAGCCCTTCTTGTTTTAGTTGTCCCTCTGTTCTTGTGTAAGGGAGCGGAGCGGGTACATGGCAGTACAAGCGCCTAGTTTTTGTTTATTTGGCTGGGCCTTTGGAACGGAGTTTTAACGTATTTATTTCCATGTCATGTAAGAAATTAACGATCTTTTTTCAGTGGCTCTCCTTTGAATTGCCCTGGCCAATAGATTACTTTATATGGGGAGGATTTTTTTTTTGCCCATCAGGCCCTGGTCTGACGGTGGATGCTGTTTCCTATTCCATGCAGAGCCATTGTGCAGCTACATTCGTTACTCCTACTGTCCCGCTTACTGCAAATTTGGACGTGGTGTTTGGAGGGGGCAAAGAACACCGTGAAGTTTGAAGCGCCACTGGATATGAACTGAATATACTATCCAGAATTGTTTTTGGGGAGTTTTTTCGATGGCTCAGTTGGGTATGGTCCAGAGTTATTACTCATTTGGGTCGGGGGTGACTACAACAATGTCTACTAGATTTCAATACATACCAACTTTGACAGTGAACAAGAGGGCTGGCCGAGGGGGTGAACCGTTCCTATGGTGGCATCACAGCTTACCAACACTTCGAGGCACTGCCAGTGGGACCACTACTTGATATGGGTACTCTGATATTTTAATGTTTTTATGACGTCTCAATCCGCCCTTGTTATGTGCGGAGAGGGCTGATGTAATGTGTGCAGTCAGCATTGCGTGTCATTTTCTTCCTCTTCCAGCCCAAGCAGCTTCCCGACAAGTGGACTCATGACATGTTCGACAGTGGTTATGGAGGAGGTGGCGGCGGTGGTGGTGGTGGCGGCGGCGGCGGCGGCGTTGAGACTGGTGGCAAACTCCTAGTGTCCAATCTGGATTTTGGTGTATCCGATGCGGACATTCAGGTAAGCATTAAGGTATTAAGCATTGTTTATTTTGATACTAAACATATACTTGATTATCGGTAAATACGACGAACCTTTGAGGATTTATACACTGAAATTTGCATCCCTTGCAGCATTGATTAGAGCTGGTCTATTCTTGTACAGTAGTGGTTCCTATTTCTTGTATACAAAACACGTAATTTGCGCCTCCAAATAACCCCAACCCACCCCATAATGCTGTTATAAGAAAATCAAATGTACTGGTGTAATAACATTACTTAACATTGCCTGCACCGCATAATAAAGATTGGGTATCTAGGTATTCAGGGCCCCTGTATATTAAGAAAATCAATTTACATGGTTACAGTTTTAACGTAATGTCGATACTCCCTCTGAGTTGACCTTTCAATGTAATGTTTCTGTGCGTCGGAAACCGTTTTCCAGTTATCCGGCGTTGCATGTATTGGGATGGGTTATTGAGAACGTGCTAATCGTACACAGACGAAGTCATAATTTAATTTCTGTGAAGTCTAAATTTGGGACATGGTGATTGAACATTCAGTATAGATTAGACATTCGTCCATTACGAAAAATCCAGATCGGTATGGGGTAGAAAGCAATTATTTTCTGTAAGGAAAGAATGTTTATCGTGACTGGTGACTAAAAAGACTTGGCTGTACTGAATGACTTGATTTGTGTACGATTACCCCATATAACGAATCTGTTAACCACTAGTGAGGTGTGGCGTCCTGACCTCAATGAAAGAATGCAAAAGAAACGAATAAAACGAGACACATCCCCGATTACACAACGCAAACACGTTAATATGGGAATTTGTTCCTTAGAACCTCTTGTAATACCCTGCATGTATTGGTATGCATTTAATCCGAACGAGTAAAATTCCTAATTTAAGGGGTTCGCCTTCAGGTTCGCCGTTTGAAAGTGAAAGATTCTCTTACATTGTTTTGCAGTTCTTATAGCTATTCGCTCCGATTCTTTCCCTTAGGAGCTCTTTGCGGAGTTTGGGACCTTGAAGAAAGCTGCTGTGCACTATGATCGGTCAGGCCGCAGTTTGGGCACAGCTGACGTTCACTTTGAAAGGAAAGCGGATGCCCTGAAAGCGATGAAGCAGTATAATGGCGTCCCCCTCGACGGTGAGTCTAGGTACCATATATCTGGTTGGCGCACTTTGCAGCCAATGTTTTCCTGCATTTGTGGCAATTTGCTGATATAAAAGTACTCCATGCGTTTAATCTTGTAGCCCGTTAATCTGCGAGGAGATGTGTGTATGCTCTCATTTATTTTATGCCTGCTCACAAAAAAAGCATTTGCGATGCAGTAGGTCTTGAATTACTGATAGTTTAAGCTTGGGGTAAAATAAAAATGCAACCCGGTGCATTGGAGATGCTTGCTTAGTGAGCCAGGAACTAGCTCTGTATGTCGTAGTGCAGTACCGTAAGCTAGTCCATGATGGTCCCTAGTGAGCAAGGCACTAGCACTGCAGGTCTAAAAAGTTGGAGTTATTAGCGTTCTAAATAGCAATGTTTTTAGGTCTCGCCTAGCTATTGCGATAGCAATTGCTATGCGAGGCTTTAGTAAAGGGGCATTTCAAAGTGCTCCCAAAAGTGGATTGCATGGCGAGCACGCGCACAATCACGTGCATCGTGCCGCCATGCAATCCGCTTTTGGGGAAGCGCTTCAGCGCACACCACTTGTGATTCAATATGGCGCATCTTTACGCAGCTAAATACCTTAATGTGAATAGTACCACAAGATACACCCGTTTATCACTGATAACCAGATCATTCATACGGCGCGCCCAGTGCATATGCATATTTTGATCTGAGTAGAATATCAGCTCTAGGGGCTTCAGAACTTGCCTCCCTCAGTGCTGCTGTCTGTGATGCCTGAGGGGCGGGGGTCTGCAGTGAAGGATGCTATTTGTCACCACTCACCTCATCTGAGGAGGAATCCCAGACAGCAGTGACCTGCTGGCCTTACCACGACTAATGCATAATTGTCTTACTAAATTCACCGTGACTAGGAACGCAGTAATTGCGGTAGAGTAGCCCAGCGTAGCTGCAAGTGGTAGCGCCATCTGTGGCTGCACCACTGTCCCTGCGCTGCATCATTTCCGGCTTGAATCAGACACTCTGGGCAGTGCTTAATTTGAGGCGGTGACTGCAGGTGTAGCCCACCAGCACTCATTTTTTGGGAATCAACATGTACTGTTATCCATCACACTGACCCTGGGGAAGAGGTGATGCATAAAGGCTAGAGCTGACTATTTCGCAGTTGAGGAATCTGGCTCAAATCCCGGCCTCGCTCAAAATAATTTGATCTTGGGCAAATCCCTTAATCTCCACATGCTTAGGAAATAATGTAATCTAGTGTTCGTTAAGCGCTCTAAGTGGAAAGTTCAAGCTATATAAAACTGCACACAAACGAGAAAAAAACACGAGAAGAAACAGTAGGGCTTGTGGGAGAAGAAAGAGCCATGCACTGCTGCACGCCGCACAATGCTACACAACACTGCTGCACGCCGCACGACACTGCTGCACGCCTCACACTGCTGCACTCCACACACTGCTTTTATGCGAGTTTATGCTACTGACATTGTAAATGACAATGCCTTTTATTTGTTTTACAACCAAAACATAAATAAAAGGCATTGTAATTTTACAATGCCAATAGCTCAAACTCTTATAAATGCGAGACCTATTGCATTGCAAATGCTTGTTTTTTGTGCGCTGCAGCCTGTTTAACAAAACCTAAAAATTGAAAGTAAAACCACGAAACGGGCTTAAAGATATAACATTTCCCGTGCAGCCACAACTGCTCATATAAATGACGAGAGCGGCAGAGGACAATTTAACGAAAATAAAATCACTTACCTGTTCCTTCTAACGATCGTAGAGCAATCGGAAGCCAAAAGCTAAATGAAAACCATTCCCCGCCATAAATTGGACAGGGGAGGATGACGAGCGGCAAAGGAATGGTTATTAATACAGGAAATGGAAAGGCAAGGTAGGACAGAAGTCTGATACTTATGTTAAATTAATAAAGCTCGCCAAGGTAACATAATACACAAGAGTATCAATCAATATAATTACAATTAAAGTAAGTAATGCCACGAATGAAAAAGGTATATTTAGCTGTGTCAGAGCAGCGAACAAAAGAGGAAGATGGGAGTGTGCACTGTCTCCTTATGATGTTGCTAACGTTCTTTTTATTGTGATGTTCAACGTTTCAAATTGTTTTTCACCCTCGTTTCTGGATCTGGATCACCTGAGTGTTCACAGCTATTCAGTCATCAAGCGTTTCTAGCTAGGCGCTCACCCCCGCACACGGTCGTTCACTTTTTAAACTTTTTTAACTTCACTGCAAATATCCACAGCCCTCATTTCTTGTAAGTTTTCGATCGTTCCGAGCTCACTGTAACCAAAGTTTCTAAGTGATTTATTTTCAAAACACGCAACCTCGCAAATCAGATGGGAGACACAGGTTCGTGTCACACATGGAGGCTTGATTTTTTCATTCTGTTGTTTTAAATGCGCACCATGCATGCAAAGCCAACCACACGCGAATGCGGAACCAACACACAGATTACAGTGGTAAATCATTTCAGTTGGCAAGCACATTAACCTCTTTTTTTTATACCATAACAAGCAGTCTGTAAACCAACAGAATGTTTCATTAGACGTGGTTCCTCATGTGATAAATGTTTGTTTCATTGTTTAGATTCCCCTGATGAAGGGCCACAGTTGAGCCCGAAATGCCTTGGGATCATTCATAAAAAATTATAAAAATACAATCAACTGCATCAGGATGTTGATCCTTACATTGGAATGGAAATGAATTCAACTTTATGAAAAGAATAAAGTACGATTTCAACTTTCATTACACGTTTTTCATTCACTCTTTTTGATTGAACAACTCAAAAATTGAATTTTGCCTACGCGATTCACACATCGCAGAGCCCATAGGGACTTTTTTTAATGGTAGAGAACGCATGAACTAATTCAGACGATAACACTCCACGGTTCAGAGAGTGATACCTCCGAGGCACACGACAACCATTCAACCTCTTAACAATAGGCTTGTGCGCATTCAAACTTCATTCTTTTTATTATATAGTCACATGAAGGTAATACTGTGGTTAATATCAAATTATAGGCAGGGCAGTACCCACGAGAGAGGCACAGGGGCAGGTCCCTTCTTTATTTTTTTTGTGGGCCCCCTTAAAAATAGACAGATTTCCTGTTATTTCATTTCAGCAACAAGACCGGACTGGCAAACTTAATAAAGGGGAATCTCTGGCATTGAGGCTGGTTTGAGCCTCCTCACGCTGCTCACAGGTATCTGATACAATCAATTAAAATGTTGCAGTGGGGCTCTGTATTTCTCACAACCACCGATGCATTTTCAGAATTCATTATCTGCTTTAACTGTGCACGTGCAGCAAACATACTATAAGCTTCCCTATGAGCTAAATGTTGGGTATGAATCACTGTCTATTTTGCAAATCATAATCTTGTTTTACTCACTTTTACTATGTATGTTGTTCCAACAGGTTTAGTTAATCAAGCAAATAAAGACTTAGGGCCTCATTACGATGGTAGAGGGACCGGCACCATCAGGCCATCGGTGGCAGTTTCACCGTCATCGGACCCTGCAGGACCGCCCGCCTGCCGCATTATGATGGTGGGCAGAAGGAGGGCAGGTGGCGAGACCAACCAGCACACATTCGACTTGCTCAAGGAGCCCGTTGGTGCATCGGGGGGACTGCAAACCCTACAAAAGGGGCACCGCCATAGGGATAACAATGCTCCTTGTTATCCCACCATGAAAAGGCAGGTGGAAAGTGACTTGGGGCCCATAGGGGGCCCCCATTTTCTCCTGGCCCACCCTACATATCTCTGCACCATGGGGTAGGCATATGTGCAATGTGTTTATTTCGGACTGCGGCCTGTGCTGCAGTCCGCAGCACACGCCGCAATACAAAAAAGACAGATTGCGACCGCCTTGATGGCGGTCGCATCCTAATCCTGATGGCGGGACTGCCGACAGCTAGTCTATTGGTCATGTTCCCAACAGGATGGCAATCGGACGCTTGTCCAACCACCATCATAATCAGGTCTGTACTTACTTACCATGATCATAAACCTAGGTTAAATTCAGTAGCAATCCCTTTCCTATCTGATGGATGTAACCGTTCATGACCACGGTACCATTTGCAAGCAGATGCCTCTCACTTTAAGATGCCTTTCACGACAAGATAAATTTACTATTAAACCAGCAACAATTCCATCTTAGTTTGTCTTATCATAAACTACAGTGCCCCAGTTTTCACGTCACATATAGCACTTGGTGCACACGGCGATAACACATACCTTTCAGTAAACGCAGTGTCGAAAGAAATCTGAATACTGACGGCCATAGACCTGGGTATAGCCCTAGACTAGTTTGCCAAGTGATGCGTTCTATGTGACAACTATGTTTACCTAACTGGAACACATAGGTAGCACACTTTTTCCTCTATAAGACCAATAGAAGAAAAATGAGTTTGCTGCATTCAGGCATTTGACAAACCCTTCTTATATGTCAAAATAAGTGAAGAAAGCATACGGCTTCAGTAAAACCTTAATAATATCCCAACAAAATCAGCGAATCCTAGCTGATAAAAATAACTACAGGTTTCAGACAAGATACTCGTGAACAAATACACATACCCATAACAAGATATGTTAATCGTCCTGGAAATAAGTGACACTCTCTGTTGCAGTCCTCTTAAAATTGTGGCACCTGATTAGAATTTAATTGGAACTCTGTCTTATTTATTTTTTAGAATTGATCAATAATCACAGCTTCTCTAACCTTCTGTGGGGAATTTTGATACCAGACCCCTTAGAAATAGGATACTACCATCTTGTCTCCCACAGTTTATTGGAAGGTAAGATTAATATCAGATACTCCACATACATCCAGTATTGAATGTCCTTTACTTTAAAACCATTAATTTGTGTGTCCTCTCATTGTAGGGATAGCGTTTCTTAGAAGACAACAGTAATCCGATGATGAAACATTTCAAATAGGACTTAACTTTATCGATATAAGACTACTATATATTCAGGGTAAGAGATAACTACATCCGTCTACCAATTAGTCAGAGCCTTATTAGAATAGACCATCTTTCTAACTTGTTCTAATTTCACCCTCAGCTATAAATAGACCCTGGATATAATAGACCAAGTCCTACCTCACAGTTGCCCTGGAAGAATTGGCAATGACGACTTAACAACCTGTATAATTGTTACGTGTTACCCCTAAACAGGTACTTCACAGTATACATTCATTTTTTCTTAGCACAGGGCTATCTGGTTTTTCTCTCTACAAATGGCTGCATAATCAAGAATCCTATGGTTTTTCTGTTTCCACTGATATATAAAGTGTTTCACCTCTTGGAAGGAAGGTAATCTGATTCTCCTCACTTAGGGAATTTCTGCCCACTTTCTTCCCTCTTTTTCTCCTTCGTTTCCCTTTCCCTTTTCCTCTCCCCCTCTGAGACTTGCATGTAACAGCTTTTTGAAAGAAATAGACATAAATAGTTGTTCTAAAGAAAACATTAAGAACATCAATATTCCCTATTCTTACACACAATGTATTTGTATTTATATTTTCAGAACAAAGCCCCTTTTCTCTCTTTTTTATTCTTAATTTCTGATGGTCCTGAGGAAGGTGATCTCAATCACTTTTTCACCGAAACGTACGTAGACCAGCTACTTCACAATTGGACAACAAACTCTAAACGGATCAACCTAAGTTCAATGAGAAAAGAAATCTAACATGCTGCTAATGTCATCACAGTAGAATTTGAAAAAATACTCAAAAACGAATCTGTAGAAGGTTTATCCAGTTGTTTGTTTTTAGAATTCTTTCACTGTATATTTCTCTGTGTGTAGTATGAATGTTGGAATGCAAGAATAGGATGTCAGAAGTGAATGCAGATATTTATGTTTGGTTTTAAGGGGCAAACCTAATTTGTCTTAGTAGTGTGTTTTGATATTCACTTGTTTTAGTACATTTGTATAGCACAAAAAAGAAAACATAAATGTAACGTGAATATATCTTTGATACAAAAAATCTTTTTGCTTGTTACTAAATAAAAAAACTAAGGAAAAAAAGCAACAACTGTGTGTAGACATTGTACTTATGGGGAATATTGATGTGTTGTTATTCTGATCTCTGAGAGTACTTACCAGTAAAAATAAGATAGGTCGGTTAAGAGGCATTATCCTGATATACTTACTTACCATGATCTACATTTCTGCCTACCCATTGAGATATTGGGTCTCAGTGAAATGAGGAGGAAAGTTGGAGAACTATGGCAGCTGAAGTTGAAGTCAAATTGAAAAGTGACGCTGTGTTCTGCTGTCTGCCTTGGGGGTTGAAATGCAAGCCTGGTGGTCTCGCCTGCAGAGATCTTTGTTGGTCAAAACAGAGACCATGAGTTAGTTTACTTTTTGGTTGACCTGAGGGCTAGAGTGGGCCTGCAGCAAGCTGGGGTGAGACGCCCACAAACATGGGCCGATACCTTTATTTTATTTAAAACACCCACAGGTCTTTTGAGGTTTGCAGCTAATTTAAATTTGAACAAATGATCAGCAGTGTGCTGGGTATCAACACACCAGCTTATTTTGCATATTTTGAAAATTGTGACTATCAATGCAATGGGTATACAGTTTTTGTGTTGCTACTGTTTGTATATCTTTACAAATTTAAATATCATTTGCTACAAGAATGAAAACATTCTTCTTGGAAAAGCTGCATAAGAACACTTTTACCCTCAGCAGTGCATAGTAAAATCTCTGGGGTGTTTTGTCTAGTACTGTTTTACCAGTATTTTCACATTTACTTTAAACTTACTCTTGGTGCATCATGTCAATAATTTAATATAGTTTTTATCACTGGATTCTTTTCAGATCATTGCCTTTCTTGTGGTTTCTTACAGAAATGATGCAGGTGCTGCAGCGAATCGTACAATTGAAAATATGTATATTTATAATGTGCACAATATTACGTTGAAATAAAGCACAACTGCTAAATTTGTAGTAGGTAATCATTCTTGAATTTTGCGGGCCTACTCATAAATCAAATGCTGGACCAAGTTAGCTTAACTGTTGATCTCATGTTAAATAAGAGACAATGTATTAGCCAAGAAAGGTCTGTTTTTCACATTGAATAGTTTGTGCAAGATGTTTTTCTTCTCTTTGCTGGAAATGTTGCAACTTAGGAAGCCTACAGCTAGTAAGTGAATAAACTCTTGTTTTTTATTAGACAACTGATAGTGAAGTTACCATCAGGATGAGACAATAACGACGGGAAGAATGATTTGTGGGAAGAAGTTTGAACCTCAAGAAGTAACATTCGAACACTTCCTAGAACTAATGTACGAAAGATTATTATGCTCTGGTGAGAACATGAGAAATTAAACTGTTCTCAGGAGAGGAGTTTGATGATATTTGTTTCTTGGTGAATGAAGAAGACCAAAGAAAATAATGATGCAACATATAATTTTTATATTAGTGTGTGTTCCTAGAGAAGTTTAGGTCTTGCTGGCTTACAGAGCAGAGTTTAGATCCCAGAACCCATGAGGCAGATCCTACAGGGTTTTCCTTTCCCCACGCAAGGGTTTAATGTCTTTTAAATAAACAGATAAAAACTGGTGGAAATGGCCCTTTTTACAGGGTCATCCCTAAGCTTTTTGTCTTCCTCCTGGATTTGTTCTAACCTGTTTTTGTTGGCTTTATGACTCTGGGCACTTTACCACTGCTGATCAGTGCTAAAGTGCATATGCTCTCCCTGTGTAAATATGACATGTGAATTGGTATATCCATGATTGGCTTATTTGGTTTGCCTGTTAGTCCCTAGTAGCGTGGCCTGTGTGTGCCCAGGGCTGGTAAACCAAAAGGTGTTGGTGGGCCTGCAGCACTGGTTTGCGCCATCCACAGACGCAGCTTGTAAAGTGTGTCTCAGACCTGCCACTGCAGTGTCTGTGTGCAGTCTAGAACTGCCATCTTGGCTGCAAAGTGCACCCACTTCCCAGCCCCTGAACCTTTCCTTGGCATCATGTAAGTCACCCCTATGGTAAGGTGCATTGTATGTGAAAGGTAGGACCTGCTCTGTGTAGCATGTCCTGGTAGTGAATTACACCCAATTTCGTTTTTCACTACTGTAAGGCTACCTGTTCTCCATAGGCCAGAATGGGCAGTTTGACTATTACATTCTATAGTCCTAACCAATGTTCCCTCTAATTTTTTTCCTCTGTGTGCGGCAGTGTAAGGTCTCTGTGCGCTGCAGCCAAGGTTATGTGCGCCAGGAACCAGACCGCGTGTGTGGGTGCAGCGTCTAAAGAAAGGGGCGCGGCCAACATTAAAGTGAAAGTGCCTATGGGGCACTTTTACACAAAGTGTAATAAAAAGAAAGAAAGAAAGCTTTTGTAGCGCAGCCACTAAAGTGAAAGCGGACTGCACCGTAAATTAAATAAATAAGCACGGCCATGGTAGTTAAAGCGGACTGCGCTAGAAATGTAAAAATACATGAGTAAATGACATAATATAAAAGGTGGCGGTGTGATGCAACATCCTGGGTGGAATAGGGAAGATGATTAAAGAAAGCAGTGCTCACCCACTAGATAAAGCAGACCGTGTAACAACACGAGTAAAAAGTCCAGTCGTTATGAGAGGATACAAATACAGACAAGGCAGTACCAAGGAGGGACTACTAAGCCTATTCACAAATGAAAAGCATCGATTTAGAAAGGACAGTAATAAGAGCCAATTAAAAAGATGGGTGGGAAATGGGCAGAGCTTCTATGCCATAACTCAACCATGCCTCGCAGAGCAGTCAAAATTCAGGTAAAAGGTAAGTTTTACAGACACATCAGAGGAGGTTGCGCAATAGTATATAAGTAAGTAAAAAGACAACCACTTAAGTACAAGTGAAAGTAAGTTTATATTAGGTTGAGACAATTGTGCACTGCATGGTTTTTCAGTATGCGCGCAGCTTTACGCAAATGTGCAGGTCTTTTTGTGGTAACAAAACCGCCCCCACCTTTCCAGCGCTAGAGAAAACGCCTGATGCCCGGTCCCGCCAGTCGGGCCTTGCTACCACCCTCCAATGGCGCCCCTCATCTTCACATAGACCCTCTCTTGTGTGTATTTTTAATTTCTTCTATAGTGCTACTCATCCCAAGTATGTGGGGCAGTGTTGGAGTGCGTTGCAACACACACATATTATATAGAGACAATGACTCATATAAATGTGAAAGTCAATGTATAGGAAATGTTGCTTAAGATAATGGGGCTTACAATGTGTAATCATACTTTCATCCATCATTCAGTCTTTCACCATTCATTCTGTCCTTCCATCTGGTGCCCATCCATGTCCATATTCAACCATTTACAAACCTATCCATCACGTATCCTTCCATCCATCATTTCACTCATCCATCCCTCCATCCACCCTTTTACTCATCCATCCATTATCCATCCATCCATACATCCATCCATCCACCCTATCCATTCGTACACTCATCCATCCACTCTTCCACCCATCCATTCACCTATCCAGCCATCCTTTCACTTACTCATTCATCCACCCAGTCACTCATCCTTCCACCCATTCACACGTTCAGTCATCCATTTACCCATCCTTCCTTTCTCTCTCAATTCCCCTTTCACTTAGCCATCCATCCTTCCATCCGCCCACCCATCCATCTACTCATCCACTCATGAATCCGTCCATTGAACCTCACTCATCCATGCTTTCACTCATCCATCCTTTCTCTCATCCATCCACCCTTTCACTCATCTATCCATCCTTTTGCCCATCTACAAGCCCTTACATCCACCCTTTCACTCATCCGTCCATCCATTCACCCTTTCACTTATCAATTCATCAATCCACCCTTTCACTTATCAATTCATCGATCAATCTATCATTTCACTCATCAATTCACCCATTCTCTCATACATCCATCCATCATTTCACTCATCCATCCAGCCATCCATCCACCCATCCCTTCACTTACTCACTCACTCACCTTTTCACATTAATTATGAGCTGATCCTTTGTCCGCAGAGTTGCAGACAGAAGAGTCCCATCAAGAACTCCACCCTCACTGTAGTTCCTAAAGCAAGGGGTGGGGTGGGGCAGGGTTCACTATGCCCCTGCACATAGGTAATCCGAAAAAGTGGAAGGCATGAGTCATGCATGATGCACAGTGCCTGGACGTGGGGCGACTGTGGCATGGTGGTATTTCCAGAGCTTTAAGTGGGATGAAAAAACGAGGGGCGTCTCGCCAAAAGGGTGTTCGATGTAATTAAGGGCGTGGCTTAAAACACATAGGCTAAAAATCTGTGCTTAGTATAATGTGCCGCCCGACTGGTATTTTTTGTTGCTTCTGCCATTGCATCCAGATATATAATACAACAAGTAACGTTACACCTAGAACAAGTAACGTTACACCTACAGCAAGCCAGAACTATTGGCTTTGTCAGTGGTTGTTAGTTGCATAAAATAATACAGCAGCAACCATGGCTTCCTTGAATATAATTTTGAAAATGCGTCAGTTCTAAAACGATGAGACTTTGAGAGAACTATAATCCTTTCCTTTGAACTTTTCACCGCCTTCCTTTGGTTAACTGGATTCTCACCTAGCAGCAGCAGGGGTGTTTTTGCACTTCTATGGGACAGAATGCCCTGCCCTGGACTGAGGCTGGCGGAGGCCATCACATGCTGTGCCAGCCCAGACCCATTGTCATGCTGTATGTGGCAATCAGCCGCACACAGAATGACAATGGGCGGGTGGGGCTGCTCTGTCTTGTTCTCAGAGGAGTGCGAAGCGGCCACATCAGGGACGGAGGCCTTTCACAAGGGAACAGCTCTGTTCCCTAAAAGGCCAAAAATTACGGGATCCCAACGGTCGTGAGGTCCAATTTACGGACGGTCACCCTAGTCTCTGTGCCACCAAATGAGCGCTACGAACAGCCTTTGGGTTTGCATAGTGGTCCATAGACACAATAGAAGTTGTTCCTCCCATCTCTTTACCACCCCTATCAAATCCGCTAGTACAAAGCTACACTGGGTGTAAATAACTACAAATCACCTCTTCGTTTTTCTTTGATTTTATAGTTTCTTATTGGTTAATTCACATTCGACTTTTCATCAATGCTCTTGCTTCTCCTCCATTTCACTTTCCTTTTTTTACGAAATGCTTTTCTCACTTCAGTCCTTCTCCCCCTGTAACTTTAACCTTTTTTCTTTACATATACACCAGTTGCTATGTAAATATTAATCATTTATTCCAGGGAAGGGCTCCATCTGGGCCATCTGGTCTCCCCCGAACCCCCCCCCCCCCTCCCCTCCCGCCACCTCCCCAGTCGTGTGTGTCAGCCCGGGCTGAGAGAGCTTCCTGGTCACCACACAGACAGTTTTTCAGCTGCCAGCCGCACCAGAGTACTTCACAGGTCTTTAAAAGACCATTGACTTGTTACTTTTATTCTATGGTCAGCGGAGATTCAGACTTTTGTGCGGGGCAGTCTCCGTTCTGAAAGGTCGCAATGGTGGATGTGCTACGTTTAGGAGATGGGCAGCTGAGTGGGTGGTCTTTGCGTGGATGACTGACGAACGACGTTAAGCCATCATAATAGGCTGCTTAATTGATTGTCACATCGGTGCTAGTGAATTTGAATGTGCCACGCAGAGTGAGTGTTACGTTTGTTGACAGCCCAGATCGTTTGTTGACAGCCCCTTCGAGCTGAGTGAGTTAGCCCCCTGCTGCAAGCTGCTCCAGGGGTCGGCTATGTGCGCGCTTCATATAGGACAGTGCGCGCTCGGCGTGAAAGAGGTGGGCGCGCGCGCACGCGCACAGGTTCGAGGGAACACTGGTCCTAACTGACCCAAAGAACATGATAGAAAAACGGATTTAGTATGCCTGAGCTCAGAATATTAAAATACATCTTTTAGTGAAGTTTATTTTTATATTCTCTGTTTGAAAATACCACTTTTAGAAAGTAGGCATTTTCTTGCCTAAGCCTTCCAGTGTGCTCTGCTGTTATGTGTATTGGCTGTCTGGTTTTGGAGTGACAGGGCTGGGGAATTCCAGGAGACAAGGTGAGGTGTCCCAGCGATGAATAGAGAGATCTGCATCTAGATGGGTGGGAGGAGTTGGACCTGGGACCTGAATAGGGCTGTGCCTTCCCTCCACAATGCTGGCTCCACCTCCTGTGGTGCGTCTGATGGCAGACCCCCTCTTTCTGAAAGGAAGGATGCAGCCTGGTAAACAAAGTGCTCCAGGACTGAGCAGAACTGGTTCTGGCTGGGTTCAGTGACTTGTAGCTTGTGAGAACAAAGACTTTTGGGGTATAAATATCTGTGCTGAAACCCCTACAATTTGTATTGCTCCTGGACAACAAGAAGAACCTCTGTCCGTGTAACTGAAGGAATCTGCAGGAGAGGACTGTCCTTGTGCTTGTGTGCTGTTTCTTGGACTGGCCTGCAGTGGTTACTACTGGACTTGGAAGAAGAGGAAAAGGACTTTGAAGGAACTTTTTATTTTTGCTACAGCAATCACCCAAGGGCTAGAAGAGAGCTAGCCTCCTGTAGGAGTCTCAGGTACATCAGACTCCACCACTAGCCTGCTGTTTCCTCCCAGCGAGGATTTCTATCTGCAGGTGAGGCACCTGTGAGTTCCAGGGCCTCTAGTTCTACTGTGGAGAAGAGAGTGCTGAAAATCGTCGCTAACGCCCGTTAGCGAGCCGCTGCAGCTGAGGAGCATAAGGAAAATCATTGCGCTGCTGCCGCCGAATGCTCGCTACCGGAGATCATCGCATCACCTGTCTGCGGGCTGCCAAATGCTCGCTAACCCGAAGATTATCGCATTGCATGTTTGCGGGCCTCAAAGCACTCGCTAACCAAAGATCATCGCATCGAGTTCATCGCTTCACGACATCGCAGCGCAGACGCCGAGCGTTCGCCATTTTCATCGCATCGCATCAGGAACGTTGCTCCCTCGCGGAGCGCCATTTCTTTTCATCGCTACAAGACCGCACACGCAACAGGCTTGGCGCATCATCCTTCCTTTGCGGCAAGGATTTCATCGCATCGTCGGCTTAGCGTGTAGAAGTTTGTCGCTTTGTCCTGCACACAAATCAGCGCATCATCCTCCCTTGCGGCAAGGATTCAACGCATCGCTGGTTAGTGTAAGGAAAATCATCGCTTCAACTCCTTAGCGACATTTTGGTTGCTTTGCTACACAATCCAGGTATCTTGTGAGTAAAAGGGTCACAGAGACCACTACCTTGAACTGAACTCCTCTTTGCACATTTTTAACTATTTTTGCAGCCTTTTCAAGAGTAACCCTATTTTCTAATATTGTGGATTTTTACTGTTATTGGTCTTGTGTTAAGTGTATATATAAAGATACTTATTTTTTTTTTAACTACTTGAGTGGTGTCCCTTTGTAGTGTGCTTCACTGTATTACTGTGTATGGGCATAAATGCTTCACACACTGCCTCTGAGATAAGCCTAGCTGCTCGTGCTATGTTACCACAGGGTTGAGCAGGGGTTATCAAAGGGTGTAGTCTGCTTACTCTGACTTAGGAAGAAGGGTCTCTACTTAGACAGTGGCCAGCCATTGCCAACCAGAGACCCCCATTTCTAACAAAAACCTAAAAAAATCTTAAGCTAAAACCCTTTAACTCACACTAACTCTCATTATTGACTCAACAATAAATCTTTAATGATGTATTGTTTATGTTGATGATTGCTAATCATTTCTCTTCGACGACCTTCAAAGGTCCATACGACCAGTGGCGGGGGTTATTTAATGATTACTCCCAAAGATTGATATACAGCAAACCCAGCTCTGTTTGAGTTGTGCAGCTGATTTAGGTGACCCCCATCTAATTTAAACATAAATAATCAGCAGTGTGTTGGGTATCAACACATCAGTTCATTTTGCAAATTGTAAATATCTCCAAGGGCTAACATAATCCCATAGCTATACTGTTTTTCTGTTGCTATTGTTATGTACCTTAATGGTTTTAAATATTGTTTGTTGCAAAGACACAAGAATGAAAACATTCTTCTTGGAAAAACAGAATAAGAAATATTTTTCTCCACAGCAGTCCATAGTACAAAACTCAGAGGTGTTTTGCCTAGTTCTAGTTTACCAGAATTTCCACATTTACTTAAAACGTATTCCTGGTGGATCATGTCAACAATTTAATATAGTTTTTATTACTGATTTTTTGTAGATCATTGTCTTTCTCATGTTACCCGACAGATACGATGCTGGTGATGTTGGTTTAAAAAACATGATTTGTCACTCTTTGTTTTGAAGAAACTTTAACTACACCATTTTTGTCACTATACTTGAGAGTGGTTATGTGCTGGAAAATTCCATTGATAGCAAACTGTATTACAGTCTTGGCATGTATCAGATAAACAGTTTCATTTAATGTGGAAATGCTGAAAAGAGAGGTCATCAAATTATACTGCTGACATCCTTTTAAGACCCCCAAGTCTTAAGGGAAAATCTTGCATAAAAACTCAGTCTTCCATCTTTATTAGCACAGTAAGTTGAGTTTTTACAACTTTATTTAAGAATAGTTGTGAAAAAAAACCTTTTTGGCTTATGTTTCCAATTGGCTTTGAGGGGGGGGGGGGGATATCCTTCTGCCCTTTACTGAAATAAAGCTTTTTCGTTATGCTCTCTTGCTTGATACTGTAGTGTCTTGAGCCTTAGCTGAACATGCTGAATAAATGACTACACAGACACATAGCATATGGTACTGGAACTGGCCTCGAGCACTTGCACACAGGCCCTGTTATTAACAGGCCAACGTCACTCGTGATGCATGTGGTGGATGGGTGTTTGGGCTGTGTGTATGGCTAGCCCTCAAAGGAGTGGCTGGTAAAACTGGTGCCTTCTGAGAGACTAGAATGTGTTCAGCAGCACACTACATTTCTCCCAAACTTTATAGCGAAACAAAACAAACACACTTGTTCAACTTAAGATAGTCTTGATGTGCTATAATAATACTAATAATAATAATATTAATACAGACACTTGTAAAGCGCAACAGCTACCTCAAACAGAGGTGTTCCGGCGCTCTAGCGGAAGATAGTACGCAGATGGAAAGCCTAGAGCAAAGGCCCCATCCCTACTCTGACCTAAAGAGCCAAGTCTTGATCACTTTCCTAAAAAGAGGTTCTGAACCAATGTTGCGGAAGTTGCTTGGCAGAGAGTTCCACAATTTGGCGGCCCCGACCGTGAAGGATCTGCCAGCCAAACAAGCCTTCCTAAAGCGAGGGATGCAGAGCAGCTTTTGTGAGTTGGACCTGAGTGAGCAAGACTGCTTGTAACAGCATAACCTCTGTTTCAGTTACCATGCATACCTCGAAAAGCCAAAGTCCGAGCCTTGAACTCAATTCTCTCCGCCACCGGTAACCAGCGGAGCTCTTTTAAATGCGGAGAGACATGATGGCAGAATGGTACACGCCTAATCAGTCTCGCATCCCTATTTTGGACCATCTGCAGTCGTCTCATTAAGTAATTTGGTAGGCCCAAATAGAGGCCATTTGCTTAGTGCAGCCTAGATGTCACCATGGCATGGACTATGATTTTACGGCACTCCTCTGGCAAATGATGCAGAAACTTCCGCACATTTTTCAGTTTACTAAAGCAGGTGACTGTCACCTGCGGTATTTGAGCCTCCCATTTCACGGCTAAGTTTTTATAATCGCTGCAGGGGCAGAGAGTGATCCCATCTCCATTGGCCACCAGAGATCCGGCGCTGGGGGCAACTCCTTCCTGAAAAACATCACCTCTGTTTTCCCGCGTTGAGTTTGGGTTTATCATTGTTCATCCACACCGCGATGTCTCTCATGCAGCCCTTGAAACTCTTGAAGGAGTCCTCAGTCTGCTCTTTAAAAGAAAAAACAACTGGGTGTCATTGGCATACAAAATCGCCTTCATCCCCCAAATGGCTATCAGCGAGAACAGTGGAGCCAAATAAAGATTAAACAAAAGTGGACTCAACGCTGACCCCTGAGGAACTCCGCACCAAAGATGTTTCGGTTTAGACTGATTGGGTTGCAGAGCGACCTTCTGTGAGCGATTGTTTTAGTACCAAGACGGCCCTCTTGGAGGTGGCTGAGTCGGTGAGATTGTCGGCAGATTCAGGGGTATCGGCAATGCTGGTGCTCCTGGATGCCCAGCTCCTGCACTCTCTGAGCTAGCAAGGTGTGGTCAACAGTGTCAAATGCCGCAGAGAGATCCAGGAGCACCAGCATTGCCGATACCCCTGAATCTGCCAACAATCTCACCGACTCAGCCACCTCCAATGATTCCATGATACCCGATTGGGTATCATGTAAAATGCCCTTACTCTCAATAAGATTGCTATGACGTATTGTGGTTTCTGTTCGACGGCCTCACTGCATCCTGGAGTCTGTCGGCGGGGCAATATCAAGACCAACTTTCACACCTGGGAGAGGCCCCTTTTTGGGTTGCTGCGGGACTGCTTGTGGGCTGCGCTGGGGGTTTGTGTGTGTCTACGTTGAGGCAGTTGCAAGACCACCGAGGAGCCACTGCCGAGTCACTCGCACAAACCTCAGGGTTAGCTGGGTCTTGGTCAAGATGTGCTCGTCAGGTTAGCAGGTAGTCACTGGTTCTTCTCATCGCTGGTAGTATTTGATGCACTTAACAGGGGCTGGCAAGATGATGTTTCCAGCTGTGTGGTGAACCTGGACAGCATTTGGTGATGACTTGACGTGATGGTTGCAGGCCATCAATCTTGAGTCATTGATCACCAGGAGTGAGGGTGGCCAGGCATTACCATTTATTTTGGGGAGGCATCTGCATCCTTGTGCCTGAATGTTTTTTTGGGTTGCAAAGTCGTCGGTAACTGTGTCACGATAGACACGCTGAGGCAGACACTCTGTTCGCGTATGCTTGTGGCTTTCTCTCACCAGGTTGTTCTTGTGTTGTGTCACCTAGTTAGCTTGCTGCTTGTATGTCTGGGTGCACTCCTCAGCAACTCAAGTCTTCTTGAGCGTTAGGCCTGGCCTCTCACAACTTTCCCTCCTGAATGTGGTCTGGCAGGCAGATTCTTACTTGTCTCAATCTGTGGAGCAGTGCCAATCTTCCTCCTCATGGCCTCAGTGGCAGTGTCTCTCTTGTAGGCACCTGGCAGGCAACCAGGCTCTTTCAGTAAATGGTACCATCTGTTTAGATGCCCTCAGCTGGTTCCCTGTACGCCTGCATCTTCTTTCCTCATGGACCTCTAACAGGTCATGTTCCTCCCTCAAGGACCTTCTTGGCACTCCGCTCTTTGAGTGGAGGGTCACCTTCATTCTGCCTCTTGTTTGCTCGAGGGCACAGTGCTTGCACCTCGAGGCTGTGGCGTTGCGGCGTTGCGGCACTTGGTCCTACCTAAGTTCGAGCGTGCTTGGCAGGGTTGGTCACTTTGTGTGACGTTCTCCTGGATGTGCCAATGGTGGTCATCTGGTGCTGGTGTGGCCAGCTAGTGCTACTTCTACACTCTTTGGGGGAGGCTCTCTGGTGCAGTCTTGCAATGTTCCTGTGCCTCTTGAGATGGTGCCCTCTGTTAGCTCCTTAGGTGCCTGTTCTTTTCACTTGCGGTGGTGGCCATTCATTACAAGGGGGGATACAGCACCCATCTCTCTCATCTGGGCTTTTCCTTGTCGTGTGACCTTTTCTCTCAGGCCCATGCATTTTTAATCTTTTCTTGGGAACCAGACGTCTTGCTGCAGTCAGTGGCTGCGGTACTTGGTGGCTGATTAGCGGGGCCTTTCGGGGGGGCTAATTCCTTCTCTGCTGCTGTGCTCTATTTCTTTTGCCAGGGCGTTGTCTTTTTGGGATTTGCTGCTTAGCTGCCCTTGGTTTCAATGGACTCTTGGCAGCTTCCTTGGCTGGGTTAGCTTTGAGCTTCTTAGGGCTCTCTCCCGGCAGGAGTTCACACTCTCTCCCCTTCCAATTGAGATGCAGCCCACAGGGGTGGGTGGCACGCTCTTGCTGTGCTTGTGGCCTGTTCCCACTAGGAAGTGTGAATCTTTCTTTTGGCCTGTCCCTCCTCTCTTCCCTAGCCCCAGCCTCTGTTACAGCATGGGAGACAGGGAGCTGTGCGGTTCAGTTTGTGGAGGGGCGGGGGGGGCATGGCTCAGTTCCGGGATGTATTTGCCACTCAGGCACCTGGCAGTGTCAGGTGGTGGCTGTCCTGCAGGGTTGTCTCGCCCATCACTCATTGATGGCAGAGGATGGCCTGTGTGTCACAAAGCACACTGATTCATCACTACTGTAGTGATGTCAATCAGCCACCAGGGGCCTCACAGTCTTTTCTGCACACTTCCAGGCTTCTCTCTTTCCTGGAGTGACGACATGCAGTGCAGGGCTGGGAATGCCGTTGCAGTGCCGGTTCAGGGTATCACAGGCCAACTAGGTGGTGCTGCAGCCACCATTCTTCACATGCCACAGCAGCTGACTTCACTGTCTCAGGCCTTGTGGGGGCTGAGAATGGAGACGCAGGGGTATCCAGTGCTGTTGCAGTAGGGCGCTCAGGTTGTGCACACTTTGCTTTCCCACTGCTACTTAGGGTGAAGTTGTGGCGGCACTGTTGTTCCTTCTCAATGCCAGGCGGCCCTTTGAATCAGTTAGATAAAGGGGTGCTATGCAGTGTGCTCGCTCCAGGTGACGCTGAGGTCGCCGTCTGCGCTCGGTGCAGAGGCTTGTTGCATGAAAGGACGAGGGCCCCCTCATGAGACGGTAGGGACATGTGGTTCCGCAACTCCCATACTCTGTCCTACATTTTCTAGGGCACCGACAAGCAATGCCGGGCTGCTAATGCCAGTGCGGACATCTCTCAGTGCAGGTGCAGCGCTTCCTCCAGTTCCGGCATTACGCTTTTCTTCTGCAGGAGGTGGAGGGGTGTGTACCTCTTGTCCATTACAGCAGGGTGGCTTTACTGTTACGTTGTTTGCCCGGTCAGAGCCATCGCCTTCAAGCACCCCAGTAGGTGGGTGTGTTCTTCTCGCCCATGCTTGGGGCATTCAGCACATGGGGGCATGCACTGGCAGTACTGCTCGTCCTCTGCGGCACTAAACCCCTCGTCTCACTCTCTTGCATCCGCAGTTTCGCGCTGCCACTGGTGGGGCTCACCTCACGGTATCAGCGAGTGTACTGGCTCTATGCCCACAAGGGCACTCCAGGAGCAGGGGGCTTCTCGCCACTTGCAGTGAGGGTCGGCAGCGCAGTGCTTCCTGTGATTCCTCTCCCCCTTCCACTGCTCTCAGAGGTGATCGTGCTGGCAGCAGGTGCGGGGGTACCCTAGACATTAGCTACCCTTCTCAACAAACTGCATGGGGGCTATCAGCCTACACGCAGGGTCAGACCCGCTGCTTGCCATTGTAGTGTCTTGGGCCTTAGGCCCACGTGCTGGATAAATGACTACATGGACACATAGCACATGGTACTGGAACTGGCCTCGAGCACGTGCACTCAGGCCCTTTTATTAACAGGCCAACTTCACATGTGTTGCCCTAACCTGGCACAATTTAAGAAACTTCTCAAAACGTGGCTGTTTTGTTGGAGCACTGTCCATCCTCTGATCTGCCTCCCAGGTGCCGAGAGATCCCCTTGGGAATGATTTGCCGCGCCTTACAAATATTAAATAAAAAATATAAAAAAAATAAAACGTGTGATGCCTGTGGTGGATGGGCGTGGGTTGTGTGTATGGCCGGCCCTAGAAGGAGCGGCCGGTAAAACCGGTGCCTGCGAGACACTAGAACGTGTCCAGCAGGACACTGCAGGTGCGATTCAGCGCAGATATGTATTTCCCAGGACTTTCAAAGATCACCAAACAACACTGCTTGGAGGTGAGCTTCCAATATATTGCAAAGCATGGCAACCATTCCCCGAGCTTACTCCTTCTGTGCAGTGTATGGCAAGAATGCTTGCCTGAGCTGCTTTTTGTTTACAATCCGACATTGCCTGCTTCTGCTGGAGGCTAAAGTGTGAGCAGACCATGGTGTTATGTTTTGCATTTCACATCAGCCAGTACACCAGGACTGGGGTGGGGGGGGGGGTATCCTTTACACAGGGGAGAAGACTGACAGGGGAGGGAGGCAGTGGCTCAGTGATAAGGAAAGGAGCTGTACAGGACACACTCCTGCTTCACTTTGCCTATGAGGATTGTTATCATCACTCACTACCATAGAGGTGACTTCTGTCTGCCCTGGTGACGTGGAGGCTGTGCCTGCAATCTCTGCTGCTTTTGGCTCCACAAGCATGCATCCTCGCCTCCCATTCTGCCTCAGTGGCCTTCAGGTTGTACTGTGCAGTATAGCGGTGTTGCAGCTAACACAGAAAGTGTCCAGCTGCTCTGTTTCAGCATTCACCACCACGGGCCAGTGCCTACAAACCGAGTCCTGAAGCTTGTCTGTGCCAGGGTCTTTCACCCACATTGCCCCAGTTTCACCCACCAGTGGTCCCTGATGCTGGCAGCTGCCATCATCTCTAAGTCTCTGCACTCTGTACCATCACTACTGGAGTCCAGTCCACTAGTGACAGCCACAGGCCGCCCTGCTCTGCCTGTCACTCACCCGGATCTGCAGCATGGCAGCCGATATGCAAGGGCTGCTTTCGGATCTTGGCCCCCTCCTCCCCATCAGGGAACAAATCTTTCCCAGAGCAAGGTCCGCCCGTTGGCACCTGAATCTATGCATCTGAGTGAAACTAGCGCTTGGCCGAGTTTGCTAACCGATGTCTGCACCGAATCAGGTATCAACATCTAAGGAGTCAAATGACTCAATAACTGCTACTCACATCCAGCCCAGATAGGGTAGAGTAGCCGTGCATGAAGTCATGCCTTACTGATATCATTCAATATATTGGTTATTGTGTCGGCATTCGGCCGTGCAATAATAAAAACAAAATATAATGATAAATAATCATAAATAGATAAACTCACATAAATCAATTTCTTATTAGTAATATCGGTCTAAAGAAACAATAACAAGCGATAGAAGCGGGGGCTCATAAGACCCACAGCTACAGTTTAAAGTCCCTCTGAAGTGCGAATGCCTGCACAATAAAATATGGGACTGAACAGTATAGGCGCCATATTATCCACATAACGTGTATTTATAAAGCCGAGTCTGATGGCTCAGGGGACTAATGCATCCACTGTATGAGCCTGTGTTTGACCTCATGGGCATATGTCAAACCCCAGCGGTCCACTCAGCCTTTCATCCATCTGTCGTAGATAAAATGAGTAGCATTAACTTGGGTAACAATAAAAGTCTGTTATTCAGCGCCAAGATGCACCTTTGGGGGGTGGACGTGCCCTTTGCAAATACACGTGTTATTTGTAAAGAACATGTCCCCCCTTGGGTATCTTAGCACTGAATCAGTTTACATAAAGACCCCATGAAACAACAGTCTCCAAACAATCATATTGGATGACAGGATAGCAGTAGTATCCATAAGTACAGAAGTTACTAATTAAGGTCCTCCCTGAGTTCCAATGTACACTTTTATAAAGGGAGATTAAACGCCATGGCATTCATAATTGATTACATTCCTAAGGGGGCTTTGTCCGATTCATTGGCAGTTACCAGGCCCATGAATATGAGGCGCCAGAATTAAAAATACAGTCACCATCTGCTCTAAAACAAAATGATAAAACTGCTCGAACAGAATTATTCTCATTATTCTAAAAAGAGGCACAAGCCACCGTTTACGTGCTAAAACACATTTAGTGCAAAAAAGTGCAACAGATTGTCCTTTCCCCGCAAACTGCAATCACAATATTCTTGAATTGTGGGAAGTCTTTAGCACTTATCTTGATGTTCTTTTGTTGGCAATATACCCTGCGCAATTTAATATAAAGTGTGCTGTTTTGTTCAGGGTAAATCAAATCCATATATAACACGTCGATGGGGCCACAACTGTTACTGAAATGATGACCCAGTAGACTCCCAGGTCTAAACAGAGAAAGGTTCCTCTCCTGTCTAGACTCGAAATAGGGATCCCGGATGATTGACACCATATCCCGAGTGACGCTTCTCGGGTCAGTCCAAAGTGAACGCAGCTGCAGTTCAAATAATATGCTTTGTACGGGGGACAACCAAGGGACATATCAGCAACAACCGGCGATAATTATCGCTTAGCGCCCTTAGCGTTAGGATAATTATCGCCAGCTAGCGTGGATTTTTATCGCTGAGATAGCGTGCTATTAGCAACGCTTATCTCAAAAGCGATAAAAATCCTAGCGCTAACTGCCAAACGTGGGATTATCGCTGGAAACCCAGCGATAATCCCACGAAGTTTGGCGATAGCTTGATGATAGGGCCTCACATACTTAGCCATGATATTCACCTTCCATAGAATATCATGGCTAAGTCAGTTTCAAAGCAAGCGTAAGGAAAGTAGCGATAACAGAGGTTATCGCTACTTTTCCTGTCGCTATGCTGCTTTGCGTGAGGCTTGATAATAGGAGAAATGTCGCTTAGCGACATTTCTCCCGTTATCCTGGGGAGGAACGACCACTTTACATCTCATTAGAGATGCAAAGATGGGCGTTAAGGGAAATGGCGATAAGGCAAGAATCACGCGATAGCGTGACCTTGCTGATAAGGCGATAAAACTATCGCCGCTTTTCGTCCGAAAACGGACGCAAAAGCGGCGATAATGTTTTCTCGCCTGCTTGCTGATATGCCCCCTAGTATTTCCATCATGGGCACCAGCGAGATTCGCATCTTCCAAAGATTTTGCATAAAATCACTGCATTAGGTTTCAGAACGGATTTAATCCAGTATAGACCTGGCTTTAGAGTCCTGTTTCTTCTATTGGAGTGTGTCTAAGCTCCGTGTAAAGTGCCAATGGGGGGTGCCTCGGACAAGTTTAACAAGGACCTGAGAAAATGCTTCCTGCCACTTGTAGTGTGTTTAAGTTTGCATAACCTCCAAAGCTAGGCCCCGTAAAGTGCTGCTGTTACCGCCTTCTGTCAATAAATCTGTAAACTGGTACTGATACTTTTGGCACCTGCCTCATACCTACATTTTGAAGTTGTCCCAGAGGTCTGACTCAGAATTGTAGTTGCCTTGTATATGTGACAATTCCTCTTCAGCTCCTCAGTAAACCGGACCTCCAGATAACCGAAGTGCTTCACAGGCTCTGTCGGCCCTCCATGTATCCTCACGTTCCGCTGTAGACTGGGGGCGATCCCAGCACCAGGCTTAACAAACTCTATCGGCTCTCCATGTATTCTCACGTGCCGCTGTAGACTGGGGGCGATCCCAGCACCATGCTTAACAAACTCTATCGGCTCTCCGTGTATTCTCACGTGCCGCTGTAGACTGGGGGCGATCCCAGCACCAGGCTTAACAAACTCTATCGGCTCTCCATGTATCCTCACTTTCCGCTGTAGACTGGGGGCGATCCCAGCACCATGCTTAACAAACTCTATCGGCTCTCCATGTATCCTCATGTTCCGCTGTAGACTGGGGGCGATCCCAGCACCAGGCTTAACAAACTCTATCGGCTCTCCATGTATCCTCACTTTCCGCTGTAGACTGGGGGCGATCCCAGCACCAGGCTTAACAAACTCTATCGGCTCTCCATGTATCCTCACTTTCCGCTGTAGACTGGGGGCGATCCCAGCACCATGCTTAACAAACTCTATCGGCTCTCCATGTATCCTCATGTTCCGCTGTAGACTGGGGGCGATCCCAGCACCAGGCTTAACAAACTCTATCGGCTCTCCATGTATCCTCACTTTCCGCTGTAGACTGGGGGCGATCCCAGCACCATGCTTAACAAACTCTATCGGCTCTCCATGTATCCTCATGTTCCGCTGTAGACTGGGGGCGATCCCAGCACCAGGCTTAACAAACTCTATCGGCTCTCCATGTATCCTCACTTTCCGCTGTAGACTGGGGGCGATCCCAGCACCATGCTTAACAAACTCTATCGGCTCTCCATGTATCCTCACGTTCCGCTGTAGACTGGGGGCGATCCCAGCACCAGGCTTAACAAACTCTATCGGCTCTCCATGTATCCTCATGTTCAGTTGTAGACTGGGGGCGATCCCAGCACCAGGCTCCTTGTCTTGCTGCTGTTAACAGTCAAAGACTTCTTTTGCAGTAGTCTACAAACCTCAGTAGTAGACCAGTGTTTGCGTTTTAAGTCTGTGCCAATAAGACTGCGTGGTTCGCAAATAGTAGTATTTGTACCTTTTTTCCTGCTATAATGCGGACATCAATGTGGTCTTTAAGCAGATATTCAGCTACATCGTTTAGCTATATACTAAAGAGCAAAGTGTGGGGGGGGGGGGTAATATGCACCCCCGGCGAACTCCCTTTTCGAGGGGGAAGGTTTCAGTGCACTCTCCCTCCGGTCCATCCCTAACCCTAGCTGTGGTATCCTTGAGGGGTGCCACTACTGCATGTACACATGTAGTGTCGGCCCCTAGCTCTGACATAGAGCCCCATAGCTTCTCTCGGTCCACAAGATCGAAGGCTGCCTGGAGGTCAATGATGGTTAGATATAATGGAGATTTCCTTTTGATTGTGTATTTGTACGAGATCCTATACAGGAGTACTGCCGGGTCGATAGCCTCAACCCGAGCTCTAACCCCAGCCTGAGCCTCTGTTAGTATATTCCGACTGTCTGCCCAGGCTTGAAATCTATCTAATATCTCTTTCCGAGTATTTTCCCTGCCCCGTCTAACAGAGAAATTGGGCAGTAGTTGGAGGGGTTACACGATCACGGGGCATATCAACAACGAGGGACGATAATTATCGCCCAACGCGCCTAGCGCTGATTTCCCTAACGCCGGCTATCGCCTAATTAAATCGGCGAGTTAGCGCGTTATCATCAACGCATAACTCAAGGGCGATATATAATCCAGCGATAGCGGGGAAATCGCTGTTTTGCAGGGAACATCGCTGGTTTTCCAGCGATATTCCCTGCAAAACGGCGATATGCTTGATGATACGACCCTGTGGTCATAACACATCAATTCACCTCCCATTGTCAACATACATTAGTCAGGATTTTAGCAGACGTTACTTTTCAGCGAAAATCCCGGTTGTCTGCTAAAATCCTGAGGGCCACCTTGTAAATATCGTGATGTGCATTTAGCAATATTTTACAAGGTAGTCAATCAGGGGTACGCACAGTGATGCAAAACGGCTGCTGACATACACGAATCCATTTTAGCACCGGCTTGCAAATACGGCAAAAAGATTATCTCCGCTTTTTTGGCTTTAAAAGCCAAAAAAGCGGAGATAAGGCCCTTGTAAATATGCCCCCACCTTTCCCAAATATGGACATGAGAACAGCTGAGCGCCATCCTTACTGATATCCTTCTTCAGACCTGTTTGTGTTCAGCTGAGTTCCGGTTTGTCCACTACCCAAAGCCTCTCTTTGAAATGTCTTTTATTTAACCTGCTAGAAACAAAGATAGAAAGGAATAAGAAGCAGCAAGACAAAGATAGGAAGTCGGGACAAAAGGAGAGAGTGGGGATGTTCAAGAAACTGTTAGAGAGAGATAAAAAGACAAAAAGTAGTTTTGTGAAAGAAAGAGGCAGGAGGTGGAATCAAGACTACTCAGCCTTAGCATTCGGGAGCATTGGCGTCTGGCAGCATCAGCAGTGGTCTCCTAAGGAAATCTTTGTGCCTCCTGCACATATTATTTTTATTGCAAATTGCATCCTCCTGAGATTAAGTGATGTTAGAACCCTTTCATCAAATATGTATCCGGCCTCATGTATGGACTCCCTGCTTTTAATGAACCCTTTGATGCTTTCATGGGGGTACTATCAATAGCCCCCGAAGTCTCCTGAGGGCGTGGGATCACTGGTCTCAACAAAACTTTTCAAATGTGACCAAGCTTCCTCAGGTGTGCTCCATTGCTTTTACTGTGGTTTGTCAATCTGAGGGGGATTTCCTGTGTTTTAGCCTCTCTAGCCTTAGCGGGGCTTTCTTCTTTGGATCTGGATTCAGGGCAGGCTCTAAACGCCGCCTGACCTGCTGCCTGCGATGGGTCACGGGTTCAATCTGTACTTTTATATCTGATTACCGAGAGGTGCAGTGAAACAGCGCAAGTGAAACCAGGGAGGAAAAAAATGTGGGTAGGAACTTGAGAAGCACTTGGGAGATGGAACTTAAGGAAGGAGCTGGGAGTGAGAGAGAAATCAGGGAGAAACAAATGAAGGGAGACTTACTTATCCAGAGACTCAGGTACAGAGTGACATTGATTCAACATTCTGTGAAGACAGAGTATGTTCCATTTTTTTAATTAATCATGTTATATTTGAGCAGACACCCGCTTAGGCAGACAATATGGTTTCTGTTGATGCAAACCCTTTCTGCAAAGAGGTATTTCTTGAGTCACTAAGAGTCTAAGGTTTTTCATGAGTTTGAAACCCTAGCTGGGCCAACTCAGCAGCCATATAAAAACTACATTAATATTTCTATTTAGCAGTATCGGCTGGTGAACAATGACAGTGGTGAGGCATATAGGCAAACAGATTACAACAGTATGGATTGTTAAACAACAACATTGGGTAGAGAGGCAAAATGTCAACACTGCCTTTCTATTGTACACTACAGAGGCACCTCCTTCCTTCACAATGTTAGAAGTGATGAGCACAAATAATATAAGATTATTCTGGCGATTGGTCAGAGAGGGAAACGTACAAGGGGAAATGCGGTGTTTAGAGGGAGAAGATGATTGGGTTGATCATTTGAGTAACTTTTATAATGGTATGAGGATGCATAGGGCCTTGGAATTAAGGTCGAAGGATGTGGAAGAATTAAAGCCGTACTTCTCTTTTCAAAATATAAAAGAAACCATCCGAACTTTAAAACAAACCAAAGCTGCAGGGACAGATAACCTACCAGCAATTATATTAAAAAATAACACTGACTGGTGTCAAGCTTTTCAAATGTGACCTTCCACAATATTTTAACTTCCGGGATTTTTCCAGAAAGTTGGAAAGGGGCCATTGTTAGACCAATAAATAAAAAGGAGGACGCCACACAGCCCCAGAATTATCGCCGTATAAGTCTGCTGGCTGTGGGAGAGAAAGTATTCTCTAAGATATTGTTAGGCGTATTGAGGATCTGGGTAGAACAGTACAATTTGATACTGATAGAGCAAGGTGGATTCAAAGAGGGCCATTCAACAATAGACCATTGCCTTATTTTATGGGCAATGGCAAAAAAAGGCAATTGAATTGGGAGGTAGTCTGTTCTGCTGTTTTGTCGATTTCCGAGCCACCTTTGATTTAGTAGATCTCAGTCTACTGTGGAATATGCTGGTGAAGCTTGGAATCAGTAAAACAGAACTCTCACTAATTCAGGTAATGCATTCACTGAATTGGGTTGGGTAATTTTGGATACCCTTGGAACTCTATCCAAGAAAATTCAGATAAACAATGGATTGCGTCAGGGTTGTGTCTTGGCCCCACTGTTATTCTCTTTGTTCCTTTCTGACCTACCAAACATATTAAGTAAGGCTGGTGGGTTAAGCCCTAAGATGGGGGGGGACTCATATATCATGACTTCTATACGCTGGGGGGGCGTGGCTTGCGCGCCGCGGTGATATGGCGGTCTGCGCTTGTGCTCTGTGCTGAGCGGGAGCCGACGGAGGTGTAGCTGCCGCTTCGGGCTGCCCCGGTCATTTCGGATGTCGACTTCATGGATATGAATCAGCCAAGTGTGTTTTGGAGGAGGTTTCCTGCTTCCTGAGGCTGCCGGCGACCTTATTTTGGAAATCTTTTGACGGCGCTCGGTGTTCTCGCGAGCGGCCGCCATTTTGTTTTCTCACGAGCGGAGAGGTTTTTCTCCTCAGCACGACGCCGACACTGCTACAGAAGTGCCAGGAATGAGGATTGGCAAGAACTGGTGACGTTTCTCTTTTTTCCTAAGTTTATATTGATTTTTATTTTTGCCTGCTGCCTTGCTGCCTATTTTGATAATATTTTTTGGTTTCCTGCTGATATTTCTCTCGTCAGAAGCACCGCCAATGCACTTTTGTGGGGCCTCTTTGATTAATGTTTCCCTGCTTCTTGGTTATTTCTGACTGTTGGAAGGAGCCCTTTTGATACCTGCAGGGGGTGATATTTTTGTGAGGTGGTTCCCGTTCCTGTCCCTGGAAGCCGCCTATATTATTTTCCTGTTCTCTTGCTGAGAGCGCGCTCTCTATTTTTGCTCGTTTCCTTATGATATATTGAGTTTTCCTACTTCATCTGGCATTCTCTTTTCGTAATCTGTCTGGAGTGGTGTATTTTGCTCCTGCTGAGGTGGTGTGCTCTATGGCTGCGAATATGGGCCCGTCACCAAATGCTAAAGACGCAAAGGAATCTAAAGCGTCGCTTAAACGGTCTAAACATATATCTCCTACACCTGAATCTCCGCAAAAGGACCCCAGTTCCACTCTTGAGACTATCCTGACGCGCCTTAATGAGGTCTATGAAATTGCGCAGTCTACCAAGACTAACACAGATTTATTGCAGGTGGAGGTGTTAGCCATCAGGAATGATTTCAAGGCCCTGTCTCTTCGTGTTTCGGACACGGAAGCACGTATTAGTGGCGCAGAGGATTCCATGCAAAAGCAGTCTAGATCTCTCTCACAATTAGAGCGCTCAATGGCAGCATTGCGGAAAGACCTCACTGAGCAAGAAGATCGTAACCGCAGGTCTGACCTGCGCATTTTTGGTCTTCCGGAGGATGTTCAGAAAGATGCATCTTCTATGATTGATTTCCTTTATCAATGGATTCCTTCCACACTGCAAATTTCTTTCCAAAGAGATTTTGAGCTGGAACGTGCACACCGTGTTCCCACTTTTCGATCTAAGTCTGCTACGCAACCTAGAGCGATAATTTTTAAGCCACTGCGCCATCAGCATACAGAACAAATTCTGGCTCATATGCGGAAGGTTAGAGTTGTCTCGTGGAATGGCCATCGCATATCAATCTCTCAAGACTTTGCCAGAGACACGGTAATAAGGAGGAAGGGCTTTCTTAATCTCCGGAAGCGTCTATCTGAGATGAATATCCCCTTCTCTTTTGCTGGCCCTTCAAAATTCCGCATTACTTTCAAAGGTCGCTCCAGAATCTTCGATGAACCTGCTGAATTGGCCTCGTTTTTGGATAATCAGATGGAGCTACAGATGGAACTTCAAATGGAGGCCTCGCTTGATCCTGGTTCCTCTGGCACCTGATGCGGTTATAAATACTGCAATGAGTTTTCGTCCTTGCCAGATCTATTAAGATTAGTCTCTTTTAGATCTGCGCGGTGGTCCTAGTGTCCATTGTTCTTGGTGTGCTTTTGTCATCTTTTGGTGTTCCCTCCCTATCGTTATGGTGTAGTGGTCTTTTATTGTCGTTAGTTTTACTGTATGAATCTTCCAATATTTTGTGGTAGTGTTTCTTGATGGTTTGACTTCACTTCTGCTCGCTTGTCGTCCTTATTACTCCTTTCCTTCCCAATTTGTCTTTCCACCTATTAGGTCCTGGTCCGTTTCTTATCCCATTGTATGACTTCTTTATTTTCTTCTATTTTGTGTGTGAGACTTGGTCTTTTCTCTCTTTGTTTTTGGTCTTTCTGCCTGATCATCGTCTTTGGTTGTTTGGTATCTATGGAGTACGTTAGTGTTTATTATTGTATTGGTGTATAGATTGGTTACATATTTGATTCATAGATGCTTATTAGATGCTTATTAACTGCTATAATTAGAGTTAATCTTTTTTTTTTTTTTTCTCTCTGTATAGTTAGTGTTTATATCTATTTCACTGTTATATCATTGATTGGTTTGTTTATCTATTATTATTAATTGTCTTTTTCGACTAGGTCGGAATTCTATAGCTGTATTGTAATGGATAGGCTTATGTTTCTTTACTTCCATGTTCATATATTTAAGATATTCTCACCTCTTTTAGTTAAATTGAGTGCAACGGGTGCTATGTATTTGTGGACAGTTATCTATAAGCTTATCTATAGATTTTACATATTTATGTATAGTCTCATTTATCTTATTTATCTGCCATAGGGCTTCATTGATTGGTATATTGATCTGTCACTACATGCCGTTCTCTACTATGTTTTACTTATTTTCTTCATAATGTACCATATAGTATCCTTTGGAATTGATTTCTTTCTCTTTATTCTTTCTTTTTTACTCTTCATGGTGTCTGCTTTGGTTTGGCTCTACATAATAGTGACGATAGCTTTTAGCTCATTTTTTATCGGCTCTTACTGATTGCATTTGTTTTTTTCTCTCTTTTCCGCTTTTTCCACTTTTTTATGATCCTTTATAGGTGTTACCTGTTTATCAACTTGGTTAAATGTGTCGCCTTTATAGACTTATATGTTGTACTGTTTCTAGAACTATAATTAATTCTTGTTCATATCCTTTAGATAGTTCTTCTTTTTAAATACGCATAATCAGTTTTGTACTGTTTTGGGGCTATTTATGCTGATGGTTTTTATTCCTCATGTTGGTCTCTTTGCTCATTTTCCCATGTTCCCCCTTGTATGAATTTGGTCTTTTTCAGACCTTCCTTGTGGGCTCTTCTCTCTCTTTTTCTGTCTATTTTCTTGCTTTCTTTTTCCTCTTCTTTCTCCTTTTCTCTTCGGATTTCCTCCTTGGATTCTCCCTGTTTCGTGTTGGTGTCTAGTGTCTGGAGGCGAGTTTTCTTGGAGGTTGTAGTTCATATATCATATATGCAATATCTTTTTCTTTTGTTATTAGCTCTATGTCTGAATTGAATGTACTCTCCCTTAATGTTAAAGGGTTAAATCACCCAGTTAAAAGGTCAAAGATTTTAGACTACTGCAAATCTCTTTCTTCGGATCTAGTCCTTTTTCAAGACACAAAGGTCTCTGTCAAGGAGGCGTTATTTCTGAAGAAAGAATGGGTTTCTGATGTTGCTTGTTCAGATGCTTGTGGTAAAAGAAATGGGGTAATTACTTTAGTTTCTAAACATTCTGGATTGTCCATCGTTTCCTCTGAACAGGATACAGAGGGACGTTGGTTACTATCTAAGGTGTCCGATGGTAATGCTGATCTCTTTGTCATGAATATGTATGCCCCTAACAAGGATGATGCGTCTTTTTGGAAAGCAATCACCAAAAAGCTAAATGACACACCTCATTCTCGCAATCTTATTGTAGGTGGAGACTTTAATTTACCAATGGATCCTATCTTGGATAGGAATTCTGCCTTTAACTTTCGTCCCCCTCAAGCACATAAACAAATGATTAATATGTGTTCTCTGACCCATCTTCAGGATGTTTGGCGTCTTCATAACCCCACTGGCAGTGACTTCTCCTTTTTTTCTTCCCCTCACTCGTCCTTCTCACGTATTGATTATCTTTTGGTTCACTCCTCTCTTGTTCAATCTTCCTCTTCTCCGCTTATTTATCCTATTTTAATTTCAGACCATGCCGCGGTGACTTTCACACTTATATCTTTTGCTCCTAGGGCAAGGTCTCGATCTTGGAGACTAAACACAGAAATCTTACATGATGATTCCCAGGTTCGAGAGTTTTCTAATGATATTGAGACGTTTTTCCTTGAGAATGTTGGTTCAGTAAGCTCCCCTGTTGTTCTCTGGGACTCTTTTAAATGCACTTTTCGTGGTCAGGTCATTAAGTGTATGTCAAGGAGAAACGCTGCCATTAAAAAGGAACTCACGGACTTAGCAGATGAGATTAAACGTCAGGAATCTCTTTTTCGACATTCTAAGGATAAGTCATGCTTACAATCTATTAAGAATTTAAAATATACGTACAATACTATTGTCACTAAGAGAGCTCATATTGGTCTTCAGGCTCAGAAATCTAAGAAGTTGTTGTTAAAAAATCGTGCGGGCAGGATTCTTGCAGCTACATTAAAGTTCCAGGAATCTTCTAATAAATCTTCCCAAATCTCTTCTATTACAGACCATCTTGGTAAGAAAAAATTTCAGACTGAAGGAATTCTTGAGGTCTTTCGCGATTTCTATAATAATCTATATACCCCCTCTACTCAAGCTTCTTTTGAACAGTGCCAGGAGTTCTTGAAGACAGTTCCTTTGAAACCTGTATCGGAGGAAGATAATAACTCATTGAATTGCCCGATTACCTCTGACGAAATCATTTCCGCGATTAAAGCTACTCGTTCCGGTAAGGCTCCGGGTCCTGATGGGTATCCTATTTTGTTTTATAAGACCTTTCTATCTGTGATTGTTCCGAAACTTCAATCGGTCTTTGATGCTTTTATCAAAGATGGCTCTGTGTCTGGTTCTGCTGCCGATGCTACTATTTTAGTAATCCCCAAAGAAGGAAAAGATCATTCAGACCCCAAAAATTTTCGGCCTATTTCCCTGCTTAACATGGAAGCTAAGATCTTTGCTAAAATCTTAGCTAAACGACTAGAATCCTTTATTCCTCATTTGGTTCATCCTTCCCAAACAGGCTTTGTAAAGGGACGTCTTGCACGTGATAATATCCGTACTTTCTGTCATATTCTCGGTGCCGCCAAGCGATCCAATCTTCCGGCGGCGGCCTTGGCCCTTGATGCTGAAAAGGCCTTTGGTAAGGTTTCCTGGCCTTTTTTACGAGCTGTTTTATGTGCACATAACCTTGGTGATTCCTTTATCCGTATGGTTATGTCTCTTTACTCCCGACCTAGAGCTAACATAAGAGTGAATGGGGCTACGCCGTCCTTTTTTAACCTTTGCCAGGGTACTAGACAAGGGTGTCCTTTGTCTCCTCTTTTATTTTTGCTGTCCATTGATCCTCTTCTCAGACTGATTGAC
This sequence comes from Triturus cristatus, assembly GCF_964204655.1. NCBI lineage: Eukaryota > Metazoa > Chordata > Amphibia > Caudata > Salamandridae > Triturus > Triturus cristatus. Next base: position 1,098,218,959 of record NC_140582.1, on the reverse strand, counting down.
GTACATCCAGACATTATGGGTTTTTCTTTTGGATCCCATCAGCTAAAAGTAGCTGCTTATGCTGATGATGTTCTCATTTTCTCAGATGATATTGCACGTGCCATCCCTGCTATTTCCGATATCATTTCCATTTTCTCAAAGGTTTCAGGTTATACTCTGAACAGAGATAAGACAGAAATGTTCCCCTTAAATGCTTACTGTTTCTCCTCTCATATGGGGTCGGTGGGCTTTAAGTGGCAATCTAAGCAACTAAAATATCTGGCTATTTATTTTTGTTCCACCCTTCCACCCTTTATGCTACGGTTACTTATAATGAATCTCAAACTATTCTTAAGGTGCGACAGCTTTTAGAAAATTGGTCTCCGAGGCATATTTCCTGGTGGGGCCGTCTCCAAACTCTTAAAATGATGATAACACCTATTATTAATTTTGTCTCTTCTATGCTTCCAGTTAAGTTCTCTGATGCCTTCTTTCACGATCTTGATTTAATTACTTCCAAATTCTTATGGAATGATAAAAGGGCTAGAATTGCCTATACATTTTTGAGGAAATCCTACGAGTTGGGGGGATGTAATCTTCCGGATTGGGGGAAATATCAATCTGCTTTTCTGGCCTCTCAGGGTGCGCTCTGGTTTTCCTCTCCCTCTATGCATGTTCCAGCTTGGTTGCTAATAGAACAGGAATTGGCCTCTCCTCTTCCAACTGCCTCTTTCTTAACCACGACTACCCTTTCTATTCCATTTTCTAGATCTATTATTTTAGATACTGTTGCTGCGGTTCGCAAGGTTGATAAGAGAGTGGCGATTCCGCTGCATAAAACTAGATGGTCATCGATTTGGCGAAATTCCAAAATTAAAATTAATATTGAAACAGACTTGATGTCTTATTGGTCGGGGAAAGGTATCTCACTTGTTAAACATTTGTATGATTCCAATAATGACCCTCTTCCTTTCTCTACCCTGGCCCAGCAATTTTCTTTATCTAATTTAGACTTTTATACTTTTCTTAAGATAAAGGTAGCACTTGCTAGAGTACAGCTTCAGCCTTCTTCCCCTACGATTATGCTTTTTCAATTATGGATTAAGTCTGGTCATGTAGCATCTAGGATTTATAAATTGTTGTCGTCCTCGACACTTCCTACTCAAACTGTTACACAGCAAAAATGGCTACGTCATTTCGAGCATGGTGTTACCGATCATATTTCTTCAGACACTTGGCAAGATATTGGTAGGCTCTCTCTTCGTAATAAAATCGCCCCCTCATTAATGCAATCTAAGTTTTTCTCAATTAATCTTCTTCACTGGACTCCCACTCGTTTATACGCGTTAAATCTCAAAGAAGATAATCGATGTTGGAGTTGTGGTCTTGTACCAGGTGATTTCCAGCATATGTTCTTTGACTGCTCTCTTCTCCAACCCTTTTGGGGTTTAGTTCACAAACACCTCATGCTTATCTTTAATATTAAGTTTCAACTCTCTTTTCCACTAATTCTTTTAGGTCCGCTGGCGGCCTCGGTCCCGTTGCCTTTAGATTCCATGGAATTACAACTGTTGGATCTTTTACTAACTATTGCAGTCAAAGTAATTCTCATGGAGTGGAAATCTTTTTCTTCAGTTTCTTATCATACTTGGTGGGCATGGGTTTCTTTTCTGCGTAGTGCTCATACGTCAGTTGATCATGCTCATCTTTCTCAGTCTATATCTAATGATGTGTGGTTGGCTCTAGATACGAACATGCAAAGGGCCTCAGAGGGGTTGGTGGCTCAATATCCTTTTGATTTGTCTGGTTAATGGTGTCGTTGGTGTTGGGTGAATCCTTTGGAATCCTCTTCTCTTCTTTCACCTCTTCTTGTCTTTCTTCTTTTTTCTTCTATCTTTTTTCTGCCTTTGCTTTCTTTCCTCTCTTTCCTTTCATCCCCAAATTAATATATGATGATGATACTTTTGATAAACACGTCTCCTGATTATCCACTGATTCTTCTTTATTTAATTTATTCCTCTGTTATTTCCAGATTAATGAATTTTGTAGTGATATTTTTATTGTTAACTCTCATTCTACCATATTGGGTGTTTTTCAGCTGATATCATTTGTATCATTCTTGCTTGTATATTATGCTTGTTTTTACTCCTTTAAAATAATAAATTCTTTTGAAATAAAAAAAAAATGACTTCTATACGCTGATGATAACAGACATGTCAACAGAGGTGGGTTTGCAAAAAAAACTGGACATTTTTTACGATTATTGTCTAAAGAAACGCCTCACGGTCAATTTAGCAAAGACTAACATAATGGTGCTGGTGAAAATAAAGAGTTATTTTTACTGGCAACTGGGAAACGTCAGAGTCGAAGTGGTGGGTAAATATAAATACTTGGGTATGTGGTTCAATAGCAAGTTAAATTGGAGGGATCACATACAGTCATTAAAATCAAAGGCTCTTTCCTCAGGATGGGGCCTTAAACAATTTAGGCAGAAGTATGGAGGCCCTTCCCTGTGGCCAATTCTATCGGCTTTCAATGCAATGGTTCGCCCACAATTCCAATATGGTGTGGAGGTTCTAATTTTCGGCGGCACATTGGATTAGAATTTAGAGGAGGGTAGAGGAGGGTAAATGTGTGAAACAGCTCCTTGCCCTACCTCCTTCAACTATGATACAGGCGGTGAGAGTAGAATGTCAACTTACAGCCTGGAACTTCCGGAGAATGCAAGACTGAACAGAGAAGGGACCCCTAAAATATCAAACCTTTGTGAAAGAGAAATAGAGGAAAGTGAACATAACTGGGCATCCCAAGTTAGACATAAGTTAGATAAGTTGTGTGCTGAACTTTCCTAAGAACCAGATCAATGGAAAGCAGAGCAGCAGATTCCCAAACAGGTGCTACGTGCTAGAAGAAAATGTATGTTCCTTGGGGAGCAAATTGTCCTAGTTTTTGGTAAACGGGTGTACTAATGAGCAAATGTTCCCCTATATCGAGACCATGCCTAACCCTAAGCTTAGAAATGCGGTATTGAAATTTAGAGTTGGCCTGAACCCATGTAATGCAGATAGGAAGATAAAAACTGCAATGACTAATACACAGGGTCTGTGTACATGTGGACTACAAGTAAAATGAAGTGGCCCACATATTTTGCTGGATTGTTTGTGGTTTCTAGAAGAACGGAAAGAATGTTTAAAACATCTTTTTATTGCCTATAAAATTGATAACAGGGATCAAGCTCTCAGCTTGTTGATACATATGAGATTTTTAAATGTAGCATGTGCAATAGGAAGAGTTTTAACTGCAATACAGGATTCGTTGAATGAATTGGTAATATGGGTTATGGGGCAGAAATGCAATTTTACCAACCCCTTGAGGACATTTGTGAGCTCTGGAAGTCTGTATTGCATGTAGAAATGTGTATTTAATGTATATGTGATCCTTTCACTATTTGGTTATGAATTAAGAGCTATTTATAGAGTGGTACTGCTCCTACCATATTTTTTAATAGGATTTTGTTGGGTTTTATACAGTTTTTATGGTTGCATTCTTTGTACAATTCCCACTTTAACTGTACACTGTATTGTGGCATTTTTATGGCTATATTTGCCAAATAAAATATATTATTAACATCTGTGAAGTGGCATGTGCTGCAAAAAACAAATCAGAAAAGAGGCTTGACATTTCCTCTATATAGGAAAGTCATACTTTGGTCCTGTTCACCTCCATTTTTTCGCTGCATGATACTGGTGTTAACTGACTCTGACTGTACCCTGGGCTCTGCTAACCAGGCTCAGGGCCAGTGCTATGTGTAAAAAGGTACAAGTAATAGGGTAAACTTACAATTGGCAATGACAGACGCCATAAATCCCCAGTAAATAATTCAACTACCTATAAGTCCCTAATATGTAATAGGATATGGAAATTTGAGGCTCAGAAGATTTCCTACAGGTGCACGTGTACAATGCTGAGTACCTGCTGTCATTTTAAAGGCAGCTGGCTCTGTAGACTGTCTTTAAATGTAAATTGTGTGCAAACGCAGCTTTAGTGGTATGTGCACTTTAAAGGTGATACTCTACCTTATTGTTACATATTAGGTACCCCCAGGGTCTTCCCTACGTGTCCCAGGGGTGGGGGGGCTCATGTAAATGTAAGCAGGGGCCTTTTAAAATATGTTTTATATGCCCTGGTGAGGAAAAAACAGCCCATTTCATTTTCCCCATTGTAGCTACTTAGCTCCATAGGCTAAGATTGCAATATGTTATATAGCTATAAATATTGCTAGGTAAGGAAATAAATGTCATTCAAGGACTTACAAGATTGACATTGATGCATGCAACACATTGCAGCTGTTGAATTTATCATAACTAGTACAGAAGAACAGTTATAGAACTTTCTCTCTGTAAGCCAAAATACAGCTTTCAAGTAGTCATCCTTAACAGGAATAGATAGGCTGCTTTGATTAGGTGATAAATGGCCTCGCAGGAGCAGAGGTTAACTGATGGAGAGCACTCTGCAGCTGTGAAGGTTAAGTCACAGAGAGGGAGCTGGGTAAATCAAACTGAGCTCAAAGAGAGAGCAGATCAGTAAGGAATGCCAGGTGTACCTACCCCCACATCCTGGACCCCAGCCAGATGGCAGGTTTAGAACAAGAATTTGCAGTGATTGGGGGGGGGGGGGAAGAGGTAACAGAAATGAGCCACATTGTACGTTGGTTTATATAGGTCTTACCCCTCTGGATAGAAATCACCCATGTTTGATTTTGGAAGTGCAGTGCCTGTGGGACAAGAAAATGCCGCACTTTAGAGGATGGTTTTATGCTTTTGGGTGGCACCCAGCATCTTACTGGACAGAGGTGCCCCCTGCTTGTTGTCACAGAACAGTGAATAAAAATGTGCGAGCTGCATAGTCTCTCAGATCTGCTGCCTAGAACTATGAGGTAAAGAAGGACTGCCCTGCTGGAATCTGGATTTGCACCCAAAAGCCTGCGCTCTGAATGACTGCACCTACTGCACAACCTGGTACTATAGCCCTGGGGACTGTGCCTTGCTTCAAGAAGGATTAAGGAGTGGACTCCCTGCAAGCTACGGGTTAACAGATCCCACCTGCATCATCTCCACCAGTAGTTCCCATCCTGGAGTGTGTCCAGTGGACTTTTAAGGATTTGGTCAGGTGCCTTATGGGATGTGTGGTCCAGATATCCCAGAGACAATATAGGAGAATCCAGACTTTTGGCTTGGTGTTTTGGACCCTTGGAACCTACAAGGATTCCTTCAGGGAGCACCTCCTGAAGTTTGGAGAACTTTGGAGAACTTTTGTGAAAAAGCTCCATGAGGTGACCGACCCAACCTCGAGATTCAAGCCGACTACCTACAACCTTGACCTGGCCAGGATTTCAGGTTCATCCCACTGAAAGCTCTGGAGCTCCAGTCTTCCAGGTTTTGACTAGGGCCTTGTGGAAATTCAAGATGGCGAACCCTCACCAAATCCGGCCTGCTGTGGAGGATCAAGCAACAACGGAAGAAAAAGCTCGAGAAAAATGTTGAGATAAAAGTTTGAGCGAGGCCTCCCGCTTACTGTATCCGACCCGGGCTCCATCGCGGTCAGTCTCAAACTTTGACTTTGTCCCGGTCAAGCGCTACCATATGTCCCACAGTGGCACTATGTTTTTAAGCACTATATAGTGGTTAATCTTTCAAAATTCATATCTCTGGTACGCTACATTGGATATTTGTAGTTTTGGCGTCTTTTTGTTCACAACATTTTTTCATATTTTTATAAATTGGTGTTGGATTTTTATTGTGTGTTGTGTCTTACTTATTTGATGCATTGATGTTTTTAAATGCTTCACACTCCTGTCTCCTAAGTTAGGCCTGACTGCTCACTGTCAGCTATCAAGGGTTGAGAAAGAGGCTAATTTAATGAGACCTTCAATGGACCCTATACCATGCTGGTGGCCTTAATACTAGTGGTAGGTGCATACTTACCTCTACCGATAACCCCACCCTATCAATTTAATCATGTAAATTCAGCAGTCTTGGGGTTTGCAGCATTCCAATCATTTCTCCTTTTTTGTGAACAGCTACAGGTGCCTTTTATTTTGCAACGCCAATTCCGCAGCTACAGGTGCACCTTGCACAACTGTCTGAAGAGCTCTTTTTCCATATTGTAAGGGGTGTCGTGTAGTTCCTTAAAATACACAGGATCTGCACGTTTTTTGGACAACATAAACTAAGGGATTGGTTTCTAGACTGATTCCGGACACCCCCACAGGATATGTCAGCCTATAGACCAGCTAGCTCACAATGCCACCATAAGCCCCCGAACCCTACCAAGGAGCGGATAGTTTCTGGCAACTATTGAACATGACAACCCTTGACCTTTCAGGGATCATGGAAAAAGTACAGTACTTTTCGCTTAGTCAGTCCTGCTCACTTAGTCTCAGAGGGATACACAGAATAAACGTTGGGTACATTTTCAATAGGCATTTATTATACCAGCACCATTCTAGTATAAAACATGTTTGCTATGACAATCAATAGGCAGAAGCAAATGTAAGAGATTATAAGCACCAACAGAGTAAACAGTAGATACATTTCTACCATGGCGCTAAGCAACAAATATATACAGGCATATATAAAAAGTAATCTTCGCATACTCCCACTAGGCGTATCCCACCTAAGGTTACCTTAATGTACCTAGCATGTATGTGGGTGTGAAGCCAAGAATACCCTAGGAAAGAGCCAGCCCCATTACCTGATGGGAGAGAAGGAAGAACCCCATCTTGGTCACGAGTTGGACACCCCACAAGGGATGTTACGCTGCTGCGTGTTAAAGCTTCAGCATGCAGGGTACTCTATTTCAGAGTCACTGTAGAAGCGTCTCCTCCGTCAGCCAGTGTAGGTGCGATTCTTTTATACCAAAAATGTAACCTCAGGGTTCTACCACAATTGATATGTTGTGAGTACAAATATGTAGATGAGTCTAAATCAATAATTGTAACTATGCAAAGTAGCCCACTCACCCAAGGATGAAGATAGCAATGACGTTTGTACAAAGTATGTTAATCCTGTTATGTACTTCATGTATGGGGGATTAAGATATGTTGCAAAGAATCCTCATGCATAATAAATGAGGCTAGTTTCAAAGGAACCCAACAAACAATTATTCAGCACATAACTGGGTCAAAAAAAATAGGGCCGAAGCCCAAACAGGTCAGAATCACCCTCATATAGGGCCACTCCAGCATATCGAATGCCTTAATTGCATTTAATGATAACACTGCCTTGGGCTTCGCTATGTCCTTGGTGTACTCCAGACAGCATAACAGGCGTCGGAAGTTCAATCGGGTACTCCAGTCAGGTATAAAGTCTGGTTGGTCCGAGTGTATCATCGGGTGATAGCGCAGATCCCTGAGGGACGCCACATGGGAGAGAGAACTCCTCAGACTGAAGTCCTTCCCAGTGAATTTGTTGTGATCTAGAATCCAGAAAGGAGTGAAGTAGCGCTAAAGCAGGATCTTTGATTCCTAATAATTTCAGTCTTCCCAGTAATACTCTATGGTTTACGGTATCAAACGCTGCTGTTAAATCAAGAAGGACAAGGATGGCTCTGCCACCATTGTCCATAACTGTACGGATTTCCTCCGTTGCCATTATTAAGGCCGATTCTGTTGAGTGTCTTGGTCTAAAGCCATGTTGTGTAGAGTCCAAGGAACTGTTTGTGTCTATGAATTCCATCAGCTCATATTTGATGGCTTTTTCCAGTATTTTAGATGGCAACGGGAGGCAAGATATTGGGCGATAATGTTTAAGGCCAGTGGAGACTAATCAATAACTTGATGGACTTCCCTGCTTAGGCGATAGAACGGGGCAGGGGCATTTGTGAATTCTTTTCCTATCTGGATTCAGTTCGACCTCTCTGTCTATACTGTAGTATGGCTTATAAGTCCATTGTCGACATTTGCTAAGTTAGCATGAGCTTCACTGCCATGAGGCTGCTTTTGCTTACAACACTGAATGCATATATTTCGCAAGACCTTATTTATGCCCCTTTCACATGATAACTGTCTACCTTGCACGTTCTCTGCTGTGCTCTGAGGTTTAGTCTGCAGACGCTGTTCAAGGTTAAACAACACTGCCCCTTGTTATTCTGTTCTGGTTAGTCCCTCGCACCTAGACATAACATGCTACACACAGCTGCACTATTGGAAATCGTGTGCTTTAATATTGCAAGTGCAACAAGTACTGAGGCACTTGGAGAGACACCTTTCCTACGAGAAGAGCTGTGCTTGTCCTGGGATGTGAACATTGCATCTATGCCTTGAGGTATGGGGTTCTGCCGACAAAGCCCAGAGGTCTTCTTTTTATAATAAACTATCTCTTACCACGGGGCGGGTGGTTAGGTCATTCAGTCCTTTTCCACTGATTTTTAGAAAATTATATCCCCATTTGTATTCTATGGTATTGTAACAATGCTGACTATATTGTGATTATGCATTTTTTCATTTTTGGCTCATGTACTGCACAATAGAGCGCGTGAGTTGAAATAAACATTTTAAACTATACCGCGCCTCAGATTACTCTAAGTGTGAACAAGTATGAGTGAGTGAGCGAAAGAGTGTCTGGCTCCGCGACTCCCAAGATAGAGTGGCGTGTTCTGGGTTGTCTAATCATTGGTGGCTTTGCTGTAGACGGAGCTTAATGCCCAGATTTTTAACTACCTCTTTGGGTGCAGGGGCTTTACCCAGCTCCTCCGGCCACCAGTTAGGTGACCAACAGATGTCAGCACCTCCGAACAGCAGAATCTCAGATTTTTCAGAGTTTAACTGGAGATAGTTGGTTTTCATCCAGGAGGCAATAGCCATCATACCCCGAGAAAAGATGGATTGTATATCTGGTCTCCTTTTGTCGAAGGTGAGGAGGAGTTGAGTGTCATCTGCGTAAGAGATGGGGTTAAACCCCAAGTCCCTCATCAGTATTGCCAGGGGCGTCACATAGATGTTAAATAAAGTAGGGCTCAAACAAGAGCCCTGCGGGACGCCTCTGGTAACCTGTGAACGAGCAGATGTAAAAGGACCCATTGACACTGCCTGAGTATGGTTGGACAAAAAATCTGACAGCCAGCTCAGTGCAGATCCGCGGATGCCACACTCCAGTAGTCTATGCAAGAGAACTTGGTGGGAGATGGTATTGAATGCTGCTGAAAGGTCAAGCAGCACCAGAAGTGCCGCTTGACCTTGATCCAGAGCCATTCTGATATTATCCGTCAACTCCACCAAGGCAGTCTCAGTGCTATGCTTAGCTCGAAAGCCTGACTGCGAGATGTCCAAAGCACCAGAAGCCTCAAGGAAGGCAGATAAGTGCTTATTGATGTGTTTCTCAATGATCTTGCTCTGTAGAGAAAGCAGCGAGATCGGGCGATAATTTGACACTTCCTCGGGAGAGATGTTGGCATTTTTGCAGATGGGCAGAATTTGTGCGTGTTTCCACGTTTGAGGAAGACAGGCAGATCTTAAAGAAGTGTTAATTATGGAGCAAAAAGGGGGCGCCAGCTGAGCCGCAAATCTTGAGGAGATTTTAGCAGGAATAGTATCCAGGGGAGATCCGGATCTGGTGGATTCCAAGAGGGTTTGTACTTCTGAGATGGTAATAGCAGGAAATGTAGTCAGACAAGGTCCTTCCCTATTGAGGTGAGGAGTAATCTCCGCGGGAATAGAAGTAAGAGTATTAGAGAGGATGATATTTTGATAGATTCTCTCAATTTTTTGTACAAAAAAGAGGAGATATCATCACATAGTGTCTGAGAAAAACTAACCGTAGTCTGACAGGATTTGGGGTTAGTAAAATCCTGCGCTATTTGAAAAAGCATCCTAGCATTATTACCTGCCTGTTCTAGAGTTTCAGCAATATGAGTTTTACGGGCTAATTTAACATTTTTATGATAGATTGCCATGGCAGCTTTGTAAGAGATTTTAGCTTGCTCATTATGTGAGCGACGCCAAGTCCGTTCCAGTTTTTTACAGGCAATTTTCTCCACCAGTAAGCTAAGCGTGTACCAGCCAGTGGCAGACCTTTTGGGTGAGAATCTAAGAGGCTTAAGAGGAATTATTCTATCGAGAAAATTAACAACTGTCGAATCAAATAGTTCCAGCTGCTGATCCACATCCCCCTGCATACTGTTCCCGTCCCACTCAGCAAACAGTGAGGAAAGATGGTTGACTGTTAATTTGTGCCAAGGTCTGTATTGGCGGGTACCAGAGTTGTTGATAGTCGCCGGAGGATGTTCAGTTGGACCCAACAGTTGAAAATTAATCATAAAATGATCAGACCAGGTAAGTGGCAGAGTTTCACCACATTTTATGTCCGAAGAATTGGTAAGGATGAGATCCAGAGTGTGACCAGCAATGTGAGTGGGAGCAATGTTAATGATCTTTAGGCCCCCAGCAGCTAGATCTTGTAAGCACAGTCTGGCATCTTGATTGGAGGCATCTTCACTGTGGATGTTGAAATCCCCAATCAAGAGAAATTTACGCGTGGTGATTAGATAGGGAGATATAAATTCAAGCAATTGGCTAGTGAAATTGGATATTGATCCAGGCGGTCTATAGACTAGAGCACCTTTCCAAATACAGACCGCAGATAGATCCAATCTAAAAACAATACATTCAAACGCTTCCGTCCCCATCTGATCAAGGATAGTAACAGTCAGTTCCTCTTTATAAATTAAGGCTATACCCCCACCCGTTTCGCTTATTCTATCCCGCCTGAGAATCCGATAGCCCTCGGGTATAGCGAGAGCAATAGCCGGAGTAGAGGAGGGTTTAAGCCAGGTTTCAGTAATGAAACCCATATCTGGCTTCTGATCAGTTAGAACGTCCCATATCTCCGCGGAATGTTTGACCAAAGATCTTACATTGGCTAAAATACAGTTCCATACATGGTGCTGCACAATGGGAGGTGAATAACTGTGATGGAGCAACTGAGGAGAATCAGGTGGGCTCAGGCAATCAGGTGATAGAGTAGTAAGTAGAGTGGGACTGCAACAATGCATGCTTTGATACTTGCAGTTCGGGCATGAAAAGGGACCTTCAAAAGGGCCTTTGCGCAAAGTTTTACAACACATTTTATTTAACAATAGCAACTGCTCACGTGAGTATGACTGAGCTGGATTGTTCACAGGTCCCAATTCTAACTGCAAACTATCAAGGTGTATGGCGGCTGGCGGCGACCTGGTGCGGACGGGCGCAGACGGGCTTGCCTCTGGTGCGCCTCCGGCGCGCCATCGGCGCGCCCGCTGCGCGCGCGCGCTGCGCGCTAGCATGTGACTGCTCATAAAGCCCCCGTGAAGTGAACACTAGAGCGCTCACCAAGATGGCGCTCAAAAATGTCCCAGTCCTTGAAAGAAACCCCGAGAGAATTCGCTAAGCAGCGAGAATGAGACCAATTTTTATGTGCGGGTATGGAAAGAAACAATGAAGTAAAAATACAATTTTAAAAACGAGTATATTAGTTTCGCATACAATACATGGATATGCTGTTACATCAGCGATCTGCTTTCCTACGTATTAGGAGGAGGGAATGCAGGTAGCCAAGATGTGAGATAAGATGTCTAAAAATCAACTTTAGCGTTCAGCCAGCAACACACATTTCCACCAAGGAATCAGCTATCGACTTCTGTCACCAACCCAAGGAACACTCTGCCCATAAGGACAGTAACCTACAGCGGCCATTGACAGCTGTCAATGTCAGGAGCCAGGCCACGGGCAATCCACTGCTAGGTGGAGGCCCTAATTGGGATTGTTGGGTAGCCCCTTCTTCCAGCCTTGGGGCTGGCAAGGGGTTCCCCATAGGCTGCCAAGGTTTCTCGGACCTCTAACTTTTCTCAGAGAAGAGGGCAGTAGCCCAGCATGCTTTGCAGCCTACTTCCACTCTACCTCCCACCTGTTCAGGGGTGGTATCCAGACACTTGCCAACCTAGGAGCTGTACCCTAAGGATGAACAGAGGACATAGGTGAGTTATCCCTCACCCTACCCTTCACCTGGGTTCCCATACCCTCCGCTTTGTAATGGTACCACTAGAAAACTAAACTGTCAGGACGCCCTTGTCGGAAGGCCACCCCTCTCAGTTCTCTTGACACCAGTGGCAACTAAGTCCCCAGAATGCAGTCAATGGACATCAGGAGACTAAATATGACCCTCCTTTGGGTTATCTTCCCATCCCACTCCAGGGATACCAGGCCCATAGCACGGATGAAGTCCTACCCATGGGCCTGAGTTACCCAATGCACCTGGCCTGTGTACTCCTCTTGGGTAACTAGCCTTTTCACGACCATGGTCTGGCTAGCCCCTTGTGGAAGTGATGGATCCCACCCTCAACTGCACCCCATCTGAGTCTATCTCCCAGCTAAGGGAGATCATGGCATGGTTTATGACCTGCCCCTGGGGACTACTTACCCCTACTGTCATATTGCCCACCCCTGTAGAGATACCACCAGTGGGTGCTTTCTTTGGCCAGACGGTGTCCCTCTGCTTGTGTCCTATCTGGGAGCGCTCAAAACAGCAGGGTTGGTAATATGGCACCCCGGGCCACTGTCCACTACAACAATCCTGTTTCAAATATGGGTCTGGTTCAACTTTAACCTCCCCCGCGCTCTGCTGGGGGGACCTGAACCACACTTCTTGGATTCACTCCCAGGTACCTTTGTGGATACTCTGGTTCAGGCCCAGAGGTCCACATCCTAAGAAAGCTTCCTGAGGTAAGTCAGCTTACTGTCAACTAGGTGCTGGCGTAACTATACAAAACCAATACTGAGCATGTGCTCTCCTATAATTAGATTGTACAACACTTTATAATCATTCAATTTGCTTACCCACACCCAACCATTTAGTGACTTGCTTGAGTAACCCAGGATTAGTTGGGGAGGTTCGTGATGTCCATGAACATTTAGTGATACTTCTCAGGGTTCAGCCCAAACTTTGCAGTTAAAATTGCTTTTAGTAGAGTATACCTGGCTGGGTCCCCAACCTCTAGTGTTAGAAGTGTGTCGCATCCCACGTTAGTCATGTGTTCCACAGACTACCCCCCCCCCCCAATACTATTCTGGGACCTTGGGGACCCTTAGGGCTACCTCGTAGGCAGACAACTATTTGTCTATGTCGTCTCCCAACACATAAATGGGCACCAAATCCCTGGAGATGTGAACTGTTTGTTCTCCTTCAGTCACTGAGGATATGCTGTGACCAGCACTGCTGGAATCTGCCTGTCTGGCTTTGATTTCCAGCTCCTTCAGACTCAGTTTGTGAACTACTAACATTTTCCTTGTCTTCTGAGGCCCTTTCAGCCTTTTTCTTCTCCATGGACAGTTTCCTTTCCTCCGTTTTTAACTGGGCAAGCTTCATTTTCTCTCTCTCTCTCTCTCTATCTATTTCTCTCACTCTTTCTCTCTCTATCCTCCCTCCTCTTTGCCTCTTCTTCAGGGATATGCCATAGGAAGAGACACTGCCCCCTGCCCTGATCAAGCCATCCCTTTCCACTGCAGGTGGCTCCTCCATCTCCTCATGCTCTCCTATGGTCTCACCCCGAATGGAGTGAGCTTCTGCCCAGGCCCTCACCCCCTTTTGCAACTCCACCTTTCTGTTGGTGCTCTTGGCAAGAAGCCCAAACTCTTCGCAGATGTCCTTGAGCTGGTCTATAGTGTATAGATCCATATTAACCAGCTCAAATGCCATGCTTGCAAGCATGGTTTCTGATCCAACAGACAGAGACATGATTTTAGAAAATCAAAAATGCCAAAAAGGGAGAATTTAAAAAATTCAAATTGGTCTTAGATATGGGATGGTAGGGTACACTAAATCACTGTATGGCACTGCACAAACACAAGTCCTTATCTCACTGCTGATCACCAATGTTAGAAATTGAGTTGTTTGTTGACTGGAGTGTGAGCCATGATCAAGCAACAACCACAATCCTAGTCAGGGTAAGATGCAGGCAAACCCTAAAATAACCTGTGCTCACCCTCTAGTAGCTTGGCGCAGAGCAGTCAGGCTAAAATTAGAGGCAATGTGTATTTGCGGAACACTTCAAACAGTAAAATAGTTTAAAGACACACAAAAAGATCCCACATTAGGTTTAGAAAAGTAGAGTAGACTTTAATGAATAAATCAAGACCAAAACAACAAAAATCCAATAATTAGAACCGGAGGTATTGATTTTTAAAGGACATAGTCAGAATAAGCGGAGGTGGACTGTCGTTACCTGATAACTGTGGTGTGGTGTGGTGCATTTCCCCCTGGTGCGTGGCGTGGTCCCCGGCAGCGCGTTCGATCTCTGCCCGGACTACAGTCCCCAGCAGCACTCGCGGCGGAACCGGAAGCCGCAGGACACTTTGGCGCGCCCGGAGGCGCTTAAATTGCAGCAACGCCGCTGACAGAGCGGGAGACCCTGTCAGAATAAGCGGAGGTGGACTGTCGTTACCTGATAACTGTGGTGTGGTGTGGTGCATTTCCCCCTGGTGCGTGGCGTGGTCCCCGGCAGCGCGTTCGATCTCTGCCCGGACTACAGTCCCCAGCAGCACTCGCGGCGGAACCGGAAGCCGCAGGACACTTTGGCGCGCCCGGAGGCGCTTAAATTGCAGCAACGCCACCGCCTCGCGGGTCCGCGCGCGGGGCCGCGCCGGGCTAAGCCCGGGCAAAGGGCGGGCCCTCTTAGGCCCTCAGAGGCCGAGTGAGGCTGGGCTGGGCCCCTTCTCCTTGGCGTGTGATCGTGGGACACCATCTGTCATCAGCGAACGGACTGTACGCATTAGGTAAAACTGTGTCAACTTTCCTGTTATCATTGAAGTGGTGATTCCAGGGGGCTGGCTGCGTCTCCCACGGCTCGCAATTGTATTCTATCATAGCAGAGAATGAACTCTAAAATTTGTAAAAGGACTGGGGGTTTGGGGACTCTTGACAGTTACCTGAAACATGCTGAATCTGCTATTGTTAAAGAAATTGCATCAGTGGAACGTAGACTATCACTTGAACCTCCCAGGTTAGTTGCATCTTGTACCCCTCCTACGACCATTGCTGCTGTTGTACCCCCTGATGATGCCAACCCTTGTATGTCCCAAAATGGGTCTGAAATAGTGGAGACTTCTTTAGTTACACCTGCCTTGTTACCCAATCCGAGTCCTGCCCCCTCTCCTGTAGCTGTCAGAACTAGACAATCAAGAGGCATTTCTAATCAGCCATCTAATGGGGGCAAAACTATGGCAGGTAAAAGAAAGGCAAATAACTCCCTGGGAGCACGGAAACAGGCAAAAATCCCCAGAAAGAGCAATCCTGCTCAGGGGTTGCCTCAGGTTAACCTTAGTGTTCCTCATTTAGCTGGAGAGTCAACGTGTGGGGAAGTCAACCACTGTACAACTCAGGGCCCCGATATTGGTAACAAATGTATAGGGTCAGAAATAGCGACAATCATTGATGCCCGCCTTAAGCTATTAACTGTACCGCTAATGGCTATTTTGAAACGAATAGAGGATCGCATCACCAAAATCGAGTCACACCTTCAAACTAAGGTTTTAAACGTTGACCCAAGACCTGCGGTAGTTGATTCCCTAAATGCGTGTACAACCATAGTTGATAATATGCTGGATTCTATGATCACTACACATCAGCAACCTACACTTCCCTGCACTACCCCAGCTATAGGCTCTTCTACTATTTCCCAACCTCCAATTGTTGAAGAAATATCCCAGGGTAGGGAAACACACAAGCAGAACCCAAGGGGGAGGATCTCTTCTCCGGATCGGCCCCCAGGGAGGGACCTGACACTACACTTACCTCCTGAGGCCTGCCCCTACTCTATTATTTTAGCCAATGTTCCAAAGCTTGTGGACGGGAACAGGGAACACTGGTCTTCATTAAAAAACAAAGCCCTTCATTATCTATCGAATAAAACTGTTTTGGGGCAACATTTACATAGTAATTTTTTGATGATTAGACGAGTACCTTGGGTGGGTAAGATTAACAAGTGTTTAGACGGTGACTGTATTGTCATAAGTTTCAGATCTCCCAGGTTGGTTGAGGACATTCTGAGGCAGGCAGGTTCTGCCAGAGTTCATTATGATTATGTTAATGTCCTCCCCTTAGGCTTTTTCTTTCCCCCAGCCTCTGACCTAAGGATGACCAATAACTTCCAAAAGAGCTGCGCCCCCCTTGATTATGTCGTCCCTATCTCTAATAGATACTCTGCCCTATCCACCTTGGATGACAATGAGTGACTAGGGCAGCAAGAACTAATTATAGTGCCTGAAACTCAGCCAGCAGTCCCAGATATGGTACCCTTGATAGTTAATAGCGCTAGTAACGGACCCACGGGTCCTTTAACTAAATTGGTCTCCTGGAACATAGCAGGGCTGAGAAACAAGACAGATGATCCGGCCTGGAGAGATCTTATCTGCTCAGGCGAAGTAATCTGTCTCCAAGAGACTTGGGATACGGACAACACTTTGAGTATAGATGGATATAAAAGCTTTTTTGCATCTGCTGTACCGTCTAATATGGGGAGGGCCAAGGGGGGTTTGGTTACCCTGATCTCAGCTAGCATTTCTGGCTCGCTGACTCAACTAGATACAGGCTCATGTAACTGTTTGGCAGTTCAGATCTCCCTCAATGGGGGCAGTAATTTTTTAATTGTTAACTTTTATAATTCTTTTCATAGAGACACCACGGTTGATCATCTCACCGCATTACACTGTTTTTTGGTTAATTTTAGAGAGAAAACTGAGACAACTTGTCCTATTATTATTATGGGCGACTTTAATATTCATAGATGTCCAGAGAAATGTTATTTGGCGGATCCCTTAGGCCCAATTGAATCACGGGAGGCCCACTTTGAGCACTCATCTCAGGGTGCTCTTTTGGAAATAATTCTTGCTGACCATGGCTTGTTACTCCCTGCCATGGTGGATGAGAACACCCCAACATTTAAAGGGAATGGGAAATACTCTGTGATCGACTATATTTTTATCAGTTCAGTATTGAGGAACAGGACTAAGGAATATTCGGCAGTCTGGACATATTTCAGTGACCATAATCCTGTGGTCCTTATTTTGTCTGATCTTTTTCAACAACCTGTTACAGTCGCCGACAGAACGGACAAATCTCATATTCGCCCTACTGATCAGGATCGCAGAATCAGATGGGATAAAGTTATCCCTGATGATTTTTTTGCAAATTTGAAAAAGAAGGTTGGTCCTGAGTTGACCACGTGCCTTGACTTGGAAGCAGGGAATATGGAAGTACTAGGGGCGTATTCCGCAATCTGCTCCCAGATCTCAGCTGATCTTCGGTGTCCAGCGAAAACAATGGACAAGGCAGAGTTAGGTTGGTTTGACAAAAACTGTTCCTTGGCCAACAGAAAACTGAGGGCGGCCTTGAGCAGTAAACCTCTGAATCGGTCTAACATAGCTCAACTCAGGAAAGATTATACTAAAACCTTGGCTACCAGGAAAAAGGAGATCCGGGAGGACGCTTGGGAGGAACTTTCTTCCGTTGACGTCCTTCGCAACAGTGCAAAGTTCTGGTCTGTCGTAAATAAACCTTTCTTTCGCGATCCCTGTAACACTCAATTAGATTGCGGTATTGGGGTTCACCAGTGGCACTCTCACTTCAAGTCAGTCTACGAAGTGGGTATGAATGGTGGATCAAATCCCCCTCTTCCCACTGTAAAACAATATACTTTATTCGTAACCAAGGGCGAGGTGGTTGAGGCCATCGGCAAGATGACGAGCAATAAGGCTCCAGGTCCCGATGGCGTCCCTTCGGACCTTTTTAAATCAGACATCGAGACTTGGTCCACAGTTTTAATGAACATTTTTAACAGGGTCTGTGTCGCAGGCATTCCGGACACCTGGTCCGAGTCCGTGATCATACCCATTTTTAAAAAGGGTAATAGAGGGGACCCTAGTTGCTATCGCCCCATCTCACTCATTGATTCCGCAGTTAAAGTCCTGGGGCGAGTAGTTTTGGGTAAATTAACAGAATGGTTGGAGGATACCAACACCCTTTCGTGCCTACAATATGGGTTCCGTAAGGGCCGTGGCACCATAGACCAAAGCTTGAACCTTTACCTTTTAATAGGCAAATATACTATAGCTAAGAAAGGGACGTTATACCTGGCCTTTATGGACTTATCCTCGGCCTCTGACCGAGTGAATCGGTCGAAACTGTGGGAACTCCTCCTCAAGCAGGGAGTAGATGAAAACCTTGTCTATTTTTTAGCAGATCTTCATAGAGATCTCTCTGCCACTGTCAGATACGACCGATTGGGTAACTGCACTGGCAAGATTGGAATCTCTAATGGTGTCAGGCAGGGCTGTATTTTAGCTCCCCTCCTTTTTACACTCTATATTAACGACCTTGCCACTGCCTTAACAGAGTCTTGTAAGGATATCCCTAAGGCTGGGAAGTACCAAATCCCAGCATTATTATATGCAGACGATGCTGCACTGTTAGCGCGCACAGCAGTAGGGCTTCAAAGTCTTTTAGATACATTTGCTGATTTCATGAAAAGACTTGATTTAAGCGTGAACTTCGCTAAATCTCATGTCATGACTGTAGGTTGTAAACCCAAGAAAATTAAGACCATGCTTTGTGAGGGCCACGTTTTATCTAGAATCACAAGCTTCCCATATTTGGGGGTTATTTTTGATGACAAGTCATCCTGGGCCCCTCAATTAGCTGCAAAACGTAATGCCTTTGCTAGATCTATCATAGGCGTGCTGGACTTTGCCCGCAAACTGGGGGTGAAACCCATGCAAGCTATATTGAACATTTATGCAGCCAAATGTATCTCCATAGCTATGTATGGTGCGGACCTGTGGGGTTTTAAAAATGTGAAGGAACTTCAGGTGGTAGAGGACAAGTTCTTAAAAACCATCCTATCGCTTCCCCAGGCAACCTCTGGTTATATTGTACATCAAGAATGTGGGGTTGGTTACTTAACTGATCGGATAGCTTTAGCCCCCCTATTAAAATGGTTATCAATCTGGCTAAATCCGGAACTTGACCTAAATCGCGAAATTATAACAGACTGTTTATCGCTTGAGTTCGGAAAGACTATTCCATGGCTGCGTTATGTTAAGAACCTAAGTGACAAAATAGGTCGCCCAGACATATTCGATAATCCCAATAATCTATCAAAGGGAGACCTTAAATGGGTAAAAGATACATACAAGCTTAGAACTACTTTAGCCAGAGAAGAAAAGGAGTTAATAAAACCTACAGTAAAGGCCCATCAGTTATTAATAACTACATGCAGCATTGAACCCTACTTGACCATAGTGAATAACATGAATCATCGCTTTTTATTGACAAGGTTTAGACTGAACAAATACCATCTCTTGTTCACTGATTCCGCAGGATGGATGAAGGATAGGGACTTAGAGATCTGCTCTTGTGACAGATTCTCTCTCAAGGATACTGTTCACCTTATCTTCTTTTGTAAACATTTGTCCCCTCTCCGCAAAAAATTCATCATCCCTCTTATCAAGAATAAGGGATTCAGACAAGTCAAACCTGCTCTTTTGTATCTCCAGCTGCTAAGTACTACCTGGGAGATTTTTAACATAGCAAATTTTTTGACCATTGCGATGAGATTAAGGAAAAAAATCAAGTGGACTTAGTGTTGTTTAAAATTAATTGTGAACCGTGAGTAAACTCGACCTTGTCTTATTTTAATGTAGTGTTTTAAAATCATGTGTACATGCTTATTTTAATTGTTATATACTGTATTTATTGTGATGTCTTGCACTTTTATGGTTCTTGATATGAGCCGAATAAAGTAATTTTGACTGACTGACTGACTGACATAGTGAGAAATAGCACCAAAAATCAATAAACGTTATTGGGCATAGCTAGTCACTCTGGACTGAGACAAAGTCACAAGTTCAGGCTGACCATGATGGAGTACGGGCAGGCTAGAGGGATCTAGTTAGGCCTGCTGAACAAAGTACCTTAAACTAAATCCTAGTTGCGGAGATTTGCATGGATCTGCATCAAAGATGTGTCCCGCAGCCGAGGTGATGTGCCCCTTCCAAGATGTGGCAAGGTTGCAGTGCAAGGTCCTGATGTGTAGACGTTGAGTATCTCATTGAAGGGGGCAGCGATGCAAAGTTCTGTGTTGAGGATGGGAGGTGCAGCTGAGGCGATGCATAAGTTCCGATGAGCGGTGAAGCTGTGACATAGACATTCGTCATCGAGGCTACCATCGACGAGGGATGCGAGGAGCTTGCACTGGGAAAAGCTCCATGCAGTGGCAGTTTCGAAGGCAATGCATCGTTCCCAAGATGCAAGTTGCAGCAGCATTGCCAGTCTTTTGTGATAGGTCCAATCCATACAGCAGTGGCGATGCATCAGTGCTGCTCAGAGATGCGCCGCTCTGCTGAGGAGATGTAGCGGTTCTGCTTAGGGATGCATCGCTCAGCAGAGAAGATGCGTCAGGTCCACTGGCAAGCATCTTAGGTCCACTTTCAAAGGTGCAGGACTGGGGTGTCACCACCTGGAAGGGAAGATTCAAAGATGGCAGAGACAAGGGACAGGTATTGGAAGGCTGCTATGTCCCTGAGGATTCAGATCAGGAATCCAGCTAACTAGACCTTGGAGTTACTCTGGGTTCTGAGGTCAAGTGATGCAGGTCCAGGCATTCTCACCCAGGCAGCCAAGGCGATGTGCCACTTCCAAGATGTGGCAAAGCTGGAGTGCAAGGTCCTGATGCATAGACGTTGAGTATCTCATTGAAGGGGCCAGAGATGCAAAGTTCTATGTTGAGGATGCGAGGTGCAGCTGAGGCAATGCATAAGTTCCGATGAGCAGTGAAGCTGTGATGCAGACTTTCGTCATCGCGGCTACCATCGGCGAGAGATGGGAGGAGCTTGTACTGGGAAAACTCCATGCATCGGCAGTTTCGAAGGCGATGCTTCGTATCCAAGATGCAAGTTGCAGCAGCATTACAAGTCTTTTGCAATAGGTCCAATCCATGCAGCAGTGGCGATGCATCGGTGCTGCTCAGAGACACACCGCTCAGCTGAGGAGATGCAGCGGTTCTAATTAGGGATGCATCGCTCAGCAGAGAAGATGCATCGGGACCACTGGCAAGCATCTTTCAAAGGTGCAGGACTGGGGTGGCACCACTTGGAAGGGTAGATTCAAAGATGGCAGAGTCCAGGGACAGGGATTGGAAGGCTGTTATGTCCCTGAGGATTCAGATCAGTAATCCAGCCAACTAGACCTTGGAGTTACTCTGGGTTCTGAGGTCAAGTGATGCAGGTCCAGGCCTTCTCACCCAGGCAAGAGGGCAACAGGCCAGCACAGCAAAGCAGGAGTCCAGCAGAGTAGCAGTTTTTCATAGTGGGAGTCCTTCAGCAGCACAACAGTCCTTCTTCCTGGCAGAGTATACAAAGGTCCAAAAGTGTACTTTCTTGGTGGTGTCTGAGATCCAGGACTTATACCCAGTGGTGCCCTTGCAGTGGACAAGACATCAACACCATGCCTTTGAAGTGCACACAGGTCCTCCCTCTCTGCCCTTGCGCCTGACTCACTTCGGGGGGGGGGTGGTGGTTATGCAGCTCTTTGTGTGTTTGGACAGGTCACAGCCTATTCAGGTGTAAGTGAGGCTGTACCCATCACCCCCTGCCCATCCTGCTAGAGGTGGCTCATTGATACACACCTAAGCTCCCATTGTGTGTACCTGTCTAGGAGAAATGCAAAAAGCCTGGCTGCCAACTACACCCAGTCATGTGATCAGATAAAAGGCTACAGGCACCAAATGGCTAAAGCAAGAAAATTCCAACTTTCTAAAAGTTGCATTTTGAGGATTGCATTTAAAAATTCGACTTCACCATAAGTTTGGATTTTATATTGTGATCCCACAGACATCAGACCTGAAGGCTTCATCTCATCCCTATTGGAAATTGGTGGACCTTGTCCTTTCTGCAAGGTCATCCTCAAATGTCTTGCCTTCCTTTTTGCTGAATTCCTTTTTGTTGGTTTGTGGACTCTGGGTACCTTACCACTGCTGACCAGTGGTTAAGTGCATGTGCTCTCTGCTTAAAAATTGGTAACATTGGCTTATCCACAATTGGCAAATTTAATGTACTTACAATTCCCTGGTAAAGTCCACTACATATGCCCAGGGCCTGTAAATTAATTGCTACTAGGTGGCCTGCAGCACTGGTTATGCCACCCACATAAATAGGCCTGCCAACATGTCTCAGCCCTGCCATTGGAGAGCCTATGTGTGCACTTTTAAACTGCCATTTAGACCTGGCAAGTTAACCAACTTGCCAGACCCAAACCTTCCGTTTTATTGCATGTTACTCCTAAGGTAGGCCCTAGGCAGCCCTATGGGCAGGGTGCAGTGTATTTAAAAGGCAGGACATGTACTTTTAAGCTTTACATGATCTGGCAGGGACTTACGTTTAAATTTCTTTTTCACTAATGCAAGGCCTATCTCTCAAATAGTTTGACATTGGGTTTACCTTAGTACAATTTAAAAGGTTCACTTCCAATTGGTAAAAGATAGACATTTGGAGTTTGGTGTCTTTGGACTCGCAATTTACAATCATAACCTATGGTAAAGGTGGATTTTAAGTTGCAGTCTCAAAATGCCACTTTAGAAAGTTGGCATTTTCTTACTTTAACTATTCTGTGCCTCTGCCTGTCTCTGAATACATGTCTGGGATGTGTGACAGCTGGGCTTTCTGCATTCCCTCTAGACAATAACACAAAAGGGAGCTTACTGTGCCTGATAGGATATTTACACCCTGATTTGCCATCACCAGGCTGATGAGCCACCCTGAGCAGGATAGGAGCGAGAAACATATTCTTCCACCTTAATAGGGCTGTGCCTGTCCACACACAAAGAGCTGGATATGCCTCTGTAGTGAGTCTGGATCCAGGGCGGGAATGGCGGGGACCTCATGAACTTCAAAGGCACAACTCTCTTTGAAGTCTCACCTACTTCAAAGGCATAACTGGGTATAAGTACTGGACCTCTGACACCATTACTTCAGTACACTTTTGGACATGAGGATACTCTGCCAGGATGAAGGACTGCTGTGCTGCCAGGAGGGACTGCCAGTTTGCCGAACTGCTTTGTTGTGTTGGTCTGCTGCCTGCTGACCTCTTGACTGGAGTGAAAAGGATTGGACCTCTCTACACCCCAGAAACCTAAGTGAGTTTTGTTTTTGCAATTGTATATAGTGCAAACTCAACCCAAAGGTATCAGAGTGCCTTACATGAGCACCTGTTGCATTACAAAGGGACACATTCATTTTTTCTTTTAGGCACGGAGAGATTAAGGGGCATATGTATCAAACGATTTTGTATTCGCAAACGCTGCGATTCGCAAAAAAACAGCGTTTGCGAATACAAAATCGCAAAATGAGATGTATGAGCCATGGTAGCATCGCATTATTAAGGAATCGCTAATTTTGCGATTTCTTAATTTTGCGTAAGCATTTAAGGAATCGCAAATTGCGATTCCTTAAATGCTACTTCAAGTTGGTGGTAAATTGCGATTTCTTTGAAAAATGCACTTCTTGGCATTTTTCAAAGTGCCATGTGGCGCACATACATGCCCCTTAGGGCATGTATGTGCGCCATATGCACACACATGCTAATTTCAGGGGTGCATCAGGGTGTCATCATGACACCCTTGCACCTTTGAAATTATTCTCAATTTGCGATTAGCAAATTGCGATTCCCAATTTGAGAATGACTTCCCATTCATTGCTATGGGCCTCCAGGCCCACAGGAATGAATGGGAAGGTATTCCTTAATTGCGATTTCGCAATTTGCTAATCGCAATTAAGGAATATTAAGAATTTGCAAAATATGTGCGAATTTTTAAATACATCCCGTTTTGCAATTCTCACATAGCGATTCTCAAAAAATCGCTATTTGAGATTCGCAAATGGAGATTTTGATACATATGCCCCTAAGTGATTTGCCCAGAATCACAGAATATTTGAGCCTCCCTCCAGACTTGAACCTGGTTCCCCAGCTTCAAAGTTGGCTGCTCTAGCCAGGCTTGCTGGCTTGCCTCCTGTTCTGAAGTCTCAAGGACGTCAAAGACTTCCAACAAGCTTTTTTTAGCGCTGGGCTGTGAGTCCTGTCCTGCCAAGAGGTGCCAATCCAGTCCTAGGCCTCAGAACTGGGTTTTGTAGTTGTTTCTCTTCAAAATGTATGCATTGTCGACAGTGCGCCAGTCGGAACCCATGCATCTCATTTGGCGCTGACACAGTGCTACTTTGAGGACTCTATAGCTCTGATTGAGCAGCTCTGCAACAAAGCATCACCATCAACCCAAAAGGTTTGGTGATGACTGTGCTGCTCAACAATGACTCACCGCCATCATCAAAAAGGGTTTAGGGGCAAAGCACCTCCCAAATTGCAACCAACGCATCTTGCTTTTGGTCATTGACACATCCTCCGGAAAGGTACTGTTTGCAGCAGGCCCAGCATGGCTCCTGTATCCAGCTTGTGCTCCGTCGCGGTCGGCCTGAACTTTTGGGTTTACCCCTGTCAAGCGCAATCATATGTCCCTGCTTAAGCACGATATTGCAGTTTAATCTTCAAAAATGTATATCTCAAGTTCTACATATTGAATTGTTGGTGTTTTGATCTTGTTTCACTCATCAAAATATTCTCTCTTTTTCTAAACTTGTGGTGTTTTCACTGTGTTACTGTAATTTAAGTTTTGCACAAATACTTTACACATTGCCTCTTACGTTAATCCTGATTGCTCTGTGTCAGGCTACCAGAAGGTGACCACAGGTTGATTTAGGTTGTGTATCTGACTTACCCTGGCTAGGACTGAGGCTCCTACTTAGACAGGGTGCAAACATCTGCCAACTATAGACCCATAAACCACACTTATAAAATGTAATATGGTAATCCCAATGTTATCATAGGGGAGCTATAGGCCTTGCAGTAGTAAAAAGAAAAGTAAGAGTTTTCACCATCAGGACAAGTAAAACCTAAAAGTACATGTATGTTTTATTTAAATACATTGCACCCTGCCCTCTGGGTGACTTATGTGTATCAAAAAATAAGGTTTGGGCCAGGCAAAAGGTTTGTTTTGTCAGGTTGAAATGGCGGTTTAACTCCATCCCCCGCAATGATAGCCAGCCCATCATCTCCACCTGGAAACCGGTTACTACCAAAGATACCACCACAACCATGGAGAGCACACACTCAGGAGCCCCCGTGAACCCCTGCCCCGCCACACATCTTCCACAGAGCCGCCACCACCATAGCACCCGAACTACGCCACACCATCAATGCCTCCTTTAAATCCGGCAACTTCCCTATGATTGGAAACAGGCACAGGTAAAGCCCCTCCTCAAGAAACCCTCAGCTGACCCAACGGACCTGAAAAACTACCGACCCATCTCACTCCTTCCCTTCGAAAGCCAATGTCACCGAAAAATTCATCAACGCTCTGCTGACCACCTTCCTCGAAGAGAATCCTCGACTCTTCCCAGTCTGGGTTCCGCAGTAGCCACAGAACTGAAACCGACCTCCTCGCCCCCACAGATGACCATGGCCCTCATCCTGCTAGACCTCTCCGCCGCCTTCGACACTGTCTCCCACTGCACCGTTGCAGCCAGACTCCATGACGCCAGCATACAGGGAACCACCCTTTGCTCCTTCCTCGCCGGAACTCAAAGGAGCAAGCTACCACCCTTCCTTTCTGAACCCACATAGATCACCTGCGGAGTACCCCAAGGATCTTCACTCAGCCCCACGCTCTTCAACATCTACATGGCCCCCCTCACCACCATCATCAGACAGCATGGGCTCAGTATAGTGTCCTACGCCAACAACACCCAGCTCATACTCTCCCTCACGAAGAACCCCGAAGACACCAGATTCAGCTTCCAGGAAGGAATGAAAGACGTTGCAGCCTGGCTGAGCAACAATTGCCTAAAGCACAACTCGGAGAAGACAGAGGTCCTCGTCCTTGGACCCTCCCCCTCCGCCTGGGACAACACCTGGTGGCCCTTTGCCCTCGTAAATGCACCCACTAGGAAGGACCACGGCCATAAACTCTGCATCATTCTAGACTCATCCCTCACCATTACTCGCCGGATCAATGCCATCGCCTCCACCTGCTTCAACTCCCTACGCATCTTCTGCAAGACCTTCAAGTGGATCCCCCTAAAGTCAGAAAGACCGTCACCCACACACTCATTACCAGCAGATTGGACAACAGGAAAGCCCTCTACGCCAGTATCAACAAATCCCTGCTACACAAACTCCAGACCATCCAGAACACTGCAGCCATCCTCATCCTCGGAACCCCACGACATGAGCACATGACCCAGCACCTGTGAAACCTCCACTGACTACCCATCGAGAAGAGAGTGACTTTCAAGCTATTCACTCTAGCATACAAATCCCTCCACAACATCGGACCCATATACCTCAATGAAAGAGTCTCATTCCACGTACCCAAAAGAAACCTATGATCCGCTGACCTCGCCCTAGCAGAGACCCCGCGTATCCACAGAACCAGAGCATGCAGAAGAGCCTTCTCCTACGCCTTGGCCAAGGCCTGGAATGAGCTCCAAGTCAACATCAGACACCCCCCTACCCTGCACATCTTCAGGAACAGCCTCAAGATCTGGCTTTTCGGCTGAGCTGGAGCTGCACCCTCCCCTCCACCCCACGCATTGAGACCCTCACGTGTGAGCAGTGCGCTTTAAAAAAACCCTGATTGATTGATTGATAGAGTAAGGCAACGTAGCAGCTTGCTCTGCTTTGCCTCACTCCATATTAATGCGGCCATTCAAAGCCATGCAAAGTGGCTTTGTGTGACCTTGTAAATATGATGTTCTAATTTGCACCCCTTAGTTAACTTTTTTAATTATAGATTTTTTTTTATTGATTTCTTTTATTTTTAAAGATTTATTTCATTTTATTAATTGAGATTGTTGAATATATTTTCAGTGGCAGCTAGTTGGGTTTGTAGTGGACTGGGGCGGGAGGAATTATTTATTATTTGTTTATTTTTACTGTTTAAACTAAATACATTGGTTAATTGATTGATTATTAATTTTAGTACATTCATTAAGTTATTGTAAATTCGCATTCTATGATTTAAATAGTTTTTCTCCAATACAAACAGAATATTCCTCCAACTCTAATAGTTTACCCAGCTACTTATCAGAGTGTGTTCTATATGGATGGTTATCTTGAACCAGTGGTAGAAACAAGATATAAGTGCTCCTCAGCCTGCGCTGTGGTGGACGGTGTAGTGAAAGATGGTGAATTCCATCCGCAGCGCACCAAACTCTTAGGTGAGCACCGCACCACATGCAGACATTCATGCCCAGGTACTCGTATTACAGAAGGCTGACCCGTCAGTTCTGAAACTAATAGTGTCTGATTCATCCTTCTATGTGCACGGGAACAGGGTTAACTTGCAACAGTGGCGCCTGCATTGATTTAAAAGGGAAACCTACTAATAATAAACAGCTCTGAGAAAAGGTAGTTGTCTTACAAGATAAGTTTCCAATGGTCCATGTGAGGCACACCTTGGGCCATGAGTGTGATGGGTTTCATGCCAAAGGGAACTGTGCAGCTGACTTAGATGCCAAGGCAGCGATACAGACTGTCAGAGTTGTAGTCCTAAATAGATCTCAGATGAAGATCAACACCGAAATATTAACAGCAATCCAATAAATTACACAGGGTGGAAGGCCTCTTACGGATTTCCCCCTAAATATTCCCACACCCTAAAATCAGGCAACACTCCTGTGGTTACCACACTAGGAGTGGGAGACAGAATAATTCCTTATAAACTGTCCTGATTACATATATTCAGGAAAGCACATGAGGGATTAGCATCTGCCCATGCTGGCATTAATGCAAACGTAACAATGCTACCTCAACATTACTGGAGGCCTTGTTTATATAAACAGGGTAGAGATTATGTTAGATGATGCAATATTTGTCAACAAATTAAACCTTCTACTGGTATAAGACCCCTGCTATCTCCTCTCACAGTCTCCAACATCCTGTCCACGCTAATTATTTGGAACATATCAGCCCAATAAATCATGTTAATCAATGTAAGTACATATTAGTGGCAATTGATTCATGGTATCAAATTTTATAGGTGTGGTCACCGAGAAATGCAAGTGATCGAGGAGTCATAAAGTTACAGTGTCTGATAGTGATGCTAGCAGTTCATTTATTTCATTCAGGTAATGGTCCTGAGTTTGCCTCCAAGGCTTACAGGGATGCTATGCTGCACTGGAAGTTCATTTTCAATTCAGCAATCCATTTTGAGTTGAGTCCAACACATTAGTTGAGAGTGCTAACAGTATGATTAAAAAAGCCTTGACTGCTAGCGTACTAAATTCAGGTCTTAGTTGGTACTATAATCTGTATAGAGTTTAGAGAGCATTAAATGAAATGCCTAGAATAGTACTAGGATGTCATTCTTCATTCAAAGTTCTCTTCGGAGTGCCTCTATACGTACCTGGCCTAGATAATACTGGGAAGGTGGCAGGCGACAACAAATTTGACCTGAAAACTTTTTTGAATATCTTACAGAGTATCCAGGAGTTCAGAAACAAGCTGTCTAATGTGAACCATTCTGAAGCCTTCACCGGTGAGGAGAAGGCTGTAACAATTGTTGATGGCTGATGGTTGAGTTCCCAAAATAGAGGATCTCATTTGTGAAAAGACCCACGACAAGCAAGCTTTCAAACCATCCTACAAACCACCTATGACAGTGGGATAAAAGGCCATGTCTCCTTTGTTTCATTCAAGGAGAAACTGACAGGTGTCCATTAACCATGCGAAGAAGCACTATGTGGCTGATTCTGTACAGCAGACCATCACAGGCACCAAGATAAATTAAAGTCGAACCTCTCAGCCTCTCCCTACTTTGAATGAATTACCCCTAAAAGACAGCAGTAACATCACAAGCTCAAATACCCAGCCGGGGATATATAAGCATACTGCATTTCCATCTTTTCACAGTACAATGGATTACACATATGAATCTGGTGACACCATCACTACAATTGCAACTGTTCAAATCAACACCATGATTTATTATGAATCTCTACCTCAGTCAACATCAATTGAGTGGATGCCTTTTTGAGATAAAACGATTTATGTGGATAGCTCTTAATTTTACACAAAGGACTTCTCATCACGCTCTAAAGTTAGTTGCTTTACACCATAGAATTTTTCTTTACTATCATTGGTTTCATGACAGGTACTCTTACCTACAGCTCTGTCCCAGTTCCAGTTGGTGTGGAACAGCCATTCGTCGTGTTGAGCTCATCAGGGCACTGCAGTGTCTGTGGACGGCACTTGTAAACAGTGAGGAGCGAGGAGGCTGCCGGGGCTGTCAGGGGTGCCAGTGGCTGTATCCTTGGGGAGAGATGGCACCGAAAATTCCTGTCGGGGAAGGCGCAAAGGGAAAGACATAGTCCAGGCGGTCGGCTGCCCCCTCCCCGAAGTCCACGACATCGCCGGACCCTCGCGGAGCTGCTGCGGTTGGACGTGGAATTTATGGCCAGGTGAAAGCCGGAGGAAGGAAACAGCCCACAGGGAGCTCCATAACCCGGATGGAAAACGAAGAGGAAACTGTTAACTGTGGAACCTCCTGAGGCTTGAGCCGGGAGTAACGCGAACTGTGTTATTTTAAAATTGTAAATTGCTGTGTGTGAACCGATTTTTTAAAATTACTGCACTTACCGCCCTGAGCACCAAACCCTGCCACGAATCCCCTGCTGACAGCTGATCAAACGCTGCCACCGGCGAGTGTCTGGTCGCCCCCCTGCCGCCATTGACCACGATACAGGCCACGCCCACCGGGATAGGCCACGCCCCACTTCCTCGTCACCAGGTATTTAGAACGCGCTGATCTCAAGCGCTGCCTGTTAACTGTGGAACCTCCTGAGGCTTGAGCCGGGAGTAACGCGAACTGTGTTATTTTAAAATTGTAAATTGCTGTGTGTGAACTGATTTTTTAAAATTACTGCACTTACCGCCCTGAGCACCAAACCCTGCCACGAATCCCCCGCTGACAGCTGATCAAACGCTGCCACCGGCGAGTGTCTGGTCGCCCCCCTGCCGCCATTGACCACGATACAGGCCACGCCCACCGGGATAGGCCACGCCCCACTTCCTCTCCATCTGCCCTATAAAGCATGTGTCTATACAGGAAGCGCAGCGGACGAGCGCAGCGGGCGCGACGAATGCGCGCCGAAGGCGCGCATAAGGCAAGCTCGTCTGCGCTCGTCCGGGCCAGGGGCCACGTCCCCTACATCCCAGCCTAAACAGATTTTGGTTTATAGCGCAGACGCTCTACATGGCATGAGGTTTTTGGGACCAGAGTGTAAAGGGTCTTGCTTTGATTTAATGTCTCTTCCAGCCATTTGCCCAAAATGTAACGTCCCCCTTAACACATGGCAGGCCAAAACACCCAAACATGAATACTGTATGTTTTTGTTAAACTGCAGATCCCTGCCAAAACATAAGGTGGAAATCTCCTTCCTACTGGAAGAGCGCATGCCGGACGCAGTGTTTCTCACCGAAACATGGTTGGCGTTAGATTCCGACCCGTCTGTCGTAACATCCCTCCCCTCTGGCTTTCAAATTATTCGACAAGATCGTTTGGAGGGCAGAGGGGGCGGGTTAGCAATCATATTTAAAGAACAATATCTTTGCAGACTCATTCCAGAAACTATCCCAGACTGTGAGAGCCTAGCCTTTTCGCTGGAGTTCTCTCCCAACCACTGTTTTTCGGGCACTCTGATATATCGCCCACCATGGTCCCCCTAAACAATTTCATAACCTCCTACCATCAATTGTAGCGCCACGCACTAGCGCAGCTGCTAACTACACTGTGCTAGGCGATCTCAATTTTCATTTTGATTCACCGCTGGATCCTACGGCTACTATGCTAGTCGATAACCTGGCCGCGCTTCAACTTATCCAACAAGTAAAAACACCGACTCATGTAAAAGGACACCTTTTAGATCCAGTGTTCAGTAACTGTGTGGATTTTGTGGTTGGGCCTCCGCTCCCCCTCCCATGGACTGACCACTCTCTGGTGCCCTTTACTTGGTTTACCCAGAAACCTATTCCGGTAACACCGAGGATAAGACATGCTAGATCCTGGACGCAGATACCAGTAGATGAATGGAAAAATGAACTAACGAAAGCACCTCCCTCTAATAATGAGGATCCATGTCTGGCTAACCAGGCCTATGAGAACTGGATCCGGCATTCTCTCGATACCATCCTTCCTCTTAAGAACTTAACGGTAAAACGTCCCCATAAAACAGCACCTTGGTATTCGGAGGCCCTCAGGGCCAAAAAGCGCCAATGCCGGAAAATCGAAAGGAAATGGCGTCTAGACTACTCTATGGAGGAAAAAACCCTATATCGAGAAGAAATAAAAGCCTACAAAAAGGAAGTAAAAGCTGCTCAAGCGGTCTACTTTGCTGATAAGATCCGAGCTGCAAAATCTAAACCCAGGGAAATCTTCCAAATTCTGCAAAAACTTACAAAGCCTCCCCCCCCCAGCAGATATGAGGAAAAATCTGCTTCCCAATGCAATGACCTGGCGATGTTCTAAGCTCTCCACCTACGCTTGATCACTTTCCCTGCATGGATCTCGAGGTTGTAGAGTCCATGGCTCGGAAAGTAAAATCTGGTTCGCCAACTGACCCGGCTCCTCCAGAAGCAATGTTGTTAGCGTCTCAGGTTGTTTTACCTATCATCAAAAATCTCCTGAATGCTTCCATCACTTCTGGCACTGTCCCTCCGGCCTGGAAACGGGCGATGGTCCGAGCACTGATAAAGAAGCCAAACCTGGACCCACTGGACTTTGGCAATTATCGTCCTATCTCCCTGCTACCCTGGGTGAGTAAAATCGTGGAGAAGTATGTCAATCTCCAGCTGGTTAGCTTTCTTGAAGATAACCAGCTGTTAGATACCACTCAGACAGGGTTTAGACCTAAGCACGGAACAGAGTCCGCCCTCCTCATGGTCATCGAGGAGTCCAGGAAAAGTCTTGACCAGGGAGGATCAGTGGCAGTGATCCTCCTTGATCTCAGCGCAGCGTTCGACACGGTCAGTCATAACACCCTACTGAACCGTCTTTCGAATGTCGGCATTGTGGACAAGGCCTGGCTCTGGTTAAAATCTTTTCTGAGTAACAGGTCTTTCCGAGTGTTTGACGGACAGACAGTGTCTTCCAGTATGTCCCTGAAGTGTGGAGTCCCCCAGGGCTCCTCCTTAAGCCCCGCGCTTTTTAATATCTATATGAGGCCACTGGCTGAGGTAGTACGTCCGTATGGAGTCAAGATCATATCCTATGCGGACGATACCCAGTTAGTGGTCTCATTAGCGCAGGAGGCGCAGCAGTCACTTCTAGGCGGACTAAGAAAATGCTTGGAGGAGGTAAAGGCCTGGATGACTCTGTCGTCATTGAAGCTCAATGGTGACAAAACGGAGCTTATGCTCCTGGGCCCGGCTGATCCCACCTTTTTTAACTCACTATGGCCCACCTGTCTAGGCCCCCCCCGGCCCCGAAGGATAACATCAAAAGCCTAGGGGTATGGCTGGACAGAAGGCTGTCATTAAACACCCAGGCCACAAAGCTCTCAGCCACCTGCTTTGGATTGCTCAGGACACTGAAGAAAGTCCTTCCTTTGCTCCCAATGGAGGCAAAGCAAACGGCTGTACAGGGCCTGACACAATCACGCTTAGACTCTAACAACGTCCTCTACTTGGGTGCTCCAGAGTACACCCTAAAGAGGCTACAGCTGGTACAAAACTGTGCTGCTCGTACTCTGCTACAGATCCCACGCAGACTGCCAGTTAAAGCGGCACTGACTAGCCTGCATTGGCTCCCAGTGCGTAAGAGAGTCACCTTTAAGGCAATGTGTATTGCTCACCAGGCCTTCTGGGACTCGGGACCCCCAATCACTCGTAGTCTAGTAAACCAGTATCGTCCAGGTAGAGATCTACGATCTAGCCAGGCTTTTATGGCAACAGTCCCTAGAATTAAAAGGACAAGATCGGGTGGAAGGACGTTTGCCTTCAACGCCACCAGGATCTGGAACTCCCTCCCCTCCCACTTGAGATCCAACCCTGACCTCGTCTCTTTCCGCAAACAATTAAAAACACACCTGTTCAATTCTCCTCAATAAAACCTAGTTCGCCTTCCCTACCGGTCTACAACCTCACTTACCCTACCATCTGGTTTCTTAGCGCTTGGACGCCTCAGGGCAGCAATTCGCGCTGTTATAAATTTACTTTCATTCATTCATTCATTCATTCATTCATTCAAGGGCAAGGGTGGGGCTCCGCCCCAGCAACACGCGATCGAGCCCTCTGTCCTGGAAATGCTGAGACCGGTTCTAGGAGTGAGACGAGCCGTAGAACAGCAAGCGTGTTCAGAAGATAAGCGGAGTCAAGTGGGGAGCAATAATGCTAGCGTGGAGGACACTGCAAGTGATCATACGGGACCCAAAACAGGACCTGAAATAAGTAAGGAGGTAAAAGTCCCTCGCTCGCACTCTATGGAGAAAGTGTTAGAGGGGGGGGGGGATTGGAAGCTGGGGCTGGGACCCATCAGTTGAAGCAGATGGGGGAAGTCGAGGAAGCAGGGCTCAAGGAACCATTTTCTAAACTCACTGCTCTACATTCCCAGCAGGGAATGGATAAGGTGAAGCGCAATTTAGTCCTACAATATCTCAAACGTCACTCCCCTGATGTGGTTTTCCTTCAGGAATCACACCACGTTAGAAACACTTCTAAAGCACTGAACAGATGGGGGTATAGACTGGTGGCCCACTCCAGTTTTACTTCTGGCTCCAGGGGAGAGGGCATCATGATCAAAAACTCCTTTCCCTTCCCCTTGCAGTTCATTCGATTCAATGAGTGGGGCAGATATATCGCAATAACAGGACACTGGGAGGGCAACACACTAACCTTAATGTTGGTCTATGTCCTGCCTGGGCTACAAAGCCAAACATTCACTGACCTGGGCACCCAACTGCTCTTGTTTCCTGAGGGTCTTTTACTGGTGTAAGGAGATTTCAACGCAGTGGCCTCCGGCCTCCTGGATCGCCACCCCCCTCGGAGCATAGGCCCCTCGTATCACTGGTTTCCTGACTTCCTGGAGGCTTTCGGCCTCTCGGATGTATGGAGAAAGTTTCATCCCCACAGCATTCAGCATACCTTCTTCTCAGGGGCACATCACAGCTTTTCTCAAATTGACTACCTACTTACTCCGGCGTCTTACCTCACCCACATTCAGGAGGTCCGACACTTGGCCTGAGGCATCTCCGACCACTCCCCTCTATGGGCCCGGTTGGTCTTGGGAGAAACGCGGGTGGGAACGATAGCGCCCATCAGCCACTGGTTTCTACGCAACCCAGTGGTCCGCAAAGAACTCTTGCGAGCCAGGGACCACTACTTTCAGGAAAATCAGGGTTTGGTCGAATCCCCCCAAATATTGTGGGGGGGCGTTCAATCGGTAATCAAGAGGCAGGCCCTCTCCTTTATTGCTGGAGTCAAGAAAGAACAACGAAAAGATCTTGAGACTGTGGAGGACGAGATACTCCAACTGGAGGGGAGTCTTGTTGAGGACGCTAGTCCAGAAAAAGCACACCTGTTGAAATTAAAGCGAGATGAATATAAAGGTATCACTACTGACAGGGCAGAACCTGGGGGAAGGATAGAGACGGAGAGTGTACGAATGGGGGGACAAGCCGGGAAGCTGCTGGCCTGGCTTGACAGGAAAGAAAGGGCCAACAGGCTTGTCCCAGAACTAACGGACAATGCGGGTGGAATAACCACAGATCCCCTTGTTAGTGAGTTCGCTGCGCACTACAGCACAGTGTATCAGTCAACTTCGTCCTTCCTCGAGGAGGACTCTATGGATCTCCTCCGGGACATCCGCATCCCCGCCCCCTCTGATGATGAAAAGAGCTTCCTAGAAAGTAATATCACAAATGATGAAATTGCTCAAGCAATTGGAAACCTTCGGTCCGGGAAGCCACTAGGCCCAAACGGACTACCGATCGAACTTTACAAGCTACGCCCATACAAATTAGCCCCGCATCTATGAGTAATGTTTGAAGGGAGTAGGAGGATGGGGGCACTCCCATCAGACCAACCTCTAGTGTCAATGGTCCTGATACATAAACAAGGTAAACCTATAGGCAAATGTGCCTCCTAGAGACCCATCTCCCTCCTTAACGCAGAACCTAAAATCCTCACCAAACTCCTGGCCAGGTGTCTCTCCCGGATGATCAGTAACCTGGTACACCCTGAACAATCGGGCTTTATGCCCCACCGAAATACCACCCTAAATCTGCGGAGGGTGCATGGAGTGTTAGGGAGGGTTGACACCATTGAAGCTGCGGCCGTGATCGTTTCCTTAGACGCCTCCATGGTGTTTGATTCTATTGAATTGGCCATACCTTCTCGCTGTTCTCGCCAAAATGGGGTTCGGGCCCGTTTTCATAGCCTGTGTTAGACTCCTTTATTCTGAGCCCTTGGCACAGGTGGTGGTCAACAATAAATGATCTGCCTCATTTACACTGAGTCGTGGCACCCGCCAGGGGTGTCCATTGTCGCCACTGCTATTTGCCCTCTCCTTGGAGCCACTGGCTGCCTGGATCCGCAGGGACCTGGTGATACGGGGACTGAGGTGGTCGGCAGATTGGGAGGACCGCATCTTGCTCTATGCCGATGATATACTCCTCTACCTGGCCTCCCTTAAGATGTCGCTCAGATGTGTATTGGACATTTTCACCACCTTTGGTAAATATTCAGGTTACTCGATTAATTGGAGCAAATCGCTCATATATATCCTAGGAGGCGGCTCTCCGGCGCTGCCCAGGGATTGCCCCATGCAAATGGTGCGGGATGGCTTTCGTACCTGGGGATCTTTGTCACCACGGACCCAAAGCTCTGTTATGAGAGAAACCTGCTCCCGCCCTTGCAGAGGCTGAGGCGAGATATCCCCAGCTGGAAGACACTCCCGCTCTCACTGCTGGGCAAGGTAGCCCTTTTCAAAATGATGTCTTGCCCCATTTTATACGCCCTGCAAAATTACCCCGATTTGGTCCCTGCTAGGTACTTTAGGGAAATTGAAGGCCTGTAAAGGGAACTTACTATGGGAGGGGAGATACCGAATAGCCCTTAATAAACTGGTCCTAAATTGGTATGACGGTGGCATAAGTCTTCCCGACATTAGGAAATACCACTGGGCTTTCCACCTTGCCGCCATCAATCAGGGGACCTACCGGAAGCCAGATGATCCGTGGTACACCATGTATAGGTGGCTGCTGCCGGGCGGGAACTACAACAAAGCCCTATACTCAAACCCCAGAAAACTTCCCTTGACTGGTCCAACCAGGCATTCTGTCCAGATCTGGCACGCAGCTAATAAAAGTTTAGGTTGGGACTGTAGGCTCACGTTGGCAACTCCCTTGTGGGACTCGAAACAGCTGGGCAACCTGCGTTCCTATGAGGGATTTGACAAATGGGACCTCATAGGTATTGCCTGGATCGGAGACCTCTGGGTGGGCGGGAATGATGGTTGAGCTTGACACACTCTAACTACAATATGAACTCCCGGTTCAGAGTTTTTCCTTTATCTACAGATCCGCCACGCCCTTGTCCCAACCCTGCAAAAGGGCTCCTCCCCTCCCGAGTCTTCGCCGCTGGCAGACAGGTTACTTGATGGGTTTCTGCCACAGAAAGCAATTTCGATAACTGACAAAAAATTGATTACTAATACCCCGGATCCCCTTGACCGATTACGGGAATGTTGGGAAAGAGTTGGCCTTGAGCTCGAGGATGAGGAGTGGCGAGAGGCGGTGGCCTCACCCCGTGAGTGGTCCGCTGTGTGGTGCAAGTAGAATACCTAAAGGGGAGATATATGTGCAGCCCCTGTGGTCCCCTCGGAGGGCAAATCTTTGTCTCCCTGAAACCCACTCACCTTTTAGATAAGGGTCCCTGCTATCTGTGATGCCCAAATGTATTTGCCATGTGAATCGATCTCAAGTGTATGCTGTTCTGCCGAATGTCAATGTTTTATGTTTAATAAAAAGAAAGAGGGGAAAAGAGAGAAGACGATCAATAGCGAGTGAATTGTATTATGCAAATGGATAAAATAAGTATATGCTTAATCAATGTAGGGGGCTTAAAAGACAAAATGAAATGTATTATGGCTGCAGAGACCTTAAGAATGCAGAAAGCAGACATAATATGCCAGCAAGAAACGCATATTCCTTGGGGGAAGCGGGACACTTTAAGTTTTAAAGGGTACACCCTTGCAGCATGTTCTATGCAAACTTCCACAATAAGGGGGGTAGTGATTCACGTCAGGAATGGTGTCAGCCCAGCTAAACGTGTGTTGGAGGATAAATGAGGCAGATGGGCTTTTGTACTGCTGCCCGTAGGATTGACATTCTGCACGATATATGGATTGAATCAGGATGATCCGAAAATATTTAATGATCTGGAAATTGAGCTGGCGTCATGGCCAGGCCCACTAGTAGTATGTGGCGATATGAACATCAATTATGAGGCAAGTAGAAACCAAACACAAAGATATTTGGGAAGAAAGCCACAAGTACATAAGGCTCTATCCTCGTTAATGACCAGTTATGACTTGACGGATGCATGTGCTGCTAAACATCCTACTGACCCAGGATATACATATTTCTCATGCCCTCATAAAAAGTACGTCAGGCTAGACTACTTTCTGGTTTCTGTCGTACTTTAATATTCGGGACCGCGTAGGGGACAGGGTCCTACACCCGTCTATCTTGGTATCAGAAAACCGCAAATGGTTAATGCGGCATGTACGAGTGCTTTATATATCGTTCTAGCTATGAATGCACTGTGTACACGTTGTTTCACGTTACTACGCGGGTTCCATTTTGGAAGCGGTGGCCATCTTGTCATTGCCCTCACATAGGCTATAATGGAGCAAATACGGGCCTCACAGTACATGTGCTTTCCTTTGACTTCTCTGTGACCTGGGCAGCTGGCTCTGCTGCCCCAGGTCAAACTGGTCTCACGAGCTCCCCTTCCTCCGTCCACCTGTGATTAGCATCAGGGCTTGACCCATCATAAAACCCTTTCATTCTACACGAGCCTCTGGCTAATCTCTTTCACACCTGACTGTTCCTGCTTTATGACTTGTTTCTAATCAACAGGAGCTGCCCGTGTTTTATTGG
The DNA here is from genome assembly GCF_964204655.1 of Triturus cristatus. NCBI lineage: Eukaryota > Metazoa > Chordata > Amphibia > Caudata > Salamandridae > Triturus > Triturus cristatus. The sequence goes on along the minus strand of NC_140582.1, from coordinate 1,098,180,696 downwards.
GGCCTATTGATATCAAATGTGGGATCAGAACCTTACTGTGTAAATCATTGTGGGCTGGCCGAACTGGAATGTGGGATGGTCATCATGACTCTGCCTTTTTCTTTGTAATGTACACTTGTTTATTACCGTACCATAAAACCTAGGAATGTATGCTTGAGGCAGGAAAAAGCGTATTTAAGATGAAGTCCGTTTCTATGATTTTCAGCAGTCTCCTGAGAACATACACGCTGTTGTACTTCTAGGATACCTGTAATTGGTCTGCAGCCAATAAACGATCTTTGACTTCACCCAGAAGACTCTGTGTTTCTGTAGGTCTGGAACAGGGTGAACCCAGAAGTCATAGGGTGTGTGCCCCTGCACCGCTGGGTCTAAAATACCCAGTACTTCAGTTTGGCGCCCAACTCGGGACGATTTCAGCGGTACCAGTCCAAGCCAGAGGTTCGTGAGGAGCTTCGTGTGGAAATTCCGGAGGAAGGCCGCCACTTCATCGACCCCTGCATGTCGACGTGGTCCGAAAGTCTTTTCTGCGAGGTTCTCCGCGTCCCGACGGCTACGAAGGACTGCTGCCCTGATTAATCGACCTGTTTTGGACCCTTGACTAGTTTGAGAGAGCGAAACAATCGAGAGAGTCTTCTGGTGACGCCATCGATCAGCAACATTCAGTTAAGTATAAGTGGAGCGTCTCCTATTTGTTTTGGTATCCCTCGGGATCGTTTTGATTTGGGAATTTGGAGTTTGCAAACGCCAAAGCCAGAGGACTCGTGTATTCACGAGACTATCGTAATCGATAATCCTTTGAGGTTTGGATCTAGACTAGTGAGCGAAGATGCCTGGTTCTAGAATATTTGGTAGATTGTTTTGTTTGGGTTGTGGAAAAGATTTCCAGCTGGAGGAATCATGTCCGGTTCCTCCGGTTGGAACTCCAACTTATGAGCTCTATGTAAAACATGGCGTAGGCCCCATTGCATATAATGAAGTATGGATCCACTACACCAGAAAAGACGGTGTTTTAAAATGGCCCCAAAATGGTAGTTTCGATACCGATATTTTAGATAATTTGGAGATTAAATTGTTCAAAAAGAAAGCCCGGCCGGCGATGTTTGATTCTTTCCGCTTATGGCGAAAGGAAGCCAAACAGAAGGAAATTAAGCTAGCGAAAAAGAATAAAAAAGAGAGAGGTATGACAGTAATGCAAGCAGCTGTACAATTCAAAGACAATGAGGAGGAGCAGATGAATGAGCAATTGCACAGGCAGCGTAAGTTAGGGATCGACAAATGTTACCCAGCTTTACCACACTCTAAGCAGAATGAGTCCAAAGAAAAGGAGAAAGATCCCCTGATGTCGCATTTGTTAAGTTCGCCACCCCCGTATGCTCAAAATGCCACGGCACCTCCCCAGCTTGTGAATATGCCACCTCCAGTTAATATACTGCAAGCCTTGCCGCTACCGCCTGCTGCTGCACAGCCGGCTCTTATCCACATAGCGCAGCCCTCTCAAGAGCCGCCAGCTGTGTTTCCAACTGCCCCCACACTTCCTACAACTTTGTCTAGTTCAGTAGCTGCCTCCCCTGATACCGTTCCTTGTACCACTCCAGTACCTGTTTCTGCATCCTCTTTTCTCCCCTCTGTTTTTCCCCCTGTTTTCGCCTCAGCTTCTCCTTCGGCGCGACAGCGCTTAGCTAATGTGGTTACTACGTTAATGTCGCCTCTCTTTGAGTCATCCAGTGCGACTACTGGTTTACAGCGTAAGCAATTGCGTAGTCAGTTGCCTAACCCCGATGAGAAAAAGGTAATAGATCGCATGGCGCGTAGGTGGATTGTTTTCCCTTCAGTGTATGATGTGGAATCAGTTGTCAACGTTTTCCATCAGTGGGATGCCCCAAAACAGAGATATGTCTTTGAGAAAATGTGCGAAATACTCTGTGAAGAATTGGAAGATAGTGGTAAAGACCCAAGCCCGCAGGAGTTGTGTAGAGTGAGGTTTGATTTTGGAACTGGTATAATTGTGGATCGTGAGGTGGATAAAGCAGTTGCGGTTGTATTGTCCTTCAGGAATGATGATTGTCAACAGTCATTGTTTGAACCTGATGTCTCTGTGGGAAAGAGGGTAAAAGCACGCCAATATCCGATGCGTGAGGTTCCCCCAGTTTGGAGACCCGCTGATGCAAATGCCGTTCCACCTGTCGTAGCACATTTTCAGCGTATTTGGGTACATGTTCCATGGAAAAGATCTGAGGTGTTAGCACTCAAGCAGTCATTGCCTTATCCCCGTAAAAATCCTACTGGTTATTATAAGGAGTTATTTATTTATTTATTTATTTAAAATATTTGTAAAGCGCGGCTGTCACAAACTGCAGAACCTTGTGTAATGAATCTGGCTGATGTAGATATGCTGTTTGGGAATGTGGTTCCACAGCCTTTGTGGGGATCCATACGTAATACGGATCATGCTGCAGAACTAGGAGACACATGGGCTAACATCATCGCTGCTGATGCTAGACAAACTGGTGGTGCGAAACCTGAGCCTTTAATAGCAGAACTGCCTGGTAGAATCATCACGTATATGAAGACAATAATGCCCGCGATGCGCGTAAATTGGGACAAGCTATCTGCATGCAAGCAGAAGAAAGATGAGACAGTGTCAGACTTCTTTACCAGGTTTGAAGAAACGTTTGTTGACCATAGTGGGCAAGATATGAGTACTGAGGGTGGCCAACGGTTATTTGTGGATAAGTTTGTGCAGAATTTACTTCCTGACCTGTGTAAAAAGTTAAAAGATTCAGAGAGTTCTTGGGCTGTTTCTTCTTCAGCGCAAATACTGGCTACTGCACAGTATTATGAAAACAGGGATAAAGACGAGAAAGATAGAACAGAAAAGAAAACGAAGGAATTAAAGACAAAGGTCCTTTTACAGCAGGCCTATCCGCCACGTGGAGGTCATAATAATTATAGGCAACCCCAAGGTGTCTATCATCAACCCCAACAATTTCAGAACAATCAGCAAATGAATGGGTATTATCAACCACGTGTCCCTGTAGGTCCCAACCAATGTTCATACTGCAAAGAGGAAGGTCATTTTAAATATAGTTGCCCTAAATTAATGCAGCGAAACGGTAATGCGTATGGCGCAAGAGGTAGGGGTGGTCAGCAAGCTCCTAGAGGCAGAGGGCGTGGAAATGCTCCCCAGAACGCGCGTCCTCTGCCGCCTCAAAATACCATCAATAGCTTTGATCAGCAAGCTAACACAACTAGTAATACAGCTCAGTACTACACTAATGATTATTATACAGAGGACGGCGATGCAGGAAATAATGGTTACTAGGACAGCCGTAGACAGAGAGAGGGAGTTATTTCAGTGCCAGTGGATCAGAGTGGACCGTATGTTAAGGTGACTACAGCAAATGTAACGGAGCCCTTTCTGCTAGACACTGGTGCTGCAAAGAGTTCAATCATGCATTCAAAACTCCCTGGCGCACCTTTGTCTGGCGATATAAATGTTTCAGTAGGTTTTTCTGGCGCCCCAGTTAGGAACCCGATTTCTAGTCCCATGTCACTTTCTATTGGGCCTTGCGAGCTGAAAGCACCCCTGATTCTGACAACAGGTTGTGGTGAGAATTTGCTAGGATTGGATTTGTTGAAAAGGTTGCATGCTACACTGTATTGTTCACCGTCAGGAGTACAACTTACATTAGGCAGGAAAGTGATTTCCCCGATGTACTTGTCTAAAAATGCGATGCCGCCGGAATTGTCATCCCTTCCGGATGCCCTTTGGGCTACTGGTCCCAATGATGTGAGCCTCTTGGAGATACCGCCATACGTGGTAACTTTAAAGGCTAATGTCAGACTGCCACGTATTCCCCAGTATAAGATCTCTAATGAAGGTCAGAAGGCACTATTAGACATTGTCAGCGACTTGATTAATAAGGGTGTAATTGAAGAGACAAGAGGCAACGTTTGCAATAGTCCGATTTTACCTGTCTTAAAACGAACGGACCCTTCACAGCCACCTGTTTACAGATTTGTGATTGATCTTAGAGAGGTTAATAAGATTGTTGTGCCACAGTTTCCAGTTGTCCCTGATATAACTGCCTTGTTAACGATGATTCCAGCCTCTGCTGCATGGTTTTCAGTGATCGATTTAAAGAATGCTTTCTTTAGCATCCCAATTGCAGAAGAGAGCAGAGACATTTTTGGCTTTAGTCTGGGAGGCCGAAGCTTCCGCTTCAAACGCGCTCCCCAGGGCTACTGTGAGAGTCCATCCATATACAGTCAAGCTTTGAAAGCGCAGCTTGATGCACTTGTTTTACCTAGTGGCGCTATTCTGATTCAATACGTGGACGATTTACTAATCGCCGCGGATACTGAAAAGATCTGCAAAGAAGCCACATTGTCATTATTGCGCCATTTATCTGTTTTCCATCATAAAGTGTCTCTCTCAAAGCTGCAATATTGTCGACAAGAAGTGACCTACTTAGGTCATCTCTTATCGAAGGAGGGAAGGAAACTGACCCCAGAAAGAATTCAAGCCATTGCACAGTTGAGTGTGCCAAGAACACAGAGAGAAGTGCGTGCTTTCTTGGGCATCACTTCATACTGTAGGCATTGGATCCCTAATTTTTCCTTGTTGGCAAAACCTTTGTTAGCCTTAACATGCAAAGACACACCGAATCCTATCCCATGGTCTGAAGAGTGCCAGAAAAGTTTTGTGGAATTACGTAATGCATTGTGTTCAGCGCCTGTGTTGGGTACCCCTGACTACAGTAAGCCTTTTACATTGTATGTTCACGAGAAAGATGGATGTGCGTTGTCAGTGTTAACACAGCCTTTTGGCGACCGACCGCGCCCGTGCGCATATTTTTCATCAACCTTAGACCCTTTAGCGAGGGCATTGCCAAGCTGTCTGAGAGCGACAGCTGCTGCAGCTATGTCCATCCGACAATCTGCTGGTTTGGTAATGGACAACACATTGATCGTTATGGTTCCACATGCTGTAGACACATTATTAAACAGAACCAAGACACAACACTTAACTAGTGCGCGATTATCAGGCTATGAGCTCACACTGTTAGCAAATCACATACACATAAAGAGATGCAATACGCTGAATCCAGCTACGTTATTGCCAGTTCCAGCAGACCTAGATGAGAGTGAGCAACATGACTGTCTGTTCAGAATGGAAGAAGAGACGAAAGGGAGAGTGGATCTAAAAGATACTCCCCTGACTGAGTGTGATGGTACTCTATGGGTGGATGGTTCGTGTTTCAAGCTCCCTAATGGTGACACGACTGCTGCATATGCTATCACGACTTTGCACACAGTTGTGGAAACTGCACGAGTGCCACATAATTCGGCCCAAGCAGCAGAATTAATCGCCCTCACGAGAGCATGCGTGTTGTCTGAAGGAATGAGAGTGAATATTTACACAGATAGCCAGTACGCCTTTGGCGTGGCTCATAATTTTGGGCGTTTGTGGAAAGAGCGTGGGTTCCTGACGTCACATGGAGCTAAAATTCAGAATGGCAAGTTGGTGAAGGATCTCCTTGATGTCACTGACCCTACCGTTGCAAGTTGCGATCATGAAATGCAGTGCGCACAGGAAAATCACAGATGATGTTGGACGTGGGAATGCGTTTGCTGATGAGACCGCAAAGGAAACAGCACAGAATGTAAAGACTAGAATGTATGTTGCAGGCCCCGCAAGATGGGTTGACGATGTTGGGATGTGTGAGAACACAATAGAGAGTGTGAAGTCGCTTCAAGCTGAAGCTACAGAGAAAGAATTAAGCAAGTGGAGAGAAAGTATGGGTAATTTGGATGAGAATGGTTGTTGGATTGATCTGACAGAACATAGGCGATGGTTGTTACCTGACGCATATGTACTCCCAGTAATTACTATGGCACATGGAATGGCACATATCAGTACGAAAGGTATTTGCAAGTTGTTGGCTCCAGTATGGCAGAATGCTGGAATTCCCAAGTGTGCAGAGAATGTGGTCAAGAATTGCATGGTATGCTTGAAGTACAACCCTGGTAGGGGAACCCCAACTCCAGCTGGTCACTTTGCACCCCCATCATGTCCATTCGAAGTTTTGCAGCTGGACTTTATTCACATGGAAAGATGCAACAACCTGAAATATGTACTGGTGGTTGTTTGTGCTTTCTCGAAATGGATAGAGGCTTACCCTCTGAAAGATAACACTGCCTTGTCCACAGCCAAAGCCCTCGTGAAAGAGTTCTTCCCTAGGTTTGGAATGCCAAGAATGGTGTGGTGTGATAATGGAAGTGAGTTTGTGGGTAAAGTGATGAAGAATGTATGTGAAGGTTTAGGCATCCAGCAAAAGTTCCACGCCGCAAATCACCCCCAATCAGCTGGATTAGTAGAACGCTACAATGGAGCCTTAAAGCTCAAGCTGGCCAAAATCCAGGCGAGCACCGGTCTTAAATGGCCTGACGCTCTGCCTTTAGCACTCCTGTCCACCAGAATGACCGTACACTCACGAGTGGGACTTAGTCCTTACGAGGTCGTTTTTGGCCGCCCGGCCAATGTATGGGGTGTACCGAGGCCTACGAAATTTAGTGAGATTGAGCATCCAGTATTACTCGATTACCTGTATGATTTGACTGTTAAACTGCGTGTTTTGCACCAACAGGTACATGATACTCTTCCTCAAGCTTCTGAAACTCCTGGACACCCTATCAACCCTGGTACGTGGGTGCTGGTCCGAAACTTCCAGCGCAAGTGCAACGACGAGCCTCGCTGGATCGGCCCTCACCTTGTGCTTCTATCAACCAGATCAGCGGTGCGAGTAAAGGGGAAGAAACACTGGATCCATGGCACCCACTGCAAAGTAGTCCCTTTGCCTCTGCCATACGACCAGTGGGTCCAGGAGGGTATCGCCGACTCTGAGGCAGACACTGTACCTCGTTTTGTACCATTCAGTGACGCACGCATAAGAGACACAGCTTCAGACCAAGAGAGTGACAATATTCTGCAAGAAGCTGTGCCACCATCAAATCGACTGGACACCACAGAGCCTGAACTTTTGTTCCAAGACCAAACAGCACCTGGCCGTCTCCGCTATAATTTGAGACCAAGGCCCATGGACAAATAAAGATTTCCTTACTATTTCCTCTTTTGACATTTTAAACTCTCCCATCTGAAGGACTTCCTTGATTTTTGTTTTGCGAACCACCATCCGGGTTCAGCCGCAGGGTCGCGGTGCCAAGACTTTGGGGTACAGGCCGAAGACGTTAGGTCAACGGTTCTGGTTGGTCTAGGGCGTTTCCCTGGACTGACAGGCGTACCCCTTAGCAGAAGAATCTCATCCGCCGCGAGCGGCCCGTTTAGAGGATGGAGTTTTTTAAGATGGAGAGACCCGTTGAGGAAATGAACTCTAAAGCATGTTTTGTATTTTTGTGCCTATTTACACTGTGTAGTACAATAATGTTCATCGTAGGATTTGTGTTTTTCTCCTCCCAAAAGACCATTGTGCCCACTGTACAGCCTATACCTCTTTCTACTGCCTCCTCTCACTCTTTTCACCCTCTGCCTGAGCACGAACAGACCAGACGATCCGAGTTCGTAAATAACTCGTTTATCCAGCTTTTGCACCAGCACCAACTAGTAATGAATACGACCAATTGCTGGGTGTGTGGGTTAATGCCACATACCATTAACAAGGGTATTCCCTATTTGGTGCTGCCATTTAGTTACAATGGATCGTCATGGGCATTCCAGACCATGTTCCTCTATGCTCTAGATGCTTACTCCCCGCGACAACCGCGTTCCATCAGACCTGGTACAAATAATAAAGCCTTAGTGAGAGGAATTGCCGATATGAGTAGGGATATTGATGCATACTCATCCATTCCCAAAGAAGAGCTGAGAGCTTATGTAGGGTGGAACGCAACGGGGTATAGTATTAGTCTGGGTGAAAGACAGCGAAAAATCTCATCCCCAATCTGGGTCGTACCCCACATGGGTCGGTTCTGCTTACAGGGTAATGGTCAGAATCCTAGAGCTCAACCGGGAAGAAGTGACTGTACTGAAACGTACACTTTCCCGTCACAGTTTTCCCCTGCGTTTTTGGCTGCCAAGGGCACATATTTCATCTGCAATGACCGAGCATATACATGGTTGCCCCCTGACTTCTCGGGCACATGTTATATTGCGAACTTGCTACCGCCAACATTTACTGCCGCCTCTGATTATCACAAGACTAGAGTTGTGAGAGGTGGGATTAGTAAGGAGGATACTGCCGGTCAGGAAGCGGGAGACTTCTTCTTGGGTTTCCTGCCGTTTTGGGGACCTATGGTGAATAGTAGGAACCTGAGACAACTGACACGTGTGGTTGAATCCACTGTTAACGTAATGGCTGGTGCCCTTGGTAATCTGACAGCTGAGCTCCAAGCGGATCGCCTTATGACTTTGCAGAACTGCATGGTTCTAGACGTTATTCTTGCAGACCGTGGTGGGGTATGTAAGGTTATCCAATCCAGTTGTTGCATTTTCATACCAGATAACGCTCCAACAGTCTATCAAGCCATCTCCAAACTCCATAAAATATCTGAATCCATACACGTGGATAAGGGAGACTGGTCACTGGTGGGGTGGTTCTGGGAACTGATATCTGCCTGGGGTTGGAAAGTTCTGATGGTCATTGGAATGATCTTAGCCATTCTTTTCCTGTTCTGTCTGTGCATACAGTGTGCTCCTGCGATATGTGGCCTCTGTGCTACCTTATGTGTAAGGAAACCTGTATCGAGAGACGAGCTAAGTAATAGGATGATGCTACAGCAACATCTCCATGACTTCGTGAACATTGACCTAGACTCGGATTAAGATGAGTATAGTGATTGCCTATGTAAGGGCAAAAGGAGGGTCTGTCGTACTTTAATATTCGGGACCGCGTAGGGGACAGGGTCCTACCCCCGTCTATCTTGGTATCAGCAAACCGCAAATGGTTAATGCGGCATGTACGAGTGCTTTATATATCTTTCTAGCTATGAATGCACTGTGTACACGTTGTTTCACGTTACTACGCGGGTTCCATTTTGGAAGCGGTGGCCATCTTGTCATTTCCCTCACATAGGCTATAATGGAGCAAATACGGGCCTCACAGTACATGTGCTTTCCTTTGACTTCTCTGTGACCTGGGCAGCTGGCTCTGCTGCCCCAGGTCAAACTGGTCTCACGAGCTCCCCTTCCTCCGTCCACCTGTGATTAGCATCAGGGCTTGACCCATCATAAAACCCTTTCATTCTACACGAGCCTCTGGCTAATCTCTTTCACACCTGACTGTTCCTGCTTTATGACTTGTTTCTATCAACAGGAGCTGCCCGTGTTTTATTGGGGCCTATTGATATCAAATGTGGGATCTGAACCTTACTGTGTAAATCATTGTGGGCTGGCCGAACTGGAATGTGGGATGGTCATCATGACTCTGCCTTTTTCTTTGTAATGTACACTTGTTTATTACCGTATCATAAAACCCAGGAATGTATGCTTGAGGCAGGAAAAAGCGTATTTAAGATGAAGTCCGTTTCTATGATTTTCAGCAGTCTCCTGAGAACATACACGCTGTTGTACTTCTAGGATACCTGTAATTGGTCTGCAGCCAATAAACGATCTTTGACTTCACCCAGAAGACTCTGTGTTTCTGTAGGTCTGGAACAGGGTGAACCCAGAAGTCATTGGGTGTGTGCCCCTGCACCGCTGGGTCTAAAATACCCAGTACTTCATTTCTTCCTCCTTGCTCATAGCGGTGGGAATCAGGAAACTACCAAAATTACTATCTGATCACAACCCACTAATTATGGACCTAGCACTTCAAAGGGGGGGATCAGGCTCAAAGCAAATGGACATTCAATAGAACATTATTGATTAATGAGCTGTATGTGAAATATATTAGACAGTGGGTGATACAATATTTTGAGACGAATCGCTATAGCTCATCACGGTGCACGGTCTGGGACAGCTTCAAGGCGGGTCTGCGGGGGGGGAAGCAATAAGCCGTAGGCAAGGCCAGGAAACAAGAGAAAGATTAAATCAATGGCTTAGTTGAAGGGCTGGAAGCACGCCCTCCCCATTAGGCAAAAACAAGAAGCTGCTGAGGCGACATTACAGCAGAAAATAGTGGTAGCGAAAGATGAGATTAATAGCTATTACAGTAGGAGGGGTGCGGCAGGCTTTCAAGCATATAAAAACGAGAGTTATGAGTATGGGGAGTTGGTGGGCAAGTTGCTGGTTCTGCGTACTAAGCAGAGGGCTGCTAGGAATAACATCACTGGCGTTAAAGGACAGGACAGCGGGCAGGTTACAGATTTAAAGAATATTATCAAGGTCTTTGAGAGATTCTATTAAGACCTCATTCTATCCGGCGAGAATGAAACACTCATGGGGAATCAACGTAGGGTAGACAAGGAAACAAGACAGGAGATGGAAAGAGAGATAACAATTGAAGAGGTCTTACAGGCCCTACATTCTATGGCCCCAGGAAAAGCAGCAGGTCTCGACAGAATCCCTTACGGAGGATCATAGCTCATCTAGTCTCACCATGGCAACATTTATTTATTTATTTGTCAGATTGTATAGCGCATGGCTGCCCCAGCAACGGGGCATCCCAGCGCGGCCAAAGACAATGAGAGTAACCGGGAGGAAAGCAGCTTGGAGGGAAACCGGGAAGAGCCAGGTCTTGATGGCTTTACGAAAAGCAACATGGGTTTATACCGGGAAGAGAGACCACAGACCATATCAGACGTGCTATTGCCTTATTCGACATAACTGAGGTAACGGGAGAGAAGATGGCTATGATCCTCCTAGACGCAAAGAAGGCATTCAATCGAGTTTCTTAGCATTTTTTATGGGGTATTATGGCACAGAAAGGGTTTGGCCCAAGCTTTATAACAGCTATACGGGCAATGTATTTTAGACCTTATGCGAGACTACAAATAATGGGCCAGGAGTCAAGTCGTATTGAGGTAGCCAGGGGGACCCATGCTCTCCTATCTTATTTGCCATATTCATTGATTTATTCATCCAACAAAGTCTTCAGGATCAGACAATTAAACCAGTCTGTTGCAGCAGTTTCGAAACTAAGATAATGACTTATGCCGATGATATTGCTGTAGTGACCACAGACCCAGAAACAACGATAATTCAAATACAAAAATGGCTGGGGAATATGGCCGGAAATCAGGCTACCTATTGAATGCGGGGAAAACTTTCAGGGTTTCTTGAGAGCAACGGGATTCTGGAGGAAAATCAGTTTGGCTTTCGTCCGGGGCATGGTACCGAGTCTGCCTTGATCACTGCTGTGGACGATTTGCGAATGCGGGCGGACAAGGGTCACTCGGCAACTTTGATATTGCTTGACTTGTCCGCCGCATTCGATACGGTCAGCCACAGCATTCTCCTACATCGGCTCGAGGAGATAGGAGTCACAGGCTTGGCCCTTAAATGGCTTCGCTCCTACCTATCAGATAGACGGCAGGCGGTTTTTCTGCCTCCTTTCCAGTCGGATTTCTTGCCAAACAAACAGGGGGTTCCACAGGGCTCTTCTATTAGCCCCATTCTGTTCAATGTTTACATGCGCCCTTTGGTGCAGATCATTAAGTCCTGTAACATCTCTGCAGTCAACTATGCCGATGATACGCAATTGATCATCTCCTTGGATGGGGATGATCAGGTGGATTCTTTATCCACCTTCCACAATTGCATGATGGAGATGACGACTTGGCTGAGGAACAATGATCTGCAGTTTAACGGTTCCAAAACTGAGATTCTACATTGCTCAGTGGGGAGGGTGCCTTTTACCCTGCCTTCCAATTTTTGGCCTCTCCCTCTGGATACCCCTCTGGTTCCAGTAAAGACTGTTCGTAATTTGGGGGTCTGCCTTAATGAGAAGCTAAGTCTGGAGTCACATGTCAATAAGATAGTTTCAAGCTGCTATCTGATCATGAGAGGTTTACGTAGGATTTTGCCCCTTCTTCCTTCTCATGTTCGAGGTACCGTGGTCCGATGTACTATTCTCAGTCGCCTGGACTACTGCAATGCCCTGCTGCTTGCCTCCCCTGCATATCTTATTCAGAGACTTCAACGGATCCAGGCAGCTGCCGCAAAACTTGCTCTTCTTAGACCGCGTTTCTCCTCCAGCACTAGGGCCTTGTCCGAACTACATTGGTTGCCCGTGCATCAGAGAATTTTGTTTAAATCTCTGTGTGTAGCTTTTAAGGCTCTTCATGGCTTTGGCCCTTTACCACTGCAACATCTTTTTAGATGGTATACACCTACGCGCATGTTGCGCTCCTCTTCAGCTAGGTTGGCCTTGATTCCCAAAACAATGAGAGCCACCTTGGGTGGCCGTGCTTTCAGCTCTGCGGCTGCACGTTTATGGAATAGCCTTCCTGTTGAGTTACGATTGATCCAGGATCTGACCCTTTTCCGCAGACAGCTGAAAACCTGGCTGTTCCCCAGAGCCTAATTCTTAGCCTCCCCTCCGTTTTCCTCCTTCACTCTGTCTTTAGCGCCAGGATGCCCGTAGGGTTGCAGTGCGCTCTACAAATTTAAATACATACAAAACGCAGATCATCTGTAATTCCAAAACCCTTTGTAATGATCCCTGAAAGCAGGATGAAGTAGTTTACATTGGGATTAAGATCAGTAGCAGTGTAGACTCCATTTGGAAAAAGTGAATTGGTGTGTTTTTTACCTTATTTGTGTACAAGAATGCAGCTAAGACTAGCATCTTGATGCACATAATTATATCGGACATGCCTAAGGTTATGTCATAAATCCCAGTCTTAAATAGGATATATTATAGAAGGCTCCCCATTTGACCACTTGGGAGGAGAGGTCCTTTGCACCAGATTATTATGCAAGGTACTGCCAGAATTTCTTCAGACTGCCGTAATGCTGCAGCATCTCACCCTGTACTGGAAGCTGATACCGGGAGGAGAGAAGCTGCAGATGATGTATGTTTTTCTCGACAGGGAACACTGGTTTGCTACTGCTGATAACTACAGTGTGTTACTGTAAACAGGTGCAGTGTGTTCATTCTTCTCAAACTCGTGATGCAAGTTATACTGCTCTATGCTGTCCTACTGTGGCACATAGAAGTAGGTCTTAGGGTGTTAGGTTGCTCAATTATAGTTTAACTATAGTGTTAATTTTAATTTTATTCTCGTTGTTCGCAACATGCATTGGTGCTGTTTTCACAATATTCTGGGTGGGTATTTTAGATGTGTTAAGCAACAGGAAGAGACTGTTGAACTAAATGCTTTTTCGTTGAGTGTCTTTTTCACTGTGAGTGTGTGTGCGTGATATTGTAAGGAGTGAAAATGGACTTCTCAAATACCCACTCTGTCCTTGAATTCCTGTTTAGAGGACTGTTAGTAACTTAAGAGCACTGACACCGCTTCAACTATGTATTAAGTGTGGTCCTGTGGGGCTACAATAACCTGTCTTTCACATTTAGGTCCTGGTGCATTGAACTGAGCTCACTTGTGTCACCTGTGGGTGTGAAAACAAACCAAGTTGAGCTAAATCAGAGTCTTAGTTTATGCAACAAGTTTTTTTCATTATTTTGTTTTGTAAATTGCTTTTTGTTTATTAATTCATAATTAGTTCTTTGTGAATTATTTAAGTACAATTATTTTTAAAATATTGTATATATTTGATTTTATTCAACTTTGTGGAATTATAAATATATATTTTCTTTAGGGATTTATTTTTTAAGTTATATTGCATTTTTGTATTTTGAACTTTATAATCAATATGAATATAGGTATTCTTTTTTATTTTATTTTATGTTTTGGATGCTTTTAATACAATGATTTTTGAGAATGTGGATAATTAGTTGAAGAGGATCAGACTCCTCGCCAACTTATAATGTCACAATTCAGTAGTGGGTCCAGTTAGATCTCAATAATTTAAACCTGAGCACAACCCTTAGTAGCTCTAGCTCAGTGCAGACAGAATTAATTTACGAGAAATGTTTAAGGCATTTATCAGCAACAAAACAGATAAAACTCCTACTCCTATTTATAATAATAAAGACCATTTTAATGAAGGAATAGACACTGAAACAATAAAAATTCTTTAAGGGGCACCAGAGTTACGAATTTTTAAAGTTTGAATTACATTTTAGCGCCAAAAAGTACAAAGCGCCAGCTGCTGGTAACGTTTTGCAATAGACCTAGTCAAAGTCAAAAGTTAAGACTGACCATGATGGAGGGTGGGCAGATACAGAGACCGAAATCCACCCGCTCGGATGTTTTACCTTCTGGCTTAGGGCCCGATTTATATTTTGGCGGGGGATCGTTCTTCTGCCAGCCGTACAGAGTAGATTACTCTGTACCCCTGTGGAGGGACTGCGCACCGAATTTATAAATGACTGCCAACTGTAGTTATCCGGATGTGCTAGACTGGCACAAAGTTACAAGTTTAGGCCGACTGCGATCGACTGTGGGCCGGATTCATGGACTAAGTTAGTCCCGCTGAGAAATGTATGTGCGTCTTGGCAGTTCTGATGAGCTGCATCATGCTGGGATGCCGGCTTGCATCTATGCTGCATCATGCTGTGTTGGTTCTCATAAGAGGTTGCAAAGTCAGTGTTGAGGATACGTTGCAAAGCGGCGGTTCCAATAAGCTGTTCAGGCTATGATGAGTCTGCATTTCACTGTGTCCGTTCTGATGAGGTGCAGCAAAGAGATGCATTGGTTTTGCTTCACACTGCCTCGTTTCTAATGAGACTACGGCTTGGTTGACAGAGCATCTTTAGCCCCACTACCAAGGGTCCAGGACTGGAGGGGCACCACTTCGAGGCTAACAACTGTCATCAGGCAGAGTGCAGGTGCTGGGTACAAGAGAACTGAAGCCTTTTCTGTTCCTGAGGTTCTGATCAGGAGGCTAGCCAACTGACCCTTACAGTCACTCTGATGGTCCTATGCTCGAGGTGCAGGTCTAGCCCTTCTGATTCAGGCAGCAGGGCAGCAAAGTAGCAGGGCAGTAGAGCAGTTCTTCTTGCAGCAAAGCATCACAGCAGTCCTTCTTCTGAGTCTTCCACAAGTTCAGAAGTGTACTGAAGAGTTGGGTTAAAGGGTTCATTATTTCTACCTGGTGCCACTTTGAATTGGGAGAACCTTCTAGATTCTTCCCCCTAAAGATGTGTTTGGAAATTTTTGCCTCTCTGCCATGGCCCCAGCTTGTCACAAAAGCACAAAAGACTGGGGTGAAACCTTTTGTGAGTGTGCTAAGGTACAGTCTTTGTGATGATGCCCCATCCTATCATCACCTATCTCCCCTTTGTCTCACTTTATTGGAGTAATACACAAAGGCCAACTGCCAGCTACACATAGTCATGTGACTTGAGATAAGGGTTGTGGGCACCAAAAGGTTGGGACAAGAAAAGGCAACTTTCTAAAGTTAAGAAAGAGAAGGGGGTTGGGCCAATTTATTGTCAACGAGGCTAGGCCACTATATAATAATGAAGCAATGAACACTGACATTACTTCTTAACAAAAAAATCTTTTGATTTTGTGCTCACGAAATTTAATCAGTTTGATCACGTTTTATTTTTCACTAATGGTTAAAACATTGCTTTCAATCTTTTTGAGATACTGCCGTCAACATTAAAGCATCAAAGACAGATACGATCAACAAGCAATTACATTTTTTTGGCCCAAAACAAATTCTTAAGAGCTGTCAAGCAGAAGATTAACACAAATGCCAAATAATGTTTTACAACACAATACACAAATGTAACAAGAACATAAACAATTAAGACTGAAAAATAGATAGTAGAAGTAATGTCAGGACAGGTATTTTCTTCGGTGTTTAACAACTTTCTAAAAGTGTCATTTCCATAATTGCGATTCAAAATCCAACTTTACCAAGAGAGTTTTAAATTACAATCCTTTAGAGCCCAAACTCAATATTTCCTACTGCTCCGAATTAAAAGTTAGCACTTATTAAATGTAATAAGGTAACCCAATATTATCCTATAGGAGAGATAGGCCTTGCTGTTGTGAAAAACAAATTGAGAGCTTTTCGCTACTAGACATGTAAAAGTTAAAAGTACATGTCCAGCTTTTTTAAATACAATGCACCCTGCCCTATGGGCTGTTTTCATTTCATACTCACCCAGGGGTGACTTATGTGTATTAGAAAGGAATGTTTAGACTGGGCCAAATGTTTATTTTTCAATGTCTAAATAGCAATTTACAACTGCATGCACACGCTGCAATGGCAGGCCTGAGATATGTTTAAAGGGCTACTTAGGTGTGTGACATAATGAGAGCTGCAGGCCTACTAGTAGCATTTCATTTACAGGTACATGTAGTGCCACTTAACTAGGGTCTTACAAGTAAATTAAGTATGCCGATTGGGTGTAACCCAATTTTCTCATGTTTGAAAGAGGGAGCATAAACACTTTAGCACTGGTTAGCAGTGGTAAAGTGTGCAGTCCTAAGGCATACAAAAACAAATTCACAAAAAACGGAGGAGTAAGGCAAAACGTTTGAGGGATGAGCACACTAAGGCTGACTGGTTTAACACACCATTTTCAAAATTCTTATTTTGCCTCATTACATTTTATCATTTTTAAATAAGAGTTAGTTGTATTTAGTACTTTGCATTTACAAATTATATATCTAATACTAATGTAAATATGTTTTTTCTCTTTCCATAATTTTAAAATAGTAATATTCAATTAGGCAAAACTTTTATAACATATAGTAATGTCATTTTTATTTGCTTGCCATTAGTAAAACAGTGTCTTAATATTTATAACAGTTTCAAAACATTTTTTCAAAGTATTTTAGTATATATTAATATCACAATATATTTGTTATCAGTACTTTTAATGTGCATTCACATTACTGTTTTATTTATTTTTTACCTTTTTTACAATTTTTCAGAATTCTTTGCAATAAATATGTATATATGCATTTTACAATATAATACAGTATTAATCTTTATTTTTTTCTATTGGTTCTAATGGAATTTTTTTTTTTTCAATTTCTCCACCATTTGTCATTTTACCAGTTGATGTGTGCCTCCTTCATTAGTGTCAAGCACTACGTCTCCAGGATGGTGGTTGTTTGTTGCTGTTCTCCCATGCAGGAAGGAACACTTTCTGTCTAACATTTACGGTGTTTTGGTCAGGAGGGGTTGCTAGGGTAGTTTATTAAGTTAGAATAGTTCAACATTTTTAGTTAGGATAGGGAAATGTAATTTGGTATTGTACATGCAGTACACCTAACTGTGTAATATTGCTTATGTATGCATAGTCGAGGTCTGTCTGTAATAATGTTCCATCTTTCTGGATAGTTTTACTTTTGTTTTATATTTTCTGTGTGGCGTTTGTTGATTTTGAGGGTGGATTTCTGTGTTTTCTAGTTTTCAGGAGTTTGTATTGCTGTGGATAGATTATTTTCAAATGGTGCAAGCATTTTTATGTTATTTCAAGAAAAATAAGTTGCAATTTTTCACCAACTGTTTACCTTATTATTTGCCTTGATTCTTGGTGCTTGGTTATTTTAGGGTTTCCTAGAGCATTTGTTTTATTTTTAATATCTTTAGGGTTTTTTTATGGTATCTATGAATTTTATATGTATTTTTGAAAGAATTTCCTGATTTTCCTCTCATATATTCTTTTCATTTTTGGGATATATTTTACTGTACATTCTGGGTTTATGTTTTTGACATTGACTACTGTGGATCAAGGAATTCTGGTTCAAAATCATAATAACAATTGTTTTTATTGTGATAACTTGTGTGTGGATTTTTTCTGTCTTAATATAAATAATAAATTATGTGTTTGCATAATCATGTGTTGATTTATTTTTGTTTTTGTATATAAAAGTTCAGTTTTTTGTTATGTATTATTATTTTGCATATATTATATTAATGTGTTTTTGGACATTTTTTATTCATTATAATAATTTTAATTTGTGTTTTTTAATTCTGAATTTATTTTAGTTTTTATTTACATTTTGTAAGTTGTTTTAGAGGCATAACATTTTTTACAATTATTTAAAATTATTATAATTTTTATAGAGTGAGTCCCTGAAGTACTGCAATGGCAATTGAAACATTTTTCTCATGTTGCAGTCAACATATGAAAGATCTTTGGTCCAGACAGGTAATTTTAGGTTCACAGGCTGTAAATTGATCATGGAGAAAAAAAATTCCCTCATCCTATCAGACTTGAATGGATTTTTTTTACGTGGCATCAAAAGAAGATCTAAATAAAACTAAGTTTAAAAATTTCCCTGGACTGACAGTTCAAGGTGATTATTGCACATAGGGTGAACTTTTCCTGTGTGTGAGATGGCATACCTGTAAATAGGTGCCACATGAACAACCAGGGAAAGTCCACTATGTTACAGAGACTGCACTACCCTGAGGGCATCTGCAAGCTTGTACTGCCCTGAGGGCAGCGCATTCAAGTGGAATACTGAGTGGCGGCTTCAAGGTTGATCTGTGTTTGTCTATGCTGGTGGCAACCCTGCCTTTGACGAAAGGATTAGAGATCCCTTTGCAAGCTGGTGCAGTGAGTGACTTCACCCACCTGCAAGGGGATGTCTAGGGGGCCCATGGGACCCCCTTTTCCCCCTCAAGATGGCTACCATTGAGAGGCACACTGCCAGTGGGCCACCTTTCAGTGCTCCTCCTGCCAGCTTCTTTTCCTTTACACCTGCACCCATAATACGGCACGGGTGAAGAGACAAAGAGATGGCCATGCAAATGAGGGACGTCCTCTTGAGATAGCACTGGTGCTACATGTGCACCAGTGTTATCAGTATTACAGAAGGGAACGCGCTAGCATCTGCGGCCCCTACTGTAATACCAAAGTGCCCAAGGGGCACACAAAGAAGATGCACAAGCCCAAGGCACCTTCTGTATTAAGGCCCCGAATAGCTCTATTTTTATAACCCTTTCTTGCCTATGATAACTTATAGAAAACTACTAAAAAAATGTATACCAGTCCAAGCAAAGTCACTTACTTGAGTAAAGTTAGACTTTTATGCCGTATTTGGTGTAATTCTGCTCAGCTTTTTTTCATGTGTCAAAGAGAGCAAAGGAACTCTATGGGATTAAAATGGGAATTGTCCCTTTCTTCGGCCCCATGTTCCTCCTTCGTCTGGCCTCCGCTTGAACGATCTGCACAAAATCCGAATCGAATTACCTTATTTATAGGATGTTAT
Source organism: Triturus cristatus (assembly GCF_964204655.1). Taxonomy (NCBI): domain Eukaryota; kingdom Metazoa; phylum Chordata; class Amphibia; order Caudata; family Salamandridae; genus Triturus; species Triturus cristatus. The sequence continues at coordinate 1,098,161,487 of NC_140582.1, read as the reverse complement.
TAAATTGAAAGTGTTTTTTAATTATTTTAATATGTTATACAAAGGTGATATTTTCAAATTATACTAGCCTGACTAATAAAGTGTAGTATAAGTGACAAGAAACTTGCACTATAGCTGGTTTTAGCCGAGTTAACTCAGGCTGTAACGGTGGCATTACGCAGAACACCAAAATACATTTACCAATGAGTCTGCGGAGAATATGTTAAAGAGCAGGTAAGACAGACTGTGGCATGGCCATGCCAAGGTGGGTTACTCTGTTGGGATTCCAGTTGGACAGTTATAATTGAAACCAAAGCCCGGCTGCTGGGCATGAATTTTTGGAATCTACTTAACTGATGCAGAGAAGATTCCAGGAAATGCAACTGCACCTTCGAGCAAGTATTGATGACGAAGATTATCCATTCGATTCATTTGTATTGGTTATTAACCCTATGTTTCTCTACCAGACTAATATCTGATGTCCATAAACTAATATAGCATAAATGCATCAGTAGACACCATTTGTAACTGGTCAATCGGAATGTGCACACGTGTAATGCATTGGTGTACTGTACATCCTGTGCGCTCGATGATTCATCTCTTCAACACACGTTTATTACAATTTTAAAATGTGCGCGGTATCGGGATATAACGTTATTTGAACACAATAAAAGGGCCATGCAGTGAAGAGGAGACATCTTTTCTCCTTAGCAAAGTTATGCATTACTAACAACGCTAAGCAATCTAGAATGTTTCAATAACGTCAGGGTGTTTTAAGATATGGTGACACATTCGCTGGAAGCCACTGTAAGATTTAGCTGTATGGGGATGTGTTAAAGGGCTTTGTCTCTTAAAAGCAACCTACGCCTGTCCAGCTCCCTCAAGAGAACCCTCTATTTACATACACAAAGCAGGCTCTTTGCATCGCTCCAGCCAGGGTATTTCCATATCGTTCTCACTGGTTATAAATGTGATTTTATTAATAACTGTTTAGAAACAAGAACTGACTCCTCTAGAACAATGAAGTTGACAACTCACTTCCTCTGGACACTTCTTTTCTGGATTCACGGTAAGAGCTGTGACTTATTGATAAGAAGAATCATGTTTTAAAGTACTTTCCAAAGCATCTGTTACCGGTTACCTAGTTTTGATAGATACAGAAGTTATAGTAGACGATGTTAAGTGTAATTAATTACCTTTCTGATTTCAGAATCCAAGGCGCAGATTGTGCTGACACAGACCCCAGAAGCCCTCGCCGTGTCCCTGGGAGAAACCATCTCACTCCGATGTCTGTCCAGCTCATCCGTCAGCGATTGGTTACACTGGTACCAGCAGAAGCGCGGAGAACCCCCCAAGCTTCTCATTTATAGGGCCACCAGTCGCCAGCCCGGGGTCTCCGACCGCTTCAGAGGCAGCGGGTCCGGCACCGACTTCACTCTCAGCATCAGCAGAGCCGAGGCCGGCGACGCCGCGGATTATTACTGTCAGCAGAGCAATGACTTCCCGCTCACAGTGACACAGAGCCGAGCAAATACTGCAGCTTCCTCTTTCTGCCCCCAGCCCTCTGACAACCCTCGGTGCAAGAGCTGAGCGGTGTTATATTCTAAGCACACAGGTGTTGAATTTCCAAACATCGAAATGAGTTTCTTCAAATGAGTTATAACCTTATGTTCATTTTTAATTGTAGTGGGACAGTTGTACCTCAGATCTAGTTTGGAGTAACTTGAGTATTCTGTTTTGTGACGGGGAAAGCTTGCACTGCTGCCCGATTGCCATGTGTTCTGTGACGAGGAAAGCTTGCACTGCTGCCCGATTGCCATGTGTTTTGTGACGGGGAAAGTTTGCACTACTGCTGCCAGATTGCCATGTGTTCTGTGACGAGGAAAGCTTGCACTGCTGCTGCCCGATTGCCATGTGTTCTGTGACGAGGAAAGCTTGCACTGCTGCCCGATTGCCATGTGTTCTGTGACGGGGAAAGCTTGCACTGCTGCCCGATTGCCATGTGTTCTGTGACGGGGAAAGCTTGCACTGCTGCCCGATTGCCATGTGTTCTGTGACGGGGAAAGCTTGCACTGCTGCCCGATTGCCATGTGTTTTGTGACGGGGAAAGCTTGCACTGCTGCCCGATTGCCATGTGTTTTGTGACGGGGAAAGCTTGCACTGCTGAAGCCCGATTGCCATGTGTTTTGTGACGGGGAAAGCTTGCACTGCTGCCAGATTGCCATGTGTTCTGTGACGAGGAAAGCTTGCACTGCTGCTGCCCGATTGCCATGTGTTCTGTGACGAGGAAAGCTTGCACTGCTGCCCGATTGCCATGTGTTCTGTGACGGGGAAAGCTTGCACTGCTGCCCGATTGCCATGTGTTCTGTGACGGGGAAAGCTTGCACTGCTGCCCGATTGCCATGTGTTCTGTGACGGGGAAAGCTTGCACTGCTGCCCGATTGCCATGTGTTTTGTGACGGGGAAAGCTTGCACTGCTGCCCGATTGCCATGTGTTTTGTGACGGGGAAAGCTTGCACTGCTGAAGCCCGATTGCCATGTGTTTTGTGACGGGGAAAGCTTGCACTGCTGAAGCCCGATTGCCATGTGTTCTGTGACGGGGAAAGCTTGCACTGCTGCCCGATTGCCATGTGTTCTGTGACGGGGAAAGCTTGCACTGCTGCCCGATTGCCATGTGTTTTGTGACGAGGAAAGCTTGCACTGCTGCCCGATTGCCATGTGTTTTGTGACGGGGAAAGCTTGCACTGATGAAGCCCGATTGCAATGAGTTCCATGTAGGGGAAAGCTGTTGCTACTCCTCCAGCTGCACCTGTTCTCCAAAGGACTGAAGCTACACAGTTTCTTGCCAAGACGTTCCTGTTCTAGGAAGGTTTCCGCTCATGGTGTCCTATCTCATGAACAAACAAAGGATATATTTAACGTAACTGCATAACAGCCCTATGAATCAAGGACGATTTCAAAACATTTGATGGGATATACCAAGATCTGCAGTCCTGAGTACGGTGCCTGGCCTCATGGGGCAATATTAGATAGCCGAAAAATTGTGACGGAAAACTGGTAGTGTCCGTTGTTCACCCTCTTGTTTTAATCTTGTAGTATGGAGACACCAGTAAAACATATTTTGAGCTAATCCACACTCAATTAATATAGGTCTGAGTACAACAAGGGGAGAACAAAAACTGCACAATCAGTGAACAGTAGTGCGCCTCTGTTACCCAGGGGTATATGTTGTAGCCTCCGATGAGGCACAGCACGCTGGGTAGGTAAAAATGTATACTGCGAGGACATAAAAATATGCTAATTCCATCAGAGTTTTGGCGGTGTCGTCCAGGACTGTTCTATTTCTCGAATGTTGACGTCTGTCTCTGGAGAGCGTACAACAGTCCTTTAACTCCTCTGACCCTCTCTTTACTGTGTTAGCCGCTTGTAGCGCACCTTCGGGTATGTGTGAGAGTAGCGTGTGATGTCCCTCCTGCGAGCCGTCCTTCACTCATTATGTGTATTAGGGACGGACTCGCTGCTGCCCATGTTGTACAGCTCATGTGCTGTGAAGCCTGGTATTAAGCCCTCCACTACAGGACATAGAACACAATGGGCATCGCCATTGACAGGGCCAATTGGCAGACTTCTGAGATGCTAAATAAAATTTAGCTCACAGGTTATTTCTTTCAGGCAATGAACTGGGTGAAATAGCCCAGCCAGTGAGAGGGCAGAGGGGGCATCTCACTGCCAACAGGCTAAGATGAACACTTCCTGGGTAAACAAAGAGGTGTGCTAAAAGGACACACCGCAGAACAACGCGCAGAGCAGCAGCTCAAGTGTCTAAAGAGACAATGAGAAACGGCGGACACCCCTCTTCCTGGGCCTGGAGGTTGGTGTGAATTGGGTGGAACTGAAGCAGGCCCTGCCTTGGACACGTGCTGCCCACGAGAGCCGGCGGTGATGCAAGAAGACAGTGTGTCTCTACCAATATAAAAAGGTGCTGCCTTAAAATATAACTCCGTCCATCATTTCCTTTGGTTTTTGCTTTGTTCGCCATAAGTTGGCAGGGTATGCTCAGACGTGAGTCCCTTGCTCACTTTGCCACTGGATTCAAGCAAGCCTGGCTGAAGACGGCTGATATGCCAGAAACCGGTCCTAGGAAGCTTGATTCTGGTCCAGGGAAGACATGGCTTGGCAGTTCGGGCTGGACTGTTCCCATGAGGCACAGGGCCAGACTGATTTGCATATGGCCATGTCTGAACTGGGGTGGCAGAGTGGGTAAAGAACGGTGATGGATTAAACCCAGATCAGTTGACTGGGGGTGAGTGCTTGCAATGTTCAACACTCCGTCCATCATTTCCCTTGGTTTTTGCTTTATTCGCCATAAGTTGGCAGGGTATGCTCAGACGTGAGTCCTTTGCCACTGGATTCAAGCAAGCCTGGCTGAAGACAGCTGAAATGCCAGAAACCGGTCCTAGGAAGCTTGATTCCGGTCCAGGGAAGACATGGCTTGGCAGTTCGGGCTGGACTGTTCCCATGAGGCACAGGGTCAGACTGATTTGCATATGGCCATGTCTGAACTGGGGTGGCAGAGTGGGCTAAAGAACGGTGATGGATTAAACCCAGATCAGTTGACTGGGGGTGAGTGCTTGCAATGTTCAACACTCCGTCCATCATTTCCTTTGGTTTTTGCTTTGTTCGCCATAAGTTGGCAGGGTATGCTCAGACGTGAGTCCCTTGCTCACTTTGCCACTGGATTCAAGCATGCCTGGCTGAAGACAGCTGAAATGCCAGAAACCGGTCCTAGGAAGCTTGATTCCGGTCCAGGGAAGACATGGCTTGGCAGTTCGGGCTGGACTGTTCCGATGAGGCACAGGGTTATGGCCATGTCTGAACTGGGGTGGCAGAGTGGGCTAAAGAACGGTGATGGATTAAACCCAGATCAGTTGACTGGGGGTGAGTGCTTGCAATGTTCAACACTCCGTCCATCATTTCCTTTGGTTTTTGCTTTGTTCGCCATAAGTTGGCAGGGTATGCTCAGACGTGAGTCCCTTGCTCACTTTGCCACTGGATTCAAGCAAGCCTGGCTGAAGACGGCTGAAATGCCAGAAACCGGTCCTAGGAAGCTTGATTCCGGTCCAGGGAAGACATGGCTTGGCAGTTCGGGCTGGACTGTTCCCATGAGGCACAGGGTCAGACTGATTTGCATATGGCCATGTCTGAACTGGGGTGGCAGAGTGAGCTAAAGAACGGTGATGGATTAAACCCAGATCAGTTGACTGGGGGTGAGTGCTTGCAATGTTCAACACTCCGTCCATCATTTCCTTTGGTTTTTGCTTTGTTCGCCATAAGTTGGCAGGGTATGCTCAGACGTGAGTCCCTTGCTCACTTTGCCACTGGATTCAAGCAAGCCTGGCTGAAGACGGCTGATATGCCAGAAACCGGTCCTAGGAAGCTTGATTCCGGTCCAGGGAAGACATGGCTTGGCAGTTCGGGCTGGACTGTTTCCATGAGGCACAGGGTCAGACTTATTTGCATATGGCCATGTCTGAACTGCGGTGGCAGAGTGGGCTAAAGAACGGTGATGGATTAATCCCAGATCAGTTGACTGGGGGTGAGTGCTTGCAATGTTCAACACTCCGTCCATCATTTCCTTTGGTTTTTGCTTTGTTCGCCATAAGTTGGCAGGGTATGCTCAGACGTGAGTCCCTTGCTCACTTTGCCACTGGATTCAAGCAAGCCTGGCTGAAGACGGCTGAAATGCCAGAAACCGGTCCTAGGAAGCTTGATTCCGGTCCAGGGAAGACACGCAAAGTGGCTTTACCTGGCCTCATACATATGGGTCTGCACGCTGAGCCTCCGGAGCATCACAAATGTGTTGCGCGGGTCTAATAAATGAGCCCCTGTGTTTGGATTTTCACTGTATCTCTTCTCACCCTGTGGCACAGAGGTCCATGCACTTCGAGGAACCATAACAAACTATTTTTAATCAATATAAATACGCCTTTTATAAAGTTCTAACACAGCACTGTTTCTGTGTCTCAGGGCTCTTTAAGAAACACAAAGGACAGCAGAAATACGCAATCACCAGGCAATGAATTGCATGATAGGTGTAAGCAGGGCAGAGGGCTGATGGCGTGGGTCATGTGGTGTGCTGGGTAAACTCAGGTTTTTGTGTGCACTCTAGTCTAGGAGGTGATGAAGAAGTTCATTTTCCTAGTAGTATCATTGCATCCAAGAGACGGTTTATGCTCTGAATGCAGTATGTACTGAATACACTGCAGAACATTTAACGTGTCTCAAGAGATATATTATCCATCTGAACAAGCATTGGAAAAGCCAAAAGTTCTGGCCTTGACTAGCTTGCGCAATAGTCAAGACCAGTAGCGGCTCGTGGCAGGGGCGTAACGCAGGCCCCCGCAGCCCCTGCGGTGCGGGGGGGCCCCAAGCTCCAGGGGGCCCCCTCAGCACAGCACTCTTGCCGGAGAGCTCTTGATTGAGCCCGGAGGGGGCCCCTTCCCGTTCCTTGCAGGGAGGCCCCCTCTATTTTCGTTACGCCAGTGGCTCGTGGAGGGAATTCGGTGGGGCAGTGAGGCAGGGGAGGGGCAGGGTGGGGAAATGTAAACACCGGAATATGGATGAACGGAGGTAAGTACACATTTAAATTAATAAAACGAATTCCTTTGCGCGCTGCATCGCATTTTGCGATGCAGCGTGCGCAACGAAATTCGTATTCAGGGCAAGGGAGTTACACACCGAAAATAACCCCTGCTCACCCCCTTGGTAGCTTATTCATTTATTTAAAGAGTTTTAAATAGCGCTGGCTAAACTTGGTAGCTTGGCAGAGCAGTCAGGTTTATCCCAGAGGCAATGTGTAAAGTGTTTGCGCCACACACAGCAACGACACACAAGGCACACCACAAAAGAAACTCCACACAAGGTTATATCAAAAATAGCCCTTGTATTACTCATAAAACACATTAGAATGCAATCACATAAATACACTGTGCCAACTAGCCCTAAGTATTTCTTTACAGGGGATTATATACACTATAGGGCCAATCGGGCCACTGTCATCACCATTAGAACATGTAAGTAATAAAACAACCAGTAACTACTGTTAAAGGCACCTAGCAAAAAAACGTTATGCATCAATCACATTAGGCATAAACCACATTATGCATCAATCATGAGCACTAACATCATCAAAATATATGGCCCCTCTTAGGCATAACCATCACAGTTGATGAGAACAACTAGTCACTACTGGCGATAGGACACCTTCAGTGACATCATACCCAGCAGTGTGCCTTAGTAAACACTAATAACAGGCCCACCCTACAAATGCATGAGGCCTTAGGCATAGCACAGTATAGTAGGCATGACATAGCATATTATGTAAAACATAACCTTTCTGACGGGCCCACCATAGGCCTACCTCCTCAGCAGCAGAAACCTAAGATAGTGCTCCTTTGCTTGTTTTCCATATGTCATGGGGTTTCTCACATGGAGGCGGGGCCCTGCTGCGTGCCCCAATGGGGATTCCTACACACCCCACGAAGTTGTCCCATAGATCAGTTTATTTCTAAGCAGGGGCCCCATCCCAGGCTCTTCCCGCAATGCCCCCGTAGAACAAATATGACCCCCAAACTGGAAGAAATATTCAGCTGCCCGCGGCCACGCACATACACTGTGGCAAGCTTCAAACAAAGATAAGGAGAAGTCCGCTGGTCCTACAAAAGCACCTGGGCGAAGTCCTTTAATGGCCCCTCAGGGCCGGGTCACCACCGTATGGCCAGCACTCTTGGAAGGGCACTCTGTTACCCCGGACATTCACCAGCTCACACTGGGGCAGTCTCACGGAGCCCCGGATGTTCCGTTGTCTGCATCATGCTTCCCGCGGCAAGACTTCCAGCGGTGTCCAAGCCCACGGTCAGCCTCCTTCGGCAGGGCACAGTGGCGGCAGGACCCAGATCAAAGTTTCAGTCCCGTTCATCTCCTATGGACTACAGCCATGCTTGTAGTCAGGCGGGGCTCTCCTCTTCTCCTGGGAGCCCTGCCCACAACCAGGCAGCTGCTGCCTGACTTCTGGTCTTCTAGTGCGGCAATAGCTCCTCCGGCTGGCCACGCCCCAGGTCAGGCTCTCCTCACCTGACTTCCGTTTTCCGAATGGGAGCCCGCGGGAAACTGTCTTCTTCCCCCGGCACGGTAGAGCCTCTTAGAGGTTCTAAAACAAAGCGCCCAACATGCGCTGTAGTGGGGACACATCAGCACGTTCCTTATGCTGGCTGGGGTTCTGAACGGCCCTCTCTCCCCTCAGGGCTGCACGAGATGATGCAGCCGGTCTTCGGGTAGTTCCTCCAAACCTGCACTCAGGGAAGTTCCCTACCCCCAAGTGGAACACACCGGGGGCTCCTAGGTCAGCTTGCGGGAGCAGCCTACAGCGCTCCTTTCATGCCGCCCCCCCCCCCCAAGAAAAGTGAGGCACACTGGCTTAGAGCACAGGCCAGCACACATGGTCCCTGGGTATAGGGGCAGTCCCTTCAGCAAGCAGCTCCCAAGGCAAAGTCCCAGTGGTGGTTCCTCCTGCCAGTCCAGCAGCCTGACGGCCGCAGGCTTCATGTAAGCACCCAGCAGCACACCCACATGGGGTCACAGCCCCAATATTTCTACCATGATCGTCTTTGTTCTTCCCCCTGGCACAGGACTCTGCCCAGTCCAAACCAGTTCTGGGGGGGCACTTACACCTCTCTTTTCAGGTGCACAAAACCCCTTTTGTTAGTGTAGGCTCTGGCCTCAGACACACCACAGGGGGGCGGAGCCAGCATTGTGGAAGGCAAGCAGAGTCCCATTCAGTCTCGGGTTCTACTCCTCCCACCAATCCAAATGCAGATGGGCCTATTCAGCCTAGTACTGACTCACCCAGCCCCTCTGGAGCCACTACACCTCCCCAGCCCCTGTCACTCCAGAGCCAGACATGCAATACACAACAGGCAGGCACAAAGACACATAGCACACAGAATGCCATCTTCTAAAAGTGGCATTTCTAGAATAGGGATAACAAATCTGTGCACACCATTACGCAGCATTTATTACCACTATTCCAAACATACCAAACTTGATCTCGCTACTCCTCTCAGATCAGAAATTACCACTGAAACACATAGCAAGGAATCCACAATGCATTCCTATGAGAGGGCAGCCTCACAGCAGTGAGCAACCAAAATGGCTGTTTGTCAATACCAGGACATGCCACACATTTAAGGCACATGCCCTACCTTTTACCTACAATGCACCTTGCTCATAGGGCTAGCTAGGGCCTACCTCAGGGGTGACTGATATGTAGTAAAAGGGGAGTCACAGACGTGGCACTCACTTTATAGGCCACGTCACAGTGGCAGTAATCTGCGCATGCAGACCCTGCAATAGCAGAGACCTGAGACAGGTTTGAAAGGCTACTTTGGTGGGTGGTGGTATCAGCGCTGCAAGCCCATCAGTAGCATTTCATTTACCGGCTCCAGGTATATGAGATACCACTTGACTGGGGACTGATAGGTAAATTGAATAGGCCAAACAGGTGTAGACCAATATTACCATGTTTTACCATAGAGAGCACCTGCACTTTACACTGGACAGCCGTGATAAAGTGCCCCGAGTCCTAAAACCACCAACACCAGGCCAGAAAAAATACTAGGAGGAAGGCAAAAAGCTCAGGGATGACCCTGCAAAAAGGGCCAAGTCCAACAGTGTATATTAATGATTCATGTAATGTAATGTAATGTAAAGGACACTTAATATAGCGCTCCGATCACTCCAAGGAGTATCTTGGCGCTCACCCAACCCAGATGGAAGGGTTGGAGGGAAAAGAGACAGCTTACACTTTACACTACACATTACACCAGTGCTCTGCAGGCAGCATCAGTCAGAGAGAACACCCAGGTTTTCAATGCTTTCCTAAACTGGGTTTCGTGGAACAATGATCGTAGGAAGGGCGGGAGCTTGTTCCAGGCCTTGGCGCCCAGCACAAAAAGGGATTTGCCACCTTTTGTTGCCAACTTAAATCTGGGGATTATAAGCAGATTCTGACCGGCAGACCTCAGGCAACGTGTCGGGTGATACCGTCTAAAACCATTACATAGGTATTTTGGTCCTTGCTGTTGAAATGCCCTGAAGGTAATTAGCAGAATCTTAAAAAGAATCCTTTTACTAATTGGTAGCCAATGGAGCGCATTAAGCGCTGCTGAGGCTGATGACTTGCGGGGCCAACGTAATACCAGGCGGGCCGCTGCGTGTTGGACCATCTGTAACCTATGGAGTACGGACTTATTAGCTCCAGCATATAAGCCATTACAGTAGTCCAACCTGGAGGTTATTAGGGCAACTGCAACCGTTTTTCTGGCCGGCAACGGGAGGAGATCAAAAAACTTCCTTAGAGCTTTTATTATATGAAAGCACGTGCCAGCTACGGCCACCGCTTGATGTTTAAAGGACAATTGGTCATCAAACTTGATACCCAAGTTTCGAGCAGATGTAATGGTGTTGGGGGGGGCTTCCGCATCATCAGGCCAACAGGTTTTTAGGCAAAACAGATTTTGATTTCCAAACGGCAGAATTTCTGTCTTTCCGGCATTACATTTTAGATGATTATCAGTCATCCATTGGAATGTTGCTGCTAGGCACTCCTTAAGATTTTCCTCGGCGCCAGGCCGTTCCCTATCCAGCACCAGGATAAGCTGGGTGTCGTCAGCATATGATATTGTGCTGATCTGGAATGATGCAATCAGTTTCACCAGGGGTACCATATACAAATTAAAAAGTACGGGGCTTAGACTCGAGCCCTGAGGGACCCCGGAGCTGACGACCTTGGCTTCAGACTGGTATTGGCCCAGCACTGTGACTTGGCGTCTGTTGCTAAGGAAGTTTCTGAGCCATGCCAGAGCCTCCCCACCTACTCCTGCGGCAGCCAACCGGTCCACTAAGATGTTATGTGAAACCGTATCAAAGGCTGCCGACAGGTCAAGTAAGATTAGAACAGCCTTCTTTCCCTTGTCAATGGCCATTCGTATATATTCATATATGCTTGCATTTTAAATGTGTTAAGTGTTCTTATGATACCACATTTGGTAGACCTAACTTTAGTTTCTCCCTGTTGGCTCTTAAATTGAAACTGTAAATTAGAGTTTATGCATCTTGCAATATTTTTATTTTCACGTTTCTGTTGCAGGTGCAAGAATTAGTCGTTGTTACTTAGAATAATGTTTTTGTTTCAGAAGTTAGTCAGACATAGGGAGGAGATGATGCCTTCGAACAAGCGGAGCTGAGAATGAAGAAGGATGTTTTCCGTGTCTGGAAAGGTCTGGGAACCAAAGTCATCGAGCAATATTTTTGATGTATCGTTACTTCATAGAAAGTTACCTACAGGGTGATGCTTAACTGGAGGAGGCGGTCAAGTGATGTAATTGGGGGCCTGAATTTCGACTTTTGCATTGGGTTTAGGGACAGAGCCCAGGGGACTACTGCCTTACCTGGAGAAGGGAGAGCATCTTCCAATGAGCTCTATAGCTTCATGCTATTCAACCAATTCAACGTGAGTGAGCTTCTTAGGAAGTCTTCATGTGCTGAAACCTTTCTGGGAGCTTGCCTGGAGAATGCTAAATAGGGATGTCACGATAGAAGTAGTGTAGGGACAGATAATGCTTTTGCTTATTACCCACAAATGAAAAAGGCTCTAGATGTGGTTCCTATAATCATTTGTGTCCCGATCTTGGAATTGGTTATTGTGTGCATATTGCACTGCTTAAATGTTCATTCTAGGTTTGGTTTTGTATTAGTGCCCATGTACCTTTACACACTTGTTTTGAGGTGTTTATATGTCCAATTGTTGCAATAAATATACAAAATTTGGATTAGGAGTCTGTGTTCCTTTGGGGTCATGGGCAATGATAAAGTATACTTGGCTAATGATTTTTTCCTCCCCTCCACACTTGCAAAGCAGTCAGCAAGACCATCGGCCAGAGGTTCCTGAGTAAATCTCGAACGTGGAACCCGGATCCATCAGTTTGAAGAAGAGTAGGATGGTTGCCTCTTGAAGTGAGGGGAGAATCCAGAGAAATCTAGAATAGACTTAGATCTATAGAGTCCCAAATAGAGCCCAATGACTGACAGCGGAGAACAACGGGTTTTGACGGAGACCTGCGAACATTGATGGTGCAGCGAAGATAGCGGTGAAGAGTGCCTTGAGTATGAACAGAGATGTATGTTTTAGATTGTGGTGATCTGATTGTGTGTTGTCTTACAGAGTTGGGATGACAGTTGAGTGAATGTGGTTTATCGTGCTGAACAAGCGTAGAGTAGCCTAAGATCCCAGGATATATTTGTGGTGTAGGAAACATTGATTTGTTGTAATTGTTGGCCGTTGGTTTGTTGGGAAGTAGTGGAGCGCTCTTGACGACCCACCTGAGACAGGGGACTTTGTGTGTGTGGACTATTAGAGTTGCATGTGGAAAGCCTCATGTACAGGGCTAGACTACAGCGATTCGAGGGGCCAGCACAGGTCGTGGGTGACAGGGTGTGAACGTTCTTGAGTGAGTGAATTCTATCTATCTTTTAGTAAGGCCGAAGATTTCTTGGGTTTTGGTTCATTGTAGCTTTCAGGTCATTTGGAAGGCAGACAGTTACTTGGTTCTATGAGTGTGAGGGTGAATGCATATGGTTTGATTGTGAGGGAGGGGGAACCTCTGTGAGGAGGAAGAGGTGATGTCAGAGTGCGCCGCACTGCGATAAGTTGGTTGGGATAGCGCCGCACTGCGATTGGTTGGTTGTCATTAAGAAGCTGAAGTAAGGAAAATTGTTCGTGAAAAGAATTGGCTTAAAATGCGATGATTTAGTGTACTACGAGGTTTGTGTAAGAGAGACACTAATGTAGTAACTCAGATGGGTGAAGAAGCACTGCCCGAGGATACTCCGACACACTACATGGCAGCGAACGTAGGTCTTCATACTATAGTTTGGCTCCAAAATTGGCACAAGATGACTAAGAAGGAGGGAGAATTCGCTTTTCCGCGCTATGGGTCATTTCGGCTGGATAAGTTATACCAGTTGAGGGATGTGATGTGTTCATTACGACCCCACCTAGAGCAACACAATTTGAGGATTTGGATGCTTGGATGCGAGCAGCTCATGCAAAGAGCAGGGAAAGATCTCAGGGTAGAATGAAAAGAGCAATGAAGACATATCAGGATGCACAATGGGATGCATAGTTGAAGAAGTGAAGAGTGGATACCATTGAGGGGAAGGTTGTAACCCTTATTGGTGAAGGAAGCAGGCTCTCGAAATGGGAATGGGGATAATGGAATTGACTGATGATAGTCTGTTTGACAAATTATTAGCAGAGCACCCCCACCTTATAATCCACAGTCAGCATAGGGATGGTGATAATTTACCAGAGCAGTGAGCATGGAAAGAACGGAGGTGTCACCGACAGGTCTTAGTGCAGGAGTAGTGGGAAGACTGTCAGCGGGGCCACGAAGAACAGGGATGCCAGCGCTTGGAGGATCTGAGGCTAGTGGAGTTAGCGCTGCTATACGGTTACCGGAAGCTCTTACAGAACCGGTCACCATTAGGCCTGTATTCTCTGTAGATGATTCACATCAAGGGGAAAGTAGTAGCCAACGACAGACAGGACTAGGAGAGGAAATCAGCTCAGGGGGAAAAGTTACGATGGATGGGAATGGTCCATGTTTAGTGCCCATGGAAGCTAGTACACCAATGCCAGCAACTGGAGACCCTTCAAGGGCGTGCGTTGCATCTAACACGGTACGTTCAGGTACCTTGGCTAATTCCCAGTCAGATTTGTGAATGTGGGTGTTAGACCTGGCATCATTGGCATGAGTCTCCCCTCCATTTTTTTCTGTTTGCCTCCTCTGTTTACGATGTTTTTGCTGGATTATTGCTTTGGGCACTGTGCCACTGCTGATCAGTGCCACAGTGCAAGTGCTCCCTATGTTAAATTGTTACATTGATTGATGTTACCATGATTGGCTTGGTTGACTTACTGTTCAGACCCTAGTCTAGTGCACTGCGTGTGCCAAGGGCGTGTAAGTTAACTGCTGCTGGTGGGCTTGCAGCACTGGTTGTGCCACCCACAGAAGCAGCGTGTAAAATGTGTCTCAGGCCTGCCACCGCAGCGCCTGCGTGCAGTCCCTGACTGCCATGTCGACTTGGCAAGGAAACCTACTTGCCAGTCTCTAAACCTTCACTTTGCCACATTTCAGACACCTCTATGGTAGGCCCTAGGGCAGGGTGCATTGTTGGTAAAAGGTAGGTCATGCCCTGATGTGTGTGGCATGACCTAATAGTGAATTACAGCCATTTTCGTTTTTCACTATTGAAGGGCTACCTGCCTCCAATAGGCCAGACTGGGCAGACTGATTATTAACTCCATTATAATCTATCTGACTCAGGGAGCATGGTAGCAAGTCGAGTTTAGTATCCCTGAACTCAGAATTTAATAACACACCCTTTAGGATGGATGGTTTTTAAATTCTATGTTTGAAAATAGCACTTTTAGAAAGTGGCTATTTTCTTGTCCAACTATCTACCGGTCTCTGCTGGTTTGGTGTGTGTGTCAGGGGCTGGGTGGCTCCAGAGGTCTGAGTGAGTCAGTGTGGGGTGAATGGGGCGTTTACACGTAGAGTGAGGGAAGAGTAGCCTGCCCTGCCTGACACAATACTGGCCCCGCCTCCTGCTGGGCGACTGATAGCCCTGCTCCTACCAGTGACAATACTGGCTCCGCCTCCTGCTGGGCGGCTGAGGACTCTGCCCTGCTCAGTGAATAGGCCAGGTGCCTCTGCCTGGCAACACCCACAACAAACCTGAGATGGTGGGAATCTCCCTGCTTGGACAAAGGGAACAAAGGGAAAAAGGGGTATAAGAGAAGGACCCCTGAACCAAGAACTCAGATCACTTCTGACAAGGAAACCTGTACCAAGGACAAGAAGCCTGCTGATCTAAGGACTTGCCTCCCCTTTCTGCCAGAGTGCTGTTTTGCTGTGGAGGAACCTGAAAGCTGCTTCTTTATTTTTGCCAAGGAACAAGGAGAGAGGAACTTGGTGTGTACTCTCTGAACTTGCTAGGAAATCTCCAAGGGCTGGAAGAGTGCCAGTCTCCTGCTGAAGTCACAGGGCCAAAGGACGTCACCATTTGCTGAATTGCTGGAAAGTGTTGTTTCCAGTACACAAGGGAAAATCTGCAGTCTCGACGCCGCCGACGCCGCCGAATCCAGCTCGACATCGTGAGTAACGGCTCCAGTGTCCCGAGCCTTCGACGCCGGCCGCCGGGCCCGATCGACGCCAGCAGCAACGCCAGTGAGCAGTGGGTATCGGCCCCGGCTCCAAGTGACCCCGTCTCGACGCCGGTATCGACGCCAGTGAGGAGTGAGTATCGGCTCTACCTCCAAGCGACCCCGTCCCGACGCCGCTGCTGATCGCATCGACTCGACGCCCTTCTCGACGCCGTGAGCGCTGCTCCGGCCCGACACCCCTCGACACCGCTGCGGATTGGCCCGACTCCGAGGCACGATCGACGCCGACCTCGACGCCGACATCTCGACGCCGTGGATCATCGTTTTCTTCGTTTCTCAAGGTACTGTACTTGTGGGGTCTGTTGCAACTCCAGGCTCGACGTAGCGCTCCTCGCGGTCGACGCCGAACCTTGGGAATCTTGTAGACTCGACGTCGTGTGACTCCTGTGGGGGTTACATTGTTGCCAAAGAACTGTGCTCAGAAGAATACTTTGCTAAAGAACTATTTGCCAAGAAGAAACCTTACTTGAACTATTACTTTTCCTTCCAAAGAGTATTTATTAAGACTGTGGTATATTTTTGTCGTTATTTGGTCTTGTGCTAAGCCTTATATAAAAATACTATTTTTATAATAACTTCTGTGTCGTGTCCATCTGTAGTGTATTCACTTTATTACTGTATGTGGTCATAAATGCTTAACACACTGCCTCTGAGATAAGCCTGTCTGCTCTGCCAAGCTACCAAGGGGGTAGCAGGGGTTATCTGAGTGTGTAATCCCCTTTCCCTGACTAGATTTGGTTGGTCCCTATTTGTCAGAAGTGTATACCTCTGCCAACTAGAGACCGCCGGTTCTAACATTGGTGGTCAGCGGTGAGGATTTGAACTTTGCATTTATGACTCATGTGCAGTGATTAGTGTACGCTACATAGTGAAAGCAGACCATAACGCAGCCACAGTCTGTTTGGTAGGATATTCTATTTTTGTTCTCCGCTTTCCTGGAGCTTATTTTTTTAAACACTGCCAGTTTTGACCATGGAGAATGCCGGAGCTGCTACACCTGTGGAGAATGTTGTGGGGGAATTTGATAAGGAGAAGATAGATTCCTACACGCTAAAAGATCTAAAAGGATTTTGCAAGCAGTTTAAAGTTCCTACCACAGGTGTCTCAAAGAAAGAGGGCTTCCTCAAAGCGCTGAAGGCCTGGTTAGAGGCCAGAAATCCCTCTGATCCGGTGGTGGTACCGGAAGAGGAAGAAGAGGAGGAAGAGCCCGCAGATGGGCCAGTGTCATCTCCAGGCAGTAGTGCGTCCTCTAGGAGCCTTTCCCCCGAAGAATTAGAAGACAGGGAGAAGGAGAGGGGGTACAAGTTAGAAATGGCAAAACTTAAATTAGGAGGGCAGTTGGAATTAGAGAATGCGAGAAGCAAGAGAGAAGCTGAAATGGAGAGCAAAAGATTAGATTTTGAGAGAGAGAAATTAGCGTTTGAACGTGAGAAGATGGTGAGGGAGATGGAGCTTAAAACTAAGAGTTTAGAGTTGAATCCCTCTGGTGGCAGCACTCCATCTGTGCCTGCAGAAAGTAGGTTTTATTTTCCTAAAGATGTGATCAAGGATTACAGTAAGAATGAAGATATTAGCCAATGGTTTAAAGCATATGAGTTAGCATTGTTGGCCCACCGGGTCCCTGAGAAGGATTGGGGAACGGGGTTGTGGAGCCGCTTTACAAACGAGGGGAGAGATACCTTGTTGAGCCTTCCTGCTGAGGATAGGATGTCTTATACTCAAATGAAAGATGCTTTAATGCTGAGATATGGCCTAACTCCAGAAAAGTACAGACAAACCTTTAGAGAATGTAAGAAGTTGCCTGGTACTACGTGGGTTGAATATGTGTCTTTTTTCTGCAGAACCATGGATGGTTGGATAAAGGGTAGCAAGGTTGATAGTTATGATGCTCTTTATGATTTGTTTGCTTGGGAGCACTTGTCTAATAACTGTTTTCCAGAGCTACGCCAGCACCTTGTTGACAGCAAGCTATCTAACCCTAGAAAACTTGCTGAGGAGGCGGACCGCTGGGTCAGTACCAGGGTCCACAAGGGTCCAGTGGGAGACTCAGCCAAAGGTGGGCAGGGTCCCCAGCAGAAGAGTGGGGGGGACAGGGGTAAACAGAGGGAGTTTCAGAAAGGGCCCCAAAGTAATCCCCAAGGGAACCAAGGGAAGGGTTCCCAGCCTCCCCCTGGAAAGAAGCCAGAGGCCCCGACAGGTAAACCTGTTCACAGGGGCCCCATGACCTGCTATGCCTGTAAGCAGGTGGGACACCGTTATTATGATCCCCAGTGTCCCATGAAGGATTCGAATGCACCGCCGCGTGCACCCCCTCGTCAGGTAGCGAGTGTAGCCCTGGGAGGGGAGGAGATGGGTGCCCCCGGTGGGTGGGGTCCCGCAGAAATGTCCCTGGTCTCTTTAGGAGACGTGGAAATGGTCCCTCCAACCCCTCTGCCTAGTAACACTAAGAAATATAGGCAGTGGGTGACCATTAATGGCCATAGGGTGGAAGCTCTCAGAGACACCGGAGCGAGTGTGACAGCTGTCAAATGTCACTTGGTGTCCAGAGAGCAGGTGGTCCCTCATGCATTCTACCCCGTTGTAGCTGCTGACAACTCACAGAGTAAGTGTGAGGTAGCTCAAGTTCCTTTTGAGTGGGGGGGGGTCTCAGGTACTCTTCAGGTTGCTGTGAGGCCCGCCATGCCTGTTGATTGTCTCTTGGGCAATGATTTGGAGGACTCCCCTTGGGCTAAGGTGGAGAGAAAAGCGCATCTGGAAATGTTGGGTCTGCCTGAGTGGGTGTGTGCGACCACCCGGTCCATGTCAGTCAGTAAGGGTGTTGATGGGGCCCTGGAGCCTGAAAGTATGGCCCAGGTCCCAACCGTGAAGAGAAGAGGCAGGGGGCGCGGGAAACCGTCCCCCATCGTTCCCGCGGTCCAGGAGGGAGCAGACCCTGAGGGGGATGCCCTGGAACCGACAGGAGAACAAGTGGCCGAACTGGGAGACCTGCCCGAGCTGACCCATTGGCAGCAGGATGGGGGTCCCTCCAGGGAGGAATTTTGTGCTGAACAGAAAGTGTGCCCTTCTCTTGTGGGTATGAGGCAGCAGGCCTCAGCCCAAACAACAGGTGATCAGTCAGGATCACATTGGGTCTACTGGGAGAACGACCTCCTGTATAGCGAGCCTAAGGCTGCTGAACCTGGGTCAGCCCGTGTGCTGGTGGTACCCCAGCGCTTCAGAGCCTTCCTACTGGGGTTGGCTCATGACGTTCCGTTAGCTGGACATCTGGGGCAGGACAAGACCTATGACAGGCTTGTCACCCATTTTTATTGGCCTCAGATGAGAAGGGATTCAGATATCCATTGTAGGACCTGTCAAACTTGCCAGGCAAGTGGGAAAAGTGGGCGGCAGCAGAAGGCTCCCCTCCAACCTTTTCCCGTCGTCAGTACCCCCTTTGAGCGAGTGGGAATTGACATTGTGGGGCCACTGGACCCCAAGACAGCCATGGGCAACAGGTTTATCCTGGTCTTGGTGGACCACGCCACCCGGTACCCGGAAGCCATCCCTCTCCGAACAGTGACGGCCCCCGTGGTGGGACGGGCACTGATGGGTGTTTTCTCCCGCATGGGGTTCCCCAGAGAGGTGGTGTCAGACCGAGGCACCAACTTCATTTCGAATTATATGAAGTCTCTGTGGAAGGAGTGTGGGGTAACCTACAAGTTTACCACTCCTTACCACCCTCAAGGTAATGGGCTGGTTGAGAGATTCAACCGGACCCTAAAAGGCATGATCATGGGTCTTGAAGAACCAATGAGGCGTAAATGGGACGTCCTCTTGCCATGCCTGCTGTTTGCTTACCGTGAGGTGCCACAGAAGTCTCTAGGGTTCAGCCCCTTTGAGCTTTTGTATGGTCACCCGGTAAGAGGACCTTTGAGTCTGGTCAAAGAAGGCTGGGAGCAATCTCCCAGGAAACCTCCCCAGGATGTATATAGTTACATGCTGGCCTTTAGGAACCAGACTCGGCGCTTCAGAGATCTTGCTCAGGCAAATCTGGAGGCCAGCCAGGAAGAGATGAAGCGGTGGTACGATCAGAATGCCACTCTGGTTGAGCTTCAACCTGGTCAGAAAGTTTGGGTCATGGCCCCTGTGGAACCTTGTGCGCTCAAGGACAGGTGGACTGGACCATTTGAGGTTGTGGAGAAGAAGAGCGATGTCACCTACTTGGTGGACTTGAAATCTCCCAGGAACCCCTTAAGGGTCCTGCATGTCAACCGGTTAAAGCCCCACTTAGAAAGGTCCGAAGTGGGCATGCTCCTTGCCACAGATGCTGGGATGGAGGAGGAGAGTGAGCCTCTTCCTGACCTCCTGTGTGCAAAAGAAAAAGATGGGTCAGTGGATGGTGTTGTCCTCTCTGACACACTGACCCCTGAGCAGCAGCAAGATTGTCGCCATCTGTTGGTACAGTTCCCTGATCTGCTCTCCTTAATCCCTGGTGTCACTCAGTGGTGTGTCCATGATGTGGACACTGGGGACAGCACTCCTGTGAGGCACAAGGCCTACAGGGTGACTGAAAAGGTCAGAGCATATATCAAGGAGGAGGTCTCCAAGATGTTTGCCTTAGGGGTGGTTGAGTCCTCTAGCAGTCCTTGGGCCAGCCCAGTGGTCTTGGTCCCAAAGGCTGCAGCGCCTGGTGCTTCACCAGAACTTCGGTTCTGTGTGGATTACCGAGGACTCAATTCGGTCACCAAGACTGACGCGCACCCCATCCCCAGAGCTGATGAGCTCATCGATCGGTTGGGGGCTGCCCGGTACCTTAGTACGTTTGATCTAACGTCTGGGTACTGGCAGATCGCCTTGACTGATGGGGCAAAAGAGAGGTCTGCATTCTCCACACCAGATGGGCACTACCAGTTCCGGGTGATGCCCTTTGGGATGAAGAATGCCCCTGCCACATTCCAGAGGTTGGTTAACCAGGTATTGGCCGGGCTGGAAGATTTCAGCGCCGCCTACCTGGACGATATAGCAGTGTTCAGCGCCAGCTGGGAGGAACACTTGCGCCACCTCCAGGAAGTGTTGTTGGCCCTGCGCAGAGCAGGCCTCACAATCAAGGCTAGTAAGTGCCAGATTGGGCAGGGTTCAGTGGTGTACTTGGGGCACCAAGTAGGGAGCGGCAAGGTGGCCCCCCTGCAACCCAAGATAGATACCATCCTGGCTTGGGAACCGCCCAAAACCCAGACTCAGGTGAGAGCCTTCTTGGGTCTCACGGGTTACTACAGGAGGTTTGTCAAGGGGTATGGCAACATTGTGCACCCCTTGACCTCGCTGACTTCCCGGAAGCAGCCGAGACTTGTGATCTGGACTGACGCCTGTCAGAAAGCCTTTGACACCCTGAAAACTGCAATGTGTACAGCACCGGTCCTCCAGGCACCCGACTTTTCAAAAGAATTCATTGTCCAGACGGACGCTTCAGAGCATGGTGTGGGGGCTGTTCTAGCACAGATGAATGAGGAGGGCCGAGACTTACCTGTAGCCTTCATCAGCCGGAGGTTACTTCCCAGGGAGCAAAGGTGGAGTGCGATAGAGCGTGAGGCATTTGCTGTGGTCTGGGCGCTGAAGAAGCTAAGACCCTACTTGTTTGGGTCTCACTTCCGGGTTCAGACGGACCACAGGCCCCTCAGATGGTTAATGCAGATGAGGGGTGAGAACCCAAAGCTGTTGAGGTGGTCCATTTCCCTACAGGGGATGGACTTTACGGTGGAACACCGCCCTGGTACAGATCACGCCAATGCTGATGGTCTGTCCAGATTTTTCCGCCTTAGTGATGAGGACTCCCTGGGTGAAGGGTAGTTCTCCCCACATTTCAGCTGGAGGGGACACGTGTTAGACCTGGCATCATTGGCATGAGTCTCCCCTCCATTTTTTTCTGTTTGCCTCCTCTGTTTACGATGTTTTTGCTGGATTATTGCTTTGGGCACTGTGCCACTGCTGATCAGTGCCACAGTGCAAGTGCTCCCTATGTTAAATTGTTACATTGATTGATGTTACCATGATTGGCTTGGTTGACTTACTGTTCAGACCCTAGTCTAGTGCACTGCGTGTGCCAAGGGCGTGTAAGTTAACTGCTGCTGGTGGGCTTGCAGCACTGGTTGTGCCACCCACAGAAGCAGCGTGTAAAATGTGTCTCAGGCCTGCCACCGCAGCGCCTGCGTGCAGTCCCTGACTGCCATGTCGACTTGGCAAGGAAACCTACTTGCCAGTCTCTAAACCTTCACTTTGCCACATTTCAGACACCTCTATGGTAGGCCCTAGGGCAGGGTGCATTGTTGGTAAAAGGTAGGTCATGCCCTGATGTGTGTGGCATGACCTAATAGTGAATTACAGCCATTTTCGTTTTTCACTATTGAAGGGCTACCTGCCTCCAATAGGCCAGACTGGGCAGACTGATTATTAACTCCATTATAATCTATCTGACTCAGGGAGCATGGTAGCAAGTCGAGTTTAGTATCCCTGAACTCAGAATTTAATAACACACCCTTTAGGATGGATGGTTTTTAAATTCTATGTTTGAAAATAGCACTTTTAGAAAGTGGCTATTTTCTTGTCCAACTATCTACCGGTCTCTGCTGGTTTGGTGTGTGTGTCAGGGGCTGGGTGGCTCCAGAGGTCTGAGTGAGTCAGTGTGGGGTGAATGGGGCGTTTACACGTAGAGTGAGGGAAGAGTAGCCTGCCCTGCCTGACACAATACTGGCCCCGCCTCCTGCTGGGCGACTGATAGCCCTGCTCCTACCAGTGACAATACTGGCTCCGCCTCCTGCTGGGCGGCTGAGGACTCTGCCCTGCTCAGTGAATAGGCCAGGTGCCTCTGCCTGGCAACACCCACAACAAACCTGAGATGGTGGGAATCTCCCTGCTTGGACAAAGGGAACAAAGGGAAAAAGGGGTATAAGAGAAGGACCCCTGAACCAAGAACTCAGATCACTTCTGACAAGGAAACCTGTACCAAGGACAAGAAGCCTGCTGATCTAAGGACTTGCCTCCCCTTTCTGCCAGAGTGCTGTTTTGCTGTGGAGGAACCTGAAAGCTGCTTCTTTATTTTTGCCAAGGAACAAGGAGAGAGGAACTTGGTGTGTACTCTCTGAACTTGCTAGGAAATCTCCAAGGGCTGGAAGAGTGCCAGTCTCCTGCTGAAGTCACAGGGCCAAAGGACGTCACCATTTGCTGAATTGCTGGAAAGTGTTGTTTCCAGTACACAAGGGAAAATCTGCAGTCTCGACGCCGCCGACGCCGCCGAATCCAGCTCGACATCGTGAGTAACGGCTCCAGTGTCCCGAGCCTTCGACGCCGGCCGCCGGGCCCGATCGACGCCAGCAGCAACGCCAGTGAGCAGTGGGTATCGGCCCCGGCTCCAAGTGACCCCGTCTCGACGCCGGTATCGACGCCAGTGAGGAGTGAGTATCGGCTCTACCTCCAAGCGACCCCGTCCCGACGCCGCTGCTGATCGCATCGACTCGACGCCCTTCTCGACGCCGTGAGCGCTGCTCCGGCCCGACACCCCTCGACACCGCTGCGGATTGGCCCGACTCCGAGGCACGATCGACGCCGACCTCGACGCCGACATCTCGACGCCGTGGATCATCGTTTTCTTCGTTTCTCAAGGTACTGTACTTGTGGGGTCTGTTGCAACTCCAGGCTCGACGTAGCGCTCCTCGCGGTCGACGCCGAACCTTGGGAATCTTGTAGACTCGACGTCGTGTGACTCCTGTGGGGGTTACATTGTTGCCAAAGAACTGTGCTCAGAAGAATACTTTGCTAAAGAACTATTTGCCAAGAAGAAACCTTACTTGAACTATTACTTTTCCTTCCAAAGAGTATTTATTAAGACTGTGGTATATTTTTGTCGTTATTTGGTCTTGTGCTAAGCCTTATATAAAAATACTATTTTTATAATAACTTCTGTGTCGTGTCCATCTGTAGTGTATTCACTTTATTACTGTATGTGGTCATAAATGCTTAACACACTGCCTCTGAGATAAGCCTGTCTGCTCTGCCAAGCTACCAAGGGGGTAGCAGGGGTTATCTGAGTGTGTAATCCCCTTTCCCTGACTAGATTTGGTTGGTCCCTATTTGTCAGAAGTGTATACCTCTGCCAACTAGAGACCGCCGGTTCTAACAGTGGGAATCTCCAGTTAGAGGACCTATGAGAAGTATACCAGAGGTGGGAACAAGTCAAGGAGTTCAGCATGTCTCATAGGATACAGAGTCAAAAGGGCGACGGAGGAATCAGAGTTGTGAAAGGGAAGGACAGACTAGTGTGCTGAGTCAGGAAATGATTAAGGCTGAAATAAAAGCAAAATTGTTAGAAGTGGTGAGATTGAAAGCAGAAGTGGATGAAATAATTGATGGGAACTTGCCTTTAGAAGGGATAGAACCGTATAAGCAGGATGAGTTGTTGTTTGTGGCGAAGGATATCACTTGTAATGCAAGGCGGGCACATGAGAAGTTGACTGAACTGGCTCAGAGATACAATGTGGACTTGACCAAAACTAAAATGTTGCAGGGAAATCATAGGTTAAATTACAGTGATCAGGAATTGGAGGAGAAAAGGATAATGGGTTTGAAAACACATATCCAAGAGTTGGTCATTGGAATATGCGTGTGGAGCATAAGTGACAAGTGAGAATAAAGGTGGTCTAAAAAAAAAGTGTCATGAAAGGTATAGGAGATACACCACCTCCCAGAGGGGGGACCGCAGTAGTGGAGGTTTATCCATTGCAGGAAGTACAGAGCGGGGTGTATGTGCTGCATGTGCCTTGGAGTAAGGGTGATTTAGCAGTGTTTACAAATGAGTTTCCTTAGCTGAGGGAGAAACCTGCTGAATGGTACAAACAGGTTGACCTCTTTGTAAAAATTTCAAAAGTGTGGTTGAATACTTTGTTTGATATCGTGGTCCCAAATGATTTATGGACTTGTGTAAAATTGCTGTTGAATGGCCATCCGCGAATCCAGAAAGGGATCCTGTAACGCATGGCCTTTCCCCTGAGGTTATGAAAAAGATTGAGCAGGTAATCACATGCTGGCAGACTAAGGTTGCCCCACAGGATATTGATTGGCTTAAGATAGGTCAAACCACCCAACAGCCTAAGGAGTCAGTGCATACCTATTATGAGAGGCTTCTGCAAGCCTTCAAGCAGTACAGTGGGCTGAATACTGTGGACCCCATGGATATGGGACAGTTTGTCTCCAAGTTTGTGCTAGAACTGCGGCCAGAGAATAGCTTCATGATTCAACAGCATTTGATCTGTTGGAAAAATAATTTTGTGAACTAAAGTTTGCGTTGTGCCAGGTACTGTAGTGATGAAGTAGAGTCTAAGCATAGGAAGATGAAAGACAAACTAATGTTGATACAGTTGAGAAATGCGTATAAAGCAGAGCAGACACAAATAAATGGAAGAACTTTGGGTCAGAGATAGGGGAATGGTAAGGGAGGGACCCAAAATGTGTCAGTCCCTATGGGATGTTGGTTGATACTGGTGCTACCCCTTCTACTGTGAGATCAATGGTGGCCCCCAACCTACCCCTCTCAGGACAATCGATCCAAGTTGTAGGAGTTGCCAATAAAAGAATGACCAATCCTTTGACAGATGAGTTACCTGTAAGAATAGGAGCATTCCAGGATTGTCACCAGTTTGACCTGTGTGTGTGTGAATCGAGACCAGTCTGTTTGTTAGGACGGGATCTTTTGTGTAATTTAAATTGGACCATCTATTGCACACCCAAGGGTATAGAGTTACAAACTAATGATGATGATTTGAATTCAAACCGGTGAGTCAAAATTTCTGTGCAGAAATGATTCCTGTGTTAACAGTGGAGGAGCTGCCATATGACTTGAGAGAGGAATTCTCTCCTGTGGTTTGGGACTTTACAGGTGAGGAGTTGAGCCAGTTAGAATACAAATCAAACCCAATGTTGAATTTCTGAGAACACCGCAGTGCAACTTCACCCCGGAAACGGTGGCAGGGATAACACCTGTAATTGAGTCCATGATCACACATGGCATTTTAAAGGAGATCAGAGGAAGTCCTTACAATTCACCCATCATGGGTTTGCAAAAACCTAATGGCAAGTATAGGATTGCCCAGGACCAGCGAAAGGTCAATGAGATTGTGCTTCCATGTTGTCCAGTGGTACCAAATCCAGCCGTGATCATATTCCAAATCCCTTGTCAAGCAGAATGGTTTGCTGTCATCGATTTGTGCTAAGCGTTTTTTCAATACCCTTGCATGAAGAAAGCCACTTTTTAAATACGCTTTTCGGCTGGGCAATCGTATGTTAACATGGTGTCGTATTCCACAAGGGTATACTGCAAGTCCATCTATCTTTAATCAGATCTTGAAAAAGAACTTTGAGAGTCTAGTGTTGCCGCAGACTTCAGTACTTGTCCAATATATCGACGATCTCCTGATTGCTTTGGATACCGAGGAAGCTTGTAGGATCGATACTGTTGCTCTGTTAAATAACCTGGCAGAAAATGGGCACAAGGTGTCACCAAAGAAACTCCAGTACTTTTATCTGAAGTCCAATACTTGGGTCATTTTATTGAGAGAAGTAAGAGAAAGATGTCACCAAATTGTATTGAGGCGATTATGCAGATGAATCCACCTACGACTCAAAAGGAAGTTCGGATGTTCCTGGGAATGGTCGGCTATTGTCGACAGTGGATTCCCAACTTTTCACTGAAGGCAAAGCCTTTACTGGGACTCACAGACATAAGGATGTGGGTGATCCGGTACCATGGGATAACAACTGTTTGGTCGCCCTCCTGGAGCTGAGAGAGATCCTGTGTCAGGCTCCGGCTCTGGGAATGCCGGATTACAAACAACAAAGTGATTACGCTCTTTTGTTGCGAGCGGAAGGGTTTTGCACTAGCTGTCCTCACCCAGACACATGGGGGTGTCTGTAGACCAGTGGCATATTTCTCAGCTACATTAGATCCTGTAGCTTCAGAGTTGCCCGGATGTCTCAGATCCATTGCAGCAACTGGTGTCAGCATTGAAAGATGTGAAAGTATTGTGATGAGTCATCCTCTTACTGTTTGTGTTCAACATTCAGTTGAGCCTCTCATGACGAGAACCAAGACACAGCATTTGACTAACAATAGGCTTCTGAGAACGTCACCTTGAAGAGATGCTCTATGTTAAATCCTGCTAATTTGATGCCTATTCCGAACCTTGAAGGGGAGAATTGTGAGGACCATGACTGTCAGGATGTCTGGATGTGACTGAACTTTGTACCAAACCAAGACCTGACATTGTTGATGAACCATTACCTGAGTCAGAGTAAGTTCTTTTTGTCGATGGTTCATGCTTAAGAGACAATGAGGGTCATCTGAGAGCAGTGTTTTCTTTATGTACTATTTTTGGAGTTGTGGAAGCTGCTTGTCTGCAGGGAGTAGACTCTACACAGGTAGCTGAAATCATTGCTTTGACCCTTGCATATCTTGTTTCTGATCAAATCCGAGTCACCATCTATACCAATAGCCAATATGGATTTGGTGTCGTTCATGACTTCGGACAGCTATGGTCACAGAGGGGGCTCTTGATGTCATCAGGATCTCCTATCAGAAATGGGAACTATGTGAGACAACTGTTGGAAGCTATTCAGGGGCCGAAGGAAGTGGCAGTGGTGAAATGTGCTGCTCATGGGAAAGGGGAAGGCTTTGTCTCCAAGGGTAACCGCTATGCCGACGAAGTTGCACGCTTTTGCACTCTACATGCTTGCATTTTTAAAAAACGAGCTCAGCATGATGTTAGCCGTAGCAGACACTTGGGATGAGGTCAATTGTCTGCAGGGAGAAGTGTCAGAACAAGAAGAAGCTGGTTAGATTAAGACAGGTTGTGAGAAATTATATGATGCCATTTGGGTTTCAAGTGATGGTAGGGCAGAATTACCAGATTGCTTGTTGAGTCCTATGGTGAGGCAGATTCATGGAGCAGTTCCCCTTGGGAGAGATGCTATGGTGTGGGTTGTTACATGTCAACAAATAAATGCTATGAAGAAAACTGTGGTTGCGCTGAGTCACTTTGGGAGGTTCAGAGGTCCTTTCAATAGGATTCAGTTAGATTTCATTGAGATGTCCAGGTGCAATGGACTGAGGTACATTTTGGTAGTGGGGTGTGTCTTTTCACGCTGGGTGGAGACATACACAACTAGGAGGTGCGATAGTCTGACAGTAGCCAGGTTACTGATTAGAGAGCTGATATCGTGATTCGGATTTCCAACTTCATTGGATCAGATAATGGAACACATTTATATAGTGAGATCATGAAACTGTTGTGTGCTGCCTTACAGTTGACCAGAGACTGCAGTGTAGCTATAGGCCGGAGGCATTTGGAATTGTGGAGCAGGTATACAGGGCGCTCTATATGAGAATGGCAAAAGTGTGTTCTTCGAAGTCTTTGAATTGGCCTGATGCTCTGCCCTTGGTGCTGATGAGTTTGCGTAGCAATCCAGATAGGAGAACAGGACTCTTGCCTCATGAAATATTGATGGGCAGGGTAATGGGCTTGCCTGCGGTACCTGCTAAAGCATTGATAAACATCACCGATGATTTGATCCTTGATTATTGCAAAGGATTGGCTGATGTGGTTCATTCTGTGTCTCACGAGGTTGAAGCCACAACTGCACCAACCTCGAAGGACCTCTTGCATGACCTATGCCCGGGGGATTGGGGATTGGTCTGCAAGCACATGAGGAAGAACTGTCTTGATGCACCGTGGAGAAGTCCGTATCAGGTGATTTTGGTGATGAATACTGCTGTGAAGTGTGGAGGCTTGCCGAATTGGATTCATGCCTCCCATACCTGTAAGGTTTCAGAACCCTCTGAAGAACCAGCTCTTCTCCCTGAAGTAAATCCAGCTGTGGTCACAACGCAATTGGAGAGGGCAAGTCAATGTGTGGGGATTCCTGATGAAGCTGGTTACCCACCAGGTTGAGCTGTGGGGGGTCAAACTACACAAGGCCCAGGTATAGACTCTGAGGGAGATGGTAACGTTACAAGCGGTATAGAGTCAGACTCAGCTGAAGAGACTAGTGTGGGACATGGTGGAGTGCTGAAAGAGAATCTTGACCGGTGAGACAAGGAAGGCTGAACTTGAGACTTGTATCTGAAAGAGATCTTACTCCAATATCTGAGATGTCTGAATCAGAGCAAAGCGACATAGAGCAAAATCAGGGAAGTTTGGGAAGATCAAGGAGCGCAAGAGTACTGTGCCAGAGGTACACTGCCTCGGAGTGGACGCATCTTATCACAGATGCAGGGAACAGAGAGGTCTGGGAGACTGAGATCCGGACGAGTGAGGCGCGGAACGGCAGCGCTGATAATTGAAATTGAACTGTTGGTTCCAGGACTAGAAGCTCATGGAGTTCTGACACTAACTGTACCAGACACTCCAAGGCTGAGTGGCTTAAGGAATATGATTCTAAGCGAGCTTTCATTTCCAACTTTTGGGCATCAACTTTCAGATTAGGAGATGGAAATCTTGCAGCGTGATTTTGAAGAACTTGGCTCCAACCTCATACATGATGTAAATTGAACTGTAAATAAAAAATAGTTGCTCTAAGAAGATAAACTAGGCCCAAGTGGAAAAAGAATAAACGTAGGGACCTCTCAGTAGAAGAAGAAAGGGGGCTAGGGAAGTCTTTGGACTGTGTAAATAATTGTGTGATAAACTGAGTACGATTGAATTTCAGGACTCCAGGCCATCGCATGTGAGCCTATGTGTACCAAGTGAGAGGCAAGGAACAGACTTTGGTTGATCCTCTTGCAAGTCGCTACCTGAACTTGATTCAAAATGGAGTCTGGAAATTCGAACCGTAGAAAGAAGTGTTGAATAGGCACCCTCATACTAGGAATAAAGGACTTCTGTTTCAGCTGATCCAATCATTCAAGCTTATATTTTTCAAAATAAGGCGAACAAGCACATTTGAAGCGGAAGTAAACAGCTGACACGTGTTTCACCCTTATGGCTTAATATCGGGCAGCGTAAGGGGGAAGAAAATCAAGGTGTATTTTTAAAGTCAGGTGCTGTTAGTACAGGTTTGCAGGCTTTAAGAGGGAATTAGTCGTATCATTTTCACAAATGAGGTGATTTAGTCATACCACAGAAAGGCAGGTATAACAAGATATAGCGATTGAGTTAGGTCAGATATATACCTTAATGTTCAACGATACAGCACGGTACATTAGCTTCATATATCAATATTCAAGGTCACTGCCCAAATACACCTATCAATTCTCTATTGTCATTATGGTTGCCGTTTTTCTTTTTCTTTTATTTGACAAGGTCACGGACTGTGAATATAATACTCTCACTGAATGCCTCCATGACTGCTATACCTGAGAAAACAGTATCCCTTCTCTCAGGCGAATAATGGGAATAACTTTTTCTTGTTTTTCTTCCCCCTTACGCTGCCCTAAGCACTTTCCCATTATTCTGGTCTCTTCTATATCACGGCTACTTTTCTAACACATCACCGGGTGATATTAGATTTCTTTAAGACTCTAATTCATTTAATAACAAAATATTTTTTCCACAAATATCTTTTTTCAGCCTTGAGAAAGCCCTGGTCCGATATTGAGCCATAAGGGTGAAACACGTGTCGGCTGTTTACTTCCGCTTCAAATGTGCTTGTTCGCCTTATTTTGAAAAATATAAGCTTGAATGATTGGATCAGCTGAAACAGAAGTCCTTTATTTGAACAAATAAAACAATAATTTGGACTCAACAACTCATTTGATTTTCTTGCTTTCTAAATCTACTTGAGAAGGAGTGAACTGACTCACTACTGAATGTATGTACTTTTTTGAGACCATAGAGGTCCAGTGTCTTGAGTCATCCTCCACAAGGAATAAGTTATATACAAATTGAGCAATTCCCTCCAGAATTGGGATCCCTGGACCTTGGTATCTCTACAATAGTACCCTCATAGTAGGAGTAAGCATTGTTATAGCTGTAGTCATTATTATAGCCTTTGTTGAGTCGCATGAAACAGAGGTTGAGGGCATGGGCGGGGGACATCTACACCTTCTACTTCAAGCACAAAGGATGTTACATTAGTATCTGATAGAGCTATGATACAGGAAACAAGTGGCTTATTGAATGTAGATTTGTCTAAAGGTGACTACACATTGAATGCTTATGCAAAGTTGCTGTAGGAATATGTAGACACGATGGATGTAAGAAATTGTTATGTGTGTATGCAGTTGCCAGCGTCAGCAGAGGAGGGGATTAGGTATCATCACTTACCTCTGACATTTGGTATCACTTGTAGTATAGTGCTTAGCATGTTTTATGGCAAGGGACATCGCAAGTATTACTTTTCAAATTATGATGTGGTGCTTTCAGAGGTTCCAGCTTACAACCACTTGAATAAGTATGATTATTACAAACAGGAAGAGAGAATGGCAATATATTTTGTACCTACTGTTACGTTAGTTACAGCTTATGGGCACAGGCACAACTTGACCAGTATGTTAATTGATATAGAAAAGAAGTTTGTAGATCAGATAGAAGCTAGACATAGGCAATCATTATTTAGGCCTAACAGTCGAGATGTAAACAATGAGTGGACCTTAGAAGAGTTAGCCATATAGGGCAAAGGGAAGCTATGGTCCAATAGCATTAGATTTACAACAACGGGGGAAACTTTGGGGCATATGTATGAAGAAGTGGCGGAGTGAGGCGTTAGCCATCATGGCTTAACGCCTCACTCTGCCACTTCAGAAAGCCAAGGCTTCACCATATTTACAAGGATATGGTGCAGCTTTGCGTTTCCTACTGTGCTGGCGCTACACTTAGCAGTGTAGCGCCAACGCAGGCACCCTTGCACCATAGTGCAAGGGTGTCTGTGTGCAGGAGAAAATTGTTTATGTGCAGGAAGATGTCCCTTCCTGCACATAAACAATCCTTAAATGCCATTTTGTAATTTTATGTGTGCTGCTTCATGCTGCACACATGAAAGTCACAAAATTGCATTTATTTTAAAGATTGTTTATGTACAGGAAGGAGGACTTTCCTGTACATAAACAATCCATGGCAGTTTGCTTTTTCCATGTGTGCTGCACAAGGCAGCACACATGGAAAAAGCAAAAACGAAAAAGAAATGAAGCATTTCTCCTTGTTTTGCCAACTTAAGACAAGGTTTTCCCTGTTCTTAATTTTGGTGCTGCTTCCTAAGTGCGCTGCCCTTGTACGTAGGGAGCAGCATCAAAATCAATGGGTGTTGCGGTGGAAAGCTCACCGCAACACCCACTGCCCATTGCTTTCACGCTAACCATAGCGTGAAAGGGGGTCTTATTTGCAAGGCAGAATTAAGCTACTTTAAGTGGCTAAGCCCCTACTGCCACCACAATGTCGAAAAAGGGATGTTGTGGTGGTGATAGGGGCTTGTACATATGCCCCTTTGTATCAGACAGACACAGACATATTATGATAAGATATTTGTGGGACAGCGTGAATGTGATCACATCTTCCTAATTGAGGAGTCTGTAAAGAAGTCGTTGCAGGACATGCTACAGGTGGTGCCAAATGTGTATTTCGTATGTGGAAGGAATGCATTTGTTCGATTGCCACAAAATTGGTAAGGTACATGTTATGTAACTGTCATATTTCCCAAGATTTATCATATGAAGGATTTGTGATCATTAGAAGGGAAACAGCCTAAGCGAGAGAAACTTGGTACAAGTGCAGGAGAGATTGTGGGAGATGTGTTTGGAGCAATGATACCTAGTCCGGGAGTGGTTTTGAATGATGTGAAGATTAAAGAGTTGTCAACTATAGTGGATATGTTGTCAGCAGTCGCGGCTCCTTGTGGGTGTGCTGCGGGGCGGTGGGGCGGGGGAAGGGCAGCGTGGGGGGTAGTAAACTCCGGCATAAGGCCGAACGGAGTTCAGTTAATAAATAAATAAATAAAAGGAATTTCATTGTGCACGCTGCAATGCAGCGCGCACAATGAAATTCGCTATATTTATTTATTTATTTTCTGAACTCCATTTGGCCTTATGCCGGAGTTTACTACCCCCCACCCTGCCCCTCCCCCGTCCTGCCCCGCAACACTCCCACGAGGAGCCGCGACTGCTTGTCAGTGAATACAGCCCAGTCTTTATTGCTTGTGGATGGTCTCGATAAGGGCTATGGTGATGCAAAATCATCTTGCTTTAGATGAATTGTTAGCAAAGGAACGCAGCGTCTGTAAGATGTTGAGGGTTCAACAACACAGTACTTATATCCCAGATCACAGTAAGGATCTGAGGAAATACATAAGTAACATCACTGAGATACTTCATGAGATGCATGACATGGTCACAGAAGGAATTTGGGATAAAATTAGTCGAGGATTTGGAAAGGTTGGGAGTTGGTTTGCGAATCTTGGGAAGGGATTTCTTGGTTATATCTTGAAGCTCATCATCATAATCGTGATCTGTGTCATCATTTTATTAGGTGCCATCAGAGCTTATAAGTGGCATTGAGAAAGACGTGCTGAGAGTTCTCTTAAACGGCAGGAAAGGAGAATGGAAAGACTGCAGGACAGTCACTATGAGAATCTCAAGAATTTGGAAAGGTTCAGACATGGAAGACTGGCTATGACTTCTGTTTAGGTCGGTCTTTTCTGCAGGGAGATTTCCTTGTGGGGAAAGGATGCTGATTGAGATGACACTAGTCATCAGAGGGGGGGCTGATAGAGCACAATGTTGCTCTTCCATTTTTAGAGGTACATTATAATCATGGTTAGCCCGTATCCGTATATAATCTGTTGTTGTACTAACATTAGGGCACTAGAATGTAAATTGTAATAACGGGTAAATGCAGTGCTAGATATTCTCTTCATGTAATCTAATAATAATTAACGTAGTAAATGTATGTATTAAGATGAATTATGTAGCTGTGAAGCATATTCATGACTAATGAACTTCTCATATAAAGGCTCATATAATGTTTGTATATTATATTTTCAACCAGTGCATTATGCGTGCCACTGCAATAAGGTCTGATATGTGACCCACTCCAAGGTGGGCCGCGAACAGACACCGGAGAACCACGCAGCCCTCAAAATGCCATGCGCCAACACCATCACCTCATCAGATCCGCCAAAAGGACCTCCTTCAAGGACCGCCTGGACAACAACGCACACAACAGCAAAAGGCTCTTCAACATCGTAAAGGAACTCTCCAACCCCAGCTCCAACACCAACGACATCCCACCATCCCAAGACCTGTGCAACTCCCTTCTTCCATCGCAAGATCACAGACAGTTTCAACAACCAGACCACCACCACAGCCAACGACACCTCAGACTCCACGACCACCACCCACAACAACCACCTGATCACCTGGACCAACATCAACAATGACGACACCATCAAAATCATGAACACCATCCAGTCCGGCTCCACATCAGACCCGTGCCCACACCACATCTTCAACAAAGCCAGCGCCACCATCGCATCCCATCTCCGCAAGGCCATCAACATCTCCTTCGAGACCACGACCTTCCCGGAGAGCTGGAAGCACGCTGAGATCAACACCTAGCTCAAGAATCCCAAGGCAGATCCGAGGGACCTTAAAAGAACTTCTGGCCCATCTCCCTGTTCCCGTTCCCGCCAAAGGTCATCGAGAAAAACGTCAACAAGCAGCTGACCCGCTACCTCGAGAAGAACAACATCCTAGACCTGTCCCAGCCTGGGTTCCGCAGCAACCACAGCACCGAAACTGCCCTCATCACCGCCACCGATGACATCAGGGCCCTGCTGGACAATGGCGAAACCGCAGCCCTCATCCTCATGGACCTATCAGCTGCCTTCGACACGGTCTGCAACCACACCCTACGCACATTACTCCACAACGCAGGGATCAGAGACAAGGCTCTGGAATGGACCACCTCCTTCCTCTCTGGCAGAACCCAGAGCGTCCGCCTCCCTCCTTTCCGTTCCGAAGCCTCCAAGATCATCTGCGAAGTCAAGGATCATCCCTAAGACCAACATTGTTCAACATCTACATGGCCCCGCTCGCCCACGTCGCCAGTCTGCATGACCTCAACATCATCTCCTACGCCAATGACACACAGCTGATCCTCTCCCTCACCAAGGACCCCCTCACTGCCAAGACCAACTTCCAGGAAGGAATAAAAGCTGTCGCCGAATGGATGAAGAACAGCCGTCTGAAGCTGAACTCGGACAAGACAGAGGTCCTCATCCTCGGCTCCACCCCCTCAGCCTGGGACGAGTCCTGGTGGCCGACCGCCCTGGGAGCAGCACCAATGCCCACTGACCATGCTCGCAACCTGGGGTTCGCCCTCGACTCAATACTCTCCATGACCAAGCAAGTCAACGCCGTCTCATCCTCCTGCTTCAACACCCTCCGCATGCTCCTCAAGATCCCCACCGACACAAGATAAACAGTCATCCAGGCCCTCGTCAGCAGCACGCTGGACTACGGAAACGCCCTCTACGCGGGAGCCCCGGCCAAACTACTGAAATGACAACACATACAGAACGCCTCGGCCCGCCTGATCCTCGAAATCCCTCGACACAGTCACATCACACCCCACCTGAGAGACATGCACTGGCTACCCGTCAACAAGAGGATCACCTTCAAGCTCCTCACCCACGCACACAAGGCACTCCACGACACCGGACCAGCATACCTCAAGAGACGCCTCACCTTCTACACCCCAAACCGCCAGCTCTGTTCAGCTGACCGCGCCCTCGCCACCATCCCCCACATCCGAAGAGTAACCTCCGGCAGTAGATTGTTCTCCTACCTCGTCGCCAAGACCTGGAACACCCTCCCCATCCTCCTACGGCAGACCCACGACCTACTAACCTTCAGGAGGCTACTCAAGACCTGGCTGTTCGAGCAGTAGCAGCAACCCCAACCTAGCGCCTTGAGATCCTCACGGGAGAGTAGTGCGCTCTACAAATTCCTTGATTGATTGATTGACTGGTCGTCGTGGGAGAATCTCGCTCTCTATGACCCGCTCGTGTTGCACCTCGTCACACCTGGCCATAGCCTTGCTCACCCCCAGGTTACTTTCCTATTGCTGATTCAAGCGCTTGAGACTCCTGCACCCCGAGCTACGTTTTTTTCTGCCAAACCTCTGCCTTGCTACTGCTCTAGGCACCGGGCCCGCTCATGACCTGTGCCCTTCCTCGGCCGCAGTGTGAGGCAGTGTGGCGATGTCCGCCGGAGGGTAGTTGTAGTTGTGGCAGCAATACGGTGGGTACACTCTCCCGTTGCCAAGGATGATTGTTCCTGCTTCTCTCGCTACTCCCAAGGGTCCAGGAGTTAGCTCAGAAGTTAGCAGGAAATTGATTGCCGCTGTATGCGGCTCACGTTCGCAGCCCACTTGCTGCTTAATTCTGATTTCTTCAAGCTGCAGTCATGGTGAAGGAGTCTTATACTGTCTTATGGTCCGCCGTTGTGTTCTGCAGACTCTAGCTCCACTCCAGCTGCCTTCAAGGCCTCTTATAGACCTCTACTGGTTGCGGGGCTGTGGCTCAACTCACCCGCCCAAAGGTCCTGCAGCCGCCGCCGCTGCTGCCGCAGCAGCTGTACTGGAGACAGGGAGTCCGGCAGCACCAGAAGAACCGGGATGCACTTGTTGAACATCATTTACAAAGATTGGCGTAGGGCAGCACTGCAAGTCTTTTTGCTACGTCGCCCTGCACCAATTCAAAAGAGCTGTAATGTACCGAATGCATTCCTGTCATTTCAGCTAGCACCGGTGACCAATTTGCTGCCTAGCACCAACGCATGCACCCTTGCACCATGGTGCAAGGGTGTCTGCAGGGTTTTAAGTGGACCGGGTCCTGATGGTGCTCAGCACCGGCAGTTCTAAAAAGTGGGTGCTGAGACGGGTCCCTATCGGGCTCTCCCTTTTTGCCCTCACCCTCAGGGTGAAAGAAAAATGTTAACTCTGCAGCAGTCCCACCCTTCACTGCCTTTGAGGTAACTTCAAAAACACTTATTATAGTTCTTTCGGAGTCTCATCATTTCAGCACTGAAGTGTTTCCAATATTATATACAACAAAGCCATAGTTCTTGCTTAATTATATAACTAACAACCATTGACAAAGCCAATAATCCTGGCTTAATGTAGGTATAATATTACTGGATGCAATGACAGAAATAGCGAAATACCAGTCAGGCGGCACATTAATGCAAAGCACAGATTTTTAGTTCATGTGTTTTTAAGCCACGCCCTTAATTACATTGGACATGCCCCTTTTAGAGACCCCAATTTTTTATCCCACTTTAAGCCCTGGGTGTTTGTGTTGTTAAACTGATTGTTTTTGTTCTGGACGGAAAACCTTTCTGCACAAAAACAACCACAAGAAGCATTTTCCTCGTTCTATGTGTGATGCAGAATGCAGCACATATGGAAAGAGGGAAAAAACGAGGAGAAATGAAAACATTTCTCCTCATTACACCTGCTCTGATTTTGTAAATCTGGGGCAGCATCAAAATCCATGGGTGTTGCATGGGAACACCCACTGCCACCCCCATGGTAGTCCCTGATGTGAGTTGCCTTACACCATATCTACAAGGCCATGAAAAGCCACGCAAAGTGGCTTTTTGTCCATCGTAGATATGGGTCTGCACACTGCTCCCCTGAAGCGTCATAAAAGTGATGCACCCATGGCGCCAATTTACTGAAAGTTGCTAATAAGTGAGCCCCTGTGTTTGGATGTCTCTCTTCTCACCCTGTGCCAGTCACAGAGGTCCACACACTTTAAAGTACCATAACAAACAATTTTTAATCAATGTATTTACGCCTTTTATAAAGTTCTAACACAGCACTGTTTTTGTGTCTCAGGGCTCTTTAAGAAACACAAAGGACAGCAGAAATACACAATCTCCATGCAACTAATTTCATGATAGGTGTAAGCAGGGCAGAGGGCTGATGGCGTGGGTCACGTGGTGTGCTGGGTAAACCCAGATTTTTGTGTGCACTCTAGTCTAGGAGGTGATGAAGAAGTTCATTTTCATAGTAGTATAAATGCATCCAAGAGACAGTTTATGCTCTGTGTGCAGTATGTACTGAATACACTGCAGAACATTTAACGTGCCTCAAGAGATATATTATCCATCTGAACAAGCATTGGAAAAGCCAAAAGTTCTGGCCTTGACTAGCTTGCGCAATAGTCAAGTCAAGTTTATTTGCATAGTTAATTAAAACATTTGCATACCGTCCCTGTATATGTATAAAACCAAATCTAATACATTCATTTGAGATACAAATAATGCAATTCTAAAAAACCTTATTGTGGCCTCAACTAAGGGTTTCTGCTATCACACAGTGACCCTCATTATTATGAAATTAAATCTAGTATTAATAAATACTAGAAAGTAAAGTGCGAGCAGCCAGGCCAGGGTCCTTTGGTGGCCAAATATTGTGCCTGTCCTTGCTCAGTGCACATGTAAAGTGTGGGTGTCTTGTGCAGATCAATATTCAAGCAAGATGCCAGTCCTTGGTGCTGCATTTTCCTCCTGCCCTCAGACTGTTGAATCAGACTTGCGCCTGTCATTGGCCGAAATGCAGATGTTTGGTGCCTAACCATAATCTTTTAAGTGGGCCCCCTTTGCTGCTTACTTTGTGCCCCCTAACAACTGTTTATAAGGAGCAAATGACTTATGGAGTTAGTTATCCTATATAAATAGCCGGGTCTTGATTAATTCCCAGGAAAGATGGTGATGATTTTTGCAAAACCGAGTACTTAAAACTAGCCAGATTTTGCGGCTTAGTTGTCTTGAGAGTTGTAGGTGCCAGTTCCTTGTGATGGTTAGGAGCTCCTGCCCAAGGAAGTCTCTGCTGGTAAGATGTTTCTGAATAAGTCAGTTCTTGATTGCCCAGTTCTTTTTGGATTGGTTTTATAAATGTTATCCTCTTGCAGGCTAAGAGAATTGTAAAGTCACTCAACCAAGTAATTACTGCTTGCCTGCAAGAGCAGATTTGCAAGTTGACTAGTGTTGGAAGCAAAATAATATAAATTGATCATTTATGACCTGGGAAAAGTGCACCACAAGATATTCCTGGAGACGCAAGTTGGTATGTGAGCTAATCACGGCTCAGGCGTGCCATCTGCGTGCGAAGACATATTTGTCTCTTAAATATGACATGATCTTGACTACCAAATTCATGAATAGCCGGGTGATAGAGCGCAACGTTGCTTTTCCAGTTGCAGGGGTGCATTATAATCATGGTTAGCCCGCATCCGTATATAATCTGTTGTTGTATTAACATTAGGGCATTAGAACGTAAATTGTAATAAAGAGTAAGTGATATTTTCTTCATGTAATCAAAGAACTAACATAGTAAATGTATGTATTTAGATGAATAATATATATGTGTGAAGCGTATTCATGACTAACTTCTCCTATAAAGGCTCATATAATGTATGTATGTTAGAAATGGGATTTCTGGTTGGGTATGGCAAGTGCCTAAGCCGGGCAGAAACCACCACTCTAGTCAGGGCAAGGGAGTTACACACCGAAGATAACCCCTGCTAACCCCCTTGGTAGCCTATTTATTTATTTAAAGAGTTTTAAATAGCGCTGGCTAGACTTGGTAGCTTGGCAGAGCAGTCAGGCTTATCCCAGAGGCAATGTGTAAAGCGCTTGCGCCACACACAGCAACGACACACAAGGCACACCACAAAAGAAACTCCACACAAGGTTATATCAAACATAGCCCTTGTATTACTCATAAAACACATTAGAATGCAATCACATAAATACACTGTGCCAACTGGCACTAAGTATTTCTTTACAGGGGATTATATACATTACAGGGCCAATCGGGCCACTGTCATCACCATTAGAACATATAAGTAATAAAACAACCAGTAACTACTGTTAAAGGCAGCTAGCAAAAACACGTTATGCATCAATCACATTAGGCATAAACCACATTATGCATCAATCATGAGCACGAACATCATCAAAATATATGGCCCCTCTTAGGCATAACCATCAAAGTTGATGGAACAACTAGTCACTACTGGTGATAGGACACCTTCAGTGACATCATACCTTTAAGGGCATCACGGAGCAGATCTAGGCTCACGTGACCCCTTACACCGGCGTCCTTCGCCGCTGGCCACGCCCACCACTAGGCCACGCCCCCTTCCCGCCCTACATAAGCGCCGATTCTCGAGCGCTCGGTTGGGTTGTCTCCTGTGGCGAAAAGCCGGGAGTAGATGCTCTTGCTACGATATTCAAGACTTGCTCACTTTTAAAATTGTATTTTAATCCTGCAAAGCACTATTGCACTTTAAGGGCATCACGGAGCAGATCTAGGCTCACGTGACCCCTTACACCGGCGTCCTTCGCCGCTGGCCACGCCCACCACTAGGCCACGCCCCCTTCCCGCCATTGAGGCCTCCTATATCAAATGTGCATTTACAGAACGCGCAGCGGACGTGCGCAGCGGGAGCGCCGTTTTTTTGCGCCTAAGGCAAGCCCGTCTGCGCCCGTCCGTGGCCGGACGGGGCTAGGGGCACGACTCCATGCCAATTTCATCTCGTACTCCTCTCAGGAGCTTACTACCCTCCATGGCCATTGGCCACTTTCGGACTCTGTCCGTAGGCACATAACATCACTAGGGCTTGTACCTTCTTCCACTCCTACTCTGCTGCTCTCCCCGCCCGCCTCTTCTCCACAATGCCCTCTCCCACCTGACCCTCTTCCTCCTACTCCGTCACTATCCATTCTCTTACTTAACACCAGGTCAGCGGTCAAGCACCATCATGAGCTCTTTGTCTTGATCGATTCCGAGAAGCCTGACCTACTGCTCTTGACCGAAACCTGGTTTTGCGATTCTTCCCTTCCCGTTCTCTTGGCTACCCTCCCCTCCTCCTACGTGGCCCTACGCGCTGACCGTCCGGCAGGTAGGGTTGGTGGTGGTGTGGCGATAATCGCTCGGTCGGAACTGAACTTTCAAACCATCTCCTCTCCCCCCATTCCTCCCACTGAATTCCTTATAGTTCGTTCTCTCGCCTTCTCCCCCCCCATCACTTGTTTTCTAATGTACCGTCCTCCCCAGTCTTCGCCTCAGTTCTTGCCGGCTTTCCAAGACCTACTGGCCAACATGGTGGTCAACTATGCATCGGTATTGGTTCTAGGCGATTTCAATTACTGGCCCTCGGACCCTTCTGAGTGCTCAGCCTCGAAAGTATTCACTGAGTCTCTCACATCTTTAAATTTTATGTCACACATCTCTGTCCCCACTCACTCTCATGGTCACATACTTGACCAGGTCTGGTCCCTCAATCTTCCAGTCTCCCCAGTGACGGTTTCCCCCTGTCCTTGGTCCGACCATGCCCTTATTTCCTTTTCCATCTCTCCCAATCCGGTACCCAAAGTCCTCCACGCCAAAAATACCTGGGCGCGGAATTGGAACAGAGTTGACTTTCCCACTCTGACGTCCCACCTTCAGAATTCTATCCCGTCCCTCTCTGGTTTGCCGTCCGACTCTCAAGCCAAGTCCATTAACACCTGGTTGGCTAGAGGCTGTGA
This sequence comes from Triturus cristatus, assembly GCF_964204655.1. Taxonomy (NCBI): domain Eukaryota; kingdom Metazoa; phylum Chordata; class Amphibia; order Caudata; family Salamandridae; genus Triturus; species Triturus cristatus. The sequence continues at coordinate 1,098,120,613 of NC_140582.1, read as the reverse complement.
CTCAGTGGCTCCCCTGCGTCGCATCTCCGTTCGGCGACCTAAGGAGTCTAATAGGTGGTTTAATGACCACCTAAAAGAACTAAAACTGTCCGTTCGACAGGCAGAAAGACACTGGAGGAAAAATTATTGTCCCTCACTTAAAACCCTCTATCTGACATCACTCGCCGACTACAAGACCGCAATCCTTGCCGCTAAAACCGCTTATTTCTCTACCAAAATAATGTCACCTCCATCCCTCCCCTAACCGAAGATGTATTTCTGGAGATACTCCCCAAAGTAAAATCAGGTTCTCCGGCAGACATCTGTCCGGCGCGAATCCTCCAACAAATCTACTCCTCTTGTCCTGAACTTCCCATTGCCTTCCTTAACAACTCCCTAGCACAGGGAGTAGTGACCCCTACGCTCAAATCAGCCACCATAGTGCCCATTCTAAAGAAGTCCGGCGCTGACCCCTCCATCTCAGCCAACTACCGCCCCATTTCCCTGCTGCCCTACCTGGGCAAGGTGCTGGAGCGCTATGTCACCGCGGTATTCAGCACCCACGTAGAGGCCAATGGGGGACTGGCTTCCCGCCAGGCTGGTTTCCGACCTAGGCACTCGACTGAATCAGTCGTGGTATCAGTACTGGACAACCTCAGGAAGGGCATGGATTACAACAAACACCAGGCGCTGGTACTCCTCGATCTCTCCGCCGCATTTGACACGGTAGACCATACCATCTTACTGTCCCGTGTCAAGGCGGCCGGAATTGAGGGATCAGCCCTGGTGTGGCTTTCCTCCTTCCTGAGGGACCGCACCCAGACGGTCCGGCTAGGAGATTTCACAACCACCCCACTCCCGGTCACCTGTGGTGTCCCCCAGGGTTCTTCTTTGTCCCCCCTACTATTCAATCTTTACATCTTTCCCCTCATCTTCGCTCTCCAGCAGCTGGAGGTCACCGTGTATAATTACGCAGATGACCTCCAGCTCATATTTGATCTATCCTCCTCTCCTCTTTCTGTCTCCAGCTTCCAGCACACCATGACTTTCATCAGGGACTGGATGAATCACAACCATCTCAAGTTAAATCCGGATAAAACCGAGTTGGTTCTTACCGGAGGTTCTTCCAGTCCCTGGAACTCTTCCTTCTGGCCCCCTACCCTTGGTCCCGCCCCCACTCCTTCTGCCACGGTCAAAACACTGGGGGTTAAAATGAATAACCAGCTCACCCTTCACTCTCAAATCAGCTCGGTGGTTTCCTCCTGCTTCCTCACCCTCCGAACTATCCGCACTGTCGCTCGTTTCTTCTCCCCCCAGGCACTCAAAATGATCATGGCCGCTCTAGTGATATCACGACTGGATTATGCCAATGCTCTCTACAATGGCCTACCACCATACAGTCTAAGGAGGCTACAATTGGTCCAAAACCAAGCTGCCCGGCTGGTTTTTGGCCTCCCACGCTATCATCACTCCACTCCACTTCTCAGGGAGCTCCATTGGCTCCCCGTTAAGGAACGCTCTCTGTTCAAAACCGCCTGCATGGTTTTCCAGGCTCGTCAAGGCACCGCCCCTGCCTTCATTTCCTCATTAATAAATGAATACGTTCCCTCCAGAGAACTCCGTTCCTCCACCAAATCCCTCCTTCAAATTCCTCGCTTCAGGCGCAAAAAGTGGGGTGGGTCCAATTTTTCCACCTTGGCCCCCACGTTCTGGAACTCCCTCCCAGACCATCTACGCGCGGCCACCCATTATGTATCCTTCCGCAAGGAACTAAAAAACGTTCCTTTTTAAACAGGCATTCCCTGTGTAATCCTCCCTTCCCGGCTCTACCACCGGTTCTCACCTTTGCCTCTGTAGTCAATACCCTCCACTAGCGCCAAGAAACCGTTCGGTGCACGCTGCGCTTTATAAATGTTTTATTTTTTTAAATTAAATTAAATTAAATTAAATACTCAGCAGTGTGCCTTAGTAAACACTAATAACAAGCCCACCCTACAAATGCATAAGGCCTTAGGCATAGCACAGTATAGTAGGCATGACATAGCATATTATGTAAAACATAACCTTTCTGACGGGCCCACCATAGGCCTACCTCCTCAGCAGCCGAAACCTAAGATAGTGCTCCTTTGCTTGTTTTCCATATGTCATGGGGTTTCTCACATGGAGGCGGGGCCCTGCTGCGTGCCCTTAATTGGAATTCCTACACACCCCACGAAGTTGTCCCCTAGATCAGTTTATTTCTAAGCAGGGGCCCCATCCCAGGCTCTTCCCGCAATGCCCCGTAGAACAAATATGACCCCCAAACTGGACCAAATATTCAGCTGCCCGCGGCCACGCACATACACTGTGGCAAGCTTCGGACAAAGATAAGGAGAAGTCCGCTGGTGCTACAAAAGCACCTGGGCGAAGTCCTGTAATGGCCCCTCAGGGCCGGGTCACCACAGTATGGCCAGCACTCTTAGAAGGGCACTCTGTTACCCCGGACATTCACCAGCTCACACTGGGGCAGTCTCACGGAGCCCCGGATGTTCCGTAGTCTGCATCATGCTTCCCGCGGCAAGACTTCCAGCGGGGTCCAAGCCCACGGTCAGCCTCCTTCGGCACGGCACAGTGGCGGCAGGACCCAGATCAAAGTTTCAGTCCCCTTAATCTCCTATGGACTACAGCCATGCATGTAGTCAGGCGGGGCTCTCCTCTTCTCCTGGGAGCCCCGTCCACAACCAGGCAGCTGCTGCCTGACTTCTGGTCTTCTCGTGCGGCAATAGCTCCTCCGGCTGGCCACGCCCCAGGTCAGGCTCTTCTCACCTGACTTTCGTTTTCCGAATGGGAGCCCGCGGGACACTGTCTTCTTCCCCCGGCATGGTAGAGCCTCTTAGAGGTTCTAAAACAAAGCGCCCAACATGCGCTGTAGTGGGGACACATCAGCACGTTCCTTATGCTGGCTGGGGGTCTGAACGGCCCTCTCTCCCCTCAGGGCTGCACGAGATAATGCAGCTGGTCTTCGGGTAGTTCCTCCAAACCTGCACTCAAGGAAGATCCCTACCCCCAAGTGGAACACCCCGGGGGCTCCTAGGCCAGCTTGTGGGAGCAGCCTACAGCGCTCCTTTCATGCCCCCCCCCCAAGAAAAGTGAGGCACACTGGCTTAGAGCACAGGCAGTAGGCCAGCACACATGGTCCCTGGGTATAGGGGCAGTCCCTTCAGCAAGCATCTCCCAAGGCAAAGTCCCAGTGGTGGTTCCTCTTGCCAGTCCAGCAGCCTGACGGCCGCAGGCTTCATGTAAGCACCCAGTAGCACACCCACAAGGGGTCACAGCCCGAATATTTATACCATGATCGTCTTTGTTCTTCCCCCTGGCACAGGACTCTGCCCAGTCCAAACCAGTTCTGGGTGGGCACTTACACCTCTCTTTTCAGGTGCACAAAAACCCCTTTTGTTAGTATAGGCTCTGGCCCCAGACACACCACAGGGGGGCAAAGCCAGCATTGTGGAAGGCAAGCAGAGTCCCATTCAGTCTCGGGTTCTACTCTTCCCACCAATCCAAATGCAGATGGGCCTATTCAGCCTAGTACAGACTCACTCAGCCCCTCTGGAGCCACTGCACCTCCCCAGCCCCTGTCACTCCAGAGCCAGACATGCAATACACAACAGGCAGGCACAAAGACACATAGCACACAGAAATGCCAACTTCTAAAAGTGGCATTTCTAGAATAGGGATAAAAAATCTGCGCACACCATTACGCAGCATTTATTACCACTATTCCAAACATACCAAACTTGATCTCGCTACTCCTCTCAGATCAGAAATTACCACTGAAACACATAGCAAGGAATCCACAATGCATTCCTATGAGAGGGCAGCCTCACAGCAGTGAGCAACCAAAATGGCTGTTTGTCAATACCAGGACATGCCACACATTTAAGGCACATGCCCTACCTTTTACCTACAATACACCCTGCTCATAGGGCTAGCTAGGGCCTACCTCAGGGGTGACTGATATGTAGTAAAAGGGGAGTCACAGACGTGGCACTCACTTTATATGCCACGTCACAGTGGCAGTAATCTGTGCGTGCAGACCCTGCAATAGCAGAGACCTGAGACAGGTTTGAAAGGCTATTTTGGTGGGTGGTGGTATCAGCGCTGCAAGCCCAACAGTAGCATTTCATTTACCGGCTCCAGGTATATGAGATACCACTTAACTGGGGACTGATAGGTAAATTGAATAGGCCAAACAGGTGTAGACCAATAATACCATGTTTTACCATAGAGAGCACCTGCACTTTACACTGGACAGCAGTGATAAAGTGCCCCGAGTCCTAAAACCACCAACACCAGGCCAGAAAAAACACTAGGAGGAAGGCAAAAAGCTCAGGGATGACCCTGCAAAAAGGGCCAAGTCCAACAGTGTATATTAATGATTCATATATGCTTGCATTTTAAATGTGTTAACTGTTCTTATGATACAACGTTTGGTAGACCTAACTTTAGTTTCTCCCTGTTGGCTCTTAAATTGAAACTGTAAATTAGAGTTTATGCATCTTGCAATATTTTTATGTTCACGTTTCTGTTGCAGGTGCAAGAATTAGTCCTTGTTACTTAGAATAATGTTTTTGTTTCAGAAGTTAGTCAGACATAGGGAGGAGATGATGCCTTCGAACAAGCGGAGTTGAGAATGAAGAAGGATGTTTTCCGTGTCTGGAAAGGTCTGGGAACCAAAGTCATCGAGCAATATTTTTGATGTATCGTTACTTCATAGAAAGTTACCTACAGGATGATGCTTAACTGGAGGAGGCGGTCAAGTGATGTAATTGGGGGCCTGAATTTCGACTTTTGCATTGGGTTTAGGGACAGAGCCCAGGGGACTACTGCCTTACCTGGAGAAGGGAGAGCATCTTCCAATGAGCTCTATAGCTTCATGCTATTCAACCAATTCAACGTGAGTGAGCTTCTTAGGAAGTCTTCATGTGCTGAAACCTTTCTGGGAGCTTGCCTGGAGAATGCTAAATGGGGATGTCACGATAGAAGTAGTTTAGGGACAGATAATGCTTTTGCTTATTACCCACAAATGAAAAAGGCTCTAGATGTGGTTCCTATAATCATTTGTGTCCCGATCTTGGAATTGGTTATTTTGTGCATATTGCACTGCTTAAATGTTCATTCTAGGTTTGGTTTTGTATTAGTGTCCATGTACCTTTACACCCTTGTTTTGAGGTGTTTATATGTCCAATTGTTCTTGGCTTTGTAATAAATATACAATATTTGGATTAGGAGTCTTTGTTACTTTGGGGTCATGGGCAATGGTAAAGTATAATTGGCTAATGATTTTTTCCTCCCCTCCACACTTGCAAAGCAGTCAGCAAGACCATCGGCCAGAGGTTCCTGAGGAAATCTCGAACGTGGAACCCGGCTCCATCAGTTGGTAGAAGAGTACGATGGTTGCCTCTTGAATTGTGGGGAGAATCCTGAGAAATCTAGAATAGACTTAGATCTATAGAGTCCCAAAATAGAGCCCAATGATTGACAGCGGAGAACAACGGGATTTGACGGAAACCTGCGAACATTGATGGTGCAGCGAAGATAGCGGTGAAGAGTGCCTTGAGTATGAACAGAGATGTATGTTTTAGATTGTGGTGATCTGATTGTGTGTTGTCTTACAGAGTTGGGATGACAGTTGAGTGAATGTGGTTTATCGTGCCGAACAAGCGCGGTCCATGAGGTTTTGTTTTGGTTTGGATTATCGGGCTAAAGAGTAGCCTAAGATCCCGGGATATATTTGTGGTGTAGGAAACATTGATTTGTTGTAATTGTTGGCCGTTGGTTTGTTGGGAAGTAGTGGAGCGCTCTTGACGACCCACCTGAGACAGGGGACTTTGTGTGTGTGGACTATTAGAGTTGCATGTGGAAAGCCTCATGTACAGGGCTAGACTACAGCGATTCGAGGGGCCAGCACAGGTCATGGGTGACAGGGTGTGAACGTTCTTGAGTGAGTGAATTCTATCTATCTTTTAGTAAGGCCGAAGATTTCTTGGGTTTTGGTTCATTGTAGCTTTCAGGTCATTTGGAAGGCAGACAGTTACTTGGTTCTATGAGTGTGAGGGTGAATGCATATGGTTTGATTGTGAGGGAGGGGGAACCTCTGTGAGGAGAAAGAGGTGATGTCAGAGTGCGCCGCGCTGCGATAAGTTGGTTGGGATAGCGCCGCACTGCGATTGGTTGGTTGTCATTAAGAAGCTGAAGTAAGGAAAATTGTTCGTGAAAAGAATTGGCTTAAAATGCGATGATTTAGTGTACTACGAGGTTTGTGTAGGAGAGACACTAATGTAGTAACTCAGATGGGTGAAGAAGCACTGCCCGAGGATACTCCGACACAATACATGGCAGCGAACGTAGGTCTTCATACTATAGTTTGGCTCCAAAATTGGCACAAGATGACTAAGAAGGAGGGAGAATTCGCTTTTCCGCGCTATGGGTCATTTGGACTGGATGTGTTATACCAGTTGAGGGATGTGATGTGTTCATTAGATCCCCACCTAGACCAACACAATTTGAGGATTTGGATGCTTGGATGTGAGCAGCTCATGCAAAGAGCAGGGAAAGATCTCAGGGTAGAATGAAAAGAGCAATGAAGACATATCAGGATGCACAATGGGATGCATAGTTGAAGAGGTGAAGAGTGGATACCATTGAGGGGGAAGGTTGTACCCCTTATTGGTGAAGGAAGCAGGTTCTCGAAATGGGAATGGGGATAATGGAAGTGACTGATGATAGTCTGTTTGACAAATTATTAGCAGAGCACCCCCACCTTAAAATCCACAGTCAGCATAGGGATGGTGATAATTGACCAGAGCAGTGAGCATGGAAAGAACGGAGGTGTCACCGACAGGTCTTAGTGCAGGAGTAGTGGGAAGACTGTCAGCGGGGCCACAAAGAACAGGGATGCCAGCGCTTGCAGGATCTGAGGCTAGTGGAGTTAGTGCTGCTATACGGTTACCGGAAGCTCTTACAGTACCGGTCACCATTTGGCCTGTATTCTCTGTAGATGATTCACATCAAGTGGAAAGTAGTAGCCAACGACAGACAGGACTAGGAGAGGAAATCAGCTCAGGGGGAAAAGTTACGATGGATGGGAATGGTCCATGTTTGGTGCCCATGGAAGCTAGTACACCAATGCCAGCAACTGCAGACCCTTCAAGGGCGTGCGTTGCATCTAACACAGTACGTTCAGGTACCATGGCTAATTCCCAGTCAGATTTTTGAATGTGGGAATCTCCAGTTAGAGGACCTATGAGAAGTATACCAGAGGTGGGAACAAGTCAAGGAGTTCAGCATGTCTCATAGGGTACAGGGTCAAAAGGTCGACAGAGGAATCAGAGTTGTGAAAGGGAAGGACAGACTAGTGTGCTGAGTCAGGAAATGATTAACCCCTTCCATGCTGCGCAGATTCCGCCGCTGTGCTGACGGAATCTTGCGCGGGCGGGGTCATGACGGAACGGTTCCGTCATGAGCACAGCTCAACCGTGGCTCATGACGGAACCGTTCCGTCATGAGCACCGAAGGGGTTAAGGCTGAAATAAAAGCAAAATTGTTAGATGTGGTGAGAGTGAAAGCAGAAGTGGATGAAATAATTGATGGGAACTTGCCTTTAGAAAGGATAGAACCGTATAAGCAGGATGAGTTGTTGTTTGTGGCGAAGGATATCACTTGTAATGCAAGGCGGGCACATGAGAAGTTGACTGAACTGGCTCAGAGATACAATGTGGACTTGACCAAAACTATAATGGTGCAGGGAAATCATAGGTTAAATTACAGTGATCAGGAATTGGAGGAGAAAAGGATAATGGGTTTGAAAACACATATCCGAGAGTTGGTCATTGGAATATGCGTGTGGAGCAGAAGTGACAAGTGAGAATAAAGGTGGTCTAAAAAAAAAGTGTCAAGAAAGGTATAGGAGATACACCACCTCCCGGACGGGGACCGCAGGAGTGGAGGTTTATCCATTGCAGGAAGTACAGAGCGGGGTGTATGTGCTGCATGTGCCTTGGAGTAAGGGTGATTTAGCAGTGTTTACAAATGAGTTTCCTTAGCTGAGGGAGAAACCTGCTGAATGGTACAAACAGGTTGACCTCTTTGTAAAAATTTCAAAAGTGTAGTTGAATACTTTGTTTGATATCGTGGTCCCAATTGATTTATGGACTTGTGTAAAATTGCTGTTGAATGGTCATCCGCGAAACCTGAAAGGGATCCTATAACGCATGGCCTTTCCCCTGAGGTTATGAAAAAGATTGAGCAGGTACTCACATGCTGGCAGACTAAGGTTGCCCCACAGGATATTGATTGGCTTAAGAAAGGTCAAACCACCTAATAGCCTAAGGAGTCAGTGCATACCTATTATGAGAGGCTTCTGCAAGCCTTCAAGCAGTACAGTGGGCTGAATACTGTGGACCCCAAGGATATGGGACAGTTTGTTTCCAAGTTTGTGCTAGAACTGCGGCCAGAGAATAGCTTCATGATTCAACAGCATTTGATCTGTTGGAAAAATAAGTTTGTGGACGAAAGTTTGCGTTGCGCCAGGTACTGTAGTGATGAAGTAGAGTCTAAGCATAGGAAGATGAAAGACAAACTAATGTTGATGCAGTTGAGAAATGCAGATAAAGCAGAGCAGACACAAATAAATGGAAGAACTTTGGGTCAGAGATAGGGGAATGGTAAGGGAGGGACCCAAAATGTGTCAGTCCCTATGGGATGTTGGTTGATACTGGTGCTACCCCTTCTACTGTGAGATCAATGGTGGCCCCCAACCTACCCCTCTCAGGACAATCGATCCAAATTGTAGGAGTTGCCAATAAAAGAATGACCAATCCTTTGACAGATGAGTTACCTGTAAGAATAGGAACATTCCAGGATAGTCACCAGATTGACGTGTGTGTGTGAATCAAGACCAGTCTGTTTGTTAGGATGGGATCTTTTGTGTAATTTAAATTGGACCATCTATTGCACACCCAAGGGTATAGAGTTACAAACTAATGATGATGATTTGAATTCAAACCGGTGAGTCAAAATTTCTGTGCAGAAATGATTCCTGTGTTAACAGTGGAGGAGCTGCCATATGACTTGAGAGAGGAATTCTCTCTTGTGGTTTGGGAATTTACAGGTGAGGAGTTGTGCCAGTTAGAATACAAATCAAACCCAATGTTGAATTTCTGAGAACACCGCAGTGCAACTTGACCCCGGAAACGGTGGCAGGGATAACACCTGTAATTGAGTCCATAATCACACATGGCATTTTAAAGGAGATCAGAGGAAGTCCTTACAATTCACCCATCATGGGTTTGCAAAAACCTAATGGCAAGTATAGGATTGCCCAGGACCAGCGAAAGGTCAATGAGATTGTGCTTCCATGTTGTCCAGTGGTACCAAATCCAGCCGTGATCCTATTCCAAATCCGTTGTGAAGCAGAATGGTTTGCTGTCATCGATTTGTGCTAAGCGTTTTTTCAATACCCTTGCATGAAGAAAGCCACTTTTTAAATACGCTTTTCGGCAGGGCAATCGTATGTTAACATGGTGTCGTATTCCACAAGGGTATACTGCAAGTCCATCTATCTTTAATCAGATCTTGAAAAAGAACTTTGAGAGTCTAGTGTTGCCGCAGACTTCAGTACTTGTCCAATATATCGACGATCTCCTGATTGCTTTGGATACCGAGGAAGCTTGTAGGATCGATACTGTTGCTCTGCTAAATAACCTGGCAGAAAATGGGCACAAGGTGTCACCAAAGAAACCAAAAACACAATTTATATAAGGGTCACAGGGGAAATTTAGTTTAGGGACTACTACAACTCCAATCCCCAAGAGATACTACAACAACTAACAGAAGGTGCAAAGTCCATTCATGGAGAACAGCAAGCCACTACGCGCTGTGAAAGAGTGTAAGAGACTCCTCAGATAGTTAGTACATCACCTGGCGGGAATTAAGAGTCCATCAGCCCACCCTTACTGGCGGAACTTCGTCATCTGAGACTCTAGGGAATCACGGTCTGGGCCCACAATATCGAGCCAAAAGGCTCTACTGGGTGCACAGCCTAATGCTTCCCGAAAAGCAAAAACTCCTGCCAAGGTGTATGTTAAAACTCTGAGGACTCCAGTGATGTACAGTGCTCTAGTGTGAATGTGAGTTAAAAATGAAAACCTGGGCAAAAAATATGTTTATTGAGAATTGTCCAGGTGTCATATCTAAAAAAACCTATAGTCTTGAAAGAATAGACTATTTCCTGGCTCAGTTTTATATGGTCGATATGTTTCAGCCGATGTGGTCAACTGACCCGGCTTTCTTCAGGACCAAAATACGGTGGACAAATAAAAGCTACTGCAGGGTGAACACATTAATTGTGAATTGTGAACTACAAAATTTGGACAGTGAAGGTGCAATCATCAGATAAATTTGTGGCGATAGCCACCCTACCGGACAAGCAATCTCGTGCTTGGATGTAAGAACTATGTCTTCTTTCCTAGAGAGAATCCGGAGAATCAACCGTCAGAAAAAAACATCTTACACATAAATCACAGCATTCATGGCCGCTATTCAGCAATGCCCATTATGCACTGCCTTCTCTACAAAAACCACAACGATGGTTACATATAAACAGAATTACATTAAAACTGTTTTGAACTCACCCAGCCTTTTGTGGGAGAAACGCCTCACCTCACCCGGCTGATCGCTCGGAGATGGAGGCACCGCTCTGTTTAAATGTGAGGGCAAACAGACAAGTTGCATATTGATACTTATCTGTCCATACTCTTCACACATACCTTTAAACAATCTAATAAACCTAAAAGAACTCAAACGTCAAAGACCTCGAGAAACCCCCATGGACACACTAATGCAGGTAAGTCAAAAGATGTTCATTAAAATTACGTCATTTTCAAGTATAATAGGGTTCAAGAAAAGACATATATTTTATATCTTATGCAAGGTTTGGAGTAAGTAGTTATCAACTATGTTTCTGTTGACACCAAACACAGAAACCAAAAAACCCTTTGTTTAAGTAAAGATGAACCTGGAGTATTAAGCAGAGTTCAGCACGAGGGCTGTAATCAGCTCACTTTCAACCTCAAACAGAACACTCTTTGTCAAACAATGATGGACCAAGAACCAAAGCAAAAAAGCCCCTTTCCTTACCTGTCCGTCGGTACTTCAGACCAGCCTACGAGCTGTGTGGGAGGTGGCGGCAGGAAGGAAAGGGGTCCTTAAATACCCGCCTTAATTGCGTTAAAAGATTCAACTAGAATCAGGTGCGGGTGCAATCGTAATACCACCGCGACCATTAGGCATATGGAGCATGCGCCAAACTCAGGACACGCGTCTCGAGACATGCGCGCCGCACGAACCAGCCAGATCAAGTGTATACGGTCGGCATCTCCACAGGGCGCATGTGTGCTAGAGAGCCCAAGGGGACGCCAGCATCACATCAATCATTACTCTGCATGAATGTTTGAAAATCGAGTGCTGTGGCTAGCCTATCCTCAATGGCAGGAGCGCACTGTCCATCACTATTATTTGTCATGACACTCTTGGACAATGTTTGTTAGCATGGTTTTGGCAACAGTCGCTGTTTTTCGCTGTTGGCTACATGCTAACATTCTATCTAGTATTTAGAGGCCGTTTGTTGGTGGTCAAGTCTGTTGGTGGTCAGGTCCTTTGGTTCCACCCATTCTCTACATACACCGCACTAAATATATAGCCTAGAAATGGTAGTTGCTGTATTTCTAGTTCAGTATAGACAGTTACCGTTACATAAGATCAACCGGTATAAGAGTTAATTCTGTAGGTTGTAAAAATGAACAATAGAGTGGTTCGGTTTTATTTATGCTGCTGGTTGTTTATGGCTAGTGCTGAATCTGTCACTGTAAACAACTAGTCAGCCTCGACACCAGCACGCATGTGCGGGTATGAAGCCATGAGGTTCTTGAGGGTTTACTTACCACGTAGGAATAGAAACAAACTGGGGTACTCGATACAAGATTTCTACCGTTTTTGCAAACACGCATGTACCGTAACGAGTATTTTTGTGCTCGTTTTGTGTCCCTGAACGTGCATGCATTTTTTCCGTTAGGGACATTCCAGCGGCACAATCTACTTTGGTGATATGCACACACCATAGTCAGCGTCTTGGGCTTTGCGCCCTGCATAAGGTTTTTGACGCGCATGCGCTACTGCCATTGAGGATAGTCTAGCCACAGCACTCGATTTTCAAACATTCATGCAGCGTAATGATTGATGTGATGCTGGCGTCCCCTTGGGCTCTCTAGCACGCATGCGCCCTGTGGAGATGCCGACCGTATACACTTGATCTGGCTGGTTTGTGCGGCGCGCATGTCTCGAGACGCGTGTCCTGAGTTTGGCGCATGCTCCATATGCCTAATGGTCGCGCTGGTATTACGATTACACCCGCACCTGATTCTAGTTGAATCTTTTAACGCAATTAAGGCGGGTATTTAAGGACCCCTTTCCTTCCTGCCGCCACCTCCCAGACAGCTCGTAGGCTGGTCTGAAGTACCGACGGACAGGTAAGGAAAGGGGCTTTTTTGCTTTGGTTCTTGGTCCATCATTGTTTGACAAAGAGTGTTCTGTTTGAGGTTGAAAGTGAGCTGATTACACCCCTCGTGCTGAACTCTGCTTAATACTCCAGGTTCATCTTTACTTAAACAAAGGGTTTTTTGGTTTCTGTGTTTGGTGTCAACAGAAACATAGTTGATAACTACTTACTCCAAACCTTGCATAAGATATAAAATATATGTCTTTTCTTGAACCCTATTATACTTGAAAATGACGTAATTTTAATGAACATCTTTTGACTTACCTGCATTAGTGTGTCCATGGGGGTTTCTCGAGGTCTTTGACGTTTGAGTTCTTTTAGGTTTATTAGATTGTTTAAAGGTATGTGTGAAGAGTATGGACAGATAAGTATCAATATGCAACTTGTCTGTTTGCCCTCACATTTAAACAGAGCTGTGCCTCCATCTCCGAGCGGTCAGCCGGGTGAGGTGAGGCGTTTCTCCCACAAAAGGCTGGGTGAGTTCAAAACAGTTTTAATGTAATTCTGTTTATATGTAACCATCGTTGTGGTTTTTGTAGAGAAGGCAGTGCATAATGGGCATTGCTGAATAGCGGCCATGAATGCTGTGATTTATGTGTAAGATGTTTTTTCTGATGGTTGATTCTCCGGATTCTCTCTAGGAAAGAAGACATAGTTCTTACGTCCAAGCACGAGATTGCTTGTCCGGTAGGGTGGCTATCGCCACAAATTTATCTGACGATTGCACCTTCACTGTCCAAATTTTGTTGTACACAATTCACAATTAATGTGTTCACCCTGCAGTAGATTTTATTTGTCCACCGTATTTTGGTCCTGAAGAAAGCCGGGTCAGTTGACCACATCGGCTGAAACATGTCGACTATATAAAACTGAGCCAGGAAATAGTCTATTCTTTCAAGACTATAGGTTTTTTTAGATATGACACCTGGACAATTCTCAATAAACATATTTTTTGCCCAGGTTTTCATTTTTAACTCACATTCACACTAGAGCACTGCACATCACTGGAGTCCTCGGGGTTTTAACATACACCTTGGCAGGAGTTTTTGCTTTTCGGGAAGCATTAGGCTGTGCACCCAGTAGTGCCTTTTGGCTCGATATTGTGGGCCCAGACCGTGATTCCCTAGAGTCTCAGATGACGAAGTTCCGCCAGTAAGGGTGGGCTGATGGACTCTTAACTCCCGCCAGGTGATGTACTAACTATATGAGGAGTCTCTTACACTCTTTCACAGCGCGTAGTGGCTTGCTGTTCTCCATGAATGGACTTTGCACCTTCTGTTAGTTGTTGTAGTCACCAAAGAAACTCCAGTCCAAGTCCAATACTTGGGTCATTTTATTGAGAGAAGTAAGAGAAAGATGTCACCAAATTGTATTGAGGCGATTATGCAGATAAATCCACCTATGACTCAAAAGGAAGTTCGGATGTTCCTGGGAATGGTCGGCTATTGTCGACAGTGGATTCCCAACTTTTCACTGAAGGCAAAGCCTTTACTGGGACTCACAGACATAAGGATGTGGGTGATCCGGTACCATGGGATAACAACTGTTTGGTCTCCCTCCTGGAGCTGAGAGAGATCCTGTGTCAGGCTCCGGCTCTGGGAATGCCTGATTACAAACAACAAAGTGATTACGCTCTTTTGTTGCGAGCGGGAGGGTTCTGCACTAGCTGTCCTCACCCAGACACATGGGGGTGTCTTTAGACCAGTGACATATTTCTCAGCTACATTAGATCCTGTAGCTTCAGAGTTGCCCGGATGTCTCAGGACCATTGCAGCAACTGGTGTCAGCATTGAAAGATGTGGAAGTATTGTGATGAGTCATCCTCTTACTGTTTGTGTTCAACATTCAGTTGAGCCTCTCATGACGAGAACCAAGACACAGCATTTGACTAACAATAGGCTCACCCGATATGAGCAAGTCTTATTGGCTTCTGAGAACGTCACCTTGAAGAGATGCTCTATGTTAAATCCTGCTACTTTGATGCCTATTCCGAACCTTGAAGGGGAGAATTGTGAGGACCATGACTGTCAGGATGTCTGGATGTGACTGAACTTTGTACCAAACCGAGACCTGACATTGTTGATGAACCATTACCTGAGTCAGAGTAAGTTCTTTTTGTCGATGGTTCATGCTTAAGAGACAATGAGGGTCATCTTAGAGCAGTGTTTTCTGTATGTACTATTTTTGGAGTTATTATTATTATTATTATTATTATTAGAACTTATAAAGCGCGACAGCTACTTCCAACGGAAGTGTCCCGGCGCTAGCATCCTTAAAGGCAGAAAGATGTAGAAGGAGAGGGTCGCAGAGGTCTCTTGTGGAAGCTGTTTGTCTACAGGGAGTAGACTCCACACAGGTAGCTGAAATCATTGCTTTGACCCTTGCATATCTTGTTTCTGATCAAATCCGAGTCACCATCTATACCGATAGCCAATATGGATTTGGTGTCGTTCATGACTTCGGACAGCTATGGTCACAGAGGGGGCTCTTGATGTCATCAGGATCTCCAATCAGAAATGGGAACTACGTGAGACAACTGTTGGAAGCTATTCAGAGGCCGAAGGAAGTGGCAGTGGTGAAATGTGCTGCTCATGGGAAAGGGGAAGGCTTTGTCTCCAAGGGTAACCGCTATGCCGACGAAGTTGCACGCTTTTGCACTGTACATGCTTGCATTTTTAAAAAACTAGCTCAGCATGATGTTAGCCGTAGCAGACACTTGGGATGAGGTTAATTGTTCGCAGGGAGAAGTGTCAGAACAAGAAGAAGCTGGTTAGATTAAGACAGGTTGTGAGAAACGATATGATGCCATTTGGGTTTCAACTGATGGTAGGGCAGTATTACCAGATTGCTTGTTGAGTCCTATGGTGAAGCAGATTCATGGAGCAGTTCACCTTGGGAGAGATGCTATGGTGTGGGTTGTTACATGTTAACAAATAAATGCTATGAAGAAAACTGTGGTTGCGCTGAGTCACTTTGGGAGGTCCAGAGGTCCTTTCAATAGGATTCAGTTAGATTTCATTGAGATGCCCAGGTGCAATGGACTGAGGTACATTTTGGTAGTGGGGTGTGTCTTTTCACGCAGGGTGGAGACATATACAACTAGGAGGTGCGATAGTCTGACAGTAGCCAGGTTACTGATTAGAGAGCTGATACCGTGATTCGGATTTCCAACTTCATTGGATCAGATAATGGAACACATTTATATAGTGAGATCATGAAACTATTGTGTGCTGCCTTACAGTTGACCAGAGACTGCAGTGTAGCTATAGGCCGGAGGCATTTGGAATTGTGGAGCAGGTATACGGGGCGCTCTATATGAGAATGGCAAAAGTGTGTTCTTCGAAGTCTTTGAATTGGCCTGATGCTCTGCCCTTGGTGCTGATGAGTTTGCGTAGCAATCCAGATAGGAGAACAGGACTCTTGCCTCATGAAATATTGATGGGCAGGGTAATGCGCTTGCCTGCGGTACCCGCTAAAGCATTGATAAACATCACCGATGATTTGATCCTTGATTATTGCAAAGGATTGGCTGATGTGGTTCATTCTGTGTCTCACGAGGTTGAAGCCACAACTGCACCAACCTCGAAGGACCTCTTGCATGACCTATGCCCGGGGGATTGGGGATTGGTCTGCAAGCACATGGGGAAGAACTGTCTTGATGCACGGTGGAGAAGTCCGTATCAGGTGATTTTGGTGATGAATACTGCTGTGAAGTGTGGAGGCTTGCCGAATTGGATTCATGCCTCCCATACCTATAAGGTTTCAGAACTCTCTGAAGAAACAGCTCTTCTCCCTGAAGTAAATCCAGCTGTGGTCACAAGGCCATTGGAGAGGGAAAGTCAATAAGTGGGGATTCCTGATGAAGCTGGTTACCCACCAGGTTGAGCTGTGGGGGGTCAAACTACACAAGGCCCAGGTATAGACTCTGAGGGAGATGGTAACGTTACAAGTGGTATAGAGTCAGACTCAGCTGAAGAGACTAGTGTGGGACATGGTGGAGTGCTGAAAGAGAATCTTGGCCAGTGAGACAAGGAACGCTGAACTTGAGACTTGTATCTGAAAGAGATCTTACTCCAATATCTGAGATGTCTGAATCAGAGCAAAGAGACACAGAGCAAAATCAGGGAAGTTTGGGAAGATCAAGAAGCGCAAGAGTACTGTGCCAGTGGTACACTGCCCCGGAGTGAACACATCTGATCACAGATGCAGGGAACAGAGAGGTCTGGGAGACTGAGATCCGGACGAGTGAGGCGCGTAACGTCAGCGCTGATAATTGAAATTGAACTGTTGGTTCCAGGAGTAGAAGCTCATGGAGTTCTGACACTAACTGTACCAGACACTCCAAGGCTGAGTGGCTTAAGGAATATGATTCTAAGCGAGCTTTCATTTCCAACTTTTGGGCATCAACTTTCAGATTAGGAGATGGAAATTTTGCAGTGTGATTTTGAAGAACTTGGCTCCAACCTCATACATGATATAAATTGAACTGTAAATAAAACATTGTTGCTCCAAGAAGATAAACTAGGCCCAAGTGGAAAAAGAATAAACGTAGGGACCTCTCAGTAGAAGAAGGAAGGGGGCTAGGGAAGTCTTTGGACTGTGTAAATAATTGTGTGATAAACTGAGTACAATTGAATTTCAGGACTCCAGGCCATCGCATGTGAGCCTATGTGTAACAAGTGAGAGGAAAGGAAAAGACTTTGGTTGATCCTCTTGCAAGTCGCTACCTGAACTTGATTCAAAATGGAGTCTGGAAATTTGAACCGTAGAAAGAAGTGTTGAATAGGCACCCTCATAGTAGGAGTAAGCATTGTTATAGCTGTAGTCATTATTATAGCCTTTGTTGAGTCGCATGAAACAGAGGTTGAGGGCGTGGGCGGGGGACATCTACACCTTCTACTTCAAGCACAAAGGATGTTACATTAGTATCTGATAGAGCTATGATACAGGAAACAAGTGGCTTATTGAATGTAGATTTGTCTAAAGGTGATTACACATCGAATGCTTATGCAAAGCTGCTGTAGGAATATGTAGACACGATGGATGTGACAAATTGTTATGAGTGTATGTAGTTGCCAGCGTCAGTAGAGGAGGGGATTAGGTATCATCACTTGCCTCTGACATTTGGCATCACTTGTAGTATAGTGCTTAGCATGTTTTATGGCAAGGGACATCGCAAGTATTACTTTTCAAATTATGATGTGGTGCTTTCAGAGGTTCCAGCTTACAAGCACTTGAATAAGTATGATTATTACAAACAGGAAGAGAGAATGGCAATATATTTTGTACCTACTGTTACGTTAGTTACAGCTTATGGGCACAGGCACAACTTGACCAGTATGTTAATTGATATAGAAAAGAAGTTTGTAGATCAGATAGAAGCTAGACATAGGCAATCATTATTCATTATTTAGGCCTAACAGTCGAGATGTAAACAATGATTGGACCTTAGAAGAGTTAGCCCATAGGGCAAAGGGAAGCTATGGTCCAATAGCATTAGATTTACAACAACGGGGGAAACTTTGGGGCATATGTATGAAGAAGTGGCGGAGTGAGGCGTTAGCCATCATGGCTTAACGCCTCACTCTGCCACTTCAGAAAGCCAAGGCTGCACCATATTTACAAGGATATGGTGCAGCTTTGCGTTTCCTCCTGCGCTGGCGCTACACTCAGCAGTGTAGCGCCAACGCAGGCACCCTTGGTGTCGGTATGCAGAAGAAAATTGTTTATGTGTAGGAAGATGTCCCTTCCTGCACATAAACAATCCTTAAATGCCATTTTGTCCTTTTATGTGTGCTGCTTCATGCTGCACACATGAAAGTCACAAAATTGCATTTATTTTAAAGATTGTTTATGTACAGGAAGGAGGACTTTCCTGTACATAAACAATCCATGGCAGTTTGCTTTTTCCATGTGTGCTACATGGGGGGTAGTAAACTCCGGCATAAGGCCGAACGGAGTTCAGTTAATAAATAAATAAATAAAAGGAATTTCATTGTGCACGCTGCAATGCAGCGCGCGCAATTAAATTCGCTATATATATTTATTTATTTTCTGAACTCCATTTGGCCTTATGCCGGAGTTTACTAACCCCCACCCAGCCCCTCCCCCATCCTGACCCACCGCCCCGCAACACTCCCACGAGGAGCCGCGACTGCTTGTCAGTGAATACAGCCCAGTCTTTATTGCTTGTGGATGGTCTCGATAAGGGCTATGGTGATGCAAAATCATCTTGCTTTAGATGTATTGTTAGCAAAGGAACGCAGGGTCTGTAAGATGTTGAGGGTTCAACAACGCAGTACTTATATCTCAGATCACAGTAAGGATCTGAGGAAATACATAAGTAACATCACTGAGATACTTAATTAGATGCATGACATGATCACAGAAGGAATTTGGGATAAAATTAGTCGAGGATTTGGAAAGGTTGGGAGTTGGTTTGCGAATCTTGGGAAGGGATTTCTTGGTTATATCTTGAAGCTCATCATCATAATCTTGATCTGTGTCATCATTTTATTAGGTGCCATCAGAGCTTATAAGTGGCATTGAGAAAGACGTGCTGAGAGTTCTCTTAAACGGCAGGAAAGGAGAATGGAAAGACTGCATGACAGTCACTATGAGAATCTCAAGAATTTGGAAAGGTTCAGACATGGAAGACTGGCTATGACTTCTGTTTAGGTCGGTCTTTTCTGCAGGGAGATTTCCTTATGGGGAAAGGATGCTGATTGAGATGACACTAGTCATCAGAGGGGGAGGCTGATAGAGCACAATGTTGCTCTTCCATTTTTAGAGGTACATTATAATCATGGTTAGCCCGTATCCGCATATAATCTGTTGTTGTACTAACATTAGGGCACCAGAATGTCAATTGTAATAACGGGTAAATGCAGTGCTAGATATTCTCTTCATGTCATCTAATAATAATTAACGTAGTAAATGTATGTATTAAGATGAATTATGTAGCTGTGAAGCATATTCATGACTAATGAACTTCTCATATAAAGGCTCATATAATGTTTGTATATTATATTTTCAACCAGTGCATTATGTGTGCCACTGCAATAAGGTCTGATATGTGACCCACTCCAAGGTGGGCCGCGAACAGACACCGGAGAACCACGCAGCCCTCAAAATGCCATGCGCCAACACCATCACCTCATCAGATCTGACCCGTGCCCACACCACATCTTCAACAAAGCCAGCGCCACCATCGCATCCCATCTCCGCAAGGCCATCAACATCTCCTTCAAAACCACGACCTTCCCGGAGAGCTGGAAGCACGCCGAGATCAACGCCTAGCTCAAGAAACCCAAGGCAGATCCGAGGGACCTTAAGAACTTCCGGCCCATCTCCCTGTTCCCGTTCCCGCCAAAGGTCATCGAGCAAACCGTCAACAAGCAGCTGACCCGCTACCTTGAGAAGAACAACATCCTGGACCTGTCCCAGTCTGGGTTCCGCAGAAACCACAGCACCGAAACTGCCCTCATCACCGCCACCGATGACATCAGGGCCCTGCTGGACAATGGCGAAACCACAGCCCTCATCCTCCTGGACCTATCAGCTGCCTTCGACACGGTCTGCAACCACACCCTACGCACATTATTCCACACCGCAGGGATCAGAGACAAGGCTCTGGAATGGACCACCTCCTTCCTCTCTGGCAGAACCCAGAGCGTCCGCTTCCCCCCTTTTCGTTCCGAAGCCCCCAAGATCATCTGCGAAGTCAAGGATCATCCCTCAGCCCAACATTGTTCAACATCTACATGGCCCCGCTCGCCCACGTCGCCAGTCTGCATGACCTCAACATCATCTCCTATGCCAATGACGCACAGCTGATCCTCTCCCTCACCAAGGACCCCCTCACCACCAAGACCAACCTCCACAAAGGAATAAAAGCTGTCGCTGAATGGATGAAGAACAGCCGTCTGAAGCTGACCTCGGACAAGACAGAGGCCCTCATCCTCGGCTCCACCCCCTCAGCCTGGGACGAGTCCTGGTGGCCGACCGCCCTGGGAGCAGCACCAATGCCCACTGACCATGCTTGCAAGCTGGGGTTCGCCCTCGACTCAATACTCTCCATGACCAAGACACTCAACGCCGTCTCATCCTCCTGCTTCAACACCCTCCGCATGCTCCTCAAGATCCCCACCGACACAAGAAAAACAGTCACCCAGGCCCTCGTTAGCATCACGCTGGACTACGGAAACGCCCTCTATGCAGGTGCCCTGGCCTAATGGCCTAACTGCTGAAATGACTACAACACATACAGAACGCCTCGGCCCGCCTGATCCTCGATATCCGTCGACACAGCCACATCACACCCCACCTCAGAGACATGCACTGGCTACCCGTCAACAAGAGGATCACCTTCAAGCTCCTCACCCACGCACACAAGGCACTCCAAGACACCGGACCAGCATACCTCAATAGACGCCTCACCTTCTACACCCCAAACCGCCAGCTCCGCTCAGCCGACCGCGCCCTCGCCACCATCCCCCACATCCGAAGAGTAACCTCTGGTGGCAGATTGTTCTCCTATCTCGTCGCCAAGACCTGGAACACCCTCCCCATCCTCCTACGGCAGACCCAAGACCTACTAACCTTCAGGAGGCTACTCAAGACCTGGCTGTTCGAGCAGTAGCAGCAACCCCAACCTAGCGCCTTGAGATCCTCACGGGAGAGTAGTGCGCTCTACAAATTCCTTGATTGATTGATTGACTGGTCGTCGTGGGAGAATCTCGCTCTCTATGACCCGCTCGTGTTGCACCTCGTCACACCTGGCCATAGCCTTGCTCACCCCCAGGTTACTTTACTATTGCTGATTCAAGCGCTTGGGACTCCTGCACCCCAAGCTACGTTTTTTTCTGCCAAACCTCTGCCTTGCTATTGCTCTAGGCACCGGGCACGCTCATGACCTGTGCCCTTCCTCGGCCGCAGTGTGAGGCAGTGTGGCGATGTCCGCCGTAGGGTAGTTGTAGTTGTGGCAGCAATACGGTGGGTACACTCTCCCATTGCCAAGGATGATTGTTCCTGCTTCTCTCGCTACTCCCAATGGTCCAGGAGTTAGCTCAGAAGTTAGCAGGAAATTGATTGCCGCTGTATGCGGCTCACGTTCGCAGCCCACTTGCTGCTTAATTCTGATTTCTTCAAGCTGCAGTCATGGTGAAGGAGTCTTATGCTGTCTTATGGTCCGCCGTTGTGTTCTGCAGACTCTATCTCCACTCCAGCTGACTTCAAGGCCTCTTATAGACCTCTTCCGGTTGCGGGGCTGTGGCTCACCTCACCCGCCCAAAGGTCCTGCAACCGCCGCCGCCGCCGCTGTTGCCGCTGCAGCTGTACTGGAGACAGGGAGTCCGGCAGGACCAGGAGAACCGGGATACACTTGTTGAACATCATTTACAAAGATTGGCGTAGGGCAGCACTGCAAGTCTTTTTGCTGTGTCGCCCTGCACCAGTTCAAAAGAGCTGGAATGTACCGAATGCATTCCTGTCATTTCAGCTACCACCGGTGACCAATTTGCTGTCTAGCACCAACGCATGCACCCTTGCACCATGGTGCAAGGGTGTCTGCAGGGTTTTAAGTGGACCGGGTCCTGACGGTGCTCAGCACCGGCCGTTCTAAAAAGTAGGTGCTGAGACGGGTCCCTATCGGGCTCTCCCTTTTTGCCCTCACCCTCAGGGTGAAAGAAAAATCTTAACTCTGCAGCAGTCCCACCCTTCACTGCCTTTGAGGTAACTTCAAAAACACTTATTATAGTTCTTTCGGAGTCTCATCATTTCAGCACTGAAGTGTTTCCAATAATATATACAACAAAGCCATAGTTCTTGCTTGATTATATAACTAACAACCATTGACAAAGCCAATAATCCTGGCTTAATGTAGGTATAATATTTCTGGATGCAATGACAAAAATAGCGAAATACCAGTCAGGCGGCACATTATGCAAAGCACAGATTTTTAGTTCATGTGTTTTTAAGCCACGCCCTTAATTACATTGGACATGCCCCTTTAAGAGACCCCAGTTTTTTTATCCCACTTTAAGCCCTGGGTGTTTGTGTTGTTAAAATGATTGTTTTTGTTCAGGACGGAAAACCTTTCTGCACAAAAACAACCACAAGAAGCATTTTCCTCGTTCTATGTGTGATGCAGAATGCAGCACATATGGAAAGAGGAAAAAAACGAGGAGAAATGAAAACATTTCTCCTCATTACACCTGCTCTGATTTTGTAAATCTGGGGCAGCATCAAAATCCATGGGTGTTGCATGGGAACACCCACTGCCACCCCCATGGTAGTCCCTGATGTGAGTTGCCTTACACCATATCTACAAGGCCATGAAAAGCCACGCAAAGTGCATCGTAGATATGGGTCTGCACACTGCACCCCTAGAGCGTCATAAAAGTGATGCACCCATGGCGCAAATTTGCTGAAAGTTGCTAATAAGTGAGCCCCTGTGTTTGGATGTCTCTCTTCTCACCCTGTGCCACTCACAGCGGTCCACACACTTTGAAGTACCATAACAAACAATTTTTAATCAGTGTATTTACGCCTTTTATAAAGTTCTAACACAGCACTGTTTTTGTGTCTCCGGGCTCTTTAAGAAACACAAAGGACAGCAGAAATACGCAATCACCAGGCAATGAATTGCATGATAGGTGTAAGCAGGGCAGAGGGCTGATTGCGTGGGTCATGTGGCGTGCTGGGTAAACCCAGATTTTTGTGTGCACTCTAGTCTAGGAGGTGATGAAGAAGTTCATTTTCATAGTAGTATAAATGCATCCAAGAGACAGTTTATGCTCTGTGTGCAGTATGTACTGAATACGCTGCAGAACATTTAACGTGCCTCAAGAGATATATTATCCATCTGAACAAGCATTGGAAAAGCCAAAAGTTCTGGCCTTGACTAGCTTGCGCAATAGTCAAGTCAAATTTATTTGCATAGTGAATTAAAACCTTTGCATACCGTCCCTGTATATGTATAAAACCAAATCTAATACATTCATTTGAGATACAAATATTACAATTCTAAAAAACCTTATTGTGGCCTCAACTAAGGATTTCTGCTATCACACAGTGACCCTCATTATTATGAAATTAAATCTAGTATTAATAAATCTAGAAAGTAAAGTGCGAGCAGCCAGGCCAGGGTCCTTTGGTGGCCAAATATTGTGCCTGTCCTTGCTCAGTGCACATGTAAAGTGTGGGTGCCTTGTGCAGATCAATATTCAAGCAAGATGCCAGTCCTTGGTGCTGCATTTTCCTCCTGCCCTCAGACTGTTGAATCAGACTTGCGCCTGTCATTGGCCGAAATGCAGATGTTTGGTGCCTAACCATAATCTTTTAAGTGGGCCCCCTTTGCTGCTTACTTTGCCCCCTAACAACTGTTTATAAGGAGCAAATTACTTATGCAGTTAGTTATCCTATATAAATAGCCGGGTCTTGATTAATTCCCAGGAAAGATGGTGATGATTTTTGCAAAACCGAGTTCTTAAAACGAGCCAGATTTTGCGGCTTAGTTGTCTTCCTTGAAGCGAGAGTTTTAGGGGCCAGTTCCTTGTGATGGTTAGGAACTCCTGCCCAAGGAAGTCTCTGCTGGTAAGATGTTTCGGAGTTAGTCAGTCCTTGCATGTGCGCTTGCCCAGTTCTTTTAGGATTGGTTTTATAAATGTTACCCTCCTGCAGGCTAACTTAACCAAGTAACTACTGCTTGCCTGCTAGAGCAGATTTGCAAGTTGACTAGTGTTGGTTTCAACAATGTCTTCCCTTGAGACAGGGGCACCGGACATCCGCAAAAGATATAGCCTCTCTTGCCTGTATCCACAAAGCCGGCATTCCTGGTTTTGACCCTGATTTTTCCAAGCTGGAATGAGATCTTTGGTGCCTATGATCCTGAAGCAAAATAATATGAATTGATACTTTAAGACCTGGGAGAAGTGCCTGCAAGATATTCCTGGGGTCGCAAGTTGGTATGTGAGCCAATCACGGCCCAGGCATGCAATCTGCGTGCGAAGACATTTTTGTATCTGAAATGGGACAGGATCTTGAATACCTAACTCATTAATAGCCTGCCTTAAGTGTTTTCCCCATGTACCTTTCACATGGCCGTGTTTTTGCTCTTTCATTTCCCGCCAGCAATAGTTGCATGCATATATTACAAAAAGAAAAGTACGAAAGCATACAGGAGCCCAATCACAGCTGCCATAAGCAGCAAAACAAAACGTTAAACTAAAAAAAAGTATAAACATGACATAAATTTAATGGCTCATTATAGAGAGTTCAAAGGAGGCAGTGGTCCTTAGAACATGTACATCAGCCATTTTAGCTCCAATGCACATTACAGGAAAATATAATTCTTACTGGCAAAAACAAAAGGTATTATTTGCTGTGAATTACTATTCCCGAACATATGGTTTACAAAGATGCCTTATTCCACTGTGCGATAAAAGTTCATTCCCCTGCGCCAGCTGGATAGGGGGGGGGGGTCTGGTCACCTCCAGCGCTGGGCTTTGTCCCATTTGGCAATTAGATGTCCCAGGCGGACAAATGTCAGCTGATGTCTATTAGCGGCCCATTTGTCCATAATTCCAGGGAGTGTCACTGTAGGACATAGTGCAGCTGTAGATTTGAACACCTGCAGAATTTGAGCATGGATCGAGGACCATTAGGGCAGGATGCGGGGACAAAACCAAATTATGTGATAGAAGCAACCCTCAGTCAGCGAACAGCATGGCAATCTCGCGCGACCCGTCCTCCGCAACCTGTAATAAATACTGTGAAAGTGAGAAAATTCAATCAAGCGCAGATTTAATCAAATAGCAAAGACTCACGGATCACCCTGGCCTTGCACCAATCATCATCCTCCAGTGCCCTTAAATCTGCCGACTAATCGGCTCTGAGTTAACGCAACAGGTCCGGGAAGTTAAAAAGGAGGCATTCAAACAAGCAGGAGATACATTGTTGGCCGAGTGGGCCCATGGTAAGCTTGATTTGAGGATATTGAATTTAGGGACGTCCATGAGTAATTCTCAATAGGACTCCAGGGCGTGGTGCACCTGCAAATATCTAATGAATTGCGAGTTCTGGGATTGAAGATTGTGGTAATGGTGGCATGTTTCATGTCTGGGGGCGGTAGTCCAGTTTGACCCGCCTCCTCAAAGAGAGGCGCAATAATTGAGGTCCCAGAAGTGAGGATAATTTTTTTAAAAATTCAATTGGCGAGCCGTTTGTGCCAGGGTTTTCCCCGAGGGGCTAGACTGTGATGGTCGATTGCATGCTCCGTCAAGTGCCGTCAAGTGCAGTGCGTTGAGATAAGGAGAGGGAACAAATAGGCAGGTCCAACACTATTTGGTGGAGCTGTTCGAACCAGAAGGGACTTTAAATTCATGCAAGGAACTGTAGTATGGCGCAAAGGCCTTCGTTATCTCATTCAAATCAAATGTGAGTCTTCCGTCCGGGGTAAGTATACTAGGGACAATACGGGGGCCCTTGTGACTCTGAGGAAGTCAGTAAATGAGTTTACTGGCTTTGTTCTCATGTTCATAGATATAATGTTGGGTAAGCGCGAGCACCTCACGTGCCGAGTCATGCAGCTTCTGTTTCAGAGCCACGCAGAAGTCCTCTAATTGCTGGCAATGTGAGGGGGCAAAGTGGGTGTCAGTCGATTGCTCTAAGGTGAGAATCTGGTATTCCAGGAGTGTGAGTTCCTTCTTCTTTGGACTTTTGCTCCCGCAAACCACCGTATACGCCGGCCCCACACAACAGTCTTGGCGGTTTCTCATAGACACGTCGGGGAGGTCACCAAATCCTAGTTCAGATCAAAGTAGTCAACAATGACCTCCATAAGAAGATGTACAAAAGAATGATCCATGAGCCACCAACCGTTAAGCCTCATACCTAACCCACCCTGTGGGGCCTCTGCCAAGGTGCAGTTCCACTGGGACAGTCTAGGAGTCCTTGTGGAAGAATATTAGAATTCTGTCGTAGTGATAGCAAATCAACCGGCGTGAAGAAACAGTTAAGACTGGAGTGGGTTTTGTGGGAAGTAGAACAATGTGTGAATCTGGAATCTAAGTGGTGTCATCTGTGCCATACATCTATGAAGCCCAGAGAGTGGGCCCCCTACATTAGACAAGGGTACGGGCCAAACGGCTTGATAATGTTGTGTCTATTCATAATGATGTTGAAATTGCCCCCCAATATCAGTATAACCGGATGGGTATGCAACAGGGCTGTTGACAGATCATGCACTATGGAAGTAATGAGAGCCGAGGGGACATTAACACTCCCCACCATTCATCGTTGCCCCTCTACTGTCAAGGAGGATATATCTGCCAAAGAGTCCAAATGGGTGTTAGTGATAAGTAACAGACATGTGTGGTACACAAAGATGAGCATTCATTTTACGTTCTGGACCCTCAACTTCTGCTTCAATTGGTCATAGGATTTACTTTGCGTCTGGATGGTCTTAGTGTAGTCCGGAAAGATTAGGATTTTTGAGCACTGAAAGTAGACTTCACCTTTGATTCTGGCTACATGGAGAACCAAGTCTCTGTCTTGGTAGTCGTGGAACCGTTGATTACCTCCTGGGCGAAGCATCGTGATGAGGACACAAGGTAAGTGCCCGGTGGGCGCGTTCTACAAGGAAGCAGAGGCAGATCTGATCCTTTGGTAAGAAGCTATGGAGCCACCACTCTAGGAATTTCTCTGGGGTTCTTGCCCTCCTCTTCTTCAGGGAAGCCGACAAATATTAGATTGTCCCGACGTGAGCTCCCCTCCAAATCCTCTAGGTGCGCCTCAGTCTCACAGTTTGCTAGTAGTTTGCAGACCATTTGTTACAGGACCATCACTGTGTCTTCTAGAGCCGAGATACAGGTTTAAAAGACGTTGCCAATTGGATGAACATCAATTTTTTTAAACTTAACGCAGAAAAATAGAGGTGTGCTTCTTCCATCAGATGGCTCCTCCTCCATCTAGCCTCTGGTGGCCCACTGAACTGAATCCTTCTCTGGTACTGGCCAATTCTGCTAGAAATTTAGTGATCATGTTTGACCCCGACCTTTCCTTTGTGACTCAAATTTGGCCGATTTCATCGTCCTGCTTTCTGAAGGTAAGATCAGTCAGGAAACTATTGTATCTTTTTCCAGTAGAGACCCGAAAGATCCTAATTTACGCACTTGTGACATCGTGCTTGGATTAAGCTAATAACTTATATTTGGGTCTTCCTGCTTTCCTGACTCAAAAACTTAAAATGATACAGAATGTGGCGGCCAGGTTGATTTGACAGGTCCCCTTCAGGCATCGCATTTCACCTCATTTGAAGCGCAGCTTCATTTGCTCCCAGTTGGCAGGAGAGTTGAGTTCAAAGCCCTGACATTGGTTTCAGAGCCATTAGGGGCAAAGGTCTCTCGATACCTGAGAAATAGGCTTAGT
This sequence comes from Triturus cristatus, assembly GCF_964204655.1. NCBI lineage: Eukaryota > Metazoa > Chordata > Amphibia > Caudata > Salamandridae > Triturus > Triturus cristatus. The sequence continues at coordinate 1,098,092,610 of NC_140582.1, read as the reverse complement.
AAGTACCATTAGGACAGAGCTTTGAGAGTTAATCACCTGCCACTTTTGCGCATCGCGGGGATTGCCAAGTTTCGTCGAGGTGGTAGGTCTTTCTCGGTACTGACAGCCAGGCTTTCGAACTCCTTGCCTATCCACCTGTGCATGGCCAAGTCTGAACACTGTTTCAGGAAAGACTTTAAAACCTGGCTCTTAAACGAAGTGTAGATATGAGTTACCGGTTCTGTGCTTCAGTCTCTGTTTTTAAGCGCTGGATGCTTCAGTTGAGGAAGCCGCACGCTTTACAAATGACTTTGATTGGTTGATTGATGTGGGTGCAGTGAGTGACTTCACCTGTCTGCAAGGGGATGTCTGAGGGAGTCCATGGGACCCCGTTCCTCCCTCCAGAGGGCTGCCATCAAGGACCACACTACCACTGGGCCACCTTTCAGTGCTCCTTCTGAAAGCTTTTTTGACTTTGCATCTGCTTCCATAATACATTGCGAGCGAAGAGGCAAAGGGATTCCAATGCAAATCAGGGAAAGTCCTCGTGGGATAGCACTAGAGCTACATGTGCACAAGCGCTATCTATAATAGAAGGGGTCACACACGGGTCTGTGGCCCCTTCTGTAATACCGAAGAGCCAAGGGAGTGCACAAAGAAGATGCACATGTTCATTATGCTCCTGGGGTACTTTCTCTAAAATGGCCCAAAATAGCTCTATTTTTATAACCCATTCATGCCCATTGGAAAAAAAAATGAAAATGCTAATTTTCTTGAAAACTACGGAGCACATTTACAGCAAACCAAGCAAATTCACTTCCTTGATTAAAGTTAGCCTTTCATGCATGTTTGGTGCAATTCTGTTCAGTTGTTTTTTATGTGTCAGAGAGAGCAAAGTAACTCCATGGGAATGAAAATTCGAAATGTCACTTTTTTGGCCTCCTGTTCCGCCTTTGCCTGGCTTCTGCTTGACTGATCTGTGCAAAATATGCCGAGTCGAAACCAAATCCAAATCCAAGTACCTTTATTCTATAATGATTTTAAATTGAAGGTGTTTTAAAAATTATTTTAATATGTTATACAACGATGACATTTTCAAATTATACTAGGCTGACTAACAACGTGTAGTTTAATTGACAAGAAACTTGCAAAATAGCTCCTTTTAGCCAAGTGAGCTCGTGTTGTAATGTTGGCATTACATAGAACACCTGAAATACATTTACCAATGGTTGTGCAGTGAATATGCCGCAGAGCAGGTAAGACAGCGTCTGGCGTTGTCTTGCTGAAGGTGAGTTACTCTGTAAGAATTCCAGTTGGACAGTTACAAATACAGAGTAATGATGACGTATACTATTAGTTTGATTGATTAGTATTTGTTAGTTAACCCTATGTTTCTCCAGCAGATCAATGTCCGATGTACATCAACTAATATATCATCATTGTGACAGTAGGTTCCATTTGTTACACGTCCATTGTAATGTGCACAAGGGTAATGCACTGTTGTACATCCTGTGCACCCGTTGACTCATCTCAACACAACTTTTATACAATTTGAAAATGTCCTTGGAATCTGAATATAACATCTTTTGGATACAATAAAAGGGCCATACAGTGAAAGGAAAACAACTGTCCTCTTTGCCCCACATTACCAGCAATCACCAAAGCTAAGCATTCTAGAATGTTTCTTTGTTTGATGACGTCTGGGGGGTTTTGAGACAGGGCGACATCCTTCCCTGCATGTCCCTTTAAGAATTACGAGTATGTGGAGGTGACACAGGGCTTGTCTCTTAAAAGCAACATATGCTTGCCAGCTCCTTCAAGAGAACCCTCTATTTACATACACAAAGCAGGCTCTTTGCATAGCTCCAACAAGATGCTTTCCATATCATTCTCACTGGTTATAAATGTGATTTTACGAACAACTGTTTAGAATCCAGGAACTGACTCTTGTAGAACAATGAAGGCGAAGTTGACAACTCACTTCCTCTGGACACTTCTTTTCTGGATTCATGGTAAGAGCTGTGACTTATTGATAAGAAGAATCATGTTTTTAAAGGACTCCTCCAAAGCATCTGTTAGCGGTTTCCTAGTTTTCATGCAGAGATTAGAATACAAGATGCTTCATGTTGTCATTAATTACCATTCTGTCTTCAGAGTCCAGAGGGCAGATTGTGTTGACACAGACCCCAGAAGTCCTTGCCGTGTCCCTGGGAGAAACCATCTCAATCCGATGTCAGTCCAGCTCATCCGTCAGCATTTGGTTACACTGGTACCAGCAGCAGCGCGGAGAAGCCCCAAAGCTTCTCATTTATTTGGCTACCAGTCGCCAGCCCGGGGTCTCCGACCGCTTCAGCGGCAGTTGGTCCGGGACCGGCACCGACTTCACTCTCAGCATCAGCAGAGCCGAGGCCGGCGACGCCGGGGATTATTACTGTCTGCAGACTGCTAACTACCCGCTCACAGTGACACAGAGCAGAGCAAAAACTGCAACTTCCTCTTTCTGCCCTCAGCCCTCTGAAAACCATCGGTGCAAGAGCTGAATGGTGTTATTCTAGGCACACACGTGTTGAATGTCCAAACATCCAAATAACTTTCTTCAAACGAGCTATGACCTTATGCTAATTTTTAATTATAGTGGGACAGTTGTGCCTGAGATCTAGTTTGGATTAACTTGAGTATTCTGCATTATATCACCTTTTCAACTGGGCTCAGTGGGCCTCATTTACAGGTTTCAAGTTTAAGTTTATTTGGTTTAGTTCTCAACTGAGAACCACAAATATTTGATACATGATATAAAGGTTTAAACAGTAAAATAATGCAAGTTTTCATTCTAATACAAAGGATTTAAATATATTATAACATACAAATTCATTTGGCGGAACCTTGCAAAGTGATATCAATTCCTGAACAGAGGTGATTCAACATTTTATGTAAATTAGTTGTAGAAATCTTTTTCTTGCTTCTACGACTAACAGATGTGGGCAAGTAAACATCAAATGTTCCAAGTCTTGCTCCACTCCATTGCATAAGTTACAGAGACTACTAGATCTTTTTTCGATAGCCACTTGCACCACATATACTGTTGTGTTTTCCTATAGACCAAAGTTTCAGCATAATTTTTATATAGTGACAGTTTGGCGCAGTGCTGAACGTCGAGGTCAAAGCTTAATCTTGGAGTGAAGTTTTTTAAGAAAAGCTTCAGCTGGGCAGGGGTCCATGATTGTAACAAGTCTGTATTAATGTTTGATCATTTAAAAGCAGTTGAGACATTCCTACCGAATACGTATTTCAAAGTTCCTTGGTCAAATGTCTGTTTTGAGTAGGGATCGCAGAGTTCCTTCTTCCGCATGAATTAGGTTAGATGCCCTACTGATGACGTTGCTAATTCCTCTAGCATAGGAACTGACTAGTGAAAACTCTAGGTGAAGTGCTTGTCCCGGGACTGCTTGGCACATCTTTGCGAGTTTCCATAAGATCTTCCCTTCTTTTAGATCTAGGTGTTTCCATTGTTTCAAAGGGATATGTTCTAGGGATATGTTCTAGAGCATATGAAAGCCCTGGTGGAATCTTGACACTATAAACCTGGAGTAGCGAAGAGAAGTGTCTTTGGCCGGTTGAGGCATATAAATGTGATAGTGCCCCCGCATGGACGACGGCTTTCCCGTTTAAATTCTGTATATGGAGCGCGTTTTGTAGGGACTTTGTAAAGATTCGACCTGGATAGGAGTACTAATTTGTCACTTTTTCCCCCTAGAGTCTAGTTGAATTTGGTACTCCGTTTCCTTCCAGAGAATGGAACTATTTTTGTTTTTGCGATATTCCGCATTAGATAATTTTCCTCCATATAGTTGTGGAGTGCATGCAGGCTTCTTTGCAGACCAAATGGTGTTAGGTCTAAAATGATTACGTCGTCTGCATTCATCATGGTGTGAATTTTGTGGAGAGCAATTTTAGGTAGAAAATTGCATATCTGTTTAAAACAATCAGGTAAATTGCTGATATATAAGAAAAACAATAAGGGAGCTAGAAGGCATCCTTGTCTAAGGCCGTTTAGGGTCAGAATTGGGTTTGTGAGATCCTTCTATCTCCCCATTTGGACCTGACACCAAGTTCCAGAATGTAGTGATGTTATTACGTGGAGTAGGTGATCCGGGATGCCCATTCTGTTAATCTTTCTCCAAAGTGTTCCTCTGTCTACCCGATCGAATGTGGTGGTAAAGTTGACAAAAGCAGCATACACAACCTGAGATTTTGAGGACACATATTTGTCCAGTATGGTTTGTCATACAGTGATGTTATCATTGACTGAGTGCTTTGGTCTGAATCTGGCTTTATATAAGGGAATTAGACCTGATGAGAAGGACCGATCTTTAAGATGGTCTAATACTGTTGCTGCAAAGATTTTTCCTGTTGCATCCAGGAGAGCTATTTGCCTGTAGTTGCTGGGGTGCAGCCTTGAACCCTTCTTGTGTATAGGGATTACAATGCTCCCCTTCCAAGATTTAGGGATTTCCCCTGTTGTGAAAATGTGGCTAATGAGGGGAGATAAGAATTTGCTCCATGCTCTAGGATTGCTTTGGAGAACTTTAATCAGGATTTGGTCCGGGCCCGTTGCTCCCGTCGTTTTTGCCTTTTTTATATGTAACTCGATTGAAAGGGGACTTGGTGCTCTGACATCAGATGTATTTACTCCAAGAATTCTTGCTGGGCTGTTATTCCTTTCTGAGGTAATATTTAATTTGTATTTGATTGGTTAGGTATGATTCCCATTCTGCCGGGGGGGACTGGGATAGATTGTAATGCTTTTTTTGTGCCTATTCCTTTGGCAATTATATTCCAGTATTCACGTTGGTTATTCTGTTTTGCTGTTATTTGGATGTCAACCCAGTTTTAATCCTGGATTTTTTCCTTGTTTTTTGCTTTTCCTCTCCTGCGCTGATTTTCAATTTGTTTATTTCTAGTTGTTTAGATGCAGAGTATTCAAGAAACTGCGACATTATCAGTTTATTTAATTGCTTTGCATTAGTGACCAAGTTCGTTTTTTTGTTTTGGTTCTTTGTCGGGCCCCGTTGTTTTAGTTTTTCCTGTAATTCTTGTATCAACGTTTTGGTAGCTATTTCAAAGTTTTTTATCGGATTTGTAGAATGAGTTGTCTGTAATGGATATATCAAGTCTATTGCGTTAATAATTTTGTTGAGTGTCGATGAATTCCACTGGATCCGTCCTTGGGCTTGATTGACCATAACTGTGCTATAAGTATACATGATGTGTCCTGATAATGCAAGTTGTGTTTTCCACTGTATCTGCTTGCAGGATTGCATGGTCACTTCCATGGAGCACAAAAGGACCCTTCTCCTGCCGGAGCTGCAGCTTCACCAGTCTCCGAGCTGCCAACTCGCCCATCAGGACAGGACACAACCACCTCAGATGATTACTACTGAACACCTGCTCCACACGCAAACCCGCCATCGAACTCTCGGACCTGCTTGACACATCCTCCCCGGACGTCGCCTTCCTGACAAAGACCTGGATGAACGACTCCTCGGCACCGAACATTCCCATAGCCATCCCCGACTGCTACATGATCACCCGCAGAGACCGCACCAACGGAATAGGAGGGGGAATCGCCATCATCCACAAGTCCACCCTCAAGGTCTCAACCAACTCCGACGACATCCTCAGCACCGCTGCACACCTGCACTTCCAGATCCAAACCGATCCCAACACCACCCTAAGAGGAACTCTGATCTACAGACCCCCCCCAGTCCCCGGCCTCAATTCAGCGACTCCATCGCCGACTTCGTCAGCACACACGCCATGACCTTCACAGACTACATCCTCCTCGGAGACCTGAACTTCCACCTCAAGAACAACAATGATACCAACTCCACCACCTTGATCGCCAACCTCGCCAGCATCGGACTCCGACAGCTCATCACAATGCCCACCCACTCCACTGGCCACACGCTTGATCCCATCTTCTCCGCAAGCTCCCACGTCTCCTTCAGCCACACCGCCGAACTCCACTGGAACAACCATCGCTGCATCCACTTCACCTTCCAGAAACCCACCACCACACCCAACAGATCCCCCGCCGCTGCTGGAGCAAAATCACAGAGGACCAGCTAAACACCGCCCGAAGCCCACCCGCTGACCCCACCAAACCAGACGCCAGCAACCTCAGGCGTTAGATTGACGACTGCGCCAACACCCTCACCCCGATCAAGAATCCCTCCAACAGACCCACCAACAAGAATGCCAGCTGGTTCTCCGCAGACCTCCAGACCACCAAACAAACCCGCCAAAGACTAGAGTAGAAATGGCACCGCGAACAGACACCGGAGAACCACGCAGCCCTCAAAAATGCCATGCGCCAACACCATCACCTCATCCGATCCGCCAAAAGGACCTCCTTCAAGGACCGCCTGGACAACAATTCACACAACATCAAAGAGCGCTTCAACATCATGAAGGAACACTCCAACCCCAGCTCCAACACCAACGACATCCCACCATCCCAAGACCTGTGCAACTCCCTTCTTCCATCGCAAGATCACAGACAGCTTCAACAACCAGACCACCACGACAGCCAACGACACCTCAGACTCCACGACCACCACCCACAACCACCTGCTCACCTGGACCAACATCAACGGCGACGACACCATCAAAATCATGAACACCATCCACTCCGGCTCCCCGTCAGACCAGTGCCCACACCGCATCTTCAACAAAGCCAGCGCCACCATCGCATCCCATCTCCGCAAGGCCATCAACATCTCCTTTGAGACCACGACCTTCCTGGAGAGCTGGTAGCACGCCGAGATCAACGCCTAGCTCAAGAAACCCAAGGGAGATCCGAGGGACCTTAAGAACTTCCGGCCCATCTCCCTGCTCCCGTTCCCGGCAAAGGTCATCGAGAAAACCATCAAGTAGCAGCTGACCCGCTACCTCGAGAAGAACAACATCCTGGACCCGTCCCAGTCTGGGTTCCGCAGCAACCACAGCACCGAAACTGCCCACATCACCGCCATCGATGACATCAGGGCCCTGCTGGACAACAGCAAAACCGCAGCCCTCATTCTCCTTGACCCAACAGCTGCCTTCGACACAGTCTGCAACCACACCCTACGCACATTACTCCACAACGCAGGGATCAGAGACAAGGCTCTGGAATAGACCACCTCCTTCCTCTCTGGCAGGACCCAGAGCGTCCGCCTCCCCTTTCCATTCCAAAGCCCCCAAGATCATCTGCGAAGTCAAGGATCATCCCTCAGCCCAACATTGTTCAACATCTACATGGCCCCGCTCGCCCACGTCGCCAGACTGCATGACCTCACATCATCTCCTACGCCAATGACAGACAGCTGATCCTCACCAAGGACCCCCTCACTGCCAAGACCAACCCCCACGAAGGAATAAAGGCTGTCGCTGATAGGATGAAGAACAGCCGTCTGAAGCTGAACTCGGACAAGACAGAGGTCCTCATCCTCGGCTCCACCCCCTCAGTCTGGGACGAGTCCTGGTGGCCGACCGCCCTGGGAGCAGCACCAACGCCCACTGACCATGCTCGCAACTTGGGGTTCACCCTCGACTCAACACTCTCCATGACCAAGCAAGTCAACGCCGTCTCATCCTCCTGCTTCAACACCATTCGCATGCTCCGCAAGATCCCCACTGACACAAGAAAAACAGTCACCCAGGCCCTCGTCAGCAGCAGGCTGGACTACGGAAACGCCCGCTACGTGGGAGCCCCGGCCAAACTGCTGAAACGACTACAACGCATGCAGAACGCCTCGGCCCGCCTGATCCTCGATATCCCTCGACACAGCCACATCACACCCCACCTGAGAGACATGCACTGGCTACCTGTCAGCAAGAGGATCACCTTCAATCCCCTCACCCACGCACACAAGGCACTCCATGACACCGGACCAGCATACCTCAACAGACGCCTCACCTTCTACACCCCAAACCGCCAGCTCCCTCAGCCGACCGCGCCCTCGCCACCATCCCCCGCATCCGAAGAGTAACCTCCGGTGGCAGATCGTTCTTCTACCTCGCCGCCAGAACCTGGAACACCCTCCCCATCCTCCTACGGCAGACCAAAGACCTACTAACCTTCAGGAGGCTACTCAAGACCTGCACCCCAAACCTAGCGCCTTGAGACCCTCACGGGTGAGTAGTGCGCTCTACAAATTCCTTGATTGATTGATTGATTGATTGACTGGTCATCGTGGGAGAACCTCGCTCTCTGCGACCCGCTCGTGTTGCACCTCATCACACCTGGCCGTAGCCTTGCTCACCCCCAGGTTACTTTCCTATTGCTGATTCAAGCGCTTCGGACTCCTGCACCCCGAGCTGCGTTTTTTTCTGCCAAACCTCTGCCCGCTCATGACCTGTGCCCTTCCTCAGCCCCAGTGTGGGGCAGTGTGCCGATGTCCGCCGTAGGGTAGTTGTAGTTGTGGCAGCAATACGGTGGGTACACTCTACCGTTGCCAAGGATGATTGTTCCTGCTTCTCTCGCTACTCCCCAGGGTCCGGGAGTTAGGTCAGAAGTTAGCAGGAAATTGATTGCTGCTGTATGAGGCTCACGTTCGCAGCCCACTTGCTGCTTAATTCTGATTTCTTCAAGCTGTAGTCGAGGGGAAGGAGTCATATGCTGTCTTATGGTCCGCCATTGTGTTCTGCGGACTCTAGCTCCACTCCAGCTGCCTTCAAGGCCTATTATAGACCTCTACCGGTTGCGGGGCTGTGGCTCACCTCACCTGCCCAAAGGTCCTGCAGCCGCCGCCGCTGGAGACCGGGAGTCCAGCAGGACCAGGAGAACTGGGATGCACCAGCCGCCACTGCCAGCTGCGACACTATCAAGGCAAAGTTGTGACTCACCCCGACTGGGAAACCGGGTAGCTCCTGCGGCCACCGCCTGCTACTGCTGCACGCCTGCTTGTGTTCAGGCACGGGAGTCCAGAAGAACCGGGAAGCACTGGCTGCCGGGATGCACCGGCTGCCGGGATGCACCGCCACCGCTGCCAATTTACGGCACTATCGAGGCAATGTTGTGGCTTCCGACCAGGAAATCGGGATGTTCCTGCGGCCGCCGCCCGCCAGCTGCTGCACACCTGCTCAGGCACAACGAAAACAAGGACTGAAATCTGGAATCTCTTTGGCTAATAGGCGGTGTGTCCATAGGTAGCAGCAGTTCTGGTGATGGTTATTGGCCAGGCACTTGTTAAACATCATTTACAAAGATTGGCGTAGGGCAGCACTGCAAGTCTTTTTGCTGTGTCGCCCTGCACCAATTCAAAAGAGCTGGAATACACCGAATGCATTCCTGTCCTTTCAGCTAGCACCGGTGACCAATTTGCTGCCTAGCACCAACGCAGGCACTCTTGCACCATGGTGCAAGGGTGTCTGCAGGGTTTTAAGTGGACCGGGTCCACTCTTGGCAGAGCAGTCAGGCTTATCCCAAAGGCAATGTGTAAAGCATTTGTGCAACACACACACACAGCAGTGACACACTAGGCACACCACAAAAGAAACTCCACACAAGGTTACATCAAAAATAGCTTAGTATTACTCATAAAACACATTAGAATGCAATCACATATGTACACTGTGCCACCTGGCACTATGTATTACTATACAGGGGATTATATACATTACAGGGCCAATCGGGCCACTGTCATCACCATTAGAACAGGTAAGTAATAAAACATCCAGTAACTACCGGTAAAGGCATCTTGCATAAACACTTTATGCATCAATCACATTAGGCATAAACCACATTAGGCATAAACCACATTATGCATCAATCATGAGCACGAACATCATCAATACATCAGGTCCCTCTTAGGCATAACCATCACAGTTGATGAGAACAACCAGTCACTACTGGTGATAGGGCACCTTCAGCGACATCATACCCAGCAATGTGCCTGAGTAAACACTAATATCAGGCCCACCCTACAAATGCATGAGGCCTTAGGCATAGCACAGTACAGTAGGCATAGCATATTATGTAAAACATAACCATTGCAACAGGACCATCGTAGGCCTACCTCCTCAGCAGAAGAAACCTAAGATAGTGCTCCTGTGCTTGTTTTCCATATGTCATGGGGCTTTTCACACGGAGGCGTGCCCTACTGCATCTGCGTGCCCCCAACTGGGATTCCTACACACCCGCGAAGCTGTCCCTTATGTCAGCTTATTTCTAAGCGGACCCCGTCCCGGGCTCTTCCCGCATTGCCCCCATAGGACAAATATGAACCCCAAACTGGACCAAATATGCAGTTGCCCATGGCCACGCGAATCCACTGTAGCAAGCTTTAGACAAAGATAGGGAGAAGTCCGTTAGGTGCTACAAAAGCACCTAGGCGAAGTCCTGTAATGGTCCCTCGGGGCCGGGTCACCACAGTATGGCCCGCACACTTGGAAGGGCACTCCATTGCCCCGGACACTCACCAGCTCAAACTGGGGTGGGCTCAAGGTGCCCCGGAGGTTAAGTAGTCTGCATCACGCTTCCTGCGGCAAGATTTCCAGAGGGGTCCCCACCCACGGTCAACCTCCTTTGGCACTTTACAGTGGCGGCGGGACCCGGATCAAAGTCTCAGTCCCCTTCTTCTCCTCCAGACCACGGCCACACTTGTAGTCAGGCAGGGCTCTACTCTTCTCCCAGGAGCCTCTCCCACAACCAGGCAGCTGCTCATTGACTTCTGGCCTTCTTGTGAGGCAATACCTCCTCCGGCTGGCCATGCCCCTGGTCATGCTCTCCTCACCTGACTTCCGTTTTCCGAATGGGAGCCCGCGGGACTCTGACTTCTGCTCCCGGCACGTTAGAGCCTCTTAGAGGTTCAAAAACAAAGCGCCCAAGACGTGCTGCTGTGGGTACACGCCAGCCATTCCTTATGCTGGCTGGGGGTCTGAACGTCCCTCTCTCTCCTCAGGGCTGCACGAGATGATGCAGCCGGTCTTCGGGTAGTTCCTCTAAACCCGGCATCAGGGAAGTTCCCTTCCCCCAAGTGGAACACACCGGGGGCTCCTAGGCCAGTTTGCGGGAGCAGCCTACAGCGCTCCTTTCATGCTGCTCCCCCCCACAAGAACAATGGGGCACACTGGCTTAGAGCACAGGCAGTAGGCCAGCACACATGGACCCTGGCATAGGGGCAGTCCCTTCAGCAAGCTGCTCCCAAGGCAAAGTCCCAGTGGCAGTTCCTCTTGCCAGTCCAGCAGCCTGCTTGCCGTAGGCTTCAAGTAAGCACCCAGCAGCACACTCACATGGGGTCACAGCCCCAATATCTATACCATGATTGTCTCTGTTTTTCCCCCTGGCACAGGACTCTGTGCCCAGTCCAAACCAGTTCTGTGGGTACTTACACCTCTCTTTTTAGGTGCACAACAACCCCTTTTGTTAGTGTAGGCTCTGGCCCCAGACACACCACAGGGGGCGGAGCCAGCATTGTAAAAGGCAGGCACAGTCCCATTCAGTCTCAGGTGCTACTCCTCCCACCACTCCAAATGCAGATGGGCCTATTCAGCCTAGCGCTGACTCACCAACGCCTCTGGAGCCACTGCTCCTTCCCCGCCCCTGTCACTCCAGAGCCAGACATGCACTACACAACAGGCAGGCACAAAGACACATAGCACACAGAAATTCCAACTTCTAAAAGTGGCATTTCTAAAATAAGGATAATAAATCTGTGTACACCATTACGCAGCATTGATCCAAAACATATTTCAAATACCATTACGCAGCATTTTTTACCACTATTCCAAACATACCAAACTTGATCACGCTACTCCACTCAGATCAGGAATTACCACTGAAACACATATCAAAGAATCTCCATTCCATTCCTATGAGAGGGCAGCCTCACAGCAGTGACAAACCAAAATGGCTGTTTGTCACTACCAGGACATGCCACACAGTTAAGGCACATGTTCTACCTTTTACCTACAATGCACCCTGCCCATTGGGCTATCTAGGGCCTACCTTAGGGGTGACTGATATGTAGTAAAAGGGGAGTCACAGACGTGTCACAACACAGGTGCAGGCCCTGCAATGGCAGAGGCCTGAGACATGTTTCAAAGGCTACTTTGGTGGGTGGCACAATCAGCGCTGCAAGCCCACCAGTAGCATTTAATTTACTGGCCCCGGGTATATGAGATACCACTTTACTGGGGACTGATGGGTAAATTGAATATGCCAAACAGGTGTACACCAATCTTACCATGTTTTACCATAGAGAGCACCTGCCCTTTATACTGGACAGCAGTGATAAAGTGCCCAAAGTCCTAAAACCACCAACACCAGGTCAGAAAAAATACTAGGAAGGCAAAAGTTTCAGGGATGACCCTGCAAAAGCGGCCAAGTCCAACAGTGTATATTAATGATTCATATATGCCTGCATTTTAAATGTGTGCACTGTTCTTATGATAGCCAAATTTGGTAGGCCTAACTCTAGTTTCTCCCTGTTCGCTCTTAAATTGAAACTGTTAATTAGAGTTTATGCATCTGTGGACTACTTTTCTTTTCACGTTTCTGTTGCAGGTGCAAGACTGTGTCCTTGTTAGTTAGAATAACGTTTTTGTTTCAGGAGTTAGTCAGACATAGGGAGGAGATGATGCCTTTGAACAAGCGGAGCTGATAATGAAGGAGGATGTTTTCTGTGTCTGGAAAGGTCTGGGAACCAAAGTCATAGAGCAGGATTTTTGATGTATTGTTACTTCATGGAAAGTTACCTACAGGGTGGTGCTTAACTGGAGGAGGCGGTCAAGTGATGTAATTGGGGCCCTGAATTTCGACTTTTGTATTGGGGTTAGGGACAGAGCCCTGGGGACTTCTGCCTTACTTGGAGAAGGGAGAGCATCTTAGAAAGAAGTCACAAGGTAATCCCCTGTAATAGCGACAAAACCCATGTTGGCTAAGAAGGCTTAAGATCTTGAATTACAGACATCTGAAAATACAAAGACAAGCATCATCGTGATATTTTATGAAACTTTATGTATTTACTTTTAAACGTGTGCAGAGGATTTGTATATATTCTTAGCAAGTCTTCACTTGATGAAACCTTTCTGGGAGCTTGCCTGGGGAATGCTAAGTAGCGATGTCACAATAGAAATAGTGCAGGGACAGATAATGCTTTTGCTTATTACCCACAAATGAAAAAAGGCTCTAAATGTGGTTCCTATAATCATTTGTGTCCTGATCTTGGAATTGGTTATTCTGTGCATATTGCACCGCTTAAATCTTCTTCGTAGGTTTGGTTTTGTATTAGTGCCCATGTACCTCTACACCCTCATTTTGAGGTGTTTATATGTCCAATTGTTCTTGGCTTTGTAATAAATATGCACAATTTGGATTAGGAGTCTGTGTTCCTTTGGGCCATGGGCAATGGTAAAGTATAATTGGCTAATTATTTATTCCTCTCCTCCACACTTGCAAAGCAGGCAGCAAGACCATCGGCCAGAGATTTCTGAGTAAATCACGAACGTGGAACCCAGCTCCATCAGTTGGTAGCAGAGTAGGATTGTTGCCTCTTGAAGTGAGGGGAGAATCCAGAGAAATCTAGAATATACTTAGATCCATAGAGTCCCAAAATAGAGCCCAATGACTGACAGCAGAGAACAACGGGTTTTGACGGAGACCTGCAAACATTGATGGTGCAGCGAAGAAAGCGATGAACGGTGGCGTGAGTATGAACAGGAATGTATGTGTTAGATTGCGGTGATCTGATTTTGTGATGTCTTGCGGAGTTGGGATGACAGTTGAGTGAATGTAGTTTATTGGGCCAAACACGTGCGGCCAATGAGGTTTTGTTTTGTTTTGTTTGGATTATCAGGCTCAAGAGTAGCCTAAGATCCCGAAATATATTTGTGGTGTAAGAAACATTGAAGATAGTCTTTTAGACAAATTATTAGCAGAGCGCCCCCCACCTTGTAAGACAGTGAGAACTGACCAGGACAGTGAGCATGAAAAGAACGAAAGTGTCACTGACAGGTCTTAGTGCAAAAATAGTGGGAAGAATGTCAGCGGGGCCAGAAAGAACAGGGATGCCAGCGCTTGGAGGATCTGAGGCTAGTGGAGTTTGTGCTGCTATACGGTTACCGGAAGCTCTTACAGTACAGGTCACCATTGGGCCTGTAGCCTCTCTATATGATCCAAATCATAGGAAAAGCAGTAGCGAGCAACAGACAGGACTAGGAGATAAAATCAGCTCAGGGAGAAATGTTACGATGGATAGGAATGGTCCATTATTGGTGCCCGTGGACGCGCCTGGGAAAATTCACGGAGTCAATTACCTGTTGCCTTCGACTCGCCGTGAGGGGAACGGCTCTGTCAGTGGGAGAACCCTGCTCCTGTACTCTTCCTGAAACGCCGTGAGGGGAACGGCTCTATCGCACTACCCTACCCAGCACTCAGAGGAACCGGCGCAGCGCGTGACGTCACCCAGGCGGGCCGGAACAGCTGAAAAGCCGCCGGGTGCCCCCGCAGCGCGGATCGCGCCTGGGAAAATTCACGGAGTCAATTACCTGTTGCCTTCGACTCGCCGTGAGGGGAACGGCTCTGTCAGCGGGAGAACCCTGCTCCTGTACTCTTCCTGAAACCTGAAACGCCGTGAGGGGAACGGCTCTATCGCACTACCCTACCCAGCACTCCGAGGAACCGGCACAGCGCGTGACGTCACCCGGGCGGGCCGGAACAGCTGAAAAGCCGTCGGGTGCCCCCGCAGCGCGGGACGCGCCTGGGAAAATTCACGGAGTCAATTACCTGTTGCCTTCGACTCGCCGTGAGGGGAACGGCTCTGTCAGCGGAAGAACCCTGCTCCTGTACTCTTCCTGAAACGCCGTGAGGGGAACGGCTCTATCGCACTACCCTACCCAGCACTCCGAGGAACCGGCGCAGCGCGTGATGTCACCCGGGCGGGCCGGAACAGCTGAAAAGCCGCCGGGTGCCCCCGCAGCGCGGATCGCGCCTGGGAAAATTCACGGAGTCAATTACCTGTTGCCTTCAACTCGCCGTGAGGGGAACGGCTCTGTCAGTGGGAGAACCCTGCTCCTGTACTCTTCCTGAAACCTGAAATGCCGTGAGGGGAACGGCTCTATCGCACTACCCTACCCAGCACTCCGAGGAACCGGCACAGCGCGTGACGTCACCCGGGCGGGCCGGAACAGCTGAAAAGCCGTCGGGTGCCCCCGCAGCGCGGGACGCGCCTGGGAAAATTCACGGAGTCAATTACCTGTTGCCTTCGACTCGCCGTGAGGGGAACGGCTCTGTCAGCGGGAGAACCCTGCTCCTGTACTCTTCCTGAAACGCCGTGCGGGGAACGGCTCTATCGCACTACCCTACCCAGCACTCCGAGGAACCGGCGCAGCGCGTGACGTCACCCGGGCGGGCCGGAACAGCTGAAAAGCCGCCGGGTGCCCCCGCAGCGCGGATCGCGCCTGGGAAAATTCACGGAGTCAATTACCTGTTGCCTTCGACTCGCCGTGAGGGGAACGGCTCTGTCAGCGGGAGAACCCTGCTCCTGTACTCTTCCTGAAACCTGAAACGCCGTGAGGGGAACGGCTCTATCGCACTACCCTACCCAGCACTCCGAGGAACCGGCACAGCGCGTGACGTCACCCGGGCGGGCCGGAACAGCTGAAAAGCCGTCGGGTGCCCCCGCAGCGCGGGACGCGCCTGGGAAAATTCACGGAGTCAATTACCTGTTGCCTTCGACTCGCCGTGAGGGGAACGGCTCTGTCAGCGGGAGAACCCTGCTCCTGTACTCTTCCTGAAACGCCGTGAGGGGAACGACTCTATCGCACTACCCTACCCAGCACTCCGAGGAACCGGCGCAGCGCGTGACGTCACCCGGGCGGGCCGGAACAGCTGAAAAGCCGCCAGGTGCCCCCGCAGCACGGGACGTGCCTGGGAAAATTCACGGAGTCAATTACCTGTTGCCTTCGACTCGCCGTGAGGGGAACGGCTCTGTCAGCGGGAGAACCCTGCTCCTGTACTCTTCCTGAAACGCCGTGAGGGGAACGACTCTATCGCACTACCCTACCCAGCACTCCGAGGAACCGGCGCAGCGCGTGACGTCACCCGGGTGGGCCGGAACAGCTGAAAAGCCGCCGGGTGCCCCCGCAGCGCGGGACGCGCCTGGGAAAATTCACGGAGTCAATTACCTGTTGCCTTCGACTCGCCGTGAGGGGAACGGCTCTGTCAGCGGGAGAACCCTGCTCCTGTACTCTTCCTGAAACGCCGTGAGGGGAACGGCTCTATCGCACTACCCTACCCAGCACTCCGAGGAACCGGCGCAGCGCGTGACGTCACCCGGGCGGGCCGGAACAGCTTAAAAGCCGCCGGGTGCCCCCACAACGCGGGACGCGCGCGGGCAGCGCCCGGGCAAAGCCCGGGCCCAGGGCGGGCCCGTCCTTGCCCGTTATAGCCCGGAGTAGGCTGGGCTGGGCCACGTTATATGGCTGGAGCTTCTCAAAAGAGTGATCAGTGAAGAGACTTAACAATTACCAAAGGTACTGTTGTTATTCGTGTTGGATTGTCTGCCCCATACTTTGTTCATTTGTGCACTCTGAAAGCCCCGTTGTCTGAAATATCCCCCTCATTTATCTGAAAATGAACAAAGTCAAGGGTACTCTGGGTAACAGGGTGGTGGGTACCTTGGATGCTTTTTTATCCAGGGCCAACTCTGTATTGACCCAAGAGATCCTGGATACTGAACGTAGACTTTCCTTAGAACCCCTCAGTTCTACGAATAGGTTAGCAGCTACACCGGAATTCCTCTCACTACCAGAACTAGGTGTTACTGAGGGCTCCTCGATTAATATATCGCTGTCTCAGCCTATTGAGAAGACGGATATTCCTGTGGTTGAGGAAGTAACGGTTGTGGACAAAGGGATGATTACCAGGGGGAAACAGGGCAAAAATAAAACAATTAAGGCTCCAAACCCCAGAAAGAAGGGAAAAAGGGAACATAAGCCAGTGGGTGTACAAGAAAATTAGGGTGAGATAACAGTTAACGCCCAAACCCCAGACATTACTGACATTGTTAATATTACCGGGGCGAGACAGGTAACTAAGAAAGTCATTGAGGGTAGCCAGGTATACGAGGGCAACTCAGAAACTCTTGAAATGTTACTAAAAAAGCTTCTGGATCCGATCTTAAAAAAGCTCATAAGTATAGAGGATAGACTAGCAATTATAGAAAGGAACAGTGGGGGGAAACCTGACAGCAGACCAGTCATTACACAAAACACCATAGCAGAGGCGTCTTCAAGTGGCAATTCCAAGGCACATAAGGTTGACTCAGTAACGAGAAGAGAGGTCCCGGCCAACATAGCCATCCAGCCTCCTCCACTGACTGAATCTAGACCTACTAAGGGGCCACAGGAATCTAAAAAACATAATAGTACCATTGACAATCCTATGATCAATCAGGAATGGACATCCTCCGAATATCATTTGCAGGAATCCCACTCGATTGATCTTCCTTGGGAGTCCGCACCTTATATTGTAATCCTGAGTAATGTCCCCCAACTGAAGGAAGGGGTCACAGAAGATTTTGATCAACTTAAAAATAAACTGAATCAATGGTTTACCAACAATTTATATAGGGGACAGGATGTTAATAGATTCATAATTATGGCCCGTAGAATTAAATGGATCGGCAAAAGGACTAAATCACATAATGGTGATTGTATCGTTGTGAATTTTGATAATCCACACACTGCCAAAAAAATTCTACAGGAGTTTCAAATGGGTTACCCGGGTTCCGGTTCTAACATAGTGATTTTGTCCCTTAGATACTTCTACCCTCAGGAACCCTGGCCACATAGAGTTGATAATAATAGCAAAGATCACACATACTTAAGGGACATCACGAGACAGAATTCCTTTTGTTGATCAAATATTCGTCCTCAACCCTTGAGGAATAGGGTTAATCCTCCTTTTTCTCAAGGATTAGAGTTAATGAACAGATTTCAGCCACTGTCAGATATCGAAGAGTGTGACTGACTAACCCCTCAGGCCTCAGGTGATATAGACTCCCAAATCCCTATACAGGTTCAAAGTAAAGATAATGTAACAGATAAACTTCTGACCCCTAGAAATAACATCTTATCCTGGAACATTGCCGGGTTGGCCAGGAAAAGTAGTGATCCGCGCTGGATTGCGTTTGTTACCCAGTATAGGATTATAAATCTACAGGAAACATGGGACATGGATAATAACCATTACTTAGATGGTTATCAGGCCTTCTTTGTTCCGGCCTCTCCTTCGGCCAGTGGCAGGCCTAAGGGAGGCCTTGTAACATATGTCTCATTAGACATTAAATGCGACGTGCGCCTGATTACCCATTCCCACCCCGGAATTTTAGCAATCACACTAAGGAAGGGACATGTAGAATGGGGGATAATAAACTTTTATAACTCCCCATCTACAATGGAAGAAGGAGGAAATATCAAGTCCCTGGCTATATTTATAAAAAAATATATGGCCAATATCCTGCACAGTTTGATTATTACAGGGGATTTTAATATCCAACACAACAAGTAGAGTCTGCGGGTCTAAACCAAACACTCAAAAGATAAGAAGCGACAAGTCAGCACATTCAAAAATGAAAGAAGTCCTCATAAAGAGGGCCAAGTCCCATCACCCACCGAAGTGGCATGCTTCATCATCTGGGACCTCCCATAACTACACCTGGTGTAGTTATAGAGCTACTACTCCTTCGATTACTGTAACAAGGAGGAGCTCAGGGATGTTTTGATTCCTGTAGTTGGGAGGGTGAATTATCTCAGACTAAAAAAGCTGTCATAAGTGTGGTGAATCTAGATGCAGTGTGTAGAATCGAAAAGTGGTTTAAAATTGATCATCATTGGAAAATAAATTTTATTCTGTGTCCAATGACACCAAACTAAAAACAGCAGAAATTGTGAGGGAAACGCGTCCACAAACGTTATAGGGCCGCGCCCTCATGGGTCAACATGTTTCAGCCAACCTGTGTCTACCCAATGACTGTGGCTTTCGTCAGGACCAAAAGGTAACACTACTGCAAAAAATGTGAGTGAGTGATGAGTGAGATAAAAGGAACAATACAACCTACCAAAGTACCTACTTATCTGTGGATATGTGGCACCGTAGTGATGTAACTTAATCACCCGCAAAAAGTCGGTACAACCAGGAAGAAGGTCCGGGGTAACGACGGACAGAGCGTTGCCTCACGCCCTGAGTTGTAACCAGGAGTGTAGGTGCATCCCCGACTTTTTGCGGGTGATTAAGTTACATCACTACGGCCCTATAACGTTTGTGGACGCGTTTCCCTCACAATTTCTGCTGTTTTTAGTTTGGTGTCATTGGACACAGAATAAAATTTATTTTCCAATGATGATCAATTTTAAACCACTTTTCGATTCTACACACTGCATCTAGATTCACCACACTTATGACAGCTTTTTCAGTCTGAGATAATTCACCCTCCCAACTACAGGAATCAAAACATCCCTGAGCTCCTCCTTGTTACAGTAATCGAAGGAGTAGTAGCTCTATAACTACACCAGGTGTAGTTATGGGAGGTCCCAGATGATGAAGCATGCCACTTCGGTGGGTGATGGGACTTGGCCCTCTTTATGAGGACTTCTTTCATTTTTGAATGTGCTGACTTGTCGCTTCTTTTCTTTTGAGTGTTTGGTTTAGACCCGCAGACTCTACTTGTTGTGTTGATTCAAGTGATTTGGGGATTTGTCTGCGCAGGTCTTTAAAAATTCCCTCAGACCCTATGACCAGTTGCTTTGTATTGTGATTTTAATATCCACCCATGCGGTAATCCCTCTACTACCTGTTTAGCAAATTTAGGCTGCCCGCTAATACCTGGTCTACATTATGAGCACACTTCACATGGTGAGGAACTAAATGATTTGCTGTGTGAACTTGATATGGGGTCAGTTATGTCTTATATGAGCCCGTCCACACTGTATACCATCCCAACCTTTATAGGCAAAGGGAATGGTACTTTTATTGATTATATTTTGATTTCATCTTCTTTAATTCCCCACTTAGGGGATTTTTTCATTTTAACTAATGAATTTAGCTATCATAATCCGCTGTCGGTTTACCTTGGAGGTATACTGTCAGATCCTATATGTTTTAAACCAGTCACAGGAGCCTTAAGACCTACTGATGGGAAAAGGAGGTTAAAGTGGACTCAAATATCGCCCAGTGTTTTCAATGAAAAAGTAAAGACCCATTGCCTGGGAGAAATAGACACATGTACAACCGCAGGAACAATGGCCAGATCCGTTCTAGATGCCTTTGTTAACCTATCTACAAAAATATCTGAACTATTGTTAACAAGTTCAGGACAAAATGTTAACCATGGCCCTAAATGGTTCGATAAAAACTGTTCTAAGGCTGCCAAACTATTAAGAGAAGCACTTGCAAAAAAACCTAGAGACTCAGTGGCAGTACGCACTTTGAGAAGGTCGTATAGGGATACTTTAGCACTCCGTAAATCCTTATTAAAAGAAGAGGCTTGGGAAGAACTAGTAGACAGTAGCACTCTAAAAGATAGTACTAGGTTCTGGAAGACTGTAAACGGTCCCTTATTCCACCAAGCGGGAGGTGATGGTCTGGTGGCCCACATTAGCGAAAGTGACTGGGTCAATCACTTCAAAGCAATGTTTGATTGCCCGACTGACCTTAATGATAGTAGAATGAGTTGTAGAGCCGCTTCCACCATAACATTTACTGAACTGGAGATTTTGGATGGAATAAAGGGTCTGACAAGTAACAAAGCCCCGGGGCCTGACGGGATCCCTCCAGATTTATATAAATCAGATCCCCATTTCTGGGCAGCTATTCTTTGCCCGGTATTTAATGCGGCAGCCTCAGATGGCTGTTTAAATAGCTGGGCATTGTCTACTATAGTGCCGGTTTTTAAAAAAGGGGACAGAAACGACACGAGTTGTTACAGACCAATATCACTCATAGACTCGGTCGTGAAGGTAATGGGGCGTGCTATTCTAACTAGGCTGAAGGATTGGGCGGTTGAAAATAAGATTTTAACAGATTGTCAGTATGGTTTCCACGCAGGACGCTCGACCACTACACAGTGTCTTAACCTGTATCTACTACTCAATAAATATACTGTGGTAAATCCTGGTTCGATTCATCTCGCCTTCATGAACCTCTCATCAGCTTTCGATTGTGTCAACAGATCGAAGCTTTGGTTGGCCATGGAGGCGAGAGGGGTAGATGTGGGGTTGATTAATTTTCTACGGGATTTGCATTCTTCAACACGAGCAAATGTTAGGTACGGTAAAGATTTAAAGGTTACAACTGACTTTTCTATCAAGAAAGGCGTCAGGCAAGGATGTATCATGGCCCCGTTTTTATTTAATTTTTACATTAATGATCTTGAGAGGACCCTGGTAGAGACTGGTGCAGATTTTCCGCGTATAGCGGGAAGGGGTATTCCTGTCCTGCTGTACGCGGATGATGCTGTACTTTTATCTAGAACAGAAATTGGGCTCCAGACCCTGTTAAATTCTTTCCATGGGTTTATGTCCAAGCTAGACTTGAAGATAAACAGTACAAAGTCATATACCATGAGTTTGGGCAAACGACCAAGGAAGACCTTTATTTTTAAAACAGGGGGAGATCTAATTCCCAGCACCAAGGTGTTCTCTTATTTGGGAGTCCTATTCGATGATAAATTAAAGTGGGATGCCGTTATACACAAAAAAAGGGGGGAGATGGCGCGGGCAAATGCAGCAATCTTCAACTTAGCTTCCAAAATAGGGAAGAAACCAACAGGGGCTATGCTCCAGGTATATAGAGCTAAGAGCATTGCCATAGCAACCTATGGTAGCGAGCTGTGGGGACGTGCTGTGATAAATCCTATACAGGTCGAGGAAAATAAGTTCCTAAAAAGACTTCTATGTGTCCCTTTAAGTACTCCAAACTTGGTGGTCCATGAAGAACTGGGAGTACCTTACATAGCCGACCAGATAGCAATGAGCCCCATGACTTTTTGGCTACAATGCTGGCTCAACTAAGACATACCCTTGACCCAGGAAATACTCAGGGATTGTCTGGCTCTGGAGAACAAGGCACGGATCCCGTGGTTCTCTTATATCAAAAAGGGATTCGAATTAATAGGAAGGGGCTCCTTGTTCTCTAAGCCTGAAGAGATCATTAAAAAGGAAATTCAACTGGTTAAATCCCTCTTTTTGAATTATAGGACACAGGAAAGGGAAGGGATTGAGCTTACTAAACCCAGTGTCCGGTCACATATTGCTTTAATAACCACCCATACTGCTGAACCTTACCTAATGTCTACTCTTACAACCCATGACAATTTTTTATTAACCAGGTTTAGATGCAACACATTCCATCTTTTACTGGCTAGACCCAAAACGGGTCATTTGGGACAGATGTTACCGGTATGTGGTTGTGATGAACAGTCTCCACAAAATTTAGTACATTTTATGTTTTTCTGCAACTTCTACTCTGTCCCAAGGAAAACCTACCTGACACCAATTTTAAAGAAAATGAATTTTACCCAAGTTAAACCTGCTCTAATGTTTTTACAATTATTGCATATGGACTGTATATATTTTATTGTCCGTTTTTTAAAATCTACAATGAAATCAAGAGCGGATATGGATTGTTAAATTGTCAATGGAACTTTACTTCTTTTAAATTGGGTTGTGATTTTTAATTTTGTATGTATGTGACTTTTTATGAATTTATACACTAAATTCGAAATAAAGTATCTTTTGACTTGATTTGACTTGGTGCCCGTGGAAGCTAGTACACCATTGCCAGCAACTGCAGACCCTTCAAGGGCATGCGTTGCATCTAATACGATACATTCAGGTACCTTGGCTAATTCCCAGTCAGATTTGAGAATGTGGGAAGCTCCAGTTAGAGGACCTATGGGAAGGATACCAGAGGTGGGAATGAGTCATGGAGCTTCTGAAGTTCAGCATGTCTCACAGGATACAGGGTTAGAAGATCGACGGAGGAATCAGAGTTGTGAAAGAGAAGGACAGACTAGTGTGCTGAGTCAGGGAATGTTTAAGGCTGCAATGAAAGCAACATTTTGAGATGTAGTGAAAATGAAAGCAGAAGTGGGTGAAATAATTGATGGGAACTTACCTTTAGAAAGGATAGAACTGTATAAACAGGATGAGTTGTTGTTCGGAGCGAAGGATATCACTCCCAAGGTAAGGGGGGCACATGAGAAGTTGACTGAACTGGCTCAGAGATTCAATGTGGACTTGACCAAAACTAAAATGTTGCAGGGAAATCATAGTTTAAATTACAGTGATCAGGAATTAAATGAGAAAAGGATAATGGGTTTGAAAACACATATCCGAGTGTTGGTCATGGGAATATGCGAATGGAGCATGCATGACAAGTGGGAATAAAGGTGGTCTAAAAAACAGAGTGTCAAGAAAGGGATAGGAGATATGCAACCTCCCAGAGGGGCGACCGCATGACTGGAGGTTTGCCCATTGCGAGAAGTACCGAGCGGGGGTATGTGCATGTGCCTTGGAGTAAGGGTGATTTAGCAGCATTTGCAAATGATTTTCCTCGGCTGAGAGAGAAACCTGCTGAATGTTACAAACAGGTTGACCTCCTTGTAAAAAGTGTAGTGGATTGATTTGAATACTTTGTTTAATATTGTGGTCCCAAGTTATTTATGGACTGTGTAAAATTACTGTTGTTTGGCCATCCACAGAACCAGAAAGGGATCCTGTAACGCATGGCCTTTCCCGTGAGGTTATGAAAAACATTGAGCAGGTAATCACATGCTGGCAGACTAAGGTTGCCCCACAGGACATTGATTGGCTTAAGATAGATCAAACCACCCAAGAGTCTAAGGAGTCAGTGCATGCCTAATATGAGAGGCTTCTGCAAGCCTTCAAGAAGTACAGTGGGCTGAATACTGTGGACACCAAGGATATGGGACAGTTTGTTTCCAAGTTTGTGCTGGTACTGTGGCCAGAGAATAGCTTCATGATTCAACAGCATTTGACCTGTTGGAAAAATAAGTCTGTGTACGAAGTTTTGCGTTATGCTAGGTACTGTAGTGATGAAGTGACGTCTAAGGATAGGAAGATGAAAGACAAACTAATGTTGATACATTTAAGAAATACGGATGAAGCAGAGCAGACACAAATGAATGGAGAAACTTTGGGTCGGAGACAGGGAAATGGATTTGGGCACCTTAAGGAGGACCACTGCCTGTCATTATTGTCCCAAGATTGGGCATTTGAAGCGCGAGTGTTGATCAAATCCAGCAAATCAGATACAAGATGAGGAGATAGTACAAGTGTCTGATGTTATGAATACAGTGACGAGACCTAGATCTATGAATGGGGTGGTTTCAGTCAGCAGGTTCAGGTACCTCAACCTCTGAGCACATCACAGGGCAATCGTGTATATTAACAGAAGCCTTTCAGGCAGATGTATGAGGATTTTGATCCGGACCTGTCACAATGACGGTGCCTGAGGGGGGAGGACTGCGCTCTTGGAGCAGTCCTGGAGGTAAACCAAAGTGGACGTTTGTGGAGGCAGATGTTGACGGTCATCCCATTACTTTGTTGGTTGTTACTGGTGCTACCCCTTCTACTGTGAGATCAACAACGGCCCCAAACCTACCCCTCTCGAGACAATCGATCCAAGTTGTAGGAGTTGCCAATAAAAGAATGACAAACCCTTTGACAGATGAGTTACCTGTAAGAATAGGAACATTCCAGTATCATCACCAGTTTGACGTGTGCAATACGTGTCCAGTCTGTTTGTTAGGAAGGGATAATTTGTGTAATTTAAATTGGACCATCTATTGCACACCCAAGAGTATTGATTTACAAACTAATGATGATGATATTGAATTCAAACTGGCAAGTCAACATTTCTGTGGATAAATGATTCCTGTGTTAACAGTCGAGGAACTGCTATATGACTTAAGAGAAGCTTTCTCTCCTGTGGTGTGGGACTTTACAGGTGAGGAGATAGGACTGATTCGAGGAATTGAGCCAGTTTGAATACAAATCAAACCCAATGTTGAATTTCTGAGAACTCCGCAGTACAACCTGACCCCGGAAATGGTGGCAGGAATAACACCTGTAATTGAGTCCATGATCACACATGGCATTTTAGAGGAAGTCCCTGCAATTCACCTATTGTGGGTTTGCAAAAGTCTAATGGCAAGTATAGGATTGTCCAGGACCTGCGAAAGGTCAATGAGATTGTGATTCCATGTTTTCCAGTGGTACCGAATCCAGCTGTGATCCTATTCCAAATACCTTGTGAAGCAGAATGGTTTGCTGTCATCGATTTGTGCCAAGCATTTTATCGATGCCCTTACATGAAGAAAGCCACTTTTTGTTCGCTTTCCGGCTGGGGAATCATGTGTTAACATGGTGTCGATTTCGACATGGGTATCCTGAAAGTCCATCTATCTTTAATCAGATCTTAAAAAAGAATGTTGAGCCTTGTGTTGCCAATGAGTTCAGTACCTGTCCAATATATCAACGATCTCCAGATTGCTTTGGACACTGATGACGCTTGTAGGATCGATACTGTTGCTCTGTTAAATCACCTGTTAGAAAAGGGGCACAAGGTGTCCCCCAAAAAGCTCCAGTACTGTTTATCTGAAGTCCAATACCTGGGTCGTTGTATAGAGAAAGGTAAGAGAAAGATCGTTTTGAGGCGATTATGCAAATTAATCTGCCTACAACTCAAAAGGAAGTTTGGATGTTCCTGGAAATGATCAGCTATTGTCGACAGTGGATTCCCAACTTTTCACTTAAGGCAAAGGCTTTACTGAGACTTGCATGTAAGGATGTGAGTGATCTGGTACCATGGGATAACGACTGCTTGGTCATCCTCCTAGAGCTGAGAGAAAGCCTGTGTCAGGCTCCGGCTCTGGAAATGCATGAATACAACAAAGCGTTTACGCTCTTTTGTTGCGAGCAGGATGGTTGTGCCCTAGCTGTCCTCATCCAGACACATGGGGGTGTCCTTAGACCAGTGGCATATTTCTCAGCTGTATTAGATCCTGTGACTTCTGCATTTCCCGGATGTCTCAGATCCGTTGCTGCAACTGGTGTCAGCATTGAAAGATGTGAAAGTATTGTGATGTAGTCATCCTCTTACTGTTTATGTTCCACATTTAATTGATCCTCTGATGACGAGAACCAAGACGCAGCATTTGACTAACAATAGGCTCACCTGATATGAGCAAGTCATATTGGCTTCTGAGAACGTCACCTTGAAGAGATGCTCTATGTTAAATCCTGCTACTTTGATGCCTATTCTGAACCTTGAACGGGAAAATTGTGGGGACCATGACTGTCTGGATGTGACTGAACTTTGTAGCAAACCGAGACCTGACATTGTTGATGAACCATTACCTGAGTCAGAGTAAGTTCTTTTTGTCGATGGTTCATGCTTAAGAGACAATGAGGGTCATCTAAGAGCAGCGTTTTCTGTATGTACTACTTTTGGAGTTGTGGAAGCTGCTTGTCTACAGGGTGTATACTCTACACAGGTAGCAGAAATCCTTGCTTTGACCCATGCATATATTGTTTCTGATCAAATCCGAGTCACCATCTATACTGATAGTCAATATCGATTTGGTATCGTTCATGACTTCGGACAGCTATGGGCACGGAGAGGGCTCTTGACGTCATCAGGATCTCCTTTCAGAAATGGGGACTATGTGAGACAACTGTTGGAAGCTTTGCAGGGGTCGAAGGAAATGGCAGTGGTGAAATGTGCTGCTCATGGGAAAGGGGAAGGCTTTGTCTCCAAGGCTAACTGCTATGCTGATGAAGTTGCACGCTTTTGCACTGTACATGCTTGCATTTTTAAAGACCGAGCTTAGCATGATGTTATCCATAGCAGACACTTGGGATGAGGTCAAGTGTCTGCAGGGAGAAGAGTCAGAACAAGAAGAAGCTGGGTGGATTAAGGCAGGTTGTGAGAAACGTGATGATGGCATTTGGGTTTCAACCGATGGTAGGGCAGTATTACCAGATTGCTTGTTGAGTCCTATGGTGAGGCAGATTCAAGGAGCAGTTTACCTTGGGAGAGATGCTATGGTGTGGGTTGTTACATGTCAACAAATAAATGCTATGAAGAAGAAAACTGTGGTTGATTTGAGTCACATTGGGAGGTCCAGAAGTCCTTTTAATAGGATCCAGTTAGATTTAATTGAGATGCCCAGTGCAATGGACTGAGGTACATTTTGGTGGTGGTGTGTGTCTTTTCACGCTGGGTGGAGACATATACAACTAGGAGATGCGATAGTCTGACAGTAGCCAAGTTACTGCTTAGAGAGCTGATACCGCGATTCAGATTCCCAACTTAATTGGAATCAGATAAAGGAACACGTTTACAGAGTGAGATCATTAAACTATTGTGTGCTGCCTTACAAGTTGACCAGAGACTGCATTGTAGCTATAGGCCGGAGGCGTTTGGAACTGTGGAGCAGGTAAACAGGACGCTCTAGATGAGAATCGCAAAAGTGTGCTCTTCGAAGTCTTTGAATTGGCCTGATGCTCTGCCCTTGGTGCTGATGAGTTTGCTTAGCACTCCAGATAGGAAAACAGAACTCTTGCCTCATGATATATTGATGTGGAGGGGAATGCGCTTGCCTGCGGTGGGCGCTACAGCATTGATAAACATCCCGACGATTTGATCCTTGATTATTGCAGAGGATTGGCTGATGTGGTTCGTTCTGCGTCTCACTAGGTTGAAGCCACAACTGCACCGACCTCGAAGGACCTCTTGCATGACCTATGCCCGGGGGATTGGGGATTGGTTTGCTAGCGCATGAGGAAGAACTGTCTTGATGCACGGTGGAAAAGTCCGTATCAGGGGATTTTGGTGACAAATACTGCTGTGAAGTATGGAGGCTTGCCGAATTGGATTCACGCCTCCCATACCCACAAGGTTTCAGAACCCTCGGAAGAAACAGCTCCTCTCCCTGACGTAAATCCAGCTGTGGTCACAAAGCCATTGGAGATGACAAGTCAATCTGTGGATGTTCCCGATGAAGCTGGTTACCCACCAGGTCGAGCTGAGGCGGGGCAAGCTGCACATGGCCCAGGTATGGACTCTAAGGGAGATGGTAATGTTGCAAGAGGTATAGACTCAGACTCAGCTGAAGAGACTAGTGTGGGACACGGTCGAGTGCTGAAAGAGAATCTTGGCCGGTGAGTCAAGGAAGACTGAACTTGAGACTTTTATCTGAAAGAGATCTTACTCCAATATCTGAGATGTTTGAATCAGAGCAAAGTGAGACAGAGCAAAATCAGGGAAGTTCAAGGAGTGCAAGAGTACCGTGCCAGAGGTACACTGCCCCGGAGTGGACGCATCTGATCACAAATGTACAGAGCAGAGATGTCTGGGAGACTGAGATCCCGACGAGTGAGGCGCGGAACATCAGCGCTGATAATTGAAATTGAACTGTTGGTTCCAGGAGTAGAAGCTCATGGAGTTCTGACACTAACTGTACCAGACCCTCCAAGGCTGAGTGGCTTACGGAATATGATTCGTTCATTTCCAACTTTTGGGCTTCAACCTTCAGATCAGAAGATGGTAGCATTTCGTATGGAAATTTTGCAGCGTGTTTTTGAAGAACTTGGCTCCAACCTCATACATGATGTAAATTGGACTGTAAATAAAAAGTTGTTGCTCTAAGAAGATAAACTAGGCCCGAGTGGAAGCAGAATAAACCTAGGGACCTCTAAGTAGAAGAAGAAAGAGGGCTAGGGAAGTCTTTGGACTGTGTAGATAATTGTGTGATGAACTGAGTACAATTGAATTTCAGGACTCCAGGCCATCGCGTATGAGCCTATGCGCAACAAGTGAGAGGCAAGGAAAAGACTTTGGTTGATTCTCTTGCAAGTCGCTACCTGAACTTGATTCAACATGGAGTCTGGAAATTTGAACCGTAGAAAGAAGTGTGGAATAGGCACCCTCATAGTATGAGTAATCATAGTTATAGCTGTAGTCATTATTATAGCCGTTGTTGAGCCGCATGAGGTTGAGGGGGTGGGAGTAAGGGGGACATCCACACCTTCTACGTCAAGCACAAAGGAGGGTACATTAGTATCTGATAGAGCTATGATAGAGGAAACAAGTGGCTTATTGAATGTAGATTTGTCTAAAGGTGATTACACATTGAATGCATATGCAAAGCCGCTGTATGAATATGTAGACACGATGGATGTGAGAGATTGTTATGTGTGTATGCAGTTACCAGCATCAGTAGAGGAGGGAATTAGGAATCACCACCTACCTCTGACATTTGGTATCACTTGTAGTATATTGCTGAGCATGTTTTATGGCAAGGGACATTGTGAGTATTACTTTTCAAATTATGATGTTGTGCTTTCAGAGGTTTCAGCTTACTAGCACTTGAATAAGTATGATTATTACAAATAGGAAGAGAGAATGGCAAAATATTTTGCACCCACTGTTACGTTAGATACAGCTGATGCGCACAGGCACAGCTTAACCTGTATGTTAACTGATATAGAAAAGAAGTTTGTAGATCAGATAGAAGCTAGACACAAGCAATCATTATTTAGGCCTAACAGTAGAGATGTAAACATTGAGTGGACTAAGGACTAAGTTAGACCATAGGGCAAAGGGAAGCTGTGGTCCAATAGCTTAGGATTTAAAACAACGGGGGAAACTTTGGGGCATATGTATGAGGAAGTGGCGGAGTGAGGCCTTAGCCGTCATGGCTTAACGCCTTACTCTGCCACTTCAGAAATGCAAAGCTGCATCATATTTACAAGGCTATAGTGCAGCCTTGCATTTCCTCCTGCGCTGGTGCTACACTTAGCAGTGTAGCGCCAACGCAGGCACCCTTGCACAATAGTGCAAGGGTGTTTGTGTGCAGGGGAGGATTGTTTATGTGTAGGAAGGTGTCCCTTTCTGCACATAAATAATCCTAAAATGCCATTTTGTAATTTTATTTGTGCTGCTTCATGCAGCGCACATGAAAGTCATAAAATTGCATTTTTATTTTAAAGATTGTTTACATACAGGAAGGAGGACATTCCTGTACATAAACAATCCATGGCAGTTTGCTTTTTCCATGTGTGCTGCACAAGGCAGGGACGTTGTGGTGGCGATAGGGGCTTGTACACATGCCCTTTTGTATCAGAAAGACACAGACATATTATGATAAGATATTTAGGGGACAGCGTGAATGTGATCACATCTTTCTAATTGAGGAGTCTGTAAAGAATTAATTGCAGGACACGCTACAGGTGGTGGCGAATGTGTATTTCGAATGTGGAAAGAGTGCATTTAGTGCTTGCCACAAAATTGGTATGGTATATGTTAGGTAGCTGTTGTATTTTCCAAGTTTTATCATATGGAGGATTTGTGGTCATTAGAAGGAAAACAGTCTAATCGAGAGAAACTTGGCACAAGTGCAGGAGAGATTGTGGGAGATGTGTTTGGAGCAATGATACCTAGTCTGGGAGTGGTTTTGAATGATGTGGAGATTAGAGAGTTGTCAACCATAGTGGATAAGTTGTCAGTGAAAACAGATTAGTCTTTATTGCTTGTGGATGGTCTCAGTAAGAGCTATGGTGATGCAAAATCATCTTGCTTTAGATGTATTGTTAGCAAAAGAAGGCGGAGTCTGTAAGATGTTGAGGGTTCAACAATGATGTACTTATATCCCAGATCATGGTAAGGGTCTGAGGAAATACATAAGTAACATCACTGAGATACATGATGAGATGCACGACATGGTGACAGAAGGGATTTGGGATAAAATTGGTCGAGGATTTGGAAAGGTTAGGAGTTAGTTTGCCAGTCTTGGGAAGGGATTTCTTGGTTAGATCTTGAAGCCCATCATCATAATTGTGATCTGTGTCATCATTTTATTAGGTGCCATCAGAGCTTATAAGTGGCATCGAGCAAGACAGGCTGAGAGTTCTCTTAAACGGCAGGAAAAGAGAATGGAAAGACTGCAGGACAGTCACTATGAGAATCTCAAGAATTTGGCAAGGTTCAGACAAGGAAGACTGGCTACGACATCTTTTAAGGTCTGTCTTTTCTGCAGGGAGATTTCCTTATGGGGAAAGGATGATGATTGGGATGACACTAATCATCAGAGGGGGGGCTGATAGAGCACAACGTTGCTCTTCTATTTGTAAAGGGGCATTATCAGCAAGGTTAGCCCGCATCCGCATATAATCTGTTGTACTAACATTAGGGCACTAGAACGTAAATTGAAATAACGCGTAAATGCAGTGCTAGATATTTTCTTCATGTAATCAAAGAATTAACGTAGTATATCTGTGAAGAGTATTCATGACTAATGAACTTCTCATATAAAGGCTCATATAATGTGTGTATATTATATTTTCAACCAATGCATTATGTGTGCCACTGCAATAAGGTCTGATATGTGACCCACTCCAAGGTCTTCGTGAATTGTAAAATGATACAGAATGTGGTGGGCAGGTTAATTCGATGGGTCCTCTTCGGGCATCCCATCTCACCTCATTTGAAGCGCAGCTTCATTGACTGCTTGTTGCCAGGATGGTTGAGTTCAAAGCCCTGACATTGGCATTCAGAGCCATTAAGGGCAAAGGTCTGCGATACCTCAGAAATAGGCTTAGGAAGTACCATCAGGAGAGAGCCGTGAGATCTAATCACCTGCGAGTTTTGCGCACTCCGGATTTGCCAAGCTTTGTCAAGGTGGCAGGTCTTTCTCGGTACTGACAGCCAGACTTTGGAACTCCTTGCCTAGCCACCTGCGCATGGCCAAGTCTTAACACTGTTTCAGGAAAGATTTAAAAACCTGGCTCTTAAATCAAGTGTAGATATGAGTAGACAGTTCTGTTCCCCAGTCTCTGCTTTTAAGCACTAGATGCCTCAGTTGAGGTAGCCGCACGCTTTACAAATGACTTGGATTGGTTGATTGATGTGGGTGCAGTGAGAGACTTCACCTGCCTGCAAGGAGATGTCTGGGGGGGTCCATGGGACCCTGTTCCTCCCTCCAGAGGGCTGCCGTCAAGGAGTGCACTGACACTGGGCCACCTTTCAGTGCTCCTTCTGAAAGCTTCTTTGACTCTGCATCTGCTTCCATAATACGCGGTGAGCGAAAAGGCAAATGGATTCCAATGCAAATCAGGGAATGTCCTCTTGGGATAGCACTAGAGCTACATGTGCAGAAGCGCTATCTATTATAGGGGTCACACAAGGGTCTGCAGCCCCTTCTGTAATACAAAAGTCCCACGGGGGGGGGGCAAAAGCAGATGCACATGTCCGTTGCGCTCCTGGGGTACTTTCTGTAATATAGCCACAGATAGCTCTATTTTTAAAACCCTTTCATGCTCATTGAAAACGAAAATGAAAATTAACATTTCTTGAAAACTACTGAGTAATTTTGCACCAAACTAAGCAAAGTCACTTCCTTGATTAAAGTTAGACTTTCATGCATGCTTGGTGCAATGCTCTTCAGTCGTTTTTTGTATGTGTCAGAGAGAGCAAAGGAACTCTATGGGAATTAATATGCAAAATGTCACTTTTTTAGCCACCTGTTCCTCCTTTCTCTGGCTTCCACTTGACTGATCTGCACAAAATTTGCCGAGCTGAAACCAAATCCAAATCCAAATCTAATTACCTTCTTTATAGGATTTTTAGGTCTCGTATAGAGCAGCGCATGCGCTGCCTCTGCGAGGCATCAAGTAATCAGTAGGTTATGTGAAACTCTAGGTAATTTCTCAGGCTGCTTGCCATTGGTTTAACTCTGGCACTGCTCTTCTTATCCGGCTTTTTATTGGCTGTTGTTCCCATACTCACTTTCGGTTATTCCGGAAGCAGCACAGCCCAACTACAGTTTTTATCCGCTTTTGTGTGTTCATCTGTAGTTGGTGAGCACTATATTCTTTTAGGGTCTCCTAGTCTTCCTCTTCCGACTTCACCACAGACTCACTTGCGACCCCCACAGAAGTCGGTAATGAGGAAGGAAGTCCCGTGCTTTGTTCTGCTCTGGGTGCTCGCCTATATTATATAATTAAGCTGTTTGGGATGCCATTCACTTTAAAAGTTTATTTATTTTATTTAGTGTGGATAGAACATTTCCAGGATATTAAGCCTACTGCCCAGGCTCGAACATGGATCCCCAGCTCCGAAGCCTGCAGCTCTGACTGCTGAGCCACGGCTTCTTGCGCTGGGGAGACCTGCTGGAGTCGATAACTGTGGGCTGGGCACCTTCGGTCACGATCCCCATGGAGGCACAGGGGAGATCCAGTGATGCCACTCTACACTGATTGCTGCCAAACTGCGCTGAGATCAGCGGGTCCCCCTAGAGACACCATTGCAGCAGAGCAGCGGTCCCTAGGCAGGCCACTCCGACCACTGTCCCAAGGAGCCCGGGGAAATCACTGAGCACCTCTCATGTTTTTGCCTGTCTGCCTCCCACAGCAGCACAGGTTCGGTGCTTTGGCAGCGGCTTGAGTCGCAATCAGCTATTGGCACCGGGAAGGGGGTCCAGCCCACGATCGAGCCACGTCTGATGCCTAGCGCCACTGCTTGCAGGCCCCAGAGGTCAGGAGATGCCTCATGTTTGCCTTTATTCACTGTGAAGGGAGGCGGCTGCCAGGCACAATCTGCAGCGGTCGCCTTCTCCTGGTCGGGTACACCCGAGGGCTTCACTGAGCTGCTCAAGTCCTCCGCATAGCCTTCAGGATCATGTGGGGGTGTCGATGGGGCTCAGGGTCGCCGGATCATGACAGGATTAAGTGGGGCCCAGATGGAGCTCCGTGTGGGGACCAGAGGCGGCCGCGGCGCGGAGCAGGTCAGGTAAGTTTTCAAGTTTTTTTACTTTATTTTTAACCCCCCGGCCCCCGCGTTCCCACCCCCCTCCCCCCGCGAGTATCGTGAGCCGCGACTTTTGTGCCCTTCTCCGAAGCCTCGCCAAATTCCACGCGCGCTGCTCTCTCTCGTTTCGCTCACAGGCCTGAATACTGGAAAGTTAGCTCACCCTTAAATCATTCCAATGTCTGTTAAATTAGTACAATAGACTTGAATAGCAGCAGCAGTTATTTACAGCCCTGTGAAACTGTGAGACTATGTCAGCAAAACACTATTGAATAATTCTGCATTTTATTCTGTCCACGGGGGACATCATTCTGCCAAGCATTAAAACAAAATAAATGCGAAATGTACGGACGTTATTTTTCACGTAACTGTGAGACGATCTGCACCTCTACGAGTTCTCCCCTACTCTCAGACACACATTTTCCTTGTCCCCACGTCCACTTTCTTTTTTAGCCCGTACCACTCTTGAGTCCCCCGATTTCTTATCTTGCCCTTCTCTGCTTATTTTTTTCCGCTTCTCATACCTCTTCTCCTTGTTCCACTCTTCTCTCCTTTTTGACTTTTTTATCTGTTGTAAATTCCTACTCACTTTCAACTCTCATTCTCTGTTCTGGCTGGCATGTTGTACTATGTTTTCCTATGTTATGTTGTGATGTAAGAGCACGCACTAGAATTAAGACGTATTTGCTAGCGTTTCACCTCAAGCTCCACAGATTCAAATTCTCACTTGTGAATGATTTACTGTGCTCCCCGGAAGAGCAGTACTGGTGTCTGTACTAGAATAATGGTGTGTCACGTGAGCACTGGTCTTGAAGTCCTGGTGCTCCGCCGCAGCCATTCTAAGAGCAGTGTGATGCCTCACTGTGGACACCACAGCTGTGGTAAAGATGTCTCACTGGAACTTCTGGAAAAACAGTACTGGGTCCTCACTGCAACCTACAGAACGATATTTACTGTGACCACTGATAGAACAGTACTGGCACGTCACTGGAAGCACCGGAGTAGTGGCACTGGCATCACTGGGGACACAGTGCGGTTCGCTCATTAAGCCTACTGTAAGAGCAGGAGCGTACAGTACTGGTGTAATGAGCGGCAGAGCAGTACTGGTGCAGTGCCAGATAGTGGTATTCGGGGCTCACTGGAGGAACAGCAGCGCTGCCTCGTTGAGAGCCAGGGCTTTAACTGGGAAGGAAAAACTGTGTGTGTGTGGGGGAGGGGAGGGGTCTCTCAAATGTACCTAGCCTATGTAATTTAGGGCGTGGCTTAAAAAACAAGTAAACTCAAACCCTTAGCATAGTGTGCCCCTGACTGGTATTTTGCTGTTTCTATCATTGCATTCAGATATATAATACCGCAAGTAACATTACAACTACAAGCCAGGACTGTTGGCGTTGTCAATGGTTGTTAGTTGCATAAGATAAAAAATAAACAACTATGGCTTCGTTGTCTAGAATATTGAAAATGCCACAGTTTTGAAATGATGAGACTGAAATAACTATAACCAGTTTCTTTGAAGTTACATCAAAGGCAGTGAAGGGTAGTGTTGATGCAGAGTTACCGTTTTTTTCACCCTGAGGGTGAGGGCAAACATGGACAGCACCCGTTTGGGCATCTGCTTTTTAGGTCTCGGCTAGGCAGCGCACATGCGCTGTCTCTCCGAGACTTCAAGTAATCTGTGTTTCAAGAAGACACACACACGTGATGACAGGAGGTAATCTGAGACGACAAAGGCAAGCAGTCAGAATGGCAAGAGCACCAATCAATGTTTTTGGTTCATATAGAAAAGGATGCTTATGCATAACAGACAAGTGACAAAGGTCTGAGTGTTCGAACAGGATCACAATCAATCAAGGACATCTGAGCTAGCACAAGGGAGTGGAGCAGACCACATTTGTGCATGATAATGATATGAAAACATAATTAGAACATTGAAGTGCCAACCGCAGCACTGGAAACCCTGGTCAAAAATTCATTGCAAAGGCAAGTGGAGCAAGACAGAGAGCTAAGGTGTATTGTATTGTATTGTAATTGCATTTATATAGCGCTTACTACCCCTGACGAGGCGTCGAAGCGCTTGAGACAAGGAGGTTCCAACTACAGTTCAGTTACTCTGCAGCGAGTGGGAAATTGATCTTTTTCACAATTCTCCTCCCTCATTTCCCTTTATTTATTCTTTACGTCTTGTCCATACCCCTCCCTTATTTCACTCAATCCCTCCTCTTCCTCTTCCTTGCTTCCCTTCTACTCTCTCTTCCCCTTTTTTCTTCTTTACTCAATTTTTCTGTACACCTCCCCCTTTCCTATTTTCCATTTTACTCCCACTTCTTCCCCTCCTATCACTGCATACCCCTCATGTTCCTTTTCCTTTCCCCCGCCCTCTTTTCACTGGTATTGCTTTCTTTTCTATATACTTTCTCTTGTTCCCTTCTTTTACACACACCCTCCATCTTCTCCTTTCCCCCTTCTTTCTTTATCTCTGTCCCTTACCTTGTTTCATTGTTCACTTGTTCCATTTCTCTCTGCCCCATGGTTGTCATCTCTCCACGAGCTTGGAAAGGGTACAATTCCTCCTTCCACCAGGTTTTAGAGCCTCCTTAATTGGTGCAGTGGTTACCTACTTTCTAGTTCACACTAATGTTCTCTATTGGCACTTTGTTAGGAAAAGCCTCAAATCCTCAAAAAAGCCAACAGGCAGGAGTCTGCTGCGTCTATGGATCAGCTAAAACAGACCAGTTAGACAAGCTCTTCTATGGCACCCTGCAGGCACTAGAATTCAATTAAAGCGCTAGTGCGTGCTCTCTAAAAAGCTAAGAGGGAACCCATCCTCTTCACTGAATGAAAATGTGGGCGTACCTTCCTAGCAGAATGCTGCTTTCAGTTGGCAGCAATTTGCTATGCCAGAAGGGGTTTTAACTTTTTACTGTCAAAGGGCATAGACTAGGAAGTTTGGGGATTTGGTGGTGGAAAGTCCTGTTAGATAAGCTCTTACAGGAAAAGTTTTTATATCTTCAAGACAAGTCGTAAAGATAACCTGTTCTAACTCTGGTCCTCACAGGCTACATTATCAGTGTGAGGGCCTAGAAATAACTTTGTGTATAGTGTGCAATATCTATCTATCTATCCTCCTAGTCATTCTGCCACTCAGTCCCTCTCCTCAACTCTCGATTTCACTCTCCATCTCTTTCTATCCCTTTTCCCTCTGTCCTCCTTCCTCATTTTTAGTCTCATCCTACTTTCGCCCACTCACTCCTCTCAATTTTATTGCCTTCTATTATTTCCCTTTCATACTCCTCATCACTTATTTTCTTTCACTTCTTTGTTTTACATTTCTACCTTCTTACCCATATTTTCATTAGCTCGTCCACACTTTCATTACTATTCCATTTCCCTTCCCACTTTTCTCTCTTACTCTCCCCTTGCCTTATTTCACTTTTCAGTTCCCAACTCCCTCTTGCAATATGTTAGCTTCTAGTTTAGGAATCGGCTCAAAATCCTGTGTTTTTGGGTAAATCACTTAATCGCCCCCCTGCCTATGAACAATGAATATCATCTTATCGTGTAATATAAGTAACAGTTGTGTAAAGTGCTCAAATACATTTGGGCCGAGTTCATGCTATATAAAAACTGCTGAAAAATCCACAAAGAGATTAAAACAAAGCCTTAACAAGACACCTTGGTGCCCATTTCCTGGCTGATTTGCACAAAGTTAAATTAGAAAACATGGATAAATTGCGGCTTTTCAGCTTAAATTGTGTGATCTTAGACAAATATTTTATTTCACTGAAACTATTTTTTTCTTCATTAACACTTATGAAAGCACTTTCAGATATTTGAGTTCAGAATGCCAGTTGTAAACAAGCATTTGCAATGCAATAGGTCTTGCATTTTAGAAACTTTGACCTATTGGTATTGTAAATGACAATGCCTTTTATTATTGCATGTTTTTTTAAACAAATAAATAAATTGCATTGCCATTTACAATGCCAATAGGTCAAAATCTTGCAATTACGAGACCTATTGCATTGCAAATGCTTGTTGTTTAATGCACCGGCTCAGGCTACAACGAAGGCTCAAATGGTGGTTTTTTTTAGGAATCCGCCGCCCTGAAACAAGGTGACTAGCACCACAGAGATCACACACTGCCGTCACCGCCTCCGTCACCGCTGATAATCCTCTCTTATTGTTTCCTAATTAATTTCCAGAAATAGCATGATCATCTGGCTGACACGGACCTAATGTAGATTTAGCTCCGTCCGTTCAGCTCCGATCATATCCTGTCATATCGTAGTCCGAATCATGTAGGCTACAGACCACGGAGCAAGCTCTTCCAGCGTCCTCTCACACTGACGCCATCTTGCCTCTCCAACAGTCAGTGAATCCTCTTTAGAAAAAATTGATGGGATATAGATCATGACAAGGTTACCACACACTCCTAAATATCCTATATGTACAGGGCCATTTTAAGATGGCGGTCCCTATTACTTAATTAGTTTGAACACTTCAGGAGGGGTAAATAGGAGTTTATTTCCAGGTTTATGACACACACGAAATTTAGGTATCTGGGAAAGGAGTAATACACTTTGCTCTGGAGTTGATGATTTGCAACAATTGATAAGAGGTTAAGATAAATATAACAATGGCATGAAAAAATAGCAGATAATACGTATGGACCTGCATAGTACAAGATGGCAGTCAGAGTTTGGTAGGTTGGAATGCAGTTCCTTGACAACTCAGGTGGCGTCAATTACCAGGGAAATTTAAATGGTGAACTCTCAGTAGTGCTCTTTTCCTCTGTTTGAATCAGATGTGTGGGATGAGATCGGGAAACACCATGCTCACTAGTAAGTGCCCTCAAGGATTAAATAATGCTTAGAATGTTGGGGCAGTGATTTCTTTTTGTTTAACTAGCACTAACTTGAATGGGGTAATTTTTATATTATATGACTATGGAGATAAGGGGGACTTAAGATACTCCTTTGATATTTCTTCACGAAAGCACATGGTCTGTTTGAACTATTATGTAATATTGTCAACTGTTCAGCTGCTTAAAGTGTTTTGAAGGAAGGGATAACTCAGCAAAGGGTGGAATGTGATAATACAATACCATTAAGGAATACGGGTCATTTGGAGAGTTATGTTTCATTCTACGTATAAGGTTGGATGGAACGTTGTATCAACATAACAAGAGATGAGCCAAGGTCCCCCATGAGGAATCGCAGGCCATGGATAGCCTATTAGAATTCCCTAGTTTTTTCTCAGTCCCTCATTCACGCATAGGGTGATAAGAACATAGCAAAAAACATGTGAAGGTTTTAACATTTTGTACACTAATGCAAGTTTAATTAGATACCCATTGGTGGTAAATTTATACAACATGGGGCCCGAATACGATGTTATATGACCGCCACCAACAAGCCTTCAATGGCGGTCCACCTGACATCCAGGGCTGTGTTCTGACTGCTGCATTACAATGCCGGCAGTCAGAGCGCTGCGGGCTGGCATAAAGACTGTTGCCTCTAACAGGATTGGAGATCCTGTCAAGGTGGCGGTCAGACAGGTACTCCCTGAATAACAGTGGTGGTTGCACAGGCACCGCCGGTGGGATTATGATTCCTCTGCATTTTCATGGCAGTCCACAATGAAAAGGCTGACGGAAAGTGAGTTTGAGGGCCTATAGCAGGCCACCCGTCCCCCCTGTACCTTTCCTATGGAGCCCAGGGGGCACTCGTGGTGCCCCTGAAACATCAATGCACCCTGTGGCAAGCACCACATGGTATCTGGCACACGGTGCAGGGATGTTTCCAAAGATGCCTTTTTGCATTGAAGCTTGTGCTGCGGCCCTTTTCCCAGCCACAGCACAAGCCTCAATGCAAAAAGGCTTGTTTCCGAATGCCTACATGGCAGTTGGATCGTAATTCGGAGGTCGGCACTGCTACCTACTTGTCTGGGGGACCCGATCCTGAAACAATGGCAATTGGATGCTTGTCCGACCGCCATCATAATCAACACCTTAAAAAAGAAATTTTCTTATTAAAATGAATATAGAATATACAGGTATTTTCTAAAAACAGGATGTTTCACTTTGCATAATCAGGAGGATCCTGCATGATGTAATACGAAATTGATGACGACTACAATAATTGCTCCACGCATATTAGAAGCATTGGGGCATATAGGATGTCTTGTGATTCACAAAAATGTGTCACTAACAAAAGGTATTTGTTATTTATTCATAGTAATAAAAAACATATTAGTTGGGTCTAAATAAGATTAATTTTCGATACACACAGTAGCACAATGATGCTGTCCATATGTATTGTAGGGCAGAAAGAAACAAAGTTGTAATCTGTTAAAACCAGGAACTGGGTTAACCTAAAATTGGATGATGTGATGTCATTGGCTGTTCAATTGTGTAGAATATCTCATTACTTTGATGCCAAAAGTAGAAAGACAATATAATGGCCTGCTGAGACCTTCAAATGCCTCCCTTGTGTGATTAATAAACTGCAAATGACATAACAAGTAGCTTCACTGTGCAAATAAGAATGTATATAGAAAGGATGTCACAAATAATTAGAACTGATTATTGCCCAGCGAAATATGTAACCTATTCAAGTTTTTAATGGAGGTGTAATAGGATTTGTTTTGGATTTGGTTCATTGGAAGCCACATTACACTTTGTGAATCTGATTGGCAAGCAGATCAGAAGGTGATTTTTATCAACACAAGTTTTTAATGTGTTTTTATGCATTTCTTCTTAGCATTTTGTGTTAAGTTCATCTACTGTATATGGTTTTTAAAGTTTTGTATTTTGTGTGTGTTTTGTAGCCCTGAAGAAGTCCATATGGATGTAACGTGTTGGCTACGACCTGACACAAGGAGATGATTTTTAACAATTATCAATAAAGAAAGAATTTTTTATAAAAGAAGAAGATGGAGTCTGGGCATGATGTGATATATCTGGGGAATTCAAGAATTGATTCAATTGTTATAGACAAATATTCATAACTGTACTGAGTCAATATTGTGACCATTTGGGAGTTACTCGTCCTGGACTGTTATGTATTTAGTTTTCGGGGACTGTAATCCTGATATCATTGAAGAAAATACTGGAAATCCCAAAATGCAAAGCAAAACCCCAAGCACTAGGAATTTCTCATGCATGAACTGGGGCACATATTTCGTTGTTGAAGCTGATACCTTGGCACCGGGGCCAGAGGCATGAGAGGTCAACTGAACTCTCATTATTGCTGTATTTTATAGTTCAGAGGCCATGAGATCCATTTTCTTCCTTGCAACAGGGCCCATGGCACACTGGCTACATACATTTGCTCACAAACATACTAGCGCCCATCTTACTGTCTCCTCAAAGTGATGTCTCCCTTGAGCTTTCCCTCTCATAATACCTCCAACACCAATCTGCACTTTTTACCATGATGCTAGTGTCAAGGTTTCCATTTGCTCACAGCAATACCATGACCAAGCTTTTCACTCCCTCACCATGTGGCACCAAACTAACAGTCAAAGTTCAAAGCAGTAAGGTAAGAGTAAAGCATAATAATAATTACATGTGAGCTCCACAGTGTGTGGAGAAGGGAACAAGAGGCGCAGGGTTCTAGGAGCTAGCAGCCTCCAACAATAAATATTAACCACAATAAGCTGCTCCTAGTGTAGTGACCACTCTGGGGTTTGGGTTATATTGTGAGTGAAGACATCTCACAAAAAGGGACGGACTTGTCTCACACACCACCTGGTGTCATGCTTCATCATTGACCAGTCCTCGCCCTCTAAAACCTTGGTTTGATAGAGGGCGGGCATACACCTGATGACATGGATGCACTTCTAGACTAAGTGGGGGCCCGTGAGAAAGTGAGTGTGATTAAAAATCATTATAGTTATCTAGTTATATTTTAATGTGATAGGTAACTATATAATATTAAAATCAATGAACGGTGTGTGGGGAAATTATTGTCCCCTAACCGTGGTGTAAGCGGTCAACATGTTTCTGCCGTGTTGGTCCAGGTGGGTCCAGGGCATTCATCAGGACCTAAAGTATAAAAAAAAAAGGGGGGGATCTGTTCTTACCAACTGGTGGCAAGGAAATACCACTGTGTGGGTGTGACCTGTGTCACTCTCCACAATTGGATGGCTTCCGAGTTCAAGCCTGTAAAATAAATTTTGAAAGAAAACATATCAGAACAAACCTTGGTCATGGTGAGGGACTGAACACAATACATGCACTGTTTCAGTAATAAGTGAGTGACTACTCGTGTGACATGTGACACTCTATATGTTTACATGATTTCAGAGAAGCAAAAAGTGAGGTAGGGTCTCCCTGTTCTTGCCCTAAGTACCAAAGCTACTTGCCCCATGGGAGGAGGGGAGGGGAAACCCCTGTCGTCAAACCCTATAAAGAGAAACACAGACCACGATTGGCGTGAAAAATGTGGTCTGAGAAACAGGAAAAACAACAATCAATCACAGTTATACCTGGGGTGGTCAGTTAAACACACACATAGTCATCTTTCATTCAAACTCTTACTGCCTCAAGGAAAATTTCCAGCGTTGCTCCTAGGTGACTGCTCCCGTTCCTCCCCCATGTAGGAAGGAGGAGAGAGTCATTGAGCTATATATAGTGTGGCTACTTATGTTGATTGATGTTAAGTGGTTCGGCTATTAAGGTGAGTATTGCCAGGTGCGCGACTTCCTGTGTCCTTGTGTGGAGAAAGAAAAGCCTGGTTGTGCAATGGCGGGCGTACGCGCATGCTAAGTGGCGCGCATTGAGGCTAAGTATGCCCAAACTGCATACGTTCGAGTGACGACTTCCTGTGTCCTTGTGTGGAGAAAGAAAAGCCTGGTTGTGCAGTGGCAGGCATGCGCGCATGCTGGTGAACAACCTTTACAACGCAACTTTTACACCGCACTACCATTACAACGAAACTATTACAACGCGAAATCTGTTACAACGCATGCCATTACAACGCATGCTATTACAACGAAATGCACTAGATGGCGTGCTAACATTAGAAATAGTGTAGTTTTACTATCCAAACACCTTCCCTACTGCAACGTGGACTGGAGTTAGAATAGTAAATTATACATTTCTAATGTCAGCACTCCATCTAGTGTACGTCGTTGTAAAAGCATGCGTTGCAAAGGCTGGCGTTGTAACAGATCTTGCGGTGTAAAAAATGCGTTGTAACGGCATGCGGTGTAAAAGCATGCGTTGTAACGTCATACATCCGCGCATGCTCAGTGGCGCGCATTGAGGCTAGATCTGCCCAAACTGCATAAGTTCGAGTGTTGGTAGCTGGTACAGCGTGCAGCCGCGGATTGCCCGTGTGTGGGTGTGGCTGCGCTTGTGTACCAGTTAGAGTGAAGTTCGGGGGCCACCCAAGTATGGGCGCGCGTGTAATGTGCATGTATTTGGCGCTACTTAATAAATATTAATCCTGTTTGATGCATCCAAACCTGAATCCAACGGGAAGGATGAGTCATGGGTGATGTAAACCCGAATATAGTTAGATCAATCATGCATACAACAGAAAAAGCGCTTAGGCTGTTGGTTTAAAAAAAAAAAAGATTTTATGTGCCTGTGTGTGAACGGTGGCTGTATCTGAAGGGGCATGTCTCAAAGCATATTTTTAATTGGGGGAGCTTCGTAGCAGACATGAATGTTGGAAAAATCTGTGTGTTGTGTGGGATATGAATATCTTGGGAGTACACAATTACCCACAAAAGTGAGATGGTCACTAAAAAGCTGGTTA
The DNA here is from genome assembly GCF_964204655.1 of Triturus cristatus. Lineage (NCBI taxonomy): Eukaryota > Metazoa > Chordata > Amphibia > Caudata > Salamandridae > Triturus > Triturus cristatus. The sequence goes on along the minus strand of NC_140582.1, from coordinate 1,098,048,987 downwards.
CGGCCCTAGTGTTGTGAGCTTACAAGTGGAAAGTGGCATCACGAGGGCGTTTTGAGGGTGGCTAATTCTGAAGGGCTTGGTGTGTGTATATCAGAGACGAAGGGAAGCGGGGCCTTGCCCGGAGTGTTAGGATTGTGTAAGGTAGCGCGTGTTTGTCTGAGGGAGGAGGGAAAAGGTTGTTAGCGTCCCATCTGCAGCCATAGGATCTCGTCATTGAGATCCTTCTCCCAGGATCGCAGCCGGTAGACCCATCGTTATTCCCTTACATGTAGGGCTTTACTTCCAGGACAGTCCACCTGAGGTCTGTGTCCTTATGGTTCTTCTCGGTGAAGTGGCGTGGCAGTTTGGTGTTGGTCTTTTTACACCGGATAGTGCTCCAGTGTTTATTGATGCGGACCTTTATTTTTCTGGTGGTCATTCCCACATATTTGAGGCCGCATGGGCAGTTTAGGAGGTACACGACATTCTCCATGTTACAGTTGCTGAATTCTCATAACTGCCAGGGTTTGCCGGTGCCCATGTCCACCTCCTTGGTGTTAGTCGTAAGTTTGCAGGACGTGCATCCTCCGCAGGAAAAATAACCGACCGGGCGTGGTTGGCATGTACCAGTTCGTCTCGCAGGCTCCTGTTCCATCTAAAGGCGAACAGAGGTGGTTTCCACTGGTTACCTGCACTGTTTAGGATGTGCCAGTTCCTTCTTATGATTTTTAGGTCTCGCTGGAGCCAGCGCTTTAGCGCTGCTCTCGCGAGAGCTTTTGTAAAAGGGGGATCTGGAAGTGCAAACGAGTGCTTTCAGGCCTCCAAATACAGTGCATGTGCGCCAGGCGCGCGCACCATTTGGCAGCCTGAAAGCACTAGTTTGCACTTTCAAATCCCCCGTTTACAAAAGCTCATTTCGCGGCGGCTTTGATGTTCTCAGTGAGCCACGCGGCCACTGAAAACATCAAAGCCCCCGCGAAATGCTCACCATTTGCCTTCCCTCCCTTATCTCACTTCCTGCTTGTTTCACAGACAGCTTGTCTTATCTATCTGATTTAGAGCACGTTCATTTTGGTGCCCAGTCCCATTTTCTGTCCCAGCCCAACCCGACATGTCTCAGTGGGGATGTCCTGTACATATCGAAACGAAATGTTGTGTATTTTTTGTAAGCATCCACTCACCCCGTGCCTCCATTAACCGGCAGGCCCACTTAGCTGACAGCAATCTGTGTTCGCCTGCTAAGGTGAACCACTGCTTCCAAAATGGAGTGCGCGCCCAGCATGTGCAATCGCCAGTTCTTTTGTAAAACGAAATGCTGCCTTTTAAACTAACCACTCTACATAGCAGGGGTCAGATTGCTTGGCTCATAGGATTGGCAAATATCACTGTAACAAATTGCCAGGGTGAAAGGTGGCGAGAGACTGAAACGCGAATGGGCCACAGTGACAGGAGAGATAGCAGAAAGGACTCCTGAACGCCCGGGCAGGGATGCGACTTTGTAGTTTCACCGAAAAAAAAGCTCGCGCAGATGGCAACGCTGCCGCTTCTCTTAATCGCTTACGTTCCATCGTAGGAAGCAATTCGCATTTTAGACCGTGTCTGGTGGAGGAGCTCGACATCTGATTCGCTTTAATGGCTGGCCCCATTACATCTCCCTGCGAGATCATTTTGCAGCCTGCCCCAGCTTCACTGTTCAATCTAAATGTCGAAACGGAGCTTCCATTTGGCTCATGTGTTGATAATGTGTCTCCTCGCGCCACCTGCTGACTTTTAAACTCGGCGTACAGCGTGCGCTCAGAAGCCAGGAGTCATTCAGAAAGTTGCTTCATTTACGAAGTTCACATGAGACGCGTAATTCACTGCAGTCCGAAATTCGTTCTCTAAAAACATTGATGGACTAACTGTTCTACTTCAATGCGGGACATTTATCAGGAGTCCCAAGGCAGACGCAGGATACTGGGCTCAGATTGTGACCATCGGACATTTTTACTATTGGTGTTGTGGCGCTTAACCATACATTTGAGCTCGAAAACTGAGCATCAGGTTTACCCCTTTAACTCTTGACCCTCAGGCTAGCGAGGCCAAGCACCCCAATGTTTACTCGGAGACGTTGTGTGGGGTTAGAGACTTAGAGCTCAATAAACCAAGCACTATCAGTCAATAAATCAATGTTCAGGCAGTTCTTTAACTTCTGCACACAATACAAATGGTAGGTTATTGAGTGCATTTCATGTAGTACACTGATCTCTCATGTAACAGTCACAACCTCTGCTGTTTCCCAAAATCACCATAAGTAAGCACATTCTGCTGATTTGTCCCAGTGCAAACAAGCATTGGCATAGCCAATAGGTCTCGCCTTTGGGACCTTATAAGTGTTTACTTATCCAGCACAATATCCTTGGTGCAACAACATTAACTGTTGCATGGTTAAACACTTATAAGGTCCCAAAGGCGAGACCTATTGGCTATGCCAATGCTTGTTTTAAATTGAAGTTCTTTTTCAAATTATTTTAATATGTTATACAAAGCTGACATTTTCAAATTATACTAGGCTGACTAGCAAAGTGTAGTTTAATTGACAAGAAAATTGAAAATAGCTACTTTTAGCCAAGTGAGCTCGTGTTGTAATGTTGGCATTGCATAGAACACCTGAAATACATTTCCCAATGATTGTGCAGTGAATATGCCACAGGGCAGGTCAGACAGGCTGTGGCATTGGCATGCCAAGGTGAGTTACTCTGTAAGAATTCCAGTTGGACAGTTACAATTGAAACCAAACCCAGTTGCTGGCACATGGATTTTTGGAATCTACTGAACTGATGCAGAGAAGATTCCAGGAAATGCAACTGTACCTTCAAGCAGCGTATTGATGACGTATACTATCCGTTCGATTGATTTGTGTTGGTAATTAAACCCTATGGGCCTTCCTGCAACACTGCCCTACGGCTACGGCAAAAGAAAAGGGCAGAAATGCGCTGTATCTCTCAGATACGGCACATTCCTGTCCTTTTCACCTGCGCCGGTGCACAATGGGCTGCAGTGCGCCAACGCAGGCCCCTTTGCACCATGGTGTAACAGTGCCTGCGTTGCGGAGAGGATTATTTTTGTGCAGGAAGGAATACCTTTCGGCACAAAAATAATCACAAGAAGCTTTTTCCTCTTTCTATGTGTGCTGCAGAATGCAGCACACATATAGAAATGAAAATCGAGGAGAAATAAAGATATTTCTCCACGTTGTGCCTGCCGTACGCCTCTGGGGAGGCGTACCTTTTTGACGCTGCCTTCAGATTTACAATTTCTTGTCAATCTGGGGCAGTGTCAAAAAGCCATGGATGTTGCTGGGAACGCCCCCAGCAACACCCATTGCACACCCCTTTAACGCAGAAAACTGCGTTTTTAAAAGGGAACAATATTTACGAGGCAGAATTAAGCCCAAAAAACTGGCTTAATGCTGCCGCAAAAATATGGAGCAGGTGCCTGCGCCACAGAACGTCACAGAAAATGATGCTCCGGCGGCGCAAGAGTCCTCATAAATGAGGCCCTATGTTTCTCCAGTAGATCAATATCCGATGTCCATAAACTGATATATCTTCATTGGGACAGTAGGTATCATTTGTAACACGTCCATTGGAATGTGCACAAGGGTAGTGCATAGTTGTACAGCCTGTATACTCATTGACTCATCTCTTCAACACAACTTTTATACAATTTTAAAAATGTGCGTGGAATCAGAATAGAACATTTTTGGGATACAATAAGAGGGCCATAGAGTGAAAAGAAAACAACTGCCCTCTTTGTCCTGCACTACCAGCAATAACCAACGCTAAGCATTCTAGAATGTTTCTTTGTTCGATGACGTCTGGGGGGTTTTGAGATAGGGTGACATCCTTCCCTGGATGCCCCTTTAAGAATTACGAGTATGTGGACGTGACACAGGGCTTGTCTCTTAAAAGCAAAATATGCTTGTCCAGCTCCTAAAAGATAACTCCCTATTTACATACTCAAAGCAGGCTGTTTGCATAGCTTCAACAAGATGCGTTCCATATCATTCCCATTGGTTATAAATGTGATTTTACAAACAACAGGGGCATATTATCAAGACAGGCGATAAAATTATCGCCGCTTTAGCGGCAGAAAACTGCCGCTAAAACGGCGATAGTGGGCTTGATAATATGCTCTATGGGATTCCAATTGAAGCCCATGTTAAATGTAAAGGACATCTAACATGGGCTTCAATTGGAATTCCATGGAGCATATTATCAAGCCCATTATCGCGGTTTTAGCGACAGTTTTCTGCCGCTAAAGCGGCGATAATTTTATCGCCTGTCTTGATTATATGTCCCCTGGTTCTTCTGGACACTTCTTTTCTGGATTCATGGTAAGAGCAGTAAATTATTGATAAGAAGAATCATGGAGCAGATTTACAAGCCCCATGCGCCACTTTTGCATCACTTTTGCCATGTCTAAAGTGATGCAAAAGTGGCGCAAGGGGCACGTAAATCTGCCCCCATGTTTTTAAAGGACTCTTCCAAAGCATCTGTTAGCTGTTTCCTAGTTTTCATAGATGCTAAACTTACAATAAAAGATGCTTTATGTTGTCATTAATTACCTTTCTGATTTCAGAGTCCAGAGGGCAAATTGTGCTGACACAGACTCCAGAACCACGCTATGACCCTGGGAGAAACCATCGTAATCCTATGTACATCCAGTCAAGGCATCAGCAGTTACTTACACTGGCACCAGCAGAAGTGCGGAGAAGCCCCCAAGCTTCTCATTTATGGGGCCACCAGTCGCCAGTCCGGGGTCTCGGACCGCTTCAGCGGCAGCGGGTCCGGCACCGACTTCACTCTCAGCATCAGCAGAGCCGAGGCCGACGACGCCGCCGATTATTACTGTCAGCAGAGTACTACTACCAAAGTACGTTATTTTGGTCTAGTGACCAGTAAAGTGCAAATGCAATAAATACATTATAATACATATAACAGGCAAGTACGGTGCATAATCATTTTGATAAACAATAAACGATCAATTGAGCCTGGGGAGAGTCCTCCGGGGGAGCAACATGCAACTATCGACATAAACCTCCATAGAAACCTAAAACTAGGCCAAACAGGGTCGGCTATGTTGAGTACCCCAGCCACAGCAATCTCAAAATAATTAATTAACCTTATCTTATGGCCCATAGGTATTAAGTACCTGAAACCTGCTATTTAGTAATTAAACATCACATAAGATAGAACTTAAAAAAGGACGGAAATAAGATCAGAAAATAAAATCAATCTGGACTGTTAATACTGAAACTAATACATGCCCCTTACATGAATAACAGTTAACAATGACCAATTCCCAGATGTTGAACGTTTCATTCGTATTGTCCAAGCCCTGCGGAGGAAGCCTGAGAACACAAAGACTCTTGACTCTTTCAAATCACTTTTCAATATCCGCAATGCCTCCCAGTAGTGTCTTACTCCTTCCAACTACACAGTGTAATTGTCAATTTGTTACGTAAAATAGAGTATCTGGGACAAAAAACACAAGAAGTGCTCCTCTGTTCCCTTTAAAAGGGGCAACTCTCTGAACCACACTCCATTTTACGCTATTAAAGGATCTTTCAGATAGGTTTACCAGTTCTGCTAATGGATATACAGGCGTTTAGCCCCAGATGGATGTATCTTCTCCATATATATTTCAAATCTAGGCGAACATTTATGAAGCAGGAATTGCCCTCTTAGGGACCCCTCCTGTGCTCAGTCCATATTCTATTAAATGCCCGTTTCCAGTAGGTTGCATTTAAAAACTGCTTAACACCTTCCCAGGTTAAGCAGTTCGAACTGTTCTTTAACATAATTGAACCATGTTAGTTAGATCCTTAGGTGCCTCTCTGTAAGGAGTTATACCCGGGGTATACCATACTTTCACCCAATATAACAGTGGTTTTAAGAGAGATGCCAAATGGATGGGGTTAAGAGCTAGATCAAATCTCAAAGGTACTAGTGGGATGCTTTGCGGCAAATTGAGAAGACCTCTGATAAATTTATTTTTCTCAATAGTTAATAAGGATGCAACAGTGAAGCCCCAGACCTCTGCCCCATAAAGGGCAGCTGACTCTGTAATGGCTTGGTAGATTTTTAATGCTGGTGACACGGCTCCTCCAGCAATGGACTTGTGTTTCCTTCTAATTAAGAGTCCGTGCTGATTTAATGTGGCCTTGCTCTGGTATAATTGCATCCCCCATTATAGAGAGTCTGACATCCTTATACCCAGATAGTCAAAATATGTGGTCTGATCTATCAGGGAGCCATTGATTCTCACCTTTCATCTAAAGGACCTATGAGGATTAATTCCCATAAATTTGGACTTGGCAGGGTTTATTTCCAAGTCTCTGTTTTTACAAAAGGCAGCAAACAAATCCAGTTCCTTCTGAAGGCGATAGGGGTTCTTGAAATAAGTAAGGTGCTGTCGGCGAACATTAGGATCGGGACCATGATACCGGCAATTTTTAGTGCATCATGTTGGATTACAGAGACCCAATTCACTGCCCCATTGACATACCCGCTAAATAAGGTTGGGGCAATGACACAGCCCTGTGTAACACCCCTTCTGATAGGGATCTTTTCTGTAAGGTCGTCAACATTGTTCCACCTACCTTGCTGGTAGGTTGCTCCCCCACCACACAGCTCCGCCTGTGTGTCCTGACGCTGCCACTGCTATAGAAGTTGAGGCCCTCCTCCACCCGCAGGCTACCACCTGCGCCTCATCCCTGGTTGCCAGTGGTAGGCCTTAGGTTTGTATATCTGTCGCTGTCTGTCTTCCCTGTACTGCCTGCATTCTTATCTGTGCCCATTTTGCTTGCCTTCTGTTCCCCCTCGCTGCCCCTGATTTGTGCCCATTTTGCCTTCTGTTTCCCCCTCGCTGCCCCGATTTGTGCCTGTTTTGCTTGCCTTCTGTTCCCCTCGTTGCCCCTTAATTCTGTGCCCTCTTGCCTTCTGTTCCCCCTCGCTGCCCCTGATTTGTGCCCGTTTTGCCTTCTGTTTCACCCTCGCTGCCCCTGATTGTGCCCGGTTGCCTTCAGGTACCCTCGCCGCTCCTGTTTCCGCCGCTGTGTCCCCGCCCCCTCACTGCCCATTCGCTGCCCCTGCCTCCCGCCTCCCAGCTGCTCCTCCCTCCCACATGCTCATATATGGCGGCCTGTCTGCGCCTGTCAGCTCCCGTCTGTGCCTGGAATGCGCCTAGCGCCAGAACCCCTGGTCCCCGCATGCGCCACGACGACCACCACTGCTACGATGCCAGCACACTCCACGCTCTCAACCCTGGACGGACCCACACCTGCTTCAAGGCCGCCTGAAACGCACACACGGTCCCTTCACCTGCCAGAACTGCAGCTACACCAGCCGCCAAACCACCCGCCAAGAAAGACCTCAACCACCTCTGATGCATCCTACTGAACACCGGCTCCGCACGCAAACACGCCGTCGAGCTCTGGGACCTGCTCGACACATCATCCCTGAACGTCGCCTCCCTAACAGAGACCTGGATGAACAACTCCTCCACACCGACATCGCCATAGCCATCCCAGACAGCTACAAGATCACCCGCAGAGACCGCACCAACGAAGTCGGAGGAGGAATCGCCATCGTTCACAAGAACAGCATCAGGGTCTCGACCGGCACCAACGACACTCTCAGCACCGCCGAACAAATGCATTTCCAGAGCCACACAGACCCCAACTCCACCCTCAGAGGCACCCTCATCTACAGACGACCCGGACCCTGACCCCAGTTCAGCGACTCGATCGCTGACTCCATCAGCACACAAGCCCTGACCTCCACCGACTACATCCTCCTCGAGACCTGAACTTTCACCTGGAGAACAACAACAACAGCAACTCGACAACCCTGATCAATAACCTTGCCAACCTCGGACTGACTCAACTCGTCACACCGCTTACCCACTCCGCCGGCCACATGCTTGACCCCATCTTCTCCACAAGCCCCCACGTCACCTTCAGGCACACCACCGAACTCCTCTGGACCGACCACCGCTGCATCCACTTCTCCTTCCAGAAACCCACCACACACCACCGCACCCAGCAGATCCCTCGCTGCTGCTGGAAAAAAATCACCGAAGACCAACTACACGCAAACCTCGCTCTCAGCCTACAGCCTCAGATGCTGGATCGACGACTGCACCAACACCCTCGCCCCGCTGAAGAAACCCCCCCACAGAGACACCAGCAAGAGGACCAGCTGGTTCACCCCAGAACTCCTAGCCTCCAAGCGAGCCTGCCGGAAACTAGAGAAGAAATGGCACAGCGAACAAACTCCGGACAGCCACGCAGCCCACAAGGACGCCACCCGCAGCCACCATCACCTCATCAGGACCGCCAAGAGGACCTCCTTCAAAGACCGCCTCGACAGCAATACACAAAATAGCAAGGAACTCTTCAACATCGTGAAGGAACTCTCCAACCCCAGCTCCAACACCAACGACATCCCGCCGTCGCAAGCCCTGTGCGACACTCTCGCCACTTTCTTCCACCGCAAGATAGCAGACATCCACGACAGCTTCAACACCCAGACAGCCCCAACAGACAGCAACACAACAGACTCTCCGCACACCATCGACCACGACCCCCTGCTAGCCTGGACCAGCGTGAGCATCGATGACACCATCAAGACTATGAGCACAATCCACTCCGGCTCCCCGTCAGACCTGTTCCTGCACCACATCTTCAACAAAGCCAGCAGCTCCATCGCACCCCACCTGCGCAACATCATCAATCTCTCCCATGAGACCGCGACCTTCCCAGAGATCTGGAAACACGCCGAGATCAACGCCCTACTCAAAAAACCCAAGGCAGACTCTAGAGACCTCAAGAACTTCCGGCCCATCTCACTGCTCCCGTTCCCGGCCAAGGTCATCGAGAAGATTGTCAACAGATAGCTAACCCGATACCTCAAAGAAAACAGAATCCTGGACCCTTCCCAGTCAGGGTTCCGCAGCAACCACAGCACCGAGACTGCCCTCATCGCCGCCACCGACGACATCAGGACACTGCTGGACAACGGTGAGACCGCAGCCCTCATCCTCCTGGACCTCTCTGCCGCCTTTGACACCATCTGCCACCGCACACTACACGCACGCCTCCACGCCATAGGGATCCGAGACAAAGCCCTAGAATGGACCACCTCCTTCCTCTCCGACAGAACCCAGAGCGTCTGCCTCCCCCATTCTGATCCGAAGCATCCGAGATCATCTGCGGCGCACCCCAGGGTTCCTCCCTCAGCCCGACACTGTTCAACATTTACATGGCCCCCCTCGCACACGTCGCCCGACAGCATGACCTCAACATAATCTCCTACACCGACGACACTCAACTGATCCTCTCCCTCACCAAGGACCCCATCAAAGCCAACCTCCACGAAGGAATGAAGGCCATTGCCGAATGGATGAAGACCAGCCGACTAAAGCTGAACACAGACAAAACGGAGGTCCTCATCCTCGGCTCCAACCCTTCAGCCTGGGACAACTCCTGGTGGCCGACGGCACTGGGGGCAGCCCGACACCCACTGACCACGCACACAACCTGGGAATCATCCTCGACTCAACGCTCTCCATGACCAAGCAAGTCAACACCATCTCCTCCTCCTGTTTCAACACTTTCCGCATATGTTACGCAAGATCTACAGGTGGATCCCGACAGATACAAGAAGAACAGTCACCCAGGCCCTCGTCAGCAGCAGACTCAACTACGGAAACGCCCTCTATGCGGGAGCCCCGACCAAGCTCAAACGACTGCAACGCATCCAAAATGCCTCGGCACGACTGATCCTCGACGTACCACGCCACAGCCACATTCCCCCCATCTGGGAAACCTGCACTGGCTGCCTGTCAATAAGAGGATATCCTTCAAGCCCCTCATCTACGCACACAAGGCACTCCACAAGACCAGCCCAGCCTACCTCAACAAACGACTTTTCTTCTACATCCCCAACCGACCTAGCACTCGCCACCGTCCAGCGCATCCGAAGAACAACCACCTCGCCGCCTAGACCTGGAACACCCTCTCACTGAGCCTACGACAGACCCAAGATCTGCTGACCTTCAGGAGGCTACTTAAGACCTGGCTGTTCGGCCAGTAGTGCCCCCCCCCCCAGTGCCTTGAGACCCTCACGGGTATGTAGTGCACTCTACAAATGTTTGATTGATTGATTGTGCATAAGTATCAGTGTGCAATACTCAGAGAATCCAGAGGAGATCCTCTGGTAGCCCATAGGTTCTCAGCACCCTCCATAGCCTGTCCCTAGAGACCAAATCAAAAGATGACCGGAGGTCAATAAAGGAAACATAGGTGTTCTTTCCTTAGAATAACATATTTCCAACACAATATGTTAAATCGAAAGGCCTGGTTAATAGTGCTTATTTTGATATGGTTGCCAGCTAGCCAAATTTGCAACCTTGTTAGTACCTCTCTACAGAATGTTTTTGGGCTATTACCCAATAGGCTAATGGGCCTATAATTTGAGAGTTGATCCCTACTCCTCTTTTTATATATCGGTATAATAGTAGCACCCTGCCAGGATGGTGGGATTTTGCTAACCTTCAAATTAGCATTACCCAGGTGATTCAAGTAAGGAACACAGACCTCTGGTTTAGATAGAAACAGATCTCCTGGAATACCATCCAATCCTGGCACCTTCCCCTTCTTAATTTAAGGGCATTCTCTGTTTCACTTAAGGTAAAATAAGAACAGTTCCTAGGTGGACAGACCTCGCTCATCGCAGAGGTTGTAAGATGGGAAAATTCTAATGCATTCACAACCTCCTGGGACCCATCAGACAACCCACCTTGAACTTTCTCCTTACATAGAGACGTAAAGTGGCTAACCCATTTATCAGGCGGAATAACTACTGCCAGGTGATCATTGATAGTACGCATACATTCTGCCACTAAGTTCCAAAAGGACTTAGGGGCTCATTTATGAGCCCCTAAGTCACTTTTGCGCCGCCGGTGCGCCACTTTTTGTGACGCACCAGTGGCGTAAAACATGTGCCATGTTGCGCCATATTTACAAAGTGACGCATCTAGGTAGATGCATCACTTTGTAAACCCCTGCGCCACATTATACCTGCGCCAGGTATAATGTATGCAAGGGGGGCGTTTTGACGCAACAAAGGGTCGTAGAAGTGACGCAGTGAAATCTACGAGATTTCACTGCGCCACTTCTAGGGTGCAAATGCGTCAATTTCTTGCGCCTGCCTCAAGGCAGGCGTAAGACTGATGCAGGCCCTTTCACATGGGGCTTGCCCCATGTGAAAGGACACATTGCTGGAGTTGCGTCACTTTTGTGACACATTCCAGCGATGCGTCACTTTTGCGCCTACAGATACGTCAGAAATACTGACGTATCTGTGACTCCTTGCGACATGATGCGTCATACTGTAAATATGACGCATCACTGGAGTCGCAGGGAGGGCGCAGTGAAAAGTGGCGCATCACTGTTTTCACGCAGTGATGCGTCACTTTTCATAAATGAGGCCCTTAAAGTTTAGTGTCAAGTGCCTCAGTAAGGTCAGTAACAGTTATATCTTCAGATCATGAGGATTAACCTAAAAGGGACGTGGTAAAAGATGTTCACTTCCACAGAAGTCCTTGGAATTCAGGTGAGTGGTGCTTGGTGTGACAGCTAGTTTCTGTTGTGCCTGAAATGCACCACAATGGAATGCCCATCTTTAGAAGAAAGTAACTAATAGTATAATGGAAGAGGAGTCTAGCGATCATTGTCTGGGTAAAGATCCTCTTAGTGCTGCATAAATGAAGTCCTTCCCTTCTTTATGGGTGTGAGGTGTGTATTTTGTCTTACTTGTGATGTGCATGGAGACCGAGTATAGTATTTTGCAGTCAGCAGACTATGGTGATTCCCTGCAAAGGGTAAGGCAATTACAGCTGTACTATCCACAACAAAACCCCTGGGTTGTACCTCAAAGACCATATTGCAAATTCCCTTTCTCTCATGTCTGTCTACAGTATACTACAGAACAGAGTTATGTCTGAACACTAAATAATGATCAAGGATGGTCTTGCTACTTAACAACTCTGGTGAAACATTTGCCAAATATAGGCTAACCCTTAGCAGGGGTGTCTGATTTGTGTGCGGCGAGATGTGCATCATGGATCCATCGGTGGCATTCCATCTCTGTGCTCTGCCAAAGACTGTCTATAAATTGTTTAAACCCTACTCAGCCAGTCTGGCCTGACTTTAAGGAATTTGCCTGTGTTCTAACTCGGTTGGTGTCCTCCCTTTCACTACTTTGTGTAAGCCAGAGAATGGAGCTCATGCGCATATGGTCTACTGTTGACTTAGGGCCACTTTGATTCCTCTAAAACTGGCATAGCATCGGGGTACCTGATGACAGGAGTTGTTACAGTTCCCGAAGATGGGGCTATAACTAGATTCCTGAGGAAGCCCTGCTTCTGTAACCTGTTCTGGAAGAATAGAAAGCTATCCCACTTGATTTCATTTATTCAAGCATTTACACAAATGAAAGTCTATTTTGCTTTGCAGTCAATAAATACTTCTTTAAAAGCATGGGATGAAGCAGGAAGATAAGAAAGTGGCAGACTCTGAAGCTGACAGTTTACTACCAAGTCGATTAAGCACTGAGGCTAGCAATATCCACCTTCAGTGCCACCCAAAGTATAGCCAGCTCTTGCTTTACATATATTTTCAGAATGCAATTCCAGTCCATCACTTACTATGTTGCTGTGCCATAGATGGCAGGACCAGCAGTCACTAAGTGAAGGGATGCCTGCCAATCTGGCACTAAGCCACATGATGCATGCCAATTAGATTTGGACCAGAAAATATATCCCTACTGCCTCTCTATGTCCCTCCTGTCTTTCCCTTTGCCTTGTATTCCACCTTTCTTCTCCACACTCAATGATCATTACTTAGCCTCAAGATCTCATCCATACACTCATACCGAGTGACTGATTAACAAAGGTAAACTTCCAATTGTGTGTAAGTTTCAGATTGTCTGCTAATCATGAAGGGATTTACGAGTAGTATCTTTACGAGTACAGAGACTCTGCACATAAAAAGGCTTATCTTTTTATTTGTGGAGACGCTGCACTCCTAAAGAAACTATTCGTAAATCCCTTTGTGAATAGCAATCAATCTTATACTTACACAAAAGTGTACATTTACCTTTGTGAATCAGGCCCTGACTCCCAAGTTAAACTTCTTTCATTTGTGGCTTCTATTACTCATGCAGAAACATATGACCACCTCCACTTTCAAGTCATCTAAGGATGGCATACACCCCCATACAAATACCCACTACACTAACAGGCTAAATTTGTCAATTTCTGTCTTTTTAACCTACCATCTTTTTGAGGCTTTCTTTTTGCTTCACCCTCACTCTCATATACCCTGGGTAGTTATACCTCCGGCCATTCTCTTTGTAAAGTGATTACAGATAAATATTTAATTGTTGCAGGAAAATGCACCTAGGAAAAGCAATGTAGCAGAAACGTAAATAATGTTGAAATGGAAATTCGACGCAGCATATTTCCTATTGTCCTGTGTATTGATATCACCAATTTATAAATTGTACATCCGCCCCTATCTCTGGGTCAACAGTGCTGCTTGTATTAAGCTGGCAGTAATGACCTTCCATGTCAATCAGGCAGGACATGGTCATGTGACATGCGCTTTAAGTGCAGATCCCTTCATCATGCACATTGGCCCTTTGCGTCAAGTTCTTGGCTTGGAACCATCGGATGCTGCAGCCCTGGCATTGCTGCATCGTTATGAATTTGCAGTACTTGCACACAATCCATCAACTGCTCCATAATGTTTGCGGCTGATTCACAAAAAGCATTTATGAGTACCCTGAGTCCTCCAGGAGTATTCCCTTGCATACTCTTTCAGCCCCGAAACATCCGACTCCTTACTAGGAAAAGTGAAAAAGAGCACAATCTTTCTATTTGTAGAAATGTAATTGCCTATAAATATTCCCTGAATATTTACATTTTATTCCTATTTTACATATTTTGTGGCCAATTCATAAAAACATGGACCAGTATACATTTTAAATCTATTAATCTTTCAGTTTTATTTGATGAATTTTTGTAAATATGTAAATGGCAAGAGGTATGGTACCAGAATATCACTGTCAAAATATCCTGAATATCCTCCCATTGGACACAGTATTTCTAACAGCTGACGCTTCTGAAAATGCTGTTCGGAAGCATCAGCAGATATTTTACATTTTTCAAAGATGTCTGGAATGTTTGAAAGCGCAAAGAAATAGATTTTTCTTTCAAATATAGTGTAATACACAACAAATGTCTAAATCAAAAGTAGATTTTCAAAACTTGAAGAGTGCAAAAATGTTTTAGTCATTCTAATTATTTTGTGAGCACAGAAAGGGCCATTAGTAAATGAAAGATAAAGTGACTAGGTGAGGGAGATGAAACATGAGGACAGACAGAATAGACAAAGCGACAGGGAGGGACAGACAGACACTAACCAGGCAGACAAGCTATTATAGGTGTGATAGACTGCTAGAGAAGCAGAGGAACATAGAAACAGATAAAAAAGACATATATAAAGACAGATAGATAGAGGAAGATAGAAAGCGACTGAAACTGAGAGAGTCAGAAACATAAAGATAGAGGAGAGAGAGAAACAAATAGACAGATAGATACAGACAGAAAGACATTAAGCCACATAGAAACACACAGAAATAATGATAGACATAGAGCTAAAGAGGGATATAGGGGCATATCAGCAAGGGCCGGCGATAATTATCGCTGTGCGCTCTTAGCGTGAGGATAATTATCGCCGGCCAATTCTGAATTTTATCGCGGAGATAGCATGCTATTAGCAACGCTTATCTCCAAAGTGATAAAATTCAGAGTGCAAGCTGCCAAATGTGCGATTATCGCTGGAAATCCAGTGATAATCACACAACTTTTGGTGATAGCTTGCTGATGGGGCCTCACATTCTTAGCCATGATATCCACCTTACATAGGATATCATGACTAAGTCAGTTTCAAAGCAGGCGTAAGGAAAGTAGCGATAACAGAGGTTATCGCTACTTTTTTTGTCGCTATGCTGCTTTGCGTGAGGCTTGATAATAGGAGAAATGTCGCTTAGCGACATTTCTCCCGTTATCCTGGGGAGGAACGCTCACTTTGCATCTCATTAGAGATGCAAAGATGGGCGTTAAGGGAAATGGCGATCAGGCAAGGTTTCACACGATAGCGTGACCTTGCTGATCAGGCGATAAAATTATCGCCGCTTTTCGTCCGAAATCGGAAGCAAAAGCGGCGATAATTTTTTATCGCCTGCTTGCTGATATGCCCCATAGAGAGAAAGATAGATAGAAATTAATGCTAGAGAGTAACAGATAGAGATGGAGATAAATAAATATAATGGATGGACTGAGGTGGAGAGTGATACAGACACAAACAGATACATATAGAAACATAGGTAGAAATAGAGAGACAGAGAGAAAAGAGATAGAGTTACAGACAGATATAGAGATAAAGACAGATAGATACAGATAGACACGTAGAGAGATACTGAGATAGCAAGGGATAAAGTCAGACAAATTGAAGGGAAACACTTCTTTTTGCACAATTGTCCCCACGTTTTTGGACTGATACTGATGGTTTTTAGTTCGAGCCTAGACAGCGCTTGCGCTGCCAGGAAGATCTGTTGTATGTACTTTGTGGGCTCTGGAGATCAGCCGCAGGACTTGTCTGCTTCTGCTTTTGCTTAGGGACTTTTTTTCTGTTCAACTGCTTCTATTTAACTGTCTTGACAGAAAACGACCAGTAGAGGTCAGTAAAATACCAGAATTACTTTCTGCTTGTTCAACTGCCTCTATTTAACTGTCTTGATAGAAAACGACCAGCAGAGGTCAGAAAAATACCAGAATCACTTTAGCATTCCCTAGATTCCAGGCCATAGAAACTTGTCTTCCAGGAGCACCCGTAGACAATAATATTTTTTTCAAATATTGTATTTTCAGTGATATGACCACCGAAGGCCCTGTTTTTATATTAAAAACAGAGCTTTGGACAGTACCATTTCCAGCTGATAGGAGGAAATTTCTCTCTATGTGTTCCTATTCCCGGCGTGTACCACAGTTTGGTGCTTACTTTCCCTCCATGTTAAAGAATAGTAGACGTTTCAGCACCCAGACCAACGTGCTGCATATAAGGTCCCAGAGGTGAGACGGGTTGCATTGCAAATGCTTGTTTACTCTGAGGCCGGCTAAACAGATCTCAGTGCCAGTGCTCCAACCCTTTAAAGGGATATGTCTGATTGGTTCACCTACAACTGGTATAAATTATCATATTTATAGGTCCCTAGTATATAGTACCATATGTACCCAGGAACTGTAAGTTAAAGGGTCTCTTTGAGCTGCAGCACTGATTGTGCCACCACAATTGTGACAAAGTAAGAATAACTCCAAATCCGCCATTTCTGGTTGTCAAAGCACTTTTCAACTGCTAACTCTATTTTACCATTTAAATTATCTTCCTTTTTCATATTTATAAGTCACCCCTAAAGCAGGCCTACAGAGCCCTGAAGGGAGGTTGCATGTTATTAAAAAGTTGGACATGTGTTTCTTAACTTTACATGCTCTGACAGTTAGGACCCTGCATTGTCATTTATACTGTGGAAAGGCTAGAAACCCTATTGGCAAGTGCAGAGTCACATGCTGACAACTCAGCAGTGATACCCTCTGAATGGGACTACTACATTAGATACTTTAAGGTATCAAAAGAATTGTTACATTAAACTAATCGTTAGAAACGGGGTTTCTGGTTGGCTAGGGTATGCATCTCAGCCAGACAGAATCCCCCACTCTAGTCAGGCCAAGTAAGTTACACATCAAAGATAACCTGTGCTCATCCCCTGGTAGCTTAGCAAAGAGCAGGCAGGTTCATCTGCAGAGGCAATTTCCAAAGAATTTGCACATCACACTCACACAGAAACACAATGAACACACCACAAAAGATACTCTACACAGGTTTTTGTAAAAAAATATATGGTATATTATACATAAATTCAGACCAAAGCCATAAAGACTGTGCTCATTAGGCAAATACTTAGAGAGTACTTGTAATCCTGGGTAATACAATAATCACCAGTGACATACGACAGCTTATCAGTGGATATTTAGAGCATGAAATGTAAACCACTAGAAAATATATACATGGAACATGATAACATCGTATGTCACCATAAATACATGAAGCATGATGGCTGTGCCCATTATGCAATTATTGTGGTCCTGACTATGCAGGTATCAACACGACATACATAATGGTTTAAGGGCATGCAGCAGTAAAGCATGAGAATTACCACATAAATCCTCCAATTTCCCCATAGATGCAAAGGCCCCAAGGGGATACTTTCCGAGTTATCCTATGTGGCCACCAAGCACTGTGCGAGGATCAAGGCAAGGATAATATAGCAACAAACAAAAGGCCCATGGGGCACAGGAGCACCTGCACTCCTATCAGTACTCATTCAGTAATTTCTAACTCCTCACGGAGGTGAGATTTCCGAGTGCTCGTGCCTCGAGAATAGTCTCCCACTCAGCCCTTGGAAGCAACGTCCTCATCGTGGCACTGCAGTTTGCAAGTGCATTTGTCCGCAGCAGCACAAGGGGCCTCCAGACCCTGCCAGTGCTTAATTTGTGCCGGTGCTTTCCAGTGCTTAGCACCGGCACTTACTTATCAGGGCCGGGTCTACGCATCTAAAGCAAGCAGCATTATTCACATGGTATGATTATGATAATATAATTGATTACTGTCCTCAGCGCAGAGTAGTGTTGTTCCCAAACCTTGAGTGCTCCCGAGTCCCGGTGAAGAAGAGTGTTGCAAACTTGCGCAGTACTGGTGTTGTGGCACGGCAGTGAGAGCCTCAGCCAAGATTCAGCAAGGAAGATTCCTTTCAGATATTATGATGGCATTCAGGCATTGGCATGACCTTAGTTCAGTGTTGCCGGTGGGCGGGACACTGAGATTGGACTTAATTTGGTTCTTCGGGGTAGGCGCTGTGCAGAAGCGTGCGCAGATTTTATTCAGATTGCCACAGCCTGCGCCCCGGTACATGCGCTCCCCGCAAGAGTGATCAGCATTAACTGCAGCGGCAGCCCGATGACATTTAGGGCAGGGCAGGCAGCAGCAGCACCACCAGGCCCAGTTTATTTATATTAGTTAATAAAGGCACTAAGAGGCAGTGTGCCCCGGCCCAGCCCACCCCATAACCGTAAGTACCAGCAGTATTATAGTAAATAGGCTAGCAGTAGCCATAAACGCACCGTTGTTACTGTCCGCCCGCCCCCAGCCTGTGGCGTAGCTTGGGCCGCCTAATGAGCCTCTTGGTGTGTGGCACTGCACCGGCCACCAGCAGCAGCGTCAGTGTTTACATTAAGATTTTCTTTCGCGGGCCCGGTGCACAAACATGATTTGCTTTTCTCATAATTTATTGCACTTGTCAGGAGAGGCTGAGGAAAAGGCCTCCTAAACCTGCAGCGCAGGTCGGGTGGGCGTGGCTACGACCGCAAGGAATTGGGTCTTTGAAGTTCGCCGGGGTAGGCAGAGAGGACTGACTCTCGGTCTCAGATCAGATAATCAGAGAAGACATTAGGTTTTGAATAATGTGTGTTATTCTTCAAAGACAATCAACATCAGGTAAATCAGAGATTCGACTTTTGGGCGTATTTCTATGTCAGGCGTCGGTGATTTCTATGTGAGCACATACATTCCTTTTTACCATTTCTATCTAAAGAACAGCAGAATGAAGCTGTGAGAGAGGAAACGAGCACCAGTCTGCCGGATACGAACAGATCACTTATATCGTATCCACTCCAGGCAACCGAGCTAGTATCTTCTGTCTGCCGCTCCAGCCCGATCCCATTTCACCAACCTTGCAATGCCAACAACAGGGGTCAGGCAGTGCTTTAAGTGGGAAAAAAAACTGGGGGTGCTCTAAAAGGGGCGTAGTTAATGTCTTGAAGGGGCGTGGCCTATCCTAGTAGGGGCGTGGTCTAAATCAAAATAACTAGCACTGTGTGCTTAAGAAAATCATGAGTACCGGCACTTCTCCGTGTTCTCCCATTGAGTACCGGGACTTCTCCTTGTGTTAAGAGAGTACCGGTACTCCTAGTGGCATGCTGTGGTCAGTCTCTAGGTTATGGGTGCTTGACAGTTAATGTCGAGTGGATTCCGGTGCTAGGTTGCGGCTGCAGCCCTACACTCCGAGCCGGCATTTGATAAGATAGCGCCTTAGGCGGAGAGAAATTTGGCGCCCTTGCTAATAGAGACTGAAATGCGGCAGCAGGGGGTCCTTTTTGAGTTGAGCTAAGCAGTGACTGCCCCCTGAACCCAAACGCCTAGGGACCTCCCCAGCTCACCTAAATCACCGATAGTTTAGCTGCCTCACGGTGATGGGTCTGTTGGTGTGTGTATCAGCAGGGGTGAGACGGTGAAAGGAGCGCGAAGAAAGGGACAATGAGGTGTTAAAACAGGCCGGCCCTGCTCACACCCTGACAGCGCAACAGGACAGGAAGACACCTGTGTTTTTCTAAGCTAGAGGTCTCGACATTGGAACTGTCGCGCTGTGAGTTATAGGGAAAGTTTGCAGATCCGTTGTCTGTCAGAGTGCCTTGAAAAAAAAAAAAAGTCTGCTTTCGTGTAAAACTTCTGCTTCTCATGTTAATGCCCTCGGGCTAAGTTCACGCTATATATAGTTACAACAAACGCTAATTACACCCTGCAGCTATGGGCATAACTTGGCCAAAGGCACTTTGAACAGTGAAGAAGAAAATGCTGATAGTGTACAAGGCTGCCTTGAAGCCACGCCCCCAGACATGCACCTCCCAGGCTCACCCCTATCAATTTGGTGAGTACCGGCCCTTCTCTTTTTCCATTTAAAGCACTGCCTAACAGTGCAGCAACAGTGGGCAGAGTCTGAGCACCGGCAGGTTTTTTTGGGCCCTCAAAACGGGTCCGAAAAAAAAAAAAAAAACGGACTACCTTTAGTAGCCACGAAAATAGAGCCCGATAGAGACCCGTTTCGAGGGCCCCAAAAAAAAACTGCCGGTGCTCAGACCCGGACTGACCCGGCCCACTTAAAGCCCTGGGGTCAGGGACAGGCACAGAATGACCTGCAAAAGACAAAAACTCTCCTAGTACACCAGCAATTAAAAAGGACATTGCCAAAACTGGAGAGCTTTTTATTAGCTTTTTGCCTTTTTGCTACAGCATTTTTATTTATTGTCAGCGGCATGCATTATGCTCTCAGAGTCCCCCAGCTACTCGGCTTTACCGCTCACCACATTTTTACGCCTATGCTGCACAGCATTAGCAAACACATTTTTTATCCCAGATGCTGAACTAGACCGAAGGATTTTGACAGTGATTGGTTTAATAAAAGTACCCACAACACTGTACTATGGACACATGGATTAGCAACAGTATGGTAGGTTAGTTTAGAGATATGGTAGGTATGGAAGGTCGGTATGGTGGCTCTGGTAGATTAAGAAGGATTGGTTTGGTGAGTGTATGGTATTTAAAGTTTTATATGATGTGTTATGTAATGTTAGTTATGGTATGTAAAATTAGATCTGATATATATATGGTATATATAAGGTATGGTCCAAAAGGGTTAGTATACAAGGTTAGATATGAAAAGCTTTCACGGAACACAGAACTCAGCCATACAACTGCTTTTCCATGTAAACATACAGAAACATTGTGGGGCATGGAAGTCTATACATTTAGGGGCCTATTTGTTTCAAAGTTGTTCTAAATGCTGCAAGTGAGTGTCACAAATGGATTTATTTTCAATTGCTTAAAGCAATGAAAGGACTCCTTCTTTTTACTTCCTAGTACAAGTGCATTCTCTATTAATCTCAAGCCCTAAGTAGAGTACTGTAGCACCACTGACTTATGTTTCTAGAAAAATTGAACTGTGACTCTCACAAAACATTGTGGTTAAACTATCACTAGGCCTCAGGGAAACAGAAAACCAGAAACTCTCCCAAAGAATCTTCCTCCTGGCTCTCAGCATAATATATTTAATTGCTCAGAAAGCATAAGTAGTCTGCCTACGCAGCACCAACACTCTGAAAATTGTTCCAGCTGAAAACTGTTCCAGCGCTAATGGCTTGGGTTGGGTGCCTTTGTTTGACATTTTTATGCTTTCCGGCCTGGCTGGGTGTCTTTGTTTGACGTTTCCACGCTTTCTGGGCTGGGTGCCTTTGTGTGACAACTCTACTCTTCCTGGTCTGAGTTCAGTGTGAGATTTCCATGCATTCTTGCCTGGGTGCTTATGTGTGACATTTTCATGCTTTCTGGCCTGGGTGCTTATGTCAGGGCATCATTTATGATTTACTATGCTTTGAAAGTTAATACAGCTGAATATCTATTGTAAAGTGTGTTGTGCACCATTTGGGTTTTTCCTTTTACAAAATGTTCTTGAGGAGAGAATTCCCCACCCCAACACCTATTGCAGGCGTTAAGCTCGCTTGCTATGCACCGTATTGGGGCTGGTCTAACAAAACGTGCGAGGGCTTATTTGGGTTCCCAATCCGGCCCTGAGTGTCGATTAATTAATAATTTTTGTTACTGACAGTGTGAAACTAACTCTGCATACTGCCACCGACGTCACCCTGCTTTTGAAGTAATACCTTTATACACTCCAAACCCATTCGGCCACTGGAAGTGACAACATGACTCATTCAAGTGTATTGCATGATTTTATTCAGTTTATCTGTTTAGTGTGTTCTCACAACATTTTGGTTTATTTTGTCACTTAAGGTGTGTAAAAGTTGTATCTTTGAACTCATAGACTCTGTTAAAAATGGCATACACCAGTATTGTCCTTTACCCAAATCAGCACATAGAGCACTGGAATTGTCCCTTTTCAATGCATTAGTGATTCTAGCTAATTTATTCCAAAATTGTGCTTTGAAAGCACTTTTGATTTAATCTTTTTCGAAATTTTCACAGGGCAGGAGAACCTCCTATCAAAATCAATGAGGAAGGCTCCCTTGCAGATTGGGTATGGGGTATTATTACATCTGACTTTTAGCAGTGCCAGTTGAGGATGTGGGTGGAGCTAATAGAGTAAGTGGGTGTAGCCAGTACATTTAGTGTGGAGCTGAAGAAAAGTAGTTATGGCCTCTTTAAAGGGAAAATGAACGAATCCTAGTAGAGTACTGGTGGAGGAGCAGCACCACTTCCACATGCCCAAGGTCACAAAAAGCAGAAGCGCTTGTCACATGCTCCTGGGCACCTGGGAGAACACGTGGGGGGAGGCTGGCAGAGAGGATTGGCCAGGCCCACCAGAACAACAGTGTCTTGGCAGAAGAGAGCCAGGCAGCATCTGGCAGCAGGTCAACAAGCAAAAAAGCAAGCCAGAGAGCCTTTATGCCACCCAGCAAATAGCAGGCAGCAGGGTAACAGCGGAAGAGCAGTCCAAGTGAGTCCTTTGTGCAACACAGCAGTCCTTCTGACAGAGGTTTAATCCCACTTCTAAAAGTGCTCTAAAAACATGGGGTCAGAGCCCCTGTACTAATACTCAGAAATGTCTTTGGTGTAGGGGGCACTTTCAAAAGAAGCCTTAGAAGTGCACAGCACTCCCTTTCAGCCCCAACTCCAGTCATCAGTAGGGGGTAAATCAGCCCTTTGTGTAAGGGCAGGACACAGCCTATACAAATGTAAAGTGTGACGCCCCTCTCTCCCAGCCCAGGAAGTGCATTAGTATGCAGATGTCATTTTGTCACACCCAACCCTTCCTGTGTGATGGCTGTCTGGAAGGCATACACAAATTGTAGCTGTCAACCAGGCCCACATGTGGTTTAGTGTAAGGCTGCAAAGCACAAAGACTCATAAGCACAGAGAAACATCCACTTTCTAAAAGTGGCATTTCAACAATAGTAATGTGAAATCCACCTACCCCAATAAGAAGGATTTGTCAGTACCTTTCTAAACATGCCAAACATGGCACTGCTACTCCTTTCATTTCAGGTTTTACCACTTAAACATATATAAGTGAACCTTACCATGTTTTAGGGAAGAGAGCTCATACACTTTAGCATTGATTAGCAGTGGTAAAGTACCCAGATTCCTAAATCCAACAAAAAGGTCAGAAAAATAGGAGGAGGAAGGCAAAACGTTTGGGGATAACCCTGCAAAAAGGGCCCGGTTCAACACCAACAAGCAACTCATAAGGTATTTCTAGATATGGGGCCCATTGACCTCAGTGCCAGGGGTGGCTGCACCGGTCCTAGCTCCATAAGCCTGCCATGCTTTGACACAGGCCCTGGTGCTGACCTGGGACAGAAGCATCGCTTCGCATTTCCTCCAATTGATGTATATTACCCTGAAAACTGGGAGAAAGCATCCAGTAGTGCTACAAGGACGGGTAATGTTTCTTTCGGTTTGGTTATTGTCATTATGTTGTCGTCCGCATAGATGAAAGTTTCTAAGGCTCTTGAATTTGTAGTAATTCTATAAATCTCCAGGAAATTTCTTATACCTGCCGCTAGAGGTTCCAGGCCTAGGAGAAACTATAAATGTGAGATGGGGTATTCCTGCTTGATGCCCTGCCTTATAGGGAAGTTGCTGAGTAAGAAACTGCTGCAACTGAGTTGCGCTACTGGCACACGGTATAGCCCTCTAACCTGATCAATGAACTGCTCTCCTTATTCAAATTTATTGAGCACAATAAACAAGCAATGCAATGCCACATAATAAAGAGCTTCTTTTTGCATGATCACTCCTTGTGAGCTGATGCTGTTGGTTTTTGGACTCTGCTAACCAGGCTCCAGTGCATATGCTCTGACCTCTAAAAACTTGCTGAATTGATTAGAAATCCTGATTGGCATATTTAACTTATCACTACAACCCTCGTATATCGTATCAAGGGTACCCAGGGCCTGTGAGGTAAGTGTCTCTAGGGGACTGCAGCACCTATTCTGCCACCACTAAAGTGGCAATGCAGAGCATGTCTTCAAGCCTAACCCAGCAGCCTGAGTGTGCAGTTTCGACCTAGACACATAACTGTTTTGCTGGGCCTAAACCTTCCTTATTAATACGTATAAGTCACCCCTAAGCTAGGTCCTAAATGGCCATAGGGCAGATTGCATGGTATTTAAAAGAGTAAAACATGTGCACTTACATTTTACATGTCCTGCCAGTGAAAAATCTGCAAAGCAGATTTTACTGTGGCAAGGCTGGGTCTCCAACTGAAAAGTACTCGGTTACATTATAACACATTGTAATGCATAATATCAGTGCGGGACTAGATAAAACAGCCTTCTCTAACCAGTAGCTTGTGAGCTGCTGGTAGCTCTCTAGCTTCCTGAAAATAGCTCTGCAGTGTGTAGCCCATCCTACTACATTAGAAGCTTTTTCTGAGTTGAATTATTATATTCATAACAAAGAACAGTGTGAAATTGATATAACAATGTGTGTATTTTCTTATCCTATAACCTGGATTTTGTAGAAAATGGTTGCATTTAAGAAATATATTTAAAACTGATATTTCTGTGATAGAGCATGCAGTGTTTGGGGATAGTATTACCTCGAATATTATTACTCTAGTGCAGGTGCACTGCAGAAATGGCTGCTTATGTATTACCCAGATGGAGGCATGCCACATTGACAAAGCCGGTTTATATTACTTCTGCCAACCATTCCTTTTAAACTTAGACAATCACCTGCATATGGTGGACACTAATATGATTTTGTCCAAAGTGGTGACAATTACAACTCTAATAATAATAGTAGCACAGCATGATTTTCATTGAACATAAGTAGCTTCTATTACAGAGAAGGTGAGAGACCCCTGAGTTAGAACCATGATTCAAGGCCTCAATTTTTTAGCAATTTAAAATCTAATCAAGCCAGATTTTATATTACTGTTTTGGAAATGCCACTTTTAGAAAGTTGGCATTTTCCTGCCTGAACCAAAAGTGCCTTTCTGCCATTGTCATCTGACTATTAAGTGCTCTCCTGTAGCGAGATGTGTACTGTCCAATATACTAACTACACCTCTGCACTGCACAAGGGATGAACGATTTTGCCATATTGGTTTTAGGTAGAGAGGGGCACCGTGGAAGGGTTTACAGTAAAGCACACAGAAAGTGATGCAAAAATGGGTGGGGGCACACTGGGAACTTTTACCCATTGACTAAGAACCCAGAAGCTCCCTTCTACCATCTGGTACTGGGCATAAAAGTTAAACCCATAGCATGCTCTTCAGAGCAACTCTGGACCTGTGGAAGACAGAAGAAGGACTGCACCTGCGGGTGAATCTGTGGCAAGAAACCCTTAGTGATGGACCTGCTCCCCACTGGTACCCATGATAAAAGAGGTGACTACAAGGGCCAGTTGGCTAGCCTCCAGTTCAGATCCAGGAACACAAAAGCTGCAAAAAGGCTAAATCTCTACTGGGCCAAGCTGAACAGTTCCAAATGGATTTGCACTTGAACCCGCTGGTGGCTTCTGGGAGACTGAGTTCTAACCCCTGATGTAGCGGAAACTGCATTTCATCTGTATGGGTGCATCATTATCACACGGGTAGGCTGCACCAGTATATAATCTTTGTAGTATTAATATAGAGTATGGAATCATGAACGTGTGGGAAGTTTAACATAATACATGAATTTAACTAGCGGAAATATTAATGTGGAGCGTTACACTAGTGAAATGTATTAACGTAGTAAGGTGGTGTATTTTAGGCCATTTCAAGTAACATGAAGAATCAACATTGGGAAATGAATATAACTAGTAGAACCCTTTACGTAAAGAATTTGATTTGTGTAACTGACAATTACTCATCCGCTAAATGTGATTATTAATTGCATAGTGTCATATGTACTGAAAACATTAACTGGAAATATCTTATTTTCCATGTAAACTCGTACACTTGTGCAATGCTTTTAATTTGTTAGCTGAAAATTGTAGGCCTGAAATGCATGTCCCTGAGACTCTCGCTTTAGAATTAACTGTTGAATTTCATGTGTATTGTGACTCTGTTCTTTCTCACATTGGTGTTGCAGGTGAAGAAAGCTCTCTTGTTAGCTGGAGTTATGTCTTTGTTTTACTAGTTAGGCAAGGAGAGAAGTTACAATCGTGTGGCTAGCGTCGATAAAGGAAGGTCGCTGTGCTTCACACAGAAGACCTGGGAACCAAGGACAAATTGTATCGAGAAAAGAACACTGTTGTCCCGTGGAGAAGAACCTTAAGGATCTTGCCCAGAGCAGATGGCGTGACTTGCAATGGATTCTGGGAAAGTTTGACGAATAATGTGTCACTGGGAATAGGGAGTGTGCCCACTGCTCCTTTGCCTATAGAGAGAGAGCATCTTCGATCGAGCTCTGTCTTTCGATAGTGGCTTTATGCTATCTGACCCATTTGATGGTGGAGAGACTTTTTAGGAAGACTCCACATGTTGACACCTTTTTATCCTGTCTTTCTGAAATGCTTAAGTAGGATGGCACCTTAGTGATCGAGTAGGGATAGATGTAATGCTTTTTACTCACCAACCCCCAATGCAGGGCAACTTGGACACATGTTTTCTGATTCTCTGTATTCTGCTTCTTGAACTAATTGTATTACATATGTTGCATCGTCGAACTGGATACGCAGATTTGGCTTTATGCTAATTCAAATGTATGTCTACACCCTTGTCTTGAGGTGTCTCTACATTCAGATGTTTTTGGCTTGGTAATAAATTAATTAAACTTATTTAGTTGTCCAGGAGTTATTATGACCAAGAGAGTTGATTGTAATTTGGTTGGAAGTTAAAGAATGTTCTCCCCTTTACACTTTAATGCTGTGATTCTGGAACAGGTCTTAAACTTATGGGCCTGGCCCTTTCACCCCCATGTGGTGCCCATATGGTCATATGGTTACAACCATGTGATGCCATTATCATGAAGCTATTACCACGCATATTTCTTTACTACGCATGCCTTTAGCATGCATGCCTTTACAATGAATTTCCCTCAGAAGGCATGAGTGATAGAGGCATATGTGTGGTGAAGGGTTAGGCATGTGTAGTAAACACAAATACTGACCCGCGCCTCACTTATGGGCTGTTTAGCATATAGATATATGTTTATACATATTATATTTATATGACCATTGACTTACTATTGAGGTTTGTCTGATCGGGTGGGTGATATGCGGGTTTGGAATGTGCAATACTTTAAAGATAAGAGCTCCTTTACTGAACTTAGGTCACCCAGGAGCTTGTTAAACACTGGTATGATCAAAAAGCCTCCCTGGGGAAGTGCCAGCCAGGTCAGAAAGATTAGGTGGAGGAGCCTTTGGCTCCCAGCTCCCTCCAGGACAAGTGGACTAGTCCCTACACAGTGATGGAAAAGATGGGAGAGGTCACTGCCCTGGTGGATATGGGCACTCCAAGACACCCCCACATATGACCCATGTTAACTGTTTAAAACCTCACTGTGGCTGGGCAGACAGGACCACACTCATGTTGACTGATGGAGGGGAGTAGGAGGAGACAGTGAACATCTCCCCAATCTCTTATCCAGAACTGGCAAGGATGGTCAGTGAAGGGACTAGTCCTCTCTCCCACACTGACTTATTGAGCCATCCAGTAGTCTCTGTGGGGTTAATGCCCAAGGCCAAAACAAAAGGGGGGACCCTGAGCTCAGATTCTGCGTAGACTAGAGGGCACTCAATGCTGTCACCAAGACTGACTCACACATTAGCCCCAGAGTGTTGAGCTCATTGACAAACTAGGGCTGCTAAGAACCCCAGTAATGGGGGAGCAAATGAGAAGTCAGCATTCTCCACCTCTGAGTGCCACTTTCAGTTTAAAGTAATGCCCTTAGGTCTGAAGAATGTCCTTGCCACCTTCCTAAGTTTGGTGAAAAGATTACTGTCTGGAATGGAGGCCTTAGGTGCAGCTTATCTAGATGAGAAAGCTCTCTTTATCTCCACTTCACAGGACTAACTGCCCCACCTCATGGAAGTGCTACAGGCCCTGCAACAGGCACGCCTGACTGTCAATGCCAGCAAGGATGTGTGGTGCACTTGGGGCACTTTGTTGGTGGGGGGGGATGTGCAGCCTTTACAACCCAAGATCGAGATCCAAACCATCATGGCTTGGGAGCCTATCAAAACCCAAACCTATGTCAGAGTCTTTCTTGGAGCAGGTTTCCTTGGCAGATCTCACAGCTGGTGAGATAAATGTCCTATGCCAGGACCTAGGCCAGAAAGCCAAGAAGGCAGACTGTGAAAAGACCATCAAGTCCTGGAAAGAAGCTTGCCTAGCCCTCTCTGATACAGAGGAAACTCCAGGAGATTAGAATGAAGAAACCTCTCCAGAGAACGCAAATGAAGATTTTATCACTTGCTTCAGCATACTCTTTCAAGGGTACTCCGCAGAGCTGGAAAGAAGAGGATCTCTGCAAGTACCAGCAAACTGAAATGTCTTTTCACCAAAGAGAGCTAGAGTCCCAGCTGGCAATCATAGCCCTGGAAGAGAAAAAAACTTGGTCTTGAAGAAAAGAAACTGGCCTTAGAGTAGAAGAAGGTCAGAATGAGCCTTATGGCTAGTAACAATGGTGGCAGTAATGAAAAGGTACCGGCAAAGGGGGCCTAACACACCTTGCTTGCCCAAGGGCATTGTGCCTAGCTTTGTGGTGGGTGATAACATAGATAAATGGCTTGCCTCTTTTGAGCAGGCTTCCAGAATGGGAATGGTGGTTCCACAACACTGGGATTCTCTGCTGTGCGAGTTAGTTCTTGTAGTGAAGAGGGATAAACTACTGCCTCTAAAGGAGGGGGTAGCTGACGGCTAACAACATATGAGAAATACCCTAATTGAAGCATTTTTGCTCAGACCAGTATTACAAAAAGTTCAGAGGCACCCAGAAGGATGCACAACAGACCTGGGTAGATTTTGTGCATATCTAAGTGAAGACACTAAAATGCTGCATAACAGGCAATGAAGTTACAGCTTATGATGGGCTGTATAATCTGATTGTCAAAGAGTACATCTTGAGTAACTGTTCTTCAGAGTTGTAACATCAACATCTAGTGGTTTCTAACCCCTGAGAGCTCATAAAATAGCTGATTGGTGGGTGCACACACATGTATCCAAAAGTCTCTTGGGGTGATCTTAAGAAATGGGGACAGGCCCCCCCAACAGGGAAAGAGGGGTGTACCAAAGATGAAATGAAGAAGTGCTCTCAAAGGCCCCAGAAACCTGTCCAAAAAGGTGAGACCCAAGCCTGTGCTAAAGTGGGGAATGTATAAAAGAAAAAGCCATTTGACCATGTGAAGACTGGGTTGTGTCTGTACTGTGTATGGAGATTCTGTATGCTACAAAAAGCCTCCTCTTATGGTCAGGGATTGCATGTGTAGAAATTGGGGTGGATGTTTGCTCAGGGGAAACCCGCGTTTACACTGTAGCCACTTTAGGCTCAGTGATTTTGGTGGATATTGAAGCCCTGGCGACACTACCTCACAGTATGGTGAAGAACAGGCAATGGCCTGATATCAACGGGATCAAAGTAGAAGCTCTGACAGATACAGTGGCCAGCATGACCAATTAGGTGAATAGGCTGGTTTTCCCAGGGCAAATTATCCTATATGTCTTCCATAAAGTGGTCAACACTGACAATGAGGTGAAGTTCTATCCAATGGAAATGGTCAATTTTGGTTGGGAGGAGCTACTGACCTTAAAAATGTAAACCCTGTCATCTTAGCGGAGTGTGTGTTGAGAAATTACACTACCAACCTCTGATTGGTCTTGGGTAGAAAGGAAAACCCATGCAGAAACGCTGGGTCTCCTTGAGTGGGTGTGGCCACAAAGCCCCATACAGTATGGCAGGGAAGTGAGGGGAGCCAAGAGTCTAAAGCAATTTCTCAGGTCCTCCAACCAAAAGTGGGTGCAATAGGTGTGGTAGACTAGCCTCAAAAGTACCTATGGTCTTACAATGAATCGGACCCCACAAAGGAGGATATAGGACCTGTAGAGGAAGCAGCCTCCCTAAGAGCCTTGGCTGAGATTGCTGAACTGCAAGGAGCAGAAAAACCCTGCAGGAGGAATTTTGCCAAGAGTAAAACATCTTACTACTCTTGAAGGTCTTTGGCATCAGGCTGAATCCCATGCCCAAGGTGATACCAGTGGAACTTGCAGGATCTACTGAGAGGACGTTGTCCTGTACAGTGAGGCAAGGGACCCAAAGCCTTGAGCATCCAGGAGACAGGTGGTCCCCCAGCACTATATAACCTTCCTCACGAATTTAGCCCATGACATCCCCTTAGCTCGTCATTCGAGGCAGACCAAGTACAGGTTGGTCAACTACTTCTACTGGCTCCAGATTTCTGAGAAAATGAAGGAGGTCTGTTGTCCCTGCACCACTTGCCAAGCCAGTGCAAGTTTGGAGGGCAACCCAAGGATTCCCTAATTCTACTGCCCTGGTTAGTACTCCCTTAGAAAAAGTGGGGATCAACATTGTTAATCCCCTGAACCCACCAACTACTTCAGGTAATAGGTTCATTTTAGTGGTGGTGGACCCTACCACAAGGTTTCCTGAAGAAAAAGTGACTCTTCCCTCAGTGGCCAAAGCCCTGTTTGGTGTTTTCACCATAGAAGGGATCTCCAAAGAGGTTATGTCCGACGGGGGCCCAACCTTCATGGCTGAGCACTTGTTGAGTGTGGGGGACTTACAAGTACACCACCCCATATCACCCTGAACCAGAGGTGTTGTGGGTAGTTTCCACAAGACATTTAATTGTAAGGGCTTGGGGTTGCCTTGGAACCTCAGTACGAAGTATGATATGTTGCTCCTGTGTCTTTTGTTTGCCTAAAGGAAGGTACCACAAAAGGGAGTGGGCTCCAGCCCCTTTGACTTTTTGTATGGGCACCTGGCTAGAGGTCCATTGAGCCTGGCCGTAAAAACCTCTCAAAGAACCCAAACAGGACATAGTACACTGTCTGCTAGGGCTGCACTCTCAGATGGCAGAGTACATGAAACAGGCTAGCCAGAACTTAGGTCACCCAGGAGCTTGTTAAACACTAGTATGATCAAAAAGCCTCCCTGGGGGAGTGGCAGCCAGGTCAGAAAGATTAGGTGGAGGAGCCTTTGGCTCCCAGCTCCCTCCAGGACAAGTGGACTAGTCCCTACACAGTGATGGAAATGATGGGAGAGGTCACTCCCCTGGTGGATATGGGCACTCCAAGACACCCCCACATATGACCCATGTTAACCGTTTATAACCTCACTGTGGCTGGGCAGACAGGACCACATTCATGTTGACTGATGGAGGGGAGTAGGAGGAGACAGTGAACATCTCCCCAATCTCTTATCCAGAACTGGCAAGGATGGTCAGTGAAGGGACTAGTCCTCTCTCCCACACTGACTTATTGAGCCATCCAGTAGTCTCTGTGGGGTTAATGCCCAAGGCCAAAACAAAAGGGGGGACCCTGAGCTCAGATTCTGCGTAGACTAGAGGGCACTCAATGCTGTCACCAAGACTGACTCACACATTAGCCCCAGAGTGTTGAGCTCATTGACAAACTAGGGCTGCTAAGAACCCCAGTAATGGGGGAGAAAATGAGAAGTCAGCATTCTCCACCTCTGAGTGCCACTTTCAGTTTAAAGTAATGCCCTTAGGTCTGAAGAATGTCCTTGCCACCTTCCTAAGTTTGGTGAAAAGATTACTGTCTGGAATGGAGGCCTTAGGTGCAGCTTATCTTGATGAGAAAGCTGTCTTTATCTCCACTTCACAGGACTAACTGCCCCACCTCATGGAAGTGCTACAGGCCCTGCAACAGGCACGCCTGACTGTCAATGCCAGCAAGGATGTGTGGTGCACTTGGGGCACTTTGTTGGTGGGGGGATGTGCAGCCTTTACAACCCAAGATCGAGATCCAAACCATCATGGCTTGGGAGCCTATCAAAACCCAAACCTATGTCAGAGTCTTTCTTGGAGCAGGTTTCCTTGGCAGATCTCACAGCGGGTGAGATAAATGTCCTATGCCAGGACCTAGGCCAGAAAGCCAAGAAGGCAGACTGTGAAAAGACCATCAAGTCCTGGAAAGAAGCTTGCCTAGCCCTCTCTGATACAGAGGAAACTCCAGGAGATTAGAATGAAGAAACCTCTCCAAAGAACGCAAATGAAGATTTTATCACTTGCTTCAGCATACTCTTTCAAGGGTACTCCGCAGAGCTGGAAAGAAGAGGATCTCTGCAAGTACCAGCAAACTGAAATTGTCTTTTCACCAAAGAGAGCTAGAGTCCCAGCTGGCAATCATAGCCCTGGAAGAGAAAAAAACTTGGTCTTGAAGAAAAGAAACTGGCCTTAGAGTAGAAGAAGGTCAGAATGAGCCTTATGGCTAGTAACAATGGTGGCAGTAATGAAAAGGTACTGGCAAAGGGGGCCAAACACACCTTGCTTGCCCAAGGGCATTGTGCCTAGCTTTGTGGTGGGTGATGACATAGATAAATGGCTTGCCTCTTTTGAGCAGGCTTCCAGAATGGGAATGGTGGTTCCACAACACTGGGATTCTCTGCTGTGCGAGTTAGTTCTGTAGTGAAGAGGGATAAACTACTGACTCTAAAGGAGGGGGTAGCTGACGGCTAACAAAAATATGAGAAATACCCTAATTGAAGCATTTTTGCTCACAGAAGACCAGTATTACAAAAAGTTCAGAGGCACCCAGAAGGATGCACAACAGACCTGGGTAGATTTTGTGCATATCTAAGTGAAGACACTAAAATGCTGCATAACAGGCAATTAAGTTACAGCTTATGATGGGCTGTATAATCTGATTGTCAAAGAGTACATCTTGAGTAACTGTTCTTCAGAGTTGTAACATCAACATCTAGTGGTTTCTAACCCCTGAGAGCTCATAAAATAGCCGATTGGTGGGTGCACACACATGTATCCAAAAGTCTCTTGGGGTGATTTTAAGAAATGGGGACAGGCCCCCCAACAGGGAAAGAGGGGTGTACCAAAGATGAAATGAAGAAGTGCTCTCAAAGGCCCCAGAAACCTGTCCAAAAAGGTGAGACCCAAGCCTTTGCTAAAGTGGGGAATGTATAAAAGAAAAAGCCATTTGACCATGTGAAGACTGGGTTGTGTCTGTACTGTGTATGGAGAATCTGTATGCTACAAAAAGCCTCCTCTTATGGTCAGTTCCCAGGGATTGCATGTGTAGAAATTGGGGTGGATGTTTGCTCAGGGGAAACCCGCGTTTACACTGTAGCCACTTTAGGCTCAGTGATTTTGGTGGATATTGAAGCCCTGGCGACACTACCTCACAGTATGGTGAAGAACAGGCAATGGCCTGATATCAACGGGATCAAAGTAGAAGCTCTGACAGATACAGTGGCCAGCATGACCAATTAGGTGAATAGGCTGGTTTTCCCAGGGCAAATTATCCTAGATGTCTTCCATAAAGTGGTCAACACTGACAATGAGGTGAAGTTCTATCCAATGGAAATGGTCAATTTTGGTTGGGAGGAGTTACTGACCTTAAAAATGTAAACCCTGTCATCTTAGCGGAGTGTGTGTTGAGAAATTACACTACCAACCTCTGATTGGT
Source organism: Triturus cristatus (assembly GCF_964204655.1). Taxonomy (NCBI): domain Eukaryota; kingdom Metazoa; phylum Chordata; class Amphibia; order Caudata; family Salamandridae; genus Triturus; species Triturus cristatus. The sequence continues at coordinate 1,098,015,373 of NC_140582.1, read as the reverse complement.
CTTAGGTAGAAAGGAAAACCCATGCAGAAACGCTGGGTCTCCTTGAGTGGGTGTGGCCACAAAGCCCCATACAGTATGGCAGGGAAGTGAGGGGAGCCAAGAGTCTAAAGCAATTTCTCAGGTCCTCCAACCAAAAGTGGGTGCAATAGGTGTGGTAGACTAGCCTCAAAAGTACCTATGGTCTTACAATGAATCTGACCCCACAAAGGAGGATATAGGACCTGTAGAGGAAGCAGCCTCCCTAAGAGCCTTCCCTGAGATTGCTGAACATCAAGGAGCAGTAAAACCCTGCAGGTAGGAATTTTGCCAAGAGTAACACATCTTCACTACTCTTGAAGGTCTTTGGCATCAGGCTGAATCCCATGCCCAAGGTGATACCAGTGGAACTTGCAGGATCTACTGAGAGGACGTTGTCCTGTACAGTGAGGCAAGGGACCCAAAGCCTTGAGCATCCAGGAGACAGGTGGTCCCCCAGCACTATATGGCCTTCCTCACGAATTTAGCCCATGACATCCCCTTAGCTCGTCATTCGAGGCAGACCAAGTACAGGTTGGTCAACTACTTCTACTGGCTCCAGATTTCTGAGAAAATGAAGGAGGTCTGTTGTCCCTGCACCACTTGCCAAGCCAGTGCAAGTTTGGAGGGCAACCCAAGGATTCCCTAATTCTACTGCCCTGGTTAGTACTCCCTTAGAAAAGGTGGGGATCAACATTGTTGATCCCCTGAACTCACCAACTACTTCAGGTAATAGGTTCATTTTAGTGGTGGTGGACCCTACCACAAGGTTTCCTGAAGAAAAAGTGACTCTTCCCTCAGTGGCCAAAGCCCTGTTTGGTGTTTTCACCATAGAAGGGATCTCCAAAGAGGTTATGTCCGACGGGGGCACACACTTCATGGCTGAACACTTGTTGCGTGTGGGGGACTTACAAGTACCCCACCCCATATCACCCTGAACCAGAGGTGTTGTGGGTAGTTTCCACAAGACATTTAATTGTAAGGGCTTGGGGTTGCCTTGGAACCTCAGTACGAAGTATGATATGTTGCTCCTGTGTCTTTTGTTTGCCTAAAGGAAGGTACCACAAAAGGGAGTGGGCTCCAGCCCCTTTGACTTTTTGTATGGGCACCTGGCTAGAGGTCCATTGAGCCTGGCCGTAAAAACCTCTCAAAGAACCCAAACAGGACATAGTACACTGTCTGCTAGGGCTGCACTCTCAGATGGCAGAGTACATGAAACAGGCTAGTCAGAACTTAGGTCACCCAGGAGCTTGTTAAACACTGGTATGATCAAAAAGCCTCCCTGGGGAAGTGCCAGCCAGGTCAGAAAGATTAGGTGGAGGAGCCTTTGGCTCCCAGCTCCCTCCAGGACAAGTGGACTAGTCCCTACACAGTGATGGAAAAGATGGGAGAGGTCACTGCCCTGGTGGATATGGGCACTCCAAGACACCCCCACATATGACCCATGTTAACTGTTTAAAACCTCACTGTGGCTGGGCAGACAGGACCACACTCATGTTGACTGATGGAGGGGAGTAGGAGGGGGCAGTGAAAATCTCCCCAATCTCTTATCCAGTGCTGGCAAGGATGGTCAGTGAAGGGACTAGTCCTCCATCCCACACTGACTTATTGAGCCATCCAGTAGTCTCTGTGGGGTTAATGCCCAAGGCCAATACAAAAGGGGGGACCCTGAGCTCAGATTCTGTGTAGACTAGAGGGCACTCAATGCTGTCACCAAGACTGACTCACACATTAGCCCCAGAGTTTTGAGCTCATTGACAAACTAGGGCTGCTAAGAACCTCAGTAATCATGATCTCCCTTTTGAGAACTGCTAGATTGCCCTAACTTGGGGAGCAAATGAGAAGTCAGCATTCTCCACCTCTGAGGGCCACTTTCAGTTTAAATTAATGCCCTTAGGTCTGAAGAATGCCCTTGCCACCTTCCTAAGTTTGGTGAACAGGTTACTGTCTGGAATGATGGCCTTAGGTGCAGCTTATCTTGATGAGAAAGCTGTCTTTATCTCCACTTCACAGGACTAACTGCCCCATCTCATGGAAGTGCTACAGGCCCTGCAACAGGCACGCCTGACTGTCAATGCCAGCAAGGATGTGTGGTGCACTTGGGGCACTTTGTTGGTGGGGGGGGGGGGATGTGCAGCCTTTACAACCCAAGATCGAGATCCAAACCATCATGGCTTGGGAGCCTATCAAAACCCAAACCCATGTCAGAGTCTTTCTTGGCCTGATTGGGTATTAAAGGGGATTTGTGATGGGGTATGTTGCCCACTGACAGAACTCACCTTAAAGAAACAACCCATCAAGGTCATTTGGAATAAAGAGTGTCAGAAGGTCTTTGACATCCTAAAAGAGGCCCTGCATACAGCACCTGTACTCAAAGGGGCAGATTTACAAGCCCATTGTGCTGCCAGTGCGTTACTTTTTGTGACACACCGGCAGCGCATTTTGCTGCCCCATATTTACAAGGACAGGAAAAGTCACCCTTCGTGGCTTTTCCTGTCCTTGTAAATACAGCCCCTTTACATGCAGCACTTTGCGTGAAAGGGTCCTTCCATGGGTATTGCTGTGGGTGTTCCCACGCAACACGCATGGACCCAGACACATTTATGGATTTGCAAGAAATCCTAAATTTGGAAATGCCTCTGAATGCTACGCCTCCCCAGGGGAGGCGTAGGGAGGTGCAACGAGGAGAAATGTATTCATTTCTCCCCATTTTTCTTTTCCTCCTTCTATCCTTTGAATAAATGACGTTTTTACAAGTTCTAAATGTGCTAATGCAGCACACATAGAAGTTGGAAAACGCCATTTCTGATTTTTTATGTACACAAAGGGAACGCTTCCTGCACATAAACAATCTCCCCATGATGCAGGCATCCTTGCACCATGGTGCAAGGGTGTCTGTGCTGGCGCATGGCAGCAGTTTGTGCACCAGCGCAGGGGGAAGCACAGAGATGTGACATATTGTTGTAAATATGTCACATCCCTGTGCTTTGAAAGTGACGCAGTACGGCTTGCGGCACGCACTGAGTCACTTTCCTTGTAAATCTGGCCAAAAGTGCCTGACATTAGCAGGACAAGTATGGTCCAGACAGATTCCGCAGACCATGGTATTGGGGCAGTATTGTCATAGCTAAATAATGAGGGCCAGGATTAACCAGTTGCCTTTATGAGTGGGCAGCTCCTACCCACAGAGCAGCACTGAATTGCCACTGAGAGGGAAGCTTTGGTCTCTTAAGAAGCTGAGACCCTACCTGTTTGTGCCTCACTTCAAGGTTCAAACTGACCACTGGCCTCTCCAATGGCTAATGCAGATGAGAGGAGAAAACCTCAATAAGGTATGGACTTTACAATGGAACACAGACCTGGGACTGACCATGCCAATGCAGATCGCCTTTCCAGATTATTCTGCTAGGATGATGAGAATTATGAAGTAAATTGTTAAATTGCTCCTCACCTTTCATCTGGAGGGGGGCATAAAAGAAAATGCCTCTTTTTGAATGTTTACCCCCCCATTTTCGTGAACTGACGTAGCTGGTTTTTGGAGTTTGCACACTGGGACCCTGCTAACCAGCATGTGTTCTGATCCCTAAAAACGTGCGGGAATTGGATAAAAGTATTAATTGGCACATTTAACTTATCTACAAGTCCCTATTATATGGTACTTAGTGTATGCAGGGCCTATAAGTTAAAAGTCACCCATGAAGTGCAGGACCTACCGTGCTACCAGTAAAGTAACTAGGCAAATCACTGCAGCCTGAATGCTGCATCTAGTGGATTCAAAAGTTGTCTAACCCCAGCTTATCCAGAGAGCTGGTTAAGACAGAAATTTCCCTGGTGTCATCCTGACAAAGGTGGTCAAGCTCCCAACAGGTGAAAGAGGGAAGCAACAAGGATACAAAGAAGCAAATATCTCAAGGGCTCCAAAAACCTGGCAAAGAACGAGAGTCACAAACCTTTGCCAAAACTAAGTCAGGAGTGTATAAAGAGAAGAATATTTTGGCTATGTCAATGCAGATTGTGCCTAGACTGTCAAGAAGTGAGACTCTATGTTCCAAAAAAGACCCTCTGTGGTGAGCAGTGCCCAGGCATTGCAAGTGTAGAAACTGGGGTGGACATTTCCCCAGGGGAAACCAGGGGCCATGTTTCTCAACATTTCACACAACTCAATACAGCAAGACACCTTGCTGCGTTATGTTTAAGGGAGAGAGTAGCAATGCACTGTATCTATCAAGATATAGCACATTCCTGCTCTCTGCCTGCGCTGGTGCACAAACCACTGCCTAGCACCTATGTAGGAACTCTTGCACCATCGACCAAGGGTGCCTGTGCTTCATGCAGGATTATTTTTGGCCAGGAAGGGACCCTTTCTGCATTAAATCAATCCTCTGAGGCTTTTTCCTCTTTCTATGTGTGCTGCAGATGCTTTCCCAGGCTTAACAGTATTGGTAAATCTGGGAATAATTCAGAATTGATGGGTGGATGTGTGGGAACACCCATGCTCCAGCCATGGAATGCCTCCCTCTTATCCAGTAATGCCAAGGATGTATCATTAGAGGGAGTAGTCCTCTCTCAACCACCAACTGCCCCTTAATATGGGGCAAAGAACATGCCCAGAATATTCATAGATTGCTCCCTGAACCAATGTCTCTTCTCCAGAGTTTTAATTTACACATAGACTTAAGTCTCTTGTGGGTTATACCACGACCGGTGAATCTTGTGGGGAAGGTCTTGTTGACAACACCACAGCCCCAACCTTTTTAGTAGAGTTGCATTATTGTTGTTGCCTGTTCCCTTCCAGGGTGGTAAGACAACTATGCAAAACTTTCCCCACCCAATATTTTTTTAGTTTATCAGCATCCCCAGGTGAAATATGTGTTTCCTGGATAATTGCAATGTCAGAATGTTTGTGGTTACAATTATAAAAAATCCTTTGCAGTTTGACTTAATTACTCAGAACACAGGGCCCGATTCACAGAACGAATCTGAGACAAAATCCTAAACTCACTACTTTTGGTATTCACAGAAGGCACTCACTACTTTTGGTATTCACAGAATGCCCTTACTACTTTTTTTCAAACTTACTACTTTTGGTTAAACTTACTACTTTTGGTTAAACTTACTACTTTTGGTTAAACTTACTACTTTTGGTATTCACAGACGGCATTTAGTAGTAGTAATGTTAGGACTCCTAACTTTACTACTATTTAAATGCCTTCTGAGAATACCAAAAATAGTAAATTTAACCAAAAGTAGTAAGTGCATTCTGTGAATACCACAAGTAGTAAGTGCCTTCTATGAATACCAAAAGTAGTACGTTTAGGATTTTGTCTCAGATTAGTTCTGTGAATCGGGTTGACATTAACTGTTCCTTATATGTGTTGTGAGGAACCTCCTTGTGCAAATGTAAGTATACAAAGCTGAGGAGAATTTGTATGTTGGCCCCTAGAGGAGGTTGACCACCTTGTGGGTGGTGACAGCTGACGTTGGCCCAAGAAGTTATAAATTGTGGGTGAAAGTACAAAACTGACTACTTTTGATGATACAAATGTGAAAGTTATATCTACAATTAAGAGTCCCTTTTGCACCCCACTTGAGTACCTAACCTTACGACTGGTAGACCTACTCCCTCACTCTGCCATCATAAGCTAAAGTAGAAACCAATGTCACAGATACAATGGCCTACAATGGAGCCCCATTGAATACCCAGAACCTGTGAATTTGATGTTGGGTCTGGATTTCCAGACTGCTGCCGCCCACCCATTCAATGTTTAATTGGCATTCTGTATATACTATACCAAAGAAAGATACAGGGAGAGGAGTTGGCCTAACGGCTAAAGCGGTCGACCTCGAATCTGGGGAACTGGGTTCGAGTCTTGGCAATGACGCTGAACACCCTGTGATTCTGGGCAAATCACTTAATTTCCCCGTGCCTAAAACAAAATATGAATGTGTCCTCATGTAATACAACTGGTGCTATGTGAAGTGCTCTAATTCCCGATTCAGGTCAAGTTCGCGCTATATAAAACTCTGTAAAAAATTGTAAAAAATAGTGTGCACAGAGTCCAGGGAGTGCCCAGAGGTATAGCAGAGGCTAAATTAGGTAAGTACTAACGGCTCTCTTTATGGTAGTGTGGGCGAGCAGTTAGGCTTATACAGAGGGTGGGTTAAGCATTTATTATATTTACTCAATCAATGCTTGTGACACACAATTAGAGAGAGAATCCAGACCAATTAGGTAAGTATAAAAAAGATACACCTAAGAATTATTTATAGAACCAGGCAGGACTTGGCACAGGTAAGTAGAAATGCTTTCAAAACGCAAGGCTGTACACAGAAATAAAATTGTGGATTGTATTGGAATCAGTTACGGGTTTGTATTACTCTTTGAAACAGTTAAAAATGCAGATAGATTCCTTAGGATTAATCTTGGATTACTTATTAGTTACTTTGCATACTGAAGGTGGTATGCCAAGATAACATACACTAGGATTAGTCACTTACAGATAAGTAAGTCACGTTTTAATCTAAAGCAAAGTTACTTTCTTTTCATACAAAATGAACAATTCACACACAACATATTAGGCCCAAAATCTTATAACATGGGTTCCCATGGAAGAAAAAGGTTAGCGGTTTCACAGGCAAGTACATTTCTTACAAGTTGGGGTTTTGGGGGTTAGGACCAAGGTTCCCCAAGGTCTAGATGGGCAATCGAATCGCACCACACGTGGCTTTGGGGCGGACGGGCACAGAGTTCAGGGGCCCAATTTTAGCCAATTGGACTAAGGGGGCCTTTTGTTAGGGATTTCTTACGAGCAGACCACTCGGATATGGGAGCAAAGCTCCTGGTGTTAAGGTAAGCACTGCCAGGGCCAACAAACAGCACAGAAGCTGCACCACCAGCGGCACAAGCGCGGCCAGGTGCAGTGTGCCAAGAAAGTGCCGCGACCCATTGGCTTTTAATAGAGACCTCCGGTTCAGAAAAGAAGCTGCAGGCTCGGGCAGGGAGTCTTCCTGGAGGTGACCACCAGCTGGAGAGGTAAGTTGTGATCTTGGGGGATGCCTGCACACCGTCGGTTGGGCCACCCAAGGCCGTGGGTGCAGGAGTGTCTTTAGGCGTCAGGTTTTTCTCACCAGCTCCGGTCGAGGTTGGGGGGACCCTGTAGGTTGAGGCTGCAGGCGTCGTCTTGATGCTTGAGGGAGGTCGAGGATTGCCAGATCCTAGGTCAGGACTTTCAGGGAGTTCTCCTCATGGTGTTGGGCCACTCGAACTCGGGCCGTAGGCCGGTTGCACATTGGTGAAGAATTGCAGAGTCGCTGGAATCCTGATTCTGTGGGTGATTCTTGGTTTGAGCAAATCTGGTGCTCACGGGAGACAGAGTCTTTAAGATGGTTGCAAGGCAGTTCCTCTGGGCTCTGGGGGATGCTGGCTCCTGGACTTATCTGGGTTCTTGCTGTAGGCAGGCCGTAGACAGAAAAGGCCAGTAAGGCTGGGACCAAAGCAGTTGGTATCCTCTTTTTCCTGTGTCAGCATGGCTCTTCGGTCCTTCTTTCTTCCTCGAATCTGAGCAGCAAAGGTTCAGGGTCGCCCTTAAATACAACATTTAGGGGTATTAAAGGGGTGTGCAGGTCTGGACCAATGGGTCCCTTCCTTGGGGTGGGTACACCCACAAGTATGCCACCCTCCAGTGGGAGGGGGACATGAGCCGATTCCGATTGGTTGGGCCCCCTCATCTTCAAGATGGAGGGGGCTGAGATTTGTGCTTCACCTAGCCTCCCACACCAGAGGGGTGAGGTTGGCAAAGGTGGGCACACCTCTCCTCCTAGCTTGGTTTTCCCACCAATTCTCCTGCCCAAAGTGAGGCTAGAACTGGTGGAAGCCAGTTGCTGGGGACAGCAAATAGAAGGGAGAGCTTACAAAGGTGGCAGGCCTTTGAAGCTTCTCCATTCGTGGACCCAGCCCATCCTGGGGGAGGAGGCATGAAACCACTACCCAGGATGGGCTTTGTTTCTGGGCCCAGAGAGCGGAGGCTCTCTACCCAAGGGTCCAGAAAACTGTCTGGTTGTGTTAAATGGTGGGCAGCCATTCAGGAACCACACCAGGGCTGGTAGTTTTTCAGGGGGTATCTCTTAGATGCCCTCTGTGTGCATTTAAATTCCACCCTGGCATCAGTGTGGGTTGAATGTGCTGAGAAGTTTGCTACCAAACTTCCAAGGTTTCAGTGAAACCATTATGGAACTGTGGAGCTCATAATGACTAACTCCCAGACCATATAGTCTTTATGACTTCACTGCACTTACAATATCTAAGAATGGACTTAGACACTGTAGCTCATGCCACTGTACCCTCACCTGGGGTCTAGAGTACCCTGCTAAAGGGGTGTCTTACCTAGGCCACAGGCAGTGGATTGCCGGCATTGCACGCAGGACGGAGAGATGCATGCAATGTCGACTCTTCACTTTTCTCTGCACCAAAACATGTAGCCTGCAATGACAGGGTGTGGGTGTTAAGGTGCAGGGCCGCTAAGGGTGGCACAATAGGTGCTGCAGCCCTCAGAGCGTTCTCTGGTCAGAGTGCCCTTAGTACCCATGGTACCTTTTACAAGGGTTACCTGTGGCCAGAGATGACTGGGGGTACAAAGGTACAGATTTGGGAAAGCACATTGGCAGGGAACAGGGCACACCAAATCAAAAGTGCATCCTGTGTCAGGCAAAAAGTGTGGGGTAACCATGCAAAAAGAGGCACATACCAACATTCACATTATATATACCACACAGAATATGAAAGTGATCTATCAGGTTTCTATGAACTGGTGTAAAACAACTATAAAATAGATATTATGATATCCTACCTCCCCAACCATAAGAAGGTGAATATTATTTTAAGGCCCTTTGACCAAGATCTTTAGTGTGTGGGGGGGAGTGGGATCTGTCTCTATTTTTTGCTAATGCCTCCACAACTCTATTAAGACCAGCCCTGCCCTTGCCTGTGATGAGTTTGCAAGGTCTTTCTTTTCCAGACAATATTCTGTACCAAGATATTCTGCAGCCAGGCCGCCTTCAATTTGACAGGAGGGGACTCTCTATAAACGTGCCAAGCTCTTCAAGTCCAAGGAACCCACAACCTCATCCAGGCTCTAAAATTCTGGAATTTGTCCTTCGAAAGTCACAAGCATGATGGAAGGATCCAGAAGGCCAAACTTAACATTATTCTGTATGAGCCAGAGTCTCAAAGAAAATAATTTCTCCTTCTTTACGGCGGTTTTGTGAGAGAAGACTGCAGCAACATGAACTCAATAGCCTCTATACATGAATGGACTCTCATGTTTCTTTGCTGTCTGTAGGGCCATTGATACCTGATGAAGATGTGACAAGTCTGGTTTTATCACTTTTGACTTGCTGGGCTAGAGCCTATGTGCTCAGCACAGTGACCATGTGACGTGACATGGGTGTTTCCTGCCATATTGGACATTTGCTGAGCTGAGGGGATGGGGAGGCCAGGAAAGCTCTCCTCTCTCATCTCATCTCCTTACCTTCCGCCTTGACTTTGGTGCCCCGTTTGGACCTAAGGAGCACTCACCCACACCAGTGGTTTGCTAACTTTCAGCCATAATGCACTCTGTGCCGCAGCTGTCCCGGTGGTGACTCGGAAGCCAACGCACCTGACACACACCTAAGCTCGGAGCTGAGGGCCATGTTACAGTGACCTAACAGCGTTCGGTCGACCAGCGTAGGAGTGGGCCGGGACATTGTGCCTGGAGCTGGCCTTGATCGCAGCTGCCTTCTTGGGGGTGGGGTTACTGCGGCTATCCAGCGACTCTTGCAGCGGGGCCCATAGTGGCAGTATCGGCCCTGGAGTGCATTTGCGCCGCCCTGGCTGACTTCTTGGGGGCCCTAGTAGGCTGTTGTGAAGGGCCGAATATCCACCAGAGACTGGCGGTGAGTGACTGCTGACACACGCAGCTGAGGCAAGCTAACTGGGACAGCCGCCATTGACAGCTCTCTGATCAGCCCTCCTTCTCCCTGCTTTCTGCATCCTCTCCCGATCTCTTGTTTCCTCCTTTTGTATTTTCTGCTTGTCTGTCACTTTCTTTCACCTGCTGCATTTTTCTGCTTTTTTGTCACTTTCTTTTACTTTCTGCGTTTTTTTCCCACTCTTCCCTTTTGTCACTATTGTGCCTTTTCCTAGCCGTGTCCCTGCCACGGCTCCCCACCCGTGGCTCGCTTACCTCCAGCATCGCTTCCCCACCCCACAGTTGCCTAGCCCCACCCCTCACGCTACTCAATGGTCGCCGCAGTGCGGGCGTGCAGCGGGCAAGCCACTGGTGCGCCAAAGGCGCCTCGACCATACCCAGCCCCATCCAGACCATCCACCACTATGACGCCAACACACTCCATTCCCTCAACACCAGACACCACACAGTCTGCTACCGGACATCACTGAATGACACCTAGAACCCTTGTTCCTGCTTAAACTGCAGCTGCACCTTCACCTGCAAGTGCACACCAGCCACACCAACTGCACGACTGACAAATACGTGAGCCAACTGCCTCAGCTGTATCCTACTCAACACACGCTCTGTCCACAAACATGCCATGGAGATCTGGGACCTACTCGACTCTGTCTACCCCAAAATCACCTTTTTCACCGAAACCATGGATAAACTCCACCTCTGCCCTGGGCATTGCCACTCCATTCCTGATGGCAAGAAGATCATCCACAAGGACCGCATCAAGAAACTGGGTGGAAGCATCACCATTCTACACAAAAGCACCCGCCGCTTCACCACCCACTCGGACTGCCAAAATGGAGCACCTTCACTTCCAGATTCAGACCAACCTGAATATCACCCTTCGTGGCACACTTCTCCACAGACCCTGCCGGACCCTGTCCACCCTTCAGCGACTCCATCATTGACTTCATTGCACCCCACACTCTCGCCTCTACAGACTACATCCTCCTCGGTGACCTCAGCTTTCACTTGGACAACCCCAAAAAAAAAAAAACATTGTCCCTGCTGGAAACTCTCACCATATTCAGACTCAAACAATGGGTAGCCTCCCCCACCCACTCAGCAGGACACACGCTCAACAATATTCTCCGTCAGTGATAACAACACCTTCAGCCACTTTGGACTGACCACCGCTGTGTCCACTTGTCCATCACCAAACCCATTGTACACCACCACGCCCACAGATACTCTAGCAGAAGTTGAAACTAGGTCACTGAAGAACAGCCCACCAGCTCCCTCAGCAAAACCCCACATTTGACTTCCGCAGATGCTAATACCGCAGCACACAACGCAACCTTCACTGGTGGATCTCTAACTGCACCAAGACACTGGCTCCCCTCAAGAAAGCGCCAGGCAAGCCACACTTCATGAAGCCAGCTGGTTCTCTCCCGCCCTTCATAAGTTAAATCCACTGTCACCGCACATCAGCACCTCATTAGAACAACAAAGAAAGTGGCCCTACAAGAAAGGATTAACGCCAACACACTCAATAGCAAAGAACTGTTTGCCGTGGTCAAAGAATTCGCCAAACCCAACATAGTCAGCAGACATCCTCCCCTCCCAAGACCTCTGCAACAATCTCATTACTTTCTTCCACCACAAGATTAAGGAGATCTATGACAGCTTCTACAACCCCCACACACAAGACCCTCTCATCCTATTTGCAACCTCTGCATCCAACAACACTGGAACCCAGAAGACTCTGCTCAGCTGGACTCCCCTCATCTCTGATGACAACCTCAAGATCATAAAGAGCATCCACTCCAGAGCACCCTCTGGACCCCGCTCGCACCACTTCTTCAACAGAGGCAGCACCTCCATCGCCCCTCAATTCTGCAGCACCACCAATTGCTCCATCAACTCCGCCACATTCCCCAGAGACTGGAAACATGCAGAGATCGACTCCTTGCTGAAGAAACTCTCTGCCAACCCAAAAGACCTCAAGAACTTCAGACCCATCTCTCTGCTTCTCTTCTGAGCCAAGGTCATCGAGAAGGCCATCAGTGCCCAACTCTCCGAGTTCATTAAAGCAAACCACATCCTGAACCTCTCACAATCCGGCTTCCGAAGCAACCACAGTACCGAGACCACCCTCCTCGCCACCACAGATGATGCCTACACCCTCCTCGACTGAGGTGAAACTGCAGCCCTCATCCTCCTGGACCTCTTGGCCACCTTCAACACCATCTCCCACCTCAGCATATGCACAAGAATCAATGACGCCAGCATCTGTGACAAAGCCCTGGAATGGATTTGATCCTTCCTCACTGGCGAACACAGAGAGTCAGACTACCACCGTTCCACTCTGGACCCACAGAGATCAGCTGTGGAGTGCCCCAGGGCTCCTCCCTGAGCCCCAAACTCTTCAACATCTATGTTGCCCAGCTCGCAGCCATCGTCAGGAACCACGGACTCAACATCGTCTCTTTCGCCAACACCCAGCCGATCCTCTCTCTTACCAATGAACCCACAGTCACCAAGAACAACTTCCACAATGGGATGAAGGCTGTCGCCACCTGGATAAAGGACTGCTGCCTCAAGCTAAACTCACAGAAGACCGAAGTCCTCACCTGGGACAACTCCTGGTGGCACAGAGATCTTGAATACCCCTCCCACTCACGAAATCTCAGCATGATCTTGGATACCGCGCTGACCATGAATCGCCAGATCAACGCCTTCTCTCAAAGATCTTCAAGTGGATCCCCACCAACTCCAGGAGGATGGTAACCCTAGCACTCATCAGCAGCAGAATCAACTACGGCAACACACTCTATGCTGGCATCACCCAGAAACTCCTCAAGAAACTGCAGAACATTCAGAACGCCATGGCCAGACTCATTCTCAATGTCCCACACTGCAGCTACATCACCAGCCACCTGAGAGACCTCCAGTAGCTCTCAGTCAACAAAATAATCACATTCAAGGTCCTCACACACACCTACAAAGCCCTACAAAGTGCAGAACCTGCATAACTCAACCACCGCTTCACATTCCACGCACCCTCCAGAGACCCCCTGTTAGAAATGGGGGTCTCTAATTGGCAATGGCTGGCCACTGTCCAAGTAGGGACCCTTCTTCCTAAGTCAGAGTAAGCAGGCTACACCTTTGATAACCCCTGCTCAACCCTGTGGTAAAGTAGCACAAGCAGCTAGGCTTATCTCAGAGGCAGTGTGTAAAACATTTATGACCAGACACAGTAACACAGTGAAGAACACTACAAAGGGACACCACACAAGTAATTATAGAAAAATAAGTATCTTTATATATAGACTTATCACAAGACCAATAACGGTAAAAAGGCACAATACTGTAAAATAGGATTATTCTTGAAAGGCTGCAAAATAGTTCAAAGTGTGTAAAAAGGAGTTCAGTTCAAAGCAGTGGTCTCTGCGACCCTTTTACTTACAAAGTACCTAGATTCTGTAGCAAAACAACCGAAATGTCGCAAGGGAGCTGTAGCGATGATTTTCCTCACACGAGACCGGCGATGCGTTGAATCCTTGCCTCAAGGGAGGATGATGCGCTGGTCTACAGATGCGTGCGGAGCAAAGCGACAAACTTCTTCACGCTAAGCTGGCGATGCGTTGAATCCTTGCCGCAAGGGAGGATGATGCGCCAAGCCTGTTGCATGTGCGATCTTTTTGCGATTAAAAGAAATGGCACTCCGCGAGGGAGCGACGATCCGGGTGCGATGCGATGAAAATGGCGGATGCCCGGCGGCCGCGCTGTGATGTAGTGAAGCGATGAACTCGATGCGATGACCTTTGGTTAGCGAGCACTTGGAGGCTCGCAAACGTGCGATGCGATGATCTTCGGGTTAGCGAGCCTTTGGCAGCCAGCAAACGTGCAATGCGATGATTTCCGGTAGCGGCCCCTCGGTGGCAGCAGCACGATGATTTTTCTTTCGCTCTTCAGCTGCGGCAGCTCTCAAATGGGCGTTAGCGACGATTTTCAGCACTCTCTTCTCTGTAGTACAACTAGAGGCCCTGGAACTCACATGAGCCTCACCTGCAGATAGAAATCCTCGCTGGGAGGAATCAGGAGGCTGGTGGTGGAGTCTGATGTGCCTGAGACTCCAGCAGGAGGCTAGCTCCCTTCTAGCCCATGGGTGATTGCTGTAGCAAGATAAATAAAAGTTCCTTCAAAGTCCTTTTCCTCTTCTTCCAAGTCCAGTAGTAACCACTGCAGGCCAATCCAAGATACAGCACACAAGCACAAGGATAGTCACTTCCTGCAGATCCCTTCAGTTACACGGACAGAGTTTCTTCTTCTTGTCCAGGAGCAATACAAATTGTAGGGGTTTCAGCACAGATATTTATACCCCAAAAGTCTTTGTTCTCAGAAGCTACAAGTCACTGAACCCAGACAGAACCAGTTCTGCCCAGTCCTGGAGCACTTTGTTTACCAGGCTGCATCCTTCCTTTCAGAAAGAGGGTGTCTGCCATCAGACGCACAGTGGGAGGTGAAGCCAGCATTCACCTTGCCAGGCACAGCCCTATTCAGGTCAAGGAGCTACCCCTCCCCATACTCCAATGCAGATCTCTCTATTCAACCCAGGTCTGACTCAGCCTACCCTGTCCCTCCAAAACCAGACAGCCAATACACATAACAGCAGAGCTCACTGGAAGGCTTAGGCAAAAAGTGGCATTTTCAAACACAGAATATAAAAATGAACTTCACTAAAAGATGTATTTTAATATTCTGAGCTCAGGCATACTAAATTTGTTTTTCTACCATGTTCTTTGGGTCAGTTAGGACTATAGAATTTAATAGTCAAACTGTCTATTCTGGCCTATGGAGAACAGGTAGCCTTACAGTAGTGAAAAACTAAATTGGGTGTAATTCACTACCAGGACATGCTACACACACACCAAGGCATGTCCTGCCTTACACATACAATGCACCCTACCATTGGGGTGACTTACATGATGCCAAGGGAAGGTTCAGGGGCCGGGAAGTGGGTGCACTTCACAGCCAAGATGGCAGTTCTGGACTGCACACAGACTCTGCAGTGGCAGGTCTGAGACACACTTTACAAGCTGCTTCTGTGGGTGGCGCAAACCAGCGCTACAGGCCCACCAGAAGCATTTGGTTTACCAGCCTGGGCACACACAGGCCACGCTACAAGAGACTAACAGGCAAACCAAATAAGACAATCATGAATATACCCATTCACATGTCATATTTACACAAGGAGCATTTGCGCTGTGGCACTGAATGGCAGTGGCACAGCGCCCAGAGCATCCAATACCAGCAAAAACAGAGGAGACAACAGCGAAAAAAGGAAGGGAGACCCACGCCAATGGTGCCAGGTCTAACACCTCTGCTCCGCCCAACTGGTCCTGTCCAGTGTCCCATGTATCTGCAAGACCACGGCCGGGGGAAGATCCTTCTCCTACCTCGCAGCAAAAACCTAGGACACCCTGCCTCTCCACCTCAGGCAATCACCGTCACTGCCTCAATTCAGGAAGGACCTCAAGACCTGGGTCTTTGACTGAACAATACTGCATTCGACTGATCAGCAGGCCCCCCTCTAGTGCCTTGAGACCTTCACGGGTGATTAGTCACACTTTACAAGTCCCTTGATTGATTTTCTTTTCTGTAGTTTTATATAGCGGGAATTTGAACTGAAGGTATCAGTTATAAGAGCGCTTTACATGAGCACCAGTAGCATTACAGACAAACACATTAATTTTTGAGAGGCACAGGGAGATTAAGTGACTTGCTAAGACTCACAAGATGGTCAGCGTCCCTCTAGCCGTTAGGCTACATCTCTCCCTTGATTATCTGTGCACATTGGATCTCTAGTGAAACAGTAAAGTGATTGTGTAATGATGTGGGCAATAAAGACTGCAACAAGGCAGCCACGTCATCTTTCTCCACTTCCTCTGAAACTCAGTAGATACGGATATTGTTCTGCCTCGAGTGGTCCTAAAGGTCTGTGACCTTTTGCTTTAGTTGCCAAACCTCAGATTCCCAGTCTGGTCATTTATTCACTTGTCTGTCAAGATTCTCACTCCTCCTGTTCACTTAATCCAGGTGCTTGTTGATAGATGCCAAGTTGTTGAAATCTGTTTGATTTCTGTCGGGAGCTCTGTCATTGTGAAATTGATGCTGTTCTTCTTAGATCCCAAGGCTGTGATTTCTTTTCAAATTGTATCCAATGTAGTGTCTGACATTGTGCCCTGTTTGTGGTGGCTGCTGTTTTATTGCCTGAATTTTTATAAAAAATAGGGGGTTGGGCCTGGATTCACATCCAAGATAGGCCACCAATACAAATAGTAACAAGAGAGGGATTGGACGTATTATTAAAGTGAGTTTTTTAGAAAACCCCTTTTTGACAAATAAACAGGGTTTGGTGTTTTTATTTCGCCTTTTACTTTCACTGTTAGTTTTTTAGCGTATAAAAAAGACATTAAATTCATGCCATAGGAAAAGGACATACATATGCATTCAACAATACATCAGATAATAAATACAAAATTATTGACATTTGGCAAAACACATGAAAAAAAACATTAACAAGAAATGACCACTCCTCAAGTTGGAAAAGAAAATGTAGCGGTGCAGACTTATTTATAATTTACATTACTGCAACCTGCTACAAACAGCTAGTCGATGGTAAAGATACAACAGGCGTGCTGCCTTGTTTGCACACTGTGTAAATCAGTGTGATAGTGATTGTTTCGTCTAGCTGTATTTGGTCGACGCGTTTCCGAACCCTATTACCAATGGAGGGTTCTCATCAGGACCAGAACTCGGTCGGACTCTAAGATGTAATAAAATATCACAAGGATGTAAAATAGAATTTGGACTTATATCTGTGTTACTTCTGAAAGTTCCACTGCTAGATCAATTCTTACCTTTCGTGCGAAAAAGATAAGTGCACAAGCTGTTTGGTATTCAAGATCAGATTGTGTCGCAATAATCAATATGTTTATCTGAAAGAAGTAGAAGCGCTATGTTTTAAGGTGCACTCTCATGAACATTGCCACAAAAATAGCTTCTGTCAGAAATTTTGAGCGGTTCAATTGCGTCAGGCAAAACAAGCAGAGATGGAATCAATTGACATCTTCTATGCCCTGCCAAGGAAGTTGGTAAGCTCCTGCACGTTCCAGGATCAACAGGAGGAGATATGGGCACAGATCATACAAGGATGCAGGTCGGTGTTGCTACGTCAGTTGATCCTCAGACAACCTGGGATGCCGCTGGACGAAATACTGGTACCAGCAAGGTCGCATGAACTCTCAAATGCAAGAGCAGATGAAATGGAAGCAGCCCTAAACAGGCACCAGGCCACGTCTGGACCACCTGGACCACCATTCATCAAGGAAGAAAGGGTAGATGCAATTCAGAGATGTCCAATTGCACCACGGACAGGCCCGAAGGTGCCTACGAAGGGGCCCTGTAGAAACTGCGGCATCGAGCACCCTCCGACAAGCCCCTGCTATGCAAAGGGCAAAACATGCTCCGGGTGTGGCAAGTTAAATCACTTCGCCAAGATGTACAGGAGCAGACAGTCGAGAGCAACCACCATCGGCCAGTGCGGAGTCTCGGCTGCCATCAGACAGCTATCCATGGAAGACCCCGCGGAGCAAGAAGACGCCACCCCGCCAGGCCCTGGGCTCGGTATGGAAGTGGACAATGAAGATGTCCTTCTCCTCCAAGAGTCTGCCAGCAGAGAATGGGTCTCTGTGGCCTACGCCAGCAGAGCGCTCTCCGAGACGGAGACAAGATACTCACAAATAGAGAGGGAGGCCCTGGCCATCGAGTCGGCCTGCCACCACTTTCACCTTTATCTCTACAGGTGAGACTTCCGAGCGGTGACGGATCATAAACCATTGATCCCCTTGTTTGTAGGAACAACACGTCTGGCCCACCTAGGATTGAGAGGTGGGTGGTGCATCTTCAGGCGTACCATTTCAAAGTAGTGTTTAAGCCAGGGGCCAACAAACCTGCATACTTCCTGTCATGTCATCCCATCATGTCGGAACGTCAGTCAGAGACTGCTGATGAAGAGGATACAGAAGAACTTTTGCAGATGATCATGAAAGAAGCCTGCCCTAAGGCACTGATCCTGGAGGAGATAGGGGCTGCAACAACACTGGATGAGAATCTGGAAAAAGCCAAAGAAGCACTAGGTGACCGGAGGTGGCAACACTTCCTAGAAGGGGCCAGGATGCTAAACGAGGCGGACTAAGGAGCAAGACAGCAGCTGTGGAGAGTTCGCAGTGAACTCAGTAAAGACCCCCATGGGGTAGTGCTAAAAGGTTTAGCCATTGTCATCCCACGGACCGTGCAGCAGCAAGTAGTCAATCTTGCATACGTGGGGCAACAAGGGATAGCCAAGATGAAGGCTCACCTCTGTAGCAAAGTCTGGTTCTCCGAAATGGATGCCAAGGTTGACAAAATGATCCGAGCCTGCCACTATTGTGCTATTACCAGCGGCAACCCTGCACCTCATCCCATTCTGACAGAAGAGCCCTGCCACGAGCCGTGGTCCCAAGTCAGTATCGACTTTGGATGCTTCCCCGATGGGCACAGCACCATCGTCCTGATAGACTCTCACTCCAAGATTCCGATCATGGAAGTGGTCTCGTCCACGGCATTCCCACAGGTCAAGGCCGTCCTAACCGAACATGATGGGCCTCCCCGAAGGGATATGGTTCGACAATGGCCCACCATTCCAAGGGAAGGGGTCCCACGACTACATGGTGGCTCACGCCATCCAACACCGCAAGATAACTCCACAGTGGCCTCAGGCCAACAGAGAAGTGGATCGCTTCATAAGGACCCTCAATCAGGCACTGAGGATCGGTGAAGAAAGAGGAAGATGTGGAGACGTGCTTCCAACGATTCTTGAATGCATACCGCCAGACCCCACTCTGCGCCACTCATTGCGCTCCAACAGATGTGCTGTTTCGACTGGCTCTACGGGATAGCATACCGACGGACCCGGCATGGCGCCCTGAGGAATTAGACAGCAATGCCACTCAGGCCAGGAGAAAGGCCGCCAACCAAAAGGCAAGTATGATGCGGAAGGCTCAGCCAGCAGACACACGGGTGGGTGATCATGTGGCTGTCAAGGATCGACACCTGGGATGGAAGTTCCGGACACCATACGAGCCTGAGGTATGGGAAGTCACTGACATACGAGGAACCATTGTCTCTGCCAGGAGAGGCTTACACACCTTAGCACAGAACATTTCATGGTTCAAGAAGGTAGACAGACCCCAGACAGAGTGGGGAGAAGACTCCGAACATGAAAGGATTGAGGAAGAAGCCCTGACACAATCGCCCGCTCCCAGGGCAGGTGGCGATCCACCCAGTGATGGGTGAACAGAAAGAGCCGTCCCGCAGGAAGATCTACCTCATGTAACTCAGGGTCACTCTTCCCTCTCCGACAGCCCCACCAGGGCAGGGCCTAGTTCCAGCTCCCAGAGCCAGACTTATGGTCTCTGGCCAAACCCTGCCACGAGCCAAAGGCTTCAAGACTTTGTGTGCTGCATTCCTTGAGAAGAATCACAGAACAGAGGGACAGTAAGCAGCTAAAGAAAAGGAGGGATGTAGTATGGGTGCAACCCGGCCCACACTATAAAAAGTTGCACCTTGTATCACCCCAGAGGGTGGGCTCACCAGAAGGGGTTAAATAAACGAGCGCATGACCGCTCGTGATCTTTGCTCTTTACTAATAAACTGGTGTGTGTGTATTTTGTGCAGCAGGTCTCCATCTTCAGGCCTTGTCATGTGGAACCGGGGCACCCACCTCCAGGCCCACTACAGTGGATACAGGAGGAAATGGGAGATGAGGGACTTCCGGACCGGACTACTGGGTCCACCCTACTTCAGCTGCTGAGAGAGCACTTCTGCCTGCCTCTCGACCAGGTAATGTCTCCATAGCAAGCCCAGATGGCACGTTAAACATAGGCAGTGACAGCCCCATTGTTCTTGGGTGTGAAAGGGTTATTTCAGAGAGTTTAAGGAAGCAGCCTGTGGCAATATATAAAGCAGTGGACACCCAAAGGGATGCGCCGTGGTATGCTGGCCACCTATCAGATGAGGGTATATGGGTCAGCTTCCACCTCAGAGCTTAGTACAATACAATATGGTGCTACATCTAATGCAAAAAGATCTCTATTGCAACAAGGTGCCAAATATTCCAAATAATGCACTGCACTTCATTCACTAAAGTGCCACTTTCTGCACTTTTTTCTAGAAACATTGAAGCATGTTGTGCTTAGTGTTGCAACAAAATTAGCAAGGATCATAGGTTACTGGTACTTAAAAAATACAAGGACATATTATCAAGAACGTGTGATTATCATCGCAAAAGTAACTTAACGCAACCTACAACATCGCTGTCCATCGTGGGAAATTTATGGCGTGTTAACTAAGCATTCACTACATGGCGGTACCATGCGATAGTCACCAGATAACGTATCAAATGGCCACGTTAAAAACAACGCCACGCCGCAAAAATGCGAAACACGAATGCAAAAAAAGCTGCGATGAGGCCAAGGGCGATACAAAAAGCTGGGAAAACCAGCCACAGGCCTGAAAATCCCACACGTCTGGCGGGAAAATGCACTATAAAAGCAGAATAAGAAAACACACCAGAAACAATCCAAAGTGCGCAGCACCATGGATGCGCCCTAACCGAGTAGAGGCAAACGCAAACCCCACAAGCCCCACAGACCACCAGCAAGGTACAACGGGGTTGGGGAAGGCCGGGGAGAAGAGGGCGAAGAAGACGGGGTGCAGTCCACAGCAACACAAGACCAGCGTCACGAAGGTGACAGAACACTACCAGCAACTGTCCCACAATCAGACTACCTGGAATGCAGCCGGAGTGTCGAAGAGGACCATGGATGAGGCCAAGAGGCGCTGGCATGACTTGGAAACCTAAACCAGGCGCAAACCCGCTGCCAACAGGAAGGCAGCAAAGGTGAAAGAAGGTGGGAGTCCTGCGCCACAGGAGGAGCTGGAGGAAATTGAGGCCAGTCATCAGTGTGTAGACAGTGCAAGGAGGGAGGAGTACAGACACAGTTCGAGGGGACCTGACACAACATCAACAGGGTGAGTAACAACCAGAGACTGGGGGAACGGGAAGAGATGGGCACAATGGCACACATGCACAATCAAGTATAGCACACTGCACACCCGCAATTACCCTGGATCATGTCCCTGATCCCCTTGGCACACTGCAGCACACACACATAGCAAGAAAAGCACACCCACAGTGACGACAACGTGGTACAATGCGCAAAGTCAACACTGCAGAACAGAGGACACAACTGGCCACGCACATGCACAGAAACATACCTACTACATCTGACAGAGCAGGAAACTGTGAAATGGAAAAGTATACGTACGACCTCACATCCGTCATGTAGTCCAAATGTACACTGTCCCGCAGCAGTACTCAGCACCTCCCAAACAGTCACAATGTACATTGTCATACAGTCTGCATGTAAACCAGAACAATGCGCCAACATACATACCAACACAATTTCAACATGCATCCCTCCTTCACATTGCAGAGGGGCACATAACACCTCCAGCAGAGCACAGAAGACAACACATCAGCGATGCCGGAGAGGACCACCACACCTTTGACACCGACGCCCTACAACAGCCCATGGACATCCCACGCAACCCACCACCAGGACCCGGGCTGCCAAGCTACTTAGAGGAGAACACAGAGCCTGCAACAGACCACACAACAGGAAGCACACGCAAGCACAGCTGCCTCACATCACTTAAATGGCACCCCAATGCCATGTGTCAGCACGCCAAAAGTAGGTTGCCGAACAGGTGTGGGTGGGCTCCGAACCCATGGAAGGTGAACTAGATCACATATGTTAGTGTTGATTACCCTTCAGGGACCACCCACACCCCACAAATGAGACCCACATTGCCATAGACACATGCAGATGCACATTCACAGTACTGAACCACGCCCAGGGGCACACAAATAGCAGTCACACACCCACGTTGGCTCTGCGTGCGATGGCTCAGGCCACTCCCTTACGAATTGAGTGGGTGATGACAAAGCTACATGTCCAAGATCTAACCACCTGCCTGCGGTGACATGTCTGTGTCCGCTGTACACAGCACAATGTGATGTTGTAGGGCCCAGGGCCCTCATGCATACAACAAGACCACAGGGACACACTCAGATATCATGTTGAACTGGCTACGGGCACGTGCGCCCGGCCCCTTTATTGGCAGGGCCAAATGTACAGTGAGGCCTGTGCTGGATGTGTGTGAGGTGAGTGTAAGCCAGACCGCACGGAATGCTTGGTGCTGGCAACCACTTGAACATTGGACACCAGTGCAACGGTGAATGTCGCAGAGGCTTGCGGGGGACAGAGGAAGGTGTCCTCCGGGGCATGATGCGGAAGGTCTGTAGTTTTCCGGAAGCAGCAAATGGTGGAGTGGAAAGCGACAGCATCAGTTTTACCACAAATTCGATATCAGCTATATGAGGATGGAATATACCCCCTAGTCCATAGGCTCAGACGCCACCAATGTACGACCAGAGAGTGTCCATCTCTGCCGGGGAACAGACTTAGTGGCACCGGGACTGAGGGGATGTAGTCTGCGATAATGCAGGTACACTGATATGAACTACGCCATTGCTAAATCAAGACTCTGTGACCTACTGGACTGCAGTGTAGGCCGGAGGCAGCAGCGGCGCACAGCCACGTGTCGTTGGCTCGCGATGCACAGAGTTAGTGACACCAGGGTAGTTGTCGGTAGTGTTCGATCACCTCCGTAACGATGATCCTATTCCCTCCAGACTGCAATGCGTCATCCTCTAACGCCTCTCTTTGCGTGCAATGATATGTATTCTGCCTTTGAATAATCAATGTTCAGTTCCAATTCTGTGACCTACTCATGCGCTGCGTAGGCAGAGAGCAGTAGTCCGCGTAGGCCCACAGACACGTGTGGTTGTAATGCGATGCACAGACTTGGTGGCACCACATCGATGGGAGTATAGTGACATAAACTCTGCCTTATATAATGTTCAGTGCCATGGTGTAATCAAGACTCAGTTCCAAATGTGTGACCTACTTGACCGTAGTGTAGGCCGGATGCAGCAGTAGAGTACGTCAACGAGAAAGGAGTAAAGCGGGCCTGTGTCGTGGAGGCCGTGATGGTCTGAGGAGGCTGGCAAGGTCACGGGCCTCGGGCTTGGAGCTTGCGCTGGCACGTGGTGGACCCTCCATGACACACAGCTGTGTTGGCAGGTGATCAGTGTGGCCTGGTTGCGCAGGGGCGGGCCTGACGGGTTCAGGGTCCAGCGGGCTGGGGTACCGCAGGAGCACAGGATCACTGGCAACTCCGCTCACGAGGATGGCGTGGGCCTCGTGGTGGGGTGAGAGGCACCGCCCTGGCAAAGACAATGGGCATTCCGGAAGAGGACCATGCCCAGGGCTGTGTGCTTTTTATTCACACCCCTACGTTGGATGGCGTACGAAGGGACATCCCACTCCGCTCACGCTTAAAGGGGACGTAACAGGCAACATTTCCGCGAACTCCCCCACTGGATGGGGTGACATGGTTGCGTCCACTGTCCACTACACTCCATACGCCAGCGGTGTATGTCGCCATGGATATGGGTGTGTTCATTTGGTACTTGACAACGGGCAGTGCATTCCCATTGGTGCCATCCTGGAAGCGCTGGTTAATGATGGACTGTCGGAGGATGAAGGAATCATGAAGGAATCATGCACACTGGCTGGGTATTTGACAGCGACGTTGGTGGAGATTCCACGGTGTTCGGATGTTGCCTACACATTCATGTGAGACTTGTGCTGTCTGTTGAGGTGATTGTGTGCTGTGTCACCAGGGTGCACTAGTAGGACATGTGAGCTGTGAATTGCCCCAAACACGTGCGTGCATCCAGCTATGGCGTATGGTCCTTGCTTGGTCTCCAGCAGATCCTGCAAATTGTGGTGGACGTATGGATACTGGGGTACCAGGCTGATTATGGCATCCAGGACAGGTGTGAGGGACTTGGATGAGGCTGTCTGTGAGACTCCTCAGACTCTGGCGGGTGTTGGTTGGGGGGTACCAGGGGCCAACAGGTGCAGCACAGCCAGCAGCTTTGTGTGGGGTGGGATGTTGGTTGTCAGATGTGTTGGTACAGTCGGCCTGTGGGCAATGGTGGTCAGGATGCGTAGGAAGGTTGTCTTTTTGAGCCTGTGGTGGGCAATGAATTTCCCAGGTGTTGGGTCTGTTAGGTTGGTGCATTTTCAGCAGGTCTTTGTCTTTGTCTTTGCTGTCTCAGTGTTGGTCCGGGCGGGGGTCATGGGGGGGTCCTGGGTGTGGTGACAGTGGGTGTTGTTAGCCTATTGCGGCTCCAGGCTGCATGTTCAGTTTCCCGGGTGCATCTGTTGTTCTTCATGTTTGGCTCTGGGCTATGTTCCCGTGGCTGCTGCCGGTTGTCTTCCGACTTTGCACCAGGTCAGAGCAGGTGTTAATTTTCTGCTGCTAATGCGCCTTATCGCATGTTTTGTGATCTTTTCGCTGATCTGGCTGGTTGTTGTGAATGTTGCGGAGTGGTGTTGTCGCGGCTTTTTGCACAGGAACGTCTACTCTGCATCTCATTAGCGATAGTTGCTGGGGTCATCAGTGGCGATGTTTTTTTGCGGATGCTATCACCGGAAAAGTGGTGCTATGGGCTGTTAGCACCAGCTTGTGAACGGGGAGATAAATTTATTGCAACTTTGGCTTCGCTAAAGTGCCGTTAACTCGGCGTTAGCGCCTTGAGAATATGGCCCAAAGTTAGAAAAGCAATTACTATCAACGTTTTTTACTTTCTTCTCTGCAATGCATTAATCATCTGTTAACAACAATATGTTACTGCCCGCTATGCTATCGATACTGATGCTTCACTGATTTTGCCAGCAGGGAGAGGAGGACAAACAAAAACTGTCATTCTGTGTTTTGGTTTTCTGCCGAGCTGCACAGCGACACTAGGCACCAGAGTTTCTCTGTGGTGCCTCACACATCCTGTTTGGGCAGCCCAGTTGGTGACGGGCACTGTTATTGCCCTTCCATGTCTGGACCTTTGCAGCAGTTAACTTAGAGTTTCTCATTGCTCATATGGGTGTTATTTCTTCATTTCTTGATTTTGCTTGTCAGAAAGTGACACTCATGTTTGTGGAAACGTCACTTATAATTACACTGAAATTATGAAAATATTTCACATAGCAATCTGAAACCTTGGCAGCTCTGCGATTACCGGACATGAAGGTACAATTGAAGATAAAATGCCCTGTGGGATGAGTGCGGTCCTTTTGACATAAGGCAATTGTACGTTGTGGGTTGGTATTGTGCCACATAAAAGACTCACTTGTCTCCATGCATCGCTCGTCTCAGGGACCCCAGCGGTACTGATGGACAGAGCCCCTCCTAAATATCCAAAGTCCTCCACGGCCCCATCTCCATGCTAGAGGACTGCCTCCATTTCGGAGTAGGCTCGGTACCACAGCCCCGCAGCTCTTATGATAGGCAGAGGGCATCCTGCATGGAAGAGTTGGCGAATAGCAGTGCGACAGCTGCGTTTTTCCAGGATATCTGAGGTTCTAAAATGATTACATTTATTGCAGGGGGGACTCAAACACCCAGGGCCAACTTTAGGGCAGTGCGACTGGTGCGACTGCACTAGGATCTGATCTGTAGGGGGAGAGCTGACCTCGGATGGGGGCGCTGTTTTTACCAACAACTTTTGAGTTAAAAGTAGCTGATGCAGAGTTCCTTGTGCCTCCAGATTTCAGGCAGCAATAAAAATGTCAAGATAACTCCTGTGATTAATGTTGCTACTAAAGAAAGAATTAGGAGTTTGGTCTAGTGGCAATATGACTCGTCATAAAGTAGCATGGAGGGTTAATATGCCTGCTGCAAATAACTGATCTGTACTTAAAGTGGATAGTTGAGTGGATTAGTTGAACCAGCCTTTAGAAGCGCTTTAAAACAAATGAATTGTATGGGAAAGAGGGGCTATATATACTAAATAGATGAGGGGCCCTTTTGCCAGGTGGTAGTGAGGGAAGGTAAGGAGGAGGTCATGGGGGGGTGAAAAAAGATTGTCTCACTTGACACCCCCAACATTAAAGCCAGCCCTGCATACCCCCTGTTCATCCCCTCATGCAGGCAAGGCTCCCTGAGACAGGAAATCACTCCCCCTTGGCCCTTTGGCCCCCCGATTCGCAATCTCACAGAACAGCTATCTTGCGGCATGGCTGGCTCTGCACCCAAAAGTATGATTCCTATTGTCTCATATCTTTGGATTTATTCAAAGTCTTGGCAGTGGCGGCTGGTATTTGAAGGCGGTGAGGGCGGAATGAAGGGTGGGGGTGAGGTAACTTATTAAAATCACTTACCTGTCTGCCCCAGCCACTTGCAGTCGCCGCCGCCTTTTCTGGGTCCTCTTCTGCCCGCTTTCAGGGCAGGAACCGGGAGCACCCGACCCCTAGCCTCCCGATAGGCAATTACAACACTGCAATTCAGCGTTGAGATTGGTCAGCCAGAAAATGGGAGGCTGGATATGTTCTCCATGCAGGCTGTAGTGCAGCCTACATGGAGAACATGTAAAGAGTGCATGACAGTTTTCTGGCCCAAGACGGCCGGCTAAAGCGTCCTTTGCTCTTGGAGTGTGCAAACCACTCATCCCAGCTCTTGTCGAAGGATCGGAGAGTCTCTGAGAGTCTCTGAATACATACGAGATAGGAGTCTAGAAAAAGTGGTGTGCCTCTAGCTGGTAAAGAGGTGAATAGGATGAAACATCCATGCTAATACATTTATGGCTCATTTTTTACTAGATTGTGCTTCAAAATATGCTACTCCACCTCTTTAGTTCATATCAATGAAATATGGGGTAAATATGGGGTAAAAAGGTTATGTCAGATGCAGGTCATGTGAGGACAGATCATTTCTGTTTTGGAAGTCTCACTATGAGATTGAAAAACGGCTGTGCACAGTAAAGCATCCATCTAACTTGATAATCATCTACACACTTCATCCTCTTCAAACACAGCTTGCAATGATGAACTAATTATCTCAAACTGATATTTTTGTGTGCTCTAAATACAGTCGCAAATGCTTAGATATCTCATGCTTAACCAATACTTTCTTACTGAAAAATGCATATTGCACTCTTGGCATTCCACCCCTTAGAGTAATAAACAACCTGATGCCTCTTTCTATCCACATCCGGCTGTGACAATTCAGCTCCATCTGCAAAGTATCAGTGCTCCAGCATGATTTATCCAACCAGGTTTCTGGAGACAGGGCAGACCGAAAGTTTCCTTCCATTTCTGAAACAGTCCTTCTTCATACCTTACCCTACTCAAACTATGTTTTCTAGTCATTGGGGTGATTGGAAACACCAGTCTAGATCAAGATACATTTGCAATAAATAGTTTGTTACAACCATGAACACTTTGACATTATTAGGTTCTTACCATTCAGGAACTGCCTGCATGTTTTGTTTATACCTAGCAACACGTGCAACATCAATGTTCTATACCCGAGTTCCATATATGACAGGACTGGTCCTACTACCTGACAGGACTGAGTAGGCATTGAAAAGGAATGTAAGAAATTTGGATGAGAAAATAGAAGCATGAGTCTGCAAGCTTGACAGCTCAGAGAAAATCATTATTATAAAGGTTTACACCACATTCATTATGGTAGAAAATATTGAAAGATATTATTTAGCCTCATAGACTATATCATTGCACTAATAATCTATCATACCGATGTATTTGGTAGGGAACTCAACTTGCAAGATTATATTAAATGTTACACTGATTAATGATTGATTAACTATCTGGTCAGAAGTGAAACTATTGATGAAGACTTGGAATGCACCAATTGACAATTGAAAGGCATATTTAACAATTACAGCAGAATTAGCAACAACAAACTAACACTTAGAGACATCAATTAATTCACAAATCTGGCACTGATCATATATTTTGCTGTTAGTTACTCTGACAGTGCATTTTTTAGCCCAATCCGCTCGAACTCTGTGTGCCATCTTTAAGACAAACAATATTCTGAATAACACGTAATCACTCTATTTGTAGGAAGGAGGAAGAATACCTTTAACCGGGAAAATAAGGATCTACTTTTAACCGAACGTTAATTCGAATATTGATACTGACAGATAACCACAAACGCAATTAAATATGACAAAACATAAAAATATTGATCTTTCGCTTTACTTGAAAAAATAAAAAAAATATCCCCAAAACCTGATGTTCCATATAATCAGTGTCACTTATCCTGATTGCAAAGTGACTTTTCCAACTCATAGGGGGATATTCACAATAAAATGTCGGAGCGCGGTGTTATGGCAAAATTAGTAATGCCGCGCTCCAACATTTTTAAAACACAGGGATGCGCCATATTTACAAAAGTACGGCGCACTCCTGCGTTTTCCCTAGCGCTGGTGCTAGTACAGCTGCCCAGCGCATGCACCTTTGCGCCATGTTGCAAGGGTGCCGGTGCTGCAGGGACGATTGTTTATGCGCAGGAAGGGACACCTTCCTGCACATAAACAATCTTGAACGGTAATATGTTTTTTCCGTGTGTGCTGCAGAATGCAGCATACATGGAAAGAGCAAAAAAGAGAAGAAATGAATAATTTCTCCTCGTATAACCAGTATAAGACCAGGTATTCCCTAGTCTTAGTTTTTGGCGCCACCCCAGCCTTGTAAATATGGGCAGCATCAAAAAGCAATGGGTGTTGTGGTGGAATGCCCACTGCACCACCCATTCTATGCCCCTTTCATGCTAAGTGAAGCGTGAAAAGGGGTCTTATTTACAAGCTGGCGTTAAGCCACGTTGAGTGGCTTAACGCTGCTTTGTAAATAAGGAGAAGGGGATATCGCCGACGTGGCTTAACGCTGCTTTGTAAATAAGGAGAAGGGGATATCGCCACCAGAATGTTGCTAAAAGTGACATTCTGGTGGCGATATCCACCTTGGAAATATGCCCCATAGTACTTTAATGAGCTGTTATAACACTTTTTAACACCTCAGGACTATTTTTAATTTTCTTATTTAATATTCAGATCACAGTTAGATTTCTAAAATAGTCTGAAATTATGCAGTGGGTCTTGTAAATATTTTCTTGAAATGGTACTGAAAGAACTCATTGTCTTTTTTTATAGCTGTTTTCCTTACTGCCTATTCCCGTACTTAGACCATTTTCTATGCATGTTTTCTTTGACCTAAATTTTGTCAGTTGTTACGTGTTAGACGTGACAGCCTTAGGGTCATCTTCCCCCCCAACGATTTGCCTTCCTCCTCCATTTTTCTGCTCTTGTTTTTGCTGGCATTAGGACTCTGAGCAATTTACCCCTGCTATCCAGTGCATGTTCTCACCCTTAAAACATGGTATTATTGGCTTATACACAATTAGCATCTTCAATGTACTTGTAAGACCCTAGCGACGTGACAGTACATGTGCCTAGGGCCTGTAGATTGCATGCTAGTAGTGGGCCTGCAGAACTGGCTGTGCCACCCATTTAAGTAGCCCATAAACATGTTTGAGGCCTGCCATTGCAGAGCATGTATGTGCAGTTTAACCTGCCATTTCGACCTGGCAAAATAAACCTTTTGCCCCATTACCAAACATTCCTTTTTAATACATATAAGTCAACCCCTGGGTTAGGCCTTGGACAACCTCAAGGACAGGGTGCAGTGTATTTAAAATGTGGACATGTACTATTAAGTATTATATGTCCCTTTAGTGACAAACACTTAAATGTGTTTTTCACTACTACAAGGCATATCTCTCCCATAGGATAATATTGGAATTGCCTTATTACATTTTATACGTGTAATTTCCAAATGGGAAGAGATACTGGCTCATGTTTGGTGTCTCTGGAATTTTAATATAAAATAGTAACTTACGGTGAACCCGGATTTTAAATCACAATTCTCAAAATGCAACTTTTAGAAAGTTGGCATTTTCTTACCTTGGCCATTTGGTGCCTTCAGCCTGCCTGGGTCACATGACTGGGTGCAGCTGACAATTGGGCTTTGTGTATTCCTCCTAGACAGCCATACACAATGGGAGCTCAGTTGTGACTAGATGGTTCGACACTGGCAGAATGAGAGGGAGGAGCTGAGCCCAGCCTCACTCACACCTGAATAGGCTGTGTCCGGTCTCCAAACAAAGTGCATTAGGACCTTGCATTGTCACTTCAGCCAGCCATGAGCCAGGGAAGTGGAGGCAGAAAATTCCCTGTACTTCAAAGCCACTGTGTTGATGCTTCCCCCACATGCCAGAACCAGGGTGTAGGAAAGTATGATCTACTTCTATGGTTACTCCCACTTTTTGCCTGGAGTTAAGCTGTATTCGACTAGTCTGACTGGTATCCTGCTACTCAGGATCCCAGTCTATCTGCTTTCTCCCTACATTATTATGTTCAGTACTTAGGTAGACCCCAGATTAGGTACTGGGGTACCCTTATAAGTCCCTTGTATATGGCACCTGTTGGACCTGTCAGCCTTAGGGCGGTCTCCCCCTACACTTGCCCATTTTGCCTCCCTCTTTGACCATACATTTTTGTTGGACTTAGGACTCTGGGCGCCTTACTACTGCTAAACAGTACTAAGGTGCAGGTGCTCTCCCCTAAAAACATGGTGACACTGGCATACCTGCCACAGGCCCCTGCTACCACAGTGAGGCGTACCCCTCCATAGGTTAACATTGGGAACCTCCCTTATGGGATAACTTTTGACTGGGACCTAACAGGTATGTCATGTTTGGTATATTCGGAATCGTAGCGGGGAACCCTCCCAAGTGATATATGGGCTTTGGCCACTACTGCTTTAGAAATCCCACTTTTAGAAAGTGGACATTTTCCTGTCTGCACTTAGTTTGTGCACTAGATACTCCCATCTGCATGCTGATAGCCTTCCTGGGCTGTGAGGAGGGAGGGGTGATTCCCACCTTTACACTTGAATAGGCAGGGCCCGGCTACCCTAAAATAGACTTAACAACCCTGCCTTTGTCACTGGAGACAGCCAGGAGCCAGGTCAGGGAAGGCAGGGAACACCCCAGAAACCCCTAGACCCTTCCAGAAGCTTCTACCTCCTTCTAGTGACTGGGCACCAGGGTATAAAAGGGAGGGTCCTGGCCACACATCCCTGTTACACCACTGGATCAAGGAGGAACTCTGCTGGAGTGAAGACTGCTGCACCAGGTGGAATGCCAATTTTGCTGAGGCTGAATGCGCCCAGGAACTGCTGCCCCAACTAGTTGAGCTGCCCTGCTACCTGCTGATCTTGCCATGCCAGAGGGAACCTAAAAACAACATCTCCAGAGTGTCTCCATTATTTCTTTTATTGACTGGCCCCCCTGGTTATTGAACAAGAACAATTCCCAAGACTGTTCCAGCATCGCTGGGCCTGTGTATCTGCACCTGATCAGAGCAGCTGGCGCAAGCAATTTCTTTAAGGATTGTCCCTGGAATCCTCGTCACCGCTGCTAGCGCGAGTTAAAGCATTTCTTGGATTGCCCCCGAGATCACCAATGCCGACCCGGGACCCTGAGCATGCTGTGTGCCTGCCGGCCCCTGACCCTGAGAGCGCTGCAGGGAAAAGCGTCTGAGACCACTTCACTGCCGCCGGCCCGGGAACCCGAGAGCGCTGCAGAGAAAAGCGATGTGAGTCCAATTTCACCGCCGCCAGCCGGGGACCTCGGGAAGTACTGTGTGGATTTCCCTGCGATGTCAGGAGAGCGCCGCACAGGGATTGGTGCCAGCACGGGGCGTTGCTTGGCAACGAGAGGGCTCCCCATCCGGGTAAGCCGCGCTAACGCCAAAGAAGCTCGAGGCGTCTTGACCCATCCCCGCGACAAGCTGACTGCCGGCGAAGGAGGACGAGAGACCATGCCCACTCCCAGGTAACTGCTTAGGAGCATCAAGGAAGCGGGTAGCGTTACCCGCTGGGGCGAGGGTTCGGGTCTGCGTAAGAGCGCTTGTTTCTATAAGACCTGCAAGGGTATTCCCCTTTTCTACCCCATGAGCATTATCAGAGACAGATCCTGAAGAGAGAACTACTCCTGTATGTTGAATCTATGTTGTCTTGCGTGTGCCTAAAAACTGGATAAAGATATTTATATTTTTTTATAAATAACTGGTGTGGTGTCCATTTGTGGTGTTTCACTGTGTTATGGTGGGTGGGTGTTACACAAGTACTTTACACATTGCCTCCTAAGTTTAGCCTACCTGCTCTGCGCCAAGCTACTAGAGGGTGGTCTAGGGTATTTTGAGGCCTACCCTGTCGGAGGCAGTGGTCCCTACTTGGACATGGGTGCAACCCCTGCCAATTAGAGACCCCCTTTCTAATAGTACCCATGTACCCAGGGCATAGGTACCACAGAGGTCCCCATGGGCTGAAGCATGCATTATGCTACCCATTGGAGACCATTCAAAATGAAACTACAGGCCTGCCATTGCAGCCTGTGTAAGCTGGTGCTTGCACCACTTACTAAAGATACAGGTTTCCTATATCTAGGGTCACTGCACTTAAAACCTATAAGTCACCCCTCTAACAGGCCTTTGCAATCCTGAAGGCAGGGTGCTTGGTTCTAAGTGAGAG
Source organism: Triturus cristatus (assembly GCF_964204655.1). Classification (NCBI taxonomy): domain Eukaryota; kingdom Metazoa; phylum Chordata; class Amphibia; order Caudata; family Salamandridae; genus Triturus; species Triturus cristatus. The sequence goes on along the minus strand of NC_140582.1, from coordinate 1,097,982,720 downwards.
GGTGCCCTTGCAGCCTATGGAGTCCATTCTCCCGGGTTGTCAGTGAAGCAGCCATATACTATATAGAGGAGTACTGCGTATTTACACAATGACCATCTCAAAACTGTTTGCAATGAATCCTATCATGTTTGGTATCAAACATGTTGGAATCATACCCCCACACCTTAAAGAGTGCGGGAGGTATGATTCCAAGCCTTCTTAACCCGGACAGCACAAAATGGTTGCTGCCGACCAGGGGCACAATTCTGCCCTCCTGCTGCTGAGCCAAGCTCGAGCAGGGAAAGGCAGGTGCTATGTGTTGGAGAGTATTATATAATAAGTACATATTTTTTTAAATACTTTGTGTGGTTCTTTTTCACTTAATCTATACTATAAGATTGCATTCTGGTAAAACAAGCTGCTTTAACTCCTGGACTAAGCCTGAAGGCTGTTCTCCACAGCTACCACTTAGAGAGCTTTCTAAGGTTGTCTAAGACCTCTTAAATCACCATAAGGGCTGTCTAGACTGGTGCAAAGTGCCCACTTACATTAGTGGATATCATATACTAGGCCAGCTTCTCACATAGAGCACAAGTAAATAAACAAAAGACCTCGGACTCCACCACTACAGTACACTTCTGGACCAGTGGATACTTTGTAAGGAACAAGAACTGCTACTACAAAGAAACTACTGCCATGCTGTGCTGACATGCTGCCTGCTGTCCTCTTGCCTGGGGAAGAAGAACATCTTGGACCCAGAACCCCAGAATGGCTCAAAGGGCTAGTCTGCTGGCCTCCTGATCTCAGCCACAGGTACAAAACAAGCTCCTCAACAGCTTTTGGACCCATCTTACGCGAGTCTCTGACTGCCAAGTAGTGCCTTTCAGGTCCTGGGCCCTTGCTCTGAAATTCAAGATTTGGGACTCTTCATAAATTGGTCGATTGACACTGAAACCGCGCAGTCCGCACGGAAAATCAGAGCAACCCGCCACAAGCCCATCTCCCTGCACAGCAGCATCGTCACCTCCCTTGTATCCACCAACTTGGGGCACCAACCTACCCATCCGTGACTCCTGGCCTGCTAATCATGTCATGCCAATTGCCGCCTCCGACCCTCTCCTTGCTCCCATCGGCCTTCTCCAACACGAACAGGATTCATGGCACAAAACGTGAGAAGTTAAACCTTCAACTGGACTAATCTGGGAGTATATCCAACCGGCACTCCATAGCGGCCAGCCTTAACTTTTGCCTTTGACTCCGTCTAGCGCGTCCAAATAGTCGCGTTTGGCACTTTCTGTTCCCAGGCTCTATTTTAGATTTAATTCTATAAAAACTCATAGCTCCAGTTCTACTGATTGTATTTTTGTAATTTTGATCCTGTTTTATTTATTAAAATTTGAATAACCTGGTGTGGGATCTATTTGTGTGTTGTTTTCACTGTTTTACTGTTTGAACTGTTGCACAAATACTTTACAGACTGCCTCTAAGTTATACCTGACTGCTCTGTACCAAGCAACCAGGGTGAAACAAGCTTTAATTTGGGGTTGCTTGTGCCTCATTTGACTAGGATTATGGTTGCTGCTTGACCAGGGCTCACATACCAGTCAACCAGTGACCCTAGGTTCAGCAGACCATCATGTCTGTGATTGCTTTTGAATCAAGCAATCATTTTTTTAAATGCAGTCTGTTCTCTTGAAAGGACATTGGGATGCATTTAAAAAAAATGAAACTTCAAAGTTTCATTTTTTAGGAGTAGGCAGTGGTCCTTGGGACCACTGTCTGCTCTTAAAAATATTTTCCAACCATTCTCAAAGAATGGGTAACCACAAACATTGAGTTGGCAGTAAATTGTGAATGTTTTGCAAGCACATTTCAGTCGCAAAACATTTGTACATAACACTGTGATTGGGTATTAGGAAGGGACGCCCCATCAGACCCCTTCTAAATACCGAACTGCAAAGCACAATTGTTATTCATTAACATGTTAAAGAATCGCAATTTGGGCTTTGTACATCAGAAAAAGCATTCTTGCGGTTTCAAACAGCCTGATTCTGTGAATCATGCCATTGGCAAAAGCAAAAATGTTTGGTACATCTAGCCCCAAAGTACTTATTTGCTATATTCAGTATTTTCTTTAACTGCCCAGACATGTAAGGGTGATAGAAAACAGAGAAACGTGTACGCTGACAAGAATGTGGTTTTCAGCATTATGGCTTCCCATATGGCAGTTACTTGTGTGAGATATTTTAGTGATTTTATAAAATGTGTACAAGACCCGAGGGTACCAGTGTGCGGTACAGTATAAAACATGTGTAAATTGAAGTTCCAGAAGATTATAATAAACACAAATCAAAGTAATAACCAACAATGTTACAGAGAGATTATTGTAAAAAAAAAAGTGAGAGGATTTCCAAGGCATAGTCAAAAAAGAGGGAGGGAGAGGAGAAAAAGGGAAGAGGGATTAGCTTGTCAGTAACTTCCCAGTCAGAAGGTATTTCACTTTTCTCTTGAAAGTGGCTGGTGACCGGATTGTGCGTATCTCCGGCACTAATAAGTTCCATATTTTGGGAGTGGTGCAAGACAGGGATGTGTTCAGTTTGATTTGTTGGATCGGTTGATGAAGTAGAGGGAGAACCAACGAAGTACTGTGCGACCTATTCCGTGAGGTCCTTCAAAGTATTCAGCTTTATATCATGATTGACTGTGTCAAAGACTGCGGACAGGTCGAAGAGAATGAGTAGACATGAATCACCATTGTCTATGAGGCTAAGTGCATCATGCGTGATACGAATGATGGCTGTTCCAGTACTGTGACGAGCTCTGAATCCTGATTGGGAGATATACAGCAAGTTTAAGTAGCTAACAATCTGAGTAGATTCAGGAGACCTTTTGTAGCACTTTTGCCAGGAAAGGGATATTGGTTACTGGAAGAAAAGTGTGCAAGTTACAGGTTTAGCTCCAGTCTTCTTCAGTAGTGGGGTGACTTTACCCAAACTACCCCTTCAGACAATGAGAAATGGATCACTTGTGTGTAGGGTGGGGAGACGAAGTGACTGAAACCCTTGATTAGGGAGGAGGGGATTTGGTCTACGGTGTGTGCATGGCAAGATTCAGATTGGCTATAGTCTTGATTATTTCGACTTCGTTCACTAGCAAGAATGCATTCCAGGAAGCATTGTCCTTAGGGAGCTCTGGCAGGGGGATGTATGACCACTGGTTTGCTACAGAGTCTTCGATCTTCCTGATCAAGTTAGAAAAGAAGGAGAATTCCTCACATCTTTCTTTTGTGGGTAGATGTAAGGTGTAGTGGTGGAGCATGTTTGTTGCCTAATGAGTTTACCTCAGTGGTTGTGGAAGTTGTTTTTAGTTGAGTTCAGAACAAGGAGGCTTTTGACTTAAGATGAGGTGCTTTTAATTGTTTCTACCTACTAAAAGTTGAGTCAGATTTGTGGCTGACGTATTTTGTCTCCATCTTCTCTCAGTTGGTCTGAGCTGCCTTCCCTCTTTATTTAGTTTCCTATCATACCACAGAAGGGAGAGGTTTATTTGCCTTTTTAATTTCAGGGGAGCTACTACATCTATATTATTTGTCTTAGTTACATTCTAGTGCAAAGTCAGGTCATTTACAGTTAGTGGGTCGTTCCTGGGTTATAGGTGAAACAGAATCTTGGGCACCAGGAACACATTGATGATTTGATTTGATCAACTGATCTATCATTTAGGTATAGAGGCTAGCCTATTGGTTAACAGTCTTTCAGATGTGAGATAGAAGAGGATGACATGGTGGTCAGACCAATCTACTAGAAGAATATAGTCCAAGGAGAGAGACCGCGCTTTCGCTATCAGGAGATCAAACGTAAATCCTTTCAAGTGTATAAGACGCTAAAAAATTTACTTGAGGTCATTGGTAATGAGAAACTCCTGCATTTGAGTCACTTGGAGGTCATTTGAGTTAGTTAGTGATTTCTAGTGCTTTTTCTCTCTTATAGCTTTTCAGATTATGACTTTATTTTCAGTGCTACCACATGTTATACCTCATTCTGAGATGGCTCTCTTCTTTGGATGTGCATGTCATCCCCATTGTTACCAGTGCTATAACATGTTATACCTCATTATGGGATGGCTCATTTCTTGGGGTGGGAATGTTACCAGTGCTAACACTCGTTGCACCACATTTTGCGATGGCTTGCATTCTGGAATCTAAATACCCTTACCCCTCTTTGTCACCAGCTCCATAACGTATTATACCACATTCTGAGACAGCACACGGCTTGGAATGTGTTTGTCACCCCCTTTTGCACCCGTATTAATGCACGCTGTACCTCATTCTGAGATGGATCATGTCATAGGATGTGCATGGCACTCCTTGTTAGCAGTTCGACTGTGTGTTATACCTCATTCAAAGACAGCTCACTTCTTAGAATGTCGATGTCACCCCTTGTTATCAGTCCTACAGCATGATATATCTCATTCTGAAGTGACTCACTTTTTGGAATGAGCATTTCAACCCTTTTGTTACCAGTGCTACAGTGTGTTGTACCTCAATCTGAGATGGCTGACTCCTTGGAATGTGAATGCCATCCCTTTAATTTCAGTGCTTTTGGAATGTGCATGTCAACCCTCTATTTGTTACTGCTACTACATGTTATACCTCATTCTGGGATGGTTCATGTCTATTCTTTTAAGATATTAGCTTTTCTGTAATGTCTTTATCTTACATCTAGCATTGTCAGAGTCACAGCTTCATATGTAGGACATCATGTTTGTTGCATTCAGAAACTTTTAACAATGGGGTAGACACATAAGTGCACAAAAGCCATCACCATAGTCATTTTGTAGTGTCAGGATTCCGAATTGTAGTAAATGTAGGTGTTGTCCCATCACAGTGCTTTGTTTCCCAGCAGGCAGAAGTCAGTGCCTGCAAGGTCATGAGTCCTTTCGTTACAGCAGAGAGCTGCTCCAATCACAGCATAAACCAAGGTACATTGATCCATCTGTATGAGTGCACATGATCTGTCCACACATACACCCACCCGCACACCTTAGACATATACCTAATACACGTAGGGACCATTAATCCACCCATAAGCACAAAAATTGACCATCACCCACCTTTGCACAAATACCCATCAATCCACATACATCATCTTTTAACACACATTCTTCATCCTCAGATATCTACTCATCCATCGATCCGTCTACACAAATTCAACAATCCAAACATAAATCCTCGAGCCACCACACCTCTGACTCCCCCAGCTGCCCACCAATGCACTCCACCATCCTACTACCCTCTCCTCCATCCACTCAAGTAGTGATACAGCCATTCACATGCTCACTTATACATAGTTGACCGTTTACACACTCAGCCATCCATACACCTACCAGTCCACGCAGCCACACTGCAGCACACACATCAAATAGGTAAGGGTCAGAATACATTTTATTGTTTTAGTTCATTAAAACCATAACAATATACTAATAGGGCTCAATACATTACACCATAAAATATACATTAACATGCACCTGCTAAAAATTTCAAGTTGCTGCAGAATCACAAACATATAGTTAAGGTATGAAATCTAAATAGTTATACAGTAGAAAAGACATGAGACATTGTCTCTAAAGTGCCGCTGTTCTTCACCCATAACCTTCTTACGATACTTTCTCACATCTCAAAAGAAAGGATTTTACTAAGTCAGCATGCAGTTTAGGATATACAAAATAGGTCAATTATGCAATGTGTAGAATAACAAATAGGAAGAGGTGTGGGCGTTTGAACTTCGTTCTGCATATAGCGCTATGCGCTGGAAAGCTTGCAATTGATTTTTAAAATACCCCGTTTAGTCTATTGTTTTCAAATTTAAATTTGCGCTCATTTTACCTCGTTTTTAATGTACAATTAGATTATTCAGCCGCCCTACCTGTGTCCTTGAACCCGGATCGCACTGCTGCATTTTAAATTGGTGACATTCACAGCCATTCGGGCGGCCCGGTCCCTGCGCTTTGTTTTTCCTGGGACGCCATCTTGGGTGGGTCACAAGCGCTCCTCAGCCATTCGCTGAAGCCGCCACGTGGATTGGCTAGAGGCTGATATTGGCGTTAGCATATAAGGCAGGTAGGAGAGTCTTTCACTCCTGTTTGAACTTCGTTCTGCATATAGCGCTATGCGCTGGAAAGCTTGCAATTGATTTTTAAAATACCCCGTTTAGTCTATTGTTTTCAAATTTAAATTTGCGCTCATTTTACCTCGTTTTTAATGTACAATTAGATTATTCAGCTGCCCTACCTGTGTCCTTGAACCCGGATCGCACTGCTGCATTTTAAATTGGTGACATTCACCGCCATTCGGGCGGCCCGGTCCCTGCGCTTTGTTTTTCCTGGGACGCCATCTTGGGTGGGTCACAAGCGCTCCTCAGCCATTCGCTGAAGCCGCCACGTGGATTGGCTAGAGGCTGATATTGGCGTTAGCATATAAGGCAGGTAGGAGAGTCTTTCACTCCTGTTTGAACTTCGTTCTGCATATAGCGCTATGCGCTGGAAAGCTTGCAATTGATTTTTAAAATACCCCGTTTAGTCTATTGTTTTCAAATTTAAATTTGCGCTCATTTTACCTCGTTTTTAATGTACAATTAGATTATTCAGCTGCCCTACCTGTGTCCTTGAACCCGGATCGCACTGCTGCATTTTAAATTGGTGACATTCACCGCCATTCGGGCGGCCCGGTCCCCGCGCTTTGTTTTTCCTGGGACGCCATCTTGGGTGGGTCACAAGCGCTCCTCAGCCATTCGCTGAAGCCGCCACGTGGATTGGCTAGAGGCTGATATTGGCGTTAGCATATAAGGCAGGTAGGAGAGTCTTTCACTCCTGTTTGAACTTCGTTCTGCATATAGCGCTATGCGCTGGAAAGCTTGCAATTGATTTTTAAAATATCCCGTTTAGTCTATTGTTTTCAAATTTAAATTTGCGCTCATTTTACCTCGTTTTTAATGTACAATTAGATTATTCAGCCGCCCTACCTGTGTCCTTGAACCCGGATCGCACTGCTGCATTTTAAATTGGTGACTTTCACCGCCATTCGGGCGGCCCGGTCCCCGCGCTTTGTTTTTCCTGGGACGCCATCTTGGGTGGGTCACAAGCGCTCCTCAGCCATTCGCTGAAGCCGCCACGTGGATTGGCTAGAGGCTGATATTGGCGTTAGCATATAAGGCAGGTAGGAGAGTCTTTCACTCCTGTTTGAACTTCGTTCTGCATATAGCGCTATGCGCTGGAAAGCTTGCAATTGGTTTTTAAAATACCCCGTTTAGTCTATTGTTTTCAAATTTAAATTTGCGCTCATTTTACCTCGTTTTTAATGTACAATTAGATTATTCAGCCGCCCTACCTGTGTCCTTGAACCCGGATCGCACTGCTGCATTTTAAATTGGTGACATTCACCGCCATTCGGGCGGCCCGGTCCCCGCGCTTTGTTTTTCCTGGGACGCCATCTTGGGTGGGTCACAAGCGCTCCTCAGCCATTCGCTGAAGCCGCCACGTGGATTGGCTAGAGCCCTTCATAATCAGCAGGGTATGGCGCGCAGCGTGTACGCGCAGCGCGGACGCCTTAGTAACGCCGGAGTCACGCCAGAGTCCAGCCCGTCTGCGCCCGTCCGCGCTGAGGAAGCGCTGGATGGCTGGACTCTGGATCCCGCTGATTCCCCACTACCCCGCTATAGCTATTCACTCCGCCAAATGTTAGGCCTGAAACCTCGAGGATTGGGATGTTTGCACTCTTACGAGCCTGATGAACTCCTTCTTCCCCTACGCTGTGGCTGCCATCCCACACGTAGGCCTCCCAACTGTGTCCATTATCACCCTTCATCTGTTCAACCAGCCACTACCAGCTCTAGTACAGTGAGAGTAGAAGGTATTCTTATTAACGCCCGCTCCCTTGTCAAAAATAAGATCATGTTTAAGGAGATGGTATTAGATAGAATGCCTACCCTAGTATTTGTCACGGAAACATGGGCCAAAGATTCATCTGGTCCAGATCTAATTGAAGCGGTCCCGGAAGGTTACTGCTTGGTCAGACTCGACAGACAGGGTCGAGTGGGAGGGGGCGTAGCGATCCTCCATAAAGCCCACCTTCAATGTCACACTGTACCTTTATCTGATTTCCCGGATTGTTTTCAAGCTCTTTATTTTACTATAAAGGAAGCGCAATGTCCCGTTCTTAATGGAATTCTAATATATCGACCTCCAGGCTCGAGGGCCGATTTTGCGCACAACCTTTTTCGGTCCCTGGAACCCTATTTTGGTCAAGAAAATCTTTCCATTTTGGGTGATTTTAATTTTCATTTAGAACGGTCTGACCTATCTGACACATCAAGCCTTATTGAGACCCTGGCGTCCTGTGGACTCACGCAGCGAGTCAGCAGGGCCACCCATCGCGCAGGCCACACATTAGATGGCATCTTTTCTAATGATCCTCGTCTGACCACTAAAGACCCAGTGTATCTATCCTGGTCGGACCATCTTGCGGTTCCTTTCTGTTTGGAATACCATAGGGTGAGTGCTTGTAAAACAGGGAATCACGTAATGGAATCTGCTAGAAATTTTAGAAACATTAGCAGTGACTCCTTTGCGCCCTGGGCTGCTAGTCTTTCCAACTTAGATTCGGGTAGTGTACAGTCTGCAGTTGGTCACTTTGAACAGGTTACCAGGGAGGCCCTGAATGAATTGGCCCCAGTACAGACCCGCCGCCGAGCCAGAAAGAGACCATCTGCCCCTTGGTTCTCTGACTCCCTTAGACTCCTCCGCCAAGAAGTGAGGAGGAAGGAGAGGCTCTGGCATGCTAGCTGGGACTTTAAGAACAAGGAAGCTCACAAACTCCTTGTTAGGAAATATAAGATGGCGATCATTCAGGCCAAACAAGACTACTTTGTAGCCTTAACAACCTCGCTCTCTTCGCCGAAGGAGCTCTTCAAAATCGTGGACTCTTTAGTCAACTTGCAAACTCCTGATCCTGTCACTCCATCCCAAGACCTATGTGATAAGATTGCCTCTTTTTTCCATACTAAAATACACGATATCCATCTGGGTCTTGAGGAACAAAGAGCGTCTATCAGTGTGCCTACCGCCTTGGCTGAGATGAATATGATCTCTACTGACATCTCCCCACTGTGCACCCTGGATTCTTTTCCCCCGCTGGCCCTGCATGATTTGGAGATCTTGCTTGATAAGACCAAGTCCGGCTCGCCCCTGGATACTTGCCCTTTGAAGATCATCAAGCAGTGTAGGGAGACCCTTCTACCTCCACTGCTAGAAATAATGAATCTTGCCATCAGAGATGGCATCTTTCCTCTGGAGTGGAAGAAGGCAGCGGTGAAACCTCTGCTAAAGAAGGCCTCTCTCGATCCGGAAGTCTTAAAAAATTTCCGTCCAATCTCGCTGCTCCCGGCTCCAGCAAAGATGCTTGAGGCACATCTTAACAAGCATCTCGCTGTCTTTGTGGAGAGTTCGGGATGCCTGGACCCCTCCCAACATGGATTCAGGAGGGAACATAGTACCGAGTCAGCCCTTACCATCGTGCTTGATAAAATCCGCACGATAGTTGATGGGGGCCAGACCGCCCTCCTGGTCCTACTTGATCTAACTGCGGCCTTCGATACCCTCTCCCCCTCAGTTCTTACATCACGCCTGAGGGATGTGGGAGTGAAGGACGCAGCTCTAGATCTACTGACTTCTTTCCTCGTTGGGAGGGAACAAAGAGTCAAGCTGGGGGAGTTCCTATCTCCATCCCGTCCTGTGCTATGTGGGGTCCCCCAAGGGTCGGCGCTTAGCCCGACCATTTTTAACATCTATGTAACCCCTCTAGCCAGACTAATAAGAACGTTCGGGATGGAGGTAGTCTCTTATGCAGATGACACCCAAATACTCGTCTCTCTCTCCCATTCAGATGTGCAAACCGCCTCCAAGTTTAGATCTTGTATGGAGGCGGTTGGTCATTGGATGATTCAGAACTCCCTTAAACTGAATGGGGAGAAGACTGAGGTGATGGTGTTTGGAGGGAAAGAAAACATCTGGTCAGCCGCTTGGTGGCCTGACTCGTTGGGAATCTGTCCTTCCCCCACTACATCTGCTAAGAATCTCGGGGTGCTGATAGACCCTGCCCTTGATATGAACAAACAGGTGAGTAGGACCATCTCCACCTGTTGGGGTCTGATCCACACTCTTCGAAGGATTAGGAAATACCTTTCCTTGCAGGCCAGAAAGCAAATTGCTGTTGCACTTATTGGCTCACGTTTGGACTACTGTAATGCGTTGTATGCGGGGCTAAATAGGAGCCTCCTGCAACGCTTACAGGTAGTTCAAAATGCCACAGCCAGATTTGTTCTGGATATCCCCAGACGCTCTTCGGCCATGGAAGCTAGGAAAACGCTGCACTGGCTACCGGTAGAACTCCGAATACGGTTTAAGATCTTATGTATGACATATAGAGCCTTTGCCAAGAATAACGATTCAGGAGTCGGATCTATCATCTCCTATTACATTCCTGGAAGGAACTTGCGTTCCGCCGGGAAATTGCTTCTTATAGCTCCCCGTATCCGAAGAGCTAAATGGGGTGGCAGGGCCTTTTCCACTCTGGCCCCCAAATGGTGGAATGCTCTTCCTCTTGACCTCAGATCCTTGCCCTCCCTGCAGAAGTTCCTTAGTGCGCTTAAAACTTGCCTCTTTCGGCAGGCCTATATGTAAGGATGTTTGCTTCAATTACTGATTGTATTCTTAGGCGCCTTGATACCTTCGGGTTATTGTTTTGCGCGATATAAATTTTTATCAATCAATCAATTTTGTGGTGCCGCTGCCAGGGCGACTGACTCCGGAATCTGGGGATCACGGTTCCATATATATATGTAGGAACAACAAGAGAGAGAGGGTTGAGCTACACTCTTAATCCCCCAGGGTCAATGAAAAACAACGAAAGAGTGTGATAATGGACAGAAAATCAACCTAAGGTGATTTTACTAAATTCCAGACTTGATGCCAGAAAGACCAAATCTACCTGACTTTTAAATAAACTCCTCACTCACCAACATAGTTGGTGACATGCTTCATCATGGGGTTTAGCCAGGGGTGCCTTATGCACCTCTGGTGTGCTTCGACGCTTGTTTTAGAGCGGAGCAACCAACTTTCAGCTAAAAAAGTGAGGTGATTTGGTGAGTGAAAATCAAGAGAAGGGAGTTAAAAGTCCTGTGTCATCTACCAGAACAATTTAATAGTGGCGAGACAAGGACAAATTAAAAGTGAAGAAGGATAATAACTCCTGGCGTTAAATTGGTCGGGTTTATCCTAAAGATAATCGGGTGGTCGACTGTTTCAGCTTGTCAATGTGTTTTACTAAGCTTTCATCAGGACCTCATTTTGAAAGGACACCTTGGCGGTATAAGCACACTAAGGCTTACCCTGACCTCAGGTGTATGGAACCGATACACTCACGGTTTACAGTGGAGGTCTTCAACTGATTCGAAGGAAACCTCGTAATGTATTTGATGGTAGAAAAATACTCCTTAGGCAAGAAGGCAGCTTGCGGGACTACAGAACAAGTCGTCCAAGTCCTCAGCCAGGCTATTTCACCTACATGGGACCGCCGAGCCGGGCTCGGCGGTCCCATGTAGGTGAAATAGCCCGACCAATTTAACGCCAGGAGTTATTATCCTTCTTCACTTTTAATTTGTCCTTGTCTCGCCACTATTAAATTGTTCTGGTAGATGACACAGGACTTTTAACTCCCTTCTCTTGATTTTCACTCACCAAATCACCTCACTTTTTTAGCTGAAAGTTGGTTGCTCCGCTCTAAAATAAGCGTCGAAGCACACCAGAGGTGCATAAGGCACCCCTGGCTAAACCCCATGATGAAGCATGTCACCAACTATGTTGGTGAGTGAGGGTTTTATTTAAAAGTCAGGTAGATTTGGTCTTTCTGGCATCAAGTCTGGAATTTAGTAGAATCACCTTAGGTTGATTTTCTGTCCATGATCACGGTTCCATCCCCGGCACTGGTGGCAGATTAGCCCAGCACCATGTGACTCTGGGCAATAGCTTGCTTAATCTTCCCGACAGCCCCCAGCGCCTAGAGACCCTAACGGGTGATTGTTCGTGCTTTACAAATGTGGATTATATTATATTATAGGAGACATGGACATAGTCTCTAAGGTGCCGTTGTGCTTCAACACTAGCCGTGTGTTAGTTTTCTTGTACTTCATTAAAAAAAATTAGCAAATGACAGCTTAGCTGTGGTTCATTTGGGATGAGGCATTTTAGTATAGCACATCTACAGGTACGAATGCCTCTTGCATTAAGTAAATTCTTCAGCAGTTGGCGAGGCAGACTCTGGTGTCCCTGTTATATAGAAGAACCTTGTTTTGCTGTAGTGCTAGAACCTTTCTGTCAAGGAGAAATGCACTAATGATGATATACTGTACCTGTTCTGTGAAAGAGAGGATTGTACTACTGTTTTCATGCTGTACCTATTCATGAGAGAGTGAAGCTTGCACTGCTGATGGATAGTTATACCTGTACTGAGAGGGCTGCTTGCATTTATAATGGTGTACTGTATCTGTTCTTTGAGGGAGAGGCATGCACTGCTGATGCCCAGTTGTACCTAAACCGATGATGGTGCACTGTACCTGTTTTGTGAGGGAGGGGCTTACACTGATGATGCCTAGCTGTACCTGTTCTGTGAGTGCTGCTTGCACTGATGATGGTTTACTGCACCTGTTCTGAGGGAGAGAAGCTTGCACTGATGATGCACAGTTGTACCAGTTCTGTGAGGGCTGCTTGCATGGATTATGGTGTGCTGTACCTATTAGGCGAGTTAGGGATACTTGCAACTGCCCTTCTGCTGTCTCAGAAACATTAGGCATGCATGCTATTGTGTACCCACCAGTTGGTGCCCAAGGTGTATGCCTGGGTATGGCTTCTAAGCAGGTGATATTGACTGTGAGCATCCAGTCTGTTTCTCCATCTTTGAAGATCTGCAGGACTGGACTCATGGTCTACCACAAGGCGCTGCCCTCCACAAGCCTGAGCCTCTGCTCATGTTAGGCCTGTACTGGTGCAAGGCCTGCTCTCATTGGACTCCCTCCCCTATGTTGCTGTGTAGAGGAAATGGACTGGAGCAGACCAAGACCACCAGACCATCCCACTGTGGCCCTGTGCTAAGCTTACTCTTCTAAATACCTCTAAGTAATGCTCCTTACCCTGTCCATTAACCCGGTCAGCAGACCCAGTCTGACCTATTTTAGCTGGGTACACCATGCATCTTGTTGGGGAATCTCAGACTCACACCCCCATAACATTGTAGACTAAGCTACACCCCTGAATATCTTAATTGTTGTAATCACCTACTTGCAAAACTGCCTAAGCGGTGGATGTCAATATTCCCTCAACTTGAGGACTTTACTTCTTTCATTCCCTTACCTATTAATTTTGGCCTATAGATTTCAAAGACAAACAGTGGCAAATCTGATAAGTCTGGCCTTTAATATGATACCACATAGACAATATATTGGCTTTGCCTTGGCTTGTAGGAAAGCAGACTACAGGCTTGGAATGGTTTTGGCCTACTTTATTATTCCTTTACTGTTCCCAGATGGCCAATGTCATTAGGCAATGTGTCAACAATGCTGGGGGACAAAACCAACAAAAACGCATGTCGAAAGTGTAGGAAAGTAGTATCTGCTTCTTATGGTTACCCCCACTTTTTGCTTAATGTCTCACTGTTTTTGACTAGTCTGACTGGGATCCTGCTAATCAGGACCCCATTCTATCTGCTTTCTCCCTTAAATTGACATACAGGTACTTTGGTACACTCCGAGTTGGATACTGGGGTACCCTTATCAGTCCCTAGTATACAGTACACCATGTACCCAGGGCATGGGTACCCCAGAGGCCTCCCATGGGCTGAAGCATGTATTATGCCACCCATGAGAGGCTATGCAAAATGGACCTTAAGGTCTGCTACTGCAGCCTGTGTAAGATGGTGCTTGCACCACTTACATTAGATATAGGTTCACAATATCTATAGTCACTATACTTAAAACGTATAATTCACCCCTATAGCAGGCCTTAACAATCCTGAAGCCAGGGTACATGGCTTTATGTGAGAGGGTGCCCCTGCATGAGCAGGGTCTCTCTGCAGCTTTCGGAAACCATTCTCTCGTATTCTGTATGACTCAGCCAGACATATAGGTAGAGGTGCATTATAACCTAGCGGTAAATGCTACCTCAAACACGGCTGCATAGAAACATATCGAGTTTGGTATCAAACACCTTGGAATCATACCTCCACACCAGTAACTGGTGTGGGAGGTCTGATTCCACCCTTCTGAAGCGAACTTTGTGGGGTCACTGGTCTTACCGGTGCCAGCCTTCTCGACCCGTACTACTATAACAAACAATGGTTCTGTTGGGTATAGCTATTTCTTGACAATTGAAACCAATTATGTAAACAACAAATCAAATGATGGCACAAAATTCTGGACAAAATTAAACATTCGTAAAAAGAGAGAGTGATTTACTTAGATTTAGAGATTTTTAAAGAGGTCATTTTAATTTAGTACAATAATTAACATGAAAAAGGGCTGTCTGATGACTCAATCAATAAAACGGCGCAAGTGACCAATATTTACAGTGACAAGGTGAATAAAGTGCAGGTGTGACAGAATCGGTGTACTTAACACGTAAGTGATAAAGTAAGCGAATGCAGAAATATTTACAAGTTGAAAATATGAATACAGTGTCCAATTTCAAATTATCATACAAATGTCTCAAGCTCAAGAATTAATCCACATTCATCTTTAAAGAGCCAAGAGACCTATTGAGGATTGGACTTCTGACAACCGTCAACGTTTCGACCCTAACTGATGCAATGATATGTAAAAGTCAGTGCGGGTCTTCTTCAGGACAAAAAATGTCAGACAGCCTGCAAGATAAAATTCAGGGTAAGATGGTTATGCTTATGGGCAATAATTCGCCAAAAAGCAACTCACCGATTCCACGAGTTTGGATCAATGCCATGGACATAATGTTGGAGGGTTAACCTGAGTATCGGTCGGCCCTAAAGATGGTAAAAAACTGCATCAGTTTACCAGTAAGTGAGACATGCAAGATGAAAAACCTGTTCAGAAACTAGAGGTCCATACCTGGAGTCAGATGGAGCCCTCTACTGAGTGGAGGGGGGGGTGCTGTGACGATTACCGTTCCTCCCGATCTAATTGTTAAAGTCGCAAATGAAAATGGGTCAAAGACTGCAAAAGAGGGCAGTGAGGTAGTTTTACTATAGGGGTTTGGACCGAAGGTTTCAAAGGGAAATAATCAATAATGAGTGTCTCTTGACATGCCTTGGAAATGAAGGAGTGATGTGCATAAATCTATTCAAGGTTGCTCGAAAAAGGGCAATCGTTGGTGCCTCTTAACTGTAGTCAACCACAATGCCGTTATTTTGTAGTGGCTGTGAAATAACAGAGGGGCATATCATCAAGGCCAGGAGATAAAATTATCGCTGCTTTAGCGTCCGTTTTCGGACGAAAGCGGCGATAATTTTATCACCTTATCAGCAAGGTCACGCTATCGTGTGAATCCTTGCCTTATCGCCCTTTCCCTCAACGCCCATCTTCGCATCTCTAATGAGATGCAAAGTGGGCGTTCCACCCCAAGATAACGGGAGAAATGTCGCTATGCGACATTTCTCCTATTATCTAGCCACACGCTAACCTGCAGAGCGACAAGAAAAGAAGCGATAACCTCGGTTAGCTACTTTCCTTACGCCTGCTTTTCAACTGACTTAGCCATGATATCCTATGGAAGGTGGATATCATGGCTAAGTCTGCCTTGCCCTATCAGCAAGCTTTCGCCAGACGTTGTGCGATTATCACTGGATTTCCAGCGATAATCGCACAGTTGGCAGCTTGCGCGTTGAATTTTATCGCTTTGGAGATAAGCGTTGTTGATAGCACGCTATCACCGCGATAAAATTCAGCGTTGGCCGGTGATAATTATGCACGCGCTAAGAGCGCTGAGCGATAATTATCGCCTGGCCTTGATGATATGCCCCAGAGTAGTTTAAAACGGGGAATCTAAAACTGCCAATTCATGAAAGGTACTCTTAAACAAAGCAGGGTGCACCTTGTGACATACCTTGCAATGTTTTCAGCTCGTTTCGGTTGCTTGTGCATAAATGGCAACCCACGCTCTTGTATATTCATGGGGACTGGCTGTAAATAAATCAAGAAGATCCGAAGCTTAGTGTAAATCATCTAATGCTAAGGAAAAGAACTGCTAATTAAGGCCAAGGGGCCGCCAGTGTGGAAATTACCTCCTCTCTTGAGTCCAGTCGGCAGGATCCCGTGCTCTGCGAGCGCGACCTAGAAAGCAATCACTTTTGAAAACAGTGATGCGTCAACACGCCGTCCGTGGTGCACGTGCGCGTTAGGTGCAGCAGCTATGCACGGACCGGTCATGGCCGGTGCTGCCAGAAAACGGAAAAAAGACTCGCAGGTGGTGGTGTCACTGACCGATATGTATATGTTTGAAAAGTAAAATTAAATTGTTAACTCGATGGCACCTAAGGAGCATGACCATATTGATGCAAGTTAGTCAGTTAAAAACACGAACGCGTCATGTTTACAGTACAGCGTGGAAAACCAACAGTTATTAAGTTAACTCTATGGCAACAAAATAGAAATGTAATCAATTTAGCCATGTCATGTATACCGTACAGTGTGAACACAATAAGCTGAACAATGTGGCAATCTGGTTACTGTGGTAATCACATTGTGGTGCCATAAAATGAATTCGCCCCATAAAAAGAAAAAAGGAAAAACCATTGGAAAAAAACATTTCTAGTCATTGAGATGAGAGGCTCTGATGATTCCACGGAATGTATTACATTAATAAGTCATAACATAATGCGATGTTAGTTAACAAAATACAATGTGAACAATGACAGCAATGTCACAATCGATATATGTAAATCCATTAAGTAAGGTATTTTGCGTTGCGGACCATTCAATTAAATGGGTAGATCACACGCAAATCGTGATGGTGTATTACAACAATGTCCCTATCAAAAATGGGTACATGGTCAAATCATCTGACCAAGTAGTAATTCTTAATGTACAATGGTGGCTACCAACATGAAACAGGGGAAAAACATGTCAGAGTCTATGTGACTTTCCGGCGGCTCAAGGCATGGAGTAGATAAGTGATTGGAGGTCATCATCTGTTCCTAAGTAGTCCCATTTGTTTATGTGTCTCCTCCAATTCATTCAGACCTGAACCGACTGTATTGAAAGGATAAATCCATCTACATTCCTTGAAATCAAGCAAGGCTGACAAACTCCCTCCTCTGGGATTTTTGTGTACTTTTCAAGCATGGTCCATTTGAGACTTTCAGGGTTATGTTATGTTGAGTGCCTGAAAGTCTGCACTTGGGCCACACTTGGTGTCCCCGTGAATAGTCCACCTCAAACCAGTTCTAGGAGCCAATGGCTCGTGCTCTGGCGCGGAACTGGACAAAGGACATGGGTGTCGCCACCCCTCTGTACTGCTCCTCCCGTAGGAGGGTCTCCTGAATCTGTCCAACCCTCTCCGGTGGGTATACAATGGGTTACCTGGCTACAGGACATTGGATTTTACGTGGACAAGATTCTAAAAAGAAGAAACCACTGACCTTCGACCGTCTGGACACTTGGACTTCGCTGGACCTCGACTGGGCTCGACTTCGTCTCCCTTTCCGTCTGAAGCTTAGTTTGTGCCTTTGCTCCATACAGGCTCCGTGCAGGACCTGTGGTGCACTTAAGACAACCGAAGAATCTCCCTTGGAATAAAGGAGTCACTCCCCTGCTTTGCAGGCACCGAAAGTGCAACTGACCGGTCTGCTGCTCCTGAGCTCCTGCAGACTCCGAAGATTTCAGTAACACAGGAGGTGGGTTCCTGAAAGTCCCTGAGGTCGATCTGCCCTCTCACCGAGTTTGAGGCCAGTGTCCCTCGTAGGGGCTGCATAACCCGAACCCCTGTGCACCGCGTCCATTTGCAAATGCATATACTTGTTGGCGATTCCCGAGCTTGTGCATTGGACCCTGTGTAGTCCTGACCCTGAGCAGTATTTGCAACAAAGAACTTCGACCCCCTCACACCGTGTGCTCTGTGGGATGGTACTTTGCAATCTTGCTCGAGGTCCCCTCGGTCCTCCTGAGGGTCATCTTGATTGTTCTTGGTGAGTCCCCTGGACCTTGCTGGTCCACACCGTAATCAGTGTGACCTTCCTGCGTGGGTTGCTTTTGCTAAGGCTTGTTGGTGCTCCTGCCAGACACCGACCCCTCAGCACTCGACATCCTTTGTGGGACAGCTCACCACCGGCTCCTGGATGTCCTGGACGTCTCCTGGTCCTCGTGGCTGCAGAGTCATGCATCCTTTCTTCACACATGAAGCACCTGACATCAGTGGGCATTCGTCTCCCGAGCTCCTGGTCACTCTGAAGTGACCCAGACTATGTCCCTCTGCTTTTAGGTTCCTTCCATCCCGAAACCAGGCTTGGATTTCACTGGACTCTTTTCACCTTCTCTGCAGCAGTACTTCTTCACAACCTTCCATTGGGAACGATGAGAGTTTCTAACGCCACTTCAGACCTATGCACCCGGCTTCCCTGGGATAGGTAACTCTGGTACTACGGTATCCATCGGTGGGGTGGTTCTTCAAACTCTTAAGTTCCAAAGGGTTCGCGCGAAGTCCTCCTAGAAGGGTCCTTAAACTTTACTAGTGTAACTGTGACTTTCCCATAGAATTGTACGGAGCCTGCGGTTGTGTTCCTACTCTACACCCGGCCTCCGTGGGTTCCCTGTCTACTCACCTTGGGTGGTTCCTTGGGGTTCCAGCAATTCTACGTGCTCTAGACCTTGTCTTGATCTCAGTCATGGCTGTTATACCACTATTTTAGTATATTGTTTGGTCTCCCCCTGGAGCCCACTGTGTATTGTGCTACTTACAACTGTTCTATAGAATTCGTATTGTGTGCTTTGTGTTCTATCGTCGTGTAGAGGATAGTGGAAAGTGTTATATTAATAAATACATATTTTATATAACTACTGTGTGGTTCTCCTTCATTGAGTCATTCAGGAGGTGATATTCTGGTAAAACAAGCTGCTTTACATTCCTTCAAGATTAAGCCTGAAGGCTGCTCTCCAAAGCTGCCACTAGGATAGCTTTCAATAAGGTTATCTTTGACCTCATACATCGTAAGGGTCGTGTGGACTGGTACAGGGTGCCCACTTTAATTAGTGGACAGCATATACCAAGCCACCTTCTCCTCATTCTGGGATGGCTCACGTCTATTCTTTAAGCATCTAGCATTGTCAGAGTCACAGCTTCATATGTAACACATCATGTTTGTTGCTTTCAGAACCTTTTAACAATGGAGTATGGCACATAAGTGCACAAAAGCCATCACCAAAGTCCTTTTGTAGTGTCAGGAATCCTAATAGTATGATGTTGGTGTTGTCCCATCACAGTGATTGACAGTGCTTTGTTGCCCAGTGGGCAGATGTCAGTGCCTGCAAGGTCATGAATTCTTCTTTGCAGCGGTGAGCTTCTCCAATCGCAGCAGCATCAAGGTACATGGATCCACCTGTATGAGTGCACATGATCTGTCCACACATACACCCACCCGCACACCTTAGCCATATACTTAATACACATAGAGACCGTTAATCCACCCGTAAGCACAAAAACTGACCATCACCCACCTTTGTACAAATACCCATCAATCCACACACATTCTTCATCCTCAGATATCTACTCATCCATCTATCCATCTACACAGCTTCAACAATCCAAACATTCTTGAGCCATCACACCTCTGACTCCCCCAGCTGCCCACCAATGCACTCCACCATCCTACTACCCTCTCCTCCATCCACTCAAGTAGTGATACAGCCATTCACATGCTCACTTATCTATATTTGACCGTTTACCCACTAAGCCATCCATACACTTACCAGTCCACACAGTCACACTGCAGCACACACATCAAATAGGTAAGGGTCCGAATACATTTTATTGTTTTAGTTAATTAAAACCATAACAATATACTAATAGGGCTCAATACATTACAGCATAAAATATACATTAAAATGTGCCTGCTAAAAATGTCAAGTTGCTGCAGTATCACAAAAATATAGTTATACTGTGCAAAAGACGTGAGACATTGTCTCTACTGTGCTGCTGTTCTTCACCCATTACCATCTTACTTGGGGGGTGGGCGCTAGAGGGCGCATGGGAGGATGGCTGTACTGTAGTACAGCTCTGCCGGCCGACTTGCCAATCTTTCATGTATCCTGCTCCCTAGACACCATCCACGCTCAACAACTGGTGGCAACTTGAAACAAAGCTGCGGAGAGGCTACCGGAGGCATTTTCGCTGCAATCATCGACCCCGCTCCGCTTGGCTGCTGCTGGCTGAGCGGCAGCTCTGAGAGCAACATGGCGGCCGCGCGAGCAGTTTGGCGCCCGTTGGAGCCCAGAGGCTGCTTGCGCTCTCAAGTCTACAGCGAGAGGTACTGCTGCTGGTTCCGTTGGTGTCGGTGAGTGCCTGGGTGGCCCCGCTCCTCTGGTGCAGATTCGTAGGGGCGTACCGGGGCTGAAGTTGAGTGGGTGGCATGGTGTGTGGGACGAACCAGCCGCCCGCCTTCTGTGTGCGTCGCACAGACCTGTTGTGAGCCCTGCAAGCCCACTGTGTGCTGCCGGAGTGCTGAGGGCGGACGAAGGGGAGGACTGAGCCGGTGGCCGCGGTGTCCTCCCTCCGGAATAGCTGCGTGACCAAGCTGTAGGGGCGAGACAGAGCGGGCCTATATCCTAATAGGGCGGCCACGTGTGCAGTGCAATTGGCGAAGAATACAGCGGGATACTGCCTTACCTGCAGGAGCCCCCTGGGGATTCGAACATCCAGCCAGGGCGGCTCGCTGTGTAGTGTGACTGGCTTTGGCTGGGCAGCGGGAGGCTGTAGTGCAGGCCGTGCCCCCATCCTAAGCGGAGCTGAGTGGCTCGTGTGAAGCCCCGCGAGCCTGCTGAACGGACCTAGAGTGCAGCGACAAAGGTGATTCCTGACTTTGTGGCTAACTCCCCATGTGAGGTTGAAGGCCTGGTGCGAGGGAAGAGGTGCGGCACTCAGCGGCTTGGAGAGACAGCGTGCGGCCTGCATACATGCCATACCAGCGTGGAACAGAGAGTTTGAGAAAGGTGCAGAAACCAGGGCTGTGCCTCCTCTCTATTTTGGCCAAATATTCACGCTGAGTGGTGCTGTGGTTCACTTGTGTTGGCCCTTTGGACGGCGTGCTTGGCCTTGTGTCTCCCAACCGCATGGGGCATACAAGAATGACGTTGTAACAGTTTGCATCCAAATAGCGGCAGGCTCAGTGGGATTGCTGCTGCCAGGTGTGTGAGTGTGGGCTGGTGGTTATTTTCATGGCCATATTGTAAGGAGTGGAGGCGTGAAGGGTGCTCTACTCTCCCCAAGTACAGCTTGGTGGCTGGGCTGCATTAAGGTACTGAAGGCAAAGAACGTCTGACTGTGTGTAGTATCTATACAAAGAGCAATGTGGGGCAGTGGTGCCCCCAAGCGTAAGGTGTCTAGGACAGGCGTGCTGTGCTGGCCATGGCCATGGTGCAGAGGGGACAACACAGTATGGGTAAACCAGATAAAAATCAGCCGCGCCTCACATTTGACTCGCGAAAAACTGGAAGGCTGCAGCAAAGAGCCACCTCGGACTCTGAATTGGACGTCCCAGCGGAATCCCCATTTCATTTGGATACAACGCTAACTACAGGCCAGCCTTCAGGCCATAGAATGAGAAAATTGAGGCTCTCAGCAGCCGCATGGACCACATATCCACAAAACTAGACAAGCAGACGGCGTGGCTGGGCGAAGCCCAAAAACGCACATCGGATGCGGAAGGTGGTCTGCAGCAGGTGACTTCCAAATCCCTGGATATGGAGAAAGTACTCGCTGTGATCCAGGCCAGGAATGAGGACTCAGAGGCCAGATCTCAGAGCAAAAATCTTCGCATCGTAGGTCTGCCAGAGTCGACAAATGTGAGCAAGCTGGAGACTTACATCGAAAATCTGCTGTGGGAAAATTTCGGCGCAGAATATCTATCACATCTGTTAATAGTGGAGAGAGCTCATCGTTCACTGGCGGCTCGCCTCTCCCCTCCCCAGGCCCTCCCAGACCTATCATTGCTCACCTCCTCAGTGACAGACACCGTGACTCTGGTGCTGCGCCTGTCACGCCAGAAAGGCACCATAATTTATCAGGGTAACCAATTGGCATTTAATCCTGACTTCACGGCCGTGGTCCAAGCAGCGAGGAAAGAATTTCAACCAGTTAAAAAATATTAATGGCAGAAAATGTGCAATATGCCATGCTGTATTCGGCCCGGCTCCACATCGGATCAGATGATAAAGCCAAGATCTTCACCAATTCCAAACAAGCCTTGGAGTATGCAAAGTCTGTAAGGCACAAGAAGAAGGCCGCTCCCAATGCTTTGGAAGACGAGGACTAACTCCAGTGACATGTATAACAGGAAGGATCTCTAATGAGTACTGTGCCCACAGTGGGTAAAGCTATCAATGTTGCCAAACATGATGCCCCACACTGGTAGGGGTTGGGTACACCTCCCCCGGGCGGGAATTATGGCTATATTAGTACTCTATATCACATCATGCTGTTTTTTTATTTCAGATTGGTTGTCTCACAAAAAGGTCAAGATGTTCTGATTTACGAGTTGAACGATCACATGTCTTGAAATAATGTGTTTTGGGAGCACTGCTCCACTAGTCGGCCACCTCCCTTTACACCCAGGGAGTTTGTTGTGCTCCTGCGTCCCCAAATGGGTGCACCCCAGCCTACGATATGTTCATAACTTACTCTCGAGGGTTTTTGTTTAATCACTGGGATGGCTTTGGCAAGTTGGGTATGCTAAAGTGGGTGGAGGGTGGCGGCGGGATTGGGGTCACTGGGGTTCGTTACATGTGGTTGGCTTGGAACGACATCTGTTGTTGATGGGCAAGATTTGGTTTTTGCATACAATGGGACGTTGTACATCTCCGATCAACATATCTAATGACACTGGCTAAAGATAGGGTTATGTGTCTAACATGGAATGTCCACGGATTGAATTCCCCTAGAAAAATTAGACAGGTGTTTGCCTATCTGCACAGTCACGAGGTTCAGATCGCTCTTCTCCAAGAGACACATCTAACTAAACACAGAGGCCAAGATTGCTCTCAAATGGACGGGTTATCGTCTGGCCTCCTCATACTCCTCTTACGCACGTGGGGTCATGACGCTCATAAAGAGAGACACAGCCTTCACTGAGATTAAAACGTGTATAGATGATGGGGGGCGCTATGCTATTGTGCATGGTGAGTTAGGTATTTCGCTTCTAACCATAGTTAATGTGTATTGGCCCAACACTGATGAGCCTGATCTGTTTGCAGGTATTTTTAGTATACTATGTGAATGGCCCGATGCCGAGGTGCTGTGGGAAGGTAACTTTAACAGGCACCTAGATCCTAGTAAGGACAAGTCCAGCAAGCAGGGAGGGCGCACACCCTGAACCACGCAGCGAATTAGGGATGGCATGATTGAACTCGGCCTAGTAGACACGTGGCAGCTTCACAACAATGACACTTTAGCAGGTACACACGCTTCTGCTGCGCATGGTAGCTGGTCCCACCTGGACTACTGGTTGCTAAGTGAAGGGGAGAATACCTGGGTGTCGGCTCTATCTGCACTCCCTCGCACTCTATCTGATCACAACCCAGTTAAACTTACTCTCCATATCCCAACGAATATTCCATGTCAAATTACATGGAGATTCCGTTCTGAAGCTTTATTGGACTCTATCTATGCTACCACGATCAGAGAGGCCATAATTCATTTTTGTTATGTAAACGCGAGCTCGGTGGACAGTGCAGCGGCTCTTTGGGAGGCCTGTAAGGTGACTATTAGGGGCACTTGCATCTGCACGTCATCAGGCATTCTTAAGGACATCAGGGCACAAATCAACAGAATTGAGACGACTTTTTCAGGGCTTGAACAAGATCCCAGTGCACACACACTATCCCGCATTAGGGATCTCCTGGTAGAACACGGCGAAATGGCAGCATCAGAGATCCGCTATCTGTCCAAGAGACATGTGGCGCGGGTATATGGAGAGGGAGGCAGACCAGGGCATAATTTAGCGGCTAAGCTTAAACACCGCACCATAACGAAGAATATGGATGCTCGGGGTGTGGATCACTACACGCCGCAAGCTATAATTGAACAATTTCGTACCTGTTACGAAAAAATTTACACCTCGCAAGGGGGGGGGGGGCGACCCACTAGAGCTGAATGACTACTTGGCAGACATAGCCTGTGCATGGCTTTCTAAGTGTCACCATTAGAAGCATCTGACATTCATGAGGTAATTCGCAGTCTACCCAACAAAAAGGCACCCAGGCTGGACGGCCTAACAGCAGAATTCCATAAAGAATATGCTGAATTACTGGTACCCCATCTGCTAGAAATGTATGGCGAAGCACATAAAACCGGTAAACTTCCACCCACGCTACGACAGGCCCTGATAATAACATTATTAAAGAAAGATAAGACACCATCACAATGCGAATCTTATTGCCCATTATCACTTATTAATATAGATGCCAAAATTATCACCAAGGCTTTAGCTGCCAGACTTTAACCGCTGATGCCGAAATTGGTCCTCCCGGATCAATCTGGTTTCATAGCGGAGAGGTCCACGTCCCACAACATACGTGCTATTTTTGGGATGCTTCATTTATTGGATACTGCCCTACCGACGGCGGCAGTGGCGTTGGATGCGGCAAAGGCATTCGATCCCATCGAATGGAGCTACATGTTCCAAATCCTGATGCAAATAGGATTCCCTGAGGTTTTTGTTGGATGGGTGCGGCTACTATACACTGATCCCTCAGCACGGGTGCGGGTGGGGGGCCTAACATCTGAGCCCTTCCAGATTTATAAGGGGACCAGACAGGGGTGTCCTCTTTCACCGCTTCTGTTCTCTATCATGCTTGTGCCCTTAGCTCGTATAATCAGACAAAGACACAGGGACTCAGCTATCAGGTTCACCCATCGGCCTGTGAGCATATCTCTCTATGCTGACGACATTGTCTTGTTCATCATAGAGCCGCGCAGATACCTGGCACCGGTGCTACGGGAATATATAAGCTTTGGTTTCTTTTCGGGCCTGACTATTAACTGGGACAAATCGGTGATATTGCCTCTAACACAGCACACAAAGTCGCCTCCTTTGGAGTTTCCATTGGTCTGGTCTACCGATCCCATCAAATACCTGGGTATATGGGTGCACCGGGATCCAGAAATAGTGAATAAAGAAAACTATGGGAGAGCGTACGTCCAGCTTGAGAAGCAAATGGACAGATGAGTAGCATTACCGCTATATTTGGCGGATCGGATTGCCCTCATGAAAATGATTGTGTTACCTTGCTTTCTCTATCTGTTCAGTAACATCCCACAAAATTAACTCAGCAGTTTTTCACTACGGTGTGGTCACTATTGGTGTGCTTAATCTGGGGGGGAAACAGGCTTGGGTGAGTTGGGACACACTTATTGGATTACGATCAGGGTGGCTTCTGTGTGCCAGATATGAACCTGTACTATCTCTGCGCACAGTATGCCTACTACTGGTACAGTCATCACGATTTCATTCTACATGTGGCGGTGGAAGATGGGGATGCACATCCGATTCCTCTACATATTAACACACACACATAGAGGCACACCCAAACACAAAATTAAAGTGATAAACGCCACCATTGTTGCCTGGCATTCTATCAGCAGGCTGTTGGCGAAACTTCCACTTTATGCTCCAGCACTCCCCCTGGCTCATCATGCTGCACTCTCGGTGACGCAGGAAAGTGGTGCAATGCATTCCTAGCGACAGGCAAATATAGACACAATGCAAGATGTGTTCCGAATGGTAGCTTTCTCACAGCAGGGGAGGTGCAATATATTCTCCACCCGTCACCACAGACTAAAGCTGGCGCTACAGGCGCATTATGGCACATATCCTACAGAGCCGCCCACGCTGCAAACATTGCAGTTGCTTTTTGTCACTCCCTCCCGTCACAAACTAATTACTAAATTGTCCAGGTCAGCGAGAGCAGAAAAAGTACACAAAGAAGATACAGGGCCCGATTCACAGAGCTTACTTAAGACAAAATCCTAAACTTACTACCATTTTCGTATTCACAGAAGGCACTTACTCATTTTGGTATTCCCTGAAGCCACTTACTCACTTCGGTATTCACAGAAGTTAGGAGTCCTGCCTTTAGGACTCTTAAATGCCTTCTGTGAATACCGAAAGTCTTAAAATTAGGATTTTTCTCAGTTTAGGAGTCCTAAAGTTAGGACTCCTAACTTTACTACTACTAAACTGAGAAAAATCCTAATTTTAAGGCTTTCGGTATTCACAGAAGGCATTTAGGAGTCCTAAAGTTAGGAGTCCTAACTTTACTACTACTAAATTGAGGAAAATCCTAATTTTAAGACTTTCGGTATTCACAGAAGGCATTTAGGAGTCCTAAAGTTCGGAATCCTAACTATACTACTACTAAACTGAGAAAAATCCTAATTTTAAGACTTTCGGTATGCACAGAAGGCATTTAGGAGTCCTAAAGTTAGGAGTCCTAACTTTACTACTACTAAATTGAGAAAAATCCTAAATTTAAGACTTCCGGTAATCACAGAAGGCATTTAGGAGTCCTAAAGATAGGATTCCTAACTATACTACTACTAAACTGAGAAAAATCCTAAATTTAAGACTTTCGGTATTCACAGAAGGCATTTAGGAGTCCTAAAGTTAGGACTCCTAACTTCTGTGAATACTGAAATGAGTAAGTGCCTTCTGTGAATACCAAAATGAGTAAGTGCCTTCTGTGAACACCAAAATGGTAGTAAGTTTAGGATTTTGTCTTAAGTTAGTTCTGTGAATCGGGCCAAAAGCTTTGCTCGTTAGAATGATAGTCTCATACCACCGCTAACACCTATGGAATGGGAACACTGCTGTAAGCTTACTAGTGCCCTCACCCCAAATGTTAACCTGCGAATCATTCACTTCAAATACATCCATCAGGTTTACCACACACCCCTACGACTACATAAATGTGGGCTATGAGGTAACAGTAGGTGCAAAAGATATGGGAATCCGGATGCGGATATTTAGCTCCTGGCGTGGGATTGCAAGCGGGTGTCTGAGTACTGGGTGGAGATAGTACAGCATATTCAAGATATGTCAGGGGTCCCTGTACAATGCACACCGAAGATCTGCTTACTGAGGTGGATTCCACAGCTAAAGGGAGCAATAGGCAAATTTGTCAGACCGGACAGCATTACCAAGCAACAATGTCTGATAGCCTTATGTATGCATGTTCCTTGCAATGTTGTTATCAGTCCATATCATAAGTGTCTAAACAAGTGATCATCTGGGGAATAAGCCAACCACATGCTATTTGTTAGATGTTTGATGTCTGAATTGTTTTTGGACGCTACTGATGATATATCTCTGCTTTGAAAACCAATAAACATAATAAATAAATTTTAAAAACGTCTTACGATACTATCTCACATCTCAAAAGAAAGTATTTTACTAAGTCAGCATGCAGTTTAGGATATACAAAATAGGTAAGTTATGCAATGCATAGGATAACAATTAGGAGACATGAACATAGTCTATATGGTACCGTTGTGCTTCAACACTAGCCGTGTTCGTTTTCTTGTACTTCACTACAATAATTTACTAAACGCCTGTTTAGCTGTGGTTCATTTTGGTTGAGGCATGTTAGTATAGCACATCTACAGGTACGAATGCCTCTTGCATTAAGTAAATTCTTCAGCAGTTGGCGAGGCAGACTCTGCTGTCCCTGTTATATAGAAGAACCTTGTTTTGCTGTAGTGCTAGAACCTTTCAGTCAAGGAGAAATGCACTAATGATGATATACTGTACCTGTTCTGTGAGAGAGGCTTGTACTACTGTTTTCATGCTGTACCTATTCATGAGAGAGTGAAGCTTGCACTGCTGATGGACAGTTATACCTGTACTGTGAGGGCTGCTTGCAATTATAATGGTGTACTGTATCTGTTCTGTGAGGGAGAGGCGTGCACTGCTGATGCCCAGTTGTGCCTGTACTGTGAGGGCTGCTTGCACTGATGATGGTGTACTGCACCTGTTCTCTGAGGGAGAAGCTTGCGCTGCTGATGCCCAGTTGTACCTAAACTGATGATGGTGTACTGTAACGAAACAAATTGGCAAAGAACCATTGATAAATCCAAGAACTGTAATTGAAAGGAGGAATGTAAGAGGCAGTGGAGGAAGTGGGGGTCCCAAAAGAAGTGGGTGGGGAACTGCCAGGCCCGCGCCAAATGCAAACAAATTGGAAAAGTCAACAACAAAAAAAGAGCGCCAAAATAAAAAAGTAAATTCAAGATTTGTCTACTGAACCTGGTATTGAAGAGCACAACTTTGTTGGCCAATGTTGACATTTGTACAGGCAACATTCCATCTCTCACAATGATGACCATTATTGGCTGAAAGTGTCTGCCCCTTTCTGCTGCTGTATGCTGGCGCGAGCGGAACCAAAATATGATTGGCAGTTTACAGGCCAATGGATGAACACCGTGGATCCCAATATCTCCTATGTAAGTTTGTATTTATGTATTTTTAACAATTTTTGGGAAAACATTAGCAAGACAACTACAGCTGACAAACAAGCAAAGCTAAATCTGGCCTAGAAAAGCAAGGCTTGACCCGCAATTTAAAAAAGAAATGATCCTCTTCAAAACACTGACTGGTGTTTGCATCCATGCTAACAAATACAGATCCCAAACACTAGACATTTTTCAGTGATAATCCAGGCCTGGAACGAATTTATTGTTAAAATGAAGTCAAACAAATAGATTTAAATGTAGAATGTGTGACTTGCCTGTTGCACTTTAGTCCCAAATTCAAGATATGGTCTCTCAATACTGAAGACTGTTCCCAAAGAAATGTAATTTCACACTATGTTTTATATAAATAATAAAAAAACTCTCACCATTTTCATGCACAATGTTGTATAGTATGAATACTTCCACAATCTTTACTACAAACATCTACACTGAACAAAACCTTCTTTACTTCCCTCCAAAAAGGTATTTCACTATGGAAAGGCAGCGTGAAACCATTACATTAAAACAACACATTTAGGGGTAATACAGGCAGTGATAATTTTACTACATGGTAATGTGCACAGATTTAAAATTGAAACACGAATAATTGAGGATCAAATTACAATTACAAAGTTATTGCACGATGTTCATCATTTATTTGCACTTTGCTAAACGCAGCCAGTGTGGTAACCAGTTACGGAATTTCCAAGGCATGCAAACATTGACCTTATAATCGGTTGTGTACATGCTATTACCACAACAGCATAGTTTTCATTTACACATTTGTCCAGGTAGGACCTCGATGAAATTGTGCATGCGAGTCTGAGCAGGGAGGTGTATGCACTCAACTGGTAATGGGTGCAACGTGGAAAAGCGGGGGCAGAACTTGTATCACCTAATTGTACATTTGGGGCACCACTCAGAATGATGCCATAAATGAACTCCTCTGCTTCTCTTGTCCATACGCACCTACTGTAGGTGATTGTCCCACCTACTCTCCATATCATGGAGGTTGTAAGGTATATTCAAAATGCTGAAATACCGAAAGATAATTTGACGTACACTGAGAAATTATGGAAATGTCAAAAATGCTCTATATATGACTGGTGTCATTTCTAAGATACTTTTAAACAACTTTAACATTTGTGCAAATTTTCTAAATTAAAACAAATCGAGATCAACGAATAAAAAATGTAAGTTTCGTTTTTAGCGATAAAGGGAAGCTGAAGCCACATAATGAACTACATCCTTTGAAATGGAAGTATATAGTGTAGTCAAAGGCAGCTCTTACCGACATCTGCATCTGTGCTCCAGGAGGTACAGCGCCGACAGAGGAGAGTCCACTGTGAATATCCCAAACCAAGCACAAGTGATTTAACTTGTGGGAACTGTTTTAGGTACAGGCCATCTGGGAAGGAAGGAGACCAAGGAGGGCTGCCAGTTAAAACGCCTCAGTCAAAACACCGTCTCTTCATAAACATGTTGTGGATCTGACAGCATAACTAACACCCTTGAGACAAAGGTTGTGGTTGTCAGGAAAAGGAGAACTTAAAGGCAACGGTTTGATGTGTTTATGAGGTGGACAATTCGAATATTTTTAGCAGCTGGTACAGGGAGGGTTACTTCTCTGCTTGGGAAGGGCAAGGGGTATTTCCAGATGGCATATAAGTGAGGCTCTGTGGAGACACCAAAGGGCTCCCTATTTGTCAATGGACAGGAAATGGATCATTGTACAACACTGTATTCGTTGACTAGGGCTAAGTAGAAAGATGCTC
Organism: Triturus cristatus; assembly: GCF_964204655.1. NCBI lineage: Eukaryota > Metazoa > Chordata > Amphibia > Caudata > Salamandridae > Triturus > Triturus cristatus. Next base: position 1,097,952,181 of record NC_140582.1, on the reverse strand, counting down.
TCCAACAGGAACAGGAAATGATGTGTGTGATGTATCACTAAGGCTTCATGGTTGTCACTGGTGTCACCAGAACTCCACAAAAACAGACTGAAGCCGGGATGTAAACTTGCCATGAATTAATATAATCCAAGGGGACAGTTAGATCCTTTTTGAAAGAAATGTTATCATAATCCAAGTGAGAAAACTCATATGTATGGAACAGCAGTTGAGCACTACATAAACTGAATCATGCTGATGAGCTTGCCGTATAACACATATATACCTCTCATTTGAAGACAGCTACTAATGTGATATTAGAAGCATTAGGAAACAAGCATTGGAAAGGCCAATAGGTCGCATTTTAAAATGCAAATAAAGAAATTAAAAGTGTGCTCAGTTTGGGCTGTGTGGCTGTGCTTCATGTTTCTTTCTCTGCCTCGTATATCTGCCACTATTGTTTGTTCCCAACCGGCTGAGTCGAAGTTATTTTCCAATTGGCTCTGTCAAACCTTTTCGACAAACACTGCGAGCACAAAGTTTCTATTCCTTTTGTGTGAAGACTTGTCTGATTGATACGTGTGTGCGTTTTCGTCACATCTGATTACCCAGCATGGGTTAGCACCTAACCTAACATCGGAGTTGCTCCCTTGCAAGGAATGGGTGCCAGAGTAGCGGCACGTCCCCTGCCAAAGTGGCGAGGGGAGACGGAGGAGGGGGAGGGGGGGGGGGGAGAGGGGGGTTGGTTCAGGGACAAAAAAAGCAAAATAAACAAATATTACCTTAACACTACCGCCAACAACGCTGCCCGCGCAGCATCGCGTATTCCTGCATCTGGGCACAGGCTCCCAGACTGCACTGCGGCCAATCCTGACACTAAATCAAAGAAGCATCAGGATTGGCCTGAGCGCTTGCAACTTAAGCTCCCAGGCAGACTGGGAGCCTGTACTTGCTCTCTCCAGCCTCAGCAACACAGCTGGGGCTGGAGAGAGCAAGTGCTACACAGCAACACAGCTGGGGCTGGAGAGAGCAAGTGCTACACAGCAACACAGCTGGGGCTGGAGAGAGCTTCACTGCGCGTGAGCGTTTGGCCGGCCTGAGACGGCTGGCCAAACCCTCATGTGCAGTGAAGGGAGTGCACTACCACTCCCCACCAGCAGTGTCATCCCATGGACCCGCCCCCAAGATACGTCAGATTCCTGGGGAAGGTCCAGGGGATTTAAAATTTTAATAAAATGATAATAAAACGGGTTTAAAACCCATTTTATTATAATTTTATTTGAGAGTGGTGGCAAGGGGGGGGGGGGGGGGGGTGGCGCTCCTCTACCCTGATGGAGGGGCCGCCGCTGGGTACTAGGATACTTAGCCATCTGAGCTGTACTGCAGCATTTAAAATCAACACTAATAATAAGGATATTAATTCCGATTTAGAGTTTGGTGGACAGGTTCTCCATCACAAACCTGACAGACATCCCGTTCTCCCCATAACAGGTGCATTAGAATATAATTCTAACAGGTAAATTTGCCTAAGCAACTCACGAGATGGTTCCTCAGAAACAAAAAAACTGAAAAATGGTACGTATAGAACAATGATATATCCGAACTCCCCCATAGTAAACGTGCTAGCATATTCATAGCTCTTCTGTGATTGAGGAGCTGACCTAAATAATTTATAAGCAGAGCCTGTGAGTCAAAGTTGTGACATAAATAGAGCCATAGCATATGCCAGTAAAATCAGCATGTGAACACATTTTTGGTGGCCAGGAGACTCGTGAACAGCACCACTACATGTGTTATAGACTTCTTTTGATTACAAAACTAATTGATGCCCAGCTCAAATTGCTTGCCACCAAAATATGCCATTCATAACTAAACTTCTAAAACAGTAGATAGGCAACTGCACAAAATTAAGTAAAAAGCAATGTGCTAGACAATCAACAAAATTAGATGAATCGAGACGTCTTTTTCATAATCTGTGATTACTTTTTATTCTCGTAATTTCTTCATTTACAGTCGAAGAACAGTTCTACACAACCAACGCATTTCGCCCAGTTACGGGCTTCCTCAGGGCCAGACAACTCATATGTTCAATCCCAAGTTTTGAAGGGAACTTTCTTTTTGCAATCGTCATATGTCATTTAGTTACACAAGTTCTCCAAGGGTCGCAAGAGACAGACGTGGTATGTCCTTCGGATTTCTATTGCCCACTTCACTTAGTATCTGAGTATCTGGGCCCATGTTCGGCCATTCAAACTCATCTCCACGTGAATTTGGCATCTTCCCAAATTGGTCAATATTTGGGACCCTTAGAGAATGTGTGTAACTAAATCAGATATGAACCATGACCGATTGCAGAAGGACATGCCACGCCTGTCTTTTGGGACTTTTGTCCACCAAGAGAGAGCAGCGGTAAGTAGGAGGTCCGTCACTACTTCTCAATAAGAAACCGTCACCACACCTAACAGTTTGGTGTCCAATAGTGAGAACAGCTGTCACTTTAAGTGAATAATGTGCATGCAATTTATTCCCTTCTGTGATGGATCTTTGTGCTTACCTCACTTGGGGTTGTTTCTGGCTCCATCTGTGTCCTCCTATAGGGGGAGACATTGGATCCTGATGGCTGCTTCACTTCCTCACCCTTCCACACTCCGTGCTACACCATAGAAGAGGTATTAGTGATAGCAACAAAATAAAATAGGACATGCATTGTTCCTAAAGCGGTGACTCTCCTAATCCAAAGAGCCTTTTTAAGACTGAAGCTGGGAGAAGTTTTAAATATCTGGGTCGGACGCGAAGGAAAACTAAATGAAGGGGGAGAAACCAAAACCCCAACACCAAGTTGTGCACACCCTACCCGTGTCCCCATACCACCCTGACCACCCTCAAAGCTATCCCACCCTTTCCTGCTCAGCTACCTGCTTAAGCCGCAGCTCTCCTGAGTTATGGCCACTCATCCGCTCCCTCTGTGGGGGTCCACCACTCTTCACTCCACGAGTCTGGGGCCTCATCGGAGTCAGCGTTGTCTTGCTCCTGGTCAGCAATCCCAGCTGGCGTTCCGCTTCTTGGTTCGTCGTCTCTCCTTGCCTGCCCATTCTGCTCCTGATGGTTAAGTCCTCTTCTGGCTGCTACTTCCTTTTCTCCCTCCTTCAGAATCCGCTATTAGTTAGTTAGGCTACGGTCTCCTCCCCTCTGTTAGAGACAACGATAGTCACTTTTTAGTGTTGGTGTACTTTTTTCTCTCATAGTCCTTTCTTTATTTTTACAGGTCAGATGAGGGAGACGTGAAGAAGTCGAGGGAGTCATCGGCTGAACATACAGTAAGTAGGGGAGGTTCAGGAGGGTCTTGGCGTCGTCACTCAATTGCACTCTGGTTTCTGTGGTTTCTCTTCCCCACTCTCTGTCTTCGGCATCCTTTTCTCTTCCTCGTCCAGACTCATTTTCTCTGCGTCATCCTTCCTCTCTGATGTTAATCTTTACTTCCTCCTGGAAAAACAATAGTTCCTCTTCTGTTTTTATTTCTGCCTTTCTCTGTTGTCCCTCTACTCTGTTTTTCAACCTTTCTTTATTTTGTTTTACAAGGTCTACTGACAGCGCAGACCAACATGGGAGTTCCGGTAGGTCCTTCTCTTCTTTTCCTCCTGACATGTGAGCTGCAAGAAATTGGGTTGTTTGACTATGGTGTGACCACTGGTCAAACAACAGCCACAATCTCTTGCAGGGTGAACAAAAAAGTCACTAAATTAACCTATGCTTAACCCTGGGTAGCTTGGCAACCAAAAGCATTCCGGCTTAACTTAGACACAATTTGTAAAGTATTTATGCAGCACAAAAACAGTAATAAAGTGAAAATACAACACAATTCAAGAAAAATAGCAAACCAAGGGGCATATTATCTAGACAGGCGATAAAATTATCGCCGCTTTAGCGGCAGAAAACTGCCGCTAAAACGGCGATAATGGGCTTGATAATATGCTCTATGGAATTCCAATTGAAGCTCAGGTTAGGTGCCCTTCACATCTAACATGGGCTTCAATTGGAATACTATCAAGCCCATTATCGCCGTTTTAGCGGCAGTTTTCTGCCGCTAAAGCAGCGATAATTTTATCGCCTGTCTTGATAATATGCCCCCAATTTAGAAAAATAGAGTACATTTAAATAAAATAATTGACACCAAATTGACATAAAATCCAATCAGTAGAACCAGAGTTACGAATATTTAGGTTTTTAATGAAAACTAGTGCACAGAAGATCAAGGTGCCAACCACGAACATCTAGTCGCGCAAGACTGTGTCAAAGTTGAAATATATGGCTCACCGTGTTGGAGCGCGGTTCGGATACAAAAAGTAGATTGGGCCCAGTCAACGCTTCACTTTGGACTTAAAAGAATTTCCGAGAAAAATGTTGTGAAAAGGTAACATTTAGTGGGGCGTGGCTGCAAAAGGTGTCCGAGGAGGGAGCGTAATTATCACATAGTCTTGGGTCGAAGTGGCTTTGAAGATTTCTACGTTCAGACTTCAGATTTAGTGGAGGGCAGCGCAGCAAGTCAGCTTGCTGAGCTGCCCTATGCCAAAGTGAAAGTGAGGAATGCACCATATTTATCCAATACGATGCTTTCCTGTCCTTTCCCTCTGCATTGGCGCCGTTTCGACAGCCTAGCACCAACACAGGCACCCTTGCACCATGGTGAAAGGGTGCCTGTTTTGTCGGCAGGATTGTTTCTGTGCAGGAAGGGGCTCATTCATGCACAGAAACAATCCTAAGAGGCATTTTCCTCTTTCTAGGTGGCCATTGGGGCACCTTTAGCACCACAACCAAAGGTCCAGGACTGGTGGGACATCACTTGGGGGTTCAGGGCTCACTAAGGCTGGGTCCAGGTGCTGGTTCAAAATGATGGGAGCTTTTGTGTCCCTGTGGCTTTGAACAGGAGTTAAGCAAACTAGCTCTTGGAGTCACTCTGTTAGTCCAGGGTCCAGGTGTAGATTCAGGGCTCAACAGCAGGGCTGGCGTCTGAGGGTTTGAGGCATGCTGCAGACAACAAAGTAGCCCTTCCAGGCACAGCATCAGTCTTGCACAGCAGGTGACAGCAGCAGGCAGTCCTCTGAAAGTCCTTCCACAGGTCAAGTAGTGAACTGAAGAGGGGGTCTGATGGTCACATTTTTATACCATGGTGCCCTTCCTATGGAAGATGGAAGAAGCTGCTGGAAATGTTCTTTGAAGTGCATGGAATTTCCTGCCTCCCCTGCTCTGGATCCAAGCAGGCTTCAGTGATGATGTGGAGGTGGTAAGTCTATTGTGTGAAAGCAAAGCACAGGCTAATCAGTTGCAAGTGGAACTGTGCTCAGCTCCGCCCCCATCCTGCCAGCAGATGGCCCATTCAGGCACACCTAATCTTGCTATTGTGTAACTGTCTGAGAGGAATCACAAAGTCTAACTGTCAGTTACACACAGTCATGTGACCCAGGCGAGGCTGCAGGGACAAAAGTGCTAAGAGCAAAAATATGCCAACTTTTGCCTTTGGTGCCTTTCACACCCTGTGGAACGAGAGTTCACCTTTTTGTCGCCGGTGCATGGTACCCAATCTCGTCTAGACTGCTCCCTGGTCTCCCAACCAATGGTGGCCTTTTGGCCAGTGATGCAGATCCTCGAGCACGCACTCTCGGACCACTCCCAAATCCTCCTTCCCCTAGACCGAGGGCTATCTTCCCAAGGACACAAATTATGGCGCTTCAATGTCTCATGCTATCACTTCCCCTGGGCAAGTCTCAAATCCGATTTCACATGTCCTCATACTTAGAGCACAGCAAGGAGCCCGTAGCTCCCTACGCACCTTGTGGGCAGACACATAAGCGCCCATCCGGGGCCAGTTGATGAGAGATGCCTCCCTCACCATTACCCAGATGGTGGCACAGCAGAAGGCCCTAGAGGATGACATGGCGACACTCACTTGCCTCTACACTGACAACCCCTCGGTCCCCCTCCAGCACTGCCTAGAGAAAGCCTTATGGACCTTAATGTGCTCTACACTTGCAAGGATTGAGTATGCACTACAACGGTTGAAGGGCCGCAACTATCAATCAATCAGGGGTTTATAGAGCACGCTACTCACCCGTGAGGGTTTCAAGGTGCTGAGGGGGTGTGTGGGGGATGCAGCTCCGGATCAGTTGAAGAGCCAGGTCTTGAGGTCCTTCCTGAACATGTGCAGGGTCGGGGAGCATCTGATGTTCACTGGGAGCTCGTTCCAGGTCTTGGCTGTGATGTAGGAGAAGGCTCTCCCTCCAGCTCTGTTTCTGCAGATGCGGGGGATCTCTGTCAGGGCGAGGTCGCCGGAGCGGAGGTTCCTCTTAGGTACATGGAAGGAGACTCTCTCGTTAAGGTATTTGGGTCCGATGTTGTGGAGGGATTTGTAGGCATGGGTGAGGAGTTTGAAGGTAATCCTTTTCTTGACATGGAGCCAGTGGAGGTCTCGTAGGTGTTGGGTCATGTGTTCGTGACGCAGAGTTCCAGGACGAGTCTGGCTGTGGTGTTCTGGATGGTTTAGAGTTTGTGTAGGACAGTTCTGTTGATTCCGGTGTAGAGGGTGTTGCTGTAGTCCAGTCTGCTGGTTATGAGCATGTGGGTGATGGTCCCTCTGCATTCGAGGGGGATCCATTTGAAGGTCTTGCGGAGGGTGTGTAGGCAGTTGAAACTGGTGGAGGCGACTGCGTTGATCTGGCGGGTCATGGAGAGGGAGGAGTCGAGGATGATGCCGAGGTTTCATGCATGATCTGTAGGTGTGGTTGGACTCCCCAGGGTGGACGGCCACTAGGTGTTGTCCCAGGCGGAGGAGGAGGGTCCGTGGATGAGGGCCTCGGGTTTCTCTAAGTTGAGCTTCAAGCAGCTGTCCTTCATTCAGGCTGTGACGTCCTTCATTCCTTCCTGGAAGCAGAGTCTTGTGTTTTCGGGATCCCTCGTGAGTGAGAGGATGAGCTGGGTGTTGACGGTGTAGGATACTATGCTGAGCCCATGCTGACTGATGATAGCGGCGAGGGGGGCCATGTAGGTGTTGAAGAGCGTGGGACTGAGCGATGATCCTTGGGGTACTCCGCAGTTGATCTCTGAGGGTTCGGAGAGGAAGGGGGGGGAGTCTGGTCCTATGGGTTCTGCCGGAGAGAAAGGATTGGATCCAGTTGAGGGCAGTTCCTTGTATCCCAGCATCGTGAAGTCTGGCTGTGAGCGTGCAATGTGAGACGGTGTTGAAGGCTGCGGAGAGGTCTAGGAGGATGAGGGCCGCAGTGTTTTCCTGGTCGAGTAGCATGCAGATGTCATCGGTGGCGGCAAGGAGGGCGGTCTTGGTGCTGTGGTTGCTGTGGAATCCAGATTGGGAGGCGTCTAGGATGGAGTTTTCTTTGATGAAGGCGGTCAGCTGAGCATTTACGAGTCTCTCGGTGACTTTGGCCGTGGAGGGGAAGAGAGAGATGGGCTGGTAGTTTTTCAGGTCCGTCGGGTCGGTCGTGGGTTTCTTGAGGAGGGGTTTAACCTCTGCCCGCTTCCAGTCATCTGGGAAGGTGCCAGATCTGAAGGAGGCGTTGATAGTCCGTCCTAGTTCGGATGCAATGGCGGAGGCGGCCCTGTGGAAGATGTGCAGTAAGCAGGGGTCCGTCAGGGCTCCTGAGTGGGTTTTTTTCTTGGCCGCGGTGTTATTTTTGACTGTGGCTGGGTTCCAGGTCAAGATGTTTGGCTTATTGGCTGCGATGGGGAGGGGTGGTGGTGTCCGGCGTCAGTTCACTGAAGTTGTCGTAGAGGGCTTTGATCTTCAGATGGAAGTAGGAGCTGAGCTTGTTGCAGAGTTCCTGGGAAGGTGTGACGTCCGTGGTTTTGCTGGTGGGTTTGGTGAAATGTTGTATGACATTGAACAGTTCTTTGGAGTTGTTGTGGACTTTGTTCCTGATGAAGGTCCATTATGTCTCTTATGCGCTGGTGGTATTCCTTCAAGGCGCTCCTGTGGTTGCTCAGTTGCTCCGTGGTTTTCTGGTTTTGCCAGGTTTTCTCTAGGCGTCTGCAGGAGCGCCTGGCTTCTTGTAATTCTGTGGTGTACCAGGCGGCCTTCAGGGGGCGTTGTTTGGTGGGGTGGTGGAGTGGTGCGTATAAGCATAATGAGAAGGCAGGGAGGCTCTTCGTGGTTCAGCTGCGCCTACAGAAAGTGACACTCCACGGAAGGCACCATCCTCAGCCGAGGATACACTAGCCCTCTCCCTGTACACTGAGAAAGTGTTTGACAGGATAGAGTAGGGGTACCTCTTTGAGACACTGCAGAGATTCAGCCTTGGGGATGATTTCATAGCTAAGGTCCATTAACTCTATGACTCACCCACTGCCCAAGTCGAACGCAGGTCTTTCTCTCTGACCCTTTCCTGGTTCACTAAGGGACCCGGCATAGCTGCCCGTTTTTGCCCCTTCTATTTCTCCTCAGCATGGAACCCCTGGTTGCTTCCTTCCACCAATCACTGCAGATTACCAGCATACCAACTCCTGGGGGATGCTGGACTTTGAAAAAAATTTCCCACCTCAGCCTCTCATTGTGGGGCAGGACGCAGGCAGATAGAATGGTGACCGAACTGAGATTTACCTATGTCTTAGGCATGCTCCCCTTGCTCATACCTTTCTCACTCCTGCGGTCGGGGGACAAGGGCATGAGGTCCTTCATCTGGGGGTTGTCCCTGCCCAAGGTGGCCAGCAGCAAACTTATAGTACATCATTCATGCGGTGGCCTAAGACCTCCCTCACTGGCATGGCACTTGGCACAACTCGCCTACATGCTCCCCGAAGTACTGGATCCACCATTGTGGGTCACGATTAAGTGCATCATTCTGGAGTGTCTACTGGGTCTCTACCCTCTCTATCAGGGAAGAGGTGTGGCACCGCGACCAGGGCAACTGACTCCGGAATCTGGGGATCACGGTTCGATCCCCGACGGAAGATTATCCCAGCACCAAGTGACTCTGTGCAATAGCTTGCTTAATCTTCCCGACGGCCCCCAGTGCCTAGAGACCCTTACGAGTGATTGTTTGCGCTTTACAAATGTGGATTATTATTAGCAGTATGATACCTCCACCCTAGGAACCCGATGCTTCAGGCAATGGCTAAATTGTGGCTGAGAGTTCAATACCTTGTCTTGGTGGATACTCGCTTACACAAATATGCTCCGTTATACGACAATTCTGGCCTACGCAACGGAAAACGGATGCTGAACTGGGGAGTATGGTGTGCTACGGGAATCTACACTCTCCAACACGTACTCGATCAGGGATCCCTCAAATCTTTTGCAGCACTTTGCAAAGAGTTTGACGTCCTGTTCCAACAATCCTGGCAGTTATTGGTTGTGAAACTTCTCTACCTTTTTGTTATGAAAGGTTTAGTGATGTTTTTGACAAAAAAAGCAAATATGTTGCCCTCTTGAAAAAGATATGATTTTAGGATTGATTTCCCTTAAAGTCAACTAACAACCCACTCAGAATCAGCTATAGCACATTCCCATATTGTTGAAACTGTTGTTCTATTTTATCAGAATCAATCTGAAAATGAGAGTCAGTTTATAGATCATCCACCATTAATTTTGCCCCTCATATTTCAAATGACAATTCTATTATTGTATATGATGGGGAATTAATAAAGTGAATATGTGGTACATAAGATTTAGCTGCATAAATTGTTTAAAAAAACTATTTGCCCTGAAGAGCAATCATCGGAGACATTATCTAGTGTTCATGCTCCACGTTTGATACACAAATTTTATGCAACACATCCTGACAAACTATGAGCTTGGACACAGAGAATTTGACATTTGACGGTGCACTATCACAAGGTTTATCAGGAAATATGACTGACCAATTAAAGGCTCAGCAGTACCCCGAGCCCACTTATGCTAAAAATGGGAGGCTAGTGGTCTTTACAGAATGTCAGTGCTACATGCTTAGAGGCTTGCGTGTGTAGATAATCTGGAGAAAGCCTATGTGGACCTTAATGTACTCTACACTTCCAAGGCTGAGTAAACGCTACAACGGTTGAAGGGCTGCCACTATCAGCAAGATGAGAAGGTGGGAGGCTTTTGGAGGCTCAGCTGCGCCTACAGGAAGTGGCACTGCCCATCCCGCCCATCAGGTCCGCTTGAATATTTGACATGGGCAATCTTAAAGACTTCAGTTTTTATAATCAGACTTGAGGCTTGTCCCTGTGAGGGAGCTGGAAAATTCTCATGTCAAGATAACGTCCCAAATTACACTTATATGTGATTATACATAAGGTACTAATGGTCAGATGTACGACCAGCAAAACTGCACCTCACAAATTACGACTCATTTGCGAGTCGCAATTTGCAAGGTGCAAATTGCCATGTACAACAGTGTGTTTAACACTGTTTACGATTCCCAAAGGTGTTGCAAATTGCGAGGCTCATTATTATAAAAAAGCCTCTCAAAATTTGCGAGCCCATTGGGAATGACAGGCCCTCCCAGGTATTGTGGCCTGCTGGGCTCAGCAAACCACCATGTCTGGGACTGCTTTTAAATAAAGCAGTTTTCTTTTTTTTTTAAATGCAGACCATTTTTCCTTAAAGGAAAACGGGATGCATATAAAAAAAAAAATGAAACGTTTCCTTTCATTTTTGATTGGCAGGCAGTAGTCCCTGGGACTACTGCCTGCCCCTAAAAAATATTTTTAGAGACGGTCACAAAGTGGAAGCGGTCTCCTGGAGACCCCTTCCAAATTGCGTCTGCATTACCACCCTCTTGAAGAGGGCGGTAATTTGCGAGTGTTTTTCAGCCACAATTACGGTCACAAAACATTTGTACATTGATTTGTGGACGCAATTAGGAAGGGAATGCCCCTTCCTAATTGCGACTCGCAATTTCTAAATAGCAAGCCGCAAATAAATTGCAACTCACTATTTAGGAATTGTTCATGGCCCTGGGCCATTTTGCAGGCGCAAACGGGTTGCCAACCCGTTTGCGCGTGCAATATAGGGTCGTACATCTGGCCCTAAGATTTCTTAGAAAGTGATATATGAACTGCTAATAGTATGAAGCACAGAAGATTAAAGTCTGTTAATTCGTTTTCCAGTGGCACAAAGTGTCAAGTAGGAATTAAACGTTTCTTCAGCAGAAAGCACAGTTACTAAGCTTGAGGATGCCATCTTATTAATTGGTGGAGGCAGAAAGAAACAGGAAAATGTATAACTCCTGTTGAATCCAGAGTACAAGGTTAGTGCTTTTTACACAAGCTAGTACAACAAAGTGACCAAACTCATTATTTTGTACAGGGTTTCCAGCCTCTAACGTCAGAGATATCTTCTGTATTCCAAACTGGAGAGCTTCAAGGTTGCTGGAAATATCCCCTCTGCCATCAGTTGTCATACAACTTGTATTTCAACCCGAAATCATGTAGTGATCTAGTGCCCACAAAGAATCCTCGGTGTAAAGGCTGTTTTTTACTCCTCAAAAAACACAGGCTTCATTTATTAAAACTGTTGCAATGCTGCTTGAAAACGGCGATGGGACAATTTTCACTATGCCCTCCTTGCAACAGGATGAATCCGCTATATTTATTGTATGGCGTTCCATGTCTGAAGGATCTACAGATACGTCAGTATTTGTGGCGTATCTGTAGGTTCAAAAGTGGCACATTTCTGGGCTGTGTCTGCCAGTCAATCTCTTCAGTGCATCCTTTGGGCACTGTAGTTGGTTTCGTTGCTCCGCAAATGTTGAGAGTGGTTCTGCGGCTGTTGAGGGTGATGTATGTTGCAGGGAGTATTCGTTAATGAGGTGAGCATCCTTTTGGCTCCTTGATTGGTTTGTTTGCTCTGCTGACCTACTTATAAAACAATGTCCTTTCTTAGAAGACATGACATCTCCCCCCAAATTACAAAGAAATTCACTCAATCTTTTCAGTGCATCATTTGGGCTCTGTAGTTGGTGTCTTTGCTCTGCAAATGTTGAGAGTGGTTCTGCAGATGTTGTGGGTGACGTCTGTCGTGGGGAGTGTTCGTTGGTGAGGTGAGCATCCTTTGGGCTCCTTGATTGGTTTGTTAGCTCTGTGGATGTTGAGTAGGGTTTCTGTTGAGAAAGGTGTTTGTTGTTTCGATGCTTCACGAGAACAAGGGTCGGCACTGGGACCCATTTACTTGTTCTGTTTGCCTCACCCACTCCCAGTTGCTTTTGGGAATGTTTAAGTCTTTGACCATCCGGGCATATGCATGTTCCTTTCTCCTCCCCCTTTCCTTGAGAATGACATGTCTCTGCCAACACATTTCTGCCTTTAACAGAGTGATGAGCCAGCCTTTTCCCAACATTTTTGGGTAATGTCCCATACATTTGTTCTTATTCTGCAAGTTCTTTGAGTCAGCCGAGCTGTCCCCATCAGAGGTGAAGGTATATTATTCATGTCTTGATGTGAATATAACTGACGTGACATGTTGCATTGTGGGGTAAGTGATTGTTCTGAGTCATCGGCATGTGATGTTTTGCTCTGAACGGGGAGAATGTTCTCTGATTCCAATGTGCATTTGGGTGATTGACGGCATGGGCGTTTTCTTGATCTTGATTCTGTTGACCTGAGTGATTGTGCAGACATGCTTTCTGAATCAGATGTATCTTCTGCTCATTTCTTTTGAGGAAGTCCTTTTGGGTGTGTTCTCACTGGTGAATCTCTTGAGCTGATGGACTGTGATGAACTACTCCTTGAGTCGGAGCTGTCTTTGGGACGTTTCTTTGGGTACATCTCTCGAAGTGTCTTATGTACTCTTGCAACAGAGGGATAATTTGATAGCCAAGTGATTATTTCTTTTGTTTGGCCCCAGTGCATTTTGTCTCTGCTCCTCTCATGTGATGTTAATTGTCTTCTCTCATTTTTCTCCTTATTGTCATGGGTGTCTTGAGTGCGTTTGCATACCCGTTTCCGGTGTCTGAGTGAATTGCCCAGTCTTATGGGGTTTGTTTCTTCTTCTCACTTGTTGGGCGCACTGTCGTCTGTGCCATATGTGTGATATATCCCACTGCTTGATGCTTCTTCAGAAAAGTCTAAGAATTTCGATGAACAGTGGGTGGCTTGGGTGTGTTTGTATACCGGTTTCCAGAGTTGGTGTGAATTGCCCAATCTTCTGTAGTTTGTTTTTTCTTCACGCTTGTTGGGCATGGTGTCGTCTGTTCCATTTGTGCGATCTGTCCCTCTGCTTGATACTTCTTCAGAATATCCTGGAAAGTTTGATGAATGACTCCTTGAAGTTATTTCAGTTTAGCTGTCACAATCCCGGAATGTCCCGGTCTTTTGTTTGCCATCCTCCACTGCCTTTTGTATTGTTGAATCTGAGTATTTCATTTCACTTTGTCTATCGTGATATCTTGCCTCATGTCTGCCTTTGCCCTCACTCTTTCTGGCTCTATTGGTTTCTTGGGCTGTACTCACTGACATGAGAAACGTCAAATTTTTCTTGTCTTCCTGTGTGATCTGCTTGATCGAAGCTCCCTCCTTCTTGCCTGCTGCCGCTGCACCGCCGCATTGTTGCTCCGCCCACCGGCTCATTGCTCAGTAGTTCAGCCTGATTTCCGCTTCCGGGGCGAATTGACTCGTGCGTCCCGCGTTGGCTCTGTCATCTCACGATTTCTGCTTTGGCCCCCGGTGCCCCCGGTGCTCAACTAAAGTGCAACCTTCTGTGACTGGATTCCAACGGCCGGCGGAAAGGAGCTTCTCGGCACCCCCCTCTGTGCCTAGGCATTTTTCATCCGGATTTCAGGATTTTCACTGGACGTTTGGTGGGTGTAGTGGCCTTTTGAATTGGTGAGACAAGCAGCCTTTGTGGTTTCTGTAGCCACGTATGACGCTCTGAGACACTGACACCGACACTGTGATAGCCCTAAAGGGATTGGAAAAGAACTTCAAGTTATGCGGTGAGGAAGTGGTGGTGGTGTGAAGGCGGCAGTGGTAGTGGGGTTTACTCAAGAAGGAGGTAAGTTTCAGACTTTTGTTTGGTTTCTTTTTCTTTCTGATTATTTTTTCCCTTTAAGGAATGAGTATATCCTCTTGTCCATCTCCCCCTGTGCTTCGCAGTAAGAGACCTCTCCCTACTGCTCCAAAAGGTAAATCGCAGGGGAGAACCACTAAAAAGAGGAAAATTGGAGGGAAGAAGGGGTCTGTTCAGCATGATCAAAGCGTGTCGTCAAGCAAGGTTCCACGCTCACCCCTAGTAACCTCAATAAGGAACTCTGGGGCATATCAACAACAACCGGCGATAATTATCTCTAAGCGCACTTAGCGATAGGATAATTATCGCCGGCTAGCGTGAATTTTTATCGCTGAGATAGCGTGCTATTAGCAACGCTTATCTCAATAGCGATAAAAATCCTCACGCTAACAGGCTAACGTGAGATTATCGTTGGAAACCCAGCGATAATCTCACGTTACCTTGTTGATAGGGACAGGCAAACTTAGCCATGATATCCTCCTTCCATAGGATATCATGGCTAAGTCAGAAAAATACCAGATGTAAAAAAGCAGCGTTAACCGCGGTTAGCGCTGCTTTTTTTGTCTCTAACAGGGTTAGCGACATTCTTGATAATAGGAGAAATGTCGCTTAGCGACATTTCTCCCATTATTTTACTCTGGAACGCCCCCTTTGCATCTCATTTGAGATGCAAGGGGAAGCTTAGAGTAAAAGGGTGCTAACATGCAAATTTGCATGTTAGCACCCTGTTGTTGATAGGGCGCTAGTTTTATCTCTCCTTTTTTGGCTTTTAAAGCCAAAAAAGCAGAGATAAAGCCCTTGTTGATATGCCCCACTGTCTTTAAGCATTACCATAATGGAGCCCGATGGACTTCAGAGGAGTGGGGCAAAGCCCCCCACGGGCACCTCAGTGCACCGGCCTCGGCAATAGATGTTTCACACCTAGCTCTGGATGAAGTGCAACCAGCAAATCTTTCAGTGTATTCATCTAAGTATGGAACTGCAACCGCAAGAGGGGGTCTAAGACTGTCCTCTTCTCCTTGCTTGAACTTTTCGTTATCATTGATTCCAGTCTATCCCAGTCGCCTTGGCGAGAAGATCAACAGGATCAAGGAAGCCTAACGTCATTATATAATGCTCCCATGGTTGGGGAACCAAACTCCACGCTTGGATCGCAGGGGAGGTCTATATCACTCCAGCCCTCCTCCTCATCATCTCTGTTGGACGTAATGTTACTTATGCGGACCACCTTGCATGGGGTTTTAGAAACTTTGGCATCAATAAGGACAAACCAAGTGGACCAACTAAATTATTTGAATGATATGCAACACAAATTGAAGCCCTTAAAATCCTTTAAAGACAATCTGGGTGGCTCCATGAATACTCAATTA
Source organism: Triturus cristatus (assembly GCF_964204655.1). Lineage (NCBI taxonomy): Eukaryota > Metazoa > Chordata > Amphibia > Caudata > Salamandridae > Triturus > Triturus cristatus. The sequence goes on along the minus strand of NC_140582.1, from coordinate 1,097,936,845 downwards.
ACTGCTGCAGTAATGGCTACAGAGCCATCTGAGCTGCATAGTGTTATATCAGGGAAAGGCGAATGCCAGTTAAATATGGAGGGATCGGTTTATATTTCTAAATACCCTATGCTTGTGAGGAAAAGGCAGCATGGGTTTATTCCCTCGAAATTTACCGTAAGGTCGTACCGTACAATGGGGGTTGGGCCCTGGAATGGATTGCTTGGGTGTCGTGCCCCACGTGTATGCAAAAAGAAACGCATGCATAAGAAAGGGGAATGCAGTAGTGGTATCTGTTCTCAAGCCCAAATCCAACATCCCAGACCCCAAGGTGGTAGCATTGCAAATGTGCTCCCATGTAGAAAGGTACATAAAAGGGTAAAACATAGTGTAAATCCCCATCCTAAAACCAGTCCGGATCTATCTTCTATTTCCCCAGTAGTCTGTTCTACCGTCTCTAGTAAGAAACAAATAGTAGTCAGTAACAAGATGGTTGAGTCTCAGCCCTCAAATAAATTGCCCCTAGAACACCCATTAGCTCATGAATCCTTTATTAGGTCACAATTAGGAAGCTCAGAACTTTTGCTCGATATTACTCGTCAAGGAAAAAAAGCAAAGAAACTTTGACCCCTGAATCACTCCAAAAACTCTCCAGTTATTCCAACAAATTCCTTCCCTCTCAGGGATAACCTTGTTGGACCTAGAGTCTGTGGGGTTTCAATTGGGCGATCAAGGTAGAGAAGGTTCCAGAGTTTCTTTCATCTCTCCTTGTATTGCGGACCTAGTATTTAAGGCCGATGAAGACCTAGTAAAAGTAGGTCTACTGGCCCTGTGTCCCATAAAAAAGAGCCCTCAATCATTTGTACCTCAGCCAGGTTCATTCCCACCCGCCATTTTAAATATGCACAGCGGGTTATCTGCAGCTCAATGGGAATGATCCATACCATATATCCCGTCCTTATGGCCCAAAGCTACACAGCAAAGTAGCCATCCATCTACTGATTAGAGAGTGGTCATTGTAAATGATAGGCCATTCTCACAATCCAGACAATTAGTATGGGCTCAAGGTAATAGTTTCTCTCCCCTGCGGTACCTGCCGGAGGAAGTTGATTGGAATATTAGGCCCACCTTACTCTAGAACGATTAGCCCTCTTAAAATCTAAGAATCCTAAGTTGGAATATCCATGGGTTCGAACGCTTGCAGAACAGCGGTGAACTGGAAGAAAGTTTGAAACCCTTCCATCTGGTATTCCTTCAGGAGTCTTGGTTAAGAGAGGACCAGTCAGTCGAAGGCTTTATGGTCTTGAATACTAAAGGTCATTCCCGGGGTACGGAGAGAGCATCTGCAGGTGTACTAACATTAATATCGACTAAGGTGATTAAGAGACCATTAGAGGTCATAAATGTTTCAAGTGGTCTGCAGCTATCTGTTGTAGAAATGGTTGTGGGTAAAAATGTCCTTAATACTTTCTGCTTATTAATGTCTATATCCATAAAGAAGACCATCGGCAAATGAATCGCTGGCTGGAATTATTTGAATCCCCCTTCCAGTATTTGGTTGCAAAATACCTGGAAGCAGTGATAATAATGGCAGGGGATGTAAATGCTTGTCTATTCCCTGCACAGCTAAACCAGCACTTGGAGGAAGTGTTTGATTCCTACAACATTCCCTTAGCACAGTTTTCTGCAGGTACCATCAAAAAAGAAGCCAAAGTGTTGAGTCAAAGGCTGGCAAGCCACGGTCTGATTTACTTAAATGAACGTTTTAAAAAGGATTCACCAGCAACAGCAAAATTCAGGCGGGGCCACTCTTTGGGCCCTATGGATTATATATTTACATCCCTTTGGCATTTTGGCCTTTTTAAGAGTTTTGAGGTGGTAAAATATGAGGGCAGTGACCACTGGGCAACTACAGCAGTTCTTGATTTGTGTGAGCCAGTATCCCCTGAGAGGGTTCTTCTTTTAGAGATGTCCTACCCGCGTAGGCTTACAACACGTTTAGACACTATGCATTTTCAACAATTAGCATCCCTTCAGTTAGAGATGATTCCTATCCACCCCATTCATGTTGATGATGTAATTGTGTGGTATAATAATATTGTGCAAGGAGTTTTGGGCTGCATTTTAGTGAAAATAAGTGAAAAGGGTGGACAGACAAAATCCCGCCCAAAGGGCTTCCCGGGCTGGTTCGATCAGGATTGCCAAAAGTTGAAACAACTGGTGAGACAGAAAGCAAGGAGTGTTAGGCGTCGTTTTGTTCCCTTAGCTACCCAAGAGCTGGTCAAACTTAAACGCCAATATTAATCCCTTGTGCAGACGAAAAAGGCAGCTTTTTATTATAGGAAGTGGGAGGAGATGCAGGCGATTATATTATTAAATGATCAGCAAAAATTCTGGACAAAGGTCAAAGAGTTTAATGGACAAAGCAGGCCTGTATGATTCCGGAAGCCCAGTGGGCTACCTATCTGATGAAGTTATATAGGGGACCTTTAGGTTCAGATGGCCCTCAGCATATCTACGGGCAAACTCTCCCAGCCAACTGGTTTTAGGTAAAGGAAGTTAAGGCAGTTATTGAGAGAATAAAACTCTCTCGTGCCGCCGGCCCTGACAATGTTCCAGCGGTAATAATTAAAACAAATAGTGTCTGGTGGGCTACAATTTACTCTACCTTGTTTAGCTGGTTCGCAGGGTCTGGCCTTTATCCCTTTACCTGGAAGGGGTCCATAGTGAAACCGATTTTAAAAAAAGGAGCTGTACAGACCCAATGCATTATAGGCTTAAAAGCCTCTTGGATATTTCATTAAAGATATTCTCCAAGATTATCCTAGCCAAACCTGAAGAATGGGCCATCGAAACTAAGAGAATCCCACTAGAACAAGGGGGCTTTCAGGAGGGTCACTCCAATATAGACCACTGTTTTGCTTTGTGGGCTATTACTCGAAAGGCTCTGGAGGAAAATCACAGATTGTGCAGTTGTTTTGTATATTTCCGGACAGCCTTCGATTCTGTTGACAGAGATATTTTGTGGGGAAAACTTGCTGCTTGGAATCTACCACCATACCTTCTTGGGGCTCTTCAATCCTTGCACTCCGGCAATTGGGCTCAGGTGAAGTTAGACAAGTCAGGACGGTTGTCCCAAAGAATCTCTATCGACAAAGGCCAGGGGTGCGTTTTAGCACCCTTACTATTTAGTCTATTTTTGGCCGACCTCCCATTGGTTATTTCCCAATCAAAGTCTTTCTTGCCTGAAGTTAGGGACCAGCATATCGCTTGTCTGCTTTATGCTGATGATTTGGTATTATTGGACTGTACTCCAGTTGGTCTGCAGAGGAAACTTTATGCTTTGGCCTCCTATAGTAAGCAGAACAAGCTCTGCATTAATCTGGAAAAGACTAAAATTATGATTTCCAGGAATCTAGATTCACAGGTGGTGGAACAAGGGGATCAATATAAATACCTGGGCTTAACTTTTAGGAGAAATCTGAATTGAGGCACGCATTGGGATGCCATTAAGCAGGAAGCCCTATTGCAGGCAACTTGTTTATCAGGATTCAATGGTAGATTCGGGGGGCTATCCATATCCCATTACTAAAGGCCTATGAAGGGAAGATCCCACCGTTAGGCCTGTATGGGGGAGAGGTATTTTCTTTTGATCCAACCTATGAATGGGACAGACTGGAAGGGGTAGTGCTTAAAATACTTCTATCACTCCCCCAAGGTACCATGGTCCAGGCTATAACGAGAGAGTGCAGTCTGGTTTCTTGGAACATGGCGGCTGCTACTAGAGCTCTAAGATACTTTAACACGCCGTTGGAGGATGATGAGGTGGTTAAAGTCTCCAAATTGTGTTGGGAAGAGATCCAAAGCAGTAAAAGGATGTGGGCAAAGGCCGTTAGAACCAGAATAACTGCAATTAATAACCTCCATTCAAATAGTGGTACAGTCACATCCTGGCTCACTTTTCCAGGCAAACAAGTACTGAGAGAATCTGCTGCTATGGCGTCAGAACAAATTGATTTACTATATTTAAAGAAGAAATCATCTATTAGCTTCTTGTTTGCTTCTTTCAGCCTGAATTGTGTTTTCCCTTATCTATCACAGTTACCAGATCCAGGTTTGAGAAAATACATTTTAAGGGTTCGGGTGGGATTTAATCCAATCTATTCATCCCACCTATATAGGACTGGGATGCAGAACAATAGTCATCTTTGTCCCTTCCCTTTGAAAGTTAAATGTACTATCACGCATATTCTTATGGACTGCGTTTTCTATCTTGCGAATCGGATCAAGTTTTTAAGACCTTTGTTTTTTAAATATGAGGTTCTTCATAGGAACAAAGGAATGGAGTTATTGTCTGAGATGCGATATTTAGATGTGGCAGTTGGGATTGCTCGGTTTTTACAATCTGTTAAACAGAATTTTAAAAATGAAATGTAATGGGGGTGCGGCGGCGAGGAGGGAGGTTCATTTAAAGTTTTTAACTGTTAAGTGAGCTTTTTTTAGAATGTTTTATGGACAATTGTCTAAATAAACTTGTTTTTGAACCTGAACCTGAACCTTGTCTTCCTTTCTTGCATTGAGGTGCAATTCTCTTGCTTTGGCCCGCTCTCCAGCTTTGGCACGCCTAATGATTTCCTTTAGCGAGAGCTGCTTTTGAAGGATGTTGTGCTTTGTGTCTGGTATTGAACAGCCCTCAATTACCCTGAGTCGAATTGCTTCCTCATTTGTGAATGTATTGAAATTGCAGTATTGTACCTGACTTTGTAACCTTATAATGAAATTTGTTAATGACTCACCTGGTTCCTGCCATGCTGCGTTGAAGATCCACGTCTTTCTTTGTGTTGAAATGGGCACGTAGTGTCTCTTTGAGTTTTTCATATGTCTCTGTGTCCTTTGTTGAAAATGTTCTGATTAGGCGTCGGCCTTCATGCCCCACCAGCTGAAGTAGTAGTAGCAGACATTTTTCATCTCTTCGCTCATCAGTTGTTGAAAGAAATTCATCCAGTGACTCCAGCCACCGGTTCCATTTGGGACCCAAACCTTGGGTGCTGGTCTATCTCACTGGTGGTGGCACTTCAATGCAGGGGTTAGATTTTTGTGTTTCTTTTCCCACCGACATGATGGTGGAATGTGCTAGTATGATAATGCAAATAACGCATTGCTAATGGTATTTTTGTTGAATAATGTAAAGGCTTTCAGCCTAAAAAGAAATTAGGCCTTATGTATATATGTTTGATGAATAAAGTGACAAATGCATGACAGGATCCCAGGACTAGTAACATGTAGAAATGTCCCTTTTTCTCTTGCAATTATACAGCCTAAGATGTCATAAATACAACAAGACTATTTTTTGGAAAGATTTTATAAATGTATAAATGCATAGAAATAGACGTTGAAAAAGAAAGGTGTAAGCAATTACATCAGATAGAGCACACTGCCCTGAGAATAATGCCTAAGTTGTTACATTAAAAGAAAATGTAAGAAAATAAAGGAATGTATCTATAGATTGGTTATTCATACAATGGTTATATTTTTATTTAGACTGTTTTTTAATCTTGAAAAATTATTGTTCTGAAGAAGGTGACGATCTTTTCTAACACCGAAATGCCGCGTCAACAGTTTTTTCTTAATTTTCTTAATTTTACTATGTACAATGTATGTTTTTAATAAAAAGCGATGAATAATGTTTTCAATAACTTGTGCTAAAATATTTTGATGAAATATTATGCTGATTAATAAAATAGATAAATAGAACATTCCTTTTGAACTTGTTTTGTCTTTAACTGTGGGGCATTGTGTACACATCAAAATGTAAATTTGTTAACTTGGCAAGATTAGACCTTGTAAAAGCTTGTGCTTAAAGGTTCCAGGGTGATCCAGATATAACTGGACAGATAATTGGGGTTGAAGATACTGATCTTTTCCCTCTAGAGTTAAAGGAAAAGGGAAGTTTGTTTTGTTTACATACTAGTATGATAATGCCAGAGGACTGCTCACTATACTTTGTTATGTTGAAAGCACTTATTAAGCGCACAGACAACGACCTGTTTCTTGGCGCTCAGGTAAGGATCGTGGCGATGGCAAGGAGAAAGCTTAATCAGAATATGCTTGAATAAACAGCCAAGGGGCATATTATCAAGCACGGCGATAAAATTATCGCTGCTTTAGCGGCAGAAAACTGCAGCTAAAGTGGTGATAATGAGCTTGATAATATGCCCGTGAGAATTCCAATAGAAGCCCATGTTGACACCGGAACATGGGCTTCTATTGGAATTTTCAAGGGCATATTATCAAGCCCATTATTGCTGCTTTAGCGGCAGTTTTCTGCCACTGAAGCGGCGATAATTTTAACGCAGTTTCTTGATAATATGCCCCCAAGTCTTTAACTGTTTCCTGAATTGGGCGAGAGAGGTCAGAGACCTTAACTGGGCTGGGAGGGAGTTCCAAAGTTGCGGAGCAAGGACAGAGAACTGTAATCCGCCATACTTCTTCCGTTTGGCTGAAGGAATTTCCAGCAGATTCCGGTGAGAGGTTCTAAGGTTTCGAGAGGGAGTGTAACGGTGTAAACAAGCCGAAATGAAGACCGGGCTGTTACCATGTAGTGCTTTAAAAATAGTACAGCCCATCTTAAAGGTGCAGCGCTTACTCACTGGGAGCCAGTGTAGGCTTTTCATTAATGGGCTGAGATGATGCCATTTAGGCTGATGAAAAATCAGCCTAGCCGCCTAGTTCTGGACTAGTTGGAGGCGCCTCAGTTGGTATGCTGGAATGCCAACATACAATGAATTGGCATAGTCCAGACGAGAGATCACTAAGGCTAAAGTGACCAAGATCATGGCTTCCCTACTCAGAAATCTTCTGATCTTCTTTATTCTACGCAACTGAAAGAATCCAGCAGAGACTACCGAGCTGATTGAAGACTTCATGTACAAATCATTACTAATAATGATCCCCAGACTCTTCGAAGAGGCAGCTGGCACAGGGGGATTACCAAGCTTAGGGGGCCAGAAGTTAGAGTGCCAAGGGTTAGCCAACCCACCTGTGAGAATCAACTCAATTTTCTCCGGATTCAACTTCAACTGGTTGTTGTTCATCCAGTCACTTATAAAAACCATTATGTCTTGAACATTGGACTCGGATGAAACAGATGAATTAACATTAAACACCAGTTGAAGATTGTGAGAAGTTGGCCTGATATATGATGTCACTAGTTCTAGTGTACACCTTGTATCAGTCCAAACAACCCTTATGGTGATTGGTTGTAAAGTCAACCTTATAGACCAGCTATCCTAGTGGTAGCATGGACAAGAGCAGTCTTAGGCTAAACTCTGTATGGCATGTGAAGCCAGCTGTTATACTATTTGCAATCCCTTGAATTTCAAATGAAAGGACACACAACAGATATATATAAAAATAGAATGTATTTATTGTAGTCAAAATACCCTCAGCACTCTTTATGAGATTCGAGGTAAGTACAACACAGTCTTATTTAAGCATACATAAGTCACACAGGTAAGTAATACAGATAGGCCCTAGGGGCCACGCAAACCATATACTAAGTAAGTGGTATAAGGACCACTGTTACGAACACAGGTTAGGCCTAGGCCTAGGGAATCGCTGGGGCTACACTATACTACCAATTGCTAGGAAGTGGGAGGCCCACGGGATTCAGGTGCAGAGTGGAAACACTCATGCGTAATGCGTTAAAGTCGATAGAAATAGTAGTATTTAGAAATTAAGAGTTTTAGGACACTTCGGAAGGAGCTAGGAGTTAGAGACTTGGAAACTAGACCCTAGGATAGTCAATACCCTTGTGAGCACCGGAGTACTCAAGTTACCTAGCCCACGGGCTGCGGGTGCATAGGTGTGAACTTGCGTCGGGTTTCGTCGTCGACTCCTATGGATGCCTGAAGAAAGATGCTGACAGGCAGTCAGTGAAGAGTGTCCGGTGGATTCCAAGGATGGAATCAAGAAGAAGGATACCTGAAAGCAGAGGGGACAGAGTCTAGGTCACCAGCCAGGAGCCGGAAAGGAACCAGGAAGAAACCAGGCGATGTCGTGAAGATGCAGGTGAAAAGGTGAAGCTTGTCACAGCAGCCACGGGTACCAGGAGGCGTCGAGGATGACCAGAACCAGGAGCCGAGCTGCCCCACAAAGGCTCTTGCTGTTGGCGTCGTCGATGTCGATCTCGGACTTAACAAGCCTTGGCAAGCGCAACCAAGGATGAAGGATTCACTTCTGTTGCAGACCAGGAAGGCCAGAGGTGCTTCCCTTTCACAGGGAAGCAAGGGCCAGTCTGGAGGAGCCAAACCAGCAGTGGAAAGTCAAAGGTTCGTCGTCGCAGAGGTCACTAGCCAACGGGCAAGTAACCGGACAGACGCGTTGAGCAGCAAAATGCAGAAGGGCCCAACGCAGAACTCGTGGAGTGTGGAGGGCTGATCTTCGGTGCAGATGGTGCTCGGGGATGGGGCTTCTCAATCCCCAGAGCACAACTTCAAGGATGCCTCAGAAGCTGCGCTGGAAGCAAGTAGCCAATTTTCCCAGGTAGCCGGTCCCACGTCTCTCGTCGCCTCCATGGATCTCAGCTTTGCTGTGGATGTGGATCAGGGTCGGAGAAGTCTGGAAGTCAAGGCGCTGGTCGGGCTCTGCAGTCGGTTCCTCGTAGAACTTAGGCAAAGCAAACGGCAGGTCGCTTGATGGTGCCTGTTTGCACAGGGTGGTCACTCCTTGGCCACAAGGGAGATTCTTCAGTCTTCTTCCGTAGTCGAATGTCGAAGGTCCAGAGTTTCTGTTCAAGATGCAGGTTCAGGATAATCTAATTCTGCAGGGCTCAGCTACCTTCTAATATACTAGGCTAGTGGGCTGGGCTACCTGCAAGGTCCCTCGTATGGGTGGGACCAGGAAGGGGTGTGGCTACACCCCCTTTCCTTTGTCCAGTTTCGCGCCAGAGCTGGGGCCGGAGTGCCCCAGCACCGGTTTGAACTGGACTATGCATGGGGCACCTTGTGTGCCCCAGGCATGTCTCATTCCTTTCAGCCCTCCCTGCCCCAATACACTAAAGTCTGTCTGGGGAGGTGCTAGCACCTCCCCAAGCAGGAAACCTATTGTCCAGGCCTCCCTGGCTGGGAGGGCTCCCAGCTGCAGGAGGTCAGACTCGTGTCTGTGGCAGCAGCATCCATTTTGTGATGCTGAGGCTTTGGTCAGAGTTAAACAGCAAAGTAGGATTTTAACATGTCTCTCCCTCTAGAAGGGAGGAATATTATCCTCATCACCAGAAATGGTATGGGGTATTATTCCGAAGTGTTAGACACCTTACACGACATGTTTTGATAAAGCCAAACCATAGTTACCATAACCGTGTGGATTATAAGGCACTTTAAGAGTATATGGTAGGCGATATCATAGAACAGCTATAAGGACATGGTTCCGAAAGCTGCAGACAGGCTCAGCTCATGCTAGAGCACCATCTCACATGTTACCAAGCACTCTGCCTCCAGGATTGTGAAGGCCTGCAATAGGAGTGGCTGATAGGTACACATGTGTCTATTGTGAGTGTAGATATAGGTATACTATATCTAAGCAAGGGGTGATTACACGACCCTGCCCCAGCTGAGTGATCAGCCAGTTGTGTCTGATTGGAAGGCCAGGCCAGGGGTGGCATTATACATGCTGCAGCCCCTGGTAGGCCTAGGGTACACCTATGCCCTGGGTACCTAGGGTACACTGTATAGGGTCCAATAAAATGATCCTTACCAATTGGGTATGTACCTAAGGTACATGGAGTCCATTTTAAAGAGAGAGCAGACAGCCTGAGACCCTAAATGGCAGGATCTCAGGCCAACTAAGTCGAAAAACCAGCTAGACACTAGGCAAAAAGTTGTGGGTAACCATAGTCAGATATCCACCCTCCTACAAAGATCATCTGCATACCTGAGGATTCCAAATTCCTTTCCCTTAACAAGTAAATTAGGGAAAAAGATAAAGATTGAAAAGGAGTGGAGAAAGAGAAGAGCCCTGAGGAACCCCAAAGGTAATATCTCTTTTGTTAGAGGAGAAATTGGCAAGGCGCACTGCTTGTGTCCGATTACTCAGGAAGGAGGAAAGCCACTTTGAGGCCCGTCCCTGAATTCCGGCATTGCTGACACGGTCGATCAGGATACCATGATCGACCGTGTCAAAAGCTGCCGAGAGATCCAACAGAATCAGGGCCTGGGTGGTGCCTGTAGCCGCCCCCCTCTGAGCACGTCCATAACAGCAAGAATAACAGACTCAGTCGAGTGTGTGGGTCTAAAGCCGGCCTGGCGTGCATCCAAAACCTGAAAGTGTTCTACAAAAGAGCTGAGGCAGTTGGCTACATGGGCCTCTAAGACTTTTCCCAAGTAGGTCAACAGAGAAATAAAATACTTTATGTATTATTTGTTGACCCTCTTCGGTAGAGGTCTTGCGTATAATTGTTTTTCTTTTATTTTGGGATCACTGTATTCTTTCTGGCAGCCTCACATTTTCCTTGTAGAGCTGTTCCAGCTTTGATGCCTCCAGCTATGTGTATTCCTTGCAAAAGCCAACCTGGCTTGGTGTCTGCCTTTAGTATGGCTGTCTCAGTAGGCTTCAGTGAGATAGGCTTGGATTGCCTGATTCCAATATGGCCGCCTCATTGATTTTAGTGTATTTGTCTCGGGGTGCCTGACTTCAAGATGGCCACCCATAGACTTCAATGGACTGTCTCTCAACTTGCCTGACTTTAAAATGGCCACCACCCGGCTGCAGCATGCATGGCTTGTAGTTTAGAGAATTCCTGCTTTTCTTTAAGGCTGCATGCTAGCTGCAGGTAATTTGTGCTTCCTCAGAACTAGTACTTTCTTATATTACTTGCCTCTGTTATCTGTAGGCGTGATCTTTGATCCCAACCTTGTCGCTAGTTGTCCTGTTCTCGATTGGTTTCTCTTCACAGCACTGGCAAGCATAACACTCTGCATAAAAGACAGCACCTGGCATCAGGCTATTAACTCATCTTTATTAATTTCTCAGCTTTTATACATGGCCTGCTGATGTGGAGCTACTCTCCACACGTCCTATTCTCTCAATGTTGTAGTGAGAGGGAAAACTAGTACTTCCTGTCTCCACCCAGGATGTTCCTGGCATCTCACTTCTGTCTGGATCAGCTAGACCGCTGACCTACTTATATAACAATGTCCTTTCCTGGAGGACATAACACAAGGTAACCATATGTGGTTGGCAGGTGTGCATGGTCCACTGTAACAATGTTGAGATGCTCGGACTCATTTTGGGATGGTGGGTTTAATAGAAGATAAGTGATGTATTCTGAGCCAAGTCTTATCCTGTGGAACAATCATATAGGAGCTGCTAGTGCTCATTATTCTAAAGCCTAGGAAATGTTTTCCCAGTTGTAGAGATTCTGGCCACAAAGCACATTTACTCCCTCTCTTCCTTTGTCCATCTAAAGAAGTCTGGAAGAGGGAGCGTGTGTTCTCAGGCTACTGCCATTCATCCTTCTGGGATGATGTTTATCTTCGCTCCTCCATCAACCTCCAGTCTCAGTGAAGCAGGGCGAATGGTGCCTGTACACTTTCATTGCAGCTTTAGTGGATACTTCAAGGACACGTCTTTTTCCCCATTTTAGACTATCAAGTTTTCTTCTTGATTGCCTTAGAAAATAGTGACTTCTGACAGTAGCCAGATTTCCACCCTTCACTTAATAGTACAAGTGAATGCTGTCAGCTCTCTCTTTAAGAGGGGTACACTTAGCATGTAATGCTTTAAAGGGCTAGCAAAACCTGGCAATCAGCCGGGTCTGGTGGCTCAGTGGACTAATTCGTCTGCTGCAGGGGCCTGTGTTCGACCTCATGGTCACAGGTTCAAATCCCGGCGGGTCCACTCAGCCTTTCATCTATCTGAGGTCGATAAAATGAGTACCATTGAGTTGGGTAACAATAAACATCTGTTATTCAGCGCCAAGATACCCGTAGTGGTGAACGTGCCCTTTACAAATACACGTGTTATGTTATGTTATGTTGTAGCTCTTGATTGAAGCTGAAGATAAATGCAGAAGCACCCAACTCTTGCTGACATCAGAACAGAGAAAAAAGACAGGCAAAAAGACCTAGAAGAAATCCAATGGGAAACTCTTGCACCTAGGAGCAAAAATTGGGGAGAAAAGTAGTAGCTGGTGGTGGGTGATAAATGTGCTGAAAAATAAGAGAACTAGGTGTTGTGTTGTATTCTTCACTCTTCAATGCTTCCTTTACATATGATTAAAAAAGGAACTGACTCAACTCCATTTGGGATGGGAAATCTCAAGTAGTAATCCCTACAAAGACCATCACATTGAACAGGGCGCTTCATAAGGCTGGCACGCCCCTTTCTGCCCATCACATGCTATTAACTAAACACCCGTAGAAAACCGGTTTGTCTGATAGACCCGTCTGTTGGTGCCCCTTCCACTTGTCATGGCAACTACTAAAGAATGGCCAACCTGTTGTGCTGGTTGTATGACAGAATATTAATTAAAACATTTAAAAATATATATAATAATTTCCATAAAAAAGTCTTTGTCTGCTCCTTGGATGTGGGGTATACTGTACGCAGAGGTAGTTCAAATCAGAAATAGATAGGAGCTGGGCGTAATATAATATGTAATTTAGTCACCCTGACACCCCAACTACTCCTGATGCAAATAAAACGACACGCAAATCAGCTTGATAGTGGTAATGTGAAGAGACATAGACATATAAAGCACTGAGACGTGTCAAGGCAAAGTAAGGTATTGGAGTCAACGATAATCCACCAACCTCCTCGCAAGGACTTCCACAGAGGCAGCGTAGTTTGAGCAACCTTCAGGAAGAGTCTGGAACAGGAAAAGAGGCTTATAACAGAAGGCAGGAGTAGGAACATGCCACATCTGCAGGTAAATGTCACAGGTGAATTCCTCAGCAAGCCCAGATTGGATGATGTTTAAGTGAGACATTTCAAGGTTGGGGCAGAAAGTCAAATGGCACACTGATGATTAACACATTTAAACAACGAAAATGGAAATATGACTAGGAAAGGAAAAGCAGAACAGACTCACTGACTACTTCAGAAAAGATGGCAATAAAGAGCCCCAAAGGCACCAGGAAACACCCTGAGACCAGAGGTGCTAGGTTATCACTTTGTCAACAGGCTATCTGCAGAGATGGAACCAATCAGCCCAATATTCTTGAAGCAAAAAACACACAGATGATGTACAGAATGCAGAGCAAATCAGACATTCCCCACCAGTCAAGAGATCTGGGTTAAATCTATCATTCTTTTTCCCACCATGCCACCCCAGTTTAGACCCAGCCATATACAAATCACTCTTAACCCTGTGTCTCATGGGAACAGTCCAGACTGAACTGCCAAGCCAGGTACCAAGAGCAGTGCCCAAATTGGGAAAAGAGGATACACAAACTGGAAAGGAGCAAAACAATAAACCTGGAGGACATAATGCAGTGATGAACTGAGTGACAGTGGGAGCCACCAAACAAGTTTTATCTTGCTATGTTGCAGCCTTTTTACAGGATACAGAAAACATAATGCAGGCTCTAACAACCCTGACCCAGATCTACATGTTCCTGACCCTCTGTGCCTCTGTGTGAGCCAGTCCTCGACAGTTTCCAATACTTCGTTGTTTTCATGTGTTTCTCAGACAGAACCAAATAGTCTTCCATTTGTGTATCTTCCTGTCTTCTGCTTGCTAAAATCCTGACAATAAGGCACCATGTAATGGTATTGGTATTATGAAAAGCCCTTTTCTGGGTGGTTTTTCATGGTTCTTTTTTGCATCTGAAAAACTGCAAAACTGAATTGCTTTAGGCATTAGTTTGTGTCTACGAAGAGCACAACAATCTATGTTTGACCCGTACAGAATGTGACAGATGGCACAAAGATGTTTTTAATTCTTTTAGTAAATGTCTTTCTCAGATCTCTTTGCTTGTCTCCATACATCTTTCAAAGTTATCACTGACACGGATAAAAAAATTACATTGTGATTTAAAAAATAATATTACTAATACAAGAATATACCCCGGTATATATTTTTCTTTTAAACATTATTTTTAAAACATACTCAATTGAAGACTGGTCATTTCAAACAGTCCACTTGTGGCACTTTCTGTCTCCTGAAGCCTGCACAATTTGTTCTCTACACTGTTTCTAGTCTACTTTTCTTTTGTAGAGGCATTTTTACAAGATCATTTCTTCATTCTCAGCACATGTGGAACATGCATTCTAAGCACTCAATACACTTGACCTGTTCTCAAAGAGATAGCTTCTTCCCAGCACATATTTACATCTATTTTTCAATGTATCACTGCACAATGTTCTAAAATAGGCTTTAAATAATGGGGGAAGTGAGCATCAGTAGTCACCCACTCCTCGCATATTCTGCTAAGGTTTTTTGTACAGTGCATCACCTACAGTGAATCACTGTGGTGGACTTTTGGCAAAGGAACCAAGGTAGAAATCAAACGTGAGTACATTTAATTTGATCCTCCAAGTTGTTCAGTGTACAGCTTCCTCGAAATGTTTAAATGATTAACTGAATATCTTTGGTATTTCGATAAATTATGAAGTTAGCAAAAGTTTCTTTGAATTTCTAGTGAATATACATTTAGTGGTCTGCCTGTTGCAGAAAGGCAAACAAGGTAAAATAAACACCATTACAGAATAAAGTGAAGTTTTGTATAAAATGAGCTAGCAAAAAGAAGTGAAATGTATGTTTTTTAACCAGTACAGAATGTGACTGATGGCACAAAGATGTTTTTACATTTTCTAGTAAACATCTTTCTCCAACCTCTTTACCTATCTCCGGTCATCTCTCAAAGTTGTCACTAACACAGATAAACAATTTCATTATGATGTAAAATATTGTTAATACAAGCATGTCCCCTGGGAGGTATACATTTTTCTTTTTAACAAAAGCATTAATTGTAAAAGGTATTCAATTGAAGACTAGTTATTTCAAATAGTCCACACGTGACATTTTCTTTCTCCTTATGCCTGTACAATACATTCTACATACTGGTTCCAGTCTACTTTTCTTTTAAAGGCAATTTTACAAGATTATGCCCACATGCTCAGCACATGTGTAACATATATTCAAAGTACCCAATACACCTGACCTTTTCTCAAAGAGATAGCTTCTGCCCCACACATATTTACATTAATTTTCTCAATGTATCAATTCACAATGTTCTAAAATAGGTTTTAAATAATAGGGGAAGTGAGCACCAGTAGTCACCCACTCCTCAGCTACTATTCTAAGGGTTTTTGTACAGTGAATCAGCTACAGTGAATCACCGTGGCTTACTTTTGGCAAAGGAACCAGGGTAGAAATCAAACGTGAGTACGTTTAATTTGATCCTCCGATTTGTACAGTGTACAGATTCCTTGGAATGTTAAAATGATTAACTGAATGTGTTTGGTATTTTGATAACTTATGAAGTTAGCAAAAGTTTCTTTGAATTTCTAGTGAATATACATTTAGTGGTCTACCTGTAGCAGAAAGGCAAACAAGGTAAAATAAACACCATTACAGAATAAAGTGAAGTTTTGTATAAAATGAGCTAGCAAAAAGAAGTGAAATGTATGCTTTTTAACCAGTACAGAATGTGACTGATGGCACAAAGATGTTTTTACATTTTCTAGTAAACATCTTTCTCCAACCTCTTTACCTATCTCCGGTCATCTCTCAAAGTTGTCACTGACACAGATAAACAATTTCATTATGATGTAAAATATTGTTAATACAAGCATGTCCCCTGGGAGGTATACATTTTTCTTTTTAACAAAAGCATTAATTGTAAAAGGTATTCAATTGAAGACTAGTTATTTCAAATAGTCCACACGTGACATTTTCTTTCTCCTTATGCCTGTACAATACATTTTACATACTGGTTCCAGTCTACTTTTCTTTTAAAGGCAATTTTACAAGATTATGTCCACATGCTCAGCACATGTGTAACATATATTCAAAGCACCCAATACACCTGACCTTTTCTCAAAGAGATAGCTTCTGCCCCACACATATTTACATTAATTTTCTCAATGTATCAATTCACAATGTTCTAAAATAGGTTTTAAATAATAGGGGAAGTGAGCACCAGTAGTCACCCACTCCTCAGCTACTATTCTAAGGGTTTTTGTACAGTGAATCAGCTACAGTGAATCACCGTGGTTTACTTTTGGCAAAGGAACCAGGGTAGAAATCAAACGTGAGTACGTTTAATTTGATCCTCCGATTTGTACAGTGCACCGATTCCTTGGAATGTTAAAATGATTAACTGAATATGTTTGGTATTTTGACAACTTATGAAGTTAGCAGAAGTTTCTTTGAATATCTAGTGAATGTACATTTAGAGAAGCCGTTCTGTAGCAGAAAAGTTAAAAGGGTAAAGGAAGCACCATTAAAGAATAAATTGAATTTTTTTACAAAATAGGCTAGCAAAAAGAAGGGAAGGTTATGCTTTTTAACCAGTACAGAATGTGACTTTCTGGTAAACATCTTTCTCAGAGCTCTTTGCCTGTCTCCAGGTATGTTTCAAAGTTATCACTGGCATGTATAAAAAATTAAATTATGATTAAAAATAAAATATTTTTTAAGACAATCATGTCTCCTGGAAGATACAAACGATTAATACAATGATTCCACTGGAATTGGTGGTAAGCAGGCCAGATCATAAGACTAACTGAAAATATAAAATATAGATTAGTTTATTGTCGGCAATGAGATCTGATTGTGCTTTAATATGTCCTCTAAAATGTGACTACACATTATTTGAGTAATAGAAGATTGCAAGTCATGCATGGTAGAATACCAGTGGGTTTTTATAAGAGTAGTGAGTCTTCAGCACACACTGTGGCTCACTTTTGGAAAATGTACCAGAGTTGAAATAAAATGTAAGTACAATTAATTACCTTTCACGCACGCAAAATAATTTACAATTTTCTACTTAGAATAAAATATGAAAGTACGTCAAAAATAAGTACTTGAGACTTCTTTTTGGTTTAATTGCTAACACAATTTTCTAAACTGTACTTTTTACTGTCACTTGCATGTTCAACATCTCATGTAGTAGAACATAGCTTGTACATGTTGCATTTGGGGCCTCTATCATGTCCACACAGCTGATTGGATTCTTTAGTAGAGTTTAAGGTACTATTGTGGTTCAATTTTGATGTAAGAACCATGGCTGAGATAAAATGTAAACATGATTTTTTATCTTTATGTTTAAACCTTTGTAACATCTTACCTTTTTATTGGAGTAAAGCATGGTAAGAAGATTAATCATTTGATATTTTCTGTTTTCATAAAGAAATTATACTTTAAAAGTCATTCCCAAAATGATTTTACCTACATATTAGTATTTGAGAAATCATGTTGCAGAATAAGGACTATGCATGCTTATAGAGAGATTGGACTCTAGGCAAACACTGTAGTTCACTTTTGGAAAAGGGATCAAAGTTGAGGCAAATGTGAGTATTTTTATTTCAATATTTGATTGTAGTTATAAAGCATACAACATAAATTAGACATATCAGACTTGTTTTCTAAATATGTTTACTTTTGACAAATCATTATTGAAATACTTAAACCTTCATATTGATTTTAGTTTTTTCCATGATACAGAATTCATTCTATGTGGATTTGTGATCCACTTTTAATATCATACAATACATTTTTGGTGTAGCTGCTGCGCTCTATATTATCAGTTTAGTTCATTTTTAATACAGAAACCAAAGATAAAGTAAAAATAGAACAAACAATTTAAATGTTACCTTTATTTTAATAAACGGTCAACAATTAATACTTTTAATTGAAAGGCAGTGCAAATATAACCAAAATAAAAATGTAGAATTTTTGTTGGTTCTATTAATAAACCCCATCTTCACAAGTCCTGTGTGATATGTGAATGTTAAATATTATGAAGAATGCAGGTTTGTGACCAGCATTCACTCTGACACATTAGATTTTGTAGAGAGAATGGGTTGTAGTTAGGCACTGTGGTACACTTTCGGTAATGGAACCAAGGTAGAGATATAAAGGGAGTACTCATTTATTTTTAGTAACCTTTTCAAAAGTAGGCAATTCATCTGGTGATAAACAACCCACTCTTTGCATGCCATTAAACACTTTTAACAGCTTACAGATATTAGAGTTCTCATGTTGTAGAATATGGACTAAGTGAATTTACAATCTCGAGTTACATTACCCCGATTGATTGTATGGTGGTCGAGCTCTTGGTAAGCATTGTGGTATGCCTTAAGTAACGGAACTAAGTTTTTGAATAAACATTATGTTTGCATTACTGCTGTCATTCTTCAGTATTTTCCACGATAACAAAATGTGACAACTGTTACCTAAAACATTTTTAAGAGCAGATGTCAGAGCCATGATCAGTGCAATTTAATAAAAAAATAATTGTGAATAATGGTGGTATGCCCTTTTGATAAGTCACAAAATTTAAGAGCTGAGCATCAGACCCATAAATTGAAATTGGTTTCAATGCAAGCTCTTTTGTTCTTTTATAGTGTCTCATGAGAAAATAAATTGTTGAACAGTCCTGCTTGTTTTATAAGATATAAGATAACATATGGCTGGGTTTAAATGGGGCAAATTAGATTAGTTGCAGTGTTTCCACTCACAAAGAAATGTCAGAAGCAGAAGTAAGGGCATATTTTATTCCTTGCTTTAAGGTATTAAAAAGGGCACTCAGCAATAATTTTAAACATTTAATTTGCCTTTCCTGATATGAATAAATGCCCTACAAGTTTGACCCCTGCGATGGCGTATCGACACAAAGTACGCAGCACTTTATTTTATTCTGCAGTTTTTAAGTTGGTTTGAGAAAACATTATTTAAAACCAATCCTTCTAGCACAAAATATCAGGGATTTTAAAATTGAGGCACTTCATATATTTGCACTTGAGAACCCTTTTGTATGTTTAAGTACTGCAATTTATATTTGGGATACTATACATCCTAGGAAAAGCATTATATTGTAACACATATTTTTAGATCTGATTTGACAGTTTCATTCCCATTGTTTTTTAAACACTATATTTATTTGTAATATATGTTATGATCTTTTATGGTACAAGTATTTGTGTTGAATAAAGAATTTGATTGATTACATTTGAAAGGCATTTATTCAAAAGTGTTTAGCTCTGAATACACTTAGTTAAAAAAATATTAAATTGAAAAGAAACTTAACATTAGAACTTTTTCCCTTACCACAATTACCATTGCTGTGACCCAGCACTTAAATTGGCTTGGACTGGAGTTCGAATATTAAACCTATTCAACTGAAGTAATGCCGTGACATGGTAATGCTTGAAATTACGGTGTTGATGACATGAAAATACATCCATTTAGAAATGGTGTTTAACTAAACGTTTTTAGAGCTCAATGTTTTCAAATGTAAGGTTGAATATAAAATAGTTTTTTAACTAAATGATTCTTGCAAAATGAGGTTCATCCTAAAACTATCAAACTGCTTGCCTGGATTCAGCAAAAAGAGCATCAACTGATGGGCGTACCAATGTTGCTTAGACTACTTGCTAGGCACTAAGAAGTCAAGTTTTCTACAGTCAAATGAATGTCGAAAAATGTATTTTGTAACCAGATCAGCCAGCACCATTATACACTTTTACTTCATAATGTGCAAACACTGCAAAGCATTAGGTAACACACATGCTACAAATATAGATACATTTGTGGAAACACAAAGCAAGCAGCATAAGCCAATAACAAAAACACACATTTCTACAAAGAACACTCAACTGATTTTCTTCGAAAACTAAAAGAAGAATATACACTAGCTTTCTGGCCTGGAAGGCTCTGTTTAAGGATATGGTTATCAATCAAATGCAATATAGCAGTTGTTTAATCTGAAAGAGAATTTACAACATCATTATTTTAAGAGGATTCTGAGTAGTTAAACTCAATTTATAGTACAAACAAAACTTTTTAATGACACTTAGCAGGCTAAGCTCTCATGGACCGGGGTTTATCACAGTGTGAGTCACTTTTCCAGAACAAGGCACAGGTGACTGATCACATTTGAGTACAATCTGCCCACCTGCATAAAACATAGTGTACTGCAGTCACTGGTGAAATGATATCAAGATTAGTACACACATGGCCAAAATACAGTATTGTAAATAGGTGTAGTTGCTCATATTTTACTAGAATACACACACAAAAAGCATTTACTTTAATATAAAATATTTCCATATTATGATTATGTTAGAGAGCAGTGCAGGCAACCAAGCATTGGCACGTTCAGTACATATATTTAGCAGCCGCGGTCGGTAGTAGGAGTAACTGCAGGGCGGTGACGTGGGGAGGGGGAGGGGCAGGGTGGGGGGTGGTAAACTATGGATTACGGAGGTTTACAGGTAAGTTAACATATAAATTAATAAAATGAATTTCGTTACGTGCACTGCATCCCCAAATGCGATGCAGTGCAGGCAACGAAATTCGTTTTATTAACCCCTTCGCCGCGGCACGAATTTTGCCGCGGCGCTGGGGAGGTTTGGGGGGTTTGTGGCGCTGCCATGCTCGTGACGGAACCACTCCGTCATGAGCCACGGGCGCGCTGTGCTCATGACGGAGTGGTTCCGTCACAACTCCGCCCACTCGCATTGATCGCCCGCACAGGCGGGGAATCAGTGCCGCATGGGCGGAGCGGCCGCCAATGGCCGCAGCATGACGGAACCACTCCGTCATGAGCACACGGCGCCCGTGGCTCATGACGGAGTGGTTCCGTCATGAGCAGGGAAGGAGTTAATTTATATGTTAACTTACCTGTAAACCCCCGTAATCCACAGTTTACTACCCCCCACCCTGCCTCTCCCCCTCCTCACGTCACCGCTCTGCAGTTACTCCTACTACCGACCGCGGCTGATATTTAGAATGTTCTATTTTAAAAGCAGACAATCACGTTTGGCAATCTGTAGATTGTTCTATTGGTAAACCATGGGATGTTAGTTAACCAGTCTTGAGTTTTTAAGGAACACGTTAAAAAAGAAATCATGCTTTATCTTGATCAGTTTCGGAAGTATTTAGTTTCCATTCAATCTTTGAAGCATAGTTCTCTTATACAGAATTAAACATTTATTCTTATATAGCACTGCAAACTCCACTTTTCCCACCGGAAGTTTCTATTACACAATTCATGGTGCTCAATTTACTAACCTTCTCGAAGAAGAAAGGCATGGAAGGTTAATTATATTCAGACTTGCAACCTAATGATCACTAATTAGTTGCACAGGCGAATGTTCAATTCATCCAGCTATCCCTCTACATGAGGCTTCTGAAGAGCCAGTTTTGGATTAGTTTAATGTACTACTTTAAAATTTTCCAGAGACGTGGTAATTTATTTTAGAAACCCATATATTAAATCAGTGCAAATCATCATTTTGAATTATGAGACATGCTCTTCAACACTGCAGAAACTGTCTTCACCCACGACTGTCACTTTTCATATGTAGGATTCTCAACCAAAGTTGTGAAAAAGGTTAACTTAAACCTTTGCCCCATCAGCAGTTACTGTGGAAATTGTCCCTAGTAGGAATCCCCTATAACAGAAAACAAGTGCCTTAAACCATCTGACCGGTACATAAAAACTAGGTCTTATGCTGAGATTACCAAATATTACATTTACTTAAATACTGTTCAGTCAATGAAGCTAAATGGGGAAAATCAGTCTTTCAATATTCTATCAAAGATGCATAGTATTAAATGACGCAGTTTGTATAAGGTCTGCATGACCTCAATATGCATTCTTATATAGATCACTGTGCTACAGTGAGACACGTAGTTCTCTCCCATGAAATCATAATGAAAAATCATTATGTTTTAAAGAATTTGTGGTAATTTGATATATAGTTATTTGCAGTTGAAAGACATTTTAAAGTAAAACTATATTAATGCCCAAAGTGAGACTTAATGTGTCTCTGCCCCCAAAACCAGTGCTCATGAGTGCCCAAACTCTAAAAGTGGCAACTAATTCCCTAAACAGAGCAAATTCATACGCCTGTCATGAACACAGTCAGCTTTTTTTAACTAAGATGTCACAATATCAATGGGTCATGCCCAGAGAATACCTCTTTCTTGATTGCTCTTCTGGGCACCGCTGCCTCTGTTTTCCAACCTCAGCCATCAAGGATCCCACTTTAGATATGTGTCCTCTTATTTCACCATCTTCTTTTTCACTTAGCACATCTCTAGGTGTTCTCCCACTCTCCATAACCTCCTTCTTTTATTCCTCTTACTGCTGCCTACTCTGCATCCCACCCCTTCTCCATCTTCACTTTCAACCCTGTGCTTCAGTACCCTAAATTTAGATTAAGCCCAGCATGACAACTGACATAACAAGATGTTTCAAGAGTCCATCGTCTTTATACCCTGCTTCCAACTGTTGTGGCTGTTCTTTGCTTACATTTCCCTCTGTACATATTCTTACTTTTTTCTGTCAGTTGAATTCTTTGAAGGGTTCCATAGGCGATAAGATTTAGTCTTTCCAAAGAAACCCTCAGGAGAACAACATAATGGTGTAAATGACAAACCTGAGCCTGGGACCCAAACTGTGAGCTGCATTCAATATGGAAGGCAACAGAAATATTGCACAATGTTTCTCTATGTTACCTCATACAAAGTATTTTAGATGCTGCTCCCCAACCCACTAACAGGCTTCGACCCCCTCAACTATCAACTTCTATGTTAAGATGACCTTGGGATGTACAGTCTAAGACATGGAATGCATCAAAGGAAGAGATCAGAATTAGGGGTGGCTGAAATTACATACAAATGCTCCTAAGGTGACCAGAACGACCTCAGTCCAAAATGTCTCACTCAATGAACTCAGTTATGGGACTGAAACCTTACAAACTGTAAAGGAGTAATCAAGTGTGTTCAGTTTGTTTTTTCCTTTTTAGCTGGGTGTAATCTCTTCAACTTTTATTTTATTTTATATTACAATTTAGTTTTTGTAACTTAGTGTATTTTCCATTTCTTGATTGTCTACTCTTTTTGAGCTATTTTTGTCCTGTGAGTTTAGCTAGCATTGTATAATCATCCACTGTGAAAGTGACTTATTTTACTGGGCCTATTTTACTGAGGGATCTTTAAACACTTACTGCGATGTCACACTAAGAGCTGCCTTGCCTACTGTGACAGGACAAACTGTTGGCCAATGATAACCGATGTCACAATGAAACTATCAAGGGCTTCAAAAGCAGACCATGTGTATGCTAAATGCGATTCAATGCCAAACTCTGTGGGGAAATTGTAACTGAAATGTAATTTGGAAAAGCAACAAATTATGTTAATGACAAACTGTGAAGACTTCTGAATTTCAAGAAGCATGTATATTATGTGCTATTCCAGTTAAACATAGGTCTCTGTTTGTGTTAACAGGAGAGGATGCTGCTCCTTCAGTGTTCCTCTTTCCGCCTTCACAGGAGCAAGTTAACGAAGGATCGGCCACCCTAGTGTGCATGCTCAACAACTACTATCCAGGTGATGTAAAGGTTAGTTGGAAAGCAGATGGCAAGGTCATCACCAAGGACGTGGACAACGGCCAGAACATGCAAGAAAAGGACAACACGTACAGCAGGACCAGTATGGTCACTTTGACAACAGTGGAGTGGGAGTCCTATGAGACCTACAGTTGTGAGGTCACTCACAAGGCCTTATCATTACCTCTCATAAAAACCATCAACAGAAAAGAGTGTTTCTAGAAGCAAAAGAGGCAACAATACACGTCATTTCTAATCTCCAATAGAATGTACTATCCTGTGAAGTGTAGTATCAATTCCATTACTACAAGCCAGTGTTAGGTTAATCTCTCTTTCCATGAATTTTCTTCTTATATCATGTAATGTATAAAACAATAATAAAATGTATTCTGCTATTAACATTGTGTATTTCAATACTTTGGAAATACATTTGCCGGAACAATTAGTAAAGTGGGCTATTTATTGGGATAGATTTCGAGTACAAAGCTCCTAAAGGGATTTATCATGAAGAAAAAGCTTCAACTGGTCAAGACTAGGCCAAGCAATTGGATCACACACACAGATGACATTTTCAATTAGCGATGCACCATGGAAGGCCAGTGACTTATGCCTCCTCCCCCTCTACATAAATTAGCTAGCAGAAAGATATTCAGTTGCTATTGAAATGCCATCATGGTAGATGCCAATCGCAGCAGATAGAATTCCAAAATAACAGTCAATAAACATATGATAGCTGTCTAAATGGGTCTTTAGTTTGGCACAGAGATGTTTTTTGACACCTTAGCAGCCATTTGAAAATCAAGCTGGTGTTGGAAGGGTTTCAACACTGTTGATTTCAGTCACCTAAAGCTCTTGACTATTACTTTGAACAAACTGCTGAGGAACACATGTTTTCACACTCTCTGGTTAAAATACTGCAGTTCGCTATAGATGGTCCTTCAAAATGCTGGCATTCACTTCTACAGCTTCATCAGGAAGCTACTCTTACATTATTAGCTAGCTCCAGACACAACACCCATTTCTCATCCACATTGCATCATCTGCACGCAACCGGCACTTGACTTGCAAGGCACACGCCAGTTATCACTTAATCATCACCAACGCCCTTCACACGGTTGCACATTCAACCCATTCCCATCTGTAAAAACCTCCCCAGGAACGACATATCATTGGTGCTGCGGAACCCCAGGGCTAGCCTACCTTGTCTGGTGGCCCCATCTCTCGAATCCACTGACCTATTATATCAGGAACATCTGCAATCTCCTCTCATCTAGAGAGCTAACATAGCTCTTTCTACTCATAAAGGCTTTGGATTCACCACCAACACTATAGCAACCCTTCATCAATTTCAACAGTTTAGCAGTAGTCTTCACAAATTGCATCCTTGCTTTTAAAGCAACTACACTTGCATTCAATTATCATCACTATGCTTAAGTTGTGTTGTCCCAAATTCCACCTTGGTACCTGTGAGTACCTTGTAATGGTTAACAATAAAGAGTAAAAATTGCTGTATACAAGCTGTTATTACTTGTCCTAAGCATCTCCTTGAGAAACAGGGAGTGCTATGAAGCTTGCCGAAGCTTGCAGAATTGTACATTTAGCTGTACAAAGGCTGCATTGGTGCCTATCGGTCCAAAGGACTGAATGCAGGCCTTTATGCTTGGTGCACAGCTTTTATCACAGGTGTGGGCAAGATCATCTAATAAAGAGATTACAACACTACAACGCACTGTGTGTTTTATACTCAACAATCTCTTGTGGTTTCTATCTTCAAAAATAAACAAACCTGGGAACACTTTCTGGCTTAGTACAGCTCTCTGGAAGAAACCTTTGCTTGACAACCAACAGACAGAAAAGCACTCTTCGCCTTTCTAACTCAGTATATTTACTTATTTTGACTTCAAAGAGCACATGGTGGCCTTCAACAGCAGGTGCACTGAATAAGTTAGCAATACAGAACAACCTCTAAATGCCACAGCGAAAGTGCAGTGAAGCCCCCCACATGGGCTGCAACATCATGAAACAAACAGTTACATACATTAAATATAAAATGTGTTCATATTGCTCACCAATGACGGGTTAGGTGTCTACATCAGAGGACGTCACTAACGCATAATTAAGGAACATAGCATACAGTGGACCCTTAAGCGATACAGTGTTCCCACTCTTGTCGGTTACTTTGCATTCCTTACAGAATTATATAAAGGTGAGCTGTTCATTGCATCCTTAGTATAATCTTTACTTGATAAAACTGCAGCAACATAGTTTTCAACAGGTTAAGCATAATACCTTGCACATGTTAAACAGAAATAGACTTTCAGAAGAGTTACCAACGCCCCATTAGGGCTTTAAATACACACTGATTAAAAAAAGTATTGAGATACATCGTTTATTTAGGTAAAATACATGCCAGTACTTCAGCACATAACAACAAAAAACAATTTGCAAACATATATAAGATGTCTCCTATTTCAGTTCCCACAGCTGGAAATCAAATAGAGTCCTGGAAATGTTAGTGTCTATTGGATTTTGAATTAGGTATAGAGGGAACAGATTGCCACAACAGTCACAAACAATTTAGAAGAAATGAAATTGCAAAAAAGAAATCACACTTCCACTCCTAAGCTGACATCAGTATTTCTCTTAAATGTAAATTCCTGAACTGTTCTAATTGACTCTTATAATATTCTGAAGAAACACAAATTAGCAGAGAAAACTTATGTATTTATTTTTTCTGTAATTTGCAAAGTGATTTCTTAAAATGAAACCCCTAACCTGTGTCTTAGATATTGTATTGTATTGTAATTGCATTTATATAGCGCGTACTACCCCTGACGAGGTTTTGAAACGCTTTTTCGGTGAGTAGCTTGCTATTTCAGAACCCATAAAGGACTAGTGTTGAATTAGTTAGTGAAATATGAAAGTAACTTGGGTGGTGGAAAGGTTAGTCAGTTATTTGGATTCAGAAGGATAGAGGAAAGATAGACGAGGGAAAAAAAAGTTTGTATTTATATAGTGCTTGTTACCCCTGATGGGGTGTTTGAAGCGCTTTATTGGCGAATAGCATGCTACTCCAGAAATCCATAAAAGATTAATGGTAAATTAGTATAGTTAAATATGAAAGTAATTTGAGTGGTGGATATGTTAGTCAGTTATTTGGATTCAGAAAGATAGCGGAAGGATAGAAGAGGGAAAAAAACAGGTTTGTGTTCATATAACGCTTGTTACCCCTGATGGGGTGTTGAAGCACTTTTTTGGCGAGTAGCACTCTACTCCGGACACCCATAAAGGATTAGTGTTGAATTAGTATAGTGAAATATGAAAGTAATTTGAGTGGTGGATACTAGTCAGTTTTTTGGAGTGAAAAGGATAGTGGTGGGATAGAAGAGGGAAAGAGGTTTGCATTTATTTAGGGCTTACTACACCTGATGGGGTGTTGAAGCTCTTTTTTGGCGAGTAGCACGCTACTCCGGAACCCATAAAGGATTAGTGTTGAATTAGTATAGTGAAATATGAAAGTAACTTGAGTTGTGGATATGTTAGTCAGTTATTTGGATTGAGAAGGGTAGGGGAGGGATAGAAGAGGGAAAAAGGTTTGCATTTATATTGCGCTTGTTACCCCTGATGCGGTGTTGAAGCGCTTTGGTGGCGAGTAGCACGCTTCTCTGGAACCCATAAAGGATTAGTGGTGAATTATTATAGTTAAATATGAAATTTGAGAAGTGGACATGTTAGTCTGTTAATTTGATTCAAAAGGATAGTGGAAGGATAGAAGAGTGAAGGATTTTGACATTTTTTTGTTTTTTTGTTTTGTAGGTCATAGCAGTAGGAGGAGGCAAGGGATGAGTAAAAAGGGATGTGGAGGCAAAGAGTCAGAGGGTAGAGTTTAGAAAGGCTTGGTTTGGGTAATCGGTATAGTAAAAAGAGGTGTCAGATGATGCAAGGAGGAGTAGAGTAGGGGAGAGTCTTGAAAGGGTTATTTTGGGGATCATAGTAGTGGTATGGGGTTTGGGATAAATGAGAGAGGGGATGTAGGGGATATATTGATAGAGGTATAGGGTAGTGCATTGGATATGCTGAATTAGAAGAACGTGATGAATATATTGATCCATAAGTACATGGAAAGTACATAGATGCATAAAGGAGTTAGGAATATGTAGATTAAAGACATTGATAGAGGTATAGGATGAGAAATAGGGTAGTGCACTGAATATGCTTTTTTAGGAGAAAAGTAATAAATATATAGATCCAAGTACATGGAAGGTATATAGATGCATAAAGGAAGTAAGTATATGTAGATTAAAGATGCATTAGAGAAACTCTGGTTTTCAAGTGTTGTTGTACTTAAAAATATGGCAAATTAACGGATCAACTATTAATTAAACACAGTAAACATGATCTAATTTTAAAGATAATTATAGCGCACAGAAAAAGGATTTGGAAAAACAGAGGAGACACGTATGGAGCTGCTCTCCTGCAAACATCTACAAGTTTAGTTACATAGTGGAGTGTTGTAATGGAAGAAAGTCCAGTCGTCATAGTATAGGTTATAAGAAGGTTTATTAAGAGTCAGTTAGAGTCAGTTACAGGTAACTGGTAAGATGGTAAGTAAGCTGTTAAGTAAGCCCTACCAGAAGCAGACCCCTTGCTGCTCAGCCCATATCTTCAGCTGGCACTCCTTTCCACACTGTTAGAGCTGGCACCTTGGCGTGAGTTTCCCTTCCACTTTTTGCTGATGTGCCTCATTGTGTTTTGTTGGTGTTAGCTGCTCAGGGCACTGTGCCACTGCTAATCAGTGTCACAGTGCAAGTGCTCCCTTTTGGAAAAGTGTATACATTGATTGATGTCCATGTTTGGCTTATTTGGTTTACTATCAGCCCCTAGTAAAGTGCACCAGGAGTGCCAGGGCTTGTAAATGCAAATGCTGCTGGTGGGCTTGCAGCACTGGTTGTGCCACCCACAGAAGCGGCCTAGTAAAATGTGTCTAGGGTCTGCCATTGCAGAACCTGCGTGCAGTCTGGTACTGTAGCGCTGATTGCGCAAGTGCACCTACTTGCCAGTCCATAAACCTTCCCTTAACTACATATTAGTCACCCCTCTGGTAGGCCCAAGGGCAGGGTGCATTGTAGACATAAGGTAGGACATGCCCTGATGTGTGTGGCATGTCCTAATAGTGAACTACAGCCATTTTCGTTTTTCATTATTGAAGGCTACCTGCTCTCCATAGTCCAGAATGGGCTGCTGGAATTACTATACGCTGTAATCCCTGTGGACTCAGAGAGCATGGTAGAAAGTCAAGTTTGGTATGCCTGAACTCAGAATATTAAAATACTTCTTTAGTAAAGTTTATTTTAATATCCTGTGTTTGTAAATACTACTTTTAGAAAGTTAGTATTTACTGACCTGACCATTTCAGTCCGCCTCTGCTGTGTGTGTGTGTTCTGCCTAGTAACAGTAAGGAGCAGGGCTGGGGAATTCCAGGAGACAGGCTGGCTGCCAGGTGGTGGGTAGAGAGATTACACCAGGATGGGTGGGAGGAGTACACCTTGACTCTGAATAGACCTGTGCTCTGCCACCACAATGCCGGCTCCGCCCCCTGTGGAGCGGCTGATATCTCTGCCCTGCTGCTGAAAGGAAAGAGCAGAGTCACCACAACAGAGTGCTCCAAAACCGGACTGAGCCAGGCCCAGGCCCCCTGGCGACAAAGAACAAAAGAAAGTTGCTATAAAAGAAGGAGCCCTGCTCCTAAGAAATCAGATCCTGTTTGCGCCAAGAAGAAACTCTGCCTGAAGAGAAGGACCTGGAAAAGCTGTATGGAGGAGTACTGTCTCTAAGCCTGAGAGACTGGCCTGCGGTGGGTGCCTTGCTGCTGGAAGTAGAGGAAGAAAAGACTGAGAAAGACTTTTGATCAACTTGTGCTTTACAAACAATCTCCAAGGGCTTGCTTGTGAACTTGCCCCCTGAACTGCGCCCCAGGAACAGTGGGCGCTACCTTTCCCCTGGAAGAAGAGAAGCTGCTGGAGGTGATTCTGCAAACGCTGACCCCAGAGAACCTGTGTGTCCCTCATCTGAGCACCGCGACTTCTGCCACCGGGGCTGCTGTGAGCACAGTAAAGGCCTGCCTGCCTGGCCCGAACACAGCAAGCAACTGCCCCCCGAGTGGTAGCCCGCAAAGTAAGGAAGAGATTGACCAGGCTCCAAGCGCCGAGCCTCTGCGACCCCTGGCCGTGGAGTTCATTGTAAGGACCTGCGATGCACTGTTCGTCACCTGAGCAACGCCGACAGCGCGCCGCGCTGAAAGGTCACCCCCGAGCTGCCTCTCCTGCTTCTGAACTTTGTTGTGTGCCTGGAAGCCTGGAAGTGCCCCACGAAGCATCACCATCCACTGACCTCAAGGGACAGCACCGCGACGTGGGACACGCCTCGACGGACTTCTGGAGCCGCCACGAACATCGCCCCCCAAGAAAAGGTATTGTGCAGTGCAGCGCCCCTGTACGCAGCTTCCTTCGCTGTGTACAGCGATCGTCCCACTTCGCTTCACACGCGTGAAGCATGAACTTTGGCAACGTGCGAACCAGCTGTACGAGGCGTCCCGACGTAGGTGCGGCCCGTACAGCACTAAATACATTGACGGTGCTCACGCGGGAAGCGTGAGGTTCAGCAAGAGGCGTACCGGATGTGTACGACGTGTACCTACGAGGGTACGGTCCGTACGGTTCACGTCCAGTGTACGCGTGCTCACGCGAGAAGTGTGAGAAACGGCACGACGCGTCCAAACAGCGGTACGAAGCGTACCGGAGGCGCTACGAAGCGCACAACACCCCAAAGAAGCCTATTTTACGTAGAAAAGTGCCATTTTAAGAACTGTGGACTGCCTAAAAGCAATACAAGTAACTGGAACCTCATTTAAGTGAAGACCTGTATTTTTGAAAGCCTGCGTAAAGAAATCTTATATATAAAGAACTTTATTTTCACATAAATACAGCCTTGTGTCTCTGTGTGGTGGGTTGGTGGTTATTGTGTGGGACACCTTGAATGCTTAACCTAATGCCCTCTGGAATCTAGCCTGACTGCTCGCGCCACGTTACCTAGAGGGTGAGCAGAGGTTATTTTTAAAGAGGTAATCCTACGCCCTGACTTAGAGGAAAGGGTCCCTGCTTGTCGCAAGTGCATACCTGCGCCAACCAGAGACCCCGGATTCTAACACACACACTCTCAACATTCTGCGGGATCTCACACACTGGCTGAGCAGCAGGGACTTGGAACACAGTAATGATGCATTAAGTTACAACATGGAGTTTACATTTATGTGCTCTGTGGTCGTTCACAATCTCAGTCATGTTTTATCCCAGATGCAATGTTCCTGACCGAGACATGGCTGAACCAAGACTCTCAGCCAGACCTAGCTCAAGCTATCATCCCAGGATATCAGATAGCGCGAGCCGACCGACCACTGGGCAGAGGTGGCGGCCTCGCGATCATATATAAAGAAAGCTATACTTGTCGCCACTTATCGGAAGATATTGAAGATTGTGAGAATCTCTTCTTCTCTATCGAATTCTCTCCCAATGCCTGCTTTACCGGTATTCTCATTTACCGCCCCCCCGGTCCTATAGGACAATTTAATACATCTTTACTCTCGGTGACCTCCCTGTTGGTTAGCTCTCCCTCCAACTTCTCCCTACTCGGAGATTTCAATATTCATTTTGACAACCCACTAGACCCCTCGGCACAAGAAACCCAGTCAAGCTTGGCCGCATGTCAACTCGAGCAACGAGTGCCATCTGCTACACACGAAAAGGGGCACTTGCTAGATCCGATCTTCAGCAACTGCGACCAGCTCAAAGTGGGCAGCATAACCAGACTTCCTTGGTCAGATCATTTTTTAATAGCTTTCAATTGGACCACGAGTAAACCACCCTCTTCCTTATTTACCATGAGGAAAACTCGTAACTGGTCCAAACTCCCCACTGACAACTGGGTTCAAGCTTTATGTACTACGAGACCTTCCCTCTCCCAAGACCCAACCCTTAACAATAAAAAATACGAGGAATGGATAACCACCTCTTTGGACCGGGTCCTCCCAGAACACGCACCAAAGTCCAAGAGACATAGCAAAACTGCTCCCTGGTACACAGAAGAGCTCAGGAACCATAAACGCCTCTGTAAAAGACAGGAGAGAAAGTGGCGCACTTCATACAATCCTGAAGAAAAAGCCACCTACAGGGAAATGATCAGGAACTATAAGCTTGCAATTAAATCCTCGCAAGCTGCCTTTTACAATTTGAAAATCACTATGGCAAAATCCAAATCTAAAGAAATTTTTCGCATAGTCAACTCCCTGATCAAACCCCCATCTCCGGTCACAGACAACAATAACTCACCGACCAAATGCAATGACCTGGCGGAATTCTTCTTCCAAAAAATTAATAAAATTTATCTCTCCTTCCCTAATCCATCCACTGATTCCCCTGGTCAAAACCCGCACTTGACAGTAAATCCGACCAAGTGGTTGGAATCCCTCCCCCTGATAACATTGGAAACCGTACAGAAACTGGCACAACGGATAAAATCCGGCTCCCCGTGTGACCCTGCCCCCCCAGGCTCACTAAATCTTGCCAGCGTTGCTATTTTCCCTACGCTCCTGGATCTCATGAACTCCTCTATAACCAGTAGGACGGTCCCTTCAACATGGAAGCACGCTATGGTACGGGCTCTATTGAAGAAACCTTCCCTTGATCCGGCCAACCCCAGTAATTATCGCCCGATCTCGTTACTCCCCTGGGCGTCGAAAATTCTGGAGAAACATGTCAACACCACTCTGACAACATTTTTTGAGGAAAACCACCTCCTCGACTCCTCTCAAACAGGTTTTCGTACCAAACATGGGACAGAGACCGCTTTATTGGCAGTGACTGAGGAGGCAAGACGGCTCCTGGATCGAGGAGGATCAGTGGCAGTGATTCTCCTCGATCTAAGTGCCGCATTTGACATGGTACATCACAAAATCTTGCTAACCCGCCTTGCCGACTTAGGAGTGACCGTAGACGCCCTGACATGGTTCAACTCTTTTTTATCTGACAGAACCTTTCAGGTCTTCGACGGCACATCCCACTCATCATCTCGCCCCCTGGGATGCGGAGTTCCCCAGGGCTCCTCTTTAAGTCCTACGCTCTTCAACGCATACATGAAGCCACTGGCTGAGGTAGTTCGTCCGCATGGTGTTAAGATCATCTCCTATGCGGACGACACCCAGCTGGTGGTCTCCCTTGCTGAGAAGAGCGGCCTCCAGTCGCCACCAGACCTAGCGGCCTGTTTGGAGGATGTAAAAAAGTGGATGATGAGCTCATGCCTAAAGCTAAACGACGATAAAACTGAGCTGATGATCCTGTGCCCAGCCTCCCCCGCCTCCATAGAGCTGATCTGGCCATCAAGCATGGGAATGGCCCCACCCCCCAGAGACAACATTAAAAGCTTGGGCGTCTGGCTCGACAAGTCCCTGAGCCTTAACACACAGGCCACTAAGATCTCAGCTACCTGCTTTGGCCTCCTTAGGGTGATTAAGAAAGTCCTTCCCCTCCTCTGTTCTGAGGCCAAACAGATAATTATACAGGGCCTCATCCAATCTCGTTTGGACTTAAATAACGCCCTTTATTTGGGAGCACCAGACTATACCCTACAGAAGCTCCAACGCACCCAGAATTGTGCTGCCAGAGCGCTGCTGGGAATCCCCCGGAGGACTTCAGTAAGAACCGGTTTAAAGACTCTGCACTGGTTACCTGTCAGGGACAGAGTAAAATTTAAATCACTCTGTATCGCCCACCAGACATTCTGGGAAACGGGCCCAGACATCAATCGCCCCCTGATTTCTCCCTACAGGCCCAACAAATCTCTTCGCTCTTCAACAGCATTTTTGGCCGAAATCCCCAGAATACGCAGAGCCAGAGCAGGAGGACGCTCCTTCTCGTATAATGTTTCCAAACTCTGGAACTCCCTCCCTCTGCAGCTGAGGAACAACCCTAACCTGACTACGTTCCGGAAACAGCTAAAAACCCTGCTATTCAATGCCTAAAAGTAACCTCAAGAGTGCTTCTTCTGTTTTAGCGCCTGGACGCCTCAGGGCAGCTGCAGCGCTTTACAAGTCACATTTTCATTTCATTTCATTTCATGTTTTATCAAATAGAGAGCAGAAAGTAGGCATGTCAGAAAGTATTTCTCTTAAATGTAAATTCCTGAACTTTTCTAATTGACTCTTATAATATTCTGAAGAAACACAAATTAGCAGAGAAAACTTATGTATTTAATTTTTCTGAAATTTGCAAAGTGATTTCTTAAAATGAAACCCCTAACCTATGTCTAAGATATTGTATTGTATTGTAATTGCATTTATATAGCGCGTACTACCCCTGAAGAGGTGTCGAAACGAGTAGCATGCTACTTCGGAAGCCATAAAGGACTAGTGTTGAATTAGTTAGTGAAATATGAAAGTAATTTGAGTGGTGGATATGTTAGTCAGTTATTTGGATTCAGAAAGATAGCGGAAGGATAGAAGAGGGAAAACAGAGGTTTGTGTTTATATAACGCTTGATGGGGTGTTGAAGCACTTTTTTGGCGAGTAGCACTCTACTCCGGACACCCATAAAGGATTAGTGTTGAATTAGTATATTGAAATATGAAAGTAATTTGAGTGGTGGATATTAGTCAGTTTTTTGGAGTGAGAAGGATAGTGGAGGGATAGAAGAGGGAAAAAGATTTGCATTTATATAGCGCTTGTTACCCCTGATGAAGTGTTGAAGCGCTTTTTTGGTGAGTAGCACGCTACTCCGGAACCATAAAGGATTAGTGTTGAAAATTAGCATAGTGAAATATGAAAGTAATTTGAGTGGTTGATATTAGTCAGTTTTTTGGAGTGAGAAGGATAGTGGCGGGGTAGAAGAGGGAAAGAGGTTTGCATTTATTTAGTGCTTACTACCCCTAATGGGGTGTTGAAGCGCATTTTTGGCGAGTAGCATGCTACTCCGGAACCCATAAAGGATTAGTGTTGAATTAGTATAGTGAAATATGAAAGTAACTTGAGTTGTGGATAGGTTAGTCAGATATTTGGATTGAGAAGGGTAGGGGAGGGATAGAAGAGGGAAAAAGGTTTGCATTTATGTAGCGCTTGTTACTCCTGATGCGGTCTTGAAGCGCTTTGGTGGCGAGTAGCATGCTGCTCTGGAACCCATAAAGGATTAGTGGTGAATTATTATAGTGAAATATGAAATTTGGGAAGTGAACATGTTAGTCTGTTCTTTTGATTGAAAAGGATAGTGGAGGGATAGAAGAGTGAAGGATTTAGACATGTTTTTTTTGTTTTGTTTTGTAGGTCATAGCAGTAGGAGAAGGTGTGGGATGAGTAAAAAGGGATGTGCAGGCAAAGAGTCAGAGGGCAGAGTTTAGAAAGGCTTGGTTTGGGTAATCGGTATAGTAAAAAGAGGTGTCAGATGATGCAAGGAGTAGTAGAGTAGGGGAAAGTCTAGAAAGGGGATCATAGTAGTGGTATGGGGTTTGGGATAAATGAGAGAGTGGATGTAGAGGATATATTGATAGAGGTATAGGGTGAGAAATAGGGTAGTGCATTGGATATGCTGAATTAGAAAAATTTGATGAATATATTGATCCATAAGTACATGGAAAGTACATAGATGCATAAAGGAGTTAGGAATATGTAGATTAAAGATATTGATAGAGGTATAGGATGAGAAATAGGGTAGTGCACTGAATATGCTTTTTTAGGAGAAAAGTAATAAATATATAGATCCAAGTACATGGAAGGTATATAGATGCATAAAGGAAGTAAGCATATGTAGACTAAAGATGCATTAGAGAAACTCTGGTTTTCAAGTGTTGTTGTACTTAAACATATGGCAAATTAACGGATCAACTATCAATTAAACACAGTAAACATGATCTAATTTTAAAGATAATTATAGCGCACAGAAAAAGGATTTGGAAAAACACGTGGGGAGCTGCTCTCCTGCAAACATCTACAAATTTAGTCACATAGTGGAGTGTTGTAATGGAAGAAAGTCCAGTCGTCATAGTATAGGTTATAAGAAGGTTTATTAAGAGTCAGTTAGAGTCAGTTACAGGTAACTGGTAAGATGGTAAGTAAGCTGTTAAGAAAGCCCTACCACAAGCAGCCTCCTTGCTGCTCAGCCCATATCTTCAGCTGGCACTCCTTTCCACACACTCTCAACATTCTGCGGGATCTCACACACTGGCTGAGCAGCAGGGACTTGGAATACTGTAATGATGCATTAAGTTACAACATGGAGTTTACATTTATGTGCTCTGTGGTCGTTCACAATCTCAGGCATGTTTTATCAAATAGAGAGCAGAAAGTAAGCATGTTAGAAAGTGATCAGTTGTAGAAGTGACAATGGTTTACAGGCGGGGGATGGACTCGCCATCATAAGGAACTTTCCATCTGGCAGCTGCAAGTCATGTCTAAGAGTAGTAGACTAGAAAAGCAAGAAGGCAAAAGAAGATAAATGCAAACTCTTCATTGCACCTGCTGAAAGGAGTTGTTGGGTTTAATGCAGTGTGTGGATGTAGAGGTAACTCAGCAATTGCCCCTACATTCATCGACACGTATGATCTGCCTCACCTTTTTAACACCACCATCCTTCCATGACATTATTTGAAAGATATATCATCGCATTCAGGTAATTATAAAACACTACAGTCTGTACAGTACCATTCACCCTACCCTGCAAGCTGCACAAATACATCAACTCGTTACACTCACATTCTTGCTCCTCACACTCTCTCACTTACCAAACACAAAGGACAAATGGCACTTTCTGCACAACCTCGCTCCGGACCTGCTCTTCTTTATAGAAACATGACTTAACCCAATCTGTGTACTGGGCATTGCTATAACCATCCCTGTCTGTGATAAAATCATCAAGCAAGACCGTCAGCACAAGCCTGGAGGCAGAGTCACCATAATTGATAAAGACAGCATCAGCTCTATGGACATCCCCACCAGCTACATGAAACTCCTCATGTTCAAGCTGCCCATCACAGGTAACTCTCCCTGGGTGAATCCCTGACCTACAGAACACCAGGACCCTACATCAACGTCATCACACCCCACATCATCGACTTCAGTACCTTCATCCTCCTCGGAGACCTGAACTTTCACCTAAAAGACTGCACTAACCCAAACTGCAAGGTACTCCATGAGAACTTTAGAAACCTCAGCCTCAATCAGCAGGGTTCTGCTGATTGATCCACTGTACAAAGGTGTTGCAAAGGTCACTGGGACCACTCCAGAAGATTAGAATATCGTCAATAAACCGTTTCCAGAGGACTAGATGTTGGTGAAACGGGTTGCGATCAGTGTTGATAATTTGTTCCTCAAAGGCTGCCATATAGAGGCAGGCCAAGCTAGGAGCAAACGTACTCCCCATCGAAGTACCTTGGCATTGATGGTATAGTTGCCCCTGATATTAAAAAAAAATTTCAGTCAGTGCTATGGAAGCAAGGTCCATTATAAACGTGACCGGAGTTGGAGAAGACCATTCCAGCAAGTTCAAGACCTCTTCTGCATTGAGTCAGGAAGTGTTTTGGTTCTGATGGAACCAATTTGTAACTGTTGTGTGAGACGCTGACTTCTATGTAATTCTGTCGGCATCACTACAAACCCCTGTGGTTCTTTTTAATCCCTTT
This sequence comes from Triturus cristatus, assembly GCF_964204655.1. Taxonomy (NCBI): domain Eukaryota; kingdom Metazoa; phylum Chordata; class Amphibia; order Caudata; family Salamandridae; genus Triturus; species Triturus cristatus. The sequence continues at coordinate 1,097,899,588 of NC_140582.1, read as the reverse complement.
TTAATCCCTTTTAGTCATTGTACCTTTTTGACATTTATTCTAGGACCCAATCGGAGTCCTTTAAAGCCGCCAGCTCCGTTGCTAGCATGTCTAGTTAACACACTAGGTGAGTGATTCCCTCCTTTGTTGTTCTTTAGAGCACCTACAGCTAATTTTTAGCTATAGATTCCAACCCCCCCCCCCTCACGTCCACTGATCCTTTGAATTAGTGCACAAATTACTACTCTGTTTGATTCACGTCCTGCACGGTGATTCTTATAACACCATCCTTGACATAGTTTGTACAAAACGAAGAGATGAGATTGGTTTTAGTTATCATGTTGTTATTTTATTTTTTCAGGTCAGAAAACCTAGGACGTGGTATGTAGAGTTCACATTACCACCTTATGTAGACAGCTTTTGATCCTGATGAATTGCCCTGATCCTCCAGACACATATGGCAAGAAACATGTTGATCATTTAGAGTAGAGCTTCACGTCTAGACACCTTACTTCTAGGACTTAGCCACTCGACATCATTTTTTAACAGGGTAGTCTACCTTCTGAATAAAGCATTATTAGGACTGACTGACCCCTTTTTAAATTTCCATATTCTGCTACATCCATTACACTAGGCCCCTCACCCCCAAGCACATATCGGCAGGAACAAAGATCCCCGGTAAAGAGCCCCGGTTTCGGGAGCCCGTCAAGGATTGCAGCGCCGACTTGACGAGGGGCAGTGCTCATATGATGAAGCATGACACCTAGCTTGCTGGGTGTGTGAGAGCTCTAGTTCCACCAAGGGAGCTTCCCTGGCCTTCCACTGATTACTCCTTGATAATCATTTGGTGGTTGAATGTTGCCTCCACCTTTGTCCCTATCTCTTCCTTATTGTACTTGAGGAACTCTGTACCCCGTTTTGGAAATAGGCCTCTGGGGCATGTACATTGGACCTCCTTAAATAAAGCCCCCTGTCCCCCCCTTTTTGGATTATTGGTATCCATTATTGGCATATGTGATTTACTGGTAGGTCCCTAGTAAAGTGCACTGTGGGTGCCCAGGGCCTGTGAATCAAATGCTTCTAGTGGGCCTCCAGCACTGATTGTGCCATCCACATGAGTAGCCCTGCAACCATGTGTCTCAGACCTGCCACTGCAGTGTCTGTGTGGGCAGTTTTGAACTGCCATGTCGACCTTGCAAGTGCACCCAATTGCCAGGCACAGAACTTCCCTTCTACTACATGAAAGGCACCCCTACGGTAGGTCCAAGGTAGCCCCATGGGCAGGGTGCAGTGTATATGAAAAGTAGGACATGTACTGGTGTGTTTTACAATTTCAGTTTTCACTATTGCTATGAATATCTCTTACATAGGTTATCATTGGAGCTGAAGTGTAATCTCCTACAAGTATAACTTGGGAAGAGAAACAGATTTGATGTTCAGTATCCCTGAGCTCACAATTTAAAAATACATCTTTTAGTGAAGATGGTTTTTAAATTACATGTTTGAAAATGCCTCTTTTAGAAAGTGCAGACATGCCAATCCTGGCCTTATACTGTAGCGCGGAGTTCTACATAAGCAATCCTCACTTGTGTGTCATGATAACCCAATGCATTTCGGGCCTATTCCTGGCCCTTCGTCAGGGGTACTCTACAATTACAGTGCAAGCATTCACGTACTACGCACTCACCTAGACCTGTGCTTTAAACACCTGTGCTCTATCTTCGCCCTCCTGCTTTCAGTAACTCCCTCTTTTAACCCTATATTTCCCTAGTCCATGCTGCGTTAAGCAGTCACTTTACCTTCTATATACTTTGACGATAGTTTGTTATTCATTTTAAAGTGCCGATCTCATTTCTCACATGAAATCTCCCTTTCATTCTTCATTCATTAATCAGGTCACAATCAAAACAGCCCCACTCCTCTAAATCTGTCATCCGCAGTGTTACCAAAACTAGATCTACTACATGTCCCAAAATCCACAGGTGTTTAAAGCGCAGATCTAGGGGAGTGCGTAGTATGTGAAAGCTTGTAATTCAGCTGGAAGGTGTTCAAGGAAGCAGATTTTGAAGGTAAAGGCACGGGGAGATTTTGTCGTTGGGTAACAATTGGCTCAGAAAGAGGTTTTATGTGGGTTTACTGGAAAGAAGGTTTAAGGGCTTGTAATGATGGTTTGATACAGGAGAGAAATGTGGGAGGATGAGAGAGGTGGCTCTGGGCATCAACTTAACAGTAGCTTTTTGATTACGTTTAGCGGGAAAACGTTGATTATAGCTAATGCACACAAGGCAAGCATAGTATAATTTAGCGTAGATATTAATATGTTGCACTGGTTCAAATACACTGTTTCACAATTATGTTTTTAAATTGTAGAGTACCCCTGATGAAGGGCCAGTAATAGGCCCGAAATGCATTGGGTTATCATGACACACAAGTGAGGATTGCTTATGTAGAACTCCGCGCTACAGTATAAGGCCAGGATTGGCATGTCTGCAGTTTTTAAGGATATAGTAAAATACATAAGATATCCCTCATGTGAAAAGAGGACAATGGATGAAAAGTGAAACATGGATGAAATTGGAATAAAAATGATGAAGTTGGATGAATTTATGGCATCAGAGCTATGCTTGAACAATGCTGTGCGTCCCATCTTAACAGGTTTACTTACCCACGTGGTTTAGGGCAGACCACGATTCAGGCCTGCACACAATCAGATTCTAAGGAGGAATAAGAGTTAATGAAAAGAAAAAACTGGAGTGCACTCTGTCAAACCCTTTCTTTTAGAAAGTGGGCTATTTCTTGCTTTACCATCCTGTGTCTCTGCCTGCCTGAGGAATCCACATCTGGTTTAAACTTACAATTGGGCTGTCTTTGCATTCACTCTAGACAGTCACACAAAGGGATCTGAGGTGTGTTGTGCATATCCTGATGGCCCATCACCAGGCTGATGTGTCTTCCTGAGATAGAGTGGTTAGAGGAGCTACCATGGACACCTGAATACGGCTGTGCCTGTCCTCACACAAAGCTGTCTCCACCCCCCCTGTAGTGTGTCTGGAGCCAGGTCAAGGAAAGGCAGGGTCTTGTGCACTACAGTGACTTTCCTTTGAAGTTATAATACTTAAAAGGCAGAAACTGGTATAAGTACTGGCGCTGTGACCCCATAACTTCAGAATACTTCTGGACTCTGCCAAGAAGAAGAACTTAAGAGCTGTCAGAAGGAGTACTTCCAGTTTGCTGTGTGTTGCTTTGCTGGGTTGGCCTGAAGTTGCTGCTTCTGTCTATGGGAAGTGACAGAACTTGACTTGTCTTTTTAAATCCTGTTTTTCCAAGGTTCTCCAAGTGCTTGTGCGTGCTTGCCCCCGTTAGAAGTCTTAGGTCAATCAAAAACTTCACATGCAACTTGCTGAACAGCACCTGGACTCCTCTGTTGGGAGTCCTGACTGCCAAGTGGTGCCAACTCAATTTCCTGGGCCCTTGGAAGTGTGTGGCTGGTGCTGCAACACAAGCAAAAGCACCATCAGCAATGCCACTGCCTGGACCGGGACCGAGGGCACCGACTTACACCGCAGCCCTGGTATTGCCAACGTCATCAACTTTATCTACTTTGATTTCATCATCAAGGCTGCTGTAAGCACTGGAGCTGAGGGCACCGCTCAGGAAGTGCATGACCCACCACACCAACTTTCACCACAGCCTTGACCTCTCCAATGCCAGCACTTCCCACCAATGCCTGTCGATGCCAGCGTATCCATCACATCATTGCGGAGCCGATAACCAACGTGGGTGACTTCGCATCATTATCGGCAACCGACACCTCGATTCTGACGCCGCCTCACCTCCCCTGCACAGCCAGAAACTAACGCCTTGCCTCCTCTGTGGCAGTAAGGAACAGACTCAGCCCATCAACGCCTCACCTTTGCGATGCCGTGCAACATCTTTTGACATCATCATTTTCCAAGGTACTGTTACTTGGGGGTCCGTGTGACTCCCTGCCCGCCGCCCACTTCGCATTCGGTTCCGTACTGTGGATTTGTATCTGTCACGACGTTGTGATAGCCCCAGTTGGAGCTATTGTCTTCTAAGAGCTATAATTTTACTGCAGTTGTTCTAAAGGTGATATCTTGTTTTCTGTATGTTTGATTTCTGTTGTTTTGGTCTTGTTTGGTTTAGATAAAGAGTATTTATTTCTAAACTGGTGTGGTGTCCATTTGTAGTGTTTTCATTGTGTTACTGTGTGTGCTATGTACAAAGGCTTTACACACTGTCTCTGAAATAGGCTTGATGCTCATGCCAAGCTACCAGGGGGTGTGAGAAGGGGTTATCTTGCATGTGTAGCTCCCTTATCCTGACTAGAAGAAAGGACCCCTACTTGGACAGGGTGCAAACTACTGCCAACTAGAGACCTCCATTTCTAACAGAGAAGCTAATCAACCAACAACTCGTAGACCACCTCAAGATCACTCAGCTCCTCAATGCCACACAGCTCAGCTTCGGACCCAACCACAGTACAGAGCAGCACGCATCTCTGCTGCAAACAACATCTGCATGAAACTTGATAAAGGTGATACAACAGCACTCATTCTCTTGGACCGCTCTGCAGCTTTTGATACGGTTGCGCACCCTATCCACATCAGAGGCCTGTATGAAATGTGCATCCAAAGGCCATCTCTCCATTGGATCTGCTCCTTTTTAAAGGTAAGAAACTAGCTGTCAGATTCACACATAACTCCTCAGAAGCCAGGAACTCATATATGTAGTTCCTCAAGGTCATGTAATGGGTGAAAATTAAGTATTTTGGCCCCAACCCTCTAAAAGCTCTGGAGATGAATAAAACGATTTTAAAAAGAACCCTTTTTATGTACTGGGAGCCAATGTAGTACTTTCAAGGCTGCTGATACCGAGGAGCCCCAAGGGAGTTTGAGTATCAGTCTGGCCGCAGAATGTTGCATCACCTGGAGTTTCTGCAGGGTTTGTTTGACTTTTACAATAGTCAAATCTAGATGTTATCAAGGCAAAAGTGTTGCATCTTGTCTCCTGGCAACCTCCCTGGTATTCCAATCGTCATCACCACTGTGTTCTAGGCTGTGGAACCACAGGGGCAGAGGACAGGCAGTTGCCGGTGGTGCTGGGTTTCCCTTTGGTTGTTATTAAATTTCTTGTTAAATACTTGCACTGGAGTCAGGATCTTCATTTTGATAAAAAGCCATTTTTTTTCTAGTCAATAGTGGGAGGTATTCAAAAACAATTTTCATTGCTGCTTTTATGAGGCTGAAGCACATTCTAGCTACTGCAATAGCTTGTGGGCGAAAAGACAGAGGGGCATCAAATTTTACACGAAGGTTCTTCACAACCTCGAACGAAGGAGGTGGTGAAGGGGTATCGTTGACCCACCATAGGGCCAGGTTGAAGGAGTTGGACTTCCCAAGAAGCATAATCTCTGTTTTATTGGTGTTGCATTTGAGATGGTTGGTGTGTATCCATCATATAACAGTTTTTAAAGTTGATCTCTGAAACAATAGAGTCTTTATCCAATGACAGAATTAACTGTCATCGGCATAAGATGTAGATTTAATACCAAAAGAGGTGATCAACGGGATCAAAGGGGCCATGTAGATGTTAAATAATGCAGGGCTAAGTGCAGAGCCCTGGGGTACCCCTGATGTGACAAGCTTTTCTGATGATAAAAAGGTTTCTAGCATAACCGTCTGTCTGCCCATTGAGAGGAAGGATTTAATCCAGGGCAGGGCCCGATGGAAGATCCCACAGTCCTTGAGTTGTTGCATCAGAATGTCATGGAAAATGGTATTAAATGCGGCTGATATATCTAATAAGTGCTGACTCTGTAAAGTGTCTGACGGAAACCGGACTGCCATGGCCGAGGGTATTCGCGTCCTCCAGAAATGCTGTTAGCCAGTTGCTGGACAACTTTTCTTAGGTAATGTTGCTTAGAACAGGAAGTAATGAGATTAAGCGAAGTGTTTGAGAGGGTAGTGGGGTCAGCAAGTTGTTATTTCTGTAGCAGTTTAACCTCTACTAATTTCCAATCAGATGGGACTATAGCCGTGGCAAGTGAGAAATTCACAATTTCATTGATGACAGAATTTACACAGTCTAAACTTGTGTGAAGCAGACTGGGAGGGCAAGGATCATGGGGTATCCAGATTGGCAGGGTAGAACAGCCTGGCGAGACTGAGATGGTGTAACTGTCAATGATGGTAATTTCACAGGAACATTTTCTGGGGGGTGGGGGGATAGGCAGGAGTCGTATTAAACTTTTGTTTGATGGTCCGTATCACATAGTGATTGGGAAGGAGGAATATCTCCCTGGTCATTACTGTTGGTTGTAAAAATGATTTGGTAATTTTGAAAATAGTTTTTTGATTAGTTTGAGCTTTCAGTATCTGAGCGGTAAAATAGATCTTTTTTAAAATCTTGATTTGAGCTTGGTATATTTTCAGGGCCCTTCTATATTGAAGTAGATCATCCGCATATATGCGCTCCGCCATATACGTTCAAACTGTTTACATCTAAATTGATATTCTGCAATGGTCTGTGAGTACCATGGGGATTTTTCTTAAAAGATTTTACTGGGCTACTTTATTAATGAATATACTCATCCATCCTGACTCATCTTCAATCTTCCATGCAGAACACACATCATACCCCACATCAAGGAGCTCCACTGGCTCCTGACACACAAACACACTAATTTCAGGCTCCTCGCACGTACATTCAAGGCTGTACACAAATTGGGCACCATCCACCTGAAGAGTTGCACCTCACACACACTCCTCACATACATTGAACCACATCAGGAGGGCGGGCATTCTCGTATATATCACTCCGAAAGCAAGGAACATCCTCTCACCCCGCATCAGACCCTCATCCTTTCTTCTTGAACTCCACAAGAAGCTGTGACCTTTTTAATCAATTTTACCTGCCTTAGGCAGGGCTGGAAACACATACCTGCTCACACCAGGCTGCCCGTCCAGGTGAAAATGTGCTTTACTAATACATATAACGTAACATAACTCACAAAGCAAAGAACATACAATGCTGTCACCCTAGCGCAAACCCACACAGACCTACCAAGATCGCTCCTCAAAAGCATCCTTCACTGGTACCTTTATTCCATGAGTAGTGCCTAAATCCGCACCTAACGATTCTTTATCATTTGCTTTCTTCTTAGCTTCTTAAGTCTTAAACATTTAATTTATGGACATCCATTCACCACTTCAGCATTCTGTACTCCCTTTCTACCTCTTCCATTGCCCTCTTCCTGTCCTCTTAATTTGGCTCTGTGCTGACAAGCTAGCTTAGTACTATCTTTATGCCTGACTCCCTTCTGCTACATGAACTGTGAAAACGCATTAGTGGTATGTGGTGGAGTTATAGAGTATGTCCAAACAATATTCTGCATTGTCCATGTTAACTGCAAACCACACCTGTCAATTGTAAACGTGCCATCACTATGTTATGTTATGTTATTACAATTTATATAGCGCACTTATACCCGTAGGTGTCTCGGAGCTTTCCGGTTCAACATTCTATGCCAAGGAAGCTAGTTTCTAAAAAGCCACATCTTGAGTTGTTTTCTAAAGTCAAGGAGGGTGAGAATCATCCTGAGATGTAATGGGAGGGAGTTCCACTGCTTGATGGTATCAGGCTTGATGCTATCCAATTAACCTTTCCTTCCAACCTCTAGCCAGTCATTGGTACTAATGCCATGCTCTGATTCTGAAAGACGAAACACAAAACAACATCAGGAAAAGGCAAATAACTTCAGTCAGGGTCAACTTTCTATTGTTCATGTGAGCACAAGTGGTGCTACCTTGTACATGAAGAACTCAAGTCAATCACCATCCATTTGGACAGCGGATGCCAACCTTACACACATCCAGTTTAAGAGGTAATGCACCAAGACCAAGATACAATCAGAACATCCTGTACTATAGACTAGGGTTTGCTTGTCGGGGAGGTGGGTAGCCATTGTTCATCCAACCACCTCTGGAATGACACTCAGCTGCTGGCTTCATGTATACTTCTGTGGCAGGTACTAGAATGGTTGGTGCTGTGCTGCAGACCTGCTGTGATCAGACCTGAATTCATCCTTCTTGACCTTGTTTGATTCTTTGCAACCACTATTGTGGTAATTCAATCACCTTCTCCAGAGTGGATCTAGTTACTTGCATCACAAGACAGGCATTTGCATCCCTCCAACATGTTTTTATGTCGTTATTTTTGGGGTCTGCTTACGTAGAGATGGGAAGTGCACCACTCTGCATTCACGTGGGGTGGTGTGGCTCTCTCATACTGCACACGCCCATTCTTCTTTACAGTTGGCTCGGCACACAATGTTACGTGCACTGCATGCATTACCAGACACGCCTCGGTCTCACAATTCCGCCTCTCAGGGCACACTCCATACTTCCAAAAGGACTCAGGGCCAATGAACATCTTCCTCTCAAATCTGATGTGCTCTGGTAGTGGAAGCACGCAAGCCCATACATTGTGTGTTGAGTTTGGGGGGATCCATAAGTGACTGTCTCACATGTGCTAGGTGAACATGTAATGTATTGCCAAAAGTTAATGCATCACTACATGTTCGTGCACAAAGAAGTGCATATGTTTGTTGATTTCGCATCAATGTATCATGGGGCAGATTTACAAGCCCCTTGCGTCACTTTTGCACCTTCGTTGCATCACTTTTGTGACACAGCGGCAGCGTAAAAGTTGCGTCCCATTTACAACATGACGCATCTAGGGAGATGCGTCACGTTGTGAAGCCCTGCACCACATTAAACCTGCGTCAGGTTTAATGTATGCAGGGTGGGCGTTCCGTCGCAGGAAGCCCCGTAAAAGTGATGCAGAGGAATCTACAAGATTTCACTGAGTCACTTTTACGTCCATGCTGCGTCAAAACCCTGCGCCTGCTTGAAGCAGGCGTAAGGAGTGACGCAGCATGTTAGGCATAGGGCGCCCCTGAGCATTGCTGGAGTTGCGTCGTGCTTGCAACACGACTTCAGCAATGCGGGACTTTTCCATCAACAGATGCGTTAGAATTTCTGACACATCTGTCATTCCTTGCGCCATAGTGTGCCGTATTGTAAATACGGGGCATCCATGGTGACGCAAGGGTTTTGCATTTTGGCACAGGGAAAGTGACGCATCTCTACAGATGCGTCACTTTCTTGTAAATCTGCCCCCATGTGTCTGGCTGGGGTGCCCCTTTGACTCCAGGAAATGTATATCTTTTGCAGGCCAGGATCTCTGGTCACAGACAAAATCGGAGCAGTAGACCCAATTTACCATTTCCCAGTTGTGCATTCTCACAATTGTGATATGTGCTTCTACGAAGCTAGTTTGTGGGCATCATCATCTGTTCTGTCTCTTCACTTTTGGTATTAGCAGAAGAATAGATATTTTAAATATAATAGTAGAAGGTACTTCTAGAGCTCTCTGACATCCACAGGGTTCTTGGCGCTGATTGATATATAACTAAATATGAGGTGAAGAGAAGAGTCTTAATCTTTCTAAAAAGAATGTGGGAGGATGTGGGTTTAAGTTCTAGGAGCAGGAAATTCCAAAGCTGAGGGTTAGGACAGAAAAGGTATCATACCCAATTGAAGATTTGTAGAAGGCTGTAACTATCATGAGAAATGGTCAGACGTACCACATTTTTTGCGATCACCATCACTCTGGAGATTTGTAGTTTGGGAGACCACAAAAAGTAATTTTCCATGAACAAAACCTATTTTATGAGTCAGAAAAAGTTTTCAGACTCCAAAAGTGGGATTGTGACTTGATACTGAAGTGCAACTTGGAAGGGGCATTTTGTGGGTTTCCTTTCCAAATTGCAAATTAGTGCATGTTTCCTTTAAGGGAATTAGGCTGCTTTGATAAGTTTTTATTTTTCAAAAGCAATCACAAGGATGGTGGTCTGCTGACTCTTCTAGGCCAATCAGTGGGTGTACACAATTAGAGTTAGTTGCAATTTGGATCCTACCTAACCAGCATTCGTTAGATAGGTCGGATGACCAGACGTTCGCAATCAGAATTTTGAGAACCAGTTCACAAAACTACATATTAGTTGCAAAAAGACTGGTTGCAAAGAACAATCACTTTTTGTGACTAGTGTCTTGAGACATCTGGCCCGCAGTGAATGTAAATTACATGCAGGATATTATGTGCACAGTTTTGCTGAGGGAAAGGTAGATGATTTTCCTTCCTGTTACTTATGGGCCAAACAGAGGGAGCTATGTACAAGGCCCTATTGCCACCTGAACCTCACTTTTTGCTACATTCCTGTGGCAATAGGGGCTTCACCTTATTTACAAGGCAGCGTTAAGCCACTTAATGTGGCTAAACGCTGCCTTGTAAATAATGGCCCCTTTCACGCTATGCTTAGCGTGAAAGGGCAATGGGTGTTGCTGTGGGTGTTCCACCACAATACCCATCGATTTTGACCCTGCCCCTATTTACAATGGAGGCGTAAATAGGAGGCAGCGCTAGAACTAAGACCAGGGAAAACCTGGTCTTACCCTGGCACAATGAGGGGAAATGTTTAATTTCTCCTTGTTTTTGCTGTTTTCATGTGTGTTGTGTTGTGCATGAACACAGCAAAAGGCCAATGATTGTTTATGTACAGAAAGGTCTCTGTTCCTGCAAATAAACAATTATTTTTTTAAAATGCCATTTTGCAGCTTCTGTGTGTCCTGCATTAAGCAGAGCACACAGAAGTTACAAAACGGCATTCAAAGATTGTTCATGTGCAGGAAGGGGGACCTTCCTGTACATAAACAATCATTGGCCTTTTGCTGTGTTCATGTGTGCTGCACAACGCAGCACACATGAAAACAGCAAAAACAAGGAACTTCCTGCACATAAACAATCTTAACCTGCACGCAGACACCCTTGCACTAAAGAGCAAGGGTGCCTGCATTGGCGCTAGGCTGCTAAGTGTAGCACTAGCGCAGGGGGAAACGCAGGGTTGCAGCATATTCTTGCAAATATGGTTCAGCCCTGCGTTTTTGAAGTGGCAGAGAGAGGTGTTAAACCAAAAAGGCTAATGCATCTCTCCGCCACTTCCCTTGTACATATGCCCTAGAGAGTCTTAAAGTAGATTCAAGCTTGGAAAAGAAAACAGTGCAATTTTGTCAAAATAGTTTTTACTCCAGAATAACAGGGGATAGAAAGGATGAGCCTAACAGCTAGGTTTTGGGTTGCTTTTACTCGATTTAGTAAAGATGTATTTAGGCCTTATTCAAATGCATTACAGTAATCAAATCTAGTGCCTATCAGCTGAAGATAATGGCTCTTCTAATTTTTAGCAAAAAAAAGGAAGCGTGGATTGATTTTGCCCTTTCTTTAAAGTGCAAGGAGAAAATACATTTGAGACTGGTTGAGGTGTATATGCACGAGTAACCCTGGGGATAGTTCGCGAAGTAGCACTTCGCGAAGCTACGCAAAGTGCACATCGCACTCCGCGAGCTACGCGTAGCACTTCGCGAACTGCGTAGTACCTTGTTCGCACTGTGCCAGATGTCGTTTTCAATGATTGCACAGTGCGGACAAGCAACCGGCACTGTGCAATCATTGAAAATGGCATCTTGCACAGTGCGAGCTGTAGTTTTCTGCTGCTCGAGTAGATTTTTACTCGAGCGGCAGCTTTCTCAACGCGAACTGGTAGTTTCTCATCGCGAGCGGTTGCGAGCATACGCGACCACTCGCAATGAGAAACCTGACCTCCTCGCGTTGGGAATCTCGCCGGGAGGTTTATTTTCCATGCTCGCGATCGCCAACTTGATGTTGCTGATCGCGAACAAGAAAAAAGTCTCGCCGGGATGTCATTTTGCTTGCTCGCAGTCGCAACTTGACGTTGAGAACCGCGAGCAATCAAAAAATGACCGCAGCACTACGCAACACTAAGCTACGCGTGTTCGCACTGGGCTACGTGCAATTCGCGTAGTAGCGCGAACTTCGCAAACTACGCGAGCGTAGCGTAGTGCTTTGCCCAGGCTTAATGCAGTGGCAAACAAACAGCAGACATCAATGACGCTTTCAAAAGTGCTCCAGTACGTTCAAGCCTGTAAGCCTATGTGGTGAGACTTGTCAGTGCAAGTATTGCAATGATGATTTGCTATTTCGGATTGTTTTTACGCTGTTATTTTAATTATTTGACTTTACTCTTCTTTTAAATAACATGTTGTAAGTAAGGCCTCTTTTTTTCATGATTACCTCCCAATATTTGGGCTGATGCTCCTCTGTTGCACAGGGACCCTGGTAACCAGACCCCAGTGCATTTGCTATGACCCCCAAACATGTAGATTTGGCTAATCCCTGATCAGCATATTTAATTTAGCTATAGGTCCCTAGTATATTGTACCTTGTGTAGCTGGGGCCTGTAAATTAAATGGCACTAGTGAATTGCAAGACTTGTTGTGCACCCCTAAAATGGCAGAGTGACCAGTTTTCAAACTTCTGTTTCAACTGTTACAATCTACATTTTAAGATGCCTCAACTCTCATTCTAGCACTTAGACGTCACCCCTAATGTATGCCCTAAATGCCCATAGGGCAGGGTATATGATATTTTAAAATGTAGAACCTGGCTGAAGAGTCCTAACGAGTGCAAAACTAGTCCTAGGTTGCTTGCATTTTGGTTCAGGAAGGACCTGGCCTGGCAGTTCGGGCTGGCTTGTTCCCTAGAGCAGCAGGGTCAATACTGATTTGCATATGGCTGGGTCCAAACTGAGGTGGCATGGTGGGCAAAAAACGATGGATTGGGAATGTTAAAACGCCCATCCTTTCTCACAGTCACATGTAACTCACATCTAGCCCTGCCCCTGACATTGTCAAAATAGCCATAATTCAAATAATCCTAGTAGGGGAAAACCTGTTCGAGAAATGGTTTGGACAGAGTTCCTCATTTCCCTGGAGACACCTCAGGGGTCTGCCCAGACCTCTGACCAGGGGAAGATAGATTCTACCATGTTGAATTCTGGCACAGCATCACACTGTGAGACTGTTACAGCTAACCCTCAAGGAAATTATATCAAAGTGGGTAGGGTTGCCACTGGGAACGTTTTCCCTTTAAGACAGGAGTTTCCCTACCCACAAGCCAACAGAAAAGTGGCACTCCTTGGGGACCCATCTTCCTGAAGAGCCCAGCTGACCAGTTCTAACTGGACTTGCCCTGGACCCTTCTGATAGTTTCCCCTGGAGTGATTTCTAACTGTGAGTGGTGTCCCTAGGGACCTGGTGGCCTTGGATAAGTGACACAGTTTCTCCTCCTGCCTATCCCTAAAATGTTTTCAGATTTTTTTTAATCAAATGAACCCAAGGCTGCCTCTGGACTGCCACTGAGCCCCAACTGATGACATCAAACTGTTGGTCAGACTCAACTCAAAAGACTCAACTCAAAAATCCAAACATAGAGGATTTCAACATAACCAATGCAGAGAAGACACCCTGCGCACATCAATGCCATCCTTGGACCGATCTTCAGACTTTGCCCACTCAGAGTTTCACTGACAAGTCTCACTACACAGGCTTACTCAGAGTTTTCCCGCCAATGCAGGGGCTCCCACTGAGGTCCTAGACTGCAACTGGCCCACGTCCACAAGTCCCTCTGCATACCCAGCTGGCATCCCACCCCACCAGTTACTTAGTCGACAAAGGTTTTCTCCAAGAAAATTACTAAGACCCACATTGTTAGGCCTGTCAGCCTTTGGGTGGTCTTTCCCCAAAACTTTATACCTTACTCCTCCAGTTTTGCTGACCTTGTTTTGTTGGCCATAGGACTCTGTCCACTTTACCACTGCTAAAGTACATGTACCCACCCCTTAAAACATGGTTACATTAGTGTACATCCAATTGGCATTATTAATTTACTTGTAAGTCACTAGTACTATATGTACCTAGGGTCTGTAAATAAAATGCTACTAGTGGGCCTGCAGCACTCATTGTCCTACCCACTTTAGTAGCCCTTTTATATATGTCTGAGGACTGCCATTGCAGCCTGTGTATGCAGTTTTTGAACTGCCACTTTGACCTGGCAAAATAGACATTTTGCCAGGCATGATATATGTCACTATTAGGGTCGACCCTAAACAGCCCAGAGGGCATGTTCCAGTGTAAAAAGTAGGACATGTACGTTTAAATTTTTCATGTCCTAAATTCGTTTATCACTACTGCAAGCACTACCTCTCCCATAGAATAGCATGAGGTTACCTTATTACATTTAAAAGGTGCTAACTTTTCAATTGCAAGCAGGCAACCAGGACGAGTTTGGTCTAACTGCAATTAAAAATCCACTTTCATAGTATAGTCGGATTTTAAGTCTTAATTCTGAAAATACCACTTTTAGCAAGTTGGAATGTTTTTGTCCTAAATATTTGATGTCTGCAACCTGTATCCTTAGTCACATTACTAGGTGTCGCTGGCAGTTGGTCATGAGGCACAGCTGTTTCCTGCCACACTTATGCTTCACAAAGGCTATGCATGAGCTATCTCACAAAGGGCCCTGCTGCCCTCCTGCCTGAGTGAGGATTGTAGCTGCACGTTGAACCCAAGACCACCAGAGAGACTCCAAGGACTAGTAGGCTAGCCACCTGATTAGGGACAGAACTGGCTCCAACTGCCTTGAGCCTAGCACCAGGATTGTGCCTGTTGTGAGTTTTGCCCCCCAAGTGGTGCCACCCCAGTCCAGGACCCTTGAGAGTGGCCCTGAAGTTGCTCTGCCCGCCCAGCTGTAGTCTTCGAGGCAGAACTGGCACAGCTCAATGATTCGCCTCACAGCACTGCATCAGGAACCACAGCTGCATTACGCATCTCTGACGCAGGCCTGCGGATAGCAGCATGTCGGAATTGCGACTGCTCAGCCCAACCTCACACAGCACTTCACATCACAGCCCGCCATTCATCAGAACCGCCACTACATGACACAGTTTCACACTGGACTTCTCGTCACAACAAGCAGCTCATTAGAACCACTGCTGCGCAATTCATCTCCCCCTCAAGGCCTTGCATCGCTGGCACTATATGTCACATCCTCGATGCTGGATTTCGCATCGCTCCATAATCAAGAATTAAGATACACTGTTCAGCGGGCCTAACTTGGTCCCTGTGGCCGGCCCACTCTCCATCATGGTCAGCTTGAACTTGTGACTTTGTGCCGGTCCTGTAAGGCCAGATTATCACATTTGGCGCTTTGTGCTTTTTGGTGCTATTTTATTTAGAATCTTATATCTACGGTTCTTTAAATTGGATTTTTGTTGTTCTGGTATTGAGTTATTTAACAAATTTTACTCTATTTTTCTAAATTGGTGTGAGATGTTTCATGTGTTGTGTTTTCACTCTATTACTGTTTGAAGTGTTACATAAATACTGGACTCATCGCTCCTAAATTAAACCAGACTACTTTTGTGCCAAGCTGCCAGAGGGTTATGCACAGATTAATTTGGGATTTGCTTGTGACTTCACCCTAACAAAGAACTGTGGTTGCTAATTGACTAGAGTTTCTCCCCCCTCAACTAGTGATCCAATTTCATAGACACACTGTAAATGTGTCAGAAGAGAGCGGGATGATTACCACATGAGGGAAATACCATAATCCCAGGTGGAAAATGCCTCCTATGTTGAATTTAAAGTGGGAGAAAGAGGCATAACATGTGGAATCGGTTTTAACATAATGAATTCTGCATGTTTTGCCTTTTTTCCTGGTCTTTTCCCTAGTAAATTTCAGGTTTGACCTGCCAGAATTTTTCAGGGGAAAAACTGTGAGGGTGTGATAATTATTACACAACTCTTAATTTCGATTAATGTGTAAACACGTGTTTTTTGAGAGATTGGCATTTAACCCTGAACTGATAATGAGGGCCTAAGTCAGAAGATAAGCTTTCCACTGGCCCGAACCTGGAACCTGTATTCGGCCTGCGCTCCATTGCATTCAGTCTTAACGTTTTACTATGACCCGATCGTGTGACCAAACACCGCTGCACTTTTTGCTCTTTTTGGCTCTCGAAACACACTTTGAAAAATCTTATCCTCCTTTCTCTACATATGATTTTGTCATTTTGGTGTCTATTTGCTCATTAAACTTTCCTCTATTTTCATAAATTAAAGTGGGAATTTAATTGTGTTCTATTATCTACTTTTAACAATTTTGCCACTGATAAATGCAATACACATTTCCCCTAAATTAAGCATGTCTGCTCTGGGCTAGAGCCACAAGGGGTTCAGCTGAGGTTTAAATTATTGACACCTAACTGGACCTAGTAAAAAATAGTGTCATTACTACTTGGAGATGACTCCTATCCACATCATATAATAGTCCATTTTATCTTTCCGGGCTTCTGTTCTAGCATGGTGTGTCTTCTGTTCTAGCTTGGTGTGGAATTTTGAGAGGCATGTTGAATCTGGAATGCCATTAGTGTGACTGCACTATCCTTGTCAATAGGAGTTTCTGTCTATAGCTGGGGGCTTCTTAATAAACCACCTGATCCTGTACCCATCTGCCTCTTGTGTCTTCCTACCAGTGTGCATCTTTGAAATGCAACAAATGCTTTTTCAATATCATGAGACCCATGTGCAACAATGAAGCAATTAAAGAAAATATTTGAGGTATAATTTGATAGAGGCCAAAATGTTTTCATCCTTTGGGACGCTAATGGGAGTCTTGACCATACATAAAATGGCAACCTCATGGACTATTTCCAATGGAGAAAGTTGCATTCTATGCAAAACGTCACATTCTCTAAATCAGTCCTTTCCTATTTGGTTGGGTTGGAAACCATCTCTAAATAACCATATGAGCAGCCCATGTATTTACTGTTGGATCCCATTAGTCCTCTTATGACATCGCCCCTAAGTTTTCACATAACGTTCCTTTGACAGAAACGTCCTCAAGACCATGCTAACACCATAATGTTGATCTAAAAAAAGAGTGTAGTAGGAACTGCGAAAGGGTAAAAGTTAAACAACAAAGAGAGAGCATAGGGCTTTCAAGGAGGGGCAAGACCAGCAGACATTACAAGGACATACATTGACAAGAGACAAGGGCCATGGAGGAGCAAGCTCATGGTCAAAGAAACTAAACTATAGGCATGCAGGGAATGGGAATCAATGGAGATAGATGAGCTGTGAAGAGAATCCTAATTGAAAGATGGATATCAGCAAATAGGATAAACTGCAAGAGAATACGAGCATAGCTGGGGGACCAAAGACAAGAGTAGAGAAGAAATCCAAATGAAGGAGAAAAGAGTGAAGTTGAATGTCTGAAAGTCAAGAGAGGTGAGATTTTAGAAATTTCATGAAACATGAAACTTGTTCTGGGAACATACAATATATGGACATTGAAAGTGAGGAGTCAGATATCATCCTAAGCTTACTCATGGAAGTAGAGAAAGGAAGTATGATAATGGAGATGGGTAACGGACAGGCATCCGAAGAGCCAGCAGCAAATCACTAATATCTGTATTTTTGGAATTAAGTGGGACTCACATTTTGAATGAGGGGGGTGGTAGTTATGGACAAAGTGTCTGTAAATGAGCAGAAAGCAATGCAAAAAGAAAAACAAATTTGATAAATATCCATGCAGAAGTAGACGGAAAATCATTTAAAAAAATCATTGAAGCCATGGGAGTCGTGGTAATACAGAAAATTAAAAGGTCTAGATTCTTCCTCCTGGTGGACATAGAGTCATTGAGTTATGGATATGGTGTGGGCCTTCTGTGGAGGCAGACATTGCTTATGGCATCCCCCAATGACAATATTTGCCCTCTCAGTGGTGTCCCAGCTCCACCTGGGCAGGGCTGGAGTCAATATGCAAAGTTCTCTTAACAATTCTATGGATTGGCCATCGTTTGGAAAATATATTCCTTTTCATTTTCTGTTTGTATTCAAGAACTGCTCTCTCTGGCTTGTTTATTGATTCATTCTCAGGTGCCATTGCCCCATCATGTAGGACATTGTGTGACATCCATGAAGATTTTTCAGGCTGCATGGGAGTCCTAGCCGCACAGCCAGGCCAGCTCTGCTGATACTCAGCACATTGGTATGTGCTGACAGAATAGCTGGCTCTTCCCACTCTTCCAGCCCAGCGATGGCAGTGAAGACGGACTGCACTCTGCAGCCTCACTCCCTCTGGGCAGGGGAGCAGGGAGTGAGGGAACCTGACAAATTGGGACCTCAGTTGTTGGTACTAACCCAGGGTCTATGTCCTCCCTGCTGGGCAAGCATTGTGTACTAAGATCATTAATACAATGAGGGAGCAGCAACAAAAGGGAAGGACAACACATGCTCCCCCTCACACGATAAACACAAACAGCACAGGCCCTCAAATTAGGAGACAATACTAAAACAGCTGGGCAGTTATGATTTCTGCGCCTTGTGGCACTGGGACTGAAATAGTAGGCAGGGCATCTGCTGTTTTTTCTGACCCATTAGGACAATATCCAAGTAGTTTGTGGTGGTGTGCCGCAGCCCCCAGGAGGATTATTTTCAGATCTCATGGCCTTTAATGTTTTGAAATTTGTTTCTGGAGATAATGTTCAACATGTCTTTTTCTGTCTGATAAGGGAGAGCTCAGGGGCCTGCTCCTCTGTTTGGGTTCCTGGAAGTCTTCTTTGTCCAGGCCTTCCTTTAGCAACATCCCATGGCCCTCAAGGCATGTTAATCTACCTGCTCAAGCTTTCAATGCCCGGTGGCACTCAGGTCACATGTAAGGCAAGGAGTCAAGAGGTCCTCCAGCAGGGGTACCCACAACAGGACCGGTTTGAAGAAGTTCCAGAGGAAGTTTCTCAGCCAAATTTTCCAGCAAGTTCACCCTCTACTGTTCCACAGCTACTGGTACCGAAGACAAGGGTTCAAAGAAGCACTTATAAGTGGAGATGAAGAATTCTCTAAAGTGGGCATTTCTCTTCAACCTAAAGATGCCTCATCATTCCTCTTTTCTTGATTCATTCCCCTGCAGTGCATCCTGGGATGTTTCAAGGTGACAACTTCAAGATTTGGTCAGTCACAGCTCTTCCAGAGCCTTTGACTCTACACATATCTGACAACGCTCACTGGTTCATTTCCACCAAAATTCAAAACACTCTGCCCCAGACAAAGCCAACAGTACATGCCCAGCAGAATGTGATACAGGGGCTCCTGGTGTGAGGAGTGCAAGAGATCGGGCTGCCCCCTTTGTCTCTGCGAGAAAAGGCATGCACAGACTTGTTAATAAGAATGAGTTGATTAGCCCATGCAAGTCGTTCCCGACCGTTTCCTCTCCCCTTCCATATGGTGTCCTATCTGGAGAGCCTTTGATAGATCTGCTTGCTGGAATCAAAATTACATTGGCCCAGCAGGTTGGTTAAAAGCACAAATCTCATAAAGGTCTGTGGAAATACATAAAAACCCAAAGTATATGAAGAAGGGTGAATATGGCCAAATAAACACTATGGGGCATATCAGCAAGTAACTTAAAAATGTATGGCATTTTTCTTACCATGCAGGATAGGTACTATGCCAATTAATCACATACTTCATGGTATCATTGTTTATCTGGTGCAATAACTAGCACCTATTCCTCCATCAAATACAGATTCAGGGCCTAGGCCTTGTAAATATGACTTCAATGAAAATAAACTTAAAGAAAAAACGTCCTACAATCAAGACTATCTGAGATTATTTTTTTGTATTTTTATTGACATCACAATAGTATATTATTTGAATAAATTCATAACATACCTCAAAATAAGTAATAACTGTCATCAGTAAAATACAAAATACAAAAAACAACAAAAAAAATACATTGAATGGATCTGAGTAGTTAAAATTAGTCATAATCGACTATTGTTATAGTTGATCAGCAAAGATTTCAAGAAAAAAAGTTTATCTTTAACCAAAAGTTATCACATTCTTACTACAACTAATCAGTCCTTTATACATACAAATTGAACATGAATTACTAAATCTTAATAAGTCTATATCGGAACAATAAGACCCCAAATGTTCATGTTCTTAGCCATAGAGCCTAAATCCCTGACCTTTGCCAGGGCAGTTTCCAGACTATAAGATTCTTTAGTAATAGCCCACCAATATCCAATCGTTAGAGGAAGCAGTGAGACCCACATGCGGGCATTAGCTAGCTTGACTGCCCCATCATAATTGAGAACGGCTGCGTCACAGCTGGTTTATCTGCTTTATAGCCTAGCATAATTTCTGAGACCGTTAGTGTAGGGCTCACTGCAAGTTTAGTATGAAACACTTGACCTATCTTCTGCCAATAGGTCCGCAATTCAGGGCATTCTATGAACATGTGAATGAGATTTGCGGCCTGAGTCCCACATTTAGGACACTTAGTCTTCTCACCCCCACTGCTGCCTCCTGCCCACTTGGCAATCCTCTCTGGTGTATAGTACAGCATGCCAATGGTACGAAAATGCCGTAGCCGTAAACTCACAGAGTGGACTGAGTCACCTATATTACCCAAAGTGATTATATTAGGTGTTATGGATATATTCACTGCTTGACTCTAGCTTGCTGCTAATTTTACCGAACCATCAACTTTCAAGCTGGTCAGCTGTTTAAACATATTACCTATAGGAGGTTTAGTTTTCTCCCCATATAAAAAATCCCAGATAAGAGATTTAGTAATCGCATTTGGATCCAAGTTCTTCCCCAAATAATCTCTTATCTGTAAATATTTAAACAAAGAGTTAGTGGGTAATTTATTTTGCAGTTGTAGAATTTCAAAAGATTTAATTCCTCTAGCCTCATATAGATCTCCCAAGCATACAATCCCTTGTTTAGACCACAATCTACAACTAAGATCTTGAAATATTTCAGGAAGCATTGGATTACCCCAGAGTGGTGATTTAGTATGTATTAGCGACAAATTACTTCTGGCAACCAAAGCCCGCCAAATAAAAACACTATCCCTAACAGTCTTAAATTTAACACGTTTGAAGTAATTTGGGTCATTAACGCGATATAAGAAAAATAAACTATCATTGCCTAAAATCAGTCTGTATAAAGAATCTTGTTGATCAACCCCCAGAAGGCTACGAAAGCGCCCTTTGAACACTGCCAGAAAATAATTTCTAAAATCAGATAAACCTAAGCCACCTTGTTTATAGGGTGATTTAAGCAAATCAATGGCTCGTCAAGCCTTCTTAAAGCCCCAAATAAGACTACTCAGAACTCCATCCAATTTTTTAAAAAAAATATTAGGAAGACGAAGAGGAATAGATCTAAACAAATATAAAAATGTTGGCAGTACTTTTATTTTTATTAAATTACATCTTCCCAAAAGCCCAATCGGAAGTTTGTGCCATTTTTTAAAGATTTTCACAGTTTCATCTAGTAAAGGAGTATAGGTTAGAGATATTATTTGGGCCACTTTAGCCAATATCTTGACCCCCAAATACGTAACTGTTGTACACCTTCCCGGGATTGAAGAGCTAGGTTTAAAATTAATAAGAACTTGTGTTTTACTAATATTTAATATTTAGTTTATACCCAGAAACTGCTCCAAACTTAATTGCAGCTCTCTCGATAGCTGGGACAGCTTCTGCTGAATTAGTAGAGAAAATTGCCAAATCATCAGCGTATGCTGTTACCTTCAGTTTAAAAGAGATAGTCATTAGTGGTTTAATCTGCTTATTGGTTTGTACGGCAGGTATAAACGGCTCTATATAAAGGGCAAATAGTAACGGGGACAGGGGACACCCCTGCCTTGTCCCACAAAAGATGTAGAATGGGGTAGAATATAAGCCAGAATATGAAAGTTTAGCTGTAGGTTTATGATACAAAGCACGCACCCATTGTCTAAACTGTCCCCCAAAGCCGAATGCACTTAGTGTAGCCCATAGAAATTCCCATCCAACCTTGTCATAAGCCTTTTCGGCATCTAAAAGGATTTTACCCACATCCACTCCCTCTTTCTCTGCATAATCAAACGCGCCAATGGCCATATTAATATGAGCTGTAGAGTCTCTACCTAGTATGAAGCCGTGTTGAATATCGGACACTAATCCTGACACCATTGGCGCGAGTCTATTTGCGAGAATTTTTGAGAATATCTTCGCATCGGCATTAATGAGGGAGATGGGTCAGTATGATCCGCAGTCTGTGGGTGTTTTGCCCTTTTTAAGAAAAAAAACAATTTGAGTCATATTCCATGACTCCGGCATCCTGCTGCCCATACCAACATATTGAATGACCATGCTGAATGGTGCCATCAACATACTTTTAAAGACTTTGTAAAATTCCATAGGTAAAAAGTCTACCCCTGCAGCTTTACCCGAAGGTAAAGCAGTAATGGCTAGTCCTATTTCTTCCAGTGATATTACATTATCTAGTGATGTTACCTCATCATTACTCAATACCGGAAGATTACTCTCAGTAATATACTGCGTGATGTCTTCCTTATCAGCTGTAGAGGAGCATGAATAGAGTTTCTGATAAAATAGTGAGAACTGCTCCAAAATAGCTGAAGTATGATTATGTAATGTACCATCCGCGCTCTTTAATGGTATTAATTTTAGTTTGTGCCTTAGTTTCTGCTGTTTGAAAAGCTAACACTTTACCAATATGTTCACCATATTCATATTGTTCCAGACGGTACTTATTATATCTCACCGCTATTTTTTCCCTAAAAACTGTTTTCACTGCTGTTCTTGCATCTAATAGAGTAAGAAACAGCGTATCCTGATCTGATTGGCCACTTGTTACCACCTCTATATGTTGTTTTTCTCTATTTTGTAACTCCATAATCAATCTCTCCATATTATTTTTTTTTTAACTTATTCTGCTGCCAGATATATTGTTGGGTCATTCCTCTGACGTTGGCTTTCATAGTATCCCAGACAATCAATGGGGAAGCTGTCCCTACATTTTTCCTGAAAAAAGGCCACTAATTGTTGTTTCATTCTGAAAACATATTCCCCATCCGTAAGTAAGTATCTGGGAAAAGAGAATGGTCTGACATTCTTACCTTCAGGAATAGCCATAAAAGATAACAGAACAGGATTGTGATCAGATGTCACCCAAGGGCATATAGCAATATCTAGACCTAAGATTAAACTGTCAGAAACCCATGCCATATAAATTCTAGAATAGGATTTGTGCGGGCCGAATAGTAAGTGTACCCCGGGATAAGTAAGTGTATCTGCCTCCACGCATCCTGCAAAGATTGTAATCTAGCCATTTCTAGTATTGCTGCTCTAACCTTTCGTATTCTACTAGAACCCCCTTTTTTAGTTGAGTCGATATTATAATCTATAACACAATTAAAGTCTCCCATTATCAAACGTTCCCCATCCCAGTTCAGCAATTCCAAGTTAAGAAAATCAAATATGCCAGGATCATCAGTATTTGGCCCGTATATTGAGCCTAATACATATTTCTTGCCCCGAATCTCTATTTGGGCCAATGCCCATCGACCTTTTGGATGGGCCAATGTCTTAAAAATTTTACAGAAAAATCTCTTATCTTTTAAAATAGCAGTTCCTTTCATGGATATTGTCTGGGAGGTGCTGACAATTGTTTCATACCCTAAATGTTTTAACAAATGACGATCTTTATATGCCAGGTGAGTTTCAGAAATTAAAACTAAATGCGGTTGATGTAGCTTTAACTCCTCCTGTACCAATGACGTTTGTTAGCACTATTAAGTCCGGCCACGTTCCACGCCATACATTTTATCTTAGCCATACTAAGTTATATTCCCTAACGACATTCCTCTACATTGCAGTTACTTTCAAGATAGCTTAAAATGTATTTGTCTGCACTATTAAAAAACTGAAATTATTTGACATTTTCTTTTTGAATATTTTTTATTGCTATGGTGTTTCCTAATATTTGTATGGTTAATTACATTTTGCACTATAGGGTAAAGAGTGCAATAGGAACACACTTACATTAGCGCCAGACCACATTGAATGCAGTACATTGGTATGTACACAAGCATCTACGAATTCATAAGGAATAATGTTGATGAAGAGGAAGATGCTAATGGTCATCGGGCGGCATGGGGATGATGATGGCCCATGTTAGAACATGACAGGAAGAATGAAGTGCCACAATACTAATTGGAGGGTCAGCGGACTCGATGCTTACAACATGTAATAAGCACCTTTGAATGTTGTGCTGCCTGTGTATTCTTCTCTCCATGATGAGCAAAGCCTCTACAAGATTCTCCATGTTCAAGAACTTGCTTCACATACATTGGGTGCTCCACACCACTTTTTTAAAATCACTACTTTCACATTCACAGCAGAAAGGTCATCAACTTTCATTTGTCTATAAAAATGTAATTTATTCTATCTGTGGCACCAGAGGGATATCCAGCTCAATGACACAGAATTTGGGCCACAGAGGATAAGAATGGATGGGTTATCTTGGTTTCTTCATATGTTACTCAAATGTGATCAATGGTCTTCTCTTTCTGGGTGCAAAGGATTTGGGGTTCATCAAAATGCTTGCTCAACTCTTGGGTTCCCAGACTCAAAAACTGAGCTTGGTTGGTGGGAGGCTATTGGGGGAGGACTTCATCCTGTTGCAGGAATGTCACCGCTTCTTGCTATAATCCAAATTTTCTCATGATCTGCTTGAATTGTAAGTGAAAGGTGGCTGGGAATTGGAAATGAAACCATAAGCAAGGTCCTTTCAGAAGCTATTACTTTTAGGATTTATTTCCTGGATCTCCCTGTTTCAGTGGAGGTGTCATTATTTGTCCTTAGCCTGTATTCACTGATTTATTTACTTTCCGGAGTATTATATCTAATGTATGTGACTGTGTCTGATGTTTCCTTCCATTCATGTTCTTGACTCAAAAATTATTTCTTGATCTTAGATCAGTGGAATACTTGTATAACTAATGATACTCCCAGTGTGTTATTATGTTCAAAGAGGGGGTTGCATTTTGCAGACCCACATAAACATTGAGGAACAAATTCAGTTGTCACATTCACCCATAAACATGAAGGCTATCTTTTAGCATGTATTGACTTTTTATGTATAACCGCAAAGATTTTGACAACACAGGGTTTGCAGGTGGGTGCTGCTGCAGGGATACATTACTAGGGAACTATCATGTATGTTTTAGCAAGTGCGAGGAATGTGTCTTGCTTTTTCAGCTGCTGGCCTAGTAGGAGGTCACTCATCCCTTACTCAAGATCTGCAGCTCGTAATAGAAAGTATCACCCCCGGAATGAAGCTTGCCCATCTGAATATGGTCTTTTCCCAGGGACTTAGGAAGCAGCTCCTAAGAGTGTGTATCGTAGGCCAGTTATTTTTGGCACATATAAGTAACCAGAGTAGTTGTATTACAGTTGAATCTATGGAACCTGTAGTGCTGAGACCCACGATATGCAGGTTGTGGCCAATTGGCGAAAGATGTTTTGTTAGCAAAGAGCTATGGGGATGCCAAAACAGTTTTACATGTGATATGACCACAGCACTTCTATTTGTGTGCAGTGCAACTAAAGTCCATTACCTCTTACCCATTCCTTGAGATAACAAAGGCCTCAGAGGGAGAAGTCCATGTGCAATCTGCAGATGTAGGTGCAAATTTCTGTGCCATCAGAGTATGATTCTGGGGATGTTTTCTATTCATACCGTAACAAAATGAAAGCAGGAATGATAATGGGTATGTTTCCAGGTAAACAAGTGACAAGTTGTGACAAAGGTTGCATGATAATATTTCACCATAGTATGATTTGCACCACTATGTCATGATCGTGCGGAATACTTAACCCAACGATGTACTGTATTACAATCCTCCAATTAAAATGTGTTATAAAAAAAAAAAATCAGAGTATGATTCAAAGGTGGCACATGCATCCCCGGAGCAATATCTCTGTGCCGCTGCTGAAGTATAGGGCAAGCAAAACTAACCAAAACAGCCATTTTTTAAGGAGTTTTTTTTAACCAATCTGTGGAGTTTATTCCTTAAAAACATGAAAGGGTGACGGTATAGTAATTTCAGGGTAGGTATACTAACAAATGTGCACCAGGATCACCCAAATGAGAGTTAATATGTATTTGCAGTTTAGTTGCAGTCTCTTACGAGAGATGTTATAGAGTACCTACATATGTCACTGTTTTATTGATGGAGAAGACAGTAGAGTAAGGCTTTGAGACATATTATATTAATAGTTTCAATGTCAATTGCCACTGTCACAGTCATCTATTCAGACTGTCTAAAAATCTTTGGAAGCAGTTAGGTAGTTGGGCCACCTCACTATGAGGAGGTTTTGTCACCCTCGGTGAACTGCCTACTTCTGCACAGGCTTCTGACACCACCTGGAACAAGCGAGCAGATGGTCAAGTCACAGTGCAGTGAACCGATGCAGTCAATCAAGCATTTCAATTCTAGTTTCATTCCTTAAAAAGCATCATTACATACTGCTGCAGTGCTCACAGCTGAACGGTGAGAGCACATGCAAGAGATCTCTTCCCTTGGCTCAAATA
Organism: Triturus cristatus; assembly: GCF_964204655.1. Classification (NCBI taxonomy): domain Eukaryota; kingdom Metazoa; phylum Chordata; class Amphibia; order Caudata; family Salamandridae; genus Triturus; species Triturus cristatus. The sequence goes on along the minus strand of NC_140582.1, from coordinate 1,097,873,150 downwards.
GAGAGGTTATCAGCCAATTCAAAATGCTTTAGCACTAAAAGTTGGTGTAATAATACGCTTGATCCATTCCATAAGTTCGTAATGTAGATTTATTCAGGATTGTAGCGGTAGAGATAAAACAACACCAACCGATCAACTCTCATCCAAGCTCTGGAATGCATGATTCATCACACGATGCATCACTACATTACATGACGTGGATAAGATTCAAGACAGAAGTGGCACTAGCTTACATATCATAACACATACCCCTCCCAAAAAATAGAAAAGAAGCAATTAAAATATACACAATAAGAGCCTACTACCAACAAGATAATAATAAAAGAAAATAACCATACAATAGAGCAACCTGTGAAAGAAGACATAGCATTGGTTAGCACAGAAAACAAAATAAGAAGAACAGAGTATCAGTGCAACACATAGTCCTTCAATCTAACAGGCACACTCCTGCATCTTGGAGAAGAGTTGGAAATCTCTCCATCAAGAATACTCCCTCCACCAGGGTGACCCCCATCAGGTAAAGAAGATCTCGGGGAATCACGGAAACCACCAGTGTATCTGACTAGTCTAGACATACTCCACCAGCAGTCCGTGTCAACTTTCACCACATTCTTCCTGATGGCAACAATGGTGAAAGGACCCAGAAAACCAGACTTGCCTTTGCAAGTATGTTTAGGATTTTTCACTAACACTTAGTCACCCACACACCACTTCTTATATCTCACACCTATCCTGGAGTCATAACTTGACTTATATTTGTTCTGATCATTCAAAATTCTGGAACGCCTCATGGCTACAGATATACCACTCTCACTACTTGGAGGTAGCCAACTAGGATTCAACTTGGAGGAGGCTTTCTCCCCCTCAAAGCTTCGAAAGGAGATCTCAGAGTAACTGCATTAGGTGTGGTACGATGAGCCCACCAGGTATCTCTCAAAACAGTGCTGAAGGATACTTTCAAATCAAGAGCTCGTTGAGCACATCCTTTAACCACTCTATTCATCCTTTCAGCTAGACCATTGGCCTGAGGTGAATATAATTCTGTCTTTTGATGAATAATATCAAGATCTTTAAGAAAACTGCATATCTCGTGAGAGACAAATTGGACTCCATTATCAGTGACCAAAACCATTGGAACCCCTTCAGAAACAAATACATGCTTCAGAAAATCTATCACCGTTTTTGTGTTAGCTACTGACACACACTTAGTGATCACCCACTTAGAGGTATAGTCCACAAGTAAGAGAACAAACCTCTCAGAAGAAGGCAAAAGCTCAAATGGACCAACTATGTCTAACCCAAGCTTTGACCACACTCTATCCTGGACTTCAACAGGAGACAGAGGAGCATCGTTGGAAGTGTGAGATTTATCATTGGAAGCACAAGACAAACAGGCCTTAACAACACTTTCAATCATCTGATCCATACCAGGCCACCAGTACCTTTCCCTAACTCGGGCCTTTGTTAAACTTCTGCCCAAATGACCCTTGTGAGCAAGGTTGACTACCCTGTCCCTGAAAACATTGGGAGGAATTACTCTGTCTCCTCTCATGAGATTATCACCATAAAATGATAATTCTTCTCTCACAACCCAATAGGGTCTCACATCCCATCCTCGTCGCCAGTGTAATAATACGCTCGATCCATTCCATAAGTTGGTAATGTAGATTTATTCAGGATCGTAGCAGTAGAGATAAAACAACACCAACCGATCAACTCTCATCCAAGCTCTGGAATGCATGATTCATCACACGATGCATCACTACATTCCATGACGTGGATAAGATTCTAGACAGAAGTGGCACTAGCTTACATATCATAACAGTTGGTTTGCCTCTTTTTGCATTGCATGATGTGTGAGTATGGCTGACTGATCACCCATTGTTGCCGGTCTGCAACAACACGCTCGCTTCAACAGGGTCAGCTTTTGGGCGGTGCAACCGCACCTGCCGCTCACTTGGTGGGGGCAGTGGCGTAGATAGGGGGGGCGATGGGGGCTGTCCGCCCCAGGTGGCACTATTTTGGGGGTGGGCAAAGGCATTCAGATAAGGCTCGGCTTGCTTTCATGGACTTTCGGGGAAGGGCTGAGAAGGAATAGGACTCTGGCAATGTCATCTTCTTTTTTGTGCTGGCAGCTGTCCCCCCCTCTCTTCCTATTATTCCCTCTCTTTCTGTCTTGCTCCTCACTTCGTGAAAACCGTAACTTTAAGAAACGGTTCACAACCTCTTTCCTTCTTTCATTTAGTTGCTTCACTGTGAAATGGATCCAAAAAAGAAAAACACTCTTGCGGGAAATGCCATTTTTCTGACATTTTTCTATTCCAAAGTGCAGCGGGATGGAGAGAAATAGAAGGTTTTAAATATGAAAAATAAATACATAACTAAATAAAGCAAGACAGAGTGGTTGCAAAGTGGCTAGGTTGGTTTCATTCACATCCAAACACATCAGCCTCACTTTACAGACTTTGCAGTGAAGCGCTACTTTTGTTTTCTCGCCTTTCTTTGAACAGCATTGTTGTCCCCAGGTGGGGAAGCGCACCATTCCTGGAGGTACTGCAATACCTGGTTGATGGATGGATTGGAAAACAAAATGTGTACCATGGCTCTGTTTATGGATGTGGTCTTTTTAAACCATACTGCTTACGTTTATTGAGGATATAAGCAATGGACATTGAAACGGTTCCCTTCAGGGCCCTGTAGTCATGTCGTTAACTTTTCAGGTAAAACCACTCGCTGATTTCTGAATAGTGAGTGAGAGATCGTTAAGGTAACCATGTTGTTTCTGCTTACATTTCACATGCTTTCCCTAATCTTGCATTCCCTATGAGTGTTTGCTTTTACTTTTTTTTTTTAAGCAGCATATTACTCTTATCAAGTGCATAATTTGAATTGAGCCACATCCAAGTGTTTATAGCGGGCATAATTAGGTTGTAGCTGAAGGCAGTGCGAGTTTCTCTCAGTGGGGCAGTATGGTGTTCAGTGGGGGAGAGGATGTGGCACTTCGGCCAGAGCTGTCGAATTTGGAACTGGGTTCAGCCTTCATGACCTGTCCACCAGACCACTCTACTGAGGGAGCATATTCCCATGCTAGACCTTACAAGGCCCCACTAGACCTTAGAAGGCTTGATGTCTTAGCACAAGCAGGTGTACCCTAGTGGTGTCAATTGTGAGTTAACCTTGAAGGCCTTTCCTGTTTGAAAAAAACTTGCTGCCTCCTTCCTGGCCTCCAGCAATTTTCAGAAACAATAAAAATGTCATAATAATTTTGATGATTAATGTTCTTCCTAGAGAGAGATCCGAGTTTTGTCTAGTGGAATGGTTGACTCCTGGGAAGGTAGCACAGAGGGTTAATATGCCTTCTGCAAAGAACATGTACCTTGCAGATCACTAATTCGGAAGGGGGGCTAAAAGACAATTATGGGCCTCCTCTGCGGTAGTAATGTTATACTTTAGAAATACAGATCTTAATAAACAACGATGTAATTGTTGTAGTAGGGGACAAATAAATAAAACATGATTTAGATCTTGCACCCAACTTCCGCATAGATCACAAAGGGCCATATGTAGAAAGGCATATTGCGATCGCAAATGCTGAAATTCGCAGAATTTCAGCGTTTGCGATCGCAATTTGGGTAGTATGCTATGTAGGGAACAACAACCCACATGCAAAATAAGGAATCGCAAAATTTGCGATTCCTTATTTTGCAAATGCATTTAAGGAATCCCAAATAGCGATTCCTTAAATGCAATGTAGAAAGCACCCGAGTTGTGCTATTTTGGCTTAAGGAATCGCAAATTACCACCAACTTCAGGTTGATGGTAATTTGCGATTTCTTTTAATAATGCAGTTTTTTGCATTATTCAAAGTGCCATGTGGCACACATACATGCCCTTAGGGCATGTATGTGCGCCACATGTGCACCCATGCTCATTACAGGGGTGCAACAGGGTGTCCTATTGACACCCTTGCAACCTTGAAATTGCATTCTCAATTTGCGATTCTCTAATTGAGAATCGCAAATTGAGAATGTCTTCCTATTCATTCCTATGGGCCTTTTAGCCCATAGGAATGAATGGCAAGGTATTCCTTATTTGCGATTCTCAATTAGAGAATCGCAAATAAGGAATAGGTGGGATTCGCAAAAAAAATTGCTAATCCTACCTACATAGCGTTTTGCTATTCTCTAATTGCGATTCCCTAAAAATTGCAATTCGAGAATCGCAAAACACAGCCTACCTACATATGGCCCAAAGTCTATTCTCCCTAGGTAGCACCTCCCATGCCCCTGTTGTCATTTTTAATGGGAGAAGATTCATCCTTAACAGCCAGATGGTTCTACGGGGGGAGATTCCATAAAACATACGGTTGTTTTTTTTTAATACATGCAACTCCCCACTATTATATCGTTTCTAGATTGCCCTGCCCACAGCAATATATCTCTTTTGCGACTGACTTCATATATTAAAAAAAAAAATGTAATACAGGTTTTGGGTGAGGTTGTATCCCACTACAATCAATTTCAAATAAATCTGAGGCTTTCTCATAATTTCTGAAAACAACTTTCCAATTCACATTACAGATTTGGCGCCAGATGCACCTTTCTACCTTCACAAATAAATCCCAATGCTGTGCATCCACCGATTCACATGCATAGCTGAAAGAGGACAGAATTTTTATTTTATAAACGGATAAAACATGTGCAAAGTGCCTTTGCCCACAACATTTGGATAGCCTACCAAGTGTAGATGCCTGGGATATTGCTTTACTTCTGCACTGGTTAATGTGGTCACTATTGGAGCACTTGTCCACCACAATCCATACTGACGTTCATCTCCAGTCTTGCGGGCAGGCCTACGAAGCAGCACACCCTAGAGCAACAGTGATCCAGTCACTGTGACTCTATCACTGAGGTCACATGAACCTTGAGCAGGTTAGGGCGGTGCAAACGGTGTGACCGCACTGGGTACCTATTTTGGGTGCGTGCGTAGTGTTTGCAAGTATATTATGGTTTGAAAAAAACTTGCTGCCTCCTTCCTGGCCTCCAGCAATTTTCAGAAACAATAAAAATGTCATAATAATTTTGGTGATTAATGTTCTTCCTAGAGAGAGATCCGAGTTTTGTCTAGTGGAAGGGTTGACTCCTGGGAAGGTAGCACAGAGGGTTAATATGCCTGCTGCAAGGAACATGTACCATGCAGATCACAAAGTGCACTGCTTTAATGGGGGGACCATGATGAATGGTCATTTAATGTCAGCTGTAGATGATGGATCCCTGAACAGTGTCATGTATGTGCATGTTTGCATCGTGCTGAGGGGATTACCAGGTAATTGTTCACGCAGCTCTCTGATGGATGTCACATGCGGTTTTTCTGAGTCCCCAGATAGATCATGCAGTCTGTGTGTTCTCTTTTGTACTGCCAGACACTGCCGTTCACCGGTGTATTCAACTGTGTAGCCTTGGACCGTGTCATGTATGTGCATGTAAATTGCATGATCGAGGTAACTATTAGCGGCGATACAACGTGTCTCTCTGTCCTCTTTCAAGGGCTTGCCGTCCTTTTTCCCCAGTAATCCCCCCCAGGGGTGGCAATCTGAGGGATAGCCCTGGGCGCCACAAGCTCTAGCTACGCCTCTGGGTGGGGGGTGGGGGGAGGGGGACGCTGTGTTTAAAAAAAACTTATAGGTTTTAAAGCATGTGAACTTCTTTGGGCGTCCAGCAGTTTTCATGAAACATAAAAATGTCAAGATAAATGTTACTGACTGTGAGGGATCGGAATTCATCTAGTGACAGTTATTGGTCATCATAAAGTAGCACGGAGGGATAATGAGCCTGCTGCGCAGAGAGTGTAACAAGCAGATCACAAAACTGAGTGTGAGTGAACTATAAGTAGCGCTTTAAAGAAAATTAAATGCACGTCAGTGAGGAGCAATACAGTGGTGGGGCAGTGTTGGAGCATGGTAGTGAGGGAATTCGTGGAGAAGGAGGTCATGGGGGGCGCGACAAAAAAAGTTTGTTGCAGCTGGCACCACCAGCACTAAAGCTGGCCCTGCGAATGCATGCAAGCACAGGCATGTCCGCAGATATATGTGCCATGTCTCTCTCAAAGCTGTTTCTGTGTCTCCTACAGTCTGTGCCCTCTTCAGTATTCACAAAGCTTGTGGTTTCCATGTCATTTTTGCTCACATATTAAACATATTAACTGGATAAAGTAACAGTTTCAGGGCTAGGGCTAGCTCCCTTTTTCTGTTGTAGTTGAGCATGCTAAATATATGTTATGCTGTCATTTGCTTTTTGCACCCATTGTGAGGATAAGGAATTTAATTGACCGAATACTTTAGGATTTTCTAAAGACTTTCATTGTTTTTGTTGTCTTGTAGTATGTGTGGTTTTATATAAAATGGGAGTTTGTACTGCTGTTTTTATGATTATTTTATGATTGACTGATTACTTTACTCTTCTCAGTTACATGGGTTGATAATGTACTGTCATTTTCACAATACCATCAAGTGAGTGAATTTAAGCATGACACTGAATATACAGTATTTGGTTTTAAAAATGTGTTATGTTTGGTGTCAAGAGGTGGTTTGCTGACATTGTTATCTATGTAGGTTTTGGAACTGATTTTCCTTTTCTCTTCCCCTTCTTTTTCTTCTCTCACTCTAGGGGCCCGATTCACAAAACTAACTTAAGACAAAATCCTAAACTTACTACCATTTTGGTATTCACAGAAGGCACTTACTCATTTTGGTATTCACAGAAGACTCTTACTCATTTCGGTATTCACAGAAGTTAGGAGTCCTAACTTTAGGACTCCTAAATGCCTTCTGTGAATACCGAAAGCCTTAAAATTAGGATTTTTCTCAGAGTAGTAGTATAGTTAGGACTCCTAACTTTAGGACTCCTAAATGACTTCTGTGAATACTGAAAGTCTTAAAATAAGGATTTTTCTCAATTTAGTAGTCCTAAAGTTAGGACTCCTAACTTTAGGACTCCTAAATGCCTTCTGTGACTCCCGAAAGCCTTAAAATTAGGATTTTTCTCAGTTTAGTAGTAGTATAGTTAGGAGTCCTAACTTTAGGACTCCTAAATGCCTTCTGTGAATACCGAAAGTCTTAAAATAAGGATTTTTCTCAATTTAGTAGTCCTAAAGTTAGGACTCCTAACTTTAGGACTCCTAAATGCCTTCTGTGACTCCCGAAAGCCTTAAAATTAGGATTTTTCTCAGTTTAGTAGTAGTAAAGTTAGGAGTCCTAACTTTAGGACTCCTAAACTGAGAAAAATCCTAATTTTAAGACTATCGGTATTCACAGAAGGCATTTAGGAGTCCTAAAGTTAGGAGTCCTAACTTCTGTGAATACCGAAGTGAGTAAGTGTCTTCTGTGAATACCAAAATGAGTAAGTGCCTTCTGTGAATACGAAAATGGTAGTAAGTTTAGGATTTTGTCTTAAGTTAGTTCTGTGAATCGGGCCCTAGATCTTTCTCCCTGTCTGTTTATTTACACATCTCTTTTTCGCTCTGTGTTTTGGTTTTTCACTCTCTACGTCTCTCACATGGACTGTATTCTTTTCCCCATTCAAACTATATCTATGTTGAGGCATTCTACAAAAAATAACTTTATGTCGTGCAGCCTCTCTGAACTAATCATAGCTAGGCCATAATCCGGAAACAAGCGCTTTATTTGTACTAACACAAAGACACGCACCCACAAGTCTCTCACCCGACAACCACTGCATAACATAGAATCTTAGCGCATATATGTTCTCTACCACGAGGGTTCCGGTAATGTCAAGGGAATCAAGACGGTCAACATTCCTAGCAATCAAAAAAACACAGCACGCCTGCTCCATAGGAAACCAGAGTCCTGCTTTTGAAATAGATGATCTAAATTATATCTGAGAAGCTTGTTTAAAGTGTGGCAGGCAGCCAAAGAGATGGACTGAGGCTCTGTCTTCTGCTCTGCTGGTGAAGGACAGCGTGGCACATTTAGAGATCCCTGGCCTGCCACATGTAGTGATCCCAAGCCTGGAACATTTAGGGATTCCTGGCTTGGCAGATTTAGTGATCCCTGGCCTGGCACATTTAGAGATCCCTGGGCTGGCCCATATAAAGATCCCAGGCCTTGCACATTTAGAGATCCCTGGTATTGAATATTTAGAGATTCCTGGCCTGGCACTTTTAGAGATCCCAGCCCTTGCACATTTAGTGATCTCTGGCCTTGCACATTTAGGGATTCCTGGCCTGGCACATTTAGAGATCCCAGGTCAGGCACATTTAGTGATCCCTGGTCTTGCAAATTTAGAGATTCCTGGCCTGACACATTTAGAGATCCCTGGCACATTTAGTGACCCCTGACCTTGCATATTTACAGATTCCTGGCCTGGCACATTTAGAGATACCAGACCTGGCACATTTAGTGATCCCTGGCCTTGCACATTTAGAGACCTCAGGCCGAGCACATTTGGAGATCCCAAGCCTGGCACATGTAGTGATCCCTAGCCTGGAACATTTAGAGATTCCTGGCCTGGCACATTTAGAGATCCTAGGTCTGGGGCAGATTTAGTGATCCCTGACCTTGCACATTTAGAGATTCTTGGCCAGGCACATTTAGCGATCCCAGGCCTGGCACACTGAGTGATCCCTGGCCTTGCACATTTAGTGATTCCTGGCCTGGCACATTTAGAGATCCCAGACCTGGCACATTTAGTGATCCCTGGCCTTCCACATTTAGAGATCCCAGACCTAGAACATTTAGAGATCCCAGGCCTAACACATTTAGTGATCTCTGGTCTGGAACATTTAGGGATTCCTGGCCTGGCAGATTTAGTGATCCCTGGCCTTGCACATTTAGGGATCCCTGGCCTGGCACATTTAGATATCCCAGACCTGGCACACTTAGTGATCCCTTGATGATTTATAACTCAAATGAGTGCCACATAAAAGATATACAAATAAAAGAAAATGTCAATATATCAAGATGTTAATTCCAGAATAAAATACATGCAAGAACACGGGAATTATAATTTCATTATACAATTAGAATTAAAATACTGTATTTAAGAAAAGGCAAAAATAAGTCTATTCAATAACGTTACCTAATATATAAAGTACAAATACACATATATAAAAACCTTACTCAATCACTAAAATAGTAGAAAACTGCAGTATACCGTATCCCAAATAATGTTCTAACATCTTCCTTAATATCCTTTTATAATCCCAACGAGTATTCTAAACTACAAATATAACCTGCCAGATCTAAATATATAGTGGAAATCGGACAAACATCACTTAATATACATCTTGGCCTAAGCACTGTTTTATAATGTGCACAATGGCTGGAACTCCATCCCAGTCCAGATCAGGACTAACCCCTCCTTTGTAAAATTCAAAAGGCAGCTCAAAGACCTCTTCCTCAACTGCGCCCTTCCAAATGGAAAGCTACCGCCTGAATGCAGACTCTTGTCTATTGAAGCACTCAGCCACCTAATATTAAGACGTCTACCTCACTCTCATTCTGACTCGTTCATATGCCCCCCTCCCGGAACAGTCTCCCCTCGAGTCTAGGTATATATCACCCTTAGACTCCGTGATCTCCTGTTATTCAATGTGTTTGACTCGCCAGTCTACATGTATACTACTTTCTTTTTTTTTCTTTGTGATTATCTCCTGCTATGCAATGTTTATGCTGATCCGAGAGTTTCGACTCTCAACGAGTCAACATGTATACTACTGTTATTTCTTTTGTGATCTCCCTTCCTTCTATGTTGTAAAGCACTCTGATACCTTCGGTTCTGGCTAGCGCTTTATAAAACTCTTAAATAAAATATGCCTCACATATTTGTGAACAAGTATATTTAGTTTAACAGAGCTTAACACTATGTTATAAGTTTATTTAAAAAATGTAATTGTTGTAGTAGGGGACAAATAAATAAAACATGATTTAGATCTTGCACCCAACTTCCGCATAGATCACAAAGTCTATTCTCCCTAGGTAGCACCTCCCATGCCCCTGTTGTCATTTTTAATGGGAGAAGATTCATCCTTAACAGCCAGATGGTTCTACGGGGGGAGATTCCATAAAACATACTTTTTTTTTTTTATACATGCAACTCCCCATTATTATTTTGTTTCTAGATTGCCCTGCACACAGCAATATATCTCTTTTGCGACTGACTTCATATATTTAAAAAAAAAAAAATTAATACAGGTTTTGGGTGAGGTTGTGTCCCACTACAATCAATTTCAAATAAATCTAAGGCTTTCTCATAATTTCTGAAAACAACTGCCCAATTCACATTACAGATTTGGCGCCAGATGCACCTTTCTACCTTCACAAATAAATCCCAATGCTGTGCATCCACCGATTCACATGCATAGCTCAAAGAGGACAGAATTTTTATTTTATAAACGGATAAAATATGTGCAAAGTGCCTTTGCCCGCAACATTTGGATAGCCTACCAAGTGTAGATGCCTGGGATATTGCTTTACTTCTGCACTGGTTAATGTGGTCACTATTGGAGCACTTGCTCGAGAAGATTCTTCCCAAATACGGGTACTGCTTCACAACCTTAAGTTTACTTTTCCCCAGAAACCATCATAGATTTTTTCTAACCTTACATCCCAGAGACCTGAAAACCATGATTTTACTTCTTACAATATTTATTTTTAGAAAGTGATTGTCAGAAAATTGAACTAACTCATTAAGTCACCTTTCCAAACTTATTGGAGTTAAATCCAATAGGATATGGCCATCTACATAAAGAAGACAACACAATTTCAAATGGCCTAATTTAGGTGAATCTCCTTTACACTGCCCTACCCAGCTCTGCAGATCATTGATGTACCAAGAAACAGAGAGTGGTGCTAATAGGCACCCTTGCTTCAGCCCATTGTGAGTTACCAATTTATTTGACAGGCCCTCGTTACCTCCCATCAACACCTGCATCCATGGAGAGGAGTGCAATGCAATGATCAGTCTTAATAGTTGGCCTGGAATCCCTGTTTCAGCCAGTTTCCTCCACAGTGCTCCTCGGTCAACCCGTTCGAAGGCCGGGAGACATCTATAAAGGCTGCATATAAGGTCATCCCTTTACCTATTGGATATTTTTCAATTAGAGTTTGTAAAACTGAGATATTATCTAAAGAGCCACTATGCTTACGGAATCCCGCTTGTAATGCAGGTACAAGATCATTACCAAAGACCAATCCTGAAGGTGAAGAAGTGTGCTCTTGGCGAACAGTTTTCCAGTTGCATCCAATAAGGAAATCTGCCTAAAGCTAGCAGGAGAAATCTTAGGGCCCTTTTTATATAGTGTGACCACAATACTTCCTCTCCAAGAGGGCGGAATAATTCCGTAAGAAGTAGTAGGAAAACACCGGGAAAAGGAAAAAAGCCCATGACTGGCTATCTTGTTTAATAAGGGGGGGGGCAGCCAGGCCCATAGCGCCAGAGAACTGTGCCCCTTTAATAAAAGTCTCTATTTCCCTCCAGGAAGGAGGGCCATACGTATTCAACAGAGAGAGCTCTGGAATTGACTGGATATTGAAACTCCTCTCAGTATTTAGAGCATATGGCTGTGAAATATATTGGGTCCATTCTGCGTCAGATATCAAATTAGCTTCTGCCTTAGTTCTAGTATCATAGAATTCAGCAATTAGAGTCCAGTATTTACGTGAGTCCCCAAAGCGTATGACCTTTCACAGTTTGATCCATTTGGAATCCTCCACCCCACTGCGTTCGACCGCCTTAAGTCGAGTTCTTACCCTTTTTAATCTATTAATTTACTTTTTCCTATCCATTGAGGACTGCTTAAATTGGTCCCTTACTCAAGCATTCAATTCCCAATTTAACTTTTTTACCTTCCATGAAGTAACCGCCAAGTTAACAATACCATTACCTATTTGTTTACTTCCAAATATTCTAAATTGGGCCAGATGCTTCTCAAACCAACTGATTGGATTTTCCTGACCAGGGCCTGAGCTCGCATTTTTAACATACCTCCCTAGGCTTGTCAGATTTTTATTATCCCAAAAGGTTTGCCTATTTGTTCTATTTCACTTAATAGTATCATTTCTCGAATATCAACGATCAAGTAACTTAAGCTCCAAATTAACATCTACAGATAACATACTGTGGTTGCTCAGATCAGTACCCAGTATTTTAAACTGAGTACATGCTCCGAAAAGTTGATATGATACCACCATATAATCTATTAATGACTGCCCACGGGCAGCGTGGAAAGTATGGGATGCAGGGGAGTCCTCTGGAAATCTCCCATTTAATATAACCAAATAATTAATTCTCAAACAGTCTAGTAGACTCAATCCTCTCCTATCTGAAAGGGTATAAGCAGGCAACAAAATTTCAGGGATGGACCATGCGTCTTCCAAATCTCGGTTGCTAAAGGCCCACGAGGAGCAGTTTGAGATTAAAGTCACCTACCAAAATTATCCGTGTGTAATCTTCAGAAATACTGATTCAATGCACAAAAGAAAAAATGGAGTCAACAAGAGAGTCGGATGCCCTACCAGGAGGAATGTACACGTTTGCCAATAAGAGAAATGAACACTGACCTTGTGTTATATTACCCAAGGTCAATTTTAAACACATACAGAGTTTTGAAGAATGAATAAAGACCAAAGGTTCTAATTTATACTAAGTAGGATAGCTAAGCTCCGACTTGCATGACCCTTTACTGAAGGTTTTGCTGCATAGCAGAAGACAAAACATTTCTCAAAACTAAAATCTGCGCAACTCCATGTTTCCTGAAGGCAGATTATCTTTGGATCATAAATCATTAGAGAACTTAATTTAAAACTTGAGTTTCCTACACCTGCCACATTCCAGGACAGGATCTTCCCTAGGGGGCTACCTCTGCAGCATGGGAAGTTTTTTATTTCCTTTAAGAGCATTCAGTGTACCCGCTACCCAACTCCATTGTGCTAGTTCAGCTTCCCCACTAACTTTAGTGGACCTTTGCTCTCCAGGTCCGGCAATAATAATCACCCTTTCCCCTGTCTTATCACCAACCCAGATTGTGATGATATCTTTCGAGTTAATGGGGCACCTACTATTCAATGTCATTCTGCATAAGGCCTGGTGAACTCTTTCAACGGATTCTCAATAAAGACACTTCTTTTATACTTGAGAAGGGACGGGAAGGATTATTATCTGGACATTCCAATTACTGATCACCATGAAGGCCAGCAGGCTTATACTCTTTTCCCAGTTTTGGGCAAAATAGCATTATCAGGTTCTACTGGAGCCTCAAAAAACCTCAGTTTTTTTGGTTTGCGTTTTGTGATACGCCGGTAATTTTTCTTCTTTCCATTTCGTGTTTTTGCCCCGCTATATTCAAGTTGGGAGGCACCCTCCGCGGGGGGGATCGAGTATAGTTTCAGCCTTACAATGTTTAATAAAAGCGGGAGCAGAAGTAATAGCTGGGTCACCAAATGAGCTTGAGTTTCCTTTTTTTAAAATGTAATAAATAGAAGAGGAGTCTTTAAGAACTTGCTCCCTGGTGTTTTCACTTGCAACAACAACACATGGGAGTTTATCCTCAGACAACTGGTTTAGAGGGGCAGTACAACACATATTGCTTAGTGCTATGGTCTCCCCGCTCTGCCCGCCTGAGGAAACACCAGTATCACCATAAGCTCCCGCTTGGATTTCCATTTCCCTTACCACTATGTTAGTCTGGGAACCCTGAGTATTCAGATCATTACACGTTTTCACTTTTTCTAGGGGGCAACCAGTAGAAGTGATGTGCTGCACACCTACCAAAATCGGAGACAATACATCGAACACATGGTCAGAGTAAATAGTACATTTTTCTAACAAAATTAAAATTGAAGACAAAATCCTCTCTAAGGCATTTCAAATTTCAGAATTATCCCTCTCTCCCCTATTCTCATTTTCATCCTCATTCCAATTGGCACCCTCATTCATTAGTTGCCATATATCATGTGCCCCCTTGCTTAGGGTCCCCTCAAAATTCAATGTCTTTGATATACATGAGAGACCAACACTTGAAGGAGTACTGCTATACAAAGCTGGCATTCATGGGCAACTAGCATGTCTGTTGACATTATCAATGCTAACTCTTGAGCGGTCGTTGATTTTAATTTGGCCTCCATCACTTGATTTTTCACCATGGGTAAGGCATGGGTAAGGCTAAGTGATGTCTTCTAAATCCCCAGGGTCCAAACTATATTCAACCCCGCAGTGATCATTCTGGGGCATCTGAGACAACCCCCTCGATGAAGACAATCCTGAATTTAACTCTGTCACATTTGTAATGCCAGATATAGCCACCACGTTCATTGGCTTCAACGAAACAGGAGATTCAGGCGACTGCTTTTTACCAGCTTCTTATATTTCAGAGTTAACCTTAGCATCTGACATGTCCAGTTCCAAATCTTCAACCAATATATTCAACAGAAGTTGTTCAATAAGTTGACTAGGTTGAGTTAAAATGGGGGATTCCACCAGTTTCTGCACAATAAATTTACTCTGGTGCGGAGCTAATAACAGTGAGATGACCATATCAGTGCTCGACTCATCCACATTAGCCACACTAGGAGACATCCCCTCTTCGTTAATCTGTGATGTCTTACTTCTCAAACCCTTAGTGAACATAGCTAACACCGAAGGATGACGTTTCAAAAAGGACAAATGATCTTGTGGCTTCTTATGCTTGATAGTTTTATGCAATTTAGGAAAAGTAGGGAAATCAGATACGCTTCCAACTGATCCAGAAGAAGGCATTTCACCTGGCCCAGTAGATGCAATTAACCGACTAGAACGCAAGCATCTAGACGGCATCTTCCATCAACTCACAATCCAGTCCAGGAGAGAAGAACACTTGGCTCCAGCTTTTCTTTTGTCTCTTTTGCCAATGTGACCAATTATTCTGAAATCAAAACAGTGGTCGCTGCAACAACAGAGAACTCCTGACTATGGCTATTACTGAAGCTGTCAACTATGAACTGCGAGTACCAAGGCCCTAAAATTCTGTGGCAGTTCTGAGGCAAATCCGGGACAGTTCTAGGACACTTCCAGGGCAGTGGAAAAAAAAGGAATGGTGGACCGAGCAGGAGGCCACCAGGCCACCCACTTTGCACGCGGTATATATCACAAGTGCGCTTGGCGCCCAATCCTTACCTCTCCACCTGCTAGATATCAGTGATGTCACTGGTATTGCTGGAACTTGTCACACTAGAACATCCTAGCCAATCCAGGCCTAGACACAACGAAATGCCAGGCTTCAAGTTACAACCAGTTACAACTGCAAAGGATCAGCAGAAACTTTGATGTGGCCTTGCCCCGTGCCAGCATTCACATTCTTTGTGCTGCCATCGAGAAGAGTCGCGAGGAGGCTTCTAATGCGGGTCCTGGTCAGCAGGACTCAAATGAAGCAGGTAAGACAAATATGATGAGAAGGCAGGTAAAAGCAGGTAAAGCCAGGTAACCTTGTTCCTTTGTTGTTGACACCGGCTATGGGTGGGCACACAGCTCCCCCCTGGAGTGAAAAGTCAGGGGGTGTGAGATATTATATGTGGCAGAGCGGTGCATGAGCGCAGGAGATGGGGTAGGAGGAACCTCTAAACTGTGCAAGCTGCACTGGCCTAATGCTGGCCGCCTCCACACCAGCAATAGCGGTGCTAGCCTTGCCCCCCAAGCACCTGCTCACCTGCCTCTCTGCTCGCCTCTCTCACCACCTCTCTGACCGTGGATGCCTGGTCCACCTCTCCTTTGAGGCTCAGGGCCGCCATACAGTTACGCAGTAATGTGGTCCTCAATGGTCCGGGGGCTCCGCAGCTGTCACTCCCACTGCAGCCCATCACTAGCTCATCACTTCCCTAGCCTGGGACATTTAGAAATCCCTGGCCTATCACATTTAAAGATCCCTGGCCTGGCACATTTAGAGATCACAGGCCTGGCACATTTATAGATTCCAGTCCTGGAACATTTAGAGATCCCTGGCCAAGGACCTTTGGAGATCCAAGGCCTTGCACATTTAGAGATCCCATGCCTTGCACATTTAGAGATTCCTGGCCTGGAACATTTAGAGATCCCTGGCCTGGCACATTTAGTGATCCCTGGCCTTGCATATTTAGAGATTCCTGGCATGGCACATTTAGAGATCCAAGACCTGGCACATTTAGAGATCCCAGACCTGGCACATTTAGTGATCCCTAGCCTGGAACATTAAATGATCCCTGGCCTTGCACATTTAGATATTACTGGCCTGGCACATTTGTTGTTCCCAGGCCTGGCACTTTTAATGATCCCCGGCCTTGCACATTTAGAGATCCCCGGCCTGGTACATTTAGTGAACCCTGGCATTGCACATTTAGAGATTCCTGGCCTGGCACATTTAGAGATCCCAGGCATGGCACATTTAGTTATCCCAGGACTTGCACATTTAGAGATTCCAGGCCTGGCACATTTAGTGATCCCTGGCCTGGAACATTAAGAGATTCCTAGCCTGGCACATTTAGAGATCCCAGTCCTGGCACATTTAGTGATCCCTGGCCTAGCACATTTAGTGATCCCGGCATTGCGCATTTAGAGATCCCTGGTCCGGAATATTTAGAAATCCCATGCCAGGCACATTTAGGGATCCCATGCCTGGCACATTTAGTGATCCCTGGCCTGGCACATTTAGTGATCCCTGGCATTGCACATTTAGAGATCCCTGGCCTGGAATATTTAGAGATCCCTGGCCTTGCACATTTAGAGATCACTGGCTTTGCACATTTAGAGATTCCTGGCCTGGAACATTTAAAGATCCTTGGCCTGGCACAACACATGCAAAAAGATGGCAATGTTGATGAGTTAAAGTGACCAATTAATTTATTCCTCAGTATTTTCTCAGGGCTGCAAACTGTAACCCATCTCTTTGAACAGAATAAGTCACTGAGTGTATCTTCGGCTGCACATGTATGCTATTGGATCAGCCATCAACAAATCATTTTTGGAAAATGAAACATAAAGAAAAGTGAGCATCAGATAGGAAAGGAACATATCATGCTCATGAAAATACAAACAAATAATGACGTTATATAAAACACAAATAAAATGCAGTAAGCATGATGGAAGAGATTAAGAATAATCATGTGAAAATGGCACAACAAGGTGACAGGAAAATACATATTAGGCACAGAGAAAGTCAACTCTACTCCAATAAGGAAACCATAAGAGAGTTAACATTGGGTGTGAAGAAAATATTTTGAGGGACAATAGCATTCTCCTGGTAGGCCTACCTGAAACTGAAGAAGCTCAGATTCAAACACATATCACACTGGTGCCTCTTACAGAGTAGTTGGGTCAGGTCAGAATCAATCACATGCTTGACCAGAGCCTCGAGCAGGCTGATATTGCTGACAGAACTGACCACAAGTCAGATCATTGATCCTGAAATAATGGTAAAGATAGGAAAGAGTGAGTCACATTTGATGCTGGTGACCCTGAAATGTTGGCATAACTTGTCACATTTAGTGATGATGCCCCTGAAGGTGCAGCTACTTGTTATCACAACATTAATAACTGATTACTTGCTACAAATAAAGTCTGCACCTATTTTGTATTGCACTTAATATTCAGATTTGATAATGATGACTGCGTGGATACACATCTTCATGTCCATCTCAGAATAGTCTTATCATTAAACTA
This sequence comes from Triturus cristatus, assembly GCF_964204655.1. Lineage (NCBI taxonomy): Eukaryota > Metazoa > Chordata > Amphibia > Caudata > Salamandridae > Triturus > Triturus cristatus. The sequence goes on along the minus strand of NC_140582.1, from coordinate 1,097,855,469 downwards.
AAGAAATGATGGAGCTTATTTACATGAACCTGACGCTTCTGTATTGAAGCATCAGTTTCCCTGCGCTAGTCTGTGAAATCCTTGTGCCACCATGGATGTGCCGTATTTACAATGCGGCACACCATGGTGCAAGGATTGACAGATGCGTCAGAAATTCTGACGCATCTGTTGGCTCAAAAGTCATGCATTGCTGGAGTCGTGTCGCAAGCACGATGCAACTCTAGCAATGCTTAGGGGAGGCCTATACTTAATACACTGTGTTACTCCTTACGCCTGCTGCAGGCGTAAGATTTTGATGCAGTGGCGTCCTAGAAGTGGCACAGTGAAATCTTGTAGATGTCGCTGCATTATCTCTACGAGGCTCTCCTGGGTGGGAACGCTCACTCTGCATACATTATACCTGACGCAGGTATAATTTGGCACAGGGCATTACAAGGTGATGTAGCTCCCTCGATGCGTCACGTTATAAATTGGCCGCAAGCTTTCTTCCGAGGCGTCACAAAAAGTGATTAAATGGCCCCACAAAAGTGTTGCAAGAGTCTTATAAATCTGCCCCAATATGTTTTCATATACTGCATATTGTCACAGTATAGCTGTCTGCTAGTTTTGTAAAATCAACTGCCCCTTTTTGTGTAGACAATGGAAGGATGAAAAGTTAGATTTCCTCTCACAGTATAAAAACCTATGAGCATCAGGTTAACCCGAAGTCTAGCCAGTGCTAGGACTGTATTAGGTATATATATTACCTACTGGCGGTCGCCAGTAGGTAGTTATAGTTAGGACTAAGTTTCCATAGAAAGAGCATTTTTGTTTTGCTTATAACTTTGGCGTCGTTTGATGAATCTTAATGAAATATTCCAAACTAATTCTTTGTTCATATCAGCTCCTATGTGGGAAGTTTGGGGGTGATTCATAAAGGGGGGCTGAGAAAAAAGGGGGTTCCCAAAACGTGTTTTCTCCATGTTAATTTCCATAGGAAACTATAGACAAGGCTACAGGTCGGACGGGTAAACGGAATTACCCCAAATTTGGCAGGAAGAAGGGTCTTGGTCTAGAAAGCACGATTTGTTTATTTGGTGTAAATCCGTAGTAGTTCAGTACTATTCTGAGATGGACATGAAGATGTTTTTGAGAAATATCGAAATTTACAGATGACGATGTGTGGGAATTCTGCCATTTGAATGGCTGAGGCCTTACGAGCACAAGCTTGCTGCTTATTGGTTGGGAGCACTGCGAGCGGTTGCAACTAAGAAGTGTTGGCTGCCATTTTGTGATTCCGTCGAAGCGAGTAAGGGGGAAAAGGGCAAAAAAAAGTAGGAAAGAGGACGATAGGAGCACTGTAACCTTTGTGGGGGTGTTTAGGGTGTGCTATAGGGGGGGGTGCAAAGCAAACTTTTCATAGCTACCGGTCTGAAAGTGCTGGGTACGGAAATTAAGTGAGGTATTGCGTAGAGTCTGATGCTGCTAAGGTGAGCTGGTGCGGGAGTCGGGGATGAAAGCGTGAGCCAAAACTGTGTGTATTATGGTGGGAAGTCATGTGCCCTGGCCGCTGTGCCACATCTGTCTAAGTAGTGTCAGTAATATTTTATACGTCGTAGGAGGAAGTTTTGTTTGTAACACGGTAATTTGTAAAGGATGATTAGATGGTGTTATGCAGGGAGTGCGAAGGTAAATCAAAACGGTATTTGTAAAGTGAAAACTACACAGAAAACGATAATTGATTGGAAGATAAGAAGCATTGGGTACTAAAAACTACGGTGCATATTAGTTGCGTGAAAAAGCATGTTTGTCATTGGTTAATAAAGAGCAGTCTAAACGTGGAGTACATTCGATAGGATGAAATGTGCAAAGCTCAACCAGACATGCTACTTGCATTTGGAAGGTACATTTGGAACTTAAAACAATGGTGAACCTTTAACCCGCAGGCGCTGTTAAATGTTCGAGAATATGCTGAAAAAAACCCCGTTACGTTTAAACAAATCATGAACTTGTAACCTGCAGGTGTCGTAGAATGTTCCAAAAAGTGTGGTGATAAAATAGGTTGAACTTCTGACCTGTATGTGGCGTGGAATATTAAGTAGCTTTCCAGATGGAAAATTCAATAATAACCAACGGAGATAAGTTTTGCAATGTCGATGAAGGAATGAAGTATTCTAATTTGTTCTTTACATGTATTTATATGTGGAGCGACAGATACATTGTGCCATTACTGGTTCCATTCTTGATGAAAGCGGTGCATTACATGTACTGTGTGACAAAGAAAGAATTGCATGCGTGTGTGACATTTGAAATCTGCATACCAACTACAAAGGTGAGGTAGAAATGAACAAGGTGTGTTATGTGTTCTGTAGTAGTGATTAAGTATTTGAGGTGATATTTTAAGTTTGATAGTATTTTTTATTTCAAAATAATATCCTGTTAGTAAAGTGTGGTGTTTCATATCGGTTATAAAATATGCATAAAGTTTGACCTGTTGTTATATAAGTACTTTATATATGTTTAAGAATTTGTCACAAAAAAGAAATGTAGTTTGTCATCTTTAAAGGACTGTATGGTTTTGAAAATGAGGTACAGCGTTAATTTGGGTTTGTTAATGTATTCAGGCGAGATAAACAAAATGACCCTCGTTTGCAAATTATACTTTTTGTGGAAGTAGTGGGGAAGGGGAGGTAGGAGATGTATGTGTTGTTAAGTTAAAAGCGATAAAACCAAAGCCAGAAATGTTATGTGGACAGGTTTTGGTCTCATTTTTGACAGTGAGAGGTAGATTTGAATATAAGTCTAGGTAGGTTGTTGTACTGTGAGGCCGTCTACAGTGTTTGGAGATTACATGGAGAGCAGATGGAGATAGTAAAAGTGATACGTTCCTTTTATATGTATGCATAGTTTGAATCATTTGAATATAGGTTGAGATATAATTTGAACATGGTTTCTGGTTTGCATTTGGGTATAGTTAATAGTTTTAGTAGTTTGTGACTAGTGAATAATAAAAAGGTAGATATACTAAAATATATGGTAGTAAACGTATTAATTATTGTCTGTTCTTATGAAATAGAAGTGGTTGGGGAGTGTTTCTTTAGAAGAGATGTTTTATAAATGTGTGAGAGATAAAAAAGAAATGAAAATGTTCAGTATATTTTCTGTATGGCTTTCTTGACATTAGTAAAGTACATGTCATTACAAGTGATAGTAATTGCCAGGCTGTGTTACTGTGATGAATATACGTAGGTGTTTAAGTGGTCCGGGTTTTACCGGTGCTCAGTTTCACTATCTCTTTTGAGACACTCGTCAATTTTGTCATTCAATTTAATGTCCTTAATATACATACAGTAAAGGGACGGTATATCAAAAGTTTGGGAATTACAACTTTGTTTACTCTCCCTATCCTCTGCTATACACTGTACAGAGTGTTTAAACGATTTTATTAACATACAGATATATAGCTAGTAAAGGTGCTATAGTGCCACTGGGCCCATTTATAAACTGTGCTATGGGATGGTGTATGTTTTACCTGCCAATTTGCATGTTTGAATACTTTTGGATGATAAGCGTTACGGAAGACACCTTTAAAAACTAAGCCCGAGTATGGGTATAGTGCCACTACTAGGATTGGTGGTGGTTTCTCTTTGATTTCGTACGGTTAAGCAATGGTGGGGGTGGGGTGGGGGAGGTGGGTATGTTGGTGATTAAAACACAGACTTTAGTAACGTGCAGATGTCTAGCTACTAAATGTGATGTAGTACCACTGAGACCATTATTAAATGCCCCAATGGCATGGTATATGTTTTACCCGCAAATTTGCATGTTTTAATACGTTTTGCTGATGAGTGTTTCGGGAGATATCTGTTGAAATTAAGCCTCTGTATGGCTATAGTGGCGCTTCTAGGTTTGCTGGGGCTCTTTGTTTTATTGTGTAAAGTTAAGCAAGGGCGGGTGTGGAGGTGGTGTAGTGGTACTGGGACTGGGACTATTTATAAACCGCCTTATGGTATGGTGTATGTTTTACTTGGAAAATTGCAGGTTTCAATACCTTTTGCTAATGAGCGTTCCGGCAGATACCTGTTGAAATTAAGGCTATGTATGGCTATAGTGGCGCTAACTGGAGTGCTGGGGCTGGTTGTTTTGATTCCGTAAGGTTAAGCAAGGGAAGGGGTGGGAGAGGTGGGTATGTTGCTGATTATAACACGGACATTTGTAACGTGCATATGTGTAGCTAGTAAAGGTGATGTAGTGCCACTGGGTCAATTTATAAAGCGCTCTATGGCATGGTATATGTTTTATCTGGAAATTTGCATGTTTTAATACCTGTTGTTGCTGGGCGTTCCGGCAGAGACTTGTTCAAATTAAGTCCCTGTATTGCTATAGGGGCTCTACCAGGTTTGCTGGGGTCTTTCTTTGATTTCGTAAGGTTAAGCAAGAATGGGGATGAGGGTGGTGTAGTGGCACTGGGCCCATATATGAAGCGGTTTATGTTATGGTATATGTTTTTCTCACAAATTTGCATGTTTTAATACCTTTTGGTGATGAGTGTTCCAGCAGACAGCTACGCAAATCACACAACATTTCTGTGGATAACAAATCTTCGTGCTGATGGCAAATTATGAAACTTGGTGCCATTGTACATTTAAATGGAAGCTTGGATCATTTCTTTGTTACTATGGAGCAGTGAGGGCTTTAAGTTTTAAGTGGGAAAAAAAACTGGGGGTGCTCTAAAAGGGGTGGGACAAACCTGTTAAAGGGGTGTGGGCTATCCAAGTAGGGGTGTGGTCTACATGAAGATAACAAGCATTGTGTGCTTAAGAAAATCCCCTTGATTTATCCTACGTTCTGGAAACACGCTCTTTAAAGGATTACCCTTCCTCCTACAACGTGGCTCACGTAGCATGATGTCTCCACTTCTCAGTAGTGAGCAAAATGAGCATGCACACATCGATGTGCATGCTCTGACTGCAGTGCAATAAAAAAAAAGAAAACTTGACTACGTTTGCGAGGGCCGAAAATAGAGCCTGATAGAGACCCGTTTCGAGTTTTTCTGAAAATAACTTAAAACCCTGCTTCCATTCATCCTAAGCACTGCACCATCCAACCATCTTTCAATTCATTCAGACATTCCTACCTACATACATTCATACATCTGTCCTGCAGTTATTCTAAGTATCTATCAGCCCACTCGCCTATGGTAAGCACTGCGCCATCCATCCAGTTATACGCCCATATATTTATACATACATCTGTCCCAGAACCAATCCTATGCGTCTATCATCCCACCCGTGTATCCTAAGTACTGGTCCATGCATCCATTTATCTGTCCATTCATCCATATATCCATACATGCATCCATCTAGCTATCCATTCATCCATCTGGCCATCCATCCAGTCACCCTTTATTCAACTATTCATCCTTATTTTCAGGCACTTTCCGCCGCCGATCCGAAAAACTGCGTATTATACTCATCCACCCAGTCTCTTAAGGGGCCGAAAAGGCTGGCGATAATCATCATTGCGAGGCAGATGAAGTTTCTGATAAAGAACAAGAAAGCTTTGAGTTGCTCTTTGTGGACCAGAGTTCACCACCCTTCTCTGGTGGTGTTTTAAACAAAGGTTGTTTTAGGGAAAGAAATGTAGAGCAGCTTTTCAGTGTAAGACGGGGCATATTATGAAGAACGGCGTTAAAATTATTACCGCTTTCGTGGCAGGCAACTGCCGCTAAAGCGGCGATAATGGGCTTGATAATATGCCCTTGTCAATTCCCATAGCCGGCCAGGTTGTGGTGTGAAGCTGGGCTTCTATGGGAATTCAGAAGGGCATATTATCAAGCTCATTATCGCCGCTTTAGCGGCAGTTTCCTGCTGCTAAAGCAGCGATAATTTTAATGCGGTTCTTGATAATATGCCCCTGAGTGAGCCAGGCAAAGCGTGTGTTTTCGTAGTTCTACAACAACGCCCTGTGAAAGGTGAGAGGAGGGTTGTGTTGGAGTTGGCTGTGTGTGGTCGTCTCCAAAAGTGCAACCAGAGCGAAATTTCGGGGGAGGCTAGTTCTTTCAGCAATAGGCAGAGTGGGGATGTAGGGGCTCTAAAAAGGGGTGGAAAAAACAGAGCATCATATACAAGCAAATGGTCTTTTGAAGACCTGTGAAGTACTCGGGTGCGGGTCTGTGTGTGTGTTAGAACTGGCGATTTCTGGTTGGCTAGGGCTTGGGCCAAAGCCAGGCAGAAACCACCACTCTAGTCAGGGCAAGGAAGTTACACGCCAAAGATAACCCCTGCTCACCCCCTTGGTAGCTTGGCACGAGCAGTCAGGCTTATCTCTGAGGCAATGTGTAAAGCGTCTGCGCGCGCACCCAGCAACAACACCCAAGGCCCACCACAAAGGAAACTCCACACAAGGTATTCTATAAAAATAGCCTTTGTATTATACACAACACATTAGATAAAAAGCACACACTTTACAATGTGCCAACAGGCACGGGCAGAATTTACAAGGGATTATATATACAGGGGACAGGGCCACATGGACCACTGTCAGGAATTAGCACTTTTAGATATTTAGCACTTAGCACCAAATATAAAATTACTGTAGTACAAAAATAACATATATAACACACAACCAGTAACTACTGGTAGCCAGAAAGTACCACCTACGCAACCCTAACCACCTTAGGAGACTATCACGCAGGGACTCAGAACCTCCCTAGTACCACCGGTACCAGGGGAACACAACCACCTAAGTATCACAATACCTGTAGGGGAAAACACACATTACACATGATGCATAAAACATTCAGAGGTGCAGAACATGGCACATGACGCATAAACTCATTCAGAGGTGCCGGGCAGGTAAACACATGATGCATAAAACATTCAGCGGTGTTCTGAAAGAAAACACATGATGCAGAAACTACATTCAGCGGTGTCATAAAAGGAAACACATGATGCATAAAACATTCAGAGGTGCAGGTAAGGAACATTAGCGAGAAACTCTCATGAGCCACCACCTGTGGCAGTCCCTAGGCCAACTGGCCTTGTCAGGGCTAAGACGCCCTGTGTCCGGTAAAGCTGCGCCAGCTGCGCAGACCAAAACGAGAAATGTCCCCCACCTAAACGTGGCAGCTGCCCACTAAGTGCTGGGCAGCTGTGGAACGAGCTCAGGCACCGGCGTGCCTCTGGGGCCCCCTCTAGGGCTCTGTCCATACAAAATGCCCCCTAGAGCCTTCGTGGCTCTGCACAACAATGCCCCGCAACGTTGGAGCCTCGGGGCTCTGATCACCAGAAATGCGCCTCGTTGGAGCCTCACAGGCTCGTGGACACCAGACAATGCCCCCTCAATACATGCGCGGAGTCCCCCAGCCCTTTGTACTCACCGGGGACTCCCGCGTCGTCTCCTCTCTCGGCGGACGATGGACGCCGAGGCTTCTCTGCAACGCGGAGGGGCAGGCACCGACAATGTGCCTCGCGCCCCCTCGTACCAGCTCCGGCCGCACTTCTCCTCTCTCTGCTCCGGGAAGCGCGGGGTAGGCTCCCGTCCGCTTCCCTCTACCAACGTACGGCCTCTTGGTCCCGCCCTCCACCAGGCGTGACTTCTTTCCGCTTCCGGGTCGCTGCAGGCAGCGCGGCGGCCCGGCTTCTCGACGGCAGTACGGGGTAGGCTCCCGCAACGTAGTCAGGCAATAAGCGGGGTGGGCACCCGCCAGCACACAGATCAGCGGGGTAGGCACCCGCTCGGGTGATAACAATGCCGGGTGGGCACCGGCCTCCAGAATCAAAGCGCACACAGCGCTAGGAAGCCAAACAGCGCGCCCAGTGCTACAAAGTCCAAGGAGCGCTCCCAGGCGCTGTAAATCAAAAAGGTCCAGTAATAAAGTCCTCCAAGAACAGGGGGGCAAAGACTGGGCCCAGGGCCAGCTCACAGGGCCCTCCAGCAGGGAGGCAGTCCCCAGTGGCGGTCTCTCCTGGCGCCCAGCAGCAGCAGGCCCCCTCCAGATTATCCTGCAAGAGAACACCAAATGTAAGGGGACACAGCCCCTTTTTATACAGTAAATCCTTTGTCTGAAGGTGCAGGGAAGGGGCGAACCAGTTACATCTGGTTCCTGAGCACTTTGTTTTGCTCAGCCCCTCTCCCTATTCACTGGCAGGCCAGGGTCATCAGACGCACCACAGGGGCCGGAGCCAGCAGTGTGTGGGGAAAGCCCTGTCCTATTCAGGACCCAGGTATACTCCTCCCCAGCTATCAGTATGCTAAACTCCCATTCACCACTGGGTGACTCCTCCTGTCCATGGGGATTTCCCTAGTCCGTCACATGACCTCCACCAGCCAATCGCCAGACAAGCCACACATTTCATACTGCACACTGAAGTGCCCACTTCTAGAAGTGGCACTTCCACACTAGGTACATGCACGCCGCACACATCATCGCGCAGCATTCAATCACACGAGTCCGCACATACCAAACACGGGCCTGCACACCCCACGCATCAGGAACTACCAGGACACATACATTCCCCCATGCATTCCTATGGGAGGGCAGGCCAACCTCAACACACGCACGCACTTTACCCTGGGACACAGCGGTAAAGTGCGCCGAAGCCAAAAATCACTACATCAAGTCACCCATAAAAAGCAAAAAGTTTCGGGGTGAACCTGCCAGAAGGGCCGGGTCCAACAGTGTGCAATTGGGAAACTGTCTCAGGAAGTCCGGGGCAATGGGCGTTGTGCGCCTGGTGGTCTCTCTGCTAATCACGCCACAATGTTGTTGCTCCTATGCTGCAAAAAGAGAAGGGAATTCGTGAGAGAAAATGGCTCTCTTTAAAGGATTTCTTTTCTCCTACAATGCGACTCACCTGGCATGATGTCTCCACTTTTTAGTAGTGAGCAATGTGCATGGTCTCATTGTCTTACTGCAGTCCAATAAAAAACAAACGAACGGACTACCTTTGCGCGGCCCGAAAATAGAGCCCCATAGAGTTCCGTTTCGAGGCCCCCAAAAATAAACTGCCGGTGCTCAGACTCCATCCCCTCCAATTAAAGCTTTGGGTACAGTGTTATGTTTGCGAAGTTGTAGGTAAAATTGTTAGGCTTTCTGTGTGCCGTTTGGTTGGTAATATCATCCTAAGTATATAGATTACAATTTTTAAAAATATTATCTATAAAGTTGTCTGAGGTGGGTTGCAGAGGGAGTGTGTGGGGTGGTGGGGTGCGGTGGAGAGGTGAAAAGTACGAGGTAGTGCAGTTACATGTAAATTGTAAAGGTGTGTGTAAATAATTAAATCAATATTTGCTGTATGTTCTAAGGCACTACCCGTCATCCTACTGCTTCCTGCCGTGCTCCATCACGTTGCAGCACTGCCTCTGGAAGCCGTCAGTAGAATTTATGTAATTGTATGTTATTATTGTAATAAATTGAACTGATGTAAAACATTATTGAATCTATTGTTTTATTTCAGAAAATTATTTTGTTTGGATACAAATTTGAAAATGCCTAGAAGAACTGAGAAAAAAAGACAAGAAAAGAAGCATTTATATTTGCAGAAAAGAAAAGATTTTGAATTACAAAATAATGAGAGCACTACACAAACATTTTCTTCTGGTAAAAACAATAGACAATTTCTGAAAAACTTTTTACGAACATTTAATAAAAATAACATCACACAAAGGAAAAAGAAGAATTTTTCAAGTAAGGAGAAGGAGACTTCAATTTCAAATACAAGGAAAAGAAAACATGATAAAGAACCAGTATCTGTTACCCGGAGACAAAAACAATTTCAAAAAATTCGTCAGAGACTTTTTCGAACTAGAGTGATTCAGAATTTAATGAGAACATAAATATAAAAAGAAAGTACTGCAATTCAAACAGAAGCAGCGTATCGAAAGTATAGTGGATACTGCTTTTACTTTAAAACAGAAGTTATTCATTGTGATTTTGAAGAGGATCAAAGTATTAGATGAAGTAATTAAAGTGTTGAAAGAGAAAAGTAGAAGAAAAAGACTTGTGAACAGAACCAACTTTTGAAAAATCTTTAGTGAACATTGGAAACATACTTCTACTCGTGAGCCTTTTTTTTAATGAGGAAAGTTACTTCCAGGAAAATATTTGTAGTTGATACTGGAGGTCGTTGCTACGAAGTTCAGGATGGTTGTCCCCTTCCAAAAGAGGAATTGGTTGGTAAAAGTGCAGAAGAGTTAATAATTGAAGAAGTGCAAGGGAAACGTAGACAAGCTCCTGTGTATAACTGGGGTTGTAGCAGTATTTGTAGTATTCGACAGGAATCTATTGATATAATGCGAAATTTGCTACAAGAATATACACAGAAAAGTATTAAACAGAAGATTAAGTTCTTGCAAGGACTAGATCCATGTAATGTAAGAAAATATACTGAGAAACATGGACATTGTCTTTCAAGATAAGTGTGTAAAAGTGTTTTTCATCACTTGAGGATGTTAGCAGTACACTATTCACAAATGCGGACGTTTGTAAGGAAACTGTACTATATAAAAAGTCCTGCATTATGTTTAAGTGAACTGAATACAGCTCTTTTATATGTTTCTTTATCAGATGTTCAAAAAACGTGTGATGATATTGAAATGCAATATTTTGGTTCAGAAGAGCAGTCAATAGAAAGTGAAAGTTTGACAATTACAGAAGTTGAAGGAGATGGGAAAGTGATTAACACTGATCAGTTTGAAGAATAAATTGGAAGATTTAATGTAGTGTGCTCTGAAAAACCAAACTATGTTGGTGTTTGTTGTTGACGTACTCATTATAAAAGTCAAACTAGGAATGTTGATTTGTTTTCGAAAAGTGAAAAGGAGAACAATAGTAAGTGGGAAGAATTAGCAACTTACTTGTTGGTGGAAGGTCGATTTGAGTTAGGTAGTGATCAACGCATATTTAAATATTGTTACAACAAATTAGAAGAGTACAAAATGCCTGCTAGAGCAGTACGTAATAACTTAGAATTAGTAGCTATTCTGGAGGAACTGGCAGAATTGAATAAATATGAGTCGGTTCTAATTCAATCTGTTCATCCTTTTCAAACTATATTTCGGATGGAGCCTAAAACAGGTAAACTGCCACCAACAGACTTGCAAAGAGGGCTGAAAGGAAGAGTGGTGTACTTACCTTTGGATTTTAAGAAAAATTTAGAAACTATTGCTGGAGAGAAGGAGGAAAATGAGGCAGTAGTCATTTTAGTAAATGGTGTACCAACAAAGAGTCAGAAAATATGGCAAGAATTTGTGGATGTTAATAAAGTTGAAAAGGCTACCTTATATCTTATAGAGAACAATATTTATTACAAAACTGTAAATGTGAATGAACAGGTAATAAGTTTGGAAGATGAATGTGAAATTTCAAGTGGTCAAATAGAGAAAGTGGACAAGTCAAGGACTGAAGAGATTTATGAACATTACACAATATGCCCTTTGCATTCAAAAGAAGTAATAGGAAGCAGCATTGCGTTATTTCAAATGAAAAAAGAACAGGGAACTCCAATGAGTGTATGGGAGAAGAGCTTGGAAGCTCGTTGTTTTCCACAGCTGTTTCCTACTGGAGAAGGTGGACGATATGATGACCGACCTGTATGTATTCCCGCTTCAGAATATCGGTCAACAAGATTATATTCTGAAGATCCTAGATTTCGACAGTTCATTCCATACATAATTCACCTCTTGTTTGAAAGTGATTTGTCTTCTCTGTCGTATGTAGTCAACCACATACTTAAAACTGGAGTTCAGCAATCACTTCTTTCTGCGAAAGAATTTGTGGAGAAAGTTGAAAAAACAGATGAAAATTTAGAAGCACAGTTAATCAATTTGATGGCATGTCAACGTGGAACAAATGAGTATTGGTATCGTCGTCATGGAGAACTCAAGTGTATGTTACGGAACTTAGGTACACCAACATGGTTCGTCACACTTAGCTGTGCAGAGTATGCATGGGAAGATTTGCTTGAGTTTCTAAGAGAAGTAAATTCCAATATTAAAAATGTTGAAATAAAGACTCCTGGTGAACTGTGTTCATTGGATCCTGTAAATGTGTGCAGATATTTTAATGATAGGTTTCAAGCTATGATGTCTTTTATCTGCAATAAAAAGAATCCACTTCTTGGAGAAGTTACCGATTTCTTTTGGAGAAAGGAGTACCAAGCAAGAGGTGCACTTCATATACATATGCTACTATGGGTCAAGGATGCACCTAAATTTGGAACTGATTCTGATGAAACAGTATTGTCTTTCATCGAACAGTATGTGACATGTGAGATTCCGAGAGAAGAAGGAGATAGAAGCTTGAGACAGCAAGTTATACGTTTCCAAAGTCACCGTTGTGGAAAGTACTGCAGAAGAAAATACAAGTCTAAAGGAAAATTTTACACCAAATGTCGGTTTGGTTTTCCACATCCAGTCATTTGTAAAAGGAGAGTAAATTCTTTTTTTTCTTCTCTGAGGCACACAATAATTCGTAAATCTCCAAAGAATACCTACAACTTAAAAAGAACAGAAGTGTCAAAGTATATCAATGACTACAATCCAGTCATTTAAAAAAATTTGGAATGCGAACATGGACATCCAGTATGTTGCAGATAACTCAATTGCTGTTGCCCGTTATGTTACATTCAGAAAAAACACAGATGAAACAAATGTGGGAAGAAATTGCCCAAGAGAAAAGCGTTAGCAAAAAATTGTACAGCTTTACTTTGAAAATGCTTTCCCACCGAAAAATTGAAACCTATGAGTGTTCAGACCGCTTGTGTTCTTCAAGTTTATATTCAAAGTCTTGAGGAATCATTTGGGTAAGTTTAGGCACAGGGTCAAGACTGATTTGCATATGGCTGGGTTCAAACTGGAATGGCATGGTGAGCAAAAAAACTATGGATTTAGGCCCAGATCTCTGTACTGGGATGAATGTATGACATTGTTCTGCATTCTGTCCATCAACTGTTGTTTTTTGCATTTGTCACCCCGAGTGGGATGGGTATGCTCAGACGTAAGTTCCGTGCTCTGAATGCCACTGGAATCAATCTATCCTGGCTGAAGAGGGGTGAAACCCCGAAACCGGTCCTAGGATGCTTGGTTCTAGTCCAGGGAGGCCCTGGCTTGGCAGTTCGGGCTGGACTGTTCCCATGAGGCACAGGGTCAAGACTGATTTGCATATGGCTGGGTTCAAACTGGGATGGCATGGTGAGCAAAAAACCGATGGATTTAGGCCCAGATCTCTGTACTGGGGAGAATGTATGACATTGTTCTGCATTCTGTCCATCAACTGTTGTTTTTGGATACGTTTAGGTCTTGCCTGCTCATGGAATAGAGGGTTGAAATCATTAGAAGAAATTGAATACTTAGCAGCAAATGAACCAGACAGTACAGACATTCTTAAAACTAATATGTTGGACACATACTATCCGAAAAGGAGTCGACATCAGGAACAGCTATGTCTGTATGAAGTACTTCAACATTACAGTTTCCAAAGAAATGATAAACAGAATTTAAATGAAGGAAAGTATGCAGTAGTTGGATGTCATGGTTGTTTAGTAAAACATGCAAAGGGTAATCTTATAAACCACAAGAAACTCAGTTGTGAAACTCCAGATAAGCGAGAATTTTACTATTTAGCACTTCTCCAACTCTTTAAACCATGGCGTAGCGAAAGTGAATTACTTGGAAACTTTGACTGCTACGAAGATTCTTTTAATGCATGTAAAGATAGCATTGCATGTACAATTTTCCCTACATATTTAAAAATGTTGAACGATGAAGTTGAACAAGAAAAGACTATAACAGACTGAAATAGCTAATGAGAGTTCTCAAGATAGTCAAAGTAGTGGTCAATGTAGTCAAGATCCTCTTGGACAACCAATACTGGAAAATGAAGCAGCGATTGCTATGCATGAAGTCGAAATTGCAATGCAACAAGCACACGAGGAGAATATTACATTGGAAAAGTTAGAAGAACAACTAAATGTTGAACTGAAAGAAATATATGTACATGTGAGAGAACAGATAGAACATGGTTTGTTGCATGAAAAGAAAGAACGTGTGTGTTCATCTTTTAAACCTCTTCTGATGTACATCAGTAGTCAAGCTGGGACAGGTAAACGTTTTTTAATTAAAGTTTTGATCAGTTATCTTAAAAAAACTCCTGGTTCACATTTATGTTCTGTGGTAACAGCTCCAACTGGATTAGCTGCACACAAAGTTAAAGGAGTTACTTTGCACAGATTACTGATGTTACCAGTTGAGCATGATAGTAAATTACAATATCAGAAGTTGTCTGGAGAAGCTTCTCATGAAGTGCTGAAGAAAATGAAACTATTAATTATTGATGAGGTGAGCATGGATACTGATGTAATGATGAGTGACAGCATGTATGAGTGACTGTATCATTGTATGTCCGGCTCACAATATATAGATAGGAATCAGTGGATTGGTATCTAGATTCTGGTGTTGGTGTGTCTATGGTTTCGAAAATGGTAGTCTGTATTTTAGAGTGGGTGTATTAAAGGTTATTTTAGAGTGTGAAGAGGTGTGTCTGACTATCAAGTAGGATGATGTCATCAGTGATGTCATGAGTGATGTCACTGACCATGTCATGAGTGATGTAATATGTGACGTCATCAGCAGTGCTTTGCGAGCGCGCAAGTTATAGTTAGCTCAACTAACTATAACAGGCGAATTTCTCTGGTTTTATATGAGTCAAATGTCCAACTAACTATAACGTCTCTGAAATCTATGGTTTTTTCAGTGAATATATATATATATATGTATATATTCACTGAAAAAACCATAGATTTCAGAGACGTTATAGTTAGTTGGACATTTGACTCATATAAAACCAGAGAAATTTGCCTGTTACAGTTAGTTGAGCTGTATATATTCACAGAAAAAACCATAGGCATATGTATACTGAAGCATGGGCAGAAGTGATATGTGTGATGAGTAGTGCTTATAAGAAGTGAAAGAACATTCTCTCTTTGCCCTGTTCTGTAGCTTCCATTGATCCTCATCTGCAAGCTAATTAACCATATTTTAAATCATCCTTGTGCTGATGATAAATGGCAGCAGTGCTCTGCCTTTAATTGGGTCCCAAATAGCTTGAATTCCTGGCCTCTGCTATGAAGAAGATATCATTGTTCACCCTAAGATGCATAGCTCTACATCCTTACCAGAGGGTAGGTCGTCTGATGTAGGTGGAGATTTGTTTATTTTAGTGGGTAAGATTATGAGTTACCAACTAGGGGATCTATTAGGATGGCGGGCGGCGGCACCACCGCGGTGCGTGCAGTGGTGGAAAATGCCTTTTCCTGCATGCCAGCAGCGGGCCTCACGCCCGCCATATTACTATGGCCAAACACAGCTCATTTCCCATCCAGGGTGGTGCAACGCGTACCGCCATCAAAGTGCGCCCGAGACCGCGGCGGTTGGAGCCAATGAGACTCACCGCCATGCAGAATGACGTCCCGTCCGCTGTACAAATCCGGATGCTTCAAAAAGCCAGTCATATGCAGCAGAGAAACCCTCCAACTAGACGGCGGAAGCTCGACAAAGGAGCACGAAACCTGATTCCTGGTCCCAACCGCAATGGATCCAGCTATTCACGTCTTTCCGGTGCTGTACCTAATACAACACCAGCAACTCATGGACCGTCGCGGACGACGCCACAGGTGCGCAATGACACAATCCCGCACACAACCACAACACACAACTCATGGGCTGATACTGGGTCCCTGGCCACACCAGACACCCTGGTGGGAACAGGAACACATCCACAAGTGTACCCACACATTTCCTACCTGCCACCACGTCACCCCTCCGCAGCCAGGTCACACATCACTGCGATCTCCAAGTAATGTCCCAGTCACGTCACTGCAGAGGTGAAGACAAGGGAAAACATGCACACAATGCAGAAGGCAGGGCCAGCGCCAGGCATGGGCAGGGCGTAAAGTACACAGGGCCACACCTCCCCACTCCACACACACTTCCCCCCCAACATGAATGGACATGCCATGTGCACCCACCTGTGTCCCCCATGCCCAACACCAAGCTAGGTGAATCCACACCCTGCACCACACAACAAACAACAAGGGAGACAGCCACAGCAGGAGTGGCTGCAGAGGAACACAGCACAGAAGCACAGGCCCAGGGTAACCCACACACCATAACAACACCACATTCATGGCAAGAAAGCTGAGTACAAGCACAAAATGAACACACACACATACAATGAACAAACATCATACTGGACACACAGCCTGCCAAGTCACACAGACATACCCCACACTGACACACAGCCACATACACAGATCACATGCCACCAGCAATGGAGCACAACATATAGGAAAGCCAAAGTGAGGTGCACACAAATGGAAGGCCAAGAAGACAACCAACAAGCATGTGTACATCACATGCAAGACAAGGAACAGAAAACAACACGCTCACCCCATCAAAGCACACATGGCTGGCACAGTGAGTGAACTCAAACCACAGTCACCTTAGTACAACAACTCAGGGAGACAGCAAGGCAACACATGTATAGGCACAGGGATTAAGGGAAGGTCCTGAAGTCAAACTGTGAACTGCGACACATATGTATACAACAACTACATTGGAGTATGCCAGCATCACAACACACAGGGCACATTGACACACTACATGACTGTCAAACACAAGTAGGATTCCTCACACATATCCCCCTCACACCTGCAGCACACAACCCCAGTGTCAGACACAGAGAAGGGTGTCAATAATGTCCAGTCGATACACAGACAAACAATCACACTCCTTGGGGTTATCCACAAACAACACGCACAGGGATGCCAGAACCAATGGCTGCACAAAAACAACAGCCAAACACCTAACTCAACAGAAACACACACAGAACCACAACAAGTTCACACATGACCTGTGCAGCCAAACTGTGGGAAGGCAATGGGAGCACAGACACAACAGGAGTGCACAACCTCATTAGTCAGGAACAATGCACAGACAACATACCACAACACAGACAGGAAGTGCACCATCACAGAACAACACAGCCACATCAAACACACAACTGATGCACATGACAATAAATCACATAGGAAACACAGCAGGACATCAGGGGATGCACACCAGGCCAGGAGAAGGCAACATACACCCACAGCACTGGATGCACAACAAGCAGTGTGTGCACACAAAACATAACTGTCCCACACAGCCATGAGTGACACACCATGAACACCCACAACAATCAAACAGCACACTGACAACATCACACTCAGGAAGTCAAGCAGTACCCCAGCATACACACATACACCTAACACAACACTCACAGATGCACAAGTCTGGGTCTGGGTCACAAAAGTGGAAACAACTTGACCAGAGGACTGGGCAGCACAGACTGTTGAACTGCAAATGAGCAACCATGCCTGCTGAACAGTACTAGAACAACACAGATAACCAATTGGGGAAATCTCCTGAGTGGCACAGTGCTCCTGGCCAAAGATCTGCACCACAAAGCACAGTGTCACAAATGAAGTGATGGGGAGGAACACACACAGGCAACACAAGGGAACAGCTGACATCAAAGTGAAGTGGTGTGCACTTCAGTAGTGGACATGGCAGGACTGTACCATACACAAATAGAGAGAGTGCTGACTCACAATGTCAAGGCATCTGAAGCACAGATAGGGGATGGTATGACACCACACACCACATGCCACACTGGAGGCAATAAAGCACCATGTGACAGCAATGCATGAGAACATCTCACCCACAATGTCACTGTGGTTGAGCAGGTATGCAAAGTAAGCACAAACAGTATCAAGACACACAGCTGTTCAACAAAATAAAACCCTGACTTGCCAGTCACACACTCTGCATACACACAATTGGCAAAAGCAACAAGTAGGAGTCAGACAGAACTGCAAGGACACACCAACACACTGCACAGTGCATAACATACAACTCACACATGCACACACAATCACAATCACAGGCCTGAACAATCACACAAACAGGCACTCTACTCCTGGGTGACACATGTGTGTAGTTGACATTGCATGGGCACACACACATCAACACTCACGACAAACTCACCCCCTTCACACTGCTCACTTCTTGACCACCCAAGTGCACACATTGAAAGTAACCCATGTGACTAGGATGACTGCCCATCACAACATGACCATACACCTACACTGCTGGGCACACAGAAAGTAAGAACACACATACATGATGACCCTGGCCAGCCTGTCTGCAAGCCTGTGGAAAGAATCCCACACTGTGCTGGCAGTGCCCCCAAAACTGACATATGTACAATATAGCCAACATGAACAAAGAATGAAAATGACAACGGTGTTCCATCTAAAAACAACATCATTGTATCCACGAGTATCACAGTCAGGAAGAACTGTAGTCCCTGTCACCCCAGTACACAATTGAACAAGTCAGACAAGCCATTGGCATTGTTGAAGTGGCACACAGGGCATGTGGCACAGTACACCATATACACACAGGAAAAACTTTATTCAGTAAGGACACTGACAAAACAGACAACAGGAGCAACTGTCTTTATTCATAAATTGCACAGATAGGTCCCATTAGAGAAGAGCAAGGCACAAAATGCAGAGCTTGTCCATGAGAAGCTGCACAGGCAGGGGGCACACAGCAGTGAACGACAAGGCCAGTGGGCAGGACAAAGTGCAGATGAGGTACATGAGAAGCTGCACAGGGAATAGTTCAACTCAGCAAGGAGCAACAAGGCCAGTGGTCAAAATGAAGTGCAGAGCTTGTCCATGAGAAGCTGCACAGGCAGGGGGCAAACAGCAAGGCCATTGGCCAGTCCAAGGTGCAGATGAGGTACATGAGAAGCTGCACAGGGAATAGTCCAACACAGCAAGGAGCTACAAGGCCAGTGGTCAAAATGAAGTGCAGAGTGAGTTCATGAGAAGCTGCACAGGCAGGGGGTAAACAGCAAGGCCAGTGGCCAGTCCAAGGTGCAGATGAGGTACATGAGAAGCTGCACAGGGAATTATTCGACACAGCAAGGAGCAAAAAGGCCAGTGGTCAAAACAAAGTGCAGAGTGAGTCCATGAGAAGCTGCACAGGCAGGGGGCACACAGCAGTGAACGACAAGGCCAGTGGTCAGGACTAAGTGCAGAGTCAGTCCATGAGAAGCTGCACAGGCAGGGGGCATACAGCAGTGAACGACAAGGCCAGTGGTCAGGACTAAGTTTAGAGTGAGTCCATGAGAAGCTGCACAGGCAGGGGGCACACATCAGTGAACGACAAGGCCAGTGGGCAGGACTAAGTGCAGAGTGAGTCGATGAGAAGCTGCACAGGCAGGGGACACACAGCAGTGAACGTCAAGGCCAGTGGTCAGGACTAAGGGGCATATTAACAAGCCAGGCGATAAAATTATCGCCGCATTAGCGGCAGAAAACTGCCGCTAAAACGGCGATAATGGGCTTGATAATATGCTCTATGGAATTCCAATTGAAGCCCATGTTAGATGTCCTTCACATCTAACATGGGTTTCAATTGGAATTCCATAGAGCATATTATCAAGCCCATTATCGCCGTTTTAGCGGCAGTTTTCTGCCGCTAACGCGGCGATAATTTTATCGCCTGGCTTGTTAATATGCCTCCAAGTGCAGAGTAGTCGATTAGAAGCTGCACAGGCAGGGGGCACACAGCAGTGAACGACAAGGCCAGTGGTCAGGACTAAGTGCAGAGTGAGTCCATGAGAAGCTGCACAGGCAGGGGGCACACAGCAGTGAACCACAAGGCCAGTGGGCAGGACTAAGTGCAGAGTGAGTCCATGAGAAGCTGCACAGGCAGGGGGCACACAGCAGTGAACGACAAGGCCAGTGGGCAGGGCTAAGTGCAGAGTGCGTCCATGAGAAGCTGCACAGGGAATGTGTACGACTGTACCCTGCCATGGCCACCAACACAGTCTGGGGTGTCACAGCACAGGCACCGCTGTGGGAGAGACAGGTGTGTAAGGTTGACCAACATTCAGACTTGCCTGTCAGTCGGACTGGGAGCCGGCTGTGTGTCGAGCACAGGTTGAGCACTTGACTAGGGAAGGAGAGGCCCAGCTGAGGTAGAGCTATCAGTGGCTTTCCAAGCCGGAGGGCTGCTTGGACCAGGTGGTGTAGTGGCACATGGAGGTGGAGTCATGCAGACGTAAGACACAGTGTGGGTGGGAGATTCTGGAGGGGTGCCTTTCCACTTCTTGGGGATTGTAAATGACTTGCCTGACTTTGGATCAATGGGAAGTGGTGTGGACACAACAGGCACACTCAATACCAAGGCTGCATCAGGTGCAGACGCTGGCCCTCCCTCTGGGGATGTGCTGGATCCAGCGGTACGCTTCGCATGGCCTTGCCTTTGCCCCTCCATCCCCTGTCCACCAGGTGTTCCCCCTACAGTGCCCTCCTTTCCCTGCTTCACTGGGCTTGGAGTGGGAGTCGAGGTAGTGGGTGAACCTGCCTTGGATCCCTTCTTATGTGTACCCTTGGCAGGCACCACCTTCTCAGTGGGCACAGAAATTGTCTGCTTATCTTTGCGAGACGCTTTTGGGACAGGAGAGTCTTTGGATGGGGATGGATCTGAGCCATGTGACCCTGAGGTCTGCCTCTTTGCTTTTTTGCCCCTGGTGTCGCCTGACAGGCTTTTGTCTTTGCACTCTGGGGTGGCTTTGGTTTTCTGTGGGGATGGTGTCTGCGGCCTGGACCGCTTTGGCTGCTGCTGTGTACTACATGTGCTGTATTGTGACCTTGAGGTCTGTGGAGCGTGGTCACTATCATCAGATGTGGCCACTGGCATGGGGGTGGACAAAGGGACTGGAGCTGGACTCCGAGATTGTGGCAGTTGAAGAGGTGCCGTCACTGCGGAGGACAAAGGTGCAGCCCATCCACGTCTGAATGTGTGCTCTCCATGAAAGCAACCACCTGAGCCAATTTTTTGTCGTTATCTATGAATGCATTGAGGAGAGCTGTCTGGCCTACACACAGCTGACCCAAAAGGTCCACAGACTCAGCACTGACGGCAGCAGGGGGGACAGGGGCAGGGGCTGTGGTGCTTGGGGTGGAGGACACTCTTCCCCCCGTACTGGTGCGAACACGGGCAGCATCAGAGGAAGTGTCTGGGAGGGTGGGCACTGTACGCTGTTTGGTGGAAGATGATGCAGAGTCCCCGTTCCCTGTGCCCGCCAACATGGATAAATCACCGCTGGTATCAGATGACGTAGGCTGTGATTCCTCCAAGGTGCTGGTCACATCTGTGTCACTGGGCTCCTGTCCAGCTGCTGTGCTTGTTTCCCCACCCCTGGTGTCTGTCCCCTGTCCCTCCGTGACCACGGGAGATGCTGCATGAGAGAGAGAGATGGAGGGTCAGTTCAGTGGCAGCAACAGAACAAACATATGCAAGCAAAGCAACCATGAAGATGACTAAATCCACACGTTGCACGCCATCCTGTGCAATAACATTTTGCAAACACACTTTTGTGACTCAAACAGTGCGTGCAAACAAGAAAACCAGGCATAAGTAAATGTAAATGTAAATGTAAATGTACAGGAATTTATATAGCGCAAATCACCAAGCGGTCTCTAAGCGCTTGCTTAGGGAACCCGTCCTGGTATTCCCCTGTGAGATAACCCAGCAGGGCATCCACAAGGTGAAAGCCAGGCATCCCGCCACGAGGGGCCCATGTGGAGATTAAGCAAGCTATTGCCCAGAGTCGCAGAGTGTGAACCCATGAATCAAGTATGCACTGGAGTGAGAATTATCAAGTCCATGGACATTTATGGACTCAAGACCCAGCCGAGCCGGGAATTGAACCCTGGTCCCGGGCTGACCTCTGCTTCCAGGTCTGCCTCCTCTAACCAGTGAGCCACACTTCTCCACTGCCATGTGATGACCACACAGCACAACATCCGGTATGTGGCTCCGTTCAAACAGTAACACAAATAGCTCAGACCTGAAGCTCACCACCCAGAATGCTTTTGAAGTGCCCAGTACTCAAATTCCCTTAAGAAGTACAGGTAGGTCAAATGCAGGACAGCTGCAACCAGCACAGAGGCCACTTACAAGCCACTGCATCACACTAACAACATCACATAGCCCAGCGCTGGCACAGGCTGTGTACACATGCAGCCGCACACGGCCAAAGTCACCCTTCCCAGAATACTCACCCCTAATTTGCTGCTGATGCTCCTTCAATCGTGCATCCAGCTCAGGGTATGTCACTGCCAAGATACGGCACATTAGTGGTGTCATGCTGCGCCGTGCCAACCTGCCAGTGCAAGGGAGCAGCCCCAGTGTCATCTCCGCAATGTTCTTTGCCAGCCGTGAGATGTCGTCCCACCTCTTGTGGCAGTGGATGCGCTGTCGGTTTGAGACACCCAGAGCCCGCACCTTGCTCGCAATGGACCCCACACGGCCTTACACCAGTGTACTTTGAGTGGCAGGCATGGGAGACAAGAAGGGGCAAACATCAGTGACACAGTGTCATGTAACAAAATCACTCAGGACAGTAGCATGAAACGAATTAATCCCAAATCCACAGATATGTCTTGCAGAAACAGGAATGCATCTCACATGGTACATCTGCATGTGAGAAGCACATGTAAATGCATGCAGGTGTGAGGGGGGATACAGTACCTGCACATCTCATATACAAGCAGGATGCCAGCACAGATAGCCATGTGTACTCTGCCCACATCTACGGTCCATTTCTAGGTAGATCAAGACATATGTCACATATCAACATGTGTTTGGGGGGATACTCACTGTGTCCAACACTGCGCAGGCCTCAACGACCTTGACCTGTGAATAGCTCACTCTGTCATGGATGTCACATTGCGGGGCATGATCTCACAAACCCACACCCTTCTCCCAGGGCCAGTCGTGTGCAATTTACAGGGCTGAGATGGCTCATTGATGGAGAGTCCTGTAAAAAACACACATGTAACACTCTGTACATTCAGTGATGTGTCCTTATCAGATTGGGCGGTGACTGTGTAGGCCAGGTGGGCTCACACTGAGATGGACAACAGGGACCCACACAGCCATTCACACAAGCAGTCACTGTTCTGACTCCTGCATTACCAACTTGCTGCGTCACTGTATGGCTGACAAGACAACACATGTCCCTCCAATCTTGATGTGAAGGCAGGGAAACGTGTGGAGTAGGGTACACCCCCCTTCACCCTAGGAAACAGCATGTCAGGCAGTGCATGACCCAACCCCACACTCTCAGGCACATACTGCATCAGACCTACTACATGTGTGCCCCCCCTGCACTCTCACCCCCACTGTTGAAGACTTACCACGACATTCGGGGCACCATATAGCCTTTGGTACTGTGTGAGCACCTTGTCCACCTGGACCTCCAGTTCCTCGCTTGTGAAGGGACTGGCATGGATCTTCTCAGTCCTTGCCATCACTGTGGACATGAGACAGCAGCGGCCGCAGCAGCAGGTGAGGGGTCTCAGGCAGTAGGCTCTGTGAGCAATGGAAATGTGGGGCTCTCTCCCACACATATATAGCCCCCTGGTGTTGTTTCAGTGGTTCTAAGCTGCTGCAATCGGTGTTCCAGGTCAGCCTTTTTCAAATGCATCCAATGACCTGCTCCGCGGTGGCTGAGCACGCCTACCGTGATTTTCAGAATTGCATCATGCTACCGCGATAGCGGATCCCATTGGCTGTAAGGGCATGGTCCATGGCGGTGACACACTGCAGGGGCCAGCCGGTAGCTACCCCGAGTTGGGTGCCATACAGTGACATGGGTGACCGGGATATGGGTGGCGGGTGACTGTGACGGCACCAATGGACACACCATGCTGTGTCAATGGCCATCTAGCAGTCATCCACAGTGCACAGTGGGCACATGGTTGATAGCACGTCATAGTGCACACAATGCCAATGTGCCATGTACCCCACGGCTGACTACACATGCCATGTTTGTGTATGTTATTTCTTAGATTGGCATCTACTCCCTCACATGTCATTTGTGATATTGATGGGCCTGTACACAGGACAGTGTTATTATGGACGCCACAATGTGTACACATGTCAAGGTGTAAAAGTGCAGGGAAAATCACTGCAATGTTTTTCAAGATGAAGATTGTCTATATGTGCCTGTTCGCTTATGTTTGACCATGCACACACTCGTCATGTACGCTCAGCCTGTGGTCATTGTGTTGTTCATGTGTGCCAGGTTCAACTAACGCCTGAAGGTGTGTCAGGTGCAGCAGCTAGGTGTGAGACAGTGGTGTTGCATTTTTACACTAATGCTGGATGATATACTCCCAGGCGTGCTCATGGTGAACGTGGCCATATCCATATGTGCATTCTCATATGGCGAGAATGATTTGGAGGTACTTGCTGTGTGTCAGTTGACAGGTGTACGATTAGTGTAGCTGAAGGAGTCCCTACATGTCAACTGGTCTATAACACAATTTTGATGACAGTCATTGTTGGCGTTGTGTCCGCCAAAATGTGAGATGCTGTGCCCATCTCATGATATATTGCATTGACGTGTTCACTTTCAACTCAAATAGGAGGAGACCAAATCTGCATCATCTCTTCACAGTGCTGGCAGACATGGAGAATGAGGAGATCATCCTGAAATTTCCTCTGGATAGAGCTACCCTACAGACCCTTTTTGCTCAGTTGGAGCCCCACCTCACCGAACATATCCAACAGCTTTACCCCCCATCTAGGGTGATGGCAACCCTGCATTTTTTTGCCACGGTATCATTCCAGCACACGGTGTCCAGCGCAGGTGGGAAGTCACAAACTATGTTCGGCATGGTGCTGCGTGATGTTCTGTCTGCCATAATGATCTACAAGGACAGATATATCCATTTCCCCAAGGGGCCAGAATTGGCTGCTCTGAAGGGAAATTTTTATCCCCTTTAACACATCCCCCATGTTGTTGGTGTCATTGATTGCACACATGTTGAGCTTGTACCACCACATGCACGTGAGCACATCTACAGGAATCAGAAACATTTCCACTCCATAAATGTGCAGGTGGCGTGCCAGGCAGATATGATCATCTCTCACGTGTGTGCCAAATTTCCAGGCTCGGCCCATGACTCCTACATCCTGCGGAACAGCATTGTACCACGGCTGATGGCTAATCTGCTTCCCGAGCGTGCTTAGATTGTGGGTGAGTATGCCTAGTCAAAAAGCATGCTGTGTGTGACATCCAGTCATCTGACCCAGCAACATTGCAATGTGTATCTGTGTTTGTCACACATAGGTGACTCAGCATATCCCAACCGTCCTTGGTTGCTGAGCTCACTGCGGAATCCCAGGACACCAGCTGATGTCTGCTACAATGATGCCCATGGGAGGACACGTCGTGTGGTGGAGCATACCTTTGGTCTGCTGAAGTCACGTTTCCACTGCCTGGACAAGACCGGAGTTTCACTAATGTGCTCGCCCGGGAAGGTGTGTCAGATTGTAGTGGCATGCTGCATGCTCCACAACCTAGCCATTCGCAAGGAGATCCCCTGATCCAGGATGATGATGAGCAGCAAAGGCCCCACCTGCAAACCAACCCGTGTCCAGTGATGAGGGCAGTGGAGAGGAGGAAGGTGTTGACCTCCGTCAACAGCTCATCCCCCGCTACTTCACTTGAAGGTGAGTGACAATGTACAACGGATCCATTATCTGATGATGTTGCTGTTGTTGTGAAGGTGTATATGGGCTTTGTGACTGCAGCCGGTTGTTGACTCAGTGGTGGATGACAATGTTTCTGGAACAGGGTAGTTTTGTACATCAACAGGATGTGTATGTTTGCACTTGTTGCCCATTGTGATGTGTGCATGTTGGATTATCTTGATGGTAGGTGTTGTGTGATGTCTGATGCCACACCCAGACTAGTGAATGTTGTTCTGTTGTGTTTTCCTAGGTGCCTTCAACCTCTCCTTGCCTACATACATTCCATACTCCTGGTACATTGTAATCATGTTGAAGACTGTACATCCTGGAATAAAGACGGAGCAGACACCATAACATGTGTGTCAGGATTTATTATTTACAATGGTGACATGTGAGGGGGGTGAACATTTACATTGAGGTGATTAGTGGAGCAGTGAGTTGACAGTGGTGGTAAATGAGATAATCTAGTAGTCACAACATTGTTGTGGTGACCCAGTCCAACAGACAGATGCCATTCACAAGGCAGTGTAGTGAAGGACAGTCCAAAATGTCAATGCAGTGGTGAAGAGGGTTGCCATCATGGCTAGCTCTGTGACTGGCGTTTGGCAGGTGCTTTGCCTCCAGTTACTGGCAGGGTTTTCTTCGGACGACCCCTTCATCACTTGGCAGGGGGGGCCCTGCTGTAGGGCCAGTGGGGTCTGAGGACTCACCCCTCTCTGTGGCCGCAGGGGAGGATGGTGAACTGTCATCCTGCAGCCCACCAGAGGGAGGTGGAGGTTTTGGTTGTGGCGCAGGCCTGTCCCCCAGTACCGACACTTGCTGGCCCAAGAGGTCCACAATTTGTCCCATGCGGGTGTCGATGGATCTCATCAGCAGGATGAGCTCGCGGAACACTTCTTCTGACTGGCCCGTTTGTCGCTGAGCATGTTCATATGCCCCAAGGACTCTGTGCATGTGGTCCAGGGATTGGGTCCCAGCCTCTTGGTGTCTGTGAGTGACCCTGCCCCTCCCACCTTCCCTGCTGCCATGGACCTGTTGCCTCACCACTGTAGGTACCCGCATCCTCTCCCTGCCCTCCTCAGTCGGTGGGGTGGGGTGGTCATCCTCTGGGACAGGGGGAGTGTCGCAGGCAGGACTGGTGGTGGTGATGTTGATGGTGGTGATGGTGGTGGTGGAGGACGCACAGGCCGTTACAGCAGGGGTCTGCAGAGACGTTGGTATTGCAACAGATGTGGTGGGGGATGCGATGGGGTCCTGGGACCTGTTGCGCCCGGGCACACCAGATGGGCCGGCTTCGAGCTCATCGTCCGGAGAATCCCGGGAGTCAACATCCGAGAGTCCATATACCGGGGGAGAGACTGGCTCTGCAGGTTGCTGGTGTTGTCCTCTGCAGTGAGTTCTTAGTCACCTGTGGGTCAGATGGGAGATGGTCATTGTAGTGCAACCCAAAAGCTTTGTGTAAGCTGTCTATAATTCACTGTTTTTACACCACACTGTTGACTAATCATCAAATTGTTTTCTATGTGCACTACTGTGCCTCCTGACATGATGCTGTGGTACATGCATTGCTTGTCCATGGTGTGAGTTGTCAATACCTACCATGCGCAACATGCATAATTTGTGAGTACATGGACATGTTGCCATCTAGGGACTAGCACAACTAAAAATTTCGGTGAGGACTATTTTAGGCTTAGTCGGCCCTGTCAGACGTTACTTCTGGGCATGAACTGGCCATTGTCATCTTCTGCATACCTTGGTCTTGTCATGTGCATATCTGGATTTGTACCACCAACCATGCTTTCGTGCTCCTAATTTGGTCCTTGCTACTCTGGCCCCATGGCACTTACACATGGAATTCAGTGCTGTGCATGATTGTGCCCAGACTTTCTCCTACATGTGCATTGGTGTGTCACACTTTGGTTGTTGTGACAGTTTCATTTGCTTAGCTGTGTGCACACTGTGAGTGGCAATAGGATCCGTGTGTATATGTGTGCAATAAGAAGGCAGGTGTTGTCACATGGCACCATGCTTTTTTGAGGAGAAGGGCTGTGTGCACATATTGGGTACTTACCTATTATGTTTTCCAATTTGGCTAAGACTTGACACATCTGTGTGTGTGTGTGGTGGAGGCTTGCATCCTGCTCAGGGGTGTGACAAGCAAGCATGATATGTCTACCTACCTGTTAGTTTGTTTGTACTGATACAATGGCTGACACATGCATTTGGGTGGGGGGAGCTCCATCGTGATGGTCCGGGGATGAGTCGGCCTGGGGTGAGTTGTTCAGGCATCCCATCCCCAAACAGACCTCCCAGGCCTACCTGTTAGTTGGTTTGCAGCCAGCCAATGGCTTGGAACTGCTTCTGGGTGTGGAGTGCTCCATCCTGCTTGTGTTGGAACAGGGCTGCCTGGTGGGAGTTGTAGTGCAGGTCTCCCCCCCCCCCCCCCATAGACCTCCCTGTGAAAATGGCTACCTACCTGTTAGATGACGGTCAACAATGAAATGGCTGCAACATGCTATTGTGTGGGGGTGGTGCTCCATCGTGCTCAGGTGTGGGACAGGGTGCATGGCGGGAGTGGTAGTACAGTCTTCACACCCACAAACACCGCTCACTGTTAAGATGGCTACCTACCTGTTAGTTTGTTTGTAGTGGGAAAATGGCTTTCTGATGCTTCTGGGTGGGGGGCAGTGTTCCATCCTTCTCAGGGGTGGGACAGGGGCATGGTGGGAGTTGTAGTGCAGGCCTCACACCCCAAAACAGCATCCATGGCAAGATGGCTAAATACCTGTTAGTTTGTTTGTAGTGGGACAATGGCTTCCAAATGCTTCTGGGTGGTGTGGAGTGCTACATCCTGCTCAGGGGTGGGACGGGGGCATGGTGGGAGTTGTAGTGCAGGCCTCCCACCCCAAAACAGCCACAATGGCAAGATGGCTACCAACCTGTTAGTTTGTTTGTAGTGGGACAATGGCTTCCAAATGCTTCTGGATGGTGTGGAGTGCTCCATCCTGCTCAGGGTTGGGACAGGGGACAAGGTGGGAGTTGTAGTGCAGGCCTCCCATGCCAAAACAGCCTCCATGGCAAGATGGCTACCTACCTGTTAGTTTGTTTGTAGTGGGACAATGGTTTCCAAATGCTTCTGGGTTGTGTGGAGTGCTCCATCCTTCTCAGGGGTGGGACAAGGGCATGGTGGGAGTTGTGGTTCAGGCCTCCCACCCCCAAACAGCCTCCATGGCAAGATGGCTACCTACCTGTTAGTGTGTTTGTAGTGGGACAATGGCTTCCAAATGCTTCTGGGTGGTGTGGAGTGCTCCATCCTGATCAGGGGTGGGACAGGGGGCATGGTTGGAGTTGTGGTGCAGGCCTTCCACCCCCAAACAGCCTCCATGGCAAGATGGCTACCCACCTGTTAGTTTGTTTGTGGTGAGCCAATTGCTTCCAACTGATTCTGGGTGTGGAGTGCTCCATCTTGCTGTGCTGTGGGACAAGGGGGCCTGGTGGAAGTTGTTGTGCTGGCTGCCTATGCACATTACCTCATGGTGATGTTGCTAGCTACATTTGGGGTAGATGTGAGTGAGTGAATGTTGGATCTGTGAGACATGTTTTGGGGAGTTAGTGGTGCATATGAATGTACTTGGGCCTAGGAGGTGTAGCTTTGTAGTTGTGCAAGACAGTACATAGCAGTGTGGTGGTAGTTATTTGTTTGTACTTACCAGCCTCCACACCCCCGGCTATTCCTGCGAGACTCTCTGGATGCAGTATGGCAAGCACATTCTCCTCCCATGCAGTGAATGGTTTTGGTGGGATGGGAGTGCCACCGCCAGTGCTCTCAGCCAGCTCACGGTTCTTGCTCCTCTTCTGTTTGACAACCCTCTTCAGGTCATGCCACCGCTTCATGATTTCATTTTTTTGAGCGCGGGGTGGTCCCTACTGCATTGACCTTATCGACTATCCTTGCCCACATTTGAGCTGTTGTGGCTGATGATGTCTGTTGGACCAGGCTACCAAACAGTTGTGTTTCCACTCTGACTAGCTCATCTACCATAACCTTCAACTCACTCTGTGAATGTTGCCATTTTATGTGTTGCCATGGTGTGTGATGTGCAAAGGGGTTATGGGTAGAGTGGTATGTGTGGTGGGGTGGGGGTGATGTGTATGGTGTGTGATGTGCAGGGAGGTCAGAGGTGCAGGTGTGGAATTGGTGGTGGTGCTGTGTGTGGTGTGAGTAGTGCGGGTGTGCTGCTTTGCCTATCCTTTGTTGTCAGGGTTAGTGGGCTTCAGTCTTGGAATGTTGCAAAGGATTGTGGTCAGGGAAGGGGCTGGTTTTATACTCAGCTATGTGGATGTGTCCAAATGGGGTGTTTCTGTCAGGTGTGTTGTGTGGGTTGTCCTGGGATTTGTATTTTTGTATTTGCCATGTGGTTGTGTCATTGGGGTGTGTTCTGTGTTTTTGGGGGCATGGCTAGTTTGCTGTGTGCACTTTGTGGCCTTGTGGTTTTTTTCTTTCGTCCGCTATATTTGTCACGGAGGGTACGCAGCGCTGGCTGTGCTGCAGCTCTTCCGCCGGCTCTCCCATTCATCACTGTTTGCAACCGCGGCGGTCGGAAACTGCGGAACGTACAGCCGGGGCATCGGGGTTATCCTAATTTGACGTGCGGTGTCTCCGCTGTCCTGGCGGCGGTTTGATTTTTCACCGCCGCAAATGCGACCGCCGCGGACGGGTTTTGGCCATCTCTGCCCGCTACGGGTGTTTTTTCTTTGCCTCGTTCCATCGCGGTCATTTTTTTTTTGACAGTTGTTTCTAATTTGGACACCGGAATTTCCACGGTGCTGGCAGGCGGTTAGTTTCCGGATCCATGGCGGTCGGGGTGGTTTTCTGCCCGCCATCCTAATAGGCCCCGAGGTGTGCACATATCCAATCGCTCGTAGCATTTTCTAAAATTTGTCTTTTACTTTTTTTTCTTTGATTGTGCTGCTGAAATGACTATATTTTCATCTAATTTCAGAATAATTCCAAGCTGTGGAGCCACAGACTGCCAGAACCTTGTTTTTTTTTAGTTTTAAGGGTTTTTTTCTCCATTTATTTGGTGACTGATATAAGTAGGTCTAGAAATGGATTTACAAGGTAGCAGAAGTGTCTTCCTAGTGTCATCCATGTAAATGTAAAACTGGAAGCCAAAGGAGTTCAAACAGCTTCTGGTTGACAACATAAATATTACCAAGCATTTGCAATGCAATCGGTCTTGCCTTTGGGGCCTTATATGTATTTAGCTATGCAGCACATTACCCTGGGTCCTGAAACATCTACTGTTCTTTAACATGGAGGGAAAGTAAGCACCAAACTGCGTGACACGCGAGGTATGGGAACGGATGGAGAGAAATATTGCCTTTCATCAGGAAATGGTATTGTCCAAAGCTCTGTTTTTAATATAAAATCCGGGCCTTCGGTGGTCATCTCACTGAAAATACAAGATTTGAAAATAATATTATTGTCTACGGATGCTCGTAGAAGGCAATTTCTATGGACCGGAATCTAGTGAATGCTAAAGGGATTTGGGTATTTTACTGACCTCTGCTGGTCGTTTTCTATCAAGAAAGTTAAATAGAGGCAGTTGCCAAAAAAATAAAAAAATAAAGCCCCTTAGCAGAAAGCAATTCTGGTATTTTTCTGACCTCTAGTGGTCTTTTCAATCAAGACAGTTAAATAGAGGCAGTTGAACAGAAAAAAAAGTCCCTAAGCGGAAGCAGACCAGTCTAGGGCTGACCTCCAGACCCCATAAAGTACACACACATAGAAGTATATACTAAAGTATATACAAGAGGTCTCGAATGCTCCACCTAAAAAATGTGAGTTGAATGAAGTCCTCACTGATATTCCGCAATGCAGTAACCTGTATTCAGATTAAAAAGGCTGAGAAGAGGCAGCCATTTGTCTTCACATAAGGACAAACATATGCCACGTAAAATCATATGTGGTGATATTGAAATTGTTGAGATGAGCTAGTAGGTTTAGGAGCTATATTGTCGAAGGCTGTAGAAAGATCTAACAAAAACAGGTTCTAGACACTACCTCTATCCAACACTAACAAGGCATCTTCTAATGTGGCTACTGTGGAGGTTTCCATGGCAGAACGTGGGCAAAAATCAGACTACACAGAATTAAGACTGAAAGAAACATCAATGAACATAGGAAGCTGGACATATATAGGCTTTTCTTTGATTTTGGCAATCCAGGGGAGCACGGAGATCAGGTGCCAATTTTTCAAACCTTCAATGTTGACATTGCCCTCCTTTAGCAGAGGGACTACAGCACACTGTATAAATGATGATGGAACAATACTGGAGGGAAATAAGACATTCTGTATTTTCCAAAGAGAAGGGCAACAATGGCAACCACTTACTTAAGGTGACAAAGATAAGAGTCATTTTGAATCCTGTTATGAACATCTAGAGACTCCATGTGACATCTTCAGATGAGTAAGAGGTAGACTGAAATACATAAGTGCCTGATGGTCTACTTTACTCCACATTAGCATGGAGGGGGAAAGACCATCCGCCGCTTTTCGCCCGCAGGCAATCGTCACGATTGCTTTCCTGCCGGGCGGAAAAGGCCCATAATATGGTGGCGGTGCCTTGCAGGCACCGCTATCCATATTACGATGTATGCCTTAGAATGCCTTTCAATGGCGGAGACTCCGCCATGGAAAGGCATGCGGTCTTTGGCTTTGGGGGCCCGTTGAGGGTCCCCAGGTGTTTGGGGGGTGAGGGGTGAGGGGTGCACATGGGGGTACCCATGGTACCCCCCCTTCATTTGCATGCACAAGGTGGCTGCACCGCGCGGTGCCTGCAACGTTGTGCATGCCAATGCACAACATGCCTTTTTAACATTGTGGCGGGTGCTGCTTACAACACCGCCTGACACAATGTTAAATATGCAGGATGCGACCGCCAGGGTGGCGGTCGCATCCTAATAGGCACAGCGGGACTGCCGCACCTCTGGTGGTCGGTCCCGTTTACCGTAGCGGTGGCGGGCAAACTTTGTCATTACCAATTCATAATGAATTAATAAAAAATTAATAATCAATAGCAATTAATGGAAATTAAAATCTACTTAATAATAATAACCCTATTCCCCTATAAACCCACAACCTGCTACACATAAAAAATAACACATTTAATTTAATTACCAATTAATCAATTAATACAAATGAATTACCAATTAATAAGTCATTAACAATACATTAATTAACAATAACAATAAATAAAAAATAGTAATACATTAATTATTATCAATATAATTATAAAATGATCAGTTAAAAAAATGACCAATTAATATGTAATTAACAATAAATTAATATTCAATCAAAATAAATACAAAATATTAATTAATTAATTATAATTAAATTACTTCCCACTCTGTTTCCCTATGAACCCACAATCCACTCTGATACCAAAACGCTAAATGTACTTAAAAAAAATTACTAATTTCTAAATATTTAATACATATATTTAAAATAATTAAAAACATCACAAAAAATATTAAACACATACATATAAAATACATACTAAAATACAAAACACTAATATAAATATCGATATTATTAACAACAATATTTTTGCTAATGATATTACTTACTTCGATATTACTTACTTCGGTATAAAAAAAAAATGATATTACTTACCTTAAGGTCGATCTTCTGGTCAATGATATTCTTGACTTCGATATTCTGTCCCTACGATATTTAAAACTCGATATTAGTGTAGGTCGATGATAAAACTCGATATGTCTGCAAACCATAGGTAATATATCAATTCCTCTATTCCTCATTTTCATTCATACCACACACTCACATCCTACTCACTTGCCTTTAAAATAAAGATATATCATAGTCTAGAGACCAAGCAAATCAGAAAAATAGCCTAAATATAGAACTCCTTTTGACCATTCATTACATACAATTTTTCAACAGTATATTTTACATGACAGATCGTTTCTTACATTATCATCAAGTATAATTCACATATTTCAATCTTCTTTAACTTATAGCATTGTAAGTCTGCCAGCTTTCTCACACTGTGTCATAATATTATAAATTTGTCAGATTTCCTTCACTTTGCCAGATTTCCCACATTGTGCTGATGCGCGTTTTGGTGTAGAACGACTCGAAGGTCATACACCTTCCTCAGGGCACCAAGCAATGTCCAACAAATACAATTCCACCAAACTGGACCTCAGAGAGGGCAGGAAGCAGCCTAGAAAATGAAAAAACTGAATTTATATATAAAGCAAAAAAAGGGTCTCTAATCCAAAAATTATATATAGCCAGATAATATCGAATAAACAATCTGACCACCCTGTTTCATCTGTGTACGTAACAAAAAAGCATATCTAGCAAGTGAGGAAATACCATACTACTTAGGTGCCAACATGCATTAGCTAACAAATGATGGACGGAATGCTGACAATTCAAACATTCCCCCCCCGTCAAAAGATCTGGGTTAAATCAATCGTTTTTTGCCCACGACTCCACCCCAGTTTTGACCCAGCCATATGCAAATCAGACCCTGCGCCCCATGGGAACAGTCCAGACCGAACAGCCAGGCCAGGTCCTCCCTGAACCGAAACAAGCATCCTGGGACCGGTTTCAGGGTATGTCACCCTTCTTCAGCCAGGCTAGCTTGAATCCAGTGGCACAGTGAGCAAGGGACACACGTCTGGGCATACCCATCCCATTTAGGGCGAAAAGTGTTACAGCAAACAAATGATGGATGGAATACTGACAATGCAAACATTCTTCCCCAGTCAAAAGATCTGCATTAAATCCATTGTTCTTTTACCCACTACGCCACCCCAGTTTGGACCCAGCCATATGCAAATCAGTCTTGACCCTGGGCCCCATGGAAACAGTCCAGACCGAACTGCCAGGCCAGGTCCTCCCTGGACAGGAAACAAGCATCCTGGGACCGGTTTCAGGGTATGTCACCCTTCTTCAGCCAGGTTAGCTTGAATCCAGTCGCACAGTGAGCAAGGGACCCACGTCTGGGCATACCCATTCCACTTAGGGCGAAAAGTGTTACAGCAAACAAATGATGGACAGAATGCTGGCTATGCAAACATTCTCCCCCAGTCAAAGGATCTTGGTTAAATCCATCATTCTTTAGTCCACTACGCCACTCCAGTTTAGACCCAGCTATATGCAAATCAGTCTTGACCCTGTGCCCCATGGGAACAGTCCAGACCGAACTGCCAGGCCAGGTCCTCCCTGGACCGGAAACAAGCATCCTGGGACCGGTTTTAGGGTATGTCACCCTTCTTCAGCCAGGCTAGCTTGAATCCAGTGGCACAGTGAGCAAGGGACCCACTTCTGGGCATACCCATCCCACTTAGGGCGAAAAGTGTTACAGCAAACAAATGATGGACGGAATGCTGACAAGGCAAACATTTTCCCCCAGTCAAAAGATCTGGGTTAAATCCGTTGTTCTTTTGCCCACTACGCCACCCCAACCGGTCCTAGGATGCTTGTTTCCAGTCCGGGGAGGACCTGGCTTGGCAAGACTGATTTGCATAGGGCTGGGTTCATAGTGGAAAGGCATGGTGAGCAAAAAAATTATGGATTTAGGCCCAGATCTCTGTATTGGGGTGAATGTATGACATTGTTCTGCATTCTGTCCATCAACTGTTGTTTTTGCATTTGTCACCCCGAGTGGGATGGATATGCCCAGACGTTGGTCCCGTGCTCTCCATGCCACTGGAATCAAGCTATCCTGGCTGAAAAGGGGTGAAACCCCGAAACCGGTCCTAGGATGCTTGTTTCCAGTCCAGGGAGGACCTGGCTTGGCAGTTCGGGCTGGACTGTTCCAATGAGGAACAAGGTCAAGACGGATTTGCATTTGGCTGGGTTCAAACTGGAAAGGCATGGTGAGCAAAAAAATTATGGATTTAGGCCCAGATCTCTCTACTGGGGTGAATGTATGACATTATTCTGCATTCTGTCCAGCAACTGTTGTTTTTGCATTTCTTACCCCAAGTGGGACGGGTATGCCCAGACGTGGGTCCCGTACTCTCAATGTACTGGAATCAAGCTATCCTGGTTGAAGAGGCGTGAAACCCCGAAACCGGTCCTAGGATGCTTGTTTCCAGTCCAGGGAGGACCTGGCTTGGCAGTTCGGGCTGGACTGTTCCAATGAGGCACAGGGTCAAGACGGATTTGCATTTGGCCGGGTTCAAACTGGAAAGGCATGGTGAGCAAAAAAATTATGGATTTAGGCCCAGATCTCTCTACTGGGGTGAATGTAAGACAATGTTCTGCATTCTGTCCATCAACTGTTGTTTTTACACATGCACTAGCTACCATCACCTTCTCTACCACCAGGTTTGTACGCTTGAGCTAATAATCCCTCAATACCCTAAGGACAGATACCAACCTCCCCAGTTATCATCCTGTATACTCCTTTCCAATATCCATACCTGGAAATTTCAGTGTGAAGGCTTGGAGATACAAGAAGGTCCCCCAGGAAATAGTTGCCAGCCCAGATTCTACATTAAACTTAACAAAACTCTATTAGATATATTAGGGCATCATGATAACCCATGACAAGTCTGGCCATATTCAACGAGTATCAGTAGTGATGCTTACCAGAATTTAACAAAAAAGTACTATCTCAAAAATGATAGATACCATTGAATCAACAACTTCTATTCCGCAGCAAAGAATCCACTAATATGGAACACATCCAAGCTGTCACATTCCTGGTAGGTGGCCAGTCACTAGTCAATGGAATTATTCGAGCGATCGGCTGAAAGAGTAAAGGGACTAGAAATGTCAATATAATGGCTCTACAAAATTGTATAACACTATCTTCGCTTTTACATAAACAATAAGTAACCCTATCTCAAATAAGTCGAGGCAAACTAAACCAGATATATCAATTTCCCCTAAGGTGGAATAATTACAGGAAGTATTGCCACTAACCACATACCAAGCAAACATACACTGATATACTAGTCGTACAATTTAGTCAATAATACTAAATGACATATATAGTTCCTGGCTGGTTCTAAAGAGGGAGTGTCATTATACTGATAGTTTAAATCCTCCCAAATACAACATAAAGCCAATCCCAAGGATATCCTTGCCTGTTGTTGATTCTAGATCTGAATCAATCGATAATCACTCCCCCAGAAACCAGTGTAATAGAAAGCAGGTTCACCATTACATTGGTAGATATTCCGCAAACACTCCCGAAAGTCTTTTTGCATGCTCACATTATTGGCTCACATCATCTACATATCCTAATAGTAAAGGCCGCTATCTTGAAAGGTTTATATAGGCACACAAAATAAACCTAATTTGGGTGGATTATTAAAATAATTGCAAAGATGTACTACCTATAAGGATACACCAGATATATAATTACAATTACCACATTTGTATCCTTATGTAGATAGTTACTATCATGTCTCCTCATTAAGTAACATTCTCAGCCTCAAAACAAGCTGCAAACTTTTAGGAACATAGAGGGTCATTAGCATGGTGGGCGGACTTTGTCCGCCCGCCATACCCCCAGAATATGGGACCGCCCGCAATGCATACGGCTGTCCCGCACATCCCATTAGGATGCGCCCGCCACACTGGTGGGCGCATCCCGCATTTCTAACATTGCGGCGGGCGGTGCTGAAAACACCGCCCGCCGCAATGCCAGAAATGCAAGTTGTGCATTTGACAGTACAACATGACAGGCACCGCGCGGTGCCTGCCACGTTGTATTGTCAAATGCAGGGGGGTACCATAGGTACCCCTCATGTGCACCCTCACCCCCCAAAATCCCTGGGGGCATGCTACGGGCCCCCCAATGTTGAGAACCGCATGCCGAAAGGCATGTCCCCACATGTATTCTAATATGGATGACGGTGTCTACCAGACACCGCCACCATATTAACAGCTTTTCCGCCCGGTCGACTCATCGTATGGTAATGTGGCGGGGGGAAATTTGCATGCTGGGGGGGGTAAGGCGGGTGGATCGCCACAGCCATGCGGGCGGTGGCAATCCACCCGACATACTAATGGACCCCATAGTATTAAATCCTAGGGTAAAATGCTATTTCACCTACCCTTTCCAGAAATACTTCGAATAGTGATCAAGGGATAAAAATTGTGAGCCCATTGAAATAAATCACACATACATCTTCAACAAGCAGGTTGATGTGGTCGCTGTATTGTAGGAGTCATCAACTTAGAAGACAAATAGTACAAAAAATATTATCATAACATACTCTGCCACATGGGGTTAGTACAGGCTGCCCCAATGTCAAAAAGTCACTTTAGAGGATAATGTATAAAGGTACAGAAATAGGTAAATCTAGGTTCATTACCTGGTATGTATAGTCAGCCACATAAGGACTAATAACTGTATTAGATGTGAATCACCACATAAAACCTACTAGAGAAAAAGACAAGCTGCAATGTTTAACTCACCAAAAGATTTCTAGAGACTTATATAGGGACTGTTAATTAGATAGTAAAAAGGTTACTATAAAAATAAAGAGAAATTCTCAAGGTACTTCCATATATTGACTCAATGGTAATAGCTTCATAATGAAAGAGCTTATTTCAGCTGATCGCATTTTCCCAAGGGTAGACTTCATTTATACCTTCCTATGAGTTCCAAGAGTAAAAATCCAGTAAACGTCACTTTTCCACTGTAATCTATATCCTCTATTCCTTTCAGTGACTGAACTCTTTCCAAGATAATACATTTCAAGGTACCCGCAAGATGTTCAAATTGCAAACAATAATGAACCAATGGGGTGGAGACTTTATTGTTATGGATAGCTGATTTATGCTCTCCATCTCTAATGTGAAATTCTTGCCCGGTCTTCGATGTAAGACAATTTGTCATTTCTATGAGGTCAACCTTTGTTCCTTTATACGTATCATAGTAGATGAATCACAGGCATGACAGGCACATTTGTGGATGTCTATCACAGGGTTAATTTCTGTGAGAGAACTTTGACAAAAAAAGGAACCTTTCGCAGATATTGATTTAACTAACATGAATCACTCACTCAATCAATCAGGATTTATTAATCGCGGCTAATCACCTGGTAGGGTATCTAGGTGCTTCCAGGTCCCGGAGGCTCATTCAAACAGACAGGTCTTGAGAGCCCTTTGGAATTCCAGAAATGAGGTGATGAGAGGAGCTGCGTTGGGAGACTGTTATAGTTCTTTGCTGTGATGTGGATGAAGAGCATCCTCCACTTCTGCTCCGGTAGATGCTGGGAGTATGGACGAGTGACAGGGAGGTGGAACGTAATCTTCTTGACAGTTGGTGGAAGTTGAAGCGGTGGTTGATGTAGGCGGGTCCTTGGTTGTGAAGAATGCTTGTGTGTGTGTGTGGGTAAGCAGCTTGAAATGGTATCTCTTCTGTATAGGGAGCCAGTGGACTTGCCTGAGGTGATGTGTGATGTGAGTTTGTCGGGGGAGGTTGAGGATGAGTCTGGTTTCAACGTTCTGAATGGTCTGAAGTCTCTGTAGGAGGTGCGCGGTGATTCCTACATAGAGAGTGTTGCTGTAGTCCAGTCAGCTGGTGATAAAGTCCTGTGTCACGGTTCGTCTTGTGTGCAGGAGTAGCCACTTGAAATTCTTAAATAGCATGCACAGAGTGAGGAAGCAGAAGGAAGAGCCGGTGTTGATCTGTGATGTCATGGTGAGCTTGTTGTCAATGATGTCAATGATGAATCCGATGGTTTTTGGTGTGGTCGGAGGGTGTGGGTGCAGGTCCTAGGTCTGCTGACCACCAGGAGTGTTGCTGTTGTTACCGAAGATCAGTACTTCCGTCTTGTCCTTGTTCAGCTTCAGGCAGTTGTTCTTCATCTAGTCGGCAATGCATTTGTGAGAGCTGGTCCTGGTGGTGGCAGGGTCATCGGGGATGAGAGGATGAGTTGCGTGCTATCTGCATAGGATATTACTTTGAGACTGTGAGAGCTGATGATGTTTGCCAGTGAAGAGCATAGGGCTGAGGGATGTATCCTGGGGGACACCAAAAATGATATGCTTGGGTTCATAGGTGGTAGGTGGACCCTCTGTGTTCTATTGGTGAGGAAGGATATGATGCATTTGAGTGCATCCCCTTGGATGCCGAAGTGGTGGAGTCTTTCTATCAGAGTGTTGTGGGAGGATCAGGGCTGCTGTTTGTCCTCAGTCGAGGATGGTGTGGATGTCATCGGTGGCTATGATCAGGGTGACCTTGGTGGTGTGACTGCTGTGAAAGCTGGATGGTGAGGTGTTGAGTAGCTGGTTCTGCTACAGGTATGTCCTGAGTTGCTTGTTGATAATATTTTCCAGTACCTTGGAATGGGAGCAAGGAGATTGGACTTTGGTTTTTGAGCTTGCTGGGGTTGACAGAGATTTTTCTGACAAGTGGCATGATTTTGGCATGCTTTCAGGCATCAGGAAATGTTGAGGGGTGATTGAGGTGTTGAGCAGGGTGGTAAGTTCCTGCCCAATCATTTGGTTTCCAAGGTTGAAGATGTGGTGCAGGCCTGGGTCTGTGGGAGCTCTCAAGTGGATGGACTTCATGATGGCAGTGGTGCCCTGGGTGGAGAGTAGGTTCCAGGTGGTAAGTCTGTGACTCGTGTAGGTGGGTCACTTCTTGTGTGCTGTGGTGAGAGGTCATTGTGGTGCTTTCTTGTGAGACCATGGTCGTACTGGTGCAGGAGAAGGTACATCTGGTGTAGGAGAACAGTCCTACCATAGAGTAGGATGGGGTGTGGCATGGCAGCAGCGTTTGCTAGGTCATCCAGTGTAGGGGGTGCAGTGGATGGTAGTGTCGGACCTGTGGGTGGGTGCAAGCCAGGCACAAATGGTCACAGAAGGGATCACCTTTGGTGCAACGGCAGTGGAGCTGCACTGTGGCCCCCAATAAGTTGGTCCTGGACGGAGAGAGGGGTGCTCGGAGACTGTGGGCACGGATAGGTCTCTCAGGTTCAAATTTCTACAAAATACAAACACTGGTTTCGGTAATTTAGGCTCATCATCTATAATGTTGAGATTATGCCACTGAGAGTGTACAATTTGTTTGATTTTTTGATCAATTTTCGATTGCCTGTGGAACACTCACCAACCTATTGTGGTCCTTTTTGGTCTTCTCCTGAAACATAGCATCCCTATAATTGTATGGTCTGTTTGAATGACTTACAAACCAACTGTTTTGGGTATCCTCTACTAATCATTTTCTCCTTTAGTATCCCTGTTCTCTGAATAAAGTCTGATATATTGGAACAAATTCTTCTGATTCAGAGAAACTGACTAATTGTATGGCCCTGCTTTTGACAACAGGGTGAAAGCTCTGAAAGTGCACAAGTGTATTGCGAGCAGTAGATTCCATACACAGAGTCACCATCAGTTTCTGCTGGTGGTGACGTATCCAGATATCAAGAAACTTAATTTTAGACCTACTGATGTTGGGAGAACGTTTTAAATTAGCATCACATAACTTGACACAAGCTATAAACTTGTGCAGCTGTTCTTCTTTTCCTTGCCACAGATAAAAGATATCATCGACAAATCGCAACCAATGCCTTACATTTCCCCATATTTGAGCCATTTTGTTATATATGTATTTCTCTTCAAACAAAGCAAAACCAAAGGAAATGATGGACGGAGTGTTGAACATTGCAAGCCCTCACCCCCAGTCAACTGATCTGGGTTTAATCCATCACCGTTCTTTAGCCCACTCTGCCACCCCAGTTCAGACATGGCCATATGCAAATCAGTCTGACCCTGTGCCTCATGGGAACAGTCCAGCCCGAACTGCCAAGCCATGTCTTCCCTGGACCGGAAACTAGCTTCCTAGGACCGGTTTCTGGCATTTCAGTTGTCTTCAGCCAGGCTTGCTTGAATCCAGTGGCAAAGTGAGCAAGGGACTCACGTCTGAGCATACCCTGCCAATTTATGGCGCACAAAGCAAAACCAAAGGAAATGATGGACGGAGTGTTGAACATTGCAAGCACTCACCCCCAGTCAACTGATCTGGGTTTAATCCATCACCGTTCTTTAGGCCACTCTGGCACCCCAGTTCAGACATGACCATATGCAAATCAGTCTGACCCTGTGCCTCATGGGAACAGTCCAGCCCGAACTGCCAAGCCATGTCTTCCCTGGACCGGAAACAAGCTTCCTAGGACCGGTTTCTGGCATTTCAGTCGTCTTCAGCCAGGCTTGCTTGAATCCAGTGGCAAAGTGAGCAAGGGACTCACGTCTGAGCATACCCTGCCAATTTATGGCGAACAAAGCAAAACCAAAGAAAATGATGGACGGAGTGTTGAACATTGCAAGCACTCACCCCCAGTCAACTGATCTGGGTTTAATCCATCACCGTTCTTTAGCCCACTCTGCCACCCCAGTTCAGACATGGCCATATGCAAATCAGTCTGACCCTGTGCCTCAAGGGAACATTCCAGCCCAAACTGCCAAGCCATGTCTTCCCTGGACCGGAAACAAGCTTCATAGGACCGGTTTCTGGCATTTCAGTCGTCTTCAGCCAGGCTTGCTTGAATCCAGTGGCAAAGTGAGCAAGGGACTCACGTCTGAGCATACCCTGCCAATTTATGGTGAACAAAGCAAAACCAAAGGAAATGATGGACGGAGTGTTGAACATTGCAAGCACTCACCCCCAGTCAACTGATCTGGGTTTAATCCATCACCGTTCTTTAGCCCACTCTGCCACCCCAGTTCAGACAAGGCCATATGCAAATCAGTCTGACCCTGTGCCTCATGGGAACAGTCCAGCCCGAACTGCCAAGCCATGTCTTCCCTGGACCGGAAACTAGCTTCCTAGGACCGGTTTCTGGCATTTCAGTTGTCTTCAGCCAGGCTTGCTTGAATCCAGTGGCAAAGTGAGCAAGGGACTCACGTCTGAGCATACCCTGCCAATTTATGGCGAACAAAGCAAAACCAAAGGAAATGATGGACGGAGTGTTGAACATTGCAAGCACTCACCCCCAGTCAACTGATCTGGGTTTAATCCATCACCGTTTTTTAGCCCACTCTGCCACCCCAGTTCAGACATGGCCATATGCAAATCAGTCTGACCCTGTGCCTCATGGGAACAGTCCAGCCCGAACTGCCAAGCCATGTCTTCCCTGGACCGGAAACTAGCTTCCTAGGACCGGTTTCTGGCATTTCAGTTGTCTTCAGCCAGGCTTGCTTGAATCCAGTGGCAAAGTGAGCAAGGGACTCACGTCTGAGCATACCCTGCCAATTTATGGCGAACAAAGCAAAACCAAAGGAAATGATGGACGGAGTGTTGAACATTGCAAGCACTCACCCCCAGTCAACTGATCTGGGTTTAATCCATCACCGTTCTT
Source organism: Triturus cristatus (assembly GCF_964204655.1). Classification (NCBI taxonomy): domain Eukaryota; kingdom Metazoa; phylum Chordata; class Amphibia; order Caudata; family Salamandridae; genus Triturus; species Triturus cristatus. The sequence goes on along the minus strand of NC_140582.1, from coordinate 1,097,812,457 downwards.
TAGTCCACTCTGCCACACCAGTTCAGACATGGCCATATGCAAATCAGTCTGACCCTGTGCCTCATGGGAACAGTCCAGCCCGAACTGCCAAGCCATGTCTTCCCTGGACCGGAAACAAGCTTCCTAGGACCGGTTTCTGGCATTTCAGTCCTCTTCAGCCAGGCTTGCTTGTGTCATGATTTGCCTTCCCGCGATCGCACTCGCTGCAGACGGCAGAGACGCGAGACGCGGAACCACGCGGACTACAAATCCCGATAGGCAACGCGAGCACGTTGCACATCGGACGACGGCAGCGGACCGGAAGCAGGAAATAAAAGCCCTGCAGTCCGGACCGCGGTGCCGATTATTCTACATCTCCCGCGGGAAAGCTGGACGCTTTGCCTTGCAGTTACTTTGGCGGTAAGAGTGTCAAAGGACACCCCCTCCGACCGCATCCCTTGAGTGTCTTCCATGCATTCATAGAACGACTTCCGTGACTCCCCTGTTGGAGGTGAGAGATTCACCGTGCAGGGGAGCGACCGCACACTTAGTGGCGCTTGGGCTGCCAGATTGACCCCGTTGGTGAAACCGGTCCCGGTTTCGTGCGGGGTGAATACGCGCCCGCGAATTGTATGCTTTGCAACGTTGGATGGATGAATGAGTGTGACGATAACCCTCTGAGCATCCCCAAGTTGCGCACATCGTGTTTGTTTGTCCCAAGACAGTCTCGCATCCCGTTTATACAACATTATATCGTGCCTGGAAAAAGGAACATTGACTGGATGAATGAGTGTATCCCTACTCCTCTAAATTCCTAAACAGAGTATACTACGTTATTTGTTTCATGACTTTGTTCAAATCTGTATACCAGGAACTCTCATTTGGATAGGGAAGGGAGAAAGTCCACTAACGAATACCTGCCCCTTCTCCATCTCAGAACTATTCAGGTCTACATTTTCTTTAGCGCTGCAGTGGTAGCATTCCTATTCTTTTGTTGCTTTCCTTTCTGGTGTACGTGTGTGCTTCTCTTTTATAGTCCAAGAGACGTACGCCTAAACCTCAGAGAGCCAGATACGCAAAACTGCAGCCCCCACATCTCCTCCTTAACAAGTTACATCGCTCTTATTTCTTTACAGGTAAGAAAGGGTGGATTGAGAGGGGGTGAAGCACAGAGTAAGGGAGAAAGGGGGGAATCAAAGAACTTATTGTGTTTTCTTGTCTCTCGCCCACAGGTCTCCCTCCCCGCAGTCCCCACCCTTTCCTTCCCCCGCTCAATTGCCCCAAAAGTCTGTGTATATCCATAGCCAGACTTGGGTCGATTCAGAGGTGGGCCCCCATAGAGCATCGGCACAGCCCTGAGGATTCGGACCCGGCAAGCCTGACAGAATAATCGGCCCATGAATCAGTGTCCTCCTGGTTGTGCTGAGTTATCATGGCCTCCTTAGAAGACGTAGTCGCGGCCCTAACGCTTGTACAAGTGGAATTGGCCGCTTCACGTCAGGAAACCGCGGCGCTTCATACCCGAGTAGATAGGCTATAAAGAAATCCGTTTAATGCAGGGGACACAACACACACACCTTCAGTAGTGGTAGAGATGCCAGCCCAAATTCAGCTAGCACCACCGGAGAGGTTTTTTGGGGACATTAAAAAGGTACAGGTGTTCCTCACTCAAGTCCTCCTACATTTCAACTGTAAGCCCAAAATGTTTAGTACGAATCAGGCCCGAGTGGCGTTCTTAATTTCCTACCTAGGAGGAGAAGCCGCTCAATGGGCAGTTCCCCTTGTGCGGAGAGACGATCCGAAATTATACGATTGGGATGAATTCAAGGACAGTTTCGAAAAAACGTTCGACCACAGAGCCGACACGTTTTCAGCGGACCGAGATCTCTTGAGATTACGGCAAGGAACCACTGAGTTGGTTAGTTATTTAAATAACTTTAGGAGACTCGTAGCAGAGACAGATTGGCCAGAAGCCAAACAGTCAGCTATCTTCTACCAAGGGCTCTCGGAAGACCTCAAAGATGTATTGGCGCAAATCGATCCTCAACCTCGTACGTGTGCGGAGCTGATAGACTTAACGCTTCGATTGGATCACCGGCTTAAAGAACGACGAGGGGATAACAATAAGAATGAAAAAGGGGTTGGTTTCAGCGACCGAAGCTACAGCGGGGATAAAACGGATAACCACCCAGAACCCAAGGAAATAGGCACGGTAAGGGCGTCATTAACGCTCAGCGAACGTGACCATCGCCGGAAACAAGGGTTGTGTCTCTATTGCGGAAAAAAGGGACACTTCCTCAGAGAATGCCCAGTGAAACCTAAGTACGGTAGGGGAAGGGTAGGACAAACCACCGCCCTAACCGTGGAAAAGGAGGAGGGAAACGACAAAGCTTGAAGACGAAAGAAGGGAAGTCTTCAGGCGAATATACCATCCCTTCAGTGGCTGCATGCGATATCGATACTTCTAATCATTTGTTTATACAGATGACAATTACAGTACACCACGAAACCCAACACCTGATGGCAATGGTAGACTCTGGAGCCACCGGATGTTTTATGGACCTCCACGAAGCACAACGATTGAAGGTGCAAACAGTTCCCCGACCCTATCCGGAGAAAGTGTATGCGGTGGATGGACAAGAGCTGGAAACCGGTCCCATCACCCATAACACGCTGGAGTACGAAATCGTGTACGATGAGTCCCATAGAGAAAACATAACGTTCTGCATCATACATGCTCCTCAATATGGTGTTATTCTAGGCCTACCATGGCTACAAAAGCACAACCCCACCATCCAGTGGACCCACAAGACCGTGAGGTTCGAGTCGGAGCATTGTAAAGTCCATTGTACCGCATCGCCGCTCAGGCCTTCAAAGATTTTAGCCCATAGCCACCATGTAGCCACTGCCGCTGAGAAAGAGGTCGCGCTTCCATCATACTATGCGCCCTACACAGATGTCTTTAGCAACAGCCAGGCCGAAAGACTCCCACCACACAGAGAGTACGACTGTCGCATAGATTTGATTCCAGGAGCAGTGGTGCCCTGTGGGAGAATATACGCCCTTACCCTACCTGAAACAAAGTATCTGCGGGAATATCTGGACAAATACCTCGAGCTGGGGTTTATTAGGCCTTCAAGATCACCAGCGGCATCTCCCCTCTTTTTCATTCCCAAGGCCAATGGAGATTTGAGATGTTGCATTGACTACAGGGCATTGAACGAGATCACCATCAAGAATCGGTATCCTCTCCCCCTTATCCCTGTGTTGTTGGAACAAGTGAGAGCCGTAAGCATATGCACAAAATTGGATTTAAGGGGTGCGTATCACTTGGTTCGCATCAAAGCAGGAGATGAATGGAAGACCGCCTTCAAGACCCGGTACGGTCTTTATGAATACCTGGTAAAGCCTTTCGGGCTATGTAACGCCCCCGCGGCGTTCCAATTCTTTCTCAATGAGGTTCTGAGACGGTATTTGGATGTATTCGTGGTGGTCTATATAGACGACATCTTAATCTACTCGGACAACGAAGAAGATCATGTTGAGCATGTACGTCTAGTCCTACAAGCTCTGCGAAAACATCAGTTGTACTGTAAGATCACATAGTGTGAGTTTCACGTCACAACGGTGGAATTCCTGGGAGTGATGCTCACCCCATCCGGACAAGTGATGGCGGAAAGAAAGGTGAAAGCCATTCTCGACTGGCCTCGTCCGAATACTGTCAAAGACATACAGAGGCTGTTGGGGTTTGCGAACTTCTATCGCCGATTTATCAGGAATTTCTCGGAATTGGTCACGCCATTGACAAAACTAACTCGAAAAAAGGTCCCGTTCCTATGGACCGAGAATACCCAAGCAGCCTTTGACCTTCTCAAGAACGCGTTTGTCACTGCTCCCATACTTACACATGCCAATCCTGACCTTCCTTTCATGGTAGAAGCAGACGCTTCGGAGTCAGCGATAGGAGCGGTACTTTCGCAACATCAGGAAACCACGGGAAGCCTCCATCCCATTGCCTTTATGTCTCGCAAACTCAACGCAGCGGAACAGAACTACACCATAGCAGAGAAGGAACTATTAGCCATCCGAGACGCTTTCATGGAATGGAGGCATTGGTTAATGGGAGCAGTACACAAAATTACGGTGTTTTCTGATCATCGTAACCTCCAGTTTATGAAGGCAGCACGACATCTTACACCCCGCCAACTCAGGTGGATGTTATTCTTTGCGGAATACCAGTTCGTGGTAACCTTCCGTCCTGGATCCCAGAACAAGAAGGCAGACGCTTTGTCTAGACAAGAAGTCGCTTGCCCCGAAGAAAAAACAAGCGAGGATTCTATCATCGAACCTAACAAGGTGATATGCACTCTACGATCCGAAAGGTTCCTACAAGATACCCGACTGGGAATACAAAACTTCACGTGGAAACGCTGGCTCCAGGCACATCCAGAATGGAGAGTGAGACAAGGGCTTCCCATGAAAGGACCACAACTATTGCTTCCTACTTACAAGCTTCGTAGGGCTGGTGTCACGACTCACCCTGTGCCGGTCATCCAGGAGGCGCCAAAACACTGGAGAAGATGTTACGTCAGTTTTGGTGGCCCACAATCCGTCCAGACGTATTGAGGTGGGTCCAAGAATGCGACAAGTGTGTGCGAGCAAAGACAGATCACCAGGCCACACAAGGACTGTTGCAAATCATGCCTACGCCGACAGTCCCCTGGGAAAGGATTTCAGTCGACTTCATAGTAGGCTTACCAAGAGACCAAGGGAATACCGCCATAATAGTGGTGGTGGACTATTTAACGAAGTTGGGCCATTTCATAGCGTGGAAACAAGCCCCTACGGCCAGTCAGCTGGCGAAGCTGTTATCGATCCACATTGTCCGTCTCCATGGTCTTCCCCAGGATATTGTTTCGGACCGAGGGGCCCAGTTCACTGCTGGATTTTGGAAGACATGGTGTTCCGAGTTACAAATGGCCTCCTCCATCTCAACCAGTTTCCATCCCCAAACGGATGGCCAGACCGAAAGACTCAACCAGACTTTAAAACAATACCTCAGGTGCTATGTGAAGGCTAACACCGATGAGTGGGTGGACTGGTTGTGGGCAGCGGAAGTCGCTTACAACAGCGCCAAGCATTCCTCCACTCTATACACCCCGTTTTTTAGCACCTATGGTTTCCACCCGAGAGTCACACCACTGACGCTTCCCAGTTCTAATGCACGCATTCCTGAAGTACACACACGACTGCAGCACATGCGCAAAACCCTCGTGGTCATACAGGGAAACCTAGCCAAGGCAAAAGAAAGGTACAAAACACAAGCAGACAAAAGGCGTAGACCAGGTCCAACCTACGTCAAGGGGGAAAAGGTGTGGTTATCCACGAAACATATCAGGTTTAGGAGGTATAGTGTGTTTAATCCGAAATACATAGGCCCTTATCAGGTAGAGAAACACGTCAATCCCGTGGCAGTGAGGCTAAAACTTCCTTCCCATATGCGCATCTATCCCGTCTTTCATGTTTCCCTCCTGAAACCCGCTCGGGGTACGATCTCATCTCGCCCTGCTCCTGTGGTAGTGCAGGGGGAGTTGGAATATGTGGTACAAAACATTTTGGACTCCAAGAGGCTGGGAAGGAAGTTGTGGTATTTGGTTGCCTGGAAAGGTTTCGGCCCTGAAGAGAACTCCTGGGAACCTATGGAGGCGGTGCATGCTCCCAAGTTGGTTGCCAAGTTTCATCGTCTGCACCCGGAAAGACCCTCTTGCAGCTCAAGCTACCAGTAAAGGGGGATGTGCTGTCATGATTTGCCTTCCCGCGATCGCGCTCGCTGCAGACGGCAGAGACGCGAGACGCGGAACCACACGGACTACAAATCCCGATAGGCAACGTGAGCACGTTGCGCATCGGACGACGGCAGCGGACCGGAAGCAGGAAATAAAAGCCCTGCAGTCCGGACCGCGGTGCCGATTATTCTACATCTCCCGCGGGAAAGCTGGACGCTTTGCCTTGCAGTTACTTTGGCGGTAAGAGTGTCAAAGGACACCCCCTCCGACCGCATCCCTTGAGTGTCTTCCATGCATTCATAGAACGACTTCCGTGACTCCCCTGTTGGAGGTGAGAGATTCACCGTGCAGGGGAGCGACCGCGCACTTAGTGGCGCTTGGGCTGCCAGATTGACCCCGTTGGTGAAACCGGTCCCGGTTTCGTGCGGGGTGAATACGCGCCCGCGAATGGTATGCTTTGCAACGTTGGATGGATGAATGAGTGTGACGATAACCCTCTGAGCATTCCCAAGTTGTGCACATCGTGTTTGTTTGTACCAAGACAGTCTCGCATCCCGTTTATACAACATTATATCGTGCCTGGAAAAAGGAACATTGACTGGATGAATGAGTGTATCCCTACTCCTCTAAATTCCTAAACAGAGTATACTACGTTATTTGTTTCATGACTTTGTTCAAATCTGTATACCAGGAACTCTCATTTGGATAGTGAAGGGAGAAAGTCCACTAACGAATACCTGCCCCTTCTCCATCTCAGAACTATTCAGGTCTACATTTTCTTTAGCGCTGCAGTGGTAGCATTCCTATTCTTTTGTTGCTTTCCTTTCTGGTGTACGTGTGTGCTTCTCTTTTATAGTCCAAGAGACGTACGCCTAAACCTCAGAGAGCCAGATACGCAAAACTGCAGCCCCCACATCTCCTCCTTAACAAGTTACATCGCTCTTATTTCTTTACAGGTAAGAAAGGGTGGATTGAGAGGGGGTGAAGCACAGAGTAAGGGAGAAAGGGGGGAATCAAAGAACTTATTGTGTTTTCTTGTCTCTCGCCCACAGGTCTCCCTCCCCGCAGTCCCCACCCTTTCCTTCCCCCGCTCAATTGCCCCAAAAGTCTGTGTATATCCAGAGCCAGACTTGGGTCGATTCAGAGGTGGGCCCCCATAGAGCATCGGCACAGCCCTGAGGATTCGGACCCGGCAAGCCTGACAGCTTGAATCCAGTGGCAAAGTGAGCAAGGGACTCACGTCTGAGCATACCCTGCCAATTTATGGCGAACAAAGCAAAACCAAAGGAAATGATGGATGGAGTGTTGAACATTGCAAGCACTCACCCCCAGTCAACTGATCTGGGTTTAATCCATCACCATTCTTTAGCCCACTCTGCCACCCCAGTTCAGACATGGCCATATGCAAATCAGTCTGACCCTGTGCCTCATGGGAACAGTCCAGCCCGAACTGCCAAGCCATGTCTTCCCTGGACCGGAAACAAGCTTCCTAGGACCGGTTTCTGGCATTTCAGTCATCTTCAGCCAGGCTTGCTTGAATCCAGTGGCAAAGTGAGCAAGGGACTCACGTCTGAGCATACCCTGCCAATTTATGGCGAACAAAGCAAAACCAAAGGAAATGATGGACGGAGTGTTGAACATTGCAAGCACTCAACCCCAGTCAACTGATCTGGGTTTAATCCATCACCGTTCTTTAGCCCACTCTGCCACCCCAGTTCAGACATGGCCATATGCAAATCAGTCTGACCCTGTGCCTCATGGGAACAGTCCAGCCCGAACTGCCAAGCCATGTCTTCCCTGGACCGGAAACTAGCTTCCTAGGACCGGTTTCTGGCATTTCAGTCGTCTTCAGCCAGGCTTGCTTGAATCAAGTGGCAAAGTGAGCAAGGGACTCACGTCTGAGCATACCCTGCCAATTTATGGCGAACAAAGCAAAACCAAAGGAAATGATGGACAGAGTGTTGAACATTGCAAGCACTCACCCCCAGTCAACTGATCTGGGTTTAATCCATCACCGTTCTTTAGCCCACTCTGCCACCCCAGTTCAGACATGGCCATATGCAAATCAGTCTGACCCTGTGCCTCATGGGAACAGTCCAGCCCGAACTGCCAAGCCATGTCTTCCCTGGACCGGAAACAAGCTTCCTAGGACCGGTTTCTGGCATTTCAGTCGTCTTCAGCCAGGCTTGCTTGAATCCAGTGGCAAAGTGAGCAAGGGACTCACGTCTGAGGATACCCTGCCAATTTATGGCGAACAAAGCAAAACCAAAGGAAATGATGGATGGAGTGTTGAACATTGCAAGCAATCACCCCCAGTCAACTGATCTGGGTTTAATCCATCACCGTTCTTTAGCCCACTCTGCCACCCCAGTTCAGACATGGCCATATGCAAATCAGTCTGACCCTGTGCCTCATGGGAACAGTCCAGCCCGAACTGCCAAGCCATGTCTTCCCTGGACCGGAAACAAGCTTCCTAGGACCGGTTTCTGGCATTTCAGTCGTCTTCAGCCAGGCTTCCTTGAATCCAGTGGCAAAGTGCGCAAAGGACTCACGTCTGAGCATACCCTGCCAAATTATGGCGAACAAAGCAAAACCAAAGGAAATGATGGACGGAGTGTTGAACATTGCAAGCACTCACCCCCAGTCAACTGATCTGGGTTTAATCCATCACCGTTCTTTAGCCCACTCTGCCACCCCAGTTCAGACATGGCCATATGCAAATCAGTCTGACCCTGTGCCTCATGGGAACTGTCCAGCCCGAACTGCCAAGCCATGTCTTCCCTGGACCGGAAACAAGCTTCCTAGGACCGGTTTCTGGCATTTCAGTCGTCTTCAGCCAGGCTTGCTTGAATCCAGTGGCAAAGTGAGCAAGGGACTCACGTCTGAGCATACCCTGCCAATTTATGGCGAACAAAGCAAAACCAAAGGAAATGATGGACGGAGTGTTGAACATTGCAAGCACTCACCCCCAGTCAACTGATCTGGGTTTAATCCATCACAGTTTTTAGCCCACTCTGCCACCCCAGTTCAGACATGGCCATATGCAAATCAGTCTGACCCTGTGCCTCATGGGAACAGTCCAGCCCGAACTGCCAAGCCATGTCTTCCCTGGACCGGAAACAAGCTTCCTAGGACCGGTTTCTGGCATTTCAGTCGTCTTCAGCCAGGCTTGCTTGAATCCAGTGGCAAACAAACTCATATATATATTAGCTACATTGAGAGCACAATCTGTTCCCATGCTAACTCTTTTCACTTTTTTATATTGTTCACCATCAAATTCACAGAGATTGTGTCCCAACATCATTTCAAGACATTGTAAAATGAATTTATTCAGGCATAACAATATATTGCTTACCACCTCAAAGCCCTCTTTTTGAGGTTTATGTGTATAGAGGGCTTCTATATCAATGCTGACCAATATTTCTCTATCTTGATGGAGCTCTATGGTCTCAATTCTGGAAACCATGCGGCTTGTATCTTTAACATACAAAGAAAACATACTAATGTTATGTTATGTTATGTTAAATGGGACTTTTATAGCGCAACGGCTACTCCAAAGGAGTGTCCCGGCGCTTTTGTGCTCCAGACCAAAGAAAGAGCTGGAAAACATAACAGTAAAAAGAGCAGGGGCCTAAAGAGGGGGCAGATTATCCAGTGAACAGCCAGGTTTTTAAGTCTTTTCTGAAGGCAAGCAGGTTAGCGGTGTTTCGCAAGGACACCGGTAAGGAATTCCATAGCTGTGGAGCAAGAAAGCTAAAGGACCGGCCGCCTAGCCGAGCCCTTTTGATGCGTGGCACCCGAGCCAAAGCCAAAGCTTCTGACCTGAGGGATCGTACAGGTCGATAGAAGTCCAGCCTCCTCTGAAGATATTTGGCACCATTGCCATGCAAGGCCTTATGAGCGAGAGTCATGGCCTTGAAAAGTATCCTCTTCCGCACCGGAAGCCAGTGAAGGGATACGAGGAGATTGGAGGCACTGGTGCGGCGGTGCAGGCCAAAAATTGCACGAGCAGCAGCGTTCTGAGTAACCTGCAAACGCTGGAGGAGGTATTCAGGCAGACCCAGATATAGGACATTTGCATAGTCCAATCTGGACCCTATGAGTGCCTGAACAGTGATCCTCCGATGTTCCTCCGAGAGAAGGGGAAAGAACTTGCGCAACATTCTGAGTATCCCAAAGCATGTTCCCGTAAGAGTGGAAACCTGGGATTTGAGCGAGAGCTCGTTGTCAATTTTAACCCCCAGGTTCTTAGCCCACTTAGAGGACTGAGTGGGAGGGAACATGTCAGCAGGCCACCATCCCTGCCAATCTGGTTCTGATGGGCATCCGAAGAATAGTATTTCGGATTTGTCCGAGTTGCATTTGAGGCTGTTGTGTGAAAACCAGCTAAAGACAGCCCCAAGGCACTCGCAGATCCTTTCTCCATCGAACTCTTCGCTCTTACGACAGGTGAACAGAAGCTGGGTGTCGTCAGCATAAGAGACGATCCGGGCCCCGTAGGACTCCGCCAGTGTCGCCAGAGGGGTCATAAGGATGTTAAATAGAGTGGGGCTCAGTACAGAGCCCTGAGGCACTCCGACTCCCAATGGCGGCATCTCGGCGGACCCGGGTGGGACCCAGACCGTCTGCCGGCGGTTGGCCAGAAAGGAACGAAACCAGTTGAGCACCGTCCCCCCTAGACCGATGTTATGGAGTCTAGTGAGGAGATCCTCGTGGGGGACGGTGTCAAACGCCGCCGACAGGTCTAACATGACTAACATCACCCTGCCTCCTGTGTCCAGCACCTCCTTCACGATCTCCGAGACTTCCAGGAGCGCCGTCTCGGTGCTTAAGTTGGAACGAAAGCCCGATTGGGATTCATGAAGTAACTCATTAGACTCCAGGAAGTTAGAAAGCACGCTGTGCACGTGTTTCTCCAGGATCTTGGTCAGTGCTGGAAGGAGCGAGATTGGCCTATAATTGGAAGGCGCCTCTGGATCAAGATTGGGCTTCTTGATCAGGGGGATGACCATGGCTTGCTTCCAGGCCTGGGGCAGAAAACCCTGACTCAGGGATAAATTGAGGATAGGATTAGCTATGGGATTAATGACATCTGCCATTTTCGCTAAGAATTTTGCTGGACACGGATCTAATGGTGAGCCTGATTTAAGGTTCCTCATCAAGGCTAAGGATGCGGCAACCGGAAGGGGAGGAAAGTCTAGCAAAGCTGGGCCAGGAGGAGACAGGAAGACTGTCTCCGTCGGCATCGTAGATAAATCATCTAACGCTCTCGACGGGAAAGAATCCTGAATTAGCCTGATTTTGGTGGTGAAGAAATTGGCAATAGTGTTAGCCCAGGTCTCCACCGGGGCACCCTGAGTAGAGGTTGTCCGGGGGCTGGTGAATTCACGTACAATTGAAAAAATCTCCTTACAGGAGTTAGCTGCGTTTTCAATCCTTTTAGCGAAGTAACATTTCTTGCCCTGTAAGATAAGATCGTGGTAGGACTAAGTGTGAGAAGTTGGCCTGGTATATGATGTCCACTAATTAAAGTGGGCACCTTGCACCAGTCCAAACAACCCTTATGGTGAGGTCAAAGATAACCTTATGAAAGCTATCCAAGTGATAGCTGTGGAGAGCAGCCTTCGGGCTTAGTCTTGAAGGAATGTTAAGCAGCTTGTTTTACCAGAATGCAATCTTATTGTATTGGGTAAATGAAAGTAGAACCACACAGTAGTTATGAGAATATATATTTATTATTATTATGCCTTACATACCTCACAGTATCAGCTACATGCAGATAAACACAAAGCACACAATACTGTGGCACAGAAACAATCGTAAGTGGCACTAATACACAGTGGGCTCCAGGGAAAGACCAAACCATATCCTAAAATAGTGGTGTAAGAACCACGACTCGAGTCAAGACAGTGTCTAGAGGATGTAGAATCTCTGGGACCCCAAAGAACCACCCAAGGTGAGGAAGTAGGGACCCCATGGAGGACGGGTGCAGTGTGAGAACATGACTGCGTGCTACATGCAATTCAATAGGAGAGTCACGGTTGCAGTTTTTAAGTTTAAGGACCCTTCCCAGTAGATTATGATGAAACCCTTTGGAACATAGAAGGTAGGAGAGCCACCCCATCCGTGGATTCCAAGGTACCAGAGTTACCTATCGCAGTGAAGCCGGGTGCATAGGTCTGAAGTAGAGTCGGAAACCACTGTCGTTCTCAATGGGAGTCTTCAAAGAAAGGCCACTGCTGGAAAGAAGAAAAGCGTCTGGTGGAATCCGCAGATGGTTTCTTTATGGAAGGAACCTGAATGCAGAGGGGGCAGAGTCTGGGTCACTCAGAAGTGACCAGGGCCTCGGTAGATGAATGCCCACCGGTGTCAGGTGCTTCCGGTACCATAGAAGGAGACCTTCACTCTACAGCTGCAGGGACCAGGAGATGTTGAGGACAATCAGGAGCTGGATACGAGCTGTCCCATGAAGGCTATCGAGTGCTGAGGGGTCAGTGTCCGGTGGGAGCACCAATAGCCTTGGCAGTGGCAACCCACGAAGAAGGTCAAAGAAGGTTACGGTCTGGACCAGCAAAGACCAGAGGACTCACCACAGCAGGGGGAGTCAGGGCAGGCCTGGAGCAACCAGGGAAGTGCCAAAGAAAAGCAGTGTTGACTCAAATGGACCCACAGGCCGAAGGCATAGGAGTCGCGAGGGGACCTCTAGCAGTTTCACAAAGCAACAGCTTGCAGGGCACAGAGTGCAAGGAGGCCAAAGTCCTTTGTAGGAAATGTGCACAGAGGCGAGGGCTTTTGACAGCCCAATGCACAAAGTTGGGGAATACCAACAAGCGTATGCAATTGCAAAAGTACATGGTGCACAGGGGTTCAGGTTATGCGGTCCCCATGAGGAATACTGGTCTCAAATTTGGTGAGAGGGCAGCTCGATCTCAACGAACATAGGAACCCACCTCCTGTGTTGCTGGAGCTTTCGGAGTCTGCAGGAGCTCAGGATCAGCAGATGGGTCAGTTGCATTACGGTGCCTGCAAACGCAGGGGAGTGACACTTTCACTCCAAGGGAGATACTTCAGTTGTCCATAAATCTCCACAGGCCCTGCACGGAGCCTGTATGGTGCAGGGGCACAGACGATGCTTTGGACAGAGAGGGAGATGAAGTCGGGACCATTCAAAGTCCAGCAAAGTCCAGAGTGTCCAGATGATCAAAGGTCAGTGGTTCCTTGTTCAGAATCTTGTCCCTGTCGAATCTAGGGTCCTACAGCCAGGTAAGCCCTTTTGTACCCACAGGAGAGGGTTGGACAGATTCAGGGGACCCTTCCAGGGGAGGGTCAGGACAGGGGGGTGGTTGCACCTATGTCCTTTGTCCAGTTTTGCACTAAAGCAGGAGCCAAAGGTTCCCAGAACAGGTTTGAACTGGGCAATGCACAGGGACACCAAATGTGCCCCTTGTGCAGACTTTCAGGCACTTTGGATGTGGACCCACTCAGCTCCTATACACTAAATCCTGTCAGGGAGGTGGCCACACTTCCCTGTGACAGGATGCCTATTTTTCTGCATTCCTCTGCTCAAGCTTGGCTCAGCAGCAGGAGGGCTGAATTGTGTCTCTGGACAGCAGCATCCATTTAGTGCTGTCCGGGTCGAGAAGGCTGGTACCGGGAAGACCAGGGACCCACGAAGCTTGTTTCAGAAGGGTGGAATCATACCTTCCACACCGGTTACTGGTGTGGAGGTAAGATTCCAAGGTGTTTGATACCAAACACGACATAGTTTGTTGCAGCCGTTTTCAAGATAGCATTTACTGCCAGGTTATAATGCACCTCTACCTATATGTCCAGCTGCGTCACCGATAAACTGGGAGAATGGTCTCCGAAGGCTGCAGGGGTACTCTGCTCATGCAGGGCCACCCTCTCACGTAAAAACCAGCACCCTGCCTTCAGGATTGTCAAGGCGCTAGAGGGGTGACTTATAGGTTTTAAGTGTAGTGACCTACAGATATAGTAAATCTATATCTAAAGTAAGGGGTGCATGCACCATCTTACACAGGCTGCAATGGCAGGCCTGTAGTTCCATTTTGCATTGCATCTCATGGGTGGCGTAGTACATGCTTCAGCCCATGGGAGGCCTCTGGGGTACCTATGCCCTGGGTGCTTCTGTACCATATACTAGGGGCTTATAAGGGTACCCCAGTATCCAATCTGGAGTGTACGTAAGTACATGTCATAACATTTTCGGGAGAAAACAGATAGACTGTCGTCCTGATTAGCAGGATCCCAGTCAGATTAGTCAAAAGCAGTGTAACATCCAGTAAAAAGTGGGGGTGACCATAAGAAGCAGATCCTACTTACCTACACTAAGGGGCCAATTAGGATGGCGGGCGGACTACCCTAGCGGTGCTGGGACCGGCTGCCAGTGGTGCGGCGGTCCCACACCTGCAATTAGGATGTCACCGCCACGGTTGCGGTGGCATCCTCCATTCCCAGCATTGTGGCGGGCAGTACTCACAGCACCGCCCGCCACAATGCTGGGAATGCACTGTGTGCATTGTCATGCACAAGGTGACAGGCACTGCGCGGTGCCTGCCACTTTGTCTATGACAATGTAGGGGGGTACCATAGGTACCCTCCATGTGCACCCCCCGCCCCACCAATACCCTGGGGGCTCGCAATGGGCCCCCAAAGTCACTATCCGCATGCCTTTAAGTGGCGACATTGCCGGTATGGAAAGGCAGCTTCCCGCTGCCTTCCTAATATGGATGGCGGTATCTAGCAGACACCGCCACCATATCAGAACCCTTTTTCGCCTGGTCACCTGTGTGACCGGCGGAAAACCGCCGGACGGTCTTTCCATCCTTCGAGGTCCCCTCCGCCATACTAATATGGCGGGGGGAAATGGGTGGCGGGCGGGGAAGGATGAAGGGCAGATCGCCACTGCCATGCAGGCAGTGGCGATCCGCCCTACATCCTAATCAACCCCTAAGTGTTTCAGAAGTGCATCCACATATTTAGATAAAGGTTCTGTAGCTGCTCTAATTGTAGACACAATAGGGCGTAGATGAGGATTCTTTAAATCGTTGTGGGTTTTGGGTACTCCATATATAACTGGCATTTTGGTATTATGTTGGTTTCAGTATTTATATTCCTTCCTACAGATGGTCCTTAAGAGCCTCTTCAATTATGCTTTTTATTTTTTCAGTCAGTGCCTTAAATTGGTCCCCTTTAACCTTTGGATATTATTCTGGTATCATCAACATAGTCTTCATGTTCTGTATATATTGTGCCATGTCTAAAAGAACAATTCCTCCTCCTTTTTCACAAGGTATAACTGTGACTTGCTTGTTCTGTTGAAGCTTCTTTAAAGCCACATTCTCTTCATAAAAAAGATTATGCGTAGGTTTGGGTAGCTAACAATGTTCTGTACCTTAAACAGCACTGTTTTTTCAAACCTTTTTTCACTTCCAGTTCTAATTTATCCAAATTAGGGATGAACTTTGAAGGCGCTTTTAAACCAACAAGAAAAATAGAGTAAGTTCTAATGAATTATTTCACACCAAGTTGACAAACATTTATACACCAGAACCGGAGTTATAAATTCTTCAAGATTTCAGTGAAAATTGTTCCAAAAAACACAAAGTGCCAACTAAGAATATCTGGTTGTGCGGGTCAAAGTCAAAAGATCATGCCGACCATGATGGAGCACCGGTCAGTTACAGTCACTAGATTAGTCCTGCTGAAGTTTACATTCTAGAATTCATGCCACGAGTCCCGTTCACTTTGGAGACAGCCCTGAGGAGTAGGAAAAGCATCGCTGGAGGCTGTCAGAGTTGCGCAAAGAGCTGGCTAGTGTTGTGGGCAGGTGTTGCTGGAGCTTCATGTTTGCGGTCCACCCAGCGGGTGATGCTGGAGCAAGAAGAGTGGGGTTGGCGGAGCTTTGCACTGAATCGCAGTGCGAGCGGTGAGGTCTCAGCACAAAGAGGCAATTTGCGTTCCCGAACAGCCCAATAGCTTAATTTAAATTCATTAAGCCACACCAAGGATCAAGGAAAAGAGGGGCACCACTTGGGAGTCAGGAACACACTACAGCTGAGTCATGGGGCTGTTGCAGGATGTTTAGGTGCCTTTTATGTCCCTGAGGGCCAGATCATATGGCTAGCCCCTGGAATCACTCTGGGAGCCCTAGGTTCAAGGTGAAGTTCAGGCCTACTTCCTCTCCAGGTAAGAGGGCAGCAGGTCAACACAGCCGAGCAGCAGTTCCTTCTGAGTAACAGTACAGGTGAGTGGCAGCCCTTTCAGCAACACAGCGTGTCCCCAGGTCCAGTAGTCTACTGAAGAGTTGGTGTCTGAGGTCTCACTTTTATACCCTGGTGCCCTGGTTTTGGAAGGTGGAAGAAGCTTCTAGACAGTGGCTTTGAAGTGCATGGAATTTCCTGCCTCCCCTGGCTCCAAGGTGGCTGCAGTGACAATGTGGATCTGGATAGGTCATTTGTGTAAAGTCAGAGCAATCCCTATTAATTTGCAAGTGGGGCTGTGCTCAGCTCCGCCCCCACATCCTGCCAGCAGATGGCCCATTCAGGCACACCTAATCCCTCTATAGTGTGACTGTCCAGGAAGAATTCACAAAGTCTACCTGTCAGTTACACTCAGTCATGTGACCCAGGCCAGGCTATAGGCACAAAAGGGCCAAGGACAGAAAAATGCAACCTTTCTAAAAGTGGCATTTTTATCATTATGATCATTATGATCAAAACCCTACTTTAACATTAAATACGGTTCTTCACCACAATTTCAAAGACACCAGACATGACATAGCTACCAGTTCCAAATTGGAATTTGCACCTTATTAAATGTAATAAGGAATCTCTAATGTTGTGAAAAACTAATTTAGCAGTTTTTCATTAACACATGATGTAAAACTTAAAAGTACAAGTCCATCCTTTCAATTACACAGCACCCTGCAATATGGGCTACTTAAGACCTACCTTAGGGCTGACTAATAAAAGGGGATTGTAAGGCTTGGGAAGAGTGTTTTAGTGCCAAGTCGATATTGCAGATTAATTCTGCATTCAAGCAGCAGTGGTAGACCTGGGGCATGTTTTAAGTTGCTACTTAAGTGGGTGGCACAATAGGTGCTGCAGGCCTAATGCTAGCATTTAATTTTCTGCTCTGAGTATTTGATATACCTTTCTAAAAGGGACTTAAATGCAATTAAATATGCCAATTGGGTATAAGCCAATGTAACCATGTTTAAGGAGAGTGAGGACAAGCGCTTTAGCACTGGTTAGCAGTGGTAAAGTGCACAGAGTCCTAAGGCCAACAAAAAAGGTGCCGAGAAATTAGAGAAGGTGAGGAAAAATGTTTTGGGAGAACAACACCCTAAGTCTGATAGGTCTAACTTTCACCCAGGAAAAACTTCTTAAACTTTATTCTCTGGAAGAACACATGCAAATCCCGAATCAATGTGAATCTGTGAGCCCCGTGGCTAGGTACAAAGGTGAGACCTTTAGACAATAAGATCTTTAGTATGCTGCCCATCTATATTGATGATAGATTTAAAATAGCGATATTACTGATTTTCTCCTTTATTGTTGACTCTGTGTTTATAGATACTGATGGGACATAGCTGGGTTCCGATACCTGCCTCTTGTTTGTCACTGATATTGCCCCCTGTAGGTACTTCTTCAGGGCGTTAAAAAAATATTTTTAGAGTTTTGGCCTTCATATTGTGGATATCTCTTTCCATATGTATATATCAAATTGGTTGGAGCTACATCCTCCTTCAGACTCAGATGTGTCTGAACATGTTATCACCTTCATATTGCTCCAATGTGGATGTCCTGTCCCCTTATACTGATCACTCAATTTGGTGTGGAAATGTTCTGATAAGTAGGGGTAGACCCACTCTTTAACTTATCTGTCTTCTTTTTTAGAAGCTGGTCACTAGAAGAGTCCAACTCCGCATTGTCTTCCCCTATTTTCTTTTTTGGATCATCCAGGACATTCGTACTTTTGAGTTTCTCCTTTTCCTTCTTAGGGATCACCACTACTTCTCTAGCTGTTTTGATTATTAAAATCATCCAATCTCTTGAGCATCTGCTTGAAATTAGAGACCACTTTTCAAAACTTTCCACATGTCCATAAACAGACCAGGCACATTTCTCACCCTTAGCCACATTGAAATGATACCTGCTTTTAGATATTCCAAAATAAAGTATATATGCAATTATGTAAATGTTGTCTTCTTTTTCAAATTAAGTAGTGGTATCCATTCATCCTCATTAACTTTGGACACTAATATAGATTTATGTCTTATATTTGCTTGGCCTAAACGTTTAGAAACATCATCATCAGTGAAGATGTTGATGCCTTCCATAGCTAGTAGATGAGACTCCAACAGAGACCAATATATAAATGAATAATATTAATATTGGAAAAGTGTATATATGTGACCTTAATAGAGACAAATACAGATACATAAACAAGTGATACCAATGCTGAAAAACCCTATAGAGTGGAAAAAACCTTAAAAGAATAGGTGAAATATCAAAGGTCAGTGCACAAATGAACATGGTTAACCTCCTCACAGCTGTAACTGCAGGATACGTATAAAAAGCACAGCGTGGGAAATCTGGCACAGCGTGGGAAATCTGGCACAGTGAGGGTAATCTGAAAAATGTATGATATTATGGTGCAGCAAGGGAAAGCTGTCAAACATATTATACTATAAATTAAAGAAGATTGAAATATGTGGATGACACTTGATGACAATATAAGACAAGAATATGTCTTATAAAATACACTGTTAAAAAATCATATATAATGAATTGTCCAAAGACGTTATATAATTAGGCTACTTGCTAGGTATCTAGACTATGAGATATCTTTATTTTAAAAATGAGTGAGTGGCATGTGAGTGTGGGGTATGAAAGAGAATGAGGAATTAATGAATGTTTATCTTACCATATAGGTCTAATGGTGAGGGTTTAGGGGAGATAATACATATATTTTCGAATTTGGTTGTTAAGTTTAACGACTAATTATGAAATGTATGTAAAGGGATGGATTAAATATAAAATGCATGTATGAATAAATAAAAAGTACATTTGTCCTTAAAAAAGATGAAGGTCTCTGCAGTGAATGCTTTCACATTTATACCATTGATTGTAGACTAATGAGCTTTTGCAAATTGCACTGGGGAGTCGCATTTTTGTCTCCTCTCATTATTCAGTTTTTCCCCCCTGCTCCACACCCTATACTTACAATCAGAGGGCCTCTGTTTGTGGTGGTTTGATACAGAAAGGATAATACCCTCTGATACAGCTGCTCCCAAGTGTTAAGTTTTCATCAGTTTTCTCTTGGTAGAAAGACTGGCCTGATCAATAGCTGGGCAATCTTCAAATAAAAGGGTTGATGGTTTGGAACAGGGGAAAGAGTAATCAGGGTGGAAAAAGTAATAGCAAGATGATTCAACCAAGAAATAGAGGGAGTTTTGCTGACTTATCCTGTAAGATAAGGTTTCCTACTATATCCTGCTTTATGTGCATAATCACTCGAGTAAAGATTTCTATTGACCACCTCTAGAGATTCTACTAGGACTCTGGCCTCCAGAGGATCAGGCATTTCTGACCAGATCTTAAAGTCGTCTGAAAACTGAGCCTCTCCCAGTAGCTATGTGAGAGGTTAGAAGTTCCGTCAGGTGTTGTATAACTCAAATTGCCTGGTCACATGATGATTGGGAATAATGCAAAGAATGTAGATTATGATAGATTATTGTGACAAGAAGATTTGCCAAATTAAAGGCAGAAAGAGATAAGATGAACTTTAAAGGAGTCAGGCATAATCAGTGCCACTGCACCTCCTACTCCTGATAAGAGCATTATGAGCCGTATCTATTAGCTGTTCGGCAATGTCAAAGTCAGGTTTCTGTAATGGCTGCTAGAAGGGATATTTATCCATTTTATTGTGAGGTCATAAATGCATACCACATTTTTAGGGAGTCCCATTATGTTTAATAGCATTCTCTTAATCAACAAGAACTTTGTATTGGTTTAAAGTGTAGTGGTACCAGGGTCCCAGGCTGAAGTGTGCAGTGGGGGGCTCTGGGGTCAAGAGGCTTGGGAAGTGAATATTGTAGTATGATTGTACTGATAGCCCTAGGGGATGGGTAACATGATGCATGGCCTGTTGCGCATACAGACTCAGCACGGCTGGGGTGCACATAGAGTATCCTTCTTTACAGTGTTGCCACCAGTTTGTATATCCATGAGGCAGTGGAAAATGGGCACAGAATCATCTGTGATGTGAGGTGTACGTCAAAGAACTCACCTCTGAATGGATGAGTGGAAAAAATAGAAAGGGGACTGAAAGAAAAAGAGACTGGCGTTCAAGTTCACTCTTTTTCACATCCAGACATCTTCCGGTGTGAGGAATTCTGGGAAGGTATTCAAGGTAATACAAAGTAACTAAAAGGTAAAAACGGTAACTGAATGAAATGGCATTAAAGTAAAATAAAAATGAACACAGTGCAATATACCATAAATAAAAAATTAAAATAATGGAAGTCCTAAAAAAAAATGAGGCAAATCAAAATAAAATGCAGTAGAAATAAAAAGTAAAATTACAGTTTAAGCTCTCTAGAAGAGTACAGGTATCCGCGTGTATGCAAGGAAATGGTCATCAAATGGGCATAGAATCAATGGCAATGTGAGGCGTGATCCGAGGAACAGCGAATAAAGATAACAGATGAGCAAATAAGGTGTTTTTGAATATTACCAACATTTGATCACTTTAATAATTTTCTAGACTGCCTCCTTGAAAAAGTTTATTTTTTGCCCAAGATCTTAAAAGTCTTCTTAGAACTTTTGGAACTTCTTACAAAATGTATGTTGTGCTGTAAGAATTGGATTACTGGTTGAAGGGGGCGAGAAACCACTTCAAATAATAATCACAACCATTGTCAGGGTGAACCACAAAAGTCACTAAATAAGCTTGTGTATAATCCCTGGTAGCTTGGCACAAAAGCACTTTGGATTATTTTACAGGCAATGTGTAAAGTATTCATGCAGCACTCACACAACAATAAAGAGAAACCACAACACAAGACAATTCCAAACCTATTGAGAAAAATAGAGAAAATGTGAATAGATAAAAATACCAAAATGACAAAATTCCAATCAGTTGAACTGGAGATATGAGTTTTTAAATGTGTAGGCTCTGTGTGGCACTGCCTGGCTCTGCATTGTCCTGCTTTGCTGTGTTCGATATGGTAAGGCTATAAGTCAGGAACTGCATGGCTCTGCATTGCTCGGAGCCAGATCCAGTGGAGACTTTGGTGAGGAGTGCCATGGTGCGATTTAGGGGGCTCTGTAATGCTTTGCATTGCACTGTATTGGTTCCAGTAAGGGAGCTGCACGGCCTTGCATTGCTTGGCATCAGGTCTGGTAAAGCCTTTTGTTAGCTCTGCCACAACTCTGCATCACACCCGACTCAGATCCGGCGAGACCTTTGGTTATGCAGGGAGAAGAACACTTTGACCCACGTCTGGGCATACCCTTGGCCACTTACATATGGATGGGTATAAACTGGAATGACATGGTGTGCAAAACAATTACAGATTTAGGCCCAGATCTCTGTACTAGGCATGAATGTTTGACATTGTTTCAGCATTCCGTACATCTTTTCGCATTTGTCGTCCTAAGTGGGAAGGGAATGCCCAGACATGGGTCCAGGGCTCACAATGCCACTGGAGTCAAGCTAGGCTGTCTGATGAGGGGTGTTAGACCTGGCACCATTGGGGTGGGTCTCCCTTCCATTTTTAGGTCTCGCCTGATCCAGCGCATGCGCTTGTCTGGACGAGACATTTTGTATACGGGCTTTTCAAAGTGCTGCCGTGGCCTAAAGCTTCAGTGCACGTGAACGTGCACGCGCGCAGCGCCATGTGTCTTTCCTCCGCAGCACGCGATCGCAATCCCGATCACTTTCACTTTCGTGGCCGCGTGGCGAAAGCTTGTGTATGTTAATGCTTTTTTTATTTTAAAGCTTTTGTAGAATCGTAACCTCACTTTAGCGGCCGCGGCCGCATGGCCAATGCTTGTTTTTATTTGCTCTGGGGTTTTTGATGCGTGACTATTGCCACCTCTCCTGCTGAAATATATTCACCGTGGTATTTCTTCGGTTTTCCAACTGTGCCACACTCTAGCTCCTAAAAACAATGCTTTGCACTCAGCCAGCTGCCAAAGGGGGAACTGTGGCGTTCTATCAGTCAACGTTTATCACTTCGAACGGGATACTTGGTCCTGATTTGACAGGGGAAGTAATCTGCTACTTGCAAAGCCTACTCTTTAACGACCTTCCCGCTCACTCGGGACTGCCAACAGCGAACGCACAGAGGGAATGATGCCCCCCACCCCCCTGCCGAATGTGATGAGGCGCCCCTGGGTCACTAATAGTTCACAGATCTGGCCTCGGGCTGAATAAGAGGCCCCCCGGAAGGGTTGCCCCCCCCTCAAGAGTTGGAGACCAAGAAGACCCCGACTTAAGTCCTCCCTTACTGTGGATGAGAAGATGGCAACTGTAATTGATAGTGGATTATCTGTCTAAAAGTGGCCCTACTGCTTTAAATCTGCCCTGCCGAAGAGTGTGGAGCACTGACGATAAAGAAAGATCTAAGGAACTTTTCGAGAGCACCCTTTAGCATTTTATATTTTTCTTTCTATATATATTCCATTTTTGTGGCAGCCTTGAGCGCTGCAGGGAGGTGGGGGTTGTATTGTAATGTTTAAAAACTGCAGCTGCGCAAACCTCAGTTCTATCTCACACACGCACAGAGCTCTTGCCGTCGGCATTGACCTACTATGCACTCAACAATATTAATAAATAAATGTGAAACAGTTGTCACCATCGCTTGGAGCACAAAGCATATCCACTGCCTTCGACGTTGGAACAAGAGACTCCGGGTCCACAAGTCACTCTCTTACCACACCGAGGCCTACTTATTCAGTCTTAGTTGTAAGAGCGACACGCACGTTATGGACTCCCACAGCAGCCGGTGGGACGCGAAACAATGACGGATCCGAGCCGAGCTTGTGGTATGAGGAGAAAGAGATGTGTCCTTGTGTAACGTAACTGGTGCTCATGTAAAGCGCTCCAGTACCTTCGGCTCGAGTTTGTGCTATATAACAATGGAGAGAAAAAAATCTGATCACTGCAATGGACTTGATAATGAAACCAGCGCTTCATCGCCAGTGAAACCACCGATCACTTGGGAAACAAGAAAGAGAATAAACCACCTAATGTCACCCGTTTTCAAGGTTTGCCCTGTCTGCGTGAATGAAACAAACAGGGCTGCTTAGAGAGGATGTTAAATTGGGTTTTCCTAATATAGTGCTGCGAGGTCACACAGAAGAAGAATGTGCACTACAAAAATGACTGGAACGGTGTAATGTGCACCATTTTGAGGGGGGAGGTTGGGGCGCAATTGCTTGTGTTTTTCAAAACGTCATACATATTCAGCATAGAAGCCTGTTTGAAAGGAGCGGCGGTCACCCCGGGATTACACACAGCCGCATTATATCCCCCCACTCACTTTTATTCTGAGCTGCAGTTAGAAAGCTGAAGGGGCAAAAGTCGGGCGCCTTGAATTCCGTGGCCAGCACAATACTCCTCTGTCCTGACCCCGGCCCGAGGGTGCGGCTGTGGGGGTATTGCTAGAATGAGCGCGTAAAGAGTGGTTGCAGACCCTGAAATGCCCGCTTCTCTGTGGTTTTTAACCATGGACCGGCTGGACAGCTGACCGGAGGTTTTAAAGGTCCATGCAGCGACAGGGAAGAGCCCCTAAACAGATAAGCAACTCAATGTATTTCTGTAGCGTGGCCTTCTTAATTGAAAGAATATTAGCAGCAGCGCTTTAAGTGGGATGAAAAAACTGGGGGTCTCTCAAAGGGGCGTGGCTGATGTAATTAAGGGCGTGGCTTAAAACATGCTAAATATCTGTGCCTAGCACAGTTTGCTGTGCTACTGGTATTTTGCTGCTTCTATCGTTGCATCCAGATATATATTACAAGTAAGATTATGCCTACAACAAGCCAGGACGTTGTTGTTGTCAATGGTTGTTATTTGCATAAAATAAATAAGCAACAACTATGGCTTCGTTGAATATAATATTGAAAATGCTTCAGTGCTGAAATGTTGAGACTGTGAAAGAACTATAACGAGTCTCTTTGAAGTTACATCCAGGTGAAGGGTGGTATTGCTGCAGAGTTAAGATTTTTTTTCCACCCTGAGGGAGAGAGCAAAAATGAGGAGCCGATAAGGGACCAGTCTCAGCACCTACTTTTTATGTCGAGCCAGGGCAGCGCATGCGCAGCTCTGCGAGGCTTGCTGTATTAGAGTATGGCCTTAAAGCCCTGCTCACTCTCTGTCTATATTTGTAATTGGCTTTTGTACAGGGGCGTAGGAATGGGGGTGCGGTGGGTGCGGGCAGTCCCAAGTGTCATCACTCAGGGGGTGACAAAATGGCAAAAATATGTGTTTTAAACATATTTTTGCCATATTGTCACCCCCCTCAGTGATGACACTTGTCACCCCCGGCTTGACATAATGGCAAAAATATGTGTTTTAAACACATATTTTTGCCATTTTGTCAAGCCAAGCCGGGGGTGACAAGAAATTTTCCGCACCGGGTACCACCTGACCTTGGTACGCCACTGCTTGTGTCATTGTGCTTCGTAAATGCTGGCTACTGATTCGTTAATAGGCTTGTTAGTCCCTCCTTGTCTTCATTTGTAACCTCCAATGAGGACTGGTGCTTTTACTTCTGTTGTTACACGGTATGTCTTATTTAGCCTGCAAGCACTATTTTCTTGAATGAGTTTCTCCTATTGCAGCCACAACATGTTTTCCTGCAACATTCAGCGCTCTATGCGCACTTTCACTTTCCAACCAACCCGGGACAACGGTGGCCGCTTCTTTGAAGTGAAATAGGTTTCGCATTTACAAGAGTTTGAGCTATTGGCATTGTAAATGACAATGCCTTTTATTTATGTGTTAGTTATCAAAACAGATAAATAAAAGGCAGTGTCATTTACAATGCCAATAGCCTAAACTCTCGCAAATGCGAGACCTATTGCATTGCAAATGCTTGTTTGCTTTGACCTCCTGTGTTTTTATTTTTACTGTGTGTTGGACTCTGTTTTGCTGGTCTAGATGCTTTGGACACTTTTGCCACTGCTGTTCAGTGCTAAAGCGCAAGTGCTCCCTTTGTAAAGTATTGTTATGGATTAGTGAGTCCATGATTGGCTTATTTGATTTACTTGTCACACCCTAGTACAGTGCACTATGTGTGCCCAGGGCCTGTAAATCAAATGCTGCTGGTGTGGTTTCAGCACTGATTGTGCCACCCACAGAAGCGGCCTGTAAAATGTGACTCAGGCTTGCCATTGCAGAGCCTGTGTGCAGTCTGGGACTCCCATGTCAAATTTTCAAGTGCTCACACTTGCCAGTCCCTAAACCTTACCTTTTCTACATATTAGTCACCCCTAAGGTAGTCACAAGGTACCCCTGTGGGCAGGTTGCATTGCATGTGAAAGGTAGGACTTGCCCTGATGTGTGTGGCATGTCCTGATAGTGTAATACTGCCAATTTCGTTTTTCACTATTACAAGGCTATCTGTTCCCATAGGCCAGAATGGGGAGTTTGTATATAACATCTTAGAAACCTAACTGACCCTAGGAACAAGGAATTTAAAGCTTAGTATGCCTGAACTCAGAATGTTAAGATACATCTTTTAGTGAGGGTTATTTTTACATTCTGTGTTTGAAAATACCACTTTTAGAAAGTAGGTATTTTCTTGCCTAACCATCCAGTCTGCCTCTGCTAGGTATGTGTATTGCATGTCTGGCTTTTGAATGACAGGGACTGGAGTAGGGCACCGGCTCCAGAAGTCTGATGAGTCAGGGCTGGGCTGAATGGGCCTGGCCTGCATTTGGAGTGGTGGGATGAGTAGCATCTTCACCTAACTAGGGCTGTGCCTGCCTTTCACAATGACGGCTCCGCCCCCCTGTGGTGTGTCTGAAGCCAGGGCTCACACTGACAAAGGAGGTTGTTGTGCACTTGCAAAGAGCCCCACAGATCTGATTTTGGCTGGGTACAGACACTCTCTGCCTTCAGAGAACAAAGGATTTTGGTGTATAAAACAAAGGGCCCAGACCCCAGACTTTTAGATCACTTCTGAGAAATCAAGAGGAAACCTTTGCCAACGAGAAGCGCAGGATAAGCTGAGGAGGAATACTGCCCCTGTGGTACTTGCTGTCTGGGGTTGGCCTGCAGAGGCTGCTTGCTGCCAAGGAAAGGAGAAAAGGACATTGCTGTTTGCTTTGTAATCTTGAGGAAGATCTCAAAGGGCTTGAACCTGAGCTTGCCTCCTGTTCTGAGGTCTCAGGAACACAAAGACTTCACCACCAGCTCCCCTGCATTTCCTTGCTGGAAATTTCAACCTGCAGAGAGGTGTCTGCTGCTGTTTAGGAGTTTAGGACCTCTTGAGACTGTTTGTCACTGGGAGCTGGAAAATCGACGCAACACCAAAGAAGGGTGTCTCATCCACACCTGTTTTCCAACGCATCGCCGAAGAAACCGTCGCCACGCCTGCCGCGGCACGAGAAATTGCTGCACGACGCATCGGGTGCAACTATCTCTGAAGTCTGAGATCACCGCACCGATCGCGGTGCAAGTCTGCTGTGCGGCCGCACAAAGACACGCATCATACTGGATTGACACATCTCATCGAGGCGCCAAGACTGTCACATCGTTGGGGGACACAGTAAGAAATCGAAGCATCACCTCCCCACACAGTAAGAAAACAACGCATCACCTCCCTCTCCAGTAAGGAACCGACGCATCACCACCCCCGAAGCACAGAACCGACGCATCACTTTCCCTGCGTGTATGGAACCGATGCATCACCTTCCCTGTGGCCATTTTGTTTGCTTTACGTGACGCATCTCAGGTACTTTCGAGAAAAGTGTTGCATTCACAACTTGCATTGAACAAAACTATTCCTGCCATTTTAAAGGCTTATTTTTAATACTTTATTGTGGATTTTTGTTATTTGGTCTTGTTTTGGTTTAGATAAAGATTACTTATTTTTCTAAACTGGTGTGGTGTCCATTTGTAGTATTTTCACTGTGACACTGTATGTGTTCACAAATGCTTTACACACTGCCTCTGAGATAAGCCTGTCTGCTCGTGCCAAGCTACCAAGGTGGTGAGCAGTGGTTATTTTAGGAGTGCATCCCCCTTACCCTGACTAGAAGCAAGGGTCCCTATTTTTGCAAAGGTATCTACCTCTGCCAACTAGAGACCCCCATTTCTAACAAGGAGTTATAGCCTTAAACCGGTCCCAGGATGCTTGTTTCTGGCCCTGGGAGGACCTGGCCTGACAGATCGGCTGGACTGTTCCCATCGGGACCATGATTTGCATATGGCTGGATCTAAACTGGAATGGCTAGGTGTGCAAAAAACGATGGATTTAGGCCCAGATCTTCATATTGGGTGTGAATGTTTGACATAGTTTCATTATTTCGTCCTTCTATTCTTTTTGCATTCTTTTACTTTCTAAAAGTGGGATTTGCAAAATAGTAATAAAAAATCTGACTTGACCATCAAGTTGGGTTTTAAATTCCTATTCCAACAAGCCCTTGAATGATTTTTGTAGCTAGTCCCAACTGAAGTTATCCATTATAATGAATTATAATGTAACCCAGTGCTTTCAATGGAAGAGTTAACCTTGCTACAGTGAACACCAACTTTGGAGATTTTTATCTGTCAGGCACGTAAAACTTTAAATATATGTCCTCTAATTAAATACCATTCACCAGGCCCTTCTGGCATTTAGGGCCTAACTTAGGGGTGACTTATAGGCCCTGCAATTGAAGGTTTAAGCCTGGCAAAAGGTATATTTTGCCAGGTCAAGATATCAGTTTAAAACTGCACACACACAAGCAGCAGGGGCAGGCCTGGAGACATGTTTTATAGGAATTCTTTAGTGGATGGCACAATTAGTGGTGCAGTCTACATGTACCATTTATTTGTAGGCTGTGGGTACATGTAGTACCATTTGCTTGGGATTTTAGGTAAATTGAATGCACCAGTCAGGTGTAGGTCAATTTTGCCATGTTTAGGAGGGAGAGCACAATTACCTTAACACCGGTTAGCAGGAGTAAAGTGCACAGAGTCCTAAAGGCCATCAAAACATGTTCATTCAGCAAAGGAAGGCAAACATATGGGGTGGCTCTGCAGAAAGGGCCCGGTCAAACACCCACTCTAACTTACTCATTCTTAATTAGTTACATTCACTCTCTGTCAATCACAATCATTTTCCTAAAAAACTCTCTTACACTCCATTAATTAATTCACCCACTCTTGCTCACTTGCAGTCATTCTTACTCTTAGTCACTCATTCTCACTCGCTTATATTCACTTACTGACAGTCATTCTCACTCACTACCTGTCACTGACTCTCACTCACTTTCACTCATACACAGATGCTCACACATACACATGCTCTCTTGCACACTATCACACTCTCACTCACAGTTACACACAACATACCTTGAGTACCATATGCAAGGGACTTATAAGTAAATTAAATGTGCCAAATAGGTAAATGCCAATTTAACCATATTTAAGAGGGGAAGCACAACCAGTTTACCTCTGGTTGGCAGGGGTAAGGTGCACAGAGCTGAGCAACTTTGGAAGAGCTGAGAAATGGTTGACACGCTCCCTGCTCCTGTACCCAGCCAAAGTGATAGAGATGGCAATCAGCAAACAACTCATCATCCACCTCAAACTCAACAAAAATACTCAACCACACCCAATCCGATTTTTGGAGAAACCCCAGCACAGAAACAGCACTCATCGCGGCCACGGACGAAATCTGCACTATACTGAACTGTAGAGAAACCGCTACCCTCATCTTTCTCAACCTCTCCACTGCTTTACACACAGTATCACACTACACCTTCATCAGAAGACTGCACAAAAAAGCATCCAAGAACTAGCCCTCACCTGGATATGCTCCTTCCTCACAGAAAGAACATAGGGAGTCAGACTATCGATCTACATGTCAGAACCCAAGAACCTATTCTGTGGGGCGGGCGTGGCTGACGGCCAACAGGAATGGTTGCTCTCTAAAGCGGGTCCGCAGCCCTCGCCACAATATCCGAGCATTTCTCCATTTATTACCTTGCGGAATTCCCAATCACATCAGGAATCTTTGTAAGACCCAATCTGGCATGAAGGCGTCGCATGGGAGAGAGATCCGCCTGCGGTTGAGCTGGAAAAAGCAGCCGACTTGCGATGCCCTGACAGAGTCAAGATGGCGGCCGGGAGAAAACTGAACTAGCTCTGACCATTCATCACGGAACTTACCTGCAATACGCGATCGGCGTTGCCTGGAGTTGTGGGACCCCCTTCCTGGGGGCTACTGGAGAGCGGAGCAGGTGTGGGGACAAATAAGCTCCACTGAGGACAGTGACTTGAGCGAGGGACACCCAGGGCCCACGGAAGCTGAAAGCAGGCCGGAGGGGCGGCTAAATCGAGGCCCCGGCTTTAGGGCCTACTCGCGAGGGCACCAGAACACACCGAGTATCGTGGCATTTCTCGGAGGACACCAAGGAAGCGAGGTGAGAGGGAGCTAGCGGGGGGCTCCAGGAAGAGAACTCGGGACAAACACGCCCTCGCCCTATACGTGAGGCAGTGTGCCAGCAGGGTGGCAGCCCTTAAATTGAGGCCCCGGCTGAGGGTCCTACCTCATAGACGCCGAAACACGACGGCTCCCTTCGACCCCAGACCCACAATTTGAAGCAGGGTCACCTCTATGTAGCACCAGCGGGCAGCGGACCCACATTATCCTCATAACCTCTACAGAGGCCCACGGAGGTTGATTGAGGCGGTACCTGGGCGGCATCGCCCACCCAAGGCTTAAGCTGGCTGGCAAATTTGAACTGCGCCCCCAAGTCTACCACAGAGACTAACTCCCTGACCAGTGCGCTCGGCTGTGACTAGGGAGTACTTCCTGGCGATCTGGCCCCCACTGTTTTCCTGCCTCCCATGGAATCCCTCTGTGGGCTACCGGAGTAGAAGAAATGACATAGACCCGGAGCCGACCATATTCCGTGTGTATCCAAGACGCGGCGGAGGAGGGGGTCCTACTGACTGAGACTGCATGGTTGCGTGCCAACATGTTGCTGCTAGCAATTGATGCTCTGGACTTAGCGGAGTGGTAGCAGGCGCACAACCTGGCCAAATAGTGACTCTCCTACAAGGTGGAGATGACTCAAATTCCTGTCTACTTGGCAGACCCACCTGGAACACCAACAGGCCGACGGAGGGTAGTCCTTTCCTTCGGGTAGGCAGCGGCTAGTACAGGTGTGTCTCCACAAACATACATAAACAAAGCAAACCCAACGACGGACCAAGGTCAAGCACTTGAATTCCAACTGTTTTCCTTCTTAATAGAGTACACTATGTCTGTGTACGTGGTGCAACAACTTCCAACATCCGTCGTTGTTAGATCCGGGGCAGGACCAAAAATTTTTAACACAAAGGAAGGTGCACTCAAATAACAAAGTCCAAATTGATATATATTCCAAAGAATTTTTCTTGATCTTCTTGTTTATTAAAGAGAATAGACAGCCAACGCGTTTCGTTCCTAAAACACAGGAACTTCTTCAGGGCAAGGAGTAGGTAACACGAGAGAAATCTTATTCCATATTCGTTGAATCAGGGAATACCCAGATCATAATGACGTATCGCACATTTGGTGTGTAATAGCACGTCCGCAAATTTAAAAGTGAAGGCAAAATCTCGTGTTAATATTAAGTCGCGTGTTGTACACAATATTCACTCAAAGTGATAGGGAATCCATTGTTGGACCAATTATTCCTAGTGTTCAGAAGGAATCCGACGGCATGATAACCGGCAAGAGAGCAACACTGCTGTGTTATTATGATCTGGGTATTCCCTGATTCAACGAATATGGAATAAGATTTCTCTCGTGTTACCTACTCCTTGCCCTATAGAAGTTCCTGTGTTTAGGAACGAAACGCGTTGGCTGTCTATTCTCTTTAATAAACAAGAAGATCAAGAAAAATTCTTTGGAATATATATCAATTTGGACTTTGTTATTTGAGTGCACCTTCCTTTGTGTTAAAAATGTTTGTGTCTCCACAAACAGTTGCGTCTCTTTTGTCTCCTATGCTCCCAACATGGCCAGCACCAAAGGATTAAAATCCGACACACAAAAACAACTGGCAAAATTTGCCTGGACCAAGCAGGGAGAGACGTCGCTGCGCCACCTGAAGATGATCCCAAAATCACACAGCCTCGCCCCCCTGCTAAAAATCTTACCCTGGAGGACGTCATGGAGGCCATAGCGGGGTTTCGGACATCTTTGGAAACGCGAATCGACTCGGGAAACATTGAAGTAACCCTCCTGCGTACAGACTTTAAGAAGATGGACACTTGGGTCAAAGATGTTGAAATCACAACAACCGCCCTCGTCTCCGACGCTGCAGCGGCAAGTCGCTCAACTCCAAGATCAGCAGGAATGGATGGAAGAGCTCCTGGATGACTATGAAGGGAGGACGAGGCGGAACAACATCTGTATCCTTGGAGTTCCTGAATGGATGGAGAGACCTGCCATGGACCTCTTTGTGGAAGACCTACTGCTCAATAAACTCCAACCTAAACGCCTCTCCAGCTACTTATCCATCGAACAGGCCCACAGAGTTCCCGGAGGACGCACAAAGCCGGGAGCTCCTCCGAAGCCCATAATTGCAAGAGTCTTCAACTTCCGCGACAGAGACGTCACCTTGCAGACTGCAAGAGCCAGACCTCCTCTGAAAATCGACAATGCGAATATTACCTTTTTCCCTTATTTCACTGTCAAAGTCCAGGCACAAAGACGCAGTATTACAGCTGTTAAAAAAGCACTTTGAGATAAAGACATTAAATACTCCATGCTGTTCCCGGTTAAACTTTGGATAGAAGCTGAAGGTAAGACTTGGTTTTTCCTATCTCCGGAGGAGGCTTGGGAGTGGCTGGATGGATGGTGACAAATAGGGAGTGTAAACAACAGGAAGTAGGGGGGTCAAAGGGAAAAACTTTATAGACCAGCAAGAGTAAGTTTCCCCATATACTAAGTAAACACAGAGGTCATCTCGGGCCTAAGAAGGTAGTGAACACAAAAGACCAAGGCAGGTGAATTTAATCCCCACAGGGATAATCCCGAAAGAGGACTGGAGCCCTCACTTACCAAGAGGTGACATGCTTCATCATCGGGTTCGTTCCTCCAGTGATAAAACCTGGTTCCAAAGGGGGCTACAACTCCCTCACTAAGAGGAAGGAGTCCAGGGATTTTGTTCAGCGAGGATGAGGCTGCATGTACAAGGAGTAGAGTTCCTTATACTGTGAGTGAGGTAAAAGAGAGCAGTGCTAGAGAATCAGTGGTGAGAAAACTAGTGGTGAGAAAACTAATGGTGAATTTAAAACTGGCTAGTGAATACCAAAAAAGGCCTTACTGTGTAGGTTTCACTGTCAGGATTAAAAAAGTGCATAAGGTAGTGTAGTGGAGATTCGACACTACTCTTCGCAATAGGTCGACATGTTTCAGCCCTTGGGATCTATACAAGGATCTGGGCTTTCTTCAGGACCGGGTGAAAGATAATGCTACTGCTGTGGTGTGCTCAAATTGAACAAAATAATAATACTACACCGATGATCCAGGTGTTCAGTATTTATTGCGTCCATCTGAGGGAGATAAAAAAACAACAATTCCCCTGGTCAGAAAGGGTCACTACATATATACAGTTCTAGTAATGCAGGTAATATATTTATAAAACATAAAAAAATGCTAACCACAAAAGTATGGGTCCTGCACTTACCCAAATAGTTTGGATGACACCCTCACCTCAACCTGGATACAACTCAGGGAAGGGGGCCCGCTCTATAATAAACAAAATGTGTGATGTCAGAGTGTACAGACAGATCTCTGATCATATGGTTTACTATGAACACAACCACCCACCTAGTCACAACTACAGTATGGCATAAAAAGAAGAACTCAGGACAGGATTCAGTCATTTTAAAATTTGAAAAAAATGATTTTTTTTTATAAATAATAATTATTTTGGTAAACAAATAGAGACACTGTTAGCTCTGGTAATGTAAGGAGAGAGTATCTAAATTCCAAACGCAAAGCTTACCTGTCCGTCGGTACCCCGGGGTGGTCAATGAGTTGAGACTGGAGTAGATCCTTAGTGTCTTGCACAAATGTTGGCATCTTCTGTACGATAGGTTTGAGAAACACATCAACAAAGGTCGATAGGGGTTCAAGTAGGGAGCCTATCCCGGAGATAATGGGTCTACCGGGCGGCGGTATTCTTCCTTTGTGTATTTTGGGTAACACGTAAAAGTACGGTGTAACCGGATGTTCTGTAACCAAGTAGGTGGCCTCATGGTTGTTTATCCATCCAGCTTCCTTGGCTTCGTTGACAAGGTCCTTGATGATGGTAGTGAGCCTTTCCGTGGGATCCATCTTGAGGGGACGGTAATATCGTCTGTCTTCAAGCTGGCGTATGCATTCTCTTCTATAGACTTCAGTGTCAAGGATGACAGTTGCTCCGCCTTTGTCTGCGGGTTTGATAACGATGCAGTCCTCTTTGGCTAATGTCTGTAAAGCCATCCGTTCCGCTCTGGGGAGGTTCTGAAATTGTCTCGTGTTGGTATTCATGATGGTGGAGTCATCTGGTTAGATGGATTAAAGGTGGACTTTGGTCTGAGCCCAGTGTTGGGGTTAGCGTCATCCCTTGGTTCAGGGTGGCCTTTGAAGAAGGCCTGTAGTCTAATTTTTCAGAAAAAAACTGCCAATTCTTGTCTTACAGTGAAAGGATCACCCCTGGCAGTGGGAACAAAGCCCAATCCTTTCTCCAATGCCGAATATTCGATCTCAGTCAGCTCCCGTTGACTGAGATTTACAACTATTGAGGATAGCTGCTCGTCCCTGGTCCCGTTGGTGTTTTCAGATTGCTCCGTGTCGTTAAGGCCGGTGGGGGGCTCCAGTGAACATTGGCCTGTTGATTTCTTCTGCGTCCTCTTGATCTGTTTTGGCCTTGCCCTAAAAAGGGCTGGTTGGGCATTGTGTTATTGTATGGTTGGAAGGGGAACATGGGTTGTTGAAAAGGCGGTTGTTGGTAACCAAAGGGTCCCGGGGGCCACCATTGTGGGGGTGCCGGCCCGTAGAAAGCACCTCTGCCTCTCCTTGGACCTCTATTGCGTCTACCTTGGTATCTGCCTCCCTGATTGTCATAGTTGGTCGTATCGGAATCAGATGAACCATCTTCACTGGCAGAGGTTGAGTAATTAGAGCCATAGCGTTTGCCTCTTTGGTTAAATGTGGAGGTTTGTAGGACTCGCTGGTGTAAGGGTAAACCCTCTCAAGAGAGAATTTGGCCAAGTCTTTCTTAAATTTGGTGATCTTGCTAGTTAAGACTGCATCTCTGTAGTCTTTGTTAGTTTTGTCTGTTTCTTTGGCATGCTTATTGTAGACCGTTGTGACTATAGCAGATTTGATTTGTGATTCAAGGATCTGAATTTCAACTAATATTGAGTCTGCTATTCTTTTGGCTGTAGTGATAATTAAGATAAGCCAATCCCTCGTGCAGCGCCCGGCAATGAGGGACCAGTCTTTCAGGAAAGTCTTATCTTCAAGGAATAGTCTAGGGGCATTAGTTACAATCAGGCCCGTTGGTGCACAGTCTGCTCTCAAATATTCGGTCATGATTGCTCCATGAATGTAGGTGCTAGAGTGTGATCGTTTAAGGACTAGAAGTTTAGTCCATTCATCGTTCATAGTACTACTAGTCATAGGACCAGAATCTAATATGCTAGGTGTTGATAATATATCTGCAGCTATTGTCTCATCGAATGCCAAGCCCTGTTGTTCTGACATGTTGGTGTGTATAGTGAGTTACTTTAATATGCCAATACTGGGAAGGACAGGAAGTGTGTAGTGGAGCGGAAAGGGGGCTCCAAAACAGTATAGAAGCCTCAAATTAAAAGACCCGCGGCCGCACTAACGTATAAACATCAGGAATTGGGGGGTCAAAGGGAAAAAGTTTATAGACCAGCAAGATGAAGTTTCCCCATAGACTAAGTAAACACAGAGGTCATCTCGGGTCTAAGAAGGTAGTGAACACAAAAGACCAAGGCAGGTGAATTGAATCCCCACAGGGATAATCCCGAAAGAGGAATGGAGCCCTCACTCACCAAGAGGTGACATGCTTCATCATCGGGTTCGTTCCTCCAGTGGAAAAACCTAGTTCCAAAGGGGGCTACAACCCCCTCACTAAGAGGGAGGAGTCCAGGGATTTTGTTCAGCGAGGATGAGGCTGTATGTACAAGGAGTAGTGTTCCTTATACTGTGAGTGAGGTAAAAGAGAGCAGTGCTAGAGAATCAGTGGTGAGAAAACTAGTGGTGAGAACATCCGGTTACACCGTACTTTTACGTGTTACCCAAAATACACAAAGGAAGAATACCGCCGCCCGGTAGACCCATTATCTCCGGGATAGGCTCCCTACTTGAACCCCTATCCACCTTTGTTGATGTGTTTCTCAAACCTATCGTACAGAAGATGCCAACATTTGTGCAAGACACTAAGGATCTACTACGCCTACTACATGATATGCCGTTCAACCAAGAAGAAGAACTCTTGGTGTCTTTTGATGTAGAGTCGCTTTACACGTGCATCCCTCAAGACGAGACACTGACTACCATCAGGTCTCTTCTAGAGGGTGAGCACCTAGACTCCATCACTCCGTTGGATTTTATCATGTCTTGTGCAACTATTGCAATGAAGGAGAATTTCTTCAAATTCGAAGATGGGTTGCTCCTACAAATATCAGGTACATCTATGGGCAGTGTTTTCGCCCCTAGCCTGGCGAACCTCTATGTACACCGGTTCAAACAAACTGAAGTGCTTCATCCGACTAATCCCTACAGAGATCACATAATAGTATGGAAGAGGTACATCGACGATATTTTTGTGGTCTGGTGAGGGACACCCGAGACCGTCATGGATTTTCATAGCTGGCTGAATACAAGAAATGAATTTCTGCGCTTTACCTATGAGTTCTCACACACCAGTCTTCCATTCCTAGATGTGAGAATCTATCCTGATAATGGGATTTTGTCTACTGAACTGTACCGCAAGCCCATGGCAAGCAACTCACTATTGTCCTACCACAGCTTTCATCCCAAAGCCCTTCGGGATAATCTGCCCTTTGGACAATTCTTACGTGTGAGGTGCAACTGCTCTAGTGTGGAGAAATATGTAGAACACGCTAGATCACTGTCCACACAACTGAAAGACAGGCAATATCCCCACAGCATCATACGCAAATGCAGGAAGAGAGCACTCAACAATCACAGAGAAGCCCTTATTGCGGTAGCACCACCTAGAGAAACACAACA
Source organism: Triturus cristatus (assembly GCF_964204655.1). Classification (NCBI taxonomy): domain Eukaryota; kingdom Metazoa; phylum Chordata; class Amphibia; order Caudata; family Salamandridae; genus Triturus; species Triturus cristatus. The sequence continues at coordinate 1,097,776,175 of NC_140582.1, read as the reverse complement.
GCGCTTGACATGTGTAAACACATTCTGTGGTTTCTCCAACCAAATCAAGAAAACCATCCTCAAACACTGGCGCATCTTGAACATCGGACCCACATCACTGCCACCGCCACTATTTGCTTTCAAACGTATGGGGAACATAAAAGACATGCTGGTGCACACCAGACCCCAACCCAAACAGACACAGAACCAGTTGTCCTTATGGGGCCTGCCCGCAGTTAAAGGGCATTTCCCATGTGGTTCTTGTGCCGCGTGCCCACAAACAAAACAGACTACAGAGATTGACATAGGCACCAACAGACCCTGGTCTCTCATGAAACACACTAATTGCAATAGTGACAAAATGATCTACATGATCACATGCCCTTGCCTGATGCGGTACATAGGCATGACAACGAGAAAGGTGAAGACAAGAATTCTGGAACATAAAAGCAATGTGAGATGCAAGAAAAGTTCAACTAAGATGACCAATCACTTCATTACACAAGGACACACTGAGAATGACATTAGTTGGGTGGCACTAGAGAAACCAACTATTCCCCCTCATATCAGTGACATTCATCAATTCTTACTGATCAGAGAACAACGATGGGTACAAAAACTACGTACTGATGCCAATGGACTGAATGATGACATACCCTGGCTTTTATTGTAGATGTATCATACTACTGATCTGTTACATCACAACATAAGATACAGCACACATGATTTCCAGTGGTTGATTCTCCTCTACCAATGCTTTGTATCCGCACCCTACTCTGAGGCGCACCACTCAATCATTTCTCAAATTTGCACAAGGTTGTGCTTAATATAACATCTTTTGGAGATGATTCTATTGTTAATCTGCTTCTTGGGCTATGATTAGTGTCTTTGACACTGCACATGCGCAACACTACAGCAGACCCTTTTTTTGATCGTTTCTTTGATCGTTCACACTGTGGAACTATCCCCCTCTCTTTACGCAATGCCTTACTCCATCATTGCCATTTAATTTCATTTTTTTAAATTTATTTTCATTTATTTTAATTTTGAGTATTTTTCTTCAGGCTTTGAATAAGTATGTCCTTCACTAAGCATGCTCACTCATCGCGCTATGAATAAGTGTCTCCTTCACTGAGCATGCCCACTCACCGCGCTATGAATAAGTGTCTCCTTTACTGAGCATGCTCAGTCATGACAGGGCCTCATTCTTTAAGCCAGGCGATATACTTGGCCACCTCAGGGTCCTGACTGACACAGGTGGGAACAATTCATTGTCTTTACTCACTATATAAGCGCAGAGCTGGCCAGCCCTTTGGTACCTCCGGTCTCAACTCATTGACCGCCCCGGGGTACTGACGGACAGGTAGGCTTTGCGCTTGGAATTTAGATACTCTCTCCTTACATTAACAGAGCTAACAGTTTCTCTATTTGTTTACCAAAATAATTATTATTTATAAAAAATAATCCTTTTTTTCAAATTTTAAAATGACTGAATCCTGTCCTGAGTTCTTCTTTTTATGCCATACTGTAGTTGTGACTAGGTGGATGGTTGTGTTCATAGTAAACCATATGATCAGAGATCTGTCTGTACACTCTGACATCACACATTTTGTTTATTATAGAGCGGGCCCCCTTATCTGAGTTGTATCCAGGTTGAGGTGAGGGTGTCGTCCAAACTATTTGGGTAAGTGCAGGACCCATACTTTTGGGGTTAGCATTTTTTATGTTTTATAAATATATTACCTGCATTACTAGAACTGTATATATGTAGTGACCCTTTCTGACCAGGGGAGTTGTTGTTTTTTTATCTCCCTCAGATGGACCCAATAAATACTGAACACCTAGATCATCGGTGTAGTATTATTATTGTTATTATTTTGTTCAATTTGAGCACACCACAGCAGTAGCTTTATCTTTCACCCGGTCCTGAAGAAAGCCCAGATCCTTGTATAGATCCCATGGGCTGAAACTTGTCGACCTATTGCAAAGAGTAGTGTTGAATCTCCACTACTCTACCTTATGCACTTTTTTAATCCTGACAGTGAAACCTACACTGTAAAGCCTTTTTTGGTATTCACTAGCCAGTTTTAACTTCACCACTAGTTTTCTCACCACTAGTTTTCTCACCACTGATTCTCAAGCACTGCTCTCTTTTACCTCACTCACAGTATAGGGAACACTACTCCTTGTACATACAGCCTCATCCTCGCTGAACAAAATCCCTGGACTCCTCCCTCTTAGTGAGGGGGTTGTAGCCCCCTTTGGAACTAGGTTTTTCCACTGGAGGAACGAACCCGATGATGAAGCATGTCACCTCTTGGTGAGTGAGGGCTCCAGTCCTCTTTCGGGATTATCCCTGTGGGGATTCAATTCACCTGCCTTGGTCTTTTATGTTCACTACCTTCTTAGACCCGAGATGACCTCTGTGTTGACAAATAGGGAGGCCATCAGACGGTCGCACCAATAGGAACCCTAATAACAGCCAAGGTGCCCCTCCTGCACCTAGAGAGCGGCTTCTGGAGAGAGACTCAGATTTGACACACTGACTCGAGCGGTCTGCTCTTGCCACTCTTGCTATCTTTCCTTAGCTCTATGTGTCCTTTCAGTTCCGAGACTACGAAATCTATGTGGTACAATGCTCTGGTTAAATGTCGACATTATCTCCATGGCGGAGCTGTTCGTATCAAGCATATGCCTCACAGTTTTAACGTCAACCGGACACTATCATAAGTATTGGACTAGAATTAAATGCCTCTAAGTGTATCATGAACATATTATGCTGATAAGGCGAGGGGTGTGAGGTGGTTAGCCAGGCACCTCACACATGGACGGGTGGGCGACAGGCACTCTGCAGTGTTGGGGAGTGGGAAGTTGTAATTCCACTGGCAGGGGGGCAGAGAGGGGGGCTCAGAGGGGGGAGGGGGTAGTTAAGATTTTCATCGTTATCAGTTTTTTTGCACAGAGCATCTGAGTGAATTTGCCTCCGCCACACCTACAGACTAGAATACTGCTGTTATCTGTGTATTTACGGGGGTGGGACTGGGGAGGTTCCGCCAACACTGTTATCAAGTTCTACTTCTCGAACAGGGGTTTGTCATATATGCTGCCAACCATTGCACTGCGCTCCTCCCTTTTATTGCTCTTTGCACCTACCAAGACATGGCAGATTCAAAAGATGTGGGGTTATCAATACTGACGTGGAATGTTAACGGCATGGGCAGTAAAATAAAGAGGAGAGTGGTTCTGCAATACCACAAGACACAATCACCTGATCTAATACTCCTGCAAGAAATCCACTTGGTGGGTAACAGTTGTAAAGCTCTCCACAGATGGGGATACAAGCTTGTGGCACATGCGGGGTGCACATCGGGGTCCCGGGGCACAGGTATTCTCATTCGTAAAAATGTAGCCCTTACAACTACCGGTATATGGACTGACCCACAAGGCAGATTTGCGGTGTTAGAGGCGTTTTGGGGGGGTAAACCATTCAATATAATATCGGCCTATCTTCCACCAGCTCTGGGAAAGACAGCATTACAAGACCTGGGGAAGATATTAATAGATCTTCCCCCAGGCACTCTCATACTGGGAGGGGACTTCAATATGATAATGGACGAAACAACCGACAGACAACCGCCAAAACTGTCCCCCCGCCGTAGTACAGACCTTGCTGACTTCTCCCAGGCTATGGGAATCATGGACATTTGGCGGGTACTGAATCCCGGTACGGTTCACTTCACACACTATTCCAACGCGCACAAAAGTCAGTCCCGTATTCACTATTTTTTTATGTCCCTTGCAGACAGAGGCCATTTCCAACATCACCAGGGGCTCCCCAGAGGTATCTCCGATCCTTCTACCCTCAGGGCTGATCTTACTTTCCACCAGCGATACACCCGAGGTCCCATAATTATCAATCCATGGCTTCTTACTATCCCAGACATTAAAGAGGATATGGCTGAACACACAGATCATTACTTCACTGACAATGTTGGAGCCGTTGATTCTGCAAACACTATATGGGAGGCCTACAGAGCAGTACTTAAGGTACGGGCTCTGGCACTGAAGATAGGCTACGTCCGAAACCAACAGGAACAATTGACCCAACTGGAAAGCGACTTGCTCCCATTAGAGGCGGAACACAATGCCATTCCCACTGAGGTCACGGCCCACAAACTCCGATACAAACAGCTAGAATAGAAGGCCCTAGCATGCGAAAAAACCCAGGCGAGACTTCTTCATACACTCCATCGAGTCTATGAACTTGGTGAACGAGCGGGCAAGATGTTGGCATGGCTGGAGCGATGAGATTAGGCGACACGGTGGGTCCCCGAGATCTTGTTTGATGATGGGAGACGGGTAGCAGACCCCCGGGAAGTAGCAGAAGCATTTGCGGACCACCTGGAGGCAGTATATACCTCCAAGACAACCACCTCCTCCGAAGACTCACGACAACTCTTGGAGGAAATGACCCTACCTACACTCTTGGACAGTGATAGGGACGCCTTGGATGCAGACCTAACAGCAGAAGAGATCTTCAAGGCTATCTTTGCTAATAACTCCGGGAAGGCAATGGGGCCCAATGGAATTCTGATTGAGTTCCTCAAGGGGATGGCCCTTAAAGTGGCTCCTCACCTCAAGAATATGTATGACGAGAGTCTGAGGCGGGGTATTCTTGCCTTGGATCAAAGTCTTGCTTCCATAGTCGTCATACAGAAACCAGGTAAACCGGCGTCTTACTGTGGCTCGTATAGACCCATTTCTCTAATCAGCTCATAGGCCAAGGTCTTAGCTAAACTTCTCGTGTCTCGTCTTATCGCAGTCCTCCCATCTCTGGTCCACGAAGACCAATCAGGATTTGTACCGGGCCGCAACACCGCCTTAAATATTCGTTGCGTCCATAACGTCCTCGGCAGACAGCCGTACCTGCGGGAAGATGTAGTTATAGTATCGTTAGATGCCACTATGGCGTTTGATTCAATAGAATGGTCTTATCTTTTCGAAGTATTGGCATGATTTGATTTCGGCCCGCGATTCCAACAATGGGTTGCATTGCTCTATACCGGACTGTTGGGTCAAGTCAGAGTTAACAATCACACATCACGTATATTTGTTTTACAGAGGGGAACCAGGCAGGGCTTCCCCCTGTCCCCCTGTACCCCCTACTGTTTGCACTGACCCTGGACCCATTGGCTCACTGGATACGACGGGATGTTTCAATACGGGGGCCTAGGTGGATCAAAGATAAAGAGGATAAAATATCGTTATACGCTGATGATATTTTAATATACTTGCCATCCCCTCGGGCTTCTCTTAATAGCTTATTTAACGTTATTATCAACTTTAACAAATATGCAGGATATACCATCAATTGGTCCGAATTTGTCTTATACGTATTACACGGCCCCCCGCCCAGACTACCTCGCGGCTACATGATTGAGTTGGCCACCGGGGGTTTTAAATACCTGGGCATTTTTATTACACCAGACCCCAAAAGGTTTTTTGAGGGCAACCTTCAAGGCCCCCTCAAGCGGCTACAAGAAGATGTCAAACATTGGAGGTCATTGCCCCTATCTCTCTTATGTTAGCACTCCCTAGATTCTTATATGTACTTCAAAACTGCCCATTCCCAATCGTGGATACTTATTTCACCGCCATTTAAGGGGTGCTCCGTGCCTTGCTATGGAACGGAAAAGCACCGCGCATCACCCTGGGGAAATTAACAAAAGGATGGTACGATGGGGAGATTGCCCTTCCGAACTTACGCCTCTATTATTGGGCCTCGCAATTGTTAGCTGTCAACCACTGGATTTATGGTTCCCAGTCGAACCCGTCTTTCCACCTAGAACAATACCAAACAGGGCGGGAGGGATACCTGGGTGCTCTCTACAGTAAGGTTCGTAGAGGCCGATATTTGGGACCCATGGCACAAACTGTTGCCGTCGGGCATAAGGCCACTAAGCGCCTAGGATGGGCGGATAAATTTACAAAATCTACGCCGCTGTGGTCCTCTCAACGGTTGGTATCGCTCTGCCACCATACGGGGTTTGATCAATGGGACACCATTGGCATAACCAGCACAGGAGACTTGTTTGGTAAAGGAAAGCTTCTCACATTTACTGAACTACAGACTAAATATGACCTTGCACCAGGCAAGGTTTTCTGATATCTGCAGATCAGGCACGCCCTTCTCACAAGCGTTCCAGACCTATCCTCCCTGCCGGACTCTTCCCCCCTGGAAGACCGCCTGCCCACGGAACTGCTCTCAAAGGGGATCATCTCCTGAACATACCATAAACTCTGCGATAACCTACCTGATTCTTTCCAGGCTCTTTGAGAACGCTGGCAGACAGACATTGGGCCAATAGACGTCTCCGTGCCTTGCTATGGGACAGAAAAGCACCACGCATCTCCGTAGGGAAACTAACAAAAGGATGGTACGATGGGGGGATTGCCCTTCTGGACTTACGCCTCTATTATTGGGCCTCGCAATTGGTAGCCGTCAACCACTGAATTTATGGTTCCTCGTCGAACCCATCTTTCCACCTAGAACAATACCAAACAGGGCGGGTGGGATATCTGGGTGGTCTCAACAGTAAGGTTCATAGAGGCCGATATTTGGGACCCATGGCACAAACTGTTGCCGTCTGGCATAAGGCCACTAAGCGCTTAGGATGGGCGGATACATTTACAAAAGCTACGCCGCTGTGGTCCTCTCAACGGTTGGGATCGCTCTGCCAACATACGGGGTTTGATAAATGGGACACCGTTGGCAGAACCAGCATAGGAGACTTGGTCGGTAAAGGAAAGCTTCTCACATTTACGGAACTACAGACTAATTATGACCTTGCACCAGGCAAGGTTTTCCGATATCTGCAGATCAGGCACGCCCTTCTCACAAGCGTTCCAGACCTATCCTCCCTGCCAGACTCCACCCCCCTGGAAGACCACCTGCTCATGGAACCGCTCTCGAAGGGGGCCGTCTCCTGTACATACCGTAAACTCTGCAATAACCTACCTGATTCTTTCCAGGCTCTTCGAGAACGCTGGCAAACAGACATAGGGCCAATAGACGATGAAGACAGGCAAACTGCATCAATGTACCCCAGGGAAACTGCAATAAATCACCGCTTTCGCCTCATACAACTCAAAATCCTTCACAGGTCCTATCTCTCTGGTGTACTCCTGGCCAAAATAGGAAGCCGAACAGATGCGTTGTGCCTCAGGGGATGCGGCCAAGACAGTACCTTTTACCACATCCTGTGGGAATGTCCCGTCATACGTCCTCTGTGGAACAGCGCAACCAACAAAATGAAAGACACACTGGGTAAACACCTTCAATTATCACTGAGATTGGGGATTCTGAACATAATGGAGGCCACCAACCTGACAGAATTAGAGCAGCAATGGGTGGCACTGGGATACCTCCTGGTGAAGTGAGCTATAGCAATGCACTGTGGATCTAACGCACGGCCATTAACGGTGGGATGGGTGGCAGAGATAGATCGATGCATGATTGCAGAGAAGGAGGTCTGCAAGCAGAGGGGCTGCCCTAAGAAATGGGATAGGAAATGGGGTGGGTGGAATGCATTCAGGGGGAAGATCTGTACCTCTCCAACTAAAGATATGGCGATGAGGAGACATCGTAACAGTGACCTGCCAGCTCTCTAAATATTTGTAATTTAATGTATATTGAAATGCGCTTCAGGAGAGATCTGTACCTATTCATCAGAAGATACGGCGATGAGGGAAAATCAAATCAGTGAACTACCAGATCTTTCAATATTTGTAATTTATTCATCTTGGGATGCATTTAAGAGGGGGTCTGTACCTCTCCACCTGAAGGTACGGTGATGAGGGGCAGTTGTAACACTGGCCTTCCAAATCTCTAAATCAATGTGGTCTATGTATGATGAGATACTATGGCGCATGTAAATTGGACTGTTATGTGATCTTGTAATGATGACGCTGTGCTTTAATTCTAATAACAAAATTACATAAAAGAAAAAATAACCTATTCTGTGAAGTCCCCAAGGATTCATTGCTCAGCCCGACCCTGTTCAACATTTACCTGACTCCACTCACGAACAGCATCAGACCACATGGCATTTCAATCATTTTCTAGGCCGATGACACCCAATTCATCGTATCACTGTCCGCAAGTCCACCAACTCCAAAAACTCTTTCTCCGACTGCATAGTCAACGTGGCATCAATTGCCTGAAACTCAATTTGGACAAGACAGAAGCGTTGATCTTTGGCAAGAAGAACTCTCCCTGGGACTCCATCTAGTGGCCACCAGAACTAGTAATCAATCTCATTTACCGACTCCAGACCATCCTGAACGCCGAAGCAAAACACATCCTCGACCTCCCACGATGTACCCACATCACACTACACCTCAGAGAGAGCCACTGGCTCCCCATACATAAACGGTGTCAATTCGAACTCCTCACTCATGCATACAAGATACTGCACAACATTAAACCAACAAACCTTAACAATCGCCTTCACTTCCACCAACCCACTAGATACCTGCGAGCAGCCTCCCCCTCACTCGCACACACCCACTGGCTCCACAAAAGCAGAATGGGAGATTTATCATTCTCCTACATTGCACCCAAAACCTGGAATGACCTCCCTCTACACATCAGGGCCTTCTCCTCACTTCTTGAATTCCACAAGAAGCTGAAGACCTGGCTCTTCAACTAATTCTCGGAGGATCACTCACTACACCCTTGGTTCCATGCCTATATACTTGCTCCAGCACCTGGAAACTCCACCGGGTGATAAGACATGCTATACAAATCTACATAACGTAGCAGAGTCCCCTGACCAACAAAAGCAAGGATCTAAAGGAAAGAGAAAATCTGGGGGAATATCAAATAAACCATAGCTTTCCTACACGTGCCTACAAAAACTTTAAAGCCCCAGAGTTATGTTGTGCCAGTACCTCAGCGTATCATCTTTGTTTTTCATCTTGTGTACACACCTTGTTTCATACTTTCAAGGGGAACAATCTGGTAGGAGGAGAGCAATGAAGTAAGGTGGTGACTTAGGACTGACCAGGTTGGTAAGCCTTGCCACTGTGCAAGTGAGTTTCGCAAGTCATGTAGCGAATTAATAACTCTGAGCAGAAGAGCACTCCAGTGGGGTGAGGCAGAAGATTGAATGAGCCATGGCGAGATGGACACAGAGATGTTTTGGATCAGTGAGGAAGTGAAAGTTAATGAGCGCACAATTCAGATTACAAGTAATGGAATACATGGAAGGTAGGACACCTTTACATTAAAATGTCAGGATGAGAAACTTTACTGAGCTCTTTCTGGTAGAGGTGAGAGGGTAAGGACATCATGAAGTGAAACATTCACCTCATTATTTGTAGACACATGGGTGACTTTGAGGGCTGAGGGAAGGATGTGATGGTGAAGAAGGGAATGATAAGCAAAACAAGATGGAGAAAGTTTGGTTGTCATCAGCATGAAGATGGTACAACAAGAGGTAACAGTGCTACAAGGGAAAGAGTGTATTGTGATTAGAGTACAAGGTCCAGGACTAGAGATGAGGGGGACACCAACTGTGGCACAGGTGGGCCAGAAAGAGATTGATCCCCAGGAATCAGAGAAGGGGCAGTAACAAAGTTAGTGGACAGCTAATGAAGGGTGGTGCCAGTACTATCAGACATGTAAGAGAGGTCAATGGGGCTGAATGATTGACTGCATCCAATGCAGGCAGGAGACCAAGAAAAATCACTTTGTCAGATGTGATGAGATGATTTACGTGGTTTACATGCTGGGCTTGCATCAGTTGTATGGCTTGGCACTTAAGCCAAAGTGATCAATTTAGTTGCATGAGAACTAAGAACATTTTGGCACATACCTACAAAAACTGGCGAAGGCTTGCTTCGAACGGGTTTGCTTTTCTTTAAAGTAATAGATTATTTATTCCCACAAAACGAAGAATGTAGTATTTGTGGAGTGCTGAGCTTACAGTTTTCACGTGCACACTCAAACCAATTTGGGCCATAATTTGCCTGCATCTTTTAAAAGATGCCATTGGCTTCTTTGTAGCTTCTCTGAGCGGTCTCTGCCTTGAGCGCTCACCTAGTTTGGGAGGATGGCATGATATATGCGGGGTTTTGGTGATGCAATATACCTTCCACTTATTCATAGTAAGCCTCGGCAAGGGATGGGCCAGACCTTTGGCATTTTTTGATCCGGTTCACCTGAGCCTCCTGGCCTTTCCACAAATTGCCCTATGTTCATCTTAAAAGCACCGTTGTGCTCATGAATGAGACCTTGCTTTGGGATGCGATTTTCAATTAAGGGAATCTAGAGGAACTGCTAAAAGTGTCCTACAATTAATTATGTGAATCTCTGCAATCTAACCCGTTAATATGGTGGGTGAATTTGAAAGTGATTTGGGGTGCTGTCACAGAGAAAGCCGAGCTATTTCAGTTCTTATTTTTGATCCATTTTTAAAAGACGTTGTAGAATATTTTATTTTGGAAACTTTTGTGCAGGTTGTGTAAAGAACCGAAAAAAGAGTTTAGTGCATTTTAATTCCAAACTATAAACTAACAACAGTTTACGAACTGTACATTGCATAAAAAAATGACATGAAGTGAAATAAAATATACACATAATTCCTGTCAGGGGTAGCAATAAGTCTGATGAGAGCAGTAACACACATTTGAGACAGCCATCTGCACCTGTTGAAACTTTCTGTTGCAGAATGTTTCTACTCGAACAGTCAAGAGGATGTAAAAAGTAAGCAGAGGTTTCAAGTCAAGATCCCCGAGTGGACCGAGCCCGCAGTTTGTATCATTAAAAAATGTCATTTAATCTAGGGTTTGAGGAACTGAGATCAGGGAAGGGTGCAACGCAGCTGCAGGCACCGGAGCGTGAACGGTGACTGCCGGTTTCATGGCCGCCCAGTGTTCCAAGTCTTAAAATTAGATTTGTAAGTTTCAGAGTGAACCACCGACCAGATACCAACATTTAAGTCACAGCATTAAAAATAACTTCTTGACACATTTTAGAACAATGCTGGTCATTCAAGGTAGCTGAAAAATTAGGGTCTAAAAGATTCATTTTAATTCGACTACTTGACATGTCATAATTTTGCACTACGTACAATTTTTTAAGCTTGATGGCTGGTCAAATTGTCTGATAAAAATGCTTTTTGCAAGAATATTTTCTCACGAAATGTCAATTTCCAGTTTATTTACTTAATTTGCTGGCTCAATGGAGTAAATAGTAAATTCGCAGGTTTTTCAAATTCACCCCCTATATTAATAATTTAGTTTAGTTATAAAAATGCTTTGTTGAGTTAATTATTATTTTTGTTGTGTTTTCTCTGAATTTCAAGAAGCATTTGAGAGGGAAGTTCAGCAATTCAGGACATTTTTTTTTCTTCAAAAAGTGTCAATCGGAGACCCATACTTTTGTTTTAGGGATCCCATCCAGTAATTTTGTATTTACATTATTGTAAGGGTAGACTTAGGATCCTGGTCCTAACTAAAACCTAAATACATTTAGGGGAATTATTTCCTAATTAGAGCTATGGCATTCATGTGGCACTTGACAATTTGGAAATTTCACTCTTGGCTATCAATGAAGGACCCTGAATTAAAAAAAATGGTCCCGCCACAAATGACTTTGGGTATTGGTCTATGTGGACCCTACATTTGGGATGTATTAGACATTACCCCCTTATCCTTCTACACGCCTTGAACCAACGGATGTAACCTGTAACATATGTATCTTCTGTAACAATGTGTAATTTGTAACCTATGTAACTCGCCACATGTAAAGCGCTCTGATACCTCCGGGTCTAGCCAGCGCTATATAAAACTCAAGTAAATAAATACATTAAAAAATGGTAATCTTTCTGGTTGAAGTGTGGGAGTATCGATTTGCTACAATCTAAAATAAATATTGTTCACCAGAGCTGCTGCATCATTTGATTTAATGTGCAGTCTGTATCAACGTCTGCCTTAGAGGACATTTGAACAATTACCATTGTATTATTGCTAGTCCATCACAATCCCTACACATGTGTAATGAATCTGGAAACTGTGATTAAAAATGTCTAAAACCGAGGTACTTACATGAGGCAAATGGATGAAGCACCACCTTTCGCCAGTCTTCCCATTTGCCCATACATCACACCGCATTGCAATTCTTACACCGGCTGCCAGTGGCCAAACACAGTGCCATGAATGCAATGTGCATCGCACTATAAGCAATTCATTAGATGAATCTTCCTCCAACACAACCATGTGTCCATCATAAAGTATAACGCTCTAAACACTAGGATTCAGCACAACCTTGCATCTGTCATAAAGCGTGACTCTCTAAACACTAGGATCCAACCCAAAACTGTATCTGTCATAAAGCTTGAGTCTCTAAACGCTAGGATCCAACAGACCTTTGCATCTATCATAGAGCATGACTCTCTAAACACTAGCATCCAACACAAGCTTGCATCTGTCATAAAGCATGACTCTCTAAACACTAGGATCCAACACAACCTTGCATCTGTCATAAAGCATGACTCTCTAAACACTATGATCCACCACAACCTTGCATCGGTCATAAAGCATGACTCTCTAAACACTAGGATCCAACACAACTGTGTATCTGTCATAAAGCATGACTCTCTAAACACTAGGATCCAACACAATCGTGTATCTGTCATAAAGCATGACTCTCTAAACACTAGGATCCAACACAACCTTGCATCTGTCATAAAGCATCACTCTCCAAACACTAGGATCCAACACAACCTTGCACCTGTCATAAAGCATGACTCTCTAAACACTAGGATCCAACACAACCTTGCATCTGTCATAAGGCATGACTCTCTAAACACTAGGATCCACCACAACCTTGCATCTGTCATAAAGCATGACTCTCTAAACACTAGGATCCAACACAACCGTGTATCTGTCATAAAGCATGACTCTCTAAACACTAGGATCCAACACAACCTCGCATCTGTCATAAAGCATGACCCTCTAAACACTAGGATCCAAGACAACCTTGCATCTGTCAAAAAGCATGGCTCTCTAAACAGTAGGATCAAACGCAACCTTGTATCTATCATAAAGCATGACTCTCTAAACACTACTTTCCAACAAAACCTTGCATCTATCATAAAGCGTGACTTTCTAAACACTAGGATCCAACACAACCTTGTATCTATTATAAAGTGTGACTTTCTAAACATAAAGCGTGACTCTCTAAACACTAGGATCCAACACAACCTTGTATCTATCATAAAGCAAGACTCTCTAAACACTAGGATCCAACACAACCTTGTATCTATGTTAAAGTGTGACCTTCTAAACACTAGGATCCAACACAACCTTGCATCTATCATAAAGTGTGACTTTCTAAACATAAAGTGTGACTCTCTAAACACTAGGAACCCAAACAATCTTGTATTTATCATAAAGCAATACTCTCTAAACACTAGGATCCAACACAACCTTGTATCTATCTTAAAGTGTGACTTTCTAAACACTAGGATCCAACACAACCTTGTATCTATCATAAAGCAAGACTCTCTAAACACTAGGATCCAACACAACCTTGTATCTATGTTAAAGTGTGACCTTCTAAACACTAGGATCCAACACAACCTTGCATCTATCATAAAGTGTGACTTTCTAAACATAAAGCGTGACTCTCTAAACACTAGGATCCAACACAACCTTGTATCTATCATAAAGCAATACTCTCTAAACACTAGGATCCAACACAACCTTGTATCTATCTTAAAGTGTGACTTTCTAAACACTAGGATCCAACACAACCTTGTATCTATCATAAGGCATGACTCTCTAAACACTAGGATCCAACACAACCTTGCATCTATCATAAAACGTGACTTTCTAAACACAAGGATCCAACACAACCTTGTATCTATCATAAAGTGGGACTTTATAAACACTGGGATCCAACACAACCTTGTATCTATCATAAAGTGTGACTTTCTAAACATAAAGCGTGACTCTTTAAACACTAGGATCCAACACAACCTTGTATCCACCATAAGGCATGACTCTCTAAATACTAGGATCCAACACAACCTTGTATCTATCATAAGGCGTGACTCTCTAAACACTAGGATCCAACACAACCTCGTTTCTGTCATAAGGTGTGACTCTCTAAACACTAGGATCCAACACAACCTTGCATCTGTCATAAAGTATGACTCTCTAAACACTAGGATGCTGTCCCTTCTGAACGTCTTCCATAAGTGCCGGTTTATAAAAAAACATCAACCAGAGAAACGTCCTTCTCTGTCTAGATGAACAGACATTGAAACTTGATTCCGGAAGGATAAGAATAATTGACAATCACCCTTCATTTGAAAGAACAAGAAAGTGACTCTTTACATAAGCAGATTCACAAAAATAATTCATAGATTATGGCATGTGAAGCTGCTTAGATTGTCACACTCTCTGCAACATCTGCTTACATGTAGCTACAAGTTAATTGCACCATATTTAAACTACACTTTCGAACCTCATACACCTCACCAAGCACTTCCATATGTGACAACCTACGTATCACACCCTTCCAACCATGCACTGCAAAAGAGTGCCAGGAATCTGATTGTCCTCAGAGTTTTTTGAGGAACCATCATGGATATGAAAGCTATATAAATGCTACAGTCCATACAGTCTTAATTATGCTCATCAAAAAGGAGTATATCACTTATTGTTGGGCAACCTGCTAACAACAACCCAGGTGTAAACAGTGAAAGTCACAAATACCAAGATCAATTTAATAAATTGTGCAGCATGTAAAGATTGATGTTTGCTGTCCATATTATAGCTCCTGTAACTGATGACGGCAGATAAAGTTTCTGGTAGAACATACGGGTCTTTACAACTCTTTGAACTTAAGAAGATTGTGTAGGATATAGACTGGCTATCCGTCCATCACCTTGTTCTTGTTGCAGTAGACAATCTAAGAGTGACATGTATGCCCAGGCATGGGTCTTGAACTCACTGTGCCATGGAACCCAGCTATACCTGGCTGAAGAGACCAAACTAGGATGAAACTGGACCCAGGTTGCTCTGTTCTTTTTCAGAGAGGACCTGGCCTAGTAGTTCAGGCTGGACTGTTCCCATTATGAGCAGAGTCAAGAGTTATTTGCATATGGTGGGTCCAAACTGAGATGGCATGGTGGGCAAAAATGATGGATTGGGATGCGGCCCAAACGATTGCCAGTGGCTGAGATTAATTCAAGCATTCTATCAATCACCTTGTTGTTTTTGTATTCTGTTGACGTTGAGCACTTGATTGAGTCTTTGGAGATGGTTGTGAATCCTCCTCCTGGCTTATGAGGTGGTCCGATCATGTGATCTTGTAGCCGCTCTATGTTGGGTGCCGATGTGGGGATGAGCCTGGTTTCCATGGAAAACAGGAGATTCAGCGCGTCGCTGCTCAGCAGGTTCCTAATTTTGGTTGTGTGTTTGCTGAGGGGTCACTTGTTTAGGAGTATGCTTGCGAGTGAATGTTGGAATGTTGGTATGCAGGCTTGTTGTGGCGTGTTGAGTTATGAGGGGGTGTTGATGGTGTTGGTGCTTGTGATGGGTATCTGGGTGAGCTGCAGCATGTAAACCAGCAATGGGTGCAAGTGAAGGCTCTTACAGTGGTATGTGGTGTTGTGTGGCAGCAGGGGAAAGAGAGGTGTCCCAGGCTGAACTATCTTATGGGGGCTGCAGAATATTGCTTGAGGGTGATCAGGCCAGGATTTGTGGCACTGGGCACATTCCATATGCAGTCGGGTTCAGACGGACTGGCATTTGCCTGGTGGGTCCTGGGAGGGGGAGGAGCGCGGGCTGGTTGGCAGAACTACCCACTTGCTGGAACATGACACAGGAGGAAGACATAGGAAGAAGTAGCAGGAAAAAGCAGGTAAGGTGAGGGGGGGATGGGAGATGGAAAATCGCGCAGTAGGGTGCAGGAGGCCTGAAGAGATTGCAAAAGAGGCAAAATATTGGGAGGAGAAACAAGGAAAGATGCTGATACGGGGGCATATTATCAAGGACAGCGGTAAAATTATCGCCGCTTTAGCGGCAGGAAACTGCCGCAAAAAGCGGCGATAATGGGCTTGATATTATGCCGCAGAGAATTCCCATAGAAGCCCATGTTCTGGTGTGAACATGGGCTTCTATGGGAATTCTCTGCGGTATATTATCAAGCCCATTATCACCGCTGTTTCCTGCCGCTAAAGAGGCAATAATTTTAATGTCGTCCTTGATAGTATGCCCCATGGTTCTTAAAGTGGCAGAAAGCGGGGATGGAAAATCTGTAGAAGAATGATAAAAGATGCAAATAAGAAGGCATAAAACTGTGTAAAAAGACCAGAGAATGATGCAAAAGAGATGCTGCAAATAAAGCAGAAATCTAGGTGAAAAACAGAAGGATGCCTGAGAATGCAGGCATAAAAACCAAAAGCAAGAAGCACACAGAAAGCGTAACGAGTACGAAAGAGGTGTGTGTGAGAGAGAGAGTGAGAGCTGAACGGGTGGAGTCGCAGGAGCAAGGCGGGAGCCTCATTGCAAGAGAGCCAGGTCCGAAAGGGCGTCGACTGGTCGGAGGAACAGTCACAGGTAAATGGGGTCTGGGCCTAGGCACCATAAATCGATCACGGACACAGAAAAAAAGAGAAAGCAGCAGATGGATGAATGAATAAATGAACGGATACAGACATTAAAAAGGAACAGCAGTTTTCCAGCACAATTACCCACAGTAGCAAGACTGTTTTCAGTATGTTTATAACCACATGTGCAGTACAGTATTTTTAGTATGGCTTCACACATTGGTGGACAGGTGATATAAATTGCTTCCTAATTTCTCTGGAGCATGTGTTAATTGGCAATGGCAGCATAAGAATTAGCGACAGATGATGATATGACCATGAGGTCACTAGCTGGTATTCATCACGGCAAGTTTTAGATATTGGGCAACATCTTCCTGGGAAGTGAGTAACAAGCTCTGTACTTTGAAAATTAGTGTTCCCAGTGTATAAAATCAACAGGGAGAACTACCCTTTAATATGTCCTGAGACCTGGCTGCATCTTGACAAATACGTCCTGTGACCTAGCTGCACCATGTTAAATATGTACTGAGATCTGGCGGGGCCATGGTCAATGTGTCCTGGTAACTCAATTAATCATGGCCAATATGTCCAAAGGCTAGTGGTGGGTGGAACTCATCGAGATACCGTGGAGTTCTGCTAACAAGTGGAAAATATGCATGTTGCGCTGATCACAAGAGCGCATGGCCATTTCAAGTTGATGTTGGTGACACTTGAGTAGAAAATCTACTCATGTGGCAGCAAATCTACTCGAGAAGCACCCTCTGACTGCAACCACTCGCATTAGAAAATCACACTGGGTGATGCCAAATCTCACTCATGCTCGCATTTCTGGAGCTTTGCGAGAACTAATTCCACCTTGTGGCGATTGGCGAAATTTGGCCAAGTCTCCAATTTGGCTAGGACTCCACATTACAAGAGTAACACGGAATCGCCAAATTCTGCCAATTCCACCCAGCCCTGCCTGAGACCTGTCTTGCTCACCGTCAACATCTCCTGAGACCTAACCACATTGTGGTCAATAAGTCCTGTGGCCTAGCTGCCACATAGTAAGTATGTTTCAATAGTGTCAATATGTGCTGAGACCTGGCTGTGCTGTACTCAGTAAACTCAGAAACATAGATGCACTAT
Source organism: Triturus cristatus (assembly GCF_964204655.1). Taxonomy (NCBI): domain Eukaryota; kingdom Metazoa; phylum Chordata; class Amphibia; order Caudata; family Salamandridae; genus Triturus; species Triturus cristatus. Next base: position 1,097,758,443 of record NC_140582.1, on the reverse strand, counting down.
CTTCAATATGTCCTGAGACATGGCAGCATTCTAGTCAGTATATTGTGTCTCCTGCTTGCACTATATTCAATGTGTCCTGCGACTTGTCAGGACTGTAGACAATATATCCCGAGACCAGCTTCCATTGTGGTCAATATACCCTGAGACACTGCAGAATTGTACTAAATATGTTGTGAGACCTGCTTGCATTACAGCCAATATGTCCTGAGCCCTTGCAGCACCATAGTAAATATGGCCTGAGACTAGGCTGTGCTATAATCATTTTGTCATGTAACCTAGCTGTACTATACCTGATATGCCTTGAGACCTGGAAGCTCTGTATTTGCAGACCTGGTTGGACTTTAGTCAATGAGTCCTAACACCTTACTGCACAATGGTCAATAAGCTTTGAGAACTGGCTGCACAAAGGCCATGTGTCCTAAGACACGGAAGCACTGTAGTCAATATTTCCTGAGACCTGTATGCACCATGATTATATCCTAAGAGCTAACTTCTGTATAGTCAATTTGTCCTGAATCAGACATGCTTGCATTGTAGTAACTATATCCTGAGATCTGAACCCACTATTTGCAATGTCCTGAGACCTGGCTGTACCATAGTAAATATGCCTTGACACCAGGTTGCACCATAGTCAATATGTCCTGAGACCTGGCTGGATTATAATCCATATGTCCAGTGACTTGGCAACACTGTAGTCAATATGTCTTGAAACATGAAGTCAATCTGCCCTGAGATCTAGTGACACAGTAGTCAATATGTCCTGAGATCCAGCTGCACTAAAGTCAAAATGTCTTGACACCTGGAAGCATTAGGATGTAGGGACTTCAAACTAACATGCCTTGCAGTATGTTTAAAGTCTAGCAGAACAATATTCAGTGTTGGTGGTCATTTGGCAAAGATCCATGTCTGCTCTCTTCAATCCAGAGTAAACCTGAATTTTTCTTGGAATCCATGCATTCACATATTCCACCTAATAACAAAGTGAGCTACAGTATTTTCTTTTGAAAGCTAAGTAAAGAAAATCTATGTCTACTTTTGGTCCCAGGTACAACTCGTTCATTGCAGAACTTCCATCTTAAGTAGTTGGAACTCATCAATATCCTGGTTTGTGGCATAAGAGTAAAGTCTTTATACTGCACCCTACATATAGGGGATGGTCTGCCTTGCTAAACACCTCTCAGTAACACCAATGAATGAAAAGGACAAAGTCTCATATGTACTAGTGCACAACAGGAAAAACACTTTGGCACATCAGGCCCAAAATCCTGTCTTGCTCTGGTCTGAGCACCTCTTCCACCACATAAACAGACCCAGGAAAAAAACCTAGAGATATTTTAAGTGTATGAAAATTGGATTATGTGCAAGCAGCCTAATTTATATTTGATTGATCATAATAACCATAATATTTTCATGTTTTTTCTCAGCGATGTTACTTTGCAACCATTTAAATCAGGAGTCATTACGTTGTAGGTGTAGATCAGCAGTATCTTCAAATTACATGCTTTTTACAGTGCAGTACTTCATTTCAGAGGTAACTGCCACGTTAGGCTCCATTTTATTTCATTTATACATATTAATGTTAATTTATAATGTATATATAATTTATATTTATATATGTACACCATCAATTTCTCCACACAGATATAAATAATTATATTAATTTTATTAGATTAATTGTTATTTTATATTTAAAATTGTAATTAAAATAATTTCATTTTAACTTTATAAATATTGAAATGTACTCTTAGAAATAATGTATATTAATTTGAATACATCATTATGTATTCATTCAAATTTCGTCACAAACCCTTCAATGAACCCTAAAAGCCAATATTATATAAAACACTACCCATTCCTGAACCCTAAAAAACCCATTACTATGCTTCTGCACTACCCATCCATTAACGCCAAAGCTCCTCACTATTCCTATACATTAACCATCCCTGAACTTTAAAACGTCTTACTACCCCTGTTCTCTACTCGTTCCTGAGGCCTAAAACTCACTTAAATATTGATATAGTTGTATATTTTTATTTTAGATATATTTGAATATGTTTTTACTTAAATATAGATATTTATACTTAGGAACTATTTACATAGAAAATGTATTTCTTGTTTTGCTAATAAGTTGGGCTCCGTTTGAAAATCTTTAAAAACTTTCCAAAAAAGGTCATCCACCTCAGCTTTTCCCTGGAAAGTTTGAGTGATCTGTCAAGTGGGGCTGAAAAAAAGGTGGATTTCAAAAATGCATTTTTCCCAATCAATTTCCATAGGGGCTTTTTAACAGCACTGCAGTCTAAACCTTTTAATGGAATTACACCGAATTTGGCAGAAAGCTAGACCTTTACCCAGACAACATGTTTTTCGTGAGTGAGTTGGGTTAAATATTTTCAGTAGTTTTTGAAAAGTTAAGGTTCAAAATGTACAAATATCTAGACTGTTGTGGCTGTGAGAGTACCGCTGGTACACAATTTAAAATCCTAAAGTTATCTAAGCGAGAAATGTTGCTGCTGCCATTGTAGAGCACAGGGACTAAGTCCCTGTGACCTGAAAAGCAGACAAAAAAAGTAAAAAGGGGTGGGCTAGGGATAGCCTAACCCCCTGACCCAGAGGGATTCACCACACCTTCCCTAGGGCCAGAGAGAGACAACATTAAAAAACCTTTTAAGAAAAAACAAGAGTAGTGGCTGTCCCTTGGGACAGGGACCCTAGAAATTTACGGAAAAGAAACCTAAGGTTAAAGTGATTTTATAGTTAGGTAGGGAAACTAAGGGGGATAATTACAAGTGGATATTGCCACCAGAACGTCACATCTAGTGACGTTCTGGTAGCGATATCCCCATTCTCTTATTTACAAAGCGGCGTTAAGCAACTCAACGTGGCTTAACGCCGCCTTGTAAATAAGGCCCCTGTTCATGCTTCACTCAGCATGAAGAGGCATGCAATGGGTGTTGCAGTGGGAGTTCCGCCACAACACCCATTGCTTTTTGACGCTGCCCTATTTTTACAAGGATGGGGCTGCGCCAAAAACTAAGGCCAGGTAAAACCTGGTCTTAGGATGGCGATATGAGGAGAAATTGTTAATTTCTCCCCGTATTTTGCTCTATATGTACAGCACACATAGGAACAGCAAATTGCCTTTCAAGAATATTTATGTGCAGGAAGGTGTCCCTTCCTGCTCATAAACAATAGCACCTGCAGCGCAGGCACCCTTGCAACATGGCACAAGGGTGCCTGTGCTGGCGCTAGGCAGGGGAATGTCGTATTATTGTAAATACGGCACATCACTACATTTAAAAAAATGTCGAAGGGCGGCTTTATCAATGTTGACGTACAACGTGCTCTGACATTTATTGTAAATATCCCACTATGTTGGTTCTACTTATGGTGCTCGTGAACACTAAGTTGTATCCATTGCTGCTCGAACACTCTACAAAGAGTTTGGCTTGTGTTTTGTTACCCTGCCATATGAGGAATAGATCTCACTCACATGGCCCTCATGACCACTCTTGCCATATCTTCTTCAGATTCAGGGGCGGAGGACACCTGCTCCTCTCAACAGCCCATTACCATGAGTAAAACCAGCATAGTCTTCCTGGATTTAGAGGTCATTGCAGTAGGTGACATGCTAAAGTCCAAGTTGTAGAGGGAGCCCACAGCAGGCAATAGTCTCCTTCACACTCTGAGTAGCCACCCTAACTAGCTAAAGTGAATCATGCGGTGAATTAATCAGAGCTAAACAGAACCGTAGTAGTGATGAAGACTTCCTGGTAGAACAGAGAGTTATGGTAGGAAGATTCAAGGAACTCCCCAAGGCAGTTCAAAAAGTAGAGGGCAAGTCTTGTACTGAGATACTGTTTGATCAGAACACTAAATCACCTACTGAAGAAGAAGGGCTCATTAGAATGATCACCACATTATCTACTGCCGGTCGCCAGTAGATAGTTATAGTTAGGACCGAGTTCCCATAGGAAATCTGAAAATTCTATTTTGAATAACTTTGGCGCCGGTTGACTTATGTTCGTGAATCTTTCAAAACTAATGGGGCGCTCCGCTCAGCTCCTACCCTGAAAGTCTCGGGGTGATTCGTCAAGCGGGGGCTGAGAAAAAAGGGGGGTCCCAAAACGCGTTTTCCCCATGCATTTTCCCATAGGACCTTTAGTCGAAGGTACAGCCCGAACGGCTGAACAGAATTACTTGAAATTTGGCAAAGAGGTAGTCCTCAGTTCAGACTGGTGCCTTTTGCTTAAATGGTGTAAATCCGTTCAGTAGTTCCTGAGAAAATCAAAAGTAAAATCACATATATATCTGGGCGGAGCCTAACCACACATCTCATCGTGAGATCTGATTAGCTGTCAGCACTTCATCCAAGAAGTGTTGGCAGCCATCTTGGGACCAATATACATGATAGCACCTCATTAAAAGTCATTGCAGTTAATAGAAGGTTTTAAGACTTTAGTTACATTATAAATCATTTGTTGATGGTACCATACTCATTTTAGGAATTGTGGTGTGTTCTAAGGTGATTTTACCATGTGAAAAAGCCGTCTGCTGTGATATCATGAATCATGTTTGAGAGAAAACTTTTTTCTCATGCTTTTCCCACAGAGGTTTGGAAGGTGATCTATAAGCTAAACTGAGAGCATATTTTCTGTAAATTCACATTATCTTTCTCAGTCATGTGAGAATGAAGTCTGACATTCTCAGTTAAACATGTACATCCAACAAGGGCAGAGGCTGTCAGTTGATTCCTTTGTGTTCTACTGCAGCTTCCCAGAGTGTTCCAAAGAACAACTAGAGCGCTAACAGTCTTACTTATGACAAAAGTATGGCACACCTGAAGCCATCTTGATTGGAATAAAGTGGTAACACTTAAAACATTTAATTTACAAAGGAACACAATGAGGGGGTTCATTTTGCCATAGAAATTATGATTAGTGCTGCAGAAAGAAAAATTAGGGCACATTTTGACTTCTCAAATCCTCTTCTATTTCATAAAAAAATTCTGACATGCAGACTGAAACATGCACTTTGAATACCAGCAGCAGACTTCCCTGGTGAGCAGTAGCTTTACTACAGTTATCTAATAAGCAACTAGAGTGCTAACATTCTGAATTTATGGCAAATGTGTGACACATCTGAATGCCTTCTTGATGGAACCAAAGTAAAAAAACTGAAAGTATTTCCTACTGAGGAGACTGCAGTCAATGAGGAAATTAGGAAACTTCATAACAAATAAATCTCCCAAGATGGCCACCAGAGACAAAAGAGCCCAAATGTAGCCCAAATATCACCCAGATGTAGCCCAAGTATAGCCCAATGACAGAATGTCCCAGAGTGTTCTTAAGAACAACTAGAGCGCTTACTGTCTTACTTATGACAAAAGTATGGCACACCTGAAGCCATCTTGATTGGAATAAACTGGTAACACTTAAAACATTTAATTTAAAAAGGAACACAATGAGGGGGTTCATTTTGCCATAGAAATTATGATTAGTGCTGAAGAAAGAAAAATTAGGGCACATTTTGAGTGACTTCTCAAATCCTCTTCTATTTCATTAAAAAATTCTGATATGCAGACTGAAACATGCACTTTTAATACCAGCAGCAGACTTCCGTGGTGAGCAGTAGCTTTACTACAGTGATCTAATGAGCAACTAGAGTGCTAACATTCAGAATTTATGGCAAATGTGTGACATATCTGAATACCTTCTTGATGGAATCAAAGTAAAAAACTGAAAGCATTTCCTACTGAGGAGACTGCAGTAAATGAGGAAATTAGGAAACTTCATAACAAATAAATCTCCCAAGATGGCCACCAGAGACAAAAACGCCCAAATGCAGCACAAATATCACCCAGATGTAGCCCACATGTAGCCCAATGACAGAAGTGTGCAAAACACTTATTTTGTGTGTATTTGCAGTTTTATATAGTGCAGACTTGTCAGGTATTGGAGTGATTTACATGAGCATTGGTTACATCACACAAGATCAAATTCATTTTGGTTGCAGACATGGGGAGATCAAGTGATTGGACCAGAATCACAGAATGTTGAGCTGAAGCAGAAACTCAAACCTGGTTCCCCAGTTGCAAAGTCTGCAGCTCTGGAAGTAACACCACATCCTCTCCCCTAGGTGCAACATTTAATCATGTGGTCAACTGGATAAAAAAACATAAAGATTACAAATAATTTAAAAGTTCTTTGTCGCTATTTGAAAACTCAGAAAATATGTCCTCATTTTTGTTTTTTAGTGCACTAACCATAATTTTGATGCAAATAAGACCCTCTCATATATGTAATTTCTAAAGGAAATACTCTAGGTATTACAGTTTTGATTACATCAAGATGACGTCAGGCGTTCCACACTTTTGTAATAAATATAGAATGTTAGCAATCTAGTTGTTCATTGGGATACTGTTGAGAGGCAGAGGCCAGGGGCACGGACTCTGAAAATTGAAGGCAGGTAGGAGAGTGCAGAGGCAACAATTTTACCACACTGGGCAGGCAGGAAAGGCAGTGGCAGCACAACAGACTATGGAGGGCAGTGGAAAGGGGGGCAGGGGCAACAAACCAACAATACAGGACTGGCAAGAGAGGCTGTGGCAATATAATAGACCATTGTGGGCAGAAGGAAGAGGCAGTGGTAGTACAACCATACATGCCAACAGACCCGTTTCAGCCAGGAAACGTCCAATGTTTTTAAGCTCAAATGGGTTTTATTTGATCTGTCTCCTGTCTACAATCTCCTCTTTTTCAATGTAACTCAAAGGGGAAAATCAATACCCCAGTTTGTTTTCAAAATCTCCCTCTTACCAAGTTCAAAATGTTCGCAAGTATGGTACATTGGATCATGGTAGGCAGGAGGAATTGGGGTAGGGACATGGACTCGGATAACAGAGGACAGGAGGGAAATGGAGAGGTGCACCAAACTGACCCTACAGGGCAGGCATCAGGGTTTTCAGCAGCACAATACAACACACAGCGCATGCGGGACGGGCGTGCAGCACAACAATCCATAGAAAGCAATAGGGAGGGGACAGGACCATGCACATGTACAACAGAGAACAGAGGGGAAAGCGGCAATGGTAGCTAGCTGACCATAATGGACAGACAGGAGAGAAAGCTGCAGCATAACAGACCATAAAGGGCAGGAGGGACGGATCAGGGGCATTACAATGGAACAGACAAGCCAGGAGGGAGGGAATAGGGGTCTGCACATGGAAACAGAGGGCTGGGGGCAAGGAGGCAGGAGCAGCAAGATGACCATGGAGGTCAGGCAGGATGGGCACTAGAAACAAGACACACCATGGAGAGCAACAATGAGACTATGATGGCATACACACAGACCATGGAGGGAAGATGGTAGGGGGTAAGGGGCAGCTGGGGCCTCACAACAGACCGCGCGGGGCAGGCAGGAGGAGCAGTTGCAGCACAACAGACCAGGGAGGGCAGAAGGGTGTGGCAGTAAAATGGACCATGGAGGACAGGAGGAAGGGGATAGGGGCATGGCATGTGGACAGGCAGGCTGGAGGTGGCAGGGACAGGTTACAGTCATCTGACAATGCTAAGCAGGTGGGAGGGGAGTGGCAGCTCAACAGAACACTCAGAGTAGATAGGAGTGGCAGGTCCATGGAACATGGTGGGCAAAAAGGATGGAGCAGGGGCATGCACAAAGACATCGGAGGGCAGGGGGAGGGAGAATAGGGGCAGCAAGCTAAGCACAGAGGCTAAGCAGGAGGTCAATGATGGACCATAGAATTGGGCAATGGAGGGCAGGAGGAGTGGACTGGTACATCATGCTAAATGGAGGGCAGTGGCAGCACATCAGACCATGCATGGCAGGAGGGAGGAGGCTAGTCCATGGATTCAGACAACAGAGGATAGGGAGGAGGTGGATGGGGCAGCAAGCTAACTGTTCAGAGAAGGTGGGTATTAGGAACTTTATTGTTTTTAAAATGTGTGTCTGTGCGAACTACTTAAAATATGAACAAGTATGCAGCATAATCTCACTTTTATTCAGGAAGAAGAGGACGTTTCTGACTGTGACTCAGGGCTCACTTGGCAGAAACACCCCCTGACCATCCACCCCCATCGCAAAATGTAATGCCCATGAAAAGGGTAGGTGGACGCAGTGTTATATAGAACATAGTCCTGAGAGCACGATTGAAAATGAAAACTAGATATAGTATATGGTATAAACTATGCTCCAAAAAGTGTGATATAAGATGAACAGGGGCATGAAATATAATATGCAATACATTGTGCGCAATGACAGATTCATTGGAGAGCACGAGATAGCACAGGCACTAGCGCGTGCTATGCGATATGCGCCTTGGAGTGTAATATGCACAGGGCAGTGTTGTGTAACCTAACTAGTCTCTAAAGTTGTAATATAAAATATGTGCTGGGGAGTGTAACGTTGCATATGCACTGTGACAAAGATATGGATCCCAGATTGTAATATGTATGGCATAGCGCTGTGCGTTATAACATAGGCATCGAGGAAAGCACGTTAGATGGGGCAATATAACCCGTGAGAAGGCAAGTGTGGCATGACATATTCACGGGGTGGTTTTACAGTGCACATGGGCTAGAGAGTGTCATAGCATATGCACTAGCTGGTGGAATACAACACAGAGGTGTGAGGCACTCGGCGGGCACTGGTGGGTGTAACACAGCATTGGGCTCAGCCCGGAGCACGCTGTGACTCTCAAATGAGGTTCGTCTCCTTTCCAGAGAGTAAAATAAAAAGTATTACACATCCGGCGGTGGATGTGTATTTTATTAACCGTGAGGGGGGTTTCTTGCATAGTTTGGTCGAATTTTTGTCGAATCCCCTTTGAATGGCTTGGTGTGTGTGTATTAAATGTGCTCGTCAATAGCTACCCATGTTTGTATAAATAAACGACAAGGGTGTCTACTTGGAGAGTACCCACCGGCGGGGGCGCCGGGATTAGGCACGGTAGGGCGTCAGACACGTCAGAGCTTCACTAGCGGTGTAAATACATTCCATGTGGATTCATTCTATGCATAGTCGCCTTTTAATGAATATCACGCAAATCGTCATGGTGATAGGTACATACGGTTTGTCCAGCATGTCTTAGGTGTTTCTATAAATATATATATTTTTTTAAATAACAAAAAGCAAAGGCCGGCCCCGGGGGATGGGTCCCCGGGGCCATAAGTGGCCTGAGGAGGAGGGCAACGCAGACCCTCCTAAAGAATTAAAAAGAAAAAGAAGCCATGACCCGGGGATTGGGGTCACCGGGGCCGATTAAGGCCTTGGGAGGGCCAAATGTATTTTTTTCAACAAAAAAAATTATGGTGCAGGCCCAGGGGGATGGGGTCCACAGGGCCAGTAAATTATAAAAAGAAGGTGGGCCACACAGCCCTCCTTCTTAAAAAAATAAAATAAATAAAAGACCGGCATCACGCCGGAGGCCACGCCCCCTCCTTGCAGCACTCTGCAAACGTGCCCCCTGGCCAGTTGTAAGTTGGGGAATTAATTCCCCTTCAATGCTGAGGGTCCCTGAGGGCCAACTAGCCCAACAGGTATCTCCAGTATGCGCCAGGGAGCTGCGTTGCAGACAGGTGTTCTGAGGCCATGCCCCTTTTTACACCTCTATGCAACGCAGCTCTGTGGCGCTTACTGGAGGTACCTATGGGCTAGTTTGACCCTAGGGACCCTTAGGATTGAAGGGGACTTAATCTCTCAACTTAGAACAGCCACAGGGCGCGTTTACACAGTGGTGAAGGGAGGGGACGAGGCCTGAGGTGACGTGTGCAAACATGCCCTGTGGCGCGTTTTAAGTTGGGGAAATAATTCCCTTTCAATCCTGAGGGACCCTGGGGGCCAACGAGCCCACCAGGTGCTTCCAGTAAGCGCCACTACTCTGCGTTGCAGAGAGGTGGTGCAGGCCATGCCCCTTTTTACACCTCTCTGCAATGGCGCTTACTGGACGTACCTAGTGGGCTATTTTTCCAATAGGGATCCTCCGGATACAAGGGGACTTAATCTCCCAACATAAAAAACGGGCACAGGGCGTGTTTACACAGTGGTGAAGGGAGGGGACGGGGCCTGAGTTAACGTGTGCAAACAAGCCCTTTGGCACGTTTTAAGTTGGGGAAATAATTCCCCTTCAATTCTGAGGGACCCTGGGGGCCAACTAGCCCACCAGGTGCTTCCAGTAAGTGCCACTGCGCTGCGTTGCAGAGAGGTGGTCTATGCCGTGCCCCTTTTTACATCTCTCTGCAACGCAGCTCTGTGGCGCTAACTGGAGGTACCTAGTGGTCTAGTTGGAACCTAGGGACCCTTTGGATTCAAGGGGACTTAATCTCCCAACTTAAAACGGCCACAGGGCGTGTTTACACAGTGGGGAAGTGAGGGGACGGGGCCTGAGGTGAAGTGTGCAAACACGCCCTGTGGCACGTTTTAAGAGGTAGTTTTAATCCCCTGCCCTATTATATACTAGGGGCTTACAGAGGAGGTCATGCTGATCACAGGGGGACCCCAACACATAGTGTTCCCTAGTGTATGTAGGTGTTTTCACTGTATTCTGAGTGTCTTTTAACATAGCACTGGCTCTAGGACTAGTTAGTCAGACTCAGTTACCACCAGTATCCGTCTGAAAAAGTTGAGGGTACAGGATGATTTTGCAACAAGGCTTCTTTCTGCTCTTCTGTTTGTTCTTTCTGCACGTTATCCCTCTTCCTGCACTTTTCTTCGTCTTTGAGGACTTCTGTTGCTTCTTTCTGCATTTCTTTTTTTTCTTTCTGTGCGTTTTGTTTTTCTTTCTTCACATGTCCTATCTCTGTAGGCATAGTTAGAAATTAGCATTTAAAAAACCTTTGAAATTCACTGAAAAAACCATAGGTTTCAGGCACTTTATAGTTAGGAATTGGCATTTAAAAAACCTTAGAAATTCACTGAAGAAACCATAGGTTTCAGGGGCGTTATAGTTAGCTGGACTTTTCACTCGTATAAAACCATTGAAATTCCCCCGTTATAGTTAGTTCAGCTAACTATAACTCGCGCGCCCGCAATGCACTGCTGATGACGTCACATATTACATCACTCATGACATGGTCAGTGACATCACTCATGACATCACTGATGACATCTCAAATGACATCACTGATGACATCATCCTTGTGATAGAGTGGCAGACCTCCTCTCCCCCTAATATAACCTTTGATACACACATTCAAAAATAGAAACTAAAATTTTCAAAACAATGGACTTACCAATATCAGTTACAAGAACCTATTCAGTAATTCTAAGATCCACATACACATCCACTCATTCACCAACAGTCCTATACAGTCACTCATACATGTACTCACTCATCATATGTACTCATACACCTATACATCCTGTTACACAACGCCACTCATCCATAGAGTTACTCACACACATAGTCACTCATGCTAATAAAGAATCAAACATCCATTTACTTGCATATACAGTTATACACACACCACCACACTTACTTCTACAGAAACTTACACATACTTAGTCTTTTAAACAATCACTTATAGAAACACTTACTTATTCATACAGGAACTCTTTCAATGTCTCACTCTCACATATACTCACTTATATACACCAATAGACACATATACTAGTTTAAAACATATGTAGTTACTCATAAAGACACTATTGAGACAGTCATTCACTCACTAACACACCCATGCACACACTCATCCACCCATACAGTCCTGCACACATGCTGTCTTCAACACATACAAACAGTGAGTCACTCATTCATGCAACTATGCACTATGTAATACCCCCCACCGAACCATACAGACACTCAGACACTCATACTGATACTCAAAAAACCAACTAATAACCTATGTAGACACTCATGTAGCTACTCGCCAACCCATGCAGCCACTTATACACAAAGTGAGAGACTGATACAGATATTTACATATTTAAACATTACTCACTAAGCCATGTATTCACTAAGATACACTTAATCACTCAGTTATACAATCAATTTTTCAAAAACAAATCATCCATTTAGACACTTATATACCCATTTATTCTTCCATCGACCTTGAGATATACATATATAAAACATATGTAATTTTCAGAAAAACACACATTCACTGGATGATGTCATCAGTGATGTCGTCAGTGATGTCATTTGAGATGTCATCTGTGATGTCATGAGTGATGTCACTGACCATGTCATGAGTGATGTAATATGTGACGTCATCAGCAGTGCATTGCGGGCGCGCAAGTTATAGTTAGCTGAACTAACTATAACGGGGGAATTTCAATGGTTTTATTCGAGTGAAAAGTCCAGCTAACTATAACGCCCCTGAAACCTATGGTTTCTTCAGTGAATATAACTATGAATCTAACAGCGTGAATAAGATACTCACAAGAAATTGGAATGTACTCAACTGTGACCAACCATTAGGAACCTAGTTGTTGATAGCCCTGCCATCATTTATCGCAGGAGCAAATCTTCAAGGGACACTCTAATTCATAACGAAATTACCACCAACCAGAAGGATTTTGAGGTACCCTATAGTGAGACACTCAAAAGTTTTTCACATTTTATAACATGTAGCACCAGTTATGTTATCTACATACTGGAGTGCCCATGCAGGCTAAGATATGTGGGGAGTACTATCCATCCTTTACGTAAAATAATTTTTGAACACGGTCTTGCCATTTCAAATCGTGATAAGCACTATCCTGTGGCCATGCATTTTGAACAGTACCACTTCAGGGACCGCAACCAGTTAAAGGTTTCATGGTATTGACCATGTGGGTATGGACGCAAAAGGGAGAGACAGGGTTCTCAAGCTGAGAAAATGGTAATCTTGTCACATAATTGATCTCAATACCAAAGACCCCTTCGGCCTGAATTCTGGTGAGGAATTGTACATTCATTTAGACTTAAGTTCTGTTGGGTGTCATCTTTTTATAGCCCTGTCTGTTGGAATGAACTGTTTTTAATTGGAGGGATGTGTGGCAGTTCACATTTTTTATATTCTTATTACTCTCTTTTATTGCAGGAGGAGACAAGGAGAATTTCTAACCTGGCCATGTTCGGGTGTTGAGAGGTTGCCCAGGCCTGGGCAACCTACCCTGCTCTTCCACAGAAGAACTTGTGAATCACATCTGGAGGGGTTGATTTATACATTGCTCACTTTTTCCTTTTCTATTCTTGTTTTTGTCACACTCTCGCCTGTGCAATCATGGTACATGCATTGGGACTCTGACATTGGCAAAAAGGCAGCAAGATGTGTTTCTGAATCAAATAAGAGCACTTGGACGTAATAAGTGACAAGATGTGACTGAACACTTCTTGGTAAACAAATATTGATTCCCTGGTAGGACTCATGCAATTAATCTTGCAATTAACCCACTGTGGAAATATTAATAGCACCTGTATATATGTATGTGTATGTATATATATGTATATATATATTCACTGGAAAAAATCAAAGGTTTCAGGGGCGTTATAGTTAGGAATTGGCATTTAAAAAACCTTAGAAATTCACTAAAAAAAACATAGGTTTCAGGGGCGTTATAGTTAGCTAGACATTTTCCTCATACCAAACCCTAGAAATTCCCCTGTTATAGTTAGTTCAGCAAACTATAACTCGCGCCCCCGCAATGCACTGCTGATGACGTCACATATTACATCACTCATGACATGGTCAGTGACATCACTCATGACATCGCTGATGACATCTCAAATGACATCACTGATGACATCATCCAGTGAATGTGTGTTTTTCTGACAAGTTTAAATATGTTTTAGTGACTAAACTGTGTGAATGTCTGTATGTGTTTGTGTGTTGGTGTTTAAGTGGCTGCATGGTTTTGTGAATAGCTATATGAGTGTCTATATGGGTTATTGATTGGTTGTCTGAGTATCTGTATGGGTGCCTGAGTGTTTGTGTGGGTAGGGTGTGTGTGACTCTGTGCATAGATGTGTGAGTGGGTGATTCAGTGGGTGCATGGTTTTAAGAGTGCATCTGTGACGGACTGTATGGTTGGGTGACTGTATGTAAGGGTGTGTTAGTGATTGAATGTATATCTCAGTTGTACATGTGCCAGTAACTACATATGTGAAACACAGTGTATATGTGTGTAAGAGTATATAACTATTTATATGTGAGGGTGTGTGATTTTGAGAGTGGCTGTATGGATGAGTGTGTGCTTGTATCAGTAATTGTATAAGAGCATCAGAATTTGTTAGTATTTTTATGAGTAAGTGAACTTGATTGTGTTTAACTGTATAGGTGAGTAAATTGGACTGTAATTAATTATTTGCATGACTGACTAGGTGTGTCAGTACCTCAATGGATGATTGGCGGTGTGTGAGTGTCTATATAGGTGTATAAATGCATATGATTGTCCTGTACTGAGTGACTGTAAGTATGAGTGACTGTACAGGTGAGTGAGTGGAGGTGTATGTAGACCTAAGAGTCAATGAGTGGGTATGTAGTTATTGGTATTGGAGTATCTATGGTTTTCAAAATGGCCGTCTGAAATTTTGAGTCGGTGTATTAAAGGTTATATTAGGGTGTGAGAAGATGCACTAATTTATCACATGGATGACGTCATCAGTGATGTCATTTGAGATGTCATCCGTGATGTCACTGACCATGTCATGAGTGATGTAATATGTGACGCCATCAGCAGTGCATTGCAGGGGCGCGAGTTATAGTTAGCTGAGCTAACTATAACAGGGGAATTTCTAGGGTTTTGGACGAGGGAAATGTCCAGCTAACTATAACGCCTCTGAAACCTATGTTTTTTTTAGTGAATTTCTAAGGTTTTTTAAATGCCAATTCCTAACTATAACGCCCCTGAAACCTTTGGTTTTTTCAGTGAATTTCAAAGGTTTTTTAAATGCCAATTCCTAACTATAACGTCCATGAAACCTATGGTTTTTTCAGTGAATTTCAAAGGTTCTTTAAATGCTAATTCCTATCTATAACTTATCTCTAAAGATATCATGTTTAATGATTTTCATTGGATTTCTATATTTTTCAAATTCAGTGTGTCAATTTCATTAATTATGTTTTTTTGAAATTCTTTTTTATCACCATTTTTTAAATTTATTTATTTAATTAATTCTTTTAAAAATTAATAAATATTATTTGTTTTTATTGGGTTTTTCAAACACATTTTTTTATATTTTTAAAAATATTTCTTTAACTTTATGTTCAAAATGTTATTTTATATATTTTTTCCCATGTTTTTGGATCCGCGCACTCTATGCGCACCGTTCTCGATCCCTACGCGATAGCATCCGCGCATGGTATGCGTTGGGTACGTGTTTAGTGCGCGGTCGCAATGCGACTGGTACGTGACTCCCAGCCTATACGCGACACGTTCGATGTATGTAACGCGACGTTTACGCGCTTCCGCGATGCGTCATCTGTGTCTACGACGCGGTAGGTGCGCGGATCCCGCAAAATATTTAACATTTTAAAAAACATATATATGTATTTCATGTGATTATTAAATGAAGACAAATTCTAAACTAGTCTTAAAAGTAATATATTTTTACATCTAATCCTATATTTTTTTTAATTCAATTTCGCGGATGCTCGCTGGCTGCGTGCTGCGTATGTGCAGGGTGCGCGGATCCTATGTGACCTGCAAAAAAAGAGATTTGATTGGTTCATTACACTTCCTCTTCTAACTATTGAAAGACCCTATCCAATTCAATCATTCTTCTTTGACCTTCTTTGGAGGAGCATCTCTTTGCAGAGAAGAAGATTTTTTTAGACTAATTTTACACTTAGCTCTAACTTTTTTCAACTAAAAATGGCTTCAGGGCAGCAGGCATCACCTGCATCTCCTCATACATCTGAGGATGAATTTTTGGAGGAGGCACCATGCAAAGAACGTTTTTCTTCAGTGGTGTGGAAATGTTTTACTTTTCCCGAGGGGCAGAATAAGACCAATGCCACCTTGGTCACATGCAAGATTTGCAAAAGAGTGCTGTCGCGAGGGGATCCTAACAAGAAATACTCGTGCGGCATGGCTAGTATGATGAAGCACCTAAGGACCCTTCATCCAAACAATCTTGCACGAGAAGAGTGCAAACGGATGAGAAACACTCCTGCTCCTGCGCCTTCCACCTCATCGCAGCCGAGCACTTCAAGAGTGCATCCATCAGCCCAAAATTTGGACATCCGTCCTCAATTTCAATTTTTAAAAGTGCTCTGCACTAAGTGAAATGCGACTTTGTGCTACGGTGATCAGTCGATTGATCTGATCTGCCGCCGGCAAGAAAGTCACATTTACTAGTTTTTAATTTTTTTATTTTTATTGTTCCCTGAAGTTCATTGTTTTGTTCCTCCTGTTGTTTTTTTGGGGTTTTTTTTGCAGAAAAACCCAAAAATGTTTTAAATTGTTCAGAAAACCCCCCAAAAAATAAAAAACAAAAAAGAAGAAAAAAAAAGTTCTTGTAGGAACTAACTTTCCCGGTTTAAAAAAAGAGCTAAATTTCTTTGTTAGTGTGTGAAAGTTTAGATGAATGTATGTGTAGTATGTAATTGACTGAATGAATGCATTAGTACCGTATGGTGAATGTATAAGTGCAGAACTATGAGGAAGTGCTGCAGCATCACACAGTAACGTCTTTAACTGCAGTATGCTGTAGTACTTCCGAACCACAGGGATGCAACATATGTACATAAATATGTTGCAAATCTATGCTTCTCTCTGCACGGCTGCTTAAACTGCAGCCATGTGGTGACACAGGCACCCTTGCACCATAGTGCAAGGATATCTGTGTCATGTGCTGTTTGTTTTTGTGCAGGAAGACACACCTTCCTGCACAAAAACAATCAGTAAAGGCATTTTTCTCTTTCAATGTATGCTGAGCATTGTAGCATACATTGAAGATATAAAAATGTGGAGAAATGAAAACAATTCTCCTTGTTGTGCTTTTTTACACCAATTTTAGAATGGTGCAGCATTCACACACATATCGAGATTTATGATTTCTGATAAATCTAGACATGTGTCTTGTTCTATGAGTATTCAGTGCAATCATGCACAACAACACTTATAGAACACCCTTTCAACGCAAACTGGTGTGCATAATGAGGTTGTATTTACATGGAGTATAAAAAGTGCACAGAGTGCCTTTTATTCTCTTTGTAAATATGAAAGAGTGTCTTGCGCAATAACTATGTTACAAAAAGTGACATATTTCCGGTTTTAAAATTCCTTGCGAATGATAGAAGGTAAGCACAGAGTTTTGTCTGCAAAGATGTTCAAAGAAGAATGATTGAAATGATTGTGGTCCTTCAATAGCTACAATGGGAAATATTATGAACCCATCAAATCTCTTTTTTTGCAGGTCACATGATATCTGATTATGGTCAGATTTCAAAACTACATAGGTATAAACAGAGTGTTTTTAGAAACGTGTTTCAACTTTGTAGATTCTTGCAGACCTCCTCATTCTGCATATTGAGACTTACCTTCACAGTAATAGGGAAAAAAATGGTATACATTTTTTTCAGATTTTCATTGCAATCTAAATTCATATACATTGCTTATTTTAAAATTTGGATCTGTGAAAGAAGAGGAAAAAAAATATAACATGTAATAATACATTTTTTACAACACAGCATAATTTCCACAAAGTAATTTGTTTGCCTTTTTTGCTGTTCTCAGAATATATTGAATTGCACAAAAAATAGTGATTTCAATCGTACTCATCACTTAACAGCGGGCAACAAAAAAACAATCAGAAAGATTGTTAAAAAAAAAAAAAACATGCTATTCTCAGCAAAATACCACAAGATACAAATCACAGATATATAAACGCTTACGGCTTACAAAATTTTATAAGTTTAACTTAAAAAAACTGTAAATGTTGTCGCTTTAAAATATTCACCGAATCTAAGGATGAATTTTTGAAGGAGGCACTACGCCCACAACGTTTTTCTTCAGTGGTGTGGAAATTTTTTACTTTTCCCGAGGGGCACACAAAGACCAATGCCACGTTGGTCACGTGCAAGATTTGCAAAAGAGTTCTGTCGCGAGGGGATCCTGATTTCTCTATTTTTACGTTGAAAAACAGTATCTGTAAAAAAGAATCACAAATAAATGTATATTAATAACTTTCACATTTATACTATTCCATTACTGTACAAACACATTTTATATAAAAACTGACTAAGAAACTATAGCCCTGAACCACAAGTGTGACGATGGTTAAAACACTACATGCATAGTGCATACTACTTTGAAGCAGTTCATGCCCTAAAGCCTACCTCACTAAAAGACTACATGCTAACTGACTGAATGATTACAGTACTATAAGGAGACACACTGGGTGAGTAACAGGGTGTTTGCTAGAAGTGTATGAATACTGACTGGGGAATTGAAGGTGTGAAAGACAACTGTGTAGGTGGTTAGAGGCCTGCATGCATAGTGAATAGGCATTTGAAGCAGTCTATGTGCTAAGGCCTGGCTCACTGCATGAGTACTTGGGAACTGACGGAATGATTAGAGTACAGCAAGGAGAGTGCCTGGGTGAATTTATAACTGGTTGGCTTTTGACACAGTGAATGGATTAGTACTTGGTACTGAATGGGTCACTAGAGGAGTGCAAAGGGAGTGACAGGGTGTTTGCTGGACTGTATGGATACTGACTAGGGAATTGAAGGTGTGAAAGACAAGTGTATAGTATGTTAGAAGACTGCATGTATACTGCATGTACATTCGAAGCAGTCTATGTGGTAATGTATGGTATGACTAAATCATCAGACTACTGCTAGGACAGTGCCTGGGTAAAACTTTTACATTTTCAGTTCTGGCACAGTGAAGAGAACAGTACATGGTACTTCACTTTTAGTGTCAAACCCTGACTCATTTTATCAATGCATAAGCAAAGAATAGCTTCTAAAGCTACTTAAACTTGACAACATGACCGGTTTTAAAACAGTTATCTGTCAGCAAATACACGATGTTACCAAATGCTTCTATCACAATCCTTACCCAAATGCACACAGACTCACAGTGTGATTTTAGACAAGCAACACTATCCTAGGAGTTTACCAAAACTCATTCACTAGTCTAGAAGAGGTAAGGGTACTGCACACAATCTACATATTTAAGTACAGCACATTAGTGTCAAAGCATGACTCATTCAATCAATGCATAAGCAAAGACTGGCTTCTAATGCTACTAAAACTTGACAACATGACAGGTTTTTAAAAGAGTTATCTGCCAGAAAATACACGATGTTACCAAATGCTTCTCTCACAGTGGTTTCCAAATGCACACAGACTCACAGTGTGATTCTAGACAACAACCACTATACCTAGGAGTTTACCAAAAATCATTCACTACTGTGGAAGTGGTAAGGGAACTGCACACAATCTACATATTTCAGGACTGCACTTTTGTGTCAAAGCCTAACTCATTTAATCAACGCATAAGCAAAGACTGGCTTCTAATGCTACTAAAACTTGACAACATGACAGGTTTTAAAAAAGTTATCTGTCAGAAAATACACAATGTTACCAAATGCTTCTCTCACAGTGATTCCCAAATGCACACAGACTCACAGTGTGATTCTAGACAAGCACCACTATCCCTAGGAGTTTACCAAAACTCATTCACTACAGTGGAAGTGATAAGGGAACTGCACACAATCTACATATTTCAGGACTGCACTTTTGTGTCAAAGCCTGACTCATTTAATCAAAGCATAAGCAAAAACTGCCTTCCAATGCTACTAAAACTTGACAACAAGACATGTTTTAAAACAGTTATCTGTCAGCAAATACACGATGTTACCAAATACTTCTCTCACAGTGGTTCCCAAATGCACACAGACTCAGTGTGATTCTAGACAAGCAACACTATCCCTAGCAGCTTACAAAAACTCATTCACTACTGTGCAAGGAGAAAGGAGACTACACACAATTTACATATTAAAGTACAGCACATTAGTGTCAAAGCATGACTTATTTTATCAATGCATAAGCAAAGACTGGCTTCTAATGCTACTAAAACTTGACAACATGACAGGTTTTAAAACAGTTATCTGTCAGCAAATACACGATGTTACCAAATGCTTCTCTCACAGTGGTTCCCAAATGCACACATACTCACTGTGTGATTCTAGACAAACAACACTATCCCTTGCACTTTACCAAAACACATTTCTTCATCTAGAAGGAGTACTACATTTTAGTATAGAAACATAACTCATTTCAAAAATTCATAAACAATGACTGGTTTCTAATTCCACCAAAATTTAAAAACAGCACAGTTATCTGTCTGCAAACACATGAAAAACACAAATGCTTATCACAGAATGGTTTCTACATGCACACACACTGTCAATAAGATTGTAGAGAAAAAAAGTACTCCCTACACTTTAGCAGGAGAAATACATTAGTCTGATTAAAATCAAAATAGTCTACATACATCCCCTCACAATTAAATAACTCACCTTTCAAGTTGTTTTGTAGATTAAGAAGTATATCAGTCACACACCAGATATCAGTCACACACCAGATTTTCTTATACAGAATCTCTGCACTGTGCACCTCTCAGCAAAAACAAAGAATGGCAAAGTTTCCCTTTCATTTTCCACACATATACATGTAAACATCAAATCACAATCCTTCACACATAAATTCAAAAGCAAACACACATTTCTATTGGTTAAACATTTCAACCCTTTCCAAATGAAATACATTTCAACCCTTCCCCCAATCTGCCTTCTGCCTGTTACCATAGAAGCAGGTCATGGAACACTGCACTGAGCACACAGGTCACAAGTTCAGCACACAATGTTGCTAAACAAGACAGCAAGTGTGCTTGACTTTTCAACATATCAGCTTATCATATATAATGTTCCTTACAATCAGTTTTTGTTAACCAATAAGAATCATGCGTTTAAAAAACAGAAATATACACCCTAGCTTTCAGTGTAGAAAGTTGTCATACAACCCAAGATTCTGTGTCTTTTTTCCCAAAAACTTTCCTTGGATCCGCGCACTCAACGCGAGAGGATCCGTGCACCAAACGCGATAGGATGCGCGCACCCTGCGCGCATTTTGCCGTTTTTTTTTTAAGCACCTCTAGAGGGTCAGAGTATTTCCACTCTGCCCCCTTTATATGTTTTACACACTTATTCCCCTTGCTTCTTCAGCCTCGCTTCTACCGAGGCAGAAAATGGCCGCCAACAGTTCCTAGTTTCGAATGTAGACAGACACTCGACAGCCAATTAGCATTCAGCGCGCGATCAGGAGGGTGCGCTTACGGTGCGGGTAGGGTCCGCGGTTCCTCCCCGGCCATAGATATCACTAACATTTTTACCCTAATTTTCTCAGGAACTAATGAACAGATTCACACCATTTATGCAAAAGGCACGAGTCTGAACTGAGGACTACCTCTTTGCCAAATTTGATGTCATTCCGTTCAGCGGTTCGGGCTGTAGCTGCGACAACAGATCCTATGGGAAATTGCATGGGGAAAATGCGTTTTGGGACCCCCCTTTTTCTCGACCCCTGCTTTACGAATCACCACGAAACTTTCAGGGTAGGAGCGGAGTGGAGCTAGCCAAAAGTTTGGAAAATTTCGCGAGGATTTATTAACCAGCACCAGACTTATTGGGAATAGAATGTTGCAGATTTCCTATGGAAAATAGGTCCTAACTATAACTATCTACTGGTGACCGCCAGTAGATAATATATATATATATATATATATATGTGTGTGTGTGTGTGTGTGTAGATTTCCAGTATAAAGTTATTGTGAGGACTCGTGTGATGGTTTGGTGCCCATTTAGGCATTATTGGTACAGCTGTTTATGACCAAGTGTGGAGAATATGGAACAATTATGATATCTAGGGGACCGGCATGCATGCTTATGTGTTTCAGCCCACCAGGCCAACATCTGCCCTACACACTGATTTTGTCATTTTCAACACCTTATAACGGTATGGCAGCAAACAGTATGTTAATGCAGCCTGATTAAATGACCTACGCAGGTGACATGACTTAACCTGTGACCCAAATTAGTATACTTCTGAATTCTAGAGCATTTTCCATTGTTGCTACCATAAACTTTGAAATGTCATTAGCAACAGTGTTTGAATTTTTCGATGTCCCTATGTTATGTTTACTTTTGTGACTTGACTATCATTGAATTGATGTTTACCTTACCAAAGTGACCTGACTATGAATAGTTAAGCATTCAATATATGTGAGATAACAATACATACTCTTTTTAAGGTAAGAATTATTGCAACCATTAGTGTTTGGACATGTTACAAAATGGCCACCACATTTATGGATGCTCTAACTTGTGAAACTAATGTTGTGCCTTTTTCATGCATATGATTGTATGCACTTATACTGTAGTACTGTGCATGAGGGTTATGCGTGATCAAGGCCAGGAGGGCTGAAATGAGTAGCATTTTGCTGGTGTACATGATTAAATAAACCCCCTTGGAACTGACTCTTGAGTGTGTGAAATAGATTTTTTTTAAATGCTGGCTTTGTATGTATAATCGAGTCCGCTCTAGATAAGCATGCACCACCCCCGTTGGGAATTCAGCCCTTCAGCAGACTTTGTTGTTTGAAGTAGTAATATACATATATATATATTATATACATATATATATATTCACTGAAAAAAACATAGGTTGCAGTGACGTTATAGTTAGTTGGACATTTCACTCGTACAAAACCAGAGAAATTCCCCTGTTAAAGTTAGTTCAGCTAACTATAACTCGCGCCCCCGCAATGCACTGCTGATGACATCACATATTACATCATTCATGACATGGTCAGCGACATCACTGATGACATAAAGTTTAAATATGTATTATATATATATGCCAAGGTGTATTGAAGAATGAGTGGGTGTATAAGTGTCTGAATGGTGGCTTTAGTAGGTACGCGACTGACTATTTAAGTGAGTGATTAAACATGTCTTACTAAATGCATGGGTTTGTGACTAAACTGTGTGAATGTCTGCATCAGTCTGTCTGTTGTTTTATAAGCTGCTGCATGGGTTGGCCAGTAGCTACATGAGTGTCTATCTGGATTATTGATTGGTTGCCAGAGTATTTGTATGGGTGCCTGGGTGTGTGTGTGTGGGTGGGTGGGAGGTGTGTGAGTCTGTGCATAGATGTTTGAGTGGTTGATTCACTGTATGTATGGGTTCAAGAGTGCATTTGGAAACAGCTGTATGGGTGGGTAAGTGTGTGTATGGGTGTGTTGTGAGTGAATGGATGTCTCAATGGTACATGACCAAGTAACTACATATGTAAAAGGCAGTGTATGTGAAAGTTGAAGTATATAAATGACTACATGAGAGGCAGTGATTGTGAGAGTGGCTGTATGGATGAGTGTGTACTTGTATCAGTGATTGTAGAAGAGAGTAAGTATGCATTTGTTTCTGTTTGAATAAGTGATGTGGTGTGTGTATAACTGTATAGGTCTGTAAATGGAAGTGTGATTGATTCTTTGCATGATTGATTCGGTGTGAGAGTAACTCTGGATGAGTGGTGGTGTTTGAGTGTCTGTATAGGTTTATGAGTGCATATAATAGTGTTGTATTGATGAGTGACTGCATGTATGAGTGATTGTATGGGTGAATGAGTGGATATGTTTGGAGGCCTAGGAATCAGTGAGTGCGTATGTAGTAACTGGTATTGGTGTGTCGATGGTTTCGAAAATGGTATTCTGTATTTTACAATGGGTGTATCAAAGATTATATTAGAGTGTGAGGAGGTGGATCAGATTTTCACGTGGATGATGTCATCAGTGATGTCATTTGAGATGTCATCAGTGATGTCACTGACCATGTCATGAATGATGTAATATGTGATGTCATCAGCAGTGCATTGCGGGAGCGCGAGTTATAGTTAGCTGAACTAACTATAACGGGGGAATTTCTCTGGTTTTGTATGAGTGAAATGTCCAACTAACTATAAGGTCCCTGAAACCTATCTTTTCAGTGAATTTCTAAGGGTTTTCAAATGCTAATTTCTAACTATAACGTGCCTGAAACCTATGTTTTTTTCAGTGAATTTCAAAGGTTTTTTAAATGCCAATTTCGAATTATAATGTTCGTTAAACCTGTGTTTTTTTCAGTAATTTAGAAAAAAAATTGTGATATTTTGTAACTTATATATAGTGTTTGTATTTTTTTTTTTTTGTTATTAAAACAATATAATGTCTTATGTTTTCTTAAATATTAATATATATATTTATTTTTTGGGGAGAAAAAGTGGAGTCGCGCACCCATCGTGTACCTATCTCGGTGGGTGTGCGGATTCAAACCGCCATATTAGTAAAGTCGTGAAGGATGTGCGTTTCAGCCAGCCCACTCTGCTTACGCTTACGGGGAGGGAACTACAACGCTATATGTCCCAGGTCTTCCCTGTAGTGATCTGCTGATCACAGGTATAATTGTCAGCATGCCACAGTCACTCCCTCATGGCTGCTTTACACCCATACCACACTCCTGCAGCACAGGTGTCACAGGACATGTGACCCTGCCAATAAAAAGGGCTGGGCGCACGTGCTCGACGCTATTTCCACTCTTTATCTGGGTATATCCGTGTGCTTATTATGTTGGTGGCAGCCGAGGCACTTTGACCGACACGGGCCTCTCGCAACGTTGCGATGAGTTGAGGTGCACAGAGTTGGTGGCAGTCGAAGAATTTTGGCCGACACGGGCCTCCCGCGAAGTGGCGATGACTTGAGCTGCACTGAGTTAGTGCCACCAGAGCTGAGCGGGTGTGCAGCCTGCGATGATGCGTGGCCTCGATACGCTATCCTGACAATCAAGACCCGAT
The DNA here is from genome assembly GCF_964204655.1 of Triturus cristatus. Classification (NCBI taxonomy): domain Eukaryota; kingdom Metazoa; phylum Chordata; class Amphibia; order Caudata; family Salamandridae; genus Triturus; species Triturus cristatus. The sequence goes on along the minus strand of NC_140582.1, from coordinate 1,097,733,607 downwards.
TTGAATTGTGAGCTCAGCTGGACAACGTGTACGCCAAAAGCAGCTGGCTGTACAGACAGGACTCCTCGGCGCGGTGCAGCAAGGTGCACTGGGGGCCTGTGCTCCGGAATCCAGTGACGGTTGAGGAGGTTGCTCCGGCACGTGGTGGGCCCTCTTGGACACATGCCGGTGGTGGCAGGTGAGCATTGAGGTCTGGGTGCGCAGGGTCGGGCAGTCATCACTGGGCAACGGACTGGTCTGGGGACCAGTGTTGGGATGCTTGCAAAAGATGTAAGAATCATGCACACTGCCTGAGAAGTTTGCAACAACATTAGTGTACAGGCGCCGGTGGTCCAGTTTTGCCTGCACATTGTTGGAATGCATGTGGTTTCTGTTGCGGTGATTGTGTGCAGTGTCGGCACGGGGCACAAGTAGTACATGTGTGCAGTCAGTTGCCCCCAACACGTGCATGAAGGCTGCTATGGCGTGGTTCCCTTGCTTGGTCTCCAGTTGTTTCTGCGCAGTGTAGGTGAACATGCAGGTGTATCAAGCTGAAACGAACCCTGATGCTTACAGGCCTGATAAATCCTGTATAATGAGACCGTAACAGAAGTTTGTGTGGTTGTAACGTTCCTTTTCTTTCCTATGAAGATTTCGACCACACAAGCTTCTGGTACGGTCATTTTGTGCAGGATTGTGCATACCTGTAAGCATTCCGGTTTGTTCAACTGCAATACATTTTACCACATTACGTTTGTGACCATACTAACGCTTGACCATTCTCACCATTTAACCAACAGGTTTCTGAATGTGGAGTATGGTGTTTTCCAGGACGATCTGCAGTTATTTGGATCCACAAGTTGCCCTTTTGATACTCCCCCTTGGGAATGTCGCTCGTTGTTTGATGTTTTTGTGTTGTTAATTCATGTTTTTGTAATAAAGTTGTTTTTCCACTTCTGTTGACTACTGGACTTTATGACCTGGCGCACCCACATTTCAGTGACTACAATCTTGGATCTGGAGCACAGAGACGTCAAGCAACGGCTGGGGTTGGGGTTGGTTGTGCTGGAATACCACGAATTGGGATGAACGGGTGGTGCGGATACAGGGGCCCTACGTTGCTTTTGTGGACATGCATCCAAGACGTGTGTGGAAGATTAATACGGCTGGCTGTGAGACTCCTCCGCCTCTGGAAGTTGTTAGTTTGAAGGTACCAGAGGGCAACAGGTGCAGCACAGCCAGCAGCTTTGTCTGCGGAAGTATGTTGATTGTCCGCTGTGTTAGTACCGTCAGCCTGTGGGCAATGTGGCAGTGTGCACCAACTTGAGAATGGGGTGATAATTCTTTTGCCACTTTTGCTGTGCTAAAGTGCTGATAACTCGGCGATAAGTCCCCACTGTTGGGTTGTAGGGTGACTCTAAAACAGGCCCTTGTGTTTATTAGGATTTTGGTGTAGCTACATGCAAATCACAAGAAAAAAGATGAAAAAACAAGAAAAGTGGGCAGGGTACAAACACCCTGACCCCCTAGGTCTGCTCAGGGGATCACACAAAAACCCCCAAGGCCAAAAAATTAATATATTTTTCATTTTTTTAAAAAAGCGCCTGGGTGCGCAAATCCGGATGAAAAAACAAAAAAAACAATGGGGCTTCTTCTCAAGGACTTACGCCGAGTTATCGGCACTTTAGCACAGCAGAAGTGGCAAAAGAATTATACCATTCTCAACCTGGTGCAAACTGCTGATATCGCCAGTTTTCCTGCGATAGCTTCCGCAAAAAAACATTGCCACGGATGAGAGCGACAAGTAACGCTAATGATATGCAGAGTAGGCGTTCCCATTAAAAAAAACACTAAAACACCACTTCCCGATATTGTCAACGACCTGACAAATCTGAGATGCGATCCAAAAACAGGCGATAAGCCGAGTTAGCAGTAGGAATTTAACATCTGCCTTCTACTGGTGTAAAGCAGGACGACTACCTACAGTATGAAAGGGAGCCCAGCCCAGAGTTACATTTGAAGACTAACACATGTCATAGAGCTACTGATCATGCAGCTCTGACACCCAAGAAGGCCACAACACCCACCACCACCATGAATGTTGGGCGAGGTGGGAACCAAGTATGTGTGAAGGAGGCAAGTCACCCATGAATAAGAATGCACACAATGGTAAGTGTAGCGGTGATGTGCTGGACAGACGTCACTATGCAGAGGACAGACCTCTCCATGTGTACATATACTGCTGGTGCTTGTAGTGTTGTGGACAGTGCACGCAACCATGCTACCTCAGGCAGTGGGGAAGATCTCGATCATGTAGCTGTGTCGTTCCCCCCCCTGTAAGCGGAAGCGGAGTGGGCTTGTCCAACGGATGCCACTCCAGCGTAGGAATGTGAATAAATAGGCCAGAGCAGCAGCCCTCACCATGCCATGAGGCTGCCGCCATGACCACTGGCCTCCTCGACACAGGCCCCCTGAAAACTCAGCGACACAGTACTGCAGAGTTATATCTGTACAGACTACTGCCTTCGATCTACACTGCGGACAGCAGGGCTCACAATTCAGATCGAGTCGCGATTACAGATGACGCAGTCCAGTAGGCAAGAGACATTGCTCCCAGTGCGGCCCGCCCGCACCACGCATCATCGCTGCCTGCACACACGCTGAATGCTTCTGATGCCCCTACCTCAGTGCACCACAACTCATGGACCCTTTATGATTTAATCTTTTGTGTATGAGTTCATATCTGCTGCCCCAACCTCAGTGCACCACAAGTCATGGACCCTTTACGATAGATCCTTTGGGGGTTTCTTCACATCTGGTGCCCCTACCTTAGTGTAGCACATGGACCCTTTATGATTGAATCTCTGTGTGTGATCCAATGATTACTGCTGTACTTGTTGCCAGCACCAACCATTCCCTGAGGGCTGGCTTACACTCACCCCACATGCGTCCAGCACAGACGTCACTGGACATGTGACCCTGGTAATAAAAAGGGGCCGAGCGTGGGCGTACCCAGTTCCACTATCTACCTAACTGTGTCCGTGTGTTCATTATGTATGCATGATCCCCCTGGGCCCTACCACATTCATTGTGCTGTGGACAGCGCACGCAACCATGTTACCTCTGGCAGTGGAGAAGTGTATAGTGAATTTATAAGTGCTTGGGGATTGGCGGAGTGATTGGATAAGTACATATGTTGGCTGCCCTCCATGTGCCAAAAAATGAAATTTGGGCTTTGCATGGCCCTGTATTGCTACAGCTGCAACACTCCACTGAATGTGAAATAAACATTCATATCCACACAGATGTGTCATGTCCACGATCTTTCATGTGTGGAAGTATGGATGAATGTAGGGTCAGTGATTCCCCCTACCTTCCATGTTGGCCATGTTGTGGGACTTGGGTCACAGGGTGACAGATTAGGGCTTGCAGCCCAGGTGGCGGCAGCACTACAACAGACACACCTGCATCAGTTGATTCCTCATACAGCCCATGACGGAACCACGCCCAGGGCTCCGGAGTCATTGTGCACAGCCTCACGCAGGACTGGCATACGCCAGGCCAGCCCACTCCACTTACGCTTACATGGAGGGACAACGCTACATGGCCCAGGTTTTCATTGTAGTGATCTGCTGGTCACAGGTCTAGTAGTCAGTATGCCACAGCCACTCCCTGATGGCTGGTTTACACCCACATCACACCCATCAAGCACAGGCGTCACAGGACATGTGACCCTGCCAATAAAGAGGGCCAGGCGCAAGTGCTCGATGTCATTTCCAACCTCTCTTGGGGTGTATCCGTGTGGTGTGCATGTGGGCCCAGGGGCCTGCGACATCACATTCTGTCAGTCCGGAGGTGACATGATGGTGTCCGTACCATGTTACCCAATCATAGAGGGTCCATGACTTTTGGGGCACAGACTTGGTGGCACTGGATGCACTGCAGCCGGCACAGGCATACCGCCACGGGACGGTGACTTTTGGTGCACTGAGGTAGGGGCACCATAACTGCTGAGCAGGTGTGCAGCCTGTGATGCTGCCCCGTCCCGGCGGTCCGGACAGCTCAGGTTTTGTGTGCCCTGCTGGACTGCAGTGAAGGCCTAAGCCAGCGGACAGCAGGGGGCTACTGCCACGTGGCGGGGCCTCGTGGGTCACAGAGTTAGTGGCGCCTCAAGGGCTTAGCGGGTGTGCAGCCTGCGATGATGCCCTGTGCACTGATATGTCCTCTGCCATGGCGAAATCAAGACCCACCACCAAATGTTAGACCTGGTGGCCTGCGGAGCGGGGCTGCATGATGTGGAGGGTGCCCGGTCCGCGGGCCCCAGGCTTAGGGCTTGCAGCAGCACTTGGTGGGCCCTCTTTTCTACACGCAGGTGGCGGAAGGTGAGCAGTGAGGCCTGGGTGCACAGGGGCGGGCAGACATCTCTGGGCAGTGGGAGTGGATGGTGTGCAGCAGCCTGGGTGCGCAGGGGCGGGCAGTCACCTCTGGGCGGTGGGAGTGGATGGTGTGCAGCAGCCTGGGTGCGCAGGGGAGGGCAGTCACCTCTGGGCGGTGGGAGTGGATGGGGTGCATCAGCCTGGGTGCGCTGGGGCGGGCAGACACCTCTGGGCGGTGGGAGTGGATGGTGTGCAGCAGCCTGGGTGTGCAGGGGCGGGACAGCAATGAAGGCGTGTGCAGTTGTATGTACTCTGCCATTTCTGATTCTATACTATGTTTCAGATGAGTGAGCTTGAGGGCTGCAGTATGTCCCGGCACATGGTTGGAGACACACCGGTGGCGGAAAGGTGAGCTGTGAGGGTTTGGTCCGCAGTGTCGGCACTCACTCTCCCTCTCCATCTGTTACTTTCTCTCTCTCACGCTCTTTCTCTCTTTCTCTCTCTCTTCCTCTCTCTCTCACTCTTTCTCTCTTTCTCTCTCTCTTCCTCTCTCTCTCACTCTTTCTCTCTTTCTCTCTCCTTTGATGGGCACATGCCGCACAATCTTATCTTGCTTTTTGTCTTGCAGGCTGTGATTCACAGATTGTCGAGGAATGACATGCCATGGTTGTACCTACTTTTATTTTGTTGTTTTCTGTAAATAAAATGTTTTATATGTAAATCCATAGATGACTGAGATTCTTATTTGTCCATCCTCACATGCACCTTGATTGTTATAATTGTGCAACATCAGCCAATTTGTTACGTTCCAGATTCTGGAAGGTTGCTGCCACATTTGTTTGCCGGTAGGTTAGAGTGGGATGGCGGACAAGGCGTGGTGGCGGGGCTGTTGGGCACTCTTGGGTGTCTGAGCTGCATGATCATTGGCTCCATGGCATCTGTTGTCGTTCAGGTGTGGCTGTGGATTGGGCTCCCTTTCATGTTGCAGGTTGTAGTCCGACTTTACACCAGGTCAGAGCAGGTGTAAACTTCCTGGTGCTAACGCACCTTATTGCCTGTTTTGTGTTCTCTTCACTGATCTTGCTGGTCGTTGAGAATGTTGTGAAGTGGTGTGTTCGCTGCTTTCTGCATAGGAACGCCTACTCTGTATCTCATTAGCGATATGTGCCAGGGTCATCCGTGATGATGTTTTTTGAAGGTGCTATCGCTGGTAAACTGGTGATATGGGCTGTTTGCACCAGCTTGTGAATGGTGTGTTAAATTTATCACCATTTTGGCTGTGATAAAGTGCCTTTAACTCGGCGATGTGTTCTTGAGAATATGCCCCTCGCTGTTTTAAATAACTGAGAAGTATTCGAGTGCCACGCTTAGAGCTGCGCACCCAGCACGTTCACACTAGGAGGCTGCGCTGAGAGCTGCGCACCCTTCGTGTTCACACTAGGGGACTGCGCTGAAAGCCGTGCTAGGATCGCGACTCCAAACTTTTGGGGAAAAAAAAGTCCACTTTCATTAATTTACATTCCTCTCGGGGACCCCATCCCCCGAGGCATGCCCACATCTACTTTTTTTTTTTTTGAAATGCCCCCACCGTCCCACTAGCTCCCTGCCTCCTGCGGGAGCCAGCATTGCTTTTGGGCAATGGGAGCTGCTAATATGCAGCTTCCCTTGCCCAAAAGCAATTATCCTTTCCTTTATTGAAGCGAGAGGAGGTTTTCCTACTCTCGCTTCAACGAAGCAAACCAGGGTTCGCTTTCACAGGGTGGAAGCCATGATCCCGCCCTGTCATATCAAACGGCAATGCACCCCGGGACATTGCAGGAGCCGGCCCTGGGGTGTGGCGGTCCCCAGGGCCATCAAGGACTCCAGGAGGGGGGCCACACGGCCCCCCTCGGGAAACACCCATTACAACGATGGTAATTGGACGCGGTGCCATCGCAACGCAGCTTTTACATCGCAGGATCCTTTGCATCACATGCATTTACAACGCATGCTATAACTGCGCACTGACATTTCCATCACATGCGATTACAACGCAAATGCAGCAATGACATTTATGACGTCATTCATTAGGTCGTCGCGACAAAAAAAAAATTATTTGCAATATTGACATCATTATATGACATAAATAATGATTGACAGCTGCATTCTTTGCGTCAATCAATAGGTCGTCGCGAGTCACGGAAGATGGCATGGACAGCTCCGTTACAGAGCCACGGAACATGGCATGGGCAATGATTGATAGGAAGCTCCGCAATATGCAATATGCCATGCAACACCTGGCTCAAAGAACGCCGCTTGATTTAAGAAACTAGTCACTCCCGTGTAACTACAAATTTCAGGCATTGGTATGTCGGGCCCCCGTCTCTTTCAAACAGCAATATTGAGCAGGAAAACACATCATTGTAAAAAACCCAAGCTCCAGCTAATGAGGTGAGACTACATTGACCGACACTCTCTCCTGAGACCACTATATCGTAGGCCCTGATAGCACAAGTGTTAAAGGGTGAGGTTATAAATGGGGGAATGTGAATAACTTAAATAAATCAGAATGTCCCTACATACTGTATTTGGGTCACTAAAAAATTACAACCCTTCAGAGAGAGGCTTACTGACATTATTAAATTACAATGTTCTTCTACGAGGATTTAGTGGCTGGCCTACGTTAAAGAAAATGGAATGAGGTAGGCCTAGCCAACTTTTGGGATGACCCATCCCCTATCACAGACGCGGTGCTAGCAGTGGTTAAATCAAGATTTTGGGAGAGAGTTGCTGCCCAGCATGAATTGCCCTGTAACACAGGTAGCCTTACAAGACGCTTTTGTTGAACAGATTTAGGTCTAGGGTGAGACCACTATATCGTAGGCCCTGATAGCACAAGTGTTAAAGGGTGAGGTTTTAAATGGGGGACTGGGCAGTATGTGAATAACTTAAATAAATCAGAATGTCCATACATACTGTATTTGGGTCACTGAAAAATTACAACCCTTCAGAGAGAGGCTTACTGACATTATTAAATTACAATGTTCTTCTACGAGGATTTAGTGGCTGGACTACGTTAAAAAAAAAGAAATGAGGTAGGCCTAGCCAACTTTTGGGATGACCCATCCCCTATCACAGACGCGGTGCTAGCAGTGGTTAAATCAAGATTTTGGGAGAGAGTTGCTGCCCAGCATGAATTGCCCAGCCACACAGATAGCCTTACAAGACACTTTTGTTGAACAGATTTAGGTCTAGGGCTGAGGAATTTCTGACTTCCATTCAACTTGTGAATGCTTGTTAATTGTTTTTGCAGGTCAGGTATGGTACCCTGCCAATTGCGGTCCACACTTCATTTTGGGTCTTTGTAAAGTCTGGGTTTACTCGGTGCCAATCACGTATGCTCTAGGACGAAACTGAGGAACATTTGTGATTTTTTGTTCTTCAGTCCAAAATAAGCTAAACCCCGAGCGAGGTAAAATTGATCCACTTGGGCTTCACAAATCGAACAGACTCCCTTAGATTCCGCAAAAGCAATTCTTCGATTGTGATTTTAGTGGCTGTGTCCAAGTTCCTTCACGCGCATTGGCTTATAGGCACAAATTGTTAGCTTGATCTCAAATGTTTTTATGTGTATTGTGAACAGTTATTCCGGGAGAGTCTCTGTTGGCAATGTTGTTTTGGAGGACTTCCACACCTGGTAAAGCAGGTTATGTGAATAAAAAAAAGAAGATCAAACGATATAGTAAGAGTGACACAGGGTTTATGGATGATCATGTGGAGCTGAATTTCTCGTCTATTCCTACGGGAAACACCCATTACAGCGATGGTAATTGGACGCGGTGCCAAACACCGATTACAACGTTAGAAGAAAAAAAACGTTGTAACGGGAGACGATTTCATCAACTGCGTTGTGATGGCACAAAACAGCTGAGACACTACAATCGCGTGAAAACAGCATGCGCAGTAAATGCGTGCGATGTAATTGCTTATACGATGTCACAACAGCGTGTTAGTTGCTTGCGTTGTTACGGTTTGCGATGTACCATCATACATCCCCCCCTCCCTCTATTTTCAAAGCCCCAGGGTGGTGGTGGTCCCCAGGGCTGCGGAAGGGCTGTGTGCCCTCCCCCACCTAAGAGCACGCAGTCGGACGTTTTAAATTTTTTTTATAATAATTGGGGGTCCTTGTGGAACCCTCTGAGCACCCCTAGGGTGGGTCAGGGTTTTTCTACCCTGCCCCCATTTCTTCACTTTTAACTTTGTTTTACTGTTTTCTTGTGACCGTCACAAGATGGCTGCCAACACTTCCTGGTTTGAAATGTTGGCAGCCAATTGGAATAAAGCTCGTGGTCGGGGGTTGCGAACCCACTGCGGCCATAGATATCGATATTTTTGTTTTTTGATTTTCTCAGCAACTACTGAATGGATTTACACCATTTAAAATAAAGGTTGCTTTCTGAACCAAGAACTACCTTTTTGCCAATTTTGGTGTAATTCCGTTCAGCAGTTCGGGCTGTAGCCTTAACTAAAGTTTCCTATGGGAAATTGATTTTCAGACTTTTCTTTTTTGAATTTCTCAACAACTACTGAACGGATTTACACCATTTAAAAAAAGGTCGCTTTCTGAACCAAGCGCTACCTTTTTGCCAAATTTGGTGTAATTCCGTTCAGCAGTTCGGGCTTTTTAGACCTTTTTTTGGAGAATTTCGCGAAGATTCATCAAACGACGCCAAAGTTATAAGCAAATCAAAAAATGCTTTTCGTATTGAAACTAGGTTCTAACTATAACTAGCTACTGGCGGTCGCCAGTAGGTAATATATATATATATATATGCATATATATATATATATATATATACATACATACATATATATATATATATATATATATTAAAACTCATAAATGTCAGTGGTTTTGATTGTTTAAAATGGTATGTTTTATCTGACATCAAACAGTAACGCCCCTTTCACCTTTGTTTTTTCAGTGAATTCGTTTTTTTTAATGTAAAGTAAGATATCAATAAAATTCCTAGCTAGAACGTAACTTTACCCTTTGCTTTTTTTCTGTGAATTTTTATGTTTTTTTAACATCCAGTAGGATGCCAGTTTCAATACCATTGAATTTCAGGTGTATAATTATACTCTCCACTCATTATTCTCTAGAATTGCATTTAGTAACTCTAAGAATATTGTTCATAAACCTCTAATTTGATGTTGATGTAACTCATACATAGGCCCTGATTCCGATTTCGTTCAGAAAGCACTGCGACCAAATCGCTTTCGGAATGCTTTCTGAACAACTCTGATCAGAGGAGTCTGACTGAGCGAGTACGATGCATCTGGATGCTTCCGGATATGATTTGGTTGGGTTCCCAGTGACTTCAATGGGAGCCTGTGTTCTGAACGCGAACACAGGCTTCCATTAAAAAAAAGAGGTAGTTGGGGATAAGCGTGCCTGCCACACTGTGCATGGGTGGAAAAAAGGGACCCATGGGTACCCCGACGGGCCCGATTCGGGGTGCCCTGGGTGAAGGGGGGCCTGCTACGGGCCCCCAAAGACCAATCCCGGCAACCAATCCATTCCGGTCAAACCGAATCTAAAAGACTGTCCGAACTGTTCATTGTACTCGCTCATTCTGAAATCAAGTCCATAGAGCTGCACGAATTGGATCCGAAAGGCTCGTCTTGTCCTAATGCCTCCTGGAACCGATTCGGTCAGCGCTAATGGTTTCCAGGCATCGTACTTGGTCGTTCGGAACTGTGACCGATTCGGTCAGAAACAAGGGCTCCGGATCGGATTCACAAAACCCAAATCTGATTCAAAGCCCTTCCGAACGACATCGGATTCAGGCCGATAGTCGCAATATTAAAATAAAAACGAAAGGTAAAATCACTGAATTCTAGAAGTATGCTTACTACTCGCAAATCATTTTTATTTGTATTCATTTTGATTTTTTTTAGTAGCACAGGCTTGTTCCTGAGAGAGTTCATTACATTTTCAATTTCAAGTTAATAGCTAAGATCGCAAGATTCTAATACAATATTATCATTTTATAATATAGTATAAATTAATATATATTATAATATTAAATAATTCTGCATGGAGTCTTCTGCGGTGTAACTATCAGACTGTCACTGTTTACAATGCCAGTTTTGTGTTACCTGAACAAAATGTATGTAGCATACAGAGTGGTGTTCCAAAAAGCTAATCATAAGAAAAAAGGAATGAGAGAAACGTAAGTCAGGCAGAAAAAAAAGTTGGGAAAAAAGAAATGATATAAACCTTAGCGAGAAAGACCAAAGGTGTTATAATGCTTCTGGGATGAAGCACGGAGGAGCAACAGGTAAGATACAACTCGTAAAGAGGTGGCAAACGGAAAAGTGATCATGATGTCAGGTAAAAGTGGTTTTCTACAACGAGGGATGGCTCTGCATCCAGTATGCCGGAAGAGGGCAGGTGTAGTTGATTTGCAAATGTTTAAGAAGGAGATGGGCTTTAGACCATTTCTAAAAGAAGTAAAAATTTATAACAAGGAGTTCCAAGCTTAAGAACCGTATTCACATTGTGCATGATGAAAACCAAAGATGACCATAACAGTAAATTCAATCCCTACCTCATATTCCTACGTTAATATTACAAACAAATTCGAACATTTTAAAAACACATGAAAGTAAGCATCATCCCGGCATTCCCAGCTCAAGTTTCTGGTCCTTAATGTCCTGAACTTTGGTGAAGGGCATCAACTAGCCAACCTTTCCAGCATTGATACAGCAATTAAATAATAAAACCATCTTATCATGAAATCGAACTGGATTTGTATCCTTTATTTTGAAATTGATGCACTATTGGTTGAATGCCAGCTTGAATTATTTAGTTTTATTTGGGAGGAACTATATTTTTTGTAAAGACTTGGTAACCATGGCAACTTCTAGTGTTTTAAATAGTACGGAACTTCTACCTGAATCTAGGTTGTTAGGGGGCATGTTTGCCTCTGCAAAAATGCAAAAAATGCTTTTCAGATGCAGCAAACCCTATTTTGCGGTTCGGTAACCTGTTACCGAATCGCAAAATGGCTTTGCGATTCGCTATTAGGAAGGTTCATGTTTGGGACGTCCCTTCCTAATATCGAATTGCATCAGTATGTAGGAATGTTTGTGACCGAAATACGGTCGCAAAACATTCACATTTTACCACCTACTTTAAGTAGGTGGTAACCCATTCGCAAATGGAAAGGGGTCCCCATGGGAACCCTTCCCCCTTGTGAATGTTTGTTACAGCATTTTCTAAGAGCAGGCAGTGGTCCCAGAGACCACTGCCTACTCTTAAAAAATGAAAAGAAAACTTTTAATTTATCTTTTTGTAAAGCATCTTGTTTTTCTTTTAAGGAAAACGGGCTGCTTTACCAAAAGAGAAGATTGCGTTATTTAAAAGAAATCACGGACATGGTGTTCTCCTGACCTCGCAGGTCACTATCCCTGTGATTTTTGCGATTCCTAGGGGGTTGCAAATTGCATCTACCTCATTATTATTAATAAAGTAGAGCGATTTGTGAACCCCTAGGAACCGCTATCTGAAACTCTTTGAGTTTCATACATTGTAAATTGCGATTGCCTTATTGCGATTCTCAAGAACTCGCCATTAGGTATTCGCAATTTACAATTTTGCTGCATGAAGCCCTTAGGCACCAAAACTAACTTCAATAAACCATATTTATGATTCAGGTCTGTGTATCGTCAGAGTCATATAGTAGTTCCTTGAAACTTCAAAGCAGGTACGATAGGCTTGAAAGCAGAATGAGCTGGCACATTGCTGTGTTTAGGATATTATTATGACCTTTTACAAATGTGTAGGTTTCAGTCTATTGTCTAGAATACATAAAACTAAACTGTCATTGCTTCAACTCTTCAAAAGCACTGAAAATAGCACCTAAAGTTTTGAATTTTGCCGTGGATTATTCAGAATAGGTTTAGAAGAAATTCGTTTTTCAGATGCTAGTTATCCCAGCCTTGCAAACTATAGCATTCGTACACGTGCAGTAGTGCATGCAGAGAAAATTGTTTTAAAATAAACTGGTGTCACAATTTGTAAGTCAATTTTTGTGTCTATTGTTTTTCATCACTCCGGCAGTGGAAAAGACTGTAGCATATTTCTATGTTCTTTTTGTAGCACACCTGATGTTTGAGCCAGGTGCTTGTTAAACTGCTTTTAGTTATCTTGGGATTGTCATACAGAGGGATATGAAATGGGGCAAACAACTGGATATGGCTACATTAAAACATCGACAGTTAGCTGGAACTTTATTAGCTGAGTTTAATGCATCTTTTACAAAACCAGTTAGCCCAGTCCTGACTATTTATAATATGAAAGTCATTAGTGCAGTTCTTTATGGGGCAGAGTTATGGGGCTATAAAAACCTGTCTAAATTGACTGTTGCTGAAAATAGTTTTCTACGAAAAATCATTAACCTCCCGCAAAGTACACCAGTACTGCCTTTACTTAGCGATCTAGGAAAGAAGGCATTGGCCGACAGTGCTAGACTGCGACCTTTATTATACTGGCGAAGAATTTTTTCAACCCCAGAATTGCCCTTGTATGCTGAGGGTTTTAAAGACCTAATAAGAGTTGACCAATTCAAGAAAATTAAATGGTTACGGAATCTTAGATCGATGCTAGGAAATATTGGTATGGCTGAACTTTGGGAGAATCCGGCAAAAAAAGCAGTTCCCATCGAAAGTGCAATTGAAGGAAAGATATTGGGGATGGGTGGACGCCAACACTTTCAGGAATAGTGATCCATCGACGCTGACAGGCCAATTCCTTATGGCTAAACCAACTCAAAGGCTAGAAGCCTATAGGGACACTATCACAAAGCCTCTTGATAGAAAGCTCCTGTTCCAATTAAGAGTTGGCACACTACCTGTCAAGTCTTTTTCAGCAAGCTGGGGGACCTCAGCTGATACGTCTTGCCCCCTCTGTCATGTATCTATGGAGTGTTTGGCTCATTTACTATTTGTGTGCCCTGCTTATACTATTCCACGGCGCATATGGCTGGCTCCTATTTGCCGTGTTTTGGGTACTCGAAAATGTGAGGTTGCCCTTAGATTGATTCGCACCGAAACTTGGCTTCCACTTCTTATAGCTATAGCCAAATTTCTAGGTTGGGCATGGATAATAAGATCAAAAGCGATGGCGGCACTTTAACCCATACTTGTTACCCTGCCTACGAATGTAAACTGTTTGCTACTATTTGCACATTGTTATATAGTCTGGTGACGAGCTTATGAATCTTATTTCTGTTGTTTTTTAAATCTGTTTTATGGTCTTTTTTAATCGAGGAAAAATTTCCTGTTTTATTAATTTTACAATATTGGTCATTTATTCTGTATTGGATTGTGCTTTTATGATACATTGTCGAATAAAGCTTTTATGACTGACTGGCTTTTAGTTACTGAGAATGTTCATTTTCTGTGGTTTTATTTGAAGTTTCAGTATGACGGTAATTTTTCATCGACCTAAGCAGGGGCAGTGACTTAAAGAAGTGTAGAAAAATAACTAAACGCAGTAAGAGGCGCCTGGACGCCTAAATAGCGAGGCCATTACGGTTAAAACCTTTTTCCGACATTATTTATTTTTGAAACGCAATGATTTCAGCAAAGAGAAACCAGTCTGTTTCTCTGAACAGTAGTGTTTTCAGCACAGAAGGATATGAATTACTTTTTGAATTTTGGGAAATGAATCTTTTCCTGGTTATACAAGGATTCAATTGATCACCAATATATGGATGGGGACTGGTGCATGCCAGCAGAACACATTTGAATCTCAGGAATACCTCACAGCCCTGTAAAATACTTTCAATAAATATAGAATACTATTCAAACATGCATATCTTTGACTTTCTATTTTAATTACATTATCGGGGTAGAAACAACTGGCATGAATATTCTACACAAATGTCCACCTTTGTAGTGCTGAATTCTGAGACTATTTGCTGATTTTGTAAACTTCTTTTTAAACAACAAGGGGGACCCAAATAAAGTCTGCCTGGGACCTTGGGAATCAGTTATTATAAGCAACAATGGTCCCGAGGAAAGGGTGAACAAAACTGATAAATACAGATCCAGTCAGTGCTGTATTAGTTAAACGTGTCCAGCCGGACAGAGGTTCAGTGTTTCATTTTTCAGCAATTCTTGGAGATATGTACAAGACAATATACTGAGAGTGGGACACAAGCCTGCATTCCACTACAGAAATGTAGAAACATACAAAACATATAGTCTGGGAAACATTTAAGCAAGGCTCAGGCAACGCTCACGGTTTGTTCTCAGGAGAAAAATTCACAGTTAGAGGTAAACAAACCGCAAGGAACACCTCTACATGACAAATAGAAACATCATAGTGTATGTATGAGGTGTTTTAGGGTGTCGACGGCGTTTCAATTCAGGAGACAAATGTGTGGATCATCTTCAGGACATTAAATAAGGATGCCTGATAAAGGCTATATGTTTTGTATGTTTCTACGTTTCTGTAGTGGAATGCAGGCTTGTGTCCCACTCTCAGTACATTGTCTTGTACATATCTCCAAGAATTGCTGAAAAAATTAAACATTGAACCTCCTACTTCTTCTCTTATTCAGAATTATTTTGAGAAACTTCCTAAACCTCCTAACTCTCACCTCCATTTCTTGGACCTTGAACTTGATCTTTCACTACACGAACTTTCCATAGCATTGACATCCCTTACTAAAGGGAAAACAGTAACACCCGGTCCTGATGGTTTCCCCGTTACACTTTTCTGATCTTTTGTTACCTAAACTTCTGACCCTTTTTCAGTCATTTTATTCATCTGACAAAGGGGAAGGTACTTTTCAGGACGCTACCATTTGTCTTATCCCAAAAGATGGTCGGGACCCCCAATTTTGTAAAAACTGTCGTCCGATCTCTTTAGTTAACGTGGACTATAAATTATTTGCTAAACTCCTTGCGTTGCGCTTAGATCCCTTTATGCCCCATGTTATTGGTAAGGAGCAATGTGGCTTTGTTAAAGGCAGACTTACCTCTGATAACTCTCGCCTGTTTCTTAATGTTTTAAACAAAGCCTCATCCCTTTCAATTCCTTTAGCTGCTATCTCTGTTGATGCAGAGAAGGCTTTTGACAGGGTTGATTGGTCTTTTTTGTTTGCCTCATTACGTTGGCATGGCTTTGGTCCCAAATTTATTTCCCTTATCTCTCTGTTATATTCTGCCCCCAAGGCCTCGGTGCTTGTAAACGGTCAACTCTCTTCGTCCTTTCCTCTTCAACGGGGCGTTCGTCAAGGCTGTCCTTTATCTCCACTTCTTTTTGTCCTAGCTCTTGAACCATTTCTATCTTCTATTCGTAGCAATACCTCTATTTCCGGTTTTCCTTTTGGTAACAATCAATTGAAACTTTCTGCATATGCAGATGATATCCTCTTGTTTATTTCCGATCCAGAAAGATCTGTTCCCTCTTTATTATCTGAATTCGATTCATTTTCCTTGGTCTCAGGCTATAAGCTAAATTCAGACAAGACTGAAATCCTTCCCCTCACCATAACCTGTCTTCCACATCTTTTTTCCTCTACTGGTTTTGCTTGGAATAGTTCAAAAATTAAATATCTGGGTATTTGGTTCTCTAACTCTATTTCTTCTTCAATTAAATTAAATATGTCCGCAGTTTTATCCAGAATTGAACAATTGTTCTCCACCTGGAATCCTCTTTTTCTTTCCTGGTGGGGTCGATTGGACTCAATTAAGATGATGATATCCCCTATTCTAATTTATATATTTTCCATGCTACCTGTTCATGTTCCCGTATTCTACTTTAAGCGTATCGATTCTCTTCTTTCGAAATTTCTCTGGAAAAATAAAAAATCCAGAATCTCTCTTACTATTCTTCGTAAACCCAAACCCAATGGTGGAGTTAATTTTCCAGATTTCCGTCTCCATCATAAGTCCTTTTCTTTACGTCAAGCCTCGAGATGGCTCTCATCATGCTCTTCCCTTTTACTCCTCTTTGGCTCCTTATTGAACAAACGTTACTATTGCCCTTTTCCTTTGATGAAGTGGTGCGCTTCTCTGCTAAAACTCCTTATTCCTCATTTCCTTTATTCAAACATACTTTCTCTCTTTGAAGACCCTTGGTTCACCCTACTACCATTACGTGCAAGTCTTTTTTAAATAACCCCATTTGGTATAATTCACTTATCCTCTTTAATAATAGACCCATCTTTTGGAAATCCTGGAGAGTAAAAGGCGTCATTTGGGTTAACCAAGTCTTTAATGGGTCGCTTCCTTGCTCCTTTCCTCAATTTCAACTCTTATTTCACTGTCTCCGATCTTTTTTGTCGAAATTCTCTACTCTTATGGCAATAATTCTTGATCGTTATTATTCCCTTCCTTCTTTGTCATCACCTGCACCTCCATCTCCTCTCCTTAACATTCTCACTACCCTCCCTAAGGCATCTCTTATTTATAACATTTATGCCTCTCCTAATCCGGACCGCGCCAAAACTAAAGTGGAGCTCTCCTGGGAAGCGGATTTTGGTTGTACTTGGCCTGTTGCTCTTTGGGATAAGCTTTGGTCCAGATCTTTAAAAATTTCCCGTTCTGCTTCTCTTACTCAATCTTTATTTTATCTGTAGCATAGACTCTATTTTTCTCCTCTCTCCATGTCTCGTTTCTTACCCTCTTCTGATTCTAAATGCTGGACTTGTGGCATTTCTAGTGCTGATCTTCTCCATCTGCTCTTTTTCTGTCCTGTTGTTTCTTCTTTCTGGGAAAAAGTTTGGCTGTCCCTCTCTTGCATTTTTACATTTTCTACCCCTTTTTCCACTACTCTTCTCTTTCTGGGTAGTCTCTCTGTTTCTTTAGAATTACCTGCACATTCACGTGGTCTTTTTGATCTCATGCTTGCTCTTGCATTCCAGCACATCTCATCTAATTGGAAATCTCTCATGAACATTTCTATACAGGGCTGGTGGAACTCTTTATGTCATTTTCACAGATTTGATGTTGCATTTGCCTCCTCCTCCAAACCAATACGTAATGTTGATCTTTTCTGGTTACCCCTCACTACCTACCTCGATCGATTGTCTTTGAAGAAATCTAGGCATACCAACTCGGGAACCTTTAAACCTCCTTGAAGGACCTCGACTCTCTGCTTCTTGTTACCTTTTACAGGTTTCTCATATTAAATTAATTTTTATATTGCTAATTTTTTATTGTTTATTTATGTCATTTGATTGTAAGCCGTAATTATCTTTAGAGTTTATTTCATATAATCTTACTCTCCCTCCCCTCCTCCCTCCTTCTCTACTTCTCTCCTATCTTTCTCCCTCTCTCTTTCCCCTTATCCTTAAAATCCCCATAAATAGCTTTTTGTCTCTTTAACATTGATATTAGCATTGTCATCGATTTATTCCATATGTGAACACATCTCCTGTTTATGCTGATATCTTACTTGTTAATACTTTTTTTTTGTTTCAATAAAGCTTTTCAAACATAAAACAAAAAGATTCTATTAGACAACTGGGGGCTCATTACGATGTCGGGCGGAAAGCCTCTGCCTGACACCGTCTCTGAATCGGGACCGACCGACTTGCCGTTGGCGGTTCCAACCGGCGGATTACGATGCGACCGAACACTGCTCGGTCGGATTCCCATTGTTTACAATGGGTGCTCGCGTTATGCCCGAGAATCGGCCGTAACACAGGTTCCTATGGGAAAATGGGGTGTTTGCGAAAAACCCTGCACCCTGTGGCAGGCACCCCACGGTGCCTGCCACTTAGTGCAGGGTTTTACAGGGGTGTCCCTTAAGTACCCCCTCGGCCATCAACCATAGGCCACTGGTTGCCAAGGGGGCCCTGCCAGGGGCCCCCACAGTCACATTCCGACAGCCTTTCCATGTAGGAGAGGACGAGTTGGAAAGGCTGTTGGAAATCGGCATCGTAATCCTGTGGGCAGAAACACTGACTATAGGGGTGAACGATGTGGTTACGACCAACACGGATACTCCGCAAGTCTCTCGGAACCGATGCAGGATGACCAACCGGTTTACGTTCCGACCATGAACATCGTAATCGGGCTGTCGGAATGTAAACCGACCAAGTCGGTCAGAAGGGCTCTGATGTGGTCGAGGAGACTCCGACTGTCGGCTGCAGGCTTTCTGCCCGACATCGTAATGAACCCCTAAGAATTTCTCAGCTAGCAGATCTGATTGTATCAGATATGAGCAGCAACAGAAAGAAGCTAATTTATCCTATTTTCATATTGTATTAAATGTGATATGTTACATTTGTTTGAATATGTGATTGTGTTACTATCTCGTGCAATTATTTGGGAAATGTTTACTTAAATTTAAAAAACATTATGGGTGTTATTGATGAACAATAAACCATAAATAAAATAGGTGTTTGTGGGCAGTACAGTAATATGTGTTTATGGGTCAAGGACAATAGATGCAATAGTGGTGGAAAAAGCGCAGCTGGCAAAAGCTGCAAAGTTCACTGCAGCTGAAATGTTGCACCTTGCTAATTAAAATAGAAACTATGCAGATGAAAACCTTAGCACCGTCTCACAATTGCCAGTATGCGATTAACTATTGAGAAGTTTCAGAACAAAATTGGAAAATAAATAATATTTATACGTACATCCTTTATTTTAGTTGATAATGAGAAGGTTCTGAAATTCAACGTGTGGTCAAATTTCTTAGTCTCTAAGAAGTCAAAGAACTGGGAAAGTAATTTACTTCATAGTCCTGAGGATTACTCAAAAACAACGATGAATAAAGTGACAAAAGCTAAGAAATTTGGTAGCAGGTTGAGTACTTGCCTTCCCCCAAAAGAGGTAGAGCTTAGTTAAGTACAATGAGAATTTAAGGGGTAAATAAAATGTTGGGTTTCTAGGTGCAACATATTTTACATAATACTCTCCAAAGTGTTTCGCAATATATGGCAAAAGATACTGACTCAGAGGGTATGGTAGGTGCTTTGACCGAGAGCTATGTGGTCATATGAAACCACTCACTCCTATGGCTCCAGCAGGAGATAAGTGTGAAAAATCGGGCTGTTGGCTGACTGGGGTGTGAGCCCCGTTCAAGCAATAGCCACAATCCCTTGCAGAGTGAACCACAAAAAATCACTAAATTAGCCTGTGCTTAACCCTGGGTAGCTTGGCACAAAAAGAAGCCAAACTTAATTTAGAAGCAATGAGTAAAGTATTTAGGCAGCACACAACAGCAATACATTGAAAAAACAGCACAGGAAAAATTCCACACCAATTTAGGAAAACAGAGTAAATTTTAATAAATAATTTGACACCAAAATGACAAAAATCCAATCAGTAGACCCGGAGTTATGTATTTTTAACGTTTTTTTGTAAAAACTAGTGCCTCAAAGATCAAAGAACCAACCGCAGACATCTAGTTGTGCGAGACAGGGTTAAAAAATAGGGCTGACCATGACAAAAGGTTGGCAAGAATTGGATTTGGCCCAGTAGGCGCTTACCTTTGGACTTTCAAGAATTTTCAAGAATAATGTTGTGAGAAGGTAAAGTTCAGAGGAACAAGGCTGCGGGTGATGTCTGAAGAGGGAGTGGCATTATGGGGAAGCCTCTGGACAAAGTTATGGTGAAGACATAGTCACTTTTTTGGAAGTTGAAAATCTCCAGGGGGATGAGGCAGGCGGCTATAGCCGAAGACAATTCAAGGAGGTCAGATGCTCTTTTAATGAAAGACTGCTGAATACGATTTGCTGCTGTGGCAAAGAACATAGTGGGAGCAGCCATGAAGTCAGGCCGACCGATGATGCTCCTTGGGTGGATAGATGAGCAGATTTGTCCTGGTCTTCGGTTGGTTCTCAGGTCAGTCTTTAGCCTAATATCTTTTAAGTTCCAAGTTTGGGATTTTGGCTATTTGGGTACCATTAGTACCATAACCAAGGGTCCAGGACTGATAGGGTTCAAGACTCACTCGGGCTGGGTCAAGGCGCAAGTTCAAGATGGTGGAAGTCTTTTATGTCCATGTTGCTATGAACAGGAGGCCAGGAAACTAGCCCTTGGAGTCATGTTGGTAGTCCTAGGTTCAGATGAAGATACAGAGCTTAAACAGCAGGGCTGGCTTTTATGGGCTTTAGGCAGGTTCCAGGCAACAAAGCAGTCCTTCCAGGTGCAGCAAAGCAGTCTTCTGGAGTACACAGCAGCAGGCAGTCCTTTGAGGGTCCTTTTGCAGGTCCAGAAAGTGAACAGAAGAGTGGGTCTGGGGCCTTATTTTTATATCTGGTGCCTTCTTTTAAGTTGAGTGGAGTTTCTAGAGGTTTCTCTTTCAAGTGCTAGGAATTCCTGGCTCATTTTCTCCGGCTCCAAGCTAGCTGATGAGACAATATGGAATTGACAAGCCCTTTGTGTGCAGGCCGAACACAGCCTATTCTGTTGCAAGTGGGAGTGTGCCCAGCTCTGCTCCTCCATCCAGCTAGCAGATGGCCCATTCAGGCACACCTAATCCCTCTATTGTGTGACTGTCTGGGAAGACTTCACAAAGTCTCACTGTCAGCTACACCCGGTCATGTGATCCAGGGGAGGCTGCAGGAACCAAATCTCTATGGCAGGAAAATGCCAACTTTCTAAAAGTGGAAGTCTCAAAATTGTAATTTAAAATCTGACTTTACCTTTTAAGAAGATTTTTCATTACAATTTCAGAGATACCAAACATGAAATGCTTATCTGTTCCCAATCAAACGTTATTAAATGTAATAAGGGAACCCAATATTATCCAATGGGACAGATAGGCTTCACAGTTGTGAAAAATGAATGGAAGAGTTTTTCAGTACTAGGATATGTAAAACTTAAACGTACATGTCCAACCTTTTCATTACTGTGAACCCTGCCCTATGGGCTACCTAGGGCCTACCTTAGGGGTGACATATATGCAATAAATGGAAGTTTAAAGCCTGGCAATAGGGTTATATTGCAAAGTCAAATTGGCAGTTTAAAACTTCATTGAGTCAACAATGGCAGACCAGGAACATGTTGTAAGGGGCTACTCAAGTGCGTGGTACAATATGTGCTGCAGGCCCAATAACAGCAGTTAATTTACAGGCCGAAGGTATGTGGTACACCACTATACAAGGAACTTATATGTAAATTAAATATGCAAATCAGGTGCAAACCAATCTTACAATGTTTAACGGTGAGAGCACAAGCACTTTAACTCTGGTTAGCCATGAAAAAGTGCACAGAGTGTGAAGGCCAAACAAAACAAAATCTGAAAAAAAGGGAGGGAAAAAGGCAAAACGATAGGACAGGAATGTGCATTATGGAGAAATACGGTGCATTCCTACCCTTTCCCTGTGACGCAGGGCATGAAAGCAATGTGGCTTGCTGCCCTGCGCTGCCCTGTGCCACTAATATCATAAATAAACGCCCTAGGTGTATCATTCTGCATATACACATGTATAGTAAATGTCTGTTTATCCACGGGTAAAATATTTGCCTCTGTCTAGATGCCAAGAACCCTCTTCCTCCATGTCCATGTCAATTTAGGTATTGTTTTTTTTTTTTTTTTTTTTTTTTTGAAAAACCTTTATTGACATTTCAAGCAATAACAAGTATGGGCCTACAACCCCCCGGGGCCGGCCGCTAAGCAATCAGAGCAATAAAGATCAAATGTGAACACAGGCGGCACCTCGGAGAGCAGAGTCTTCATGCTAATATAGTCCAGCCAGTGAGCAGCGCAGGTAGGACACCAGGAGAAAAAAGGTTTTTCATTTTATAATGGAACAAGACAGTAGGATCAGGTGCCAAACAATTTCCAAACAGCGATAAGAGGCAGGCAGAATAATAGACGTAAGCAATAAACAGCAATCTATTGGATCAGTGGCGCAGACACAGGAAATTCAGGATAGGGAAGTATATCATAAACAGTTGCGCCTGCAGGCCCCCGCCCTGACGCCCAGAGAACACCCCGGAAACTGTGGCACACATGAAAAGGCAACGATTCACAACAAAGGAGGTGTACCACGCTGATCCCAGAAAAGAAAAAACAAGAAGAAGCGGAGAAGAAAAAAGAGGCCATGGAAAAAGAGATGAGAGACTAAAGAATCCCCTCCCCCAACCCCCCACCCTGCACCTCTGCAAATGAGTACGGCCTCCCCCCCCAGCAGTGTGCCTGTCGCCCTGGAACTAGACCCGAAATATAGAAGAAACAGGGAAAAAGGAGTAAGAAAAGAACCCCCCCAGACGGGGGGGTAGAGAAAATATAATAAACTGGAGGAGGGCCTTCAAAACATACCCCCGGCTTCTCCCTCCCGCACGGTGAGGTCTCCCCACAGCAAACAATAAGCAGCACAAAATCGACCATATCAAGAAAGGATGGGGAGCATTATGCACCTAATATGCTAATAGCTATGTCATGAGAGTACGCAACCCCTGAGTCCGCCCGTCTACTAGATGACCACCCCCGAAGGATCAGCCTTATCCTTGACCACTCTTTGCAATTCTGCCCATGCCTACCCCTCGACCCAGCGCCATGTCCGATGTTCCAAGGTAAAGGAGTGTCCAAAAAAAAAACGACCGGGAAGCGACGCACACAGGTGGGGTGGAAGTCTCTGAGTACCAACACAGTCCGCATCATGGAGGGACGTCTTTCCCAGTGCTGCCCAGGATCTGCACTGCACACAAGGTCCAGGAAGGCGGAATCAGCCAAAGTAGGCAACTGTTGCTGGAATTGTCCCTGGGTCGCCGGAGGCCGTGCACGGGACGAGGCCACCACCTTCCACTCAGGTCCAATACCTCCGGAACAGATCAAACCCTCAGCTAGCCGATCACACGGTAGCATACTGTCCGGAGTGTCCAGCTGTGCACGAATCGCAGGGGTGGCCGCGACATTGTCCTCCTGTGTGCAGTGTGGGAAGTCCCTGTGTACCTGTGGACAGGCAGGCTGCCACTGTCCCAACGCTGATGCCACACCATCGAGCTTACTCCCCAAGACCCCGACGCCACGAGCCAAGGAGAAATGAAGGGCACCAAGGGCCTCTAGGAGGTCGCCGTACCCCAGCACAGCTCTCTGCGATCGCTCCGCCACACTCCCAAAAGTCACACACTCCCAATCCTGCTGCGACCCAGTGGACAGGATGGTAGGCTGCATCGCAACAAGATGGCCGCCGGGGAGGCCCGACCCGTATTGGGGCCGGGACCCAGGGACAAGCGCCTCGAGGTCCACGTCGCTGGAGACAGGGTTCCGGGGGCAGGCAAAATTTATCCGTGCGTGGTCACGGGCAACAGTCGTCCCCACCACGGACCAGCTCCCGCGAAAATCCGGGAGCAGCCCGCAAGGATCAGGGCGAGCTACGGGCGGCGTCCGGGCAGCTCACAGTCAAAGGCAGGGGCAAGCACCGGAGAATCTGAGAATTGCACCCCCGGGCATGCCCTCAGTCCGCTACGCTTAGCAGTGGGAGCGACCACGGCGAAATGCAGGCCGAGGTTAGCACCGCTCCGGTGGACCGACTCCACCCAGTCACCACAGGCCGCTGTTGTTGAACTGCCACCCGGCCAAGGCGTCCACTCGAGGTCCCGGCCCCAGGGCTGCACGGGCCGCAAAGTTCAAATGCACATTTCTCCGGCGGTACCGCAGCCAGAAACCCCGGAGTCACACGATCGGTTGCCACTCTCATTCACAAACACGATCGCATAGCGCAGACTAAGGATCTCGTGCAGGATATCCGTGCGGGATGCGGAGGTTCACGGAGCCGGGAGTCTACACTGCCGTCCCGGTCGCCATCTTGGCTCCTCCCCAATTTAGGTATTGTTAAACACCACCTCTATTTCTACTGTGGAAACACATGCCTGTCTTGGACAGGAGTAAGTTTTCTAGGGTGGAAAACTACATGGAAATCATTGGTGAAGACTTATGTGATTGTGGGTATTCAATAGCTTTCCAGTACAGACTCGAACCCCCCTACACCTCAGTCAGAAATGCTACAAATTTTCCTGTAAGCCTAGATTTGGAAATTCCACCATAGTAGGAGAATTTTCTACTTGACGAACGCAGTTCATGCCATTCCAGATTCTGTCAATCAAGTGTGTAACTTTATCCTTCGATTTTCTTGTGTACCTCTGTTAAACGTCGATGCACAAACCCTTTTAAACATCATTGTGTATAATGTCACCTTTTCCCATTGGGGCTCTGATGTCAGGAATCACCCCTTTGTTTACTGAGAGTGCCCACTGTTATCTGCAACTAAACTATGTGAGAGTCACAGTGCTGTTAACCTGTTTCTAGTCAAGGTCACACTCCTGTTTGGGTTTACACTCATCTCTCTAAAAGGCCCATTCAGTCTCCAGAAGCTGGAATTCCTGCTTCACCAGATGATGGTGTTTTCTTTGATTGGTGGACAAAGTCCAACACGGACTATGAAGCCGACATACACTTTTCTCCTGGCCCTCTTCCAAACACCATCCATACCTGTTCGATGTCAGATGTAGACAACCAATACCAGTGTGTATCACAGATTCTCCTACTGTAGAAGAACACACCACTCCCACACTGTCCTGCACTGTGGACATTTCTACACATGGGATAAACATTCCCACCTGAGACAGCCCAAAATGGTTTCAGGAGGGTTAATATTGCAGTTTTTGGATAACAACAAAGAGATGCTGCTCCAGGATTGTGTGACCCATTTTGAAAATTGCAGAATTCCTGGCCGGCTGAAGGCACACTGTCTAAGCCACCAGAGAAATATGACCAATGGCCCAATCATCTCCGAACTTTGTTCAACAGTAAAAGGAGGTGTTGAGAACTAGTATCAGGACAGAAAAAGACAAAAGAGCAAGGGATCTGTGCAGTTGAATATTCCACCCAGATAAGGCACAAATCCAGGAAAGCCTGTGGAGCTGTTTTGCTGCTTCGCCGAAAGAGAAAAGCGACCTGATCGAAGGGGAACAATAAAAGGCCTAGGGAAGAAATTAAAGGCGTAGAGGATGGGAGGTTCCTTTATGGGAACATCTCAACCACTCTGACACCACGAGTTCTCCCCCGCTCCGCTGCACGGGAGAAGCAAATATTACACCCAGGTTTAGGAGCTGCTCCATCCAATTCACAAGTCAAAAAGGTTGAGGTTTCATCATCCCCAAACCTTACTGTGTCTTGTCTCTTTTTGCCATTATAGTAGGATGCAGAGACTGTTGTATTCATCCTACTGTGGGCAGGCACATGACATCACCTATAGGGGGTCGTTCTGGATCTAGCACTGTTTGAACCAACATTCTACAGGTGCCTTGGTTCCAGTAGGCACCCCCCCACCCCCCGCCCCCACATCCACACTGAAAAAACTCCTTCTCATCTTTAACAAGTTTAGATACATGCCTATGCAAGAGAAAAGGCATTGTTGGGGCAAATACTGGGGAGTGATCAACTACTTTTGCCATGTGTGCAAAACTTTAATTGTAAGGTCAGTTTGAGCTTTTTCTGATCTCAAGGCTCAAGTGACTTGCACAGTGACGTTATTGGTCATTAGTGGCCAGCCATGTCGGCTCACTAAGGAAGAACTAAGGATTCCTGAAGGTGAGAATTCTCTGCTTTGGATGCTAGAATATGCGAATAGTCATTTTAAAAGCTGTTGCTTTGGACTCTTCTTTTAAGGAAGGGGGCGCTTGGTTTTATTCAACAGAGCAATTTGTACCACAGGCTGCCAGACCACCGTCGAGCTTGGAAACCAGTGTCCCTGCCTGTAATCCTTCACTCAACCTCCCATTTCAGAGTGGAAACTTGAAGACTTCCGCACTTTACAGAGCAGACCAGGAGCATCCCCCATTGGCTAACATTGGCCATGAGGTTCAATGTTAAACTGCTCTTAACCCCTAGCATCAGTGCTTAATTTGTAAAAGAATCAGTGCTGGAGCCCAACGCTCTGCTCGGAAGCCCTCATCAGGCACTATTAAATGTCTGCGTAGTCTCCAATCCATCTCATGCCTCTTTAATGTATTACCAGACACTTGCATCTCACTCTTGCCGGTTCCTGCTTTATCTCTTTGTGACGGCCTTTGCGTCTTTCCGCTTAGTGTGTTTTTTCCTCAGTTGCTCTTGAGAAACCTCTGATGAGTTAAAATGAGTGCCGGCAACCACCAGCTCAAATTAAGCACTGCCTAGCACGAGAGAGATATAATAATGCTTCCGGTTGGTTCCCTGGCCCAGAAAGTGCTAGGCACTTCTGCTTGTCGTTGTTGAACATATGTGTAAGTGTATGATTTAGTTACCTATACGACAGCGTTTTCCTATCTAAAAGTAAGATATTAACTAAACACTCTCTTATCTTCTATCCAAGTCGTTACACTACATTTTCATTTCTTTCCACAGTGCTAGTAGTAAGCACTGTGTGCTCAAACCTGCTACCCAGAAAGATGCAAGTACTAGAAGGGACTATGTGGCCCTTCCAACTGAATTGCAACAGGACTGTCATAAACAGCCACAATACACAGGTTAAGGCCCCAGGAATGAATGAATTACGAATGAAGTTTCATAGAGCATACTGTTATTCGCGTCATTACAAAAATGGGGTAACCCTAGGAAGAAGGACCTGGGTGGATTATTGGTACCAAAAACAGTGGTCCTTAACCACTGATTAATAATTCTGAGGCATGTATTTCACTTTGTCAATTAGTTAGCTAATTATGAGCCTAAACGAAATTTACTTTGAGAACAGAGGCTCGCAATATTCAATACGTAATTCAATCCAACAGAGGACAACATCCAAAACACTAAGAGCTGGTATACATCCGTTTATTTTAGCAAATTTTTGCAATATTCATAGGACAGAACAAGGTTGCTCCAAGAGGAAACGTGCATCAAAGAAGGTGATTGAAAGGTGCGTGAATAGGACAAGGAATGAAAGATACACAGTAGTAAGAGTATTCAATCAATTACAGGCAATGTGGATCGGTTATAATTCACCGTCCAGATACCAAGTAACCTGGTCACATTCATTGGATACAAAGTTAGTATAGTTCAGAGAATGACCCCATTGGTGGTCTTGCACGAGAGACTGAAAATGTGTCCCAGGTAGTAAAGGGTGGGCGACGACGTTTCGACCCGTCTTGGTGTCCTTGGGTGCTTTTAAGCCTTGGCCTTGCGGGTCTTCATCAGGACCAATAGGAGGGCAACCTGACTGGGAGGTGATCTTAACTGAACCACCTGAAACATTAAAACAAGGGAGTGTAAGGAGGTTGTCCTGATTAAAACCATTTAAAATTGCGGTATGTTGGAGTTGTTCACATACCTAGTGGGAATTACACTGAATGAATCCCTGGATTGGAGGGCTTGCTATGACAGGTCATGTAATTCGTATCTAATTGAAAGAATAGTGAGATAGAATCAAATTGGGTAGAGTCATGAGCCAAAAGCAATGGTGCAAAACATTGTGGGTATAGCTATTTGGAACTGACTTACAAGCCCTTAGTGAACTCTAGAAAAACAAGGGCATCTTACCGCTTCATGGATTTGTAGCGATATATCCACTGTCTATTCTGGGATAGCCGATGCGTAGATTCAATCAAGGCTAAAAACAAGGAGGGGGCATGATTACTTTCACACTACGCCTGGTTAATTAATCTGCAATGCGTAGATGTGGGCAGTGAAGGCGCTTACCATGCGAGCACAGAATTGTGCTGAAAAAAGGAGCGTCCGTCTCCGTGAGAGCCCCAGCGCCGTGTGGGCTCGTCCGTGATAGCCGATGCGTAGATTCAATCAAGGCTAAAAACATGGAGGGGGCATGATTACTTTCACACTACGCCTGGTTAATTAATCTGCAATGCGTAGATGTGGGCAGTGAAGGCGCTTACCATGCGAGCACAGAATTGTGCTGAAAAAAGGAGCGTCCGTCTCCGTGAGAGCCCCAGCGCCGTGTGGGCTCGTCCGTGGTTCCGTGCGGTTACCAAGGTAACCGTATGCGAGTTTAAGACGGAAGACCCGGAAATAGAGAAGGGACTCTTGAAGTTGTGTGAGCGCCGATAAAAACAAACTAAATTGCTACAAGACGGGGTGGAAATAAACGTCTGGGGAGCGTAAAGTATTCCTCTTACACTGGATGCCGAAGCGTGAGTCTCCGTATTTGTTCAAAATGAGATACGGGGACCAAATTGTTTCCCGTCTTGTTGCTAATGGCAACCGTAAACAAGTCTATAGGCAGTGTGAAAAGACTAGTGTGATTAGAGGCGATCACATTGTTGCTCGGATTGGGGGAAGAGATCAATTTAAACATGATGAAGGCAATCAACATATTTAAGAAACTTATAGGCACAGTTGGGTACTTCAATACCTTGCAGACACTGCAGTTCACAGATCATGTGTTCACAACTAGTGACAATACAAAAAACAATAATATAATTATAAAATGATATAAATTAACAAAACATGTGTCCACACGTATTGACAAAATTATAGAACACCATTATACATTAATGTCATCCTACAGAAATCTGGATACCCCTGGATACTTTACGCTCCCCAGACGTTTATTTCCACCCCGTCTTGTAGCAATTTAGTTTGTTTTTATCGGCGCTCACACAACTTCAAGAGTCCCTTCTCTATTTCCGGGTCTTCTGTCTTAAACTCGCATACGGTTACCTTGGTAACCGCACGGAACCACGGACGAGCCCACACGGCGCTGGGGCTCTCACGGAGACGGACGCTCCTTTTTTCAGCACAATTCTGTGCTCGCATGGTAAGCGCCTTCACTGCCCACATCTACGCATTGCAGATTAATTAACCAGGCGTAGTGTGAAAGTAATCATGCCCCCTCCTTGTTTTTAGCCTTGATTGAATCTACGCATCGGCTATCACGGACGAGCCCACACGGCGCTGGGGCTCTCACGGAGACGGACGCTCCTTTTTCCAGCACAATTCTGTGCTCGCATGGTAAGCGCCTTCACTGCCCACATCTACGCATTGCAGATTAATTAACCAGGCGTAGTGTGAAAGTAATCATGCCCCCTCCTTGTTTTTAGCCTTGATTGAATCTACGCATCGGCTATCCCAGAATAGACAGTGGATATATCGCTACAAATCCATGAAGCGGTAAGATGCCCTTGTTTTTCTAGAGTTCACTAAGGGCTTGTAAGTCAGTTCCAAATAGCTATACCCACAATGTTTTGCACCATTGCTTTTGGCTCATGACTCTACCCAATTTGATTCTATCTCACTATTCTTTCAATTAGATACGAATTACATGACCTGTCATAGCAAGCCCTCCAATCCAGGGATTCATTCAGTGTAATTCCCACTAGGTATGTGAACAACTCCAACATACCGCAATTTTAAATGGTTTTAATCAGGACAACCTCCTTACACTCCCTTGTTTTAATGTTTCAGGTGGTTCAGTTAAGATCACCTCCCAGTCAGGTTGCCCTCCTATTGGTCCTGATGAAGACCCGCAAGGCCAAGGCTTAAAAGCACCCAAGGCCACCAAGACGGGTCGAAACGTCGACGCCCACCCTTTACTACCTGGGACACATTTTCAGTCTCTCGTGCAAAACCACCAATGGGGTCATTCTCTGAACTATACTAACTTTGTATCCAATGAATGTGACCAGGTTACTTGGTATCTGGACGGTGAATTATAACCGATCCACATTGCCTGTAATTGATTGAATACTCTTACTACTGTGTATCTTTCATTCCTTGTCCTATTCACGCACCTTTCAATCACCTTCTTTGATGCACGTTTCCTCTTGGAGCAACCTTGTTCTGTCCTATGAATATTGCAAAAATTTGCTAAAATAAACGGATGTATACCAGCTCTTAGTGTTTTGGATGTTGTCCTCTGTTGGATTGAATTACGTATTGAATATTGCGAGCCTCTGTTCTCAAAGTAAATTTCGTTTAGGCTCATAATTAGCTAACTAATTGACAAAGTGAAATACATGCCTCAGAATTATTAATCATTGGTTAAGGACCACTGTTTTTGGTACCGTTATTCGCGTCATGGCATTGGAATGAGTATACTGTAAGGTTGTCCTGGCATTGGAATGAGTATACTGCAAGGTTGTCCTGCCACTGGAATGAGTATACTGGAAGGTTGTCCTGGCACTGGAATGAGTATACTATAAAGACGTCCTGGCACTGGAATGAGTATAAAATGAGTATACTGTAAGGTTGTCCTGGCACTGGAATGAGTATACTGTAAGGTCGTCCTGGCACTGGAATGAGAATAAAATGAGTATACTGTAAGGTTGTCCTGGCACTGGAATGAGTATACTGTAAGGTTGTTCTGGCATTGGAATGAGTATACTGTAAGGTTGTCCTGGCATTGGAATGAGTATACTGCAAGGTTGTCCTGCCACTGGAATGAGTATACTGGAAGGTTGTCCTGGCACTGAAATGAGTATACTGTAAGGTCGTCCTGGCACTGGAATGAGAATAAAATGAGTATACTGCAAGGTTGTCCTGGCACTGGAATGAGTATACTGTAAGGTCGTCCTGGCACTGGAATGAGAATAAAATGAGTATACTGCAAGGTTGTCCTGGCACTGGAATGAGTATACTGTAAGGTTGTCCTGGCACTGGAATGAGTATACTGAAAGGTTGTCCTGGCACTGGAATTAGTATACTGAAAGGTCGTCCTGGCACTGGAATGAGTATACTGTAAAGTCGTCCTGGCACTGGAATGAGTATACTGAAAGGTCGTCCTGGCACTGGAATGAGTATACTGTAAGGTTGTCCTGGCACTCGAATGAGTATACTGTAAGGTCGTCCTGGCACTGGAATTAATATACTGTAAGGTCGTCCTGGACTGGAATGAGTATACTGAAAGGTCGTCCTGGCACTGGAATGAGTATACTGTAAGGTCGTCCTGGCACTGGAATGAGTATACTGAAAGGTTGTCCTGGCACTGGAATGAGTACAAAATGAGTATACTGTAAGGCTGTCCTGGCACTGGAATGAGTATATTGTAAGTAAAAAGGAAAGGAGGAGCTAAGCAAGAAAAAGTGATATCCGGAATGACCCCGTTTTAGAAGGATTTCTGAGGCAGAAGAGGCGAAGGGCATGGCTGGAGGCTCTTATGACCTCCATCTGTTGGGCTATTGGGAGTGGGACGACAGATGTGCAGGGGTAGGGGTGTGAGGAAAGGGAAGGTAAAGGCCAGGTTTAAGTAGCCCAAGTTTGCACCTCAGCTCCCACGTCTTGATCCAAAGCACTGCACAGTAACAACTTTCAGTGAATTTTAAAACCAATGAAGGTGCCCAGGAGAACACCCACTTACAGTATAGCTAAGGCAGGAACTTAAAGCCACTTACCTGACTCGATAAAGAGTGAACAAAGGTTTTAAAGCACTTTTCCTCAAATTTCCTCCTGAAGAGTAGTAAGCGCTCTATGAATGCAATTACTACACAATACATTCAGTAGTGCCTCCGGAGGGGGGACAGGAACCCACAATGACTGCTGCATTCCTCTCCTTTCAATGCCACAAGGTGACATTTTACACCCTGGCTGCTTTCACCTGGTCTATATTAAAGCACATATGTTTATGAGATTCTCAGCAGTAAACTGGAATCTGTTAAATGCTCAGGAGGCTAATGTGGAAAAAGCTATTTCCGGCACCATTCACGAATGCTGGCTGTGTTTTGAAATAAAGGTTTCAAGGTTTAAGCAGGAAAATTATACCCAACTGTACACTCTTGAAATGCATGCCTCACAAAAAGCATTCTCAAGAGCTGCACTGCAGCTAGGAATTTACTTACCTTCGATAATGCTTTTTTTGGTTGAGACTCTTTCTAACCGCAGATTCCTCAGCTTAGAATATTCAGCAGGTGTCAGACTGGATCTTGAAAATCTTTAGCTGTGGCTTTGCACACGTATAGATGGCGACGATCAGTTCTGCTTCATCCATGTTGGAATTAATGTCACAGTGCTCACATAAGTGCCACCCTGGCGTGCTGACATCAGTTTATAATGTCACTATTTCTGTGCCAGAAACGCAGAGCCACATAAATACCAATGTTTGACCAGCGTGCAGTACTGAAGTACTTAACAAAAATCCCAAGGGCCACACTTACCGATGGCCCGCAATATCTTTTCTAAATAATAGTCAGTTGGCAACGGAGAAGGTTCAAACGTATTATTGGCCAAAGCAAACTCTACATAGAGGAGCCTCGTCGATCCTCACCCATCAGGTGCGCCGAGGAAGACTGCAGGCTACTTGACAAAACCACACTTATATACATAACGGATTCAGCATACAAAGCCTTACAAGTGGAAAAACACCAGATAGTCCATGGGCTCCTGAATGAGCTCATACAGTGTTCAGTTTCAGCCTTACACAAAGGGTTGCTATCTATACAGAGGAGGTCGGCAGGGTGACTCCCTTTTCGTCCCAGGGCCTGAAGGAATTTGCTTGATACTCCCTACAGCAGATGTGACCTTGGGCCTCGGCCATAAATACAACTAACCTGTCTCTGGGCTGGTACGAACTAAATCATGGAGATGGTAGGCAAAGGAAACCACGTGATCTGAAACGTGGTCTATCACAAACCAAGATGGCTACAGTATGGTTTTCGGCCCTTCTATCGTGCAATGAACAAGTGAAAAGAAATAACGCTTCTTCCAGAGCATATCAATATATGTTTATGTGATCAGAATACCGTCATAGATACATTGTGCTAACTTTACATGGTGTGAATAAACAGAACAAATGATTTTTATCCTTCAGATTGGCCCTTTTAGCACAATGTAGCTAACATACCAAATTAATCTTCAAAGATGCCTTCATCTATCTGCATCATGTCGTATATTTCCTTCTGCACTAACTGAGTGCCTATCCTTGCTGGGTTTGGTTTAGATTCGGGAAGGGCAAGATGAAGTCGATTAGTGCAATAAGAACAGCAGGCAGGTCCACATTGTATGCAGACACAACAGGTGAAAAGGAAACCTGTTATACCTAAAAGGATCAAGAATATTTTCCTTCCCCAAGTGGTAAGGAGACCCCAGAACCAGCTAGAAATGGACCAGGTACCGGTATCTGTATGAATTTCAGATGCTAATCGGTGCAGTTTTTGAATGGCTAAATGCACCGAGGGGGCGGAGTCAGGTATATACACACAGCAAGAACTGCCAATCACTCTGCATGCTCCTCCACGATCAGCTAAAATAACGTCTAAAACCATACGGTTTTGAAGAGTAACAAGCCTGGTCGCTTGAAGCTCAACAGTTATGTTAGTTAGTATTCCAGCAGTGAAATTCACTACTCCCTCTACTACTCTAGATAATCTTCTGATTTCTTTACTAGTCAAAATGGGTCCCCATATGGGCAGGACTCCTTTCATTATGTCAACAAAGTGTTGTGCAGTGGTATCGGTCTGATCAGTAGCATCCCCCGTAGTAGCTCTTTTTTCTAAACTCCGCCGGTTCAGTGAATGGGTCTTATGAGAGTCAGAAGGGGCTATATAGACTGGTGGGTATAGGAAAGACAAATAGCATCTACCTGACCATCCTCTAGGGAGCCATGTGTATGCATTTTCCCCGCATACAAAATACACATTCGGAGGAGTAAGTATTGGTGGGCTGCTGAATGTTCGCAATCTGTACGTATAATTGCATTTACTAAAACCAACTTATAGATGACCAGTACCATGTATACAAAAGGAAGACGACGCATTCAATACAGGGTCTGGAATGACCCTATCATCTGATACATTTCGTTCCTGAAAATATATAAAATACTCAGTGAAATTGAAAGACATAAAATCTAATACTTCATCCCTTAACCAAGTGTCATTTTCATATTTAGTATACTCATTCATGCAAGCAGTTGGATCTAGAGTACCATCTGTACCATCTTCATTCGGAGTGAATCCCTGATGTACTTCTATATATGCTAGAATCATTTCATAATCCTTTTCTGAAAATCTGTGCTCATCAACAGTATAGTGCATGTATATCATTGACAGTAACTTAAACCAGGCTTCACAACTGCCTAGATATGACAAGGGCATTGAAATAAAAAGGTCATGTTTGTGCATAACCGAGGGGAGGAGGCCACAGACCCAGCAATTTGTAGCATTAGTCGAGCTATGGGTCTGGTGCAACATCTCAATAAAGGCATTATTTACATATGTCTGACGATGTCTTTCCTTATGCGGGGCGAAAGTATGGAAACAATGCTCTTCAGGAACAGGAGTAGAAGTTATAAGGGTGTGCATAGGGTGACGAAATTCTAAATAAATGAACACACGTAAACATATCACTAGTGATACAGCTATTATAGTTATAAATACTATCTTGATACGCAAACTCCAAGTAGAGAACATAGACATATACGGGTACAAAGGACGTGGTACTATAGGTCGCTCCTCTTCGGGAACGAAGCGAGCAAAAGGATACATTCTTACTAAAAGTTTGAATATAATCTAAGGGGAATAGGTCTACTTGCAGTCCAACCTGCCAGAGGGTGCTTCTTTCCTGTGTCCGTTTCAGAGCCTCACAGGCAGACTCCTATTGTTCATAAAAAAAGAAAATATAAAAGAAAAAAATACAAAAACTTCTCGCGTTGGAGTTGTACTTGACACAACTCTTACCAAAGGACTCCACCTGGGCCCCCCTTAACTAATCAATGTCTTTATCTTCCTTCTGAATAGAGCTTACTGAAAGTTCTGAGCTCTCAACTAGTTCAGTCCAGAGTTTTTTTGTCGGGGCCTCAGGTTATAGCGAACATGACCAGGTGTTCTGGGATCAGGAAAAAGAGTAGGCACAGTAGGATCAAACAAAATACTGGATGTGTGCTCTTTCTGATCAGATGCAGTATTCCCGGGAGCAGAACTGATAGTTGAGCCAGCTGCTGCAGACGTTTCTGAACTCACAGCACACTCCTCTCGCCCGTTCACTTCTCCTCGGGCTTCAGAGAAAGGTAAATCCTCAATGGGCTGTTCACCTTCATGCACTAACCCTTCACTCTGATCCCGCTGGTCATCCGGCAATGGGAGAGGAATTCTTTTTAGGTGTGACACGTGAATCCAGTGCCGCTTCCCTTCAACTTTAACAGCCGTTCTTGTGGAAAGGAGTATCTGATGGGGTTTGGTCCATCGTGGATCTAGACTCGATTTTCGCTGATAGTTCCGGATCAGGACCCACTGTCCAGGTTCAAGACGATGTCCAGGACCCTCTGGCAGAGGCTGCAATACTGCTGATATCTGTTGGTGAATGGAACGAAGATCTTTAGTTAATGCGTAAAGATAATCTGTCAACATGGGGTACTCAATATCTCTAAAGGATTTCGGTCTCGTTACCCCCCAAACATTAGCGGGCCTACCGAATATCACCTCGTACGGTGATATTCTAGAACGAGAATGAGGAGTTGTTCTTACAGACAACAAAGCTAAGGGTAAGAGATCAGGCCATTTCAACCCGGTAGTCTCTTGCAATTTTGCCAATTTCAGCTTTAGAATCCCATTATACTTCTCTAACAACCCTGCTGACTGAGGGTGGCGAGCAGCGTGAAATTTCTGCTTAATGGATAAGCCTTTACAAATATGTTCAATAAGGTCGGCATTAAAATGCTTTCCATTGTCACTCCAGATCACGTGTGGCAAACCATAGCGAGGAAAAAATTCCTTTACTAAAGCTTTGGCTGTGGCTAGAGCAGTATTCTCCTTGGTGGGGTATGCCTCCACCCATTTACTGAACGCACAAACCACTACTAGGACATATTTGAGATTGTTGACCCGCTCTAACTGAATGAAGTCCATTTGTAACACCACAAAGGGTAAGGTAGGAGGCGCAAAATTACCTTTCAGAACAGGGACACTACCTCCTGGATTATGCTGTAGACAGATCATACAGTTCTGGACAAAATGGGTTGCGGTCTTATTGATATTGGTATTATACCACACAGGATCTAGTACTGCACAAATACCTTTAACACCTATATGCGCAGGACCATGTGCCATGGATACTATTACATTCACAAATGCATTTGGCAGTAACCATCTGCATTTTTCTGACAGGTCAATCCAACATCCATTTTCGTCTAGTTTCCCTATCTGCTCTTGCCAACGTACTAGTTCTTCAGGGGTCGCTTCTTGTTGTATTTCTCTAACACTATCTATAGTGCTATTGAATATTTCTGTTTCTACCATTCCTCTCGATGAACTGGTTACGAACATAGAGGTGGTGTTTGACTGGGCAGTTTCTTTAGCGATTCTGTCAGCAAATGAATTTCCTTTGCCTACAGCATCGATCACAGCTTTATGGGCACTACATTTAACAACAGCAATTTATTTTGGCAAAGTCAGAGCAGTCACCAATCTCAGAACCAACGGGCCATTCCTTATTTTCTGACCATGCGAAGTAAGGAAACCTCTTTCTGCCCATAACCTACCAAAGCTATGTGCTACACCGAAAGCATATTGACTATCGGTATAGACATTTACTCTCAAACCTTCACTTAATTCACAAGCTCGAAGCAAGGCTACTAATTCAGCAGCCTGGGCAGATTGATAAGACACTTTAGCTGTTTCGACTACAGTCTGGAGAGTGGTGATGGCATAGGCAGATGTGGTAGTGCCATTTGGCAACTTAAAACATGAGCCATCGACATATAACTCCCCTTGTGGTTCAGATAAGGGAGTGTCTGTCAGGTCTATCCGTCCCTTCGTTTCTTCCTCTGTCCGAAATATACAGTCATGTATGTCCTGATTTTGCTCTTCCGAAGGGAGGGGTAGTAACGTGGCAGGATTCAGAGTGGCACATCTTTTGATAGTGATGTGGGGTGCAAACAGGGTCAATTCATACCCTGTAAGACGCGCACTAGTTAAGTGCTGAGTCTTGGTCCTGTTTAATAATACATCCACTGCGTGAGGCACCATCACTGTGAGGTCAGTATTCAGGAGGAGCCCTTCTGATTGTCGAATTGCCACCGCAACAGCAGCCGTGGCTCTTAGACAACTGGGAAGTGCTCTAGCGACGTTGTCCAATACCGCTGAAAAATATGCACAAGGTTTTTGCTTACCACCAAATCCTTGTGTTAACACAGAAAGCGAGCAACTGTCCACCTCATGCACATAGAGTGCAAAAGGCTTCCGGTAGTCAGGAGTGCCAAGCACAGGAGCAGAACAAAGAGCAGATTTCAGAGAGACAAAAGCATCCTGACATTCAACAGTCCAAGGTAAGGGTTCATGCACATCCTTAGTCGTCAAATATAGAAGGGGTTTAGTCAGAAGGGAAAAGTTAGGGATCCACTGGCGACAATAAGAGGTTATGCCAAGAAAAGCGCGGACATCACGTTGCGTGCAAGGAACAGGCATGTTAGATATAGTTGTTATACGATCAGGAGTTAGTCGCCTACCCTCCTTCGACAGGAGATGACCTAAATAAGTCACCTCCGGTCGACAATATTGAAATTTAGACAAGGATACCTTATTACCATGTTTTGCCAAATGCTGCAACAATTTAACTGTAGCATCCCGGCAACCCTGTTCAGTATCCGAAGCCACCAGTAGATCATCCACGTACTGTAACAGTACATTACCAGCGGGCAAAATTAGAGTATCCAATAGGGCTTTGAGCGCTTGACTATAAATACTAGGGCTTTCTGTATAGCCCTGGGGAGCGCGACAAAATCTGAAGCTGCGGCCAGCTAATGAGAATCCAAAAAGATATCGGCTATCAGGATGAATGGGAATACTGAAGAAAGCATTTTTCAGATCAATCACAGAAAAAAATTTAGCTGTAGGAGGAATCATAGTTAATATGGTGGTTATATCAGGCACCACGGGATACTGAGGCACCACAAACGTGTTAATTTCTCGCAAATCAATCACAAAACGATATGTATCTACATAATCAGGATTTTGATCTATGGGAGCCCTTTTAAGAATAGGAAGAATGGGACTATTACACATATTGGAGGCTGTCTCCTCCACCACCCCAGTGCGGACCAGATCCTGAATAATGGACAACAAGGCTCGTTCACCTGCAGGGGCAATTTTGTATAGCGGTATTTTTGGTAGACGAGCATTTTGCTTCAAGGTAATTGAAATTGGGGGTATTCTCAACAAACCCACATCAGTGTCTCCGGTAGCCCAAAGTGTTTTTGGAATCTTCGCAAATTCAGGGGGTAAGGTATCCGTCTTGGAGAAGTACTGCACCGAAGGGGAAAAAGGTGCTTGAATAGTCATATAGACACCATCTGGGGAACAATATATACGAGCATATAACCTTTTCAATAAATCTATGCCTAATCTCACCACATTGCGAGGTTAAAAGTAATGGTGAATCAATAGAAATAGGGCCCAGCGTGAAAGAAAGAAATTGGGAAATGGGGCTCACCACCGGAGTTCCAGAGAAACCTACGGACACATTTTTCTGGCCAGACAGAGCAGCCCCAGGGACAAGGGCATGTGAAACAGAACTGTTCATAGCTCCAGTGTCAACTAAAAACTTACCCGATGCGCCCATTAAATGTGCATTAACATAAGGTCCGTTTTGATCTATAGGAATTGACACACGCATGAGGATAGCCTGCCGATGCATCGCTAGCACATTCTTCGTTGAAGTACTGCTTTCCCTGACCAGGATCAAAATAGTTTTGGCTATTCCCACCTTGTCCAGACTCTTCCTGCCTTGTATGTCCGCCACGATTACCACAACCGCGTCCTCTCCCTTGGCCTCGCATAGTGCTGTGTTGCACATATAACAACGGACACTGGGAACACCAATGTCCTTCCTGTTTACAGAATGCGCATTGGTTTATTCCCAAATCAGTTCTTCCTCCACCCTGTACTTGGCCCGCCCCTCGTGGAGCAAAAGTTGGCACTCCCCGACCCCTCCCACAGCCTCTCTCAACTTGCCGTAACAGGACCCGCGTTTTTAAATCCTTTGCTTTCTTTTCCATTTTATCCTTACTTTCATTCTCTCGGTGCTCATAGTATTGAGCCAGGCTTAATATAATCGAAGGAGTAGACGTCGTCCAAGTACTTTCTGCTGCCTGGAGTCGGGCAGAAATTTCAGGCAGTAAATTAGTTACAAACCTATTGACAAACAAACGTATGCCGCCCTCCTTAGATAAATCTTGTCCGCTGAAGTCAATAAAAACACCTTCAAATCTAGTGAAAAAATCCGACACACTCTAATCTTTCTTTTGATGGCACGCAGTCAATTTATCCCAATCAACTTTTCTAGGAGGGATTAACGAATGCATGTATGTAATTATTTTGTCAGGTAACGTTAATATTTCAGCCCTGGGCTTATCTCCTGGTTTTCGATCTCTATCCCAATCTCTCAATTGATCCCATGTTCCCCCAAATTCAGTCACATGATCTTGGTCATGTACCTGATGCCATATATCCACTGGTACTAATAAAGCAAAGAATAATTCTATATCGGCCAACGTCATTACCGCCGATGAGGCGGCTTCAGTAAGTTCTTTATAACTTTAATGACAGCACTTCACTGCGTTTCCACAGGGTGTACACCCACTGTTCCTGAAAATGAGCATCTACTCGCGGGTGGGTAACCACCCCTCGTGCATCTACTATTTCAGTGATTTCTGGATGATAAATAGGGTGTACTTCACGCATTGGGTAATGTGTGGAGCCCGCAGGAACGGCAGATTGAAGTCCAGTTCTGTAACCAACCATTGTTCTAATATTTCCGTACACC
This sequence comes from Triturus cristatus, assembly GCF_964204655.1. Classification (NCBI taxonomy): domain Eukaryota; kingdom Metazoa; phylum Chordata; class Amphibia; order Caudata; family Salamandridae; genus Triturus; species Triturus cristatus. Next base: position 1,097,693,617 of record NC_140582.1, on the reverse strand, counting down.
TCTTCCGGGCTTAACTGAAATGTATGCGCTCGGTCATGAATATCATACAATATTGCTGGAGCCCTTCCCCCGTCATGAACCTGTTCCCATAATGATATGAGGCGTCCAGCCATGTGTTCTAACGCATGCTGTTGCATCACGGGCTCATAGTCTTTCATAGTGCTCCATATGTCGGACAAAGTATAAATAGGCTGTCGCATCCATTGTGATGCTTGCTGTGCAATGGCTTCCCTTTCCTCTGATCCTAAGGCTGACCGGGTAAACAGCTTCTTACCATCAAGAAAACCGGGCGGATGTACCGGAGTGGAAACAGCTGGTAAAGGAGACGCACTCGCTGAGGAAGAGGTCAACACACGAGGAGAATGTGTTGACCTGGGTGACAACTGAAGAGTTTCAGCTGCCGCAGACGACAACAAATTGGGCAATAAAGTCATAATCTCTGAGACAGACGAGGACAACCGGGACAAATTTGTTGGAGGCGAAAGGAGGAGAGGGGCTGGAGGTGCCGACGCAGTAGGAGCTACCGTCGGCACAGCTGAAACTTGCGCAGGGGCGACTGGCCCCGCAACGGCTGATACCGGGGCAACTGGTACTGCCGGATATAACCGTTGCGGAACATATGGGGGTGGTGGACGCATGTCCAATAGATCTCCTATTTCATCTTCAGCGTCAGGCCGAGCCACATAACTTTTATCGACCTGTAATCTAAACTCACGATTCACACATTCAATCCCTTCTTCCGTTCGGGCTCTGTTGTAGGCAACAGCCTTCTGAGTAATGGTTTGCCCTGCTTTAACTCGAGCTAGTTTCTCTTCTCTCATTTGCCTTTGCTTAGATTCCTTCTGCCAGGTGTTTAACGCTTCAAACATAGACTGCCTACTGCGTCTAGAAAATAACTGATCCTGTAAGAAGGCAATTTTCTTTTCATCAAAGGAAGCCGTTTTAGGCCATTGCAATTCTTCATTACCTCTGGTATACTTATGCCACAAAGTATTAAACAATAAAGGAGCTATTCCATGTTTTATGTACATATAATGGCTAGGACTGCCTTCCGGTGGGGCAGGCTGACTTTCGGCCAAACGAGAGCCACTAGTCCGACAACAACAACCAAAACAATTCAATTTGCTGAAGCACGGCATGTTAGTTAACAGACAAACACAAAACGACGTATCATCAAACTCTTAGATCACATATAACGTATATTGATGTTTCCTATATAACCTTTTCTGTAGTTCAACCCCAACCTACCTATCCAAACTTGATGCATCCACATATACGAACCGAGCCCGTCGACTCCCGTTCGTGGAGAATTATTCAAAATACTGGACCGACAGAATCACAACGAGCAGTCTTCCAAAAAGACTGGCAAGAGGCAGTCAGACAGGTGTGACCACGGACTGGACTACAGACCATCCCATGACCTCCTTGGTTCACCAGCGAGACTGTTCCGATGTGGTCCGAGGATCACCTCAGATAGGTCTCATGGCTACCCAGCTACAGCCACAGGCTTTTCCGAATACAATCTGGCCGTGTGTTACACACAGGTAACAACTAGGCATCTGATCAGTGTCTCTCAATCACAAAAGGATCCGTGGAGTCTCTACAGTCAGTCCCTACCGGACTACCCTGTAAGACCCCCGTAATTCTCCTAGGGCACTCACGACCCCCAAACCAAAATACAGTTAACTGTTCCAAATGCACCGCTCAAAGCGTGCATCAAAAACAAACAAATTACTCACCGGGTGCACCCAGGTACGGATGTTCGTTCTCCGCTGCCAACTTCTTGGGACCAACACGGTCAGCTCCTGGGTTAAGCCCGTAGGACCCCGGTGAAGGGCTACTAGCAGCAGAGGACACCCTGATCGGGAGTGCGGAGTGGACGTGATCGATCAGGGAGAAGGAAAAAAATAAAATCCCTCTCCCCCACCCGCCAGACCAGAACACCCTCAATCCTATCACCCGAATACGGGGAAGGAGAAGACCCCATCACGGGGTCCCACCAGAGTCGCCAACTGAAGTACTTAACAAAAATCCCAAGGGCCACACTTACCGATGGCCCGCAATATCTTTTCTAAATAATAGTCAGTTGGCAACGGAGAAGGTTCAAACGTTTTATTGGCCAAAGCAAACTCTACATAGAGGAGCCTCGTCGATCCTCACCCATCAGGTGCGCCGAGGAAGACTGCTGGCTCCTTGACAAAACCACACTTATATACATAACGGATTCAGCATACAAAGCCTTACAAGTGGAAAAATACCAGTTAGTCCATGGACTCCTGAATGAGCTCATACAGTGTTCAGTTTCAGCCTTACACAAAGGGTTGCTATCTATACAGAGGAGGTTGGCAGGGTGTCTCCCTTTTCGTCCCAGGGCCTGAAGGAATTTGCTTGATACTCCCTACAGCAGATGTGACCTTGGGCCTCGGCCATAAATACAACTAACCTGTTTCTGGGCTGGTACGAACTAAATCATGGAGATGGTAGGCAAAGGAAACCACGTGATCTGAAACGTAGTCTATCACAAACCAAGATGGCTACAGTATGGTTTTCGTCCCTTTTGTCGTGCAATGAACAAGTGAAAAGAAATAACGCTTCTTCCAGAGCATATCAATATATGTTTATGTGATCAGAATACCGTCATAGATACATTGTGCTAACTTTACATGGTGTGAATAAACAGAACAAATGATTTTTATCCTTCAGTACCTAATGGAGTCTTTTAAGTGAAGAGTCCAGTATGCAAAACAGGGAGGAGGAGAGTATCAGTGAGGAATTTGCGGTTAGATAGAGTCCCTTCATGAGAAGGCATTATTGGAAGTAAGTAATATGTTCTTTTGGTATAGAATTCTAACTGCAGATTCTTCACCTTAGAATAGGTATGCAAGAAATATCTCCCTGGTGGTGGGTCTGCAAACTGGCTTAAACCAAAAAGTCCTGGAGAACCGAGCAGGTAAAATGCCTGTCTCCATGGACCTAAATGTCCAAGCCGCAGTGCTTTGTGAACGCATGGAGTGATGTCTACATGGCAGCTTGGCAGATGTCCAGGACAGGTACTACAAGTTCTAACTGTAAGGAAATGCCCCTTTTTACATGATCACCCCCCACAGTTTGAGTGCTGGTACTCTTTCCCTCACACATGGTAGAATTTGCATACAGGCAGTTGGCATATTTAATTTACTTTTAAGTCCCTAGCAAAGTGGTGATACATGTACTCAAGACCCATAGATTAAATGCTACTCGGGGGCCTGCAACACTTATTGTGCCACCCACTTAAGTAGCCCTGCAGACATGTCTCAGGCCTGCCATTGCAGTCTGTGCAAGCAGTTTTAAACTGCCATTTCAACCTGATAAAATAAACCTATTGTCAGGCCCAAACCTTCCTTTTTAATACATGCAAGTCACCCATAGACGAGGCCCTGAACAGCCCAGAGGGTAGGGTGCAGTGTATTTAAAATGTTTTACATTTCCTGGTATTAAATAAACTCCTAAAATCGTTTTTCACTACTGCAAGGCTCCCATAAGATAATATTGGAATTCCTTATTACACTTCATAAGTGATAACTTTAATTGGGCGCAGGTTCACTGCTCGAGTTTGGTGTCTAAAGAATTGTAATTAAAAGCTCTCTTTAATAGTAAAGTCATATTTTTTGTCACAATTCTTAAAAATGCCAATTTTAGAAAGTTGTCATTGCTTCTCCCAACCATTTGGTGTCTGCTACCTATATCCTGGGTCACATGACTAGGTGTAGTTGGCAGTTGGTATTTTTGTATTCCTCCAAAACAGTGAGACGAAGAGAATTTAGGTGCTGGCAGGATCAGCCAGTCTGAGTTAACAAGGCGGAGGAGCTGTCACCTATCACACTTGCACATCACAAAGGCCCTGTCTGAGCACTCGCGCAAAGGGTTTTGACACTAGTCTATTGTGACCCCAGACAGGGCAGGGAGGCAGGACATTTCAAGCACCTCTGGGGGGTGGAATCCTCTAGAAACTTCTCCTACTTCAATGTAGGCACCTGGTAGAAATATTAGACCTCAGACCCCAGCTTTTCAGTACACATCTGGATCTGTGGAAGACTCCGAAGAAGGACTGCTGTGCTGCTCTGCTGCAAGAAGGACTGCCACCTTGCCATCCTGCTGTGTGTCCCTGCTGCCCTCCTGCCTGATTGAAGGACTGGACTTGCATCTTGCAGCCTGGGCCACCAGAGTGACTCCATGGGCTGGTTGGCTGGCATCCTAATCAGAAGGCTCAGGGATAGAACAGGCTTCCTCCATCTTCTACACAGCACCTGGACTCTGCCAGCTGTGAGTCCTGCCCTCCCAAGTGATATTTATTTATTTATTTATTTATTTCGCGATTTTTATTGCGCAAACAAATACCCGAAGGTGTCTCGGCACATGTGACAAAAACGAGAGACCAAGCCGCAGGATTACTGATTGAACAGCCATGTCTTTAAGAGCCTACGAAAACTTATCAAATTGGGGGCAGTTTTTATGGTGAGTGGCAAAAGGTTCCAGAGTTTAGGTGTGGCAACCAGGAAGCGCCTGTCTCCCCAGGTTGCCGTTCTGGTGCGAGGTAACGGAAGCAGGCAGGAGTTGGCGGATCTCAGCTGTCTCTTGGGGCTATACAACTGGAATGCTTCAATCAGAAACTTTGGACCGACGCCATGCACTGCCTTATAGGCAATGCAGAGGGCCTTGAATTTAATGCGGCCCTCTACTCTTAGCCAATGCAGGTGACGAATGGCTGGAGTAGTTGGCTGGCGGCGGGGGATGTCAAGAAGAATTCTTGCAGCAGCATTTTGTATGGACTGCAACTTGGATAGAACGAGTTTCTGAGTATTAAGGAAGAGGGCGTTCCCATAATCGATTTTAGAAAACACTAGGGTAGAGACCAGGGTCTTCCCAGCTGAGGTGGGAAGGTAAGGCAGTATTTTCCTAATTTTCTTTAGAATAAAGAACGCAGATGACACAACCTTGTTGACATGAAGGTTGAATGACAGCTTGCTGTCAAAAATGACTCCCAGGTTTCTGGCCTTATCAACTGGGACAGGAGGAGGGCCCAGCTGGTCAGGCCACCAGGCAGAAGACCAAACCGGGGAGAGATTACCAAAGGTCATGACCTCAGTTTTGTCCGAGTTAAGCCTCAGACAGTTGGAGGACATCCAGGTACTGACAGCAAGCATGGCGCTTTGGAAATTAGCTGCCACCGCTGGGCCGTCCTTGTGTATTGCCAGAACCAGTTGGGTGTCATCTGCGTAGGATGTAAGTTGCAGCCCATGGGCCTTTATTATCCTCGCTAAGTCTGCTACATAGATATTAAATAGCGTTGGACTTAGCGAGGAGCCCTGTGGGACTCCACAGGGGAGTGCAGAGACAGGAGAATAGAAGTTACCCAACTTCACTGTCTGGGTACGGTAGGCAATAAAAGATGAAATGAGATTTCTAGCCATACCGTTTATCCCCAGGGCTGTGACACGGTCGACCAGAATATCATGGTCGACCGTGTCAAAGGCTGCGGACAAATCCAGCAGAATCAGGACAGCCGCACCTCCCTGGTCCATAATGGCTCTAATCTCATCTGAAGCTTTTATTAAAGCGGTCTCAGTTCCATGACCTTTCCTAAAGCCAAACTGCGTTTCGTCGAGAAGTTGGTGAGCATCGATGAACTCTGAGAGTTGTTTATTCATCAGCGGTTCGCATATTTTGGCAGGAAAGGGGAGACACGCTATTGGTCTATAGCTAGCCAGAGCTGTGGGGTCCAGGGAGGGTTTCTTCAGGAGAGGTTTGATCACGGCCTTCTTCCAAAGATCTGGATAGTGACCAGTTTGAAATGCGGTGTCACAGATTTTCATAAGTGGATAAGAGATCACCTCGCTAAGGTTAGCCATCACTGAAGGAGGGCAGGGGTCTAAGGGGGAGCCAGACTTGGTGGTAAAGATAAGTCTGCTGATTTGATCTTGCGTAATGGGAGCAAAGGAAGAGACGGGATCATGATCGGTGGCGGGTTCTACATCACTGCAGACTCTGGATCTTGTCTCTGCGTTCCCTGCAAAGGATGAGTATATATCTGCTACCTTAGTGGTGAAAAAGCTGGACAGAGCATTACAGAGAGACTGAGAGGGTTCGACCCCAGCTCCCGTGGAGGGGGGGGACAGAGTGGTGACCACTGAAATAGCTCTCTAGCAGAGTTGCTGGCATTCTCGATTTGAGCCGAGAACAATGCACTTTTTCGGGCAATGATAGCCTTTTTGTATATTGTCAGGGCGTCTTTGTAGGAATGCTTGGCTATGGGGCAGTAAAATTTCCTCCAGCACCTTTCTAAGTTCCTGCAATGTTGTCGGTGGAGCCTAAGCTCTTCGGTATACCAAACTGCCGAAGGGGATAATCTGTTAGGTCGCGTAAACTTCTCCGGCGCCACCTGATCAGCAGCATTCCGAATCCAGTCTTGGAAGTCGGAGGCTGAGAAGACAGGATTGGCTGTCCCCATAGGAAAGGATAGTGTCAGGATATCTGCCATCTGATGGATATCCGCATTTTTCCAAGCACGGGTCCCTAACCTAGTTCGTGGCCTGGAATGGGGAGGGTTAGCGTGCCGTGTATGGATCCCAAAGATAATGGCCCTGTGATCTGACCAGGTGAGAGGAAGAATATCCTGTACAAAGATGTCTGAGTTATTGGTAAACAGACCATCTAATATGTGCCCCGCCTGGTGTGTAGTTCCCTTCACCAATTGTTGAAGTCCTAAGGTTAGGAGATCATCAGTGAGTTGAGTGGTTTCGTGGTTGCCCTGTTCTTCCAGAGGGAAGTTAAAATCTCCTAAGATCATGTATTCCGGCAAACTTATGATAAGATCATTGAAATCAGAGAGTGTGGCAAGGAAAGAATTTCGGGGCCCAGGAGGTCGGTATAGCAAAATTCCCTTGAGGGCTTGTATGTGATTAATATTAATAGCAAAGGTGGCTGCTTCACAGTTAATGGACTGTATGGGATCGAGTGTAGTGCGATAGAGATTCTTGTAAATGATAGCAAGTCCGCCACCTCTTCCTATATGTCTATCATGCCTAGCGACACTATAGCCCTCAGGGGTTGCCAGACAAAAGTCCGGTCCTGAACCAGCATCTCCCCAGGTTTCAGTGGCAAAAAGGAAATCAAGATCATGGGCGAGAATAAACTCGCTGATCTGTAGGCTGTGACAGGGAAGGGAGCGCGTATTAATGAGCGCTGCTCGATAACCATGGGGCTGAGTGATATGCAATTCATGAAAAGGTATATTGCTAGGGGGGTCTAAGGCTGAGGAGCCAGGAAGACGAGGTTGCGGAAGTTGGTATTGACACCCAGGGTAAGGGGTGGGGGTAACGCCCACTGCAGTGGAGGGAGGCCGAGTAATGCAGTGTCGGTCGGAATGGCCAGGGTTCAACTGTCTTAGTTGCAGGGAAGAATAGCATAGTGGAGGGCCAGAAGTTATGGCCCTGGGCCGAGTCCGGTCGCGGACGGGCGCGGACGGGCGCAGACGGGCTTACCTCTGGCGCGCCTGCGGCGCGCCCACTGCGCGCGCGCGCTGCGCGCTTGCATGACTTTGTGTTTTATAGTCTCCCGTCTGAGAGCGTAAATGCACGTTACAAGATGGCGCTCAAAGTTTAGGATCTAGACCGATCCAAGATGGTGCTCAAAGTTTAGGATCTAGACCGATCCAAGATGGCGCTCGTGGCTAGGAAGAGAGAGAGAGAAAGATCCTGCTCAAGCGGCAGGTGAGTGAATTCTGATTTTAAATGAGGGTATGCGGTTCAGAGTGCAGATAAAAACACAGTAAACACAGTAAAAGACACAATAAACACAGTAAAAGACCGAAATCCGGTCAGTGAACTAGCAGCAACGAAGAAAATATTAGTATCAGCAAATGTCCCTGAATAGGCAGCAGCAAGTACCCATGGAACAGGTAGTGGCCCCGTTACAACTGACTCCTGCGGCTGAGGCTAAGCGTAATGTCACAAACAGCTGCGCGCTTGCATGACTCTGTGTTTTATAGTCTCCCAGTCTGAGAGCGTAAATGCACGTTACAAGATGGCGCTCAAAGTTTAGGATCTGGACCGATCCAAGATGGCGCTCAAAGTTTAGGATCTAGACCGATCCAAGATGGCGCTCGTGACTAGGAAGAGAGAGAGAGAAAGATCCTGCTCAAGCGGCAGGTGAGTGAATTCTGATTTTAAATGAGGGTATGCGGTTCAGAGTGCAGATAAAAACACAGTAAACACAGTAAAAGACACAATAAACACAGTAAAAGACCGAAATCCGGTCAGTGAACTAGCAGCAACGAAGAAAATATTAGTATCAGCAAATGTCCCTGAATAGGCAGCAGCAAGTACCCATGGAACAGGTAGTGGCCCCGTTACAACTGACTCCTGCAGCTGAGGCTAAGCGTAATGATCCCACCCCAGTCCTAAACCCAGAACCACCGTAGCCCGATGCATCGCTGAACCAAAATTCTGCATTGGAGCTGCTGCAGTACACTCTGCATCAGGACCGCTGTGTGGTGCTTGTCCAACGCAGGACTTCCCATTGCTGTCCTTAGCCTTTTAGGAACCGTCGCAGTGTGGCACCACCTCGACACGTGCCTTTGCATCTCAAGCCACTTGGTGATGACATCGTCAATGACAATGCAGGACCTCGCAAAGCCGCTTCTCACCTTCTAGGAATCGCTGATGCGTGATGCATCCTCGATACCGGACTCCGCATTGCTCCACAACCAGGATTTAGGGTACTCTTGTTCTGCAAGCCTAACTGGGCCTCTGCAGTAGGCCAGCACTCTTTTGCAGTCAGCCTGAACTTGTGACTTTGTCCTGGTCTGGTGCGACTAAATATCCACAGTTGGCGCTTTGTGCATTTTGGCGCTATTTTCACATAAATCTTTAAAAGTGCATATCTCCTGTTCTACAGATTGGATTTTTGTCATTTTGGTCTTAAAGTATTGTTGGAGAATGGCCCTTTCTGCAGGGCCAGCACCAAACCTTTTGCCTTCTTCCTCCCACTTTTTGCAGAATTCATTTTGGTTGGCCTTAGTATTCTTAGCACTTTACCAGTGCTAAAGTGCATGTGCTCTCACTCTAAAACATGGTAACATTGGCTCATACACAATTGGCATATCTAATTAACTTATATGTCCCTAGTAAAGTGCACTACATGTGCCCAGGGCCTGTAAATTAAATGCTACTAGTGGACCTGCAAGACTGATTGTGCCCTCCACATAAGTAGCCCTCTAGCCATGTCTCATGCCTGCCATTGCAGGGCTTGTGTGTGCAGTTTAAACTGTCATTTCGACCCGGCAAAGTCAAACGTTTGTTAGGCCAAAACCTTCCTTTTCAATAAATATGTCAGCCCTAGGGGAGGCCCTGGACAGCTATTGGTCTATAGCTAGCCAGAGCTGTGGGGTCCAGGGAGGGTTTCTTCAGGAGAGGTTTGATCACGGCCTTCTTCCAAAGATCTGGATAGTGACCAGTTTGAAATGCGGTGTCACAGATTTTCATAAGTGGATAAGAGATCACCTCGCTAAGGTTAGCCATCACTGAAGGAGGGCAGGGGTCTAAGGGGGAGCCAGACTTGGTGGTAAAGATAAGTCTGCTGATTTGATCTTGCATAATGGGAGCAATGGAAGAGAAGGGATCATGATCGGTGGCGGGTTCTACATCACTGCAGACTCTGGATCTTGTCTCTGCGTTCCCTGCAAAGGATGAGTATATATCTGCTACCTTAGTGGTGAAAAAGCTGGACAGAGCATTACAGAGAGACTGAGAGGGTTCGACCCCAGCTCCCGTGGAGGGGGTGGACAGAGTGGTGACCACTGAAAACAGCTCTCTAGCAGAGTTGATGGCATTCTCGATTTGAGCCGAGAAAAATGCACTTTTTCGGGCAATGATAGCCTTTTTGTATATTGTCAGGGCGTCTTTGTAGGAATGCTTGGCTATGGGGCAGTAAAATTTCCTCCAGCACCTTTCTAAGTTCCTGAAATGTTGTCGGTGGAGCCTAAGCTCTTCGGTATACCAAACCGCCGAAGGGGATAATCTGTTAGGTCTCGTAAACTTCTCCGGCGCCACCTGATCAGCAGCATTCCGAATCCAGTCTTGGAAGTCGGAGGCTGAGAAGACAGGATTGGCTGACCCCATAGGAAAGGATAGTGTCAGGATATCTGCCATCTGATGGATATCCGCATTTTTCCAAGCACGGGTCCCTAACCTAGTTCGTGGCCTGGAATGGGGAGGGTTAGCGTGCCGTGTATGGATCCCAAAGATAATGGCCCTGTGATCTGACCAGGTGAGAGGAAGAATATTCTGTACAAAGATGTCTGAGTTATTGGTAAACAGACCATCTAATATGTGCCCCGCCTGGTGTGTAGTTCCCTTCACCAATTGTTGAAGTCCTAAGGTTAGGAGATCATCAGTGAGTTGAGTGGTTTCGTGGTTGCCCTGTTCTTCCAGAGGGAAGTTAAAATCTCCTAAGATCATGTATTCCGGCGAACTTATGATAAGATCATTGAAATCAGAGAGTGTGGCAAGGAAAGAATTTCGGGGCCCAGGAGGTCGGTATAGTAAAATTCCCTTGAGGGCTTGTATGTGATTAATATTAATAGCAAAGGTGGCTGCTTCACAGTTAATGGACTGTATGGGATCGAGTGTAGTGCGATAGAGATTCTTGTAAATGATAGCAAGTCCGCCACCTCTTCCTATATGTCTATCATGCCTAGCGACACTATAGCCCTCAGGGGTTGCCAGACAAAAGTCCGGTCCTGAACCAGCATCTCCCCAGGTTTCAGTGGCAAAAAGGAAATCAAGATCATGGGCGAGAATAAACTCGCTGATCTGTAGGCTGTGACAGGGAAGGGAGCGCGTATTAATGAGCGCTGCTCGATAACCATGGGGCTGAGTGATATGCAATTCATGAAAAGGTATATTGCTAGGGGGGTCTAAGGCTGAGGAGCCAGGAAGACGAGGTTGCGGAAGTTGGTATTGACACCCAGGGCAAGGGGTGGGGGTAACGCCCACTGCAGTGGAGGGAGGCCGAGTAATGCAGTGTCGGTCGGAATGGCCTGGGTTCAACTGTCTTAGTTGCAGGGAAGAATAGCATAGTGGAGGGCCAGAAGTTATGGCTCTGGGCCGAGTCCGGTCGCGGACGGGCGCAGACGGGCTTACCTCTGGCGCGCCTCCGGCGCGCCTGCGGCGCGCCCGCTACGCGCGTGCGCTGCGCGCTTGCATGACTTTGTGTTTTATAGTCTCCCGTCTGAGAGCGTAAATGCACGTTACAAGATGGCGCTCAAAGTTTAGGATCTAGACCGATCCAAGATGGTGCTCAAAGTTTAGGATCTAGACCGATCCAAGATGGCGCTCGTGGCTAGGAAGAGAGAGAGAGAAAGATCCTGCTCAAGCGGCAGGTGAGTGAATTCTGATTTTAAATGAGGGTATGCGGTTCAGAGTGCAGATAAAAACACAGTAAACACAGTAAATGACACAATAAACACAGTAAAAGACCGAAATCCGGTCAGTGAACTAGCAGCAACAAAGAAAATATTAGTATCAGCAAATGTCCCTGAATAGGCAGCAGCAAGTACCCATGGAACAGGTAGTGGCCCCGTTACAACTGACTCCTGCGGCTGAGGCTAAGCGGAATGTCACAAACAGCTGCGCGCTTGCTGACTCTGTGTTTTATAGTCTCCCAGTCTGAGAGCATAAATGCACGTTACAAGATGGTGCTCAAACTTTAGGATCTGGATCGATCCAAGATGGCGCTCAAAGTTTAGGATCTAGACCGATCCAAGATGGCGCTCGTGACTAGGAAGAGAGAGAGAGAAAGATCCTGCTCAAGCGGCAGGTGAGTGAATTCTGATTTTAAATGAGGGTATGCGGTTCAGAGTGCAGATAAAAACACAGTAAACACAGTAAAAGACACAATAAACACAGTAAAAGACCGAAATCCGGTCAGTGAACTAGCAGCAACGAAGAAAATATTAGTATCAGCAAATGTCCCTGAATAGGCAGCAGCAAGTACCCATGGAACAGGTAGTGGCCCCGTTACAACTGACTCATGCGGCTGAGGCTAAGCGTAATGATCCCACCCCAGTCCTAAACCCAGAACCACCGTAGCCCGATGCATCGCTGAACCAAAATTCTGCATTGGAGCTGCTGCAGTACACTCTGCATCAGGACCGCTGTGTGGTGCTTGTCCAACGCAGGACTTCCCATTGCTGTCCTTAGCCTTTTAGGAACCGTCGCAGTGTGGCACCACCTCGACACGTGCCTTTGCATATCAAGCCACTTGGTGATGACATCGTCAATGACAATGCAGGACCTCGCAAAGCCGCTTCTCACCTTCTAGGAATCGCTGATGCGTGATGCATCCTCGATACCGGACTCCGCATTGCTCCACAACCAGGATTTATGGTACTCTTGTTCTGCAAGCCTAACTGGGCCTCTGCAGTAGGCCAGCACTCTTTTGCAGTCAGCCTGAACTTGTGACTTTGTCCTGGTCTGGTGCGACTAAATATCCACAGTTGGCGCTTTGTGCATTTTGGCGCTATTTTCACATAAATCTTTAAAAGTGCATATCTCCTGTTCTACAGATTGGATTTTTGTCATTTTGGTCTTAAAGTATTGTTGGAGAATGGCCCTTTCTGCAGGGCCAGCACCAAACCTTTTGCCTTCTTCCTCCCACTTTTTGCAGAATTCATTTTGGTTGGCCTTAGTATTCTTAGCACTTTACCAGTGCTAAAGTGCATGTGCTCTCTCTCTAAAACATGGTAACATTGGCTCATACACAATTGGCATATCTAATTAACTTATATGTCCCTAGTAAAGTGCACTACATGTGCCCAGGGCCTGTAAATTAAATGCTACTAGTGGACCTGCAAGACTGATTGTGCCCTCCACATAAGTAGCCCTCAAGCCATGTCTCATGCCTGCCATTGCAGGGCTTGTGTGTGCAGTTTAAACTGTCATTTCGACCCGGCAAAGTCAAACGTTTGTTAGGCCAAAACCTTCCTTTTCAATAAATATGTCAGCCCTAGGGGAGGCCCTGGACAGCCCAGAGGGCAGGGTGCAGTGTACTTAAAAACAGCACATATACTTTACGTTTTACATGTCCCAGTATTGAAAAACTCTCAACTGCGATTTTCACTACTGCAAGGCCTATCACTCCCATAGAATAACAATGAGATTTACTTTTTACATTTAATAAGTGTAATTTCAAAATGGGAAGCTATGATAGGTTCATGTCTGGTGTCTTTGGAATCACAATTTAAAATCCAAAAGTATTTTGAAGTTGGATTTTAAATTGGAATTCTGAACAGGCCATTTTTCAAAAGCGGGCATTTTCTTGCTTTAGCCATTCACTGCCTGTAGCCTGTTTCTGATCACATGACTGGATTTAGTAGACAGTTTGGCTTTGTGCATTCCTCCTAGACAGCCACACGCATTGGGAGCTAAAGATGTGACTGAGTGGGCTATCTTGACAAATTGGGAGAGAGAAGCTGGATCCATCCTCATACCTGAATAGGCTGTGTCCTCTCCTCACTTAAAGGGCTGCAGACCCCCGGTAATTACTCAAGAGACAGGACTGATAGGGCAGGGCATCTGTGCACTTCAAAGGCATGTCTTTGAAGTCTCCCCAACTTCAAAGGCACCACTCGGTATAAGTACTGGAACTCAGGAACCACCACTTCAGAACACTTCCAGACCTGTGGAAACTCTGCCAGGAAGAAGGACAGCTGTGCTCATGAAGGACTGCCACTCTGCTGGACTCCTGCTCTGCTGGACTCCTGCTTTGCTGTGTTGATCTGCTATCCCTTTGCCTAGGTGAGAAGGACTGGACCTGCATCACTTTACTCCAGAACCCAGGGTGCCTCCAAGGGATAGTTGGCTGGCCTCCTGATCTGACACCCTAGGGATAGAACAGTCTTTCAACCCCTGCACCTTGACCCTTCTATCTGTGAGTCTACCTTGCCAAGTGGTGCCACCCCAGTCCTGGGCCCTTGGGAATTGGCCGAAGGTCCTTGCCAGCGAAACCGATGGAGAGGTGTCATGCAGCAGCCAGGGCAGCTGACTTTGGAGCACAAAGCTCACGGTTCGATCCCCGGCTCTGGCGGCAGCTCAGCTTAGCACCATATGACTCTGGGCAATAGCTCACTTAATTTCCATGATGGCCCATAGCGCCTTGAGACCCGTAAGGGTGAGTAGTTCACGCTTTACAAATACCGGATCTTCTCTGCTGAGCAATGCATTCCCGAGCAGAAAGGACGCATCTCCTTGGCTGAGAGGCTCATTCCCAAGAACAACAGATGCATCGCCACTGCTGTGTGGATTGGACCCATCACAAAAATGCTGCTGGCTCCCGCACCTTGGAACCGAATCATCATCTTCAGAATCGCCACTGCACAAGACTTTTCCCGGCGCAAGCTCCTCACATCCCTCGTCGACGACAGCCTTGCTGATGATGCTGAAACTCCACATCGCAGATTCATCTCTCATTGGCCCCAACGCCTAGCATTCTTGACACCAGACTTCCCATCACAAGCCCTGTCAACAGGATTCTCAATATCGATGCATCAGGACCTTGCACCGCAGCCTTGTCGCATCTCGGAACCAAAGCATTACCTCTGCTGCACATTGCATCTTCAACGTGGATCCACACAACACAATGCAACCAGGATTTATGGTAAGTTGATCAGGGGGCCTAACTGGGTCCCTAAAGCTGGCCCACCCTCCATTGCGGTCAGCCTGAACCTGTGACTTTGTCCCGGTCCGGTGTGACCAGATATCCCCCAATAGAGCTTTATGCTTGTTGGCATTGTATTTCTCTACAAACTTTAAAAATCAATATCTAGTGTTCTACTGATTGGATTTTTATTGTTTAGTGTGAGATCTATTTGTGTGGTGTTTTCACTGTTTTACTGTTTAAAGTGTTGCACAAATACTCTTTATATTCCCTCTACGTTTAGCCTAATTTCTCTGTGCCAAACTACCAGAGGGTGAGCACAGGTTAATGTAGAGATTACCTGCCTCTTACCCAGACTAGGATTGTGGTTGCTGCTTGACTAGGGTTCATACCCCAGTCAACCAACAACCCAATCTCCAACAACTATTTATTACATTTTACTCTATTTTTTTGAATCAGTGTAGGATTTTTCTTGTGTAGTGTTTTCACTTTATCACTGTTTGAAGTGCTGCATAAATACTTTTCACATTACGTCTAGGTTAAGCCTGACTGCTTTTGAGGTTAATTTGGTGTTTACTTGTGTATTCACCCTGACAATGAGGGTGGTTGCTGCTTGGGTTGGGTTTTACACCGATCAACCAATAACCCAATTTCTTACGGTGTCCCACCAGGGCTGCAGCACTTATGGCTCCACCCTGTATGTGACAATGTGAAAACACATCTGCCAGCCTACCACTGCAGCCTGACAGAGCAGAATCACACTGCTAACTTGGCGTTGCCATTTAAACTAATATTAAAGCCCAAACCTCTCTTTGTAATATATATGTCACCCCCACATCACTAACTCCCACGTGAATTAAAGTTTGTGCTTTTACTCCGGCCACCACACCCGGGGCTTCTTCTCACCGGGGCGCTTCTCTCAACACACGACCACATTTCCTAGAATGTAATTGTGGAACTCTTTACGTGGGTTCCACCATTTGAATTACGTTATTCTTATTAACAACTCAGGTTTTTATACCTTTGCACATTTTTCATTTTTAGTGACCTTTTTGAATCGATCTTCAAGTCATGTGATACGAGACACACTAATCGCATTAGCAACGAGCACGTTGTCTCAGCGGTCCTTGCCCTTTTGAGAGATATTACGTTTTACGTACTCTACCAAGGAAATCTGTGGTTAGTCTTTACCGTTCAGGTCACACGACTAACAACTAAATCCACGCGTTTATGAATAGTTCATATTCACACTGACTTTTACCGCATAGGACGTGAGTCAGATATTCGAATCAGCGTCTCAAGACTGATATCTTAGGTTATAACAGACTCATTTTAAGGTAGTTTACACAGTCTTTAACACTGTGACATTTTGATTTCTTTCGCATACATTGAAGCATGAGGCACGCTGGTGGACTGTGGGCATTGTGGTTGTTTATCTGTTCCTTCACAACTACCTTGAAGGCTCTTTTATAATTCTTCATAACATCTGAACAACTTTATTTTCCTCCTGTCAGATGACATACCACTCTTCTCTTTATCTCCATCTATTTTTTCAATCAGGAGTAAGATCTTTTTATCGATGAAAAATTTAAATATGTAACATATTATAAAAATGTATTATTTTGTTACTTGTAGATATCCCCTGAAGAAGGGTGATGGCAACACCCGAAATGCATTGGGATTGATTTAATTTCCTCTCACATATGAGTCTATTGGATTTTTGAAAAGGACTTGATGTTAACATAGATGTGCCAATAAAGGAGAACACATCAAGAAGAAGAATTCATGCATTTATTTATCCTTCATTTTTGATTCTGTGCATCTTATTCAGACAATCCGTGATTACTATGTGGAAAGCTCTTTTGTTTCTCCAAAAGCTTGTAATATGTATGAATCAGTTGAGCATACACAAACTATGATGACGCATTAATTACACTCATCTTTGAGTGTTTACGGTAGTGCAAATCCTGTCTAGATCATAGCGCTCTAGTTTCTGTTTACTTTCTAAAAATGGCATTTTCAAACACAGAATGTTAAAACCAACTTTACTAAAAGATGTATTGTATCATCCTGAGTTTAGGCATACTAAATTCGAATTTCTACCATTTTCTCTGAGTCAGTTGGATTATAAGATGTAATAACCAAACTGCCCATTCTGGCCTATGGAGAACAGGTAGCCTTGCAATAGTGAAAAACGAAAATGGCTGTAATTCACTATTAGAACACGCCACACATACCAGGGCATGTCCTACCTTTTACCTACAATGCACCCTGCCCTTGGGCCTACCATAGGGGTGTCTGATATGCAGAAAAGGGAAGGTTTAGGGACTGGCAAGTGGGTGCACTTGCCCAGTCAGCATGACAGTACCAGACTGCACGCAGGCCCTGCAATGGCAGACATAGACACATGTTTACAGGCTGCTTCTGTGGGTGGCACAACCAGTGCTGCAAGCCGACCAACAGTATTTGGATTACAAGCCCTGGGCCCTCCTGGTGCACTGTACTAGAGTCTGACAAGTAAACCAAACCAACCAATTATGGAATCACAAATTATACATCAATTTACAAAAGGGAGCACTTGCACTGTGGCACTGGACAGCAGTGGCACAGTGCCCTGAGCAGCTAACACCAGCAAAAAATACATGAGGCACAGCGAAAAATGGAAGGGAGATTCACGCCAATGTGCCAGGTCTAACATGTGTCCCCTCCAGCTGAAATGTGGGGAGAACTACCCTACCTCCTGGGAGTTCTCATCACTAAGGCGGAAAAATCTGGACAGACCATCAGCATTGGCGTGTTCTGTACCGGGTCGATGTTCCATCGTGAAATACATCCCCTGTAATGGACCACCTTAACAGCTTTGGATTCTCACTCCTCATCTGCATCAACCATCTGAGGGGCCTGTGGTCTGTCTGAACTCGGAAGTGATTCCCAAACAGGTAGGGTCTCAGCTTCTTCAGTGCCCAGACCACAGCAAAAGCCTCCCGCTCAATAGCACTTCACCTCTCTTCCCGTGGAAGTAACCTCCTACTGATGAAGGCTACAGGTTGATCTAGGCCCTCCTCATTCATCTGTGCTAGAACAGCCCCCACATCATGCTCTGAAGCGTCTATTTGTACTATGAACTCCTTGGAGAAGTTGGGTGCCAAGAGCATGGGTGCTGTGCACATAGCAGTTTTTAAGGCCTCAAAAGCTCCCTGACAGGTGTCAGTCCAAATTACTTTCCTTGGCTGCTTCCTGGAAGTCAGCGCTGTCAAGGGTGCAACAATGTTGCCATACCCCTTGACAAACCTCCTGTAGTAACCTGTGAGTCCTAAGAAGGCTCTCACCTCTGTCTGGGTTTTGAGCGGCTCCCAAGCCAGGTTGGTTTCAATCTTGGGCTGTAGGGGCGCCACCTGGCCGCTCCCTACCTGGTGTCCCAAGTACACCACGGAACCCTGCCCGATCTGGCACTTACTCGTGAGGCCTGCCCTCCGCAGCGCCATCAACACTTCCCAGAGGTGGCGCAGGTGTTCTTCCCAACTGGCACTGAACACTGCGATGTCATCCAGGTAGGCAGCACTGAACGAGTCCAGTCCAGCCAACACCTGGTTGACCAACCTCTGAAAGGTGGCAGGGGCATTCTTCATTCCAAAGGGCATTACCCAGAACTGGTAGTGCCCATCTGGTGTAGAGAATGCTGACCTCTCCTTTGCCCCATCGGTCAAGGCGATCTGCCAGCACCCAGACGTTAAGTCAAACGTGCTGAGGAACCGTGCAGCCCCTAGCCGATCTATGAGCTCATCAGCTCTGGGCATGGGGTGTGCATCAGTCCTGGTGACTGCATTGATCCCTCTGTAGTCCACACAGAACCGGAGTACAGGTGTGGCACCCGGCGCGGCAGCCTTTGGGACCAAGACCACTGGGCTGGCCCAAGGACTGCTAGAGGACTCAATTACCCCCAGCGCAAGCATCTTGGAGACCTCCTCCTTGATGCAAGCCCTTACCCTGTCAGTAACCCTGTAGGCCTTGTGCCTCACAGGTGTGCTGTCCCCAGTGTCTACCTCATGGACGCACCAATCAGTGACACCAGGAACCAGGGAGAACAGATCAGAAAACTGTCCCAGCAACTGGTGGCAGTCATTCTTTTGCTCAGGGGTCAGGGTGGAAGAGAGGTTGACACCATCCACTGACCCATCTTGCTCCTTGGCTGACAGGAGGTCAGGAAGAGGCTCGGTCTCCTCCTCCATCCCAGAATCTGTTGCCAAGAGCATGCCCACTTGAGACCTCTCCAGGTGGGGCTTCAGGCGGTTGACATGCAGGACCCACAAGGGGTTCCTGGGAGACCGTAAGTCCACCAAGTAGGTAACTGGACTCTTGCGCTCCACAACCTCAAAGGTGCCGGTCCACTTATCCTGGAGCGCACAAGGCTCCACGGGGGCCATAACCCACGCCTTCTGTCCAGGCTGAAGCTCAACCAGAGTGGCATTCTGGTCGTACCACCGCTTCATCTCCTCCTGGCTGGCTTCCAGATTCGCCTCAGCGAGTTGTCTGAAACGCCTAGTCTGGTTCCTGAAGGCCAGCATGTAGCTATATACATCCTGGGGAGATTTCCTGGGAGATTGCTCCCAGCCTTCCTTGACCAGACTTAGAGGTCCTCTTACGGGGTGTCCATAGAGAAGCTCAAAGGGACTGAACCGTAGAGATTTCTGTGGCACCTCACGGTAAGCAAAGAGCAGGCATGGTAAGAGGACATCCCACTTACGCCTCATAGGTTCCTCAAGACCCATTATCATGCCTTTAACCCCTTGCACGCTCATGACGGAGCCGCTCCGTCATGAGCCACGGTTGCCGTGTGCTCATGACGAAACGGTTCCGTCATGTCACGGCCGTTGGCGGCCGCTCCGCCTACGCGGCGCTGTTTCCCCGCCTGTGCGGGGGGACAACGCAAATGGGCGGAGTCATGACGGAACCGTTCCGTCATGAGCACAGCTCAACCGTGGCTCATGACGGAGCGGCTCCGTCATGAGCACAGCGCCACCGCGCTGCCCCCCCGCACCCCCAGCGCTGCGGCAGAATTCCCGCCGCAGCGAAAGGGTTAAGGGTTTGGTTGAATCTCTCAACCAACCCGTTTCCTTGGGGATGGTAAGATGTGGTAAACTTGTAGGTTACACCACACTCTTGCCACAGGGACTTCATATACTTGGAAATGAAGTTGGTTCCCCGGTCACACACTACCTCGCGAGGGAATCCCACTCGGGAGAAAATTCCCATCAGTGCTCGTCCCACCACGGGGGCCGTCACTGTCCTCAGAGGTATGGCTTCCGGGTACCGGGTAGCATGGTCCACCAAGACCAGGATGAACCTGTTGCCCATGGCTGTCTTGGGGTCCAGTGGCCCCACAATGTCAATACCCACCCGTTCAAAGGGGGTGCTGACTACAGGGAAGGGCTGGAGAGGAGCCTTGCGCTTCCTCCCACTCTTACCACTTGCCTGGCAAGTCTGACATGTCCTGCAGTGAGTGTCTAAACTCCTGCGCATTTAGGGCCAATAAAAATGGGTGACAAGCCTTTCAAAGGTCTTATCCTGCCCCAAATGTCCTGCCAATGGAAAATCATGAGCCAGCCCCAGTAGGAAGGCTCTGAAGCGCTGGGGTACCACCAGCACACGGGCTGACCCAGGCTCAGCAACCTTAGGGTCTGTATACAGGAGGTCATTCTCCCAGTAGATCCAATGTGATCCAGACTGATCACCTACTGCCTGGTCTGCAGCCTGTTGCCGCAGACCCACAAGAGAAGGGCATTCTTTCTGCTCCTTGCAGAATTCCTCCCTGGAGGGTCCTCCTTCTTGCTGCCAATGGGTCAGCTCAGGCAGGTCCCCCAGTTCGGCTACCTGTTCCCCTGTAGGCTCCCGGGCATCCCCCTTAGGGTCTGCTCCCTCCTGGACCGTGGGAACTTCGGGGGCTGATTTCCCGCGCCCCCTGCCTCTCCTTTTGCTGGCAGGTACCTGGGCCTCCCTCTCAGGTTCCAGGTCCTCTTGTGCACCTTTACTCGCTGCCATTGACCGGGTGGTCACACACGCCCAGTCAGGCATACCCAACATTTCCAAATGTGCATTCTGCTCCACCTTCGCCCAAGGTGAGCTCTCCAAGTCATTCCCTAACAAACAGTCAACAGGCATGGCGGGCCTCACAGCTACCTGAAGAGTACCAGAGACCCCCCCACTCAAACGGAACCTGAGCCACCTTGCAGTAACTCTCTGTGTTGTCAGCGGCAACAACTGGGTAGAATGCTCCAGGGACAACCTGCTCTTGAGACACCACGGGAACACTTGACAGCTGTCACACTGGCTCCTGTGTCTCTCAGAGCCTCCACTCTATGGCCATTGATGGTCACCCACTGCCTGTATTTCTTAGTGTTATCAGGCAGCAGGGTCCTAGGGACCACCTCACAGTCTCCTAATGAGACAAGGGACATTTTTGCGGGACCCCACCCACCTTGGGCACCCCTTTCCTCACCCAAGGCTATACTAGCCATCTGCCGGGGGGCTGCACCAGTGGGTGCTGGTTTTCCATAAAGGCGGCACTTGGTATCATTGGCAAAATGACCCAGTTCACCACATTTGTAGCATCTTGGGGGCCCTCTTTGAACAGGTGGACCTGTTGGGGCCCCTGACGGTTTCTGGGGGGAGAGGCTGAGATCCTTTCCCTTGGTTCCCTTGGGGATTACTTTGGGGCCTCTTATGGAACTCCCTCTGTTTACCCTTGTCCCCCCCCCACTCTTCTGCTAGGGACCCTGCCCACTCTTGGCTGAGTATCTCACGTGACCCTTGTGGACCCTGGTACTGACCCAGCGGTCCGACTCCTCAGCAAGCTTCCTAGGATTAGTCAGCCTACTATCAATCAGGTGCTGGCGTAGCTCAGGAAAACAGTTACTTGACAAGTGCTCCCATGCAATCAAGTCAAGCAATCCCTGAAAATCATTGACTTTGCTACCCTTCACCCAACCATCCAATGCTCTGCAGAAAAAAGTAACATATTCAACATAGGTACTGTTTGCTATCTTTGTGCAACCCCTGAACCTCTGTCTATACATCTCAGGGGTCAAACCATATCAAGGCATCTTTCATGTGGGGATAGGAATTATAGACATCAGAAGGCAAGTCTAGTAGTGTGTCCCGCCCCTCGCTAAGGAACCGTCCCCACAACCCCGCTCCCCAATCCTTCTCAGGGACCCGGTGGGAAGACATGGCTACCTCATAGGCCTTGAACCACTGCCCAATATCATTATTTTTAAAAAATTCCTTCACCACATCTTTAGGGATATAAACTCTAGATTCTACAGGCATTGACGGTGTGCTGCGACCAGAGGGAGCAATTTCTAAACTCTGGGCTTTCAACTCCAACTCCCTGAAAACCTTTTTATGTGCATACTGTAGCTTTTTCTCTTCTAGGGCTAATCTACTTTGCATTTCAAATTCTAACTGCCCACTTAACTTGAGCTTGGTCAGCTCCAATTTGTGCATCCTACACTCTTTTCTATCTGCCAACTCCTCTGGAGATAGACTTTTACCAGAAACACTGCTACCGGCAGGGGAAGGGGTTTTCCTTCCTCTTGAACCCACTGGCCCATCCAGCTGCTCTTCCGCATTATCATCATCAGTGGCATTCCTTGCTTCTACCCATGTCTGCCACTGGAATCAAGCTATCCTGGCTGAAGAGGGGTGAAACCCCGAAACCGGTCCTAGGATGCTTGTTTCCAGTCCAGGGAGGACCTGGCTTGGCAGTTCGGGCTGGACTGTTCCCATGAGGCACAGGGTCAAGACTGATTTGCATATGGCTGGGTTCAAACTGGAACGGCATGGTGAGCAAAAAAACGATGGATTTAGGCCCAGATCTCTGTACTGGGGTGAATGTATGACATTGTTCTGCATTCTGTCCATAAATTGTTGTTTTTGCATTTGACACCCCGAGTGGGAAGGGTATGCCCAGATGTGGGTCCCTTGCTCTGCATGCCACTGGAATCAAGCTATTTATTTATTTATTTATTTTTTGAACTTGTAAGGCGCAACAGCTACCCAAAAAGGGTTTCCCGGCGCCGAGCTACAGCCAAGAAAGTCAGGGGTGAATAAACTGGCTATTCAAGTTATTGTTCGAATAGCCAGGTCTTAACATTTCTACGAAACCTGCCATAGTTATCCTCTCTTCGAATGAAGGGAGGAAGGGTGTTCCAGAGGGACGGACCAAGATAGGCGAAAGATTTGCCTCCCATTTTTGCCAATTTAAATCTAGGAACACAAAAATATGAAAGAGATTGTGAGCGAAGATTTTGTTTGGGGAGGTAGGGATGGGCCAAAGCAAGAAGGTATTTAGGTGCTGTACCTGCCTTGATTCTGAACATATATGTCAAGGCTTTGAAGCAAATTCTGCTATCAACCCTGAGCCAGTGAAGCTCCCGGCGGTAGCAAGCGACCTCAGAGTTTCTTGGAACTTTACACAGCAAACGGACTGCGGCATTTTGAACAAGTTGCAGACGACTGACAACAGCTTTATTTGACCCAAGATACAAGATGTTACCATAGTCAAGCCGGGAAGTGATGAGGGCATTGACTACAGTCTTCTGGGTGGAAGGGGGCAGCATCCAGATAATTTTCCTCAACCATTTAATAATGGTGAGGCACATCCCAACAACTTTATTGACCTGTTTGTTCATTGAGAGGGCACTGTCCAAGATAAAACCCAGGTTTCGAACTTGCGTCACTGGTGTTGGAAAAACGGCCAACTGGTCAGGCCAGTGAGTGGGATTCCAGAGTTCTTGTTGTTTTCCCAAGAGAAGAACCTCTGTCTTGTCTCTGTTAAGTTTTAATTGATTTCTCGTCATCCAATTAAGGATGTTTTGAAGACCAAGTTTGAGGGGAGATGAAGAGGAAGTGACTGGTTCGGATAGAGAAAAAATGATTTGGGAGTCATCTGCGTAGGTCATGAGGGAGAGTCCGGATTTTTCAACAAGGTCAGCCAAGGGTCTGAGATAGATATTAAAAAATAAGGGGCTCAGAATAGATCCCTGAGGCACGCCGTGGGGGGCGTTGAACGATTCAGAGCAGGCCGAGGAGGATGTTATTTGGAAAGTTCGGTCTCCCGAAAAGGAACGAATCCAATCAAGCGCTTTGCCCCGGACACCATTTCTATATAGTGTCTTAATGAGGATATCGTGTGATATGGTGTCAAAGGCCGCATTCAGATCGAGGAGCACGAGCGCGACCGTCTGGCTTTTGTCAAGGAGATTGCGAATATGCTCTGTGACTCCAAGAAGAGTGGTTTCTGTCGAGAAACCAGCTCGGAAACCAGATTGTGAGGGGTGTAGGAGAGAGTTCTTTTCGACGAAGGTGGATAAAGCCGTATGAACATGTCTCTCCAAGCACTTGGAAAATGCAGGGAGCAGGGAAATTGGTCTGTAGTTTGCCAGGCATTCAGGATTAGCTGTAGGCTTTTTTAACAGTGGCGTAACCATTGCGTGTTTCCAAATAGTCGGGACTGAAGAAAGTTCAAAGGAAGCGTTGAGCGTATCAACTATGACTCCTAGGAATTGGTCATCAAGTTGTTTGAGGAATTTAATTGGGACAGGGTCCTTGGGGGAACCGGACTTGGTGTTTTTAAGGATGGATTTCATTGTGTCTACCGTTATGAGTGGCCAGGATTCCAAGGTAATTACACCGAGTGGGGCACAATCCAAATCAATAGGGGAGATACGGTGTTGTTAGTTTTTATGTCCCTAATAATTTTTTCAATTTTGTCAGAAACGAAACAAGCAAGGTCTTGGCATTGTTGTGAATTTAGTGGGGGGGCCACAGCTGTAGTATGAGCACCAGCTAGATCCTTGACCAAGTTAAACAGAGTTTTAGATTTGTTTGAAGCTTCGGTGATAGACTGGGACACAAAAGCTGCACGGGTTTTTGCACAGGCAGAGTGGTATAAGCTCCTGGCCACGTGGTAGAAGTTTTTAGCTTCTGGGTCGTAGTCTTTACACCATTTTCGCTCCAATGCCTTACATCTTGATTTTTCGATTTTTAAAAGGTCAGTAAACCATGGGGCAGGAAGGCGGTGTCTGTTACTTTTGATGGAAGAGGTGGACAGGCATTGATCAGCAGCAACGCTGAGCCAACTATGAGTGGCTACAGCCAGGCTATTCATGTTCTGGCCCTTCTTAGGAGGGTTTTCATGGAGTGCCTCATTAAATTTGGCAATATCAAGTGATTTCCAATTTTTCCTAGAAATGGCAGGAAAGTCGGGTGTCGAAGCAGCGGTGGGTGGAAGTTTAATACTTAGTTCAATTAAGTAGTGGTCCGACCAACAGATAGGGGAAGTGTTATGCCATTTGAGCTCGGTAAAGTTGGAAAAGATGGGGTCAAGTAGGTGACCTTTATTATGAGTCGGTCCAGTGTTAATTAGGGTCAAGTTAAGGGCCTTCAGGTCATCAAGTAGATTAGTACAAGCGGAAATGGATGGGTCCTCCAAATGCAAGTTTAGGTCACCAATAAGTGAGAAATTTTTCGATGCCATATAATACGGAGTAATATAGTTTGCTAAATTTGAAGCCCAAATGGAAAAGTTTCCGGGGGGCCGGTACATCAATATGCCGGACATTGTACAATTGGGATTAAGAGAGATTTTAAAGAGACCCGCTTCACAGTCAGGGATGGAAATTTGTTCAAAAGTACACTTCATATTTCTGTCGAAAATGATAGCAATTCCACCTCCTGACTGGTTTTGTCTATCAATCCTAGTGATAGCGTAGTTAGCGGGGAGGGCAGTGGCCACATCAGGGCCCGCACTCTCGTGGAGCCATGTTTCAGTCAGAAAGAGGACACTGGGATTAGCCTCTAATAAGAGGTTAAAAATGTCCAGTCTAAGCTTGGGAAGTGAGCAGCAGTTTGTACTATAAAGCACGAATTTCCTTCCTTCGACAGGACGAGGTTGTTTGTGTTTCCTGTGTCTTCTGATGGCATCGGGGAACGGTTGGAAAATGGTTGTAGTAAGCTTGCACTTATTACACGACACCACTCCAGAGCTATGGAGGGTGAATGAGGAGCAACTTGGGTTGGAAGGTGGGCGTAGCGCACGCAGTTCTAGCGAGGTTTTAACCAGCTGTCTGTGGATGTGTGGTGTATAGTCCTCTGCCCCGAGCCCCGTACTGGCCCGGACGGGCACTGACGGGCTAGTCTTTGGTGTGTCTTCGGCGTGCGGAGTGCGTGCGTGCTATCCTGGCTGAAGAGGGGTGAAACCCCGAAACCGGTCCTAGGATGCTTGTTTCCAGTCCAGGGAGGACCTGGCTTGGCAGTTCAGGCTGGACTGTTCCGATGAGGCACAGGGTCAAGACTGATGTGCATATGGCTGGGTTCAAACTGGAACGGCATGGTGAGCAAAAAAACGATGGATTTAGGCCCAGATCTCTGTACTGGGGTGAATGTATGACATTGTTCTGCATTCTGTCCATCAATTGTTGTTTTTGCATTTGTCACCCCGAGTGGGAAGGGTATGCCCAGACGTGGGTCCCTTGCTCTGCATGCCACTGGAATCAAGCTATCCTGGCTGAAGAGGGGTGAAACCCCGAAACCGGTCCTAGGATGCTTGTTTCCAGTCCAGGGAGGACCTGGCTTGGCAGTTCAGGCTGGACTGTTCCGATGAGGCACAGGGTCAAGACTGATGTGCATATGGCTGGGTTCAAACTGGAACGGCATGGTGAGCAAAAAAACGATGGATTTAGGCCCAGATCTCTGTACTGGGGTGAATGTATGACATTGTTCTGCATTCTGTCCATCAATTGTTGTTTTTGCATTTGTCACCCCGAGTGGGAAGGGTATGCCCAGACGTGGGTCCCTTGCTCTGCATGCCACTGGAATCAAGCTATCCTGGCTGAAGAGGGGTGAAACCCCGAAACCGGTCCTAGGATGCTTGTTTCCAGTCCAGGGAGGACCTGGCTTGGCAGTTCGGGCTGGACTGTTCCCATGAGGCACAGGGTCAAGACTGATTTGCATATGGCTGGGTTCAAACTGGAACGGCATGGTGAGCAAAAAAACGATGGATTTAGGCCCAGATCTCTGTACTGGGGTGAATGTATGGCATTGTTCTGCATTCTGTCCATCAATTGTTGTTTTTGCATTTGTCACCCAGGCCCTCAGCGCCTTGTAGAACTCTGGCTTATTTTTGCATCCAGTAGTGCAAACATTGAATTTCCTGCAGAAGAACTTTAGCTGTTTAACTGGGTAGCTGTCCAGTTTCTCTTCTTCCCATTCCCATTCATTATCAACAGAGACTATGGATGCTGCTTTCTCCATGGTGGTTAAACTTGGCAGTACTCAAAAATAGAAAGTCCCAAAAAGAATCTACCAACAAGTATTGGTTGCGTTAAGGTCTGCACTCACTAAGTAGTGTTCACCAATCACTGTACATGAGTCACAAATGCAAGTCCAGAATCCTCACCGCTGACCACCAATGTTAGACTTGGGGGACTCTAGTTGGCACAGGTATGCACTTGTGACAAAGAGGGACCTCCTCCTCTAGTCAGGGTAGGGGGGTACACTCCAAAAATAACCCCTGCTCACCCCCTTGGTAGCTTGGCACGAGCAGACAGGCTTATCTCAGAGGCAGTGTGTATAGCATTTGTGAACACATACAGTAACCAAGTGACAACACTACAAATGGACACCACACAGGTTTTATATTAAAAATAGGTATTCTTTATATAGATTTACCACAAGACCATTAAACGACAAAAACACAATACTGTTACTTTTAGATGGTAGGATTTGGCTTAGTTCTCTTAAGTTCTTAAATGCGACACTTTAAGTCAATGTACCTTTTAGATGCGTTGCGCTTCCACGACAAGCAATGTCGCAGCGATGGAAATGCGGCAAAGTTCTGGTGCAAAAGAAATAAAGACGTGAAGATCTTCCAGATGCGTTACGCTTCTCCGATGTTGCGAGAGGACTCGACTCGATGCTTCAGCTGCAGCGGCGACACACTTTACGCGATGCAATGACAGCGGCCTTGGCAGCAACACTCTTCTCCTACGTTTGCGAGACGCAATGTTGCAGCGGTGACACGCCTTTACGCGATGCGACGACAGCAGCTCCGACGGTGGCACGCTTCTCCGTGGATGCGAGGCGCTTTTCTTGATGCGGTGCAATGCGACAACTACGATGGCTGCGATGGCGACACGCTTCTTCCTCGATGCGAGACTCTTCTCTTGGTGCGGTGCAATGCGTCAGCTACGATAGCTGCGATGGTGACACGCTTCTTTGGCGTTGCGAGACATTTCCTGGATGATGCGATGCTGCAGCGGCGACACCCCTTTACGCGATGCGACGACAGCAGCTCCGACGGCGGCACGCTTCTCCTTCTTGAGTCGCGCTTCCAGCTCCTTGAGACACGCAGTCCCTCAGAAGGCCCAACAACAGCAGCAGGAACTCTGGGGAGCTGGGGGGTGAAGTCTGTTGTTCCTGAGACTTCAGCAGGAGGCAAACTCTTTTCCAAGCCCTTGGAGATCCTTCACAAGTTGAGCAAAAGTGCACACAAAATTCCTTTCTCCTCTCTTTGGCAGAAAGGCAACCACTGCAGGCCAATCCCCTAGGTTCAGGGATAGTTTCCTCCTCAGCTTCTTCTGGTTCCTCCCTCAGCAGAGGTTCTTCTTGTTTTCCCAAAGTGATCTAAATTCTTGGGATCAGGGTCCCAATATTTATACCCAGAAATCCTTTGTCCTCTGAAGGCAGAGGGGCCTTTGCCCAGTCCAAACCAGTTCCTGAGCACTCTGTTGACCAGAACTCTCCTTTCCTTTCACAGTGCATGACAGAAACATTAGACGCCCCACAGGAGGTGGAGCCAGCATTGTGGAAGGCAGGTACAGCACTGGAGCACTTTGTTGACAGGATTCCTTCTCTTCATTCACTGTGCAGGGCAGAGACATCAGCCGCTCCCCAGGAGGTGGAGCCAGCATTGTGGAAGGCAGGCACCGCCCTATTCAGATCCCAGGTGCAACTCCTCCCACCCATATGGATGCAGATCTCTCTATTCACCACTGGGACACCTCACCCTGTCTCCTGGAATTCCCCAGCCCTGTCACTCAAACTCCAGACAAAGGAATACACACAGCCTAGCAGAGGCAGGTTTGAATGGTTAGACAAGAAAATGCCTACTTTCTAAAAGTGACATTTTCAAACACAGAATGTTAAAACTAACTTTACTAAAAGATGTATTTTATCATCCTGAGTTCAGGCATACTAAATTCGAATTTCTACCATGTTCTCTGAGTCAGTTAGGATTATAAAATGTAATAACCAAACTGCCCATTCTGGCCTATGGAGAACAGGTAGCCTTGCAATAGTGAAAAACGAAAATGGCTGTAATTCACAATTAGAACATGCCACACACACCAGGGCATGTCCTACCTTATCCTTACAATGCACCCTGCCCTTGGGCCTACCATAGGGGTGTCTGATATGCAGAAAAGGGAAGGTTTAGGGACTGGCAAGTGGGTGCACTTGCCCAGTCAGCATGACAGTACCAGACTGCACGCAGACCCTGCAATGGCAGACCTAGACACATGTTTACAGGCTGCTTCTGTGGGTGGCACAACCAGTGCAACAAGCCCACCAGCAGTATTTGGATTACAAGCCTGGGCACTCCTGGTGCACTGTACTAGGGGCTGACAAGTAAACCAAACCAACCAATCATGGAATCACAAACTATACATCAATTTACAAAAGGGAGCACTTGCAATGTGGCACTGGACAGCAGTGGCACAGTGCCCTGAGCAGCTAACACCAGCAAAAAATACATGAGGCACAGCGAAAAATGGAAGAGAGATTCACGCCAATGTGCCAGGTCTAACAATGCCCAAGTTGAATTTAAGGTAACTTTTACAGAAATGCAACTTTTAGAAAGTTACAAACTCTTTTGACTGAACTTTCCAGTGGACATTCACATATGTTGGTCACAAGACAGACTTTCGACCTCCTGAGAGAAGTGTGAATAATTTCCAAGAGCTGGAAAAATAAAGGCCTATAGTTGGAGGTAGAGTTACCTTTCCTTGGCAGGAAGCCACATAGGATGTGATCCCAAAAGACAAGCTTCAAAGGGGAATCTGCCTTTGAAGGGCAAACGGTGAAGACACACATGAGAGATTACTCTTTTGTTCAGATAGACAAGATGGCGACAGGGACAGAGAGAAGACACCATTTGCTAGGGTAGGCTGCCAAGCTCATGATACTGAGTGAAGGGTTCTGCCATCTTGGGAGTGAGCATAATAGTGCATTCCGGGATATCTAGATGGCACACATTCCAGGAAGTCGTCATCAAGTAAGAAAGGTTCTGGTATTGCATTGGCTAATAAATGCCACATCCCCGGAGGGCACCTTCCAGGCATAAATATAGCACCCAAGTCACCCAGATCTCAGATCACATATGGACTGGAGAAAGGGCTGCAGAGGAATGTCCTGCTGTCCCTTGACCCGGGAAGAGAGACTGCACTAACTGCTGGATTGCAACTGCTGATCCTAGGGCTAAAAAAGAGATGACTGTGCCTGTGGTGCATGGCTCTAGGGAAGAATGCTCCTGAGCCCAAGACAGAAGAGATGACCTTCAGGTGTCAGTTGGATGACTATCTGTTATAGCACAAGAGCCACAAAAGCTAAGGAAGCCCATTCTGGCTAGTTGCAAGCCACAAATGCTAGATTGCCACTAACCGTTGACGTGCAGTCAGGTGGACCAAGTCCCAGCACTGAAAAATTGGCGAGTGTCTTTTGGACCTGGGTGAGTCATCGTAGAGGTCGCTCAAGACAGACACTAGCCTTCACTAAAGGTAACTGTTTATTTCGCTGTGACTGGTGATCAGCAGTTCAGTGGCAAATGGACTTTTGCTGGAGCCAAGAGAACTTCGAGGGACATCGACCCCTGTAGCCGAAATCGCCTCACCAATCCCGAGGAGTAGCCCTATAAAGCCCTCCCATCAACTGCACAGCATCTTACAGCATTCTGTATCCCTTGCATCAGGACCACTTATAGTCTATGGTGGTTCACCCATAGAGCCTGGAACTGGACTTGAGACTGCTTTGGTGACAAGGTAAGTGTCCGACAAATCCTTACTGGCCCCTTGACTTTCTCCCTGCTGGAGTTAGTTACCCAAAGCAGGACCGAGAAACCGAACACAGCTTTACAAAAGTTTTCCAAAGCTTCCAAAGTTTCTGCTAACTGCAGTAGTTAGAAGTTATGCTGAAATTTCAAGTAAAAAGCAGAGATTTATGTTTTACTTAAAAATCTATATCGCCGGAACCCTCCAGTGAATTCTGTTCATTTTGGTGCCCAACAATTCATCAAAATAGGAACTATTTTTATAAATTGGTGTTCGATTTCTTTTATGTTGTTTGACTTTCCTATTTCTTTGGTTTGGTACTTCTAAATGCTTTACACGTGTTCCTTTGGTGAAGCCTTGCTGCTTGAATCCACAGCTACTCAGGGTTGAGCTAAAAGTTTTACAAATGAACCTGACTGGACCCAAGACGTATTGTTAGTGTAATACATGGTGAGCGCGCACAACCACACCACATAATACACCACTTTCCTCACGCTAACACAGTAGTGGTGGGCTTAGGTCTGGTGGAATGCGCCCGTAAACCCTCCTGTGGCTGATTCTTTGCCAGTGTATAGCAGATGTTAATGCAGAGCACAAATCATCGAGAGATGGTTCATTTTTACTCAGCCATGCTCTTTTTTGCTAAAGTGAACCCAATGAAGTGCTGATTGTACACCAGGTGGTTTTCAATTTGGTCTATGTAGAAAAAGAGACCTATTTTTGAATCCAGGTGATGAAGTCTCTCTTCCTCTTTAGATGGATGAGGTGGAGTGTAAATCTAGGCAGCATGATGTTCTGGCCAATGTGAAAGGGAGTTACCACATTTGGAAATAAAGAGGCACTGTTAGAAATGGGGGTATCTAGTTGGCAACGGCTGGTGCCAATGTCCAAATAGGGACCCTTCTTCCTAAGTCAGGGCAAGTGGGCTACCCCCTTTGACAACCCCTGCTCATCTCTGTGGTAACGTAGCACGAGCAGTTAGGCCTATCTCAGAGGCAGTGTGTGAAGCATTTATGACCATTCACAATAAGACAGTAACAACACCACAAAAGGATACAACCCAAGTAGCTATAGAAAAATAATATCTTTAGTTAAGGTTTAACTCAAGACTCTCAAAGCGTTTTTAACAAGCTACAAAACACGGAAACCAGTAGGGACTCAAAAAGGCAATAACGTATTCACCAGATGTGGCACTGACTGAGTTCAAGGCCGGGGCCTACGCCACCCGTTGCACAACAGATACCTGCCGTTGAAAGGAGACACAGCACGCAGCTTCTCGAAGAAGCGGAGACGGTGACAGGCGGACTCCCAGCGATCACAAGTCTTGGCTGCAGGGGTCCGCAGCATGCACCCACAATGATTCGGGCACTCTGGGACAGGCGGGCTCTCAGCGGCAGAAGCACGTGGCTGCGGCAGCCCGGGCTGGTGGTGGCAATGACTCTCGTCTTGCAGCTCTGTGGTGGGCTCACAGCGGTGGCAGCTTTCCCTTAGCTGCAACGGCCCACAGGACAAATCACGATGAGGCAACGATGGCAAAGTTGTGGGCGCTCAGCGGCAGCAGCTCTCTCTTAGCTGCGGTGGCCCACAGGACGAATCAAGATGATGCAAAGTTTGCAAAGGTGTGGGCACTCAGCGGCAGCAGCTCTCTCTTAGCTGTGGTGGCCCACAGGATGAATCACGATGATGCAAAGTTGGCAAAGGTGTGGACACTTAGCGGCAGCAGCTCTCTCATAGCTGCGGCGGCCCACAGGACGATTCACGATGATACAAAGTTGGTAAAGGTGCGGGCACTCAGCGGCAGCAGCTCTCTCTTAGCTGCAGCAGCTCACAGGACAGATCACAATAATGCAAAGTTGGCAAAGGTGCGGGCACTCAGCGACAGCAGCTCTCTCTTAGCTGCGGCGGCCCACAGGATGAAGGATGGTCTCGATCAGGCTGGCACAACGGTGGGCACTCAGCGGCTACAGCTCTCTCTTAGTTGCAGTGGCCCACACAGATTCAGCGAAGGTTCCGAAGGTTCAAAATCAGGCGGGCTCTTAGCGGCAACAGCTCTCTCTTAGCTGCAGCGGCCCAAACAGATTCAGCGAAGGATCCAAAGCTTCAAATTCAGGCGGGCTCTCAGTGGCGACAGCTCTCTCTTAGCTGCAGCGGCCCACACAGATTCAGCGAAGGTTCCGAAGGTTCAAATTCAGGCGGGCTCTCAGCGGTGGCAGCTCTCTCTTAGCTGCAGCAGCCCACACAGATTCAGCGAAGGTTCCCAGTCCGCGCTCCTCACAGTTAAACTAGAGGCTCCGGATTGCTCGACGGAGGCCTCACCTGCAAGCAGAATTCCTCGCACAGGAATTCCGACAGCCGACGGGGTGAAGTCTAATGTCCCTGAGACTTCGGCAGGAGGCGCTCTCGATTCAGGCCTCTGGTAGAAGAAGGGAAAAGGGTCTGCCACTGACCCAATCATGGTTTATTAGCTACCATTGCAGATTGTGAGCAGTCCTCTTCAAAATGCGGATCAGGTCGGAGAGATTCTCCTGATGTTGGGACCACTACAGAGCCCAAATATGCCATCCACCATACTTCACCAGCAGGATGCATGAGGCCATCAGACCTAGCTGCCTCAGATTCAGTCTCACCAAAATCCAGGAATGAGGCTTCAACATCGAGATCATAGCCTATATGTCCAGGTCTCTCCACTCCAGAGGGTAGATGTTTAGCTGCACTCTATTCAGAATGGCTCCAATGAAAGGGAGCTTCTTAGGAGGAGTCAGGTGTGACTTCGGTACATAGTTATGAAACCCCAGTCAGTGGAAAAGGTTCACCTTAGTTTGGAGTAGTCCAGCGCTACCGTCCAGACTACAGGATTGGAGGCATACAGAACCTGAGCCCATGTGAGCATACTGGATTTTTCTTTCTGCAGAAAGGCACTGATAGGACGCAGATCTAGTATAGGATAGAGGCCTCCGTTCTTTTTCAGTACCAGGGAGTAGCAGCAATAGCAACCATGCCCCATCTCTGATGCAGACACTCGCTTGATTGCTCCTTTGAACAACAGAGCTTGCACATCCTGAGAGAGCAAAGAGTGAGGGTTCTCTGTCAGCTGTTTTGGGGATGGTGGAAGGGTGAAGAAGATTCCATAAACAAAAATGGGTAACAATTTTGTACGATTTGAGCACCCACTTGTCAGAGGTTATGTTGCTTTATTGGGGCAGGTATGGCCAGACTCTGCTGCCAACAGATGGCTGTTAGGTGGGGAGGGTTCAGTAAAGCTACTTAGAAGCCACAGCAGCCTGAGGAGTGGGGCACTGGACAGTGTGCCGCCTATGACTCGCGCATCCTTTCTGCGATGCTCAATCCTTGCCACGAAGAGGCTGGGCAGCTAGCTGGGCAGGGGGTAAGGCTAATGTTGCAGCCACCCATAGGTTCCTCAACCACAGCCATGGAAGGGGCGAAAGGAATGCTGCTGTGAGCGGGAAGTTAGGGATAGCTCCAGGCACCAAGCGGTGGCCCAGCTTTCCTGAAACTGCTCAAGCGCTGTATTGGTTTTGACACAAAACAAGTGGAAACCATGGAATGGCATGTCAAAGAGGAGCACTTGAACAGCCCCCAAAAATCCAGTGGGCCACACCCAGGTGTGATGGCTAAGCACCTCTGTATAGACCATGGCCCTGCATAGGGAGTCTGTCATATCCAGTCCACAACGGATTACGAACTTTGCTGCATCTCAACTGTCCACCAGACCTCAGATGAAAATGCTTCAGGACACATGGGAAGCAGCTGCACAACTGAATCTCATTGAGCATGAGAATATCGGTCCAAGAGACATGTGGTGTTCACCGACCGCATGGCCAAGCTGGCAGACGAGAAAATCCTCTCCCCAAAGGTATCCAGTGTCTTGGCTTTCTGGTCCGGTTGGGTAAAAGCAAATGCATTTGGGTTTACCTTGGCTGTTGATGACTGCATTACCAGGAGCGTAATAGAGTGAGAGAAAGGTTTGGTCTCCTCAGGCGGGATGATGGCAACAGGTAATCATGCGATGCAAAGGAGCCCCTCTGCAAGGTTTAGCCCAGGCCCCCAGAAGAACAATGGTGAGCGCCTAATTAAAGGGAAGCAAAAGCTCAGACGAGCTTGTCCGAAGTGAAGGACCTCCATCAAGACATTGAGCTTGACCTTGATTGCTGGCAGTTGTAGGTCAAGGATCTCCACCAGCCTTCGCATCATGGTGGCAAAGGATGTGACCTCCTCCAAAATAGGACCTGAACAGAAATGCATGGCAGATTCGGGCAGGTGTCCAGGCCACTGGTACCACTCAGCTTCTAACACCAGTTGCCTTGGTCAGAGTCATACACTTTTTCCTCCTCTACCCCTGCATGGATAAAGGACCAGTCTAAGGGTGGCAAGTTCAGGAGTTGGTAGGGCCTGAACAGTACCAGTAATGGCATTGAGTGGTGCCTACTCTGAGTCAGACATGGGTTCTGCGGCGCCAGTTACATCGGGGTTGAGGTCGGAACGAGCAGGGTCTGTCGTGGGTATGGGCACCCAGAGCAGCATTAACACAATCTGGAACCGGATCCAGAGTGCCTGCCTCGTGTCAGGGGTGAACCCGCCCGCAGTAACCCAGCCAGGTCACCTTGGGGTTCCGTGGGGCCCAAAGGCAGACCAGAGGGA
The DNA here is from genome assembly GCF_964204655.1 of Triturus cristatus. Lineage (NCBI taxonomy): Eukaryota > Metazoa > Chordata > Amphibia > Caudata > Salamandridae > Triturus > Triturus cristatus. The sequence goes on along the minus strand of NC_140582.1, from coordinate 1,097,658,161 downwards.
GTTGGTGGCCCTAAGACGGCATGCATGGAGACATAATAGGAGACATAATATCCCTTTAATTGGGCGGGTGTCTTTCTGGGGAACTCTGAGTAGCACTGTCCATGCGCTGATGCCAGCTCCGCTTGTAAAGTGTGAAAACGGGGCCTCGAAGCATGCCAATTGGATGGGGAAGGCGAAGAACTTCTTTTTCGTGTGTTTCTTTGACAAACCCAACTTGGAGGAGGAAGTCTTGGAGTGGGAAGATGGCTGTCCATAGGAATGGCTCAGGGAGCGACTGAGATTTTGACCATGGGAACAGGACTGGGAATGGTGCACTCTTCTTGTGCTGCGCAGCCAGGAACTTCATTGCCTGCTCTTGAATGGCCTTGGAGAGCATCGACTTGCACTCCACACAGGCTTTGGGGTCGTGCACCTGGTGCAGATCGGAGCTTCCGAATCCCCTCTACTTCCACGGACGGAGGGATTTCACAGTCACACGCGCACACACACATCACACGCTGGTGGGGCCCATAACACCAACATTCATCCTACCACTCTATCCGTGCCATGTATAAGGGGAGACACTTTTCTGTACCTTAACCAATCTGCATATACCTTGAGGTCAATGGCATCAACTAGTTGCTATAGATTTGGTGAAACATCATATTACACTAAATATTCAATAAACATGACAATAAAATAACCACCCGACACAGTAATTCAAACAGAATATTGTTTATCTAAAATTATAAGAAAAGCCAATTAAATGCAATTTTATTTCTCTCATATTTACCTATTCTGGCTAAAAGTCGTTTTCTAAGTCAGAACCGGTCCTCAGCAAAATAGTTAGAGTTTCTAGCCGTCATGTAGAGTCACCGTCCTCTCCGTCAGCATCGGGACCTCTGATCATTGGTTCGGGAAGAAGTGGCACTAGACCTCTCTAGTCTACTAATATTTATACTAAATTTTACATTCCAAATGTTGCAATCATATCTTACAAAACAGTCGAATGGCGGAAATTATGTCGTCTTGGTACATTGGGATACAACGATAGTTTTTCACACGCATTGATAGTCTCAAATAATGAATAGAAATTAGGAGTCCATAACTAATTCGTTACTTCTACGGATGTCTCTTTAGGATAAAATGTATCTCATTCGTGGGACCATTATAAGTTCATCAGATCGGTATTTGGATTGGCAACAAATCTTCACGTTCAGGGGCATTTGGCATCTCTCCCGGATTTGTCGTCATGATCATGGCTTTTCAGTTCGATGCGAGGGCAAGGTCGCAGTCAGCGCGAAGCCTCCTGTCAAATTTTCCATCTACTCAAATGCAGGCTGCGGGTGGTAGCCATTTTCTAGCAGGCCACAATGGTCAACTTAAGTAAAATGAAACACAAAACATAATTACTGCATGGGAACGATTATACAGTGTTATTCCCCTGCTAATACCCTTATGTGTATGTATTTATCTAGCCGTTTGCGACATCAAAAGCCATTAATGCAGGTTAATTATAAGCGCAAAACACAATAACGCTACATAAGCAACATCTATTCTGTCAGTTTGCTCACCAACTTAGTTCACTTATTATTTTAGCCATGCAATAGCATTCCCACGTGTAATTCTTCTGTTAATAAGGTTGGTTAGACAAGACTCGACAAATCTTTAATAATTAATAATTAATCAGTAGTACTTTTAATTATAACATACGAAAATGAAACAGGTATTTGGTTTTAAAGTAAAAACCCTGCTCCATCACACCAACCCTCTGGCAGCAGCAAAAGACCAAGTGGGGATCAGACACAGACATCCATATGAGACATTCCCTATAAGATTTAAACCCTGTCGGTTTAGTAGGGGGACATGTCTCAAGCACACTGGTAGCATTTTCTCAAAAATAGTTGTCAAAAAGGCAACACAGTTGGTCAAAAAGTGACTGAGGTAGTTCTCCAGATCTGCGTTCTTGGCACAGATAGATAATGATGTCAGCTAGCCAGGGTGGCACTTTTGAAGGCATCAGAATGCCATTTCTGATGCATATGATGTGAACCTGACCAACGCCACCTACTGGCATGCATACAAACTGCTCAAGATTTTCTGGATACAGTCTGACGCCTGGGCAGTATTCTCAGGTGGGGGATCTGTGGTCAGAAGTCTCTATCAGAAATGGAAAACACTGCACTCCAGCATTCCAAAAGAGTGTATTTCAAATATAATCTTGCGTCCTTCCCCGATATACATTTTTAATTAGTTCAGTCGTTGCTGGTTGTACATGACGGTGCTAAATACAGATGCCAAGTAGACCAATGCCATGTGTGACACTTTCAGCCTGTAATGGCATTTAACCTAACTGTTAGCTTTTCTGGGATTTATAGTTTTCACTTTAGGATCATAAGAATGGGAATGAATATCTCACCACATAAAATATGGATGATTATATACATATGTTGCACCTTAATATGGATTAGAAATAAATTACAAAGATGTTTAAAAAATTCTTTTTGGGAGAGTAACTATATTTTATATATCATATTTAGCACAACCTACATTATGACACGTGCTTTACAAAATATTTTGTTGTAGGATTGAGACAGGACAGGTCTTTCGATGGCTCAGCTCATGTTTTGGCTCCTGGTGACAAACCAGGCTCATGACTCTAAACTCTATGGGGCAGATTTATATCGGACTTGCGCCACTTTTACGCCGCCGTTGCGTCACTTTTGTGACGCAGCGGCGGCATAACCCTGCGCCATGTTGCGCCCCATTTACAACGTGACGCATCTAGGGAGATGCGTCACGTTGTAAAGCTTGCGCCACATGTGGGCGTACCTGCACAGGGGGGGGGGCGTTCCGGCGCAGGAACGCCTCCGAAAAGTGGCTCAGTGAAATCTACAAGATTTCACTCAGTCACTCTTCCGGCCATGCTGCGTCAAAACCCTGCGCCTGCTTGAAGCAGGTGTAAGGATGGACGCAGCATTATAACGATAGGGCACCCCCGAGCCTTGCTGGAGCTGCGTCGCGCTTGCGACGCAACTCCAGCAATGCGCCAACCTTCCGCCATCAGATGCGTCACGCATCTGTTTATCCTTGCGCCACGATGCGCTGCATTGTAAATGCGGCGCATCTATTGTGGCGCAAGGGTAAACTTTTGTGACGCATCTTTCCTGGCGCATCCCTGCTGATTTGCAGGGATGCGCCAGGAAACATAAATCTGCCCCTATGAGTTCTCTAGCTCAGTGGTTCCTAACCTGGGGTCTAGGGGCCCCTGGGGGTCTGCAAAGATTACTCTGTGGGTTGTCGGCTGCTTAGAATATGAAATATTTTAAACAGCTTTATAAGGTTTATATAAATAAAGATGAAAATTGAACATTGAAAATTTTACAACATTCAGTAAATGTGAAGGAATCTGAAATTGGAAGCTAAATAATAAGTTAGTATCCTCAGATTGATTCGTGGGAGCAGTGCATCAAACAGACTATAGTTTAGACTATGAGGGGCCTCAATTGAATTTGGAAAAGCTAAAACTTCCCACTTTAATTATGATTTTATTTTTTAGAGGTTTCTGAATTAAATAAAATATTTCATAATTCATGTATTTCTTGGATGAAATCTTGTTTCTTTATTATTTGTGCACTGTGTTGCAATTCAAATAATCGAAAACGCGTACCTCGGGTTCCCGGCATGGAGTAATGACTCTTTGGGTGACGTCCCCAGATTCCATTAATGATTTAGTGGAGGGGGAGGGGAGGGCAAGAGATTGCAATAAGGGGTCCAGGACTTCCAGTAATGATTAAGTGGGGGTCCACAGAAGTCAAAAGTTTAAGAAACATTGCTCTAACTTGCATGCCTGTAACATCATGTCTAGAGTTCGTATTTCACGTAGTTAAAAACACTGTGATCCAACACTGCCATCTGGTGTTTATACTGAGGATGAGGCAGTGTGTTAACCTGCTTGCTTCACATATATTTACAAAGTTTGACGCATGTAGAGTGTAAATTACACAATTGCTGATCCTTTAATAAAAGGCAGATTCTGACACTGGCTGATCACCATGTAAAACAGACTATAAACTCGTTATGTGTACACGAAGCTGCACCCTGGAGGTTTACAAAAGGCCGAAATCTTATGTCAAAGAGCTTAGCTAGGAAGTGGGCTATCCACCTGGCAATATTATCTTTGCCACTTTGTGGCCCAAAGGAGCACCAGGGGAAGAGACACAAGTAGGAGAGACTTCCAAAGTGCACATTATTTCCAGGGAGAATGTTTACACCCAAGCCATGTAGGTTAAAGTTTCATCAACTAAGGGAGCACAAAGTCTGCCATGAAATGCTTGTGTATTGAGGGGGCAAAGTCTGAACTGAGATCCCTCTATGGAGTAAACTGCCCAAAAGCTGCCTAATTCTTCAAGATAAAAAGGCCTGGTAAAAAAAGCAGACATCATTCCCGGTGCTCGCAAAGGACATTTCTCTTTATTTTGCCGCTCTGTAATGTACAGAAGCCTAGTGAGAAAACATTGCCATTTGTTCTGCAACGAATCACTTTTACCTATTCTTTGGAGCACATACAAAAATGCTGGTCTATAAATGTGCCAGGCCCATCCTTACTTCCAGTAATTATCTGCTAGATACTCTAACTGCAGGTACCTGACTCTCATGAATCCACCAGGTGCAAAACTGGACCTAGACACTTGGAATAGCTCTCCTGCACCTGCAGAGGGCGTCTTGGGTTTGTCACGACTCTGGCTCTTCTCTGGTCAAGCTATCAAGAAGGCATGTGAGGGGCCATTAGCATTCAGATGCCAGTTTTCAGGCTTACACCTTTAGAGCAGAGACTGGACCGATGAAAGCCACAGCAAGTCACTGCAGAAAATCAGACTGAGCTACCACAAAACAGCCACACGTCCGAGAGGGGAGGGGACAAGATTGGGGAGGAATCTACAGCTATATAAAATTGCCCATGATTTGAGAAGCTTTGAGCATCAAATGTATCATAGAGACACTGCAATCCCACTAATAGACATCGCATGCTCAAGGAACAAAGGCCAAACTGGAGACCACCTGCATCAGAACAATAAATCCTACCGAAGGGTAACCGCAGACACCAAGTGCAAAACAATCCAGACCCCAGAGATGAGACAACTAGGCCTGGGCTTGAAATTCCGCTCCACTCGCAGAGTTTTTAACACTCCGTGCTCTGCCTAGCACGTGGCATTCCAAAAACTCCGGAGAGCTGAGTTTTTCCCTCGCTCGTGCTCACCAACAAAGTTAGCTAGCCAGGAAAATCTTACTCCAGACCACCTCCTGGAGACATTTCTCAACACAGGCGGTCGCGGATGGTCACTACCACTCGCGTTGAGAAACCTTACATTCGTATCGAGGGAGTTGCTGCACGAGTAGAACATCTGCTCTAGTGCCAGAAAGAAGCCGCGCCCTCGTGCTGCGCATGGTGCAGTTAGCGCTGATTTTACAGTGTGGGACAAACACCCGGCGCTAAAAATCAGCGTGATTTGCAAGACATAATGCACTCCACCACGTGTGGAACTCCACGCAGCACAGTGGAGTTTTTTGGTCACTTTGCGGAGTTCCGTATAGCGGAACTCCGCGAACTGCACCCTGACCTAAAGACAACAGGAGTGGACCAAAATACACAAGGGTACCACCACAGAACCACCAGCAGAAAATTACCATTGCCAAAGCCAGCAAGCCTAGAAGACGAAACCAAGGCTAGAGAAACCAAGAGTCCTCTAAGGGTCCAAAATGGGCAAAGGAGCCTGGAGCAAGGACATCACCCACCTCCAAGGAGAATCACAAAACAGGTCACAACAGAACCCTGCGGTAACATGCTACGGCAGCTGATGATAAACACAGTTGATAAGCTGCAAAGCAAGAAACAAACAGCTTCTCAACTAACATTGGTTACGTTGGTAGTGGGGACGAGGGCTGTGAACTGAGTGTGAGATCGGGCTGCGAAAGTGCACACTTTTACACTTTTACTGTTTTTAACCAATTTTAAACTTACTTTTGGATTCCATTGGAGCACTTTCTCCCGGCACTACTTTTAGGAGCTGCGGTGCCCGTCCGTGCGAGCGGGCCCGCCTCCTTCCCCTAGGTCAGCGCTCTAGCGTCCTACCCCATTCCTTATTTAAACGCACGCTGGCGCGAGCGCGCAACGTGTGCTACGTTGGTAGTGGGGACGAGGGTTTTGAACTGAGTGTGAGATCGGGCTGCGAAAGTGCACACTTTTACACTTTTACTGTTTTTAACCAATTTTAAACTTACTTTTGGATTCCTGTGGAGCACTTTCTCCCGGCAATACTTTTAGGAGCTGCGGTGCCCGTCCGTGCTAGCGGGCCCGCCTCCTTCCCCTAGGTCAGCGCTCTAGCGTCCTACCCCATTCCTTATTTAAACGCACGCTGGCGTGAGCGTGCAGCGGACGCGCGCAGCGGGCGCGCCAGTCGGCGTGCCAAAGGCGCGCCTAACGCAAGCCCATCTGCGCCCGTCCGCGGCAGGAACGAGCCAACGGCCAGGTTTATTGGTGGTATGGGCCCTGTACGTTATGCGCGGACGGCGCTTATGGGTCTTTGGCCGGTGCAGCCCAGGCACTGCATCCCTGCTATTGTGGATGATGATATACAAATGTATTCTTGCCCTCATTGTCACTACTCTATCTGCATGTATGCTAGTAGAAATGGTGGAGGGATGGGTGGTGTGCCTCCGCTGTCTGGGTCTGGGGAGGGGCATGGCTTTGGGTCTTCTGCCGCCCCATGCAATCCGGAGAGGCGAGCTTTAGCCTCGGAGCCTGTGATGAGCTCAGTCAACAACATTATGGGCATCCTTCTCAACGCTCGCTCAGTGGCCGAACATAAATATGAATTAGAACTGTTTCTAAGCATGTACTCTCCCGACCTGGTCTTCATTACTGAGACGTGGACAGGTGCAGCCTCTAGTCCCGACTGGAATACTGCTCTGCCCTCTGGTTATTCATTATTCAGTCAGGATAGAATTGACAGTAGAGGGGGCGGCTTAGCCATCATCTATAAGGATAGTCTGAAGGTTCAGGCCAGGGCTGTAGATAATTTACATGCAGACGCAGTGCAAATCTGTATTAAACAAAAAGACACAAAGGTTTTTCAAGGTCTGCTGGTTTATCTGCCACCAGGGCCTAGGGCTGCTTTTTTCTCGGTTCTTCAATCTTATTTGGAGTCCTGCACTGACTCTGAATTGTATTCTATTCTCGGCGATTTTAATTTCCATCTGGAGTTAGACAACTCTGATACCATGAGACTTTTAGATAGCCTGGAAGCTTTTGGATTACAACAATTGGTTTCGGTCCCTACTCATATCGGTGGTCACACCCTAGATGTTCTCTTTTCTAGCCATCCTGATTTACTTGTCTGTAGGGCAGAGCCCCTCCCCTGGACTGATCACAGTGCTGTGTTCTTCAAGGTAGGGGTTAAGATTAGGGCAGTGGGTGGTCCCCACAAATCTACTAAGATTATGTTTAGGCGATGGAACAAGATTACCTGTTCTGACCTAACAGTGGCGCTGGACAACTCTCCTCCAATTCTGAATGGTATAACAAGATGGCAGTACTCCAGTTTAATGACTGGATTACAGAAGCAGTTAATCAGGTTGCCCCCCTTCAGGTTGCCACACGTAACAGACGTCCACCGGGTGCTCCTTGGTATGGCCCAGAACTTAAACAGTTGAAGGTAGAGTGTAGAAGGCGTGAGCGACTATGGAGAGTGGAATATAGTAGGGTTAGTAAGTCAGCCTACAATGATGCAATGCATGAATATAAGCAGGCTATTCGGAGCACTAAGAAAGATTATTTCACTCGGAAAATGTCAGAGGCGGGTAATTCTGCCAAAGAACTTTTCAAATCAGTAACTTTTTTGGCTAGCCCCCAGCAGGCCAATTTGTTTAGTCCCGATCAGGCTTTTTGTGATCAGTTGGCTGTTTTTTTCCAAAACAAGGTGTCGACTATCTACGATGAGCTGGCAAACTCATTAAGCCCAAACTCTACGTACTCTGTACGGAGGAGAATTTGACGTGCAGCCTTACCTCCTTTGGCTCCCTATCTAATGAGGAGGTACTGGAGCTGTTAAGCTCTATAAAATCAGGTGCAGCCACAGATCCCTGTCCTCCGTACATTATGCACCTGGTGGCTGACAGGATTACTCCCATCCTCACGTCCCTGATCAATCAGGTACTGGCCGCAGGGACCTATCCAACTACCTGGAAGATGGCCAGTGTTAAGCCTCTTCTTAAAAAAGCTTCTTTGGAGCCATCAGAGTTTAAAAATGATCGACCCATCTTGGGTCTACCTCTGATGGCTAAGGTTACAGAGAAGGCCATAAATTTAAGTTTGACTGACTATTTAGACAAAAACGGTCTGCTGGATAGATCTCAGCATGGCTTCCGGCCCAAACACTCTACTGAATCTGCCCTTATAACAGCAGCAGAGGGTATTCGGGCAGCAGTTGATGGAGGAGGGAGTGCAATCCTTGTCCTCCTTGACCTATCTGCCGCTTTCGATACCGTAAATCATGCGGTATTGCTACAGCGTTTAAAGGCGGTAGGGATTGCGGAACGGGCTTTGGCCTTATTATCTTCATTCCTGGACAATAGAAAGCAAAGCTTAAATTGGGCCGGCCTACACTTGGCCAATTTTGCTTTGCCATGTGGTGTATCACAAGGTTCTGCTCTTTCCCCGACCCTATTCAATGTATATGTTAGGCCACTGGCCAGATTGGTCAGGAAACATGGCTTTACGTTAGTGTCTTATGCTGACGAATCACAATTGGTGATATCAGTTACGGACAATCCTGATCTAATTGCGGCCAAATTTCATGCCTGTCTTACGGATGTGATGGAATGGATGCGATTGAGTTTTCTAAAAATTAACACCGAGAAAACAGAAGTTATGGAGTTTGGCAGAGGCCCTTCTTTGTGGAATACTCTATGGTGGCCACCTGAGGCCGGGCAATGTCCCCTACCGGTTACGAAGGTGAGGGACCTGGGGGTGATTTTTGATGACAAGCTGAATATGTCTGCTCAGGTTAACAGTTTAACCTCTTCATGCTTTTTCTTGTTAAAAACTCTGCGTAAAATCTTCCCCTACATCCCTCAGACGTTGCAGAAGAAGGTGATGGCCGCTCTATTTATGTCCAGATTGGACTATTGTAATGCTATGTTCCTGGGTATTGATAAATACCAGGTTGGTAAGCTCCAGTCTTTACAAAATGCAGCGGTCCGTGTCATTCTGAACTTACCTAGGGGTCATCCCACTTCTATGGGTAGAAGATCCTTACATTGGCTCCCGGTTCAGCAGAAGATTGAGTTTAAGGCGCTCTGTTTGGTACACCGGGCATGTTTCGGTGGGGGTGCCAATGATGGAAGGGACAGGTTTAGGCATTACATCCCCTCTCGTGATCTGCGTTCGGCTAGTCTTGGCCTTATCTGCACTTCTAGATTTAGACTAGCAAAATGGGGTGGTCGCTCTTTTGCCACCTGTGCAACCAAACTATGGAATCAGCTTCCAGTGGGCATGCGACTTCAACCGAATTATGTACTTTTCAGGAAGGCCCTGAAGTCTCTTCTGTTTCAGATCTATCAGTAACCGTTCCTTTGGTACCGACTATGCACACTCTAGCGCCAAGACGCCGTTCTGGCATTCGAGCGCTCTATAAGCTTCTTTATACTTTATACTTATACTTATACATTGTTCACTGGCTTCCAAACAAAAATCGCATATATACAGATCAGCACTTTTAGAAAACCAACAGGGTACTTATCAGCAAAGACATGGTCATTAAAGCAAAGCTAGAACCTCCACAGCAAAGCTAGGGGGATGTCTCAGCAACCTGGTATCAATCCACCCACAAAAGGGTGCAACAAACTAGCAACTGCTTGACAAGAACAAACCATGGTAAGACTACAGGAAGGGCAACTAAACCCTGAAGGACCAATGGCCAGCCAGTGAGCCAATCACATCCAAGTTGTTACACAGAAGCAGACGTCCCAGGAGAGCTTTGTGACGAAAGGACAGCCAACCCCATAGCACAAAGGGACACCTGAAATAATGCCAAAGCACCCAAGAGAGGCAAACCTCCAAGTCCAGCAGGAAGACCTACAAACCCTACACATACAAACAATCGTAAGGACAAGAACACTAGAAATGGAAAACACTGCACTCCAGCATTCCAAAAGAGTGTATTTCAAATATAATCTTGCGTCCTTCCCCGATATACATTTTTAATTAGTTCAGTCGTTGCTGGTTGTACATGACGGTGCTAAATACAGATGCCAAGTAGACCAATGCCATGTGTGACACTTTCAGCCTGTAATGGCATTTAACCTAACTGTTAGCTTTTCTGGGATTTATAGTTTTCACTTTAGGATCATAAGAATGGGAATGAATATCTCACCACATAAAATATGGATGATTATATACATATGTTGCACCTTAATATGGATTAGAAATAAATTACAAAGATGTTTAAAAAATTCTTTTTGGGAGAGTAACTATATTTTATATATCATATTTAGCACAACCTACATTATGACACGTGCTTTACAAAATATTTTGTTGTAGGATTGAGACAGGACAGTTCTTTCGATGGCTCAGCTCATGTTTTGGCTCCTGGTGACAAACCAGGCTCATGACTCTAAACTCTATGGGGCAGATTTATATCGGACTTGCGCCACTTTTACGCCGCCGTTGCGTCACTTTTGTGACGCAGCGGCGGCGTAACCCTGCGCCATGTTGCGCCCCATTTACAACGTGACGCATCTAGGGAGATGCGTCACGTTGTAAAGCTTGCGCCACATGTGGGCGTACCTGCACAGGGGGGGGGGCGTTCCGGCGCAGGAACGCCTCCGAAAAGTGGCTCAGTGAAATCTACAAGATTTCACTCAGTCACTCTTCCGGCCATGCTGCGTCAAAACCCTGCGCCTGCTTGAAGCAGGTGTAAGGATTGACGCAGCATTATAACGATAGGGCACCCCCGAGCCTTGCTGGAGCTGCGTCGCGCTTGAGACGCAACTCCAGCAATGCGCCAACCTTCCGCCATCAGATGCGTCACGCATCTGTTTATCCTTGCGCCACGATGCGCTGCATTGTAAATGCGGCGCATCTATTGTGGCGCAAGGGTAAACTTTCGTGACGCATCTTTCCTGGCGCATCCCTGCTGATTTGCAGGGATGCGCCAGGAAACATAAATCTGCCCCTATGAGTTCTCTAGCTCAGTGGTTCCTAACCTGGGGTCTAGGGGCCCCTGGGGGTCTGCAAAGATTACTCTGTGGGTTGTCGGCTGCTTAGAATATGAAATATTTTAAACAGCTTTATAAGGTTTATATAAATAAAGATGAAAATTGAACATTTGAAAATTGAAAATTTTACAACATTCAGTAAATGTGAAGGAATCTGAAATTGGAAGCTAAATAATAAGCTAGTATCCTCAGATTGATTCGTGGGAGCAGTGCATCAAACAGACTATAGTTTAGACTATGAGGGGCCTCAATTGAATTTGGAAAAGCTAAAACTTCCCACTTTAATTATGATTTTATTTTTTAGAGGTTTCTGAATTAAATAAAATATTTCATAATTCATGTATTTCTTGGATGAAATCTTGTTTCTTTATTATTTGTGCACTGTGTTGCAATTCAAATAATCGAAAACGCGTACCTCGGGTTCCCGGCATGGAGTAATGACTCTTTGGGTGAGGTCCCCAGATTCCATTAATGATTTACTGGAGGGGGAGGGGAGGGCAAGAGATTGCAATAAGGGGTCCAGGACTTCCAGTAATGATTAAGTGGGGGTCCACAGAAGTCAAAAGTTTAAGAAACATTGCTCTAACTTGCATGCCTGTAACATCATGTCTAGAGTTCGTATTTCACGTAGTTAAAAACACTGTGATCCAACACTGCCATCTGGTGTTTATACTGAGGATGAGGCAGTGTGTTAACCTGCTTGCTTCACATATATTTACAAAGTTTGACGCATGTAGAGTGTAAATTACACAATTGCTGATCCTTCAATAAAAGACAGATTCTGACACTGGCTGATCACCATGTAAAACAGACTATAAACTCGTTATGTGTACACGAAGCTGCACCCTGGAGGTTTACAAAAGGCCGAAATCTTATGTCAAAGAGCTTAGCTAGGAAGTGGGCTATCCACCTGGCAATATTATCTTTGCCACTTTGTGGCCCAAAGGAGCACCAGGGGAAGAGACACAAGTAGGAGAGACTTCCAAAGTGCACATTATTTCCAGGGAGAATGTTTACACCCAAGCCATGTAGGTTAAAGTTTCATCAACTAAGGGAGCACAAAGTCTGCCATGAAATGCTTGTGTATTGAGGGGGCAAAGTCTGAACTGAGATCCCTCTCTGGAGTACACTGCCCAAAAGCTGCCTAATTCTTCAAGATAAAAAGGCCTGGTAAAAAAAGCAGACATCATTCCCGGTGCTCGGAAAGGACATTTCTCTTTATTTTGCCGCTCTGTAATGTACAGAAGCCTAGTGAGAAAACATTGCCATTTGTTCTGCAACGAATCACTTTTACCTATTCTTTGGAGCACATACAAAAATGCTGGTCTATAAATGTGCCAGGCCCATCCTTACTTCCAGTAATTATCTGCTAGATACTCTAACTGCAGGTACCTGACTCTCATGAATCCACCAGGTGCAAAACTGGACCTAGACACTTGGAATAGCTCTCCTGCACCTGCAGAGGGCGTCTTGGGTTTGTCACGACTCTGGCTCTTCTCTGGTCAAGCTATCAAGAAGGCATGTGAGGGGCCATTAGCATTCAGATGCCAGTTTTCAGGCTTACACCTTTAGAGCAGAGACTGGACCGATGAAAGCCACAGCAAGTCACTGCAGAAAATCAGACTGAGCTACCACAAAACAGCCACACGTCCGAGAGGGGAGGGGACAAGATTGGGGAGGAATCTACAGCTATATAAAATTGCCCATGATTTGAGAAGCTTTGAGCATCAAATGTATCATAGAGACACTGCAATCCCACTAATAGACATCGCATGCTCAAGGAACAAAGGCCAAACTGGAGACCACCTGCATCAGAACAATAAATCCTACCGAAGGGTAACCGCAGACACCAAGTGCAAAACAATCCAGACCCCAGAGATGAGACAACTAGGCCTGGGCTTGAAATTCCGCTCCACTCGCAGAGTTTTTAACACTCCGTGCTCTGCCTAGCACGTGGCATTCCAAAAACTCCGGAGAGCTGAGTTTTTCCCTCGCTCGTGCTCACCAACAAAGTTAGCTAGCCAGGAAAATCTTACTCCAGACCACCTCCTGGAGACATTTCTCAACACGTGCGGTCGCGGATGGTCACTACCACTCGCGTTGAGAAACCTTACATTCATATCGAGGGAGTTGCTGCACGAGTAGAACATCTGCTCTAGTGCCAGAAAGAAGCCGCGCCCTCGTGCTGCGCATGGTGCAGTTAGCGCTGATTTTACAGTGTGGGACAAACACCCGGCGCTAAAAATCAGCGTGATTTGCAAGACATAATGCACTCCACCACGTGTGGAACTCCACGCAGCACAGTGGAGTTTTTTGGTCACTTTGCGGAGTTCCGTATAGCGGAACTCCGCGAACTGCACCCTGACCTAAAGACAGCAGGAGTGGACCAAAATACACAAGGGTACCACCACAGAACCACCAGCAGAAAATTACCATTGCCAAAGCCAGCAAGCCTAGAAGACGAAACCAAGGCTAGAGAAACCAAGAGTCCTCTAAGGGTCCAAAATGGGCAAAGGAGCCTGGAGCAAGGACATCACCCACCTCCAAGGAGAATCACAAAACAGGTCACAACAGAACCCTGCGGTAACATGCTACGGCAGCTGATGATAAACACAGGTGATAAGCTGCAAAGCAAGAAACAAACAGCTTCTCAACTAACATTGGTTACGTTGGTAGTGGGGACGAGGGCTGTGAACTGAGTGTGAGATCGGGCTGCGAAAGTGCACACTTTTACACTTTTACTGTTTTTAACCAATTTTAAACTTACTTTTGGATTCCATTGGAGCACTTTCTCCCGGCACTACTTTTAGGAGCTGCGGTGCCCGTCCGTGCGAGCGGGCCCGCCTCCTTCCCCTAGGTCAGCGCTCTAGCGTCCTACCCCATTCCTTATTTAAACGCACGCTGGCGCGAGCGCGCAACGTGTGCTACGTTGGTAGTGGGGACGAGGGTTTTGAACTGAGTGTGAGATCGGGCTGCGAAAGTGCACACTTTTACACTTTTACTGTTTTTAACCAATTTTAAACTTACTTTTGGATTCCTGTGGAGCACTTTCTCCCGGCAATACTTTTAGGAGCTGCGGTGCCCGTCCGTGCGAGCGGGCCCGCCTCCTTCCCCTAGGTCAGCGCTCTAGCGTCCTACCCCATTCCTTATTTAAACGCACGCTGGCGTGAGCGTGCAGCGGACGCGCGCAGCGGGCGCGCCAGTCGGCGTGCCAAAGGCGCGCCTAACGCAAGCCCATCTGCGCCCGTCCGCGGCATGTACGAGCCAACGGCCAGGTTTATTGGTGGTATGGGCCCTGTACGTTATGCGCGGACGGCGCTTATGGGTCTTTGGCCGGTGCAGCCCAGGCACTGCATCCCTGCTATTGTGGATGATGATATACAAATGTATTCTTGCCCTCATTGTCACTACTCTATCTGCATGTATGCTAGTAGAAATGGTGGAGGGATGGGTGGTGTGCCTCCGCTGTCTGGGTCTGGGGAGGGGCATGGCTTTGGGTCTTCTGCCGCCCCATGCAATCCGGAGAGGCGAGCTTTAGCCTCGGAGCCTGTGATGAGCTCAGTCAACAACATTATGGGCATCCTTCTCAACGCTCGCTCAGTGGCCGAACATAAATATGAATTAGAACTGTTTCTAAGCATGTACTCTCCCGACCTGGTCTTCATTACTGAGACGTGGACAGGTGCAGCCTATAGTCCCGACTGGAATACTGCTCTGCCCTCTGGTTATTCATTATTCAGTCAGGATAGAATTGACAGTAGAGGGGGCGGCTTAGCCATCATCTATAAGGATAGTCTGAAGGTTCAGGCCAGGGCTGTAGATAATTTACATGCAGACGCAGTGCAAATCTGTATTAAACAAAAAGACACAAAGGTTTTTCAAGGTCTGCTGGTTTATCTGCCACCAGGGCCTAGGGCTGCTTTTTTCTCGGTTCTCAATCTTATTTGGAGTCCTGCACTGACTCTGAATTGTATTCTATTCTCGGCGATTTTAATTTCCATCTGGAGTTAGACAACTCTGATACCATGAGACTTTTAGATAGCCTGGAAGCTTTTGGATTACAACAATTGGTTTCGGTCCCTACTCATATCGGTGGTCACACCCTAGATGTTCTCTTTTCTAGCCATCCTGATTTACTTGTCTGTAGGGCAGAGCCCCTCCCCTGGACTGATCACAGTGCTGTGTTCTTCAAGGTAGGGGTTAAGATTAGGGCAGTGGGTGGTCCCCACAAATCTACTAAGATTATGTTTAGGCGATGGAACAAGATTACCTGTTCTGACCTAACAGTGGCGCTGGACAACTCTCCTCCAATTCTGAATGGTATAACAAGATGGCAGTACTCCAGTTTAATGACTGGATTACAGAAGCAGTTAATCAGGTTGCCCCCCTTCAGGTTGCCACACGTAACAGACGTCCACCGGGTGCTCCTTGGTATGGCCCAGAACTTAAACAGTTGAAGGTAGAGTGTAGAAGGCGTGAGCGACTATGGAGAGTGGAATATAGTAGGGTTAGTAAGTCAGCCTACAATGATGCAATGCATGAATATAAGCAGGCTATTCGGAGCACTAAGAAAGATTATTTCACTCGGAAAATGTCAGAGGCGGGTAATTCTGCCAAAGAACTTTTCAAATCAGTAACTTTTTTGGCTAGCCCCCAGCAGGCCAATTTGTTTAGTCCCGATCAGGCTTTTTGTGATCAGTTGGCTGTTTTTTTCCAAAACAAGGTGTCGACTATCTACGATGAGCTGGCAAACTCATTAAGCCCAAACTCTATGCATTGTAAGCAGTCGATACTCTGTACGGAGGAGAATTTGACGTGCAGCCTTACCTCCTTTGGCTCCCTATCTAATGAGGAGGTACTGGAGCTGTTAAGCTCTATAAAATCAGGTGCAGCCACAGATCCCTGTCCTCCGTACATTATGCACCTGGTGGCTGACAGGATTACTCCCATCCTCACGTCCCTGATCAATCAGGTACTGGCCGCAGGGACCTATCCAACTACCTGGAAGATGGCCAGTGTTAAGCCTCTTCTTAAAAAAGCTTCTTTGGAGCCATCAGAGTTTAAAAATGATCGACCCATCTCGGGTCTACCTCTGATGGCTAAGGTTACAGAGAAGGCCATAAATTTAAGTTTGACTGACTATTTAGACAAAAACGGTCTGCTGGATAGATCTCAGCATGGCTTCCGGCCCAAACACTCTACTGAATCTGCCCTTATAACAGCAGCAGAGGGTATTCGGGCAGCAGTTGATGGAGGAGGGAGTGCAATCCTTGTCCTCCTTGACCTATCTGCCGCTTTCGATACCGTAAATCATGCGGTATTGCTACAGCGTTTAAAGGCGGTAGGGATTGCGGAACGGGCTTTGGCCTTATTATCTTCATTCCTGGACAATAGAAAGCAAAGCTTAAATTGGGCCGGCCTACACTTGGCCAATTTTGCTTTGCCATGTGGTGTATCACAAGGTTCTGCTCTTTCCCCGACCCTATTCAATGTATATGTTAGGCCACTGGCCAGATTGGTCAGGAAACATGGCTTTACGTTAGTGTCTTATGCTGACGAATCACAATTGGTGATATCAGTTACGGACAATCCTGATCTAATTGCGGCCAAATTTCATGCCTGTCTTACGGATGTGATGGAATGGATGCGATTGAGTTTTCTAAAAATTAACACCGAGAAAACAGAAGTTATGGAGTTTGGCAGAGGCCCTTCTTTGTGGAATACTCTATGGTGGCCACCTGAGGCCGGGCAATGTCCCCTACCGGTTACGAAGGTGAGGGACCTGGGGGTGATTTTTGATGACAAGCTGAATATGTCTGCTCAGGTTAACAGTTTAACCTCTTCATGCTTTTTCTTGTTAAAAACTCTGCGTAAAATCTTCCCCTACATCCCTCAGACGTTGCAGAAGAAGGTGATGGCCGCTCTATTTATGTCCAGATTGGACTATTGTAATGCTATGTTCCTGGGTATTGATAAATACCAGGTTGGTAAGCTCCAGTCTTTACAAAATGCAGCGGTCCGTGTCATTCTGAACTTACCTAGGGGTCATCCCACTTCTATGGGTAGAAGATCCTTACATTGGCACCCGGTTCAGCAGAAGATTGGGTCTAAGGCGCTCTGTTTGGTACACCGGGCATCGTTCGGTGGGGATGCCAATGATGGAAGGGACCGGTTTAGGCATTACATCCCCTCTTGTGATCTGCGTTCGGCTAGTCTTGGCCTTATCTGCACTTCTAGATTTAGACTAGCAAAATGGGGTGGTCGCTCTTTTGCCACCTGTGCAACCAAACTATGGAATCAGCTTCCAGTGGGCATGCGACTTCAACCGAATTATGTACTTTTCAGGAAGGCCCTGAAGTCTCTTCTGTTTCAGATCTATCAGTAACCGTTCCTTTGGTACCGACTATGCACACTCTAGCGCCAAGACGCCGTTCTGGCATTCGAACGCTCTATAAGCTTCTTTATACTTTATACTTATACATATACATTGTTCACTGGCTTCCAAACAAAAATGGCATATACAGATCAGCACTTTTAGAAAACCAACAGGGTACTTATCAGCAAAGACATGGTCATTAAAGCAAAGCTAGAACCTCCACAGCAAAGCTAGGGGGATGTCTCAGCAACCTGGTATCAATTCACCCACAAAAGGGTGCAACAAACTAGCAACTGCTTGACAAGATCAAACCATGGTAAGACTACAGGAAGGGCAACTAAACCCTGAAGGACCAATGGCCAGCCAATGAGCCAATCACATCCAAGTTGTTACACAGAAGCAGACGTCCCAGGAGAGCTTTGTGACGAAAGGACAGCCAACCCCATAGCACAAAGGGACACCTGAAATAATGCCAAAGCACCCAAGAGAGGCAAACCTCCAAGTCCAGCAGGAAGACCTACAAACCCTACACATACAAACAATCGTAAGGACAAGAACACTAGGATCAACTGTCCACAGACCACCCTAGAGCAGGAAGTGCACATCCAAGCCACCATATACTTACCCACCAAACACCAGTGTGACAGCAAGGGGGAGACAACCCTCAACAGGGCCCCATGTGAAAGACATCTCCATCTATGTGGAATACCTTTGTGGAGGGGAATCGTACCGTCCAGAGTCCGCTAGATACCAAGGTAGCAGAACAACCAACTGTGGTCACATGCATGGGCTACAACAACACAGGCCACAAACATAGCATTAGACAGGCAATTTTCATAAAAAAATGTGCTCGATACTTCACAGATTGACCACAACCGTCCACTGTAGAAAACATTTCCAAAACATATACAGCACAAGCAGATCGTCTTCCCAAACAGCCACAGCATAGACAGAACGTGTAAAGTCCAACTGCTAAAGCAGACAGAAAACAGACTATGGGGTTCCTTCAGATTTAAACAGGGGTAAACCACAGAACTATGCAGCAGCCCAGACCAAACACACAAGAAATCACCAACCAAGATTCTACAGGAGAAACCAGGGGCCAAGAACCATGGTCAGGCCACCAGCGAAAGGCAGACCTGACTACAATACGATACCCACCACAACAAAAGACAGTGATGCACAAACAATATCAACTACAAAGAAGCCTTATCATCCAGAGGCACCCCAACTACTACATAGAAGGGCCTTAACAAGGGAGAATCAATACAAGACATTTAATGTGGCATAGAGAACAAGCAACAAAATACACAAGGAAGGGTTGTCATCCACCCTCTCGACACCAGAAGGGGACTTTGGGTTTAGAAATACCCTGGGCAAATAGACATTTGGTGAGCACTTAAAAGAGGACACAAATGACAGAAATGTCAACACCCCAGCAACAAGGAGAGCTGTACCTCAGCCAGAACCAGGACACAGCACACTTCAAGGGTATACCATGGGTTTTTCAGTGACCCAGACTGCCTTGACGCTGTTCATTTGAGGCTGGCTTTCACCCCTTAAACCATTATATAGCGAGTCTGTTATCGAGATCCAGTTTGATGTTTGCCCATTAGAAGCTCATGATGAACATCTTTTGGGAGAATTTATTTTCCACAAATTGAAAAGGGTTAAAAAGTCCTAACTCCTCTATAGCCTTCTTTTTTTTTTTTTTTTTTTTTTAAAGAAACCTTTATTGGACTTCAATGAGTTACAAACATGGGCCTACAACCCTTTGGGCCGGCCGCTAGGTAGCATGAAACGTATCATTCACTGTTATACAGATTGGTCAATCCGGGGAGCTCGTCAGTCCATCATCTCACCCAATGAAGGCAGAAGCAACAATTGAATGACAATATGAAATACGGTTTCAGTTTCCAATTTAAAATAAGAAACATTACACACAAACAAGGCAATAGACATTGTAAATAGCAGGACGCGCTCCCCGGGGTAGGGAACCAATGATCAGCGGCAGAGAAGGGAGGGGGGCACGGGAGCAGAGGAAAAAGCAAACTGTAATACACTCGTGACTTAACAGACGAGGAATGCTCGGCTAGGGGGACGAAGAGGCATCTAGCACAACAGCCAGTGGAGGGGCACAGATGTCTCCGCGATAGGCGTTCCACGGACCCCACACCCCTGTCCATTTCCGCGGCTTGCCTCTCGCTACATACACCGTCTTTTCTCTAAACATGCACCAATCCATATTCTCCTTCCACACCGAGACCGTGGTCGGCCTCTGGGAACCCCATAACTGGGCAATGTTACGTTTGGCCACCATATTTCCCAAGGTCGCCCACCGCGTCTGTGCCACATTATAATCGTTTGGCTCCCACACATTCAGTAGGCATCTCCTAGCCTCTGGAAGCAGCGCAACGTGAGTGACCTCCTCTATTACCGCATGCACCCGACGCCAAAAGAGCGCCACCTCAGTGCATTCCCATATAATGTGAAGGAAAGTACCCAGCGAACCACAGCCACGCTTACACATCTCATCCACGGAGAAACACATGCGCATCAGGTGGGGACCAGTGACATACACTCTATGGAGTATCTTTAGTTGCACGAACCGAAGGCGGGCCGGAATTGCCACCTCCCGCGGGGAGGCTATTGCCGAGACCCAGTCCTCGTCATCTAATTCCAAACCGTCAGCCACCCAGATCTCCCTCAAGCGGGTCAGCAGATCCGCCCGATCGTTGATAAGCTTTTTATAGATCAAGGAGATTGTGCTGTCAGGCACGTAGCCATCGAGCACCCTATCCTCCAGCGGGGAATTTTCCGGGATAGCGGTGGCATCAGGGAAAACCGAGCGCAACGCATAACGGACCTGGGCATATCGGAAATACTCCCTGTCGTTTAGCTTATATTCCACCTTCAGCATGTCAAACGTTTTAAACTCCCCTTTCACCCAGAGGTCACTCACCTTACATATGCCAATCATATCCCATTTCTCAAACCCTTTGGTTTTCCACAAACAGCCCAGCCTATCCGAAGCATACAGTGGAGTCGCTCGAGTCAGGCGGTCCTTCCAACCCATCGCAGCATTAGCAGCATGCCACACGCGTAACGCTATCTTTGTTGGGCCTGTCAACTGCACACCATGCGACTTCGAATAGAGTGCTCTATTATAGTCCCCCCCCAGGCAATAGCATTTTATCCATCACGAATGCCGGGTTCAGGACCGGCCCGTACATCCCGTGGTTCACCGCCGCCAATTGGGACGCCCAATAATATCGCTTGATATCGGGGAGTGCAATACGTCCATCATACCAAGGGAGTGTCAATTTTGTGAGAGCGATTCGGGATCGCCCATCCCAAAACAACCGCCTCTCGAAACTCTCAACCTCACGGAAATAGCGGGCCGGTATGACGTCGAGTGTATTTTGCAGCGCATACAGGAATCGTGGCAGCGACATCATTTTAAACAACGCCGCGCGTCCGAGCGGCGAAAGCGGAAGCCGTCGCCACCTCGAGACGTCGGCCCTCAGTCGTTGGAGTGGGGGGAGTAGGTTCCGTTCATAACGGGCTACAGGGTCCAAAGTTATGAACACTCCCAGGTATTTGAACCCTGACAGCGCAATCTGAATAGGGCAGCCACGCGGAAGGAGAGGAGCGTCCCCAGAGAGAACATAGACGCATGACTTGGCCAGTCAATGACCAAGCCGGAGTTGCGACCAAATGAGTTCAGAACATCGACCAGTACTATCAAAGACTGCCGGGGAGATGTGAGGTACAGGAGAATGTCGTCCGCATACAGAGAAATGCGGTCCTTAAATTCAGGCGTCCACCTAATGCCGCGCAATGTGGGCTCCCATCGTAACCAGGCAGCCAGAGGTTCCAAGGCAAGCACAAAAAGGAGAGGTGACAGCGGGCAACCCTGCCGCGTGCCTCTTCTCAACCCAAAGGGCGCCGACACTCTGCCATTCACAACTACCTGGGCCAACGGTTCCTCATACAGCAACCTCACCCAACCGATAAACCCGGGGCCAAAACCAAATTTCGCAAGCGCCGCCCAAAGATATGGCCATTCTAGGGTATCGAACGCCATAGTGGCATCCAAGAACGCCAAAACGGCCGGTTCACGTATATACTCCGCTCTGGCGAGCACTCCATGAAGACGCCTCAGGTTCAGGGCCGTATTACGGTGAGGTATGAAACCGGACTGATCCGGATGGATCAAGTCGCCGACGACCCCAACCAGACGGTTAGCTAAAACCTTAGCATGAATTTTAGGCTCAGCATTTAATAGGGAGATGGGCCTGTAAGAAATACACCGATCCCGCGGCTTCCCCTCCTTGCGAATCACAGCTATGGTAGCGAGACGCTGATCATAGGGGAGGGAGCCCACGTCACGTGCCTCAAGAAACATGTCGCGGAGATAAGGCGCCATCTTGTCCGGGCGCAATTTATACAGTTCAATGGGAAGGCCATTGGGACCCATGGCCTTGCCAGAAGCGATCGAGCGAATGGCCAAAGCAATCTCGTCAGGCGACAATGTCGCATCCATCAGTGCCCTATCCGCCTCTGACAAAGACGGCAACACTATATCTCTCAGCAACAGATGAGAGTCATCTTCAAGACCATTCGAGACTGGAGAATAGACGTCACGGAAATAAGTCGCGAAACATTCAACAATTTCCACAGGGTCAGTCACACGCACGCCATCCGCTCTCTCAATAACCGGCACCACTCGACTCGCTCTCTCCTTCTTGTCCAACCATGCAATCAATTTACCAGCCTTGTCCCCCACATCATATAAGCGCCCCTGTTGCTCTCTGCTCATCACTTTGGCTGCGTCAGTAACCAACGCTCTATAGTCGAGCTGCTTAAGACTGAGAACATGCAACGCATCTTTCGTAACACCCAGTTCCAGGTCCCCCTCCAACTTGGCTATGTCGTTTTCAAGGCGAACCACCTCTTCAGTCTTGCTTTTCTTGAAGTGGGAAATGAGAGAAAGAGCCTGCCCACGGAGCACTGTTTTGAAGGCTTCCCATAACGAGACAGCAGAGGACACTGACCCTACGTTTTCAGTGAAATAGCGGTCAATAGACTGGACCAGGTCCGCCCGGATTTTAGGATCACGCAGGTACCAGGGGTTTATCGGTGCCACCCTCCCCCCAGCCCCGTGGGTGACCTCAATGTGCAACAGTAGTGGGGAGTGATCGGAAATACCCCGGGCCAGATGTCTTACTTCTCTAATCATCCCAGCTTGGGCCGCCGGCATAAGGACATAATCAAGTCTCGACAAACTCCCATGGGCTCCTGAGTGAAAAGTGTATTGCGCCTGCCCCGGGTGCATTAGTCTCCAGCAGTCTATCAGTCCGAGGGTATCTATAAATTCACTCAGCCAGGCCTGTGCCCCCGGGAGATCCCTGGGAGGGTGACCATCCGCCCCGCCAGATGCGACAGCGTTAAAGTCGCCCCCCACCACCAGAGCCCCCCCCGGGAGTCCCAGGACCATTCACCCCAAATCAGCGAAAGTGACGGTCTGTAATCCCGGCGGGACATAAACCGAAACAAGCGAGATGTTTCTGCCCTCCCATCGGCCTACAAGTGCAGCATACCGCCCCCTATCATCATGGATCACATCGTCCACCTCCAACGGGAGAGAGGCTCTGATCAGGATGCCCGCCCCGCGTGAGCCAGAAGTGAAACCAGAGTGCGCAACAAGACGATACCCCCTCCTATTCATATCATGGCAAGAATTCCCAATTAGATGTGTTTCCTGCAGAAAGACAATATCTGGCGACAGCCGTTTCAGAAATTGCAGCACTACTCCGTGTTTAATCCTATCCCCCAAGCCATTCACATTCCACGAGAGTACTCTCAATCCCCTACCCCCCATCCCATCCCAGCGCACAACCCCCCCCCCCAGAGAACACGATCCCGACCACCAATCGTATGGCGTGAAGTTGCCTTGTAGAACATTCAAACATTCCCCAACTCCCCCCCTCACCCCCAACCTTCCCGTTACAACTCCCCCCACCCTGCACCCCTGCGTGAGCCCATGTAGCCCCCCCAACTTGCAGTGTGCCTGTCACCCTAACATTAACTACGCTACAAAAAGAGACCCCAGAGGAGGAAAGAGCCTCACTGAGCACCCCACAACCCCCAGGCAGTGAATAGAAACACCAAATCAAAATATGGAAGTGTCAGTCACCGGGAACCAAAAGTCTATTCCTATCCATCCAAGCCCGCTCCGTTCCCTTCGGGCTGTCCCTCTCGACGTCGCTGCTGAGGCAGGGTATCAAGCCAATCTCCAACCTCCTCCGGCCGATCAAAGAAGTGCGTCCGATCCTCAAACTCAACACGCAACCTGGCCGGAAAGAGCATCGCATATTTCAGGTCCATGTCTCTCAGCCGTCGTTTGACGCCCATGAACTCCTGTTGCTGCTTTTGGACCAATTGTGTGAAGTCCGGGTAGAAACTGATATGAGTGTTCTCGAACTTCGTCGGCCCACTCACCCTCGAGGCCTGCAGTATAGCATCCCTGTCATGAAAAATTCTGGCGATGATGGGCCGTGGGGGAGCGCCCGGTTTGGGCTTACCACCCGGAACTCTATGGGCCCGCTCAACCGCAAAGAATTTACTCAAGCCTTTGGGTGCGAGATGGTTGATCACAAGGTCTTCCACGAAGAGGTCAGCCGCAGGGACCTCAGATTTCTCCGGTACCCTGATTATGCGCACATTATTCCACCGAGCCCTACTTTCAAAATCCTCCAGTCGACGGACAGACAAATCAGTGGACGCCCACAGATTACGGACCTCCGCTTGCAGGTCGGAAACGTCTGTTACCAGACTCGACGTCGTCAGGCCCAAGGATTTGACCTTTTCATTTGTTTGTGAAAGGTCCGCTCTGACTAGTTTGACGTCGATCGAAACCACGTCCAATTTATGGGCCAATGTGTCGAATTGCTGGCCGACCGCCACTTTCATCTCATCGATGGCACCCATGACGTCCTGCAATGTTAACTCCGTCGACGAACCCGGGCCATCCTTGCGTCTCTCCGGTGACTTATGGGGGCCAACAGGGGAACCTCTCGACTGGGTATAGCGATCCATGCTGTTAGCTTGAGTATGAGCTCCCCGCCTAGTCGTCTTGGATTTTTGCTTATCTCCGTCCAATCTAGCCGCCATTGTCAGATGATCGCCAAGAGAGTCGGCCACCAACACGATGAGCAATCCCCAGAGAGCCAATCTAGGGAGCCTCGGTGGTCCCGAAAGGTAGTCCAGGCTAGTGTCCAAGAGCAGGCAGGGTACTCAGTCGTCCCACTATAAATCTGTGCTGACAATCCAGGGCCCCTCAGTTTCAGCGAGGAGACCCGAAACCGAAAGTGAAAGTAGGGGATGCGCACCGGTCCAAGTCCCGCATGCCGTTGTTGTTCACTTTCTGCCCGGGCACCATGCCAACTCGAGTCCGGGGCAAGGTCCGGAGTAGGCCGCCAACTTGGAATCGATGCTATTCCGGTTCCCGATGTCCGATTCAGATTTAGACAACAGGTATCACCTCCACGTAGGTTCGCCCGTAGAAGCCCGTCGATAGAATCAGGATAAATTCAGGATAGACGTGGGAAGTTGTGGAGGCCCTCGGGAGCCCTGTGCCTACGCGGCCATCTTGGTTGCGCGCTAGGCTCCTCCTTTAGCCTTCTTATTAGTGAGATATTTTCATCCCCCGGCGTAGAGCCCAGAACCTATAACTGCTCAGCAATGAAATGCTCAGGCCGAACTGCGTTTCGATGGAAGATGGTCTCTTTCGGGATGCTGTATTACATTATGGGGCATATTTACAATATTTTGGCATAGGGCAGCGTCACAAGTTCTAGCTGCGCTGCCTTACATCAAAAGAAAAGGGCAGGAATGCGCTGTATCTACAAGATATGGTGCATTTCTGTCCTTTCTAACAGCGCACAAACTACAGCCAAAGCAGGCCCCCTTGCACCAAGGTGCAACCGGTGTCTGTGTTGTTGGCATGACTGTTTTTGAATACCTTCCGGCACAAAAACAATCAAAGGAGGCGTTTTCCTCAGTTTCTGCAGCACACATGGAAAGAGGAAAAAACAAGGAGAAATGTCAAAATTTCTCCTCGTGACACCAGCTTTGCAAAGGCGTTAGTTTTGTCCCAGATTTACACTATGTTGTATATCTGGGGCAGTATCAAACCCCATGGGTGTTGCGTAGGAAAACACCCACGCAGTACCCATGGCATGCCCCTTCCACGCAGAGTAAGACATTGCTTTACTCCATATTTACAAGGCAAGAGAGCGTTGCTGATGCAAAATTTGTGGGGGTGCACTATATTCATTGTTAGTCAGCACCCACATATAAAATAAGAGTGTTTAAAGAGTAACCGAAATATATTCGCTGAAATAGAAAAGTAGAAATGTGAACAGGCCTCGAGAGAAGAGAAAAGGCCACCAGTTATTAAGTAATGCATTTGTGTATGTGTAATGTTTAGTTTGTAGTAATGTCATGCATTAAGAGACATTAAGTCATATTAGAAGAATGAAGAAGGTAGTTCTCTTATTAGTATGAGACGAATAAATTGGATTAGTAATTGTACTATGTTTAGTTTGGGGCCTAATTATGTATATAGTGTGAAGGCCTTTGGTTATTTTAGCCATGTTTTATTAGGACGACAGGAATTTAGCAAAGCTTAAATTGTAGTGAATTGTGAAACCTCATGATGTTAGGATTTTTCCGTTCAGCATTTGGCTGCAGGTACAAGGCCATGTAGCTCGTTAGTTAGAATAAGTCTTTGTTCAAATGGAATGGAGACAGAAGGAGTAGACAGGAAGGGAGTGAATTGGAATATGAAGTTGCAACTCCTGGTACAGAAAAGGCCTGGGACCCAAGGTCGAATTATGAAAAGGAAGATAAAAAGGATCTTAATGGAAACCTACTGGAGGAAGAATCTGTCTGAAGGGGTGTGCTGAAGGGCGTGTACAGCTTTTTGGGGTTTTGTATTAGGGACAGAGCCCCGTGAGTTGGGCAGATGAGAATTAGGAGAGGGACGGAAAGGAGCACTATAGATCGAGCTCTCATATGGTGAAGACTTCTTAGGAAGTTTCACTGCTGACACCTTTTATACGATCCTCACCTGGAAGGGAATGTTGAGTAGGGATGTCACCTTAGAATAGAGTAGGTACAGAAATGATTTGATACATGACTTTAAATTTTGATATTACGATTGCCATAGGGTATGCGGATACTTCGTAGACTAGCATTTGTGTTAGTCCCCATTTATCTTTTGTGCCTTGTATTGAGGTGCCTATATATTCAGATGTTTTTGCTGATAATAAAAGGTCAACCTCCCAGATTATGACTCTTTCTTTTTCCGAAATGTCAAATTGCGGTAAATACGATTTGATAATTGTGTTTCTTCCCTCTACGCTATTTGGCAAATAAAAAGATCCTGGCGACCTGAGTGGGTTCTTGTAGATAATTGGATAAGAACAAGAATCCGGCGTTCCCAGTTGGTAGCAGAGGATGGTTTATTTCTGATAGCGAGGGAAGATTGAGATTAGGATAAGTGATCCTTGAGGCCCATAAATGATAAGTGAGGTTGAATCATCGGAGGGCGAACGGCAGACGGCCAGGCGGACGGACATAGATGGCGAGTAGCAGTGCGGCAGCAAGCAGAAGCTCGAAGAGTGAGTATGAACAGGATACGATGTTGTAGATTGCGGTGTTGTATTATGTGAGATGTTTTGCGGAGTTAGTGTGAATGTTGTGTGATTGTGAGATCAGGCTGTGAGCGCGCGCAGCCCGGGAAAGTCTTAGGCGATGAGAAGCCTAAGCGAGAGGGTGTAGAAGACACCCCTGGTAGATTTTGTTGACCACCTGAAGGCGATCGTGAGGTACCATCGTTCACCTGGACCGAGATAGGGGGAGCGACTGTATGAGTGTGTGTCAATCTGACGCTGGTCGTGGGTTGTTGTATGTGGAATTGAGTATTTGTAACCTATCAGAGGCGATCTGTCTGCCCGGCAGGAACAGATAGTAACCAACCGAGGTCGACAATTTCGAGAGACTGTGGACGGACAGTCAGAGACTGTGGATGGGTAGTCAGAGGCTGTGGACGGACAGCCAGAGGAGTAACTTGTTTGGGACAAATGGTTATTTCAGCGTGTGAATGGGACGAATGCGAGGAGTGAGACGAGTGGTGTGAAGGAGGGGAACTGCTGCGAGTGGAGGAAAAGTGACGTCAGAAGATGTCGCGCTGGGATAGGCTGGTTGGTGTAGTTCGCGCTGTCATTGGTGGACAGTTAACAGGAAGTAAACAGAGATTGTACGCGTTTAGCATTTGGTCATTATGAAATGTTTTAAAGTTTTCCGAGAATTGTGTCGAGGGGATGAACATGTGGTTACTCGAGAGGGTGCGGAAGCCCCTCCTGAGGACACGCCAGCACACTACATGGCAAGAAATGTAGGGTTGCATACCATAGTTTGGCTTGAGAATTGGCATAAAATGACTCAAGGTGAAGGAGAGTTAGCGTTCCCACGGTATGGTTCATTCAGATTAGCGGTGTTGTATCAGCTGAAGATTGTAATGGCAGCTTTACGACCTATGCCGAGGCCCACACAATTTGAAGCACTACATGCGTGGATTAGAGCAGCGCATGATAAGGAGAGAGGCAGAAATCAGGAAAGGGTGAAAAGGTCGGTCCAGGCTTTCCAAGATGCTAGATGGGATGCAGCGGAGAAAAGATGGAGAATGCAGGCAATAGAGGGACATAAATTATATCCCTTATTGGAGACGACAGAAAAGTCAAAGGAAAAGACAGTAGATGGGGAGGAAGACAGTGACACGGATGATAGCTTGGTAGAAAGGTTGCTATCCGAGAGACCACCTCCATACAATCCAGATGCCTCAGAAGGCAATGAGACAAAAGAAGAAGAGAGTAGGGGAACGGTACCCCGATCAGAAGTAAGAGTAGAAGGAAAGATCTCGATGGGAACCGAGAATACCAGGTATAAGTCTGTAGGCAGCTCAGAGGTGGAGAAAGGAGTGAGGTTACCAGATGCGTTGAAAATACCAGTTATCATCGGACCTATTGAGTCGATGTACGAGCTTGAGCCAGAAACGGCAGGGAGTTTAGAACAATCAGAGGGCAGGACGAGAAATGGAGTTGAGGAAAATGGATCGGTGAGGAGAATGGAGCGGATTCCGAAGCCTATAGAATGGAGTACGCCGATGCCAGCTACAGCTGACTCCTCAGGAGGACAGGGAGAATCGAGACCTACTAGACCAAGGTCTTTAGTTGAGTCAAGATCAGATTTGAGAATGTGGACACCACCGGTGAGAACTCAAAGTCAAGGTGTGTTAGACACAGAGAGGGATCGAGGGACGATTGTAAATCGTTCTGTTCCCATGGGCAGATCAGGAGAGGGTAGGCCACACGAAAGAGAATGTGAGTACGATGACAGGGATGGTACAGCCAGCCGAGAAGTTTTGAGGGGAGCTTTGAGAGGGAAAATGTTGGATGTCGTAAGACTAAAGGCAGAATTGGATGAGATAATAAATGGAAATCTACCCCTAGAAAGAATACTGACGTACGAACAGGATGAGTTACTCTTTTTAGCGAAAGATGTGACTCGTAAAGCACGCACGGCTCATGAGAAATTGTCAGAGCTGGCAAAAAGATATGGGGTGGATTTGTCGAAAACTAGAGCGTTGCAAGGAGATCACCGGCTACAGTATAGTGATCAGGAATTGGAAGATAAGAGAATCATGGGATTGAGGACCCATGTCAAAGATCTGATTATAGCAATGCGGGCATGGATCATGCTCGACAAATGGGAGGAAAGATGGTCCAAGAAGAAAAACTCTAGAGGAGTAGTGGGAGAGACGCCACCTCCGGGTGGAGGCACGACGGCGATAGGGAATTTCCCTTTAAGGGAGGTACGGAATGGAGGGTACGTTCATGTACCCTGGAGTAGAGGGGACTTGGCTGCCTTCACAAATGATTTTCCCCGATTGAGGGAAAAGCCTGTGGAGTGGTACAAGCACGTTGATCGCTTTGTCAAAATTTCGAAAGTACTGTGGATTGATTTGAACACTTTGTTTGACATAGTGATCCCGGGGGACCTGTGGTCGGCATGTAAAGTTGCGATTGAATGGCCGGCCTCAGAGCCTGACAGGGACTTGATTACACATGGCCCGTCGCCGATAGTGATGAAAAAGTTCGAACAGGTAATCACTTGGTTGAAGTCGAAGGTCTCACCTCAAGACACCGATTGGGTGAAGATAGATAGAACAGTACAAGAGCCTAAGGAGACAGTGCATGAATTTTACGAGAGGCTTTTGCAGGCTTTCAAACAGTACAGTGGTTTGGAGGCGTTGGATACTAAAGACATGGGACAATTTGTGTCCAAATTTGTGTTGGGATTGAGGCCAGAGGTTAGTCTAATGATACAGAAACATTTGATTTGTTGGCAGAATAAGCCTGTGGATGAGATTCTCCGATATGCTAGATATTGTAGCGATGAGATTGAGTCAAAGCACAGGAAATTGAAAGATAACCTGCTATTAGTACAGATGCAGACCGCAGTTCAGGGACAGTCTATCGGAGGAACGTTGGGAAGGAGGCAGGGAAGTTATCAAGGAGGAGCACAGAATGCTCAAGGACAGGGGAGGCCAAGAGGAGTAGATCCTAGGACCGGAATAGATGTGGCAGTGTTGAAAAAGACCACAGCTTGTCATCTTTGTCACCAGGTTGGACACTGGAGACGCGAGTGTCCTTTTAACCCGTTAAACCAAGTACAGCAAGAAGAAGAGTTGGCCCAGGTTCCGGTAGCGGACACCCTCCCTGTAGTGACGCAACCTAGAATGACAAAAGGGGGGACGAATATTCCGCAGGTACAAGTTCCCCGACCGCCTAGGAAACAGAATATGCAGCAGGGAGCTCGGACTTATGTACAGATGCCTCTATTCGAAGTGAATGGGGAAGACGATTCCGATCCAACAGCAAGATCTTGCTGGGGAGGAGAAGACGATTGTACGCTTAGAGCGGTCCTAGAAGTAGATCAGAGGGGACCCTTTGTAGAAGCAGAGATCGATGGCCACCCTGCGACCTTTTTGGTTGATACGGGGGCTACAAGACCGACTGTAAGATCCGCAGTGATCCCAGATCTACCCCTTTCTGGCCAAACAATCCAAGTAGTTGGGGTAGCGAATAAGAAACTGACTAGCTCACTGACGGAACCAATACCGATTAGGATTGGGAACTTCAGTGACAGACACCAGTTCGTGGTGTGTGATTCTAGTCCAGTCTGTTTGTTAGGAAGAGACCTATTGTGCAAGCTTAATTGTACCATCTATTGTACCCCGAATGGAGTGGAAGTCCAGACAAGAGACGATGATGCGACCTTTAAGGTTGCGAACCAGCATTGGTGCGTGGAAATGTATCCTGCACTCACGGTGGAGGAACTCCCATTAGATCTGAGGGATTCTGTGTCAGTTGAAGTATGGGATCTTAGTGGGGAAGAGATCGGACTAGTAAAAGGTGTAGATCCAGTGAAAATAGAAGTCAAAACAAATGTAGAGTACCCGAGAACTCCCCAGTATAAATTGTCACCTGAAACTATTGAGGGAATTAGACCTGTAATTGAGTCCATGCTTAGACAAGGAATTTTGAGAGAAATCAGGGGTAGTCCATGTAATTCGCCCATAATGGGGTTGCAGAAACCGAGCGGGAAATTCAGGATTGTGCAAGACTTGCGAAGAATTAATGAGATCGTAGTCCCATGTTGTCCCGTGGTACCGAATCCATCTGTGATCCTGTTCCAAATCCCATGCGATGCGGAATGGTTCACCATGATTGACCTGTGTCAAGCCTTTTTCTCGATTCTTCTGCATGAGGAGAGCCAATTTCTTTTTTCGTTTAGGCTGGAAAATCTTGTGTTAACATGGTGTCGTATCCCACAGGGGTACACTGAGAGCCCGTCCATTTTCAATCAGATTTTGAAAAAGAACCTTGAAGGTCTGGTGCTTCCCCAAGAGTCTGTTCTCGTCCAGTACATTGATGATTTGCTAGTGGCGTCAAAAACTGAGGACGCCTGCAGGATTGATACAGTAGCACTGTTGAATTTCCTAGGAGAGAATGGGCATAAGGTGTCTCCAAATAAATTACAGTACTGTCTGAGTGAAGTACAGTATTTGGGTCATCGGATTGAGAAGGGTAAAAGAAAAATATCACCAGATCGCATAGATGCGATTTTGAGAATGCCCGTCCCAACGACTCAGAGGGCATTTTGAATGTTTTTGGGAATGGTTGGCTATTGTCGCCAATGGATCCCGAACTTTTCCTTTGAAGCAAAGCCCTTACAGCGGCTGACGCGCAAAGATGTGAGTGATCCGGTACCATGGGATGAAGACTGTTTAAGGTCATTCTTGAAACTAAGAGAAGCCTTGTGCTGTGCACCAGCTCTGGGAATGCCTGATTACAAGAAGGCATTCGCATTGTTTTGCTGTGAAAGAGAAGGTTGCGCATTGGCAGTGTTAACTCAAGTCCATGGGAATGTCCGTAGACCAGTTGCCTATTTTCCGGCTACACTAGATCCAGTAGCCTCTGCGTTGCCCGGATGTCTCAGATCCGTTGCTGCAACAGGTGTCAGTATCGAGAGATGTGAGAGCATTGTAATGGGTCATCCGCTTACTGTGCATGTGCCACATTCTGTTGAACTGTTGATGACCAGGACTAAAACACAGCACCTCACGAATAATAGGTTGACACGTTATGAACAAGTCATCCTAGCTGCCGAGAATGTGACGTTGAAGAGGTGTTCTGTTTTAAATCCTGCCACATTGTTACCAATCCCGAATATAGATGATGAAGATTGTGAGGATCATGACTGCCTCGATGTGACTGAATTGTGCACCAAACCCAGACCCGATATTGTGGATGAACCACTTCCAGAGTCAGATGAAATATTCTTTGTGGATGGATCATGTTTAAGAGACAATACGGGTCAGTTGAGAGCAGCATTTGCTGTCTGTACCATCACCGGAGTGGTTGAAGCCGCTTGTCTAGAAGGAGTATACTCCGCACAGGTGGCTGAGCTTATTGCTTTGACTCGTGCCTGTTTGGCCGCAAATGGAATCCGTGTAACGATTTACACTGACAGTCAGAATGGGTTTGGTGTCGTTCACGACTTCGGACAGTTATGGTCCCAGAGAGGATTTATGACATCATCTGGGTCGCCCATTAGAAATGGGGATTATGTGAGACAATTGTTAGAAGCATTGCAAGGCCCAGATGAAATCGCAGTGGTAAAGTGTTCTGCCCATACGAAAGGAAATGATTTTGTGTCACTTGGAAATAATTCTGCAGATGAGGTGCTCGATTTTATGCAGAACAGGGATGTGACTTCACTGAACGACATATAAGGGGAAATGAAGAGACAACTGACCTCAGTGTGATGCTGGCGATGGCAGATACATGGGAGGAGTTAAAACAATTGCAAGACGAGGTGTCTGACCAGGAACGGGATAGTTGGGTGCGAACTGGATGTGAGAAGGGAGATGTGGATGTTTGGGTTTCAAGTGATGGAAGAGCGGTGTTACCGGAATGTCTGTTGAACCCAATGGCACGATTGATACATGGTGCTGTGCACCTTGTCAGGGATGCGATGGTGCGAGTGTTTCGTCAAACATGGTACAATACGAAGTTTCGGGCAGCAGCCGAAGCTGTATGTCAAAGATGTGTCACTTGTCAACAAATGAACGTAGGGAAGAGAACAGCTGTGACAATGAGTCACATAGGGAGGTCAGGTGGCCCTTTCAACAGGATGCAGTTAGATTTCATTGAGATGCCAAAGTGTAATGGGTTGAGGTACATATTAGTCGTAGTGTGTGTCTTTTCTAGATGGGTGGAGGCTTACCCAACACGCAGGTGTGATACATTAACTGTAGCTAAGTTACTGTTGAGAGAGCTCATCCCGAGGTTCGGGTTCCCGACCTCTTTGGAATCGGACAGAGGAACGCATTCCCACAGTGAATTAATGAAATTGCTTTGTGCTGCCTTGAACATAGACCAAAGGTTACATTGCAGTTATCGACCAGAGGCTTCTGGGATAGTAGAACAAGTTAATGGAACATTGAAGGCCCGAATGGCAAAAGTGTGCTCCTCAACTCCTCTGAAGTGGCCAGATGCCTTACCTTTGGTTCTCATGAGTCTCCGGAGTGTGCCTGATAGGAGAACTGGATTGTCACCCCACGAAATATTGATGGGGAGAGCGATGCGTGTGCCAGCAATACCCACCTCTGCCTTGATAAATATCACTGATGATGTAATTCTCGACTACTGTAAAAGCCTGGCTGATGTGGTTCATTCTGTGTCCCAGCAGGTGCAGGCGGTAGCTGTTCCGGACGCAAGTGATCTGTGCCACGACCTGTGCCCAGGGGACTGGGTGTTGGTACGAAAACACGTGAGGAAGAGTTGCTTGGATGTTCGCTGGAGAGGCCCGTACCAGATTATTCTGGTTACAAATACGGCAGTGAAGTGTGGGGGACTACCGAACTGGGTGCATGCCTCCCATACCCGTAGAGTTCCAGCACCCTTGGAAGATACAGCCCCTCTCGTGAACGAAAACCCAGCTGAGGTGGCAGGGCCATCTGAGAGGGCAACTCAAGCTGTAAGGGTGACTGACACAGATGGTTGTGCACTGGGACAAGCTGAGAGTGAAAGCGAGAGAAACTCTGAATCAGAAACAGAAGCGGAAGAAGGTGCAGTAGGTGGGGTTGAGCCTAATTCTGCTGAGGAAGAAAGCAGTGCACAGGGTATCAGAAGGGAGAGCAGAGGTGTCTCAGAAGCAGAAAGAGTTTGGCCCGCGAGTCAGAAACGGGTAAATTCGAGAGGGACACCGAGAAGAGATCTTGCCCCAGTATCTGAGGTGACAGAGTCAGAACAGAGTGAGGAAGATCAAGATCCGGAAGCTCCGAGAAGGTCGAGGAGAGCAAGAGTGCCGTGTCACAGGTACGCTTCACCTGAGTGGACGTACGTAGCGACGAATGCTAGGACCGATGAGTACGGGGAGGCTGAGGTCGATTACCCTTGTCAGCGGTCCTCCGGCTCTGAGGGCGGAAGTATTACTGAAGATACCAGGATTGGAGATCGAAGGAGTATTGACTCTCCATATTCCAGATCCGCCGCTCCTAAGTAACATTCGTGGTCTGATCTTGGATACATTGGCTTTCACGAACTTTGCTGTTGTACCTTCTCCCCAAGAACTGAAAACTCTCAAACTTGAAATTTTGCAGGGGGTCTTAGAGTTGTTGGGACCTGCAGGTATTTTGGATTAGCGATGAACTTTGTCGTATAAGAGTAAAGGAAGTTAATCTAGGCCCGAGTGGAAGAAGAAATTTAGTGACATCTCAGTTGGAGGTATCGAAAAGGGAAAGGAAGCCTTTGCTGATAAGACAAGGTGGAGAACTGAAACGCTAGAAGAGAACATTAGCTACAGAGGATAATTGTTGCATTGAGATACAAGCCTGAATGAGGAAGAGACTCTCAACCATTGTTATTGAACTGGATTCTGAGCACGGAGGAAAGATGGCGGAGGCTAGAAATTCACACCGTAGGGCGAAGACAGTGATAGGTACACTTTTAGGAGTAGTTATAGCCGTTATATTCGCAGTAGTCATAACTTCTTATGCAGTGGCCCACAGGCAGGAGGGGAAGATGCTGGGAACATCTACATCTGTCACTCCCAGTACAAAGAAGGATATTTCAGGAGATAAAAGGGCGATGATGCTAGAAGAGAGTTGTATGTTTCACATAGATTTGTCGAGAGGTGATTTCAAACTTAATGCGTATGCGAAATTGTTGTATGAGTACATTGATGCGATGGATGCGAAAGATTGCTATGTGTGCATGCAGTTGCCTGCTTCTGTAGATGAGGGTATTAGATACCATCACCTTCCATTGACTTATGGGATTTCTTGCAGTCTATTGCTTAGTCTGTTTTACGAAAGGAAACAGTTCGAGTATTATTTCTCTAATTATGACACAGTACTTCCTGACGTACCAGCGTTTAAGCATTTGAATAAGTATGATTATTATAAGTCAGAAGAAAGACTTCGGACTTATTTCATACCGACTACAAGTTTGGATACTGCTTATGCACATAGACATAATTTGACATGTTCATTATCAGACACTGAAAAGAAATTCATTGGCCAAGTTGAAGACAGATATAGAAAATTAACCCAAGATAAGGATGGGGGAAAGAAGTCAACAGATTGGACAGATGAAGAGAAACTACATAAGTCAAGGGGAAGTTATGGACCCATAGCTTTAGATCAAGTACAGAGGGAAAATCTGTGTGTTGCTCGTCCGCAGTCGGACAAGGACAAAATCTGGGTTGGACATAGCACATGTGCTCATACCTTTACTATGGAAGATTCAGCTAGGAACTTCTTGCAGGGTCAAATACAAGTCATCTCAACAGTGTATTATGTGTGTGGAAGGAATGCATACATGAGGTTGCCTGAGCAGTGGTACGGGACTTGTTATTTGGCTGTTATTTTCCCGAAGATATACCATGCCGATGATTTGGCTCTGCTAGAAACAGGACACCATTCTAGAGCACGGAGGGATGCAAGTGCAGGGGGGCAGAGCTTAGCTCGCAGCGAAGATGGCTGCTTGAGCCCGGAGCTCCGGCGAGCGACAACACAATCCTACAACTATCCGGCCCCACGCGCCTAAATATTGAAGCTGGAACATAGTGCAGAACACGGGGCCCGGTGCCCTACCTCCGGCTGCGATTCTGGTGCAGTGGTGCGACGTGGCGGCGCGGCGGAGACCGGCGGCTGCGGAGGTGGGGTCAGGCCCCTGATCCCTGGCCTCGAGTGAGAGCGACGGCGGCCCTGCGTCACAGTGCGTGCGGGCAGGGAGCCGGTGAGGAGGCGGCCCGGTCCTGCTGACCTTCCAGACTGCGACCTGCGCCCGAGAGCGACGCCCGGAGGGGTAGCTTGCGGAGTAAACTCGAACTGGAGGCCTCGGAGGAGGAGCGGGCCGTGGCGTTGGGTGGCTGCTTCTCCTGCTGCAGTCCGAGCCGGAGAGCGGCTTGTCTGCGGCACGCCCGATAAATTATCGGCAGGCTGGGGTGATCGGAGCTCCCCTATTGAATGCTGTGGCAAGGAAGTGCTGTGAGGCTACGAGGACACTACCTTCAGCCGGGGGCCTGGCAGCGTGGTGCGGTGCTGAGTGGTGCTGTCGGAGGGGGCGCTGTACGCCCCTGAATCGACGCGGCCAGCCTTTGACCTGCGCTCGCCGAGACGCGCATCTCTGGAGGGGGCGGTGGACCAGCGAACATTGATACCGGGGACCATCGGTGCGCCGCTGAGACTTTCCCATCGGGGTGAGGACCCCCGCCGCGCTGCGATTGAGCACAGATGCGAGGGCCATACAGCTGTCAGGTCATCTTTGGTAGCGCAACGAAGGGGTGACCGCGGCGTCGTTCCCGGAGGGGCTGCCGCCGTCCCGCCCCTGTGCCACTGCGCTGAGGAGCCCAGCGTCCTGGTGGACCTGTGAGGCCCAGAGGCCGATGCCCACCTCCGGTGACAGACAGCGTGCAAGTCCAGCAGTAGTAGCCGGCGGGAGCGGGTTCCGGAGAGTGAAGGCGGCCATGGTACACTTGCGGGCTTGCTCGAAACTGCATCGGAGAACAGCGGAGTAACCTATTTGAACCTGCTCCGCCCGGGACAAGTTGTGTATATCTTCTGTGACAGGGGACCGTCACCATTTACGGAGTGGCAGGGGCTGGGTAAATCTGTGTGCGGAACCTGCCCTGAAAAGTTGGCCTCCAGTAACAACGACACTACTGCGAACAG
Source organism: Triturus cristatus (assembly GCF_964204655.1). Classification (NCBI taxonomy): domain Eukaryota; kingdom Metazoa; phylum Chordata; class Amphibia; order Caudata; family Salamandridae; genus Triturus; species Triturus cristatus. Next base: position 1,097,620,656 of record NC_140582.1, on the reverse strand, counting down.
CGCAGAACAGCTGCGGCGCCGCCCTCCCGCACCAAAGAGACTATTGTTTTTCAGCCACTGCGAGCAGTCCGTAACCTTCTGAACTTTGGGGACTGTTCTGCCTTATGTCTCCCCTTTGAAGTGGTCTGTGTAGGCCAGAGGGGAGTGCTTCATAGCGGCTTGCACGGGTGCTGGAGGGGAAGCCCGGGGCCGCGTGAGGGATCCACAACTGCACGCCTGGTTCAGACGGAGCGGGGGGCGCGAGTGGCATCCTAGGCTGTGGACAGCGACCAGGGCCCTAGTGCGCCGAGCAGGGAATACACCCCGTCGCGGTGATGCACGATCACAGGTGGAGAGATAAGCGGTGTGGGTACGATTCAGAGGGGCAGCCCCCCACTGTGCGCATCGCAACTCACTATAACATCGGTGGAATCGTCTACGTGTGGAGATTACTGGGCTAGTGCTGTTTGCTGACATTTGGGGAGTGTAGTGCGCCGCCCCGCGGGGATCAGACCCACGATGGGTAAGACCGACAAGTCCCAGTCGAAACTAACATTCGAACAGCGGTGCCCCAGAACCCAGGCCCCGGCGGAGGCGTTGGTCGGGGGCGCCTCAGCACCCCCAGAAGAAGAACAGGACATTCGGGGTCTACTGCTGTCCATGGAGAGAGGGCTGCAGAGTGGTATTACCTCCCTCGGGGCCAAAATAGATGCCCTCTCGTACAGGATGGATCGTATGGGAGAGCGCATTGATAAGCATGCGGAAAGACTGGATCAGTCGGATCGACGCCTTTCGGAAGTGGAGGAAGCCCAGACTTCGTTGGACGTGGACCACAAGGCAGTCGGGCGCCTTATGCAGGTATTACAGGACAAAACAGAGGACCTGGAGGCGCGTACCCGTCGGTGCAATTTGTGCATAACAGGCCTGCCGGAGACGACGTCAACGGGCAGAATGGAATGTTTCGTGGAGACACTGCTGGTGGACCTGCTTGGTAAAGATGTTTTTTCAGGGATGTTTGTAGTGGAGAGAGCGCATAGATCCCTGGGTCCTAGGCCCCCTCCCGGAGCGCCGCCTCGACCGATCATAGCGAAGCTGCTGAACTATCGGGAAAGAGACGCGGCCCTGCGAGTGGCTCGTGAGAAGAAGACTTTAGTATAGGAGGGGTCGACCATCTCGCTATACCCGGATATCACTGCTAGAGTTCAGGAAGCTAGGCGTCAGTTTGCACCAGCTAAAAAGCAGCTGCGGGAGTTGGGCCTGGACTATGCGATGCTGTACCCTGCCAAGCTGCGAGTCAACCGACAGGGTAACTCACACATCTTCACGGACCCTAAGGCACTTCAAAAGGCGTTGAAAGACTGGAATAAGGAGCACAGGCGAAGCCCGGAGAAGCAGATGCCGGGGGGCGCAACGGAAAGTGGGATGGACGACCAGAACTGACCCTGTATGGTAGGCAAGAAAGAGACTCGATTTGCGAGTACTGAGCAGCTTTGAAAGGGCGGTGCGGATGGGGGGGAATGTATCGGGTACGTTTAATAGGTGAGAATGACTGCCGAATGCTTATGGACATGGCGGCCGAGTGCCTGCAGGATGTTTGGGCATGGGGTTGGGTGCTGCGAGCCCGGACACAGAGACTCTGTCCCGATGGGTACGCCACCCTGTTCTGTATACTCAATTGAGCGCGTGGTCCTTGTTGGCTGTCTGAGATGCTGGGATGGAGGGAGAGGTGAACCCAGATGCAGCCGTGTTTAGGCGGCGGGCAAATATCTGCTTGCTGCTCCGGGAGGTCGCCAATAGGTACTAGGTGTGAACTCGCTATAACCCAAGAGCTGAGCGACCTCCGCCCGTGAGTGAATTCCACAATCTTTTTTTTGGGGGGGGGTCGAATTGTTGGGGGTAGGGCGGCGGGGGGTGAAGGTAGTCCCTATATGGGTTGCTGCAGGGCCAAGTTGGGGAGGGTCTGCTGTGGGAGGGGGGGCGAGGTGGGTATAGTTTTACTAGTTATGGGGCGTTACTGTCAGTGTGTTTTGAGAAGCTCCTTTTGGCGCACTTGCGCTCTGCTGCACAACGTAACATGTGATTTGCGCCTCAGGGAGAATGGCAATAACTAACAATATAGCTGAAACTGGACTGTTAGGCTCCATTAGAGTGTTGACCTGGAATGTTAGGGGCCTGAATGATCATCGGAAGCTACGTAAAGTCCTGCACTACCTGCGAAGGCACGATGTAGACGTGACTCTCCTACAGGAAACGCATCTCCCTATCCATAGCCCCATGCTGCGCATTAGAGGGTTGCTGGGCAATGCGCATTCGGCAGGTTTCACCTCGCACTCTAGGGGGGTGTTGACTTGGGTTAATCCACGGGCGGCCTACAGACTGCATCTGCTAGCGGCGGATAGTGCAGGCCGGTTCGTGCTCACGCGCTTCCAGGGCAAAGGCCTGGACTTATTGTTGGTCAATACCTATGGCCCGAATTACGATTGCCCGGAATTTTACACGGCGCTAGCACGCACGATAGTGGACTGCGGGGTGCAGCATGTGCTGTGGGTAGGAGACTTTAATGTGGTCCTTAACCCGGAACTAGATAGATCTGGAGGTCCGGCTAGGGCGCAGTCGGCGGCTGCCAAGGTGGTGGGACAGGAAATGCTTTGTTTGGGGCTGGCGGATGTGTGGATGACTCTCAACCCAGAGCGGGGGGGTTTCACTCACTACTCGGCCTATCACAACTTACACACGCGCATAGATTATTGGTTGGCGTCGACTTCGCTCATGTCGCAGGTGCGGGCATGTCAGGTGTTGCCGCGCACGCTATCAGATCACTCCCCGGTGCTGCTGCTTTTGGCGGCGCCCAGAAAGACCGTTCCCCCTTTTTTGTGGCAGTTTCCCCCGTACTCGCTGTTGGACCCTCTTTTTAAGGACGAATTAGCTGAGGCTATCACGATGTTCTTTGATACCAATTTGGGCTCCGTAGACGACTTCCAGACGATCTGGGAAACGTTCAAGGTTTATATACGGGGGGTGGCCATGGCCAAGCACTCGGCAGTATTGCGGGATATCCGGCAGAGACTTTCGACACTGGAACGCAAATTGGGGGAACTGGAGGCTAGGCAGCGCATGGAGACGACAGCGGGCATAGCGGAGGAGATGAAGGTTCTCCTGGCGGAATACCATGAGGCGGTGGATGCTGAGGTGCTGCATCTGGGGAAATACGCCACTGCCAGAGTATATGGGGAGGGCGACAGGCCTGGGTCTGTACTAGCGAACGTACTAAAAGCACGCCGGAGTAGGACTGCGATAACTAAGATTAGGTCGGAGGAAGGCGTGCTCTTAACGGAAGAAGCTGATATTATTGCGCGCTTCCAGACGTATTACACTAATCTGTATGCTTCTCAACAGACCGACATGGACGGGAACATCCGGGACTATTTGGATTATATTAAGCTGCCTTTCCTCACGAATGAACATAGGGAGTTTCTGTCTCTACCCATAGAGAAAGACGAGATTCTGGAGGCACTGGCGGGTATGAAGGCAAATAGCGCCCCGGGGTCGGACGGCCTTACCGTGGCCTTCTACAGAGCGTTCATAGATCAGCTACTCCCACACATATCTACTCTGTTCGACGATATGTGTGTTATGGGGCACATGCCGCAATCCATGAGAGAGGCGATATTGGTGGCAATCCCTAAACCGGGTACGTCACCGGAGGAATGCAGTTCTTATAGGCCGCTGTCGTTGCTCAATGTCGATACTAAGTTATATGCGAAAGTTTTAGCCACACGACTGGCTCTGCTCACAGCGGAGCTGGCCGCCCCGGAACAGGCGGGGTTCTGGCAGTTTTCCTTGATATGGAAAAGGCTTTTGACTCGGTGGAATGGCCGTTCATGCGACAGGTTCTGCAGAGAATGGGGCTGGGTCCGGTCTTTTTGCAATTGATCGGGGTGCTATATAGGGGACCAACTGCGAGGGTACGACTGGGCGACCGAGTGACGGAGGCTATACCCATATCGAGGGGGACGCGACAAGGATGTCCCTTGTCGCCTATATTATACGCCCTGGTGGCGGAGCCCCTGGCCTGCGCCCTCCGAGCGTATCATAGCCTCAGAGGAATCAACTTCCCTACTTATAAGATATTGGTCTCGGCATACGCCGACGACACACTATTATACGTGAGGGATCCGGAGACTAACTTAGCCCTGGTACTGCGGGAGGTGGTTCATTTTGGGGCGCTCTCTGGCTTGAGGGTCAATTGGAATAAATCTATTACTTTCCCGCTGACCCCGATTACTATCCCTTTTGAGATGGAGAACCCGCTCCAGTGGTCGGACGACTCGGTTCGATACTTGGGGATCCAGCTGCACATGGACTCGGATGTTGTGCTATCCGAGAACTATGGCAGAGCCGTCAGCAAACTAGAAGATGATGTCGAGACTTGGATCAAACTCCCTCTTTCGCTGATGGGTCGCATATCCATTATGAAGATGGTAGTACTTCCCAGGTTTCTCTTTTTGTTTGTTAACGTCCCTATGGTACTGTCGCGTGCCTTCTTTACTAGGCTGACTGGTTCCCTGCTGCGGCTGGCTTGGGCGGGTAAGCAGGCTCGTGTTAGCTGGCGGGTATTGACGTTGCCCTACCACCTGGCTGGCTTGGGGGCGCCTGACCTAGAACTGTATTACAGGGTTGCACAGGGTGCACAGGCTCATAGCTGGATCCACGGTGATGACGCGGTCCCATATCTAAAACTAGAGAAATTATTTGCGGCTCCGCTCCCGCTCCCAGCGATTATTTTTTTAAAAGCGCCGGATCGGCGAACCGGGTTCTTGGACTCATTGAACTCGACCCGGCATGCATGGAATAACATACTACAACAAAAGGCAGGGGCGCTATTATATTCGCCCGCAATGCCACTTGAGTGGGCGGTCTGGCTGTCCCCCTGCAGGGAAGAGGGGGTGGTACGTTCCCTTAGGATTCTGGGTATACACTTGATGGGGGATCTGTTTACCGACGGCGTCGCTAAGACTTGGGAAGAAGTAGCGGCCACGGCTGACAACGCCACACAATTGCAGCGGTTTCAATTCCACAGGGTGAGACATGCGTGGCGGCAGCTCCTAGGGGAAAATATGGCTGAGCCTCCGGAGGTACCGGAGTTGTCCTTTATTATTAAGCACAAAAGCCCCCATAAGCTAATTTCTAAGTTATACCATACTGCGATGTCGCAGAGGTCGCAGGACTACACTAAAGCTAGGTTAGCTTGGCAGAGAGACCTCGAAACCACGATAGATGATGCGATGTGGGCGTACTGCTGTTCGGGGATCCGCCGTATTTCCCTGCATGGTAGACACAGATTGATCCACTTCAAGTTTATAAATAGAGTATATTATACTCCGGAGAGGCTGCACCGGTATGGCCTACGGGAAGGGTCTGCATGTGACAGATGCAACCACCCTGTGGCGGACTTTATGCATCTAGCGTGGTGCTGCCCTGGTATACGTAACTTTTGGGAGGCGGTCTTTGCGCAGATAGCTAGAGTGGCAGAAATAGAGCTGGACCCGGACCCTGCGGTGGCCCTGCTGGGGCACTCCAGGACTCTACCCAGGGCAGCGCGGCGGCTGGTTGACATGGGTATGCTCATGGCGAAGCGTAGAGTAGCACTCTGTTGGATGCGGGGCCCCTTGCCTACGGTGGCGCAGTGGACGCGAGATGTGCTTTACTGCTGCACGCAGACGGAGAGATTAGTGAGCTTCTCCCGCCGCGAAGCAGACCCAAACATTTTTGGGGGCTATACGTAGATTATCTCAGGAGTGGAGGTGAGGAAGCGGAGAGGGGGGGCGGGCATGACCAACTCGGAAGCCCAGAGGCACGGGGTGGCTGGAGAGAACGAAGGCGGGCAGATACCTAATTCACTTCTTGGTAAGCTTCGGTCTGGGACAAGCGACAACCTTCTGGGGCGCATTACGACAGTAAGGTGCAGATCGGCGCTGCGCGCAATAACGAGCACTAGGTAGGTTACTGACAGGACGCCTCAACTGTTGGGGGGGGGCTACGTACTGTTATGGGGTTGGGTTTCTTTTATGTTAGTATTTTCCCCCTTTTGGTTTGTTTTTTTCACTTTTTATGGTTAACGGGGGGAAGAAGAACAGATAAAAAACTGCGCCCTCGCAAGGGGGGGGAAAGACTCATGGTGATGGCATACAGACTTGTGAACGTGAAAGGTAATGGGAGCCGTAAGACTGACCACAGTGATGACCAGCCTCCGGGATGTGGTATAAGCAGCGGCGATATGTACCTTATTGCAAATTATGGCGGCCGGCCTCCGGGTTGTAGGCGCACAGCTATGTATGTCAACAAGTATGGTCAGTGCAAAATAAATAAATAAAAATAAATTTATTAAAAAAAAAGGGATGCAAGTGCAGGAGTTGTGATTGGTGATATCTTTGGAGCAATGATACCCAGTCTGGGTGTGATTTTGAATGATGTGAAAATACGAAAGCTAGCAACTGTGGTTGATGAGTTGTCCATGAACACGGCAAAGTCATGGTTGTTGGTGGATGGAGAAATGTTATCGATCAGGACAATGGTTTTACAAAATCGCCTTGCGTTAGACGTATCATTGGCAAAAGAGGGCGGAGTCTGTAAATTGTTGAAGGTTCAAGAATGTTGCACGTATATTCCAGACAACAGCAAGGAGCTGAGGAAATATATAGTCAACATTACCACACTTCACGAAGAAGCTGCAATGTTGGCAGAAGAGAATGTGTGGGAGAAGATTGGAAAAGGATTTGGACATGTGGGAAGTTGGTTTGCAGATTTAGGGAAAGGAATTCTCGGATATGTGCTGAAACCAATCTTGATTGTGGTGATTTGTGTGGTCTGTTTGTGGGGACTTGTAAGAGCGTACAAGTGGTACAGAGGAAACAGAGCTGAGAGGATTCTCAGGGGATATGAAAGACGAATGGCACATATGCAAGATAATCAGTATCAGGACCTAAAAAGAATGGAGGGTTTCCGACAGAATAGGATGGTTACCACTTCTGTATAAATGGATTTGTGTGATGACAAGTTGTCATCAAAGGGGGGACCTGAGAGAGCGTTGCTGATGCAAAATTTGTAGGGGTGCACTATATTCATTGTTAGTCAGCACCCGCATATAAAATAAGAGTGTTTAAAGAGTAACCGAAATGTATTCGTCGAAATAGAAAAGTAGAAATGTGAACAGGCCTCGAGAGAAGAGAAAAGGCCACCAGTTATTAAGAAATGCATTTGTGTATGTGTAATGTTTAGTTTGTAGTAATGTCATGCATTAAGAGACATTAAGTCATGTTAGAAGAATGAAGAAGGTAGTTCTCTTATTAGTATGAGACGAATAAATTGGATTAGTTATTGTACTATGTTTAGTTTGGGGCCTAATTATGTATATAGAGTGAAGGCCTTCGGTTATTTTAGCCATGTTTTATTAGGACGACAGGATTTTAGCAAAGCTTAAATTGTAGTGAATTGTGAAACCTCATGATGTTAGGATTTTTCCGTTCAGCATTTGGCTGCAGGTACAAGGCCATGTAGCTCGTTAGTTAGAATAAGTCTTTGTTCAAATGGAATGGAGACAGAAGGAGTAGACAGGAAGGGAGTGAATTGGAATGTGAAGTTGCAACTCCTGGTACAGAAAAGGCCTGGGACCCAAGGTCGAATTATGAAAAGGAAGATGAAAGGATCTTAATGGAAACCTACTGGAGGAAGAATCTGCCTGAAGGGGTGTGCTGAAGGGCGTGTACAGCTTTTTGGGGTTTTGTATTAGGGACAGAGCCCCGTGGGTTGGGCAGACGAGAATTAGGAGAGGGACGGAAAGGAGCACTATAGATCGAGCTCTCATATGGTGAAGACTTCTTAGGAAGTTTCACTGCTGACACCTTTTATGCGATCCTCACCTGGAAGGGAATGTTGAGTAGGGATGTCACCTTAGAATAGAGTAGGGACAGAAATGATTTGATTCATGACTTTAAATTTTGATATTACGATTGCCATAGGGTACTTGATGCTTTTGGAAGCTGTAATTGTGTTTCTTCCCTCTACGCTATTTGGCAAATAAAAAGATCCTGGCGACCTGAGTGGGTTCTTGTAGATAATTGGATAAGAACAAGAATCCGGCGTTCCCAGAGGCCATGAAAAGCCAGGCAGACGGCTTTGCCTGGCCTGGTAAATATGAGCTGGGACACTGCGCCTCCGAAGCGTCACAAAAGTAATGCTCCAGCGGCGTGGAAGGGCCCTTATATGTCTTTAGAAGGAGGTTATTCACCAAGGTGTAACCCAATGATGAAATGCCACTAAATGTGTGTTGGTGCTTTGGCGCGTCTCGGCTGCTCGGTTGACCAAATTGGTCAGGTTGAAGTGTCCGGCCAGGGTGATCTCATGCCAAAAGATTTCAGGTCTAACTGGAGCGGTGCTATATTTGTATACGGCATATTTAGCATAACCTACATTATGAAACGCATGTGCTTTAATTACAAAATATTTTGTTGTAGGATTGAGACAGGGCAGTTCTTTCGAAGGCACAACTCGTCTTATGGCTCCTAATGTCAAACCATGCCAGGCTCACGTCTCTAAGCGCTATGAATTCTCTTGCTTGTACGCCCGCAACATACTTTTTAGAGTTATATTTCATGCAATAAAAACACTCTTTGATCCAACACTGCTATCTAGTGTATATACTGTGGATGAGGCAGTGCGTTAACCTGCTATTGCATGCTTCACATATATTTGCAAAGTTTGACGCCTGTAGAGTGTAAATTACACAATTGTTGATCCTTTAATATAGAGAAGTTTCTTTCACTGACTGATCACCATGTAAAACATGTTATAAACGCATTATGTGTACACGATGATGCACCCTTGAGGTTTGGAGAAGGCTGAAATATTCTTATGTCGTAGGGCTTAGATATGAAGTGGATTATCCACCCGGCAATAATATCTTTACACTTTGAGGCCCAAAGTGACTCCAGTGGAAGTGAGTGAAAGATAAACTTCAAAAAGTGAGCAGTTTTCACCCAGGGCCATGTAGGTTAACATTTCATCAACTAAGGGAGCACAAAGGCTGGCATGAAATCCCAATAATACATCAAAATAACTGAAGGCACTGCTCTTAGTACCTTCTCATCTTAATGGTATCTAAGCATGGATCCTTGAAGGTGAAAGCTTGACGCTCATCAATCCTTATTACCATGGTAATGGCATCTAAGGGGGCTTTTTATTCCACCCGCAGAACTGGCAGAATTTGGCAACTCCATGTTAATTTTGTACCATGGTGTTCCGGGCAATTGCCGTGTGACGGGTTTTTTTCGCCGCGAGGCACTAGCGCGTGTGTCCCCTGGCAAAATTGTCTAATGTGGTGGTCGCGGTCAGAGGGCTGCTTCTTGAGTAGGTTTGCTGCCGCTCGAGTATATTTTCTACTCGAACTGCATCAAATTCAACTTGATTGGCTGTTCTTTCTCAAGCACAGCAAGGTATCGTTCATGCTGATTTTTTAGGACTGCTCACGCTGCCAGCCCTAAATTGCAGCACGACATGCATATTTTCCGCCCATTGGAGGAACGCTGTGGGATCTCAGTGTTTTCATGTAACTCTGTGAAATTCCACAGAGTGTAATTGCCCGAGTTCCTCCCACCCCTACTTTTTTATGGGGAAAAGCTAATATTACAGGTCACTGCATGGTTTGTGCATTAATGGGGCTGTTTGAATTACGAACCCACTGTGCAACACGCAATCCAAAAACTGCCCACATTTTCTAGAAGAAAAGGCTTCTAGGCCTGGTAAGATAAGCAAACATTTCCGGGGGCGTGTAGAAGGACATTTTTCTATATTTTTTCGCTCTGTAATGTACAGAAGCCTGGAGGTAAAACATTGACATTTGTCCTGAAACTAATCACTCTTATTGATTCTTATGAGCACAAACAAAAAATGCTGGTCTATAAATGTGTCAGATTGTTAGGGCATGTCGTGACCCAGGCACATACTTACTTTCAGTAATGATCTGGTGGATTCTCTGTCTAATGGCACATTCCTCACCCTCATGAATCCCCTAGGTGCAAGACTTGTTCTTGACACTTGGAATAGCTCTCCTGCACCTGCAGAGGGCGTCTTGGGTTTGTCACGACTCTGGCTCCTCTCTGGTCAAGATATCAAGGAGCCGTGTGAGGCGCCATTAGCATTCAGATGCCAGTTTTCAGGCTTACACCTTTACAGGCAGACACTGGGCCGATGAAAGCCACAGCAAGGCACTGCAGAAAATCCGTCCAAAACCAAGCTACCACAAAACAGCCACACGTCAGAGAGGGGGGGGACAAGAGTGGGGAGGAATCTACAGCTATATAGAATTGTCCATGGTTTGGGAAGCTTTGAGCACCGAATGTATCATAGAGACACTGCAACTGATGAACACAGCATGCTCAAGGCACCACGGACAAACTGGAGACCCCTGCATCAGAGCAATAACTGCTCAACAAACTGAAGCAGGTTAAACAGTCCTGGCTCCATGTTACCCCCTTATTAGTGAGATATTTTCATCCCCCGTCGTAGAACCCAGAGCCTTTAACTGGTCAGAATGGAATGCTCCAGCTGGAATTGCGCTTTCGGGATGCTGTATTACACCATATGTCTCTAGAAGGAGGTTACTCACTAAGGTGCAATCCAACGATGAAATGCCTCCCAGTGTGCTTTGGTGTTTTGGGGGCGATTGTTTGTATATTTTAAAGGCTTGTAGAGAGTTAGGTTTGCTGGATTAAAGGCAGCCATTCACTGACCCTGCATGGAGATCCCTGCCAGCTGGAGTCGTCTCGGCAGGTCGCTTGCCCAAACTGGTCATGTTGAAATCTCCGGCCACTATGATCTCATTATTGTGTATCTACAAAAGAAGTTGTCAAGTTCTTCGCAGAGGCCTTCAACTACTGGTTTCCTGTCAGTCCTGTGGACATTAATGAGTAGTATTGGTTTAGTGCAACTACCCCTTTAACAACCACGGATTATAACTGCTTCAAGTGAAGGATGGTCTGTGGTAGGTACGGTTGTTTCTACTTGCATGCCTTTAGAGACATAGAATGAGAGACCTCCAGATGGTCGACCAAAATGTTAGACTATATTTGCTGGTTGATGTATGTTGTAGGACCCTGCGATTAAGTGTGGTTCCACGGCCCACATTTCCTTCACACAAACTATGTTGCCACTTTTGTATACATTTAGATACTACTGTGATACCCCTCTATTCTTAAAACCTGTTTGCAACAGTCACCATTCCTTGAAGTTAGCGTGGAAGTGAGCCGGCCCCAATCTGCGTCTTTTATTGGACGGTGATTGTGTCAATTTGTTGGTTCCCATTGAGTTTGATTGGGATCTGGAGGTTCATGGGCATGGGTGGATCACATGCCCTGCTCGCACCCTTCAGGATGCTTTTGCTGTAGGACTGGTGCTGTCCGAAACCCGTTTATAATGCAAGGACTTCCTGGTTCGAATTTCGATACGCCACAGTGCAAATAATGATTTTTCACTAAGAACTTGCGCCGCATGCGTTGAGCACCTCCAGGTTATGGTGTTCAAGTCTGTGTTTTCGCAGAGATGCGATGCTTCACATTGGATGCTTAGGAAGGTCTAAGTTTGTTAATGACTTAAAGGGGGGATATGTTGTAACAAACGCAAGATATTTGCCCTAGTTAATGTGTCACATCTACCTCGTGATGTACATAATGGGGTGAAAATGGGTTTGTTAGCGTACTCTGATCACCCGCATAGATCGTCCGTCAGAAGTTCCCCGACACTCAGATGGTGGCTAATGTTGGCCGGGGGCTGGCAAAAGTCATACCTCAGTTTTTACCTCTCTTTGTTGTGTTACCTTATTTAGTCCCACATTAATTTTCGTCTGTTGGGGGGGTATGGCATGTGGGATCGGAGTTTGTTAGTTTATTGGTTTGGATGTCTGTCCTAGCAGATTGCTGCATACAGACCTGTACCCCTGCCCTGAATGCCCAACTGTGCTGTTGTCTGGATCCTTAATGCTACCTTTTTGCCAAAGACAAAAACAGATCATGCAGGTGCGCCAAGACATAGGCCTATCTCACAGATTGTGGTCTGGTTGGACCGGGAGGGGGACAAAAAGCACTATCCTCATAGTGGTGGAAGGCTACCACCTTCACCAGCGGTTAAGCAGCACGAGCACGGTGGTGGCAGCATACCGTGCAGTGATCATTTGTAGTGAGCAGGACCTTTTCACTCTGTGTCACTCGAGTTAAAAGTTCCACTGCTCTGTGCTTACATCATCCTTGGCCTGCATCAAGTAGATATGGAGTGCGCGTAGCGCAGGAGTAGCTTCTCTGCGTTAGTTGTAGGTGTGCCTGGGAAGGGTACAGTACAAGGATGGAGCAGTACATGTATGGCTAGTACATGTACTGGGCATATGTATGCTTGAGAGGAATGCTGCTGTGCAGCGTGCACAGGGACAGCATTTGCTGGGTGTAGTGAAGTACAATACATACATGAAGAGTTGTGCAGTGCTCATAGTTGGGGGGGGGGGGGGCGTGTTGCACACCCTGGCTAATGAGAGAAAAGCTTTAGTGCTGAACAGAAAGTGTGCTGTGATTGTACACTGAGTGAGTGTGCCTAGAATGGTACATTGTATGGAGGATCCTAGGTTCCATTTTGGAAACCTAGGCCTACCTGGTAAAGAGATGAGGAGGAGAGTGGTGACCCCATATGCCAGAGGGGGCCACTGGAGAAGAAGTCAACTCATGAGTGCCTGAGTAGTGACCCAATATATGCAAGGAGGGACCACCGTGCTGCAGGCAATTGCCTTGAAGGTACCGCAGCAACTTCATATGCTGAAGAGAGTTGCAGGGACGAAATCATCAAAGACTTCAGGCCACTGCCCAGAACCCGAAGGGTGGTTGTGACCAGCGGGACTAGCCGCACTGCAGGATCTGCCATGCCTAACCCGTGGACCAGGAGGAGTACAATGTGCCGCTTGATGTGAGCAGGAAGTTGCTCTGATTGCTACCGATTGGCACTACCACGCTCCAGAGAGTGAGCCTGCTCTCCCTCCTCCCCCAAATGCTGCCGGTTGTACTGCGAGAAGCCTGACTTCGTGAGCAGATCTGTATCTCACAAGGGCTGGTGGCACCTGCTGTTAACGCTGAGTGCTTTTATGCTACAGGAGTGGGTTAGACTTGATCTATGGCCTTTGGGGCCCAGGGGATAAAAGTGCTGAATTATCATAGATATGTTTGACTGATTCCGGAGTCAAAAGTAATGCTCATGTACGGCCTAATAGTTTGCATTCCCTAATACAGCCACCAGTGTATGGGGAATAACCCTGAACATGTTACACGAAGGACGGTGGGAAAGAGATTCGCCTGCCAACCACTAGAATCTCGACCTCAAGGGAGATTGTGTTGTTGCATATGAATGTCTCATCTCTTTGCATGTGTAGAATATGAAATAAAATACTACTTTTTCTGATAATAAAAAGTATTTGGCTTGATATTCATTTATTGTTCATAATGTTTGCATTTTGAGATATGAGTCGTGTACACTCACCTGTATCTACATCCCCCCGAGAGAGCCTTGACTGTTTGACCACAACTGCCACTGAGAGTCAAATACAGAACGGGTACTTGACCCAGTTGAGTGGATTCCATAATAGGTTGGGCCCCAGGACATCAAGACAAAAAGTACTCAACCACCACGGTTGGGCTCAGTAGCCGGGGCGTGTCACGTGGCCCTCTGACAGGGGTTATGACACTTATCAAATATTGGGAAGCGTTTGAGTTGCAGATGGTCTCTAAGAGTTCTCCAGTTTCTGGTCTTGAGAGCAGATTGCCAGCTTGTGGGTTTTTCAAATTTTTCTTCAGTCTTCTTTTTTCTCTTCTTGTTAATAGTTTTTCTGTTGCATGAATGACTTGTGGCATGGAATGGTTGTTTGATTGACGATATGCATGCTCCTCCATGGCTACTTCTGAAGTAGAGTTTTGACTTGGTCAGTCTCCACCTGGGCCATACGATCTCCCTCATTCACTGGGTCAAGAGTGTTTTTGTGGACAGTACTACATGCTAGGTTATATCTATCGCATGATTTATTAAGCTGTGTGGGCTTTGTGACGTGATTTCTTTAGGTTTTCAACAAGAAGTGTCAATAGTTCAGGGAGGGTGCATACTTTATCCATAATAGATAGATCATGTTAGATTAGATAGATGATATGTGCACAGTTTGGTTTCTAAATTGTGATGTGTGTCCATGTTGGTTATGGAGTTGGCCAATGATTGCATCAGTTTGATCTGGAGCTCCAGGTTAAGTGATTTCCATGTTTATGAATTTGTTGCTGCCAATACGGTTGAATTAACAGACGCAAGTAATGTGTTAGTTGATGGGTCGCTGATTGGTTTGTGCTGACCATCCGTAACGTCAGCCCAGAGAAATGTTTGTTGGATTTCTTCCAGTAGTAGTTTAGCATCTGTTTAGTTTAGGAGATAGGTAGCTAAGTTGCCAGAATGATATTCCTTCTCATTACATAAAGTATAAACAGGCGACTGTGCTGGTGACTTTGCAGTGTAGCGGGCTTCTTCTAGAATTGGTGAATTTGCCCTATCGTCTCTATTGTACGTCATCAATGGGCAGATGGCGCAGAATTAGTGACATTTGTAATTATCGGTACTGGTATCAGTAAAGAAGAAACCTGCTAGGACTCTTGTTGAGGAGAGATCAATGATTGGGAGATCGCGGTCCTCCTTTCGACACTGTTGGTCTTGTGTTGGATCTATGGCTGTTCAAATTAGACTGGCACCTTCTATGAAACTGGACATCTTTGGGACATTAGAGCCTGAGGTGGGCCAAAGAGAATATCCGAAACTGGCCTTTCAGTGGGGACTATTTTACAACTGGCCAGAAACAAACATGTGCTGACAATGCTGGCTCCACAAAAAGCAAATGGCTTTGGGAACTCAAAGCCATAGGCTACAGGCGATACCATCAGTCACAACAGAAAATTACACTGATAAAGTATAACAGCTTCATGGAGACTCAAAAAGGACAGCTTTCAGTGTTATGCATCTTTACACGAAATTCAAAGTATTCCATGTTAACAAAATGTCCTCAGTAGGCACTACTTTGTCACCTTAAAGGGACAGCGCTCGCACTTTTGCTATATTAAAAATTTACAAAAGGGATGAGGACAAGAATCCCTTGCAGACTCCATCCCAGTTAACACTGTGCTGCAACCACATGCAAAAGCCGCCTCATTCCATTAGTCTTAAGTCTGTGCAGTTCATTGCAAAATGCCACACAGCCAGATTTTTACATCTGCCATAGTGCATAGGACTGAACAAGTAATGTGGCTGTACAAACAGGAATGATCTGCAGAGTTCAATGATTTAAAATAAAAAATAAAAAATGTTTACTTTTAATGTAGACCTACCATGACTTAAATTCCGACTTTCTACAATTCACAAATAATTTCAGGAGTTCTACTGGGAAGTTGTAAATTCCCCTACTGTATCCCAGAATGTAAGAGCATGCAAAGGTTTATGAATACCCACAACTCACCCCTAAAGCAGAATTATCCCATAGACAATTTATTTCACAATTTTGGTAGAACTTTATGTTGGACCTGAAATTCTTAGGGTGATCTTCCCCCAAACCTTTTGCCTGCTTACCTCCACTTTTTGCTGTATCTTTTTGTTGGCCTTAGGACTCTGCACACTTTACCACTGCTAATCAGTGCTAAAGTGCATGTGCTTCTCCCCTAAATATGGTGACATTGGTGTATACCCAATTGGTATATTTAACATACTTGTAAGTCCCTTGTACAGTGGTATACCATATACCCAGGACCTGTAAACTAAATGGTACTAGTGAGCCTGCAGCACTGATTGTGCAACCCACACAAGCAGCCTTTCCAACTTGTCTCAGGCCTGCCATTGCAAGGCCAGTGTTTGCAGTTTACTGCCACTTCCAACTTGGCATTTAAAACTTCTTGCCAAGCCTTAAACTCCCCTTTTATTACACATAGGTCGCCCCTTAGGTAGGCCCCAGGTAGCCGTAAGGGTAGGGTGCTGTGTAAGTAAAAGGTAGGACATGTACTTTTAAGTCTATCCTGGCTTGGAAAGTGGGTTATTAGTAGTGGCAAATATTCATCTGCCATGGGAATAAGGCCACTTACACAGTTTAGTGCTCCGATTGGTCTCAGAAAATTCTTCCCATGCTCAACCCCTGGTAGCTTGGCCGCGAGCAGGCAGGCAGGCTTAGCTTCAGAGACAGGTAAGTAAAGCATTTAAAAACAATTCAGTAAATCATTAAGACACAATGCACAATAAAAATCCAACACCAATTTATAAAAATAAGAAATATTTTTATCTTTAAAATGACACCAACCCGAAAAACAAAACAATGTGGGGAACCAGAGAAATTCATTTTTTTAAAGATTAAACACGGGGGCGTGGCCAACTAGCGAGGGAAATGCCCGCACGGTAGCTCTGCTCCGTTGCGCCACTCCCTAAATATCCTGAACAATTGTATTTGCCCCGAACAAAAATGCCTGCAGCGGAGCTCACCTGACCCCCGCAGTGTGCCCATCAGCTGAGCCGAGAATCGCTCCGATCCGGGGCGCCTGGGCAATGAAATTTGATCGGACCTGTGCTGTGGCAGTGAAAGACGTGGTGCGTGCTGTGTTCACCTCTGGCCGCGCACTAACAATTTACACCGCGGCAGCAGTGAGAATCCTGGGCCCACGTCCGTGATGGAGGGGACGCGCTGCATGTCTACGCGGACTGCACCAGAGCCGGGGAGTTCTCTGCCCCGCCGCCCCCACGACAAACATCAAGCCCGTCAATACGCCCCAGCTGCTGCCCTCGAGTTCAACAGCGGCGGCAGCCAGGAGCTCGGGCCTGTCGGGCCGGCTGAGGAGGCTCCATGTTACCTGCGCAGACACTGCGTGCCGGCTGTGGGTTCCCCTTCCCCCCCCCCCTCATTGCCAGGGAACTGCAGGTCTTGTGAGTGGGCTCCTGCGCCATTCCCAACAGCGATTGTTTGTGGTGGAAAGCGCTGTACCAACAAACTGCAGACTTGCAACCTGCATTGATTTGCTGCCATTGGGGGGGGGGGGGGGGGGGGGAGACGCCTGGGAGGCAATGGACATTTGCCCTTAACAGCGGCGGAGGTGAGAGACATATTTGCACTTGGCTGGTCTCCGGTGCAGCAGCCGTGTGTGTAGCGGATAGATAGACCATTTGCAGGGGGAAGGGAGTTGCATTCTTTACTCCATTTGACCTAGGCCACCTTCGTCTGTGCAGTTCGAGGTCAGAGTAGAGTTGCAAGTCGCGTGGCCGACGCAGCTACCTGCAGTATATCAGTGCCTTCCCTCCCTTCCCCAACGGCGTGCACCTCTTCTGGACTTGTTGCACTCACTGGTCTGGGCCTTGCAGGTGAAAACTGACAGGCCGCAGAGGGCCTTGTCCTTTACACAGGCGGCGGTGAGTAGCTAGCGCAGCCTGGTCCTTCGTCTGACGTGCCCTGCCTTCCGGTTGCAACATTGTCAGTGGCCACAGTGGCCAGTGCACACTCCAAACGAAGCTTGAAAAGTATGCTTGGCAGAAAGGCCAGGATGAGACACAAACTGACCCCAAAACTAGTGGGGCTCAGCCAGACCCCAGCTACAAGATATCTTAACAGCCATAACGACGGTGCGCACCTCCCTGGAGGGCCCTATCGATACTGTCGCCTCTGAGGTCTCCCTGATCAGAGCGGATATGCGTAAAATGGCTGAACGCAACAACGAAGTTGAAACTACGACCAAGGACCTAACAACCGATACTACCCTTCTCAAACACCAGGTTACTGAACTCCAAACCAACCAGGAAGTACTCGAACAACAACTTGATGTCTATGAAGGCCGAATAAGCCGTAACAAGGTTCGTATACTAGGGGTGCCAGAACGCGCCGAGGGGCAGGCGTCGGACCCTTTGTTGAGGAGTTAATACTTAAGCGTCTCCGGCCAAAGGGACGGTCTCAATATTTTTCCATTGAATGAGCACATTGGGTGCCGAGCGGAAGATCCAAGCCCGGCGCGCCGCCTCGGCTTCTCTTGGCAAGAGTTTTTAATTTCCACGACAGAGATGTCATACTCCAAACAGCGAGAGCTGCTCCACCGCTTGCCATAGACAATAGTAAGATCACCTTCTTTCCAGACTTTACTTTACGAGTCAAGAAACAACATCATAGCTTCTTGGATGTGAAGCGTGCGTTACTGGACCAAGAAATCCAAGTACGCCATGCTGTTCCCGGCAAAGCTGTGTGTGGAGTCCGAGGGGAAAGTGTGTTTTTTACTAGGCCAGAAGATGCTTGGGACTGGCTCGACGGCTGGCGAACGGTCAGCAAACGCCACCACAAACCCGCCTGCGACACCGGCAACAGAGACAAGTTGAACCAACAGCCTGGCTCCCCGCCAGGCGGTGAATCAACGACACAGGGTTCAACAGAATACTGTCTAATATTAGTACTCTTGTATATCTTGGTGCTGCAGCGGAGGGGTATCATTGTTTTTTCTAATATCTGCCCTTTGATATACTTTGCTTCAACCTCATGGGGTCCATACTTGGGGTAACTGAGTTCAACCGAATTGTTGCCCCAGGGAGTGGGGTTGGATCACGTTCCTTTCAATGTTAAGGGTGGGTGATAGGCACTCTGCAAGTTTGGGGTGGTGGGAGATTTTGTGCCCGTCGTGCAGGGAGGCAGGGTGGGGATGGGTGTTGAGAGGGGGGGATTTGCTTAAATTGTTTTCAATGTTGTTTTATTGTGATGGAGGTGCTGCGTTACACATTCTTATTCAGGTGTACTCAGGGCCTGCAGGTTCGAGGGATCGTGACTTGCTGCATGCACTTGCGACACAGACAGGTTTCACTCTAATTCACCTACATACACCATGGCATTGTTGGTTAAATTGCGAGTTGGGGGGTGGACATCCTGTTCGCAGTATTTCTCCGTCATGCATCCTATCCTCTGTTTTGCACAGAGGGTTTTTTCTTGTGAGGGATGGGGGAGGTGGTCTAGTGTGTATTGTTCTCTGTTTTTTGGGTAGGACAAATATGACTGGCTTCAAGGAAAGGCAATGACATGCTTTTGGTATTTCTGTCTATGAAAATTAGGTGGTCTACTAATGTGTCCCCCCCCTTGGGGCGGTCACGGGAGGCTCCCCCTGCAACTGAATGACCACGCAAAGGGGCGCGATGGGCACAACAACTAGACCGGGGCTCAAGCTGTTGTCGTGGAATGTCAACGGGTTGAGAGACAAGATCAAGCCGGGTATAGTGCTCCAATTGTTTTAAAGACACTCCCCTGATGTAGTACTCTTACAAGAGACGCACTTGCTTGGGAATGCTTGTAAGGCCATGTTGTGATGGGGATTCCAGCTAGTCGCACACACTGCCTTTGGGTCTGGCTCCTGGGGAGTGGGCATAATAGTCTGGAAATCATTCCACATGACAATTGATCTTGTTCGCACCGACGCCCTAGGTAGATTCGTTGCTGCCTCTGGGACCTGGGAAGAGCGCATACACAATCTCCCTTCTGTCTACGTGCTGCCGGGATCACACTCCCAAGCCTTTGCAGACCTTGGGGACCTCCTCTTAGCCTTGCCGGTAGGCAGAGTACTGATTGGGGGCGACTTCAATTTTATTGTCTCTGACTCTCTTGACCGGTGGCCCCAGAGGCCTTGCCGCCCTCCTGCGTGCTGATCCACAGCTTCCTTGGGACGATGGGCTTGGCAGACGTCTGGAGGAATCTGCACCTGGCCGAACAGCAATACATTTTCTACTCAGGTGCTCACTGTAGTATGTCCCGTATAGACTATGTATTGACGCTCGCACACCAACTTGACTGCGTGAAGGAAATACGGCACTTGGCCAGAGGGATCTCCGACCACTCTTCTATCCTATGTCGCCTGGAGGTGGGGGAGCCCACAGTTGGCCGTACAGCCCCGATCAAAGCCTGGTATCTTACGACGCCCCCCAATCAGAGACAAGAACTTAAGTGACTCAGACCAATATTTCCAGGAGAACGACGGGACGGTAGACTCGGCGACAACACTATGGGAAGCCTACAAGGCTCTCATACGGGGGATGGCTCTGGCCCAGATCTCGGGACAGAGAAAGGAGAAGTGTGCAGATACGACTCTCTTAGAGGGAGAAATCCTATATTTAGAGGAAACTCTCCGGCTTGACGACTCGGCGGAGATACGGCAAAGATTGCGCATTAAAGTCAAGGAATATACCGACTTGGTGACTGAGGCTGCCTAGCCGCACTATAGGGCCACACTCAGCAAAATCCATGACGTCTGTGACAAGGCTGACAAACTGTTAGCTTGGCTAGTTCATAGAGATCAGGAAAGTCGAGCTGTGGTTGAAATAGAGACAGATTCTCACTCCCACTTCACCGCCCCCCCCAGGACATAGCGGATGCATTCGGCCAATATTACCAGTCGCTCTATACGTCTCAAACTCCGTACACGGGATATTTCCTTGCCCTCGCTCACTGATGAGGAGCGTTCCGAGCTTGACCTGGACATCACAGTCATAGAGTTTGAAAAAGCCATCCACGATCTGTGCGGTGGGAAGGTATGGGGCCCCAAGGGCTTGCCCACTGAATTGTTTAAGTTCACTGTGGGCAGGTCAGCACCCTACCTCACCGCAATGTTTCCTGAACGCAAGAAGGGGGGGATTCTACCAGAGGATTAACGGCTGGCCAATATCGTAGTCATTCATAAAGTGGGCAAGCTGAGTAACAAATGTTCCTCCTACAGACCCATCTCGCTGCTCAACTGCGAAGCGAAAATCCTTGCGAAGGTCCTTGCCTCCCGTCCACCCAGACCAGTCGGGATTTATGCCCGCTCGAAACACCTCCCTCAACTTGCGTAGGCTCCACGGAGTACTGTGCCATGCCGACACAATTAGGGAGGACGCTGTTGTGGTCTCCCTTGACGTTGCTTCAGCATTTGATACCATTGAGTGGCCTTCTACGCAAATTGGGCTTCGGGCCCGAGTTTATGAGCTGGGTTCGACTCCTCTACCAACAGCCACTCGCCCAAGTTGTGGTTAATAACAGGAAATCTCCCATTTTCACTCTTAGTAGGGGCACAAGGCAGGGATGCCCATTGTCTCCGCTTCTTTTTGCCCAGGCCCTCAAGCGTCTGGCAATGTGGGTCCGCAACGACCCCACCATAAGGGACCTCAAATGGATGTCCGGCTGGGAAGACCGTATATCACTGTATGCGTATGACATTTTACTCTATCTGGCGTCCCCGGCTGCATCCCTTAATGTGGTTATGGATATATTCCATGTGTTTGGCAGGTATGCTGGATTTTCTATAAACTGGACCAAATCAGTGTTAAATGCCCTCTATAGAAAGAGACCTTCGCTTCCTCTGGGATATCAACTGGCGGAAGCTACTGGCGGCTTAAAATGCCTGGGGATCTGGGTCTCTAAAGATCCATCCAGATTTTACGATCGCAATCTCCTGCCGCCACTCATGCATCTTAAAGCTGACGTCCAACGTTGGAAATCGCTTCCGCTGTCTCTTTTGGGGCATGCTGCCCTGTTCAAAATGATGTCCCTTCCCAGGTTCGTAAATGCTCTGCATAAAAATATGGGGCATGCTGTGGGAGGGTAAGCCACCTTGTTTCACGACACATAAGCTCACGCTGGGAGAGTTCGATAGGGGTATCGGACTTCCAGACATAGGGAAGTACTATTGGGCATCACACCTAGTGGTGATTAACCAATGTATGTATAGGCCACAGGGCGACCGAGCCTTCCAGATCGACAGATGGCTACTCCCAGGAGCCAACTTTGAAGGGGCCCTTTATGTAGGGTCGTTGAAACCTGCGCAGACTGGCCCAACTGGACTTGCGGTACAGGTGTGGAAGGCGGCTACCAAAAGTTTGGGATGGGAGGGGAAACTTACACAGGCCACACCACTCTGGTATAGCGAGCGATTAGGCATGCTGATTCGCTCGAGGGGGTTTGATCGTTGGGACCTTATTGGTATATCCAAGGTGGGTGATTTGTGGAAGTCAAGTGAGGTGGTCCCTTTTCCTTGGCTGCAGCAGGAATACGAGTTAGTGCAATCGGAACATTTCAGGTATCTCCAAATTAGACATGCCCTACTTGCGGCCTTGGGCCTGATTGTAGCAAAACGCAATATTGCAAGATTGTGGAGGGCTCAGAGCCCACCGGGTATCGAGGACTGGGGCAAAGATATGGACTGGTGTATGGTCACGGAAAAGTCCATCTATGAAGCCAGGGGTTACCTGAATAAATGGACGCAAGTTTGGGGACAATGGAACATTCAGAGGAGTTATATGTGAACCTCCAAGATCGAGAGAAGATATTATAAATGGCATCTGAATATGTCTCAAGGAGGTTTGAAATTATTGTTTTGTGATCGCTATGTCTCAAGTAACTTTTGTAGTGTAACACTATTGCTAATATACATGTAACATGATTTTTTCATCAATCATGCCTTGATTTAAATAAAAAGAGATTTATAAAGAAAAAAAAGATTAAACACAATCTACTGCTTAGAAACCAATAGTGCCACATATGGACATTTGGTCGCCTCAGGCACCCGAGATAGACTAAGTGAGGAATTAGACACAGGCATTCTTCTATGACATTCCTCCAAAAGCTTTAAGCTATGTAGGTTTAGTGAGGGACATGTCCCTAGTACACTGGTAGCAACTGCTCAAAAATAGCGGGCAAAAAGTCAAAAAAGTTTATCAAAAAGTGACTAAGGCAGCTCTCCAAATCTGCGCTGTTGCCACTGAAAGAAAGAAACTGATGTCAGCCCACAGGGTGTCATTTTAGTGGGCACCACAAGGTTACTCCAAACACATATGACATTGAGCTGACCTGTGCCACTTACTGGCACACAGAGTTACTGCTCAAGATTTTCCAGATCCAGTCTGAGGACTGGGAAATATTCCAAGGTGAGGAATCTGTGGCTAGAAGTCTTTATCAGAAATTGATAGCACTACACCAGCACTTCAAGAGTGTTTCAAATGTATAACATAATTTAATCTTTCCTCAATATACATTTTTAATAAATTCAGTCGTTGCTAGTTGTACATGACGGTGCTAAATACAGCTGCCAAGTAGACCAATGCCATGTGTGACACTTACAGCCAGTACTTCAATTTAACCTAACCGTTTGCATTTTAGGAATTATAGTTATCCCTTTAGCATTATGAATGGGAATTAATATCCAACCACACAAAGTATGGATGACTACATAAAAAATGTTGCACCTATATTGGTTTAGAAATAAACTACTAGATGTATAAAAATATTCATTTTGGAGCGTTGCTATATTTTGATATGATATTTAGCACAACCTACATTACGACACGTATGTGCATTGCAAAATATGTTGTTTCTGATTGAGACAGGGCAGTTCTTTCGACGGATCAACTCATGTTTTGGCTCCCAATGTCAAACCATACCAGGCTCATGTCTAAGCGCTATGAATTACCTAGCTTAGACCCCAATAACACTTTTAGCGCATTTCATGCAGCAAAAACACTTTTTAATCCAACACAGCAATCTAGTGGTTATACTGTGGATGAGGCAATGCGTTAACCTGTTAATGCACGCTTCCCATTGACAAAATGTGACGTCTGTAGAGTGTAAATTGCTGATCCTTTAATAAAAGGCAGATTCGGTCAGTGACTGATCATCATGAAAAACATGTTATAAATTCATTATCTGCACACGATGATGCACCCTGGAGGTTGAGGGACGGCTCAGATCTTCTTGTGTCCTAGACCTTAGCTATGAAGTGGACTATCCACCTGGCAATAACATCTTTGCCACTTTGTGGCCCAAAGTGACACCAGTGAAAGAGGCCATGTAGGAAAATGTCATCAACTAAGGGAGCACATAGGTGGTGGCTGAAATGAAATGCCACTAATACTTACATATGAAGGCACTGTTGTTAGTACCATCTCATCTTAATGAAAATCTAAATATGGATCCTTGTAATGGAGAGCCTGGGGCTCACCATTCCTCCTTACCATGGTAATGTCATCTAAGGGGACTTCTTATATGGAAAAGTTTATGTTACAGGTTGCCGCACAGTTTGTGCATTAAGGGGGGCAAAATCTGAATTACGATTCCACTGTGGAGTACACTTCCCAAAAACTGTCTATTTGTTCAAGAAGAAAATCCTTCTAGTCCTGGAAAGATTTGCTGACATCATTTCTAGGGGCTTGTAGGTCATTTCTCTTTATTTTATAGCTCTGTAATGTACAGAAACCTAGCGGTAAAACATTGACATTTGCTCTGCAACTAATCACTTCTAATGATTTTTAAGAGCACAGACAAAAATACTTGTCTTTAAATGTGACCGAATTAATGTAAGGGATGTCCTGAGCCAGGCACATACTTACTTTCAGTAATGACCTGGTGGATACTCCATCTGACTGCAAATTCCTCACCCTCACCTCACCCATAGACTAGATATAGACACTTGACATAGCTCTCAAACACCTGCAGATGGTGTCTTGGGTTTGTCGCTTCTCCAACTCCTCTCCGGTCATTGTATCAAGGAGGCATGTGAGGCGCCACTAGCATTCCAGATGACAGTTTTTACGCTTACACCTTTAGAGGCAGAGACTGGGCCAATGAAAGCAGCATCAAGGGAGTGCAGAAAATCAGCCAGAAACAAATTACCACAAAAAAACCAACAGAGTGGGAAGGCAGACAAGAACGGGAAGGAATCTGCAGCTATATAGAATTATCCACGGTTCGAGAAGCAGCATTGAAAAAATGTGTAGCAGGGCAAGTCAGAGACATAGCAACACCGCACATAGGCACAGCATGTTCAAGGTAGAAAGGCCAAACTGGAGACCACATGCATCAGAACAATAATTGATATCGAAGGATGTGTGTCGGTACCAAAATCAAAATAACCTGCATCCCAGAGACGTGACGACCAGTGTGATTTAAGATACACCAGGGTAACTAGCCTGCACCTCGCCTGCTACTTGCCTGTGGCCTCCAGTTCCCGTTTGTTCCACCTGATCCAGTTGCTGCTGTTTGACCAAGTGACACAGTCACTCACAGGATTTCCCATCCACCGTTCTCGCCAACAGATACCCTACCCACCCCAAGACATACTTAATGCCGGCTGCAGCATGTCCATATAGTCGGGGCTCGCAGCAGGCATGCTGCTGGCACGACAAAGCCCATCTGAGCCTGGATTGCACCCAGCGCCGCTACCCCTGGCCCTCCCCCACAGAAACACCATCACTGAGCTCTATTCCCTCAACCACGGACACCACAACAAACACTGCCACCGTGCCGACCCATGCTCCACAGTAGGACCTTTCACCTGTACCCTCTGCCTCTTCACCTGCCACAGCACAAACACACCAGCCACCTGACCAAACCCCACCCCAACAACACCGCAGACACCACCTGAACAAAAACACCAACTCATGTGCGCCTTTCTCACCATTGAGATTTGGGACCTCATCTCTACCCTCACACCAGACATCCTCTTCCTAACTAAGACTTGGCTCGACTCATCTTTTGCACCCAACATTCACACCACAATACCCGAAGGATGCAAGATCACCCACAACGGCCGCATCAACAAGCCTGGCAGAAGGATTGCAATCATACACAAGGAATCCATTCAATGCACCACCACAAATGATGACAACACTCCAACAACCAACTTCTTCAAGCAACACAATGCCCCCCCTATCACCGCAGACATCCAACTAACTGAATGGAACCAGCTCGCTCCACAGGGCACCGCCTCTATCATGAACTTAGTCAACTAAGGGGTTCCAACCAACCCATGTCCTCATCTTATCTTCAACCTGGACGAAGCCAGAATCAGCCACGTATTTACTACCTTGTAAGAAGGGGTATATATACATCAATACTTACCTTCATCCCCTGAATATTCAAACTCCTTTGAGTCTGCCTTAGAGTTTCTTCTCTTGAGGAATAAAGGTATTTGGCAGCAACAACCAAGGGTGACCTCTCTCTGGGTTTTGCACTATTAATTTGAAAGTGTGAATAGATGCTCTTTTGTAGGACCTTCTGAATATCACCAAGCTTTAAATGTTTTCCACAGTGGGTGCCAACAGTAACGTGTATTCTTTTTTCTGTATATTGTTTAGAGAATAAATTGTGGCTGGGAGATATTGTTTTTCCTGAAGAAGGTGGCTGTGAAATCCAAGTACCCACCGAAGCGCGTCGATGCTTCACACATTTGATACACTAGATCTTTGGGACATTTGTTAGTATACAAGAACTGATTTTAAAAAATATTCAGACTGAACAAATGATTTACTACAGACTGTTGTTTTTCAATGACATGATAAATTGTCTAATGTACTCTCCCGCTATGATTCCTGTTCAATGAGGGTTTATTAATGAGGTTATATTTTATCCTTTAGTGATTACGTGAACTTTATATATGATGCATGTTTTTATGCTCTTTTTTAAAATGTTGAATAATTGTTGATTTTAACAATGAACTTCTTTGTATTGTGATTTTAATGAATACATTAAATAGAGAAATTCGACAGGCACTGTGTAGATATTTACACACTTCAGTCCATATTTGTGTTTTGGTGAGATTGGTTGATCCTCGGTCTGTATGAGAATCTAATTTAGTTTCCCAAAGGGGGTTCTTTTTTTTTTTTAACTTTTGGAAGAACTTTTTACCACATCAATATGATCTGGAGGCTGCTCCAAACGCTGGGAGACCGAC
This sequence comes from Triturus cristatus, assembly GCF_964204655.1. NCBI lineage: Eukaryota > Metazoa > Chordata > Amphibia > Caudata > Salamandridae > Triturus > Triturus cristatus. The sequence continues at coordinate 1,097,593,876 of NC_140582.1, read as the reverse complement.
AGTGCCACTTGGAAGCATGAGCATGTGCCTGCCCAACGCTGCTGGCTGTACTACGAGTACCCTGACTTCTTCAAGCAGAATCTGATTTAGCGAGTGCCTGCACTGATGGCACCCGCAGTAATGCTGAACGCTTCCATGGGGCAGGAGTGGGTAATACTTGAACTAGGGCCTTTGGGGCCCCGGGGGATGAAGGTGCTGCGGCACCAGACACTTTTGACTGAAATCCTGAGTCAAAAGGAATTCTGGAGTATGGCCTAATAGTTTGCATTCCCTAATACGGTCACCAATGAATGGGGTATAACCCTGAATACGTTGCAAAAAAAGAGGGTGGGTCTTAGATTCAACTGATGACCAATAGAGGCCGACCACAAGGGGTATTGTGTTGTTTCATATGTATGTCTCATCTCTTGACTGCTCGACCACAGCTGGCACTGAGTCAAGGCGGTGGTCGTCGTTGAGACCAGGGTTGCGGTGAGATGCGGCGGTGCCCTCTGCAGTGCCTTTAGGACACAGAGCCAGCGACGGAGTTGGCTGCTTTCCCCCTCTGTGGCAATTAAAAACGCGTTTCCAGAGGCGGTACTCAGAGGTCGGTGACGTCTTTGTTGCCCCAGAGACTTTGTGTACAAGAGGCAAGCTCTATTTCAAGCCCTTGGAGATACTCAGCAGCAAGATTGAGACAGTTCAGTCCAGTCCTTTCACACGCCAAGGGAGAAGAGGCAACTGAAGGCCAACCAAGGAAAGCAACAACACAGCAAAGGGGCAGTTCTCCTCCTGGCAGTTCTTCCGGCTCTTTTTCTTGGCAGGCTCCTTGATCCAAGCATGTTCTCTGAAATCTTATCTCCCTGAGACTTCCAACAGGAGGAAAGTTTTGAGAAAACTCGAACAGCTGGATGATGAAAGTACAATCCAGTCCTTTACCTGTCCAAGACGGAAGCAGCAAGCAGCAAGCAGCAAGCAGCAGGCCAACACAGCAGAACACGCAGCAGAACACGCAGCAAAGTGGCAGTTCCGGATGACAGATTTACCAGCTCTTCTACCTGGCAGGTTCCTTAGTTCTGCAGTAATCTAAAGTTCAGGGGTCTGGGCCCCAATATTTATATTCAGGTTTGAAATACAAAATACACAGTATTTCACCATCAGGACATGTCACACACACCAGAACATGTGCTACCTTTCACATACACTGCACCCCACCCACATGTGGTACTTTGGGCATACCTTAGGGGTGTCACACATGTAAGAAAAGGGAAGGTCAGGGCCTGGCAAGTGGATGCACTTATTCATACAACAAAGATCTGGCACATGCAGGCACTTTCTCAGTTTTTGATATGTATATATAGGATTGAAGTGAGGGAAGATATTTTTATCTAAATCCTCAGCCAACTGTTTTATAGCATAATATAGCCAAATACTATGTGCCTACTAATTTTAAAACAGCTAAAGAAAAGAAAAAGAGAAAGAAGTGGTCGATCAGTACACTCATGTCAACACATAACCCCCGGTTTCAAGTGTATATGTGCTAAAAACGTGTAGAGGAAAGAGAAAGTATCTCACGTGCGCACCACCAGAGGAGCTACTGGTAGGTTCTCACCAGCTTGCCCACGTTTGTATCATCATCAATAACTTTCTCAAAGAAAAAGTGATGTGTCCAGTAGAAAAGGAAGTGAAAAAGATAGAACCCCGTGAAAACAATGACACTCAAGAAGTCTCTATTTAAAATTGGTCTAGACTCACAAACACTGGTCATCTTTATTCCGAACTAGGAGTCTGCACCAGGTTAAAAACACAGCATGTTGTAGACCACTTTAGTGACGGCCAACATGTTTCATTGCCATTTATTTTATGGCAAATTCATCAGGGCAACCGAGGTCAGCAATCCCCTCCCTGGACATCTAACATCAAAAAAGAGTGACTAGTAGGAGCTAAGGGCACACATACCAGCTCCCACCACATCGTAGGGATGTATATCATATACACTTTTTGTCCCTTCTAATAGCACTTTTGTTGCTTAGTATTTTGTTGCTCAACCCGGCAGAACCCCTGCTGCCGGGTTGAATTACTGTTTGAAGTCCCTGGGAAGCGACAAAATAACAAAAGTGCTACTTGAAGGGACAAAAAGTGTATATGATATACACCCTGCAAGAATTTTACATCTGCCATAGTGAAAAGTATTGACCAAGTAATGAAGCTGTACAAACAAGAATGATCCGCAGAGTTCAATAAAGATAAAAAAAGAGAAAATGTAAACTTTTAAAAAAGTCCTACAAAGTGTTAAATTCAAACTTTTCTGCAATTCACAAAGAACTTCAGGAGTTCTTCTTGGAATTTATAAATTCCCCTACTGTATCCCGGAATGGAATGTGCATGCAAAGGTTTATGAGTACCCACAACCTTTAATGTTCTCTTGCAGGCAACCCACCCAGGAAGACCACAATTCACCCCGTTTACAAAATTATCCCCATAAAAAAAAAAATCACTATTCTGGTAGAACTTTATGATAGACCTGACATCTTTAGGCTTGTCTTCCCCCAATGCTTTGCTGCTTACCTCCTCTTTTTGCTGTATCATTTTGTTGGCCGTAGACCTCTGGGCACTTTACCTCTGCTGGCCACTTCTAAAGTGCATGTGCTTTCCCCTATATATTGTGACATTGGTGTAAACCCAATTGGCATATTTAGCTTAGTTATAAGTCCCTTGTAAATTGGTATACCATATACCCAGTGCCTGTAATGTAACTGCATTTAATGTGCCTGCAGCGAGCGCACTGACTGTTTCAAAAGTAAATACCTACAAGCCCAAGCTGCAGTGCGCCAATGTTCGGAGGACAGAGAACACTTTCACCGGTATTCAACTGGAAAAAGAAGGCTCGCAATGCATTGATGTGGACGTCACGCAATGCGGTGACGTCCGACGCATCCTGGCGGCCATTTTAGTTATTTCATCATAGTTTTTTCTGTTTCTATAGCAACGCGGTGCACGGAAGATGGTAAAAATTATTAGGGAACAGTAACGGAAGGAAACTGTTGAAACAACCGGCACAGTTTGTATTGCCTCACAAGTCATACTTATTTGGAATACTGATATTAGATGCCATTTTATGTACTTTCAACTAGTACAGTTCAATTCTGGGACTTACACGTTAGTTATATTTCACTGAAAAAGTTATTTGATGACCTTTAGTGCACGCTTTGCATATGACGTGTTAAAGTAGAGGTGGTCTGCAAAAGTAAAAATTCAACCTATAGACTCATTGCTAGTTACTGCAGGGAATTTGTTTTATTAACAAAATGCAATTTGAGCCATCTACAAAAATTTTACAAACAAAGGAGAACCTCCAGTTCCTTGGATAAGGTGGAAGGAGGAATTTCTCACTTACATGAGAGCCATTGATGGAGAACGCATGGGAGCAGATAGAAAAAAAAAAAGTATATTACTACACTGTTTGAGATCAGAAGGACAAGTCATTTTTAGAGCCCTACCACAAATTACAAATGCTGATGGTGTAGTGGACAAAAATGTATACAAAGGAGCCCTATTAAGGATGGAGTAAAGATTCAAACTAAGCACAAATATTGCTCTCAACAGATTCATTTTATATCAGAGCGCAAAACAAAAATGAATCCTTTGATGACTTTTTAACTGCACTAAGATCTCTAAGCATGCAGTGCAATTTTGGTAACGTGTGATGAGATAAGGGATCAAATTATTGTTCACATGAGAAACAAAAAAAAACAGGAATGGTTATGGGTGATGGGGGATCATAAACTTTCAGAGGCTATATCGACTGCAAAAGCTTTGAGAAGTGGATGCACACCGTAACAAATGTGAACAATAAAACTGAACAAGCATTGGCATAGCCAATAGGTCTCGCCTTTGGGACCTTATAAGTGTTTAGTTATCCAGCACAATAGCCTTCCTGCAACAACATCAAGTGTTGCATGACTAAACACTTATAAGGTCCCAAAGGCGAGACCTATTGGCTATGCCAATGCTTGTTCAGTTTTATTGTTCACATTTGTTTGTTTTCTTTGTGTACTGCATCCCAAACCTTTTTTTCTAGTTCTACTCACAATAAAGACATATGGCGCTGGAAAGCCACTTTTGCAAGCGACAACATTAACAGCACAGTTTAAACTACAATTCTAAGAGGGGCGACGAGCCACTGAGTGGGTACAGTCAGAAGTGAAGGAAATGAGAAACCTACAGACTACATTTTGAAAAAAAATCATTAAAAAGATGTGCGTTTTTCGTTCCACAAGTATAAAGAGTTGATAATTTGTAAAGCGTTAAAGGCCACCGGAAGGTCACTTCAATGCGCTCCATGGTGTTAAAAAGCGATCGACCAAAAGAGATTAGCTTAAAAGGGTACGATGGGGAAAAGAGTCAGGGGTACCTCGGATGGAGTGCTCACTTCTCCGCATAAGCGAGTATGTCACCAGGTAAAGATGATTACAGCAGTAGTAAGGCAAGGTGCCATAATGTAAGTAAGGGACACCGACATCTTCCTTTCAGTCGAGCAGTAAAACACATTTGTCGCCTGTACAACGCAGCAGGCGGATTAGAGCTGCCGATCTAAAAGATTGCGCCCCAGCAGGACACGCACTTCAAGAGGTCAGAGCTGGCAGGCCCGTGCACTCCGGAAACAAAGCACACTGAGAAGGGTAGTGTGTGCAGACAGCATTCAGGGAAGGAGATGTGTCTGATTAGCAAATGTTGGTCTAAGATTTTGTTTCTTTTAAGGCTGATATAATTCTTTATTTTTAGGTAGCTGTTTAATTTATGCTTCCTGTTTATGGGGCCTTTTCACTATATTTAAGCTTGCACCCTAGTAGATTGGTACGAAATGGTCTTGATGCAATAACATTAATTTGGGATAGATTAACATATCAGATGTCAAAAACAAACACACGTGCATCTTATATACTATGTTGGTGGTCTCACTTAAATAACAAGGACTTAAAAACATGCTCTGCTAATCAATCTACTTGATAACACCAATGCAACCTTAGCCTTTCATCCTTCCTTGGTCTCTAAATGGTGAACCGTTAAACTGGGTAAATGTAACACTGATTAGCTACAGCACTTATTAGAGCAGGATAAGTGGCAACAGGCATTACATGAAACAAACATTGGAAAACCCAGTGGGTGAATGGGAGATTGAGTTAGTGGGTACATGGGGTGCTGGAAGAATGAGTAAGTAAACACACAAATGAAGAGGTGAGTGCATGAGAGAATGGCAGGTCTACAGAGTAATATATGAACGAATTAGAATGGTTGAGGGCACAAATAACGAAATGGGCCATGGGTGTATGGATTTGTGAGTGAATGGATAAACAAGTTAGAGCGAGACCGGATGAAGAAGTGACTCAGTGCATGGATGGCGAGTGGGTCTCCGTCGCAAGTGATGTGCCCCTGTATTTTCCCCCACTTACAGATTGCAGAGCATGAACTGGTTCAGTGACCGTGATAATGCTCTGATCAAATAACTTTTCTGTGAGGGCAGAGTTACTCTTCTGGGTGCATTGCATACATAACATTTGAAAGTTGGAGACGTGGATCGACCTACACACTGACAGGGTTCCCGATGACATTACTGCTGGCAATGTCAGACCCACCCCGGCTATCCTAATAGTGCTGTTACTGTTTGAAAAGTGGCGACGAGACCAGGGTTAGCTGCTGAGGACGTTCCTTTTTCTGTTCAGTGACACATCACGGTCCTGCCAATACATTTTCCCGGAAAAGTACAGTTGTGAGAACCAAATGTACAGTTGTGAGCACCAAATGTGGGCCAATTCAACCACCGCCACCACCCAGGCGCCAGATGAACTGTGCACTGAACCGCGCGCAACTCAACCAACAGCAAAGGATTGGCTTCTCAGAAAGTTTCATTCCCTGAAAATGGTACAGGCTGAACAATAAAATGTAGAATCAGTTTGGGAAAATACCGCGGGTTCAACAGCGTGCAGGTCGATGGAGGAGAAGTAAATGCAAGGGACATACTCACACATAAACACAAAGACACACCAACAGGTACACGAAAAGCAACATTAACTAAATGCAGTGTCAGCAGAAGTACACTCAGCAAGTGTCCTGTTTCAGCAGGTACATACATGATGTTCACAGAAGTGCAAAATCTATGCACACCATATCTACACTGGAGCTGCACACATCGAGTTTACAAGAGCATCACAGACGGAACAGAGTAGCAAGTGCAAACATTCGGGCTGTAGGAAGGTGGTGCACATATGTGAATCACCTACCATCTGACAGTGTAGGAGGGCACACATGGTTGACTTTATTGGAGCAAAAGGGAAGAATCACTGTGCATCGTGGGTAGCACGTAGAATTATTCACTATTTTGACAATGTCAGACACCGAACTCCTCGAAGGAGATGCACAGCTGATTCTTTGCCTTTGCAGAACTCGCCAGAAGTCTTAAATGAGCACTCTTTTTTAAAGTGTCAAAATATGAACAATTAACCCTGTTATATCATAAGTATGCCCTAGCAATCAACTCAAAAAAGATACCCAGAACAAAATAAGCGCGCGGTATTGGCCGCGCTGCCGTGAAAGTGACGCAGCCGTCAAAGTGAAAGTGATCGTGGGCTGTAAGCGAGCGATGCATTTAATGAGCCATGACGAGAGGGGAAAGCCCGATGGCGCCTCTGCTCGTAACTGCGCGCGTAACCGTATGCTCTAGGCCACACAAAAAGCTGTGGTAGGCTTTTTAAAGCCCACTCTCTAAATGTCTCGCCAGAGCAGCGCATGCTCTGGCGAGACCTAAAAAGGGGAATAAGTGACCGTAATAAAACATGTGGAAGAGCAACACACTGAATATTCCAAATCAGACTTGTCTCGCAGGAGTAACAATGGTAGTTTAAGAGAATTTAATAGAGCAGATAAAAGTGGAGCATGTTATAGATGTGGTAGCAGGATGCACATGGCATCTTATGGAGGATGTCCAGCGTTAAATAGAGAATGAATAAAATGTGGCAGAATGGGACATTTTGTAAATGTATGCAAGAATCAAAGGAGAGGTACAGTACAAACATGTGGAAAAGTATCATGCACATCAGAAAGATGTGACGATATGTATAGGTGTGAATATGAGGCTGGGGTGAGAATAACAAAGGTTTTGTTGTGTCGATTACAGAACAAGTATCAAAAATAGGTGGCACAGAAGAAGGGTTTAACAAGGGGGCGCCAATGTGTAGAGTGGAAGTTGCTGGTGTGGAATTGGATCTCATGGCGGATTCAGGGTCTTCTTGGACTATAATTTCTAGTCTATATTATAAAGAAAAACTTTGTGAGACATGCAAACAAGGGGATATGTTACCACCTGACATTACAGCTGAAAGTTCTGATGGTTCTATCATTGATATGGAAGGGTGGTTCAATGCTTCCTATACAGTTCAAAAGCAGATTTGCACAAATTAAACTATGTTGCTATGAAAGGGGTAAATGTCTTGGGATGGAGAGATCAATGGAAATTGGGAATCATTCTCAATCCCAGTTCCAAAGTACCGGTGCAATTGGATGAGGGTAACTGGGTCAAAAATGTGGCAGTCACAGGATCTGGTGACATCAAGAAAAGTTTAAGGAAGTTTTCTCTGAGCAACTAGGCAAATTGAAAAATTACGCACATAAGATCAAACTAAAAAACATTATTCCAATCAAGCAGAAATTAAGAGGGATGCCCATCAATGTCAAAGAGGAACATGCTCAATTAATTAGTCAGTGATGGCATCATAGAGCCAATTGAGTCAACTGAATGGGTTTCTCCCATTGTTTTGGTTCGCAAACCGGACCAAAAATAGAGAGTATGTGTGGATCTTAGAGCCCTTAATGCTGGTATTGTGGTTGTTTGTCATCCATTACCAAACATAAATGAAGTTGTGTCGATGTCGGAAGGAGCTAAAATATTTTCCACACTTAATTTCAGATCAGCTTATCACCATATTGAGTTATCTGAAGACTCTAAAATGTTAACAGTTTTTATCACACCACAAGGTTTGTACCAATACAGTTGTATGCTGTTTGGATTAGCCTCGGCTGCCTTGGTGTTCCAAAGGGTAATGTTTAATATTTTCAGAGATGTTGACATGTTTGTAAAATGTTTCCAAGACGACATATTAATTTTTTCCCTAAATGAGGAAGAACACATGAAGCATATGGTGGTAGTTTGTGATAGATTAAGGAAAAATGATTTGACCCTTAAGGCTCATAAATGTAAATTGTTCAAAGATACGGTGGAATATTTAGGACATACCTTGTCAGGTTATGGGGTTGTTCCTAAAAAAAAAAATCAAACATAGATGACATTGTTAACACCCCTTTTCCCATCAACAAAGATATCGTTTGCTGGTATGTGCGAATATTACAATAAGTTTGTGGAAAGTTTTGCAAACAAAATGGAACCGTTGAGGAAGTTGATGAGACAAAAGGCAGTGTTTGAGAGATGAACAGCAAAAAGCTTTTGAGTCCATCAAAGGTGATATTGTCAAGGCACCCACTCTTAAACCTTTTTGCATGAATAAGGAATGTGTGATTACTGTTGATGCCAGTTTGTATGGCATTGGTGGTGTTTTGAAAAGGCAATAGGATACGGAGAACCTCCGTTCCTATAAACAACGCACTGCTTAACGCCCCTAAGTTTCTGTAGTTACATTTTTATTTTAAAAAACGATATTTTTCTGTACATCACAAAATATACACCAATCGAGTTGAAATCAATTCTTTTCATTGATTTTTTGACTTTTCACATGAACTTGATAATTCAAAGAGAACTGCTCATCTGCAGTACACTGCTTTTACACAATTGTAAGATTTACAAGACAAATGGTTGACATCTAAAGCAAACTCAAAACAACCCCTATGCATTTCGGGTTAAGGAACCCTTCCTCAGGGGGATTTTTGTTATAAAACATATTACAATAAAACATAAATGATTCTTGATCTTCAGTAGCCTCCTGCTGGAACAATCAAGAAATACAAAACAACATGTCAGTTTATATGCTAGTACATATGCAGAATACATGAAATTAAAGATATCTGTATCCGCGTTAACTGTGTAATATCATTGTGCCTCCCAACATGCATTTGTAAGCAAGTGCTGTCGGTCAAATACCCGATATAGACTCACGTGTGACAGAGACGTGGATTATCCTTATAACCCTTGTGCCTATGATCACATCAACCACCAATGTGCCAAGTGAGATTCAGTAACCCATAACAGAATCCAGTCCAAAATACCTTACGAAATAACCAAAACCTCCAAACTGGCCCGATGGCCCGATGGCCGATAGCCGATAGAAAGAAGAAATCTTTTGAAAAATGTCAACAAATGAGTCTGAATGTGCACGACTCAATGTTAACGTTAACTTTGCAAAACTCAGGCATTTACAAAAGAACATTTAGGCTGAATTGTTACTGCGCTTACCCTAGGAAGAAGGCTCTGTAATGTTGAAATCTGAAACACAGAACAACTAGAGATGAACTCTGTGATCTTGTATCCCCCAAGTGATAATAATAAAAACTCTCAGAAATCGAACGCGACTCACCGACGTGTATCGTTGAGACGTGCTCTAACGTGTAACCCCTTGATGACCTGAAAGCATCTCACGGTATCTATGTTCAAAGAATCCGCCTTGCCCTGGGCTTTTCACATACGGATTCCGAATTCAACCAATTTTTTTGCTGGTGTTGAGCGCTTAAAAAAATCCTTACTGACGTCCCGTATGAAAGTGCTCTAATGCGTAACTCCTTGAAGACATGAAAGCGTATCACGGTATTTACTTTCAAAGAACCTGCTAGTGTTGAGCGCTTAACAAAAATCCTTACTAACGTCCAGTGTGAAAGTATAACACTGTGTGAGAGCTGTGAGTCAACAAACCTACGAGGATATTTGCAATGACAAATACATACTGCCAACAACTAATGTCAAATAAATTGTGCTAAGAGCAAGTGCTGTAATGATTTAACAGTGAATGCGGCTCCAGATTCACATGTTTATAATAGACATGCAAGACTTGACACTTTGATAATGATCATAAATACATAATTATAACAATGATAATAAAAAACATAACATCTCGTAGTGATCAATAAAACCTTTGGGTATTATGGTATCAAGGTACTGAATCCAAAACGTTTCCCTGCGGGCTAATTGTGAATGGGAATCTAACCCTATTTGAGTTTTAATTTTTTCTAAGACAGTAAATCTGAGTTGTGGAATCGTGTGATGAAAGTCAATCCAATGTGAGGCTAAACATGAATTTCTGTTGTTAGTGCGTATCATGCTTTTGTGTTCACTGATTCTTGTTTTGATCTTGCGAGAAGTTCTACCTATAGAAGTCAACCCGCATGGACATTGTATGGCGTATATTACACCATCAGTGTTACAGTCCGATGTATGTTTCAAACTGATCTTTTTTCCAGTGTGAGGGTGCGCGAAAGTGTCGCCTGTAATTACATTGCCACACTGGCCGCAATTAGTGGTGTTTTATCACAGTGAACTGGCAAGGAGTAGTGGAATGTAGCTTTTGCCTCCCGCACTTTAAACAAATGTGAACGTAGATATGAAGTGATTGGAAAGGAGTTGTTAGCTTGTGTCTGGGCGATAGAACACTATTGTAATTATTTGTGGGGAAGCAAATTCATTCTTAGAACAGACCACAAACCATTAGTAAATATCTTATCGCCAGGTGGAGGGTGAAACTCCATAACGCGCATTGCAAGGTTAACTTCTAGATTACAAGAGTACTGCTTTAAAACAGAGTTCGTGCCTGGTAGGAACAATGTTATGGCTAATTTTATGTCACGCCATCCTGGTCAACAAGATGTGTGAAGTTTTGGATGAGACTGATGTGGTTACATGCATCAAAGATGTTGTTTCTGGGGATTTTGGTGAGATTTCAGAGGCAAATGGAGTTTATGTGAGAAAGCAGATTTTTTATGGCAGATTATCAGACAGTACATTATGAATGGGTAGTCCAAGAAAAAGGATTTAAGTGCTGAAGTAATGCCCATGTTTAAAGTTGCAGATGAATTGGAAATGGATGGAGATCTTATGTACAAAAGTGGAAAGCGTGTACCACCCACTGGAGTTTACTAATTAATTTTGAGGCTTGCAGCCGAATCTCACCCGGTTATGTCTTCCATGAAACGCTTGGTAAGAAATTTCTTTTGGTGGCCGGGTATTGACCGCATGGTTGATCGCACAGTCAGAGAATATGATGAATGTATGTCACATGAGAAGATGTTGAAGGTTAATATTCCTCCCTTGAAAAGTACTGAATGGGCAAATGAATCATGGAAAAAATTGCCATTCGACATTTCAGGTCCATTCATGTGTTTGCCTTATGATTCGAGGTATGCTTTGGTCTTTGTGGACTATCACTCTAAGTGGCCGGAGGTTAAATTTGTGCCACATACAACAACTAATATAGTGATGCAATTTTTCAAAGAAATCGTTGCTAGAGTGGGTTGTCCGTCCACCCTTATTACTGATAATGGTGTGCAGCTCACTTCAACTGAGATGGAGTTTCTTAAACATTATAATATTAAACATGTTACCACGTCATTGTATGAACCGCATGAAAATGGCCAGGTTAAGCGCTTTAAGCAGGTGTTAAAAGGGATTTGTTTCTGATGTTATGAAGTTGGGAGGTGATTGGAAAAACCTTTTAAGAGAAAGGTTATGGTTTTATCGTATCACACCACACACTAACACGGAGGTTAGTCTTTCAAACTCCTTAAAGGGAGAGGCCTGCATCTGATTTGTGTCCTATATGGTTCAAGGAAAAGAGCAGATTGGGTAAAGGAAATGAGATGGTGGTGGATGTTGCAGCAGAGAGAGTAAGAACCAAACAGGTCAAGACCAAGGAGTGGTATGACAACAAGTGGAGAACTAAAACACATGATTTCAAGGTGGGTGACTGGGTAAGAATCAAATACCCAGGTTTGCTAAACAAGTGCTCTGAAAGATTTAGTAAAGCTATCAAAATTACTAAAGTTTTCACCAACAGTGTTATTACACAAGATGGCAGATTGTGGAATGTTAAACGAGTTGCATGATATCCAATTAGGGACTGCACTTCTAATGTGGATGAGTCTACACAGGTATGATCAGGATGTGGTCATAGGTGCACATTCAGAAACACCCCCTCTTCAAAGGCACATCTGGGTATAAGTTCTGGGGCTCTGATCCTACCAAGAGAGTACACTACTGGACCTGTGAAGAACTCTGCCAGGAGTAAAGACTGCTGTGCCACAAGGATTACCACTCTGTTTGACTGCTGCTCTGGAAAAAACAATCTTCTGCTTTGCGGAACAGCCCTGCTGATCTGTGCCCTGCTGAGGACAAGGAATAGATCCATCTCACTTGAACCAAGGGTGACTCCTAGGGCTTGCTGGCTTGCTCCCTGTTCTAAAGTCTCAGGGCCATTAAGGACTTCCTTCAACAGCACCTGGACTCTGCCATCTGTGAGTCCTGCTCTGCCAAGTGGAGCCAATCCAGTCCTGAACCCTTGAAAGATGAGTCCTGCTGTACAGAACCATCAAAATCGACGCAGTGACGACTTTGCGCCAATCAGAACGGACGTATTGCCCTTCGACGCCGATCGGTTCAGCAACGACTCATCGTCTGCATCATAACAGGGTTTGTCTACAAAGACTTCATTGCCTGCACAGATCGGAACCAAGTCAGCGAGTCCTTAACGTAGATGCTTGCTCCCTCGAAGGTACTTTGTTAGCGGGACCTGCGTGAGTCTTTGGATTTACCCCGATCCAGCACAACCTCAAGTAGACCCTATGTGCTATTTGCTTCTAAGCCCTTCTCTTTGATTTATTCTTTCAAAAAATCTTAACTCTGGTTCTACTTATTGGATTTTTGTTGTTTTGGTCTTGTTTTACTCATGAAAATATAATCTAATTTTCAATTTTTTAGGTGTTTTAATGGTGTTACTGTGCGTGCCTGTTGCACAAATATTTTACACATTGCCTCTTTAGATAAGCCGGACTGCTCTGTCCCAAGTTACCAGAGGGTGAGCACAGTTTATCTTTTAGTGTGTATCTAGCTTATGCTGAGTATATTCTGCTTGTACAGGGTGCATACTCTGACAGGCAGAAACACCATTTCTAACACTTTAACAGCGAAAAAACAAATATATAAGTGGAAATTCACGTTTTGTCATTCACAGCCATGTACTTCTGTTTGTAAACATTGGTATATGCACACCTATTCATTATGTTAAAAAAGCCTGTAGAACTCCTTTGTGACAGGTGGAGTTGATAGGTAGGGTTGCAAATGTCTAAAGTGGATTCCTGGTGTTTAGGTCTCGTCTTCAAGAGCTCATGCACTAGAACAGGTGATCTTACTTGCATGAGATAGTTTTCTACAATGTGGTGGGAGCCCGCCAATTGCATGCCATTGTGGGTTTCACTGTCACGCATTTGCTGCCTCCTAATTGGGCAGCACATTCCAGTTTCACTTCCTCTTCTATCGTCTGGGGCATAATACAAGTACTGATTGCTTCATCTTAATGAGGGCCCTTTCACTGCTGGTGCTGTGACTGAGGTATTGTTTATCTTTCTAGCTAGCGCAGTGGCCCATGTTATTTCTTCTTCCCAACCCCACCCACCTGTAGTCTGTGTTGTGTCTTTCCTCCCACCCCCACCCTCCCATTGTCAATAAGATTTCTTACCTTCCACCCTCCCGTTGTCCATGTTGCTTTATGCCTCCCACCCACCACGCTCCAGTTGTTCGGGTTGCCTCTTCCCTCTCACCACCCACCCTCCAGTTGTATGTGTTGTGCGCCCAAAAGCCAGCACTGGCTGCATAATAGCACCTTATTTACCTTACAGTTAGTGCGTCGTAGTGCTTTTTCTTTTTAAATAACTTTTAGTGATGCTGCACAGCACCCAGGTTACTCTACAGCATGGCTAAAAGACATTGGCACATAGACGAGACCTATTGGCTTTGCCAATGCTTGTTCTTACATGAAATTATGGCAGTGTGGCCTCTATGCTACTGCTACTTCTGTAATGTCAAAAAACAAGGTCTTTTAGTTAAGAGTATTTTTTTTTTTAAAATCTTTATTAAATTTCAAAAGAAGTCAATGGAAGCAACACACATTTGCGCCACGCAGGGCGCATATTTCAAAAGAAAATGAAACAATTCCAGGTGACAGATGCATGCCCAGTGCAGATATTTTGACAGCACACCTTCAATTCTCCATCCATAGTCCAAGCATTGTCATGCAACCAGACATAACAGGACTCATGAACAGAGCAAACAACCGTAAACATTTTAAGATTCAGTATCATCAGTAATAGTAGTAGCTTGCAAATACTGCCGAAGCGGCTCCCAAATATCATTAGGCCTAGATGGAGTAGGTAATTCCTCTGCATAAATTGCAAGAGTCTCCCTACAATATATTAAATCTTTAATCCAATCCGGTATCCGAGGGCTGAGGCGACCATCCCAGGTCATAGCAACTCGCCTTTTGGCTAACAAAAGAGCAACACGTGTAAATCTACCTAGCACCCCCTTTATGTGGTACATGACAAAGCAAGCACGCAGTCGGCGTGCACTGCATCATAACTCCCGTCATATTACGTATATGACTGAGAATCTCCTTCCAGTATGTGTACACCGCTATAAAGTCCCACGCAAGATGGCAGAAGTCCGCATTGTTGTGCCCACATCTCCGACACTGCGCGGAGTCTCGGAGACCCATTTTGTACAATGTCTTTTAGTTAGAGTTAAGTAACTCAAAAGCATCCTCACTTGTGGACAAGTCATATATTCACCAACAATTATATTATGCCACAGGATATCACATTTCCAATGACACGTTACAGGAATGTTTTTTTATGACAATTATGACATCATTCTCTAATCATTTGAGCATTTCTAGTTATCCAAACAAAGTTTAACTTCTAGACAAACGTGTGCTTCTTGCATCACTATGTCACCTTCAAAATGCATTTTTTGTTTATTATGCACAGTGTAGTGTTCAAACTATACTTCTGTATTTGAAGACAAATTACAAAAAGCTGCACAATGTTTCTTCGCATGTCCACTCTACATTGAAACGAGCTCTTTCACAAGCGTTTCTTTATTTTCAGAATTTTTTATAATTCTAAATGTAAACACTTGGCTCAACTACAACTGAATGTTGGAAGATCATCAATCCGTTCAGACCACTCATAAAAGAATATTAGAAACATGCAGAGAACTGAAAACCATATATATATATAGTTTGACCAAAAATGTAAAAGCTTAACTTTAAAGTTTGTGACTCTGTAACGCAGGGGAAAGAGTTTGCAAAAACAGATCGATCAACACTGTAAGAAACCGCATAAAAAGTTAGCAAACTTCTCCTGTTGGGTGAGAACAGCTGCTTGAAGTAAGCATCTAAAGTTAGATAAAGTTTCTCTATTTTAGAAATCTTGCAAAGTTCCCTTACTAAAAATAGGTAAGCAAAAAATTATTATAAAAGATTAGTTGTGTTAAAAAATATAAACAAGCATTTGCAATGCAATGTGTCTCGCATTTACGCAAGTTTGAGCTAATGACATTGCAAATGACAATGCCTTTTATTTTTGTTTTCGTTTTTAAAACATACATAAAAGACATTCTCAGTTACAATGACAATAGCTTAAATTCGTGCTTGTTTAAAGGAGGCCTCGAAACAGGTCTCTATCGGGCTGAGGCTGTACGTTCTTTTTCCAGACTGCAGTGACAGCAGGCACATCGATGTGCGCTGCTCACACTGCTCACTTCTCACTAGTGGACAAGTTACGTTATGACGTCATGCCAGGTGAGCGTTGTAGGAGAAGCGAAATCCTTTAAAGAGTAATTTTGTCTCTGGATTCCCTTTCTCTTATTGAAACTCAGGAGCAGCAACATTGTGGTGGTGTCACCAGGGCTTTAAGTGGAAGCAATAATATATACAAGCTATAGTTGCTGCTTATTTATCTTACGCAGCTAGCAACCATTGAAAAAGCCAATAGCCCTGATTTGTAGATATGCTGTTACTTGTTGTATCATATCTGGATGCAATGACAGAAACAGCAAAAAACAAGTCGGGCGGCACACTATGCTAAGCACAGATTTTTAGCTTACTTGTTTTTAAGCCACGCCCTTAATTACATTCACCACGCCCCTTTGAAAGACCCCCCCCCGTTTTTTCATCCCACTTAATGCCCTGCATATGGACACCCCCCTGTATTACATGAGCACTAACTGTACATCTGCGCAAGGGACTGCGCAAGCATTTTCCATGAATACGTCAAAAGCATCTAAAAATAGGTGCAGTTGCCCGTTTGGCACTTTTGCTTCCTTGCTTTTATGTTAAATGCAAGCTTCTCATTAGAAAAGAAAAATATCACAGCACATACTTGCCAAAAAGCTTGTACGTTAACGACTATCACTGTTGCACGAAGGACTGGACAGTGATGCTAAAGGCAACGCTACAAAATGGTATATCAGCCATCTATTCCACACAGGGTGCAAGGTTAACCCTCTACATTGAAATTTAGAGGGAGTTCTACAGAGAAGCAAATGAACCATCCCGATAAATCACAACCTGGCAGAGGAGTCCCAGAAATGGCATTGCTCCAGCAGAGTAAATCATCTATCTATCTACAGAAAACGTGTGTGCTGCGCCCTAAGCAGTGCTTCAGGAGCATCTTGGGTGGCTGATTGATACCCCATGCCGCTAATTCTAACTGGGGGGGGGGGGGGGAGGGATGGGGGTTACTAGACCCACTTCAGCTCTGCACAGTGCGACTGTGATTGACATGATATGTCAAAGTTACACAACACCCGCAGTGCCTTTTCAACACAAATCTGAATAGATGCCATTTCCCGAGAGATGCCCACACAAAACTTGCTGTCTTTATTTAGGCAAAATTAGTTTAGAGGCTTGTAGCAAATATTTGAATCCCCTCCTGTTTAATTCAGAAGAGTCTATTCACACACACATGCCCAGTCGCTATCTCTCGAACACATACACACGCACACAGTCATAGTAAAAAGTACATACATACCTGCCACCATTTGCAATAAGCACAGACCGGCACAGATGACGCTCCCTGCGCACACAGACATGTTAAGAGTCATGTGGAAGTGCACTTCCTGCTTCTTCGAACTTGTCTGTGCGTACTTTCACTTTGTCTCAGGTTGTCATAGGCTGCTGAGGGAGGACTACGGAGGCTCAGAATAAGGAAGTGGCCAATGGGGAAACAAGCATTTGTAATGCAATAGGACTCACATTTACGCTAGACATATTGCATTGAAAACGGTAGTGCGGGTGGGGGGCATGGAGGGAGAAGGCACGAACAACGGGAGTGAAGGGGACAAGAACGCATCAACTATGGAGGGGTGTGGGGGAGAAGGCACGGGAAGAAAATAGTTACCGTGCAACACTCGAAGTAAAGGGGCCAGTAGCCTTGGAAGGATACAAATGATGACATGGCCATCATAAGGAGGGACTAAAACAAATAAACCAACCGGAAGGCACCATTTAGGAAGGACAGACACAAGTCAAGGAAAAAGATGGGTGGGGAAGTGGGCGTGGCTCCCTACCGTACTTAACCACCCCAGATCAACCCCAGAACAGCGCTTGCGCGCTGGCTCAGGGCTCATCATAAAAAAGGAACACTACTTTACTCATGGGTATAGGTTTTTTAGATATCCGTCGGAGGTTTTGGCGGGGGGGGAGGGGAGAGATATATTTGCATGTTACTGCTGATGTATTTCAGGCACTATTGGGTATATTTCAAATTAAGGTGTTTTCAACTATTATAACAAGTACTGGCAATGCCAATAGGTCTGGTTTAAAGGAATTATGTATGGTAACGGGAAACATTACAATGTAAATAGCATGGGTCAGATGTTTATTTGTGTGCAAGCAAAGGACTGTAGAATAATATTGGTGTAGGTTAAAAGGTCAGGTGGCAGTTGCACTGTCTAGGCAGTCCTAAAAATTCATGTTGATTAATGAGTTTCTCCTCTCATCTCTGCTGCTGCTAGAGAAAAACAATACATTATTTACTTATCCAAGACATATTAGTAGCATCATTACAATGTCATGTATGCACCTATGAAAGCTCAAACTCATGCAGGTAGATAAATAGAATAATATCAGCTGCTAGAGGGCAGGCACTTTTCCGTGGACGCACACAACTTCTGCCCAATCAAAACATGTACTCCTGGCTTCATACATGTGGGTGTAGCCAAATCCTCTATCTAGTGATGATCACATAATAGTCTATACTTCTTTCAACAGGTTTTCAAATGCAAGTAAAACATAAAAGTTAAGGCTGTTTGACTGAAATTGTTTATTGGCATACGTGATTCGTACCATAACATACGTGAAATATGACACTGATACAGCAAAAGAGACAAACGATAAGAAAAATATTTGGCTTTTACAAAAATATGATTATGTGATACTATTGCATTTGAATCAATGGATTCAGTGTCTTATGAGTGTTCCACCAAAATGTATAGTTCATTACTTTCAGCTTCTTAATATCCTTTAAAACTCAATTGGCACAGCGTAGAGTAAATGGCATGCACATAGAAGAAGGCAAAATTGGAATGAACCACAACGATGTGTTGAAATAAACATTTACATCAGGTCCTAGTGAGATTTCACATTATAAAATGTTAAAGATTTTTTTTTGTTTTAGAAAGACAAATATGTAGCCATCAGCTTTCCTCATAAATGGAATAGGACAGCTTTTCAAAGGCTACCTAATCCATAAATTGCATTATAACCCAAAAAAGTCACTGTGGCACTCCGGATTGGCACACCCAGGCAGTACAGTGGCACTCCGGATTGGCACACCCAGGCGGTATAAGTGCACTGGAATAAAGCAAAGTGTGTTCTTGTGGTAGTGTTAATGCACAGGCTTCTCACGGACACTGACCGTTCCGTCTTCCATACCAAAGTAGACCTTCTCTGCCATGCCGATAAAAAGACCAGTGTCCACCACGCCTGCAAAACAAAGACAGTCATCAATGTAGTGCTAGTGAATTAACCTCCGATAGCTGTCTCACCCCAACTCAAGTCGCCCCAACTTCGAATGTGTTTGGCCTGAATTTAAAGATGGCACAGTACTCACTCAACTAAGACACTGGGTTAGCTCGCAATAAAATACAAATTTTGATCAGAAAAATGTTACTGGTTCTCGTGTTTATCCTACAATATAGAAACTGCATGCAGTCTTATGCATCCTGTGTTTTAATCTGCAACTCCATAGTTACACCTGTCTGTATTATTGCCTTCTGTTTTCCAGCTTCCTACTGCCACACCCTGTCCTCAGACACGTACTACCAAAGTACACAACGTTACCCTCCACGTTAGTCTAAAATACAAGTTTGCATTCAATTAAAAAAAATAAAAAATAGGTCTGTACCATACATTAAGCACAATCAAACATCAAAGCAGGGGAACATTTCATTGTAAATAGAATGAAACAATGTAAAATTAAAGTGTAGGGAACAAAGGAACCATTCCGTCAGAAGTAGACCAAAGTAAAAATATGTATCCAACTGATGAGGTTAAAAATCAAACAATCGCAGCGTTCAGAGGACAGGACCCTGAACTCTTAGGTGACTGCACCGCCGTGCTTGCACAGTGTAAAACCTACCCTCTTTGGAAAGGCCTTCACCACTTAAGTAGCTAAAACAGGGACCAAACAAAACCTCTACCTGGAGAATAGCCCCCACCCCCTTGAAGAGTACATTCGAATTCAGGAGGAACTTTTAGCCACAACTCTGGACCAGTGTTCATCAGGGTGATCTCAGTGCTGTGAAGTACCAGGAAAAACAATCACAAAACAATTGCATTCAGAAAGCAATGACAAGTGTCCTCAACTGGGCCTCCAAAGCATGCACCTCCCTGCTCACCAGGTCATGCCAGCTTCGCTCGTAGAGTTTTTTCCACTCTGCGCACGGAGTTTCGAAAACTGAGTTTTATCCCCGTTCTTGCTTGCCAAAGTTAAGTTGGCGAGAGCAAGCAAGGAAAATCTTACCCCAGACCACCTCCTGGCACAATTTCTCAACACTGGAGGTAACGGATGGCAACTACCGCTCATGTTGAGAAAGCTTCTCTTCCCGTTGAGGAAGCTGCCTCTCGAGTAGAACATCTACTTGAGCAGCAGAAAGAAGCAGCGCGCTCTTGCGCTGCGCATGGAGTTGTTTGCGCTGATTTTCCAGCATGGGACAAACAGCTGCCACTAAAAATCAGCGCGACCGGTGCGATCTGACACACTCCGCCGCTTGTGGAATTCTGCATAGCGCGGGAGAGTTTTTTAGTCACTTCGCAGAGTTCCGCATAGCAGAACTCCACACAGGCCTACTTTAAACCCAACTGACCAATGAGCGTTCATGGAACACCTCACAAAAATAACTTATGCTGAAAACTGGTTTGTTCTCATTTCTAGTTATATGAGCAAGCATCTAAGTCGCCAATCTTGCTAGTCCTCAATCATCCAAATTATCCCAGAGCCTACTTCCACAGACTCCAAGAAAATATGGGCACTGCTGTGGTACCCCCATCTGCTATCAAATCCTTTCAGACACACCACATACAAGTAAAGCTTGACAGTTTCACTTTAAAGCACAGGAAATGTCCCATGCTTTGTCAGTCCCAACCCTTATTTGGGATCTTTGGGTAATGGTACTGACTTGTTCGAGACGCTCTTTAAGAAAATATGAAGGCCATGTAGACTAAGCAGTGCCTTCAAGAGGGATAACAACGGCATCGAAGGATCTCTGCCAGCGGATTACATTTCCATTCATCGATGGCTAAGGGGGAATAACCTATGCCCCAATGGATCGGAAACAGTCGTGCTACTCTCTGCTAAGGCAAGCCCAACTGATTTACCTTTCCATTTGCCAGCATTGGCAGAAAAAGCCCCTCTCTAAAAAACCAGAGGCAACAAGAGTTACAAATCTGAGGGGTTTCGTCTCTTTCCTTCTCCCCACAAATGACCCCAGTAACCAAAAGTGCAGATCTTCAGCTACTCATGCTTGACAACATGACATTCATGCTCAATCCCACTGCAAGGCGATTACGGTACACGCTTTGGTGCAATCTTACCTGCAGTACTGAAGCAGAGTGCACACTGACCTTCAATTACAGCAATACTGCAAAGCTAGGCGACGATGATCATCCTAACTAGTTCCCAAGTGCTTTAATGTTGATACTCTCATGCTGTCCATGGAAAACTTCACAATGAGCCCGCTGTCTCTTAGAACGTGTAGTACCATCCTTGGCCTCTTATGCTCACCGCAAGTCACCACAAGTGTAGCCTGCCATAAACAGATGCCACCTCCTCTGTTAGGTTACCTTCTTTTAATTTTTTTCAGTTCTTCTACCTTCATATTTTGGGGCTCAGCATTTTCTTTTACCCCATGCTGGCACACAGACTTTCATTTTCCAGTTTCTCCCTCTTGAAAAATCCATTTGTGTGCTTCCACCAAATAACTGGGTAACCCAACCGTGTCTTGACAGTTGGGCAAGGTGACAGTAAAGATAGGTAAAAACTGCAAAAGTGGCAATAAACGTAAAATATCGAATGTGGGCTGCAGTGTAGCTTTGTATCGCCACGTGAGATTACTTTAAAACATGGCATCTGGGCTACCATTGCAGCCCTAAACCCCTGTAAACCAAATCTCCAGTAAGCACATCAGAATAAACTTTAATCTGGTCTCCCTACTGCACAGGCTGAAGCAACTTTTTGCAAAGGTATGCTCCAAGTATAAAATGCATATTTCCCATACCTAGGTGACTGGGAGAAAGCTAAGCAATCAACCACTGCTTTATGGTAGTTATTGAAAACTAAATTCATCACGGACCTTTACTATAAATGTCACAAAGATGATTTCTAGAAAAGTCGCTCATCTCTGCCTCAGATCACGAGTGCCCAATAAACTGAGCTTGCTATATTTTTCCCCTCAGGCAATAATTGTAATTCAAAACCCACACCCCGGTTCGGATCTAGAATAGATGGGAATACACAAGGAGAACAAAGGGCAGCTGTTCCAGCTACCCTGCTGGAAGATTTCTGGCAGAACGGAATGGAAAATTAATCACAGGAACTTCAACCAACATGTGTCTTAGGAGTGAGAGGTGATAAGATGCCACTAAATGAACACACAAACCACAGCCAAGAACTCTGAAGATGGCACATTTATATAAAAGCAGAGATTTAGGGAAGGACAGATCTTTAACATTATCCTATTTCTTGCAAAGATGGCTCTATCCCTCCAGAAGAGTGGCTGAGGAACAGTGCTAGCTAGAGTTGGGGTTTCAGGCGAGAGAAGCACCCAATTTTAGAGGCAAGACTAGTGGTGGGCTAGCAGACCTTCAGAAGCTGAAGCAGTGTTGTATCCTCTTAGGATACACCTGGATTAGGGCTATCTGGGATTCCTTGAACCAGATGTCAGGAGAACCACTACCACATTAGGGAGTAAATAAATTGGGAAGCGAGTAGACAGACTAATGACCCTCCACCAGCTACTGCTGAGTTACTACTATTTACTAGTACTGCATACCGCAACAAGATATCCCCCTACACTCATTCCACTAGAAGTACATTGTGTACTTTACCTCATTTTAACACAGAGGCAAACAAATGACTGGAGGATACAAAGGCCATAGAATTTGTGAATATTTTGAACAGCTCATTGGTGTGATCACTTCTTGATATAGTGTTTCAATGTATATTTCAAGCAGGAATCATCCAGGCCTTTTAACCGGGATTGACGTGAAAAAATGTATGCACCCTGCCCTCTGTCACCTGGCAAGCATTTTACGCATGCCAGGTGACAAACAGAGGGCAGGGTGCATAGATTATATAGCAAATGAAACATCACGTTTCCTCAGACTTTCATTTACCTTTATGTTGCTCTTAGATCTGTGCACTCGATAATCTAACCAACGCAGCTTACATATGCTGAGCTTCTGTTTGACGCACCAGAATATCCAAGGGGGTCACCTTTTGTATGCGCCTTTAAAGGCTTACCCTACTCCCTCAGTTTTCCTCACCCACACAATGGAAATACCTGTTTTATCAGCACTCATAATACCTCTCACGATAGCTGCACATACATGGGAATAAAACTCAGCTATGAACAGATTGTCCATTCAGCCCAAGGTTGGCTGAAATGGCAGTATTTATGCTGTTAGAGGCAAAGGGATGCAGATGGTATAGGACTTTGGCAAACACTGGCACTGTGCGGAGGCTTCATGGCGAAGTGCTGCACTGTAATATTTAACAGTAACTTTATAATAAGTTGTTCATACTTCCATTATATCTTTTCTATGTCATGAAATAACAAAGGATACTATTGCTCAGTTTAATAGTAGTGAATGTACCGGCCTGAGAAGGATGGAAGTCTGAGTAGCCATGCAAGGATTTCAACGCGAGATCTCTCTACCTTGGCCTTTCTCATCACTGAGGGAAAGTTTACCTCAGGGAGTCAGCCTACTAGCTTCACAAATTCTCTCTGGCTTGCTTTCAAACAAACCTGCATGAAATGTTTGGCATACACTAAAATTCCTTGAGAAAGAATGGCCAACATGTAGACTAATCACTATGTATATGGGTCGGACAGAGGTTTTAGTAGCAGTTCATAAATGCCACAGCTGGAGATATGCATGTAAACATTTGGTAACGTGTTCTCTTCACTGCAAGGTGAAAAAGTCTTCATCGCTAGACAGAAGACCGGTGCTCCAGGAGCATAAGAGGGAGCGAAGTAGGATTTTCCGGGAGCTTTGCCACAAGCAGGTGGTGTTAGCGTGATGGGTGAGGGGAAACTGCATAAGTCTCAGAGATAAGGTGGGTGAGTTTGTAACAGACTGCATGTGCTGATGGATAGCCAGGGGTATTTTCCATGGCAGTCTACAGAGTAGCCTGTCACTAACCTTTGAACAAATAGCAGGTCTCTCCCCATTTGTAGTACCTGCAAACTATTAATGCTCATCAAAACAGTCTGCTCACACTATACTGCACACACATACTAAGCAGAGCAAGCACACTTAAGACAGCTAGGACCACCTAGAATTTGTTTTGTCAATCACCATGGAGTTGCTGTTTATCCATTTTTATGCATGCATCTTAGAATATTTTTGCGTAAACTGCATTTCAAATACAAAGAAAAGTAGAAACCTTCTATGACTGCTTCATCTGAAACAAACGCAGCTGCTTATGTGTGAAAACAGCAGGCGCATTCTATTCATTAATGGGGAACTTTGTAGTTTTGTACCATAGGTCAAGTGCAAATTTGTCATGGATAGTTTCCTGCTGCCCAAGGATGGTATTGTTCTAAAATGGAAGCCAGTGAAATAAATCGATTGCGACAAAAAATAAGAAGTATTATGCTTCCTACTTGGCCATTGCGATCAACTGTCTTCGAATACTGTTGCTGCAGAAATTTGCCATGATGTGTGCTTTGTGTTGCCTCTTATGTCTTAAATAATGACAGCCTGAAAGCACACACATTAAGTCACTTAGAAATGGAACATAGAGCTTTAACAGGAAAGAACAGCGACTTTTTAGCCAGGAAATTACAAGACATTACCCAAGAGAAAGACACAGTAAAAATCTAGCCTCCAGTGCAGAAAATCCACTGAAAACATCCTATCAAATGTTAGATCGCACTGCCAGAACCAAAAAGCTTTTTGGATGTAGAAAAAAGTGATTCTTCCAGCTATTCTTGACGTGGCTAGTACAATGCTTGGTAACAGGTGACAGAAAAGTTTAAAATGATACCCCTATCATATATCACGGTTTACCGCTTTATATCTTACCGGTCTTAAAACAACTCATAGCTTACTTGAAATCAAGTTTGGTTAATTTGCAACTGGACGAAGAGAATAACTCACTAAAAAAAACTGTTTAATTACTTATGTTCACAATCACCATGAAACTAATATTGAAAGACTGTAAATTGTCAGTCAATCATGCGACAGGCAAAAGTATCTAACATGACTGACATTGCCAGCGGCTTCCTGTGCCACCATGGCTTAGAATGGGAAGACTGAGTTAGAATATTGGTAGATGGTGCTTCTTCAATAAGACGCACAGCCGCAGGATGAGAGCCAAAGTGCTGATAGTGGCTCCACATTATCAGAATGCGCTATATGCTTCAGTGAGAAGACCTTCCTTTCCGAAATATGGACAGTGAACTTGAGAATGTGGTGAACTTTAAACTACACATTATTAAGGTTCATAAACACCCACTCTTCAGGAACACGTTTGCCCTTTTATGTCCAGAAATGTGGGCTATACATAAGGATTTACGGTTTCACACAGAAGTGATTATTCAGAGTAAAGGTGCATAATAATACACTTGCATTGAGAAATGAAGTATGGAAATTCTTTCTGACTTTGGACCTCGCAAAGCAGACCAACTGCGCAATCTCCGTTGAATCGAGTTTTTAGCCTACGTTTCCAACGCACTTGATAACGATTATGTTACTGTAACCATCTGGCATGTAGTGCTGTAGATTCGCATACTTTGAGTAAGTTTGCCAGCTAGAGTTGGGCTTGTATATATACAAGTTGTTTTTGTTCCAAGCAGTTTTCTTTGAGTCATCAAATCACTTTTTACCATGAATACAATCTTAAATTCCATTAAGTAGAAGCCAAAATTGGTGAAACGAAGAAGTGAATCTCGCCTGCTAGAGGCCTTCCAATTATTATCTGATACTCTTGAGAAAACTGAATCTAACCTTCAAACTGATGCTGAGGTAATATAAAATCTCATAACTTCTCCAAGGTGACAGTTTAGAAAAGTTATTTTACCCGAGGACAATGCTCACACAAGTGTGTCAACATTTTCTGACTGAGGAGAGTGAGGGACCCATCTCTCAATCCGCACTGAAGAAGTGATCCCCTCTAGAGCATCCATATAATCTAGATGAGAGTCATTAAAGAGAGGTTTTGGCTGGAAATGTCAGCAGAACATTCAGCTTCGTCAGAAACTTCCATCAAAACTCATATGCCGTTCAGCTTCTTATTTATGCGAGATTAGGTTCTCCGCACTTGGACTACTAAAGATAAAGTACAATCAGAGGACTGTAGCTGCAATAATTCATCCACAGATGGACTGCCTCTCTGCAGATAATCCGGCACTTCTATCACATTACTTCAGAAAGACCCTATATTTTATGTGCAATATCTTATCTGCGGAAAATAAAACATTCAACACTTAGTCAATTTTTATTGGCAACTTGGTAAAAATATTTTGATTTATATAGCTATGTAAAGTGCACTTTGAGTGCAGAAATGAGGGTGGAAAACACACAATTCTTTGCATTGTACCAAAAGCTGGTCCACAATTACCTCAACTCAACTTCCTTTTGTTTACAAAACACTGTGCTCTATGTTTTAGATTTCACTAATGAGTGGATGATTTACCAGTTATGCTTACGGAGTTGGGGCGAGGTCTATGATGCGGAGGTTCACTTCAAAGATTTTGCCAGGGCAGCTCAACTCCTAAAAAATCTAGCAAGGTGGGGTAGGGGAGCTTGACCTGAACAAGCTCTAAGACCTCGGATTTAGAACAATATTTCCACTAGGACTGTTGAACTTCACATACTTCTAACCTTCTGATCTTTTTAAACGTACATGCAAAACTCTCCAGGACCTTGCGTAACTACACTGAACCTTCTCAGCCAGGAGCTTCTTATTCGTCACCAAGACCACATCTCAAACATTGAACAACTACTTACTGAATCTTGCTTCACCCATCCACTTTAGGCCCGTAATCATCATCTTGACTTTGGTTTTTCCCAAAAACGTACTTTGCGGACAACATCTAACATACTGTCCATGCTCCCCTCTGTTACTACTTTGGTACATAAATCATATTAGCCCAACTTTCTACAGCAATGGCTTAAGAGAACAGAATAAAAATTGCCATCTGATTCACTAGCTGATATATAATTATTTCAGTTCCCACGCGGTGTCAGGATCCAGAATTGCAAAAATACTAGCAACACAAATAGTGGTTCAGGAACAGTTCACAGTCATTGCTTCACCTTAAGAGGGATATTGCTCAATGCTCACTCTGTACCTATACCACCTTTACTCATATGTGTATTACACAGTAACTATGGCTCTATAAGAACACACTTCTAAAGTGGTTACATCCAGCAGTTGCACCCACAGTTCAATCTGTGAATCACCAAATGGACATTTTAAATTCCTAAAAACTTTGGTACCTAAACTGCTATCTCAACGAAAACATTTCGCTTCTCAAGTTAGACATAGCCACTTCTGTAAAATACCCCTTGACCCAACTCACTCCTCTAGATTTCCCTTTTACCATATTAGCAACACTGGAGCACCCAACACAGATAACTTTCTCTCCTCACTGACCTCATTCCCACCAGCACTGAGCTGATGCAAAATAATGTTCATGCTAATCCATACTGCATGAATCAACTCGCTTTGCTGTGTGCCATAACCTCTTATCCGCAGAGCTAGGACTTCCTGGCTCCTTCATTGATGTCTTTTTTTTCTCCATTCAGCATATTCTCTGTAACTGCTGGCTCCTAGTTTTGTCCTTCCTGAACTGGTCACCATAGTGAATCACGCATGTATAGAAATCAAGTCATCACTGCTGGCAGAAATTGGAGCAAAGAATGTCAAGAAAATTCTACACATACATACCTCTATCATACAATGGAATGTGAACACAGATAGAAGAAATTTTACTTCCAGCCCAACGAGTAGGAAAGTATGATAAGCATTGGTTGTGGGATTTCTGTATCAGTGGCCAACATCATCGGTTTAAATAATTTACAACTCAGTACTTAGAAACCTTTGAAAACAAGCATTTGCAATGCATTAGGTCTCGCATTTTTTAGAGTTAGAGCTATTGGGGTTGTAAATGACAATCTCTTTTACCTATGTGTTTTGGTTTGGAGAGCAGTGGATGTATGAATAGAGACACAGCTGCAGCACTGCCTAGAGGACTAACAATGAGGAATTACCGACGGGACCACAGAAGCCGCTGCAGCACTGGCTAGAGGACTAAGAATGAGGAATTACTGATGAGACTAGAGAAGCAGCTAGCAGCACTGCCTAGAGGACTTAGAATGAGGAATTACCACCTTATACCATACTTCAAATTAAAACCTCATTACAACATTTTACATAACCTCAGAGAAAAATTTCACAACCCATTAACCACCAGAAGAAACCACCTTTCACACCGCATAACAAAGAAATGAAAAGGAACAATTACAATTATGCACCAAGCTAATGACCTGCCGTTATTTTATATAATTATTTTTCTGGAACAGTAGCGTTCTCTTTTTATCTGCTATATTTTAGAGATCCTCCCAGTGCAACAGGGCCAGACCTTTGGGAAGTAAGTGCAGTTTAATAAAACATAGCATAACCTCGAAGATCATCATTGCTCATCCATAAGAAAAATACCTCAACAACCTTTCTCCCCCCCCCCCTTGAGAAATGTCCCACAACCACTCCATCACCAGACAGAATGAGTCCCAAAATCATACAACTATTTAAGGCATGCTTCCACCAACTTAACATAAAAAAACAGGGCAAAATCTCAGTAGTGTACTCCAATTGCATCTTTTTTTCCTAAAGGATCGTGTCCTTTTTACGCAACACTAAAACCATTCGGTATTAAGGTGTTGTAATAAAAGTGCTACAGTACTTATTTCACCAACTTCCGTATGATGAAACGCCGAGTCAGCCCAGCCAGGGCTCAAACATGTCAACAATCTTACTAGCAGTAACGTGAAGTAAATAAAAACGGTTATAATCTCCCAAGGCAATGGGGCTCAATTGAAATGACTTCGGAAGGATGAAAAGCGGAAGCAGCCCTGCCGACAGTTGAACCTGTGACCTGATGGTTGAAAACAAAGACCTCAGGTGTGACCGCTTAAATAAAGCAGAGGCACCCATAAGACCAACATGGAGTTAAAGTCATCTCTGTAGCAGGTGCATTCACCCACTATTTCACCAGGTTAACGCAACAGTGCAAATTATCGTATACCATGAGAAGACGTACAACTGCTTCCCAAACTTCAGATACACTTGGGCAAAATATTTCACCAAAGGCTGCACTTAGGGTGATCTACGGGCATGGGTGCAAATTCAGGACAGTGAGTGCAAAAATTCAGGACAGAAGGTCAGAATTCAGGACAAAAATTCTAGAATTCAGGACAAAAATTTGGGTCAAAAGGTACATTTTGCATACACATCGCGCAATGGTGCATAAGTAAATAGACAACCAACACAAGCACAAGTCAGTTCAGTTCAGTTCATGAAGCTTTATTCGGTACATATAAAATGACCATAAAAGCACAGCAAAAAAGAATAAAACATACATTTGGGTATCAGGTACAACAAGTTTGCAGACAACACCTAAATATTACAAATATAATAGGTTAAAAACACATACTTTTCCTGGGCTTAATAGATTGGGTTAAAAACATAGCAGTAAAAAAACAGATAGACATGTTGTAAGTTAAAAATTGAGCTCATAGCCTGATTAACTGTATGTACACCATATTTAAAAAACATAGGTTTTAAATAGGCAATACGGAAATTCATATACAGTTTACAGATTAAGAGAAAGTGCTTAGTGCTCTGTTTGGAGACGCCATCGCACATGCAGGGCCCCTGCGGATGCTTCTTAAGTGTTGGTAGTTCCACTAAGTGATGAGCTATACCAAACCTCAGTCTGGTCAGCACAAACTTATGGGATGGCCTTGTCACCCATACTAGATAAATGGGTAAACCTTCAACAATGTTGTGATTATTATAAAACATAACAGTAGATCGGGAACCATTAGCAATAGCCTGTTTCCTTGCAGCAAATGCCAAGAAATTTATTTTCAGCTCTTGTTTCGGTATTAAAGATGCTGCGTTAGGGTCCACCAAGATGTTTAAATTAAATATCTCTGAAAAACATCTAACAACATAATTTAACCAGGGTATATTTAGGAATTTATCCAACGAGAGACAATCCTCAATGACCGATCTATTAAAAGATTTTTCTTCCTGGAGCCAGATAGAGCGCCAGATCATGAGTGGCCTCAAAGAAAGTTGATCAGTAAGAAAATTAGTGCCCAGCTCTCGATGGGTAAGCTCAGTACAAGCAGTAGATGGTAGTGACAGGAGTTTTTAAAAAAAAGCATTTTCCTCCAACTGCAAAGTATGGGCATGAAAGTGTCCCCCAGACAACCGCCCCCTACAGAGCAATACTAACGCACCTAGCTTGATAGATCTTTAAGCATGTCCCTGGTACGTCGGTCCCCAATCTTCGCAGCAAATCTGAAAACACCGTGGGCATTTTTTGCCATTTTAATACGAATATTTTTAAATTCATTGATCTACTTTCTATCATTAGAGAAGGTTATACCAAGATAGCAAAAAGTATCCACTTGATGCACCTTGTCTTTATCTACAAAAAAGGAATTTAAAACATGATGTACGTTTTCCTCTTATTTATAGTCAACTTCCTATCCTTAATAAAGGTAGAAAATCTATCAATCAAGCGCTGTAATGCTAATGGAGTTCTGGAAAGCAAGACAGCGTCATCAGCATATAATAACACTGGCACAGGGGAACCTTTGATCTGTGGGACATCTGCTTTAATTGTTTTAAAAATTGCTTCGATTCCGTTAATAAATAAGATAAAAAGGAGGGGGGCCAGTACGAAGCCCTGTCTAATACCTCTTTTTACACTAAATTTTGGGGTGCATTCTCCTTTAGTCCCAAAACGCACACACGTTTTTAAATTCCCATACAGTCTAGCGAGAAAATAAATGATACCTTCTGGAGCACCTAACTGTAACAATGTTGACCATAAAATCGAATGGTCAACCATGTCAAAGGCACTGCTAAGGTCTGCAAAACAGAGGTAAAGAGAGCCTGGCTTAGCTTCAGTGTATTTCCCGATCAATAAATCAAGATTTAAGCACTGATCGAGTGTGCCCCTGCCCTTTCTAAATCCATACTGGCTGTCAGCTAGGATACCCTCTTGCTCGGCCCATTCCTCTAACCTCGCTAACATGATTCTGCTCATGATTTTGACAGATGAATCAAGGAGAGAGATGGGTCGATAATTTTTTACATCAGACCTGCTGCCTTTTTTATGTATTGGTATAATAGATTCCCCCCAAGTTTCGGGGGTCTCAGTACATATAGCAGCATTAAAAACTGTAGCTAGCAGAGGGCTCCACATTTCGGGGGCTGTTTTGTACACGTCAATGGGCACCCCATCCGGGCCCTGAGCTTTCCCCCCCTTGCTGGCACAAATGCCAGATTCTACCTCACTGACTAATATTCAAGGGTAAGACAGGCCATCTATTCTGGCAAGTGCCCATACAGCTATTAGAATCAAAAATATTTGAGAAATGGGCAACCCAGCCGTCGCTCGGGACGTTAGAGGATAACATTGGAATATTCTCATCCTTAAGAAAAGGAGAGTTAACAGTAGCCCAGAACAAAGTACTGTTAGATAATTCAGCTGCTTGATTAAGAGGGTCCCATGCAGTCTGCTGTAGCTCGCTCTTCCTCCGCTTTAGGGCAAGCTTATATTCTAGCCTTAATTTGGTTACAGATTCAGTGTCCCTAGGCTTTTTAGCAAGAGCAAGTTTTAATTCAGTTAATAAACGGGTACAAATATGTTCAGACCATCTTGGTACATTACTACGATGGCCACCCTTAGGTTTAGTAAATCTAGCCTCGATAATTTTGTTAATATCCTTAAAAGCATTTAAAACCTGTGTTTCATCAGTACTATTATCAAAAATAAGGCTAATATTTGGTAAGCAATCCCTCACAATGGAACCAATTAAATCGCTTGCTTTGTCCCCTACCCATCACATACGAACACCATTTGGTCTATGTGGTTCTATATTAGAGACCAAAGCGCCCACTTTAACACAACTATCACCCCACAAAGTTGTTTCCAAAATAATACAGTTGTGGTCGCTTATAGTGGTTACTTCAATCCTGGGGGAGCACAGCAAGAAATAATATTAGAAGAAACGATCACATGATCAATAACTGAGCAAGAATGATGGCCCTTAAAAGTAGGGATGATTTGTCCAGATTCCTCTTTTGGGAGACCTAGAATTTCTAAATCATAGTAACCCATAAAATAATTTAGTACATCTCCATAGTTGTTATGACAAAAATGCAGGTCATCCACTCCCGCATCATTGGTAAATCCACAAACTTTTTCAGTTGACAGTTCACATAATGGGATATTAAAGTCACCAACCCAGACAAAATCAAAAAAGACATTAACTTCTAGGTTTAAATTTTCAATGGCACTAGCCAAATCACGGACGACTACATCCCTGGAACTATCAAAAATATTATTATCATAATTTATCAATAAGATGTTATGGGCTTGTTCCTCTAACAACCAAAGAATCTGAACATGTTCTCCCACTGTTATATACCTTTTTACTAAAACTGGGCGGTGGATTGAAACTAATATCAGCAAACCACCTTTAGCTCTGCTCGACCCAGTACCCTTCGCCACCAAATTGTATGAAACGAACCCCTCATAATTAACTTCTCCCCTGCACCATGTCTCCTGGAAACATACAATATCATAGGTGTTGATAAAATTCTGCCAGCCCAGAACCTTCTCCTTGGATTTCAATCCTGCGACGTTCCAGCTGGCTAAAATGATTCCTTTACCCCTTATGTTGGTTCTATCTAGTGTAATAATTACACTAGGATTATTTTCCTCCCTTTGATTTCCACTAGATGGACCCCTACAATAATTATCAGGAGAATCCTCCACCCTCCAAAAGGTCACCCAATCTAGTTACTTCTTTCAAAATCTGATCTAGTTTAGCCACCAGCGGTAGGATGATCTTATCAAATTTAGCGTCAATGATGCTAACCAGCAAATTGAATTGCTCAGAATTCAATTGGGCTGAACCATCCTTTTCTAGGGTCTCCTCCCCCCCAGCTATGCTTTTGGGTGGTGATTGAATTCTCTTGGCCTTTTTGTTCCCCCCTCGCTTGATAGGTATTTTCCGACAAGCCCTGACAACTCTACACGCTGGGGAAAATTCTCCAGGGGTATCAGAGGGATCATTTACCACAGCCTGGTTAAGGGTCGGTAACACTAAGTCATCGCTATTTGTCACCACCTGTAAGCCATGGTCAAAGCTAACATCTAACACTGGTACACCTAGAGAGGTGGACAGGATAGACGGGGAAGAAGGGGGACTACCCCGACTTAGGGAAAGTCGACGTTCATTATTAATTTTGTTAACAACTTTAACTAAGTAATTATCTAGCGTTGCTGGCGCTACCGAGGATTTAGAGGTTTTTAGTTTGGACATACTTACAACTACAAACACAACCTGCTACACAAATATTAAAACAAACACGGCCAGGCTGTCACGAAACACACAAAAATGAAAATAGAGAAAAATTAATCAAAATATTTAAAACTAAATACGTTAAAAATATCTCACATAGAAAGGGATAAGTCTCAGCATCAATCACCAAAGTCCGTGGCCCTGCCCTGCCACGTCCGGCCACAGACGGCCCGCCCTTTGCCCGGGCTTAGCCCGGCACCGCCCGCGCGCGTCCCGCGTGGCGGGATGTGGGGCCGGTGTGAATTGTAAATTACCTCAAGGGTCGGGACCACCGTTGCAGGTGCTGCCCCTCAGACTCCTGGGGCTTGTGGTCCTGGATCGCCGGTTCAGCCGGGCCCCTGGTGATTCTGCGCTGCGTCTCAGAGCACTTGTTTTTCCTCTCTGGTGCTGCCAGGCTGCAATCTAAATGAGACTTGCATTTGCTTCAACCTTTCCCTCGGTCAACAGCTTCCTCCTCAGCTCCGGAGCATCTCTAATCTCCCTCCACCAGCTCTCGCTTTCTCCGCAATGTGTCGATGGTAGAAGCCTATCAGAGGCAGCCCGTGGGCCAGTGACAGCGCGAAGTTTGAGGAAAGAACATCCGTCGGCAACTTCAATAGCTTACGCCGCCCGGGATCCTTGTTGAATGGCGCACACACCCCCTGGAGGAAGAGGCTCAGCAGTCTCGGCTCCTAGCCCTCGGAGAGCCGGGGGACCCGCAGGTCATTGCAACCCCCTGTATCCGGTACGCTTCCACCACAGACGGAAGGGCGCCTCCGCCACACACTGCGCATGCGCACGGGCCTCCAATGGAGAAAGAGTCGAATCCGGGTCAAGCACAAGTCAAAATAAGTTTACATTAGTTTGAGAGAACCTCGCACTCACTGCATCTTTTGTGTATGCGAGTGAAACTTCAACACCTGCGTTTGCATATACAAAAAAAAAAAAAGCGATGAAAAAGATCAAAGCTGAAGGCTTCTCAGATCTTACATGTCCCCTCTCCCCCGCTGAATAAAAACACTGGATCCAAAATGCTGTCACTGGGCAGAGAAGCCCATTATCATTCTGTATGTGATAATTAGGCCAACATACAGAATGATAATGGGCCTGATAGCAGTCAGTGCCAGGTCAGGGAGGGGCTGCTGCAGGCCACAGATCACAGCAGGAGCGTGTGCTAGCCCCTGCAGTGAGAGTTACAGGCTGCTTGCAGGGGCCAGCTCACGCCAATGTCTGAAATTACGGACAAAAGGCTTCCGTGGAAGAAACCCTTAGAGACAACGGACAAGAGGCCCAAATTACAAGCAGTCCGTGAAATTTACGGACGGTTTGTCACCCTAGCTGCACTCGAAAGCACACCAGGGTCAGGTAACAGCAGCCAGGTAATCACTCGGTTCTCATTGTGGCTGAAGAGGTCGGTGCCCGACATACAGGCGATCAGTGAGCCGATGCTGTAGTTAAAAGTTCCTGGAAAGCTTTCTCGGCAGCCTCTGATTAACAGAGTGATCCGCAGATCATGGCGAATTCAGAGGTCCAGGAGCGGCGCTGTGTGCAAACTGAGCTGATAAAGGAGGCAAGCTGACCCTTCCCAAAAACAAAGCAAAACCAAAGGGGATGATGGACGGAGTGTTGAACATTGCAAGCACTCACCCCCAGTCTACTGATCTGGGTTTAATCCATCATCATTCTTTAGCTCACTCCGCCACCCCAGTTCAGACATGGCCATATGCAAATCAGTCTGACCCTGTGCCTCATGGGAACAGTCCAGCCCGAACTGCCAAGCCATGTCTTCCCTGGACCGGAAACAAGCATCCTGGGACCGGTTTCTGGCTAATCAGCCGTCATCAGCCAGACTAGCTTGAATCCAGTGGCAAAGTGAGCAAGGGACCCACGTCTGGGCATACCCTGCCAACTTAGGGCGAACAAAGCAAAACCAAAGGGGATAATGGACGGAGTGTTGAACATTGCAAGCACAGTGTTCTGCATTCTGTCCATCAACAGTTCTTTTTGCATTTGTCACCCTGAGTGGGACGGGTATGCTCAGACGGGAGTCCCGTGCTCTCCATGCCACTGGAATCAAGCTATCCTGGCTGAAGAGGGGTGAAAACCCGAAACTGGTCCTAGGATGCTTGCTTCCAGTCCAGGGAGGACCTGGCTTGGCAGTTCGGGCTGGACTGTTCCCATGAGGCACAGGGTCAAGACTGATTTGCATATGGCTGGGTTTAAACTGGAATGGCATGGTGAGCAAAAAAACGATGGATTTAGGCCCAGATCTCTGTACTGGGGTGAATGTATGACATTGTTCTGCATTCTGTCCATCAATAGTTCTTTTTGCCTTCCGAAAAACAGACACTGAAACAAGCAAAAAAATAAATTACTCCCGATGCCAGAGCAAGGGACAGAGGACTCCTAAACAACACCCAACTTACGCACAGGCCGCTGGGGACAGACTCTATGCTCCGGCTGAAAAGCAGTGAGGTCAGCACGTTAGTCAGTTTCCCTATGCTAATTAACTTTGCCTTTTTGCTTTGGAGGATGGAAAAACAGCTGAGGCTTGCATCGCAGCATAGTTTCCATCGCGAGTAATTCCATTCAGCTCTTGGGCAGCAGGCTCCTCACTCCAGTAGTCCGACCCTCCTTGAGATGGAAAATGTAAGTGCCCAAGGACCAGGCCTGTCGCAATAAACAGTCACTAACAGACATGGAAATCATCCATTCTTAAGACGGTCTATTTTATTTTCATTTTGATTGATGACATGCCTTGAGGCTAGAGCTGCCGACTTTGGAGCCGGAGAAATGTGTTCGAGCATCAGCTCAGCAACCTGCAATTCTGAGCAAATCACAATCTACCCGTGCCTACCCAAAAAAATATTTGCAATGCAATACATCTCGCATTTAAATGCGAGACCTATGGCATTGCAAACAAGCAGTCGCGATTGTCCCAGATGTAAGCAAAGCACGTTGTCGTGCATGAAGTAGGAGAAACTCAAAGAAAATAGTGCTTACAACACTAAAAACAAGTCATAATAATAAATATATCCACAATTGTAAAGCGCAAACAATCACTAGGCGCTGGGGGCCATCGGGAAGATTAAGCAAGCTATTGCCCAGAGTCACATGGTGCTGGGCTACTCTGCCGCCGGCGCTGGGGTTCGATCCCCAGATTCCGGAGTCAGTTGCCCTGGCCGTAGCACCACACCTCTTCTACCATGTAACAACCGAAGTAAAGGGGCCAGTAGCCATGGGAGGTTACAAATGAAGACAAGGAGGTACTAAGGAGGGACTAATAAGCCTAATAATGAATCAGAAGCCAGCATTTACGAAGGACAAAGACACAAGGCAATTAAAAATATGGGCGGAGAGTGGGCGGGGCTTCTCTTCCATACTCTACTACAGCAGATCGCCAGAGCAGTGCATGCACGCTGGCTCAGGCTAGACATAAAAACATCCGAGTAGAGGGGCGAGGCTGCAACTGGGAAAGATGTAGCCTTTTCAGTCTCCGAATCTGCTTTCATCGGAAGAGAGAATTTTTAAACCAGAAAACCCTCTCAGAAAGCGTTTAGCCTCCAATCCAAAAGAGCTTTAGGAAGATGCAGTCACTGACGAAGATAATCGTGCTCCATAACCACATTGAAGTTCGGTGTTATCTGATTACCAAGCCAAGTTCAAATTCCTAGCTCAGCATGTGCAGTAAATCGGCCTTACTTTTGCGCACCTTACTAAAATTGCAAATTGAAAGACTCTTATTATCGGACTTTGATTCATTTCAAAGAGATTTAGATTGGTTTTCTTCACTTCCCATTTACATATTTTCATCACATTTTGCTCAGTTGCCATTTAACTTTTAAAAAAAAAACATTTAGACCTTATTTCACATTATCTTTTTAACTGGGTTGCTCTTGAGTTGTAGAACGCTTGCACCAACCAGTCTCTAGGTGAGCCATGATGTTGGCCCACACTACCCATAAAAGTATCATTGATTGACTTCTGGCTTTGGAAGTTCAGATACTGCATAGAAGCATGTTCCTAGCCACCCGTCTAAATCTACCCTGCAAGGAAGATTTTGTACACAAGGAAACCCAGGGACCTGGTGAGCAAGCTACAGCACAAAATAGAAAAGAAATGCTGCCAAGCCAAAAATGTAGAACTGTAGTTGGTGAAGGACCATTATCTTTAATTAATATTTATAAAAGGAAAACAGAAAGATGAGGGAGAAGGGTCCCCTGCCCAACATAGTGAAACAATACTTAAAGAAACAAAAGAGTGATATAGTACGAGGAGAGAATTAGCTCAATTAACCAAGTGGCATGCTTTAAATAATTCTTTGAATAAAAAGGTTCTTAGAGACTTTGCACAACACAAGTAACCTGTTACTATTAAGAGCCATAAGAAATAATGTTACGAAATATACACTACATATTGTGATCTTAGTAACTACACTGTGCTGATTGCAGCAATACTTCCTCCAGTGGATACCACACAAACTACTTTCTGTCCAGCTTTAACAATAAACTAAGTTGTCACAACTGTATTCTGCACTATCAAGTTTTCTCCTTACAAATGACAGTGCTGGTCCTATAGGTGCTGGTGAGAACCTTCATCAACAGAATATCTGAGTTTCCACCTGAGATGCAGCTTTTTGGTGTTGCAGTTTTAGTAATGTACTGTCAGCAAAATACATGTAACATCCCATATTTCAAAGTTTAATATTTTAAAGCAAATGTATACTTATTCACCACTGCCACTAACATATTAAAAAGGGCCAGTATAATGTACTTAATGACAACCAATTTCCCATGAGAACCGGTTACCTGGAATCATTTTAATAGCTGTATTCACTGAGCTCCAGCTGTGTAACTTATCAAATTTCCAGTCTAGAAGGAAATTGCCATTATCCGTCACCACTGGACCCTAAGGAGAAAGAAGTGAAAGTAGGTCAGATGTCTTTAAAGTCCATATCTCACTTGCACAATTGGCCTAGTTATCTGTAGAAGGATAATGACGCAAACCCAGAAACCGACAGTGAAACTCATCTTAGAGACACAATAATTTTAAAAAAATAGGGTTTACGCTCAACTCCCCTGTGGTGCAGTAAACGTCTGTCTCATACAGGTACATACGTATTAGCTACCTGAACAAAAAGACATTAAATCTTTTTCAATGTTTAAAAAAATTCTATGGTTTTTTTTTTAAAGCTGAAATATAACCCAGGAAAAGAAAATGCAAAGTTAGTTGTTTCCAACCCTCATGCACATACGCTTTGCTCGAATAGTACCGCATTTCCCCTTCCCCTCTCATTGCAGTCAGTGCAGCTACAGGACTGTCTGCATGGATCTGGGTCAGCTTCATTCATTTCTATAGGTTGGGGTAACTTTGCTTTATTTTTCAAAAACTCCATCTAATGTCAACCGTCACCAGAACTTATAACGCATTAGTCAATCCATTTCTCAAATGCCATAATCGGCTGTGAATGTCAAATGCCATAATCGGCTGTGAATGTCGCGACATGTGGATTCTACATTTCCTTGCTCTGTCCTCCACATCATGTGACAAGGACTCTCTGTTGTGCAGAGCGTAAGTGTAAGAAAGACATATTTTACATATGTGCCTCAAGATTCTTTTTAGTTTGTTATGAATCTAAATAATTTGCATTGTGACCTGCAGGTAGAATGTAACTGCTAAACGGCCCCTGACAGCATGGGCCTTTTACTAAACAAGCAAAAGTAAACCAATTTTTGGTTTGGAAGCACTAATTTTGCCACTAGATGAGTCAATCATGATGACTAGAAAAAAGGCCTCATGTATTGCACTCAAATTTAAAACTCCTCATCTGTATTTTTCAAGTGATAACTTAAGCTGACGTTCCATGTCACCAGTGAGGCTCCAACAGTATAACATTTCTAAACCTATGCAGTTTGAATAGCCTAGCTAAAATTGTAACAATAGCTCAGAAAATATGGGAACACCATTTTTGCAACTTATAACCAAGTAGCTAAAATAAAAATCACTATTCACAATGGATGTTTATTTTATAGGCTATACAAATTATTTATATATGGTCACTATCTTCCTTCCCAAGAAAAGGTAGTTTGGACAAATTACTGTTCAATTGTCTGTCAGTGGCTTTAGCACTTGCAGTCACCAGAAGGTACTTTATAGAACACATTTTTCGCTGCCGAGAAAGTGATGTAGCTGTTGCAGTTTTGAGGCAGTGTCACACACCTAGGGGCCGATTATGACGACAGTGGGACTGCCACCGACAGTCCCTCTGTGGTGGTCCCACCGCCATCGAAACAACCTTATCTGCCCGCCATATTTCAATGGTGGGAGGATGGTTGGCGGTCAGCAAAACCGAACAC
The DNA here is from genome assembly GCF_964204655.1 of Triturus cristatus. Lineage (NCBI taxonomy): Eukaryota > Metazoa > Chordata > Amphibia > Caudata > Salamandridae > Triturus > Triturus cristatus. The sequence continues at coordinate 1,097,554,119 of NC_140582.1, read as the reverse complement.
CACATCCGACTGTCTCCTTGAGCCCGCCGGTGCAGCAGAGGGGTCGTATTCCCTACCATGGTGGTGGTGCCTGCCGGGAACTGCCATAGGGAAATGGTGCCTGCCACATACTGCAGGGATATGTTGGGTGTCCCTATTTTGTATTGTGGAGGGTGCTTCAGCCAGCAGCAACCACAGCAATGCAAAATACAGGCATTGTGTACAGTGAAATCCTTAACACACAGACCTATCCCTCGCACACACCCTTTCCCATCTTCATGCCTTATTACCTCTTCTAATGCAATCACACAGTCTAGAAAACCAATTGCACACTTAATTTCACTATTCAAACTTCTCTAATAGAGACACACACATTAGCTACCTAGAGAGAAAATGAGCCCTAGAGTTCATTCCACTAAAATGTAACTCATTTTGGACACCTACTAAACGAGTCTTGGACTAGCCTGACTGTATGGCTTTCATGTAACCAGTAAACTAATGGTTTGTGATCAGTAGATCAACTCAAAACGTTCTTTCCGACAAACAAAATCATAAAATGATGAACTCACCAAACACAAGCTAGTGCTTCATTTTTAAATATACTGGAGTTGCGCTCTACACCTGATAAACATCTGGAAACAAACATCACTGCATTCTGCTCGACGTCAATGCTTTGGCACAACACTGCTCTTACTCCTGTTGCACTGGTGTCAACTATTACACAGTGGGCATCATTCTGGAGCAGATGTAATGGAGGTGATGTGATAATCAACCTTTTGATCCTATCAAACGCTACCTGTTCCTCAATTCCTGCACATAAGTTCACCTTTCTCAATAACTTCCTCAGAAGTTCTGTATGATACTATAACTTTTCTTGGCTACATACACGTTGGTGATGATACCGTCTTTCTATGCTACCCTTTCATTGAAATACCCCATGATATCTATTGTATACACTTCAAAAGGCAATGTGTGAATTTCTGGTGGCAATAATGCCTTGAGGCAATTTCTCCTCATACAACAGGCCCGTCACAATAGTGATGGGTGAACTGGAGTCCATGGTCGCACCAAGTTCTAATCCTCATACAACAGGCCCGTCACAATAGTGATGGGTGAACTGGAGTCCATGGTCGCACCAAGTTCTAATCCACATACAACAGGCCCGTCACAATAGTGATGGGTGAACTGGAGTCCATGGTCGCACCAAGTTCTAATCCTCATACAACAGGCCCGTCACAATAGTGATGGGTGAACTGGAGTCCATGGTCGCGCCAAGTTCTATCTCACCAATTTCAAATCACAAATTGGGTGAACTTTTCTTTTGTTGTTTTGGCCGTCCACCATCTTAATATACAATACCACTCGCCCATGCCATCCAATTGATTAGTTTGCTGTTCATTTACTAAAAGCAGTGTCTGCACATTGTGACACACTGTATCAAAGTTGATTAGTTTCTTGCACTTCATGCGCGCTTCCCTTACTGCTGGACAGACATTTGAATCAGCCACAGGATTGTGTGAATCCCCCCTATAAAAATTACCTTGTAATTGCCTGCATTTATCTCGTCTCCTACTGCAACTTGGTGTATAGGTAGTGTTCTTGGCTTTGCCACAGACTGCCCCTAAAGGACCCTGACCTCCCACTGAACCTGAACTTTGCTAGTTCCTTAGATCATGTACAGACCTCTCAATGCCTTTAGTTATCTCCAGTGCTTTATCAAGAGCCTGGTGCCTGCAAACAATTGTCTCTCGTGTCCTACCATAATAAGTGACTACTAGTTGGTCTATCTTTTATTTATCCAGTGTGGAAGATAAAATCTTTAATTCTGCTAAAAAACTGTTTATGTATTCATGCTGTTGCTGTATGCAGATGATAAAACTATGCATCTCCACTATTACGCGTAAATCATCTTTAAAGTGATTCTACAGTCTCTTTATTGCTTCGACATACACATTCCACATGGCAGGTACAGGAGTTGGAGCAATCATCTCAGTTAGATCAAATATCCTCTGGCCTTCTGTGCCAGGACAACGCCTTTTTCAGGGCAGGATCAAACCTGGTGCCATCTATGTCTATGAAGTAGCGATGTCCTGTATCGTTGGCTCTATAACATTCTGGGAACCTCAGGCTCCAGCAAATATTAGGTTAGTAAATTAGCATTTTGAACTAGACAACCATAGGAGTATGAGCAATGGAAAAAGATGCCTCACACAATCTATCTCTTTAATCAGTTAGAAGCAGCCTTTCCTATCCTGTTCTTTTTCTAAAACTCGTCTTTTATAATTTAAAATGCTCTCACCTAAGAAAGTCTTCACTTGTTAGTCAATTATTTTGTTTTCTATTTATGTTTTCACAGCATAATGCAGCCTCGCATGTGCTTCACCTTGCTGTTCCTTAACCCTGTGGAAACAATCTCTGGGACACATTGTGAAGGAATAAGATCATCTCTGCTGCCAATTCGGTTGTCTGTTTCAACCAACTCGAGGGAAGGACAGATCCAGAAAGCTAATGTCACGCGGTGCACAACATGCATGTGTGAACTGTCCCAGTTCTTTCTATCTCCACCCCACCCTTCCCGCACTCATTGACCCTGCCCGACAGACACCTCTCCCATACCTCAGCCCCCAGGCAGGTAGTAGCGACAGACCTCAAGGTTTTGTTTCAATGCGCTTCTTTACTCTATGGTTTCAAATCTCAGGATAGTCACCATACTATATTGTGTCCAAAGAATCACAGCATGACACAGCAGTAAGTTTAAAACTCCAATTTATTCAGATTGCGTGAAGAGCCAGCAGACAGCGTTCCTGTCAGCAGTCGCTCCAGATGCAAACTGCCCAACGATCCATGCAGTCTGGGACGTACCCCAAAAGAGATTGCGCTGTAATGTACAACCTAAATGGCAACGCACACTACTACACAAACATGTAACATGGATCTGTTCCCTTCACTCTCTTTATATTACATTAACCTGCGATGAGAGAGGACATCTGCTTACTGCCAATACCACAATCACTCTCCGAGTGCGTCATGCAAGCCCAAGTGACGCAATGTACTTACAGCTTTACTAACGGCCATTCTTAGTTCAGCGACTCCTCCGAACCTGCTGGCGAGCGCTTTCGATACTGGCACGTAGGCCATTGGAATGACTTCGATTGGAATGCCTTTCTTCCACTGTTCTCCAAAATTCTTGGAATCTTTCCTGGAAAAAGAAAAAAAAAGAAATTGTGGTTTCATTTTTAATGGGACAGGTAAAGGTTTTTCAGTTGTAAAGTACATTCTTAGGTTGTATCCAGCTACTTATTTGGCATACATTACAGTATTTCAGGAAGCCTGTCTTGAACTGCACCAAAAGCACTGCCTGTGAAGATAAGAAGGTTGACTATTTCACAAAGTAAATAGCAACACCCAGAGCAGTCCCTTTTACAGAAGTTTAAAGCACACGAGAAGTTAGACGCCATGGTCTCATTAGGGCCGTTCGCATGCTTTTATTTGGTAAAAATACTTTGACTATTGGGTCTGCAGTCTCGGAAATGCTTTGCAAATTGTCATGTAGTTCAGTGTGCCTCCACTATACATTGATCCTTTAACCAAAATGCACAATTTACAATCCCTTGTACTAATACCAGAAGTTAAAATTACCCAATCTTAAGAAAAATAGCCTATAAATTATGCACAATACATTTTAACTACACATTAAATCTCCGGTATTACATTTATCCACAGATAGTGGCTGAAATGATGAAAATGTAATAAATTGGCTTATATACAAATACAATGCTCTGCAGATGAAGTTGACTAAGCTGTCCAAAAGCAGGAACCTAAAAACCCTACTTTTTCACAACTTACTGAGGAAGTGACCACCTTCAGTCACAGGAAGTGTGCTGAACTGTTACAATTTCCTGAGCAACAAAACTGTTCCTGGGTCTGCACTCTGCCCTACACCTGCTCATCCTCACGCCGCAGAACAAACCAAACACCACCAATGCTTATTTTAACAGCTTGTCATGCACTCCCAATGTCCTAACATTCTACAGAAAGCCATCAGATGGTTCCCATAGTATTAGAGTTCTATATGAAACTAAAGAAAATAACATAACAAATATTAACAACAGAAGTGTAATACTTCTTCAAGCAGCACAAGCATCTTGTTCCAATAGATTTCTGATGAGTTACTTGACTAAAATCAATCTAGATCAGAAGCGAGTTAAAAATAATTATAAACTAGTTCCAAAGATTCACTAGCCTGGTCCCCAGACCCAAATTGCCAAGATTATAAAATTTGTCATCAACTATGGTAACCGTGAATGCTTACCATGAATTCAGTGATTTAAAGTGAGATATTTATTTACATCGAGATCACAAAAGGAACCAGCAAATACTTAACAGTGAGTGCTGTCCCATGTTAGACAATCTTTAAAAAGGTAGGACGTTACGAATTAATTGAATTGTCGGAAGCTATTTTTATGTACAAGGAGGAACCTTTTTCAGGATGCATGGATTGGGTCATGCTCCATGTCGGGGGTGAGAATTGCATCCCCCAATGGGCTGCCTGCGGAGCACTTTTAGGAGAACTTGTATCATGTGTTCATGGGTCACAAAGGCCCAATGGATGACCCCCTGTAAAAATCCAATTTTCAAAGGAAATGAGGGATAATAGATTGGGCCAAGTGATGTAAAATAATACATAGATAACCATAACCAGTATTTTAATTATTTATTAGCTGGTAGTGGATTCCTTGTTAAGTTAAAAAAATAAATGGGACTTGCAGGAAGTAATTATCCAAAGAGTCACAGGGAAGTTGTGGGCATGTTTCTGTCCTAGCAGCCCTGTAGGGTCTGCAGCATTTATCAGCACCAAGGACTTGACCAATCTAAATAATGATGAGCCTGGAGTAATGGTCCTTCAGTACATGTCCCTAACACGCATCAATGAGCGCACACAAGATTGGGAATGAAAGCTGCTTTGGAACTTGCATATTCCTTGATAGCTTTACTATACCCTCTAAATATAAAAAGTTGGTCAGGGTCCCGTGGGGTTTGTGCTCCTGGTATTGCCCACAATGAAAACTATTACACATGTACCACACCAGCTGGAAGCCTTACAGCCAAGTCCACGTGGCTCCCTAGACCACTCAACCTCTCATTCCCCCTGTTTGGAGAATGGTTCCCATGTTAGATAATCAACAACGAAAAAACACTGGTGCACGTTTTTATTACTGCAAGACATTTTCTCAGATAAATTTCCCAATGCCGGCAGACAGGCCTCAGGGCTCCAGAATGAAGGGGTTCGGAGTCAGCCGAACTCACATAAGCAACGCATTTCCTCAAAAAATGCCCTGGCCTCAAGGATTCGTTTATGTGCAGATTTAGCACTCTACGTTGCCCACCATGACGCATTTCAGCTGCGTCTCTAGATTGCTCTCATAGAGAGGTGCCATTTTGTGCTACAATTTCAAGTGTCTCCACAGCCCTTGTTAACAAGTGCTCAGATGAGGAATGCTCGCTAAATCGAATTAACAGAGAAAATATAGATGTGTAAATATCTGCAACTGTTTTTAATGCGATCTGAACAATAGCGCATGAGAGAGTACTTTTTAAAATGGATGAAGTTATTTTTCACGTAGACAAGGGTTGTGGAGACTATAAATAGTAATTCTAAACAGCGCCTCTATATGTGAACAATGATAGAGCTGTAGCTGAAACACTAATGGTGGGCAACTTGGAGTGAATAAACCTGCACAAAACCCATATCATATATATGTCTCTCCAGGAGTACATTTAAACCCTGGCCATAACTTCATGAAAAGAGAACTGTATTTGGTTTACATGCCTATCCGAAGTATTGGGGCGGGATGTTCCCTTATGCCCGAAGCTGGCCATGCTCCATATTGCAGAGAACTTGGGTGGCAACAGGTACAAATGTCACCTTTTATTTGTATGCCTTACGTTGGCGAAAAGGGAGATTGCCCAAGCCTGGAATGAGGAATCCCCGCCTCTGCTTGGGGTATGGAAAAAGGGTTTGGACTTCTGTATGGGCCTGGAGATCCCTGTCTTTGAAGCGAGGGGATGCCCTAAGAAACATTATAAGATCTGGAAGAGGTGGGCCGACTATAGAGGTCTATATCTAGAGCCTCCTCCCCCCCGCCTGATATCGCAGACTTATTGCTGTAAGTCCAGCGTACTGGATTATGTGTTATATACATGCTAGTTGTGATTCTAGGTGGAACGGACTCTCCATACATGTATGCGACAATTCTCTCTGTTTGCTAGAAGCAGCATGGCGCAGTTCTTTGTTCTTTTGATCTTCTCTCCTTCCATGCACGACAGGCAAACAATATTTTATATAATTCATTCATACCATATAACATTCTCTATTAGGATTCAGGCTCTTCCTAAATTAGAAAACAGAGAAAGCAAAATGTAGTATTTGCAAAGCATTTACAAAGCTAACCAAGGCGGTAGAGATTTCAAACCTGAGCGAAACTATTAGAATGTGTTATCCATCCATCTGAATCACCGTCTCTACCCTCCACTACCAAAGGTGCAGAGTGTTCTGGAAAAGGCAGTCAGACTTCAACTGGAATTTCAAAGTATCTGAGCTTCTTGTAAAAACTCGAACAGATTTTCAGCCACGTCCGGGGAAAGAATTGGTGCAGGAAGCTTTACTTGATGCTGTCAGAGATGTGTCACTGTACTGGTTTTGTTAGAATTACACATAGTGTCTGAACCCAAGGACCCTGCCCCGTTCTGGTCCTTTAGAGACTGCAGCCATCAGCTGGGCTGCCGCCACTTGGTCATATTTCATATTAGCGGGTACTGAGCTGCTTTCATTTTTATGCCCTGCCCACAACACTGATTATGGTGTTCTCAGGACTCCTGCTGTGCCACACCTTATTTCACATCTAAACCCAACCCGTTGATGCTACCACAGCTTTATCTTTTAAGTCTACACGGACAAACAGATTCTGAGGTTCAGGAAGGCCTGCTGGAAGTAGCCATAACTTTCCTTGCATGCATGGTGACCACGTAGGGCTGGATAGGGTGCAAAGTAAAATTAACTCAGAAAAATGAAACGTGTAGGTGGAAAAGATCAAGTGTTCCATTACTCAGATAATGGCTTGGTCCATACCCAGTCTTGCTGGTCTGAAACCCAGGATAAAACATTTGATAAAGTCTTCTGTGTCAAAAATTGCTAATTCACTGGCAGTATTAGGTTATTGTTGGAAGGCGTTCTCCGGGGGGCTTCGCAATACGTTCCTGACCACCCGTTGACCCACCTCTCCCAGAGTTAGGCCGAGCAAGGGCGGGGAGGCCCTTCCTGGAAGGGTCTCGTACCTAGGATCGCACACGCTGCGCTTGCACTCTCTGACAGAGGGACACCACACAGTAGTTCTTCGTAAGACAGTGTACTTTATCGTAGACGTAATGGACCTTTATGATCCGAAATGCAGGTACAGCGCCACAATCAGTGGCGATCTCGTGATTGGGGTATGTGGGTAGCGGGACAGTCTTTGAGTCAGTGTCTCTGCGGAGTATCCTGCGCCCAGCTCTCCATCCTCGAGCTGGGGGATGTTGCTTCTCTCGGCAATCTCTGCTGATTCCCTCGGAGGAGAGTGCCGCGAGTCACTCAGCAGGCACAGGTGGTTCGGAGTTCGGGGAGCCGCGACAGCGTCAGCAGGGCTCAGATGGTTCAGAGTTCGGGGAACCGCGACAGCGTCAGCAGGGCTCAGATGGTTCAGAGTTCGGGGAGCCGCGACAGCGTCAGCAGGGCTCAGATGGTTCAGAGTTCGGGGAGCCGCGACAGCGTCAGCAGGGCTCAGATGGTTCAGAGTTCGGGGAGCCGCGACAGCGTCAGCAGGGCTCAGATGGTTCAGAGTTCGGGGAGCCGCGACAGCGTCAGCAGGGCTCAGATGGTTCAGAGTTCGGGGAGCCGCGACAGCGTCAGCAGGGCTCAGATGGTTCAGAGATCGGGGAGCCGCGACAGCAGGGCTCAGATGGTTCAGAGTTCGGGGAGCCGCGACAGCGTCAGCAGGGCTCAGATGGTTCAGAATTCGGGTAGCGTTCTTCGGTTCGGGGAGTGATCGAGCCGCGACCAGGTCAGCAGGCTCTCGTAAGTCCAGGTCTTCTCTGCCTCCCGTCCCTTCCGCACCCCTGGTTATACTCCCCCCTCCTCTTTGAAGTCCGGAGTCCTCGCCGAGAGGGGTCTTGGTGCCTGGGGGCGGTGTGTCGGGACTTCCTGTCGCTCGGCCCCTTTGATCCGTTCAGGTGGGTCCGGGAGGGACTCCAGACAACCAGCAGGCGAAGCGCCCGCTCACCGGGGGCCTGGTGGCCGATCGAAACCTTCCTTGGGGAAGAGACCAGAGGTGTGACAGGGTCGGCGCCTCCCGGTCTGGCTTGGGGGGTATCTCTCTCCCTCGGCCGGGCATGCGTGTTGGGGTCTGGCCGGCCATCGGGACGTTGGGCCATGGTGGCTGGAAGTCTGTGACCTCTTCGATCGGTGCGGTTGCAGGGATGCTTGCTGGTCGAGAGGGCCCACGCCACGAGGCCGGTCTCACACGTGCCCCCCCCCCCAGCTGAAAGGCGGGGAGAACTACCCATCTACTTGGGGGCTCTCCTCGCTGAAGCGGAAGAATCGGGACAGACCGTCCGCGTTGGCATGGTCCGTCCCGGGGCGATGCTCCACAGTGAAATCCATCCCCTGGAGGGAGATTGACCAGCGTAGCAGCTTGGGGTTTTCTCCTCGCATCTGCATCAACCACCGCAAGGGTCGGTGATCTGTTTGAACTCGGTAGTGTGTTCCGAACAGGTAGGGCCGTAGCTTTTTGAGGGCCCAGACTACTGCGAAAGTCTCTCTTTCAATGGTGCTCCACCGCTGTTCTCGAGACAGCAACCTTCGGCTGATGAAGGCTATGGGCTGATCTATGCCTTGGTCGTTGAACTGTGAGAGGACTGCCCCGATGCCGTGTTCCGAGGCGTCCGTCTGGACCACAAACTCCTGAGAGTAGTCAGGGGCTTTAATTACCGGAGCAGTACATATAGCGGCTTTCAAGGCGTCGAACGCTTTTTGGCATGGGGGAGTCCATTGTATTTTCTTTGGGTGTTTCTTGGAGGTTAGCTCTGTGAGTGGGCCTGCGATGCTGCCATAGTTCTTAATAAACCTCCGGTAGTAACCGGTGAGGCCCAGGAAGGCCCGGACTTCCGTTTGGGTCGTTGGGGGTTCCCAGGACAAGATGGCGTCGATCTTCGGCTGGAGGGGGGCGACCTGCCCGCTTCCCACCTGGTGCCCCAGATAGATCACTGAGCCTTGTCCAATTTGACATTTGCTGGCTTTGATGGTGAGGCCAGCCTGGCGCAGAGCCAGCAGGACTTGTCGGAGGTGCTGGAGGTGCTCGGTCCATTGGGAGCTGAATACTGCTATATCGTCGAGGTACGCTGCGCTGAACCCCTCTAGTCCGGACAGGACCCTGTTCACCAGTCACTGGAAGGTGGCCGGGGCATTCTTCATTCCAAACGGCATCACCCTAAAGCGGTAGTGCCCATCCGGGGTGGAGAAGGCGGAGCGCTCCTTGGCTCCCTCAGTGAGTGCAATCTGCCAGTATCCGCAGGTTAGGTCGAAGGTGCTGAGGTAGCGAGCGGCCCCGAGGCGGTCGATGAGCTCGTCGGCGCGGGGGATAGGGTGAGCGTCCGCTCGGGTGACCGCATTCAGTCCTCGGTAGTCCACACAAAACCTCAGCTCGGGGGCGACACCAGGGGCAGCCGCTTTCAGGACCAGGACTACCGGGCTGGCCCAGGGGCTGTCGGAGGGTTCAATCACCCCGAGGGCCAACATCTTAGCTACCTCGGTCCGGATGCAGGTTCGGACCCGATCAGGGACCCGGTAGGCTCGGTGTCTCACTGGCGGGCTGTCGCCGGTGTTTACGTCGTGGACACACCAGTCGGTGATCCCAGGGGTTAGGGAGAAGAGGTCCGTGAACTGCCTCAGTAGCCGGCGGCAGTCGTCGGACTGTTGGGATGTGAGGGCGGTTGACTGTCTCACCCCCTCCACGGAACCATCGGTCTCTTTAGCACCCAGGGGGTCTGGAAGGGGCTCGGTGTCTTCTTCAGTCCCATCGTCGGTGGCCAGGAGTAAACTCAACTCCGTCCTCACAAAGTGGGGTTTGAGGCGGTTCACGTGGAGGACCCGGAGAGGGTTCCGCGGGGACTGCACATTGACGAGATAGGTGACTTGGCTCTTCCGCTCGACCACCTTGAAGGGACCAGTCCATTTGTCTTGGAGGGCGCAGGGTTTCACCGGGGCCATGACCCAGACTTGTTGGCCCGGCTGAAACTCGACCAGCGTGGCATTCTGGTCATACCAGCGCTTCATCTCTTCCTGGCTAGCCTCGAGGTTTGTCTCTGCGAGTTCTCGGAATTTCCGGGTCTGGTTGCGGAGCGCCAAGATGTATCGGAACACATCCGGAGGGGTCCCCCGGAGAGTCGTTTCCCAACCCTCCTTGACCAGGCTCAGGGGTCCCCGGACGGGGTGCCCGTATAGTAGTTCGAACAGGCTGAACCCCAGAGATTTTTGTGGAACCTCTCGGTAGGCGAACAGGAGGTAAGGGAGGAGGACGTCCTATCTCTGGTGTAGGGGTTCTTCGAGGCCCATGATCATCCCTTTCAGGGTCCTGTTAAATCGCTCGACTAGGCCATTCCCTTGGGGGTGGTATGGGGTGGTGAACTTGTATGATACTCCGCACTGCTGCCATAGGGACCTCATGTATTTGGAGATAAAGTTCGTGCCACGATCACTCACGACTTCGCGAGGGAACCCCACGCGGGAGAAGATCCCCATCAAGGCCCGGCCTACCACGGGGGCCGTCACGGTGCGGAGGGGAATGGCTTAGGGGTAGCGGGTGGCATGGTCCACCAGGACGAGGATGAACCGGTGGCCCTGGGCGGTCTTGGGGTCCAGGGTTCCCACGATGTCGATTCCCACCCGCTCAAAAGGGGTACTGACGACGGGGAAGGGTTGTAGCGGCGCCTTGCGCTTCCCCCCACTCTTTCCGCTGGCCTGGCACGTGAGGCAGGACTTGCAGTGGGCCTCCACATTTGCTCGCATCTTGGGCCAATAGAAGTGGGTAACGAGTCGCTGGTAGGTCTTCTCTTGGCCTAAGTGTCCGGCCAGGGGTACATCATGGGCCAGGCCCAGGAGGAGACTTCGGAAGCGCAGGGGTACCACCAGTACTCGGGCCGATCCCAACTCGGCCGACTTCTGTTCGCTGTACAGGAGGCCGTATTCCCAGTATACCCAGTGGGTTCCGGACTGGTCGCCTGCTGCTTGGGCCTCGGCCTGCTGTCGGGGTCCAATGAGAGAAGGGCAGGTGGATTGTTCCTGGCAGAATTCTTCTCGGGAGGGACCTCCCTCGCAGTGCCACTGGGCCATCTCTGGCAGGTCCCCGAGCTCGGTCAGTGGTTCGGGATCTGGAGGCACCGACCCGTCATCGGGAATGGTTGCTTCTTCCGGAAGAGGGTCGTCTGGCTCAGGTAGTGCGTCCCGGACCTCGGGGATGGCGACTGTTCAGCGGAATGGCCTCACCTCCCTCGGAGGAAGGCAATCTGAGAGTCATAGAGCGCGTGGTGGCGCATACCCATTCGGGTAGGCCCATCATTTCTAGATGGGATCTTCGTTCCACTTGTCCCCACGGGGAATTCTCAAGGTCGTTGCCCAGGAGGCAGTCTACGGGTTGGGAGGCTCGGACTGCCACCCTCAACTTGCCGGTGACTCCCCCCCCCATTCGAAGGGGACCAGGGCCATCCGGCATAGGCTCTCGGAATTGTCCGACGATATGACTGGACAACAGGCGTCGGGCAGGATCTGGTCTTCGGAGACCAGGTGGCAGTGGACCGCTGTGACACTCGCCCCAGTGTCAAGGAGGCCCTCGACGCGGTGACCGTTGACCGTCACCTGCTGTCGGTACTTCTTCGTGTTGGCGGGCAGGGACGTTCCGGGGACCATCTCCTGGTTTCCCTAGGGAGACCAGGGCCATGGCGGCTGGCTCCCATTCTTCGGAGTCTTCCATCTCTTCCGCCAGGGCTACGGAGGCCATTTGTCGAGCCGGCGGGGTTGTCGTGGCGGGTCGTTGGTACATGGGACACTGAGGGTCACTGGCGAGTGTCCGGTCTGTTGGCAGCGGAAACAGGTGATCCTCACTCGGGCCCCGACCTCCCCGGTGGCCCGGTGCTGGCCGGAGGTGGGGCTGGAAAGTGCGGAGGTTGTCCTCTGGGGGGACTGTGCTGGGATCCCCCCGGGAATTCTCTTGGTCGGCCTTGATTCCCTCCGCCCCTCTGGCGGGGGAGTCCCTGACTGTGGCGACCGTAGTCTCCCACGGGACCCCGTGAGGCCCGGGTGTTTACCCATCGGTCAGCCTCGACGGCCAGTTTGAGGGTCCGCGAGCTTGCTGTCCAGGAGGTGCTGGCGTAACTCTACAAAGCAATTGGCGGACAAGTGTTCCCACGCGATTAGGTCGAACAGCTCCTCAAAGGTGGAGACCTTGCTGCCCTTGATCCACCCGTCCAAGGCCCTGCTGTAAAAGTTCACGTACTCTACCCATGTGGTACCGGGTATCTTTTTGCAGTCTCGAAACCGTTGCCGGTACATTTCGGGGGTGAGCCCAAATCTGGTTACTAGGGCCTCCTTCATGTGACTGTAGGAGTTCAGCACCGTGGAGGTTAGATCTAGCAGGGTATCTCTCCCCTCGCTCAGGAACCGGCCCCACAAACCAGCCCCCCAGTCTTTCTGCGGGACTCGGTGGGAGGTCATGGCGACTTCGTAGGCCTTGAACCATTGCTGGATGTCGTCGTTCTTGTAATATTCTTTCACCACATCCTTGGGGATGTGGACCTTTGGTTCCCCGATGGAGGAGAGGGGTTGATTTCCCGAGGGTCTGGCCTCCTCACTTTTAGCCTTGACCTCGATCTCTTTCAGGCTGCGTTTGTGTTCTAGTTGGAGTTTTCTTTCTTCGTGCTCTCTCGGTCGCTTCTTTTCCTCGAGTTCTCCTTGTAGGCGTAATTGTTCTACTGCCAGTTTCTTCTCTGCCAGTTTTAGCTCTCCCTCGATTTTTAGTTTTGCTAGCTCTAGTTCGTGGTTGCGGCCCCTTTCTCGGTCTGCTAGCTCCTCCGGGGATAGGCCCCCCTCTGGGGCGCTGCTCCTCCCCGAGATGCTTCGTGGTTCGTTTGGCGGCTCTCCTTCTGTTTGTGCCCGGGAAGCTCCTGCCTCGACCCAGGTCTTCAATGCTCCCTGGAAATCCTCTTTCGTGCTTAATCCGGTGGTAGCGATTCCAAGGTCTTTGCAGAATTGTTTTAGTTCTCGGTGCGTATAATATTCCAACTGGTCCTCTCGGAATGTCGTGCTTGTATTGGTACCTGCAAAAATAACAATTGATGGACAGAATGCAGAACAATGTCATACATTCACCCCAGTACAGAGATCTGGGCCTAAATCCATCGTTTTTTTGCTCACCATGCCATTCCAGTTAGAACCCAGCCATATGCAAATCAGTCTTGACCCTGTGCCCCATGGGAACAGTCCAGCCCGAACTGCCAAGCCAGGTCCTCCCTGGACTGGAAACAAGCATCCTAGGACCGGTTTCGGGCTTTCAGCCCTCGTCAGCCAGGATAGCTTGATTCCAGTGGCATGGAGAGCAAGGGACTCACGTCTGAGCATACCCTTCCCACTCGGGGTGACAAATGCAAAAATAACAATTGATGGACAAAATGCAGAACAATGTCATACATTCACCCCAGTACAGAGATCTGGGCCTAAATCCATCGTTTTTTTGCTCACCATGCCATTCCAGTTAGAAACCAGCCATATGCAAATCAGTCTTGACCCTGTGCCCCATGGGAACAGTCCAGCCCGAACTGCCAAGCCAGGTCCTCCCTGGACTGGAAACAAGCATCCTAGGACCGGTTTCGGGCTTTCAGCCCTCGTCAGCCAGGATAGCTTGATTCCAGTGGCATGGAGAGCAAGGGACTCACGTCTGAGCATACCCTTCCCACTCGGGGTGACAAATGCAAAAATAACAATTGATGGACAGAATGCAGAACAATGTCATACATTCACCCCAGTACAGAGATCTGGGCCTAAATCCATCGTTTTTTTGCTCACCATGCCATTCCAGTTAGAACCCAGCCATATGCAAATCAGTCTTGACCCTGTGCCCCATGGGAACAGTCCAGCCCGAACTGCCAAGCCAGGTCCTCCCTGGACTGGAAACAAGCATCCTAGGACCGGGACTGGGGGAGAATGCCTGCATTGTCAGCATTCCGTCCATCATTTGTTTGTTGTAACGCTTTTCGCCCTAAGTGGGATGGGTATTCCCAGACGTGGGACCCGTGCTCACTACGCCACTGGAGTCAAGCTATCCTGGCTGATGACGGCTGATAGCCAGAAACCGGTCCTAGGATGCTGGATTCCGGTCCAGGGAAGACATGGTTTGGCAGTTCGGGCTGGACTGTTCCCATGAGGCACAGGGTCAAGACTGATTTGCATATGGCCATGTCTGAACTGGGGTGGCGTAGTGGGCAAAAGAACGATGGATTTAACCCAGATCTCTTGACTGGGGGAGAATGCCTGCATTGTCAGCATTCCGTCCATCATTTGTTTGTTGTAACGCTTTTCGCCCTAAGTGGGATGGGTATTCCCAGACGTGGGACCCGTGCTCACTACGCCACTGGAGTCAAGCTATCCTGGCTGATGACGGCTGATAGCCAGAAACCGGTCCTAGGATGCTTGATTCCGGTCCAGGGAAGACATGGTTTGGCAGTTCGGGCTGGACTGTTCCCATGAGGCACAGGGTCAAGACTGATTTGCATATGGCCATGTCTGAACTGGGGTGGCGTAGTGGGCAAAAGAACGATGGATTTAACCCAGATCTCTTGACTGGGGGAGAATGCCTGCATTGTCAGCATTCCGTCCATCATTTGTTTGTTGTAACGCTTTTCGCCCTAAGTGGGATGGGTATTCCCAGACGTGGGACCCGTGCTCACTACGCCACTGGAGTCAAGCTATCCTGGCTGATGACGGCTGATAGCCAGAAACCGGTCCTAGGATGCTTGATTCCGGTCCAGGGAAGACATGGTTTGGCAGTTCGGGCTGGACTGTTCCCATGAGGCACAGGGTCAAGACTGATTTGCATATGGCCATGTCTGAACTGGGGTGGCGTAGTGGGCAAAAGAACGATGGATTTAACCCAGATCTCTTGACTGGGGGAGAATGCCTGCATTGTCAGCATTCCGTCCATCATTTGTTTGTTGTAACGTGTATTGGTACCTGCGGCACCTAGGGAGGTTTCTCCTTCCATTTCTTTCCGGTAGTGCGTCAGTCGTTTATTGCACGATCTCTAGGTGTCGGCTCGGATCCCGTCGTCTGCCACCAAATGTTGGAAGGCGTTCTCCGGGGGGCATCGGAATACGTTCCTGACCACCCGTTGACCCACCTCTCCCAGAGTTAGGCCGAGCAAGGGCAGGGAGGCCCTTCCTGGAAGGGTCTCGTACCTAGGATCGCACACGCTGCGCTTGCACTCTCTGACAGAGGGACACCACACAGTAGTTCTTCGTAAGACAGTGTACTTTATCGTAGACGTAATGGACCTTTATGATCCGAAATGCAGGTACAGCGCCACAATCAGCGGCGATCTCGTGATTGGGGTATGGGGGTAGCGGGACAGTCTGAGTCAGTGTCTCTGCGGAGTATCCTGCGCCCAGCTCTCAATCCTCGAGCTGGGGGATGTTGCTTCTCTCGGCAATCTCTGCTGATTCCCTCGGAGGAGAGTGCCGCGAGTCACTCAGCAGGCACAGGTGGTTCGGAGTTCGGGGAGCCGCGACAGCGTCAGCAGGGCTCAGATGGTTCAGAGTTCGGGGAGCCGCGACAGCGTCAGCAGGGCTCAGATGGTTCAGAGTTCGGGGAGCCGCGACAGCGTCAGCAGGGCTCAGATGTTTCAGAGTTCGGGGAGCCGCGACAGCGTCAGCAGGGCTCAGATGGTTCAGAGTTCGGGGAGCCGCGACAGCGTCAGCAGGGCTCAGATGGTTCAGAGTTCGGGGAGCCGCGACAGCGTCAGCAGGGCTCAGATGGTTCAGAATTCGGGTAGCGTTCTTCGGTTCGGGGAGTGATCGAGCCGCGACCAGGTCAGCAGGCTCTCGTCAGTCCAGGTCTTGTCTGCCTCCCGTCCCTTCCGCACCCCTTGTTATACTCCCCCCTCCTCTTTGAAGTCCGGAGTCCTCGCCGAGAGGGGTCTTGGTGCCTGGGGGCGGTGTGTCAGGACTTCCTGTCGCTCGGCCCCTTTGATCCGTTCAGGTGGGTCCGGGAGGGACTCCAGACAACCAGCAGGCGAGGCGCCCGCTCACCGGGGGCCTGGTGGCCGATCGAAACCTTCCTTGGGGAAGAGACCAGAGGTGTGACAGGGTCGGCGCCTCCCGGTCTGGCTTGGGGGTTTCTCTCCCCCTCGGCTGGGCATGCGTGTTGGGGTCTGGCCGGCCATCGGGATGTTGGGCCATGGTGGCCGGAAGTCTGTGACATCGAGGATCGGTGCGGTTGCAGGGTGGCTTGCTGGTCGGGAGGGCCCACGCCACGAGGCCGGTATCACAGTTATCATCAATCCAAACGGTTCAAAATGCAGCCCTATATCTACCTACACATCCGATATGTAGCTGAAAAGAAAGCTCGGTGGACTCAAGCATTCGCTCTGTGAGCAATCTGAAAGTCAAATGTACTAATGTTGCTGACTCCCTTCTACCTTTCATCCTTCTTAAGTTGCTAAAACAAGCTGAGTAACAACTACCAGAGCCTCAGGGAATTCAGTTTGTAGGGTATGCTGTAAAAAGCTACTGATTAATTAACTATACTTAATTACAAATCATACAGTAATACGTTCTCTGGTGTGATGTTTACAGTGGGGGAAAATAGCAAACAATTTTAGAGAGCGGTGACCAAGATTCTGCAGCATAACTCAGACTGCTACATGGAGAGAAAAAAGACTAAAGCCCAGCTGTAACAAAAGTAGTTCATTTCCTCTGATTATCTGATGAGACTGAATAACACCCACTGAGGAAAGCGTAATCTCATTGACTACCTGCTGCATGGCCAAGGGGCAGCCATTGGTGTAGCTCAGCTGTGCCACAGTCGACACAACTTACTGAAAGATGTGGATTTATGCCAATCTTTCCAACAAAGTATAAAGCCAGACAATACTTTACCTGTAGTCTGCAATGACGATGAAAGATTTTGCACAGCCAGCGACTATCTTCTCTTGTGCCAAACAACCTCTAGAAAGTGAACGAAGGACAAGCAGCGGTTATTCGATGGAAAACAGAATACGGTATTTCTTTACAGATATGGCATAGCAGGGCAACCTAGAACTTCATTGTCATACTTATGGTGATAAGGGTTCCAGACAAAGGAAGTTACCTACCTTTTCAATTTAACAAAATAGGCTGGAACTACACAAAAGCAATAAGGAATAAGATCAACGAGTTTTCACACTTGCGCTGTTGTAGGAGTAGATTTGGATCACAGGCATTAGGGGCAGCAAGGTGCCGCGTGGAGGAGCTCTAGAACAGCATCTTTTCATTCAGACACTGCAGCACAATTCCTACCCCTTGCACCCCCTCGCCTCCACCCTCCAAGCGCAACAGATCCAGTACACTGTGTCAATTTCCACCACCAGCATACTTCACTAACAAGGGTCTCGCTGCAATTCCTGGAATTTCAATTAAACAACGATGCACAAGACAAATTCTCCTTCTTATTTAACCCCCAGGCACATTTTCTTCATGTATTTCAACATTGAAGGTATACCTGGGCCTCATCTGTATGAACGCTCTTGACTTTTCCAAAAATGGTATTGTAAGAATTACATCAAGATGGGTAAATGAGGTTGAACCATTAGCAATAATGCAAACAGTGAACATCATAAAAAGTGAAATACCATTGTCTATGTGAAAATGAATATGGTGATGTACAAAAGACGAACCTGTGGCTTTCTGAAAGAAGGAATGAGTGAGGCCAGAGGAGCAGAAAAGATCCAGTAAACAATATTGAGAAGATTGTGATTTGTTTGTGGAGTCGGTAGACTCGCTGTGAGACGATAGTATCGGTATTGTCTGAACAGGTGGGTATTCACTGGATTCCGGCAAGTAGTGAGTGTGGTCGGAATTCTCAGATAAGAGGTCGGAGTGCTGCAGACGGAGGAGGCTGCACCAGAGAACTTGCTTGGAGCTGTTGGAGTTGTGATCAGGGTTTTTGTAGAAGGGTTTTATGACCTCCTAGAGCCTTATGGCCACTCCAGATGGTGAGAATATCAGCAAGAGATGTTTGCGTACTTTCACGGCTGCCCATGTGGATAAGCAAATTTTGGATTCTGGTCGGAATTGACAGCCAATGCAGATCGGAGTAATATGGTCCAATTTACTCGCAGAGTGGACTAACATAGCAGCTGAGATCAGCACAGTTAATAGATGAACTTCTACAAATGCATTTCCAAAATCAAATCTCGATACAAGGGAAAGGGCAGACGTTTCTAATAAGTCAGAGAATTTGTTTATACATGGAAATGAAAGTTTTCAGTTGTCGCTATCTGTAGATATACAGAACAGAGTGAGGGCTAAATTGAGTGTGAAACTAAAGGATTTGGCTAACAGAGTAGTCATGGCTGTAAATTCTACCGGCTCTGTGTGTAGCAGAGCTTCGCATCCAGTCTGCTTATGTTGACATTGAGAGGAGGAGAAATTCAGTTTTCTGGGAGTTAAGAAGGAGAACTTTCCTCGCCTTGCTTTTTGGTTTTCTTTATTTTTGTTGTTATTTATATTAAAAGTGTGTATCCTGACTTCCCTTACGTGCAGTCTGAGCTACTGTAATATAGCGGAGCCCCTGTAGGCCAGTCATTGTTTTTGAACTGCTTGACCACTTTAACCACTAGCGGCCGGCCCTGGCGGTTGTAGGCCCGTGCTTGTAACCTTTTCTCTGCACAATAAAAAATTTTCAACACAAAAAAAAAAAAAAGGAGAACTCTGTTGCATCCAATTTTTTTAAATTGGGATAGACCATTTCTAAGGATAGTTCTTAGTTACACTGCATTTGCATAATGGACAAGGATAATACCAGAGTAACGTAGGATCAGGTGTTAAGGCGCAAGGATTGATCTTGTAGATTTCCACATCTCATGTTGGCAATAGTCAAAGTATGACTGCGAATCTTTCCTACTTGGGATCTGTCAATTAGGAATTTGCTAAACCAACCTAATACCTGGTCTAAAAAATCCAAGGCGGTATTCAACTAGCCACTTCCCTGCACAATCAAGCACCGACTTCAGCTGCCCTGTCCAGCACTCAAACAACCCCCGGGGCCCACTGAGGGAACCGCACCCCAGCAAAAGATATTCGTTCCCCAGGAGGTCAGATCAGTCTCCCTACCAAATTTGGAGATGCCAGGAGCCGCCCTGCACCAATACCTAGGGTACTGGAGCTAGGAACACCAGGAACCGTGAGAATCTTTAACTCGCCAACCTGCTGGGAAAATCACCTTTGTACTCCAGCTCTCTAGCCCAGGTTTACGTAAACAGATGGGGTCTCTGTGGTCCCGAAACCCTCAAGAGCCAAGCACTCCCCCTCCCCCCCCCTAATTTGAGCTCTACCCGGACTGGTTCCCCAGCCCCCACTTGCAGCTTTTGCAGGTTCAAGGCTTCCACAGCAAAAAGCACCTCTGCACCCAGATACCCCAGGGCAGGTAAACTTGATCTGTTGTTGCTTTCTTGGACCTTGGCCCTACTTACCGCAAGTCCAGAAGAACAGTTCTTGCAAGTCATATGCAAGTGTAACTATGCAGTGAATGTGTCTCCCATAGGATAACATTATTGCATTCGAGGCTCATGCCTCATATTTGGCAGCTGTCGTTTGTTTTCTACAGTTTTTACAGTAAAATTTAATAAAGTACTTACCTGATTACGAAAATCTTGGCGTCTAAAATTATATAAAAATAGATGTCATTTATCTAAATTGGTCTCAAGTTTCTTTTTGAGTGCGTGTTTCATTTATTGACTGTGTACAAGAAATGCTTTACACTATCCTCTGATAATAGTAAACTGCTCGCCCACACTACCAGAAGAGAGAGCATTTGGGATTGTTAATTTAAAACTTGTAAGCCAATAAGGGTTGTTTGAACTGTCTACATAGTGTACCTTATTGTGGTACACTACGTGAAAAGCCACCTTCCTACAAGATGTATTTATATTGTTTTCGTAGCCTGGATTGTTGTGACCGATTGTTTTCTACACGCAAGCTAACCCAAAATAAGCATATATGGTTTAATGGTGCCCTCTGCTGGTCAACTATATTAATACAGTACACAGTAACATAACTGTGGCAACACCTCTCTTACAGAGACTTAATATTTCAACTAAAGTAGAGTTCATTGTATTGGAAGTAAGTAAATGTCCCGATTGCTCTACTTTGATAACAAATCTGAGATATGAGACAACTGCACACTCCAAACTAAAGCTAAAACTATCCATAACCTTTAACCTTACGCTTTCCTTTGATCCTTAATCCAGTGAAGCAGTGGCTCAGGGTCCAGAGCGCCAGCCCGGGGCAGGGGCACCCTTAGTGCCGCCAAGTTTCCAGTATCCGTATGTGTGACTCTTCCAGGTTTGCTGCGCGGTAATGGGTGGCATTTCCAGGTCTGGCACGTGACATTTAGAGTAACATGTTAGTGCAAACTTACACAATGGCCCAAGCAGATACATTTCCTGCACCAGCAGCAGAAACTTTCACCTAGGCATTTATCAGAGACCCTCTGCAAGTGGTTTGACCCCACCAGCAGCAGAAATAGTCCCTAGCAGCACAAAGTGACACCTTGGTGTTCTCTCACAATATCAGCCCTCCTACTAGCAATAACTCTACAAAGGCCGCCTACTATCATCATCATCTCTCACAACAACAAAAAGGGTGGGGGGATTGGGGGGGGGGGGGGGGGAGAATGAACGCTAACCTTACTTGCAGGTCTTTTAACTTCACACTGCTTTGGTAACGATGGCTGTCTGCCATACAAAAGAGTAGGATACGATTTTTGAAACCTAAAAGGTAAAATGACCAATGCGGTTGTGGAGATAACCCGGGCAGGCGGCAGTTTAAGGTCTCGGTTTTAGAATTGTAAGGCTCAATGCGATTGCTTAAATAATTAATTCCCTTATGCGAGTCGGAGAAGCAAGGACAATTCAGTAAAGCTAGTAGCAGGTACACACATTTGTCAATTAAATGCTTTTAGGTGCTGTCCTGGTATATACTTTTAATCCAGAAGTGTTCAAATGTGGTTTAACTTTCCTGCCAGCAACTTAAACAAAGAATGCCAGTTGATTTCCCTCCAGGTCTTTTTTATCAAATTGTAAAGTCATTTCAAATGAAAATCACTTGCCAGCTAATAAGATTTCCTTGTTTAATGGTCTTTTCTTTCCTCGTTGACTCAATAACAATGGAATGAACACGCTACATTAATAATCTATAATGATCAAACGGTCTCTTGTGCTGGGACACCTTCTGCCAGTTCGGGTTATATAACCAATAGTAGGATGCATTCTGGTACTAGTAGTGTTAGGACACACTTTGCAAAGAGATACTGGCAAAAAGTCATGTTCAGGACTGGCAGAAGGTGTTCGACAAGTCACAGCACCTTTTTCACTAGGGCAGACCAATAAATCATGTGGGAAAATATAAGGCAAAAACCAGACTTTTACTTTTAATAAAATCTGGGAACTCAAATTTTCCACATACTAACCAAAATGATGAAATGTAGTGATAAAATATAGATTGTACTCAAGTTCCATATGAATACAAGGTTGTAAACTTTAAAATATAAAACAAATATACAAAAAAAGACACGTTTTCTACAAAATATGCAGGTGGCTCGCCATTTTAATATTTCTAGCACATTTCATAGGGGACTGAATTCAGCTAAATAAATCATTAGAACCTTAGATTACAGTGCATGATTCTGCAGACAAACCTCATTTACGGTATTTTATATCATTGTGATGGATACTAGGAAAAGCAGTTTTTTTTATTCATGTTGTATGGGAAACGTTAGTGAAATAGCCACTGCTTTGAATGACCCCTAATTCAACTTTCCAGCCTTTTCCATGTACCATGATGATATTTTTACCTTGAAAGTACTTAAATGTGGAGTTCTGTAAATCTATGCATACTATTACAGACTTAATTATATATATTTATCTTCAAAATATTTTGGTACTTGATTATTAATTATATATTTTTGTATATAACTATTTGCCCTCTGAGTAATAGGTGTAGCAGGTGAGGAGTACTAAATTGCTGTGTAGCAAATGTGCATGCAGTCTGTAATTCAGCCCAAGTGGCTATAATAGTGAGCAGAAACTGCTGGGGCTGCTGGTGAAGCACAACACAGGCTTGGACATCTTGGGTCGAAGGGATCCCCTCCTGGCATTGAGAGAAGGCACATGTTCGTGTGACATGCATGCTCATACTTCACTTGAGTGGGTGTGGCTGCTTGGCAGCTAAGAAGCATAAGGAAAACAATGACCATATTGGATGCGGCCTCTGCAGGAGATGTAGGGGGTTAAATGTGTGAGAGGTAGTGGGGTAAAAATTGGGGCTTACACAGAGGCCTTATTACTAGTACAGGTGCTGTTTATCACATCTGATGGGTAACAGTGCCATGGAGAACTTTATTTATAGGGTGCAATAAATAGCACCAGTTGCGAGTTGGTGGGGAATGACATTTGGATATTGGTGTTTCACCCACCCAAATACGCATGAGACAGTGAATACCGTTTGCGCCCCGTTAAATTTCCATAGGCTTAACCTGACAAAATGTAATGAAGTTTGAGGTGTTTTAATGCATCTGATAATTATCAAATGCATTAAAATAGCACTCAAATTGTAATTCTGACCCCTGTGCAAACAGGGGTTTATGCAGGGGTCGGAAATGAATGACCCGCTCATAAGGCCCAGAGTGTGCGTGGTATGTATGGGTTGCTTGTGGGTAGTGGTTCACCCCATTTAAATTGTATAACATTTTTTTTTAAAGTGCTTTTCTGTCTTGTTAAACATATTTTGGGTAGATGGCCAATCCCAGACACCAGGGCCACATACATTAGTTCACGTGGCAGCTAGAACTTGGATGGCCTTTATGTCGAGCAAGCTGTCTAGAAATCCTATATGGAAACCTAGTGTATTGCAATCTGGATATGGAGTGATGTGCCTAGAATGAAGAGTTCCTATAATCTGACTGCTTTTATCATGGTGGGTATTTATTTTGTTCTGTTATGATGACATTTTCTAAATGAAGCAATGTCCAAATCTGTGTCTGTACCGTTTTGTTGAGGCCATGAGGTATTGTTTTTTTTTCTCTCCAGTGAAAATGTGGCGATGCCCAAATTTGCTGATGTAGTCTTTTGGGCTAAGTTAGAATCAGAAGTTGCTGTCCCAGCATAGTTAATCAATCAAGAGGTATTCATATAGTGCTACTTCTCACCCGCATGGGTATTCAGGCGCTTGCTGCCGGTCTCATTCGAAAAGCCATGTCTTCAGTCGCGTCTTGAAAATGGTGAGCGATGGTGTCGTGCGGACGTGTAGTGGGAGGGTGTTCCAACTTCCAGGCTTTGGAGGCAAGATGGGTGAAAGATCTTCTTCCGGTGCAGCTATGACTTATGTGTGCAGAATGGAAGTTTCTGGGCCTCTCGAGATTCTAGCCATACAGTATGGTGGGGAAGCTCCTCCCACTTTCCTTCTAGCTTTACCTATCTTTTTGATTGGCCGAAATCTTAAATGCTGCATTGTGATTGGTTTTCGGCAAGTTAGTCCCGCTTCCTGACGACCCATGTTGTCATTTTTTTCCTTCCATGTCATCAGCCCCTTTACTTTAAAAAGTCTTTTGTTCCCCTGCCTCCCCCCGTTCCCTCCCGCAGTCTGTGACTTCTCTGTCCACCACAAACCCCCAGCCCCCCACTCCTGTTCGTGCCTTTTTGGACGCCCGCAATTTTGTTTACAATGCAATAGGGCTCTCGTAAATACGAGTCCTATTGCATTTGTAAATGCTTGTTTGAACCTGGGATTGGCTCTGAGTATTCACACGCTTTTGCCTGACTTATCCTGAACACATGCGCAATACAGACATTACCTGGAAGCGCGGCTGTGAGAAGGCAGAAGGGTGAATGTCAGCAGCAGCATGGCGGTTGTAAAGCTAATGCGCGTCCTGCGGTGCGCTTTACCGAGGGCAGGCAGGAGCCTCAGCTTGCATCCATGGGGGATGAGGGAAGGTAGGTGCAGCTTTACCGAGGGTAGGCAGGAGCCTGAGCTTCCACACACAGGGGACAAGGGAAGGTACTTGCAGCCTGTGCAGGGCACCATAGCGCTCCATGCACCCCTCCCTTTTTATGCGCTGTCAACAATAACCCGTGTCTATGGCCTATTTCAACTATAGTTTTAATTGCCATGTAAGCCCCTTTCATGTGAGCCTGTAGCAATCGCAGTACACGGACAGCGGGACGGGAGGCCAGCTTTCTGCCCAGACCAGCCCTCTCATCGGAGCATGCACATCACTTGGAGCCCCCACCCCGAGTGAAAACTTGGACTGTCTGTCTGCTTTCTTTGGACGCTTAGTGAATGCAGGCCGGTGGGGCAGAAGGTACCCCACTGCATATAAAGAAGGGTGCCCCACCCCCTGTGAATACTCTGCATTTACAGGAGTCATGTGCGGGGCGCGGTGCGAGGAGAGAAGCAGAACTGCTGTCCCTGGCACTATTCTAACCTGCATTGTAATATCACCCCCCTCACTCCGGCCCCATGTAATCAAGGGTGTCCTCCTCCTGTGAATATACTGCATTTACAGGTGTCCTGTGCGGGCGCACGGTGCAGGGTGGCTGGCAGAACTGCTGCCCTAGTACTATATTCATCTGCATTATAATATCACCTCCCCTCAGGCCCCAGTATAAACACATGGTGTTTGCCTCCTGCCAACAGTGACCATTAACAGGAGTCACGTGCGGGTCTCCGGTTCAGACCTGCTACCCTGGCACAACTCTAACCCTCATTAAAATATCCAACCCCTCCCCCCCCCCCCCCACCCCATGTAATCGAGGGTGTCCTCCTCCTGTGAATACGCCGCATTTACAGGTGTCCTGTGCAGCGGCAACCAGTGCAAGGAAGCTGGCAGAACTGCTGAGCCTGCACTATTCTCGCCCTCATTGTAATAGCCCCCACCCCCAGTATAAACAAGGAGTGTTCACCTCCTTCGAACAGACCCCATTAACAGGAGTCCTGTGCGGGGGCATATTGCAGGAGAGTGGTATGACTGCTGCCCCGGCACTATCCTAATCCGCACTGTAACATCATAGGGTGACCAGGCGTTTCCTATTTGTCGGGACAGTCCCAATTTTCAACAGCTATCCTTGCTGATTTCAGCATAATTGTCTTGTCAGTTTTTATAGAGGGTTCAACTGAAAACAGGGAGAGACACTGTTTAGGTGTTCCAAAGCAGGGCTAATTAGCAACAGTTCTAAGAAAGCACTTTTAGTAACAGGTATGATGCGGGTTGATAAGGTCTGTTATATTTACTCTGCAGAATGTGTTTTCAGTACCTCAGTGAGTGAGCGTTGATGTTGTGTGGGGGTAATGACGAAGCATGGTTTGAGGTAAGTGTGATGTTTACCCTCAGGAATGTATGTGGGAGGTGTGCTGTACAGTTTGTTGATGCCCAGATGTACATCGTTTTTTGAATCCCTTGGCATCGCCCTGGTGCCACTCACACAGACACAGGAGGTATACGAACAGGGAAGAAGGGCAAGGGTGTTACAATATGGGGAAATAAGACACATTATGGTAAACAAATGGATTGGTGTATGACACTACAATCGGAGTTGTGCTGCACATCTTCCGTCAGCTCTGCATCTACCTACCTTAGTGAGCTGTGGTGGTGTTCTGTTAATGTTGCATTCATTGTGATTGTCTATCATTTAACTAATGTCCACTGCTATGTTATTGATGTCGACATCTCTGTGACGTTACTCCCCATGTTGTCATCAAGCATGCTAATTACCTTTCACTCTTGGGAATTCTGAAAACTTGAACGCAACGTACACGGAAGCACACTGTGCCATTCTCACTCAGACACATAAGCAAGGGGTTGTAGTGTCTCATCATTAGGTGCCCTGCAGGTACCAGAGATCAACTTGTGAAGCACTACAACGCCTCGCCATGGGGCGTAAATACTATATAAAGCCATTTGAAGTTGCAGTACTATACAGCACAAAGTAGAGGAGAGGCAAAACAACGTGTTTACTTTTTGTTATTTTTATTTATGTAGATGTTTTTGGGGTAAGTTCTCGTTTTTGGTTCTCTTAGATGTGGCTCGGGTATCTGGATGGACGGGGTGGAGCGGAGGACGTGTAGTGAGGTACACTGCACATGCACTAGCCTTTTTTCTCATCACGTGATGCTTGTTAGCATGTTATTTTCAGGACATTACAGGTTGACTCTCGTGCAAGAAACAAGCTGACACTGTGCGCAGATAGGAAGAATAAAATACATATGAATAAAAAGTATTTGTTAGAACCATTTCAATGCTCAGAGTTGGTAGCTCTGCACTGCAGCTATTACACGAGTTCCTGGGAGCCTCGTCTGAGTGCCGAAGGACATGCTGGAAGTGCCGCTTGTTCCCCCTTGCCCTGCAGGCTCAGACTGCCCGCAGTTTTGATGGGTGTTCTGTTGCACATGGCGGGGTGAGCCAGTCTCACTGTGTTGGCAACAGTGGTACATACCACTGCAAATGATGCACCCTGTGAGCACAGCTGATGGTCTCTGCCATCCTGGCACACTTTCCTCATCACACAGGGACGCCTTCTCAGTATCGGCCCAGCGGTGCATACACACGCACACCAGTGTTGGCTGCCCAGCAGGTGAACAAATTTCCGTCCCATCCAGTGCTTTAAACGGGCTACAACATTTCAGCAAACAGACAAGCGCTTCCTGTGATAACAGGAGATCCAGCTCCACTCCTGTCTGCGTTTACGGCCTTTATACCCCGTTCTGGCAGAAATTGCACCCTGACATAAAACTGCAGGTACTTCTCAACGCAGTGCTATGTTAAACAGAGAATGTGGAAGCACCCAGGATAATGTGATGCATGGCTAAATACTTCCCAAAGGCAAGACCGATTGCACTGCAAATGCTTGTTGAATTTACTGTGAGTGGCCAATTTCTGCCTATAGAGAAGGGTGTTAAAGACATGTTTTACACTGGAATATTCTTTGGCGGGGTTAGTGATGTAGGCTAGACTGGATGATGGTTTAATTTTGTGGTCCTATTTTTTCTTTCCAATACAAGCTTTTGTTAATGAGGCATTTTTAAGTGCTCAAATGTTATACTGGCTACTTAGTACAGAATTTGCGATCTGCTACTGATGCACACAATGTTTCAAGCAGCTTATGCAAAGGGAAAAGTAGTTGCCAGGCCTCTCCTGAATAAGTAGTAGTCCTTGAAGGACTCTGTCCAAAGTTAGGACTGTCCAAAACTCTCCTTCGGAGTAGTAAAGGCACTAGTCCTCTCTTGTACCCTTCTGTCACCGGTAGATTTCCGCCCGCCAGGGGATACAGATAAAAAGCAACTGGCCCTGAAGGAAGGGTTGAACTGCTTCAGCCTGTCTCTCCGTAGCTTGTTTGAGGTGGCAGGAGCTTCCTGAACCATACAGTACTGAGAGTGCATACTGTTCCAATGTTTTAGCTGTCAAAGCGAAGTATCTATCTCTGACCGTGTGTTGAATTTTGGGTACCTTAAGATAAAAATGAACGGAGGAGCAAAGAGTTGCAAAGGTGTATTCCAGGAGAATTTTGGATGTGAGAAAAGAGGGCGGCGGGATTGAAGAGTCTTATGGCAACTTTTTAAAATAACCCGCTTCTAACCAGAAGACATTTAACACTTGTCCAGTGAAGAGGACCAAGAATGAGTGTGGCGGCAGTGGTGTTCTGGATGGTATGAATAAACCCAATTCCAGTGTTCAATACAGGATGATATGACTAATTGCACAACAGTTTACACTTTGCAGTATTCTATATGCAGCAGTAGAAGAATGTTCCTCCATTTTTTCATGGCCAGAAAACAGGAGGCACATTCACTTATCTGGGCTCAATGAAGTCACTGGCCTGCAGTCCTGAAAAGTATCATGCAATTGCGTGGTTGTGGTTCACGTCTGATTAATCATAGCCAGGGAGTAGGGTCAACGTCCAACCTGTTTTTTGCAGCTGTTTGTTTATGTAAAAATATCATCATGGTACATGGAAAAGGCTGGAAAGTTGAATTAGGGGTCATTCAAAGCAGTGGCTATTTCACTAACGTTTCCCATACAACATGAATAAAAAAAACACAGCTTTTCCTAGAATCCATCACAATGATATAAAATACCGTAAATGAGGTTGGTCTGCAGAATCAAGCACTGTAATCTAAGGTTCTAATGGGTATGCTGCGCTAATGCAAGAAGGGTGGGGACATTTAAAGAGTGCTAAAAGGACCATTCGAGATGAAAATTATATGGGCTAATCCGTCTAAACTAAATAAAGTAGCAATGCGTTTAAAAGATGTGGGACAGCCTGGAGAATGCAGTTGGCAGAGCCGGTCAGATTTATTTAACCATGCGTGCATAGGCAAGAATGGTTCAGTTAGATTAACAATCATGAATTAAAGGAACACCACCTCTGCTGTACTTTTAAATGATGGCAGATGTACATATTCCCACAGGAAACACTTTATCCAAAGCAGACTCACAGCAGACAGAAATATGGGCCCCAAAATCAAACCGCGCCTTGGATTTTCTTCCATCACAGTCTATGTTCGGAGGTCAGCTGCAAGGTTCTCTCATTCTACTCAACACATTTACATAGCAATCATTTCTAGCTTGATACCTGATGAATGATTCTTCCCGTAGTAAGGAATGAGATGCCAACAAAAAAACCTTATAAAAATATTGTTGATATAATAAACTCTTGGAGCTCAAGTTTCGACTAACATATATAAACAGGTTTACTCCCTTACCCACCACCCTTTATAAGATTGAGGTCCGAGTCCACTTCATCGGCTCCATCAATAGCAACATCAAGCTGTGAATAATAAAGAAGAAATGGAGACAACGTGAGATTTCAGAGAGGCTTTAAATGGAAAAACATTTAATCCTAAGCTTCCATCAGTTACGCTGTTACCAGTACAGACTATTGAAACCATGTACAGCCGCCATTAAATAGGCGGCTATTAAATGTGGACTTGTGACCATTATGAAAGGATAAGCGAAAAAACGACGGAATTATAAAGGATAATTATTTTTACTGAAAACCAATGACATAATAAAAGAGTTAGCAAACCTGATGATGGACGGAGTGCTGAAACTTGAATCCGTCATCGTTCTTCTGCTCACTAAGCCACCCCAGTATAGGCCCAGCCATATGCAAATCAGTCTTGCCCCTGCTCCTCGTGGGAACAGTACAGCCCGAACTGCCAGGCCAGGTCCTCCCTTGACTGGAAACAAGCAACCTGGGACCAGTTTTGGGGCCTAACCCCTCATCAGGCAGGCTAGCTTGACTCCAGTGGCAAAACGAGCAAGGGACTCATGTCTGGACATACCCTGGCCACTTAGGGCGAACAAAGCAAACACAATAAGACAATAAAAGATTTAACACCATTCAAGGATTGGTGCTGTACTTTATTTCTTTGAGTTACTTCGTCTGAATGCAAGGAAAGTTTGGCACAGCACTACAATTTCAAAATTGTTTTTTTTAGTTTTTTTTTTTTAGAATTATGTTAAAAAAAATAATTTAAAAAATAGCCAGTCAAACGTGTTACTCTTTACTCATACGAACGTCAAGTTCAAACTAGGTCATATTTTAACAATTCACTAAAAACAAATGAAAGACATACGAATGTTACAACTCAAATTGTTACAACTCATCATTTTAACATTCCGTGCCAGTTTTAAAAGAAGGTCATTTTTTGGGACAAGAATACTAGGCATTGCATGCGCTGTATAGTGCAAGACACATTGTGGCTTACCGAGTACATAGAAGGGCTTCCAGCCCATCTATACTGTTGGTTGGCTTTCCTGACACGCATAGGCGACTTCATATTGGAGTCCCAACTTGTCAATCTTGTGTTTGACTCTTTACAATACACGAAGAATCGTCAATAATTCCTTTACTATATCTTTCTAGAAGGCCTAAAAAAAAAAAGGGCTTTCATAAACCCATTATTAAGGAAAACTAGCCAGGACCCGCTTGACCCCGACAAATACAGACAGATTACAAATGGACCTTTTCTGGGCAAAATGCTAGAAAGAGCAACATTCACCCAGATGTTACAATTCATTGAAGAGAACTCCATAGTTTCCAACTTCCAAACAGGATTCCGTCCAGGAAGAGGTACAGAATCTGCCTTCATCACAATCTGGGATGACCTTAAGAACAAAGCAGACTGGAACGGGGTTGCTGCACTGCTACTCTTGGACCTATCAACTTCCTTTGACATAGTTGACCATGGCAATAGTACAAATACTCTACAAAGCCGGCATAGATTAAACTGCTTTTGACTGGATCACATCCTACCTTCAAAAACAAATGTTATCCATTCTTACCCTTTCTCTCTCAAATCGTACTTCAAAAAAGCAGGGGTCTATCAACGCTCTATGATCTCAATCATGCTTTTTAACATCTACATGAAGTCATTACCTGCAATGATCAATGAATGTCAGCTCCCATGCAAAAACTATGCGGCTGACACACAAATACTCGTTAAACTGGAAAGCCCTAAAGACATTTGAAAACTCACAAATTTTCAGTTGCCTCAGAGCCTTTGATCAGTGGATGACATGGAGCCATCTCAAATTGAATGCTTCAGAAACTGAAATACATGTGGCGAATGGAAAAAATTATGACCCACTCGCCACCTGGCCTGAGGATTTGGGACCACCTCCTAAAGTATCTAACGAAGTAAGAATCCTTGGAATTACCATGGATTGCAAACTATCAATGTATGCCTATGTGAACAAATTAGCAATCTCAAGCTTTATTACAATTAAAACTCTGTAACTCATCTTTCCCCAACTGGGATTTACGCACAGGATCCAGGCTACTATCTCTCTTGTCCTGTCTAAACTGGACGCCAATGGCCTCTATCACAGATCATCTTTATCAACTATGAAAAGACAAAGAATTTGGAACTCTGCTGCCAGACTACGCTCACATATAAAGCCACACGCTCACATCTCCCCTGCCTTGAGGGCCCTACACTGGTTACTGATAGCCAAAAGATCCACATTCAAGCTCCTTTGTATCACCCACAAAGCGATACCTGGAACAGGGCTGCTTTTTATCAGGAATAAAACCACCAAATACATTCAACAAAGGAACATCTGCTCCAGACTGGCACCTCGCCTCAAAATCCCACCATACAAGAAAAAAAAACATAGGTGGCCAATTCTTCTTTGTTCAAGCAGCCAAACTATAGAACTAACTACCTTCAAACATAAGGTCCACAGATAACCATCTTATCTTTAGACGACTACTCAAGAGTTGGCTCTTCCCTACATAACCACCAAACTCAAATGTACAGCATATCCCTGTGTATATGAGCATTCAATTTGATTATGTGTATCTAGATATGTGTATTTCTTTGTATAAATATGTATAATTATGTTTATAAATATACAGATATTCTTTAGGTCAGCTTAACAAATGTACATATCACTTTTGGTTTTATTATTCTATGCTTAACATGTATATAGGTCTCAGCTTAGTTTTCACATAAGTTATTTGATTAGATGCGTATGGTTTTATCATAACTATTGATCTACAATTGCTTCATTATTGTAAAAAGAATACACAAGTTAATTAAAGTACAGCAACATTTGAAAGTCTGAGTTTATTAAATACAACTTAAATCTTGATATATATTTTACCTTTCTTATACATGTATAATTGTATGCGCTTTTGTATCTATATATGAATTACTTTACTCCTACTGAAAAGTAAAAAAGGGGAATAAAAAAAAACATTCGAGTCTCTCCAATGCACCACCCTATGTTTCACCATATACCTCTCTCAATATATACTCTACCTACACTCTATGACTCATCTCAAATCTCATTCAGCTACTTTGATCTCCAAAATATCCCTTTCTATACTCTTCTCCCCTCTACCCTTCCTTGCATCACCCCAAACCTCATTTTATAACTAAGACCCCTCAAACAACCCTCTATATATTGTTACCTCATGAATTCCTCCTTTGACTCATCCCAAAACTTTTTTTTACGACTATGCTCTCCCTAATCCCTTTCTAGATACTCTACCCACCTCCATCTCTCCTTTTACTTGTCCTAAACCAAATATTACTACTATGATCTCCCAAAACCACTTTCTAGACTCTTCCCAATTCTATCCCTCCATTATCCTTTTCAATCCAACTAAAAGATTTACATGTCCACAGCTCAAAGTAATTCAGATTTCCCTATAATAACTCGCTACTCACCGAAAAGCGAGTCAACGCTTCTTCAGGGGTAGTAAGCGCTATAAAAATAAAAT
Source organism: Triturus cristatus (assembly GCF_964204655.1). Classification (NCBI taxonomy): domain Eukaryota; kingdom Metazoa; phylum Chordata; class Amphibia; order Caudata; family Salamandridae; genus Triturus; species Triturus cristatus. Next base: position 1,097,521,522 of record NC_140582.1, on the reverse strand, counting down.
TACGATTTGTTTGTTTGACTCGTGTCTGCTTGCTGTCAGGGAACAAATTTTCGTTTTTGTGTCAGCAGCTTCCTATCTTTCTTCCTCGTGTGCTTTACTTTCAATAAATTAGACATCTCTAACTTTGCTCAATGTTCCCGCTCTTATCCAAAATTCTTTTGCTCCCTCCTGCTTTAATTTCACGTGGCTTTATATAAATATATTCTTTTGTGCCCTCTACATTTACAAAATTATTTTATCAATACGCACACATTTGTGTGCTTCTGTGTTCATTTCTTTTAACACACCACACTGCTTTGCATTTGTGCACAGCTTTTCTCACTTTATAGGAGGCACATTTGTTTTTTTCTACAAATCCCTGAGGTAACACCATTTGATCTTCTTTCCAGCATATATCAAGCCTTTGGTTTGGGTTTTATTGCTTAACTGGATTCATGCTGCCACCTACTGTCTATTATTGCAATTACATTATTGGATATCATCGTCCACTTATGAATGTCGGCAAGTTATTTTTCCCTATTAATCTTTTACTTTATCTTATTTGTATCACCCCTTGCTCACTTTGCCACTGGATTCAAGCTAGTCTGGCTAATGAGCGGTGTTACACCGAAAACAGTGCCAGGATGCTTGTTTCCGGTCCAGGGAAGACCTAGCTTGGCAGTTCGGGCTGGACTGTTCCCATGAGGTACAGAGTCAAGACTGTTTTGCATATGGCTGGGTCTGAACTGGGGTGGCGAAGTGAGCTAAAGAACGATGATGGATTAAACCCAGATCTGTGACTGGGAGTGAGAGTCTAAAAAGTTTCAATTCTCCATCCATCATCTCAATGCTCCATTTGCTTCAGTCTCTGAAGATGAAATCTTAGGTTCAAATGAACTACACTCCTTTAATCCCTACCCTACAAGAGTTAATCAATGAAATTTGATATTTCTTTCAGTTGCTTAGACTGTACTTTATTTAGCCTGATACCGATGATTGCATTCTAGTTGTTACAATAGAAATGTGGGTGTCTTTCACTAATATCAGTCAAAGAGGTACAGCCACATTTGATGTAATGGCACTGAAATGATGACTGCGTTTATTGTAAATTGGAGAACGCGTGTCGTGACCTTTTAAAGGAGAACCTATTTGTAGAATGAGATGTGTATATTTAGTAACACATTTTTGATCACCTATGCCTAATATTATGTTATTGTATGTAGTCCTTTACCAGTTCAACAGCTATGACAGCTGTAAATAAATACAAACTAGTTTTTAGGTCTGGCTCCAGGCAGCATTTGAGGTCTGCAAAATCATTTATTGTTATTTTTCTAATTACATAGAGGTGCTTCAGATAACTAGTTTGTCACACATAACAACTGGTAGCAGGATGGTGAATTATTCTGTTCCCCATGCAATGAATAAAGGGGCCTCCGGGAACAACAACAGCTGGGACTATTTGGAGAGCACAGAGGCCATGTTGAAATCTTAGCTCTCAAAGAAACACGCATTCGTTGTGATAGGCAAATGTTTAGTTGACAAATTATGTGAGTAAATATGTAACTGCACCATAATACTTATCAAATCCTATTTTGCAAGAAAAAAATGTGTGCAAAAAAAAAAATGTGTACAAAAAAAACACAAAGTATCATTCTGCTTCCAGCAGATGGCAGCCCCCAGTTTACACCCCCACTTTGGGTGGGGAAAACCATCTGGGAAAACTTAATAAGGCTAGAAGATATGGCCACCTTTGCCAACTCCACCCCTTAGGTGGAAGATGTGAAGTTAAACACTCTTTTCAGTCCCCTTCCATCTTAAAGATGAGGGAACTCCTCCAATCAGGGCTGCTCCCACAGGAGCGTGGCATAATAGCGGGTGTAGTCACCTGATGGAAGGTGCACATTGACACTACCTGCTACTAGCCTAAAACATCCCTAAATTTAGCATTTATGTGACTCCTCCAGACCTTGAAACTAGATTCCTGCAACCTACGAAGAAGGACGACGAAGATGACACCATGCAACAAAGCCTGAAGATGACTACTGACTTGGCCCCAGGCCTACTGGCATGTCTCCAGCTTTAAAGGCTCTGCAAAGAAGGCGACTTCCAGAATCTAGAGGAAGGTTACCTGCTCTTCAACAAAGACCAGCTCTCCAGAGGACAGCGGCCCTGTCCAGAAGAATCCAACCACATGGACTCCGGATCCAGCAAAAACCGCGACTCCTGCTCCCTCTGTACCAGACACCCACAGCTTGGGTCTGAGAGGATCACCTGTCCAGTAAAGTCCCCCCAGCGATCCTGACCTCGAGTTCAGGTTTGGCCGACCTCACCTGGACCCCTCGACAAAGCCTGCAGGCTGAATCCAGTGGCTCCCCCTGACCGCGACCGGCTCCGGTAAGAAGACTTGGACTTCTAAATGCACCTTGATGAGCTGAATCGACTGTGCCCCTACGACGATCTACATCTCTACTTACCTCTGCTGTCAATGGTCTTCCCCCTGCAACCTCTGGTACGACGCCTACAGCCTGTTTGCCGAAAGCAGAATCCTCATGGAAAAGCATTGGGCGCCCAACGCTGAAATTGCAACCTGCACCCAGCCACCCCTGTGCCACTGGAAGTGTATGTTTGGTGCTGCTTTGTGACCCCCTGTGCTGGTCCTAACCCTCAAAGCTTGGCCCATGCAACCAATCTACTTATCTGCAAGCAGTGTGGCTTCAAGCACCCCCAGTCTCCATTGAAACGCATTGAGCTGAACTCCGATTTTGACCTTTGCACCCGGCCGTCCCTGTGCCGTTGGTGGTACAGTTTTGGTACTGTCCTACCCCTTGCTGACCTTTGGTCCCGAAGACTGGAACAGTAAGTGCAGTACTTAACCGTTTAACCGCATTATTGTTTTCCTACATAGGATAACATTGAACAGCTCTGAAATTGTTCTAAATACGTACTTACCTTTTTGCGAAGATCTTGGTCTTAAAATAAAATAAACAAAAAGGATATTTTCTAAAATTGGTGTGGATCTCCTTTTTGAGTCGTGTGTCCATTATTGGTCAATGTTGTGAAATAGTTGTCTTACACTCCTGTGTGTTCGGCCAGAGGCTGCTCGCCCACACTATCACTAATAGAGCACTTTGGGTTTTACATTGAGCCCTTTACACTTTTGGGGAACCCCTGGACTCTGTGCACGGTATAACCACCTAGTGGCATACCATATACAGAGCCAGCTTCCAACAGTCGCTAAAGCCTTCGACTCCTTTGAGGGAAAGTATATGTTCACAATACGGAGTTGCATGGGTATGCCGGAGGCTTTCCTAAGATGGAAGCATGCGCTGTTGTACACGACCCAGTAACAAGGGTGCATGTCAATGGACAGACATTGGGGATACTACCTGTACACAGAGGTACACGACAGGGCTGCCCCTGTCCCCAATCTCGTTTACACTCGCCCTTGAGCCCCTAGTGTGCATGCTCCATCAGAGACATGCAGACGCCACGCTGCACTTTAGAATGAGGCCCATCAGTGACTCCCATTACGTGGACAATATGGTGTTGCACATCCGTAACCACACAATACACCTAGCGCCAATACTCCGGGAATATGCCCGCTTAGATCGGTACTCCAGGCCTCAGTATACACTGGGTGAAATTAGTTGTATTCCCCCGACATCAAGTACGCAACCTCACTCACCAGACTTTCCTCTGGAATAGAGCACAGACTCAGAGACTCGGACTTGGTGGTCCGTGAGAACTATGGGAGGGTGGTGTCGAAGCTGGAGGAGCAGATGGCATGATGGTCCAGAATGCTGCTGTTGCTGGCAGATAGAGTGGCGATCCTGAAAATGACAGTGCTCCCCAGGTTTCTTTACCTCTTCACTATCATCCCCATAGTGCTGCCACAACCCTTCTTTAAAACGGTCAAGTCATTAACATGATCACACTAGCTTGGGAAGGGAAGCAGCCCAGGATCAGCTAGGACATACTAACACTTCCATTTGCACAAGGAGGATCTGGTGCACTGGACATATATATCTATATTCCTTATGTGCTCAGGCACTATTTGCACATTATTGGTATAGCCCTCACGCATACACACCAAACTTAGCAGTGGAGGCTCACAACGCACACCCCACTCCACTCAACGCCATTTTGCCACATCAATGCACAAGTGTGCGCAGAGAGAAGAATAACACTATCCACTGCACAACGAAGGCATGGAGAACACTAGGTGCCCAAGCCAAGAAGCCTCTTTGTATTCCCCACAGTGCCCCTAGAACACCATTCGGCAGTTTCGGTCATCCGTAAGGCTGGTGCGCTCGCCATGTTTGCTAAAGATGGGCAAAAGACACTGGGAAATGTGAATCCAGGAGGGCAGTTCATCTATTTGGCAGACATCCCACACACTCCACACCAGACGCCATTACTGGCATCCACAAACTATCACCTCATGGGCTGGTATGAGGGAGTTGTATCCTACTTTCCTGACAGTGTCCCCCCGCACTGAGAACGCTCCAAATTTTGGTTACTAACAACACGCAGGAATCTCATAACGGTATTATATAATGCAGCTCAAACAGATGGGTAGATGACCCGGAACCCAGCATTACACGGATGGAACGACATACTTGACATGCCCCTGACCATAGAGGAATGGAGATTTTGTTGCAAATTACGGGAATGCTCACACCAAATTGAAATGTACGCATAATTCAATTTAAATATTTACAACAAATGTATCACACCCCTTTAGGCTGTTCCGATATGAATTGCAGGGAAGCACAAATTGGTCAAGAAGTGGGGCACTGGACGCAGGCTTTATGCCTTTACCCTGGCAGTGCGCCATGGTCGGGCAGTACTGGATACAGGTAGTGGCAGACTCGTCAGCTATGGTTATGGAGCCAAATGTGTTTGCTTGGACTTGTCAAACAGATACAACCCACACATTGTAAGTTTGTGGCAGTAGCACTGCTGCTAGCAAGACTTAGAGTAGCTATGCACAGGGGCGAAAGAACAGAGCCTAAACCCAAACAGTGGCTACTGGACTTTTCATATTTTTTCGAACAATTGGAAATATTTGCTGAGGAACTGCCACTGCCGTCACGCCCAAAAGACATTTTGAGTCCACTTGCGTACTATTTGCTGAAAGCTCCAGATGGGAACAAAAGTATTGTGTGGTATGGGAGGTGTTGTCAGGTGGCGACTGGGTTGGAATGCTAGTACTGGAACGATGGTTAATGTATCACAAATGCAATATGTTTTGCTACATGCGGTAATTGATGGCATACTGTTTGTATCTGGTTTTTGTATGCTGAAAACCTTTAATTAAAAATAAAAAAAACTAAAAAAACATCACATCGCATTATTGATGTTGTCATTTTTGGGGCCTTGGGCAAGTCTTCAATACTTCGCCTCATTTTCCGTTCTGCTTAAACAGTAAAGTCAAAGGCAATGTAAATATGTAGCACCCTGAAAAGAACAGTTTGAGCAATAGTGCAGCTGTTAGTTCTGGGTACAATGTGTTTTCGGCGAGACAAACTTAAAAAAAGCCTTCATGGTGTACATTTGCTACAGCTATACTTCAACGTCTGGATGTTCGAGATCCAGAATGTTTCTTCAGGTTATTTTACGAAAATGACAGTACGACAATTGTGGACGATTGATTAGATAGAAAGAAACTGTATATATGCAGGCATCCTAGTACACAAAGGTTGTGGCCATTGGTGCATAAATACACTCAGTATGAGTGCAAACGTATACTTTCAAAAAATGTATTGGTATTTTTAGAGTTTGAACTTATCTGGAGAGCAATCAAGGATTTATACTTGTAAATAGATTTACTTCCATGGTTGCTTGTACTCCCAGAATGGGACAACAAACTAAGTAGGCCTTCTGGTCTACCAAAATCCTGCAAGTTTGTGGGAATTCCCTATCTAGGGAGGCAATATATCCCATAACTGGCGATAGGAGGTTTGCTTAGGGGCACATCATTTCTCTAGAGGTAAAGGGCAAATGTATGTGTGGTGTATTTTAGCATACATAAACTTACACCCATTCCCTTTAGTATCTGATGATAGTATTTTAAGGACAGTAGTTCCCCAAAAGAGAAATAAGGTGCCAAGTCTATCGTGTGTGAATACTTACACGTTTGCGTTCTATAAGAGCAAGAACGTCATGCCTGGATTTTCTAAAACAACTTTGAAAATCACTCTAGAGGTATAAGCCTACAGGAGTAAATTAAAGTCCAACACTTTTGTGAATAGTACTCCAGTGATTAATTAGTGGTAATACAGATAGCTAGATTTGAGAAAAAAACTGATTTACAGTGTGCTTAATGTGTGCACCCTTTGAATGTTTAGTCCACTGATGTATCGACACTGCATTATTTTATGCAGCGTACACACCATGCACTGTATTACACAACACATGCAGAGTTTACCGCTCACATCTTAATTCGCAAAACCTTCATCGGGGAAGTGTCAATCTTCAGCTACGAATGGAACCCAATCACCTGGTCTTCCGCAAGCTGCTGAAAACTTGGCTCTTCCCTAAGTGATTCCCTGAAGCTTCTGTCATTCGCCAGCGCTGGGATGCCTACGGGTAGGTAGGCGCTCTACAAATGCGGATTCATTCATTCACTCAAGCTGGAAGAATATCCTTTCTGTGCAGTGAATAAGAGATCACACGCCACAATACCTTTCCGCACAATCACGCGTTCTACTAGAAAGTAAAGGGAAGACTTTGCTACGCCCACATAAACAAATGAGAGATTTTAGCATCACACGTAAGGAGTGACTTAGTCCAGTAATTAACAGCTAGAAGCAAAGTCACCCGTGCAATGCGAGGACAGTCGGACGTGCAGTCATGTTCTGATACTAAACAAGGAAAGACTGGCTTGTGAGGTCGCAAGGGTAGGAGGTAGGACTAGGAACCGCCTTAAGCTTATGGATGAAAATTAGATAAAAATAAACCTGTTACCACATGGTGGTCCGCTGCATGATATACAACTTAAGCTTGTATGGGCTCCTCAGCACACCTCAAGACACCAGAATGGCGCCAAAAAGCCGACTGCTTCCAGAGCTCCACCGAGAAAGACCAACCTGCTCTACCATCCAACGTTCGGGTCAAGTGGCTGAAGGATAATACGCACAAAGTAAACAAAGTAACAACTATTTTGAAATAGCGCAACACGAATAACAATGGCCTAAATATTTTCCTTAATGAAGGCAGGTTTTTAACTGTTGTGAAACTTGCCTTATTAAAAAAAATTAGGTCCATGAAGTGTGGAAAATCTATTGTGTTTGGCATATTTCTGTACGGTGGTTGTTGAGGGGCCGCCATTAACTGCATTCAGCACTTGCTAGAATTTCTCCACAAAGGAGCACACGCTTAAGGCTCACACTTCAGTCCTGCTTGAGTGAAGAAGCCATGACCCAATCTCTCAGCACAAGACAAAACATGGGCTCTGTTGAGAATGTAAAGGAACACTCGTGCCAATATCCTGATCAGAAAATACCATTAAGAGTCTACACACAGGCAAGGACGTCCCTCAATACAAGTCCATTTACATTTTGTTCTACTAGAAAGATGAAGCGCAACAAACCGTCAAACTTCAAATGTCTCTATCAAAGAGGATAATGTTTCAGGAAGTGACTAACATTAGTTACAAAATCTTTTTCCTAAACCAAGTACTGAAGAAATGTTTTACCCTCTTACCTCTGGATGTCTGTCCAGGTCACTTAAAATTAATCCATTCTCTAAAATCAGCTGACGTGCCTAAAAGTAAAAAAATAAACAATCGGGCTCAAAAGGTACAATAACTTTTTAATAAGAATTAACTATGCTAAACATTATTGAAATGGCTTGGTAAAGTGAGGAATTTTGTGAAACTGAAATTAGCGACACTTTAAAAGTTAACAAAGAATAAAAAATGTTCCCATGATCATTGGTACATACATTTTCATTCTGAAGTCTATGAAATGTGCTCACTTAAATGGAAGTTGTGGCTAAACACATTTCTAATGAAGTAGAAATATTAATTTCTTATGAATGGCTTCCAAGAGATGCATCTCATTCCATGGCACTGGCCTCCGAAGGTGAACACCGGGAAGGAGTTACTTACCAGAGAAGGTGGTTTTGTAGCTTGCCCTATCATCGACTTACATGCCGAGGCAAGTGAGTACCTTATTTTTAGACTAACCCACCAGCACACTGATAGAAACTCCACATATATCAGACACAAGAAATTGAAGATCTAGTTGCTACTATTGCTTTACAATGAGAATAGACCTTTTCTCACTTCAAGGTTCAAGAGCTTAAACACATGCGATAGTGTTACAGGTAAGTACAGCCCAATATATTCCTCATCAGAGCGAGGACAACTGGAAATCCCTCTGGCAGATGTAGCACAAAGTTAAATGTGTGCATTGGAAACAGGCACCGGAGAGCACCAGCATGTGTTTGATAATGCACAGCTGGGCTGATGCGAGCGGTCCAGAGTGTTCCATGAGCAGATCTTTGGACAAGCGTTCTTGACCACTGCTAGTTCTTGGAAAACCTCAAGTCAGAGAATCAGACCCTCAAAGATACAAGAGCTGGGAAGACACGTGCCACGCAGGTGTGGTCAACGTCAGGAGGGTACCTAGGGTCAGTGGAAGCTCGTTGGACACTGTACTTCAAGGAGGGTGCACAGCTATTGGATCAGCAGTATGTACCCAAGACAGTCTCTAACATAAGGTGTCCGGGACGATGCAACCTTCAAACAGAAGAGCTGGGCAGGAAGGATTGTGCCCCGTGAAATGAAGGTACGTGGGGCAACAGGTTGCAGGAATGGAGGTTTGATTTGGGGAACACACAAGAAGGAATTGGCTGCGCCCTGAGGTCTTCCCTCTGGCCTCACTCTCAGTACAGTTCTGTCTCTTTCACAAACTAGCACTGGAGAGCCAGCATCCATAGTGGATGGTATACATTGTGGTGGACTTGCAAGGGCAGCAGAATTAATATTGAGCAGGTTCTCGTTTTAGGTAGGAGGACCTCAAATGGCAGGGCCATCTAGTTAATGACAATAGAATATTTACAGAATTCAGAATCATAAGCGAGGGCATGTATCCAATTGGACTTTAGAGAATATGTACACCTACTCCAGACGAGTCTCCGTAAATTAGAGGCTGTTGCTGGGGCTTTAACTTTATTTTTTTTTTATTTTTTAAATATGAGGGATGTCCATGGCGTCTTCTGCCTTTGTTCAAGGGCTGCTGCTTGCACCTCACCCGCTCAATCACGTTCCAACTGGAGGAAATAAATCTCTCGCTTTCACGGAGGAGTGTGTGGATTCAGACTAGTCGCCTATTAGCTTTAGCTGATACGGTTTTTGTAAGAAGAGGTGCTGAATTTGTGCCATATAATGCAGGTCGTGGTCACCAACACTCATTTGTGGGGACCACAACATAACTTTCATCATCCACATTCACACAGCAAGAGAGAGAAGGGCAGAAAAGAGGGGAATGGGAGAGGATAACAGAGAAAGGAAAACAAAAGATGTAGAGTAAATGCAGGGATGGAACAGAAGTTGCAAGCGTGTGATGGGCAGGAAGTGTTTGGTGGTGAAAGATGAAAGGATTCAAGGTTAGGCACACTTGGTATTTGACAACCCCAGCATTCAACAGTGGGCTCCTAAGAAAATCTTTGGTCCCTGCCATCTTTTTGTTTTATAACTTTAGCAAAAGCAAGGAGGGAAGAAGTAGGGAGATGAGGTGTGCAGGAATAGGTGACACCATTTCTTGGGATACAGCAAGTGGGTTGTTTCTGGGCAGTAACCCATGACGTAGTTTACCCCAAGTGTACCAGGTACCAATATTTATGTTATGCATTCTACTTGGACAGCCAAGGTACTCCCACCGGTTACAAAGTTAATGGGGCGTAGAGGACTAGTAACTGAGAATCACACAATGAATCATACTGAATAACACCTATGTTGTCAATGCGTTACTTTAGGCGTGATATATATATTTATTTTTTTAACATTGGCCCGAAGGTGAAAGTTACACTTCAGTTCTTATCTCATGCTTACTTGAAAATCTACAGAAGCGCGCCCAGGCCTCAGATTGTTAGCAGAGGCTAAACTCCCACTCATGTATCTACAAAGTGGGCAAAAGATGAAAATTTAGACACGCTGGAACCAAATCTATTTTTGGTGTACTAACTTGGAACGAAGAAGATGAATAAAAGGTGTGGCCTCGATAAAAAAAAAAAAAAGTCTGGATTAAAGATGGCATCCCAAAGTGTAGAGGCCACAAATTCGGACCTTCAAATAGTCTGGTAATTGGGGGCAGGGGAGTATTCATGTCCTAGTTTATTTAATGCATTTTTATATAGCGCAGACTTTACCCAAAGGTGTCAGAGCGCTTCACAATAATGAGCTGGTGGCCAGTAAACAGTATCCAGAACAATGCCCCTTCATAGCACCAGTTAAGGTCTCAACTAGTCCTTTTACACTTAGACAGGAACAGATGAAAATATTAGATCATCTCACACTTAAGTCCTTTGGGACATTTAAACTTTAGAGGCCATGGCACATGATCAGAAACCTCCTGGATGCAGTCAAATTTTTGGTGGCCGGGGTACCCATTAGCTTAATTACATATTGTATTGTATCTGTACATAGCGAGACCTAAACGCTTTCTCTCTGGTGCAACTTTGTTATATATAGTGCTACATACAATAAGCAGTGTGAAGTGCTCAGACTGGTACAGGGATCCTGAAAGCCTTTCAGAGTGTATGGATGGAAGAGTGTTATAGTTTGATGGGGAGAGGATAGAGGGGGTGAAGAGTGTGAGGTTTAAAAAAGGTGGGTGTAAGCACAATGCACCAAATGTCATCGTGCATATGCATATAGCGTAGAGTATTTAGGATAAAAGTTGTGTATGAAGGTACTTTCCAACTTCACAGTGTACATTACCAAATACGTAACATGCCATTAATATGCACCTGCTGGGTACACTTGGGTATATGGAATCCAATCAGCAGCGTCAAAAGCATTAGGAGACCCAACCCATCAGAAGCTTTGATAAACCAGAAAAGGGATGCTATCCTGAGCCCACCTAGAAGAGACCATGGATCAACTCATTGGTGGCATTGTATCCCGACCAAGACTTCAACCATGCAAAACCTCCATAAACTTAAGGGCTTGAAAAATGGTTTAATCTGTTCCAGAATCATGGAGGCCCCTTCCACCTGCACCGAAAGCTCGCTTTGTGGAAACAAAATGTATTCTGATCCAACTGGAGTTGAAACAAGCTTAAGGCCAGGAAAAGCCTCTGGTAGCAATTTTAAAAGCCCGTTTACAAAATTTCTCGCAGCGCAGCGCATGCGCTGACTCTGCGAGACCTAAAAAGGGAAAAAAAAGCACCCTACCGACTTAGGATCCCAGAGAGACATGCACAGGGCATAGACAGCAAACTTTCAACATATATCAAAGCATCGAGGTCAGCCAGGAGCAAGTTTGCCCTTGTGTTGCTGCCCTGTAGAAACCATTAAACAAGTTCTCTATCATCCTGGTTAAGAAAATGCATCATTTTCATTTCACAATCAAGCTGGTTAATCTGCAGTCCATTGACCCACTCACCTGCCCTCTCAACACCGGTGCAAAGTCTGGTTCAGAGAGCAGGGAGAGGCTGCCATGATTCCAGAACAATTTAAACCTTCTTTCTAACCCATACATTTCTTAAGATGGAAATTGAAAACCGTTGGGTTCTAAAACTGCCCACTAGTAGTGTGGATGTCCCTACCACTGGCAAACAGCGACATGTATATATTTCAATATACAGACCCTTAAAGTTTTGGGACCCAAGGGGATGACATAATGCATGGAAATCTACAACTCCATCTTCCTCCACTGAAAAGAAAGACAGCTCATTGAATATTTAATTGTTGGGCCCCCATCAAGCAAGTGTACTCCAGTATGGCTTCATAGAACTGCAGTCCTTGTTATTTGTAAGGTGAGCTTTAAAGTATAGGGGATTTTGATACCATTTGTTTGAGGTTTGAAACCCAGCCACATGCCAGAGTTTGGACCAGAATAAAGTCATGGTCTAGAGACAAGACATTCCTCTCCTTAGCACAAATTAATCCCTTCTGGCAAAATGTTTTCATTGAAAGCAAGATACCCGATGAGTTCCGAGCTTCCAAATTTACTGAATATCTAGCATCTAAGAGCTGTAATAAAGTTTGGGTTTGTAATTCAGCCCCAAAAGGAATAAACTTTTGGGTTTTATGGGTCTACCTTATTTGTAACACTGAGAATACTCAGTTATTGGTGGATTGTTTCCAATACCAAATTACAAATTAACAGAGATAAGGCCCAGGGTAATTACTAGTAGCCGAGATTTTTTCAGGATTTCCACCCATCACTTTTTGTTTCCTTTAAGGCCAAATTTAAGAGTTGGAAAATGTGGTTTATTAGTTCATATAAACCATAAACGTACAGTATATATTCAACCACAATATCATGCCCATATAAAAATAGAAACAAATACAAACAGACTTAAAAAACATATAAAGTCCAATTAATCATAGCCGCAAATGAAAAACACAACATTTAAGCCTCGCTAAATTCAGTACATCATATAATGACCTATGCAGTGCACTTATGTTTTGATAAGTCTCCTATTGCTACCTCCCTTCACGGTAGCTAAAAATAAAAAAAAACACGAGAACATAGTGATGTAAATAACATACAGTAATTTGCATAGTGCAAAAAGCAAGAGAACATAATGAAAGCGAGGACAAAAATAGGATAGAATAGTTATGACCATAGCAGCAAATGAGCAGCACAATTAACCAAGCACCTCAGAACACAACTTTTAGACTTTGTCAAGTTTATGGCATCACATGAGGACATCTACACAGCATTAGTATTTTGGCTGATCTCCTACGGATACCTTCCCCCATAGTAGTAGCTAATTTTGAAGTCTAAAACATAGCTATGGGTAGATACATACTATAAAGTGCAAAGGACCATAAAACCTAACAAACGCAGACGTATACAAAAGGAAAACAGTGTGACCGTAGCAGCCAATGGAAAGCACAGCACACTAGCATCACCAAGTTCAGAGCATCGTATTGTGGCATAAACACTGCACTCAAGAGTCAACACGTCTCCTGTGAATATCTCCTTCCAAAAAGGCCACCATTTTTTACCTGAATCACAGCCACACTGACATCCTGCTACAAAGTGCATAGTGCATAACAAAGTGCTAGATGCAACCATGTCCCGTCCTGACTCTAGTCTACTTATGTCTGTCCGGCACAATGGAATACTAATTTACTTTATACTGCTCTTAAGATTACATTTTTTTTATTTAAAAAGCTCATATGGATATCACCCCCCCCCCCACACACCCAGTGTAGCTGCAATGTTGTCCTGAATCATGACCACATAGTGCATGACAAGGATCTAAATGTGGCCAATTGCCCTCTTAGCACTATTCTACTTGTGTCTGTCGGGGGGGGGGCTAGATGATCCAACTAATCATGGCAATAATTAATTTGCAAAGGGGCTTGTGACTTGCCATATAAAAACATCAGTGGGATACCTATCACCAGCTATAACGTGGCCACTCGATGATTAAACTAGAAGGTCACAGTAAATGGGAGTAGAACACAGCCGTGGATCTTAGGGACCCACTGAAAGGATAGGAAGCAGTATTCTTCACACTCGGCTACTAGCAGCTCGTCATCAGGAGTCCGCTGCGCCTAGTATCGCCAGCTAATAACGCCCTTCCTGGATTAAAACCTAGCGGGGCTCTGGTTGAAATGGACCTGCGCCCTCATCGGATTCTTAAAAATGGCAAGAAACAACCAGGAAGTGGTCCTCCATCTGGGGCAAATGGAATGAATATCAAGGGGGTATCTGTACTCCCCCCCCCCCCCCCCCCCGGACCCTGGGTCTGATGACCAACTCAAGCCTTAACCCCCGTTACAGCATAGTGTATTCTGTATGTTTGTACCCATGATTGCATCATGACTCGAAGCGTATAAATCTGTATTTTATTCTACTGCTTTGCACTGTCGACTTTGTTGGTAATCAATAAAACAGAATTTTTTTTAAAAATGGCAAGAAACTGCACCAATCAAATATTTAACTTAAGATTTCATAGGTTAAAGGTATCCGCGGACCTACAGGGTCTTATTTCTAGGAATTCTTTAAGAAGCAGGGCCCTCCAGTGTCCTAATAAACATGGGCAGAGGATGTGGAAGAAAGTCTCCTTTGTCTGATGACATAAATGACACCTCTTGTCCTCTGAGTGACCCTCCTCCTGCCACTTAGGAATTAAGTCCAGGGTCAAGAGCAGACCAAAATTCATTGTCCTCTTGACAGTCACTGAATGTGCCACTTCAAAGTAAGACTGTTCCTGCCGGGCGTCGAAGGAGTTGAACTGTCAACGCTGCCTGACTTCAAAATGGCGCCTGCGGAGGACATAATGCCTTGTGATAACAGTCAGTCCCTCTACATTAGCGGCGGGAGGCGTCCCCTATTCCTCGGTGGGCGTTCCATCCGAGCTTTCAGCAGTCCAAAAGCCCCGTCGCACTACGGATAATCCGGGGCATAAAGCCTCACAGTTTCACACATCGGCAACTACTAGTCCTTTGTGAATAATGCTGAAGCCCCTACCTCTTCCCTCCCTCACTCTCTTTCCATCTCCCCATGTCCTTTCCTCTCTCCCCTGAATTTCTCTCCCCTTGCCTGCTTTTTTCCCCTATGCCTGAGCTATGCTTCTGTAACTCATAAATATATATATATATATATATATATAAATAAATATGTAATATATAATTGTCCAAGCGTAATCGCTGTTAAAATGTAATCCCGAGTGATTTTACTATCTGTATATTTAGAACTCTAATCGCTAGTATATGTAGTAGATCTTTGTACTTACTACCATTCCTATGTGATTTTAGAGTTTATTCGTTTGTATCTCTTCCTTGTGTGGCTTTACAACTTGTACATTGGCAATTTTTTTTCTTTTCTCTTCTGTTTGTATCTCTTCCTTGAGTGACTTTACAACTTGTACATTTGCAAAAAAAATTCTGTTTGTATATCCTATGTAACTCATGTAATCCAAAGTCCTTATGTAACGCAACTGGTTCTTTTGTAAAGCGCTCTGACACCTTTGGGTAATGTTCGCGCTATATAAAAATCGCAATAAATAAATAAAAAAAACTCCAGCCACCCATTTGTTCACTTGGCCAGCATCATTTTATCCTCCAGTCGACTTTTTCAGCCGGATAATTTGTTCACTGCTTTCTCGAATAGTTGCTCACTTGTATCCAGTTGCCATAGTTCGCTAATGCCACGGTTCTCGATGCTATCATGCAAGTACTTGTTGAGGCATCCCTTCCCCCTTGGTAGGTTTATTTCGGTGCATAGCGTGCCATCAAATCAGTAGGAGCATTCCTCATTTTGTGACAGCATCTTAGGAAGGCCCCTTGTCTGGTAAGGATTGCTTTACTGGGGAAAACTCACATTCCCCTTACACTGGCGAGGCAGACCTCAGCAGGTGGAGCACTCCTTTGCATGTCCGCGTTAGGAGCTTCTCTAGGAGCTTGGAGTCTTCACTGAGCACTAGCTCTCCCCCATAGGATACCGTCGGGATCAGTTTTGACTTAATTACTGTAATGAGAGCAAGTGTGTTTTCAAATACTCCACCCAGTCTTTCTCACTTACGCTAGCTTTGTTTGCCGCCGCTGGGCTCTTTTCGATCTCACTGAGAAGTTTTCAACATTTCTTCTGATGGTTTTATTTTGAAGACTGTAGTAGCTTAGCCCATAGTTAATCGTGCCTGCTTTTCCTGAGAGACCAAACCTCTTGTTTTAGCATCTCACGATCATCACAAAGTGTCTTCAACAGGGTGGTATTTTGTAGAAAACGCAGTAATTTATCTATTAATCCAGGCTCTTAAAAGGCAGATTGACCTTGTCAGACTGGTGGTTTTTAGGATTAATGCTTGTACCTTTGTAATATCTTGTGACCAGTTATTTCGCCACCAAACGCTCCGAGAGAGATTCCCAGGCCGTCATTAAATTCTGCTCAGTGGTTTTTACTACTTCCAGAATCTCTAGATTCTGCCCAGTCTTGTCATATTTGCTCTAATCCCGATGTTTTGCGGTTGGTGATAGCTCTCGACACTGTGATTAATTTTAAAGTCTGGAGCTTGCCATGGAATAATCACGATATGAGATCATGCTGTCCGAGGACCTGGTCCATGTTGGAAGAATATGCCCCGGGAGGCGGGCATTTAGAACTATCAGTCCAGGGAGGCCTCACTCATGTTTCTCCCATCTCTTTTGCAATTTTCTTCCATTAGTGGAGGTATGCTGCGGCTTGTAGTGTTCTTTGCCATTTTACACTTTGAATTTCTTTTTAGATGAGATGTCTCTGGGTGGGGTGTCTCTGGCTTGCTTTTCTTGAGAACTGTGGTCCACAAGCTAAGGGTTCTTGCAATAGTCACTGCTTTTTAAATAAACAGTACAGATATTGGGCTATCAGGAATCCACCTCACAAATATAGAATATTGGGGGTGGTTGTGATGAGATGAGTTTTCCTTCCCCATTCCTGGCAGTACATAATATAAAATAAGCAAGAACTGTACGCTATCTAGTGGGTCTGCTGTGTTATAGAGTTGCTTTTCTTGGGGCCAACTTTTATGCAGGTCCTGGTCTTTCCTGACCTCTTTATGCAGTCAACCTAAAAATACACAGTGCAGGAGGAGTAAATAAGGCCTGGCTGTCAAGGTTGTGTTTTCCTTATATGGGACTTAGGTGATGCTGGTCCTTCGCTTGGTCAATCTTTGGGTATGCTTAGCTTTTGCTTCCAATTGCATTTTGTGATTGGGGGTGGTGGTCACAAGAGCACACCCGATACCGCAAGCCGCACCCAACGTAGTTGGGCCGCTTCCACAGTGCACGGGGCTCAATCTACTGCCACGGGGCTAACCGCAGCTCTCCTCTCACCCTACTTCCGTTGCACTATCACCAACACAAGCACTTGCCCAGGGTCCCACTCCGCGGCACATAACTTTGTGTTCAAGTCAGAAGGCTGGCTGGTTACCTGTAAATGACTGTGGACTGGCGAGGGGGCTGATGGGGAATAGCTGGAGCAGACGAAGCTGGTAGTCAGTGATGATGGACACTGACAGGCTAGGGCAAACAGACCAACAATGGTGTTCACCATGCTCTTTGCGGCAGCGGGAGACATGCCAGCTCTCTACCCATCATCTCACCTCAGAGAACCGCAGTGGGACGATGGAACGGGGTCACGGGGGC
The DNA here is from genome assembly GCF_964204655.1 of Triturus cristatus. NCBI lineage: Eukaryota > Metazoa > Chordata > Amphibia > Caudata > Salamandridae > Triturus > Triturus cristatus. The sequence continues at coordinate 1,097,504,230 of NC_140582.1, read as the reverse complement.
TCACTGGCTCATCACCTCACTTTGCACGCCCAGGGGGCATCCTCTGGTGGCGGCGATTGGACTACAAGGGTTACGAAGCTGCGGAATGCCCGTTTCTTGCAGCAGCGGCTGTGACTCGCATTCCCTGACACACATTTCTGTCTGCACTTCGGCACTCACCGATCGGCTCAATGCTATGCTGTACTCGTTTAAGAGCTGCTCTTGCATCTGCTTTTTGCTAAATATGGCGCATGACTCCACATATAGTGAAAAGTGGCATCCGATTAGTGAAGTGGGTAATTGGGAGCCAGGTGATCAACTGTGCATCCACGGGGGTGAATCTGTGCAAATCTCTTCAATTTATAAACCTCTGAAATAGGGCTTGAAAAATGCATAAAACTTTGCAATATGGCAATAGGGCTTTAAAACCCTGGATTGTGCATGGAGCATTGGGAAACATGCCTCAAATGGTGTGCCTGCTTGGACAAGCCTGTGGCAAGAGGTCAATAAATGGTTGCAGATATTTCATAATCCTTGCTGTGACAGTCCTTAATATATCGGCCACTAAACAGAAAAGTAAAGAAAGATAAACTTTGCGAGCACTCTTACCTGAAAAGATGTGGGAACGCACACTACATTCAGATTTTCTTGTTTTACCCTTTCAGCTACAAAAAGAAAAACATATCAGTTAATGTTACTTTGTCACAGAAATCCTCTCTCTCAGCATGTTTCTCATAGGTTTTATTTAGAGCCAATGTAATGTCGATAATACAAGAGATATTTAAAAGTGCCCTGTTCTTCCCTACCAAAAAACAGCTCACATATTGCATCACTCCTAAATGTCTACATAAGAAATATGGAAGTGCTTTGATACACTCAGTTCTAGTCCATTTCACCGAAGGAAAATCCCCAGCACACGACTCAGATGTGCCACTGTCCTGCTGCAAAATTATCGATTAGGGTTTACTCCTACCCCTCATCACCCACATACCTGTTTTGTGCGTCACACTGAACGTTTTTGTGTTGTGTAAAAGCTGGATTAATAGGGTTGGGGTGCTGCAACCTAGACGTTACGCCATGATCTCCTGTTGTGCACCATTCCCCTGTTCCCATCAAATTTTTATGTATGTATTTTTTTTACACAAAGTGAGCTCCCCATACTCCTACATTCTTTTGCCTCCCCTTTTTTCATTCAAAGGGGGGAGCGGGAAGGGTACTTCAACGCCTTTGTACTTCCACAATCTTCTGCCCTTCCAGACTCCTCTCCCAAGAAAATCTTTCACGCTTCCACCTCAATACATAATGCATTATGGACAGGAAGACAATCAGATAATGTTGATGAGAAATATATGATCTCTAGCTAGAGTTCACCTTCCTTCGAAATAGTAAACCACCTCCGTTCAGGTCTTCAGAAAATAAACCAGTACCAAGAAGCTTCTCAAATGCATCAACATTATACAATAAAAAGTATGCCATTTTGTATGGCTCTGATCGGGGATGGCATGGTATTGGCTAGGAGAACAAGTCACCCAAGTTTTGCTTGATGGTTTAGATGTAAATATTCTCAAAGTTCTTGTTCTTTTTCACACAGCACACTGTAAATCCAGGACCACAATGTAGACATTTGTGAGCAATAGAGGATTCTCAACCCTGAATGGAGAAGGTATTCTTTTCATAGGCAAGTGAAATTGCTTGGTTGTAGGTACATTTCCAGTCTTCCCATCCAATACAAAGAATTCCTGCATCAGAGTTCCCTAATCTCTTGACATGCATGAACCTACATGTTCTTACATGGGAAACTACAGAATTTTAAGGCACCTTATTTTTTTCCTATAATTTTGGAGATGTGTATTAGGATATGGACACAATGCAATCTATAATAGGGAATTGCATTGCCGTGTTTTAAAATTAGCTATTTATGAAAACCTAAAATATCTCATGTCTGTGGGTAAAATACTTGACCTACAGCGTGGTTATAACGTAACAACAAACAGAATGTGACTGATACCCCTGGAACTAGTACAAAAACACTAACACCTTTTAAAGGCATGCAAAGAATATAAACAGCATTTTGATTAGCCATCACATTTTTTATTTGATTTTTTGAAAACAAAACAGTGTGGGTCAGTATAGAAATACGTAAGAACAAAATGAGTCGCTGCAAACTGCAATACTAATGTTGAAAAGAGTATACTTTGAAATATCGAACTGTACTGTGAGCCGAGAAGCAAGAGGTGATTAAAATAAATGGTGTTTTTTTTTCTTTCACATTCTGTATAATGAAATGGATTGCAGTATATTAGACTTAAGGGATGGGTTTTTGTTTGTGCCATCATAAACTATTACGTTGATTTTGCTATCAATGTTGGGTTTACTGTAGCTGATGTGTCATTAAATATTTATGTAATATGCAGGGGCGTAGCTTCCACTCTATTCCACACCTCTCTACTTCACTATCCTCTATACCACTCTACTCTAAGCAACTCCCTCTATGCCACACCACTAACTTTTAGCCATGCTGAACAGCAGTCAAGCTGCTCCTCAACATGGCTAAAAGAAAGGCATTGGCAAAGCCAATATCTCCCACATAGACCTACTGCATTTCCTATGCTTCTCATTATCCTGGTTGCTAACTGATGCTTGAAATGAAGTATTGAAGCATGCTAAATAAGAAGAGCAAACCAGACTGGTCATAGTTAATACATTTTAGAATACCTTTTTGCAGAGACTTTAACCCACATTATCAGATCTGTCAGCTCCTGTGTGTTTGAATTCTGACTCCCCCCCCCCCCTTCAGCCATTTTAAATTGTGTTTTTGCCTTGCAACCACTCACTTCCCCTTGCCGCCACTTCTTACAAGGCTACTCATTGAGTAATTGAGGCTGGTTAGGGTACACAAGACCCACACTTCCCTTAATAAGATTTTGGTTCATCATTGCCTGCCAACTTCAGAGCCCAAGTTCTGGCTTAGAGCATTAAACCTTTGTTGGATCCATACTCGCCAACAACAGCATCAAGATCCACCAATAAACTTACAGCACTCACCTGTAAATCACAATCTCTTCAGCGTATGACATCAAGTGATACAGAACTGGATCATAAGATCATATTCAAAAGCTAACTTGAGAAAGACAGAACCATCAAACAAACATTTATAGAGCGCGGCAAATCATCCGTGAGGGTCTCCAAGCACTGGAGCAGTTTGCTGCTGCATGACGGTTTGATCATTCAAACATCCAGGGCTTTAATTCTCTCCTGAATTGCTGGAGTAACTGTGCGTTCCTGAGGTGCAAGGGAAGTTGCTCCAAGCCTTGGATGCCAGGTGCAAGAAGGTGTGTCCTCTGCTGTTGGCTTAACGGATCCGTGGGGAGTCTGCGAGGGAGAGGGAAGCTGATCAAAGGTGTTTGGTCAGTTGGTGGAGGGTCAGGCATTTGTTGATATAGCTGGTCCTTCGTTGTGCAGGGCCTTGCAGGCGGAAGTCAACATCTTGAATTGGCTCCTCTTGAGATTTAGTGTGATGTGGATCCTTCTGGGTAGATCGCACATAAGTCTTACCACTGAGTTCTGTATGGTCTGGAGTTTCTTCACGAGATGTGCAGGATTCCTACTTACAGCGCATTTACTTAGTCCAGTCTGCTCGTGAGGACAGCCTGAGTGACAATCCTTTTGGTGTTTGCCGGGAGCCACATGAAGATCTTGTGGAGGATGAGTAGATGTGAAAGCAGCCGGATGAGACTGCAGTGACCTTTGGTTCAAGGTTTGGTATGTGACATGAATCCAGATATTTTTACCCCAGCTGACAGCCAATGGAGAGGAACCTGAATTAACACCTTACCTTGCATCAACCCAAACCTCTCGCTCAATGAGAACATTGCCCAGAAAACAAACACAGCATAGTATTGGCTCCTACTGAAAAATAAGTGAACCGTTTCCATGTAAAACGGACTACAGGACAAGAGTGGAAGCTGTGGCTCTGTGGCACCTATACAGAGATAAAGCCCTGTTAAAAGGAGTCCTCAAACCCACTCTGGAACACCAGAAAGGTATTCGAAATGTTACAAAAAGTCTGAAGAACTTTGATGATATCACTACAATGCCGAAAGTACCATATTGGTTACAACTACACACCTACATTCAATAGCACCACTACATACCTGGTGGACAAACTAACCATGTTAACCAGTTAGTGCGAAATCAGGAAAAAGGACATTGCCATCTTGTATGAGAAGAAAAACAAAAAGGAAAAAACAGGAAAGAATGCCTTCTCTGTCTGCACATCCAAGATATGGAGCAAGGTCCTCAACATCTGAAGGAAACTTACCCAACTACAATTTTGCAAAGAACTGAGAGGCCATTTCTTCAAGAAGCACTACTTAAGTCCCCATTAAACTTAATTGCATTTTCGTTGGCTCATGCACAACGCAGAGTGTTACCATGCTACCAAGGAAGGCTTGTGCTATACATTTAAGGAAACATGCTTGGAGCACCTTCTTCTTAAAAGCAAAGTATTTCATGGTAAGAGGTGGTGTGGTCCACCTGCTTTTAATTTCAAAAACATTTATTAAGGATTAAACATTCTGTAATAAAAATTCCAAAACTAAAAAAACGATTTTACTAACATCTCACTTATTGAAACAAAAATACTTTCAACATATCCAAAGTTCTTTTCTGACGTCATACTGCAGACGGTTGTATGTCGTTACAACGCATTCCGTTGCAACGCATGCCTTTACCAGGCATGCGTTACAACGGAATGCTTTTCAACACATAACCTTTACCACGAATATTCCTTTACCAGGCATACCTTTACAACGATTTTCGTTGTAAATTTATGCATGGTAAGGGCATACTCTTGGTAAATATACCCCTCCCCTGTACCCTTACGTGACCCCCAGCCCCCAATCCTTCTTATATTTACCCCTGCCCTTAACCCTCAATCCTTTTATATATATATTTTTTTTAAACGAAAATTCCTCTTACCTCTTCACGTCGTCTCCTCTCCATCTTCCGTGGTGACGTTGTACGTCGTAAAGAGGAAGCGGAAGTTTCTTTCCGTTTCCTCTCAAACGACGCCGATTGCCTGCACCTCGACGTGACATCAAGTGAGTTTTTTTTGGGGGGGGGGTGGGGGGGAGCCCCCCCGCCCCTTTTTTCCACTTTTTATTTTTGAGGGGAGACCCCACAAGCCCCTTTTTCTAATTTTAGCCTTTACCACACATGCCTTTACTATGTATCTCGTAGTAAAGGTATGCGTGGTAAAGGCTTTCGTGGTAACCACGCATGCGTTGTAATGCATGCGTGGTTAAGGTTTGCGTGGAAACGGCCTCGTTGTAGTGGCCGTTTCCCCTGCAGACTCATTCATGGCAAAATCATATTTATCTTTTCTAAAAGCCATATCGATCAAAGATAATACAAATGAAGGTCCCGTGTAATTAGATTTGTAATATTTTTATTTCCCATACAAACAATGCAATCCACTATCAATCCTAGATTTGGAAAGATCAATAAAGGCAACATTGTTAAAAAACTGACCTGCTAGTAGGGTTCATCTGTCTCTTACAACTCCTACGAGTATAAATCCTTAAACTTTGTTTCTTCATTTTGAACTTTTTCAGCTCACTGCATTTCATCTTAACTTCATTTTGGCTAATCTGGCTAATCGAATCGCCTCCTCATTTTCCAGATACATTCATATGAACAAAATTAATTTGTTTCAGCATATTTATTCACATTGTAATACAATATTTATCAGTTTCAATGAACGGGACCAAGTTACTTTAAGTATTGTGTCTCTCTGCATTCTTTACAATGTATTCATCTATGCAAAAGCTTCTTATGCATGCTAAATTGTTGGATGCTCAAATACAAATAAACATGTCGATGCACAACTAAAACCAAGGAGGCTTTGCATCACTACTGGCAAGAGAGTGCTAAAAGGTTGAAAGAACTATGCAAGAGCAGACATTCTTAGGTTTATGAATTTGCAGCTGTTGCTTTGCGGTGACCTTCATCAGGCCTTGTTTAAACTAACACTGCCCAGCTAACCTGTTAACATACAAATCACAGGGTAATGAAGAAAGGGAAGGAACCAGCTTCTCATGGGAATGGAAAGTAGACCACGTCGGTTTATGAAGTCCCCTTCTTTAACACTGGTGGGCTGCAGAGCTAAATTTCCACTCTTCATTTTACTCCTGATTGAAATATTTAAGCACAAGATGGAGCTTAATGTTGCTCCAACTTTCTTTTTTTTTTTTTTAGACAGGAACATTTTCTTAAGTTATTCAACAAAGCAAATCACAATTTCTCACCTAGTCTGTTAACTGCATGGACAATAGTAGAACCACTTCCAATACCGAGAGCTTGATTATTCTGTTAAATACAAATGAAAATGTGTTACATTCTTTTTAGTTTGTTCACCCTTAGTTAACACACTTCTCCATCATTCAAGAGATATGCAATACTTGTCAAAATTAAAAAAGCTGTTCTCATACCTAAATTTCTGACCTGAAGCATTACAACACATGAAAAAGTAAGAACAGGCAGAAAGAAAGAATGAATCCTTTTTCAGTCTTAAAATAGATAATAAACCCCAAGAGCAACTAAATTCCCATAGTGGAGAAACATGTTTTAGGTATCGCACTGCATAAACAGACACTCCCACCACATTTCCCTCCCCTTCACTCCCCCCGCCCCCCCATAGGGTGGTTCACGCTAGGAGTGGCTGACTACTAAAACTATTTTAAAAATATATTTCTTTGTTTAGCTAAGCAATGCATGCTGATCCACTTTTGCCTGGGGTTCAGTTTTTGCTCAGCACGCAATTAAGCCAACATACTGGGAAAAAAAATGTTTATTAAACTGATATGACAGAAAATATTGCTCGGTTTAGTTAACCTTCGGAGCTCTTGCTCAACCATATGGTGTACAAGAAGCTATGGCAATGTCTCAATAGTGAAACCGCTAGTTGCATCAGTATTTTAAAAATAAGACAACAGAGCACATTTCTAAATTAAAGGAGAACCTTTTCTTCCATTTATTAAATGCCTCTCTTTAGGTTGTAAGGACTGATCAGGGATACGCTTCTCAATTCAATTCGGAGTGGGGTAATCTCCACTGAAGCTTTACTCTAATAGCACATTATCCCTTCATAGGAGAACAACTGCTATTGTCGACAACACTTAAGAGAAGGACTGCTATTGACGACAATAGTTAAAAGAATGAATGCTTTTGCTGAAGACAGTACAGAACCAAACTGACATGTGGAGAACTACTAACTGGATCAGAAAACAACATACAGGCTACTTTGGTAGAGTGAACATTTTGATGTCATTTTCAGTTACAGGAATTAAAATTACACAATGATGAACAGCTGTACGTTCAGTCTTCCAGTCGAGGTGACCATTTTTTGTAAAAGTCACACTAAACAGCTTCAAATATAGTACATTTTCAGACACCGTCTTAATGGCTAGATTGATTAATACATTCCCTTTTGCCACTCTGGTATATTTGCACCCACTTAGGGTATTAATGCTATACTTTGTACCTTAGTGTCTAGTAATACGTTTTCTCACAGCGCTTAGACTGGACATGATGTTTTTTAGGGCTTGCCTTAGCCAGCGCATTCGCTGTCTGGCGAGACATTTAGTAAGTGGGCTTCAAAAAGCAGAGCACAGCTTTTTGTGTGGCCTAAAGCGTGCGGTTACGCGCACAATTACGAGCAGAGGCGCCATCTGGCTTTCCTCTCTCATCATGGTGCACGCACACGACTCGCCAGACGTGCTTCCTTTTTAATAAAAATGTTTTTAACTTGCAGCGCGAGGCGCGCGCTTGTTAAACATGGCTGTTGCCTGCCTTTCTTTTCTATGTTTAACAAGCGCGAGGCGCGCACGCTTGTTAATTAGCGCTGCGCTCACCACGCACACTACTCTCACTCGCCCCCGCTTCTCTCAGCTTGTCTTCTTGCATGCCCTGTAGCTCCCAGCAACCTCTAACGAAATCTTCAGTGCATGGTGAATGCAGCCGGTGATCTATGGGGAGTTGTGCCGAGAGCTCGGGCTCGACGCCGGGCCCTCTTGGTCTCACACTCATTCTCTTTCTCCCTTCATTCTTCCTTGCCGTTCTCTTCCCCCAGCTGTCTCTTTCTCCTCGTGCCTCTCCCTTAACACCCTTCCATCTACGTCTGCCCTCGGCTTCTTTGCTATCCTCTATCTCATTCTCTGCTTCTTTTCTCTACGATTCTTCTTTTCTCGTTAGCCTTCTTTCTTCTCCCTCCCTACCCTTTTCTTCTGCACTCATCCACCCCCCTACACAAGCACCATGACTGCCCACCAACTGCACCCAGCGCGTGCCTCCTGTCCCTCCTTGTCGGTGTTAATCGAAGGCGCTCACGGGCCTCTCTTGTGCCTCATCGCAAATTTCAACTACGGCACCAAGGGTTACAACGCAGATGGGCCCAAAGAGCAGAAGCTGGTGCAGGAGGGGTCTGAGACTATGCCCTACATCGACGAGTCGCCCACCATGTTGACGCACCTCAGTGACCGCAGCCAGGACAGTGACTACGGGGGGAGTGTCGCCCACCCCAGCAGAGGTCCTGCTACCTGGGGTAACTGTGCATCTTCTTAAAACCTGGTAAAGTTACCCCGCTTCCATAATAGGAAATATATGTACATGTGTTCGTGCCTGTACTAAATATTGTATCTGAGTCGTTTGGCTTTTGAAACTATCTACTTAGATGAACCCCTTGGTTTACAAAAGCACAGAGAATCGAATTCATACATTCTATTTGTGAACATTGCTAGCTCTTCGTAGCAACGGCGGAATAACCCAGTGTGCTGTTTTTCCCCTGAGATTAAAAAAAGCCTTAATTTTCCCTCCTACAGTTATGCCCCCTTCGCAAATTGAATACATTGCTATCCTTCTTGACAATTGCATAGTCACAACTGTGCCAAAAGCGTTGTTTTATCATTAAGTTGCCACTATTTTCCCCACATGGCCTGCAGTCGCTGGGATGGCAAAGAATATTTATTTCTAGTGGCAACAGAATTGGTAGAAAATCCTGCACATTTTCGACTTGTTTGAGATCAGGCGTGGAAGTGACCGTGTGCTTCTTAGTTAGAAATTCTTTTTGTCCTGCACGATTGAACTCGTCCCAATCCCAAACTGGTTTTAATCCTAGTTCTGAGCTAGCCTGATCTGTCTGTAGACACGGACAGTGTTCTTGCGATTCATAAAAGAAATGTGTAGGTTCTACATAAGAGAGGGGTTTCTGGACCAGTAAAAGTTGTGTGGGGCTGTTTGAGTGGGTTTTCTGTCTCAGTAAATTGCGGATTTAGGGAGTACTTACACATTCTAGCTATTTTCTACCAGTTGATAGAGCAGGGCCTCAAGTCAGATGGGGTTCTTGGTCTACACATTGCATTCGAGTGAACAGCTGCTGGAAGAGGCTTGGCTTGCTGTGCAGTCCAGTCCGTTAGTCAGCAGTGAGAAGAGAGCGTGGGCCGCTAGACTCCTGTAGTAGCCCTTTACAAGGACCTTGCTGCATTGATGGCTCAATTTTGTAACAGAAAATGTCAGTGTTCAGTGCAGATTTTACATTGATTATTGCATTACCGACAATGGTTATCTATTAGTCTTTTATATATTGGTGGAAGCTTTCATTAAAAAGCCAAATATAACACCATTGCAATGCTTCATTTACAAAATGGATTTGGATTTTAATAAAGAACATCAAAACCAATGCCTTGTTACAGTGAATAAACGGGCTTAAAATGATTCACTAAATAGATTTGTGATGAAATGTAGGCATCCAGCATTGTCCTCCGCTGTTTTCCCCAAAACAATCATCAGGAATTGCTCACTGACTGTCCCAGTAAGTTCCTTGGTGACACAACACAGCTCATCACCTGCTGAGTCGCCTTTGAGACCTTATAAGTGTTTAGCCATGCAACAGGTGATGTTGTTGCACCAAGGATATTGTGCGGGATAACTAAACACTTATAAGGTCCCAAAGGCGAGACCTATTGGCTATGCCAATGCTGGTCTTCCTTGACTGTCTAACTGTGGCCTGCAACCCATTAAGCTCTTTAGGGTTCAGCCTTAATCTCTATCAGGGGCCCCAAGGAAGATTTAGTTGACCTCTGTTTTATAAAAAGCTCTGTGCATATGTGATGGAAATTAGTCTACGCAACCTTGGGCTTTTACTCTCCTTAAGTACTACCAGGCTGGCAAGATCCTCTTTTAAATACCTTAGTGCACAAGCGCAAACACAATCAATGTAAAAACTGTACAAGCCCAAACTTAATCAACGAAATAGGGAAGAAATAGCCGAGGTGGGTGTAGTATCTTGGTATAGTGTTGTTCTTGCCTTTCACTTCTCCATCAGTGGAACACTGTGGAGATGATGTAATGTGGAAAGTTCATCGATGAAACCCACAGTGGAGTTGGGCTGAGCGCCTTGCTGGCTGCTCCTGGTGGGGCTGGATTTCATCTGATTCACTGCTGAATACTACTGTATTACTGATCCTGTAACTAACCTGAATAAATCATCTTGAATCATACCTACTAGCGTGGACCAGATTACTACATTTTATTGGCGACGATTTGAACCTAAGAACCCTCTTCAGCTACCTCTGAGGACATCTGGAGTACCTACTCTGAACCTCAAGCTACTTATGAATCTTCAGCTGCACTAACTCAACTACTGGCACTCATCAGCCCCACCAGTGACCTCCCATCGGTTCAGGTCTCTAAGCAGTTCAAGTCTCCACAGTATCTGTTATTGCTGTTCCTACAGCATCTCAAAACCTCAGCTTGCTGTTCCAACAGCGTCTTAAAAGGTATTTTCGTGCTGTCTCTACAGCGTCTCAAGAAGTCTTTTCCTGTGGTACCTACAGGGTTTGTCGTTACTGCAGCTCAAGTCTATACATGCTGTTTCTGCGGTGTCTCAAAAGCAAGCGTCTTTTTCCACGGACAGTTCCAACCCAGGCATGCTATGTTTCAAGCCTAATTAAAGAATGCAGAAGAACCTTTGCCGCAAGAAACGTCTACAGTGCTTCAAGTAGTATCTGTGGTTGCATGTGTTTCCACCTCCAGTGCAGAGTGTAATGCTGCTGTTTTGCGTAAGGTTGTCTTTCTGAAAATTCATCATCTGTGACTGTGTACATGTTCTTAAGGTTTGTTTGCCTTGCTTTTGTGACATTTTCAACTTATTTTGCCTCCGTGTAAGAGCAAGACTTGAGGAGTTCGACTTTTGCCTGTTCACAGTTAACAACGGTTTTTCAAATGTCAGTCAGCTGTCTGCAACAAGAAAATTGCCTGGTATTTCTGCCTGCCGCAATTGGGAGCCAACTAGGTGAGGTAGTTACAGTTTACGATTTAATCTATGTGTTTACCATTTTCCCTACATTATGGTTACTTGAGAAGCAGTTACGCTGTGGTTTTAAATTTCAAATATGCCTCGCGCTGCTTACCTTGACCACGATGCCGCGCGGAGTTTCACGATCGTCGAGTTTGACAAAGGACGTTTTGAAGCACGAGCGCGCCGTGAGCCACTCGGCCGGCGTCTCCTGAACGTGCCGCCATCTTGGTGTTGGCGGATCCATGCATTTTACCTTTCTTTTTATTGTCTGCTGACGGTGCCCTCCATTATCCTGCCAACCATTGCTCAAGGAATAAAGTTTTGAATTTGGGCAGCACGTCTTTAGGCGGACATTCTTTGATGACGTAGGTGTTTCTTGGCAACTCTTCCAACTGCTGAGACACGGCTTACTACATGGATGTGCCTTCAGCCTTTCGGCACAGCGTCCCGTTGTCCTGGAATTGGTAGTCTGCATCGTTGGAGTTGTTCGGTTTGTGAGTACTTCGTTTTCTCTGTGGAGGAGTGACTTTTGCTGTTGAAGTTTGCCACAATGTTCCTGTCGCGTAAACAAGGACTGTTTCCACCTTGATGTTTTGGTCAACCATCAGAAAATTTCTTTGTTAACGAGCACATTATTACAATTGACTGCCACTTGTTTTAAGGAATTTTCTCATAATGCCATTAGCCTCTATTCTGACAAAACTATGGGGTCTCTATGTGCATCATTTTTTTGGAACTATATGGTGACATTCACAATATTTGTTTCTTCGTCCTTAGCACATAAATTGTGTTGTGTGTTTTGTTATCCAGACAGTATCTACACCCTACAGGGGATCATTTATTCCACACAGTTTTCACAGTTAAAGGTGTTTTGCTCTTTTGGGTATTTTCCAGTCTATCGTTTAGTCACCTACTGTTTTTTCAGTTTGTGCTGTATTGTGTTTTAGTCCCGTCTTTGTTATTTGTGCCTCCACACTGTCAAACTATTCACAACAGTCTCTAATGGGTTTAAGTACCAGCTACATTGTTTGTTGGGTCAAAGTTTCATGTTTCTGTAGTGGGCATCAGTTCCATCTACCTCATTCGTATTGGTACAAGTCCAATGTTTTTGTAGTGGGTTATAGTCCCATCTACCTTGTTTTAATGGGTACTAGTCCCATGTTCTTACCTGAAATGGTAACATTTGCTTTGCGTCTCACGTTAGTTCTGTGTATAAGCCGCCCTGCGCCTCACGTTTTATGTATGTATAAGTCGCCCTGCGCTTCATTTGTTCTTTTGTGCATAAGACGCTCTGCGCCTCACGCGTTTCCCTGTGTAAGCCGCCCTGCGCCTCATGTTATATTTATGTATAAGTCGCCCTGCGCTTCATTTGTTCTTTGTGTATAAGTCGCCCTGCGTCTCACGCGTTTCTCTGTGTAAGTCGCCCTGCGCTTCATGTGTTTCCTTTATGTAAGTCGCCTTGCGCTTTATCTTCATGTTCACTGGGTGCTATGATCTTTCTCTACGTATTGTTTCCTGTTTTAGTATGTTGTTTTACCCAGTGCTGTTTTTTTCTTTATTTCTATCACAGGAAAGCATGATTAATCTTATGCATTTCTCGTCTTCTCTGTCATCTTGTTTCTTCCTGATGTGGATTGCTCTCTCGCACACTCACCTGGCCAGTTGGTGTGCAGAAGGAGTACTCATTGATGGTTTCTTTTCTTTATTACTTTTTCTCATTTATAGAAAGGAGGATGGGAAACAAGTTATGTTATCTGTTTCTTTAAGACCTTTGCTTGTTTTCTCTTTCTACCTCCGCTCTGTTCTCCCTTGTACTCTTCCATCGATTTTGTTCTTCTCAGCTTTATATCCAATTCTTTATTTCTCTGTTTTGTTTTCCTTCTGGAAGAAAGGATGATATGTAGTATCTTGGTATAGTGTTGTTCTTGCCTTTCACTTCTCCATCAGTGGAACACTGTGGAGATGATGTAATGTGGAATGTTCATTGATAAAACCCACAGTTGGGAGTTGGGCTGAGCGCCTTGCTGGGTGCTCCTGGTGGGGCTGGATTTCATCTGATTCACTGCTGAATACTACTGTATTACTGATCCTGTAACTAACCTGAATAAATCATCTTGAATCAGACCTACCAGCGTGGACCAGATTACTACAGTGGGCCTATACCCCTTAAAATTAAGAGTAGTTGTTGCCCTACCCCATCAGAATTGCTTCATCCATACTCACCAACATACAATAGCAGCATAGTGGCTCATACTGACATGAACAAATACTGCTTACGCCACCCTCTCTCCTTCACACGGAACTTCAAGACAACAACACATTGTCAATCAAATTGGCCTTAGCTGCAGCAAGGAGAATAGTCGGGTTGCGCAACTCAGATGAGAAGGCAGGTGTGGCACAGCCTTGTTCTAGTGTGGGGAAGCAGCTAGCACCTAGTCAAGAACCACACAGAAGGGAAGAGCTTCCATGTATAGATAGCGTGATCTTGTATTTCTCCTCTGCTCTGCAACAAAATGTCCAACCATCTTGCGTTATATAATCTGGTATACATGCCTTGCCTATCAGACACTTCTCTCATTAGTGCAGTATGCATTTTATTTTTTCCAGACACGGGTCTTATGCTTCGTTTTCCAAGGGACTGGAAGCGCACAGTGCACTGTCACAAATGGCCTCTATCCATGCACTATGCATGATAGTCCTGCATCCTTGGGCACAAATTTCCACTTTCAATGCTTTGTGTGCGAATTAGTGTATGGGATACAGACATACATGTATGCAGAGCATAAGTTAGACACCTAGTATCAGTTAAGCAAACGCATGGGTGAAGCAATAAACCAAAGTAGTCAGATAATCATAACCTGCGAAACCATGACATGTGACTGCCTTAAGAATACGTCATCTGCCAACCAGCAGCACTGCCACAAACCTTATCACCAAAACATAGAAAACGGTACAAACTACCTGAGGCAACTCTGAAATATAACAATGCCTTCCCAATCTGCTCTCGTTATTAAAGACTCTCTGCCCCATTTACATTCACCTCCCTATCCAAAGTTCATCAGGTCACACTGAAAATCAAATCAGCCAGCCTATCTGCTAAATATTGCAGGCACTGTTCCTTAAAATGTACTCTGACCTTCCCACACAAGACACCTTGGAGGGCTGAATACATTCCTTCCACTGCCCTACAATATGTCATAATGGCCAAAAACACACATCTGAGGCAGAAACAACAAGAAGACTGCTGGGCCCACTCCACAGCACACAAGCTGCTAGAGTGCAACCTCTTACAAGTCCAAAGCTTGGAGGCAAACGGCAACATCATGTATGAGCAACATGTTGACTTCTAATCTATGGTCTGGAATCGACCTTGCCCAATATCAGAAATGCCCTCTTTATATCATATGATTAATGGCAAATGGAGGAGTTTAACCTTGTTCAACAAGCCTGGCGATCTTCCTCGATTGCATGGAGGAATGGCAAGAGCGCAATGAGGGGCCCTGAAGTACATACGGCGCTTATCTGCAGTCAACAAAATAAAATCACATAAATACAGGTCCAGAGTTATATTCTGCATGACTGCGATAGTCGTACGTCACAAAGGCATGATGAGCAAGAAAAGAGCACTGGACAGGACAAAAGACGCTCCTCAACCTTCCACCTGGGGCATTTTATGGGCAGCGCCTTTAATAGCGTCACCAATAAGTAAAGCATGATGGAATGTGGTCCAAGCCAGAGAAATTGACTGTGGCCAAGAAGCAAGGACCCAAATATTGTATGTTAAACCTATTTTTAGTTGCTAAGTAAACCACTCCAAGAAGGACCTTCTTGCCGCCTCGGTGTCTTGTTGCATATGGGATGCAGCGATGCTGCAAGTCCATTCTTTTTTGTTGCAATTGTATATGGCGCGAACTTACCCCAAACGCATCGCAGCGCTCTAAGTCAGCACCAGATCACAGCACACTAGGAAAGATTTAGATTTAAACCCTGGGATTCAAACAGCCACATGCATACATACATGTGTTGCTGGCTGACCCCGGTCTGCATCATGCGATTGTTCAGGGGGGCGCGTGCAGCTAATCCTATGATCTACACTGTGCAGCCCACGTGTTGCTGCTGGTTTGGATAGTGCAACCCTCTGTTCTGTTACTGCCTCAACCGACCCTTGAAAAGCATGTCTACCATGTGCACGAAAGACACTACACATAGTCTCTCCCAGCTTCCAAGCACTTCTACTGAACAACACTCTTTAGACGCGTTTATCGCATAGCTTCCCAGGACGGTTACCTTCACGTGGTTGTCCACGGCTGCGCAGCCCGCCAGTCTTTTAGCTTCCTCGGCCATCCTGCTGCACACTGCGCTGAGAAGCCTCCGGCTCGGACTCATGTGGGAAGTGCAGTTAACCCTCCACGGCAAGAACTGCGCATGTCATACTGCGTGAAGGCCGAGCCTGTCCCGGGGAGATACCATGATAGGGTCAGGCAAAGTTCATTGAGACTGCGAGGGTTCTAGCGTCCTCTAGGGGAGAAGAAGAATATGTGTTTGTGGTGTTACATCCCCCTATAAAACAATTCTCTGACAAATAGTTGGGTAAAGGTGCGGGTATGCTGCGGTGTTGGTCGGATTTCACCTGGGATTTTTTTTACACACACCTCATTACCCTACCCCCGTCTGTTTTGAAGATTTTAAACATGTTGGTTACTTTACAAAATAATGAGTATTAAGTACCCCCTCACTCACTCCTCTCCCTTTCTACTAGCCCTTGGCCTCCCCAATGCTGTGCTTCTCATATAATTTATTTTAACGCGCTCTATAGCTTTCAAGCCCTGGTGCCATAAAGTCCTACCTGTAAAGACTGCCGTGAGGGGAACGGCCCGACTTGGAGTTAAAATACAGGTTTCCTGCAACTTTCACCGCCGTGAGGGGAACGGCCCTTCAAACTTCAAATCCCAGCGTTCTCTGCTCCGGGCGCTCACCGCTGACGTCATCCGGCAGCGCCCGGGCTGCATTTAAGCTTCCTGAGGCCCCCGCAGCGTGGGACGCGCTCTTCAGCTTTCAAGCCCTGGTGCCATAAAGTCCTACCTGTAAAGACTGCCGTGAGGGGAACGGCCCGACTTGGAGTTAAAATACAGGTTTCCTGCAACTTTCACCGCCGTGAGGAGAACGGCCCTTCAAACTTCAAATCCCAGCGTTCTCTGCTCCGGGCGCTCGCCGCTGACGTCATCCGGCAGCGCCCGGGCTGCATTTAAGCTTCCTGAGGCCCCCGCAGCACGGGACGCGCTCTTCAGCTTTCAAGCCCTGGTGCCATAAAGTCCTACCTGTAAAGACTGCCGTGAGGGGAACGGCCCGACTTGGAGTTAAAATACAGGTTTCCTGTAACTTTCACCGCCGTGAGGGGAACGGCCCTTCAAACTTCAAATCCCAGCGTTCTCTGCTCCGGGCGCTCGCCGCTGACGTCATCCGGCAGCGCCCGGGCTGCATTTAATCTTCCTGAGGCCCCCGCAGCGCGGGACGCGCTCTTCAGCTTTCAAGCCCTGGTGCCATAAAGTCCTACCTGTAAAGACTGCCGTGAGGGGAACGGCCCGACTTGGAGTTAAAATACAGGTTTCCTGCAACTTTCACCGCCGTGAGGGGAACGGCCCTTCAAACTTCAAATTCCAGCGTTCTCTGCTCCGGGCGCTCGCCGCTGACGTCATCCGGCAGCGCCCGGGCTGCATTTAAGCTTCCTGAGGCCCCCGCAGCGCGGGACGCGCTCTTCAGCTTTCAAGCCCTGGTGCCATAAAGTCCTACCTGTAAAGACTGCCGTGAGGGGAACGGCCCGACTTGGAGTTAAAATACAGGTTTCCTGCAACTTTCACCGCCGTGAGGGGAACGGCCCTTCAAACTTCAAATCCCAGCGTTCTCTGCTCCGGGCGCTCGCCGCTGACGTCATCCGGCAGCGCCCGGGCTGCATTTTAGCTTCCTGAGGCCCCCGCAGCGCGGGACGCGCTCTTCAGCTTTCAAGCCCTGGTGCCATAAAGTCCTACCTGTAAAGACTGCTGTGAGGGGAACGGCCCGACTTGGAGTTAAAATACAGGTTTCCTGCAACTTTCACCGCCGTGAGGGGAACGGCCCTTCAAACTTCAAATCCCAGCGTTCTCTGCTCCGGGCGCTCGCCGCTGACGTCATCCGGCAGCGCCCGTGCTGCATTTTAGCTTCCTGAGGCCCCCGCAGCGCGGGACGCGCTCTTAAGCTTTCAAGCCCTGGTGCCATAAAGAACTACCTGTAAAGACTGCCGTGAGGGGAACGGCCCGACTTGGAGTTAAAATACAGGTTTCCTGCAACTTTCACCGCCGTGAGGGGAACGGCCCTTCAAACTTCAAATCCCAGCGTTCTCTGCTCCGGGCGCTCACCGCTGACGTCATCCGGCAGCGCCCGGGCTGCATTTAAGCTTCCTGAGGCCCCCGCAGCGTGGGACGCGCTCTTCAGCTTTCAAGCCCTGGTGCCATAAAGTCCTACCTGTAAAGACTGCCGTGAGGGGAACGGCCCGACTTGGAGTTAAAATACAGGTTTCCTGCAACTTTCACCGCCGTGAGGGGAACGGCCCTTCAAACTTCAAATCCCAGCGTTCTCTGCTCCGGGCTCTCGCCGCTGACGTCATCCGGCAGCGCCCGGGCTGCATTTAAGCTTCCTGAGGACCCCGCAGCGCGGGACGCGCTCTTCAGCTTTCAAGCCCTGGTGCCATAAAGTCCTACCTGTAAAGACTGCCGTGAGGGGAACGGCCCGACTTGGAGTTAAAATACAGGTTTCCTGCAACTTTCACCGCCGTGAGGGGAACGGCCCTTCAAACTTCAAATCCCAGCGTTCTCTGCTCCGGGCGCTTGCCGCTGACGTCATCCGGCAGCGCCCGGGCTGCATTTTAGCTTCCTGAGGCCCCCGCTGAGGTTCTGGACTTTTAAGAGTCCAGAGGTGTCAGGGAAACAACACCCGAAGACCCCTGAGTTCCTCCTGTCTCGGTGCACAAATAAACAGAGACACGGGCTTCTCGATGGCGGCGTCAAAGACCAAGGTTTGTTTACTGCAGGGATACAGAAATCATAGGAACCACACAGAGGCAGAATCTACGAGGCTGTTCCAATTGCATTAAGTGGGTTGCTTCTTAAATACAAGAAAAATGTCTTGGGGCAACATTACACGAATATTTCTCATGCCTAACCCGGTATCCCAAACAGACAATAAATAAATATCAAACAATGATTAGTTGTGGGTTTTCGGTATTCAATCAGGTCCTCTCGACAGTTTTTCATTCTCTACTTGATCCTCCCCATCATAAAAATCGTAACCTCCCCATTGTAAAAGCCCAGAAAGAAAGGAGCAGAGCCAGGTGCAAAGGATTGAAATGTAGGATAAGAGGTGTTTATGGATCATAAACGGGCATGGCTACCGTCTTCGGCCTTTCAGTCAGGACAACGGACACGAGAACCAGTATAGCAGGACTGGCCTCAGGCAAGGGAGGCAGCTTGATTCTGCCTAGTCATGTAGCGTCAGCCTTTCTCGGGGCTCGAGCTTACGTGTCCTTAACAAGGTGACTCTGCCGGGGTCATCGTCCGTTCATTGACTATGTGAGGGCAAGAAACAAGATGGATGCCGTAACTAAAATGGATGCCGTGACTTTTAGAGAGAATGCCCTAGTTTCCAGTGAATTTGTGCTAGTTGCACAGCGAAAACACTGTCACGTATACAATGGATCGTTTGCGGTTCATTGGTACCAAAATCGTGTCAGTACTATGATACTGAATTCACAGGTTCGGATCGCTACAGAACCTCAGACCGTCCTTTTGCCCTTACATAGGCAACAACTCACTCTATGTCAGAGTCCAGTTCTATATTCATCAGGTCACTGATATGTTGTTGTAGCATTACTCTATCCCGTGGCGTATCTCTGAAAACAGGTGGTCTTCTTACGCATGATGAAACACAAACGCTACATAAGGCAGGGCCACACTGAATAATGAGACAGCACGAGAATAAAAATACTAACGTAACACCAATGACCATTAGAACCTTCCACCCCCATGCAGATAACAGGTTCCAGAACCATCCCATTAGTGACCAGTCACCTTCCTCTACGTGAATGGAGTCGGAGATTTTGTGTAACTTAGAGATGGCCTTGTATACTGTTGGCGCATTATCTGGGATAAAAACGCAGCAACTTGATTGGATCATTTTGCATACCCCACCTCGATCTGCAAGTAACACGTCAAGAACCATACGGTTCTGTAACGTCATGAGGCGATCCGCTTGAAGCTCAGCTGTCAGGTTACTAAGGGCACCTGTAGTTTCAATAATGGTGGATTCAACTACTCGTGTTAGTTGACGCAGGTTTCTACTGTTGACCATAGGCCCCCAGAACGGGAGGAAACCTTTGAAAAAGTCTCCTGCTTCTTGGCCAGCAGTATCCTCTTTACTGAATACACCTCTCACAACTCTCGTTTTGTGATAATCCGGTGCAGCAGTGTATGTCGGAGGTAACAGTTGAGCGATATAACATGAGCCTGAGAAGTCAGCGGGCAGCCATGTATATGCTCTGTCTTGACAAACAAAATAGGTACCCTTAGCGGCTAAGAATGCAGGGGAAGATTGTGACGGGAACACGTATGTTTCAATGCAGTCACTCTTCCCCAGTCGAGCCTTCGGATTCCTCCCATTCCCTTGCAAACAGACCTGACCTTGGTGGGGTACGACCCAGATCGGAGTTGAGCTCTTACGTTTGTTCTCACCCAGAGTAATGCCATATTCTGTAATGTTCCACCCCATGTAAACTCGCAACTCATCCTTGGGAATGTACGGAGTATTAGTGACATCTCTCACCATATCAGTGATTCCTTTTACCAAGGCTCTATTAGCAGAGTTATACCGGGTGGAACGCGGAGGTCGTGGAGGGTAGGTCTCTAGAGCATAGGCGAACATGGTCTGAAATGCCCAGAATGATCCATTATAACTGAAAGGCAGAACCAAATAAGGGATGCCCTTGTCCATGGTAAGTGGTATCAGGCCACATACCCAGCAGTTTGTTGTGTTAACCACTAGTTGATGTTGATGCAAGAGCTGAATGAAAGTGTTATTTATAAACTCAGAGCGTCGAGCTTGCTCGTGAGCAGGAAAAGGGTGGAAAGAGTGAATAGTACCAATAGTTGGGGAAACAGAAATATGGGGAGATACTGTGGACGTAACAGGTGCAAAGATCAATTGAATACCAAAGATAATTCCGCCTACTAGAGTTATAAAAACAATCAGAAGTGTTAGGGCACATTGCATTAGGAAACATTTACTATACAATATGTCATATAATTTTGTCTTGTGCACATTTATGACTTTAACCCGTCGTAATTCAGGAAGCTCCATCTTCTACAACCGTTCGCAACGGATGGTTTGTACCTGTTAGAAACTTACCTCTGTTTATCCTGGGAGTTCCCAAGACAAACAGAAGAAACCGACCTAATGTCTGATTCCCTGTAAATTAAAACAAGGCACACGTTACGACCCTACGGTAACCCAGATGGCAAGGTGAAAGAAACAAAAATAAAAAAAATAAAAATTCTAGCAAACTTCCTGATTGACTGGAATGTAGTATGATCAAAACAGTTTTACAGTCTTTAAACAGAAGGGCAATAATGCAATGTCATTAGTTCATAACATGAGAACGTAGATTATATCTGTACTTTCCGGGTCTTGTTTGGTCTTGAAATAGCTGGTCCACAGGTGCAGAAATGTTCGATTTCACAGGAGACAAGTGTTCACTTTGTGCAATATTTGGTTCAGGATTCAAAGGAGCAGTTTCTGCTGAGGTGCCAAAGTTCTGCGTTTCGGTTCGTGGATGGTCCGTTAGGTACTCTGCATCACTGAAAGGGATGTGCCTAGGAACAGGTTCTGTTTCGGACACACCAATTCCTCGTCTAACCCAGTTGTCATAGGGGAGTGGAAGAGGGACACGCTTTGTGTGGCTGGCGTGCACCTAATTCTTCCTTCCAGCTAGCCGTACTGCAGTTCTGGTTACGAGGAGGACCTGAAACGGGCCCACGAATCTTGGCTGAAGGTTTCGGGTGCGTTCAAAGTTCCGCACCACAACCTGGTCGCCGGGTTTCAACGTATGACCTGGACTCTCCGGCAGTTTAGGCAAGGATTCGAATACCTGTTGATGAATAAGGCTTAGTTTAGCAGTCAAGTCATAAAGGTAATCAATCAACATTGGGTATTCGATCTGTTTGAATTCCTTTGGCCTAGGGACTCCCCAAACATTAGCAGGACGACCGAACACAATCTCATATGGGCTAAGCCCTACTCGAGAGTGTACAGTCGCTCTGGTGGACAGTAAGGCTAGAGGCAGTGCGTCTGGCCAAGAGAGACCAGTGGAAGCTTGAATTTTCACAAGTTTCAACTTCAGGGTGCCATTGTACCCTTCCACCAAACCTGCTGACTGTGGATGATTCGCACTGTGGAATTTTTGTACAATTCCTAGACCTGCACATACACTCTTCATAACTTTCCCTACAAACTCACTTCCGTTGTCTGACCAAACAATCCGTGGCATACCATACCTAGGGAAGTACTCTTTGAGGAGGATTTTGGCAGTGGACATGGCAGTGTTATCCTTTAATGGGTATGCCTCAATCCATCTTGAAAAGGCACATACTACCACTAGGACATACTTAAGATTGTTACACCTGTCCATGTGGATATAGTCTAATTGAATCACTTCAAAGGGACAAGAAGGGGGAGCAAAATGACCAGTTGGGGTTGGGGTTCCCTTACCAGGATTATGCATCAGGCATACCATGCAGTTTTTCACCACTCTTTCCGCACACTTAGTAATTCCATCGTTCTTCCATACTGGAGCTAACATTTTACAGATCCCTTTCGAACTGATGTGCGCCGCTCCATGTGCCATCGTGACTACCGCAAGTACATACGCGTCAGGTAACATCCAACGTTGCTGCTCAGACAGATCAATCCAACATCCACTTGGATCCATTTTACCCGTTTTCTCCTTCCATTCATTCTTCTCATTTTCAGTTGCCTCATTTTGGATTGCTTTCACACTGTCAATCGTATTCTCACACATTCCTGATTCAGCAATCCATCTTGCAGACGTTGCAACGTACATTCGGCTCGTCATGTTCTTGGCCGTCTCTTTGGCAACCTCATCGGCAAATGCATTCCCTCGGCCAACATCATCCGTAATCTTTCGATGTGCACTGCACTTCACAATCGCAAATTCATTCGGTAGGGTCAGGGATTCCAATAGATCGCTGACTAGCTGTCCATGTTGGATCTTATGAGACGTGAGAAAACCTCTTTCTTTCCAGAGACGCCCAAAACTATGTGCAACGCCGAAGGCGTACTGGCTGTCAGTAAACACATTCACTCTCTTTCCCTCAGCTAAAACACACGCTCTCGTCAATGCAATTAATTCTGCTGCTTGGGCAGAATTCTGACTCACTCTTGCAGCCTCAACAATCGTGCTCAAAGTCGTAACTGCATACGCGGCCGTCACGTCACCATTCTGGAGTTTAAAGCAGGACCCATCGACATATAACGTGCCGTCTGGGTCTGATAACGGAGTATCTTTCAAATCAATTCTACCTTTTGTCTCTTCCTCAGTTCTGAAACAACAATCATGGGGCTCTGAATCACTCGACTCCTGAGAAGTCGGCAACAGTGTTGCTGGATTCAATATGTTGCATCGCTTGATCTGAATGTGACTTGCCAATAGTGTCAGCTCGTAGCCTGATAATCTAGCACTGGTGAGGTGCTGAGTTTTCGTTCGATTCATGAGTGTATCCACAGCATGTGGAACCATGACTACTAGCATGTTGTTCATGACTAATCCGGCAGACTGTCGAATAGACACTGCGGCTGCTGCCGTGGCTCTCAAACAACTTGGCAATGCTCTGGCTACCGGATCTAACGTGGATGAAAAATATGCACAGGGCCGCTGCTTGTCGCCAAATTGTTGCGTTAATACGCTCAATGCACAACCTTCTCTTTCGTGGACATATAGAGTAAACGGCTTACTGTAGTCAGGAGTACCCAACACAGGAGCTGAACACAGCGCATTACGCAAGTCGGAGAAGCTCTGTTGACATTCATCAGACCATGGCAAAGGGCTTGGAACACTTTTTCCAGTCAGGGCTACCAATGGTTTCGCCATGAGAGAAAAATTTGGGATCCATTGGCTACAGTATGACGTAATACCCAAAAACGCACGCACTTCTCTTTGTGTGCTTGGTACAGTCATCTGCGAAATTGCTTTGATTCTCTCTGGGGTCAACCTTCTTCCCTCTTTTGACAAAAGATGACCTAAGTAGGTCACTTCTTGGCAACAATATTGCAGTTTAGAAGGTGACACCTTGTGATGTAAGTCTGACAAGTGATGCAATAAAGAAATTGTAGCTGCTTTGCAAGTTTCCTTGTCGTCAGCGGCTAATAAAAGATCGTCTACGTATTGGATCAGAGCAACACCATGAGGAAGTACAAGAGCGTCTAATTGACTTTTTAATGCTTGGCTATAAATTGAAGGGCTTTAACAATAACCTTGTGGAGCGCGTTTGAATCTGAAACTGCGTCCTCCTAAGGAGAAACCAAAAATGTCTCTACTTTCTTCTGCTATGGGAATGCTGAAAAATGCATTTTTCAAGTCGATCACCGTAAACCATGATGCCGATGCAGGAATCAACGTCAACAATGCGGTGATATCTGGTACCACTGGGAACTGTGGAATCACAATTTTATTTACCTCTCTGAGGTCAATCACAAATCTGTAGATTGGAGGTTTGGAAGGGTCAGTGCGTTTCAAAATCGGCAGGACAGGACTATTGCAGACGTTTCCTCTAGTTTCCTCAATCACGTCTTTCTGTATCAAGTCTTTCACAATCAGCAAGAGTGCTTGTTCACCTTCATTTGAAATCCGATACTGTGGGATTCGTGGAAATTTAACATTAGCTTTCAGACTTACCACGTAAGGGGGAATTTCCAAGAGGCCTACATCGTTTGGACCAGTTGCCCAAAGAGTATCAGGGAGAGAACGTAGCTCCGGTGGGAGCTTGTCCATCGACATGTACATCGGAGAGATTACTCTTTTTCCTAATGTGAGCTGTACTCCCGAAGGAGAACAGTACAGTGTCGCATGCAGGCGTTTCAACAGGTCTAAACCAAGGAGATTCTCATTACAATCAGTAGTTAGGATAAGGGGTGCTTCTAACTTGCATGGC
This sequence comes from Triturus cristatus, assembly GCF_964204655.1. Classification (NCBI taxonomy): domain Eukaryota; kingdom Metazoa; phylum Chordata; class Amphibia; order Caudata; family Salamandridae; genus Triturus; species Triturus cristatus. Next base: position 1,097,479,645 of record NC_140582.1, on the reverse strand, counting down.
CCAACAGAGATAGATAAAGGATTGGACACAGGATTGTGAACAGGGGCGCCTGAGAAACCTACTGAAGTGTTCGTTAAGCCGGACAAAGGTGCGCCAGGGAGTTTCGCATGCATGATTGAGCTTTTTGCCGCACCAGTATCCAACAGAAACGGTTCGACCACGCCTGAGGTAGCTACTGCGACATAAGGTCCACTCTGATCAACTGGAACTGATACTACTCCCTCTCTCTGCCTGTGGCTGTCCTATTGCTCGCTTCTATGAATCTCTTCATTATGGTCGTAGTAATCTTCAACATGGTACTGCGGAGATCTACCTGGCTGCGTAGGTTGCACATTTCGCTGGTCGAAATAATTCGATTGGCGATCAGCCTGTGGTGTCATCGTACCACGTCCTCTACCTCTAGGAGCTTGCATAAACCCAACATGACCTCTCTGTGCTGGGACACCACTAGTTTGTGGGTGTAGTACTGGACACTCATTCTTATAATGACCCTCCTTTTTACAATAGGCACACTGATTCCATGCTAACTGTTGTCGGGGAAAACTATAATTAAATCTCTGGGCCGTCCCTTGCTGGAATTGTGGCTGCTGTTGAAACTGGGGTCGCTGCTGTGAATCTGACTGATTTGAACGAGGCGGATATGCCTGTTGCAAAAGGACTTTGGTTTTTAAATCTTTCGTTTTCTTTTCTGACTTTTCCTTTTCTTCTTTCTCTCTATTCTCATAATACTGTGCAGTTGCAAGTATCTGTGCTGTCGTCGACACTGCCCATGCACTTTCTGAATCCTTTAACTTGTTACTAAGCTCAGGTAGTAAATTAAACACGAACTTGTCAACAAACAATCTCTGACCTCCCTCGGTACTCATATCTTGCCCACTGTGGTCTACGAAAGTCTCTTCAAATCTAGTGAAGAAGTCAGAGACGCTTTCGTCCTTCTTTTGCTTGCATGCTGATAGTTTATCCCAATTTACTCGTAACGCTGGCATCAGCGTTTTCATCAGGTTAATTATTCTGCCAGGTAAGTCAGCAATCAGAGGTTCGGGTTTAGCTCCGCCAACCTGCTGTGCGTCTGCCGCTACGATAGCTGCCCAATCACCTCCTAAGGCGACTGGGTGGTTCTCTTGTCGAATCTTAGCCCATATAGGCTGTGGTACTACATTACCAAATAGCATTTCAATGTCTGCCAAATTCATGATACACGCTTGGACTGTCTGCGTTAATTCTTTGTAATAACCAGCAGGATTCTTACGAGGGTCTGGTAATGCTTGTTTTACCGCTAATACTTCAGCCCGTTTCCAAGGAATGTGTATCCACACTCTCTGGAATTGTGCCGGAGCAGCCAAAATACCCAGAGCCGCATCAGCTTGAACTGCATCACGCCATATCGGTGGAACTTCCCTCATCGGATATTGACCTCGTCTTTTCCTAGTTATCGGTGTACCATCAGGGTCTCTTGTCGCCCTAAAAGGGGACTCATCCCGATAGGCTAAAATCAATTCTATCGCTCTCCCTACTTCTGAACCTATCACCATTCCTGCGGCGAATTTCTGCTGAATATTTATTAAATCCGAGGGGACGGAATCTAATTCATCATCTTCCCATTCTTCACGCACAAGAGAACACATCACGTCAAAAAAATAACGTTGAGTCGGTTCATTCCATTGCATAAATGTGTCTAACACTCTTCGTGCATCATACTTCGCAGCTTTCGACATCCACCTAAGAGCTGTCGAATCTAACGTGTCTCGTTCCTCGGGACCAGGAAGCTGGCTACGTCTCTGTATAGAGTCAGAAACGGGGGTCCCAATTAAAGACCTGTAGAGAGGAGTTAAGATATTAGTTACAGAGTCGGTTATCTTCCGACGAACGGAAAGCGGAGTCAGAATGACAGGGCTTGGGGACAGGGCAGCTGAAGCAGATGAAGTAGTAAGGGTAGGAGTAGTAGGTAAAGCAGTTTGCGAAACGATAGGCAAAGGCGGAATAGGCGACCCAGGAAGAGGGGGTGCCGTAGGATCATTGATCACGGGAAAGACAGGAGCTGGATTCAAAGGAAGTGGAGCACCTATCCCATGCTGACCAGCAGCTGGCTGTACAACAGATAGTAACTGTGGTGCTGTAATACCCTGTGCATACGGTGGAGGTGAACTCAACAGATAAGATAACAGAGGGTCCTTTTCAGGGTCCTCTATCGGCTTAGCAGGACAAGATGGCAATACAGGGTAACATTTATCAATTGCCAAATTGTGTTTTCTATTTTCTATCTCTACTGCTTTCTCGGTCTCGTTGACATGCAGCTGCCTAGCAGACTCCATCAAGGTCAACCCTTTCTCTTTCTGTTCTTTCTACGTTTTCCTAATTTCTCTCTGTTTGGCTTCTTTGCGCCATACGCGAAAAGAATCAAACATTGCCGGCCGGGCTTTTCTCTTAAACAACTTCGTTTCTAAATTATCTAGAATTTCTGTTTCTAAACTACCATGCGGTGGCCAACTAAGGACACCATCTTTCTTGGTATAACGGACCCATACTTCATTATACGTAATAGGACCCACACCATGTTTACAATAGAGCTCATATGTAGGAGTCCCAATCGGAGGAACCAAACACGAGTCCTCCAACCGTGAATCTCCGTTGCAACGTAACCAGGACAAAAAACAATTGTTACCCTTAGTCATGACTACAAGGACAAATTCCAACCAAAAATGCGCAGAGAACTTAGGCCTACCAAAATGAACCAATACCAAATACAAAGATTATCTTACCAAGAGCAACCAATGATAATCTACAAATCCAAAACAAACGTATCCAAATAACCAAACTGAGCACAACCCACTTAATACTTAACTGAAATGTGGAAGACGTCACCAAGGAGAACCCGTCTACGTCTCGCCGTACTAAGGTCTGCACCTCGGGTCCAAGACAGGGCGACAGTCAAGGCAGCGGTCCTCTGTAGCCGTCTGGGAACGGGAACCCTCGTGGAAGAGATCGTCGGGCCACTTTTACGACATGCAGGGATCGATGAAGCGGGGTACCTCCCTCCGGAATCTTCACACGAAACTTCTCGAACTTTTCAGGCTTTGGACCGGTACCGGATGACGTCGCCCCACGTTGGGCGCCAATTTGAGGTTCTGGACTTTTAAGAGTCCAGAGGTGTCAGGGAAACAACACCCGAAGACCCCTGAGTTCCTCCTGTCTCGGTGCACAAATAAACAGAGACACGGGCTTCTCGATGGCGGCGTCAAAGACCAAGGTTTATTTACTGCAGGGATACAGAAATCATAGGAACCACACAGAGGCAGAATCTACGAGGCTGTTCCAATTGCATTAAGTGGGTTGCTTCTTAAATACAAGAAAAATGTCTTGGGGCAACATTACACGAATATTTCTCATGCCTAACCCGGTATCCCAAACAGACAATAAATAAATATCAAACAATGATTAGTTGTGGGTTTTCGGTATTCAATCAGGTCCTCTCGACAGTTTTTCATTCTCTACTTGATCCTCCCCATCATAAAAATCGTAACCTCCCCATTGTAAAAGCCCAGAAAGAAAGGAGCAGAGCCAGGTGCAAAGGATTGAAATGTAGGATAAGAGGTGTTTATGGATCATAAACGGGCATGGCTACCGTCTTCGGCCTTTCAGTCAGGACAACGGACACAAGAACCAGTATAGCAGGACTGGCCTCAGGCAAGGGAGGCAGCTTGATTCTGCCTAGTCATGTAGCGTCAGCCTTTCTCGGGGCTCGAGCTTACGTGTCCTTAACAAGGTGACTCTGCCGGGGTCATCGTCCGTTCATTGACTATGTGAGGGCAAGAAACAAGATGGATGCCGTAACTAAAATGGATGCCGTGACTTTTAGAGAGAATGCCCTAGTTTCCAGTGAATTCGTGCTAGTTGCACAGCGAAAACACTGTCACGTATACAATGGATCGTTTGCGGTTCATTGGTACCAAAATCGTGTCAGTACTATGATACTGAATTCACAGGTTCGGATCGCTACAGAACCTCACCGCAGCGCGGGACAAGCCCGGGCCAAGGGTGGGCCCGTCCTTGCCCGTCGAGGACCGTAAGAGGCCGGGCTGGGCACCCCCTCTAACATCGGTTGCTGTACCTCCGAACTGTAAGTGCTGCTGGTGGTGAGGTCGTGTGGTTGTGCTACTCGCCCATTTGCCTTTGTCAGCTCCCGGTGCTGCATTGTCTAATCTGCCTTAATTGACTCACTGATGTTTATGTGATTTTTTTTCCTCTGTGCTATTTGACTGATTTGGACTTGGTCACATTACCTGGTGCTGTCATAGACCACATAGGATACTAGTTACCATCACCTGCGGGTTGTCAGAGACTGCTGAAAAGCCAGGCTGGGCTACTCCCTCATCGTCTCTTTCTAGTTTGGGGCTGTTTAAATTTGTCTCTTACCCCTTTTTGCTTCTTGCAGGAAGTAATATTTATTTCGTTTGTCTTGTGTTCCTTCCCCAATTTAGTTGTGGTCCGCTTTAATAATGAATAGGAGGGAAAATAAGAAGTCTGCTATTGGGGGAGGAGTGATGGGCACCCTGGATCAATTCATAACAAGAGCTGCTTCAGTCTTGGAAAAAGAGATTGCTAACACTGAGCGACGGCTTTCATTAGAACCCCTGATGAACAAAAGATCCTCCTTGGGTCCGCTAGCCGTAGCCCATTCACCTATTCAATCTCCCTCTACAGCCCTACAGCTGAGGGTCATTGACTCGACTCCCCTCCAATCTCAATCCCATTGCATTGGCAGCGAACCCGCTAACCTCACCACTGCTCCCTCTCCTGTTCACGAAGTTGTTCGTGGCAAAAAGAAAAGAGCCTCCACTAGAGCTGCTGTGGCAAACAGGCTCAAATCCGCTGCTGTCACGACTGACTCCTCTACTAAAAGGAAAAGGGGTGGTGAGTCGCAAAGACCACTTGCTGCTAAAATTCCGAGACTTACTATCCAATCTAAGGCTGTTATCTCTAACCGGGATAATGGGTTGGCCCCCCCTACAAATTTAACAACTCTCCCGAATTCAATAGATAATGTCGAACTCTTACTAAACCTCCCCAAGCCAGGCAACCCTACAAATGAGGATCTCCCCGCCAATGAAGGTCAATTCCCTCTTTCACAGCCCCTTCCAACTCTACAGATACAAGACATGACACTCTTTTTCCACTTCAGCGTATAGTCGATCCCCTAAGACATTCTATCGGGGAGTCTAACATCATTGGAAAGGGTGTCATCAAATTCCCATCCCAAACTAATAGGTTGTCGCCACAGCTTGGGAACCTGGCTGACCTGGGCAATACATCGGGAGAATTTGCTCAAACACCCCTGTGCCCTTCCCATGAGCGCATTCTGACTCCAGTTAGTAAGCCTAATGGGCCCTTTCATGCTAGTAGTAGAGACACTCTCAGCACAAATCCACACAGGCCAAGTTTCCCATTACACTCCGATAGGATAGCTGATAAGGCTACGCAAGGATTTAGGCTGCCCAGTGACTCTCTCCATTTACCGTCGGAAGCTGCTCCCTTAGTGGTTATTCTGAGCGATGTACCCCCAAACCAGAGTAGACGCCCAGAATCTACGGGGCAACTGTTACATAAAACAAGACACTGGCTTAGTACTAAACTTAAGGGAGCAGGATTTTGGGATGAGAACATTCTCAATCATATGATTATGGCCAGACGTAGCTCATGGGTTGGCCCTCGCCATAAGGAATCGAAAGGTGATTGCGTGACAATTAACTTTGATAATTCCCGCTCTCCCAGATTGATACTTAACATCCTGGGTGGTTCCTCTAGGTTTAAAGCTGATTCTATACATGTTTTACCACTGGGGTATTTTTATGAGCAGGGTCCATACCCTTCTTTTCTACGCCTCCCTATCAAGGAACCTGGGCCTCCTAGAGCAACTGTGAGGTCTGACCATAGATCTAACGATATCCCTGCTCATAATAGGTTCGCCCCATTATCTGACCTAGAAGAGTGCGATTGACCGTTACTGAGGAAATTGCCATGCAGGGACTTTATAGAGGCGCGGGGTTACAGTTTTGATCATCCTTCACTCCCCTTGGAAGTCCCAGCAATAGCCCAAGGTCGGGACTCCCAGTGTGTGACACTGTCCCTTCCCATCTCAGAACACCAGGCCAATTGTCAGACGCCCTTAGGTTTAAAACCCCCTCTTTTGATGTCTTGGAACATTGCTGGGTTATCCTAAAAACTTTGTTCTACTGAATGGTCGGATTTGGTGGACAGTCACGATTTTATTGCCTTCCAAGAGACCTGGTCGATGTCTACAATCCATCGCCCGGGCTATTTGGCATTTGCAAAAGCGGCTACCACCAAAGGGTTAGGCCGACCCAGTGGAGGGCTACTAATATGGGTTAAGCAGGTCTCAACCATTCAAATCAGAGAATTAGCAACAAACAATGATGATATCTTGGCTCTTAAAATCCTGAGGGAGGGTATGGTCCTGTTTACCATAATTAACACTTATTCGCGAGGGCAAGTGGGGGGCAGACAATCCCCTACTATACAGCACTTGGATTCCCTCCTTGATGATGTAATTTGCCCAAAATCGTTGGTTATAATGGGTGATTTCAATTGCACCTTTGAGCCCCTGGGCTATGAAGACGGTAGCCTAAGTGTAGAAGAGGATACCATTTGGGGTGTTCCATCCTTGTCCCTTACTCCCATCAATAAGTGGACTGAGGCGGCCCTTCAACTTAAAGGTTTTTCCTTGGGGTGGGGTCTGAGAGCTTTAAATGGGAGAACCCCATCAGACCCGAATGGCAGCCACACTTTCTCAAATGGGAGGAGTAGCAGTAGGATAGATTATATCCTTGTTAGCCTGGACTTATGGTCTACTGTCTCGGATATGACGGTTATCTCTAGACCTGAAAGTGACCATGATCCCTTATCAATGAGGCTGGCCCCAATGATATCAGCGAATAACAATTCCGAGCGAGATATGCTGACTGGTGATCTTGTAGCATCAAACGACTCTCGTCGGTTGAAGTGGGCCTTCATATCGGGAAATGATAATATCCAAGCCAAACTTCGTAAATTAATTGAGGAAACCCTGTCTAAATTTTTCGAACTTAATCCCTCAGAAGAACCCCCCCCAATGCCTTATGAAAGAACATGAGGCTCTTTTTGGGAAGGTGAAGTCTTTATTAACTGGTAAAAACAACAAAAAACTCTCTGTCCGGAAGGCAGCAAAATGGTATGATAAAGAGTGTTGCGAAGCATTTAAGCGGCTTTCTCTGGCAATTAAGTCTAAAGATATCCACACAATTAAATCTTCTAGGGCTACGTATAAAAGGGTTTTACTTCAGGCAAAGAAACGTTTTGACGAGGATAGATGGGAGGAGTTAACGAAGGCCTCCTATGAGAAGAACTGGACACATTTTTGGCACCTAATAAAATGGGGCAGTGGGGTGGATGTTCCAACCCCTTTCAACAATGTCCCTCCTGACAAATGGGTTTCCCACTACCAAGCCCAGTTCACTTGCCCTCGAAGTTCCGCATCCGACTATAGTAATCTAATAACTTCTGAGGTATTAACCTTCAGCTTGGCGGAAATTGAGGCCTCTATAGATTCGGCCCCAGTAGGCAGGGCAGCCGGTCCGGATTGTATCCCCTCGGATCTTTTTAAATGTGACAAAAACAATTGGGCCAGGTATATTCTGATTTTGATTAATGCCTTAGCTTGGGGCGCCCCTCTGCCTGTTTCCTGGCTTGGCGCTGAAATTGTTCCAATTTTTAAAAAGGGGGATCGTTCCTGTCCTTGTAATTATAGATCCATTAGCTTAATTGATTCTCTACAAAAAATAGTGGCCAGGACTATTTTAGCTAGGGTCCATGAATGGATAGATGAATCTAGGGTATTATCTGATTATCAAGCTGGTTTTAGGTCACACGTATGCACCGTTGATCAGGTATTTAGATTCATTATGATCTATTGGCGTACGGTCATTTTATCGGAGGGGACTTTGTACGCAGCATTTATTGATCTAAAATCTGCCTTCGATCTAGTCCCCCGTAACAAATTGTGAGATTCTCTTATGGAAGCTGGCATGCCGACCCCTCTTTTATTCTTTATAATCATGCTCCATACTTCGAACTTTGCACAAGTTCGATGGGGCCAACAGGGTGATACAACTGACAAATTCCCTGTAAATAGAGGCATCCGGCAGGGATGCGTTTTAGCCCCAACCCTGTTTCCCCTTTACATCAATAGAGTTATATCCTACTTCACAAACTATCCAACCGACGCCCCTACATTAGGCGGTTCCAGGGTGCCACTTCTTATGTTTGCAGATGACACGCTCATTTTATCAAAAACTCAATCTGGTCTGCAACGGGCCCTGGATCGTTTTATGGTGTTTTGTAATGACCATGACCTGGTAATTAACGTCGACAAGACCAAGTTCATGGTGATGCACAAACATAAAATAGTTAAGAGTCAAGTGTCATTGAACGGTATCTCTTTAGAACAGACTGACACATTCTCTTATTTGGGCATCACAATGAGTCGAAAGCTATCCTGGAAGCCACAAATAGATCTATTTGTTCTCAAACATAACCAGCTTGCTGGAGCAATTTTGAAGGAATTTATAACTTCCTACACTAAACCAGTGGGACCTGAAATTGCTCTATATAAGGGGAAAGTCAGAGCATCGGTCATATATGGGGCAGAGATCTGGGGATTTGATAATTTATTGCCCCTAGTCAAAGCTCAAAATAAGTTTCTACGATCGTTGACCTCTCTCCCACAATCTACCCCCATTCAGCCCCTCTTGTTAGATTTGGGGTGTAGGGCATTTAATGATGATGCTGGGTTTAGACCCCTTTCTTATTGGAGAAGATTGTGGACCACCCCCGAGCTCCTATCGTATGCCAATGCAATCTGGTATTTTTTTTTTTTTTTAAAACATTTTTTATTGCCATTTGTAGATAGTAATATACACAGACATAGGCGGCTTCGCCATTATCACAGAAACATTACATAGAAGGAGCGCCCAGTCGCAGCCCATTCAGCTTCGCAGTCTCGTGGGTGCGTAGGCCGTTCGTCCCTATCCTGAGTGGGGCTGCAGGCACGTTTCCGGGACCAGCCTCTGGGTTTGCCCTACTGGAGCGCGCCCTGATCGCCTCGCCGTGGGGGTGCCGTGTAATGTGATTAAACCCCTTTGAGGGGTGCCGCGGAAGCTAAAGAAGTGCTGCCAATGAGGAACCGTGAACGAACTGGGGGTAGCGAACCAGGGAATGGGGGTGCACTATGTCGTCTATCAGAAGTACTTGTGGCTATGCGCCCGATAGCTAGACCATCGTGGGGGACAAAGAAAAGAGGGGGATCGGGGTGGTCGCGGATGCGGAGAGAGGGAGGGAGGCAGGGGGGGCTGGAACATCGATCATAACCTATGGGGGATCTGGCGGTGGGGCCTGTGATGTCTGCAACTGTGAGGCGCCGGGCGCTGGGACTACCTGCGCCGTTCCCAGGGTAGGCTCCGGAGTCGCTGGCGCCCCCGGGGGAACAAGCAGTTGTGAACTCGCCGCAGACGCTGTTTCCTGCGTGAAGGCGTGTATTAACATGGCCCAGGGCATGGAAATCGGGTGTTTGCGCATCCCTCGGGCCTCCTCCGTTCAGAGTGTTGTTTCCTCCGCCTTGCCCCACTTCTTGACCGCTCCCACCCATGCCGCTACGGGGGGCCCCCCCGGCGTCTTCCAATGCATAGCGATGCATCGTTTAGCGAGGAGCAACATTAAGAAAGCAAACCTCCTTTCCACTTTCTGCGACTTGTGTCGTTCATGAATACCCAGCGCACACGCCTCCCATGTGTCCAGGTCCCGCAACCCTGTAACCGCTTTTAGGGCCGTGTGAATTGTGTGCCAGTAACTGTAGAGCGTCGGGCAGTCCCAAAACATGTGCTTAAATGAGGCAGCGGGCTCCAGGCATCTGGGGCATCCAAACACGCCGTCGGGGAAATATTTCTGCAACTTTTCGGGGGTTAGATACGCCCTGTGCAGGATATGCAACTGTATGTTCTTAAACCGATAATTGCGGGACACTTTTTTGGTGTATTCCAGAGCCCGAGTCCACTCCCTATCGTGCAGAGGCCGTTGGAAGTCATCTTCCCAGTGTTCCCTGAGGGTCGCTAACGTAGGACTCCGCAGGGTTCTCACCGCTTTGTAGATCCACGTGACGAGATGGCGACCCGACCCCATCTGCAGTATCGCATGGATGACTGGGTGTGTGGGGGGCTCCGTCTCGATTCCCCTCCACTGCCTGCGGCAGTCCGTGAGAAGCTGCCTGTGCCGTAGGAATTGTCCCCCGGGAAGCCCGAAGTCCCCAACCAGTGCCTCAAAGGACTGCAAACTCTCCCCGGAGAACAGCATCCCCACCTCCGTTACCGCGTGATCCGTCCACACCCGCATCATTTGCTCTGTGTAGTACGCCCGTCCCCTAGGAAGCCCCACCAGCGGCAACAGCGGAGAGTATAGGGGAGTACCCCGGCTAAGTCGAAGAACGCGCGCCAGGCAGGCGCTTGCCGTCATGACCTGAAGAGGCCAGGATAACGGCGGTGCCGCACCCGGCAGCAGCATGCGGTGGACAGCTGGGATCGGAATCCGCCCCGCCTCCGTGAGCAACTCCTCTTGTGCCCGGCCCGCCGTCCAACGCGACACCCATTGCAATTGGGCGGCTAGGAAATACGCCTCGAATGAGGGAGCCGCCAACCCGCCTTGGTCAAGGGGCAATTGCAGTTTCGCCAGGGCTATCCGCCGGCGGCCATTGCCCCAGATGAGGGTCCCAAGTAGGGTGTCCAACTCTCGGAACAGGGACCGCGGAGGAACCACCGGAAGATTGGAGAAGAGGTACAGCAGGCGCGGTACCAGGATCGTCTTTGCAACGGCTATCTTTCCCGGAACAGCCAAGTGGAGGCCCTTCCAGAAATGGACCTGGGATCGGATATTACCCATCAGTGCGCGGTAATTCCCCTCATAGATATCTTGCGGCGTATGATATAGCTTAATGCCGAGATATCGAACCGCCTGGGGACTCCACGAGACGTCAACGTCTCCTATTCGTATCGGACCCTGGGGCACGACTTGTGTTAAAGGGTAGACAGTGGACTTGGCCCAATTCACCCTAAGGCCCGTCACCTCTGCAAAATCATGCAGGATGCGTGATATAGGGGTCAAATCGATCGTGATGTCCCGGACATATATGAGTACGTCATCGGCGTACATTGATACTGCATGGGTATAGTCGCCTATCGGGTTGCCCCACTCCCCACTCGCCCCGCGCAACATGGTCGCCAGCGGCTCCATCGCCAGAGCGAATAGTAAGGGGGAGAGGGGACACCCCTGTCTGGTCCCGCGCCGGATCGGGAAGGAGTCTGAAATGAGCGGGCCTATGCGCACTCTGGAACTGGGCGAGGAGTAGCTGAGCCGAGTGTAGGCCAACAATTTGGGTCCGACACCCATGCGTAACAGGACCTGAAACAGGTAGGCCCAGGAGAGCGTGTGAAACGCTTTTTCGAGGTCTAGTACCAGACACGCCGCCCGAGGGAACCGTTCTCGCACCCGGTCCTGCACGTGGAACAACTGCCGAATGTTGGAAGAGGTGTGCCTACCAGGCACGAATCCGTTCTGATCGGGGTGGACGAGCCGTGGGAGGACCGTGGCGTACCTGTCCGCCAGGGCCTTCCCATAGATTTTGTAATCCGCCGACAATAGAGTTATGGGTCGGAAGGAGCCTAGCTGATGCGGGTCTCTATCTGGTTTAAGGAGGTACACTATAACGGACTCACGCATGGAGTGAGGCAGGACTCCCGCGTCTAAAGCCGCTTGGAACTGCAATTCTAGTTGAGGGACCAACTGGGGCGCGAAGGTCTGGTAAAAGTCAAGGGGGAAGCCATCGAGGCCAGGGGCCTTGTGGGCGGCTAGCGCCTTCATGGCGCGCCGAATTTTGGCCGCCTTGAGAGGGCGATCGAGGTCCTGGTGCGTATCACGGTCTATGCGGGGAAGCTGAATACGGTCCAGGAAGTCACCCGGGGCGGCAGTCGACACCGAGGGGCGGGGGCTAGTGTACAAGAGCCTGTAATGCTCTTGGAAGGCCTTGAGTATCTGCTTCTGCGAGTACACCAGGGTGCCCCGGATGGCCGTGATGGTCGGGAGGCTCGAGTCCTGCCTTATGAGCCACGCCAGCAGGTCACCCGCACGGTCGCCCTCTGTGTGGGCCCTAGCAGCGTACGCCACGAAATTAAACCGATGCATGCTTGCCAACGCTACGGCGTACGCAGTCTCGGCTCTAGCTAGCGCTGCTGGCGTGGCTTTAGCGGGGTCAGTCTCCTTAGTGAGCGCGGCCAGTGCCCCTTCCGTCCGCTGAATGTCCCCCTCAAGGACCCGCCGAACCCCCGCAATATGACGAATGCAATTGCCCCGCATTACAACCTTGAAGGCGTCCCACTCCGATGCGCGGGTGCTAGCTGTGCCGGCGTTCTCCCTGAAATAGTGACCGATGTGGTCCGCCAAGGTTTGGCGGAAGACCGGGTCTTCAAGGCTGTCCCGAGGAAGGCGCCAAGCGGGGACGGGGGGGTGCGGCGGGCGCCACTGCAGTGTGATCGTGTGGGCGTCATGGTCTGATATAGTTCTACCCAGGTAGTCAGCGTCCAGAACGGTAGGGAGGATGGTGGGGGAACAAAGGAAACAGTCCAGGCGCACTCTAAGGTTGTGCGGTCTGGAGTGGAACGAGTAGAGTTTAGCAGTGGGGTTCCGAGCCCGCCAAGCATCCGCCAGAGACCAATGATGCACCCAGGTTGTGAACCGCTTGGCTTGCGTTACGATGGGGGAAGTGGGGAGGGGCGGGTGGGATCTATCTAAGGTTATATCTTGTACGCAATTGTAGTGCCCCCCAGGATCCACGGCACCTGCGCGTAAGCGCTTAAGGGATTGGATAACGTGTCCCAGAATTTGGATTGATCAACATTCGGCCCATAGATGCTGCCTAATAATATCGTCTGTCCGTCCAACCGACCAAGCAATAGGACATAGCGACTGTTCTGCTTGGGTTTTCGGATCAGATAGAACCCGCTCATCAGAGCCTCACTAACCCAGCCAGAACGTTACCCCCTCCCTAGAACCTATTTATAATCCTGCAACCACATATATCTATCACCTAAGGACAGGGGATTCCTACTATGTATACCAAGATCTCACAATCGGCGGCCTCGCGATCCCATACGGATCCAGACCTCTCTGCCCATACGACAGTATCACAAGTGGCGGCCTCGCGGTCCCATACGAACCCAGACCTCTCTACCCAGGCGGCAGTCTCAGCACAATCGGCGGCCTCGCGATCCCATACGGATCCAGACCTCTCTGCCCATACGACAGTATTACAGGTGGCGGCCTCGCGGTCCCATACAAACCCAGACCTCTCTGCCCATACGACAGTATCACAAGTGGCGGCCTCGCGGTCCCATACGAACCCAGACCTCTCTGCCCATACGACAGTATCACAAGTGGCGGCCTCGCAGTCCCATACGAACCCAGACCTCTCTACCCAGGTGGCAGTCTCACAAGTGGCGGCCTCGCGGTCCCATACGAACCCAGACCTCTCTGCCCATACGACAGTATCACAAGTGGCGGCCTCGCGGTCCCATACGAACCCAGACCTCTCTGCCCATACGACAGTATCAGCACAATCGGCGGCCTCGCGATCCCCTACGAATCCAGACCTCTCTGCCCATACGACAGTATCACAAGTGGCGGCCTCGCGGTCCCATACGAACCCAGACCTCTCTGCCCATACGACAGTATCAGCACAATCGGCGGCCACGCGATCCCCTACGAATCCAGACCTCTCTACCTAGACGGCAGTCTCATACGACAGTTCATCCTATGATCACCATAACATACAAAAAGGGAATCAGTCTCACTATTCATCAGATCACACAAGAATTGCCAGTTCGGGCATAGCCTGTTCTCAGGTTCGAGGGGCTCCTCTTTCCTCTATTCAGTTACCACTTACCTGATCAGGGTTAACATCTGTTCATGTAGCCACAGCTGACTAGAAGAATAGGCTACCCTCTTATACAAGAACACGCATCACATGTCGGTTCACTACAAACTGGATACTTTATTACTCATTACATACACAATCACATAACATTACGATATAACACATAACCTGCAAAGAAAAGTGAAAGATTAAGTTGTACACTCTAATAAGAAAGGGTCGACATCACCTTAGTAGTATGTAGCCTGCACTCAGTGGTCATCTAGGTTCCCTTCTCGTCTGTGCCTCGGCTCGCCCGGAATCACCCTTCTCCGAGTCACTGGGACCTCTTCCTTATCGGCTACTCTCTCCTCTCTGGCTATTCTGTTAGGAAAGCATCTGTCTCTCAGTTCTTCTCCGCCTTCAAGATGGCGTCTGTCTTCCCTGGAATAAGTAGTAGCTTTACTGCTAACGGCTAGATGCCGCCTACAGACTGAACATGTAACTGCCTCAGACTTTCACTTGCATTTCCTCATGGAAAATTCCGGCCCGTAACCTGCCGCCCACCAAATTCTTGTACCTCCCCGTACCAAGGACACGTTCCCAGCCGGCCGGCCTGATGTAGTGTCTTCGGCATGAAGAAAAATACAATCCTTCGATAAGGGCCGGCCTGAACCGGTTCTCTCCAAGCGAATAACACCTCATAACTAAAACATTACTCTTGGCCTAGAAGCATCCCAAGCTGCCGAAGCAGAAAGAAAGATGGAGTCTCTCCCGTTTGAGGCCTACCAGGCCTGAATTCAGCACAGCTCCATGAAATACCCTCACTACAGGACAGGTTATCCCTAATACTAACGAATCTATCCCCTAGGCTATGTGTGCAAGCCCTGATCTATGGGGAAGAGCACAGAATCATGTCGAAGTGCCTAGTAAATAGGCTCCATTCACTACTCTAACCCTTAGGCTTGAATGGTAAGAGACTGAAGTCACATTCAATCACTTGTTAACACAAGAAGGCCAGGAAAATCGAGCAGAACATTTCACCCTTGACTTCAGTCTATTATACATTCATTAAACAGAACTAACATCTGTGGAAGAATAATACAAAACAAAACTAACTGATCTATGTCTAGTACCAGGTGTGCAAAATTGAAGTAGTGAAGGAATACACTGAATAAAGCAACAGATGGAAATCAAAATGGCGATAGTAATCAGAATACCTCCTAATATTTGACGTAATAAATGTAAATCAGGTAACCAATTAAAGAGCCAGTCAAACCAGCCCTGGTCAATGTATTTTCTAACTTCTTCTGTCAAGTCATGTAGCTTATTAATGTGAGCTCGAATGGATTGTGTATGATCAGACAAGTTAAAACAACAAAGCCCCTCAAAATCAGAACAATCGTGTCCATGTTTAAGCAAAAGATAATCAATGGCCGCTCGATTTTGCAAGATAGCCCTGCGTTCACCCTGGGCGTCTAATAGCATGTCCGACAGGACTGTAGAAGTATTATTAATGGATTTCACCATCCAGCAGGCCATTTTCTCAATGGATTTGGCATTATAAACTGCCAAAGCAGGAACACCAATAATTGAAATAGCCAGGCTAAGGTATTCAGACTTAGAATATAAATGCAAAGATGAGTCACAATCCTCCTGTATCCTCACTGTATCTCGAATCACACGAGAGTTGGCATTCGGATGTGAGGAAAACATCAATAAACTCAATCTAGTAATGGCACAAGGGCCTCCAGAAATATTTGCGGGGACATATGGCCAGGAAGTATTACCACATGAGAAAAGCCATCCGGCAGGTAGTAACATCGTGCGATAATGACTGGGGGCAACTACCATACTCTTGCAAGTCATGTTATTCTGAACAGAAGTACATATTTTCGGTGTCCTTTGAAGGCACAAAGTTCGTTCATGAGCGGAGAATGAGGTGGCACCTTTCAATTTTAAACGCATACATTCCGAAATTGCACTAGGATTACACGTAAGGAAAAAACACAAATCACCTTGTGTGATATTATAGGTAACTATTTGGGACTGGATGGGGGGTATCGGGTCTGACAGTTCAGTACACAAGGGGCAATACTCATGGGTAGCGAAATCACCCAGAAGAACATTGGGGCGAGCAGTTGATATATTGAAAATATGAGTCAAAGTCTCCAACGAAGCAGGGACAGCAACCAAACAAGTTGCCAAAATGTCATTCACTGATCTCATCGGTGTCAAGCAGAAATGAGGGGCGTTAGTCACCCGTTTCGCTAGTGAAGTCCAAAAGTTTGACGACGAATCCCACGCAGCGAAGGAACGCGACACTCGGGTTCTCAACTCATCCCGGGTTGATGGGATCCCTCCTCTCTCGTCGTACCAGCCCAAAAACAGTCCAACGCCGACACATCCTGCAGCAACAGTCCAAAGAATGATCTGAAAGAGAATCAAATACAGGCATTATTCATTCTCGTAAGTAACATTTGTCAGCCGGGACTGCTTCCCAGCTATCTTTCCCTGGTCTCATAACTAAAATGGTATTATCTTGACCGGTTGCAATGACCTCTGCTTGTTCAGGGGGATTCTTAGGCGACTGCACCCAAACTCTGGCCCCAGGATTATCTGTGGAGCCAAAACCTTTCTGGCCTCGTACAGTTAGCAACGTTGGGGCAGTGCCTTTTGCCATCTCACCACTGAAGACAGGCATTATTAGCAATTGAGCCACTCAGTCAGTTTTATGTATCAGTAAGTCAACCTCACTGCTATTCAGCAGGAGCACCTTAATCTCTCCCTGATAATCACTATCAATGATTCCTCCAAGCACCTGAATGCCTTTTACAGCCAGCCCCGATCTAGGGGCAATTAATCCGAAATTTCCAGGTGGTATCTGAACACCAACACCTGTTTCAATGATGACTCGATCTTTACTTTTTATAATGGTGTCATCCATGGCATGCAAGTCTAAACCTGCCGACCCTGGGGTCGCTCTGCATGGAGCCAAAGCTCCGGGAGTAATCTCCCAGCACATCACAGTCTCTCTGATCTCATTGGGTTTAGCATTAACATTCGGAGGAAATAAACGCATAAGTGGGGATTCAGCATTTAGAAAAGGACGGTTATTCAAAATCAATAGCGCTTGAGGCAAAAAAATCTCGCCAATTCTTATACTTGTCATCTGTTAATTTGCGCAGTTGGTCTTTTAGCAGGCCATTCAACCTCTCCACAAGACCCGAGGCCTGTGGATAATATGGTATATGAAACATCCATTCAATATTGTTTTCCACACAGAATTCCTGTACCAATCTTCCACGAAAATGGGATGCATTATCAGATTGAATTTGGAATGGCACACCATAATACATCATAATCAATTCCAATGTTTTAATAGTATTCAATTGGGTAGCTTGCTTACAGGGAAGGGCCACCAACAGGCCACTGTATGTATCAACAATGGTGCAAACATATTGACAATTCCTACTCATAGGAAGTGGACCAATGTAATCAATCTGCCAAATTTGAGCAGGCAATTTCCCGCGATGTAAATGACCTTTAACAATTTGGGGCACTTTGCGCTGCCTGATATGCTGACAAATGGGACAATGTAGAATAACATTTTTAATTAAATCTAGGGGAATATAAATTCCTCGATCAGCAGCCCACCTGCTAGTGGCTTTTTCTCCAAAGTGTCCTGCTTTCTGGTGGGCCCATTTCGCCAATCCCGCAATATCAGAATCTTGCGTGTCCACCACTGCCTCAGCAATTTTAGATTTCTCATCTGCAATGTTATGAAAGAATTTGTCAAGAGAGTCTATCGGGGTATCAGCATCCACATGGAAGATTGTAACAGTACTCTGTGGGAGCATTTCCCAAATCTCCTGCCATAATTCTTTTCCCCACAATTCTTTGGAATGGATTTTCCAACTATGGGAATGCCAAGTCGGTAACCAAACTGCCAGTCCATTGGCAGTAGACCAAGAATCGGTAAGAATATGACATGTGCCAGGTAACTCTTGTTTGAGAACTTGATAAACAGCATAGAGTTCAGCAAACTGACTGCTCTTACCCTCACCAGTTGTACTCAGCAATTTTTGTGTGATCGGATTATAGGACACTGCCTTCCAATGCCGTTTCGTCCCTATGAACCTTGCTGAACCATCCGTAAACCAGACATGGTTTCTGTCCTCTGCGGACAAATCATCAAAAGGTTTACCCCACTTAACAGGAGATTCCTGTACTAAAGGTACGGAACATTCACTCTCAGTTTCAGTTGATGGCGCCCGTGCCACCTGCTCATGCAAAGATGCAACTCCTTTTTGTCCCACACGTGCCCTGTCTTGTATATACCATTTCCATTTAATCACACTCACCTCTTGAGCGTGCCCAATTCGGTGAGTTTTCGGCGAACTCATAACCCACTGCATGATAGGAATTTCAGGTCGCAAAACTATATCATGTCCCAAAGTCAATTGCTCGGTATCCACCAGAGCCCAATAACAAGCAAGTAGCTGTTTCTCAAAAGGTGTATAACGCTCACCAGCATCAGGTAACTTTTTGGTCCAGAAACCTAACGGTACTCTACTCTTGCCTTGTTTCTGCCACAAACTCCAATTCACATAAAGGCCTTGTACAGACACATTCAAATCCACATCACCATCACATACAGGCCATAAATCCAGAGCATGCTGAATTGCTTCTTTTGCCAGACTGAACGCATCTTGCTGTGGTTTACCCCATTCAAATGCATTCTTTTTACGAGTGACCTGGTACAAAGGGGCCAATATTTGACTCAAATGAGGAATATGCTGGCGCCAAAATCCAAAAAAACCAATGAAGCTTTGGGCTTCTTTCCTATTTCTCGGAACTGCAAAATCAAGAATTTTCTGTTTAACCTGAGGGATCACTTCTCGGTGCCCTTCATGCCAATTAATACCCAAAAATTTCACAGCCTGGGACGGACCTTGTAATTTATCCGGGTTGATTTCCCAACCTTTCTTACGCAAGCACTCAATGACTCTATCCAATTGGGTCTGAACTTCCTCTTGTGATTCACCTTGGATCAAAATATCATCAATATAGTGACATATCTGAATTTGTGGATGAACTGGTACCTCAGCCAGATGCTCTGCCACCAGCCGGTGACATATCGTAGGACTATGCACATAGCCCTGAGGAAGACTTCTAAACGTCATCTGACGCCCGTTCCACGTAAAACTGAATTGTTCCTGACACTCAGGGGCAATCGGAATCGAAAAGAAAGCATTAGCAATATCAATGGACGCATACCATGTACCTGGATGTTTCTGGATTCTTTCAATTAGGGTAATAACATCCGGTACTGCAACAGTCAAAGAGGGTGTGTGTCTATTCAATTCTCGATAATCAACAGTCATGCGCCAAGAATTATCACTCTTACGTACAGGCCAAACAGGATTATTCCAAGCAGAAGTAACTGGGGTTATAACTCCTGCATCCACCAACTCCTGAATAGTGGTACTAATCTCTTCATGACCACCTGGAATACGATACTGCTTCTGACGAACCACTTTTGTCGCCTGGGGAACTTTTATGGGGGGCATTCTTAAACGACCAACCCGTACAGGCCTGGACGATATATAATGTTTAGTTCCAAATTGGTAACATCCATCATCTAAGTGCAAAGTCATTCCTTTCAAAATATCAATTCCAATTATGAATTCTAAGAGTGGCACCACTAATACAGAGTATTCTTTTCTAGGAATTCTACCTATTCTCATTTCAAGTAAGGTTTGAACTGCGGGAGTTTCCTTTCCACCTAATCCGGTAATTGTAAAAGGCTGACCTTTAAACTTCTTTGATTTTCCATGAATAAGAGTGGCCTCCGCTCCTGTATCTACCAATGCTCGGGCCCTTTGGATATTACGATGTCTCCAATAAATATCAATATCTACATAGGGTCTATTATCTCTGTGAGCCCATCTGTGTACTGGAGCTTGACCTATTTCCTAGTCCTTTTTATTGTGTTCTGTGTACCAGGATAAATCAGGATAAAGACTCTCACGGTTCCTAGGTATCGATACCTCCTGTTCATATCCATCTCCATTACGAAATGGATTACTGTTCCCTGCATTGTACTGCGGGTATCGATCGGCCAATATGTGTCGATCCTCTCTCCTTCTCAACTCAGGGGATTGATCCCTATCATCTCTACGTCTGCTGTTAACATAATCATCTCTCCCCCTCTCTCTTTCCCCCTCTCTCTCCCTGTCTCTCACACGACGGGGGGACAAATCACGCGCATAACGTCGATCATCACGACGATCAGAGCGCCCACGGCGGTCGTCATCACCGCTACCGTCAGAAAAACCACGATCATACTCAGTTGTCCGAACACGCCGGGCACCCTCCTTTCGATCCAAGCCACGTTTGCGAAACATGTCCCACAAACGAGAAGTAGTCTCACCATCAATGTCCTCCTTCCGCACACCATCGGCCATAAGACCAAAAAACATATCACGTCTAGTAAGTTTATTGTCACCAGGAGTACGAGTGTCAGGCCGGGACTGCCGTTCAGGTTTAAACCACTCACCCAACTCACCGAGTTGGCGTACCGATTCCAGCACCACAGATAACATGTTACCAGTCTGATTAATCAATAAAGTCATCATGACCTGCTTATAAGCAACAGGGGAAGAACGAATAATACGATTCCGCACAGAAGATGTCAAGAAACCATCAAGCAACCTGTCAGCAGTATTTAGAAAAATTGCCGTTTTCATCACCTCCTCTTTGAGACGTTGCGCAGCATCGCGCAAAGTATACCACGGTTTGTCATTCAGAGGCCAGTCAGACTCAGTAGGATATTTTTGATTCCAACCCTCAGTCGCCAATTGAAGCAAAGAAATTTGACCACCACCATTAAAGTTGCGAAAATGATCCTGTACAGTAGAATCCGAACTCAAGGAACAAAACTTCAAACAATCGCCAGCATCCAGCATAATGCCAGCAGCGCCCAGTTCATAAAGGCGCACCATCCATGTGAGCAAGGGCTCACCAACTCACTGTCGAAATCGCTGCAAAATATCACTAATTTCTTGTTGAGTAAAATCCTCCAAAGTGTCTAAAGCAATACCATTCGGAGCACCGGGAGCCTGCTGCACCTTCCGTCGAAAAACCGGATGCGCCGAGACCGCGGGATGAGCATCACAAGGAGCTCGACCAGTACACGTAGAGGAACAATCA
Organism: Triturus cristatus; assembly: GCF_964204655.1. Lineage (NCBI taxonomy): Eukaryota > Metazoa > Chordata > Amphibia > Caudata > Salamandridae > Triturus > Triturus cristatus. The sequence continues at coordinate 1,097,458,428 of NC_140582.1, read as the reverse complement.
GTGGAAGAAGCATCGACCCCGCTCGAAGGACGAGCGCAATCACGGGGTGCACCATCAGAGGCGCAAGAAGCAGATTTACAAGCACGGCCGGAGCGAGAGGACTCGCGCTTGGCAGACTCCTCACCCGAGGAAGGAGAATCACTCGAGTTCCAGATATTACCATCCCATTCATCAGGATTCCAATCCAGTCCGGCTTTCGCCACGACCAGACGCACCTTCCGCGTCGAAATCCGACCACGCCGATTCTTGTATTTATAACGAGCAATTCGCACAGCCGCCCTCTCGGCAATAGTTTGGTACGTCTCAAGTTTGTCAGCAAGCAACTTATTTTGACACCGCAACAAAGTATGAGCATTCTGAATCTCAACAAAGTTCGCTTCCACATCCTTATGCACATTCCGTAACTTCAACAACCTCTCATGCAGGATCCTGTACGCAGACAGAACAATCCAACCTCTGCGCCCCAAAACGGGAAGCTCATCACCCTTAGATACCGGCGCCTTCTGTAAACAAGTAATCACATTAGCTGGCTCCGCCAGCTCCAAAAAAGAATTCCAATTCTCACTCAAACCAGTAGAATCAGCCCACTCACGGGCTAAGGCTTCATAAGGCGTTGAATCCCAGCCGGGAATATCAACGGGCAACTTAAAAGTAGATTTCGACTTTCTAGAAAACATCTTTGAAAACAAAGAAAAAGAGAAAAAGAAAAAGAAGAAAGAGAAAAGAAAACTACACGCAGGTATATACAAATAATATAGAAACAAAACCACGCACGCGCCGAAGACAAACACGATACAACCACAACGCACACAGGTTTCGTAAACGGTTCGTGACGCCAAATGTTCTGCTTGGGTTTTCGGATCAGATAGAACCCGCTCATCAGAGCCTCACTAACCCAGCCAGAACGTTACCCCCTCCCTAGAACCTATTTATAATCCTGCAACCACATATATCTATCACCTAAGGACAGGGGATTCCTACTATGTATACCAAGATCTCACAATCGGCGGCCTCGCGATCCCATACGGATCCAGACCTCTCTGCCCATACGACAGTATCACAAGTGGCGGCCTCGCGGTCCCATACGAACCCAGACCTCTCTACCCAGGCGGCAGTCTCAGCACAATCGGCGGCCTCGCGATCCCATACGGATCCAGACCTCTCTGCCCATACGACAGTATTACAGGTGGCGGCCTCGCGGTCCCATACAAACCCAGACCTCTCTGCCCATACGACAGTATCACAAGTGGCGGCCTCGCGGTCCCATACAAACCCAGACCTCTCTGCCCATATGACAGTATCACAAGTAGCGGCCTCGCGGTCCCATACGAACCCAGACCTCTCTACCCAGGCGGCAGTCTCACAAGTGGCGGCCTCGCGGTCCCATACGAACCCAGACCTCTCTGCCCATACGACAGTATCACAAGTGGCGGCCTCGCGGTCCCATACGAACCCAGACCTCTCTGCCCATACGACAGTATCAGCACAATCGGCGGCCTCGCGATCCCCTACGAATCCAGACCTCTCTGCCCATACGACAGTATCACAAGTGGCGGCCTCGCGGTCCCATACGAACCCAGACCTCTCTGCCCATACGACAGTATCAGCACAATCGGCGGCCTCGCGATCCCCTACGAATCCAGACCTCTCTACCTAGACGGCAGTCTCATACGACAGTTCATCCTATGATCACCATAACATACAAAAAGGGAATCAGTCTCACTATTCATCAGATCACACAAGAATTGCCAGTTCGGGCATAGCCTGTTCTCAGGTTCGAGGGGCTCCTCTTTCCTCTATTCAGTTACCACTTACCTGATCAGGGTTAACATCTGTTCATGTAGCCACAGCTGACTAGAAGAATAGGCTACCCTCTTATACAAGAACACGCATCACATGTCGGTTCACTACAAACTGGATACTTTATTACTCATTACATACACAATCACATAACATTACGATATAACACATAACCTGCAAAGAAAAGTGAAAGATTAAGTTGTACACTCTAATAAGAAAGGGTCGACATCACCTTAGTAGTATGTAGCCTGCACTCAGTGGTCATCTAGGTTCCCTTCTCGTCTGTGCCTCGGCTCGCCCGGAATCACCCTTCTCCGAGTCACTGGGACCTCTTCCTTATCGGCTACTCTCTCCTCTCTGGCTATTCTGTTAGGAAAGCATCTGTCTCTCAGTTCTTCTCCGCCTTCAAGATGGCGTCTGTCTTCCCTGGAATAAGTAGTAGCTTTACTGCTAACGGCTAGATGCCGCCTACAGACTGAACATGTAACTGCCTCAGACTTTCACTAATATAGAGGTGCATTTCCTCATGGAAAATTCCGGCCCGTAACCTGCCGCCCACCAAATTCTTGTACCTCCCCGTACCAAGGACACGTTCCCAGCCGGCCGGCCTGATGTAGTGTCTTCGGCATGAAGAAAAATACAATCCTTCGATAAGGGCCGGCCTGAACCGGTTCTCTCCAAGCGAATAACACCTCATAACTAAAACATTACTCTTGGCCTAGAAGCATCCCAAGCTGCCGAAGCAGAAAGAAAGATGGAGTCTCTCCCGTTTGAGGCCTACCAGGCCTGAATTCAGCACAGCTCCATGAAATACCCTCACTACAGGACAGGTTATCCCTAATACTAACGAATCTATCCCCTAGGCTATGTGTGCAAGCCCTGATCTATGGGGAAGAGCACAGAATCATGTCGAAGTGCCTAGTAAATAGGCTCCATTCACTACTCTAACCCTTAGGCTTGAATGGTAAGAGACTGAAGTCACATTCAATCACTTGTTAACACAAGAAGGCCAGGAAAATCGAGCAGAACAGCGACCCTCCGGATCTATTACGTGTGATTATTCCTGAAAAGGGACCCCTGGACGCACCCATATGAGGGCACCGCGGGCGAATGCAGAGTACGTTGTGGCATTACCTGGGCAATTCATCACCCTTTCGATGATACTTCGCACCGGAAGCTTTGGCGCTCTTTCAGGTATTTCACCAGTGATTATCACGCAGTTTTTCTTTCTTACGGTTTTCACCGGGGTTCTGGTATAAGATTACTTTTACTTTATCCTACGTACTCCATTGTTTCACTGCTGTAAGCCGCGCAAACCCCGCTACATTTCATTTCCCTTGTGTAATCACAACGGGTACCTTTTCACCCACGGGTTTCATTCTTTCAGTTGGTCTACGGTCGACGAGCTGCTTCTTTTAACTCTATTACATATCAGCGTTTTAACTAATAGCACGCTTGGACTTAGAACCTTTTCCGTTACTCATTTCACATACTAATTCACACTACATGACATTGTTACCCTACATCCTGGATCTATGCCTATTTTCCCTTTTTTCTCTTGTAGAAACATCCCCCTGACGAAGGGCGAGTCCCGAAATACATCGGGGACATCTGAATAAATTGTTCGCCAAACTGTTGAATATGTAACTGCGATGTTCACCATCATTTGAATCCAATTTTATCGTATGAGAATTATCATACGTTATGACACATGAATTAAAGCACCCATAATTACCACGACAACGTTTGTACCTTTCCTTAAAGCGGAAATCCGCCACTTGAGTGCTACCGTGATGTCGTCTTTCCTAAAGGCGCTACTTCAATAAAGGGCCCCTCGCCAGCGCCTGCGCAGTTTCGACACCTCCCCCGCCGCGAGGTGCGTCTCTTGCAGGATCGCAATGTGTGCCTGGTGACGCTTGATGTATGCGTATACGGAGTATCGCTTGCGCGCCGTATGCATGCCCCGCACATTCAGTGTTAGAAGTGTGATTTTACCGGCTTGTGCCATCGGTGCATGTGTCTAGTGCTCATCGCAGGGCGGGTCAGTCGGGTCCCCCAGAGGCCCCCCCGGTGCCATTCCCCGCGTCCCACCCCCGTGGGCCTTGCCCATCAACGCGGCAGCTCATCGGCGCATGGGTAGGGACATAGTGCAGAAGGTATGCGTGGGGAGGGATGAGGAAACTAGGGTGAGGCGAACGTAACTTGCCCCAACACGGGGGACATATCGCCAAGTACGATACGTCCAAACTGACTCCCGGGTTGCATGGGAACATGAACCTATTAGGGAAAGGGGGTTCGGCTGGCGTCTGCCGTAGGCTCTACAAGCGGGCTGTGCGCAGTATCTATGACTAGTCACTTGGGGAATGTGAGCGCTTCTGGGGGGAAAAAGGGCCCTGGGCAACGGGGAGAACACCAGGAGCGCTGGGCCAGCAGATGCATGAGATGGGGGGGCGGCACCCCAGGCTGCGGATGTGTGGCCCTCCGCACAGAGCCGATCATATCAGGTCGTCTGCTGTTCGAGGGGTGACTGAAGGCAGGGCCCCCGAGTCAACCCCGGACTGCGTCGCCTCACTGTCCTCCTCTTCCTCTGACGTGAAGACATGGGAGGCACGCTCCAGGTCCGCTGCCGGGGAGGCCGGGCAAAGGCCCGCCGCCACTTTGAGGGTCTGGCCCCGCTCCTGGACGATCTGCTCCAAGTCCGGTGACCCCAAAGTGTGTGACGGCCCCCCTGGGGTACCTGGGCGGTTTCGTCTCCGTGAGCGCTGCCTCCTGCGTCCCCCCGCAGTCGCTCGTTGTTCGTGTGGGCGCCCGTTCCGCCGGGCCCCAGTACAGTTCTGGTCCGCCCAGTCGTGCGCCTCCTCCGGTGTTGTGAAGAAGTGGGTGACACCGCCGTGGATGACCTTCAAGCGGGCCGGGAATAGGAGAGAGTAGTGTATGTTTTCTGCTCGAAGGCGCCGTTTCACCTCCATGAAGGACGCCCGTTGGCGTTGGACTGCACGTGAGTAGTCGGGAAAGATCATGACGGTGTTATTCTCGATGCGTAATGGGCCCGCCTGTCGGGCCGCTCGCAGTACCGCATCCCGGTCCCTGAAGTGGAGGAACTTGGCCAGCAGCGGGCGAGGCGGGGCCCCCGGCTGCGGCCGGCGAGCCGGCACGCGGTGCGCCCGCTCAACAGAGAAGTAGGCTGTACGGTCTTCGCCAGGGGTGAACGACTTAGTCCAGGCTTCAACGTATTCCACCGCATCTGCCTGTTCAATTCCCTCCGGTAGCCCAAGGACGCGAATGTTGCAGCGTCGAGACCGCCCCTCCAGGTCATCAACGCGTTCTTCCATGGTGGACATACGATTCGTCAAAGCGCGCATCGAGTCCTGTTGTGTGTCCACCATAGGTTGGAGGTCAGCGACTGCTTTGGCGTTGTCCGTGACTCTATCTGCTAGTTTACGGTGGTCATCCCGGAGGAGACTAACGTCCGTGGTTAGGGTGCCCAACTGTTGCTCCAAAGAGAGTCGCGACTGCTCAATCGCCGCCAGGACCTGATCCAGTTTGGTCGACAAGGATGGTTCCCCGTTCGATCCTGCGGCCACTGGGGCCCCTCCGCGCGTGCCGGCCGGGTCCCCTGATGCTGCTCCCGGGGCCGGCAACACCGCCCTGGACTTGCCCATGATGTCCACTGGAAGGGCTATCACTGGCGCGGATCGGGCGCAGTATCCTGGCTAGTTGTGGTCGCGGTCAGCCTCGGGCCCTTCGGTGTTCCGCTGCCGCCCGCCTCCAACCGGCGTTGCTGCGGGGCCGTCTCGCTGGTGGGACAAGTAGGGCCGCGGGGGGCAAAGCAGCCGCTCGAACGGCAGAAGTCTCCCTCGGCGTCACCGCCAGTCCCCTCACTCCTGCGACCGGCGCTCTCCGCTGTGCGTCCCCGGGTCAGGCTCCGCCGCTAGGCCAGTGGTGCTCTGCCTGGGCGACCAGGTCGACGTCGGCGCCTCACAAGTCCCCCGCCGTCCTTCCCACAGTCTGGACAGACCCCGGGGGGTCGCTGCTGGCAAAACAGAATTCGGGCAGCACTCCTGGGTCTCAGGGACCGACATGCATCACTTCACGGTCCCGCCGCTGCACCGCTCCAGTCACTCTGCCGGGCTGGCATCGGCCGCCATCTTTGGGTCAGGCAGCCACATTCACAGGCAGCACCGCGGGCCCCCCCCCCGCGCGGGAGTCTCCCCCCCCCCGGGGGCGCCGCCCCCGACCGGTGCACCACCACGCTGGCCCACCCGTACCTCAGCCTCCAGGCTCGATCAGTAGGGCCGCTTCTTGGTCTCCCTCGGGTCTTCTCCCAGCCACGGCGATCGTCAGTGACGGCAGTCCTCACCGGTCGATGCCTTCACCTACGGCCCTCCTCGCCAGGTCTCTCTGCTATGCGGTGCCCAGCGTCTTCACCGCTGCCCTCCACACGGGGGGGATGTTACGGGGGGCTCACCGGCACCCCCGAGGCACCGGAACCCACAGTCCGCCTCAGCAGCGCCCGCACTCTGGGCAATCCTTCTCCCGAGCAGTCAGTCGGCCCCCGCGGGGAGCGGGACCTCTGCCCTCAGCGCCCCAGCCCCGGGACCACCGCTCTTCAGCGGCTGCGGCGGAGCCGGATGGGCGCCATTTTGCGCTCGGCGCCTGCTCCTCCGCGCAGCTCCCGCATCGAAGTCCTGGCTTCCGTGGGTCGCTCTGCTACCGGCCGCCAGCGCTGGCCTCCCCGCCCCTCAGGGCACCTTCAGATATGCATTGGTCACCCCCAGGCTCACCGGGAACAGGCGAGGGGAAAGCCCGATCCCGGAGCCTCAGCTAGACGCGTCCGTCTCGGCGGCCATCTTAGCCACGCCCCCCCCCAATGCAATCTGGTATATCAAGAATCTTGACACGCAAAGGAGAATTGCCTGGCTTCAATACGTTAAAAAGGGCTTGATTGACATGGGGCTGAGATATCTGTGGGCGGATCCCAGAGGTAATCAGTTCCCCAGCAAGCTTGAGTTTAAAACCCTATATTGGGAATCCAGGTTACGGAAATTGTGGTCTGAGACGAATAGCAGCTCATTATCTGGCCTCTTCCTGGATCACAAACTTCTAAGTAGCTTTGAACCCTACTGGAATTTTATCTCTAGAGTAGGGGATCGTAAACTATATCACCAGTTTAGAGTGGGATCACTTCCGCTCAATTCTTTTAGCTACAAGTGGAAAGGTGGTATTGACAGATATTGTCCCATTTGTAAAACACAGGAAGAGTCCATTGCCCACGTTTTGTTTGTGTGCCCAGCCTTTGCTCTCCCCAGGAAAATATGGCTAAAGCCGATCTGTACCAATTTAGGCACTAGATCATATAACGTAGCTATGCGCCTTTTGAGAACTAATACCCGAGAGGACATAGTTGTTGCTATAGCTAAATTTCTTAGCTGGTCTTGGGCAATACGCAGGGCTCAGATGAACAGGAATGATTCTTTAGCGCCTCCAGTTTTAGAACTATAAGTACACTGATGTCCTGATGTACCTAGTTTCACTTTGTTTCTCTTCTTAAACTTTTAATATAATATGAAAGATTTCTACTTTTTATATAGTTTTAGCATGACCCCTTGGGCTGGTCCTGGATGGCGGTCTTTGTATTTGTCTGCTGTATATTTTTATATTTTTACTGTAGTGTATCTTTCATGATGTAACAATCGAATGAAGATTTGTTGATTGATTGATATTTTAACGTTATATGGCAACGTGATTATTGTAAAATCTGAAGCTCCCCCGACCAAGCTACGCCCCTGGGCCTCGCCAGTTCCCTTTTGTCGATGCCATGCAACATTAGGAAAAAAAGACAAAACAAATAATAATAAAAACTTTAAAAAGGTTTGATGACACTGGTGTAGAGTTTTACAAATGTGCACACAGTAGCATAAACACGATAAAAGAAAATGAATATGTAACTGAAATAAAAACATTCTCTTGAGGGAGAATGATGTATGCAGCCATCTTTCAGCATGCAATTCTTTTGTTTCTGGTTCACCGACAATTAATATACTAGCAGGTTTGTAAACACTGTTTCGAGATGTACTCTCACTTTTGCAGGTACAGAATAATGCTTCATTCCTTTAGGTTCAGTAACTTACTGTTTCATTGGTTGTGAATGTGCCCAAGGCCTCACTTGTTGGGATCAAGGTGATTTCTCTTGATAACTTGTCGTTCTATATCAAGTAACGGCATTTGTGATAACTGATGAGGTGTCTGAAGGGCACCAGTGGTGCGAACCACATGATGTGAATCTGTGGACTAGTGCTAAATAATGTGACATCAGAAACTGTAGAGTTCTTCCGTTAACCTGATTGGTTCAACCATTGGATGCTTAAACAAATGTATTGAATGTATAATCCTTATTGTATTTTGCATTATAAAATTAACCCTTTCCTGAGTGTGTTGGTCTGATCTCTGATTTATGACTTATTTTATTTGAGCTGAGGTATATTTTGTTATGCTATTGGATTATTTTCAGACCTTCATGCTAATATTTGATTTTAATGCCTAATTGACTGACTTTAACCATTTCTGTAATGACTTTCATGGTTTTATTTTAATACTTGTCTAGTTTTCATTGTAAAGCCTAATTTACTTTACGGTTTAAGTTGTAATTTGTTATTGGAAATAGTTGAACAATTCATAAGGAATTAACTCCAGTCCCGGCCCATCAGAAGCCCTTAGCCTTTGACATTACTCGAACAAGCACAAGAGATAGGGCAGCAGAGGATGGTTTGTGACTGGATCATTAGAAACTGGCCAGCTGGAAACTGGATCTTGATCCTACAGCTAATAAGGTCCAGAAACTAAATTGCACTAATTCAGTCTATACTCCTGAATTCGAATGGTCCATTTTGGATTTATGGCAGAGTTCAAGTGTTCCTGAAGCTGATCCATGAATTAAGGAGAAGTGAGTGTAAATAGGGCGATGCACGATGGCAGAATGTTCCAATGAGAGTGATATATTGTATGCTCAGCAGTGCACTGGGGTATTTGTAGTTTGAGTTTCCAGTGTCACGAATAACGTATACAGGTTGTGAGTACTTTGGCTATGCAGCTTTGATTTGTGGAATGGTAGGAGTTTTGTATATTGCAATTTAGATTTTTGTCTCATTTTAAGTTGCGTTTGTCAGTGTTTATTGACTGTGTCCTGCATCAATTTTTGTTGTCATTTGTTTGTGCATCGCCTTTTTAATTATTCTGTTAAATGTATTTTTGTTTCAATGTTTGATGTTTCGTTATCAGATTTCATTAAAAATGTAAAATCTTGAGATATAAGCTCGTCATTGGCATTTTCTGCTAAAGTTCAGGTGTGTGTTAGGCGGCACCACATCCACACCATGGTCGATCTAGTTGTGAATGCATATTTATCCAGGTTGATGATCTTTTGTTCTTTGGTGACAGGAGTAAACAGGCTAATCAAGAGTAGGGCACAGCTAGTCGAGAAACTGCTTTCTTTTGTTTGTGTAAAATCTTTTAGGAAAGATTGATCTTTCCTTTTTTAACTATGTAAAGCAGACAAAAACTGACAATTATTTAATTGTTTTAAGTATGCCAAACTCAGATATCCCAACCCTGCACGCCACCCTGTGATTGGATGCTTTTTGTGGGGTGATGTACAGACATGTGTTAAGGTTGGTTAACCTTTGAATCAGACGTGCGGTGAGTGGTTGGTTGTGTTGTGAGACGCGCTGTGATTTGTTGATTACATCATTGGGTGTCTCACTAGGATTGGTTGGTTAGCGTCAATAGTCGCTCTGTGGTGGTTAGTGATCACAAAGTGTTGTGCTAGGATGGGTGGATTGCTGTTGTTTATAACACGTGGTTCGTTAGAGTGAGTTTAGTCAACGAAAATGTGAGTTTTATTTAGGAAACCTTCCATTCCTACTTGTAAATGAGAGAGAAAGCTGCCTGAAGGCACACCTGCCTATGACATTACACTCAACAAAGGGTTTACACACTTGTTTGTGGATTAAAGATTCAAACAGGATCATTTCTGATTACAAGAATATCACATTTCCACTGAATAGTACCATTACATTGAAAAAGCTTGAGAATTTGAGACAAGTGATGTATGAAATGAGACCCCAACCCAGACTTGCCCATTTAAAGGCACTAAATGCATGGGAGTATGTTGAACATGAGCAAGAATGCAAAAAGATGAATATTCAGATTAGAAATACTGTTAGAAATTGGTTGGAGGCGGTAGGGAATTTGAGGCTGCAGGCATAGAGTGAAGGTATGATTGTAGGTGTTGGTGTTTAGCCTGTAATGTGAGAGTGACAAGACGAATGTCAACAGCAAGGAGAGACAATTTAAATATCAGCAGAAAGAAAGAGACACAGGGTCTGATGATGATAAATAAGAGGAGCTCTTAGATGATACATTGAATTCAAGACACCTCTGTATAATGTTTTACCCCCAAACACAAAGAGATGATGGACGGAGCACTGAAACTTTTCAGACACTCACCCCCAGTCACAGGGCTGGATTGAATCCATCATCATTCTTTAGCTCACTCCGCCACCCCAGTACAGACACAGCTATATGCAAATTAGTCTTGACCCTCTGCCTCATGGGAACAGTCTAGCCCGAACTGCCAAGCCATGTCTTCCCTGAACCGGAAACAAGCATCCTGGGACCAGTTTCGGGCTAACAGCCCACATCAGCCAGGCTAGCTTGAATCCAGTGGCGAAGTGAGCAAGGGACCCACGTCTGGGCATAGCCCCTCCTGGATAATCACAACCACATGGGCAGGGGGTGAGAGAATCAGGAGCTGGTGCCAGTAAGATTGCAAGTTTATCCACTATACAGAGTACACTGGAACGGGGAAGACCTTCTGTCACACTGGAAACATCCTCAGATGCACCCAGCACAACTGCCGTTGCTATTAACGCAGTCCCTGATTCACACCTTCACAACGGAGAAGCAGTGGCCAAAGAAATCAACATATTGAGATTGAAAGCGCAATTTGAAGAGAGTTTGAGGGATGCAATTGGCATAGAGAAATGAATACAAATAATGAAGCTGAGCTGAAATGTTTAAGTAAAGAAGCTACCAGACAGGCCCAAGAGACAAATGAGAAATTGGAAAGTTTGGCTGAAGAATATGGGATTGACTTAAATAAGAGGAAAGATTTGTTCACAGATTTCAGAATGGTAATGGGTGATGAAGAAATAAAGGAGAGCGAGATTGTCAGATTTAAGAGTACACATTAAATAATTAGTGAATTGCACCGGAGAATTGGGGAAGTTGAAGAAATTGAAGGATCAATAGTCAAAGAATTAAGGGGACAAAGCGAAAAAGAATACCTCAGTGACCCAGCTCACTACAGCCTTAGTGGATTCGTTTCAGTGTTTGTGCTTCATTGAGCCTAGAACTCAGTTCTCAGATTGAGCAGTGTTGGACTTGGCCTTTTTTGGCTAAAGTTCCTTAAACTTTTTGCCTTCCTCTTAGACCTTTCTCTGACATGGTGTTGCCGACTTAGATGCTTTGGGCACTTTGCCACTGCTGATCAGTGTCAAAGTGCAAGTACTCACTGTATAAAGTGCTATGGTAATTGGTTGTCCATAATTGGTATGTTTGTCTTACTAGTAAAGTCCCTAGTAAAGTGCACTATGTGTGCCAGGGCTGGTAATGCAAATGCTACTAGTGGGCCTGCAGCACTAATTGTGCCACCCACATAAGTAGCCCTAAAAAGAGATCTCAGGTCTGCCACTGCAGTGCCTGCACGCAGTTTGTTAAATGCCTTATTGTCCTGACAAGTGCACCCACTTCACCCTTCCCTTTTTATGCACATCAGACACCCATAAGATAGAGAGACGGAGTCTAGTGTGCCTGAACTCAGAATTGAATAAAACATCTTTTTGTGAAGATGGTTTTTAAATTGTGTGTTTAGAAACCACGCTTTTAGAAGTAGCTGGTTTCTTCTCCTAACCATCCTGTGTACCTCTGCCTGGTTGTGTATTGACTGTCTGAGTTTGGATGTGACAGGGTCTGGGGGGGTGTCCTGACACCAGGGAGGAGTAGGTGAGACAGCAACAGACTGGCCTGCATTTGGTGTGGTGGGAGGAGTAGCCCCTTTGATGCAAAGACGGCTGTGCTGCTGCCACAAAAGGATGGCTCCACTTCCTGCGGAGTGTCTAAGTCCCAGACCCTCACTATCAAAGGAACAAGGTGTGCACTGGCAGGAAGTTCCCCAGAACTGGTTTGGACCGGGCTCAGAGCGCCCTGAACACAAAGATTTCAAAGGCATTTAGCGGTATAAATGTGAGAGCTGCAATCCCTGAACTCAAGACTGAACTCAAGACTGAAAAAGGATTGAAACTACTTCGTGATCAAGAGGAACCTCTGCCAAAGAAGAACATCTGAAGAGACTGAAGAGAAGGACTGCCCTTGCTGTGTGTTCTGGGGCTGGCCTGCAGTTTGCTGATTTGACTAAGGAGAGGACAAGGGACTTTGCTGTGTGCTGTGTCCCCCTGCTTAAAAGGACTTTGCTGTGTGCTTTGTCCTGAAGTAACTTGTCTCCATAGGCCCGAGGAGAGCTGGTCCCCTGTTGTGGAAACTCAGGAACATCAAAGTTTCCAACTGTGTCACAGCAACGCTTGGTGCATGTGCTTTTGCACGCCTGAGACTGCCGTGTGGTCTGTGGTGCTGTATACGAGATGCCCCATGACCGCATTCCCCTCGCTGCGTGAAACATCATCCACGCTGCTGCATTGCTGTTTGTGGCTCAAGCCGTCATCGGAACTGAGGCTGTGAGTAAGGATCGCTGCCGCCGGCCCAAGCTGCAGCGTGCTAAAGGATTTCTTGAAGCTAAGGAGGCTGCAAGGTGAAAGGGATCATGATCGTTGTTCGCCAAGAGGAATCTTCCCAAGATCGTCATGCAAGGAGAAGGCAGCGCCATAACCTGTCCGGCTAAAGCATCGCCTAGCAACGGAGCCGCAACGTCATTGGTTCTGCCCAGCAGGACGTCCAACGAGAAGGGAGAGATGGAGAGCGAGGCAGCACACCCCCCAGGTAAGGCTTGGACTCCGGTCGGGAGCCGCAAGCATGTGTGGCATGGGGAGGCAAGCAGGAGGAGTACAGGAGTGCTCCGATCTCTCTCCCGCTGCACCGCGTTAGACGCGCTGAGCCCCCGAGCGGCCCGTACCTGCCCAGCAGTACCGGGGCCGCCCCTTTAAGTTTACGACCATTGTCTCTGTTATTGGGGCCTAGTGATGCCCGCGCAGATTGGCTTATAGCACTATTCCTTGCATTTCGAACCGCATTTTTCCCTGCATTACGAACTGCCTTATTCTTGCATTACAAACTGCCTTATTCTTGCATTACAAACTGCCTTATTCTTGCATTAAGGACTGCCTTATTCTTGCATTAAGAACTGCATCATTCTTGCATTACGAACCGCATTATTCTTGCATTACGAACCAAATTATTCTTGCATTAAGGACTGCATTATTCTTGCATTATAAACTGCATTATTCTTGCATTAGGAACCGCATTATTCTTGCATTACGAACCACATTATTCTTGCATTACAAACTGCCTTATTCTTGCATTAAGGACTGCCTTATTCTTGCATTAAGAACTGCATTATTCTTGCATTACGAAACGCATTATTCTTGCATTACGAACCAAATTATTCTTGCATTAAGGACTGCATTATTATTGCATTATAAACTGCATTATTCTTGCATTAGGAACCGCATTATTCTTGCATTACGAACCGCATTATTCTTGCATTACGAACTGCATTATTCCTGTGTTACGAACTGCACTAGTACTTGCATTAAGGACTGTCTTATTTCTACATTATGAACTGCATTACGAACTGGATAGCATTGAATTAGGACTGCATTAGATCATCGTGACTTGCTCATTCATACCGCAAGAACCTACAAGGGATTGTTGGCCTAATAACCGGCAAAGTGAAATATTACGAATACGCAGATGTTGAATTTCTATCGTTTGGTCTCATCGTATTTCTTTTGATAAAGATACTTCTATTTTAATAAATGCAGTGTGGTGTCCATTTGTGGTGTTATCACTGTGTTACTGGGAGCGTGGTTGCAAATACTTTACACATTGCCTTGGAGATAAACCTGGCTGCTCATGCCAAGCTACAGGAGGGTGAGCAGGGGTTATCTAAGAGTGTGTCCCTCCTTTTCCTGACTAAAAGCAAGGGTCCCTATTTGGACTAACGTACCTACCTCAGCCAACTAGAGACCCCCATTTCTAACAAGCAGAATGTGATGTTTCGGCAGACAAAGCTCTCAATGAGATAAAGAAGCATGGACAATATTGCAGTGACATGTACGATGCAAAGAAAGAAAGATCAAGGGGAATTACATGTTGATACAAACGAAAATGACTCAGAGGAGTAGGCAGAGAGGTTCTTTTGTGTCAGGCTTTGATTCTTTTTCCGGTGGGTGTGCAAGGAGTTGGTGTTCAAGGGGGTGTTGAGTGTGTGCAAACAGGAAATGTAATTTCTCATGAAGGTAGAGGTTTTGTTGACAATTCAAATGTGAATGTGAGCATAAGAGCCATGAAAAGAGCATGCCATCTAATTATTGTAACAAGATTGGATATTGGCAACAAGAGTGCAAACTGAATCCCAACAAAGTTCTGAATGAAGCTTAGGTGAATTCTCATTTTCAGAACATGAATATTGTGTTTCAGAATGGAGTGATGCAGTCAGCAGCTTCAGCCCGACCAACCCCTGTACGAAACATGTAGAATCAGAGATCATATAATGCAAAAAGACCATAAGCCCCAATAACGCAGCAAAACATGTGACATAAAGGATTTAATTTTCAACAAGATATTAGATTTAGGCATAACCATTTACTTACTGATGACACTTTTCGCCAGTTTTTCACTGCTTCTGAAAGTCCAACTGGACTTGGCCGTAACCAATCCCAATGACGGTGCCTGGGGAAGGAGGAGGATTACATATTTCGTGTAGTCCTAGATGCAGACCAGAGTGACTGATATGTAGATTGTGAAGTTAATGGCCTCCCAGTATCATTTCTGATCAAAACAGGTTGTACCCACTCCAAGTTTATCCGATGGAAGTTCTAAACCTACCCCGCTTGGGAAAAGAACTCCAAGTTGTAGGCATCTCAAATAGAAAGCTAACAAATCAAGTTTCATCAAATGTCCATGTAAAAATTGGTCCAATAGAAAATAATCATGAATTCATAATAAGTGAGACAAGTACTGTAAATTTGTTGGGAAGGGACCTTTTGTGCAAGATAAATTGTGCAATTTTCTGTAAGGCAGATGGAGCGGCAATTCAGACCCAAGACAAAGACCATGACTTCAAAATAAAATCACAAGATCCAAATGGCTGTTTGTTTCCTGTTTTGACAAAGGAAGACATGCGTCCTGATTTAAAATGTAAAGTAAGGGAAGACGTTTGGGATTTTACAGGCAAGGAAATCGAACTGAAGAAAAAGTCAGTGAAAATAAAAGTTTATCCACGGTCCCCCTCCCCCAATATAATCTTAATCTAGAGGCAGTGTCAGGAATGACTCCAGTGATTGGAAGGCCAGGGCATTTAAAAGGAATACTATTGGGCAGTCCCTGTTAATTACCAATTATGGTTTTCCTCTAAAATACAGTGAGTCACATATCTCTTAGACTACAGATTCAGGTTGTTCATCAACAAGTAGAAATCTGGCCTCCCCTTAACTGACTGGCATTTACGACAGATTTACATTTTTAGATTGGAGATACGAAAGGAAGGATGAACTCTCGGTAAGGCAGAGTTTGAGTCATACTGCGACAGGATTAATAACCTTTGAAATTTAGACTGGTCCAAAATATCTAGGAAAGAATATCTAGGAAACAATTTAGACCAACATATAGAGCGAGGTAATTTGATGCAGGACAACCAAACTTTGTCACCTGTCATATAGGTTGGAGCTGGTTTGTCAATGGCAATTTACCTGAGAGTTTTACCTTTTCTTTTTGCAATTTATAATTTCTGGAGTAGTTTCTCTCGAACCTTCTTTAATTTCTCTAATCGGACTTCAGGTACAGTAGCTTTAGTTTCTGAGAGGTGTGGAAGGATTCGAGGATTGGATCATGTTAAGGTGCAAAAAGGAGAATAGCTACTAGAATTAAGAATAGAATTATTGTAAACAAACTCTGTTATAGGTAAGAGGGATTTTTAGTTGTATTGGATTGCAGAAATTTAGCATCTTAAAAACTCTTCAAGAGTATTATTTAGTCTCTCAGTTTACCCATTTGACTGAGGGTGGAAGCAGGAAGTGAATGCTCTTTGGATGCCTAGCTTATGACATAAGGACTTCCAAATATTTGAGACATATAGAGGGCCACGATCAGAAATGATTTTAAAGGGCAATCAATGATGTCGAAATATGTTGGAATAAATTGTTTCAGCCATTCCTGACACAGTCGGCATTTAGGTACAGTAGAAAGTGAATCATGTT
Organism: Triturus cristatus; assembly: GCF_964204655.1. Taxonomy (NCBI): domain Eukaryota; kingdom Metazoa; phylum Chordata; class Amphibia; order Caudata; family Salamandridae; genus Triturus; species Triturus cristatus. Next base: position 1,097,442,139 of record NC_140582.1, on the reverse strand, counting down.
AGTAAATGAATCCATTGTAACCATGATAGTGGTACATTTTTCAGATTGTGGTAGCTGAACTGTAAAGTCAGCAGATATACTCTCCCAAGAATTGTAAGGACTTTCAGCAGACAATAATAATCCTGCTTTTCTTTGTGTTTCAGATTTATTTTGAGCACCGACTTTTCAGGATTTTATTAATTTTATGACATCTTGGTGATGCATCGACCTCTGTGCCCAGAGGTTAGTGCATTGTGGCATAACTGTGGTATATATTTCTGTGAATGTTTTCGCTGGAATAAAGAGTTTATTTTGAACAGAAATCAGACCGTTAGAGTTTTAATCCAAAAATAAGGATATAGTTGTTTTAATTTGCATAGATTTAATTGTTTGGTTTCTTGACAAATTGACTTAGGAAATTTGTAGATTGTTGCAGAACTGAAGACCCGAGAAACAATAATTGTCTCTGTATTCCTGAATTTCTCAGGATCAGGGGAACATTTGGATAATGAGTTTGCAATGAGAATTTCAGATCTAGGCGTGTAAGTAAAGAAAAATGCCTGGCTGACTTGCCTACTATTCCAACATTCAGCCTGTTAGTATACTGGAAGGTTTCTGTGATTGGTATGAACAGTCACTCAAGTAAATAAGAAATGTCTCTATTCGATAGAAGCTGCCTTACTAGCTAGGAGCTCTTTTTCCAGAATTGAATACTTTTTTCTGTTGGTGTAAACTTCTTGGAGATGAAAGCAATGGGATGTTCTTCTCCGTCTTGACCTGGCTTAATCAAAACGGTGCCCATAGCTAAATCTGAGGCATCTGTCTCAACAATAAAAGCTCTAGAGGTGTTGTAACCTACCAAGCACTGGTCTTCTGTGGGATGTCTGAAGAGTGTTATTTGTTTTCAGAAATGGTTGTTTATTTCCAGAGATACTACCAGATGGCAGATTGTAACAGGAAATGTAGCTATACTCCAGAAAACACTTCAGCAAAAAGGAGAAAAGGTGGAGACCAGACACAACCTTATAGCTGTTCAGGCCAAGCAGCAGGTCGAAGAGCAGAGGAATAGCAATAGGAACAGGAGAGAGTGCTGAGAATCCACGGAGTCCAGCGAGCAAGCAATGATTCGGGAATAATTGTGATGCAACTGGACTGCACAATGGAGCTCCTTCATTGTGGAAAATGGGGCCTGACAAACAAGAAGATATTCAGCCATCTTGGATTGGGATAAAAAAAAAATTAAAAAGTACATTTGCAGTGTATACAAGCACTTGTGATGGACAGACTCATAATAATAAACCAATAATAAACTCTTAGTAATTCTTAGGGAACGTTTAATGGCAGCACCTCGCCTGAATGCAGCATTTTCCTAAGCTGGCATGCAGGGATTCTCGCCCCATAAATCTTTGTGAGGTTGGGAAACCCAATTCGCACCTGATGTAAATAAGATGCACTGGCCAAGTACGCCTGGACATGGGAGAGGCGCTCTGTGGTGTGTAGGTACAGGATGGAGCTGAAAAGGCACAGCCTGCATGCATCGATAAAAAGGTAAGGAATAGCTCCTTACAAATGCATTGATGAATTATCTCAGAGAGAAAGGACACAAGGTTTCTCCTAATAAACTTGAATGTTGTCAAAAAGAGGTCACATAATTGGGACACCACACTGAGAAGGGAGTGAGAAAGGTGTCCAAAGAGCACAATTCTGAGAATGAAGCCATCCCTCACAGAAACAGAGGTGAGAGTGTTCATGGGAATGGTTTGCTACTCTCGTCAGTGGATTCTTAACCTTTCCCTGGTGGCAAAGCCTCTACAGGGGCTTATCCACAATGATGTGAGTGATCAGGTACCTTGGAGCGATGAATGCATGAGTACCTTCCTAGAGCTCAGACACAAACTCTGTAGTGCACCAGCACAAGAAATGCCAGATTATGAGAAGGATTTCCTTTTGTTCTGTCACAAATGTGACAGATGTGCATTCTCTGTGTTGGCACAGTCCCACGTACAAGTGAAACGGCCAGGGCCTACTTTTCAGCCTCACTGAATCCTGTGGCTGTAGCACTTCCAGGTTGCCTGAAATCGGTAGCAGCAGTCTGTGCAGGTACGAATCAGAGTGAGGGACTTGTGATGGGATACACTCTTATTGTGATTCTCCCTCATTCAGTCGAGATTTTGCTGACTTCTACTCAAACTTGGCATATGACAAGCAGCCGTTGGGAAAAGTATGAACAGATAATCTTGGCGGCTGAAAACATTTTACCAGATAGTGTAGTGTTCTGAATCCTGCAATACTTTTGCTAACTTCACATCATGATGACGAAAAGCGGAATTCTGACCACAACTGTGTGGATGTCACTGAATTATGCATCAAGCCAAGATAAGACATACTGGATGAACTACTTGAACCAGCTGATTTGAAATTATTTGTAAATGAATCCTGTTTGAGAGACACCCATGTAGAACCTTGAGAACAGTACATTCAGTTTGCGCCACATCTGGAATTGCGGAAGCATCCTACTTGAGAAGTGTAACCTCAGCACAAGTAGCTGAATGCAGAGCATGCTCAGTAGCCGATGATTTGAGCATTACCATCTATACTGACTGGTCCATAATTGTGTCCAGTTACGGTTGCAAAAAGGTTTTCTGACTTCCTCTGGTACCCTGGTATGTAATGGCATGTGCATTCTAAACCTTCTTGAAACACTGCAGTTACCTAGAGAAATTTCTATTGTGAAAAACGCTGCACACAAGCATGGTGATGACATTCAGTGAGCTCACAGAACACCCACAAGAGCACACGAGAATGAAAAATAAAAGTTGGTAAGAGCAGGATGTATCAAAGATGCAAGTGAGACTTGGGTTTGAAATGATAGCAGGCCTGTGTTACCAGATTATCTGTTGCCTGCAATGGTTCGATACTTCCGTATTTTTACACGTGGGGGGGATAGGATGATTCACACATTTAAAGAATATTGACTTAACACTAGTTCAGGTCCATGGCCGAGAGCTTGTTTCATAGATGCATTACTTTCTATCAGTTAAATACCAGCAAGAAGATCAGTTGTGACTGTAGGAGAGTAGGGTCTGCAATCCTATGATCACCCAGATTTTTTGCTTTTGCTTCATTGGTTTACGACTTTCCCTGGCTGTGGGCCTGCCAATCAGACCCACAGCCTAGCTGTTCTCTCTCGAAATTAACACACATGTACGTTAGGTGCATCCACTAATTGGAACTGGGCCGCCTTGTCAGTCCCTGTCTCAGCATACCACAGGTATCCAGGGCATCGGTGCACCCAGGGCCTACCAGGGGCTGCAGCATGTATTATGCCACCCTTGGATGGCCGTCCAAATCTGACACAACTGGCTGCACGACAGCTGGGGCAAAGTGGTGTAATCACCCGTTGCTGTAGGTGTAGTATTCCTACACCTAACCCTAAAATGGGCACATGGATTCCTATCAGTCACTCCTATGGCAGGCCTTATCAATCCTGAAGGCAGAGTGCTGGGAATCATGTGGGACGGTGCCCTGGCGCGAGCTGAGCCCATCGACGGCTTGCGGAACCAAGTCCTAATAGCCGTTCCATGGTGACGCGGGCCAACTACTTTAACATGCATTATAATCCTTGCGGTTATTTGCTAACTTTGGCATCGCATCACCCACACATGTTGAGTAAGGTGTCATACGAATTGGGATACGAACCCCTCGCCAATTCTGGCGACGAGGTTAGCATTCCCCCCTTTTAGAGGGGCACGACATGGACGTAACCTTGAACCCCGGTTAGAAGTTGACTCAAGCCTCAGCATCACAAAATGGATGCTGCCACCAGACACAAGTCTGACCTCCTGCTGCTGGGAGACCTTCCAGCGGAGGGAGCTTGGACAAAGGGTTTCCTGTCGAGGGCGGTGTTAGCACCATCCCAGACAGGGTTTGTGTATCCCAGGTAGGCAGGGCTGAAAGGAAGGTGATTGCAAGTGGCACCCCGGTGCTCACTGTGCATAGCCCGGCTCAAACCAGTTTCGGGGGCAACCCTGCCCCTGAGCTGGGGCGAAGCCGGACAAAGGATAGGGGTGTAACCACCCCCCTCCTGGCCCCACCCATAGGTAGGACCTAGTCACGGGCCAGCCCCTTTTCTTAGAATAAAGGTAGGAGCGAGTCCCCTTCCCAAATTGGATAATTCTGAATCTTGAACTACTTTCCACGAAAGGAACTCTTGACTATTTCTGAAGACTCTCCCTTGTGGCTAAGGAGTAGCCACCCTGCACCAGCAGGCACCACCTAAGCGCTTGCGGTTTGCTGTACGTCTCTCCTACGGATCAAGACTGCCCAGCTCGACGAGACCCGAGTCCCTGCCATCTCTGACCTCTACCTACATCATCAGCCCAGCTGAGATTCGTAGGTGTGACGAGACCTGCGGGACCGGCCATCTTCAGAACCTGCACGACGCTTATCTAGCACGCCCACCGAGGGACCCTCGAGTGAGTGCACCTAGGGTTTGAGAAGCCCTAACCTTGAGCAGCTCCAGCACCGAAGTCTGTCTCCCCAGCATCCACAGGATCTGCGTGGGGGCCCTTCTGCTCCTTACTGCCCACCGCGTTGTCCGACCACCCGCCGACCGGCTTGTGGCCCTCTTCACGACGCACCACGACAGACTTTCATCACTGGTCTGGTTGCTCCAGACTGGCTCTTGCTCCCCTTCAACAGAGGAGTACCCCGGACCCTCCTGGTCCACTCCAGACGTCATCTTGACTCCCCCACGTGGGCTTGCCACTGCCAAGACCTGCTGCCCCATTCCTGGGCCCAGCATCATCGACAGCAGACACCTTCGTGGGACAGCTCGCCCTCCCTCCGGGTCGCCGCCGCGCCTCCTGGTCCAAGGAACAGCCGAGTCCGACGTCATCCACCCACCTGGTCGAAGTGACTTCAGCCGGTACCTTCCTGGTACCCACACGATCGCTGGCTAGCGGTTGAGAACTGAGTCCCCTCTGCTTTCAGGTTTTCCTTCATCCCCGATCCAGGCTTGGATCTCGCTGAACATCGACACTGGTCGCCTGCCAGCAACTTCTTCTTTCAGGCTCCTGAGACTACAACGAGGACTCCCGACATCTTGCCGAACTTCACGCAGCCGCAGCCTCTGGGCTAGGTAACTCGAGCATTTCGGTGCTCCATCGCAGGTTCGCTCAACAAGTGTCCACTTCCTTTTTCGTTTAGTCCCACTGATCGGATTCCTCCGGAATCAGTAACTTTAAACTATCCAACCTTTCCCATTCCACTTGCAGTGTAAATGGTTTTGTGCCCTTCGGGCCCTTGTGTAAATTGTGCAACCAGAAGTATTTTCATAAGAGTTTTGTAGTGTGCTTAGCTCCCTGACTCATAAAGAGCCAGGGTAGTCTTGTTATAAATAAATATCCTTTATTTTCATAACAACTTGTGTGGTGTCCTTTCACTTGGTATTCAAGGGGTATATGTGATGGTAAACAGCTGGCTTAACACGCCCTCTAGAGTTTAGCCTAAAGACTGCTCGTATCCACGCTACTAGGATAGCTGGTCTATAAGGTTGACTTACAACCAATCATCAATAAGGGACGTTTGGAATGATACACAGTGATCACTAGAATAGTGAGCACTACATATCAGGCCAACTTCTCACAGTGACCATAAGTCACATAGGAAAGTCTAAGGGCCTATTTACTCAAATGCAGATTTTGTGGAGATGCCTGTGTGTAATAGGCTAAGGTACATTCTTGCGCGTGTTTTTTTGTTTTCTTTAAATGGATCAAGGCATACTCAACAAGAAAATGTGATAGCCTCACTGTAGTCAAACTACTATTGAGGGAGTTGATCCTAAGATTTGGATTGCGAGTTTCTTTAGAAGTGGACCATGGCATACCCTTTAGGAATAATGCAATTAAATCGCTCCGTATAGCCCTGAGGCTCAATCAGAAAATCCAGTGTAGTTACAGACCAGCAGTATCAGGAGTTGTTGAGCAAGTTAAAGGTACATGGGTACCAAATAGGAGAACAAGACTCTTCCCCCATGACGTGTTGATGGGAGAGCCATGAAAATCCCTTCTGTTCCAGTAACCCGCTCCTAAATATCAGAGAATATATTGTTCTTTAGTACTGTAAAGGACTGGATGATGGGGTGTGTTCTATCTCCTGTCAGGTTGACTTGGCGAAACCACTAGCAGAGCAGGAGCAGTGCCATGACCTCAACCCTGGTGACTGGGTTTTGTTGAAAAAACATGGTTGCAGGACCTGTTTGGAACCTCACTGGAAAAGGCCACACCAGGTGATGCTTGTGACCAAAACTTCTGTGTTGGTCACAGTGGAATCATGCGTACCACACAAAGAAGGTGAGAAAAGCCTATGTAGAAGTGGTGACAACAGCCAATGATTCACCCAGTCAGGCCCCTGCCCGATTTGTGGAAGAGTATATCATGACGAAGGGTGGCCAAGAGGTGAAAGAAAAAGGAAAATAGTACCAGAGCAGGAAAAGCACCCAAAAGAATAAAAGAGTACAAGAGAAGGGAAATCACCCAAAAGGATTGAAGTAGAGACAAAGCAAGTAGAACAAAATGGCAGTGTCCCGGGAAATGGGATCATAGATGGGGGCAATGGAACAAATACCGAGGGGAAATCTGTGTATCCCCAACAGTGGAAATGCGACGAGAGAGACAAGAGCTAATGACCCGCATTATAAATGACACCGGGCCCCCCCTCCCAGAAGTATGACACATAGATAACTGCGTGACCCCGTTATAGCACTAAGGTATGGAGGGAATAGTTCCGGCTCCAATAGGGGCCCTGGATATATTGAGGACCCCCCGGAGGTAGCGAATGTATGAAATACTTTATACGCTGTATGTATTTAGAAGATGTCAATATCTTGTTTTTGATTATGGACATGTCAATATAATTGTATGTTATTTGCACCAATGCTCTTTCTTATTAATAAAAAACAGTTTTAAAAAAAAGGGGGACTGTGGGCTTTATCGAGGTCCAGCATACATGCCCAAATGAAGTCAAACAAAATAGGTATGCAGTTCCTAACAGGGCAAGGGGAGCATGGTCAGCTAAGTGAGGGAATGTCCTCACTTAATGGTGGGAGCAAAGGGGGATTCCTCCTTTTGGAATTAGGGCGCTCACACACCCAGCCATCTGAGTGTCATGCTTCTTCATACGGCTTTCTCCTCGTCAGGTCGGCGCTGCAATACCTGATGGGCTCCCTATGAGGGGCTCTTTGGCGGAGAATTTTTATTCCATGCCATTTGGTGCCGAAGGTGTGAGGGGCCTAAAGGTGTAGATGTGTGGAGTGAGGGTCAATGGGCCATGCAAGGATTAAAACATGAGATGGAAGTCCAGACAGAACAATTTTAATGAATATGGTTTCCTACCTGGTTAAAAAAATAGAAGTGGTGTACTCCTGAAATGATGCGTCAGGATACCGCGCTCTACTATGTGTTCAACATGTTTCTTGCCTTAGTGTCAAAAGATCTGGCGGCAAATCTTCAGGACCTAAAAAACAGTCTATCTACACTATTGTGGTTTTCTAGTCAATTAACCATGATAGACCACCTCAAATGTGGTACCTGTAAGTATGATCGCCAACCTAGTGAGACAAAATCAAGACGATTAGACGACAGCAATAGTTAAATGCAGTTCAATCTATAACATATGCGCCCCCTACATGATTCACTATGGACAGTGCACATGGAGGAGGTACAACATGGGTGGTATAATCATAGTGCCCAAAACATGCGTCACGCAATTGTGATCTGCTCATGAGGAAAAGAAGAATCAAACGATGAATAAAACAAAAGGGTACATTAACCCGTAATTTCATGCTAGCTGAAACTGGCGGACTCACCCAAGCTAGATTGATGACTCACACCATCGACTCCCGGCAGGTTTAGACACCTTGTAATTCCAGTGTCCTAAAAGGGGGGTCAAAAAGGTGCAGAGTATTATATGAAAGGAAAGGTCAATTACACCTGGTGGTGCGGTGTATGGACCTGCATAGCTAGTCAAAGATTCACAAATCAACACTCGTGAAAAAGTAGTAAGCAGGTTAAAAACGGGCCAAGAATGGAGGACACCGTGTTCCCCCAAGGGCTCCAGCCTACAGACTCATATCAAGAAGTGGTAGCTCACTCCCAAGGTCTTGAGGTACCGTACTCTGAAATCCAAGCACTCAGTATCTGTGGAAGGCGGAACCGAGATAACTGTATCCTCAATGTACCCTTGGTCCTAATAGTGCAAAGAAGCCCCTGGTGGTCCAAGGTGTGCCCGCTGCCTCGTTAAATAACAGGCGCAATCTCATTTCTCGTAAGAGAGTTTAGAGAATCAATTGTGGAAGCTCTGTGTATCACAGGGAGCTGGTACTTATGGGGCGCCAAGCACGAGGTCGTCAGTGGACCTACCCATATCCTGCTGGGGCCTGGAGGTACTGGCCATCTCCCTCGTGGCTCAGTTTTAGCCCCGGTCGACGGCAGTGAGTGGGCGGGGCGACCAATCAGCAAGGGTTGGTGCACTGGAGCGCCAACCCCCGTGTTGAATACAAACATAGCAGGCATATTGGGGGAATGTATATTTCATGCGAGCCCAAAGAGTATCGTGGGCGGGGTGATCAATCAGCAAGGTTTGGTGCACTGGAGCACCAAGCCCCAAATACAAAACGAGGTGGCCATATTGGAGTGCATAAATCGTGCAAGCCCCACGAGTAACGGCACCTATTCCCTAGAGGTGGATAGGTAGAAATGCCGTACTGGGGTAGAATTTCCCCATGAAAGAGGTGGCTCGGCAGTGAAGGTTAGACCAATGATCCCCACGTGGGGATGGTTGTAATAATACCGTGCTAACGGACTGTCAAGCGTGATAACTGCCATATGGGAGAATGGATAGTGGTTAACCCAAAGCTACTGGTGCAGTAATATCAATCTACTGTCGGGGGTCAGATGGTGCTAGTGCACCACTGTTTAGAGTTAGCTATGCTCATGGTGAAAAACCTAACATGGGGTTGCCACGGTTGATCCTGCTGTTCCTTTTTTTTTTTTTTTTTTTATTAGTCAGCTTGATAACATAATAGAAAACAAAATGACAAGTAATTAATCATGGCAATCAATACAGAAAGTAAATACATTATGTAGTTTAACATAAGAATCATAATGAAATAAGCAAGAACACAAGGTCAGGTAAATCACACATATCGGAAAATACCATGAGAGGGGGAGAATACAAAAAAAAAAGTTAATTATTCAACCAATGCATAAAGGGCACCCATATTTTCAACCCCTTCTCACGCCTCCTCTTACCCCCTCTTAAGAACACAGCTGATTCCAAGTTATGGAGAGCAAGAATTCTTGCTCTCCAATTCACAAAGGTAGGAGGTACCGGGTTAATCCATTCAGAAGTTATACACAATCGAATTAGAGACATTGCAATGCAGAGAAAAGCAGACTCGTAAGATGTTCTGTCAAAGCATAAGTCAGTTTCACACCTCGTTATTACTAACTCGGAAGAAAGTACCACCTGAATGTTAAGGGAGCTATTAATACATGATTGGACATCTTGAAGAAATACGTGTAATTTAACACAAGAAAAAAACATGTGTACATCATTGGCTGCCGGCAGGCCACATCTTGGACAGCCCTGAACACCACTGCCTCCCCATTTAGATATTTTAGCGGGAGTAAAGTACAAATCGAACAAAGCCATATAGCTTTGGGAACGTAAGCTCCCGGAGATTAACACAGCATTTGAAAGGTCCAATGCCTGAATAATATCTATACCAACCTTACCTAGCTTAACTTCTAATTTCGCTTTCTGAGAGGAGAGATCATCGGGAAGACCCGATAATAAATTTTGATAGAGGGCCCCTATTCGAGCCTTCCTTAAAATCAGATCCATGAGTGTATTTTTAGTAAGCGCGGTAGGGATATTATGGAGAAGATGGTCTGTATAGCTGCGTATCTGCAAATACTTGAAGAATTCATGTGAATCAAATCCATACTTATCTTTTAGAAATGCAAAAGAGGCCATATTGCCCTCATAAACTAAGTCCCCCAATGTAAAAATTCCATGGGATTTCCACCTAATTGTAACAGAGTCTTGAAAATGGAGGGTAATAGCCTAGCGGCAGCCAAGGGTGTATAATAGTTAATATTGGGGATTAACCATTTCCGACGCACCTTCCTCCAGACTGAATGCATAGCTGAAATGACCTTAAACTTAGTTTTTTTTTATAGTAACTGGGTTCTAAGACCGACAAAAGAGACCTCTTAGCCTCTTCTCCTAAGCCGATTTCAAAGATAGAGGCACTACATGATGGTGGGAGTGAGGCTCGCAAGCCAAAAAGTGGGAAAGCCAGATGTTGTAGTAAAGCGGCCCAATTATACAGCAACAGATTAGGGACTGACCACCCACCCCTGTCCAATGGTAAATGCATCCATTTAGCAGCCCTACGGGGAAGACGATAATTCCACAAAAACCTATTACAACATCTTTCTGCACTAATAAGACTAGATTGAGCAAATTCCAGGGGGATAGTCCTAAAAATGTACAAAAATGTTGGCAAAATCAACATCTTTAATACATTCCTCCTACCAAATAAAGAAAGATGTAGATTATCCAGCCTACGCAGAGTAAAGTTAGCAATATCTATAATAGGTAAAATATTCATTTCAGGTAGCTGCTCTACTGCAGCCGTGTTTTAACCCCCAAATACTGGTGCCTCCGACACACCCATAGCGGATGATTGGATAACCTGGGCTTTCTGAACATTAAGTTTGTACCCTGAAAGTCGGCCAAAATGTTCCGCCAGGTTCTTGATAGCCAAAAATGAAGATGACACATTGCTGGTTAAGACAATATTATCATCGGCGTATGCCAAAGCTTTAAAGTCGACCGCATTGATCTTAACAGGCAAAATATTAAAAGAAAGCTCTATTTTATTTATGAAAGGATCGATATAGAGAGCAAATAACAGGGGCGAACAGGGGCAGCCCTGTCTAGTGCCCCTGTTAATATCAAACGGCCTTGAGAACAACCCTGAAAATGTGCTGTAAAATTCCAAAGGGATAGAATCAGGACCTGCTGCCTTGCCGCTGGCCAATGAGTTTAATGCTATTTCTACTTCATTCCACACAATGGGTGCGGCAAGAACTGCATTTTGATGAACAGAATATTTTTTTTTTTTTTTTTTTTTTTTGTTAAAACCTTTATTCGTGCATATTAAAAGAACAAATACGGGCCTACAACCTTCAGGCCGGCCACGATACGGTTAAGCACTGATACAAACATTACGGCCCCTGTGCTTCAACGGTCAAGGTTAGCAACGATTTATGAAACATACACTGGAGAAATCCTTGACCCCAGGGAAAGGAGAAGTGAAGGTTAATTTTAAAGTTTTCAAAATAAGTTTATCAGGGAAATAGTCAGTGAAGAATAAGAACCAAGGAGATTCGAGTCCGCACGATATCTTCACCACACGGGAGAGCAGCAGCATCATTAAAACAGCAATGGAAGTAAAATCGCAGGCAGTGAGGCAATGCAGTTATATAACAGGATAGTCACATGAGCAATTACGCACCCCTCCAGTGCCGCCCCCACTCAGTCAACCCCCCACCCGGACCCAGAATCGAAACAAGTATAGCGCAGAAACATAAAGAGAAAAAAAGGCCCATAGAACTAATTAGAAACAGTAAGTTACCCCCCCACCCTACACCAATGCGGAGGCTACGGCCTTCCCCCCCCAGCATAGTGCCTGTCGCCCAATAAACCCGAAATATAGACAAGAAAGAGAGTAAGAATAAAGTAAAGAAAGATAAGAAAACAATACACCTATGTTAAAGGGGGTGAGAAAAGAATAGGACTATTCTAATCTAAACTCCCAAAAAGAAGAAAGTGGGGAGGAGCCTACGTATCATCAGAGCGCCCTAAACCATCGGCCATCTTTGGCTTCCACACACTGAGAACCCACTACCCCAAAAGCGGTCGTGTGAAAATGAATTGTCACAACAATTTAGATGAAGGAAGACAAATCGCGACGAATGCGCACAAAGTACACATACAGTTCCAGTCCCAGTCCAGCCCCTCCGTGAAACCATGGCGATATTAATCAGTCTAGCCCTGGCCCGATCGCGGGCTTGAGATTAAGCCAGCCCCTACATGAAGGCCCCGCACCCCGTGCAGACAAAGACAATATGGCCGTTTGGGAGAAGATGGTGAAGTAGAATCCCAAAATGGCTGCCGACCATCTGTAGCGGCCCCTTTGTGCACCACATAAAGTCCAGACATGGCATGTAGAGTACAGGAGTTCCACAGAAAAGAAGCAGTAGGCCACCGTGAACGATTCCTCGAGGATGTTAAATGTTGCTCAGCTGGATACTCTTGCAGACGCGGTGAGGCAGGCAACAATGAAGCAGGCAGCAGTGAACGGGGAAACAAAGTATCCGCTGTTAAGCTGGAGAGCAATTGATCCTGGGTGCCGGGAAAGCCAGATGCAGGCACCAGTGTAGCACGATCACACACAGCCGTTGCGTCCCCGCAAGAGGACAAAAGCACTGGCAGACCCACGCCGTGTTGATGACAGACGGAGCGCTCACGGCCCGCAGCCGACAACAGGGAGTCAAACTGCTCACTCAGCGCCTGAAAGCGAGCAAACATTTGTAAACGAAAGTCCCGCAGGACGGCCAGTACGGAGCCGCATGTCAGCGGAAGCTGCACCCCCACATTGGCAGCAATCCGGGTCGGCACTGTGGAGCCGGTGTCTGGTGGAGGGAGGGCAAAGCGGGCAGCGGGCAAGACCGGAGTATCACCCCCCAGCCGCGAGCAGGCAAACAACGCCATGTTTTACCGCCGGACGGTACAATGGCCAGGGAAGGGGGGTCGTAGCAAGGAGTCAGTTCCCCTCAGGTCTGCGCCGCAACTGGGAAAGCCAACAGTCGCCTCCCTTCCCTCGGGTTCTCTTTGCAGCCGACTAGGCAATAGAAGAAGGGGGTCGGCAGCCTCCCACAGCGCGGTCCACAGATCGGGGCAGGAGACCCGCCTCACTGGGGCTTACCTTACAGCCCCAGCCCTTCAGGCGCAGGGTGCAGGAGGTGTCTGGCCGTCCCTCCCCAGGCTCATCTGGCGACAGTCCGCGGTGCTAGGTGAGGTCGGGACCGCGGGGCTCGGATTTGCGCTAGCGGGTCCGGGGACTGCGGAGCCTCCAGGGGGCCGGCAAATGCCACAATGGAGCAGGGGTCCAGGGCGGAGAACAAAAGCACCAAAAACTCCGGCATCCGGGCGGGCTGAGACTTCGGGGAAGTGGCGGCGTGGACAGCGCGTCGTCGTACACGTTTCACCTCGAGAATCGGCAAGGATAGGAATCAGGATAATAGTCCGGGGCCAAGGGCCGACGGAGCCGGGCGCTCAAGCGTCTGCTCCGGTCGCCATCTTGGCTCCTCCTCCGAACAGAAATTTTTAATGTATTAAGTTCATCAATAAAAGCACTAAATTCAAAATCTACAGTGTGAGCTGTGATTTCCTCAATATATAAAGAGCGATAAAATTCAGAGAAAACTGTCAAAACCCCACCAGGGGTATCACGAATAACCCCCAGAGGGTCCTGAATCCTAGTAATACGGTTAGCTAAACCTCGCTGCTGAAGCCGCTTGGAAAGGACCCGGACGGATTTTTCACCATACTCGAACATCGTCGAGCGGTACTGCAGGTATTTAGCCGCAAGATCCTGGCCAAAGAGCTCAAGCAGGGAGGCTTTTATTCGTGCAACCTGCAACTGAATAGGAAGTATATCACCACCATCCCTAATCGTGCTTGTAAGCTGGACCTCTGCACAACGTAATTCATCAATCCGAGCCTTAATTTGTTCCTGGATTTGCTTCTAACGAAAGAATGAGAAACTTTTGGTCTCACCGCGGACTGCGGCCTTAAGTGAGTCTCAAACTATATTACTAGGGGCTGAGCCTCTATTAATGTTCAGAAATTCAATTACCCAATGTCTCAAATGGTCTAAATAAGTTGGTTCAAGTAACAGTTTTCTCTCAAAGGTCCAAGGTCTGGGGATTCTTACAGCACCCATTACAGTACAATTAATAATCAAAAGATTGTGGTCCGAAATAATTCTGGGAGAAATAGCAATTGATGTAGTATCTGCCAGTTGATCTGACACAAAGAAATAATCCAAACGTACCATTTTCTTATGGGGAGCAGAGAAATATGTAGAGCCATCTATATCCTTACAATGACGAAACCATAAATCAATCATGAAATGTTCTTGCACGAAGGCTTGCAAAGCTCTATAAACTCTAGGCTTTTGGCCCACATAAGTCTGCCCTCCCACTATGTTGAAATTGGCTGATAAGTTAATATTAAAGTCCCCACAGAGACAAATAGGCTGGGGCCATAAGGCCAATTCTACGTTTAAATAATCTAAGAGTACAGGGTCATCCAGATTTGAACTATACACCGTGCAAACCGTCAGGGATGAGCCGTTAATCAGGAGCTCCGCAATTGCCCATCTCCCCCCCAGTATCTTGGCTGGTTCTTAGGCATGAGCCTACCCCACGTTTCAATAAAATAGCCACCCCCCTTATCATAGAGGTCTGGTGAGAACATACTATTAGGTCAAACCCAGGAATTTTAAGACATTCTCTATTATTCCAGGGAACGTGAGTTTCCTGCAGACACAGTACCTCTAAGTGAAGAGCTTGGATAACCCGTGCAAATAAGGCTCGCTTCTTCCCATTATTCAGGCCACAAACATTCCATGAAGCAATAGATATTTTATCCGATGCCATTGAGGATTTTAAAAATAAACATCACAATTACGATAATTCTCTGATTTAATCCATGATTACCATGATAAAAAGAATATTTTTCAAGCTTATTTTTTTTAATGCGCCCCAACCCCACCCTCCCAACCCCCCCACCCCTGCAAGACTCCCTCCCCCCCCCCATGCCCGCACCAACCCCCAAGCAAGGCAGGGATCGTAGTCCCAGTGATGGAGAAGCTGGTATGAGCAGGGACCCCACCCCAAGAGTCGCTGCTAATTTCGCAAAAATATACCCAAAAAAAAGGGGATATGCCCTCCAGAGACCAAATAAGCTTTCTAGCAAGAAAAAAAAAAAGAACTGGAATACATCCCTTAAGAGAGCATTAACCCTTCTAATAGCTAAAGAGAAAAGAGGAAAAAATATATCGTTATGAACATATAATTACATACAGTTACATTTATTACAATGAATCCAAAAATGCTTTTGCCTGAATTTCAGACTCAAAAAATCTAGTCTGGCCTTGATGGATAATTTTAAGTTTAGATGGAAAAAGCAAACAGACTTGCGCCCCCTTTGACTGAAAAGGGGCAATCAGCTGGCGGGGCTGCCACCTCCGCTCTACCGTGGCTGGACAAAAGTCCGGCCTAACAAAAAACTGACAGCCTTTTCCAGACCTTTGCCTATCAGGCCTGGCTAGATCATAGATCCTTTCTCTAGCTAAAACATTGTGTAGGCAGATTAAAATGGCACAGGGTCTGTTGTCTGTTTGACCCGAACGCTGCTTTGGTTTGAAGGGGAAACGATGGGCACGTTGGATCTCCAACCGCCAGTCCCATTCCTTCACCTCTGGAAACGCTTCTGTGAATAAGTCAATCACAAACTGAGGGGTGTCCGATCCCTCCGTGCCCTCGGGAACCCCCAAAATTCTTAAGTTGTTCCTCCGTGCCCGGTTCTCCATGTCGACCAGTTTTCCTTGAATGTCAACCCTCTGTGACTGGATTGCATCTATGGTGGACTTTTGAGTCACTAGATCATCTTCAAGCGTAGAGATTCGAGTTTCTGCCTCTGTGACCCTAGATACAATATCAGTACAGGTCTTAATTACTCTACACAGAGAGTTTTGAACCCTACGGCACTTTCCTGACGCGTCTCCTCTCGGTGGGCCATTATTGTTTGATAGATTATAGCCAGTGTCATTTCACCAGGAGGCGAGCCAGTATTAGATTCCAGAGCATGGGGCGCTAGGTCTTGAGAAGTGCCATGGGGTACTGACTGAGCGGAAAATGAATAGTCCCAGGCCAACTAACCAATATTTGAGCCAGGATCTTGAGATACCTTACGAACTGTGGGGAGACCTCTAGAGATGCCAATAGAATTCAAGGCATTGTTGGTTCGCCAGTCTCCCATATCACTGCCCTCGTCATCAGTCCAGTCTTTGTCCAACCCATTGTCCTCAACCGAAGAGCCCGTATGTTCAGACAGAGAAAAAAATGTATCTCCATCTGTGTCAACATCAGCGCCTACGGAGGGTACAGGAGTCTGCAGCAATTCAGTATGAGGGGCATGGGATGCTGCCATTTGTGAACTGAGTGCGAGGCCTAATGAGACTACGTCTCCCAGCGTCCCCCTTGATGGTGAGCCCAGATCCAGAGCAGCCTCAGTACATGGAGCCACCCCCATCCGATTGTCAACAGGCTGCTCCACCTCAGTTTGTAGAGTTACGGCTAAAAATGTGCCCCCATCAGTATTTTTAAACATTGCAACAGAAGAAGGAGACGGAGAAACAGCATTTGTCTTACCAGCTGCAGATGCAGAATCTGTAATGGCCATGAGGGGAGCAGGAGGAAGACGAGAGGATCTCCCGACAGCAGGGCTCTGAGTGCCCTTACCAGTAGAGCTCACCCGCGGTTTAAACATTGCCGGTACCGGGACCAAAACCAGCTTAGACGTTTTACTGGCTATTGTAGGTGCCTGGGTCTTTTTGGAAGCATCTGCAGCTGGCAGTGCTACTGGCAGTGTGGGCTGGGCTGGAGCTGGCGCCAGAGTTACTACAGTGGACTTCCCTGCGGCCCGAGGAAGGATCGTTGATTGGTTTTTCGGAGGCATTGCTCGGACAACAGGAGACTGACCGGGCTGACAAGGCTGAGGGCGCTGAGTGAAGTGGAGCGCGAACAAGCTGCTTCCAGGAAAGCGCCGTGCTGCCGAAATCCGGTAATGGAGGTTGCGGCGTGAACAACAGAGCTGCCAAAGCATTATCCATCAGCAGTTACAGGTAAGAACTTCCACAGCCGGCTGGGGCCCCGCGCTATGGAGCATAAGGGTTAGCAGCTCCTGACGGGGGGAGAGAACGCTAGTACCGGTTCACTCGGCCAGAGGACTGGCCGCCATCTTGCCCCGTCCTCTAGATGCACTGATCCTGCTGTTCCTGTGTGTTAATAAAGGAACATGAATGTTATGGTTTGTTGCTAACCAAGGACTCTTTGAGTAGCAGCTGGTAAAGGCGCATGGCACCTACCAATTGGAGTTAAAATTGCTGCAAACAGACAACGTGTTAAAAGTGTATGTCCCGGAGTAGAAGGGACTTGGACCCAGTTGTCTATAGTCAATGTAGTGTCATCTCCAATGGGCTGCTATCTGTTCAGTACACTCCACGGGACATCCTCATTGAGTTCCTGTGTGTCCGTAGCTAGACGGTGCAGCCACATCTGTTCAGTCCTGAACAGTGCTCCTATAGTCTTTTTCGGGTGAGCCTCGAGGATGACCCAAAGTGTCTGGTGAGTGTTTTGCTTGTTCAAATTGTGTGCACATCCTGGTGTTAACACGGTGGCACCTGATGTTGCTCCTATGTTCTGTGATGCATGTTTTGATCATCCTAGTAGTCATGCCAATGTAACAGAGGTTACAAGGGCAGGTGATCATGTATATACAAATGGCAGTATTTGTAGTTGATGTGTTTTCTTAGCTGCCATTTGAATGTGTTGGAAAATACTATTTCCTTAGTCATCTAAGTCAAGGGACAGACAGTACAGGATCCACATGGGTAATGTCCCATCACAGGTGGAAGATCCCAGAGAAGTCTCTGTGGGTTTACATTCTGAGTTTTGGGTCTTATATGTATAAGCATGTCTTTGAGGTTGCTCGTGCGTTTGAATGCAAACCTTGGTGTAGGCAAGTTAAGTGTGCAAGTTGTAAGGATACCCCAATATTTTTTGACAATGTTTCTGATCCTGTTGGAGTTGGAGGTATACGTGGTGACACAGGTGAGGGCCTCAGTGGGATCTTTGTGTTTGGTATCTAGTAGGGCTTCGCGGTTATTGTTACTAGCCTGTTTCTTAGGAAGTGCGATGTTGCGTGTTGGGTATTCTCTTTTATTGAGATTGCTTGCTAGGATGGCTGCCTCCATTTTTTAGTCCTCCAGAGCACTAGAGTTTCTCCTGATACGGAGAAATTCACTAAAAGGCAGGGTTTATTAGAGTGCTCCAGGGTGGTGGCTGCTAAACAGGAGGAGACTATTACTGTCAGTTGGTTTTCTGTACAGGGTAGTGGTAAGTTGGCCATCAGAAAGCCTGATGTTGAGGTCAAGGAATGGGATGTTTGTCTCTGAGATAGTGCTAGTGAAGTTCAAATAGGGATTGAAAGTAAAAATCCATTTGCAGAATTCCTCACGGTTGACCTCTCACCCTTCCAAAAGATTAGGATGTCATCAATAAATCTCCTTCACAGCACAAGGTTCGAGGTGTAGGGATTCGAGGCGTTGAAGATAAGTCTTTCTTCAAACACGGCCATGTAGAGGCATGCCTCGCTAGGTGCAAAAGTGCTGCCCATCAAAGTGCCCTGGGTCTGATGGTATAGTTGATTGCTATACTCGAAAAAGTTATCCGTCAGGGCCAATGTGGCGCACTCCAGAACAAAGGGCACTAGGGTAGGGGAGTCCCAGTCTACACTGTTAAGGGCATCCTCTATGACGCTCAAGGTGGCACGTTGAGGGATGTTGGTATAGAGGGCCTCAATGTCCAGGGTGACCAGAAGACTAATCTCCTCTGGACGTTGGACGTTGCAAGAAGAGGTTGCAGAATCTTGACAAAGGTTCCAGATGTGAACCAATCCCGGAGACGATGGGTCTACCTGGGACAGGGGTGGTGCCTTTGTGGATCTCGGGCGAGATGTAGAAATAGGGCACCTTGGGGTCCTTGGTAATGAGGAAGTCAGCTTCCTTTTTACTGATCTACCCTTCTGTTTCCGCAGAGAAGACCATTTTTGAGATGATTGCGGAAAGGCGTGTTGTAGGATAGATAGCAATGAGAGTGTAGTATCTGCGGTTACTCAGCTGTCGATTACATTCAGTGTCATAGTCATTGGTGTACATGATCACTGTTGCCCCTCCTTTGTGTGCTTGTTTGATTGTGATGTTGGGACCGTCAGCTAGAGATCTGACAGCCGTCAGTTCTGCTGAGGACAAGTTATGAAAAGGGGTGGGTGAGGTCCCACTGGCTAGGTCTTTGAGTATGGCTTGTTGAAAAGTGAGTACTTAATTTGGTACCATGCCACTGTTGAGCGTAAAGGTAGAAGGATTGTGTAGCCCAGAATCCCCTGTGGGAAGTGCAGGTATGTCTTGAAAGAACGACTTGAGGCGTATTTTCCGGAAGAAGCTCTGAATATCGCAGTTGTTGCGAAACCTGTCAATTTTAGGAGTAGGAACCTTCTGCAAGACCCGTTTCTTTGAGTCAGTAAGTGTCCTAGGCGAGAGGTTGAGTATAAATGTTTCTTCTTGGTCTGGCTCTGTGTCTCACTGAGTGTTGTAGTTGTTCCCGCCATTGCACTCGCTTTTGATTCCCTCTTCTTCACTCTCTTCCTCTGCCCCAGCCCACTGTCTAAAAAACGGGGGTTGGCGTGGCCAAGATGGCAGACGGCTAGGGCATTCTTTCCTGTCGCTCTGAGCTGCCGCCACCATTATCGCATATAAAAAAACCCACCAGACCCTCTGCATGGACCCCCAGGAGTGACTAGGGGTACCCAAGCTGGGAGTGTGTTGCCGGAGCCCCCGATGAATTTGGGGAGACGGCTGTGTCCTGTGTCGCGGAGCACTGCGCACTGCAGCGACATGCGGCTGGGGCCTGCGGGCTGTGGCCTGCCCTAGGAGATTGCAGAGTTTCAGATGGTGGCCGAGGAGGGACCTTCCAGTCTGCGTCCCTGCGGATCCGCTCTACCTGTGGATCCGCGCTACCTGCGGAAGAGCTTTTCCTGCCGGCTGGGCTACCGGAGTGGAGTTGAGGGCCTGAGCACGCTGGGGAAGCCGTAGTGCGTAACTGCGACGCTCCCCTTGCCTGAGGACGGAAGACACCGGAGCTGAGATCGTCGGAGCTGAGGGGAGGGGCCCTGGTGCGGCAGACCTGCCGGCCCGAGTGTGGCTCTCCGCGGCTTCCGAGCGCTCAGTAAAAATATGCTGATACGTTGGCTTGGTGTAACTGCAACAAATGATGGACGGAATGCTGAATGATTCAGACATTCTCCTCCAGTCAAAAGATCCGGGTTAAATCCATTGTTCTTTTGCCCACTACGCCACCCCAGTTTGGACCCAGCCATATGCAAATCAGTCTTGAGCCTGTGCCTCATGGGAACAGTCCAGACCAAACTGCCAAGCCAGGTCCTCCCTGGACCGGAAACAAGCATCCTGGGACCGGTTTCAGGGCATGTCACCCTTCATCAGCCAGGCTAGCTTGAATCCAGTGGTACAGTGAGCAAGGGACCCTGGACTGTTCCCATTGGGCACAGGGTCAAGACTGATTTGCATATGGCTGGGTTCAAACTGGAATGGCATGGTGAGCAAAAACACTATGGATTTAGGCCCAGATCTCTGTACTGGGGTGCATTCTGTCCATCAATTGTTGTTTCTGCGGTACACTGGATTGGAACAGCGGGGGCCACAGTAGCTGATAGACAGGTAGGCCCTGCCCTGTTGCCACGGGAGGCCCTCTGTGAGACTGTGGCCTAGGAGCCTCTTCTCTCCCTTTTGCCGCGCTGCCCCCCGACTCCCGCCTCCCGCCTGCTAATACAGCTTCTGGAAGACTGTGCAGAGGTCGTGCTTGAGGTAAGGGCAGGCTACAGGGGCCTCTGGAAAGACTGGTTATCTGGGCCATTTTCTATGCCTTCAACGGTGACCGGTTGAATCAGAGTCCCGGGAGATGCTGAGGAAATAAAGGGGGTTGCCTGCTTGGGACCTCTTTTGGCCGCAGCTCAAGTGTCATGGGTGTGGATCTGCCTGACAGCGCAGTCTGGGAGCATTCTGGGGGATTCGGCCATATCTCCAGTAGCAGTGGCGGGTCCGGAATGCACAGGGACGGGGACCCTGGCATTGCTAACGAGGGCAATTAAGTGGAGTGGCTGGAACCTGGACAGTGTGTGATGCAGGACAACCAAGCGAGGCCACCCTGGGACATTGGCTGCGCACGAGCCCTGCAGAGTGGCTGGGAATAGGACGAAGAAGAAACGCTCCCTGAGGGACATGTTCGCGAAGCCGAGGGGCTCCCTAGAAGAAGATTAGACTACAGCCCCGGGACCTGACGCCAGGTCGGACATGGAGGATAGCGACGGGCCGGTAACAAACTCATTTCTGGAAGCACTATTCTCCTATTGTGCGGACTTTCAAACAATGAAATCTGAAATAGCATCCAAAATGAAAGAGATAAGACGTGATGTCGACGAGGTAGGGGGGAGAGTGGCTGAGATGGAGGACAGAGAATCGGAGAGAGTGGAAGAAGTCGCGTGGCTACAACAAGAATTCCTCAAGCTCCAAGAACAGCAGCTAGAACTACAGGCGCACAATGAGGACTTAGAAAATAGATCCAGGAGGAGTAACATTAGGATTAGAGGTGTGCCATCTAAGGAGGAGGGCTCCAACATTCGTGAATATGTCACGGACCTCTTCCGGCATGTTCTAGGCCTCGCGGCCGATGCCACCATTTAGCTTGACAGGGTCCACAGAGTAGGGCCCGAGGGGTCTGGAAAAGGGCCCCCGGCCGATATCCTGACATGTGTGCATGACTACCAAGTGAAGGAGGACATTCTTAAAAAAGCCAGAGCCTTGCACCCAGTCCACTTTAAGGGCCATTCCCCGACTTTCTGGATCTTTCTCGGATTACGCTGCAAAAGCGTAGAGATTTCCGCCCGGTCATTGAGTTCCTACGGAAGTTAACGTACCCTATGCATGGGGTATCCGTTCAGAATTATTTTCCACTATGAAGGGGCCCTACATAAAATTAGATCTCTCAAAGAGGCCTGCACGCTCCTACACATTGAAGTTCAGGAGTGCTCCGAAGACCAGCCTAAACCCCTAAGCAGCAGCGTCTGACCTCGCAGACTGTGTCACGCCACCGCCGAAGATCCCGCCCTGACTCGGCTACCATCACTAAAGAAAGGCAGGCGGTTCTGCAGGTCCTATCTGCAGAATCTTCCTTCTCGGCGAACTCGTGATGTGCTGAAGATACTGCTCTGGACTAATGTGAAGGGTCTGGGGTAAACTTAGTGGCAGTGGCGGATGGGCGGAAAGACTGAAAAAGCCCGCAACGCTAAGCCCACCGCCCTCTCACGGACCACGTTACCGACCCTCTACAAGACTCTTTGCTGGAGCGTTTTTTCTTTAGGTGGCCTATGTAGTGATCGTCTGGTCACTAGTCTGGTGTTTCAGCATTGTGCTGCAACCACACTTTACACCCACCCCTCACAGGCGTCACCAGTCAGGTGACCCTGACAATGAAAGGGGTCGAGCGCGCATGCTCCTGGCCAGTTCTACACTATCTGTACCCGTAGCACGTCATTCTAGAGTGCATGTGGGCCTGGGGCCCAGCACTAAACATTACAGCCTTGTCTCACCCCAGCACGCTTGTATTGACAGACTTTGGTCACTTGATATTCTAACAGTTAATCTTTGTTTATTCAGTGTGGCTTCCTATCTGTCTTCTTTCTTTTCTCTCTCCCCCGCACCAATGTAGGCCTCACACAGATTGCACAGGCGCTGGGGATTACGCCGCACAAGGTCCATCCACACTGAGTGGGCCCCACCTGAGATCTAGCGAGCCAGCGCCAGCGGCGCTCATAGGGATCGCATGCTTCATAACATTCCCATAGCGAGCCTTAATGTCAGTGGCCTCAGTAGCCCGGTGAAGCGGAGGGCGATCCTATGTTACCTAGAAAGTTCTGGCATTTTGGTCAATGTCCATGTGATAGGGCTTGTAGGCTCCCTCCAGAACTGATTTAAATGGCCCGCACGAACGCACCCATAGCCCATCCGGATAAAAATTCTAGGAACCAGGACCGCAGTGGCGGCTCCCCCATTAGGGCGTTGGGGCGTTGCCCCACTGCTTTCTCGCGGTGCGAGAAGGCAGAAACATAAATGGTAAAAACGACCATTTATGTTTCTGCCTTCTCGCATTGCGAGAAAGCAGAAGTGCCTCTGTGCTTGGTTGGGGGCGGGAGGGTGGGCGGTCGTGCTCGAGGGCAGGGGGGGAGTGGCTTACCCACTGTTGTAGATACTGACTGTTTGGCCGTCGGCCCTGAGCCGACCAAACAGTCAGTACCCACAACAGTGTGGGTAAGCCACTCCCCCCTGCCCTCGCGTAGGACCGCCCACACACACTATTTCTCTATGCAGAGAAAATGTCCCGGCTGGGGCGCTCTCCTGCTGCGCCTGCGCCTGCGCAGCGATTGACTTGCGATGAGGAGGAAGCTGCCTGCTGGCTACTTCCTGTTCCTGCAGCAGGAACACGTGGACCCAACCGCCGCTGCACCAGTACAGCGTGACCGGCCAGGAGCCGAGGCGGTGAGGTACCCAACACACTCAGGTACGTATGTTTTATTTTTAATTGTTTTAATCCCCACCCGCGGCCCCCACCCCCTCCCTCGAGGATGCCGGCCGCCGCTGGTATTAAGTATGCCAGCCATTTCTGTATTTTCCTGCAGTTAGCTTAAAACGAGGTTCTCAACCAATTTCCTGAGGTATGGCAGTAGATACGTGGGTTGGAAGGTATTTAAATCTTCCAGAGACAGAGGTGCTTTTTAGCAATGGTTTGATACATAATGATTCCAGGAAAAGATGACAAACCAACTTCTCAAAGCACTGTTTAACCAGGCACAAATATGTGATGGAGAGTTTGAATTGTGACACACAGTGGACTGTCCAGTGACGGTATAGGTCTAACTCACAGAGATGACAAATATCGGATCAACAGTACGTCCAGGTGTGTGAGTGGGCCCAGAGGTCAGCTTATGTATTAAAAGAAGCATTGTGTGGTCTATGGGGCTTGTATAACGTGGCGCTACTGGAGTACTTTTCAGTGACCTGCAGGTTGGCGGAGCCCTCTAGAACGTTCAAAGGTGATGAGTGTAAGTGCTTTGACCAAGGTCACCGGGGCCGTCAGGGTTAGAGTCAGGATTCGAAGCTTGAATCGGACTCTCTGCTCCAGTCTCCAGGCCAGCCGTCTGGCCAGCTATCTGATATGCCTCTTGGCTTATCTGCCTACGTTTTGGTCGACGTTCCTTCGAAGCCACTATTTGGGAGAACGCAGAAAAATTCCTTTTTGGGTCTCAAACAGCCAAACCAGATAGCATCTAAGTTTGCATTTCTTACTGCTCTTATGGAAAGTGAGCTGACAGTGAAAGATGTTCAGCAAAGCTTTTAAAACATGGGCACAAGTGGGACACAAAAGTGCACGAAAAGCGTGTCTGAAAAATAAAATAGAAGATGTCGTGCCTCTATAAATGTCTCCAGCCTTGCGCTGATCGCTGGAGTGCCGGGGCTGTTTTTGTGAGGCTTGTCTGTCTGCACAGAGGGGTGAGGCGTTTGATTTCTGCCAGTGCACACAAGTGTGCAAGTCTCAGAGTTTGCTGAAAAGGCAAGAGCTCCTTTATCCAAACCCCCTGGGGATGCACTGCAAAGCCCCACGGCTTGGGTGGAGGGGGATGCGTTGCAGACTTGGGTCCCTCTGCCCCCCCCCCCCCATCTGTTCCAAGATCTGCTTCAGTGCTGCCCTTCACCACCTGCTCTCCTCTCAGCACTCGGAGATCCCACACACTTACTAGCACTCCTCTTACCAGCCTTTCACGGTGAAAGGCTGCTGGGCTTGCCTGCGGTGCGAGAGTTAAAAAGTGAGGGGTTAATGCTGCAGTTTTGATTTACTCTTCACACGATGTGGCAAAAGTACCACCATTTATGTATTCACTCGTATGGTGGTGATACTAGAAATTATTTAAGGTTTTCAGTGATAAATTTACTGAAATGAAAAGCGTGATTTTATCATATGCGTGCTGCTCAGTCAGAAGCAATATCTTTTTTTGAGTGAATAACGTCACATTTGCCCGTTATTGTAAGTATTGGCGTGGATTAATTTTTGGATTCTTCACTTAATATTTGACTGTCTCTGTATTTTAAATATTCTGAAATATGTTCGGACTGCTACTTCCAAAACTACTCACAGCAGTGAAATCCCACAGTATCGCCCAATTAATTGTAAATGGCATTTTATTGTGTTGAAATGTTATCTGGCGTGTGTATGGCATCCTGGATTGTTTTGATTTAGATATGTGCTAACTTTTGCCACGTGACTTTTCATAGTATGCTGTGCACTACTTTTCACTAACTGCACCAGGATCAAATATATACCATTTGATAGTCGATAGGGAGACAAACGTGTTTGGCATTTTGATCAGCTGATCGCCTGTGCGTCCAGTGTTTATATCGGTATTGCATTTGAGATTCATACCGAGATTTGGTATGTGAAGTGTGCGTTTCATTGTAAATTTGCAATGACTGTGTCACAGTAAATTATGCACGTCTCGCATCCCTCACACTTCTCCTGTGTGCCTGCTCCTCTTCAAGCGTCCTATTGTCTGCCTGCTCCTGTCTTTGTTGAAGAGACGTTGAATAGTTTCTCTGGCGAGGTGAGGATGAGTATAGGGAGAAAGTGTGTGAGGGTTAAGGTGGCTGATGCAAAGGTCCTCCACGGAAGGCAGGGGTGGGGGGTGTTGGGGAGCGGGAGGGGGGTCAGGGTCATGTGTCTTTCATGGTGGAAGATTGCGGAGCTGACAAGTTTCACATTTCTAGGCGCGCACACAGTTTTAATTTAGTCTTTTTATTCTGGGATTTGTAGTCCCAGTTAATTAGAGGTACAGGGCCACTACCAGTCCCAGAATACATAGAAAGAAACGCGGATTTGATGAGCTGCCCACGTGTGGACCTTCGCACTTGAGTTCTGTGGTGACGGGGATTTATAATAATAATCCATATTTGTAATCCATATCCATATAATAGTGACCAGTGCAGTGTCTCTGCGTGTAGTGTGGGGGAGTAGTAGCTTTATGGTGGTTTGTGCGCTTTGCCTTAAGGAGGAGGCAGCACGTGGGGTTACTGCGCTTAAGACGTGCGTTTGTGAGAAAGTAATATGTAAGTTGATGGCGCCCGGTACCATGGTATGGCACCTCTGAGGCTCTGGCGCAGTGGACTGTGGGCGAATAACCGCTTGTGTGGGACGGGCACAGAGGTAAGAGTTACATTTGGAGAGGGGAAAAGTGACACAGGGGTGAGCAGGAAGGGACAACATGGATAGAGGAGAATAAAAACTAGACGGGGGGTCAAATGGAAAAGGGAAAGACAAAGAGGAGGGTGGACAGGGGCAGAGAAAGAGGGAAGAAACTAAACAGTAGCTTGAAACGGAGAACGCCATGGAACATTGAGAGGAAAGGTTAAAAGTGAGTCAGGAGTGACATAAAGCGATGGATGGGTGAGAAGGGGTGAATGAGAAGAGTGAAGGGTGGGAGAAGGGCGTTGAGAGAGGGAGATGAGAGGGTCGGGGGAGGCTAGAGAGGCACAATGACAAAGAGGTGCGACAACACCGCGGGAGGGAAGGAAGCAGAGGAGAGATGGGTTAGTGATGGATAGGAAGAGATAAGGTAGCGTATTGTGTCACTCACGTAGCGCTTAATATCCCGTTGCAGTGCGCGGTAGGTTGTTCCGGCTCACTCGCTACGCTTGCTCGCTGCGGTGCATTATGACAAAAATTTTACGCCCTACCACTTTCAAATGTCACCAGCCGCCACTGCAGGACCGATACACAAAATCAGCATCCGTAATTTACAAACTGCACGAATTTGTAGTTTTGCATGAGAAGGATATTACAGAATGCATGCTTGAACGCAAGCCCGTGCGACTGTAACCCTTTGACTTTACTAAGTCACTAACATTGGGCTCCCACAGAGTAGCTTGCTACCCGTCCGCAATGCGCTGCAGCGCCTCGTCAGGGTTGCTAAGCGCTATATAACTCATTCCATTGTTTCGCACGGCCTTGTGCTTGTGCCACTGTGCAGGATGCGTGCATGTTCAGCCTTTTTAAGTGTCTGCGCACCAGCAGAGGCCTGGTGCTGAACTCTCACAGTGTTGTCAATAAAGTTACTTCATAAAAGAAACAAGGCATAGCGGTCATAACTATTGCTAGAGATTACGTAATACAAAATTCGTAATGAATAACATGGTGCATTTTCATTGATGTTTTCCATTACAAGAGATCTTGAAAAATCAATAACATTTATTGAAAAAAATCAATGGACATACCCTGCCGACCGGAGGAGCCTAGCTGAATGAATCAGAACAAAGCTCGCCCACTTCCTGTTTGCTTATAAATAGCGTAATCCTACCTTTCATGAATCATTCAGTAGCGGTGTTCAAGAATACTGAAACTGATAAACTGAGAGGTCCCCCGGGGGGACGCGTGTGAGCAAGGATGAGGTAATCGGAAATGCCCTCAAAGAGCTCCCATTAATGACAGACCTCAGACACAACGGGGACTGCGGAGGCGCCTTGTATTTGGCTTGAATGAATGGGTGACATCACTCATTCAGGACTTTAGTATTGCTGGTCAATTGGAGGAATCCCTCACTCGTGAGTTACGGGTATATTGCATGGCAGCAAATCCCTGCAAAGTCAAGAAGAGATGTATGGAAGGTCTGTTTGTAAAAGAATGCTTTGAAAACAGTGCAAGTCGAACACTCTCTTCAACATGGTTTAATTATAAATGCAGTAAACGTGAAATAATTGTAATTACTTTGTTGCATATTATTGATAGGCAATATTAAAAATGTAAAGGAGCAGACAATGTCAAGGCTGGACTGATGCACAAATCTCATTTGTAATTCCAAACCGTGCAATTCGCTAATTCGCAGGGTCTGCGACCACTAAAGGGCTTTTTTGATGTGCAAAAGCTCTTTTACAAACCAGACAATTCTTTCCGATTCGATGAAGGGCTTTTGAAATCCTTCTTGAATTGCAAATAGGAAGCGGCGTGAAAGGGGCTGCTGCCGGCTCCTTCTTATGTGTTCCTCAAAGGGATTTTCTTTTTTTAAATATCACCATCCGTTTAATTTAGAGATAAAGGAAATCCCCAAGTGGGAATGTAAATGCAGTGATGGACGTCTGCTGTGCCTTGAAGGTCACCCCCTGCATTGAAGCCAATCACAGAGAGCCAGATATACAACTGTTTTTTAGCGGTCGCAAACGGAAAATCGGGCCGTTTGCATCCGTTAAAAAGGGTTGTAGCATGTACAAACACTATTTTACAAGTCGGTAACCCATTACCAACTCGCGAAATAAGGTTTGGGAGTCGCTATTAAGAAGGGGAGTCCCTTCCTAATAGCAAGTCGCAGGGTGATGTATGATTGTTTTTTGCGACCGCAAATGAGGTTGCAAAAATTTCAAATTGATGGTAAACCAGTCACAAACGGGAAGGGGGCCCTGCAGGCACAAACAGACAGAACTGTCCAAGTTCCTTGCCTCGCCATTCATAATGCACTTAAAGATTAGATAGTGTAACCAGCTCATGAAGGTCATGGGGAGAAGGTTGCAAAATGTAGTGAAAGAGCCACTCTTGTAGTCTGGCACCCTATGATGACCTCCGACCGCCATCATTTTAACTGACTTTAGTGTGCTATTTTACCCTAGCCTTAATGTAGGATGGTCCTGCATATACTTGCTTCTCTTCCGTCTTGTAATCTTGCTGTCTTTCTTTGACATGGCCTCATGTCATCCTGCTTTCTGACTTTACCTTGCTTCAAACTTTTCTGTGTGCACAGTGGTGCTTGTAAGTTGTGCGGATGAGAATTATAGGTGCTGACTATTGCCTTTGGCAGGGCCTCATGTCTGACTCTACCGTGCTGCTGCATGCACAGCAGTGCTTGCAAGTTGTTTGGGTTATTCACATTCAAGGTCTTGCTGTTTTCCTGAGCAATTGTTTTTGTTTAAAAGTACTCTGGAAGGCCTTGTGAGAGCTTCGTCAAGACAGAGGCTGGAAGAAGTGCGAATGGAGGAAGATACTTGAGAGCTCCTTACTGCCATGAGGATGCTTGCTTGGACCTTGTGTGTTTAAAGCTGAGGGTTTCAGGCTGAGAAACTGGGAGTTTGAAATCCGAGCAAGGGCAGACGTGTCTATCTCGGAGTGACCCTGGTTTCTGGAGCTCTGATCCCCGGCTGTGTGAAGGCTCCCCCGGCTGATAGTGAGCTAAGATGCTAGGTGATGTATTGAGTTTTGTGGTTATTGCCATTGTGATGTGAGCCAGTGGCTGTGATTGTTTGAGGTGTTTTCTTTGTGGTGTGGGAGGTGCGCATCCAGAGTACTCCTCTGCTCTATATATATGTATATCTTTCTGATCTCTTGCAGGACGTCCAGTGTATCTTATTTTATATCAGTTATTGCTTGTTTATTAATCAGTATTATAGTTTGCTCAGTTATTGATTCATGCCTTTAGATTATAAGTTTGCTACATATATTTGAATCTTGTGCATTTGGTATCTGAGATAGCCTTTGTTTAGAGAGTATTATGTAATAAACCCCAAGCCTTATTCTAAAAGTGATAGATTCTTTGCATTTTGTTAAATAAAACCCCTTTTCAAAAGGTGCTGTTTGTTTTGTGTTGAAGTCTTGCTGTGCCAGGGTTGGTAAGACATGCTCAAAAGTGTATATTTTTCAAAGGTGCAGTGGTATATTTGCCTCCCAGGTGGGAGTGCAGGGATTGGGTGTGGCTTATTGGTGGGAAGCCACATTCAAAACACAACACAACATTTGCTGTGCCAGAAAGTGTGGTTTCTAGATGCCCTCACAGGGAGGATTGTGTATTAGTGCACAGGCAGGATTGTGTATTAGTGCAATAACGGCTAAACACTGAGCAAGAATACAGCACTGGAGCCACTGCAAATGTCCACATTGCCAACACACGTCTGGGAAATAGTCGCCATCGACTTCTTCTGGCCTGAAGCTACAGGCCAGCACCTGCAGCAGTAATGTAAAGTGTTCCAGATTTCTGGAAGTGATGGCAGTGCCGAGCACCAATCAAGATATGGTCATGCCTGTGTTGAATGTAGTGATCTCCACTGCGGCATTCCCTTAGTCATTAAATCAGACAGAAGCCCGTCTTTTAAAAGGAAGGTTTTAAAGACTTTACATCCATCCTTGGGTTTAAATACAAAAAATATAAGCCCTCTGTAGCGAAAAGTGAATTGATTAGCAGTAATATTCACGACTACTGGTGCAAAGTCATCCTGTGTGCCCTGTGCTCCCCCATTTTTTACTGACTGGAACTTTGGTAACTGACTCTGACTGTGTCCTGGGCTCAGCTAGTCAGGCCCAGGACCAGTGCTGTTACAACACAAGTGAAAACGCACAGATGCATTAGGGTACACTATGGGTTAGGGTACATCTATAATTTACATTATTAGTACATATTGGGTAACCCCAGGGACTCCCCTAGAAGTGTTAGGTTTGAAATTCCCATTCCTGCAACGCACTCGTTTCATGCTATCTTAGGTTAGCAGTGTGTGGCTAAATAAATGCCATTTGTATTCACGTTATGCAACCCACTGAGTTATCCCCATAATGTGCAGGCTTCAGTTAGCGAGTGTGACATTTCGTAATCCCTATTATGCTGCTTAGATCGTGCCTGAACTAGGCCCTATTACTCGTAATGCTTGCCTCAGCAGAACACTGTATTTCATTATTATTTTCTCTCCTGTTCAAGGTTGTTTCTAAACTTACTAATGAATGGGCCGTTCTGCCCTTGCATACCTATCCGAGTGTGTAGTTTCTGCTCCCACGTTAGGAGACGCTGAGGCTCAGCACGGTAACCTTGAATTGCAGATAACGTGTACCCATCTGGCAGGTGGTAGCTCATCCCCCTGTACCCTCTTTGTTCATGCTGGGCACAGGCCGGTAACTTTCCACTGTGGTCGTGGTTGGAGACTATTGGGAAGATTCATTATGTGTTGTAATCTGCTGGGGGGGTCAGTCCCTCGGCAGACATCTTAGGGTGCAGGTCAGGATGGACTCCTCTGCAGAGTATTGCTAATAAAATGTCATTTTGTATTCTCTACTGTCTGACCAACTTCATTCTTGGGAAGGCATAGCAGGTGGTTGTAAGTAATCCAGGTGGCCCCTAAGGGCCACTTCCTTAAGGAGTGCCAGGAGTGGGAGCTGGCATGTAATTATAAGCAGGGTCCTCATGAAATATGCTTTATATGTCTTGGGGATAGAGAAATTGCACATTTCACTTCCCCCATTGTAGTAAAGTCCTTCCCAAAATCGATTTTGGTGCTATGAGCACCAGGGGAGTAAGGATCTACGTTATTTTTGCATATTCAGGAACCCCAAGGTCTCCCCTAGGTGTTCCCGGGGTGGGGGGTCATGTACCTATAAGAAGGGCCTTTATCAAAGATGTTTTATATGCCGTGGTGATGGACAAATTGAATTTTCCCCATTGTAAATACCTAGCCACATAGAATAAGATGGTAATGTTTTATGAACGCATAAATATTGCTAGAAATTGAATTGAAATTGAAATTGAATAAATATCATTCAACTCTTAGAAGAACTCTTAGAAGAAGAATATTGACAAATCCAGCAATATGCCAATGCAGAATGTATCCTAATTTGTACAGAAACTAATTTATAAGAGGGGGAGGAGGGCTATGGAAATGAGCCACACTGGAGGATGGTTTAGCTAGTCCTTGCTCCGCTGAGATTTCAGCCACTTAGGGAGTGGGGCGGAAGAAAAAACTCCAGAAATGTTTCTTAGTGTGAAGGTAAAATTTTGATCGGGCCTCTCGCTTAGTGTATCTGACCGGCGCTTCATTGTGGTTGGCCTAAAGCTTTGATTTTGTCCCGGTCAAGCGCGACCAGATGTCCCAGAATGGCGCTATACTTTTTCAAGCACTATAAAGTGGTAATTATTTAAAACATCATATCTCTGGTTCCCTACATTGGATTTCTATCCCTTTGGTGTCATTTTAAAGATACAAATATTTCCTAAATTGGTGTGGGATTTGTATTGTGTGTTGTGTCTTAATGAGTTACTGAATTGGTGTATTTAAATGCTTTACATTCCTGTCTTCTAAGTTAAGCCTACCTGCTCGCAGCCAAGCTACCAAGGGTTGAGCATGGGAATAATTTATTGAGACGTATACTGATCCTTAGACCATGTTAGTGGCCTTATTGGCAGTGGGAGATGTTTATTTACCACTACAAATAGCCCACTTTCCAACAGCTACATTTAAGAAAGCACTACAAATTGCAAAATGTACAAATATGTCTATATCTGAAACACTGTGCCAAACCATGTGTGACTACAGGGACATGCCATGCAGAAGAACCATTGCATGCATTGTGTCACCTGATGGACTAATGATTTGCTGGAAAATAAAAATAAATATACCTCAATATCTGGAAGAATCTGACAACAGGGTATCTTGTCAAGGCTGATCCATACATGCCAAATTACACAGATCCTCTGTGTATCACATCGTATAGGCTCTGTTCACATGACCTCCCAGTGACGTGACAATATCACAGTGGAAGACAATGCAAGATGAAAACCCCTGTTTAGAGCAGGTTTCCCACTCTTGTGTGGAGACTGTGCACATCTGATGTCCATCAGGGAGTGTGCAATTTTCCTAAGGACATCAGTTGCAGCCTCTGCAGCATTTGCTTTGTTTTGGGTGACTAGGAGGATAGAATGGCTCTCAGGCAGTGCTTGGCACAAACCTCATTCCCTCACCATGGCCCTGCCCTGTCAGAAGCCCTGAAGGTTGGTGAGAGTAATGGGCTCATGCCCCATCTCCTCCATATATCCCACCAATCCCATAACCCCTCTGTCACACAGAGAGATTTTTTCAAAGTTGATGGGTCTGTTGATCTCATGATTCTGTGTGTTAGACCTGGCATCCTTGGCGTGGTTTCCCCAGACATTTTGCCTTCAGACCTCCTATTTTTGCTGCTTTTGTTTTTATTGACCATAGCATTCTGTGCACTTTACCGCTGCTAACCAGTGCTAAAGTGCTTGGGCTCTTTCCCTAAAACATGGTAACATTAGCTTATCCACAATTGGCATATTTAATTTATGTATAAGTCCTTAGTTAAGTGAACTACATGTGCCCATGACCTGTAAATTAAATGCTATTGGTGAGCCTGAGGCACTGATTGTGCCACCCACTTACGTAGCCCTTTAAACACATCTCAGGCCTGCCATTGCAGAGTCTTGGTATTCAGTTTTAAACTGCCATTTTGATTTGGC
This sequence comes from Triturus cristatus, assembly GCF_964204655.1. NCBI lineage: Eukaryota > Metazoa > Chordata > Amphibia > Caudata > Salamandridae > Triturus > Triturus cristatus. The sequence continues at coordinate 1,097,408,788 of NC_140582.1, read as the reverse complement.
AAGTTAAATCACCAGTCAGGTCCACACCTTCCTTTTTAATACAGATAAGTCACTGCTAAGGTAGGGCTTGGACAGCCCACGGGTGTAGTGTATTTAAGTAGGACATGTACTTTTAAGTTTTACGCCTCCTGCCACTCAAAAACTCTTAAATTAGTTTTTCACTACTGCAAGACCTATCTCTCCGATAGTATAGCATTGGAATTACCTTATTACATCTTATAAGTGTAATTTCCAATTGGGAAGAGATGGGACCCCCAGTTTGGTGTCTCTGGAATCACAATTTAAAATCACAACTTATGGTGAAGTCAGATTTTTTTATTGCAATTCTGAAAATGCCACTTTTAGAATGTTGGTATTTTCTTGCTTTAGCCCTTTGATGCCTGCAGCCTGTCTCTGATCACTAGCGTAAGGTGAGTGACAGCTGGGCTTTGCATTTTCCCTCTAGACAGCCACACATAAAGGGAGCTCAGGTGTAGTGAGGTTATGGATTCACTTCGTACATTGCTAAGTTAGCATAAGTTAGTATAAGCTTGACTGCCATGTTGCTGCTTTTGCACACGTTTCTACATGACTTTGTTTTCACAAATCGTTTGCTTGTGCTCGTTCATATGAGAACCGTCTACCTTCCACTTTTCTTGCTGTACTCTGAGGCTCTCTCTGCACAGCCTGTTCAAGGTCGAAAAACAATGTGCACCGTTAATCTGCATTGGTCAGTCCCACGCATGTTAGACATAATACTACCACAGGTGCAGTACTGAAAATCTGGTGCTTTTAATATTGCATTGTAGGCATGTTAAGGCACTTGAAGAAAATCCTTCTGAAGAGAAGAGCTGTGTTTGTCCGGAGATGTAAATCTTTGCATCTAAACCTGGAGTTATGGGGTCCCCCTGACAAAGCCCAGAGGTCTTCTATAATTATCATAAACTAGTTCCTAGCACGGGGAGGGTGGCAAGGCACATTAGGCTTTTTTTTCCACTAGCTTTATAAAATGATCTCCCCGTTCATATTTTATGGAATTGTAACAATGAACACTATTTCGAGTTTATGCATTTTACTTCTAGTATTAGCTCGTGTACTGCATTATAGAGCACGTTAGTAAAAATAAATATTTTAAACTATACTGTGTCTCTGATTACTTATGTTGTGGACAAGTATGAGTGAGTTGGCGAAAGAGTGTTCTTGCTCCCGCGATTACTGAGAGAGTCTGAGTCACTTGTTCTAGGATTTCTAATCATTGGTAGCTTCGCTTAAGTACGGAGAACAAATGATACACTATAGCTAGTCGAATAGGGGTTTCAGGCACTAAGGTGGGTCGTTGGTATACCACTATACACCGAGGTCCTGGTTTCCTGCGCGTAGTTCTGTGTATGTGCAGAATCCCTGCAACACAGGTCTGACTTGATGGGCCATTCACATCCTGAGGGCCATCTTAGGTAGGATGGGAGGGAGGAGCTTGGCACAGCCTTAGACCTACACCTGAATAGGCTGTGTCCTGTCCCCACACAAATGAATGATTAACCCCCTCTAGTGAGTCTGGAGCCAGGGCAGGAAGGGCAGGGATTCTGTACACTTCAAAGGCATTTCTTTGAAGTCTCCACTACTTTAAGACCCAACTGGGTATAAGTACGGGACCTCAGACGCCACCACTTCAGTACACTTCTGGACCTGTGAACATTCTGCCAGGAAGAAGGACTACTGTATTGCAGAAGGACTACCACTCTGCTGAACTGCTGCTTTGCTGGACTCCAGCCTTGCTGTGCTGACCTGCATGCTGCCCTCCTTGCCTTATGTAGAGAAGGACTGGACCTGCATCACTTGAACCCAAAGTGACTCCAAGGACTTGCTGGCTTTCTTCCTGTTTTAAAATCTCAAGACATCAAATACTTCCAACTCACCCTGCAACAGCACCTGGACTCTGCAATCTGTGAGTCTTGCCCTGCCAAGTGGTACAAACCCAGTGCTGGACCCTTGGAAGTGGGAATAAATTGCTGCTCTGTACAAAATCCGTGCATCAATGCTGTTGTGCTGCTCGGAACCAGCGCATCTCCATCGACGGCGACGTATCGCAACTGCTGCGAGGTCGGGTGTATCGCTTCACCATCCCAGTGGTGCACCGCCTCCGTTTCTAACATGGTGCTGACTATGTTAGATTTCTCATCAGCCTTAGACATAGTACCCTCACCACACTCTTGGCCCGGCTTCAATCCATTAGGATTGGGAGTCTTGTGCTGAGCTGGCTGGCTTCGTTCCTTTATGGGTGAGTGAATGAGGTTTGGATTCCTCCCTTCTCGTATGGGTTGCGTGAGTTGCAAGTGGGAGTGCTGCAGGGCTCAGCTTTAAGCCCTACCTTATTCAATATCTATCTAACACCACTCTCTCTACTCACTGAAGCTCTGGGAGCAAAAATAATATCCTACCCAGTTACTATTCTCCATTGGTAGGGATGAGGTGTTCTCCTGTGAAAAGATCAGAGCCTGCCTGACTGCAGTTTTTCAGTGGCAAAAAAACACCAGCTCAAATGCAATGCAGAAAAGACTGGGCTACTTTTCTTTGGTGTTAAGGCAATTAAGCCTTGGCAATCCTTATGGCCGGATGATGTCCCTCCACCAGGCCACCAGGCTAGCTCAGTAATCTAGGCATTTAATTTGATAACCACCATTCCTTTGTACCTCAGGTCAATGAGTAGGTGGGGACTGGTTTTGGATTGCTGCGTGTGCTGAGAAAATGTCTTAACTTTCTTTCCTTTGAAGCTAGGAAACAGGCAGTACAGCCCGTAATAACATCTATCCTTGACTACGGCAATGCAGTGTACCTGGGCTTCCGGACTATCTCATCAATAAATTGTGAGTGGTCCAAAACGCAGCAGCCCGTACCTTGTTGGGTCTCCCAATGAGAACATGTGTCCCCATATTTGAGGGTATTGCACTGGCTCCCTATTAAGAAGAGGATTATCTTCAAGACCCTGGTACTGGTACAGAAGGCCCTCCATCGGTCTGGTGCAGGGTCCCTCAGAGCAAGAATTATTTCCTATGCTCAGTGTAGATGCCTTCGTTCAGCCGATACTTTTTGGCCAAAATCCCTTGGATCCAGCGCTCCAAACCTGGAGGGAGTCCTTTTCCTTTTTAGGATCATCGGCATGGAACACAGTGCCCCTGGAGTTGCAGGCCATTTCAGACACTGCCAAGTTTAGGAAGAACTTGAAAATGTGGCTCTTTAATCAGGTTTAAAGGTTTGGATCTTGTTTACTCTGTCAACCTCTGAGGTGCAGAGCGCCAGAACACTCTTTGGTGTAACAGAGCGCTATACAAATGCCCTTTACATTACATTACATCTTCGCCTTGCACAACTCGGCGCCAATGCATCGCCTCCATCCTAGGGTCGTCTACGACACATCGCCTCCTCTGCTCCTCGCATCTTCCTCGGCATCAACACAAACAACGTGCTTTGCAGAAGGCCAAGGCTTGTCCCTTTATCGGACCCGCGTTCCATCATGACTGGCCTGAACTTTCACATTTATCCCGGTCAAGCACGACCAGATCGCCCCAGTTGGAGCTTTATGCTTTTAACCACTATATTTCAGAATAGTTTTTAAAAATTCATAACTCCAGTTCTACTTTTTGGATTTTTCTCTTTTTGGTCCTGTTCAATAAATTAAGCTCCATTTATCTAACAAGGTGTGGTATCTTTTTGGGTGGTGTTTTCACTGCTTTACGTTTTGCACAAATACTTTACACATTGCTTCTTAAGTTAAGCCTGTCTGCTCTGTGCCAAGCTACCAGGGGATGAGAACGGGTTAATTTAGGGTGTGTTTGTGACTTACCCTGACTAGGATTGTGGTTCCTGCTTGGACAGGGTCCACTTCTCGTCCAACCAGAAACCCAATTTTAAACACTATGTTTAAGGACAAAACGAAGAAATATGCTGACAGACTTTGGCAAGCCAGATCATCACATCTATATCAAGGCAACAAGGTGTTGCAGCAAGACTGTAAAAGTCGCACGGATGACCCAAACAATTTGCATCCATATGTCATCACTGAAATCAAAGGTACAATGGTCACGGCTAGAGGGAGGGTCATGGCATCACAAGGAATTCCTACTTTTGAGTGTTTTGAGGTGACTCCAGTGAACTCCTCTCGTATGGTGAACAATCTGACTCTCATATGCTTACAGACCTTGAACCTGATGACACCACAGGACACCCCTGTCAAGCTGATGCCAGCATGAGCAATTCCTTGATAGATACTGGACTGCCTGAGCAGATTTCTCCCGCTGCTACCTATTTCTCTGCTACCCTTCTCCTTCTTTCCCTCCTCTTTTTTGCAGTTTTTATATCGCACAAACTCGACCCAAATGTTTTGGAGAGCTTTACATGAGCACCAGTTACATTGCACAAAGTCATATTTATTTTGTTTAGGCACGGGGAGACAGCCAAGAACCGCAGGATATTGAGCCGATGCCAATACTCAAACCTTTTCTGCTCCAGCCTCTCTTTTTCCTCTTGTTTACTCTATGCACCCCCGCAGAAAGTTGAGACAATAGATTATCACAAAGGTAGCAGTGGAAATTGAAATACCCAAATATTGTGGTCAGTGTTAAATTTAAACAAGTTAAGACTGGTGCTACAACAGACTACACTTCTGCTACCAGGAAGTGTAAGAATGGTATTAGTATAGGTAATATCAAATAAACATTTGTGTTACTTTGGCCCCTCACAAAGGAGGGCACCGAAAGACTTACACAGTTAATGTCTTTATACAAATGTTGCATCAATCTCATGATGTGTCTAATACAACAAACTGTTGGGTTTGTGGATTGCTCCCCTCCGTTACTCATAAAAACGATAATTTGTTGTCCATGCCTTTGTCATACCTAGGAAGTTGTGAGGGGTGGTTTGAATTGTTTGTCATGTTACTTTACCATTTCCACCTCTGTACTCAGGTCATGACGTCTGCCGATTCTCGCACTGTGGTGGATTATATACGTTTTCATCATGGATTTACTCCTATAGGTAAGGCAGGACGAAACATCTCTGGTACCTTGTCCCCAAACTCCTGTATGAGCAAATATGATAATGTGAAAAACAACACATGGCTTTGAATGGAAATGGCTGATTTCGAGAAGTTTAACACCTCTGAGTATTTCCAGTCTTTCCAAGATCATAATGTCACTGAGGACAAACCAATACTGGTGTCTGTGGTCAGCTCAGCAGCTGCCTTCTGTTTCCAGGGGTAGGGGGAGATAGAGGAGGGGGAGAATAAATGCAATTTCACCTACGCACTCAGCATGATTAATAGTCCGCCTTTGATTCTGCCCCCTAACGTCTATTTTGTCTGTGGATCCAAAGCTTATGTCTGGCTTCCTAGGGAATGGTCGTGCAGGTGTTATGTCTCTTTTCTTGTTCCCCAATGTATGTTGCTCCGCCCAATTAGCATAAAGATCATCAGCTGCAGCGTAGGAGTGTATACCTGTCCTGAGTTAGAAGGGTCATTGACACAAAAGATATAGATCAGAAGGATACCACCTTACAACACGTTGAGGATGTCATGAAGGGTATCAAACCCTTTTGTCGCCCCATGTCTAATAGCCTTAACATTTGTCGGTTAACAAGGGTTGTTGAAGGAGTTATTAATACAACAGCTGGTATACTGACAAACATCACTGCTGAGCTTCAGGATACGAGGTTAGATACCTTGCAGAACAGGATAGTGTTAGACATCATACTTGCAGATTGGGTGGGGCATGTCGCGTCATTGGTAGTAGCTGTTGTGTGTACATAACTGACCACTGCCCCAATGTGTATGCTGCCATACAGAAGTTGCATAGACTCTCATCTGATATACACCAAGAAAATGATACTTGGACTCTATATGGATGGTTCTGGAGTATGTTCACGTCCTGGGGTTAGAAGATTATCATGTTTTTAGCTGTGATTGCTGGCATCTTATTCACATGTTGCCTTTCTATACACTATCTCCCAACATGCTGCACTCACTCCTAAACCGAAGAAGTCAGTTCATGACACTAGTGTTGTGGTCATGCTCCAAAAGGACATTCATGACATGATGCAGATCGATGAGGGCATTTTTGGTTCCACATCATCCCTTGCTATTTCCATTTCTGATGCTGAATATATGAATTGCTCCAAGTGTTGATGTCCTTTTACTTCTTAGAATACTATACCTTTTTTACTCCACACTTTAAAATGGTTTAGCAAATGCTAAAAGGAGGGTCTGATGAAATGACATTTTTTTGCTATTTTGTTTGGGCCTTGTTCTGTATTAAGTTAGCATCCGCTGCACTATTTTATGCTTAGCCGCCATTTCGAATCATGTCATCAGCCATGTATTCCCTGACTCGAGAAGCAGGCTGTGGAAATTTTAGTTTCTTTAAGGTTAGGCTTTGCTCTGCTAATGAATACACTGTTCTTATTAACGCATTCCTTTCAAGCCCACTGACTCATTGTTAGTGAAATTACTCTCCCTCCCTCGCAGCTCCACCATTGAGTGAGGCCTTCCCCCAAGCCCCTGCACTCTCGAGTGTTGGTATTCCAGGCCCTCCTCCACCCGCAGGTTTCACCTGCGCCTCATCCCTGGTGGTCCAGTGGACCTCTGTCTCCATTCTCTTGCTCCGCTTTTTCTCTCCTTTTTCTCTCGTTTTTTCCCTCACTTCTGTCTCCCCCTTCACTCTCCTTCTGTGTCTTTCCTCTATTTTCTGTCGTTTTCCCCTAATTTCAAGCTCCCCCTTCACTCTGCTTCTGTGTCTTTCCTCCGTTTTTCACTAATTTTTTACCCTCATCTCAATCTCCCCCTTTCACTCTCCTGTGTCCTCTGTCTTTCCTCTACTCTTTCTTGCACTTTTAATGGCTTATTTGCACTTTTCTCTCTCTTTTTGCCTTTTTCCTCTTGCCTTTTTTAGCTCGTTTTCCCCGCCGCTGCTGCCCCCGTGGCCCCTCCCCCCAGCACAACCAGTGCGACCGGCCCAATCCAGCTCCCCTCCCTGCCTCCCAGCTGTCCAGCCCTCCCCGACCCCTACTTAATGGCAGCGGCTCCGCCGGGGCACCAAAGGCAATCTCGTCTGCGCCCGTCCGTGACCCGACTGTGACCAGTGCCAGGAACCCTGGATCTCTGCACCGCCAATGCTACGACCCAGCAGCACTCCACGCGCTCAACCCAGGCCGCAAAAACAACTGCAAGCTAGCATCACCAGCCGACACCCACGGACCCTTCAGCTATCACCTCTGCCGGCACACCTGCAGCACCGCCAAGACCACTGACCCAGCGCAATCCGCCTTCAAAAACACAACCGATCCGAAGACCCTGCAATGCATCCTCCTCAACGTCCGATCCCTCCACAAACACGCCACTGAAATCTGTGACCTCTTCGACAGCACTACCCCGGACGTAGCATTCTTTACCGAAACATGGACTAACACCACCTTGGACCAGACATCGCCATTGCCATTCCCCAAGGATACAAGATCTCCAGGAAGGACCGCCCCACCCGCCCGGGAGGAGGAATCGTCATTGTCCACAAATCCACCCTCCGCCTGAGCACACTCCCCGACGAGCCCACAGACCTGATGGAACACCTTCACTTCAAGATACTGGCCAGCCCTACCTCCACCCTCCGAGGAACCCTCATCTACCAACCCCCTGGAACCCGCGGACTTTTCGCCAACTCCATCACGGATATCATCTCCACGCATGCCATCGCGTCCACCAACTACACCCTACTGGTGTTGCAGGGATTCTGCTTATACACAGAACTATGCGTAGAACCCCAGGACCTCAGTGAGTTGTGGTGTACCAGAAACTCACCTCAGAACCCAGAACCCAGTATCCGGCTAGCATAAGTGTCCCATTCGTTATCCGAGATTTAGCTCGGCGGTCCCAATGAAAAGACAACCCAGAACACGCGACTCAGTACATACTCAGGAATGGTGGGAATCGGAAATACCTGTTCGTATATTATTCTCACATCAGTCCACAACAAGAATCAACAGAGACACGGTGAAAATAAAAAGAGTTTATTTTTATAGACCACGTGTCCTAATATGCAGTACTTTGGCTAATACAAGCAGACAAATGATTAAAATCAAAACCATTAACATAGTTACAATTCCATAGAATATAAAAGGGGTGATCATGTTATAATGACAGTGGATACTACCACTTTCCCTTTACTAAGAGGCTAATATTATTATTAGACTAAAAGAAGGTATCTTAGGCTTGAATAGGGGACCCCATACCTCAAAGATCAGCTTAGTGAAATCACATCACAGGAGCATCAGGAGTCTTCTCGCAGGAAGGCTCGTCTTCGGTCTGAATAATAAACATGATGTCTGTGATATTAAAAGCACCAACTTTCAGGTATGTGCAGCTGCTCGTGTGTTATGACTAAATAGTGGGTCGATCAACCTAGAGTGGAAAACATGCATTGTCTAACAACTCAGACTGTTTGTCACATCGTGTGCAGACCAAGGTCGCTTCGCAGAGCTCGGGATGGTAACAACAGATTGCTCTCGTGTGAGGCAAAACTCGAGTCAGCAGTTCGTTTAAGCAATAACATGTGAACGCAGTGTCGTGTGCAAAAGCAGCAAGATGGCTTTCTAACTTCTAACGTGGTTATGCTAACTTAACAATGTATGTACGTATTAAGGGAGTCCTTACTACATGCCCCCTTGATCGAAGCACTACTTAGTATGCAAGAAAAGAGAGAACGCAGAGTTCAAGCGCGACAGAGCAGAACAAGGCGTATCCAATTTAAAAAGGAACTGGTCAGTTCAGGCAAAGTTCGAATTGGAAAAAAAAAAAACATCCCAAATAAAGAGAAAAAACAAAAAAACAACCCAAGCGTGACGTGGGAGGTGAAAAAAAATGAAAAAACGCCTCACCGGGCAGAAGTGCAGACGTACAGGGACAGTTCAAGACACGTGAGGAAAACACTGTGGACGAAAGTTCACTCAATCCATAAAAGTATATGCAGCATATGTGGCCACTGCTTCCAGCAGAAAATCATTGGCACGGCCACTGAAAGTTTCAGCCATCCAGTTAAGTAAAGAAAAGGAACATACGTGTTCTTCTATCAGCGGAGCCTCTAGCACCATCAGAGGGCAACCAGCGTGTACTTCCAAGTAACTCATATTCAAGAAGTCATATGCCGCTCTCACGATGTCCCAATTACCCAGGATACCATGTGCCGCACCGCAGGCCATAATCCGAACACCAGAACAGGCAGACTCGTGAGACACTAAGGGCCTCATCAGTCGATCAAAATCCGGGTCCGGAGACACCATGTTGGTTAAACACAAATCCATAGGCCATTCAAAGGGACAATCTAGGCAGTGGAAGACAGGTTGCACGCAGGTGAAGTAGGAATACCGGAAGGATAATCCATATGCCAGGCTCAAAGTCGCCAACGGCAGGACACCATAGTAATCAAGCATCCTGTCACGAAGAAGCTGCAGACGGGACAGGCTGACGTGTGGCACAGAAAGAGCAGCCATTCCGCAAGATGAAAAGTAAAAGTAGCACACCTGCCACTAGAGCCAGAATTAACGGGACACCTCCAAAGACGCTGGAGAAAATAGAATGAAAAAATGCCGGAATCACACCAAAAATAGTTTGGAAAGAGGTCACAAGGCCCGAGCCCACAAGTTTAAAAAAATGAGCCAGGCCAGTCGTGGACGAGGCATTGAAAATTGTTTGGATCAAAGCACCAAAATGCAGGGGGAGGTCAGTATTCAAAAGCGCCTGTACCTCGGTGCGCGTATTTGCTACGTGAAGGACAAATGTTTCCCGGGAGGAAGTCAATGGCACCTCCTTTTGAGACAATAGCGCTCTTATTCTGCTCATTTTGTCGAACTCTGCTTTCAAGGTTGGAATTGAAGGCCAGATAGAAGCATCCAGCCTCCCATGCGGGGGTGGAAACAGGACGTTATTGCAGCAGACAACCCTCTGTGTTACAGTTACTATATACGGGATCCCTACTAACATCCCGCAGCAAGCTTCATTGTTTAAAATTAAATAACTACCGTTTGCAAGCAGCGTGAAAGATGGCGTAATCACTGGTACCGGGATACCTTTGAGGACGCAGGCCAAATTCGGAGCGTGTACATTACAAGCACCGTGCAATTGAATGTGCCTACATACAACAGAATGATCAGGTGACGTTGTACATTCTTCACCCTTCAGATAAACCTCAGTACCGTCCCTTGTACATCTATACGTAAAGGGGAGGGACCAGACTTCATGTATGAAAGCGGTAGCCAGCTGTTCATATCTACCCAGAGCATAGTGTTTCATACAAGAGGTAAACTTAAAAAGCGCAAACGGTAGACTTATCAATCCGTGTAAGAGCCACACAGCGGAATCGACTTCCGCAACAGAAAAAGGTAACGGCTCCAATTTCTCAATATGGAGCAGGGAATATGTAGCATCTTTCATGGACATGAACTGCTGTTTGTCAGTAAGGTTAAAAGGAAGAAATAACCATGTTGTATTCAGATAGTCCCAAGGGACCTTCCCTGCCTTCAATGTTTGTAATGTCCATGCAAACTGCATAACAGAACGCAACTGGTTTTGACCATGATACAACACAGACATATCATCCTGCACAATATCAACAATTGAAGATACAATATTATCTAATGTATAAATGCGAGAAGAAAGAGTGTTAATGCTGTTATCAATAACTGCTAATACTTTTTCCATATTAGCTTGATCAATAGCTCTCAATCTCGAAGCTGCCTCAATTTGCGACAGTTTCCATACTTCGTTGTAAATAGCATACGCCCATCTCTTGGATCGGCCACCCACAGGACCTTTAACAAAATCATTCAAATCTATTTTGTCATGTAACTTTGATAAATGAACTTTGACAGATGCCAAGGTGGAATGTCGCAGCCAGGACTGACATAATTTCCCTACAGAGTATGTAGTTACTGTATGTGACGACTCAAACCGGGGGTCCACTCGATCTTGAGTATACCCCGGTTTCAGTCCCAGAAAACGACGTTGACAGGAATCAGAACTGCTTTGCCAAATTAACCATCCCTCACTATTAAATTTCGAAATGTTGAAAGACGAATTGGAAACCAATAACTGCAAAGCAGGAAGGGACAGATCTGTGTGATTAATCCAATTTGGGTAAGCACCCAGATCTGGCACAGAAGGCGAATTTAGTTTTTTAGAAGTGGCCAATCCGAAACAGGTGGTTTGGAAGATGGTTGCATTTAAAAACAACATATGATTTGGTACTAGACAGGCACGGTGTAAAGCTTCAGTTCCCTGAACCTGCCACGGTTTGGAACCCCAAACCGACTTAAGATCAATAGTAGCCTTCCATAGATCATAACCTTTGATTGACAACTCATCCATAAAGGACTTAGAATATAACAATTTGGTGTGTGTCAGTCTAACCTTGGAGGCAGACTCAGGCTTAACTTTAAAATAAAAGGAAGCCGGGGCTGAAACACTGAAATCAGTGAAATAAGTAAACTTATCAACTAATGTGTGTGAACTGCCAAACGAGGGGGTGGGACAATGTTCCCACTGGGTAAAATTTACAAAATTTCTAAACGAATTTGATTTATGCAAGAAGTGATTGCCATAATGTTGAAAACAATACTGTTCCGCATAATTAGCCGCATTTTCATACAAATCCTCTGCATCAAAGGCGGCATAATATTTCAAATCTGAAAACAGTGCTTCAATGGCGTGTACATCCCAATCATCAGAACGTATGTTCTGTTTAACTACATCACCCATAGAAACACGAAATACATTAGGCACATTAATGACCTCTGTAGGCCCATGAATTTGAAATTTAACAGCATCCCATGCGATTCCATCCATGACGGGCCAGGCAGTAATATTCACAAAAGTCTGGTCCCTTTTCATGATGTGGGATGAGGAGTGGTGGGCCAAAGTTCCATTGATAAGTCTAATTGTCGATCTCTCTTTGAGATAATGGCCATCCACCAAACGGAAGAAAACTACAACAAATCCAATGGACATAAACAAAAAAATACCAAAAAGCATCAACCAGATGAATGTCCAAGGAGCTATCAAAAAATGCTTCTTAAACCAGCTCACAAAAACAGCAATGTTTGATGGGGGAGGTGAGGGCAAAGAGTTAGTGTCAAAGGAAAAACGGGACTGGCCAAGTGCTGTAGATTGTAAAACAGGCGAAGGTCCACGTGTAGGATAAGCATACTCAGTCTCATCGGACAAACCACCAGCCGGTGGTATCAGCAAGGGATCAGTAACTGAATGCATCTCGATTGCAACATCAGACAAGGTGGTAGAAGCAGGAACCATCATTGAATTTCTTTGCATTGTCTGGCATGAAACTGCCGGAGTCATACTAAGAAGTATCGGCCACTCGCTGAAGTTTGACATTGTCAATAGAGATGTACCTGTTTTCTTTGCGACCAGGAAGTGGAGGTAAAATGACTGTTCTTGTACCCTGCACTCCAAGCACTGGAACTGGTGCACGATAAGAGGGGCCGAACTCCTTCTTGTTCTCCACCTTCTCACGGACCAGATCACCAACTCGGGGTAGCCAGCCGACTACCGGAATCTGAACCTCAGCTTCAGACGTGGAGGGCAAATGTTCTTACGAAAGAGAGTCTCTGGCTTCTTCTAGAGTCTGCAAAACAGCACAGTGATCATCTACGTCAAAGGGTGCGGTCGACGCCGCAATGTCTAGACCATCAAGGTCTGGAACAAACATTCTGATTCCGAAGAGCATCATGTACGGGGTCCGCCCACCCAGAGACCTTCTAGGGAGATTATTTAGTGCACGTTGAACGTTATACAAATGGGCTAGCCAGTTCCGGCCTGTGCCTAAAACACGTGCTGTCAATGATTGCTTTAAGTCACGGTTCATTCGCTCCACCACACTATTACCCTCAGGTCGGTAGGGAGACGAAAATTTGACAAGGACCCCCAAATTTTTCATAGCCTCCTTGTAAGCCTTAGAGGCGAACGCAGGGCCTTGATCAGAATGGAAGGTACCACACGCAAAAGTTCCCACAAAGACACGCAAATCCCTGATGACAGTCCGCGAGTCAGCACTCCTTTGTGGCCACACCCATAGAAAACGTGTGCACGAATCCACTGCAACCAAGATGTACTTGTACGCAGTATCAGAAGAAAAAGGACCGCAGTGATCTAAATAAACACAACCAAATGGCTTATTAGAGATGTACAGCTGTGTCTGTGGTGGGCGCGCAACAGTAGAAGGTTTAATCTGTTGGCAAATGTCACAATCAAGAACATAAGCGCGCGCTTGTTTATATAAACCAAACCACCAGTAACGTTGTTGTAGCAGAGATATTGTAGCTGACACACCGGCGTGGGCTGACGCCAACCCCTCATGTGCAGCCAAGATCAGTGCTGGTCTGCAGTCCGCGTTGGGAATTATTCTATCACCAACGTCGTTAATCCTCACTAACGGGACGTTATCAGGACTTAAATGATAAATATACCGAGAGGGAAAACCCTTCGGGTAATCTCCTCCCTTCTCTGTAGCAGCAATAGCTGCCAAGATGTCATCATCAATCTTACTTTTGGATCTTGTAACTGCTGCCACTAAGTATGTAGCCACTGCTGTTTTCGCTGCCTCGTCAGCTAAGCTGTTGCCGACAGCATGGACACCAAGCCGCTGGTGACCAAGAGTGTGTATAACACTTACGAGAGGGAGACGTTCTTTAAAGTCTGCCACTCGAACCCAAAGCGTTTTATGCTTAATTGTGCTACCTTTAGTGTCGCGGTAATCATTCTGAGACCAGAAGTGTAAATTGTCATTGTAAGACTGGACACAGTAGAAGGAGTCACTCACTATAAGAGTAGTGACTCGGGAATCAGCAAACTCCAGTGCAAGCACCAGAGCCCGGAGCTCCGCCAATTGTGCGGTACAATCACCCAATGACTGCGTATGCACTGCATCAGATTGGAATTCACCATTTACGAATGTACCTACGACAATTGCGCAAGCCGCTGAATAAGCGTGCTTCGATCCAATTGCGGGTTGCGCAGACCCGTCAGTGTATATGACACAATGGTATTCCTCGAGCGGGCGCAAAGACAGAGGTGCCGGATGAACGAATTCATACTGCAAGTACTCTTGAGTCTGTAATGAGGCATCAAAGATGTAAGTGACGTCTGGCGACGTCAGTGTTGTGGCCCATTGTATCCACCGTGGATGCAAAGCTTTAGAATTGGGTACACTTGCTTTAGTCACTGCCTCTAAAGCAGGATATGGAGTTACAACCAGAATCTGTTTCCCATGCGACAGTGCGCGTTCCTTGAGGATCGCCATCTGCACAGCAGTCAGAACTTTTTCGACTGTGGAAAAACGTAATTCAGCAGAGGTGTACAAGTGGGATTTGTACGCAATGGGGACTGTGTCGCCCTCATTAAACGTCAAATACGTGAACCCCACGGCGCCTGGTACTATTCTTATCACCAGGTTAGTGCGGTTATCACGTGTCAGCAAGTATTGTGAAGCAAGAAGGTCAGCCTGTAAAGACTGTAAAATAGCAGAGTGTTCTAGCTGCCAGCTAGACTTCGAAAATGAAGGCTGTACCAAGGCGTAAAGCACTACGTATTAAGGGAGTCCTTACTACACTGGGAGACCTCAACTTCCACCTCGACAACCAACTGGACCCCAGCACGACATCCCTCCTGGACAACCTCCACAATATTGGACTCTGCCAGATCGTGATCGAACCCACGCACTCAGCAGGACACACCCTCGACCCCCTCTTCACAACAGGAAACTCAATCACCTTCATCCACACCACTGAACTCCCATGGACTGACCATTGATGCGTACACTTCACCTTCAGAACACCCACCATCCACAGACACCAGCACCTGCTCCCACGAAGAAACTGGACCAGAATCACCGACGATCAGCTAACCTCATCACTCAGCAACTCCACCCCAACCATCACGGAAAACGACAACGCCAACACCGCAGCCTGAACCATGCACACATGGATCTCCGACAGCGCCAACACCATAGCCCCCCTCAAGAAAAACAACAACACCCACGCCAAGAAAGCTAGATGGTTCACCACTGAGCTTCGAGAGTCCAGACGCACTTGCCGCCACCTCGAAAAGGCCTGGAGGAACACCAAATCCACAGAAGCACACAACAACTTCAGAGCCGCCACCAACGCCCACCACCAACTCATCAGAAAAACAAGGAAAAAAGCGATTGAAGACATAATCTCCACTCATGCACACAACAGCAAAGAACTCTTCAACATCATCAAGGAGTTCGCCCGACTCACCAGCGAGTCCACTGACATCCCTCCCTCACAAGACCTCTGCGACTAACTCAGCACCTTTTTCCACCACAAAATCAAGAGCATCTATGACAACTTCGACGAAGACAACCAACACACTGAACCCTCACCAACCACCCCCAACACCCTGAAGCCAGCGATTGACAACTAGACAGCCCTCACCACCGAAGACACACTGAAGACAATGAAGTCAATCCACTCCGGGGCCCCCACGGACCCCTGCCCCACCACATTTTCAACAGAGCCGCGGACACCATCGCACCCATGCTCTGCCACACCATCAACCGCTCCCTGGCAACAGCCTCGTTCCCTGACGACTGGAAACACGCTGAGATCAACCCCCTCCTGAAGAAACCCTCGGTGGACCCCAATGACCTCAAAAACTAATGACCTATCTCCCTGCTCCCGTTCCCAGCGAAAGTCATCGAGAAAGCCATCAACAGCCAACTCGCCACATTCATCGAAGAGCACAACATCCTCGACTCCTCCCAATCCGGCTTCAGAAAAAACAACAGTACGGAAACCGCCCTCCTCACCGCAACAGACGACATTGGTACCTTACTGGACAAAGGAGAAACAGCAGCCCTCATCCTCCTCGACCTCTCAGCGGCGTTCGACACAGTCTCTCACAGCACCCCAATATGCAGACTCCATGACGCAGGGATTTAAGGCAAGTCCCTCGACTGGATCCGCTCCTTCCTCTCCGGCAGAACGCAGCAGGTCAGACTCTGCCCATTCCTCTCGGACCCTACACCTACCACCTGCGGAGTCCCCCCGCTCAGCTCTACGCTCTTCAATGTCTACATGGCTCCGCTCGCCCCATCGTCAGAACCTACGGAGTCAACATTGTGTCATACGCAGACGACACCCAACTCATCCTCTCCCTATCCAACGAACCCAACACCGCCAGACACAACTTTTGAGAAGGCATGGAAGCCGTCGCCAAATGGATGAAAATAAGCTGCCTACAACTAAACACCAACAAAACGGACGTACTCATCATGGGCCCAAACCCAGATGGCTGGAACGACACTTGGTGGCCCCCCGCCCTCGGAAGCCTGCCCACCCCCACAAACCATGCACGCAACCTGGGAATCCTCCTGAACTCAGAGCTCAAAATGGACCACCAGATCAACTCAGTCTCATCCTCCTGCTTCCACACCCTCTGCCTCCTACGTAAGACCATCAAATTGATCCCCCTTGAACACAGAAAGACCGTCACTCACACCCTGGTCACCAGCAGGCTCGACTAGGGCAACGCACTCTATGCCGGAATAAACAAAAACCTCACCCAAAAGCTACAGAACATCCAAAACGCCGCCGCAAGACTATTCCTCAACCTGCCAAGACACTGCCACATCTCCCAGCACCTGTGCACACTCCACTAGCTCCCCATCGAAGCTAGAGTCACCTTCAAGATGCTAACCCATGCTCACAAGGCCATCCATGACACCGGACCAGCATACCTGAATTGCCGACTCAAATTCCACGCACCGCAAAGGACCCTATGATCAGCCCAGCTCTCCTATGCCGTGGTACCCCGCACCAGAAAGACCAGATCTGGAGGCCGCACCTCCTCCTTCCGCACGGCCAGAGCCTGGAACGACCTTGCGCTCCACCTCAGACAGATAACATTGCTCCCCATCTTCGCAAGAAACCTCAAAACCTGGCTCTTCGACAGACCCCCTCCTCGGTGGACTGGAACCTGCGAACCCCCCCATAACCCCCAGCGCCTTGAGACCCTTACTGGTGAGTAGTCGCACTCAACAAACACCTGATTTGATTTTGATTTCTCATAGATAGAGGCTCTCTCCCATTAGTCTAACAGTAGGCACAAACAGAATGACCTTGGCACAGAGATAATGTGTGCCCGGCCTCAGAGTCTAAACTCATCTTTCTGTACTTCTTTGTTTTAGCTGCACTTGCTAGTAGATTTCCATTATGGGCGGGACTTTCTTGGTTTAGACATGTACATAATTTCTCTTTATGTTGGCTGAAGTTAGTCCCTCTGCAGCAATCCTAGGAGGCTGGTTAGACTGGACTCCACTCGAGTGTACCTGAATAAAATATACTTGGTTTGTATTCTCTACTGTCTGACCGACTCTTCATTTGTATGGAAGGCTGAGAGGTGGTTGCGAGTGACCCGTATGGCTCTAATCGGGTCACTTCCTTCAATAGGAAGTTGAAACCATCTCAGAGACTTATTGTTGTAGTGAACTTATTAAAGGATTTATTATGTGAGAGAAGGGTGTAGTGTCCCCAGATCTACCTGAACGGTACGTCATTTTCTGAGCGCAGCTTAGAAGTTCTCTAGCGCTTGGGAAGGGACGCTGGGGTGTGCACGATCAAGGGACAGGGTAGAAGACACATGCTCTAACATCAAGCAACCATGCGACTCAGTCACTCTGCTGCT
The DNA here is from genome assembly GCF_964204655.1 of Triturus cristatus. Lineage (NCBI taxonomy): Eukaryota > Metazoa > Chordata > Amphibia > Caudata > Salamandridae > Triturus > Triturus cristatus. Next base: position 1,097,391,054 of record NC_140582.1, on the reverse strand, counting down.
GATTAGCAAACTCGTGCCATTCAAAACAGATCAATTATTTGACTTTTGAATTCATGCAACGCCAGAAACAAGTCAGAAATGTAGACTGTTTGAAAGGTCCAACAAGGTATACATTAAATACTACAAATGTCATACTCAAATCGCATCTGAACCAACATAAGATCCCTGCATTAAGAAGCAATTCGAGAACAGCATTAGCTGTGTAGTAGTGGCAACACCAGTGAACGGACTCACTCTTCTGCCCTTGAATACCAGGTACCTCAGGTCACTGACATTTAACACTTTCACTTTTCACTTTAGCCCAGTGCTTTAAATGGGCCGGTACTCACCGGTACTGAGTACCAGCACTTTTATATTTTCTCCCCTTGAGTACCGGGACCTTTCCTTGGAAAAGGAGAGTACCGGTACTCATAACGGCCCGGTTTTTATGAGGTTGGTTCTGCGGTCCTGAGCTCCATTTTTGGCAGCTCTTTCTGCACGGCCTGCAATGTGTTAAAGCGCCTTTCAAACGGAGCTGAAGCCTGGGCTGTGGTGGTTCAAAAGCGCCAGCACAACAGCTTGTCTTCAGTAGAACACAGAACAGCGTGTGCCTCTCTGGAGTGAAAGGTGGAGTATCGCTGCAGGGTGTCTTTCAGAGGGTGTCAGAAGGTATCCATAAAACCTAATAGGCGCGAGTGTGGGCCACATTGTTCCAGGCATGCAGCTTGTTAGCATGCCTACTGTTTTAAACGCCCGCAAATCTTCGCCCATCAACAAAATCCCTGCCCTCTGGATTAAATCAATGCATTCATGCTTTTTTTTTTTAAACTGCAGCACTAGTACTGATTCGTCAGTGTGCCATTTACTGATAAACATTCGTTTTATAACCATAACACCGAAAGCGGTAAGAGGGAAAAAAGACTAATTAATCCTTCCTGCTGCACAATATCATCATTAACCACTAATGGATTAACGAGTAAAAGATATCTTTCTGTTCCAGCGATCCCTCTATATATAGGAAGAACAGCCTTCACTCACTTGTGGCATGTTTCATTATAGTGCGTTTCTTACACTGAAAGACATTCTTTAAAACTTGAGTGGGCTCACCCATCAAGTAGGAGCTCGGGATATTATAAACAATTGTTGAAAAAAGGTTAAAAATATGTAGTGTTACGCTCTAGTGGCTAGCGCCCCAGGGCATGCTGGGAAGGGGCGTGGTTTCGCGCGCGATGAGCGCGAACACGGAGAGAGAGCGTGAAGAGTCAGAGACAGGAGTGTTCCCGGCGCTCGGTTCCTACCCAATAAATAAATAAGCACTGGCAAAGGTAACAACGGTGTCCTGGTTATTTGGGGGCAATACAACCATTACAAAATGGTCATTCAGACCAACCCCTCCTGAGGCGAAAAGCCGGGAGCCGCCTTGTTATTTTTAAAATTGTAAATTGTGTAAACTGTGCTCATTTGTGTGTTTGTTTTTTAAAAACTCACTCACCACTCGCTACTCGCTACTCGATTAGCCAGCACCCCGCACAGCTGATTGCAAGCTGTCGCTGAGAGGAGACACGCCCACTCGACAGGCCTCGCCCCCCTCTGCTACACAATCGCGCGCTGACCGAAGCGGCGCCTCATTCAGACCAACCCCTCCTGAGGCGAAAAGCCGGGAGCCGCCTTGTTATTTTTAAAATTGTAAATTGTGTAAACTGTGCTCATTTGTGTGTTTTTTTTTTAAAAACTCACTCACCACTCGCTACTCGCTACTCGATTAGCCAGCACCCCGCACAGCTGATTGCAAGCTGTCGCTGAGAGGAGACACGCCCACTCGACAGGCCTCGCCCCCCTCTGCTACATAATCGCGCGCTGACCGAAGCGGCGCCTCATTCAGACCAACCCCTCCTGAGGCGAAAAGCCGGGAGCCGCCTTGTTATTTTTAAAATTGTAAATTGTAAATTGTGTAAACTGTGCTCATTTGTGTGTTTGTTTTTTAAAAACTCACTCACCACTCGCTACTCGCTACTCGATTAGCCAGCACCCCGCACAGCTGATTGCAAGCTGTCGCTGAGAGGAGACACGCCCACTCGACAGGCCTCGCCCCCCTCTGCTACACAATCGCGCGCTGACCGAAGCGGCGCCTCATTCAGACCAACCCCATCTGAGGCGAAAAGCCGGGAGCCGCCTTGTTATTTTTAAAATTGTAAATTGTGTAAACTGTGCTCATTTGTGTGTTTGTTTTTTAAAAACTCACTCACCACTCGCTACTCGCTACTCGATTAGCCAGCACCCCGCACAGCTGATTGCAAGCTGTCGCTGGGAGGAGACACGCCCACTCGACAGGCCTCGCCCCCCTCTGCTACATAATCGCGCGCTGACCGAAGCGGCGCCTCATTCAGACCAACCCCTCCTGAGGCGAAAAGCCGGGAGCCGCCTTGTTATTTTTAAAATTGTAAATTGTGTAAACTGTGCTCATTTGTGTGTTTGTTTTTTAAAAACTCACTCACCACTCGCTACTCGCTACTCGCTACTCGATTAGCCAGCACCCCGCACAGCTGATTGCAAGCTGTCGCTGAGAGGAGACACGCCCACTCTACAGGCCTCGCCCCGCTCTGCTACATAATCGCGCGCTGACCGAAGCGGCGCCTCATTCAGACCAACCCCTCCTGAGGCGAAAAGCCGGGAGCCGCCTTGTTATTTTTAAAATTGTAAATTGTGTAAACTGTGCTCATTTGTGTGTTTGTTTTTAAAAACTCACTCACCACTCGCTACTCGCTACTCGATTAGCCAGCACCCCGCACAGCTGATTGCAAGCTGTCGCTGAGAGGAGACACGCACACTCGACAGGCCTCGCCCCCCTCTGCTACATAATCGCACGCTGACCGAAGCGGCGCCTCATTCAGACCAACCCCTCCTGAGGCGAAAAGCCGGGAGCCGCCTTGTTATTTTTAAAATTGTAAATTGTGTAAACTGTGCTCATTTGTGTGTTTGTTATTTAAAAACTCACTCACCACTCGCTACTCGCTACTCGATTAGCCAGCACCCCGCACAGCTGATTGCAAGCTGTCGCTGAGAGGAGACACGCCCACTCGACAGGCCACGCCCCCTGTTGGACCCGGCCTCGTGGCGTGGTCCTGACTTCCCAGGGGTTGGGCCCGTTCCCCGCACTGGCCTCCACGGGCTACCCGTTCGAGCCGCACAAGGTCACATACACCTCGGGGCTCCACCATTTTGTTGCCTGCCACGTGACCCTGCACACCAGCCCACATGACCCCGCTCAACCCGGCCTCGGCCCCAGCAAGGCCCAGACATTGAGGCACCAAGAACTGGCCAGGGGGTATCACGTGAACACTTCCTCGCCCCTGGCGGAGGGCGGTATCGATGGGACCCCCAACCGTCCCCACACACCGAGGTGCGATCGGCCTCCATCTCTCCTGGGCCGGGCGCCTCTCCTGCTGGGCGTCTGGCCGCTCCCAACCCGGCCTCTCCGTCCCCCGGGCGCAAGGGTCCGGACATCAAAGGGCTCCAGGCCTATATCTGGGGCGACCCCGCAACAGACCGGCAGTTGTATCCCGGAGTCGAGAGCCCTTCTGATCGAATCGCGGCCGACCCTACGGAGAAGAACTCTTGCTTGAAACCACCACGAGCCCTGCAGACTGCGTCGCGGCTCCTTCTTGCTGAAACCTTGAAGCCCCCCGGAACATCGGGGCCCTGCTGACGCTGTCGCGGCCCAACCTCGCAGAAACCTCCCTCGGAGCCCTGCTGACGACGTCGCGGCTCGAGCTGAGCAGAAACCATCTTGAGAGCCCCGCTGACCTGGTCGCGGCTCTCCACGAACTGAACGCCAGAGCCCTGCTGACGCCGTCGCGGCTCGACCCCTCCGAGATCCGGAGGTCCTCCAGCTTGAGGATAAGAACTGGGCCCCAGGTACCCTCGTACCAAGCTCCTGCCAAAGACTGTCCCGCTACCCCTTCCCTTCTAAAGAGACACTGAGACTTTTGTGGATCCCTTGATCCCTTTCGTGTAAATATTGATCCCGTAACCTTTAAGTGCTGATAAAGAATTGCTCGTCTTGAGACAACCTCCTTGAGTCCTGTGTGGTGGTGTTACTGTGCTAGTACATGATAGGAGAAGGATCTCCCCGGAGGCTTCTCAGCAGCGCTCGGCTACTTCGTACAGTGTGGGGGCCCCTCTGGGTGGTCTCTCCGACTCCCCGAGGTCCGTCTTCCAACATTTGGTGGCCAGCGACGGGATCCGAGCCGAACGCAGTACGTACAAGCCAGTAACCCACTAGCTACCCATCCAGACAAACGGAAGTCATGAGCAACCAAGAAAACAACGCGACCACGGAGTTCCAGCCCGAACGGTTGGAGGAATACACGCACAAAGAATTGAAACAGTTCTGCAAGGACAAGGGCATTGCAACCACCGGCCTAGGTACCAAAGAAGAGATGCAGAAAGCCCTGAGGACCTGGCTAGAGGCCAAGGCAGGCCCCTCCCAGGACGAAGGTCTCCTGCCCCTGACTGTGGCCACATCAACCGCACCGACTCCGGCAACCGGAGGAAGAAACAGCCTAGAAACCGGCCTCTCCGAAGAGGAGATACGAGAACGGGAGAAGGTCCGGAACCACGAACTAGAGCTTGCACGACTGTGGCTGGACGGCGAACTCCAGCTGGCGGAAAAGAAACTGGCCCTAGAGCAGCTACGGCTACAGGAGGAAATAGAAGAGAAGAGACGGCATCGAGAGTTGGAAGAAAAGAGACTGACCCTTGAGCACGAGCAAAGTCTCAAAGAGCTCGAGCTCAAGGCAAAGAAAGGGGGGACCGACACCCCCAGTAATAGAGACACCCTACCGCCTGCCGAAGCCAAGGTACATATCCCTAAAGATGTCGACAAGGAGTACTATAAAAATGACGACATCCAACAATGGTTCAAGGCATACGAGGTGGCCATGACCTCCCATCGGGTGCCCCGAAAGGACTGGGGTGCAGGCCTGTGGGGTCGGTTCCTTAGTGAAGGTCGAGACACACTGCTCCAGCTGCCTGAAGAGGTGATGACCTCCTACGACCACATGAAGGAGGCCCTGCTCACACGCTACGGGCTAACCGCGGAAATGTACCGCCAGCGGTTCAGAGACTGCAAGAAGATCCCTGGTACCACCTGGGTGGAATATGTGGACTTTTTCAGCCGGGCCCTAGAAGGGTGGATCAAGGGTAGCAAGGTCACCACCTACGGGCAGCTGGTCGACCTCATTGTTTGGGAACATCTCTCCAACAACTGCTTCGTGGAGCTAAGGCAACACCTCCTCGACAGCAAGATGACCGACCCACGAAAACTCGCCGTCGAGGCCGATCGATGGGTCAACACCCGAGTCCCCCGGAACTCGATGGGGGAGTACCAGAGGAACCCCACCGGACCTCCCCGCCAACGCGGTGGAGGGGGAGGGCCGAACCGGAACCGGGCCCCCCCCTGCCGGGGCCCCCCGGAGCCCACCTCGAGGGCCGCCGCAGCAACACCTCTCCCCGAGCCTAGCCCGAAGAGGGGCGACCCCAGCCAGAACCGGACCACGGCCCCCAGTAACCTGCTACGGCTGTCAACAAACCGGACACTATGCCAGCGATCCGGTCTGCCCCCTGAACCGAAGAAGCGGGGCCGGCGGGCCCCCGCCCCGACAGCTGGCGGCCGCCGCCCTGGGGGAAGGAGAGGAAGAGGAAGAACCCCTCGACCGAGGAACCACCGAGTGGGAGCCGGCGGCCATGTCCCTGGTCTGCCTGGGCAGCCGAGAAATGGTGCCCCGCACACCCATCCCAAGCAACACCCAGAAATACCAGCAGCAGGTCACCATCAATGGACGACGTGCCGAAGCCCTTCGCGACACCGGCGCCAGTGTCACCGCTGTCCGCTGCCACCTGGTGACCCCCGAACAAATCCTACCCAATGTGCTGTGCCCCGTCCGGACGGCCGACAACAGCGAAAGCCTGTGCCAGATGGCCCTGGTCCCCTTCGAGTGGGGAGGGGTGACAGGCCTACTAAAAGTGACTGTCCGCGACGACGCACCAGTGGACTGCCTCCTGGGGAACGACCTAGAGAGTTCCCCCTGGGCTCAAGTGGAGCGACGAGAGCACCTCCGAATGCTGGGACTATCCGAATGGGCCTGCGCCATCACCCGGTCCATGGCCGCCCAGGCCCCCCGCTCGTCCCTGGCCTCCGGTTCCGCCCAGCCCGCGGGGCTCGCACCACCCCCCGCCTGCAGCGAGGGGGAGGCGGACACCGACACTGGACCTACTGAACCCTCCCCCGAAGAGATCGCTTCCCTCGGCGCCCTACCAGAACTTGCACAATGGCGCCACGAAGGGGGCCCCACCCCAGAGCAGTTCCAGCAAGAACAGCAGTCCTGTCCCTCTCTCGAAGGGGTCCGATAACAGGCGTCCGCACAAGCCAACAGTGACAAGACCGGCACCCACTGGGTCTACTGGGCCGAGGGCCTATTGTACAGTGAACATAAAGTGGCAGAACTCGGGGCCAGCCGCGTGTTGGTGGTCCCCCTCCGCTTCCGGGAGTTCCTTCTCAACCTGGCACATGACGTGCCCCTCGCCGGACACCTAGGGCAAGACAAAACTTACAGCCGTCTGGTGACCCACTTCTACTGGCCCCGGATGCGGAGAGACGTGGACAACCACTGCCGGTCCTGCCAGACCTGCCAAGCCAGCGGGAAGACGGGGGGTCGGGTCAAGGCCCCCCGTCCAGCCCTTTCCAGCCGTCAGCACCCCGTTCGAACGGGTCGGGATCGACATTGTGGGGCCCCTGGACCCCCGGACCGCCCTGGGCCACCGCTTCATCCTGGTCCTCGTGGACCACGCCACCAGGTACCCGGAGGCTGTCCCGCTGAGAACTGTAACGGCCCCCGTGGTGGGCCGGGCCTTAATGGGAATCTTCTCAAGAGTGGGATTTCCCCGCGAAGTGGTGAGCGACCGGGGCACAAACTTCATCTCCAAGTACATGCGGTCCCTGTGGCAGCAGTGCGGGGTCACGTACAAATTCACCACCCCCTATCACCCTCAGGGGAACGGACTGGTCGAGCGCTTTAACAGAACCCTAAAGGGGATGATTCAGGGCCTGGAAGAGCCCCTCCGGCGGAGATGGGATGTCCTACTGCCATGCCTCCTGTTCGCCTATCGGGAGGTCCCGCAGAAGTCCCTGGGGTTCAGCCCGTTTGAACTGTTGTATGGGCATCCGGTCCGCGGACCCCTCAGCCTGGTCAAGGAGGGCTGGGAGACGAAGCTCCAAGGCGCCCCTCCTGACGTCTACCGATACCTCCTGACCCTACGAAACCAGACCCGCAAGTTCCGAGCCATGGCTGAAGCCAACCTCGAGGCCAGCCAGGAGGACATGAAGCGGTGGTACGATCGGAACACCTCTACAATCGAGTTTGAGCCAGGCCAGCGAGTCTGGGTCATGGCCCCTGTTGAGCCCTGCGCCCTCCAGGACAAGTGGACCGGGCCCTTCAAGGTGGTGGAGAAGAAGAGCCCCGTCACCTACCTAGTCGACCTAGAGTCTCCCCGGAACCCCCTCCGGGTTCTACACGCTAACCGGCTCAAACCCCACTTTGCCCGGACCGAACTGAGCCTGCTACTGGCGACCGACGAGGGGGGCGAGGACGACTCCGAGCCCCTACCCGACCTCTTGCAGAACGACGTCCACGACGGATCCATCAAGGGTGTCCAACTCGCCTCCTCCCTGACCCCGGAACAGCGTAACGACTGTCAACAACTGCTGCAGGACTACGCAGCCCTCTTCTCCCTCACCCCGGGGGTGACCCACTGGTGCGTCCACGACGTCGACACCGGGGACAGTCCCCCCGTGCGACACCGAGCCTACAGGGTACCCGACCGAGTACGGGCATGCATCCAGGCCGAAGTAGCGAAGATGTTGGCCCTCGGGGTCATCGAGCCCTCCGACAGCCCGTGGGCCAGCCCTGTCGTCCTGGTACCGAAGGCCGCCGCACAAGGCCATCCCCCGGAGTTACGATTTTGTGTAGACTACCGAGCTCTGAATGCTGTGACCAAGACGGACGCCCATCCTATACCCCGGGCCGACGAACTCATTGACCGCTTGGGGTCCGCCCACTACCTGAGCACGCTGGACCTCACCGCCGGGTACTGGCAGATCCAGCTCACCCCCGGCGCCCAAGAAAGATCCGCCTTTTCCACCCCTGATGGGCATTACCACTTTCGGGTGATGCCCTTCGGCATGAAGAACGCCCCGGCCACCTTTCAGAGACTCGTAAACAAGGTTTTGGCCGGGCTCGAGGCCTTCAGCGCGGCCTATTTGGATGACATTGCCGTGTACAGCAACCACTGGGCTGAGCACCTGGGTCCCCTCAAAGCAGTCCTGGCCGCCCTCCAAAGGGCCGGGCTCACGATCAAGGCCAGCAAATGCCAGATCGGCCAAGGATCGGTGACCTACCTGGGCCATCAGGTGGGAAGCGGTCAGGTGGCCCCCCTCCAGCCAAAAGTCGATGCCATCCAGGCATGGGAACCCCCCACTACCCAGACCGCTGTACGGGCCTTCCTGGGCCTCCCCGGATACTACCGGCGGTTCATCCGGGACTATGGGAGCATTGTTGGGCCTCTCACGGAGCTCACCTCAAAGAAACAGCCCAAGAAAGTGCACTGGACTCCCCGCTGCCAATCAGCTTTCGAGACTCTCAAGGCAGCGATGTGCACTGCCCCTGTGCTCCAGGCCCCTGACTACAGTAGAGTTTATCGTGCAGACAGACGCCTCCGAATATGGGATCGGGGCCGTCCTGTCTCAGGTTGATGAGAAGGGACTCGACCGACCAGTGGCCTTCATCAGCCGACGGCTGCTGCCCCGGGAGCAACGATGGAGCACCATCGAGCGCGAGGCCTTCGCAGTAGTGTGGGCCCTTAAGAAGCTCCGGCCCTATCTCTTCGGTACCCACTTTCGGGTCCAGACCGACCACCGGCCCTTGCGGTGGTTAATGCAAATGAGAGGCGAGAATCCCAAGCTGCTGCGGTGGTCCATTGCCCTGCAAGGGATGGACTTCTCTGTTGAGCACCGGCCCGGCAATGACCACGCCAACGCTGACGGCCTATCCCGCTTCTTCCGCCTTGACGAGGAGAATCCCCAAGGAGATGGGTGACTCTCCCTGCCTTCGGCTGGGGGGGGACGCCTGTTGGACCCGGCCTCGTGGCGTGGTCCTGACTTCCCTGGGGTTGGGCCCGTTCCCCGCCCTGGCCTCCACGGGCTACCCGTTCGAGCCGCACAAGGTCACATACACCTCGGGGCTCCACCATTTTGTTGCCTGCCACGTGACCCTGCACACCAGCCCACATGACCCCGCTCAACCCGGCCTCGGCCCCAGCAAGGCCCAGACATTGAGGCACCAAGAACTGGCCAGGGGGTATCACGTGAACACTTCCTCGCCCCTGGCGGAGGGCGGTATCGATGGGACCCCCAACCGTCCCCACACACCGAGGTGCGATCGGCCTCCATCTCTCCTGGGCCGGGCGCCTCTCCTGCTGGGCGTCTGGCCGCTCCCAACCCGGCCTCTCCGCCCCCCGGGCGCAAGGGTCCGGACATCAAAGGGCTCCAGGCCTTTATCTGGGGCGACCCCGCAACAGACCGGCAGTTGTATCCCGGAGTCGAGAGCCCTGCTGATCGAATCGCGGCCGACCCTACGGAGAAGAACTCTTGCTTGAAACCACCACGAGCCCTGCAGACTGCGTCGCGGCTCCTTCTTGCTGAAACCTTGAAGCCCCCCGGAACATCGGGGCCCTGCTGACGCTGTCGCGGCCCAACCTCGCTGAAACCTCCCTCGGAGCCCTGCTGACGACGTCGCGGCTCGAGCTGAGCAGAAACCATCTTGAGAGCCCCGCTGACCTGGTCGCGGCTCTCCACGAACTGAACGCCAGAGCCCTGCTGACGCCGTCGCGGCTCGACCCCTCCGAGATCCGGAGGTCCTCCAGCTTGAGGATAAGAACTGGGCCCCAGGTACCCTCGTACCAAGCTCCTGCCAAAGACTGTCCCGCTACCCCTTCCCTTCTAAAGAGACACTGAGACTTTTGTGGATCCCTTGATCCCTTTCGTGTAAATATTGATCCCGTAACCTTTAAGTGCTGATAAAGAATTGCTCGTCTTGAGACAACCTCCTTGAGTCCTGTGTGGTGGTGTTACTGTGCTAGTACATGATAGGAGAAGGATCTCCCCGGAGGCTTCTCAGCAGCGCTCGGCTACTTCGTACAGTGTGGGGGCCCCTCTGGGTGGTCTCTCCGACTCCCCGAGGTCCGTCTTCCAACACCCCCTTGTTTGTTCCCTCCCTCTCCCACCCTCATAAACATGCCCACTCGTAGGACGCGCAGCGGACGAGCGCAGCGGGCGCGCCGATTGCGCGCCGAAGGCGCGCTTAAGGCAAGCTCGTCTGCGCTCGTCCGCGCCCGGCCGTGCCCAAGGGCCATGTCCCATGGCCCCACCAGAGATGATAGACAGGTATATAGTCCGAGCTTCCTATATCAGCTACGGCCGCCTATCTCTCCCAAGTGTGGTACCCCGTTACACCCCCTGGAGATCCCTCGACGCTGCAAGTACTGCAAATCAGACCTACTCACTACAACCACGAAGCCCAGAGCCGAGGTAAAGAACTATTCCATGCTCCTTCTCAACTGCAGGTCTCTAGCAAAACATTGCCTAGAAATTTCCTTACTACTGGAGGAATATTCCCCAGATGCATTTTTCCTGACCGAGACATGGCTGAACCAAGACTCTCAGCCAGACCTGGCACAAGCCATCATCCCGGGATATCAAATAGTGCGGGTTGACCGACCACTGGGTAGAGGTGGCGGCCTCGCGATTATCTACAAAGAAAGCTATACCTGCCGCCATTTAGCAGAAGACCTTGAGGACTGTGAAAACCTCTCCTTCTCTATCGAGTTCACTCCCAATGCCTGCTTCTCCGGTATTCTTATATACCGCACTCCCGGCCCTATAGGACAATTCAACACCTCCCTACTCTCGGTGACCTCCCAGTCGGTTGTCTCTCCCTCCAACTTCACTCTACTTGGAGATTTTAACATCCATTTTGACAACCTGCTGGACCCCTTGGCACAAGAGATACAGTCAAGCCTGGCCGCAATTCAACTTGAGCAATTGGTCTCCTCTGTTACTCATGAAAAGGGGCATTTGTTAGACCCGATCTTCAGTAACTCCGACCAGCTCAAAGTGGGCAACATTACCAGACTTCCTTGGACAGATCATTTCTTGATAGCTTTTAATTGGACCACGAGCAAATCACCCCCTTCCTTATTTAATACAAGGAAAACCCGTAATTGGTCTAAACTCCCCATTGACAATTGGACGCAAGTCCTTTGCACCACTAGACCCTCTCTCTCTCAAGACCCTACTTCTAACAATATAAAATACAATGAATGGATAACCACCTCTCTTGACTCGGTCCTCCCAGAACACTTACCAAACTCCAAGAGACATAGTAAAACAGCTCCTTGGTACACAGAAGATCTTAGAAACCACAAACGTCTCTGCAAAAGACAGGAGAGAAAGTGGCGCACATTATATAATCCCGAAGAAAAAGTGACCTATAGGGAAATGATCAGGAATTATAAGCTGGCCATAAAAGCCTCGCAAGCTGCCTACTACAACCTTAAAATAACTACGGCGAAATCTAAATCTAAAGAAATCTATCGTATAGTTAATTCCATGATCAAGCTTCCTCCACCTGTTACAGATAATAACAACTCACCGTCCAAGTGCAACGATTTGGTGGAATTTTTCTTTCAAAAAGTCAATAAAATTTATCTTTCTTTTCCCAACCCGCCCACTGATTCGCCTGTCCAAAGCTCGCACTCAGCCTTAAACCCGACCAAGCGGCTGGAGTCCTTTCCCCTGATAGCATTGGCAACCTTAGAGAAATTGGCACAACAAATAAAAACCGGATCTCCATGCGACCCTGGTCCTCCAGGCTCATTGTGCCTGGCCAGCAAAACTATCTTCCCTACTCTCGTGGATCTACTGAACTCCTCCATAGTAAGCAGGACAGTTCCCACGACTTGGAAGCACGCCATGGTGCGGGCTCTACTGAAAAAACCTTCCCTTGACCCAGCCAACCCCAGTAACTATCGCCCGATCTCGCTACTCCCATGGGCGTCAAAAATCTTGGAGAAATACGTCAATACCATCTTGACATCGTTTTTCGAGGAAAACCACCTCCTCGACTCTTCCCAAACGGGCTTTCGAGCCAAACATGGGACAGAGACCGCCCTACTGGCGGTAACTGAGGAGGCAAGACGGATCCTGGATCGAGGAGGGTCAGTGGCAGTGATCCTCCTCGATCTAAGCGCCGCATTTGACACGGTACATCACAAAATCCTGTTGACCCGCCTCGCCGACTTAGGAGTGACCGGAGATGCCCTGACATGGTTCGAATCTTTCTTATCAGGCAGAACCTTTCAGGTCTTCAACGGCACATCCCGCTCATCCAGTCGCCCTCTGGGATGTGGAGTCCCGCAGGGCTCCTCTCTAAGCCCTACGCTCTTCAATGCATATATGAGGCCACTGGCTGGGATTGTTCGTCCGCATGGTGTTAATATCATCTCCTATGCGGACGACACCCAGCTGGTGGTTTCCCTTACTCAGAAGAGCGACCTCCAGTCACCACCAGACCTAGCGGCCTGCCTGGAAGACGTAAAGAGCTGGATGATGAGCTCATGCTTAAAGCTCAATGACGATAAAACTGAGCTCATGCTCCTGGGCCCGGCCTCCCCTGCCACCATAGAGTCGATCTGGCCACCAAGCATGGGAATGGCCCCACCCCCCAGAGACAACATCAAAAGTCTAGGCGTGTGGCTCGATAAATCTCTGAGCCTTAATACACAGGCCACCAAGATATCAGCCACTTGTTTTGGCCTCCTTAGGGTGATCAAAAAAGTCCTTCCCCTCCTCCCTTTCGAGGCCAAACAAATAATCATACAGGGCCTCATTCAATCCCGTCTGGATTTTAACAACGCCCTCTATTTGGGAGCACCAGACTACACCTTACAAAAGCTTCAACGCACCCAGAACTGTGCTGCCAGGGCGCTGCTGGGAATCCCTCGGAGGACCCCAATAAAAACCGGCCTAAAGACCTTACACTGGTTACCTGTCAAGGACAGAATAAAGTTCAAAGCACTCTGTACTGCCCACCAGACATTCTGGGAAACGGGCCCAGACATCAATTGCTCCCTGATTTCTCCTTACGGCCCAATAAGACCCTTCGCTCCTCAACGGCATTTCTAGCCAAAATTCCCAGAATCTATAGAGCCAGAGCAGGAGGACGCTCCTTTTCGTACAATGTTTCCAAACTTTGGAACACCCTCCCTCTGCAGCTGAGAAACAACCCCTACCTGACCAGCTTCCGCAAACAGCTAAAAACTTTCCTGTTTAATGCTTAACAAAGTAACCTTATGAGGGTTTTTTTCTCTGTTTTTAGCGCCTGGACGCCTCAGGGCAGCTGCAGCGCTCTACAAATCACATTTTCATTTCATTTCACAAAATGGTCACTCATTCACACTGAACTGCACCCATTTTACTTTCACCCAATCATTCTCACTCACTCTTACTCAGTCATACTCAGCCACTCATTCTCATGTGCACGCACGTGTGGTCATTCTCACTTGCACGCACACGTGGTCACATGGGCAGGTACTGTCTGTTACTGAGTACCCGCACTTCTTTAGTTTGAAAGGGGGGAGTACCTGCACCTCTCCGCACTGATGTAATATATTTAATGGGAGAGTACCGTATTGAGAATACCTTTAGTTAAGTTTCCTGCACTGTTGTCGCGCGAGCCATGGAATTATTTGGTTATGGTTCAACGAAGCTTGAATGACAGATGCAGGGGTTTTGGACAACGAGGGGGAGGACTGCTTCGTTGGTGGTGTTGTTTGATATGAATAAATACTCCTTTTAACGTGAATTCGGATGGAGTATTTACATACGCCGGCACCGACTGCGCTTCTGTATTTCCATTTTAAGCACCTCATATACACATGTCCACTTTCTCTCACTCACACACACATTTAAAAGCATGTTTACTTGCCTCGTTACCTGCGCAGGTCCCATATAGTTTTAAGCTTCTGCTAGCACGCTAGAACCAAAGAGCAGAGAAATGCGTTAATGTGGGGGTCGTGTTGGAGCGTTACAATGCAGACAAATTGCTATTGTCTTTGTGAATTGGACATTATTTGTGATGAATGGCACTCACATTGTAACACAAAGTTATGAACTGTCACACATAAGCTATGCTGTCGTCACCCACCTTGGAAACACAAAGAGGTAAGCTCAGTGTCCCTACGGAGGGCATTGGGTAGGGGCGGCTTCCTACATTGTGTGTTTGAAATACGTGTGCTGGGCAGCCGGTAAGAATGAACGCAGAACTGCTGCAATGTGTCCCTTTTCTTTGGGAACTTCGTTCTCTTTTTCTGACTGTACAATGCTTTTTATTGTGACTTCAATTAGACTGCAAGACTCCACCCGCTCTAACATCACGGGATTAGAGACGCGGACCGTCTCTCCTTCCATTTCTTAGATGACATCACTCCCTTCAGAAGCAACACTCAAAATCGGCCACGTTTCAGAAAACAGAACAACCCAATGAGCAACCCGGATACAGCTGATGTGGTAGCTCAACACTACAGGCCATGGACACAAACAAGGGACTACAATGCCGACGCTCTTCCGCTTTCATTAGCGTGAATCCGACATCTTTGAACGGTCTTTTAGTACTTTCAACAATACTTTTCTTAGATTATATTTTAAGCTTCCGCATTGGTATGCAATCACTACTAGTATATCTAGTATACGTCTCATTTTCAATTAACATTTGCACAATCAGTTTATTCGTAGATGCTCTTTTATAGTTATTATGCAATGCCTCTTTTTGTAACAATTTAATTAATTGAAACAAATAAATTTTACTGACCTACTTGTTCACAGCAGAGAACATAAACATTCAGTGCTGTAAACAATGGATGAATTGACTATGTTGATATTTTCTGCTTGGTTTTGGAACACTGTACTAACATTACTTTTATAGCGCACGAACAGTTCAAAAACGCAGATCAAAAGAATGATTCTGATAGGTCCACATGTATCTCGGCCATGAATGAGCGTCGGGTACTAAACAAAGAATGCTGCATTCTGATTGGTCTCTGCATCTTGTAAACAATATATGTTGACATGGTTAAATGACACGCACACCCTGGCGCCATTGGTTTGAGAACTTCTGACAGTCCACTAGCCTGGCCAATGGAGAACAAGCAGTAGAGTCCCGGGAATAAAATCAACGTTGAATCAAACGCATGTTTCGAGTCGTTCGCCTGCCATTCGCCTACTGCCACAGGAGGTGTGTATTGGGTGGAGCTTCGGCTGGTAGGCGTATACCTCACATGCCCCCTTTCTGACATAAACGAAGGACAAAACATAGTTGAAACTTATAATGCCTTTGATACCTTATACAGTGGTTTTACATGCATACCGTGTCAAATACAATGGAAAAAAAACATACTTTATATTTATTTTCAGATGGAAAGAGCATTATTCAAAATTGTTTTATTTTCACTCTCCCAGTGCGGAAAACAAATGACGTTATACTTCCATTTGAAATAAGATTTGTATTCATTTGCGCTCTCCTACAATCTTAATATCAGTAGTTACGTTACCATGCCACTGCTGTTTAGCATACCTATAGCGGCGTTTGCTATGCTGCCGTTGAAGCCCTAGTCTAGACAGCTCTCGCATTTCAAGTTAGCTCCCCCCCTCCGCTGGTGTGGGGTTGACGTCACGTCACCAGGCTCGACACAGGCTAGTCCTTCGTCCATGGCTATGGTGTGGCATCTGTGCGGGTGCCGCTGATGGAGGCGGGCGCGCGCCTCTGTTTGTGACAGCTGGATTCGGGGGCTAGTAGGTGCTCCCATGCTTTGTGCCCATGGGCTGCCGGTCCGCGCTGCGGGTGACTCTGCTCACCTTTTGGCTGCTGCGCTGGGCGGCGGCTTTTGTCAATGCATTCCCGGGGGAAGGTGCCAGCGAGAGCCGTAGCCTCAGCTCCCTCCCCGGCTCGGGTGCTGATGTGACAGTGGAGGACGACGAAACGACTGCCGAGCAGGAATACTACGAGAGTGGAGCCCGTGACGACCGGCCGTCCAGGTGAGCGGGGGCGCTGGTGTTGCAAGCCAAGTGGTGCACCTATCCCAGAGGTATATGCACCTCAACCCCTCCTCCAGGGAAGGGGACGAAAAGTAGAGGCTAAGGATACAACATGCACACGATGGGGTGCAGTCAACCTGTATGTACTTACTTGCAGTGCACACGGGAGTAGAACGTCACATGAGTTTGGAGCAATTGATGTTTCTAAGAATACAGTGCAGTCCAGTTTAACTGAGTGTGCAGCCTGTATAATGCAGAAGGGGGATGCAATCAAGACACCGGTGTGGAAGATCGTGTAAATATGCTATGCACCAGGCTGATGTGGGCTGATGTCATGGTGCATGGGTCGTTTGACATGGGGCCAGGGCAGCTTCTGCAGTGATAGGGGTACAACCCAGCTGAGGCTAGGAGTGCATGCAATCTGGCAGTGCTTCCCTATTTGAGGGTGGGCATAGCGTCTGAAGGGCATTGCGGTGGTGGGAAGATGTACGGCTGACTATAGAAGGGTGAGTGCAGTGCCGAGCCCAGGTGAGATACGTGCACCGTTGTACGGTTCTATTCGACATCGTATTAACAGTTGCCTAATAATCGCCATCCTGACCCGTGATAGGCAATTTTTCCACACACATTGACCCTGCTGCTTTTTTTCAGACGGCTCATTCTTAATTGTCATCTTTCAGTAAGGTTGAAATGCAGCAACAGAATGGGGAAATGAGAATTAATTACAAGTCATTTGCAGCCTGGAAATCATGCAATCCAAATTTGCAAAAGTAAATTCTCTCGGCGGGACAGAGAGTGTGAAAAAGAACGAGACCTCTTTACCTGAGACTCTTTCGAGTATAATTGTAAGAGAAAGCAGCACACGTTTAGTTGTCCAGTACCCTGTAATATTTTCCTGTTAGAAAAGACAGTAGACGCAGTATCTAAGTGATATGCACAGTAGTTGGTCAGAATTCATCCCTGTCTGGGTAAGGAGATTGCAAGATGCATTGTTACAATTGATCTCGAATTAAGGTGTCTATCATATACTTTGTGAAGTTGCTCATACCGTCTCTATTCTTTGATACTATCTTATTAGGGCGATGTCATTCGTTTACTTAAAGCGCTTACTATATAATACAGAACTGAGTAGCATACCCACACCTTCCATTGGTATGCAGCTAAACTCGTCTGTTTACCTTTGGTGCAAGGGAGTTTGGTGGTTCGAGCCTTTGGTGCTAGCTAGCCTAGTAGTTTTTCATTTCATTATTCTTGACCGGAAATGTCATTATGGCCAGTCATGCTTTAGCTAAAAAGGAACTCTTATCTCCTGCGAGCTCGCTGGCCTTCAGCAGATCCGTTGTTCTTTTGGTTGGACGAAGGCAGTTATTGAAGCTAAATGATATCACCCGATTGTCTTCAGAGGCATTAACCTGGCAACGTAAACATAGCACTACTTCATGCCTCAGGAAACAATTTGTTAACCGGCTGGTTCTTGCACCTTGCCTCCAAGCCATCACTCTCATCTCACATGTACAAAGACAAGCTGTTGACAGCGTTTGCAGGTGCTTATGCCCAAGAAGGGAACCTTTGACTAAATGGTCTTGAACTGCTTGCATTCATTCATAATTTGAAGATATTATATAAGCCAAACTCAAACTCTGGATATTTGTCATGGAGTGATGTGGATGAAACTGAAATCTGAGGTTTTCAAGTTCAGAGATCTGTTTGCTTCTGGATGGGGCTATTTTTTCTGTAATAAGCGATGCAGGGGGGTCGGAAGGTAGTTTGTCAGCTTATCAGAGGAAGGGTGATTACTGGTGTAGATGAGTACAAACACAGAACTTCCAAAATCAGATCACTGCATAGGAAGAGAACAATCATTTCTTATAGTAACTGTTGTCAGTAGCAGCACCCTGCAAGGCTTCCCTTCAGAAGTGAAATGGAGGTACTGGTAGATAAACAATACAGCTTGAATAGTTAAGAAATTCAAGTAAGCAATGTCCAGGTGACAGCTTCTAATAAAGATAAATCCCTCTCAACCAGGCCTTACATTTAGTCATTTATATAATAAATACAACAAAATATTGAATTATAAAGATGCTGGATGGGATAAAATTCAGGTAACAGGTTACTGAATGATTTTCTAATTATCTCATTCAAGGTTTGCAAAGAGTTGAAAATTGGATGCAACATTTTGTGCCCCCAGTTTTCACCTTGCACACATTTGTGTTCCTGAGGTTTTTCATGGACCATTTCTTCTGTATTCCTTCAATAGAGAATTGATCTGGCAAAACGGTGATGTAGTTGTAGTACTATGTGCAGAAATGGATACAGCGTGTTTTCGCATGTTATTCTCAATTAACAATCTCAAAAATAGATTCCATATGTAGAAACCTATTTGATACTACGTGCAAAAACTGCATGCAGGTGGTATATACTGGTCAGCTTTTGCAACCAATACTAGCAGAGTTCTTTAACAGGGCCTTTGGCTTTAAATTACCACTTGTTGGGCATCTGCAAGCTTTTGGAATTCAGTATGGTAGCCAGATACTAACCTGTAGACTACCACATTGAACTACTGTAAGTTTGCACTTTGTAGCAGGTGAAGGGAACTTTCTGTGCTGTGGACTGAATGTTTTTTCTTTATCCACCGTCTAAATTTGTTGGGTTTTCATTATTTTGCATTTTCAGGATTTGGTGTTGCAGGTGAAATTAGCAAATTTCTTCTTTGCAGATTTTCGAAATGCATTCCTGCTCTCTGCCTGCGATGACGCACAATGTGCTACCTAGCACCAACGCAGACACCCTTGCCCCTTCGTGCAAGTGTGCCTTCGTTGTAGGCAGGATTGTTTTTGTACCCCTTCCTGCCAGAGACATTTTAAGGCATGAGCAAAGTGGGCTTCAGACCAGGGCCCCAGCCTTTCAGAGGGGGGCCTGATAGAGCTAGCCCTGTTTTGCACTGAATCCTGCCCTGATGACCTTTGAATAATTATTAAATGGATTCTTTTAAATACCGTTTTTCTTTAATGTAGGTGATGTGTGAGTCTACTACAGATAATATGCAGAGAAATGTTGTGTTTGTTTTATGCAACATCCATAAAAAAGCTTCTTTTAGATCATAACAGGACCTCCATTATGAGAAATAGGAGGGTGTAACAGAGATTAGTTACAGTAATATTAGTGACCTGCTGCTGTTACAATATTAAAAACCACACATCACTATCTCTGAATTTGAGATGGAAACACATTTAGAATTTGGACCAGTGCGCTTATGCACTGTCAGTGACCTGGCCAAAGAGGGCATAAAAGACCTGAAAATGGACTATATATTCAAAACTGTTATGGATAGATGTCCCCTAATATTGGTCAAGGGCCTCTACAATCCTTAAGCTGTCCCTGCACAAAATCAATCACCAGAGGCATTTTCCTCTTTCTAAGTGTTCTTTAGAATGTAGGACATACATCCCTGTGTATAACCAACGGTAATTCATGTAAATTCATTTAATGCCGTCATGGGATTTTGGTGACATCATAAGCCATGAGGTTGAAAGTCAAGAGCTGACTTGATGTTGATGGACATAAAAAAGGAGAGAACAATTAAGAAGGGCAAGAGAGGGTGTGAAACAGAGCACAGGAGAG
The DNA here is from genome assembly GCF_964204655.1 of Triturus cristatus. NCBI lineage: Eukaryota > Metazoa > Chordata > Amphibia > Caudata > Salamandridae > Triturus > Triturus cristatus. The sequence goes on along the minus strand of NC_140582.1, from coordinate 1,097,371,250 downwards.
CAAGAGAGAAACAGAATGTTAATGAAGCGGAGGAGAAAGAGGGAGACAGAGTATGGGAGAGACCGAGGCTGAGAGAGAATTGGAAAGACAGCAGGAGAGAATTTTAGAGAGCGCATAAGAGTGAGAATGCAAGATTAAACCAGAGCGATCGTAAACAATCATTTGAAAAACAGTTGATTCCGCCTGTGTAATCTATTGGCTCTGCCAATGTTTTTTTTAGAAATGCTGCACAGTGTCTGCAATGCTGTGCAGCATGGATAAAGTTAAAAAAAAAAAAAGTTTTTTAATGTGGCTTCCCACATTATTTTATAGGTGCACGCCTACAAAATGACAGGGATGCTTTTTAAGTTTCGCCTGAGACAGCACATGCTCTTTTAGCGGAATCTTTTGAAAATAAAATCAAAAAAATCCTGCCCATTACTTACCATTGGTTGGCTTTAATGTCACACTTGTTGCCTCTTATTGGTCAGTACCTCCTGCTTCCTCCAGAAGCTTCCAGTGTTTGACCCTGCCATAGAGTATAGACCAAGTATAGCCTCTTGTCTGTAGGTGGTGTCCTTCCACTGGCTGCATGCTGCTGCAGGTACTTTTATTTATATACATAAAAGCTCAATAAAGACTTGTTTTAAAAAAAAAAAAAATAGAGTGCCAGTGTTTGCAGTCCCTCACGCTGAGTGTTGCTTGCCCCTCCTTCTTGTCACCCTCCCGCCTCCCACCATCCAGGCTCTTATTCCATGCTCCACCATGTTGCTTGCCCCTCGCCCTCCTATTTAAGTCCGTTGTGTTGCTGCTCCCTCACTCTTTCCCACACCTCCCTTGTTTTTCTTTTTCCCTATCCTCCTTATGCTGTCCGTTGTGTTGCTGCTCCCTACCTTCTCTCTGCACCTCTCTTGTGGTGCTGGCTCCCTGCGGTTTTTTAAGTCTTATTGCATAGTAGCGCGGTCTGCTACGCAACATGTCTTAAGAAAAAAAAAAGAAAAATGACATGATCAACTCTGGCTGCGTCATGGCGCTCTTTTTCTTTACTTTAAGTCATGTTGCAGAGTGAGCTGCTGTGCAGCATTTCTAAATAAAACCTTGACAAAGCCAATATATCTCACTTTAACGAAACCTATTGGTTTGCCAATGCTTGTTTTGAGTTCTAATTATTAGTCACAAGCTCTTATCAACCTTATAGCTTTTATCCAATTTACACAACATCATCAACAGGAAATGTACATATTTTTCCAACCAAATGTTATTTGTTCTTGTAACATACAAAGTTTAGGTGCCTTACATTTCCCCTTCATACCAACTTATTTTTGCATTTACTGCTATTGAGAGCTTTCTGAGAACCTTTATTTGGCAATGTTCTGAATAGAGTTGTTTAGGTAATTTGAAAAGTACCTAAGTCTACTCTACACAACTCTACGCCACTCTACTTTATGCCATGCTGCACCACACCACTCTCCTCTATGCCATTCTCCTATATGCCATGAGACTAACTTTTTAGCCATGCTGAACAGCAGCCATGCTGCTGTATAACATGACTAAAAGACTTTGAGTTCCAATAAGAGAGTGATCAAAAGGTTTCAGACAGCCCAGAATGCTGCTGCTCGGCCTTTATTCGCCCTTCGTAAGTGCTGTTCAATTTCTGTCTTCATTCATCGGTTGCACTGGCTCCCGTGGATCAAAGAATTATTTTCAAAACCTTATGTTTTACCCATAAAATTTTAACTCATCAGAGCCCTCCCATTTTAGCCAGTCTCCTCCGTCCTTGTGTCCCCTCCTGAGCCTTGCGCTCTGGCAAGCTACATTTAGCCTATGTCCCTCGGGTGAGAAGAGAGAGGGCAGGAGGCGACTCTTTCTCTGCGAAAGTTCCCACCCTGTGGAATACTTTGCCCCTGTCCGTTAAGACTATTACAAATCACTGGGCTTTCAGAAGGGCCAGGAAGACTTGACTATTCTCCATACAAACTCTGGTCCTTTTGCCGTGTCCTCTCCAAAGACTAGCGCTGGGACACCCCATTGCAGGGGCAGCCATGCACTTTACAAATATTTTAACATAACATTTCTAACATAAAGCCAATAGCTCTTACATAGGTGAAAGCTTTTGGCTTTGCCAATGCTTATTTACCTCTCTGTAAGTTGGTTTAGCATGCGTAAGCACCTGCACATTAGTTACGAGTCTGGGATACAGCGCTGCAGCTGTGTGAAGGAATACACTTGTTGCTGCTTGCATAAAAGAATCTGTTTGGCACATTAACACATGGAATAACTCCAAGTCAGTTATCATTGAGCCACCCACACTACCCCGTCACTCATGAGCTGGGTACAGTTCAGTGCAACTGTTTCTTTACGGTTTATATCTATAAAAACGTATAACTCCAACCTTTTAGATAAGGCCTAATTTGTGTCATTGTAAGAGTGCCTTTTGGTCTGGTTTTTGGTATTAACCCACATTTTAAATGACTTATGTAATTAGAAAGGTAACATTAGATGGCGAGTCTGCATGTCAGTGTGCACACACGACCACAGCAACCTGTGCTGAGGGCTTCGCTTGTTGCCACTTTCCTGCTTAGAGCTGTATTTCCAAAACTATTGAAGCACCAAGCAGGACACTTGCATGGTCTATTCTCTGCTGTATGAGGAGAGATTTTAGAGGTGACCGGTTTAACCAGACTCCAATGATCGCCTATAAACCAAACTAACTCTAAAGAAGTGCATTTTAGTTGGAAGAGTAGGGGCTAAAAGCAGACAATCCTGTTTTCAAAATCAGTGCTGTTGGTAATGGCTGAAAGTGACAGTATTTTGTTCTAAATAAATAGCTGACAATGTCCGCTTTTTACTTTATCATGAGAAGGAAAATAAAGTTATTAATGTATGCCAAATTAATTTGGTAGTCGTAAGATTTCGTACCTGGAGCTTGATGTGTTGAGAAACGTGTATGTAAATTTAGGTCCAGTGTTAGACAAGACCTTCTGAGTTTATTAAAAGTGTGCATATAAGATACTTAGAAGGGCTTTCAGCCATCCCTCTTCACCCATTGGTCTGTTGTTATTCAACGCTTCCTGCGCTTTGCTGCTTGGCCTGGGGGCTAGGGTCTCCTCTTACTTGCACTTAAACTGTTTGATGCACCGCCGTTTTGGTGGGTCCGGGTCCCGAGGGGGCATATCGACTGAACTTTGGCCGCCATTTTGGATTGGGGCTTTGGCGCTTTTGCGGGCGCCATCTTAGAGCGTCCTGACGCTCGCTTCAGTACAGGGGACGCCTATTTAAGGCGGACTCGGGGGATTTGACGGCGGTCAGGCTCTGTTGCTACTTGTGACCTAGCGTTTTAGCGCGTCGCTCCTCAGCGCTGTATTTTAACTTAGAGTGCTTTTATCAGCGTGTATTTCTTCCTGCGCTTTGCTGCTTGGCCTGGGGGCTAGGGTCTCCTCTTACCTGCACTTAAACTGTTTGATGCACCGCCGTTTTGGTGGGTACGGGTCCCGAGGGGGCATATCGACTGAACTTTGGCCGCCATTTTGGATTGGGGCTTTGGCGCTTTTGCGGGCGCCATCTTAGAGCGTCCTGACGCTCGCTTCAGTACAGGGGACGCCTATTTAAAGTCGTCCTCTCCGCGCAGCGGGAACGCGCAGCTGGGACGCCGTCGCGTGGCCGGAGTCGTGCCAGAGTCCTGCCCGTCTGCGCCCGTCCGCGCTAGGGACGCGCTGGACTCTGGCTAGGCCCTGCTGGTACGAGGTGCGGTTGGTTTCTTCCAGCCATGCTGACATACTCTTGTGACACCCTGCGTGACCTGGGGCGTCGGACTGCTGGCTGTAGTCTACCCCTCCTACATCCATTGGACGGCCCCTATCTTTGTGCTGGCTGTCAGTGGTTTTTGGAGCAAGCTATTTCTATCGCTCCCGCATGTCCGGTGGCAGCCGCTCGTTACACCTGCCCGGAGCATGCTCTCCGCATTTTCAGTTTTAATGCGAGGTCGTTGGTGGCACATTATCAGGCAGTATTTGATCTGCTGCAGGATGCAAGCCCGGACATTGTGGCTATCACCGAGACATGGTTGAAAGACGAGGACGCAGCCATTATTAATCTGGCGTTCCCCCCGGACTATACAGTCCGTACCCTTAATCGATCGTCTAGGGGAGGGGGAATTGCCCTGGCTATTCGTTCTAGTCTTACGTGCTCCTGGACCGCACTGACCATTGCGGGATGTGAAAGTGCGCTGTTTAAGATTCTGGTCACTCCTCACTTTTCGCTTTCGGGGATGGTTGTCTATCGTCCCCCAGGGAGCGAGGCGGCGTTTCGCGCCGCTTTCCCGGATGTGGTCAGCTCCTTGGTGGTGGGGTGCCCCAACTTTTCGATTCTGGGGGACCTTAATCTCCATTTCGATAGACCTGACCTACCCGCGGTCAGCGGCCTTCTCATGGATTTGGAGGCCTTACAGCTGCTGCAGCTTGTTCAGCAGCCCACCCACATCTGTGGCCATACGCTGGATCCCTTCTTCACCAATTTGACAAATGCTTCTGTCACTGCCGTTTCGCCCCTGGGTTGGACTGACCATTCTTTGGTCGCCATTAGTACCCCTTTGTCAGGTAGGACCGTCACCCCTCCTGCAAAGTTGATCGTAAGGCGGCACTGGGGCAAATTACGGTTGGAAGATCTGCACCGTGTCCTCGCGGCAGAGCCATTAGAGCCGTTTGTAACCGTTGATTCAGGTTACGATGGGTTCTGCGCGTGGATCTCTAAAGCGCTCGATGCGCTCATCCCACTTACTGCCTGTAAGACCAGTGCCAGAGAATCTAGCCCATGGTACGATGGTGCCCTACGGGCGCTCAAGGGCAGTTGCAGGCGTGCAGAGAGGGCTTGGCGGAAGGCGTATGACTCGGGTAAAAAAGCTATCTATCTCGCCTCCGTCAAAGTGTACCATCGGGCTGTGTGCCGTGCTCGGGCTTTGTATTATACGGCCGAAGTAGGCCACAGCTCTAACCCCTCGAAAACTATTCTCAAGTTGATGAAGGATCTTCTAGCTAAGCGCCCCGATGCTCCTACGACGGGCTCTACCGCTCACTGTGAGGTTCTTGCGGCGTTCTTTCAGGAAAAGGTCCAAAACATCTATATGACCTTTCCTTCCACAGGACCTCCAGCTGAGTCTCCGGTTTCCATCTGTGGAGACGCAGCCCTGCACTCGCTTCCCCTGTTGACATTCGAAGGGTTCAACATCTTGGCAAAGCAGGTGAAATCTGGGTCCCCCGCCGACCCTCTCAGTTCGGCTCTCTTTAGAGATGAGTCGTTCGTGGGTCGGACCGTGATACACTCCCTGATTAACATCTCGTTGGAGTCGGGCACGGTCCCCCGTAGCTGGAAGCGGGCGGTGGTCTCTCCCATCCTTAAGAAGCCCTCATTGGACCCAGACAAGCCTGAAAATTTTCGGCCCATCTCTTTGCTTCCCTGGCCTACCAAAGTAATGGAGGCCCATGTCAACAAAGTTCTCTCGGCCCACCTCATCCAGTTTAACATCTTGGATCCCACCCAAAATGGCTTCCGTGCGGGTCACAGCACGGAGTCTGCCCTTCTCTCCATGGCCGAACATCTACGCACAGTGATGGATGCGGGGCAGACAGCGGCGCTGGTCTTATTAGATCTGAGCGCCGCGTTCGACACCGTGTCCCATCCTATCCTGTTGCATCGCCTGGAGGAGGTCGGGCTGGGTGGCTCTGCCCTCCAGTGGTTCCGCTCTTTCCTAAACGATCGTTTCTTTAGCGTTGCGCAGCCTCCGTACCAGTCCCAATTCCTCCCTCTGAGACAGGGGGTCCCGCAAGGCTCCTCGCTGAGTCCCACTCTTTTCAATCTGTATGTGAGACCGCTGGCTGAGATCGTCAAGCAATGGGACATGACTATGGTCTCGTATGCTGACGATACTCAGCTAGCGGTGACTATCAGCGGGGATGCAGATCGGGATGCCCCCAGGTTTCAGAGTGGACTTAGGGCGGTGGCAAGCTGGATGAAGAACAACTGTCTCCAGCTCAACGCGAAGAAAACTGAGATCATGATCGTTGGCAGGAAGGCGGAACTGTGGGGGGACAAGTGGTGGCCCATTGAACTGGGGCCGGCCCCTTTTCCGGTCACTGAACTTAGGAATCTTGGAGTATGGATGGATCCCGCTCTAAGTTACGTGGGCCATTCGAAGAAAATCGCGGCCGGTTGTTTTGGCATCCTGCGGTCGCTGAGGCCCATTCTTAAGTTCTTTGACCGTGGTACCAGGCAGCTGATAGTCCAGGCCACGGTATTATCTCGCCTGGACTATGCCAGCTCGCTTTTGGTAGGGGCCAATATGGCGGAGACTACCCGCCTTCAACGAGTGCAGAACGCTGCGGCTAGAGCCATCGTAGGCCTACCCCGAAGGAGCTCTGTTTCAGGCGTCTTGAGATCCTTGCACTGGCTCCCCATCAAATCACGCATCCAGTTCAAGGTGTTGTGTCTGGCGTTTAAGATCTTGAGGGGAGTAGGTCCGCCAATTCTTGCTGACCTCCTGTCGTGGTATGTTCCTTCCCGCGCTTTGAGATCGGGAAGCCATGCGCTTGCGCTGGTCCCCCGTTACAGGTTGTGTCGGGCCGGTGGTCGCTCCTTTAGGGTGAGGGCGGCCGAACTCTGGAATTCCCTCCCAGTAGACTTGCGGCTTCGGACTGACCTCTTGGCCTTTCGCAAGGCGTTGAAAACGTTTCTTTTTAATTAGTTCTTTTTCGGTGTTGTGTTTTCTGCTTTCGGTTGCACTTTGCCTGCCATGCGCCAGGACGCCCCTTAGCTGGGGCAGCTGTGCGCAATACAAAAGTGCATAACATAACATAACATAACATTCACATTTTTCTTCCACCCACTTCATTATACAACATGGGGCAGTGGGTCGTGCATCTTAACCCTGTGGCTAATGTCACTGTGACTGACTGCATTCTGCTATTTCACAAAGAACACATCGGCACATAAAGTAGTTCTCTTTAATGTCCTGTACCACTATGACAACGTGTGCTTTTAGAAATAGAATGTTTTACATTTAGCCTATGTTATTTCATATTGGCGAGTGCCTAGCTTCGCTCCCAACAATAAATCTTTACAAAAATCATAACAAAACAAGTAATAACAAAGCCATAAGGCTGACAGCCAGGCCAGACCTAGTAGATTTGCTTATGCTTGTTTGTTTTGTGAAGTTACATTTCTTAAAATCGTGGGCAAAACATCCTTCAACCAAAAACCGACTTCAGTGGTACCCCATTCTCACCTGTCCACTTTACTTCTGTTACAACCCCACTGTTTAGAAAGGCTGTGAGTTACACTCCCTGGTTTCTTGGTTTCTTCGGTATCCTTTCCCTTAAAAATGACTTGTTCCTACCAGGGCTGCGGCGTCAAATTGCATTGCTTATAGGATGCTCTTCTGTCTCTAAGATTATATCCTATGAAATACCATAAAGTGACCTGCAGAGCTGTTCAAAGGCAACCGCATACTGAAAAACATAAAACTGGCCCGTCCGTCTCTCATACTTCATCATCCACCACACTGCTACGAGCTGTGTCCCATAACGTGATAATCACACCTCGGTGGTCATCACGCATTGCCATGCAAACACTTCCCACATAGGATTAAAACACAGACCTGCATCATTTTAACCACTGTGAGAAGTTGGCCTGGCATATGCTGGTCACTAGTTATAGTGGCCACCTTGCACCAGTCCAATTCGACTCTTATGGTAGATAGGTTTAAGACAACCTTTTAAAGAAAGCTATCCTGGTGGTAGCTGTGGAGAGCAGCCTTCAGGCTAAGTCTCTGAGGAATGTAAAGCAGCTTGTTTTACCTTATTATCTCTTGAATTACCAAATGAAATGACACCACACAGGTATTTGTATCAAATATATATGTATTTATTTCTAGACACACTCTACTAATCTCTTTATGAGATTAGAAGTCAGGAACACATTCAAATATCAACATTTCACAATAAGTTAAGCACAAATATGGCTGGGGCCCTAGGGGCGTACCAGACCATATACTAAAAAAGAGGTTTAGGAAAGTCGACTTGCAGAGGGACAAGGCCTAGGACCTGTAGAATCGCTGGTGCTTCACTAATCCACCCAAGGCAGGTAAGTAAAAGACCCACGCGAGACGCGTGCATTGTGAGAACACAGCCGTGGGTTCCCTATTGATTTCAATGGAGCAAGTTGCTGTTGAACTTTTAAAGTTTTAGGGTACTTCGAGGAAGTCTACAAGCAAGCCACTTACAAGGTAAGTAATTCGAGGGCCAACACACACTAGGGCACCGGAGTGCACGAGTTACCTCACCCAGCGAAGCCGGGTGCATAGGTGTCTTTTGGTGTCGGGTCACGTTGCTGTTTTCTATGGAAGCCAAAGAAGATTTGCTGCTTGCGAAGACTGAAGAAGTGTTCAGTGGAATCCAAGGCTGGATTCAAGATGAAGATGACCTGAAAGCAGAAGGGACAGTGTTCACAGTCACTTGCCAGTGACCCGGGGCCAGGAAGATGGATGCCCACGGAAGTTGGGTGATTTCAGGTGATCAAGGGTGTTTTGACTCTTCGCTCACGAGGACCAGGAGGCATCGACGATGACCAGCAGCTGGATTCGGAGTGTCCCACGACGTCTGCAGCTTACTGAGGTGTCGCCAACCGGATTGGAGCCAACAAGCCTTGGCAACAGCAAGTCTTGTGGAAAGTGAATTAAGTCAATGGTGCAGACCAGCAAGGTCTGAGGGACTCTCCCAGCGAGGGTAAGTGAGGGCAGGCCTGGAGCAACCAGGGAAGCCCTTTGATCAGAAAGTCTTCAGGGGTCCCACAAGCCAACGGGCAAGAGATTGCGAAGACGCCTCGTGAGGAAATGCTTTACAGGAGCCCACGGTCACTCGGGACAGGGTAGGCCTCCAAATTTTGGTGCACAACCTGCTGGAGGCTTGGGCCACAACTGGTCCAATGCACAAGTTCGTAGAACGTCGTGAAGGGGTTGCACTCGACAATAGTGCACGGTACCCGGGTGTTGCTGTTCCTCGTCACTCGTGGGGTCCACTCGCTTCAGCTCTGCTGGGGACTCGCAATGGCCGTCGAGAAGTCAGGAGATCCGCTTCCGGGGCTGCAGGGACTTTGTGCTCCAGCGGGAGCGGGAAAGTTTGTGACTGTTGATTCAAAGTTTTGGTGCCTGCCAAGCAGGGGAGTCACTCCTTGACTCCAAGGGAGATTCTTCCATCTTCCAAAGGTAGTGGAACATCGAAGGACCAGGATTCTTCTTGTAAAGCGTCATCCAGGGAAATCTAGTTTGCAATGGCAAGGGTTCCCTATCTTATACTAAAGGAAAGGGAGGGACTAGCTTTATGACCACTCCTCTGCGAAGGTCATGGTAGGGGGTGGTTACACCCACTTCACTTTGTCCAGTTTCGCGCCAGAGCAGGGACAGGTAGCCCCTGAACCGGTTTGAGCTGGCATATGCACAGAGGAGCCTACTGCTCCCCCAGTGCAAGACTTCAAAGCACTCTAGAAGTGCACCCACCCAGCCCCAATACACTAAATCCTGTCTGGAAGGTGGTGACACCTCCCTGTGACAGGATGCCTATTGTTGGGCCTCCTCCACTGCGAGTTTCAGTCAGCAGCAGGAGGGCAGCCCAGTGTCTGTGCTGGTGGCATCCATTTTGTGATGCCAGGGCTCTTTCAGATTTCTACTGTGTTTCCACAGTGGGTACATGTCGTCCCCTCTAGAAGGGTGGGATCATACTCCCACACCAGTTACTGGTGTGGGGGGTATGATTCCAAGTTGTTTGACACCAAACATGACATGTTTTGATGCAGTCATTCCAAAGTTAGCATTTACCGGTAGGTTATAATGCACTTAAGAGTATATGGTTTAACCGCATCCACAAACAGCCACAGCTAATAGACTCTGCCAGCTGCAGAGGGGTCCTGCTCATGGAGAGGCACCCCCTCACATTGTAAACCAAGCACCCTGCCCTCAGGATTGATAGGGCCTGCCTTAGGGGTGAGTGATAGGTTTATATGTGTGTGTATGGTGAGATATAGGAACCTATACCTCAGTGAGGAGTGCTAACATTACCTCACCCAGGCTGCAGTAGCAGGCCTGTGGTGTCAGATTTGGTATGCTTCCCAGGGGTCGCATAATACATGCTTCAGCCCCTGGTAGGCCGGTGAAGTACCTACGGCCTTGGTCCCTAGGGTACCATATATTAGGGGCTCATAAGGTACCACAGTATCCAATCACTAGTGCATCTAGTATGCACACCAAGTCGTTTAGAGAGAACAGAGAGACTGGGGCCCTGATTAGCAGGGACCCAGCCAGACTATAGCCAGAAACCAGTGTTAACATCAGAAAAAAAGTGGGGGCAACATAAGTGCAGATCCTACTCTCCTACAACCACACACTCTACACAGTGTAACATGCTACCCATGTAGGCAAGTGCTTCAGCGCTCCACATAGGGGCAATCAGCGCTATATAAATGCTGCAATACTATATCTTTGACTATCGCAGCTGTCTGTGGGAACCAGCACTATTCCCTGGGCCCGAACTGAATTACCAGTTAACCGTAAGGGTACTTTTTCGGGGCTCATTAACAAACATTTTTTTTGCATGTTTGAGTCCAACTGTGCTTGACGCACTAGATCTGGTTCTCAAAATCCGTGTTTTTTGGGTGCCCACTTATCGTGTACGACTTTGCAATCTATGGCAGTTGCATGGTTTGACAGTGCTCGTACGTGTCAGCTACGTGCAGGAAAAGGGTGCTGCCTTCCTTTAGAAGGTAATGGAAGTTGGCATTGTGTTGGTTGGTGAGCACATATAACGCTACAACTTTGTGGGTATACCACTCGTTTCTAAACTTGCATACACTTGAGTATGTGAAAGAGGGCAATATGTATTGAGAAAGTGTCCCAAAGTGCCCCATATTTGAGAGGATGTGGGACAAATGATTTTTTTAATCAAAAATGTTTCCCGTGTCAAAATAAGGGCATGAAAATAAATGTGCAATCGTACATCAACTGATTCCCTACACCTCTGGATCCAGTCTATGGCTAGTTTGCAGGCGTATTTATTTGGGTTCATGTTGCGGCTGACAAGTGTATTCCAGGTAATTATCGTAGTGTTTCTTGTAGAACGCTTGGGGTACTTTGAAAAAATGGTCAAAATGCGGAAAATCACCCACGTGCGTACACCGCCATATTTTATACTCCCACAACTTTAAATGCATTGTTTTCTATCACCATTTCTCTTCTCAGATGGTGGTACATGCAATAATGAATGCTTCGTAATACATGCTTCTTGTTATCTGGCATTATTACTAGTCAGCATGGTTATAGTGAATCCTTCCTGTACTCCTTCCTGTTGATTTTCCAGACAGCCTGATTTATTGGGCTTTTTAGTTCCTGTGTTTGTCAGATGTTGTGTCTGTACTACTCATTCCCTCAGCATAGAATGGACAAATGTGTACATTCTGGTGGATGAGTCGTGTTTGAAATATGACTATGAACCACAAGGAGCGCGTGTGGCAGTGACTATTTTATGCACTTGGTCTCAATAACGCCCGAGTAGCCCTAAAAACACAAGCTTTGCTGCTTAGCAGGTCCGCAGACATTTTAGACTTGTTTAAAAACAAGCACCAGTGTCACACTGTGGATTCATGCATCAGAACTGCTCAGTGATACTTACTAGAGCCAATGCGTAAATCGCAGAGACTGACTATCACTCGCATGCGGGTCTTTCTGCTCCCAATAAAAGACCTTAGGTTGTCTGGGCGCAACCACCCATTCTTGAACTATAGCTGCAGGTTATGCGATTATGATCAGTTGTACACATCGTCTGCTGTTGTCCAGAGATGCGCGGTAATGCTAGTTTTACTCAGCAGATTTTCCTCATGACCAACATTAGACCATATTGGAGGAGGGAGGGGAGACTAGAGCGCTGCTCTTTTATTTTACTTGGAGTTCTGTGTGGAGCCGGAGGCTCATTTGTATTACTGTGGCGAGGAAGACTGGACGAGGAGGTAATGCTAGTTTTACTCAGCAGATTTTCCTCATGACCGACATTAGACCATGCAAGGGAGTCTTCAAGCATTGGCTTAACTCTCAGCACATCTTGGACCAGTGCCGAGCTGCTAAATGTTTACGTCACTGGCATCTCAACTCCCTATGACCAGAACCACACGCATGGCTAATATTTCCGACATCTTTGCACCCATCGAACCAGCATGGCCTGGAGAGGGTTTCATCCCGGGTGACGGTCTATAATATACATTTCTAATTTACAGGCATTAATGTATTTTAGGGACTACTTTAGGTTGAAGAAGTGTCTTATCTCGTGTTTGCCGGCTTGACATAGGTTGCATATGGTAATAACCTGAGAGACGATGGGCGCTTGCTGAGCCAACAGGAATTAAGTTATGAATTTTATTCAGATGACTGTTTTCCATTTTAATTTCAAACATTAATGTATTTATGAGATTTATATAATGTACTATTTTATTTAAAGTTGGTTGAGTCAAACTGCATTACGACAACAATTTTATGTAACCTTGTAATTCAAGATAATGAATATACCCAACTGTTTGAGTCCGGATCATGGTCCAGAAGGACTGGACTCGTCTCAGAATAAAAGTATAATTCATCTCTTTTGTAGAGTCTTTGGCTGTCCTGAAGTTTGGCATGGATCCGGCTTCCTGGACCCAATTTGGACACTTGTGGTTTAGGCTTACCTTTAACATGTCTGTCTGTGCAGCTGGTCCCCTTTGGTTGTAGTGGCTTGTTTCACTTTCAGCCCTGCCACAACTCTTGATACAAATGATCGTAACACCTGTAGAGCTATTGAACTGCCGTCACCTGATCCATGTAATTTCATTTATTCGGCGCTTCATAGATCTGATGGGGCGCAGGAGTGGACAGGTAGCACAATATGCTGCAGGACAGTGCCCGGTAGTAAGACTTGAATTCCATTGTGGCCTGTGTCTTGACAAAAGGACGAGTTTAATTCCGGAAACTGATAAATAAACACATTTATTTACTAGCCCAATCGGTAGCCAATTATGTGATTACTTTTGTCGGAGGAGGCAGGGCCCCAAAGTCTTTAGGGCTAAGAATTATGTAGGAAGAAGGGTCGGAATCCCTCTTTCCGTTGCTGTTTACTATTTACTCACCTTGGCAAATGCATGGGGGTACTTATTTAATTTGAAGCCAGTCTTTTGACTCTCTCACCTTCCAGTTGTGACATCAAACCTTTGAGATGGGCGGGCTCTTCTTTCACAGTGTCTGAAGGTGCACAAGCTAACAAGCAATCAAATTTCAGAAAATAACCGAGCATCTGGTCTAAGTTGATCGTAACATTGACGTCATTTAAAATGGCTATGCACCTACTTTAGGTCGAGGCCACTGGAAGTGTGCATTTTTGCAGCCGCATAATTATGGATTAGCATGTACTCGATCATCCGCGCATAATCTGCAGATTTTAACAAGAAATTTTGTTTCTAGCTCAAACGGTTCAAAAGTTATTAAAAACGCAGCGACATAGGTTGTCTTGCAGCGGAACCCCCTTTGCAAAGGCCGATTGGTTCCCGCATGTTGCTTAATGCTATATTTCTGTGTTTAACTGGTACTGATGAGGTGACACCTTAGCCCAGGCACCGTAAACATGAGTAATAATGGTGACACCTTAGCCCAGGCACCGTAAACATGAGTAATAATGACAAAGTAAGTAATTAAACTTCGCATTATTTTCTCTTGCTTTATGCATACTTTAGTCAACCCTGCTGCCGAATTTGCTCCTCCCCTGCCGCATAATTACAGTAGCCCTCGTTTAGGTATTGATGCATAATTGGTCCACCTCTAAAACGGACAGTTGCATCTCACGAAGCAGATGACGTTAGTACACCACGTGCATATCCTGTTAAGTGTGTTATTGTTTACAGAGCGCTTCTGGAAACGAGTGATTACTGCTGCTAAGGAAGTGATTCCTGAAATATGCGGCGCCTCTAGCTACTAACCACCTTTCTAGCTGTGTTTCAGTCTGCAGTTGTTGTGCTTCGTGTACTCGCGGTGCCTTTTAGGGGTTGTTGTGTTTGTTGGCTTTGCCTCGTCATTTCCCGTTTCCATTCCTATGCGCGCGAGCGGCTTATCTCGCGGGGGACGTGCCAGGGATGATAGGTCGTTTTCTGGTTGGTTTGCCGTTCGCTGCAGCTGGTGCTAGTTCTGTCTGGGAAGGGAATTTCCAACTCTGTGTATTCCCGGGTAGCCGAATCGTTTAGGGGCGGTGTTCACGGCTGCAGGTTGAAGAACAGATACGGCGTAGGTGTGACCTGCTTTACCTGTAAAAAAAAGTGTGTGCGCGCGCGCGCTCATCCACACTTCATGCTACAACCATACCGCAACGGTGCTTAGTGGTTGAATTCGAAACCTAGAGGTGTAGGTACTCGGGGCCCCAGGGTACCTGTGGTCTATGAAAAGTGCCATTACTCTCCCATTGACAGTGCTGAACCCCCGCAGAGATGTGCAGGTATACCCTCCCCTTCATAGCAGAGAAGGGCGAGTAGTCCGTTCCTGCCCTCGTGAAGCACCGTCATTGTACAGATATTTATGTAGAGTAGCTGAGTGTAAACGTTTATACGGTGCTTGTCTGGAATAATATGTTCGCATAGGCTCCCACACATTATTAGCACGTTGTGCTATGCGTGGCAAATTACTTCTACCCTATCCCCTTGTTCCTGAATCTACCAGAAAGAGCTGGGTTTATGGGCAACATTTTTTTAAAGGCTATATTGATGGCTGGTGGAATGTGAAAGAAGGGCACCTTAAAATACAGGAGCTCAGGATAAGCGCTTTGCAAACAAGCATTGGTAATGCATCGGGTTCGTCTGTGTAATGAATAAAGAGCTGTTTTCATCACTCATAGTCTGGTAGAAGGAAAGATCTCACTGTCAGATAAAAGAGGAGTGGGGAGGATGTGGGGCCGTGGCTAGAGCTGCTGACTCGAGAGCTGAGGATCCCGGTTCCAGTCTCGGTTGCAGCTGCACAACATCCTGTGATTCTATGCAATTCACTTAATCTCCAGGTGATAAATTAATATAAATATGCTGCAATAGTAAAAGGCAAAACATTATGAAAATATAGTTCCACCAAGCGAATGTTAACAGTATTTCGGTGGCAGGAAACTGATTAGAGAAGTAGATAAGGAACAAGCATTGGTAAATGCATGAAAATATGCTATAGCCAATAGAAATGGATGAAAGTTGTGACACACAGGAACCATTGAGAAGCCAGGGAAAAGAGGAGGCAGGATGTAAGTCCCTTTTAAGTTTATATTAAAAACAATACATTTCTCAAGCACATCGCAAACGATATGCAGGCGAAACCAAAAAAGGTTTCCTTTTGTACAGCGCCCATTCTGATCTCTCGTTTTTCAACGGGCTAAAGATTTCATTATCTCATATGAGAATGTTTTGAAATACGTGAGCTGGGATGTGCTCTATGCAAAAAAAGTATCCTTTTCCTCATCGCTGATCCTGAGCTCTAGTATTTCAAGGCGCTCTAGAGTGTGCTGGTGACGTCATTAGCACATATGAAACCGTTTTGAAATGGCCTGGACTCTAACTCAGAATTACAAGTAGACACCCAGGTTGGTGGAGGTCAATATTAAAACCCTGCTGCGACAGATAATCAAATAAAAACTGCTGCCTACTTTACTCCTGAAAGGTTGTGTTTTATAGAGTGTGACCATTGCATTCCTCTCAACATCAGTGGATCGCGTGGTACACGCCCTCTGTACGTACACATCTGGATGTGCTGGTCTGTGCAGCTCCTCTTTTTCTCTATTTGTTCCAGCCATGGTGGCTGATTTGTGAATATATGTCTGCGTTTTACCCTGCCACCACTTTTGACAGCTGTTGGTGTGTTTGCCTGTAACTGCGTTTGTTTCTAGATCTTGCAGGGTGTGTTTTTCTTTCATGTGTTATTTTGCGGCTGTTTAGGTTGGTAATAATTGCATTGCAGATCCAAACATTACCTCCTGCATAGCAAGAGCAGCCTTAAGCTTCTGTGGCCTGTGTGCCTCTGTATGCATACATGCAACATGGTGGCAATAAAAGGATCCTCCAGCTCTGACCACTCTTTCCTTGCTTCTCTACGTACTAAAGCTGATGCACTTATCCTTCACTGGCTGCGACCCACTTCCCACAGTCCTTTGAGGGTCACTTTACGTGCATCATGGAGTTTCCTTTCATCATTACACTATCATCAGCACACTAACCACCAGACTCCACACCGCCGGGATCCAGGGAAACACCCTCAAATGGATCTGCTCCTTCCTCTCCGAGAGAACTCAGAAAATCAGACTTCCCCTCCCACCCCCTATCTCCGACCCAACAGACCTCATCTGCGGAGTTCCCCAGGGTTCCTCGCTGAGCCCCACCCTCTTCAACATCTACATGGCACCCCTCGCCAACATCGTCAGGAAACACAGACTTAACATCATATCCTACGCCGACGACACTCAACTCATCCTCTCCGTCACCAGGAACTCAGAAGACACTAGACTCAGTTTCCAGGAGGGAATGAAGGACGTCGCATCGTGGATGAAGGACCGTTGCCTCAAACTCAACTCTGATAAAACCGAAGTCCTCATCTTCGGCACCCGCCCCTCCGCCTGGAGCAACGCATGGTGGCCTTCAGCCCTCGGTCCGTCCCCCACCCCTACGGACCACGCAAGAAACCTTGGCATAATCCTGGACTCCTCCCTCTCCATGAATCGCCAAATCAACGCTGTCGCCTCCACCAGTTTCAATTGCCTCTGTATCCTTCGTAAGACTTTCAAATGGATCCCCCCCAGCTGCAGAAAGACGGTCACCCACGCCCTCATCACCAGCATGCTCGACTACGGAAACACCCTCTACGCAGGAATCAAGAAATCCCTGCTATGCAAACTCCAAACCATCCAGAACGCTGCCGCAAGGCTCATCTTAGGAACACCACGCCACGAGCACATGACCCCGCACCTGCGCAGACTCCACTGGCTCCCCGTCGAGAAGAGTCACTTACAAACTACTCACACACGCCTACAAATCACTCAACAACATTGGGCCCAAGTACCTCAACGACAGATTGAGTTTCCACTCACCAGTGAGGAACCTTCGCTCGGCCGACCTCGCCCTGGCAGAAGTCCCCCGCATCCGCCTCGGCAGATCCGGAGGCAGGGCCTTCTCCTACACTGCGGCCAAGGCCTGGAACTCTCTCCCGTTGGAAATACGACATACACCAACCCTGCTGGCTTTCAGGAGTGCACTCAAGACTTGGCTTTTCAACTGACCTGAGCTGCCCTATGCCCCCCCCCCCCCACCCCTCAGCGCCTTGAGACCCTCACGGGTGAGTAGTGCGCTTTACCAACCCCTGATTGATTGATCAGAGATCACCACTTTCACAAGTGTGGTATTCCGGGGTGTCTAGTTCAAATCCCCGCTGTAAGCAACTTCCCGAAGGCTCCTCCACAAATGGCTACGAAAGGATGACAACTGGCAAAAAATGGCCTAAAAAAAACTTTAAGTCCAAGCCCCTGTCACAAGCAGTATGACAATGTAAGCGGGAACAGCTAAAGAAGAAACAAACCAAGCCCTAGCATCAAATCCATCTATCATGCTGACCAGGATACTACACACAGTGGGAAGGACAACAAGAGGGCATCTAAATGGCAGTGGCGACTGGTGAAGAGTGGCGGCTGGCACCTACGGGGGCAGGACACTTGTGCAAATAAAATAAAAGAATAAAAAAATAAAACTCTTACCGCACACGCCCTCTGCTCCAGACCTCTTCTTTCCTCGACTGCAGTGCAGGCACCAGCAAACTCTCTGGCCCAATCTTGGCGCTGCTAACATGCTGTTAACCAGCATGAGAGCAGTGCCCTGATTGGGGGAGCGGCCTCTCTCATCACTCCCCAGTGCACTTGAGGCCTGCACTTGCTCTCAACCCAGCTGTCTTTGAACAGCTGGGTTGAGATTTTTAAAGTGGGCATGTCTAGATAGCCGTCGCAGGACGGTCGGCCCAAGAGACTTGCACACTTTAAACAGTGCACAGGCAGCCCTCTTCCTACCACTCCGCTCTACTGCCACTCAGGAGGCCCCAACCGGTCCCGACACGGTTCAGGAAGGAATGATAGCAATTAAAATAGTAATAAAGTACCATTTTATTTTTCATCTCTGGGGCTTTGGGGGCAACGCTCCGCCGCTCCAATGGAGCCCCCGATATCCTCCCTTTTTAAATGCCTTTATAAATATTGATGTGAGCGTTTGTGTTATTCCTGAAACCGTTGTCCTTCATTTTTCCCATGTTAGTAGGAAAAGATTTTCATCTTGAAACTCTGGATCATCTTTACCTTTTCACTTCTTCCTCTCAGTCCATTCAACCCATACCGACTTTAAACCACTCTTTATTTCAGCATTAGAGTCTTGTTGAGTTGAGCAGGGTAAAAACATAAACAAGGAGGAAAGGAATTATGAATATTATGATGTAATACTTCCATATTTCTGAACCCGGCGCGCTCTGCATCATAGGTGCCCCCTCTGTATTTTAAATTAAACTCAAGAACGATCTCTTCATTCATATATATATTATTCTTTTTTTGTTTCTGGTGTCGCTTACCAGACCGTGTAAGTGTTTGTGAAATAACTATTGTGGGCTTACCAAAAACTTCTAGTGAGGTTCGACCCCACTTATTGCTTACCAGTGGTTGGCTTTTTGCACTCGCTTTGCTTGTTTCTTATTTGATGGCTTGGCTTCCTCTTATTTTCTTTGTCTCCCCCACCCCCCCTCCTGGTGCCTCCTGGAGCATAGCCTCTTTACTAACCCTTTGACTGCTTAACTTCCTTCCTTCCACTTTTCACTTTTAAGGTAATACACATATTTTTTGATTAAGCGCTCTATGTTTTCCATCTCGCTTTTTCGTTTGTTTATCCTGCACTCGTGCTCCTTGCTGTTCTCTTCCTCATTTGTTGCATTCCACCCCCCACTTGTTGCTTCCCCAACCTGCTCACTATCCAATGTTTCCCACATCTGCTCCTCCTCCTTTGTGATGAACCTTTTTCGATGGAGGGCCTGGTAGCTGCTATATGCTGTTCTACAATTAAGAAAGCTCTTTGGTGTTCTCAGATTTTCCTTTTTTTTATTTACTGATCCAAGTGGTGTCTGCCATCCTGGATCAGTAAATTGAAAAAAGAGAAAATGTTTTCTGCACCGTTACACTCGCGTGCCCCCTTCCACTCCTCATGATGCTGCACAGTTTTGGCATAAATCTTTGAAGAAGCTAATAGGTTGACAAGGTGAGACTGCTGGGCTTTGCCAATGCGCTTTTTTTATGTGCAAATTATCTTTGCTATTTTTAAAGGATTTCTATGACTGTGCTTTTTGTGACTTCTTTTGCAGGAAAGAGTTAAAAAAAACCTAAGTTAGGGTTCGATTTCACAAAGCAATTTGCACCCCTAGATGTCGAAATAGCTTTTTGCGATTGTAAATTCTAATTGTTTATTCACAAGTGTGAATTTGCACTCCTAAAGACATTTAGTCATTTGAAATTATATATGTATGTTGACCTATAATGTCTGCTCCCAACGAGTGTTTGTTCCTGGCCTGGTACGACTTACTAGTTTGTGAAGGTTGACAATTTATCTAAGTCTCATTCCAACCTGGATACGGTCCAAGATTCACTCTTGGTTTTGGCTGAAGTAAATCTGTATCGAAGCTGGTTGTTGGGAGAGACATCCTGCTAAACTGGTAAGGGTGTTAGGGAAGACGGGATTCCGAGGAGAAAAGACTTTCCCTGCAGAGGAAAACATTTGTTTGTGCAGATGCATTGTTCTTCGGTGCTTATACATCCGTAAATCTACACTATGCACAATTTCACATGTGTAAAGACTTTTAAATTGGAGGACTCCTAGAAAACTACAACTGGCACAGCTTCCAACGACTAATGACAGAATTTTGTCTGAATACCAAAAACATGGTACATTTACTCCAAATGTAGAAAAAAAGATATATTTTTAGTGAGCCTCTTACGTGCGACTGTTTGTGGGCATTCTTTCATGAAGTAGAGATTGATTTGTGGTTCTGCTTTACATTCGTTTTGTCTGAGTAGCTGCTGCCAATTCATATCTCCCTATATCCCCATATGTTCTTAATCTTTAGCAGTAGGAGGGCTCTTGTGTGACGTTTTGACTCAGTGAGCGGCATGGACAGCCACCTGTTGGTTGTGCTGCGAGGGTGAGCTGGGAATAGGACTGTTGCTTATTACCAGGCTCAGCCTGGCTTCTGCTTCCTTGTTAGAGCCAGCTCCAACAAATGTTCTCCCTGGAGGACTCGACGTCTGCCCTCCTGCAGTCTCTCAAGGTAAATATTGAAGATCTTGCAAGCGTCAAGAAAAACCTATCCTGCTTTCGCTCGTGCCGACTAGTAACTCACAATTGATTAACTTCTTGTAGAATTTTGAAGTGTCTTATAATGGTGTTTATTTTAATGTTTAACATATCCTTACATGCATCTGTAGTTAGTATTATTGCATGCTAGTGCCACTATAATTATGGTTATGTCACACTTTACATAAGGAACTTCAAATGTTTGTTTCCCCTTCAACGATTCTGATTAACTGGCTAAAGTTTGCCAGATTTTGGAAAACATTATAGAAAGCTCAAGTAAAATTTTACAAACATTGTTCCAAGATTACATAGAACAATTGATTGAAATCTATTTTTATCACTTTAAAAATATTGGCTTTTTCAAAACGTTCTCCCAAATGGATCAAAAAATGCTCAGTTCGATTTTCCTAAAATTTGACATGCTCGTAAAAACTTTCTTTGAACATGTGTACTCTTGTAGTAGGTGAAAATGTGATTTGCTGCTTCATTGAGCAGATATTTTACTCAGCATTCAATCAATGGTTGAGAATGGAATTGTTAATTACCTGGAGCAATGATAACTGGTACCCTTATTTAGACACCTTACCAAATCAATAGTTGAGAATGGAATTGTTAAAGGTGAGAGTAGGCATTAATCCAGCTCGTGCAAATGAGAAAATAAAAAGTATATTAATGGACCGTGACGGTAGATGTACATGCGGGATGGGCACAAAATGTACTAATGTACACATTTTAATGGATTGCCAAAAATTGTTGGCCACGCGTCAACTGTTTTTACGGCCAGTTTTTTTAAAGTATGGTACAAGGTCAAGGATGCAAGCAATCGAGCTCCTTACTGATATGCAGTTCCTTGATATTGCAATTGCTTTGGCGAAGTTTATCCAAGCAGCAAAGAGGTTCCTTATGGAATGGAGAACGAAAGAGTGGGCCAAGGAGTGCTAAATAGAGATTACTTGGGTAATTGTAATTGTTTAAAGTAGAAACTAAATGTTGGACCCTACATGTATTTGGATCGCGTTCATAACTTGAGTATGGAATTGGTTTAACAAATTAAGATCGATACTAGGAAAACAAGTTTTAATGTGTTAAAGAAATAATGAACTTGAAATATTTCTAACCCTGTTTTTATGGTTCTTTTTATAGAATTTTAATCCATATATTGTATTTTATGCTGTCTTATTGTGTTGTATGTGGTTTAAAGACCAATGGTCATAATAAACTTATTTTTGAATTTTACTCAGCATTCTGATTACTCTAAGAAACCTCTTTGCAGTGATATTTGTGGTAAACCAGTTATTAGCAAATATACATGTGTGATGTATCCACACCCCCTTGACATGCAGCACTAAATGGATCATAAAAAGACCAATATTTAGGACCAGCACAGTGTACATATCCACACACTTGACATGTGCAGAACTCTCTAGGACCTTCATCAAATTCATGTCCGTTAAAGGCCACAGACTCGTATATGTGTCCAGTAGCACACAAATGTGGTCCCAGTATATTTTTTTTAGTGTTTCAGTATAAGGTTCAAAAGGTCACTTCCTGGATATTAATGCCTTAATTCAGTTATTGGGGAGGCTCTTCTCGAGGTATTGAACCTTTAGTACCTCACTGAATAAGCACTACTTTGGTGTGAGACTGCCTCCTCCTCCAACAGCTGTTCAGGATCTCTTTATGCATTTGTTTTCATTAAAAGGAGTGGACCGATGAATATACCTTTTTAAATGCATAAATAAAAGAATACATTGGAAATTACCATTTGGTACTGAGAATGATATCTGCATGAAGGAGTATTGTGAATTGGAGGAGGAGGCAGTCTCACACCAAAGGCGTGGCCCCAGTATATGTTTGTGCCATGTGACTTCATAGTCTGCGCTGTAGTAATGATAAAGCAAGTAGCTGACCCATGTCCCTTCTCTCCTGATTAGCTGCACTGGTGTTGATGATGTAAAGTGTGGTATCACGTGAGGTAAGGGGGAGGGGTGTTTGCGATCTTACCTTAACTGGAGAATGTCATTGAGGTTTTGGCTTCATCTTAAACGTTATGCTGCAACAATTCTAGTTCTATTCGATACCATCATCGGACTCCTTCCATCGCAAACTTAACCAGTTAAAGAAACTCATATATATTATGAAAAAAAGTGATTGCTCGAGGTGTGCTATTGAAATTCCATCCGCTCTCTACCACACTTAGTTCTTGCTATATTGTTTTAAATTTTTACGATGGATCTTTCCCACGGTTGGCAATAGTATCAATAGGGTCAAAGCCGGTAGAGCATGTCACCCATTCCTTGCATACATCAAACACTTTAGTGATGTCAGTGATCTTGCACTGCCTTTTGATTAAATTGGACAAGATGTACTCTCAGAATGAGAAGCCAAGTAAACAGATACCTGTCTTCACTGGGGATTACTGCTGCTTTGCGCTCTTTGCTCCAGGCAAACCATGACCATTAAAGAACACGTGTGCATCTTTCTATGTTGGGTTAACCTTTTTATTTCCTCCAAGTGTCCTTTGCTTAGCTGGAATCCCTGGTTTACCCCTTGCGTCTTCTGAGCTTTAACCATATGTATTATTTATTTTCGCGTTGAATGGCCTACATGCAGAGCTCCTCTGCTTCTGAACCTAGGAGCAGGCTCTTGAACTGAATGATTGCTTCACTATTTACAATACAGTGGCAGCCTTTACCTTACTATAGCATAGTATGCAATGGCAGGCCATACCATGCTTTTTAATGATAAGCTATACCTTACTATACAATGACAGTCCATATATCATACCATATAAAAACAGGCCATACCATACTGTACTATACAATGACAGAGCATACCATGATATACAATTACAGGCCATACCATACTATACAATGACAGCCCATACTATAACATACCATGCAAAGACAGGCCATGCAATAACATACCATATCATGACCGGCCATACGATATCATAAATGACAGGAGTTGACCAGAGTCATACCATGCTGTACTATACAATGATAGGCCAGGCCATACCATGCCATACAAGACAATGACAGGCCATATCATACCATATCATATTAAACAATGACAAATGACAATGACAAAAACCTACTAACACTAAAAACTATTTTTTGGGAAGTATCTGTTTTCAATATTCTTCCTGCCTCTATACAGACTCTAGTAGTCAGGTTACGGCAGATGGGTTTAATCCATTTATTCCTCGGTTTGCTGTATGCTGGGCAAAAGAATAGTACGTGTAAAGTCATTCTCCTTTAATGCAATTTGACATTCACAAAATTCATTACTATTTCTGTCACAGTTTATTACCCATTTAGATGTGTTTGCATTGATGTGGAGCACACCATACCTAAACTTCATGTACAGGGCCTTGGCTAGTGGTGGGTATATCTCATCCAAGAAAGGTTAAAAAATGGCTACTTCCTTAAAAAGAAGAAACTCAGTTGTTAATGTACCATTGCCTGCGCAATGTAACACGTTGTTTTGAATATGGGTCCAAAAAGTGGAATTTAACAGTTTTTTACCAGCCATAGTCAGCTGTGTCGGAGCTTCCCAAAAATTTTTCAAGCCCAATTTCCCGAACCAGGAAAAAATATGTTTGGTCCACGGAGTACCCCTGCTTATGTCAATTTCTAAAATCTCCTGTAAACCCTCCTTGTAACTGGTCAATTCAGGATTTGACCAGAGTCATACCATGCGGTATGTACTATACAATGATAGGCCAGGCCATACCATACCATGCCATACAAGACAATGACAGGCCATATATTAAACAATGACTTACCATACTATAACTTACCATACAAAACGATAGGCCATACCATACTATACAAAAATGATCATACCATTGTATTATAATTTTTAAATACATATAGAATAAAAAATGTGTATAAGCCAATAGACCTAGCATAGGCAACGCCTTTTGGCTTTGCCAATGCTTTTTCAGTATGCCCTCATTATTCAGGCCACCCTGAACCCGTGTCATTGACCCTGGAAGGAAGAAGGGATCAGATTGCCCGTTCTGTGGTTTGAACCTGTGGCGCTTAGGTCGGACACACTGCCAAGCAGCGAGGACTCAACCCGCTGAGATCATTAAAACCTGCACAGAGTCAAGGATTGAGATAATTCAGCTCTATGTTTAAAAAAAAAAAAAAAAGAAGCAGCATATGTGAAGTAAAAACTTTGATATGTGAAATTATATTATTTTGTTACCTAGGCTGTCAGTTGTGTTGACCGTTACTGTTACAAGTTTAATTTCTAGGCAAATCGTGCCACATGTGTACATAGCAAATATTTACTCCCAACACTGACAGAACCACAAGGGAAAACAGGCGGTTACTCGACATCCCTTGTGTGTAAAGCAGCGCGGCGTGCATATCCGACTCCAGGGGGGCTGGCATGCCGTGGCACGCGGGCTTAGGGTTCACGCTGCTGTTAGCTGGCCGGCCGTGCGGGGTGTTCAGTCTACCTGAAGAGTGCAGCTTCGGGTGTCCATCTAAGCTGGTGCAAGAGCTCGTGGGGGAGCGCAGTGCTGCGTGTAGCCTGCATGCAGGGTTAAATGCCTGCTGTGGCCGCTCGGCTTTTCATCCTTCCGAGTAAGATCAACCTTGTACCGTTGAAGTCTGTTAATAATAGTGATGAATCCATATAGATGGTGACTATTAATATTTAAGTTTCTTGACTTATTTTCATAAGATCTTATTTGAATGTTAATGGAACAAGCGTAGTGGCTAACAGTAAAGTTAACTGATTAGATGGCAGCTCCTATCTTAAAACAATTGGTGTTACTTTTCATTGTCCACAAGGCATAGGGTGCACATAGGGTGCGGTGTTTACCAAACGGTTCGATCAAGGTTTTCATACACCCTGAAATTCAAAGGTCTACCAGTTCCAAGTACGCGTTGACTTTGATCTGAAATTGCGACATCATATCATTAAATCCTTTTACAAACATTAAAATAGAAATCTGTGAGCTACAAGAGGTACGAGTTTACCAAGACTAATACACAGTGAGAGATAGGCCGGAACATTTGAGAGTGGAGAGAGAGAACTTGGAAGAAGAGCTGTAGCGAAAACAAGCAGTGGCAAAGCCAATAGGCCGGATCTATGAAAGATCCATTGGTTTTGCCAATGTTTGTTAGACTTTAGCTGCAGGGCAACATGGTTTGAAATCAAGAAAAAAACTGTTATGACGCGGCCAGCGTTGATCGAATCGTAGCGCTTTAAAAAAAACTTAAGCCATGATGCATAGTGGCCCACGCTGCTGTGCAATATGTTTAGAAAAAAAACGTGGGGGAGGGGGCAAGTCACATTTGGAAGGAGCATTAACAACAAATGGAGGGTTGGAGGCTACACCAGGGAGGGGGGAAGAGGGTGAAAGCAACACTTTTTAGGTCTGGTGCATCCAAGATGTTTTTTTTTTCCTGTTAACACAAAGTGGGATTCTGGTCCAGCCCCTTCAGCCCTCTACTTCCGGTCAGCCCCCTTCAGCCATTGTTTTGTGTCATGTTATTTGCATCTTGAATACTCCCAGAGGATTCATTGGGCCTCCCTGTCATGCTATTGGGTTTAATATTTGGCCTCCTATGGAATGCTTCCACTGCAGTGCACGAGGTGCTTCGTTTGTTTGCATATGGCGGGTACTATTTGCTGAATGCTGAAGTCATCTCGAAAAGAAGGCTTTCTTTAGTAAACTCAGCACATTCCCTAGGATCACCAGATGCTTGCTCTTAATTGAAGTTAGATCTCAGTGGTTACCAAAATGTATTGTGCTAGTTGGCAGGTGTTATTTTTCGAGAACATTTTATTTGTGTACTAAAGTTTTTTTATTAAACATACAAAATGAACTATTTCCTTGAAAAATGAGCTCAGACCATCATTGGGGTGCATTTATGCACTTTCGCTGATCATAAATAAAGTAAGTATTTGTTTCCTATTTAACTGGTGTTTTTAATGTTGAAAGCCTCCTGTCCAAGATGGCTTCTGTTACTGGACCATTCTTGTTCTGAGGGGAGCAGCAGCCGTAAAGCGCTCTGCACTTTCATACTCTGCTTGATCTGTGGATCAGTGGTGGCTTTGCAATGGTGCTGCTTCACAAAGAGATGTGTAGGACAGTAATTGGAGTCACCCTTGCTGATACAGTCGGTGTGGACTGGGCACAGGCTTCCCAAGCCCCCATGGTCTCCACAGTCTGCATCCACTAAACATTTCCTCCAAGCAGCACTTGCACTCAGCAATCACTTTCAAACGGGAAATTTGGATTTAAAAAAATCAGAATATTTAGGTAGACCGAATCCACTGCATCACTGACTGAGATGCAAGTCAAGATATGCATTTGAAAGGCACAACACCCTGCTATTAAGAGCAGCTGCCATCTGTACGTTTGTGAAAATCATAACAGCGCCATTTGTAACCCTCACAACTAACCAGAGTCCACCTGCTGTGCACGTGGATACTCCATGAAATTTAATACAAAACGGTTGGGCACCGGAGGGTCAGAGGGAACAAGTTTAGAGACCGCACAGGATTGATTCCCCCATGGAAGTACATATAACACAAAAGAAATCCTGGGGTCTAATGGTAAAGTGAAATAGGTGGTATGTAGGGTGAGGAGGGAAAACCTAATGTACGTAGTGAAACTGGAGAAAGCTCCAAAACCATGGTCATACAATCACCGTGGGTAACTAACCCCATCACATGGGATTTTCATCCCAAAGAAAATCTCAAAATCTCAAGGGGCGACAGCGCCCTTGTGTGAGACGTGAGTACTTTGTGCTATGATTATTATGCACCAAGAAAGTGGAATAAATCCACAAATGAGCCTGAAGTGAGTGGGGATTGCAGTGCTGGTAGTAGTGAAAAGGGGAGTGTATTAAAACTAGTGACGGGACGGCCAGAGGACTTCTGTTAAACAATGCCGTACCGATATTAGATTAAAAAGAAGAGGGGGCAACACTAATCTGGTGTGATCAATGAAGCAACGTGAGAGAATGTGGTCGACATGTTTCAGCCATAGCGCCTATCTAGGCTAGGCTTTCATCAGGACCTTGAAGCTACTGCAAGGAAAAAACAACGTGACAAAGGATATGATGGGCACCCTCAACTTGATTGTAGAGTGCAAGTCTCCTCAGAGATACATACAGCACCTAGATAACAAAAGAAGGGGAGACAGTGTAAAAATGTGTGGAACTAATATGCTCAGTCATGACTAATAGGAAAAATATAAACTTGAAGCATGGTCCACTCACCCGTACAAACTGGGTGGTAAGAGGACCTCCACCTGGCAACCGCTAAGGAAGGAACACCGCTCTGAAAGGAACATGTAAGGCTGCTGATGGGGGCTTACATATCAAGAGCAAGTGTAAAAGAAGTGGGAAAATCAACTGAAAACGAGGGAGAACTGCCGGAGGCAGTGTCTGCACACGAAAATGAGCTCAGTGAGATCATCGTGAAGATTAAAACGTGGCTAAATGCTGAGCAGATAGTCAGAGTAATGTGAGGTAATACAAGTCCGTACAGAGGCGAACCAAAGTTGAGGCAAAAAGGCAACGCTCGAGGGTAGGCGCCTTCAAATTCAAGTAATCAAGTGAAACCCAGAGAGCGAAAAAGCCTACCTGTCCGTCGGGGAACCAGGCTGGAATGAGCCTGCAGCCGAAGGTCCCGTATGGTTGGACGGAGGCGAAAGAAATGAAAAACTGCCGGCGGATGGAGGGCCAATCGCGCGACAGGTAATGTATGCGTGCAAGAGTAGGAGCCAATACGAAGCGATGTCTCAACTAACTGGCTGTAACCTGGGAGATGGGAATGACAGGGCAAGAATGACGCTGTCAAAATCGCTGGCTCGAGCGTCATGAAGAGTCAGGGAGATGACGCGGGAGCGTAAAGAATGCGGAAGCCGCCGTCAGGTTAGAAGGTAGGCTGTCAAGGCACGTGTTGCTCTGGAATGCGCGAGGCATCATGGAGAGTACGGGCAGATGTGTAAAACACCTACTTTCGCATGGGTGGTGTGGGATGTCCCGGGGAGGCCACGGATTATAGGGCAGACGGTTAGGGAACAAAATATATATGTATATATACAGCGGCCAGAGGTGTTTAAGCCAGTGTATACAGAGGGTAGGCAAGGCAATGATGTGGTGCGGGCTGGATCACGAGTGCCCCTCTCAGAAATGTGAAACAAGGTCAAAAGGACAGGCTAAGTGTGTTTATAACGATAGCCAAGGGATATCGTCGTTGAGACCCCGAACATGTGTTTGTAGTTTGTACACCCACCTCTGCTCCCGTTTAAAAAGAAAAGCGGAGCTATCTGTAAGGTGTGGTGGTATGCGGGGTTTGTCAATGACGGTCCAATGTAAATCATCGGGAGCATGATTCACCTCCAAAAAGTGGTTTGTGAGTTTGGTGGAGGTGCGGCCACACCGTATCGTGCTCTTGTGTTCCAAGATACGGGTTTTAATACGGCGGGTGGTCATGCCAATGTATCTCAGCTCGCAAGGGCAGGTGATCAAATAAATCAGATGAGAGCTATTGCAGTTCGTATGGCTCCTCAGAGTCAAAGGTCGGCCAGTGCCAATGTCAATTTCCTTGGTCACGGAGGTAAGACTGCATGCAGCACAAGAACCGCATGGGTAATGGCCCACAACTGGAGGGAGACCCCACAGGGTAGGTTGGGTGCATCTCTGGTTAGTGCGTGGGCGGGTATGTATCAGTTGGTCCCTGATGTTGCTGCTGCGTTTAAACGCAAAGAGGGGTTTAGGTAGCACACCCTCACCTATATTGAGAATCTTCCAATTGGTTAGAATGATTTTCTTGAATTTATTGGAAAATTGGCAATAGGTGTGAACACACGTGAGTCTGTTTCCGGATGCCTTAGGAATCTTAGGTTCTAACAGAGCCTCTCGGTTGTTGTTAGCTGCTCGTTTAGAAGCCCTGCGAATGAGATGTTTAGGATAGTCTCTAGCCTTCAATTGTTTGGAGAGATTGTTGGCGTGTTCCTTGTATTTGTCACTAGAGGAACAGTTTCGTTTTAGGCGCAGGAATAGGCCAAAGGGCAGATTATCACGCAGAGCTCGTGGGTGAAAGCTATCATATTTTAAAAGAGCATTCACCGCCATGGGTTTTCTGTATAGCTCAGTGCCCAGACGTCCTTCCGAGGGGGTGATGAGAATGTCAAGGAATGGTAAATGAGTCTTGGAGTACTCGCAAGTAAATTTCAAAAAGGGATCACAGTTGTTGAGCCAGTCTTTGAAAGCCAAGAGAGAGGACAGAGATCCCTGCCACAGTACAAACACATCATCTATATACCTCTTCCATATCGTGATGTGATCCCTATATGGATTGGTGGTACTGAGGACATGTTGTTCTTCAAAAACATGAACGTACAGGTTCGCCAGGCTGGGAGCAAAAATGCTCCCCATTGAAGTACCTGATACTTGCAAGAATAGCTGGTCCTCAAATTGAAAGAAGTTCTCTTTCATTGCAAGTCTGGCACATGACATGATGAAAGAGACAGGAGTAATGGAGTCGGGTGGATCTGCAAGCAGGAGAGTTTCAATGACAGCTAAAGTTTCATCCTGCGGGATACATGTGTATAACGACTCCACATCAAATGATACAAGAAAATCAGTAGTGCAATCAAAGGACAAATCCCTAAGGAGGATAAGAATATCCTTGGTGTCCTTGAGGTAGGTGGGCATCTTCGACACAAAGGGACGAAGGAAATGGTCAGTAAATGCCGACAGGGGTTCCAATAAGGACCCCAGGCCTGAGATGATGGGGCGGCCAGGAGGAGGGTGCACCTTCTTGTGTACCTTAGGTAAGATGTAGAAGTA
Source organism: Triturus cristatus (assembly GCF_964204655.1). NCBI lineage: Eukaryota > Metazoa > Chordata > Amphibia > Caudata > Salamandridae > Triturus > Triturus cristatus. Next base: position 1,097,341,005 of record NC_140582.1, on the reverse strand, counting down.
CGGTATGGTAGCAGTGGAATTGACCAAATATTGTGCTTCATTAGAAGTGATCCAGCCGTTGGCACTGGCTTCATTAACTAAGATCCGGATAGTCTGAAGTAGACGTGTGGTGGGATCTTCGGCAAGGGGTTGATAGAAATTGGTGTTGCCCAACTGTCTCAAGCATTCAGAGCGGTAGGCAGTGGTGTCCATCAAGACAGTGGCGCCGCCCTTGTCGGCTGGTTTGATCATTATGGAATCATCAGAGGTAAGGGAGTGTAACGCCAGGCGCTCTGATACCATACCGTACTTCTACATCTTACCTAAGGTACACAAGATGCCCACCTACCTCAAGGACACCAAGGATATTCTTATCCTCCTTAGGGATTTGTCCTTTGATTGCACTACTGATTTTCTTGTATCATTTGATGTGGAGTCGTTATACACATGTATCCCGCAGGATGAAACTTTAGCTGTCATTGAAACTCTCCTGCTTGCAGATCCACCCGACTCCATTACTCCTGTCTCTTTCATCATGTCATGTGCCAGACTTGCAATGAAAGAGAACTTCTTTCAATTTGAGGACCAGCTATTCTTGCAAGTATCAGGTACTTCAATGGGGAGCATTTTTGCTCCCAGCCTGGCGAACCTGTACGTTCATGTTTTTGAAGAACAACATGTCCTCAGTACCACCAATCCATATAGGGATCACATCACGATATGGAAGAGGTATATAGATGATGTGTTTGTACTGTGGCAGGGATCTCTGTCCTCTCTCTTGGCTTTCAAAGACTGGCTCAACAACTGTGATCCCTTTTTGAAATTTACTTGCGAGTACTCCAAGACTCATTTACCATTCCTTGACATTCTCATCACCCCCTCGGAAGGGCGTCTGGGCACTGAGCTATACAGAAAACCCATGGCGGTGAATGCTCTTTTAAAATATGATAGCTTTCACCCACGAGCTCTGCGTGATAATCTGCCCTTTGGCCAATTCCTGCGCCTAAAACGAAACTGTTCCTCTAGTGACAAATACAAGGAACACGCCAACAATCTCTCCAAACAATTGAAGGCTAGAGACTATCCTAAACATCTCATTCGCAGGGCTTCTAAACGAGCAGCTAACAACAACCGAGAGGCTCTGTTAGAACCTAAGATTCCTAAGGCATCCGGAAACAGACTCGCGTGTGTTCACACCTATTGCCAATTTTCCAATAAATTCAAGAAAATCATTCTAACCAATTGGAAGATTCTCAATATAGGTGAGGGTGTGCTACCTAAACCCCTCTTTGCGTTTAAACGCAGCAGCAACATCAGGGACCAACTGATACATACCCGCCCACGCACTAACCAGAGATGCACCCAACCTACCCTGTGGGGGTCTCCCTCCAGTTGTGGGCCATTACCCATGCGGTTCTTGTGCTGCATGCAGTCTTACCTCCGTGACCAAGGAAATTGACATTGGCACTGGCCGACCTTGGACTCTGAGGAGCCATACGAACTGCAATAGCTCTCATCTGATTTATTTGATCACCTGCCCTTGCGAGCTGAGATACATTGGCATGACCACCCGCCGTATTAAAACCCGTATCTTGGAACACAAGAGCACGATACGGTGTGGCCGCACCTCCACCAAACTCACAAACCACTTTTTGGAGGTGAATCATGCTCCCGATGATTTACATTGGACCGTCATTGACAAACCCCGCATACCACCACACCTTACAGATAGCTCCGCTTTTCTTTTTAAACGGGAGCAGAGGTGGGTGTACAAACTACAAACACATGTTCGGGGTCTCAACGACGATATCCCTTGGCTATCGTTATAAACACACTTAGCCTGTCCTTTTGACCTTGTTTCACATTTCTGAGAGGGGCACTCGTGATCCAGCCCGCACCACATCATTGCCTTGCCTACCCTCTGTATACACTGGCTTAAACACCTCTGGCCGCTGTATATATACATATATATTTTGTTCCCTAACCGTCTGCCCTATAATCCGTGGCCTCCCCGGGACATCCCACACCACCCATGCGAAAGTAGGTGTTTTACACATCTGCCCGTACTCTCCATGATGCCTCGCGCATTCCAGAGCAACACGTGCCTTGACAGCCTACCTTCTAACCTGACGGCGGCTTCCGCATTCTTTACGCTCCCGCGTCATCTCCCTGACTCTTCATGACGCTCGAGCCAGCGATTTTGACAGCGTCATTCTTGCCCTGTCATTCCCATCTCCCAGGTTACAGCCAGTTAGTTGAGACATCGCTTCGTATTGGCTCCTACTCTTGCACGCATACATTACCTGTAGCGCGATTGGCCCTCCATCCGCCGGCAGTTTTTCATTTCTTTCGCCTCCGTCCAACCATACGGGACCTTCGGCTGCAGGCTCATTCCAGCCTGGTTCCCCGACGGACAGGTAGGCTTTTTCGCTCTCTGGGTTTCACTTGATTACTTGAATTTGAAGGCGCCTACCCTCGAGCGTTGCCTTTTTGCCTCAACTTTGGTTCGCCTCTGTACGGACTTGTATTACCTCACATTACTCTGACTATCTGCTCAGCATTTAGCCACGTTTTAATCTTCACGATGATCTCACTGAGCTCATTTTCGTGTGCAGACACTGCCTCCGGCAGTTCTCCCTCGTTTTCAGTTGATTTTCCCACTTCTTTTACACTTGCTCTTGATATGTAAGCCCCCATCAGCAGCCTTACATTTTCCTTTCAGAGCGGTGTTCCTTCCTGAGCGGTTGCCAGGTGGAGGTCCTCTTACCACCCAGTTTGTACGGGTGAGTGGACCATGCTTCAAGTTTATATTTTTCCTATTAGTCATGACTGAGCATATTAGTTCCACACATTTTTACACTGTCTCCCCTTCTTTTGTTATCTAGGTGCTGTATGTATCTCTGAGGAGACTTGCACTCTACAATCAAGTTGAGGGTGCCCATCATATCCTTTGTCACGTTGTTTTTTCCTTGCAGTAGCTTCAAGGTCCTGATGAAAGCCTAGCCTAGATAGGCGCTATGGCTGAAACATGTCGACCACATTCTCTCACGTTGCTTCATTGATCACACCAGATTAGTGTTGCCCCCTCTTCTTTTTAATCTAATATCGGTACGGCATTGTTTAACAGAAGTCCTCTGGCCGTCCCGTCACTAGTTTTAATACACTCCCCTTTTCACTACTACCAGCACTGCAATCCCCACTCACTTCAGGCTCATTTGTGGATTTATTCCACTTTCTTGGTGCATAATAATCATAGCACAAAGTACTCACGTCTCACACAAGGGCGCTGTCGCCCCTTGAGATTTTGAGATTTTCTTTGGGATGAAAATCCCATGTGATGGGGTTAGTTACCCACGGTGATTGTATGACCATGGTTTTGGAGCTTTCTCCAGTTTCACTACGTACATTAGGTTTTCCCTCCTCACCCTACATACCACCTATTTCACTTTACCATTAGACCCCAGGATTTCTTTTGTGTTATATGTACTCCATGAAATTGACAAGCCCCACATTGGATCTCTTTAGCAAGTTTTTCCAGGCTGCCGCACTGGAAAGTTAGTTGAAGATCAATGTTTGCTTCAAAGAAAAGTTAGTAGTGGTTGCATTTCTATGCTCTTTGGAGACCTGCAACCTGTTGAAAGAGTGACTGATTATTTGTGGCACTTCATTGCACCATGTCCCCTGTTCTCTTGCGCTAGCGACCTGGCACTTCAAAGTTCTCAAGTGCCAAGAAGTATGCGTGGTATCCCTGCGTGCTTTCGGGCGTCAATGACCCGTTATTGGTGCCTTTTGGATCAACTATTGAATGTGCCTTCTTGCTATGGTCAGGATGGGCTGCGTGTGTGGTGCGGGCGTTTTGGGTTATACACGTATGTCGGCACTTGCAGCGCAGCAGCAGCTTTTCATGGATATTACTCTGAGAGATAGATGATAATTGATCGTGTTTAAGGGTAGGATGGGGTCGTTAACCGTGTTCAAACTGGATTTTATAATTATCGCAAAGACGTTCTAGGCATCCGGTCCTGTAGAGTTGGCAGTACGAATGAAAGATATTACGAGGACAGAGTCAGGTAGGTTGAAGAGGTTTATTGCTCACAAGTACAGAGCGCCAACTCCTGCTGCCAGCTTGCTTCCACTCCAGTAGTAAACTGTTCAACGGGTAAGTTCCCATGGAGATGGAATAGCAAGTGCATGCTGTGCAGCTTAAATGATCACAACACATCCCCCTTACAGGGAAAACAAGGCAAAGACATATTAACAAAAACAGAGGTCTAAGTAAGACTTATACAATATCAACAGCAAAAGAGATTCAGAATCAACTTTCAACAAAAATAAGTAAAGAGGAGAGACTAAGACATATCATAAACCTCATACCTTGATGGAAGACGATGACTCCTAGAAGGATGATGTGGAGAATCACTATTGGAAAGTGCTTATGGGGTTGGTGAAACATCTGGACATGATGGAAACATAGATTTATCACCATGGAACTTTGCCAACCGAGACATACTCCACTTACCACCATTATGTACAGTAACCACATTTTTGTACTCAGCAGTAATAACAAAAGGTCCCATATAATCAGTACCCCCTTTTTGTGCCAGCGTGGTGCAGTGCAGCTTAAATGATCACAACAAAAGACTAATTATTACGCTTGCAGCGCCATGCCCCCACCTGTGTTTTTTTATTTATTTTATTTTTCTCGTCAATTTCTGTGGCATTCTGGACATGAGCAGCTCTTATTTCAAAGGCTAATTTTTGTTTGGTGTTCAAGCTTCCCTAAGCATTGATTGACCTTTAAGAAGATGTTCAGAGGTTCTGTTTTTCATGCAGTGCTCAGGTTGTTAGTTATATAATGATCACATCATGTTCCTTTAAGAAATGAACAGTTTGTGAATACTGTAGATACCAGCCACAGTCACTCAAAAAAAATATGCTTTAATTACTCAGTGCGTTACTAGTATCCCGTTTTCCTGCAGTATTATGTACTCATTCTATTTGTTTTGGCAACGTTTAGGGGCATTTTAAAGATAATGGCTTGTGAAAAGCAGAGATCTGTGATGAACATCGCCCTGCCCACCCCACCCCCACCGACCTCCTCCGCCCCAGAGATCAACTGGCATTTAGTTGTAAAGGTAGTTAGCAGGAGCCCGACCAATCTAGCTGCTGAGGCCCTATGAGATAGGTCTGGCACCTCGCTGACACCAGGTAGACCCAGCAGCATATTGGGACCGGAGTGAGGCTGGCAGGCGACCATATATTCTCGTCGACCCCACTTGTCACCCCCGCCTCTCTGTCTCGTGTTTGCTGTGCTTACAATACATGTTTACCCTTCTACCATGTGTTTTTAGCGTTTCCCTGCCAACTCTCGGCAGTTTCCTCCTCGCTCTGCGTGTTTTCATTCCATCTGGCATGAGTGTGCTTAGAACTGTATTGGTTAATCGACTATGTGCGCCTTTATCCCACAGTTCCGTGTCGGGGTTTGTCCACAACTCCTTCGCAGCGGTTCCTCCTGGTCGGCCATTGCAACGTGTTATCAAGGCAGCGCGGCTTTCTTGAACAATTACATTGATGCGCGATCAATTTGTACATTTATATTCCAATGTGCACTGATTAGTAAAGGAAGCACATTTGATATATGTTCTGGGCAGGGAGTCACGTTTGATATATGTTCTGGGCAGATCAGCTTATTGTTGGCTCTTATGTATTTATGTACTTATCCATGTATACATTTCCTTAATTGTGTGTTTGTTTCTACATCTATGTACCCCAGCGATGCAGTTACATTATCTCTCCTGTTGCCAAAGAAACCTTGAATTCAGTGACAGCTTATTAACCATTTGAATACTTAACTTCTCTACAACATAGCTGAAGAACATTGGCAAAGCAGATAGATCGACCTAAACCCTTATAAGGTCCCAATGGCGAGACCTGTTGGCTATGACAACGCTTGTTAATTCCAGTAGTTACTTGCCCCTCCCGGAGCTCCAACACCAAATAGCGGCTGGCGAGGGGTCAGTTGCAGCACAACCTCTTGTTGTCATCTAGGATGGGCGTAGGGTATGGATTCTGAGCCCTGTTCACCTGGTATGTGTTTGATTCGAAACATTCGCTAATGCCGCCACTTTACTGTGTCTCTGTGCAGGCCATATATTACTTCAATAAATACTATGGTTTTTAAAGAAGAGGATAATTATGTCTAGATCTCAAACAAGGTTGACTTTTTTTTATGACCTCATTCTAATGTGAGATGGGACAGAACAGACTTACTTGATTTTGTTCCAGAAAGACTGCCCACACATCTTAAACGCTATGGTTTCTTCTCTTTCTGCCTACATGATCCCAATTTTTACTTGGTGATGAGCTGGCCTGTTTAATTTAGCTTGGTCTTAAAAATGAATCGGCTGTGGCTTGAAATCAGCTGTGATAAATGTCTCTGATTTTTTTGAAATGTTGAGTACTCACATTGTGTAAAAAAGGGGGTGGGGGCAGGGGGTTGCCACCTCCTAAGATCTGTATCATGTTCTTGAATAATAGGAATCTCGTTTCCATACTTTCCATTCTGCAGTAAATTACCCGGGCTTTAAAAAGGCGATGGCCAATGACAGTGTCCTGTAAGAATGTGAAATGAGTTTGAATAAGCCAACCTGTCTTCCAGTAAATGGAATACCTGTAAGGATAGCGCCTGGTTCTCAGAAAGCTCACGTTTGAAAACAGTTTGTACATGAGCTGTCAAGCCCTCCCTTTCACTTAGTTCCTTCAATTTGGTGATATAAGCAAAGTTGGGCTAATTAGTAATTTCTACTCCCGAATGTAATAAATCTGGAATATGGTTCAGTTCCCAGTTCTCTCAGTCCTCTGTCTTTGTAAATTTCTCTGATACACACACAAAACAAACCTGATACTTCCACTGCCAAAGTGAATAGGCCTGGCCTTAATACGCTAACACTACTGGCGTTAGCAAATCAGAGTGGGGCACTCGAGAGGGAGCGCACAGCGGGCTGTAGGTGTAAAGTATTTCCTAATGCAGTTCAATGCAAGCACTGGAGTGGAGGCCGAAGGATACACCTAAACAGCCAACAGTAATAGTATGGAGTGGTGAATTTGCCATGCAGCCCAAAGCTCGATCTTTCTATATTGTTAGCAATAAGTCTGTTTGACAACTGTACTGTCAAAACCCAGACCTCAAAAAAGCTGATGTTAGGGTGTACTACTAGAAGCTTAAATATATTTTGGAACTTCTCTGAAGATTCTGGGTTTCTTTTTCAGATCCTTGATAATTATCAGCACATTGGACGGGCGCATTTCTGCACTGGACCCTGAAAACCATGGCAGGAAGCGGTGGGACCTGGATGTTGGATCAGGCTCTTTAGTCTCCTCTAGTCTGAGTAAACCAGAGGTAAGGCATTGTTTAGGACTAGTTAATTTGCATCTTTACTTGTAACATCTCCTTATGTTTTCCAGTGGATGACACATCATTCTCTGCTAGCTTCACCTGCCTTCATTTCTGTGGAGCTTTTTCAATGAGGTTTGCACTGTACAGAAATTCACAACACAGACATTAATCAACATAGAATAAGAGCAGCATAAATATAGTTTTTTTTTAAATAGTAACTATCTGGCTACAGCTGTATGTAATTGTCCTACATGGCGTGGTGACACATGAGGGGTAACGGATGTTAAAAGTGTGATGTAGAATGACCACGCACCACTAATATGAGGGGAACAGGATTTGTATAGGGGGTGTTAGTTAGACATCTTAGCATGGGCGAGTCAGGCTATGTTTTTTGGTCATTGTTATTATAGTTCTGTTTGAACGTATGTTCTACAGCTGAGAGGAGACTGATCTGCGTGTATTGTGTTCGTTGTTTGAGGGACAGTCTCGATTGCTTGTGGCCAGCGCCCTCAGCAGAAGTGTACAATGTAAAGTGTGTCTTGGAATGACCCCCTCTGAGACAGGCTTCAGAAAATACTTGCAAAAACATTCAGCTGTAAGAGTTTCTGGATTAAGAGCAGTGTTTATTTGTAGTTACCTACTTTGTAGGTTCCTGGGATGAAGTGAAATCTAAGTATGGAGAAGACCCGCTACCCTAACCAGTAGAGCAAAGGGGCCGCCTTTAGAGCTTAAGGCAAAAGAGACGGTTCTGCCACCTTTGTTGTGATTTGTGTTAGAAGAGCTGCACTGTACTTTATGTAATGGTGAGATGACAGATCATTGGGTCTGGGCCTTCACTGGACATTCTTCCTAACATGAGCTAAGGCCATAGAACCTTGATTAGGGGTCTGAGTCTCATTAACAATCTTAAGCTGCTTTCCTGTCTGTACAAATGACTCGAGATATTGGGCTGGAGAGTTGTGAGCTACCCACACATTGTGCAAGGAAAGTACATAGTAATGATGGCCGGTATGGTTGTGTCTTTTATGTTGCCATGATCTGTGCCTTGATCAGGGTGAAATACTCTTTTAGAATGAGATTTTGTTCTTAAATTTTCCCACAGAAGGGTTGAGGCTATATTTGACCAAATCGTGCAAATATTTTAAAGTTTAAAGTTCCCTCTGGTCGAGTACTACCTATAAGACCTCAATGTAGAAATTAAACCTTTACAGTTTTAGGAAAAGCAGCTAATTTAAGTCCTTCTCTAGGATGAGATTGCTTTAGAATGATCAGCTATTTTGCTTACTTTACAGTAGGATCATCATGACCCTATAACACCTTTCAGCATCTACTTGAGTAAGCAGTGTTGATACCAATCAGCATCTGCTTGATAGGCAGAATTGATACCAATTTGCTTTAGTCGACGACCGTCAAAACCACAAAATCATGGTATTAAACCTGCTTCACCCTCCTAATACCACTCGCAATAGAAGCTGTTAAGAGTCCTCGTAGAGTAAATCCATAATGACACATATTGTATCTTAAGATCATAGCTGTATCAACATGAGAGCACATTTACTTTTTAGGGTGTTAAAACTCCCTCACATGCATCTCTGGCGGTGCTGTAGCACTCATTTGGATGGCCCAAAGTTATTGTTTCCTAGATTTTAACATTCCTCCGTGGAAGAGACAAGACAAGAAGTCTGTAACCTTTCAGTATACACTTGGGCTATGCTTCTCCAGCTTCAGTAGCAGTGTTAATTTTTAAGAACTTACTTAAGGGCATATAAGGGAACATTTTCATGCCTCATATATAAGAAAAGAACGTCTGCACCTTGGCCTGCCATTGCACGCAGAACTAGATTTTGCTCAGTTACTTTGCAACAGATACTCTTCTAGAGATGGATTGAAGAGGTAGATCTATAAACTCCTTTGCTGCTTCTGTAAACTGCTTCACAAGACTGCGCTACATTGGACCGAGCTGTGGCATGAAATTTAGCTCCACCTAACGCTGATTCTGTGGTGGCCGATTTGTTCTAGAAAGCTTGCTGCATGGCGTTTACACGACACACTCAGTACGAAGGTGTCTTTCTCTCAATGAAGATCTTGCTATCTTTATTTGTGACCTCTTCCCCCCCACTCCTTGTTAGCCAAGTTTTTTTAGTAGTTTTAGCACCTTTTTCTCACACACATTTTTTTCTAGGAAGGGGTTTGCCAGTCTGTTATGGAGGATAACCCGCAACCTGGAAGTGAGGCCAACCCCGCATGCCCTGTGGCTCCCTTTAAAAAAAAAAAAGCCTTTTCCGACTCACCCTTTTGTGGGTTTTTTTCTTCTAAAGGGGTGATCCCCTTTAGTACCTCCCACTACGCATTTGTTCCTTTCAAACGGAGAATATGCAAGAAGGGGATTGGGCTGTAAAGCCGTTGATGGCATTAGTGCTAGCAAGGAATCGGGGGCAAGTGGTCAGCATTACTGGCCATTGTGTCTGATTAGATGGACTAAGCCGCACATCATACACCTATTTCTAAATATCTGGAAACTCCAAGCCCATGTCTCTAGGCAATAAAAATAAAGTATTTTTTGAAATTTTTAGTGTTTTCTTAAATTGTTTAACTAGGTCTCCGTGTGAGCTAAAGAGTTGTACACAACACCTAGTACTGATATACCCCTGCTGTTAAAATAATTTGGATATATGAATCAATAAACATATGGTTAGCAATTTTTTTGTATCTTACATAGAAAGTAAACTAGGATGTCAACTAATTTACACAACTAAAAGAAACTAGGAAGCTTTCACAATTTAGAGCAACGTCATGATTAGTAGGGTCTGTTGCCCCAGCAAATGCTATTAGTTATATAGAAGCAAGAGCAATGCTCTGTAGAATGTTTGAGCTTAAATACAACTTCTGTAGTTAGTTAAAAGTGCTGTGTTGCCTGTCACAAGCTACATCTTTGTGTTTTATTAGTATGCATAGCTAGGCTAAAAATCTAGGTTTTACAATTACCATGGGAAGGCTAGAATTGATCTTCTACATTGCTTCTCACTGCAACTTGCCTTGTGGGCTCTCTAAACCCGCAAGTGTTCTACGTGCCTGATAATCTGTACTACAACTATTATCTTCACCTACCAGCCCATCTTTATTCAGGCTCTCTCCCACACTTCAAGGAAGGTCGTTGCTCTGATACCAAAGTGATTTTTTAAATTAACTATAGCATGCAGAAAATAAATATGTTCCCTTAAATCTCATATTTATGCTGATCAATGTTCATTTTAGACAAGCAGATCATAATAAGGAAAAGTGTTTTAATTGTAAAGTAATGCTGCTCAGTGGCATGCCTTTCCCGACGACGCAGCAACCTCAGCGCCCAGATTCCCCTAGGGGTGATGGTGTTGCGCTATATAAATACTGACTGATTGATTAATTTATTTCCCTGGCTGCTGGCCCTGGCAGCAGGCATTATGTTGTCACAACTCTGCTGCAATAAATTGTTACAGTTGATCAGCTAAGGTAATTCTGTATTTGCGCATGTGTAGAGACCTCACATCCCATCTGTAATAAGGAAATGCAAGACAGGTTTGTATACTCGGATTGCAGTCTGCCATGCATCATATATGGAAGGTACTCCCTGCCGTACTTTATAAGGATATTGCGAGTCACTAAGGAGTTCCATGGCCATATAAAGGAAGAAGGCCGAAGGCTGATTTCCTTTTCAAGATCATGGAACTCCGAGGTGACTTCAAATATCCATATCCTGTATATATATGAAAGAGAGGGCATATTTGCAAACATAAAGAATAAAAGTAGAATCTCAAGTGCAAAATGAAACCTATCAATAAAGCTGTTACATAGTCGCCGAAAAAAATATTAGAAGCCGTTAAAGACCAGTTATTTTTTTGTTAAAACGCAGTAGAACCATGCAGAAGGATTCTAACTTCCATAACTGCCCAAGGATTGCAAAAAAACATGAACATGTTGCCATAAATATCTCGTTTGTGCTTGTCACTAGAAAGCTATAAAACAGACCAGAAAAAACAAAAGCAACTTTTCCTTCTTCCTTTTTTAAACAGCAGCTTTAATTCTGCTCTGTGACCTGACCTGCCGTTTGTCCTGGCTGCTGGCTCCGGCAGTAGGCATTGTCAAGTTAGAACTCAGCTGTAAAAAGTTATTACAGTTGAGTTTTGGCATCATTTCATTGTAATCGGTGACTGGGTCCGTCACAAGTCGCCACATATTATAAAGAAATTCGAGACAGTTTTTTTCCTACTGTGATTGTAGAATCCCATGTATTGTAAAGCTATTAGAACATTCCACCCAAATGGGTAGAATGTTCTTAATTGCAGTGGGAGAACCAAATAGACAAACATTGAAATGTTTTAGTAGAAAGTATGTAGCAGCTGTTATTGGCCGTGAGCCACTCCATGGTCTTTAGTGGGGCTCCCGACATTCCTGTGTTCTAATGTGCATCAACTGATAATTATAAAACCGCCTCAAGTAGTGCGAGCCGCCCACACACCCAACATTGCTGCCTTCAACATGTTAACGCCTCTTCGCAGCATGTGCTTGGCTTCTCAATTGCCACAGGCAGCCTAGTTTCGTGTTCACACACACCTCTCTTCTGGCACCTGCCATTTTGGCATTATCATGCAATATCCGATTACCTCACAAAAGGGTTAAACCACTAGCAGCTTAGATGCATGAACAGCTCGCTGACTCGCGCCAAAATATTACAACATCCGCTGGCATGTCTTTACTTTTCATTCAGTAACAACACATTGTCCAGCAATAACATGTTGCATAATCTTATTTCCTATTTTGTGAATCGCCTGCTTTCTAGAAACAGTTAACAAGTTTGCTTGTTGAATTACCTGCATTTCTATTTTAACAGGTCGCTCAGCATTGTTCAATCTGCTCTGCTGTTTTTTTAGTAGAAGGCTGTTGGACTTGGCCCCTTTTCCCTGATTTTTTTCCTTTTTGTAGTGTTAAGGGGCAGGTGCTTACTTCACCCAAGATGGCTGCCACAGACCCCTGCTACTGCAGGGTGGTCGTTTTTCATAGTAGCACCCTAGCTGCGACCCACAACAATGTTGCGACACCAGCCCGCCTTTTTGTCCCATAGGTAGAGTGGGGAAGCTCCTGGAATGTGCTGGAACCTTCTAGAAGGGAGGTGGGGTTTTACTGTTGCCGCCTTGGCTAGAGGTTACCTGACCTAGGGCTACTTAAGAGTGGGAGGGAAACTTTTGTGGTGAGTTGGCCATTGGGGTGAAGCAGAGCTGGAAGAATCCACCAGGAGTGTAGGCGGTAGGGCCTAGCCAGGGACTTATGCCTCTGAGAGTGACAGGATTTAGGTACTGTCTCTTAAGTGAGTGAGGTGCCCTGTGAATCCCACTGATCTTGCCCAGTAGTAGGAGGACCCAGAGACTCTCTGCCAGCCTGACTAGGAAGGATCTAGTCGCCCTCTCCATTCCTACCCCCTGTAACAGAACCCCTTAAGGGCGCCAGATACATCTGCGCCACAAGACTTCATCTGTCAACTGAGAACTGAAACCTAACTGTAAGAACTGAGACTGCATGACAAGGACGAGCTGTAAGCCTTGAATGCCAGAGCTGAGACTGCATGTCCAAGCTACCCTAGTGAACAAAATACTAAGCCGATTGCCAAACCACCGGGGATCGACCAGGTACTAGCGCTGTGACCCCCGCGCTCCCTGCCCTGGTCTGGGACCCCCGGCAGCGTGCTCCGCTGAGCACCATATCCCCATCCTTAACTTGAGCCCCCCCCTGCGACGACGAAGCCAGTGCACTCATCGCCGCGGCCTGGAGGCCTGGAGAAGTGCCCTGCTGTGTCGCGAGGCCCTGGAGAAGTGCCCTGCTGTGTCGCGAGGCCCAGGAGAAGCCCGGGGCCCCGTCGCAGCCGTGTGAGGAGGTGCGCAAGGTCGGGCCGAGTTCCCCCATCGTCGTGAGGACGGATGCCTGCTGACGCCGAGACGGAGGTAAGCCCGGAGGCCGAGATCCCCCCTGGTGCGCCCCCTGCTGGTCTGGGAACCACACCGCACTTGGCCCGGGTTGTCCCCTCCGTGGGAGTACCCTCCCCTGCCTGCGCGACGGAGAGACCCCGCCGAGGGATCCGTTCCGTGTCCCCCCCTTCAGCGAGACTGAGTGCGGTGCCTTGTGAACTGCACCGGAGCATAGGGACTTGCTCCTCGAGTCCGGTAACACTCCCCGCTGGAAGCCTTCCGAAGTACTGACTGACATTACCCTCGCGTGGCGCTTCACGCCACCGACTCCGCTTCCACGTCCTGAGAGACCGGGACTACGAGTAGCGCGTTGTGTTACATGCTCTGCTCAAAAGTATTTACTCGCTCTGCTCAAAAGTATTTACATGCCAGTGATTACGAGTAGCGCGTTGTGTTACATGCTCTGCTCAAAAGTATTACATGCCAGTGATTACGAGTAGCGCGTTGTGTTATATGCTCTGCTCAAAAGTATTACATGCCAGAGATTACGAGTAGCGCGTTGTGTTACATGCTCTGCTCAAAAGTATTTACATGCTCTGCTCAAAAGTATTTACATGCCAGTGATTACGAGAAGCGCGTTGTGTTATATGCTCTGCTCAAAAGTATTACATGCCAGAGATTACGAGTAGCGCGTTATGTTATATGTTCCGCTTGAAAGTGTTACGTGTCATCCATTACGAGTAGCGCTTTGTTTGATATGCCTTGCTTCACAGTATTAAGTGCCATTGATTACGAGGAGCGCTCAGTTCTACAGGCTCCATGTTAACGTATCCAGTGTCACCCATTACGAGTAGTGCTCTGTGTTAGATGTCCTGTTCAGAGAAAGACCTTGCTTGACGCGCGCAGCGCTATAATCACCCGTGCTGAGCCATCTTCAGGAAGTGTATGTATAAGATTAGGCACTGCCTGTACATCGTCAGGATTGCCGTATCTAGTGATTGATGGTATTATAACACATGTATAGCCTTGCTATTTCCTGAACTGCAACTGACCAGCTCTCCTTGGATAAACTTGAAGTATTTGCATAATTTAAACGGTGTGGCGTCACTCATTGTGTGTGTCCCTAGTCCATGAGGAGTGTGTGGTGTATGGTTGCTTAACACATAGCCCTCTGGTTGCCCGACCGGCTCGCGCCACGTTACCGCCCATAGGGCCTGGTGACCCCAGGTTCCTACAAAGGCAATGTAAGCACATTACACATTATTCTCTGTGATCATCATGCAGAATTTGCATATGTTGCAAAGCAGCAGTACCCTTTCTAATTTTTAACCAACTGTTAATAGCCTCTAAAGTGAACCAGAATCTCTGCAGTATTTTCAGTGATGTGCTCTTTGCTTAATAATCTGACGTGACGTTTGTGTGGTGCCTTGCCGCCCGGGTTTTTTTTTCTTCAAGCACGAAGTCCAAAGCAGAGGTAAAGCTCAGAACCCCATCGCAGAGATTAAACTGGTTTTCTAGATGGCAAAAGCCTCTATCCCCAAATCGGAGTTCGAACCTAGACTTAAAAGGGCAACAACATTTTAATATGTCATTACAATGGCACGGAAAGCAATCACAATGGACCATTTGTAACCGAAACGTTTCCAAAAGTCAGTGTTTGAACGAGGGATACAGTGTTAGGAATGGACTTGCCACCGGAGTTATGCCCCTGTTGTGTTACCCAACATTGGGGGCTATATCTAGCAAGTGGCAGGTTGTATTCCAGGATGGGTGAGAGGAGGTTACCACAGGATTGCAGTGCAACCACTAAACCTACTCACCCATTGGTAATTGTCAGGAGCAGTGGCCCTAATGCACCTGAGAAACTTTCAAAACTGTAAGGTTTTTATAGATGACTCAAACAGTTTCACTATCATAGTCAGTCAAACAGACCCCCAAGTGGGACTTATGGTAGAGAAGTACACCCTCTTACCTCTCTCGAGCTTTGAGAAGGGTGTTCAGGCTCTCTCTGTGTCCAGCTGTTCAAGAGGCTCGCCAAAAGGCTTTAGGTGGGCTCTTATGCCCTCTGAGGGCCCCACGGGTGATGCAGATGTTGGATGTTTCTGGTGTTTGTCTCTGGTTTTCTGGGCAACAGGAACTCATTTCCAGTTGAGTAGTGCTCCATGGAGACTCGAGTTCAGCTGGGTCGTGCTCTGTTTTTCGGGGTTGGCCAGCTCCTCTTCCCTTCATGGCCGTTCAGCTCTCAATCTTCGAAGCAGGGCATGGTCTGGGGAGTTCTGTGAGATAATATGCTGAGGCCTAACTTTGAATGGATCAGCAACACACTATCTGGCCATATTCAGAAGCTGTCTGTGAGCAAGTCTGCAAAATGCGTTCCCCTTGCAAAGCAAATGCAATGAGCTGGCAGTGGAGGGCTGTTCCTCGTGGGCACTGTCAGAAAGTCAGTCAATAAGAAGGCAAGTCTCCTTCAAAAAATAGTTTAATTCTCCCAAACGCAGAAATCCTCACTGCACTGTACAGTCCTTGAATGTAACTTGAAGAGAGATGATGATTTGCTGGGTGGGGGTCCTTTGTAGAGACATCTCGCATCTCTGCACAAATGGAAAGGTCTATCTAGAGAGCCAAGCAGGCTGCACGACTTCTTTTTTTCGGGCAAGCCTCTGGGTGAAAGTAAGTTGTAGCCAGCAACCAGCCAGCGGTAAAACCTCTTTGGGTCTCTGCAGTACAGACCCCGGGTCTGTTCAAATGGTCAGGAACCACATTTTATTTTTATATTCAGTGCGTTGTCCCTGAAGAAATCATTCACACTGTGAATGATCACTATACATTTTTGGGGAGAACATGGAGAACTCAGACAGTGCATTCTGGCCACCTGAATGTACGATATACAAATCACCGTAACATTGCATAAGCAAACTACAGCTACTCATAGGGGAAAGGTGGCGGGGGCATCCGAAGGAGATGGCACAGATTGTATCAATTGTCTGTAAATACCTTTCACCATAGTACAATACGAATGCAATATGAATAGACTAACCACGAACCATTGGGGAGAGGATAGGGTGATCGACCTCAAATCTGGGGAACCGGGTTCTCGTCTCTGCAACGACGCTCAATATCCTGTGATTCTGGGCAAACACTTAATCTCCCCGTGCCTAACAAAAATGAATGTAACGCAACTGGTGCTCATGTAAATGCTCTGATACATTATACCTTCGGGTCAAGTTTGCGCTATATAAAACTTTGGGAGGAAAAATTGTATCTCTATAGCCTTGTGAGGGCAATAGATAGACTGGGAGCACTATAGGTATAACCAGAGTCATCAAAAGGTGCTTCTAAAACAATTGTGAAGAATTCATTCTCCACTAGTTGCACTCTAAATACAAGTCATTTGAGCCGAAGAAGATGACTGGGCAAGCCAGAACGTGGAGAATGGGGCAGGATGTCACATTGATGCGGGGCCCTCGCCCCACCACTGTGTATGTGTATATGTGGTGGTAAGAGTAGTATTTGTAAAGTACTTCATTCCCTGTTGTGTGGCAGTGAAGCTCATTATTGGACAGGGAGCTTGCTACACTGTGGAGGGTGCTTGGTTGGAAAGGTGCCATACATGCTATGTGGGAAGCGTTCTGGCATTGTCTGTGAGTGACCAGAATATCATGTCTGAGGCCACAGTGCTTAGCAGTGAGTTATAAGAATAAGGGAGTGACCGGGGCTGTCAGATTGTGTTATCTGTCTGCTATAAGTCATTTTGCAGGTCCCATGTTGAATGAAGGTGATTACTGAGACTCTTCAGTCCGCTGTGAGTCTAGGGAAGAGAAACAAGACAGATCTGCCTTGATGTTCTGCTTTACAGCCATCCCTTAAGTAATTTATTTTTCTCAATGAATTTGTATCTCTATATGGTGTTGAATTTTCAACGTGGTGAGGGATAAGTGGCGAGACCTGGAGGATGGACTATTATTTAAGTCCTCTCTCTGTACAGTACAGATGTGTCCTTTGGTAGATTCTTTTTTATGTTCTCGCCTACCAGGCAGCTGGGTTCTAGGCAAAAGCCTTTTGTGGTTTCTACTAAAAAAATACAGTGGGCTTCGATCCCCACCCATTGCTTACCATCAGTTGGCTTATTGTTGCTGCATTGTACTTCCTTCGCATTCAGTGGCTTACCTACCTTTTCTTGTGTTTGTCCCTCCCTTGGAGCGTTGCTACTTTGCCATCCTTTTGATTGACTGACTTGTATCCATCTGCTGCTCACATGGAAGAAACTACAATGTACTTTCCGTTTGAACACTCCGTGAGAATGCATGTGTTTTCTAGCTCTCCCGTGAGTGCTGGCTACTTACACCTATAAATACCAACCCCCACACATGGCCTCTTGTTTCCCCCAGGGCGAAGCATTGCTCAGCATTGTGGTGGCCATTCCACGCTCTTTGCAGCCATATAGCAGATTCTCTGGTAGTGGAACAGGGGCACGGAGGCACCCCCTCTTCTTGGGTCACATCAGACGATGTCTAGACGCGTCTTATGGACGCAGGCAGATCTGTTGGGTCACAGCAGAGAGGCTGGAGATTGCACTGCTGATAAAAGTTGATGTTGCTTTCCATAGCTTCCCAAGTGAACCACAAAGTGATGCTGGAAGAGGGGGATGAGGGTTCTCCCTCACCTCCGGTCAGGGACAGGTGCACACCGAAGCTGGCTACTTTTGACTGTTACTCGTACCAGGACTATGGCTGAACTTCTCCCTCAGGACAATCTTTCCTCCCCCTCCTGTGGCATTGATTTGTATTTGTTTGAAGGACAAATGCTCAGATAAACTTATCCTAACCACCTCCAGGGCAAAACACTCTCCGATCCTCTGAGTAGAATGCCAGCAGGCGTGAGGGTTGTAAGTAGGCTCACAGCTGCTTCAGCAAGTTGCACTGACTGACTTCAGGTGATGTTCCCTCACCTCAGGGAGAATTACTGTCATGCAGACATCAGTCCTAGTTACACAGCAGCTCTTCTAGTACTCTGTGGCACACTTCTGTGCTTGATCAAGAAAAACATGGAAGTGGAATAAAGTTGGGTAGATTGGATCCCACTTTTAAAGAAACAGGATATGAATCCATTGTCTAGGGCTCTGGGAATGGTTTGGTGTAGTTCCCTTTCAAATGCCTTTTTCAGGCTGTAGTGCAGACAACCTTTGTGTAAGGTGATGGGCTCTCGCAGCAAGTAGTGATGGTGCTGGCTCCATGCAGATGTATCCAGAACAAAGGCTTGATGATGCGTTAGATATCTGCACCTGCTCATCAATCCCAATCCACAAATGCTGCGTCTGCATGGGTGAAGGTTGACCAAGAGGCCTTCTGCTTGCAACCGGAAGTTGCAAATGTCATCTTGGCTGTCATAAAATCCTTTCATGCAGGATGCTGGAGAAAGTTTCATCAGTATTGAGAGCTTCATAGTCTCCATCTATTTCTGTTATCCCTTTCCGATATACTATGCTTCGCACTGTCTCTTGCCCAGCAGTGCTTGCTGTGTCTACTGTAAAGGTTTATTTGGCTGCCATATCTGTCTCTCTGTCCAGCCTTCTAAGTCACCACTTTTGACGTATTTTCTGAAAGGTTTACACCACATTTTTCTTCCAAGTTCATTAAATGTTCAGTAGAAATTAAATCTTATGTTAATATTGTTTCACAGTTGCTTGGTCTGACCTCTGACTCTGAAAAACTGCCTTGTTGAGTCAATAAATTCGACCCGGAGGTTGAGTGAATTTCAGCCCTTTTGGTCTGGCAACTATTTAGTTTTGTTATCCTCTTTTATCCTGATAAACAAGGGTACTCGTCAATCTTTCTTATTGAGAGTGGTTTCTGCCTTTCACGTGTTCCAGTGCATCATGCTTCCTTCTTTCTTCCCTCCCACTCATCTCACCGAGGTGAAAGAGCTGCTGCATTGACCTGATCCTGGAGTGTAGTGTCTCAGTGCATATTCCCCAAATGTCTGGGCAGCGTAGATGATCAGCTATTGGTGTATTTCACCGAAAGCAGTGGCGTCTTTGCATATTTTTGCTAAACATCACTGCCTTACAGCCCAAGCATGCAGTGATGGGCATATTGTCAGGGCTGTGTTGCACAACTTTGTGGTCAACAGACACTACTCAGCGGCAGCTCCAAGGCTATTTTATTGCTTTGCCTTTCATAGGGTGACAAACCTGTGGGAAGAGGTGCCCGTCAGAGGAAAATGTTGCTCAACTTCTGTGACAATAATTCTATTGGGTGCTCCATTTTTCAGCAGATTGCTTCCAGACATGCGGTTAACCCTGTCATCCAGTTAGCACTGAATACAGCCTCCACCGAGTCCAGTTGTAGGGATTCCTGTAACACTTGTTTAGGCTTGCAGAACCAATGCCACTTCTTTGAGGGAAGCTTTAACTAATAATGTGCTGGACGTCGGGGTTCTGTCTCTGACACTTAAAAAAATAGCTTGATCTTGACAGCTGAGCAGCAGGAGGTCAGCGCCCCTGTGGGAGGGTTGTACCTACTTTCTCTTTGTATTTTGTGTGTGCTTAAAGACTAAAGGAAGACACCACTCCTGTCACTGGCTACGTTCTAGTTGTCGCTTTCGAAAAGCAAAGGCGGCCTTTTTTCGAGTTTCGTCCTGCAAAGGTGAATTAAGAGACAAAAAAACGGAAACTGTAGCCCAGCTGATGAGCACAATCTTTGTGGTCGGAAAATTAAACTCGATAACGGATGTTTTTATTTTTTCGCACAAAATGAGGATTTGTGTGAAGTATTTTTATATTCTGCAAGTAGAGAAGTTGTCTTTATCCCATTTGCACTTTATTGCTGTCAGGTAAGCAGTGGAAATCGATATGTACTTTAAAAAATATATATATATACATACATACATACAAAACCTCCGTGAGGAAGTAATTGGTCGCACTCCCGCAGTATTAGTATTCTTCTCAAAGTCTTAATTTATTCTTAAATCATTTTCCTTTTCAGCCAGATCAAGGTACCAAGCTATATGGAGATACCGAAACGCGTGGGTTTATCTGTGTTTTGTGGCTGAAAAGGAAAATGATTTAAGAATAAATTAAGACTTTGGGAAGAATACTGCTGGAGTGCGACCAATTACTTCCCCAGGGAGGTTTTGTCTTCATTGAATTGGGGTTTGGTTCAACCGCGTTGGTTACGCACCTTTCAGAGTGCCTGACAATCCGGGAAAAGTGAACCGCTCGTGACATGCATGCATGCATACATATATATATATATATATATATATATATATATATATATATATATATATATATATTACCTACTGGCGGTCGCCAGTAGGTAGTTATAGTTAGGACCACGTTTCCATAGGAAATCCGCAACATTCTATTTTGAATAACTTTGGCGCCGGTCGACGAATCCTCGCGAATTTTTCAAAATAGGTGGGGCGCTACGCTCCGCTCCTACCCTGAAAGTCTCGGGGGGGATTCGTCAAGCGGGGGCTGAGATAAAAGGGGGGTCCCAAAACGCGTTTTTCCCATGCATTTTTCCATAGGACCTTTAGACAGGGCTACAGCCCGAACGGCTGAACAGAATTTAATGAAATTTGGCAGAGAGGTAGTCCCCAGGTCAAGGAAGTGCCTTTTGTAGGTTTGGTGTAAATCTGTTCAGTAGATTCTGAGAAAATAGCCTTTAAATCAATATATATATCTGAGCCAGCTTACGGTGCGCTTACGGTGCGCTTACCGTACGCGTACGGTGACGTGCGCGAGTGCGATTCTGATTGGCCGTTAGATCTTAGTAAACATTCGAATCGGTCGAAACCAGGAAGCGGCGGCCACCATTTTCTCTCTCGCACTCTGAGGGGGGGGGAGGATAAACAAAGTGTAAAAAGATGTAAAGGGGCTGTTTAGACAGCTCCCAAGCACCTAGCCATGTTGGGGGTGTCCCCAACGATCCCCCAAGTGAAAAAAGGCAATTTTTATTTTTTTGAAAATTTCGCCGATTACGCTTACCGTACGCGTACGGTAGCAAATAATAAAAAAAAAAAAAAATATCCAAATTCTCCCCACCCCGTGTGCAAATGATGCCCGTAGGGCACCATTTGTGCATGGCTTATAGCTCCCAAACAAAACATATATTTTTCCATTCACAACAATGCTCATCATATGTTTCCTCCATGTGCGCACGGTGCGCGAAGCGCATCGTGCGTTCATGGCCCATCTAGCGTAACGTGGACACGCGGTGCGCGAAGCGCACCGCGTGCTCACTGTGCGCGCATGGTGCGCGAAGCGCACCGTGCGCGCACAGAACGAACTGCGTTAAGTGGGCGCGCACGCCACAAATGGCGTAAAGTAACTTAGCATTTAAAAAACCGTACAAATTCACTGAAAAAACCATAGGTTTCACACACGTTATAGTTAGGAATTAGCATTTAAAAAACCTTGCAAATTCACTGAAAAAACCATAGGTTTCACACATGTTATAGTTAGCTGGACATTTTACTGATAAAAAACCAATGAAATTCCCCCGTTATAGTTACTGTAGGCAACTATAACTCACGCGACCGTAATCCTCTGCTGATGACATATGTGTCTTTATGAAAAAAAAATATTTGTAATATATGTATAGCTAAAATTTAATGGAAGAAGACATGGGCAAATAAGTGTCTAAATACAGTATTAGCATCAGCAGAGGATTACGGTCGCGTGAGTTATAGTTGCCTACAGTAACTATAACGGGGGAATTTCATTGGTTTTTTATCAGTAAAATGTCCAGCTAACTATAACATGTGTGAAACCTATGGTTTTTTCAGTGAATATATATATATATATATATATATTTTTTTATTTTTTTTTATTTGGGTACTGTTTGCGGTTATGCTCCCTTCCTTTACCAGTATGTCTTTCTTGGTTGTTTATTCCGGGGACTGATGGTCTGCATTAGAAGTGTTAAGCTTTCCCGCCAGTCGGCTTAATTCGCCTCCACATGGCCTTGCCTTCTGTGCAGTGAGGCTGAACTAACCCTAATCCCCCTGCTGTCCCTGCGGCGCGTGCCGTGCCTGTTAACCCACATTCCGCCCTCCTGGAGACAGCTGACAGCTTGCAGGGTGACTCACCGAGTGTGTGAAGCGGTGAGGTAATGCTCTGTAAGGGGGTGATGTCATCCCCCCACCCTGCCTCCCCCCGCCGCATGCCTTCACAGGCCCGGGGCATCTATAGCGAGAGCCCCCCCCCCGGCGCCCCCATTCAGAGGGATTAGCATTGAGGTAATCTCTTCCCCGTGTCTGACTCATCAGAGGCTGAAGAAAACCCACCGGTCCTTGAAGGCAGGTGAATGATTATCTGTGCCATTGATCACTTCCTAACCACAGTTATTCTAATTGTGAGCTTCTCCTCAGCATCGGTTACCATTTTACCCAGTCACGTGTGCATTACTTTAGATATGTGCATTAAATATGTAGCATGGCTCTTGGTGATGAATTAAGCCCTTAATTCTCGCGTCAGGGGTAGAAAGCTCTAAATAAAACGACGCAGTACAATTAATTCATTCCCTCATTGTAAGCGGCGCGTGCAGCAGCCGATGCTCACCCTTTGGGATGTCTGTTTTTTTTAACGTAATTTACATCTCATCCGAGCTTTACTTCTGTCAAATAGAAATCAAGCAGGTCTTTTTCCAGTGGTTTGTATTCATAGGCGTGGCTGCTGAATTATCAAATACTCTCACGTTAGGTAAAATCAGAACCATTATTTTAAATTCTTTTGAATATGAAACAGACGTGCATTACATTTAGAGCCTTTGAAAATATTTGACATTTTAATATATTCAAAGGTTTTTGAATATTTTTGTTTCAAAATGCAAATTCCACAAGATGTACAGCAAGACAGTAGTTGTTAAATTGTTTATTGCAGGCATTAGACTACAAAACAAGGCAATGTGAATATTCATGTCTGTTCAACTGCCTAATAAATAACATGAGTTTGTCAGGGCACATGATGGCCTAGAGCAAATCTAGATGTGGAAGGAGCAGGTAAAACCACACGCGCTCTCTCTCTCTCTCTCTCTCTCTCTCTCTCTCTCTCTCTCTCTCTCTCTCTCTCTCTCTCTCTCCCCCCTCCATTTCCCTCTCCGCCACTGTGGGTGACTTCCACTCTGAAGAATCCACACTTTGAATGACACCATCGGTAACAAACAGGTTAATATGTTTTTAAGGTCATCCCCTGTGCTTAGTGAACATCCCCGAGTAACTGGTTTGCACCTTCATTTTAATAGAAGTTTATATTAAACATTCTGTATTTCTAAATCTATACTCCGACACATTTTATGTCTTGAGAATATGTAGTATTGATGATAATCATGAACCAAGCTGGCAGCTGTAGATTATTAGAGGGTTCTTTAATGTAGCAAGTAATCTTAAGACCTCATCCTCCAACATAACGGATATAACTGACTTGACATTCAATGAATCACATTCCACCTAAAGAACATTCTAAAAAGGAACATATTCTGAACACATGACCTCACCAACCTAACATGGATACTTCAGCATAATAAAGTCAGAACACTACAGAATGTGTTCAGTATCACCAGTAACAAGTTCTAGATGGCTAATGAGTGTTTCTGTGTATCTGTTCGTGGACTTAGTATCACACCAGGTTTTCCTTCTTCGCATCAGACTAATACATTACAGCCACTGAAAGGCAAACTTTATGGTTAGAGAAGGTTTTAAAGTTAACAAAAAGTCCAAACGTATCTTTTTTTATCTCCCCATCAGAAAGAGTAGTAATGGGGAAGTCATGTCTACAGTCACCTATCATCATGCATATTGTATCCCCTTTTTAGGTCGAGCCTGGGCAGCAGATGCGCTGCTCTGCGAGCCATGCTCTATTGGAGTATGGACTGGAAACCCTGCCCACTCTCCGCCCATATTTGAAATTGGCTTGTGGCATTGTCTCATTGTCCTTCCTAAATGCTGGCTTCTGATTCGTTAATAGGTTTGTTAGTCCCTCGTTAGTACCGCCTTGTCTTCATTTGTATGCTCCCATGAGGACTGGCCCTTTTACTTCATTTGCTACACGGTACGTCTTATTTACTCTGTAAGCACCACTTTCTTTAATGGTTTCTCCTACTGTAGGCACTTCATGCTTTCCTGCAACATTCAGCCTGCCATGCGCGCTTTCAGGAGGCGCTTTTATAAAACAAGCATTTGGAATGCACTTGGCGTGCGTTTCCGAGAGTTTAACCTCTTGCATGCCCCGCCCTTTCCCCGCCTTTCTATTAGCGGGCGGAGTTCATGACGAGATGGTCTCGTCATGGGCACAGCGCAACCGCGGCCCATGACGAGACCATCTCGTCATGGGCACTGAAGGGGTTAAGCTATTAGCATTGTAAATGACAATGCCTTTTATTTATGTTTTAAAAACCAAAACATAAATAAAAGGCATTTACAATGCCAATAGCTCAAATTCTCGTAAATGCGAGACCTATTGCATTGCAAAGGCTTATTTATTCCTGAACCCAGTCCAAATGGACAGAACTACACTTAAGTGTGCAACATCTTCTGTAGTTCAGTTTTCAACAATATTGTTGATCTAAACAGACTTTCATCTTGTGGGAGACATTTTGCCAACTGCCCTTGTTTCCTGCACTGTAGAGCTTGCTTTACGCTTGCCTGGCAAGCTTTGGAATTTGCCAGCTGTGATCTTAATTCACACTTAAACCATACGCTACCCAACTTGTTCTTTGCTGGTCAACTTATAAGTACTACCACATTGATGGATTAACACTCATTAGAGGTATTCCATTCTTTGGATGCTTCAATTGATAGTTTAATTCCCTTTACCAAATCCAGTGTTTCATGGAAAGTAGGATATTTGCAATTCAGTAAACTCCACTAAATTTTCCTCGGATACCAGAAATTGCTATGTAATCTCAGTAACATGGTCATTTTGTTTTCCCTTAGAACCCACACACTTATAAAGCAAACATAACTTCCTTTTTGTAGTAAACCTTTCTCCTTCTACAGCAATCAAATAAAGTGCAAATCCTCATTTATCATTTTGGAGGTGGGTTCCCAGGGCACTGTAAAAAAGGCAAAGGTAAATACACTCCTTACATTGTCTTTACAAAAAAATATTTGTATCAATCGTACAAAACCTCAAATTTGATGTGTTTTCTCTTAAGTCCTTTTGGAATTTTTAAATAATCGTAGGAGTCAACTGCTAGTAAGCATCAATTAAAGATATGTGTTAACCCTTACAATTCGTGTAAGGATTTACAAGCTGTGCCTTAACATTTGAAAAAAAATAATACACTATGCCTTCAATGCTCACAATAAGGGGTTAGCACATCAGTAAGCATGCATGTGTCACGATGAGTTACTCTTGTAACTTATCTAGAGAACACATTCACAAGAAGATGATGTTTGTATCGAAAGTGTGTGTGAATTAAGCGCACAAAATGATCCTCCACTGGTTCATTCTAGAGGCCACGAGTAATCTGGCAGCCCCTGCAGAGTTGGCAGCTTGCGACCACATCCACCAACGAAGCCACTGAAAGCAGTAAGCTTGTTAGCAGTCTCCGTGGAACTATTATCATCCCAATTATTACTTGAATGATCCGACCTCTGTATGAGGGTGCCAATTGTGAAAGTAACACTCGTGTCGCCTAACTTCCCTTGACTCCAGGGATACTCTCGATGTTGATTCTCCTAATTGTCGCCAGATGTAACAGAGTGATTCCAGTCAAAGCTGATGTTAGATATGAGCATTTATTAAGTACAGTATAGTAATGAAGAACTCTGGTGAAGTGAGCTTTCCAGTACTCCGGGCACACGTACACTGCAGTTCTCTGAAATCCTGGATCGTCAGCTTGTCCGTAAACAAATGAGGCAGCTCCCTGCAGATCACTCTGCATAACGAGTGCGAAAACAATATCTACATAAGCATTCACCCAAATATACATCAAACAGTAGACCATTAGAGGTACATGACAACACACACAACCACACATACATACACATACCCTCTCAGGAATCTGGTGACATTTCGTCTTTGGGGTTTCTGTATCAATGGCAATATATATATATTATTGTTTATATGACACGGTGGCAGTTGCTTCTGTGTAGTTGGAGTTAGGACCAGGTTTCCATAGGCAATGGATTTTCTGGTTTGCTAATAACTTTGGCGACGTTATATTGTTCTTCTTGAAACTTTCTAAAACAAAAAAAAAAAGGGTTCAGTCACCTCAGATCATTCCTGAAAAGGCTCGGGTGATTAGTCAATTAGGGACGAAATGAAAGGGGTGGTCCCAAAACTCATATTCCCCATGCAATTTCTAATGGGAAAATTGAATAGCGCTTCAATTTAAATAGCGGAATGGAGTCGCTCCAAATTTGTCAGGAAGCTAAATCTTTACACAGAAAGCGTGCATTTTGTCATTTGGTGTTAATCCATTCAGTAGTTTTTGAGAAATTAAGGTTCACAATTTATAGATATTTCCAGCCACTGCTGTACCACGCTACCGGTAGATTAAAAGATAAGACCTGATTGGCTGCTATCCACATCCACAAAGGTGTTTAGCAGCTATTTTAGGACTCTGGGACTCTGTCCCTAGGTTGTAGCAAGAAAAAAAAACCTTACACAGGAACTGAGTAAGTATTGCTTTGCCCCCTAGACCCTGTGGTATGGGGGTTCCCTAGAGTAACCCACCCTTAAGGCCAAAAATCACAATGTATTTTTCAGTGCCACATTAAAATTTAATAAAAAGAGCAAAAAATGAAGGTCCCACACTTTTTCAATAATATCCCCCAGGAAAGGGGCAGGGTGTGGGAGAGTAGGCACGTATTCCTGTTTATTAATACATTTCTGTAGGTGGCATGTGTGGGTCCCCTACCCATACTTGCAGATCTACCGTGGGGTAGGGGCATAACTGTATTGGGTCTCGGGACACCATTCTGAGACTCCAAATAGTAAGACGGGGGCATGCCCTGTTGGTAGTGTGATGCTCCTGCTACCTATGATAAGGGGGCTCGCATGTGCACTCCAGGCATGCAAGGAGCGGCAGGGAGGCGAAAGCTGCTGGCTCCCGCCGCTAGCCGGGTATCAACTTCGCCGCTTCAATATTGAAGCAGCGAGGCCACTCATGTAATACTCACAGCTCTTGCTTTGGAGATGCGAACAATGACCTGTGTGGACTTGTTTTTAAAGACTAGAATTCTTGTGGTGCACCAAGGAGGGGTAGAGGCACTTAAAATAAGTGTTGTGGGGGGCTGCAGGGAACACTACATACCCACAGGAATGTTTAAAAAATAAATAAATAAATAACCTTCAGTCTCCTGGATCCTTGAATGCATGACCCGAGGAGAGATTGCCATCATTTTCAAACCACTCCGAGCTGGAGCTGTTTGCTCTTCAGCTAGAGTGTGGGGACCCTTTGTGATTGGTCTTACGGCTGCCCTATGTGGCCTAAAGAACGTTCAAGAACAAGTCAAACACAATGTGTTGTATTTATTGAAAGTATAAAAGTGCTTCAAACTGTTTTTTTGAAAATTACTATTAAGAAATATCTCTGTGTGTGATTTAATAATGAATGCATTCGATTACTATAATGGTAAATTATGCCATGCGGCTAATTTGTTAATGGAGTGTCCCTTTGGCAAAGTCAATAGGGTTGCTTTTTATATACATTAAAGGCCTCATTTATATATTGATGTTTTGAACCGATGACCGAGCCAGTATGTCTACCTTGTTTCAAATAAACAGCAATTATATTGTGATGGCCAGGGCTTATTTCACATGACACCCCCTTAAATTCTTATTGCCAGGTCCTGTGTGTGGACCTGCGGGGTGTTGACGGCAGGGCCCGTCTTGCCAGGCTTGCGCGATCCGGTCCTGCAGCCAGCACCATGCAACGCATGCCCAAGGCCATACGCTGCGCTGGGTAGTCCAAGTTACCTTTGAAAATAAAATATTGTTTTACTTTAAAAAACCCTAGAGATTTACTGACAAAAAACAAAGGTTAAAGTGACGGTGTAGTCAGGAGAAATGTCAATTAAAACAACATTTTAAAGTAAAAAAACACTGAAATTCACCAGTTATAGTTAACTGAAGAAACTCTAACTCGCACGCTTGCCATGCTCTGCTTATCATCTCACATCACTCATTACATTTTCTATAACATCATTGATAACATCAGTGTGGCATCTGACGTGACATAATTGAGGACAGCACTGTACATGACGAGGGTGCGAGTTATAGTTACTTCAGTTAATTATAACTTGTGAATTTCAGTGTTTAAAGCTTAATATGTAACGTTTCAACTCACATTTTAACCAAACAAACACGACTTTGACCATTGGATTTTTCTGAGTGAAAATATATATCTATATACACATTGCAGACCTAGACAGACACACGCACTCTCTCTTTCTCATCCTCTTACAGCCCTAGATCCAGTTACAGAGATTTTCCCTCTCCTCTGAACCCTCCTTTTCTTCCAACATCAAAAAGATTTTGTATAACCATAGAGCCTAGAGTACCAGGCCAGTCCTCGCTCCAGGCTCAGCAAAAAATTGAGGATACTCTAAGCAGCCCTCTGAGAGGCACCTTTATATAGAGCGATGAAACCATGATCATCCTGCTCTGTTTCTAGTGAGGAACGCCAGGCATCCAAAAAGTGCTTCTCTTTTGCTTCTTTCAGGTGAAGGATCAGTGTAGGACTGACATGACCTGGTCAACATTCTTACCGGGAGTCCTTATAGATTGCATGCTCCTTTGTCATGGCCCTTTGTTATTCAGTGACTGGATTTTAATGTAGGGGACTTTCACCTACCCAAGAACTTTTCCCTTTTTGTTTAATTTTTAGTTTTGTTTTCCCGTTTTAATATTCTTGCACTTGCAAGTATTTTAAAATTGGATTTTGCTTTACCGTTAAGGCACGGTGGTGGCGAAAACTATTAAAAAGAAAAAAAATAGACTTGATAGTGTTCTCATCCACTACCTATAAAAGGCGCCAATGGATTTCTTCATACAAAGAGTGAAGTCACTTTCAAAATGAATCCGCGAGGAAAAAAACAATATAATTAAATGTAAAAAAAAAAAAGACTCGAAATCCAGAAAATATTGGCATTCTTTCTTTTAGCGGGTTATTAAATTATTGAGAGAGGAGTAAGCTTGAGTTGTTTTGTGACAGCTGGCCTGGTTGATAATATGGAATTGTATAAATGCACTTGCTTGTCTTTTAGATTATGTAATATTGATCACCTTTGAGTGCTTGAAGCAGTAGAATCGTGCGCTTCAATACACACTTAAAACCCTTTTGAAAGGCACTGTATATTTAGATCACATACAGATGGCAAATTTCCCTGCCATTCTTTCTTATAGCAATGCTTGTACACTTTAGCTTTATCTCTTTGTTTTATTGTAATTTGCTGTATGTGCATTAAAATCAAATACTGCATGCATGGTTTAAAGGTGTTGGATCTTTTGTGTTGTAATCACTTCCTTCACAAGTCCCAAAATTGCTCATTTAAATGCTGTCTCCAAATGCAAACACACTCCATGGACTATAAGGAATGTATTGTATTGCATTGTAATGTAATTTAATTGTTCTAGAATGCTCATGTTGATCTGCTCCAGCAGCTTTCTCGGGCACCTTTAATCCCTGTTGATAATTGATGATTTGACCTTGAGTGATAACAGGGTTTTTAAACTGACAAAGAGCGAAGGTGACTCGAGCAGACATTTCCCACCTACATGAGCAGCCTCTTTACCTAATTCTGATTTTTCACTAATTTTGCTCACGTAAAAAGGACAACAGAGGAGAATATTTAGGGACGACAGAATATATTTCAATCAGTGAGCCCATTGGCAGAACGTGTGGAAAATCACTTAGTCAAAGGAGAAGCTCACAGAGTCCTTAAACCTGCATTTAAATACTAGGGCTCATTATGATGTCAGGCGGAAAGTCATCCGATGGTTCATTGGAGGCTTTCTGCCCGACATCATAGGTTTCCGTTCAACCGCTATTTAATGATACTGGCTGTTAGAGGGAAACCCATGGGGGAATTGCGCTCCGCTTCCGACAGGCTCACTGAACCCATCGGGGTGGCGGGCGAAATAGTAATCCAAAATGGTAGCAGAGCCATCCTCTGCTCCGCCGTCAGGATTACAATGTCGCTTTCCGCCTGCCCTTTTATGGCCGTC
Organism: Triturus cristatus; assembly: GCF_964204655.1. NCBI lineage: Eukaryota > Metazoa > Chordata > Amphibia > Caudata > Salamandridae > Triturus > Triturus cristatus. Next base: position 1,097,310,515 of record NC_140582.1, on the reverse strand, counting down.
CTCATGCCATGAAAAGGCAGGTGGAAAGTGACTTTGGGGGCCCCAAGCAGGGCCCCCTTCCCCTCTGGCCCTCCACTATGGGGCTTGGGCGGCAGCTGCGGTGCCCCCCTAAACATCTCTGCACCATGTGGCAGACACCTCATGTTTGAAAACATCAATTTTTCTATTGCAGCTTGTGCTGCAGCCCTTTTCTCTGTCGTTTGTAATTTTGCATGATCAAAGATGGCCGACATGGTTTTATACTGAGGCCAGTCCTTCGTTGATTTTGACACCTTGAACCCGCCAATGAATTTGAATTATGTATTTAAATGGTGCTATCTCGTGCTGCCGCTGCATATTGAAGAAGGCAGTCGCCGAAATGCGTCTTGTTTCTTTGTTTTCCCAATAAATTTGGGTTTAATGTGCTCCGGCGAGTGCTTGTACTTTGTGTACAAAGATGCAGGCATATTTAGCGCATTTCTGCCAATGCGCGAGCAGCACCCGTCCGAAAGTGCAGAGACTGTGGCGGATGTCCTGGAGCATATATATATCGCTTTACAAACCACAGCAGCAATTGCATGAGAATACAGGTGGAGTGAATAAAAATAAATAGTAATAATATATAATGGAATTTTTTTTCAGACAGTTGTATAGATGGACGATATAGTTCTGAGGATAGGGTCTCATGAACGGTGGGGAGAGTAGAAGCATAGCTTTCCCCTAGATAGTGATGCTCAGATTTATTTAGATGGTCCGGGGAGGGAGCAACAGGCCAGTCAGATGGTTTAGGGAGGAGGGTTTAGATATTTGTTGGAGAGAAGAAGTTTCAGTTTCTTCCTGAAGTGAAGGAATGATTGATTGTCACGTAAGTCCTGGGGCAGCGAGTTCCAGATTCTTCGAGTGTACCCAGAGAAGGAGCTGGTGCAAGATTAGTTTATCTTGAATTTTGGCGGAATCAGAGTAGTCTATTAGAGCTTCGATGAGGTCTCTTTTGGATTGGAGGCAAGAGAAAGTTAAAGTTTCGTCCACCCACAGCCATAGGACGACTCTCCACATACACAATACCAGCCAACTGCCGGAGTACGTGTTGCGACTTCAGACTTAATGTAGCTTCTCACCAATTGTCACTGATGTTGCAATGTTTTTAAATTGTTTTTTTTAATGCATATTATATCAAAAAAAATTCAAGTTCCACTTGGGCGAGAGCCCAACATAATCCACTTGATAGCAACATATCAAAGAATTAGCAGCCATGGAAATATCGATGGGTACGCTTTGTATACAGAACAAAAGAAAACAAACTATGACCTGTACGCAGACATTCCCACCACACCCCACCCACATTGGCAAGCAAAATTCAGTACACATATATGACCAAGAAGAGGAAACGAAGCAACATACATTTTGGCCCACAAAATTCTCATGAGGCTGTTTCTACGGGGATTGTTAAGGAAGAGGAGGGAGATCAATGCCACAGTATGTAGCCCATCGAGACCATATCTTTCTATGTTTTTGGGGGCAGCTTCTTGCTTGAAACACTGCCATCTCCGCACCCATACATTTATCTAGCTCTTTCCGCCACTTCCCTATCATAGTCGGTGAAGTTCCCTTCCACAACTGGGCTTTATCCCTCTTGGCAATGGTAAGGGCAAGAAAAAGTCAGTGTTGCTTATATCGGTTCCCTCCGATGTCCTCTGTACTATGGAGCAGGAACAATGGGGGATCATGCGGCAGGTCCCAGGATAACACCTCTTTAAGGCATGACGATACCATGCGCCAAAAAGGCTGTAATGCTAAGCAGCTCCACACCGTGTGGAGGAATGTCCCTTCCTCCCTATCGCACCTCAGGCACATGGGGGATGGCACAACACCCATCTTCCAAAGCCGAATATGGGTGTAGTACACGCGGTGCACATACTTGAACTGAATAAGACGGTATCTGGAGGCTACTGCAGCACCCCATGGGCTAGCTATCGCCTCCGCCCAGTCATCATCCATCAGGTCAGGGATGTCATCCTGCCACGCCTTCCTTGTTCTATGTAGAGTCGTGGTGGAAAGTGTCGTCGGCATCTGGTATATCTGTCGTATTTTGTGTGCTCCGAGATCGCCCATAAGAAGGCAGCCCTCGAGTGGATGAAATTCAGGTAGGTCATACAAGATTTGCAAGTGCGGCGGCCAGATCATGACGTAACTGGAGGTACCTGTAAAACTGGGTTTTGTGGAGATGAAAGTCCTCCTGCAATCGCTGGAAGGATTTAAGGACGGTGCCTCTCATAACGTCCCCTAATGTGGAAATACCAATGTGATCTCACTGGCTGCACCCCTTCAGTGCGGCCACCTGCTGTAAATAATTACCGTGCCACAGGGCCGTCGCCTGCGTCAGCCGCATATTCTATCCCATTTGTTGAACGGTGTACCTCCATTACCTAATCGTTGTTCGGCTGGCGTGGGGTAAGGAGTCGAGCTTCTGCACGCTATAGAGTAGTCGCAGGAGGGGTATGTAGGTGAATTGTACCACCTATCATTGATAATTAATAGGTGGGTGCCACGTAATAGGAATAGACGTCAGCAGCTGCAATGCCTCCACAATAGGTGGATTGTGAACATGTCTGCAATGCCACCCTAATCGCCCCCACCTCCGCATAAAAACATGTTATGGATGGCGTTAATTTGTGCAAACCACGCTCTTGGAATGTCGTATGGACAATTTTGAAGACGGTAGAGCACCCTAGGGAGGGAGACCATTTTGAAAATGGCAGACTGTCCATACAGTGAAAGAGGTAGGGAGGTCCAAATAGAGGTCTCCTCGCGAAGGTTGACAAGGAGTGGGTTTATGTTGCGGGCCCTTGAGATCTGCGGGCAGGGAGACACGTTGTATTGGAAGCCCTCCGTGGCGTGTTTTAGTTGAGATGCCCGCGTAGTCCTACCCTGATGACCGCATACTGGGAATAGCACAGATTTAGCTGGGTTTGTGTGGAGCCCAGTATTCTAACCAAAGGCCCCAAGAATTTGCAAAATACGTGGGCCCGAGATCCAAGGGTCGGTCATAAAAAACAAGACATCATCCGCGTATAACGCAATGCGATCCGGCTGTGACCTTGGCCAGTCAAAGCCTCGGAGCACCGGGTCCCTATGGACCCACGCTGCCAGGGGCTCTACCGCCAGAGCGAAGAGGAGAGGCGACGGGGGGCAGCCCTGCTGTGTGCCTCTACCAATGGAGAAGAAGGGAGAGCGATGACCAGCGATGCGTACAGAGGCCATAGGTTCGGTGTAAAGTACGTGTACGTACGCTAGGAAACGTGGCCCAAAATTGATTGCACCTAAGAGTTGTAATAAGTACTCCTAGCTGAGGGTGTCGAAGGCCTTATCTATATCTGCCAAGAGTAAGGCCGCGGTGCGGCCCAACTCTGGAGCCAGGGCCATAGCACTGTGAACACGTGGGATGTTATGCCGGGTGGCCCAGTGCGGAATAAAGCCAGATTGGTCTAAATGAACCAATTCCTGAATGCAGGACCGCAAGCGATCCGCAAGAACTTTCCCCAGCAATTTGGATTTGAAGTTGATGAGGGAGATAGGTCGATATGAGGACGGGTCCTCTGGTGGGCGGCCGGACATTAAAAAGAGGATAATTTCAGCTTGACCCCAGTCCTGAGGTGGAAGTGGCTGCTCAAGAGCCTCATGAATCGTGCCCAATAGGTGTGGGCCCAGCGTGGTCACATGAGAACGATGAAACTCCATAGGGAACCCATTAGGCCCCGGGGCTCGACCTGAGCCCATCACATTCAAGCAGCCATTAATTTGTCTAATGTAATAGGAACATCCAATTGGTCTCATCTGATCGGATAGCTGCGGGGGTGGGATGGGCGGAATATCCCGCAGGAACTCAGCGATTACGTTGCCCGAGATCTGTTCCTTCCGGGTGTATAGCGTAGCAAAATGATGTGAGAATTCCTCCACTGCTTCACCTGGAGAGGTATTCAGGGCAACGTCCCTACCCCTAATGGCTGGTACTGTGGCCGGGGCCTGTCTGGTTTGACACAGTCTATGCAGCATTTTACTGGATTTTGCCCACTGATAAATTCGATATTGAGATGCCAACCAGATTTCTTTCGCCTCCTCTGTAAGGCGATGATTTAGCTGCTGTTGGGCAAGTGACCGGTTTCCCCGAAGAGTCGGAGTCGGCTCTCTCGTCTATTGCGCCTCTAGGGATAGGCACTGGTTCTCTAGTTCTGCTCTCTGAGCGGCGCACTTGCGTTTATCGTTAGTCCTATAGATGATGTCCACCACTCTAATGGTAGGTTTCAGGGCCTCCCACAGGGTCACTTTGGAGGGATTGGCGTCGGCATTTAGGGTAAGATACTCTTGAAATGATGTGTGGCCACACTCATGGTAATCCGGTTCACGCAGGTGCCATGGGGACATCCTCGATCTAGAGGGGGCCTTTGAACCTTTAAGAGCAGCGTCGCCGCAACTGGAGAGTGATTTGACAGCCCTCTCAGAAGATGTAAGGCCCGAGCAAACCGTGGACATAGCTCCAGGGTGTGAACAGATAATCCAAGCAGAGCCATGCACCGCTGATAGAAATGTGTAGCCTAACTCGACCGGATGGTATTCCCACCAAATATCAGCCCATCCTAATGCCCCAACGAGCGACGACAGTTTAGAGGGACCAATGGGGGAGGCAGCCCCTGAACCCCGTCTCCTGTCCAGTGGGGCCATAGTGTAATTCCAGTCACCACCCAGGAGGGACAAGCCCTCAGGTAGTTCACCCTGCAATGTAGTCAAACCTACGAACGTGGTCGGTAGGGGCGGGGGTGCATACACGCTACCAAGCGTGAGCGGTTCACAATAAAATGTTCCTGTCAGAAAAACATATCACCCCCAGGGTCCACCCAGTGTTTTTTGTATTGTTTACCTGCTGCAACCCGAACCGTGCTAGACAAGGGGCCTTATTGCCCAGGAGATGTCTCTCCTGCAATAGAAGAATGTCAGCGCCGTATCGTTTGGCTTGCCGTAAAACGGCCCGTTTAGCTTTGTTGAGTAGCCCCCATGATTCCACATCACCACCGTTAGTTCACCCAGATGGGAGACCTTCGCGTGAGATGCCATATATCTAGTCTTGGTCTAAGAGTACTGATCTGCCTAGTAAGGAATGGGATGCGTGCCTGCGTGTGTAAACAACAAATAACATAACTCTGTTACCCTGAAACCACCCCCCACCGGTACCCACCTCCCGATACTGCCGAAAACAAGGAGCTTCTGTCGCGGTGAGGAGCACCCCAGGACCCCAACCTCGGATCCCAGGGACCCTCCTCCAATGGATCCCAACCTCCCCGTACAACATAAACTGTGGGGAACTAGTGATCGTGCAGGTCAGCCACCGTGCATAGCGTCCACCTCTGCTTGGTGCAGAATGTTCGGGATATGTCCAGCATTTGGGCATACAATAGTGTGCAACAGGGAGTATTACTGACTGCAATTCCGTCAAGATGCTTGTTCAGGGCTGGAAGATGACCGGTCTGAATCCGAGCGATGCCGTCTTTTTTATTTCGTCTTGCATGTTCTATTCTGTTGTGAGCCCCTAGAAGAGTCAGATTCCAGCGGTGGCAGGGATTGTGGCTTCAGGTGGGCCCTTTCATCCGACCAGGCGAAGACTGCTTCAGGCGAGTCGAAAAAGAGTGTTTTTGAGTTATAGATCACCTGAAGTCTGGCAGGATATAGTTGCATGTAGAATAGATTGAGCTCACGCAGCCGCCTCTTTGCTGTTGTGAAGGGCTGCCTCTGCTGTTGCACCACACGGGTGTAATCAGGGAAAATCATGATCAGCCTGGAGTCATAAACTAGCTTATCCTTGTTCAACCTGGCATACTGCAGCACAGCATCCCTGACTGCATAATTTAACAATTTAGCAATGACGGGCCATGGGTTTTCTCCAGGAGGCGGTTTTCTCGTGAGCGCCCGGTGGGCCCTTTCAACCACAAAACCCTTTGAAACCTTTTCCTGCAGGCAGCAGGTCTGTAAGCCAGGAGGTGTGGAAGCGTTTCATGCAGCCACGCTCGTAGCCCTCCAGGAACCCAACAAAACGGAGGTTGTTGCATCTTGCGTTACCTTCTGCATCCTTGGCGTGGGCAGCTAGCTCTTTAGAGGTCAAAGTCAATTTGTTGATCCGGTGTTGGAGGATCTGCACGTTATGTTCCACAGACATCACCCGCGTCTCCGCCTCGGTAATGCGGTCCAAAGCCTTTTGCAGGTCCTGCCGCAAGAATGAGATTCTGGTACCTTCTGCCCTTATTTTGACCTCCAGCGTGTCCCTTGCGTTCGTAATGGCCGCTAATAAGGCCACGTTATCCGGAATAGGGGCCAGTGGAGCGCCCCCACCTGAAGGTGCTCTGATTCGGACCTGTGGCACCAGGTTTGTCTTTCCCCATCGTAGTGGTACAGAGTTGCAACACCGGTTTTCACCGGGGGTGGAGCTTGGCCCAATGAGGCAGCACACGGTCGCAGGGGAGCCAACCAGCCTCTTAAGGGGAATATGCAGAGGGCGCACCACGGCCCGTCCTCACGGAATCCGCCCATCAATAGGCCACAAGCCGCACCGGATCTAATCCGGCCGCCTCCGCAACCAGCAGTGGGCAGCCAAGCAGACCTCTCTAGAGGAACCTACCTCGCCGGACCACTAGCACGCGGCAGACCTCCGACACCCCCGCGCCCCAAGGCAGAGTCTTCTACAGCAGTGCGAAGTTCAGAGGCACAGTGTTGACCCAATGTCCACTAGGCCCCACGCGGGAGCACACCACCTCCCAGGTCGTGCCACGTTACGAGAAACCGGAATTGCAGAGCGTAGAAAACGGCCAGCGGGCCGATGTCTACGCACCCTATGTTGAGGGGAGAGTGAGAATAGCAGCACACCCGCTGCGCGCCAAGCTCCAAAGGCATCCTACTGATCACCAGCCTGTCCTCTAGCGTTCCGCACCACACTGGCCCTGGTGAAGGCAGGTTAAACCTCCTTCTCAAGCGGGAGGCCTCGCCCCAGCACCGGCACACGGGTACAACTCCTGAGGGAGCACTGCTACGTACGGCGCCGGCCGGGACACCCATGCCCAAGCGAGCCCCGCAACCGCAGCGTAGAAGCCAGCTGGGCCGACAAGCTTCCCTACAGCCCACGCACCGACCCAAGGCCGAGACCTCCTCCAAGATAGGCCCGCGGGCGAGGCTGCATGACACTGGCCGCCCGGCTTAGCCACCACGACACTGGCCGCCCCGGCCTAGCCACCCTCGCTCACCTCTCTCCGGGTTCGAAACCCCATCCAGGCACAGGGCGCGGCCGCACAAACTCGTTCAAGTGGCAGGCCAGAGGGCGCCGTTCCTCGGACGCAGCACCCTACACGCGGTGCTCGTGTCCGGCTGGAATCCCGCAGCGAAATCCGTCTCGAACTCTGCAACGGCACACCTACTGGAGTCACCGGCCCATGCGACACGGATGAGCTGCTCCAAGATCGTTTAAGTTAGGATAATAGATGGATTTTGGCGGTGGATGCACAGAGCTAATTCAAGCCATGCTGGCTGACCAAGCCACGCCCCCCACAATGTTTCTTTTTTAATTTATTAATTTGCAAGTAACAAAAAAGACAAATTGGTCATTTGAGACATTTATCACAGGTCCAGATTTTGCTGGTACAGTCCTGGTTTTTCACCTGGTGTCCCGACATTTGGCAAATTTAGCACATGTGCTGGTTTTCAGAGTGGGTCGACTGGAAGAAGAGTGAGCCACTTATTTCATGCACTTTTCAAGCTTCCACCAACGCAACCTACGGGAGAATTTACCGTATAGTCAATTTGTAAGAACAAGGCGCAACTGTACCAAGAAGGAGGACTATTTTAACAATGCCAGAGAACTCCTGGAGAAATTAGTAGAACGTAACTACCCACGCAGATTACTGAAAAGAGCAATGAAACGTGCTTGGTATACTCCAAGGGGGACCCTCCTTACACCAAAAAAACAAACCAGCAAACACGCCTTTGGTGTGCGTCACGACTTTCTCGGGCTGCACGAACGAAATGAAGAAAATTGTCAGAAGGAATTGGCACACAGTGAAGGCACTTGAACCATTCAAAAACACCCCGATCTTCGCTCTAAAGAAAAACAGGAGCATGAGAGACAGGCTAGTCCGAGCCAATACCACAAAGAAAGAGTGACCAATCGATCCGCACACTACTGTCCTTACCCCCGATAAAAGGACACAGGAGATGTGGTAACTGCAAGTCATGCAACAGTACCATCGAGGGGTCGTTAGTCACATATGGCAACAAGTCTTAAAGCATGAGGAATTTGCCAACTGCAATTCACATAATGTTATATACTGTGTAATCTGCCCTTGTCCGAAAGCATATGTAGGCAAAACCATCCAGCCAATAAAGAAACGAATAACCCAACATCGTTCCCGCATAAGATGCCAGACTCCGAATGCACCTCTGGTGCAGCACTGTATTGAAAGAAACCATGGTCCAAATGATATCAAATTGACGTTAATCAAACGTGTAACAGGTAACAACAGTGAGACACTGCTGTCCAAATTCGAGGCAAAGACAATTTTGTATTTGGATTCAATTGACAATGGCCTCAATTAAATGAGTGAGATAGTGCATTGTGGCTGAGAATTGCGAAATCACATGATGAAGAAGCGGGAAGAGGATCACTACCACCACTCGAGGGTGCAGATAGTATCTCAGGTCCGCTGAGAATTGCGAAATCACATGATGAAGAAGCTAGAAGAGGAACACTGAGCCTCGCCACAATCAATAAGAAAGCGGACCTGCGATTGAAAATGGTCTTGCCAGTAACCATGACAACGTAAAAAACAGGAAGTCAGGCACCATCTCATTAAGACAAGCCCTCCCCGTTTCGTCATGCACGTCATGAGCCCAATGGGGTTTAAATAGAAAGGCGCAAGACCTTTGTAATAATGAACCGGAAGGTTGACTTCGAAGAAATTACAGACCGCTGACACAAAGTTATATCGGACCGTGCGCATAAATCTCCAATACATTGAAGACCGGGAGCCGGTTCCCTTAATAGAAGAGCCCCAAGAAGTAGGTGACAGCAACCCGAGCCACTGGGAAGGGGTGCTCCTATGTCACAAAATATTCCTCACGGTTCGAGCACCGTGCACTCCTTTTAGCACTGCACTAGTCTTGTTTTTCTAAAATCACGAGAAACGGTTGCACCTCCTTTTTAGCAACGCATAAGTCCGGCCTTTCTTTAAAACCATGAAAAACAGGTGCATGACAGGGGTACCCTAGGTTTAACACGACGCCAACTTACTCCACGATGATATAAACGAACACGGCGAGTGGTGCCACTCCGGGCAAATTAAGACACCATCTAGCTAATCTATATGGCACAACAATAAATCCAATTGTAATGCTGTTTTGTCGAACAGATACAATTCGTTTTTCCTCTTTCCCCCTCCAATATAGACTGGATGAATTTCGTCTTCACAAACGCCACAAAAAGGAATTTAGGAATACCATGCTTTTCCTCCACGGGAGCCACTAAATGGTATGTCATGACCCTAACCCGTTTAAATACAATGTACACAATAGAAATTAGGTTCAACCACTTACTAGGTTTTTATTAATGTTTTATTCATGCAGGCCCTTTAAGTCCTACCAGATTAAAATTCCGCCCTGATGAAGACCTTCGCCTGAAATATTTCACCTTGGTCCTACCAACTGAAGGTCGAAACGCGTTGGCTTGACAATAAGAGAGGTTCAGATCTACCTAATTCAAAAACCTCGCTCTACACCAGGCACAACTGAGCTGAAAAGTTGACGCTCTACTTTAGAGTTTGTCAATTACTCTCTGACCTCTCCAGGACTTTAACAAGGACAGCACTGAGGACTGAACAAAATATAGTCCCAACTATATGATAAGGAAATAGGACTGACCATTGTTGTTCACAAGAAATGTGTAGTAGCGCTGCTTTAACCTGGTATACAGTTGTTTGTATGTTTTTTTTTAATTAAATCTTTTTATTGAACATCAACAATTAAAAGCAAAGGGTCAGGTCATACAAATCATTAGATTCACATCACAAGGTTCCGTGTCTAACCAGTCGTGGTATTACGTATCATGTTGCTAAATTTACATCAGTGTCACTTATAGTTGGTTTCAGATCATCAATTGTTCGTCAAGGGAAGGAATTTTAGGGGGTTCACACACTCCTCCCCGATACACATTCCACCTAGTCCAGATTGCTATCCATTTCCGGGGGCATCCACGGGCCACGTACACTGTTTTCTCCCTTGCCATGCACCAATCCATATCCTCTTTCCATCCATTTACCGTCGGTGGCGCCGCAGCCCCCCAGAGTCGCGCTATATTCCGCTTGGTGATCATCTGCCCAAGTGTCACCCAGAGCCTCCCTTTTACATTCAAGTCTGTGGGTTCCCAGTTATTCAAAAGGCATCTTTTAACCTCCGGTCGGAGGGCCACCCCCCAGATCATACTCATGCACTCAAGTATTTTCCTCCAGTAATTCTGTATTATCGGACACTCCCAGATTACATGCAGGAAGGTACCCTCCAGTCCACACCTTCTCCTACACATCCCATCTTCACTTCTTCCCATGAGCGTTAGCTGTCGCCCCGAGAGGTAGACTCTGTGTACAATTTATAGCTGTATCAACCTCAATTTTGCTGATATGGCGACTTCTCTGGGGGAGGAGAGTGCTTCTTGCCACTCCTCATCGTCAATTTCCAGACCGTCCTTCCCCCATTTCCCCCTGAGTGCCTGCAATGGGTCTGGAGTATGGTGGACGAGTTTCTTATATGTGAGGGATATGCTTCTGCATGGCAAATGTCCGTCAAGCAATCTATCCTCGAGGGGAGAGGATTCTGGTAGTGCTGTTCCAGCTGGGATGTTAGTCTGGAGGGAGTGTCTGACCTGCGCGTACCTAAAATATTCCGAATCAGCCATCTCATGTGTTTGTTGTAGCGAGGTGAAGGACACCACCCCCTTGCGGCCCCAGAGGTCCCTGATATGGGAAATACCAATGAGGTCCCACTTGTCGAACCCCTTAGTATGCCCTAGTGTTCCTAGTTGTTCAGAGTCCCAGAGGGGAGTTGCGAGCGTAAGTTTGTTGGCCCATCCCAGATTACGGTTAACCAAGTGCCACAACTGCACCGCGTGTCTGGTGGGCCCAGTATGTGGAAATTTAGCCGGCCTGGAGTAAATCGCTCTTGTAAAGTCTCCTCCCGGTAGCAGTCATTTGTCCATACAGTAGGCTGGGTCGTCCCCACTTCCGTACATACATTGGTTTATGGCGAACAGCTGCGCTGCCCAGTAGTATTTTTTCATTTCCGGGAGGGCGATACCCCCGTCGTACCACCCAAGGGTCAACTTCCGGAGTGCTATACGCGATTTCCCAGCCCATAATAGTTCCCTCTGCAGGGCTTCGACCTCTTTAAAGAAGACATGTGGGACTGGTTCAGGGTAGTTCTGAAGGGCATACAGAAAGCGGGGCAATGCCATCATTTTGAAGAGCGCTGCTCGCCCAAGGAGAGACGGGGGCAGAGCCCTCCATGTGCTTGTGTCACGTTTGAGCCGCTGCAAAGGCGGAAGCAGGTTCCGCTCATATCGCAGCTTGACATATGTGGTGACGAAGATGCCGAGGTATTTGAAACCCTCGGCCACTATCTGAATTGGGCAATTCCTGGGCATGGGTGGGGCCCTCCCATGGAGAACATATAGTAACGACTTACTCCAGTTAATTTGAAAGCCCGAGTTTCTTCCAAAACTGGCAAAGATGTCTAACACCACCCTCAGTGATCGCGGGGGGAGGCAAGATAGAGAAGGATGTCGTCAGCGTATAGTGAGATCCGGTCCTCCCAACCCTCGGTCCATCGAAGTCCCCGGATTGAAGCATCTCTTCGTATCCAGGCTGCGAGAGGTTGAAGGGAGAGTGCGAATAAGAGTGGCGAGAGTGGACATCCCTGTCTGGTTCCCCTTCCCAGTGTGAACACGTCCGAGATTTTATTGTTAACCGCCACTTGAGCCAGTGGCTCCGCATATAGTAGCTGCACCCATCCTATAAAATTAGGGCCGAATCCCATCTTTTTAAGGACAGCAATTAGGTATGCCCATTCCAGAGTATCGAACGCCATTGTCGCGTCCAATGAGACCAATATCGCGTCTTCCTGGATGCTGGAGCAACGCCCCAGCACTCCATTGAGACGCCGCAGGTTGAGGGCCGTATTCCGGTGTGGCATAAAGCCCGATTGGTCTGGATGTACCAGCTTGGCTATGACCAGCCGAAGTCTATTGGCCAAGAGCTTGGCAAGTATCTTAGGTTCTGCGTTTAACAGGGAAATCGGTCTGTATGATGTACGTTCATATTTTGGCTTCCCTTCCTTGGGAATGGTGACCAGAGTGGCTATACGCTGGTCTCTTGGCAGTTTCCCCTTTTTCCTGCTATCCTCGTACATACTTTTCAGGTATGGCGCCACCCTATCAGGCTTAAGCTTGTATAGTTCAATAGGAAGGTCATTAGGGCCCAGTGCCTTGCCCGGGCGGAGATCTCTTATCGCTTTGGCTAATTCGTCGCTTGTGAGAGCACTCTCCAATGCTTCACTATCGTGCCCGTAGAGGATAGGTAGATGGATATCTGTTAAGAGGTCAGATGAGTCTTCCTCCGTGCGGTCCGAGCCCCTCTGATACACTTTCTCGAAGTGTGCTGCGAACTCCCTAGCTATATCGTGTGGTTCAGTAAGAACCCCCCCCCCCACACTACTTTTTAGTTCCGATACCACTCTTTGCGCCCTCTCTTTTTTGTCCAACCAGGCTATCATTTTACCTGCTTTATCTCCCTGATCATAGAACCGCCCGTCTTTCTCTCTCGCAAGGGTTTTCGCAGCGTCAGTCGCAATTGCTTTATATTCTGCAACTTTTATTTGCAGTTGGTGAGATATGGCTGGGTCCGTGTCGTGCCTTGTCCTCTCCTCAAGGCGGAGGAGGTCGCGTTCAATATCGACCAATTGCTTTTCTTTATCCTTGCGCCTTCCCGTAATGATTGATATGGCATGACCCCGTAGAACCGTCTTAAACACTTCCCACAGAGTAGTGGGGGAGTTCACCGTCCCCTCATTGTCTAACAAATATTGGTCAATTGCGCGCATTAAAGTGGATTTGGTATCGTGGTCTTTTAAGTACCAGGTATTTATCGGCCTGACACAGCCGACTTTCCTGTCTCCTATAGTGAGATGGACCCATATGGGGGAGTGGTCCGAGATACCCCTCGCCAAGTGTTTGATTTCACTCGTGGCAAAGTCATCTTGTGGGGGTGCGAGCACGTAGTCCATTCTCGAGAGGGTGCGGTGCGCTCATGAAAGAAAGGTATACTCCCGTGAAGTGGGGTGGTACAGCCTCCAAAGATCAATGAGGCCGAAAGCCTCCAGGAAATTGGGGAGCCATCGCTGCCCTGTGCCAGTGTCTCGTGGTGGGTGTCTGTCTAATGTACCGGATGCGACTGAGTTGAAATCTCCCCCGATCACTAGATGCCCCTCAAGCAGGGAAAGCCGAAATATACCCAAATCCTTATATGATTGTACCTGGAGACCAGGGGGGATGTAGACCACCACCAATGTGAGCGTGCGCCCCTCCCACCTCCCCGAAACTGCTGCAAAACGCCCCAATGGGTCGGTCCACGTGTGCTGTACACTGAAGGGAAAGGTGCGTCGGAGAAGGATACCCACCCCTCGGGACCCGGATGTGAAGCCGGCATGTGCCGCCATAATGTAGCGCCATCTATTAAGTGCCTTGCAGGAGTTACCGATTAGATGTGTGTCCTGGAGCAGTGCCGCGTCAGGTGAGTGTCTCTTAAGTTGCTGCAGCACTATACTCCTTTTTATTTTGTCGCCCAATCCGTTAACGTTCCAACTCATGAGTTTTAGACTCTTGTCCCAGTGCATATCGATTACAGAAGTAGAAGTCTCTGAATAACCTACAAAGCATGTGACACAACCCCCTTGTGAAGGACCATAAAGTGCATGACCACATTAGAAACTCCCCCCGCTCCCTCCCCTCCGTACCCAACAATAAACAGTTTAAAACACCCAACATTCCCGAGTCCCTTGATTCCCCCCCCCCCCTCCCTGCTACCCTGCCACGTAGGTTTGAAACCACCCACATCCCCAACTAGCAGAGTGCCTATCGCCCTAGTAACTGGTCAACTGTGGTGTGGGGAAGTGGGTTCGAGCCAACTCCAGCCGCCGGAGGTTCCCCCCCTGTTTACTCAAAGAAAAGTTTTTGTCAAGAACGGGCTCCAAGGATATTGGCCCCGCCTATGAGGCCATCATGTTGTGCCACCCTGGATTGTATTTTGCGCATTGCATTGAACGGTTTAGAATCAGTCTAGTGTCCCGGTGATTATCCAGCATTGCAAAAAGTTCCCTCAACTTTCATGGGCCATTTTTCAGTTCAATCCGGCCCCAATGTCTGCCACCCCCCTTTCTAGTAATAGGACAATTTATACATTACGGTTTGGCGACATTGTCCCCTGTTGCAGTTCTGGAACCCCTGTTCCTTCAGTCTCTCTGTGCCACCGGCAGACCCGGACTGCTGGATCTCGATCTCCAGGAGCGCGTGTTGCGCTTTTCTGTGTTAGGCCGGTCCCCGGGCGATCCCGGCCCGCGAGTGTTGGGCTCCTTCTTGTCCCTCCCAGTCGGCTTTCTCTGCTCCACTCTCCCGTCCAACCAGTCCTGTACTTCAAGCGGGGTGGTGAAGAAGAGTGACCTTCCATCCGCGATTATTTTTAGCTTCGCTGGGAAGAACATCATGTACTTGAGCCCCCGTTGCCGGAGAGCCGCCTTCACCCCTTCGAATGATCGTCGTTCTTGCTGGACTTTGAGGGTGAAATCTGGGAAGAACCGGATAGTGGCGTTGTCATAGCGCAGGTCTCCCTGGCTCCTTGCCGCCTGTAATATAGCGTCGCGGTCTCTGTAGTTTAGGATCTTTGCGATAATTGTCCTAGGGGCTGCACCTGGCTTGGGCTTGGGAACTGGCGCTCGGTGGGTCCTCTCCACCGTGAAGAGCGTGGAGAGCCGTTTCGGTTTGAGGTGATTTAGGATCAGGTCTTCAAGGAAGAGGTCGACGCTCGGTCCCCCCAGTCCCTCCGGGACACCCACCACCCTAATATTACTGCGACGCGCCCGCCCTTCCTGATCCTCGAGCTTTAGGGCCATTTGGCAGTGTTGGTGAGTCAGGGTGTTGAGTCGCTCTTCAAGCATTTTGGTAGTTGTCTGGAGTTCCGATATGCCAGTCTCGTTTGTCTTGACATTTTCTGCCGTTTTACTCATGTCGGTTCTCATCAGATTCATTTTGATGGACATTTTGTCCATTTTGTTTCGAGGGTGGTACCCAGTCCCTTGATGGCTGCCATTATAGATTGGAGAGATGGTTCCGCTTCATTCTGCTGGTCTCCCTGCAGCCCCTCCTCCAGCGGCGCGGTTTTGGGGACTGCATACTTATCCAATTTATTAGATTGCACTGTTGGGGCATTCTTTGGTTTCATGATGGTGGTGGTCCGCCGGTTGGGTGCGCACCCCTCCAGGGGCACCTTTCCTCTGGAGGCGTTATTCTCCGCTTAGGTGTTCCACTCCTCTCGATTCCATCTATAGGACTCCGCCCTCGGCTGTGTCAATCGCGGGCCGCAGGGCCAGCAAGGCGGTCCCCACCCCAAGAACCGGACGCCTCCGATCTGGGGGCCAGGGTGGCAACACCGTCCAACTGCGCGGCCAGGTATGTACGTGGTCAGATATTCCCTCCGGCGCTCACCTTACGGCGGATGGGGGAGTGTGAACGGGCACAGGTCGTATTCAATCTATCTAATGGTGTGGCGCGTCGCGCCCACCTGACCGCTCCAGATGCGTCGCGTACGTTTAGCAAGGTGTGGCTTCATCAATTTTCACCTTGTAACCCCTGGCGAAAGCGTCCCCTCAACGGGCGGCTGGGCCCTCTCCCCGGCCCCGTCTGTTTATGTGTGTCTCACACCACCATCCGCGCTCTGCCCAGTGCACCCTCAGCTCTCAGACAGGGTGCCATCAATGCAAAATGTGCGGGGTGCCTTCCAATCTGGCTCCAGGGGTAGGTCGGTAGCACCCTTCCAATGTTAGTTTGTTAAGGGAGCCATGTTGTGAATATACTGCCTCTCAAAATAGATATCGCCCCCCAGGCTATGTTTCATGCCTGGATTCGTCCCATGTGGGAAGGGAGATAAGTCGGCTGCAGCACGGGAGGCCAGCCCCGGCATCCTCCCGCTGAGCCGGCGCCGGTAAATGCCCCGCGTCTCTCACTCCAGTCGGGAGTCTAATTTTGGGCGCGTGGGGAGGGGGAGGGCTTACCAGGCGACAGAAGGTCAACGGCCTCTTCCCCTTCAAGGATCGATCCGCTCCCATCTCCTCAGCCAGTCGGGTCCCGTCCAGCGCCGTGGGGCAATCCGCCGCTCCTCCGCTGCGCAGCAGACGGAAGCGCGCCCACGGGTTTACCGGACAGCAGGTAATCGCCAGCCAACCCACTGCCGGTCGTCCCAAATAGGGGTGCGGGCCATCAACATTCACCCGTACCCAGGCGTGGCGCTTGAGGGCCGGCTGCTTCCTCGATCTCCGACAAGCCGCGTCTCGCCACCCAGTCCGCCGGCGTCGCGCCCCCTGGCCCTGCGCTTCCCTCGGCGGCGATTCAGCTCAAACTTTGGCAGGTTACGGGTCCATTCCTATTTCACGGTTGTCGGGCTCAGCTGCGATCGCGTCTTGAGGAGCATTAAAGGATATTTAGGGGGGATTTGGGCCCCGGTGACAGCGGAGCTACTCGGCTAAGAGCCATTGCTGTTGGCGCCAAGCCACGCCCCCTGTTTGTATGTTTTTGTTTGTCCAAGTATTAGGTCACACTAATGTTTGTTATGTAAATAGTGTATATTTGTACTGTGTCCGAAGTATTGCTTGTTTCTAAACAGAAGGGGTTACATGTCTTTAAATATTATGTGATGGCAACCTCTTTTTCTATTTGCAAAACACTGAATGAATCCATAAATAAATGGTAGCCCAGGGTTAATTGAGGTAACCACTGAGGTATAATGAATAATTGATTGATGGTGTTAGAGGTATTTAATTGTGCATGCATATCAGTCACCAAAATGCCAAGGATAAGGACTGTAAGATCACACGGCTTAACACCTTGATAATTGCCATTGCTGAAGTTCCATAATAACTGAATGATTAATATAACAACATAACTTAAATCTGTTTTAAGGTCTTGGCTCTAGACAACGCGCATGCACTGTCTCGAACCGAGACATTCTGTTTCTACATTGTGGGCTTCCAGTCTGCCCATAGTCTTGCCTTTTGCTGGCAGTATTGTTGCTCCATTTTTTGTTCTCCCTATTTGTAAAGGATAAGCATATCTCTTTTGAACCTTAATGGGTCGGGATCAGTGTGTAGAAACATACAACTAAAAAACATTCACATTGACAACGGCAAAAGTTCGGCCATATCCATGACCTGTTGGCTTTGCCAATGCTTGTTCGTATGCTGGTAAGGTGTTACTTGGGTGGGATTACGTCTGTACATTTTGAGTACTGACATTACAACTTTCCAATGAAAATTTTGTTTTTAAATTGCATTTTTATTCATTTTGTTTTATTTATATTGTAACTGAGTACTTTTGATGACTTGTTTAGTGATGCATTGTATAGTGCCCTGCTTGCCTGGAGGTGAGGGTTACACTGCAGAAATTTGTAATAAAAAAAAAAAAACGATCTTCCTGCTTTTCATGACACTGTGTCTTTTGAGCATAGTGACATAATAGAGCCAGCATTGCAGAGAAGGTTCACAAAATGTATTGATCTTTACTTAAGTATGCACCAGGTATCATTTGTTAAATAGACTGACTATTCAAACATCTTGAGTATTTTTTAGGTTTTTAATTTTGAAATGCTGAACTGGTCTTTTTAAATGTTCTAGGTTTTTGGAAATAAAATGATCATTCCATCCTTGGATGGGGACTTATTCCAATGGGACCGCGATCGAGAGAGCATGGAAGCCGTCCCGTTCACCGTGGAGTCTCTCTTGGAGTCATCTTATAAATTTGGTGATGACGTTGTTTTGGTTGGAGGGAAGTCTCTAACAACGTATGGGCTGGGAGCCCACAGCGGAAAAGTACGTTTCGATTTAACACCTTTTTTCCCTAATGTGGGAGAACAAAGCCTTTACTTTAAACCATTTTATGTACTTAATATGTTGCTTTCTGCCACTCATTATTCCTTTAAGGGCACTAGTTGTGTGCCACAAACCACACATTTTGAATATGAAGCTCTAATTAGACAGACTTTGCCACCTTTGATAACAAGAGGTTTAAAACCTTATTGCAACCGTGTGCTCTGAATACCATGTAGCCATATAGCATGAATATTAGGTTTGTTAAGGACCTCAAACCTCTTGTTTTGATTCTGACATAACTAGCACGTTATTCAGAGCAAAACCACTCTTTCACTCCTTTTCACCTTCCTTCTCCCTATTAATCTCTCCATCACCTTTTGTCCCTCTCTTCCTTTCTCTCCCTACCTTGCCATCTTTTTCGTGCTCCCTCTCTCCTCTCTCTTTAATCCCATCTCTTCCCCAATTGCCTACTTCTTCCAACATAAATGCTTCACATTGAGGAAATCGTCCAAATCACTAATTATACATTAAGTGGATTGTCGATCACAAAAGGCAGTCTTAAATTTTTAATTCCTAACCTAAATTTCTGGATTGAGTAAATTGCTTGCTTCTCAACGATGTGCGGTTAATAAACCACATTTTCAGTTTATCTCTGTCCCCATTTCGAAGGCATTGCCCCAGTTCCTGTTGCAATATCTGAGATGTGTATTAAGCGAATCTCTGCGTTAGCTTTCCATCAGAAATTGCCATGTTGCAGTACATGCTGCTACCAGTTATCATTATTCATCACAGAGTAAGAATATGCATTACTACCAAGTTCAGCTCACCCATCAGATGCTGATAAGTTTGCAAGGATACTGTTTATACGATATGAAGGTTGCTAATGTGCAATTAATGACCATTATTTACATGTATGTATATTTTTCAGGTGAAATACATCTGTTCAGCAATGGGGTGTCGTCGCTGGAACGAAGAAGATATTGAGCAGGACGACATATTGCTTCTGCACAGAACTCAAAAAACTGTCCGAGCTGTTGGACCACGCAGTGGTTCTGAGAAGTGGGTATCTGATATTATGCAGGGGGTTTTATATATTGTTATTTATTATGAGCTTTGTAGAGGGCAGATGTTTCCATCAGCAACTTAACAATGCTTAAGAGTCCGGATGAAGCTCAAGTTGATGATATCTGAGGAGAAGTAGGGAAAACATACTTGTCTCATGGATCTGAAACTCTTAAGCAGTAGCACTGGTTTTGTTGAAGCTTGTCCGTATATGTTTTGGCCTGGGCCATGCTTGAAGGCTTCAGCAGGAGTTCCGCAGGAGGCGACTGGATTCTGAATGACCTCTTGGAGAGGTCTATCTTGAATTCTTCCTTCAAACAATGCAGGCCGAGTAGCTTTTCCAGGTGTGAATCCAAAATATTTATATGCTACATTCCAACTCTTTCAAAGACTTATGCTTGTGTTTCATGCTATTCAGTTTGGATCAATCACAAGCTAAGATTCGCAATACTAGAGCGTGTAGCTGGTAGTAGGTTGCTAGTGATTTTTGTAAACCTTGCTTTCCATTGGATAAAGTGTTGCTATTTGTAATATTTTGTGTGCTTGCCAAAGGATGTGGGAGGTGGTGCAAGTTTGACTTGCATGGCGTAGCAGTGGGATCCTGGCTGGCAAAAGACGCGGAGTTTAATCACAATATATAATTTATGATCGTTCTTGGGTATAACCCCACCTGAACTGATTTCATTTTAAAGACTGAATAAAAAACGTACATTTTTTTTTAGGCCTGGTCACTTCTCAGCCATCAATATAAAAGCTGCAGTCCTTCTCACTCTAAATACTATAATTGTTGCCTTGCTCCAATTTTTAAAATAATGTCACTATGTACTAGTGTCTTGATAATATATTATTTCTTATGAGATGACAACTCAACTACAAGGAATCCAGAACCTGGTGGAGGCAGACATTCCGAACCTACCACTGCCGTACGAAACTATATGAATCGCACTTGAGCTCTGTGCAAGCGTGGTTAACATAATTGTGCATTGTGAAAGTTCACACAAAATAAATATGCGTCATTTTAAGATAGAACCAAATCTCTTTCTTTCTCCTTTGCCAGAAAGAATCCTCAAAAGTTATTCACACTTAATCTAATGTTAATTGATAGTTTCAGTTAATGCATTTGTATCTGGGTAATCTTCTCTACGACCTTTTTAATTTCACAGATGGAATTTCAGTGTTGGCCATTTTGAACTGCGCTATGTTCCAGACGTTGAACCAAGAGGGGGGTTCATTGAAGGCAGTTTTAAACCCAGTGTAAATCATGATGAATCCAAAGTAATTTATGAGGTGGACGAGCAGGAGGCAGTGATTAAAGACTCCATCATCAAGGTCTCAGTGGCAGATTGGAAGGTCATGTCATTTAGTCGAAAGGAGGGCAGTCTGGAATGGGAACACCAGGTAGGAAAATCATACCATAGTACCTTTGTGTTTCAGAACTCTAAATGTGTAGCACTTTATTGTACTTTTTTATGTTTAAATCATTGTATTTTCTAAAATAGATATATTAAGCAAGAAGAAAATAAAAAAAGAGAGGCAATACAAATACTCTCGCCTACATCCAACAGCCGGTGGGGTGGCAAAAAAAAAAAAATGCAGCGAAGTAGACATACCAAAACAAAATCAAAATCCAATAATGGAGAGTAAGGGAGCGAGTGAGAAGGGGAGTACCGGATGGGCTGTCTCCTGGGTGCTTGTTATGAGGAGTCAGACACTAGGGATCCTCTGTTGAGTAGTGCTAATGTAGACTGCGCCCAGTTCTTTAAGTATTTGAAGCTTGTTCCGTGGATGGTGTCTCTTCTGGTATTAGGCGACGTATTCGAAGGTACATCGGGCTTGTCGCCTCCCTAAATTCCCCACAGAGGTATCTAATTCAGGGTCCCCACATCTTATTGAATTGTGGCACTTGGTTTTCTGCCACTGCTGTGGGCTTCTCCATCCCCAGTAGATCCCACAGCGTGTAAAGCCAGTTACATATGTCGTGGTATCGCGTTCTTGCACTTTTCTATTTGCAACCTATTAATTAAACCTTTTAAGGTATTATAATTTTCACATAGCTTTTTTCACTTAAAAAGAGCTTCAAAAAATACAGCCATCATCTATTTGTAATTAGATCTGTTGTGATTGTCACTCTGCCCTCCCATCCCTGCTGGTGGACAGAAGACAGCTGACGTGGATGTTGTCCTTTTTCATAACCAGTGTCGTTCACAGAATCTATTTGTTTTGTTTTGTATTTGCTTTTATATAGCGCTTACCACCCCTGAAACGGCATTCAAGTACAATCTGAGGCAACATTAATTACATTTATTTTAATAGGTTTGGTAGTCCATGGACACAGTGGCACGCGAGGGAGGCTGTGGAGGGCGTACAGGAGTGGGGGATGGGACGTTACATGTGACACTGTGGGTGGTGACTAGGGGGGCAACCAGAATATCTTGAAATATGAGACATAAGTGAAAATGTGTTTTATTTCATTTTTTATCTCATTCTGAGTGTATTCACACAAATGTATGGAAGATTCTTTCCCATTGTCTTACTACATTGGAAGACAATATTTGCAGGCAGCTGATGTGCTCTAGAAAGTGAAGATTAGGAGGGAGCTTCAAGGGGATGAGGTTTTGCAAGCGCAAGGTGCATCTGGCTGTTGAGCCGTACCATGTTTGATCATATTGCATTGGACTCTTTGCTTTGTTTCTTGTCTGTCTTGCAATTTATCATGCTCGATCTATGGTCTGTTTTTCACTGAGAGCATAAAAGATGAGATATTACTGTTGAAGATATAATAAAGAAACGAATCCTAAGAAAATAGGTAGGAAACCAAGATTTATGTGATTCATTGCATTATTGGACATGAAAAAATGAGGCAAGTAGTAGATTGCTGCGAACACGTAATTGAATAGTGAAGTGAGCAGAATATCAGCAGTTATTTAGGAAATGATACATTCAAGGGGAACCGTGTAGTCAAGGCTAGAACTTCATAGGGCCCTAGTTTATAGGGGTAGAGCAGGCAAGGAAGTAGGTAGTGGCTAGCGATGTCCAGTTTTCATGCAGGGTCATGAGAGGATCCATGGGTGTGACATGCAGGAAGGTGCTTTATGTTGTAACGTCTTAGGCAGCTAGTTTGACAGTCACTGGTGAAGAGCTGCGTTCTTTGATGGGTAATGTAGTAAGTTGAATCCCTTTCTTCTCCCCTTCGAACTCAACGTCTTTGTGATTAGAGGTACCATATGAAGTAGTATGTCCGATGGGGTGGCCCTTGGAATTCTGAGAAGGAAATTCAGAGGAGTGCAACATCTTTGCACTTTGCACAGATCTTTCAATTGTTAGATTGTATATGGCCCAAACACCTGCCCTGAACTGAGGACCTCGATGCTGTGGATTCTAGTAGGCAACAGAAATGCAGACATTTGGGCTAACATTTTGTAACTCAATCCTGCTCAAATAGCACAGTTTTAATTATTGTACTTAATGTTATTAAATTGTGAGCAAAGACAGGAGGGAGGTGATTTCAGCTCAGTAAAACTAACTAGAAAACATATCTGCAAACATTACCGGGCCCTGAATGTAGCCCCTACTTGTAAGATTCTGATCTGTGGCACATAAGTGCCCTTAGAAAGGAGAGCTCAGGGCAAAAGAAAGCAAGGTAAAGTGATTTTAAACTTCAACCTTTTGTTGCTAGGGGGCCAAATCTAGATGTGATATGTGTAAAGTAGTATGCTTTCTGAAATATGAAGGCTCCGGCACATGCATACGGCATGGCTAAGTACAAACACCCATTGACCTGGATCTAAAAGTTGAATTTCATAAATTGCTAGCTCGATTAATCACTTAAATCTCCGTCTTGATTTGATGATTTTTGAGAGAATTGATGATTGCCCAGTTGTTTCGAGAGGAGGGCCTGTCTCCTCAAATCTTTCTCATCTCCATCACCCTTAAATTCAAGACAACTTTGTCATCTGCTTTGAACTTTTAGAGGCAATGGAAACTAACCACAAGATTGGTTCTCATTTGTGCGTAGCATAATATATGAAGATTTATCTTTGTTTGTAGGAGTATGACGTTTTACATTTCCATCCTTTTCAGGTCCCATACAAGTTCAGTTGTTTAGCCTCTGCCTTGGGAGCCCTTCTTATAGTAGCCAAAAGCTAGTAATTATTGATGGGGCCTAATACATTTATGTTTCTCACTCTCTTTTGCAGTACCTCTTATATGACCACCTGGCAGTCATGTTTATTCTCCAGCTTAAGGCGGACGTACCCGCCCCTGTATGGCCAAAGCCCTCTTGACCCTCTGGCCCCTGGCACACGATTACAATTGAATCTGTCTGTTCAATCATCTTCAGCTCATAATCCCACCCCACTTCACAATTCCCTTTCTGACTCCTATCATCACTGGATTGATTCCTCTCTTAATCTCCTAGCAGCTGTCAAAAACCATAAGAGCCATGGAAACACGCCCTCTGAACCATGGTTCACTGAGAGTCTTAGACTCCAGAAGTAGACTTGTTTGCAGGTTGGAAAGAAAATGGAGACTAAGCTATGGCCCCACAAAAAGAGAATTCCTTAGCAGTCTACAAAGAACAGATTCTCAAGGAGAAAACCTGCTTCTATTCCCACAATAGTGAATCCTCTTAAAACTCATCCAAAGAACTGTTTGCTATGGTACAAAAACTCACAAACCCTCCTGAAAATAAAAATACCAACGTCAGTCAGGCCTTCTGCAAATCTCTAGCTGCTTTCTTTCAGGCTAAGATAATGGCAGTCTATAGCCATTTCTCAGCGAATCATAGACCCTGTCAGACTTCGGCTGAGGACACTCCATTAGGTAACCTAAGCCTCCACCTTTCCTGACATCACCTGGGCTCACCGCTGCTTCCGCAGTTAATGTAACCTTCCATCAGCCTGCTTCTGGCGACGACCCCACTATGATATCCACTTTCACGTCTCTTACCTCAGCACAAGTCCTAACCCTAATTAGGAAAACAAAATCTGGTTACCCCCTCGACTCCTAACCCTCCCCACCCCCCCCAATTATACCACTGGCTCCAGAAGTCATCGCGGAGTATCTTGCAGACATTTTTAAGCAAATGTTTTGCATGGGCTACTTCCCCACTAAGTGGAGGTTAGCCTCTATTTTCTCTCTTCTGAAGAAGCCTAATCTTGACACCGCGGACTCCAACAACTGTCGGACTATTTCACGCCTACTATTTCCTGCCAAAATCATTGAAAAGGCTATGAACGCTGAGCTAACATCCTTTATCGAGAATCATGGATATCTTGATCCAAATCAGTTCGGCTTCAGAAGCCACCATAGCATGCAGCTTGATCTCATTACAGTGTCTGAACAAACCAGGCAGACTGTCGACGCAGGAGGAAATGCTGCATTGGCCCTATTAGACCTCTGTGCAGCATTTGACATGGTCATTAACTAATTTCTTTAAAATAGTCATTCCTTCATGGGTATCAAGGGCCAAGCCCTCACTCTCCTCAAATCCTTTCTCTTCAACTACTTGACCAGTTTGTTGCTCTTAAAGATTTCAACTCACCTGCCTTCACAATACTATGCAGCTTTCCCCAGGGCTTGTCATTGGGCCCTACCCTTTCTTACATTTACGTCACCCCTCTAGCAAATGTTATCCGGTCATTCAGGTTCTCAGTAGTTTCCTACGCCAATGACACCCAAATTGTGATATCGGTGGCCAACGATCCAGCAGACACAGCCTCCCGCTTTCATGACTGTCTGCTCGAGGTTGTAAAATGACTCTCTCTTTTTTTTTTTTTGCAGAGTTTTATACAGCGTGAACTTGACCCGAATCTGAATCTGGTACCAGAGCGCTTTACATAGCACCAGTTACGTTACTTGAGGACACACATTCATTTTTGTTAGGCACGGGGAGATTAAGTGATTTGCCCAGAATCACAGGATGTTTAGCGTCATTACTGAGACTCCAACCTAGGTCCGAGGTCGAGCGCCCTAGCCGTTAGGTAACTCCTCTCCCCAACTGCCTAAAGCTCAACCCCAGTAAAACATAGGTGTTACTTTTCTGCAATAACTCTTCCTTATGCTGCCAAGCCTGGTGGCCGCAGGAACTTGGCTCCCTCCCTACCCGTCAATAAGGTTAAAAACCTAGTAGTAGTTTTCGAGGGCTACGTTAACGCCATTACCTCTGCCACCTTCTACACTATGAAGCTCCTTAGGAAAATGTTCCCCTTCATCCCGCCCAACTTGCAGAAAACCGTGACCACAGATCTTGTACTAAACAGATTTGACAATTATAACAACCTATTTGTCAACATTCAGAATAAATGTCTTAACAAAATCCAGACCCTACAGAATGCCGCTGGCACCCTACTCCTGGCCTTCCTAAATACGAGTCTCTTTCCTCTGTGCTTAATCTTCTTAATTGGCTCCCAGTCATGAAGCGCATTGACTTGAAATCCCTGTGCACTGCCTTTACGGCACTCCACGGCATTGGCCCCGACTTCTTCAGGCAAAGCTTTCAGTAGTATACTCCATCTAGACCACTTCGATCTGCCTCCGCCCATGATCTTATGGTTTCCAAATTTAGAAAATCTTTCTCGGGCGGGAGAAGCGTTGTCGTTGGCACAACCAGACTCTGGAACTCTCTTTCCCTCGAATTGAAAACAAAAACAGATCTGTTAGCTTTCAGAAAAGCAATTTAGACCTGGCGTTACACCCAGTAACTCCTGCCCTGTATTTGCTTCTTTGTTCTGCAGACTAGTTTTTTTGGAGATTAGCACCTATACATCCCTGGGTATTAGAGCGCTTTATAAATCTTATTTTCATTTCAATTCCATATTTTAATTTCTACTGCATAACAGTCCTAGAAAACTCAGTTTGGGGGATTTCAAGGAAAACCCCTCAAACTGGGTGCGGGAAACCTCCTGTGGTAAACGAATCCAGCATACCTATTGCTACGGCCATCTTCAAAGACGAGCTCCCACCAGAATCCTGTTTCTGTGCTTCTGTCAGCATCCAGTTTCCTGCCTGCCCTTTGTGAGTTACCTGCACTCGTCCCACTGTTCTTATAATTAACATCTTCCTGTTTTCATGCGATGGGCCATATGATTCGGTTCCTCCAAGGGTAATTTGTTCTTCGATGGGAGATGCTTTACATATTTCAGCTGTGCTCGTAAACGAGAATGACAGAACCATGTATAAACAAGCATTGGCATAGCCAATAGGTCTCGCCTTTTGGACCTTATAAGTGTTTAGCCATGCAACAGTTGTATAACTAAACACTTATAAGGTCCCAAAAGCGAGACCTATTGGCTATGCAAAGCGGCCGTGCGGCCGCAAATGTGAAAGTAATCGCGTAAAAGTGGCGCCCGCGCACATGCACTGTATGTAGCTTTAGGCTGGCCTGGTAGCACTTTTTGGAGCCCGCTCAATAAGTCTCGCCAGACCAGCGCATGCGCTGGGTCAGGCGAGACCTAAAAATTAACATTGGGGCACACTTACCAACAATATTTAGTATCACAATGACTGAATCTCTTCCTTTCCTGAGTGAAAGCAAGAAAGTGTGGCTTGTATCTAAAGCAGGCCTTTAACTCGAAGAAAGGCTGCTCCAGCCTACACAGCAACAAGACGTGTGAAACGTGTTACTTTGGAACATGCTAACTCCATATTTAGCACGGTTCGCTTTCAAACATTTTGCACAAAGCCTTGTGGTCTTCAAGATACTACCCAAGGTGGCTCAGCAAATTATATAAATAGGCATTTTTAGCATGCCAAAATAGTTTACTTCGTCATGACGTGGCTGTGACTTTTAGCTACTGAAGTTTAGTGCTTCAACAGAAGTCTTGATGCCGTGACCATAACATTTGCAGATGTGGGTGGTGTAACTGCTCATTGTGTGTGGCCGTGTAGGACGTATTACCAGAGTTGCAAAATACCAGTAAATCCATCAGAAAAATAGGCCACACAAAAATAAGTAATTACCACTCAAGCAGTACTCTGTATGTAATAAAGAGACACAACTCTTTCTTTATAGTTTACAAAAATGTGGTAGCATGCTCATCTTTAAAATCCTCTGTTTGTTCCTTATTATCATCTAAGTTAATCATGCATGCGTTTGGCTTTCATTTTGGTTACGTTAATAATACTCACCTACAGCTAAAAAAATGTATATGTAATTTGTTATCCATGTTGAGAAAATACTCCTTGTTTTGCGAACCCAGAGGAAATCATTCCTCTTAACCACAGCATACCCAAACAAAATATAGCCGATTCATTATAACCCTAGAGATTCTGAAATGTATTGATGATGATGTCACTGAATTAGATTGTTCATAGACACTTTTGAAATTGGTTGAATGTGAAAGTCTTGAGTTTCCAGAATTTGAATTTTGTTAGTATTCATTTTTCTCATCTATTGTGTTTTGTTTGTCCTGGGAGGTGGGTGTTGGTACCCATGACCCAAGCAATTTTATTCCTTGCTTCCTTAAAGTTCATGTTTATTCAGTCATGGTGTTGTGCCCTTTCCCCTTCGCACCTTTATCCGTTGCACCTCTATCTGTTTATATTAACCCAGCTAAAGAGGTTCTATTTTGCTTTTCATATGACATTGCCCAACATTTCTGAATGAAAACTGAATATTTTCATGTCTGTGTTTTCATTGGCAGTGATTTTAGTTGCACCTTCAAATTGCTAGTAATCCCTTTTTATTATTAAAGGTATCGTACACCTGATTATATGTCCAATTAGCACTACTTAATCAAAGAGATTCCGCTATATTATACACAGTACATTAATTTGCACGAGCAAAAAAGTTAGGAAGTTGAAACTTACTCGTTACATTGAGTCATGCTCAAATGCATAAATGTTTAGCCATTTTAACACTCGTAGGAAGCTG
Source organism: Triturus cristatus (assembly GCF_964204655.1). NCBI lineage: Eukaryota > Metazoa > Chordata > Amphibia > Caudata > Salamandridae > Triturus > Triturus cristatus. Next base: position 1,097,282,395 of record NC_140582.1, on the reverse strand, counting down.
TAATAGTGTCTGCCTCCTTGAAGATATATCTGGAATTTTTTGTGAACTCCAAGAAAGTAAGAAATGTGGTTCAACTAGTGGAATAATCCTTAGTTGAGTATGTCTTGAGTTTTAATGAAATGGGATGAAAGCGTTTCTGATTTTTAAACCTATTACTTTTAAGGATTCAGTGTTGCTCTTACATTTGTTAATGTTTTATGAATTTCACTTGTGTAACTCCAAAAGTACACTGCCCATGTATTGGTTCTTCTGCATAAATGGCTTGCTTTTGGTTTTTTGAGGGTATGTTTTAGTTTGCCATTGGGGTGGTTGCAGCAGTACAGCAGCTGTATACATCTAAAATAAACCTATGTTTTATTTAGTTTTGCACTCCAATTGCTTCTGCCTGGTTGGTTACAAATGGGAAGATTTTTCCTATCAGTCTCTTCGACGACACCAGCTATAGTTCAAATGATGAGATCTTGGAGGACGAGGAGGATATTGTCGAAGCTGCCAGGGGAGCCACAGAGTCCAGTTTCTATTTGGGTGAGAAAGTTCTCCAATTGTTGTGCTTTGGAATTCCTATGTAGCTTCTGTACTTAAAGTTCTCATGGTTTGTTGCTTTTTGCTGTACTCCTCAGAGAATGGGTTGTATAAAAAGCAGTGGTTATTAAAGATTATTATCTAGCGTGTCCCAGGAAGAAAATCTATACTGATTTAATGAAAATTGTCCATCGAGCCTTGTGGTGATTGGGGGAGGAAACTCCATCCGTTACCTAACATGATAATGTGAAAACTAATATCTGTATTCATTAAATAGATGCCATTAGGTTTGCCAATTCGTTCTGTTTTTATGTTCTATTCCTCTTAAATATTTATGTACAAATATGACACTCCCTTCCTAAACAATAAAAAAAAGTCTTTATTGTTAATGTTAATTCATCAAGTCTTAAGCATTCTTTTCTGCCCTTTGCTGTATTTATCTTGTTTTTTTTCTTGATTTTATCCGTCTTTTTCATATTGTTTTAACTAAAACCATTCAGTATTTTATTGTGTTTTTGGTTTAAAAAGAAATTATTTGTTCACAAGTTTTAGGATATTGTAAATGCTACTGTCTCTTGCTGGTTGTTTATAACTATTCATCATTGTTGCTTACGCAGGAATGTACAGGGGACAACTCTATCTGCAGTCATCTGTCAGGATTTCAGAAAAGTTTCCTGTGAATCCAACAGCTCTTGATACCAGAAGAAACGAAAATTCTGTTGTTACTTTGCCCAGGATTCGATGGAAACCTTTAATACGTGAGTGACTGTTTTCCTATTTGAAAGTGAGGAACCATCTATCTATGCAGATGTTTTGCCCCAAATGATTGGAATAGTTTAGCTCTGCAACCATTACTTGCCACCCCCTCATGGTGGTCATTTTCCACCATGCATAGCAAAATGAATGTTTTCATAACTTCACCCTATACTCACTTTTTTGAAGACCATTAGGGGTGTGCGAAATACACATCATTTGCATTTGTGTAATTACGTGAAACTTCAGCAAAAATTCACATAATTATGCAAAATGAAAATTTGTCATTTCGTGCTACATTTTTGTGTGGAATGCATCCTTTTGTCTATTTTTGACACAAGGGCGCGTTTTACACAAAAAAGTAGTGCAAAAAAACAAAAGCACTACAAAGAAGAATTGCCGGTGTTCTGTTGTTCCCATGCACTCATGGTCAATTTTAACTGGAAATGGCACATAATTACACAAAGTGCCATAATGGTGTAATTTCTCAAATTTGGCATAAATTAAAATTCCCTAAATTAAACAAATAACACTAGCTTGATATAAATTTCACCCAGGCATAGCATCCATTTACAATGTGTACAGTCAAAAGGAAAGAACAGTGCCACTTGTGAAGTGTTATCGCTGTTAGATGCACTCCCATTCCCATCAGGCAGTAAATCAACACATTTTGAAATTCCCATGAAGCTCTTCCCTAGCCACATGGTCCAGTTTGGCAATTTCACATTCTTCTCGAGATAAGTGTCAGCTGCATATGGTTTAGGGTGTTATATGAATGACATAATGTGCTTGCAGTCCAATGCAATTTATCAAGCTTAAAAAGTATTTACATGATATATTTGCAATACCTGATGGTGATTTTTCTGTTTCCAGATTCTCCTTCCAGGACACCTGTGTTGGTTGGTTCTGATGAATTTGATAAATGCCTGAGTAATGATAAGTACTCTCACGAGGAGTACAGCAACGGTGCCCTCTCAGTGCTGCAGTATCCTTATGGTGAGTGTCAATGACAATCCTGTTTGGAATCTCTTCATGGCGATGGGAAAAATAGACCTATTGTATCAGGACAGGATTCATTTTGGTAAAATCTGAGTTTGACCTTTCCAATGGCATTTTAACATTTGCTGCTGTTTCATAGGAAGTACAGCCAAAATGTAAATGCCACTCAGTTGATGATGAAAAAATAATACAATTTAGCACCACCATCGTTTTGAAAACTTTAGTTTTCACCTTAAATCTTTTACTCACCCCTGACTAGACGGACACTTAGTGTTGAAAGTACTGTACGCTCAGTGCTGGACATTCCCTGCATTTCTCTAATGTTGGCTCCTTTACAAAGCCGAGATCCTCTGGGATGTGTAAAATTTAACTTTTCAAATCAAAAGGTGATTTGGGCAAAGTGGCTTTCCGCCTGCTGCCTAGAACTTGTCCCAACCTAATATGTCACTCCACCAGCACTTTGCATGCTTGATGTCCATGGATATTAAAACCACCACCGTTGGTGCTCTCTGCCCTCTGTGAGAATATCACAAATGGACAATAAAGTCAGCTCTTGTTTAGTCGTCGTTTTGGTTGGGACAATATGTGCCCATTTGTTTTTTTCATCCATGCAATTTACTGATCTTACTGATTATTTTCTCCATCAGTGCCTCAGTCGTGCTTTTATTGAGCACAGCTGAAGCACCTACGGCTACTAAAGCGGCATTGATTACGTTATTTGGGTATCTTTTGTAGAGAGTAGTCCTCTACGGATTCTTACAATCTTTGCTTGAGTTGCTTTGGTCACATCATGAAGTCACTGACCATCATGTCTGTGCCTTCAAGTCACCTTTGGCTGTAAGTAAGTGACTGATAGACTGTTGCACATAGCTTATTAAAAGCAAACTGTGCACCGGTCGATTTCAGGCAGTTTGGTGCCTTACCCCTTTTGTTTAAGTGTGGTGTCTCATATGAGGCAGCTTACTTCCAGAGGGCAGATGCTGAAGTCATAGCTCCGTGCCTGTTGAAAAGGCTATGTTGAGGTTTTTGTCTATAAAGTCCGGTCACTAGTCTGTTGTGAAGTAAGCCGTTCATATTGAGCTTTGGTTGTTTTAGGTAGGGAATACTGCATGTTGGCCAAGACATTCCTCTTCACCTTCTTCCAGCGGGCTGGCTCTCATTGGATCTTCGCACATGTAAACTTTAGCTGGAGCTTGCAAACCTTGCATGTTTTCAGATGCCTTGGTTATTTAATGGCATGAGCCGTTTATTGTGTCTGATTGTAGAAACTGCCTTATGACCTTCTTGCTCTAAATCATGCATCTTGGTCACTCTCCATAAAAACAAATTGCGTTCCATTGACCCGTATTTGAATCTCTGGTGTTTGTAGCAGAGATCATCTTCTTTCACAAGAACAGTTTGTTACTATGCTTACAGTATAGGGACACTGCACAATATTGCTGGGCCCTGGAGGATTTGTGTCATTGGCAGCTAAATCAAGATTTAAAACAGCATCTTGATTTTCTGGCTATCCTTGATTAAAACTCCAAAGTTTGCACAATGTGTTGCTACAGCGGTTGGTTGCACTCTTAATATTAGTAGATTTGGTGTGATTGGTAACATGGAGGTACTTTTAATGGCAATTTCTGTGGACACATGCTTATCATTAGTTAGAGCAAGGTATGGATATGTGTATATTGTAGTGTGGATGATTGCATGTTGTGGTTTTGGGTGCATCTTTCTTTGGCCTGGCAATTGCTGTGAGTGTGCTGTGAAAATGTTGAACACCCTCACCAATGGCCATCAGCAAGCTCTTTTTTCAGTTGTTGTCCTTCCTCCTAGAGCATTTTGTGGTTCTTGGGGAAACATGTAGTGGAAATAGGTTTTAATTTCTCTAATTACTGAGCTGCCTGCTGCCTTTAGAAAGACAGACAACCATGCTACCAGGCAGGACATCCTCTGATGAATTATAAGTGCTCTTGCACCAGTCCACCATAAATCGTGACTGCATGCTACTTTTGCATGTTCTCACTGAATAAGGACTGTGATGATGATGATGATGATAAACCTTTGAAGTGGTTTTATCCACTTTCTTTGTCGCCTTCAAGAAGGGAATCCAGATCTTATCTCATCCCTCGATGAGCTGATCTGTCCTCCCTTAAGATCTAAGTCTTTTATGCACATGTGAACAAAAAGGAGACCGCATTGAGAAGGCACTACATTTCGAGCTGTTGCAAGGAATCGGCTAAAAATATTACTAAAGGTAAAAGCACAAGCCATTGTGCTTGTCCCACCACTGTGTATTCACATTGCTGTGATGTGAACTAGTTTTAGGACGATTATTGGTGTGCAGTCACAATGTTGATTCTAATTGCTGTATTTCAGACACTGCTCTTGCATCATCAGTGGTTCTCTTTGAACGTGGGCTACTTTGAAGAATGCCATTTGAAATGTGTACCTTATTTCCAGCACTTGTAGGCTTCCCAAAGCTTCAAGGAAAGCCAAGGCAGAAAAAGCTGAGATTTCCGGAGCCCAATGTAACACCTGTCAGCTCAGCGGGAAGACCTTCCCACCCTATTCCAGCAATACTTACTGGTACAGACCTGTTCTGTGTGTGCCATCCCCACTCTCCATCGTTCCATCCTGTCTATACTCCAGCATTAGGATTACTGAATATCTGCGCACAGAGCCAAGTATTGTGGTGTAGCCCAGGCATCCGGATTAGATCCATTTTGCAGTCTCAAAACTAGACTTTTTTCCCAGTTAGATCCTCAAACATAACAATTGTGTAACTGATGATTTAAAAGGGCTACATTCATTCCAAAACAGTCCATTATCCACAACAGTACAGGTTTTGAGACGGGCAAATGGATCTAAATAACATTTACACAACATTTTGCCTGTGTGCCTTGCAATGGATGTACTCTCTTTTCCCACCCTTCAACATAGTCTTAAGAGAACCGACTACATTCCATGCACATTGTAATGGCTCTTCCTTCATACCAATCCCATGTTTAATGTCTTCTTGTGTGTCGTTTGTCTACTGCAAGCTTCTGAAAAGTTTGCGAAGATTTGCAGTCTACTGTCCACATTTTTGCATTTAGTAGTTCTAGTGGGAATCCTTAAGAATTCTGCTAATAGTTTTATTGTGTTTCTAGAAATATTGCCTCACGCAGTGTCACGCATTTTAATAGGAGGATTGATTTAAATAACATTTAAATAACGTGAGGTCAACATTCTTAGTCAGCCTTATTTACTTGGTTTTCCTGGTTATGAAATTTGCAATACTTTGACAATGCACGATTTGCTTTTATGTCTGCGTTTTTCACATTTAATTGGTAGAGACTTAAGACAGTGAACATACGTGAATAGTATACCTTCTTAACCTGTTGATGCAAGATTGGGATATCTCATGGAGGTCACTTTTGCTCTTTAGAAGTTCCCTTTGTTCATTGACTATCAGTGTTTTGAACTGTGCTATCTTGGCTGATGGGGTATAGATGCTTGCTTGCCCCCGGTGTGGACTTGATTAAAGAGCATCTCAATGGCTGATATTTCTGACCACTTATGGCATGTGGCCGTTTGAGGTAGGATACTGGTTCTGAAGACTACCCCTAACATTTGAGTTCGGCTTATAATGTGAATTAATCCTTGTCTTGGAAGGAAAGAACTAATTTGATTAAAAAAAAAAAAAAATCACGAACCCACTCCAACCTTTTCCTCATCGTTAAAATATACCAGGCTGGGACATTTTAAAAAAAATAGATGCTTTTTAAACTTCTGAGGGACTCCCAGGTCAAGCCTCAGCAGGTTACATTTACCCACAAGTCCTAAATCATCAAATCCTAACAAAAGTTTGTAAAGTAGTAAAGCTTTTTTGGTCAGTGTGACTGGGTCTCAGTCAGGTCAGATTGCCTTGGTCATTTTTATGATATTTTTTAGACTACATCTGTGTGTGGCCTGAACACACGCTCCAAACTTGGGAAATGGCTTGTTTGGAATTAAGACTGGTGAACACACATCATACCTGTAGGAAATAACACGTAAAACTAATAAAATATAGATTTCGTCTTTATATTAGACAAGACTTAATGATCTAATAGGAAAATGCTGGCCACATGGGGCAGCTTAATTGTTCAACGCCACTCGTAGATGCTCAAAGAACATCTCACAAACTGAAATATCATGATGGAATAGTCAATGCTTATGAGTTCATTATCCTGACAAACTGGTTAGTGAATTTTGAATGATCGCTGACTTTTGGTCCAAGAGCCCGTGTTAGAAACAAATAGCTTGATTTAAAAAGAAAATGTAGCAGAAAATTAGAAAGTAAGGCAGTACACCCTTTGGTGCTATATATGTTATTTGACACTCTTCTCTTCACACTATTATCACACGTGTTGATGTCTGTATTAATTTTAAATTGTCAAGTCTTATCTCTTAAATATACAAATGTTAATATGGCTGTTAATCTATCCTCCTTTTCCTGTTTAAGATAATGGTTATTATTTGCCGTATTACAAGAGAGAGCGAAACAAACGTGGCACACAAATCACTGTTGGGATTCTCGAAAATCCAAATTATAAGAACATGCGCAAAAAAGATCCGGTCCTGCTTCTGCACTGGTGGAAAGAAATCATAGGCACCATTCTTTTCTGCATTACTGCTACAACCTACATTGTACGCAAGCTCTTCCACCCACATCCACTGGATGCCAGAGTGAGTATGCATTTAGAACAGTGATGTAACTTTGGTAAAACATTTCTTATTCCGTTTTATTTTAGCGAACCTGCTATGTACAACAATCTTCAACACCACCATATAGAATGTAATATATGTTTCTGTTGTGTAAATTAATTGTACATGAGAAATTAGATTACACAAGAAGTGTGATTTAGAATATTTTTGGTCACTCAGTTAATGATCAATCCCTAACTATCTAGTTAAAAAAACATATAACATTTAAAAGGGAGAAGAGGTGTGGCGCAGCGGCCAGGGTGACTGCCTCCGGAACCCGGGGGCTCACGGTTTGATCCTCGGCGCCAGATTAGCCCAGCACCATGTGACTCTGGGCAATAGCTTGCTTAATCTTCCCGACGGCCCCTAGCGCCTAGAAACCCTTACGGGTGATTGTTCGCGCTTTATAAATGTGGATTATTAGTAAAGGGCTTAATATTTAAAAAAATATATACTTTGAAAAATTTACAATTTTGCTAGCCTTATGAATGCAGGTTGCCCTTCTTGAATTCCTCGAAGAATGTTTCACTTTAACTACTTAACATGCGCACCAGGATGTTTACCTTTCAGAATATTTTGAAATACATGTAGTGTAGTGGTGGTAGGGGTCAGTCATTACTCAATGTTTACATCGTCTGTATACATCTTTGGAATCCTGCTCTGAACTGTCTTTGAGAGGGGAACTGCAATGCAAAGTAAGAAATATTTTTGTAATACCTTGCCAATTCTGTCTAAAATGCATTTAACCAGCAATTCTGATGGATACTTCGAACCGCAGATTCCTCACCTTTAGACTATCACCCAGGTGCCTCACTGAATTTGACAATTTTCATAGCAGCACTACTACCCTCTGCCAAGTGGCACCGTGCAGCTCTTTTCTGACATTAGTGATGCTTATAAGTGCTTCCACTGCACGCCAATATCGATTCCTTTCTCGCTCCCCTTTCACCTCTGATCCAGAACGCCACTCCATTTTTCCTCAGTTTGCTTTGTTTTTTTTTTGTCACACTGAGGAAAAGATGCCCCTGCTGAAAACAACAGGGTTCAAACTTAGCCATGACTGTTTTAAACAGATGTCCGTGACAAATCTACACTAGGTGTTCCTTGGGTGCTTGAACTTGGGGAACGACTCTCAAGTTATGTGAGGAGTGTTTCTTCATACACATAAAGGCAATTTAGGACCTTCAAGCTAAGCTGTACGTCACTGAACTTCAAAAGAAGCCTTGCAAGTCGTGCTCCTGCTCGAAGTTGAGGTCACGGACCCATTCCTGCTGTCGAGACTGATCCTGCGGCAGATCCTCTTCGCCATCATCTGAAAAGTCGAAGTAAAAGCAGAAATGCAGGAATGGAAAGCCCCATACACCACTTTATAAAGATAAGTTTCAAGGGTATCAATCTGTCACTCAATCTCGGTTTGAGCTCCCATTGAGGAACCGATCCGTACAATTGATCCTATCCTGATGCGTCTGAGATCCCCAGGCCATCGGCGATACCCCACAAGGTTTATGCTCTTCAGCGTGGCCATGCTGCATATTTATGGCACTCTTCCGACTTCCTCTGCTGCTGCTTTGGTCCCCACAGGGCCTCCAGGTATTTAACCACTGGTGGATCTGTCCTTGTTGCCATTTAAGCCCCTGGGCCCTGATCCCGGTGCCAACTTCCATTTCAGCTTCAAGACAGGCATCGGTTCCGAAGCCTCCAGCACCGGAAGTGGATCTCCCCTCCTGATTTCGGTGTACAACCATGAGCCGATTGCATTTCAACCAATATCGCTCTCTGACTTTGCTCCAGCGCACCCTGTTCAGATACATTCTGATTCAGACAAAACAGTCCTTGTACCGCAGATCCATTCTTAGTTGCTTTGCCATCTTTTTTTGGTTCGGAGTCTCACCAGAGCATGCCGCCACTTGGAGACGACAGTGGTGATGATTTACCCCCACATTATGATGACAGTTTATATACGGAGTTAAGAGAGGCCGTTGAGGTAAATCCTTACCCTGAAGCAGGGTTTGTTTCCCCGCAGAGGAGCTTCCTTTGCTGTAGTTATCAGATATGCTGCTAGATTTGCAATGCCCTTCTCTTGAGGTTAAAGCAATTGTGCTTACTGAAGTTCCTCAGCCTGAGACATTTTCTCCTGAGCCCTTACTAATGTTCAGAGAATCCTAATCAACACCTTTATGGACACGTGGGCGAAACCTTGCTGTTGTACATTTGTGAACAGGTGGCGAGATGCCAATCACCAGCGTGTGGTGGCACTGATTTTCTTACGCAGCATCCTACTCCTGAGAGTTTGGTGGTCCAAGCATCCACCAGCAAGGAGCATCCTAGTTAATTCCCCACATTACGCCCCTCTTCCCTGATAGGGAGTCAAAGGATTGAGGCTCTCAGGAAATGTTTGTTCTCTTCTGCCAGCCTATCATTTAGATCGGTCAGTGCCAGTTGTCTACAGGGCCAATATACTCCTGCCCTGTGGAATATGGCCATCGAGAATTTGCCAGCAATCGTGGGAGAGATCGAGGCCTTCTTGGCTCAAACTAGTCCAGATGACCAGGATGCAGCCAAATATGTATTTTAATGTAATGCTGCAGATTGTTTGGGGTGAGCAGCCGGCGCTAGTGTGGTACTTCGTCGCCACCTGTGGATTAGATCCACTCGCTGTTTAGGAGATTTGTAGGCATCCCTTGTGGATATACTGTTTCATGGATCCACCTTTTTTGGTGAAAAAGGCTGATCCCTTCCAGGATAGCTGCAGGAAAGCCATCCACAGTGTGCTCTTTAGGCCTTACGGCTCTTGCTTGCCATTCCCTCATCAGTTTCCATCTTTCCAGGGCTTTTCCAGAGGTTTGACATATAGACAACGCCAGGCCCCTCGCTCTCACTGCAACGCCTCAGCCCTTTTGTGGCCAGGGACACATCAGGCTGGCAAAGTGCCGGTCACCAGGGGCATCAATCTTCCGAGTCCTCCTCCCTTGCGACATTAGCCTTCAAGCAGCTTTTATTTGCCCTTAGCTTCGCACCGCTTCATAGTAATTGGGTTTCTGGTTGGCAGAGGAGTGCACCCTTTCCAAGCAGAAACCACAATCCTAAACAGGGTAAGTTGGATACACACCATAAATTAGTTTGTGCTCACCCTCTGGTACCTGGCACAGAGCAGTCGGGCAGTGTTTGTGCAACAATTCAAACAGTAACACAGTGAGAACACCACAAAAAGACTCCACACCAAGTTAGAAAAATAGGTTGCATTTTTATGAATTAAACCTGACTAAATCGATAAAAATCCAATAAATATAACTGGAGTTATGAATTTGTAAAGATTAAATGAAATTGCAGTGCTTAAAGCGCCAACCTGGTCTATCTGGGTGCGCTAGATCAGGGTAAATCCAAAAGTTCAGGCTGACTGCGATGTAGCGCGAGTCGAATAGAGGAGCCAGCCTTTTCCCGCTGCAAAGTACCTTAGATGCGTCATCGACGGAGTTGAGATGCAGGAAGGAAGGAGACGATAGGTTGATGGCGGTGCGTCGGCGCCAAGCCACACAAAGCTAGAGATGCGCACTCCAAGACTTGCAGCAAGCAGAGTTCAGGTTCTGTTGCAGGTTGATGAGAAGTCATTTATGTCCCTGAGACTTAGAACAGTGGGCAAGCCAGCATACCCTTGAAGTCACTCAGGGTTCAAGTGTGATGGGCCCAGTCCTTCCTCAGCAGGGCAGAGGGTAGCAGGGAACAGGGCAGCACAGCAGTTCTTCCAGAGCAGCAGTCCAGCAGAGTGTCAGTCCTTGTAGCTGCACAGCAGTCTTTCCTCCTGGCAGACTTCTTCACAGGTCCAGTAGTGCACCCATTGGTAGCTTTGAAGTGGGGGTGATTCAAAGAAGGGCTTTGAAGTGCACAGAGGTACTCCCTCCCAACTCTGGCTCCAGACTCACTCCGGGAGTGGGGGTGCAGCCCTTTGTGTGGAGACAGGATATATCTTATTCAGGTGTAAGTGTCAGCTTCTTCCCCCTCATCCAGCACCAGGATGACCCATCAGGATGTGGTTAGCCACTCAGTCACACTTAAGCTCCCTTTGTGAGTGGCTGTCTCGAGGGAATGCACAAAGTCAGCTGTCACTCACCCCATACATGTATTTGAGAAAGGCTGTATACATACAGGGCAAAGAGCAGAAAAATGCTATCTTTCTAAAAGTGCCATTTTTAAAAGGGTAACGACCTGCACAAGAATAGCTTTCATGGGCCCATCCTGCATAACCACAAACTTTACCTGTAGTTTATCTTCCATTAGGAGCATTTTCAGTTTGCCATGCTGCCCTTTGCCCTTATCAGCGCTCCTCAGGTGTTAACACAAGTGATGGCGGTGGTTTGCCACACATCTTAAGAGTTGGGAATATCAGTTTTCCCCTAACTCGATGACAAGCTGCACACCTCACTCCTTTTCTGTGGCTTCCTTTTATAGGAGCTGTTCTGGATGCGCTGCAGTTCAGGACCTTTCCCCAGTGGCAATGAGTCCAGGACATTCACGCTATGATCCCGATGTTTCAGCCATGGTCCTGGATATTTCGGAGAGCAGCCCTGAGGTTCTTTGGCTTGTTGGCCTAATGCATATTGCTTATCAACTTTACCAGGTGACATATGTGTGCTTTGAAGTGAGATCTGAGGCCTCAGTTGGTTCTGCACCAAGAGAACCTGGAGGACTTCATCCAGCGTTCTCAAGACACTGCTGAATATCTGCATTGAGGGCCCTTAACTAAATCGTCAGCAGCTGCAGACCCTCCCGCTTCTGAACACTGAGCAGGCACCTCACTGCTGGGCTGGGGAGGTCATCCAGTAGAGGTGGAGATCAGTGGCTTCTGGTGTCCAGTGGAAGGTAGGCTCTGTAGGAAGCTGGCTCTTTATATAGTTGATTAAAAATAGGTACACTGTGTAAAGAAACCCCAATCAGTTTACAGAAGCACAAATGTGACCTCAAATGCTCTCTTTTGTGGTAGTGTGGGTGAGCAGTTAGGCATATTAGAGGGTAGTGCTAAGCATTTATTGCACACACATAGGCAGTAAGTGAGATACACTCTCAGTGAATAAATCCGACACCAATTCATAAAAGTAATATACTTTTATATGAATTTTGATACCAAGATAATCGGAATGGGGTAAGTAATATTTGCAGTTTTCAAAAGTTGTCAGTGCAATTTTTGGAAGCGTTAATGTTATCCTATGGGGCAAACATTTATACTGCATTCAGGCCCTTAACAGCGACTTATGGTACTGTTCTTCTGGACTTCAGGTGAGTATTGGGCAAGGAACAAGACACACCAACAGATCACCACAGGAGGCTCTGGGGTGTGTGGGTGCCGAGGTGTGTTACGGTGTCGGGTACCCCATTCACTTCAACGGTCAGAAAGAGGCTGCAAGCTGGGACTGAGGAGCTAGTCCTGGGGAACCCACAGGAGGGCTTGATCCTTGAGATGCTCAGGCACATAGGGACACCGTTGGTTCACTTCTCCTCGGGCTGTGGGGCTCGGGTGAAGTGGTGTCTTCTGGCTTCTACTTCGGTGCTGGAGACACTCTGGGTTGGTGGGGGCCTGCAGAAGGATGCTGCAGGCGGCGACTGGAAGTCCAGTCTGGCCAGACCCATGGATGGGCTCGGCTCATGTGTGTCTCAGGACCCCAAGGTACCATCATCTCCTCTGGAATCAGGTGCTGGGGCGCATGTGAAGAGGTGCTTTAAGGTAGTGGGTGGTGGTGGTAGGGGACTCACTCTTTGTCTTGAGGACTCACTCTTTGTCTTTTGTTTCTGCACAAGGGGGCAAACTGGGCAGCTGGGCCACTTTCCTCGTAGGTCTCACTGTCCCTGAAGTCCCCCCGACGTGCAGATCGGTTTTCCTCAGCGTTGGTGTCCAGACTGGACACAACAAGTCTTGGTTGCATCAAGGGGTCTGGTATCCCAGTTATTGGCACTGCGCAACTTCAGTCGGTCCTGCCGTCCGCACACTTGGAGGGAGGACAGATCTGATCTGTAGGAGTGGGATGACCTATACCTGGGCGGCTGCAGCTTCGGTAGTCCAGGTAGGTGGCAGAACGGTAAACCTGACCTTGCTTCTTTGGTGCCTGCGGTTGCAGGGGTGGAGCTCCTCTACACCAATAGTTTTTTTGGCAATTGGCGAAGCGCTGGCAGCTCTGCAGGTTTCTTGGAGTCTGCACAGCGGCAGGACGAGTCAGTTGCTTCACAAGGGTCTGGTTCAGCAGGCAGGCTCGCAGGTTTGGCGCCAAGTCAGGTGTGCTCCTCTGGTCAGCAGTCTTCGTGGTCCACATTTTCTTTTTGTCTGTTGAAATCTGAAGTCCTGGAATCAGGGAGTGTCAGGGGGGCTCCTAAATGCTCAATTTATGGGAGTGAGGAGTAGCAGCCAATGGGCTATTTACCCCTTGGTTAACTACACCCCCTAAATGACTACTTACTTTGGGGAGTGGGCATCACCCTGTCCCAGAATTCCTATTTCCACCACACACAAGACTGTGGCATTCCCAACTTCGTGTTCACTTTAGGCTTTTCACCCTAGAGGTGTGCCCAGCCAAGCACACAAGACGGCTGGTAGGTTTTTAGGGGTTACATCTAAGGTACCCCCTAGGGGGATGTATTAATAAATCCATCACTGGAATCCGTGTGGGGTTATTAATAAGAGGTGTTTGATACCAAACACCATAGGTTTCAGTGAAGCTATTATGTAGCTGGGAAATTAGTTTTGACCAGTGCCCAGTACGCACCTTAAGATGGCTTTCCTGATCACTTGTACTGTCAGTAATAGAACTGGCTAGCACAGTGGCATATCTCCTCATGCAGATATGTCCTCACATGTAATATATTGCACCCTGCCTTAGGGCTGTAAGGCCTGCTGTAGGGGTGACTTACAAATAATTACTTGCAGTGTTAGGGAACATGGCACACAATTGTGTGCCACGTTGTATTTTCACTTTTTAGAGCACCTTGTCACGCAACCTGCAGTGGCAGTCTGTATGAGTTTGGTGCTGGGTCCCTTACAGTGACACAAGATATGCTGCAGCGCTAGGAACCCTCTTTAGTACCTCTGCCCTAGGTACCAGAGGTACCACTTACTAGGGACTAACAGAGGTGCTAAAGGCAGTTGGGGATCAGTTGTCCAGTGAACTTGTTTTTGGGGAAAAACGCTGGCACTGGGGGCCTGTTTAGCAGGAACCCAGTGTACTTCAGTTAAATTTGCATCAAATACCAGGCAAAAAGTGGGGTGACTTCTGCAACAAAAGCCCAGTTTCCTACAGGTTCCATATTAAAAGGTCGGATCTGCGGACCATCCGCTGGTGTTGAAGGCCTTCCTGCCATCCATGAAGGGAAGGCTGGTGCAGGTTGTCACGGACAACACAACTTCCATGTGGTACTGCAACAAGCTGGGCGGAGGGGGGGTCCTGGATCCTGTGCCCAAAAGTGCTGTGTCCCTGGATTTGGCTAGAGCGTCAGGGCATCTCCTTGATTGTGAACCACCTCGACCGGGCTGGCAAACTCAGCTGGTGATGCCTTGCTGATCATGCAGAAACCTGGACGGACGAGGCATCCGGTCCAGACCTAGTTAAAGCCACTCCCCCGGGTTTTTATTGTGAGGTTCTCAACAGACCTAACAAGAGGGGCGGCGGCCTGGCCATCCTCTATCATAGCTCGATCCAGGGAACTTTTAAAGCGCTTACCTTGCCTGCTTGCGAAGCACTTGCGTTTAATTTGAGGTTAACAAGCCATTTTTCTTTTAAAGGCATCCTCATTTATAGACCCCCTGGCGCGAAATCCTCTTTTTTTCCCACGGTTGGAACCCTTCTAGAGCATGCCCTGGTGGGGAACTCACATACCATACTAGGGGATTTCAATTTTTATCTCGAGCAGGCAGACGACCCAGATACAGTACGCCTACTAGATCTTATGGAAGCAGCAGAGCTTTCACAACACGTAATGGGCCCTGCGCATCTGGCTGGTCACACCCTTGATGGGGTTTTTTCAAACATTCCGGAATTATCTTTTTTGGCTCTGTTACCGCTGGCTTGGTCAGACCATGCGGGAGTTCGGTTTAATCTCATAGCCACACCCCACATAGCTAATGGGAGGTACCAAAGTGAGCGGAAAGAAGTCAGAGCTTGGAATAGGGTGGAAGCAGAGACCCTATCTAGGGTACTAACAACTTCTCTCACACCTATTGCCAGCAATATGGAGGAGGCTGCCTCTGCCTCCGAAATGGCTTACGCAGGCCTGCTTAGACCTTGCACCACCCAAATTAGCCGTATTTAAAAGAATGGTGCCCTCAGCCCCCTAGTACTCGAGGGAATTAAAACTGCAAAAATGTATATGTAAGAGACTGGAACGAAATTGGAGGAAGGGCTATACGGATAATGAAAAATTGATATACCTGGCAAGTATGGCCACATATAAACACACGATACGTGATGCAAAACAGGAGTTTTATGCCACTCAGATATCAATGGCTAAAAACTCGGCGAAAGAGCTCTTTCTCGCCATTACTAATTTATCCTCCGTCAAATCTGCCTCCGTTCCGTCAAGTATAGAGCTTTGTGAAAAGATTGCATCATTTTTTCAAACCAAAGTTAACAATATTTTCACCAGTCTCGGTGACTCTATTAGGACTGATCGGGAGTCCGAGCGGGAGGCCAAAGATGTGGCCACGCCGGCGGTCTTCCTGGAGGCGTTTAGGCCACTTACTTTGCAGGACACTTTGGATTTACTTGACAAAGCCAATTCCAGATCCCCATTGGACCCTTGCCCAATGAAAATCATTAAATTGGCCCCTGTGGCTGTAGCCACCTACCTTACTTCTATTTTTAATGGAATTTTTGAAGGAGGGATATTCCCAAAAATCTGGAAGGAGGCCTCCATTCTCCCTCTTTTAAAAAAACCTAGTCTGGACCCTTCAGATCCAAACAACTTCCCGACTCCCTCTTCCAGCTAAACTAGTGGAAAAGGCAATGAACCAACAACTTACTGCCTTTATGAGGACCACTCTATTGTTGGATGCCTCCCAACATGGATTTCGGGAAGGACATAGCACCGAATCCGCTCTGATCACTGCCACAGAACAGAACAGATCAGGTCGGCAGTGGATCAGGGAGGCAGAGCGGCCTTGATCCTTTTGGATCTATCGGCCGCGTTCGATACGGTCCATCACTGCTTGCTGATGGATCGGTTAAGAAAAGGTGGAATTCTGCAAAAACCATGGGAATTGTTAAACTCCTTTCTCTCGGATCGTAGCCAAACAGTTTCCTTAGGAAACTTTTCTTCCCAACCTTTTTCTCTACCTTGTGGGGTTCCGCAAGGGTCTTCACTAAGTTCCACCTTGTTTAACATTTATGTGCCCTCCCTTGCTCCCATCATTAGAGGCCACGGTTTCAGTGTCACTCCCTATGCGGATGACCCGCAAATCGTGGTGTCTCTTCTTCCTGGGCGTGAAGTGGGGCTGGATCATAATTTTCAGTCCTGTATGTCGGAAGTGGCCCACTGGATGGCTAGCAACTGCCTTAGGCTGAACTCAAATAAGACCGAGGTCATGCTGTTTGGGAATAACCCTAGTTTCTGGACCCCCTCATGGTGGCCGCAGCAACTAGGGATTTTTCCCACTCCGGTCAACAAGGTAAAAAATCTTGGGATGATGGTAGATGACAAACTTTCCATGGCGTTACAGGTTAAGGCGGTAGCCTCTAAAACAGGCTATACTTTAAGAGCGCTGAAAAAGGTTCTGATCCTGCTTCCCTACGAATGTCGAAAACCTGTGGTGGTGGCCCTTGTAACATCCAGATTAGACTACTGCAATAGCCTGTACCTTAACATTCAGGAAAATCTGCTGCACAGATTGCAGTTATTGCAGAATGCTGCAGCTAGACTGCTAACCGGCATCCCAAAATCTGCCCCCATATCTAAGGCCATCCGAGACCTACACTGGCTTCCAGTCAAAAGCAGAGTCCAGTTCAAGGCTCTATGCCTGGTCTTCAAGGCCTTAAATGGGGATGGTTCCGACTACCTAATAAAACAATTTAAAAGGTATGTCCCTCCCCGACGTCTTCGATCATCTGACGCCAATCTGATTATGGTCCCGTTATTAAAAAAGCTTGCTGGGGGGGGACGTAGTTTTTCTTATGGTGCAGCCAAGCTATGGAATGGGCTGCCACCCCATTTGAGACGCATGGATAGCCTACTGCATTTTAGAAAAGCGCTGAAGACCTGGCTGTTCGGTAACTAGTTCTGCCACTTAGGATTAGGGAGTAGTGGACAGCGCCAGGACACCTACTTGGTAATCGCGCGCTTTACAAGTCTATAACATAACATAAAATAACATGAATGGCAGTTGCACCACAAGATGGTGCAGAGCATCTTCTGACCGTGAGAGAATCTTAGCTGGAACTATTCCCCACAGCCACTTCTGCACCACAAAGTTTCCAGAAAAGCACTCTAGAAGATGCATTCAGGCTACTGTGGAGCATGGGAATCATGCATGGAATCATGCGCTTCTTGTGCATGAGAATCTTTGTGCTTCTTCCTCTCTTGACCAGAGGTCTGAAAATGATCTCGAACAGCCAGGCCCAGTCGTCCGAGTAGTTTCAAATTTAACCAGGACAGTGTGTGGTACCCAAAACTTATGGACATTAGCATCTGTCCTCCTATTAGGATACCAAGTTGGGAGGATCTTCTCCCTCCGCAACAGGCTAGAGCTCTGAACCCAAAGTTGCTTAATCTACACCTGTTATGGTATGTTGATTTGTATAGTGCACTAATCACCCTAGGCGCTTGAAACCTCTATGTGCTCAGATTGAGCTGTGGTAATTGGTTTTGATCTACTGCCTGAGGTTGTGGATGTCATCCTTGCTGCCAGGCACCCATTTACGAAGTACATTTACAACCGGTAGTGGGACAAATTTGTGGCCTGGTGTGGAGGAGCAACACAGACCGTTTACAAGCCAACTATCCGGTGATTTGTTTGTTTGTTTTGTCTTTGGCCCAGCAATGCTTTGCAGTGGGCATGATTAGTGGGTGTTTATAAACCCTCCAGCCTTTTTGCGTATGCTCTACCAACCATCCTTATTGGAATCACTTGTGCTGCAATTTATTAAAAGTTACATGTTCCCTCCCAAACCTCTTGTGATGCCTCAGTGGAATCTTCCTTTGATCCTAACGATCCTCATGTGCACTCCCTTCGAGCCAATGCACAGCTGCTTGTTGCGTCTCCCAAAACTGTCTCCTCACTGAGATTGCCTGGAGCTCACAGGTGCATGAGTAAACTCCATGCTATCTAGCTGCAGCCGCCCTACAACACCTTTTCTCCTGGACAAACTAGTTTGAAGACTAGGGCGACCTTTTTTGTTAATAGTCGACTCTTTCACGTTGGACAATCCATCACCCTCCCAATATTCTTCACTTCGCCTTAACCCTCAAAAGAGTAGGAGAGACTCCATCGACTGGACCACAAAAAAGCCTCAAGCTTTTCCATCATTTGTATCGGCTCCATCTGGTGAATGATCAAGGTTATGTGGGATTCCTCGGGGAACAGTAAAGTAAGACCGTGCAGAAACAAAGTTTGTCAAGGCGGATAGTCCTCTGCATTACGATTTGCTATGCTCTGACCAAGAAGCAGCTTTCAAAAGGTCTTGGGGCTCATTCCACCAGGGCCAAGGCCAGTACCACTGCATTGGCATGCGGAGTGCCTGCTTTTGTCATCTGCCAGGATGCATCCAGGTCATCAGTGCACATATTCACCAAGCACTACGGCCTTGAAAGCCAGGTCTGAAATGCAGGACATTTCACCTGTTCAGTCCTGCTGAACTTTGTTTTGTTTTTTAAAGTCTGAGACCACTCCATAGACCCTCAACCTTAGGAGGTGGGGGCGGAGGTGGGGGAAGGGGGATTACTGCTTTAGTTTCTCTTCTGAGGGTAGGAAATCTGAAGATAGAAGTGCCCATTAGAAAAGCAAGTTATTTACTTTTGGTAACTCTGTAGTGGCTGCTTTATCTAACTCCAGATTTATTTGAGACTAGCACATTGATACCACCGATTGTAGTCAAATCAAGAAGCTGCAATAGGCACGCAGGGGTGACGCTTAGCTCCGTCACATCCGGGGTGGAACAAAGTCAACACGAAGCCGCAAGGTGCCACATGGCCACTTGTGGGAGCACTTCTAGGAGTATTTCAGGATGCAATCTCACATCTGAGGGATATTCTAATGTTGAGGAATCTGCAGTTAAATAAAGTATCCACCAAAAAGAGTATTATGGAAGGTAAGTCACATTTTTTCTTTTGGATTACCGTCTTATTATTAAACATACAGTTTTTAAGTTCTTGCAACTGAATTTTTTCATTATTGTGATCCAGAATCTTATTTGCAATTTATAGAAACAAACAGCAAACACTTTCTTGGAGGAAGTAATAACCTTAAAAAGGCAAAGCACTGCAATGTTTAAGCACGCACTGGCCAAGTCTGCTGTTAGCGACCAGTCTTTTGGGTCTGTCAATGCTTCTTTAGTTTTAGCATGGTGTTTTTAAAATTTTATTTTTGAGGCAATACCAGGCCCTCGACAATTAAATGAAAAAAAAGGCGGCCGTTGGACTTGAAGCAAAAATATTTTTGGGGCCTCACAAAACATCCTGTTATGCTATGGCCTTATATTAAAGGGGACTACTTTGTGTGAGTCTGCTCTTTGTGAAAGAGCAGCATGCAGTAACTCACTGTGAAGTTAACTACTGGCTGAAGGAGGCTTGCCCATTGCTCCGGGCTATGTGCTGTAGAGGGCAGCAGAAAAAGATGAATGATATAAACACAGCAACAGACAAAGGGATGAAGAGGGCTGGCTGAAAACTCCATTAAATAAGCTTATAACATGCATATAATTTAAGTAAAATAAAAAAGGTTTTGGCTAATGACTGACATAAAGAAGCTCCATACCATTAAAATATTTCAAGCATATTGGAGACCAGTCCCTACAATGCTGCGTTCTCAATTATTTTGTTCCACACTGCCACACATGTCCTGAACTACACATGTGTTGTCTTTTTCCCAGTTTAAGCTGGTCTGTACGCTGCCACCTTGTGGCGATGTCGAGATACTGTTTCTCAGAGCCTTGTGTGGCCATTAACAGGTTTGCAGATGTCAGAAAGATCCATATCAACTAATATGTGGGTGGCAGTTTCTGTTTTCCTCACTTACCGGTTGTATCCCAGCATTCCCCTGCTCTGCCTCTTCTAGGTTTGGCCTTTTAGATAGCTTTATCTGGGTCTCCAGACTACTGAGATCAGAAGATACATACAGAGAGGAGATTTTGGTCAGCAGGCTTCATCTATTAAATTATTCCCATTTTATCTACCCACCACAACATACAGTATGGAGAAATGGGTCAATCCACTTCTCCCACTTCACTTGAAATGACTACAGAAAGCCTGTGCTCATTGTTCTTATCCTCTCAAAAATATATCTTGTATGCTCAGTGATAAAGAATTTTCAAAAAAGTGTACTGCATTACTGTATTTATTTTTATATCAGCTTTACGGAATAGCTGTATATTTTGTATGTACTTTGGGAGGTGATGTTTTTTTTTTGTGTATGCTTTTTAAAGTTTGTTATAAAACGTTTCAGTGACATAATGTTGTAGATGCTTGCAATTTGAGTGCTTGGTTAGGTGTCTCCTTCACAAATGATGACACCAAAATGGTTGACACAACTGAAAGGCTTGCTATTATAAATAGAACTAAATAAAACACTAATTAAAAAAAAACATTTACTGATGTATGTTCATTTTGTTTACCCTGACATTTTAATATTACTTTTTTAGCAGCGGAAGGAGTCTGAGACCCAGTGCCAGACAGACAGTAAATATGACTCATCTAATGGAGAGTTAAGAGATAACAACTGGAATGAATATAAAGTATTGGGATATGTGTCAAGGTAAGAAACTCTGGCTTTGAACGTTAGAAAGAACAACTAATTTCAAAAAGAGCAGGATTCATGGTGTGTTTAACAAAGAAAATAGGCATTGTAAAAACCTCTAGAGCTCATTAACTAGAGTAACTGGTCATGTTGCTTCATGAGACCTCTACGAGGTGGGACCAGACAATTAGTTCACCAAAGATCAAAAATGTTTTTGGACGAATTGCAAATTAATGCATCGGGCCCACCCAGTAAATCTGCCTGACCCACACCTCAGTCACAGCTCGGCATTCCACACATGCTTATCGCTTATTGACTGCAGTTTTCATATTGGAATAATGGTGACTTTAACTTGTCAATGTGAAATCAAGCTTGTTATCATTAATTAGTTGCACTAAAGAAATTATAGCATTTGTAACATGGTTACCTGATTTGTGGGCGTTCAGATACAAATGTGTGGATGCTGTGTAAGTCCGTCTTCTAAGTCTATTCGAGATAAGACACTATTTGAGTTTGTCTAGTTAATGAATTTGACAATGCAGTTTGTCATCTATGGTGTGTATACTATTAATTACGTAGTTTGAATCGCAAGCATCTCCAAGAAATGCATTGGTGTAAATGTACAATAAATCATGTTGTCCACATTGTTTTAATAATTTTTGTGTTTTTCGTGGAGCAATGTTAGTCTACTGTTCCCTCTCTTCTCACTCATGTAAGGAAGTAACACAGCCAGTCCAGAGTTTAGGGATTGTGTGTTTGTGTGCGTATATACCCGATGGGGTCCCTATAGAAATTTGTCTTACAGATATCACTCTGTCATAATCCCGATATTTAAAAAAGGGAATGCTTCATTGCCTGCCAACTATCGCCCTATTTCTATGCTTCTTAGTACAGCTAAACGTATGGGCAGGCTTTTGTTAAATAAACTGGAAGTTTGGGCAGAGGAAAAGA
This sequence comes from Triturus cristatus, assembly GCF_964204655.1. Taxonomy (NCBI): domain Eukaryota; kingdom Metazoa; phylum Chordata; class Amphibia; order Caudata; family Salamandridae; genus Triturus; species Triturus cristatus. The sequence goes on along the minus strand of NC_140582.1, from coordinate 1,097,260,533 downwards.
AAATCCTTTCAGAAGTGCAGTACGGGTTCAGACAAGGGTGGGGGTAATTAGACCAGTGTCTTAATCTAACAATGATTTTAGAAAAGTACACCACGGTAAAAAAGGCCCAATTACACATGGCCTTCAGGGACCTGTCGAAGGCCTTTGATTGTGTGGTACATAACAAACTTTGGGTTAGTTTTAAAGGATATGGGAGTGGATGACGCCATTATACATTTTATAAGAGAGCTTTTCAGGGATGCCACCGCTATTGTCCGATATGGGAGTTCAGGCGAATGCACCAGTTTATTCAAAATTGAAAGGGGAGTCAGACCAGGATGCGTCTTGGCTCCTATCTTGTTTGCTTTATATACCAAAAAACGTAATGACATCCGGATCAATATCGCGAAAGATATCCCAAAAGTCTCGACCTCCCCATCCGTCTTTATGTGGATGACGCAGTTCTACTGGCAAGGACCCCTTTGGCACTTCAGAATCTTATTACACACTATGCAGCATTCATGCGCGATCTGGATCTACATGTAAATAAAGCCAAAGCCTATATTATGGCAATAGGCGGTACTAAAAATAAGAGGATGAGTTAAAATCTAGAGGGGGACAGAATTCAGCAGGTACAGCATTTTAATTATCTAGGCATAGTTTTTAAAATTAAAACTGGAAGGAGATGCTGCAAAACCGAGCAAACTTAATGATCCAAGGTATCGCTGCGATTTTTAGATTTTCTAAACAATTGAGCTGCAAGCCAATTTTAGAAATGGCTAAATGTATTTGGCTAAAACACAACCAATGGCTACACATGAGGTAGCAATCTGGGGGATAACAGACATGACAGCACTTCAAGTCTTAGAAGCCAAATTCATTAAAAGATTGCTGTCAGTTCTTCATCATGTAATACCCTTGTGACACGCACTGACGTTAGTATGCCATTCATCACTGATGCTATTAATTTAGCTCCACTCTCTCTCTGACTATCAGTATGGAAAAGGGACACTATGGGTCTGAACCAGAAATCCTGAAAGATATTATGAATATGGCTCACGCCCTCAAAATCCCATGGCTTTTGTATGTTAGGCAAACCCTAACCTCTTTGGGTCCTGCCTTCCTGTATGACACCCTTTGCGTACACTTTCCATTTACTTAACTAAACTTATGCATGATAGGTGAGATAGCCAAAGAGAAAAACAGTCTGTAAAGTCTGATGCGAGCATACTGCAGATGCCAAATTATTCTCATTTATATCTAGGGGTTGTCGAGACCAACCAGCATAATTTTATCCTGACCAGATTTCAACTGAAGTTTATTCCTCTAATGTTGGGACACCCACATAATTTATTTTCTATACGTCTTTTACCGCCTTGCTCGTGTAACAATAAGGCGACTCAATCAACTTCACATATATTGCTCTTTTGCCCTTTGTATAAAGTAGAGAGAAAGATTTTTATCATTCCACTCAAACAGAAATTTTCCCTGCGTAATCCAGTGCTAGCCCTCTCCTTATTTTATCAATAAGAACCCCCCCCCCCCGGTCTGTTATGCACTTGCCTCCTTTTTATTGGCCACCATGAGAACTCATAAGGTTTTTAACAAATGACCTATTGAATCCTGAGAACTGATCACATTTGGTATTAATTTATGATTGCTGCTATTCGATATTTGATTGTAATCTGCATTGTTCTTATCCTATGTTTATCATCTGTAGTGAATTGTTTTTTTATTGGTGTACTTTTATGCATCTTTGAGGTGCGAAATAAAGTTGATGGTGTGTGTGTGTGTGTGTGTATATGTGTGTATATGTGTATATGTGTGTGTATATATGTGTGTGTATATATATGTGTGTATGTGTGTGTGTATGTGTGTATATATATATATGTATATATATGTGTGTGTGTGTATATATATGTGTATGTGTGTGTGTATATATATATATATATATATATATATATATATTCACTGAAAAAACCATAGGTTTCACACATTTTATAGTTAGCTGGACATTTTACTGATAAAAAACCTATGAAATTCCCCCGTTATAGTTAGTGCAGGCAACTATAACTCAGGCGACCGCAATCCTCTGCTGATGCTAATACTGTATTTAGACACTTATTTACCCATGTTTTCTTCCATAAATTTTTAGCTATACATATATTACAATTTTTTTTTTTTTTTCATAAAGACACATATGTCATCAGCAGAGGATTGCGGTCGCGTGAGTTATAGTTGCCTGCACTAACTATAACGGGGGAATTTCATAGGTTTTTTATCAGTAAAATGTCCAGCTAACTATAACGTGTGAAACCTATGGTTTTTTCAGTGAATTTGCAAGGTTTTTTAAATGCTAATTCCTAACTATAACGTGTGTGAAACCTATGGTTTTTTCAGTGAATTTGTACGTTTTTTTAAATGCTAAGTTACTTTACGCCATTCGTGGCGTGCGCGCCCACTTAACGCAGTTCGTTCCGTGCACGCACGGTGCGCTTCGCGCACCGTGCGCGCACAGTGAGCACGCGGTGCGCTTTGCGCACCCCGCGCCCACTTTTCGCAGTTAGTGCCGTACACGCACGGTGGGCACGCGGTGCGCTACGCGCACCGCGTGCCCACGTTACGCTGGATGGGCCATGTACGCACGATGCCCTTCGCGCACCGTGCGCACATGGAGGGCATATTTTGCGCTTCGTTGTGCAAGGTAAACTTTTACATTTTAATTGCATACATATGCCATGCACAAATTTGCACACGGGGTGGGGAGAGTATGGTTAATTTTTTTTTTTAAACATTTATTTTTCATTTCATTCATATGCCATTCACAAATGGTGACCTTTGGGCACCATTTGCACATGGGGTGTGGAGAGTATGGATATTGTTTTTTTTTTTTTCATTTTTTTTACCGTACGCGTACGGTAAGCGTAATCGGCGATTTTTCGAAAAAAAAAGTTATTGACTTTTTGGCCTTGGGGGTTCTTTGGAGACACCTTCATCAAGGTTAGGAGGTTAATATCTGTCTAAACAGCCCCTTTACATGTTTTTTGCCTTTGTTTTTCATCCCCCCCTCAGAGTGCGAGTGAGAAAATGGCGGCCGACACTTCCTGGTTTCGACCGATTCGAATGTTTACTAAGATCTAACAGCCAATCAGAATCGCGCTCGCGCACGTCACCGTACGCGTACGGTAAGCTTACGGTAAGCGCACGGTAAGCGCACCGTAAGCTGCCACAGATATATATATTGATTTAAATGCTATTTTCTCAGGAACTACTGAACAGATTTACACCAGACCTACAAAAGGCACTTCCTTGACCTGAGGACTACCTCTCTGCCAAATTTCAAGTAACTCTGTTCAGCCGTTCGGGCTGTAGCTGTGTCTAAAGGTCCTATGGAAAAATGCATGGGAAAAACGCGTTTTGGGACCCCCCTTTTTTCTCAGCCCCCGCTTGACGAATCCCTCCGAGACTTTCAGGGTAGGAGCGGAGTGTAGCGCCCCACCTATTTTGAAAATTTCGCGAGGATTTGTCGACCGGCGCCAAAGTTATTCCAAATAGAATGTTGCGGATTTCCTATGGTAAGAGGGTCCTAACTATAACTACCTACTGGCGACCGCCAGTAGGTAATATATGTGTGTGTGTGTGTGTGTATATATATATATATATATATATGTGTGTGTGTGTGTATATATATGTGTGTGTGTGTGTGTGTGTGTATATATATATATATATGTGTGTGTGTGTATATATATATATGTGTGTGTGTGTGTGTATATATGTGTGTGTGTGTATATATGTGTGTATATATGCGTGTATATATATGTGCATGTGTATATGTGCGTGTATATACATGTGCGTGTGTGTATATATATATATATATATGTGTGCGTGTATATATGTGCGTGTATATGTATGTGCGTATATATGTTTGTGTATATATGTGTGTTTAAATATATATATATGTGTGTGTGTATATGTGGTTGTACATATATATGTGTGTGTATGTATGCATATATATGTCTGTGTGTGTGTATGTATGTGTATATTTATATGTATTTCCTCATCATGATGGCCCATCCTTAACAGGGGTGATAAATGTAATGCTCTACACATGTGCATAGATAATTCTTGCCATGATATTTGTTCATGTGCGCTTATTTAATCAAAAGATATTTCACCAGAATGCCAGGGCTTACATTTGTGCATAATGGCAAAATCACAGAGATTTTGTATCTATTAGGAGAGCTGTTCCCCTGCATAAAGTAATTTCACATGCAATCTGTGAAGCTATAAAAAGTTTTTTTTTTTCTCCGGTTAGTTCTGTTATACTGTGGTAATCCGTTATAATTTGCCCTTTGCACTGTAGTAATAAACGTATGAATGGCCATTTATTTTTACAGTCGTCATAAATATATATAGATTAAAATGCCACAAGAACTTTATTTCAACCTGATTGTTTTAAATACCACAAATTGTTGCAGTATTAATCGCAAGCCATATCCTCTTATTGCTAAGTTACTTTGGTTTTATTTAAAAGCATTTTAGGCTGGATTTCTTTTATTAGACCCTACTTTACAACCACCCAGTTGGTCATGCCTAAGGCTAACTAATCTTCTGACATTTGTCTTTCATAATGCCAAATTAGGTTGTGTGTGTAACGCAAGCTTGACACTTTTTCTTTCCGTTCACCTTAATTCAGGCAGTATTATTAAAGTACTTTTCATCTGTACATGTTTTAAAAAAAAAATAGAAAAACTAAAACTCTATTTAGTAAATAAGGATTTTACTTGTGTTCACAGATACCTTACTGACTTTGAGCCAGTTCAATGTCTTGGTCGTGGAGGGTTTGGTGTGGTCTTCGAAGCCAGAAATAAAGTTGATGACTGTAACTATGCTATCAAGAGAATCAGTCTACCCAACAGGTAATGTAGCGGGTACAAGTCTTATATTGGTGATGTGTGTGTGAAACATGTTAAATACTTTGCGATGGAGGTGGCAAGGCAAGACAATTTAGATTACTTTTTTTTTTTTTTAAACGGTTTCTTTGTTCAGGTTAACAGAACTGTCTGGCCGTGTTCCTCTTCTGTAAGTCCAACTGCATGGGAGAACAGACAACATTCAGTTGTTTTTCAGTAATCCCAAGACTGGTGTTTATTTTACTTTTTTGTAATGTCTACTTGAAAAAGCACTCACTGTAAGGTTGGCTTAGTTCTAACTCCTTCGGCTGGAACTGATCTGAATTTATCCTATAGCATTATACATTAATGCATTGTTATATTTTCCTCCTTTGCAATGTTGCATGTAATGGGCCTTCTGTGATTTGATGTGCTTTGAACAGGTTTTTCACATTGCTGAGACAAAAATGGCTGAATGTCTGTAACTACGCTACAGCATGGTTTGAACTTCATATTGATTTTAAGGGATGTATGGTAAACTATATTTACCATACATTTTTGTAATGTCTCCAGTATCCTGCAGATCTTTTTGCAATATACTAGGATGTGGTTTGTATGTTACAGGGCACTGAGCCAGTATTATCATTTTACATGGGAGTTAGACGCATATTTTCACATTCCTTTCTTGTGTGTATTGGTGGAAAAACCGAAACCCAATGCCAACATGGTAAAATATTGAAATTAAAGCATCTAGAAAAAATAAAGTTCATAAATAATTGAATATTTGTTACCAGATCTGTCCAAGGTGGTCTTGCTTGAAAGGATCACCCTTTTAAACCAGAAATAAGGAGCAGAGTATAGGATCTAGATAGAATACTCTGATTTGTGCCCTAGCTTTGCATGTATTGGATGTATTTTCTATATATTAATAGATTAATTTCAACACTTAACCCTTCAATTACCGCTGTTACAGTGGTGTTGCTAGCTGTAGTAAGGTATATACAACGTGTGTGTGTCTGTGTGTATGATAGAGACACCTAATGCTGATTGTTTTAGTTTCTGAATTGTGTATTTGAGGAAAAAGACATTTTAGTGTTATATGAGACATTCAGGCTTGGCAACAAAACCAATGTTTTTGCTTTCTGATGTTTTCAAGAGAGCAGTACATAATGATGGATACATTGAACTCGGTACACAAACACGAAGACAAGAAGGTGTGCAATAACAGAAAGCGATGAGCAAGAAAAAGGATCCTTTCATTAAAAGTTTTAAGTGCGCTGTCTAAACGTAACAATAGTTGTAACTTATTACTGTGCAGCTTATACACAAAGGATTTTAGGCCGAGCCTACCAGGCAGTTTGTAGCTGTCTGGATGTGAAAAACCTCTTGTGCACCATACCAGAAACCTTCAATTGGGTTACAGCCCAATCGGTTCTTACAATTGTTTGGATTTGTAGTCAGTCTTAATTTTCTTGCTTCATATTCAGCGTCTTCCCTGCTTCTTCTTCTCCTGTTTGTTCCTCCCTATAGCACAGTTTCTTTAGCATCCTCTTAATTGAGTGGCATGTATACTTCCACTGCTCACATTCAGGGAACTTCTTTTTTTACTTTTTCTTTCAGTGCTCCCTGTGAGAGCATTGTTTTGTAGCTCTCTCCCTTGCAAGCTGGTTCCCTTCTCAAAAACCTTCCTTTAATCTCGGTGTTGTTCCCCACCCCTCCCAGCTTGTCTATAAAAGCACAGAAAATAAAAATAAACCATGACATTGTTAAAAATAGAAATATTGAGTTGCGACAGAAATGAGCAGTTAGGGAATAACTCACTGACACATTGTCCCTGCTATAACTTTTATGTAGTACTCCTGACAGAAAGCAGGGTTTAAAAACAAATAACGTTTCCAACACTTTATTAATCAGAAGCAGAGAATAGCGCGCTTCTCTCAAATCTACAGAAGATCGAACCAAACAGCAAAAAGTACGACAAAAGCAAAAAAAGAACGTACTAAGTGAACAAAGCTGTGACCTACTTGATTGGCTGCTCTAGATTTATACATATGCCATCACAATCCGCATAATCAACAATATGTTGTGTGAATATCCTATTGATTTTTTTTCATGGTTTTTTGGTGTCAGTGATGTAAAATAATCTGACATCAGGAGAGAATGGATCCGGTACTAAACCAGAAGAAAAATAGTGTTACTGGTCATTTCCAGAAGCAAAGGGAGCCTTCTCAGACGTTTTCCAGATGAAATGTTGTCATGAAAGCGCAGTGCTGATGTATTGGCTACTAGTAAAACAACTTTCCATGAAAAATTCAGAAAGTTGGAATAAGCTAGAAGGATATCTCATCAGGAGTGATTTTATTTTATTATTTTTCTTTTTTTTAATAAATCTCCTTATGAAGGGTTATAGGTTAACTTTTGCTGAGTTTTGGGAACTTTGCATTCCATTTGCAGCAGAGTTAGTACTTTTTTAACTGGAGGCATGATTTGATGAATTCAGCAACTTATGCATCAGATTGTGAATTATTTGAAAAGTCTGGCAAACTCATATTTTTGCATAAAATAATGCAGCTGCCGTGAAGCCGTGTGATTCTGTGGCTTGCGTGATGCTTGAGGTATATTTATTTTTGATGTCTTTCTCTTTATCTCAGGGAGTTGGCTCGTGAAAAAGTAATGCGTGAAGTTAAAGCATTAGCTAAACTTGAGCATCCGGGCATTGTCCGCTATTTTAATGCCTGGTTGGAAACTCCACCAGAACGATGGCAGGAAAAGATGGATGAGATCTGGTTAAAGGACGAAAGGTAATTTGTGAAGTAAATTGCAGATTGTTTTTCGTCGTGGCGGGTTTGGGAAATACATGCATTCTGTTTGCTACCATCTGATCTAACTGTTGCTTATCATGAAAAACATTAACAATATCTCTTTCAGGTGAAATTTAAAATCACTGTCTAGTGTTGATTCTTGCTACATTAATCACAGACACTAGAAGAAAAAAAATTGAAAACTCTGATCCATATGGATTCATTGTCCTGCCTTACACTTGCACAATGTTTCTGAAAGCAAAATGCATATTATTCAGAGACATTTTAAAAGATCCCTCGGTCACCAGAGTATTTTTATTTTAAATCTTTAAAAAATATTATTGTACTCATCTCTTCATCACACGATTCATTATCTTGAAGAGGTCCCCAATCCTAAGAATGAGTCTGGAATAACATAACTTGCAGAGTGGGTGCTCGGTGGTGTGACAGCCACTTTGGAACAACAAGGCATGTGGACCGTCTTCCCCTTCGTCGACAAATGAAGTATTTCCCATTCCTCTCCCACTGGAGTGTGCTCTATTGAAGCGGGACTTCCCCTTCCCCTCTCCAATGCACTTCCTGTCCTTTCCCTGACCCTCCTTATCTATATTATTCAGCCATCGGGAGCAAACCCCATCTCCCCTCCCACCTCCCTGCAGACCGGACGTATGGACCCCTTTCTGCCCTTCCCTTCAGCACAGCCCCCAGACAGATGACCCTCGCTATCCAAGGGGGTGTCCAACTTTAGCAACGTCGGTTCCCCTTGGATATCATGTGTGATGGGCCTCTACTTTGCAGCCCAACATCCCCCTCCGTGTTCCTTCGCTGTGCATTGTATTACTTGGTGCTTCTTGCCTATGTACCATACTGTGAAATTGTGGTATGCTTTGGTTCCAATAAAAAATACGACACAAAAAAAACAAGGCATGTGGATATCATCACTGGAAGTGACACCTACATGTTTTAAAGGCACCACCCTTGTTCCGAACATTACACTATATGCCTTTTTTGCAATACATATGGCCGTGTATGTTATAGTTATTTTTGTCACTTTAGTTTTGAAAATTTTGACATTTAGTATAAATGCAACAGGGAGCAATTCACATTAGTACTGAATGCATCCAGAGCGTTTGCCTTGGTTACAATAACTCCCAGCCTTTCCACCCATCACTGTCTGTCTTTCACTAAGGCAATGAATGCATTTAAGGTCTAGTGAGGCAATCCAGTTTTTTACAGTAACACCTCCTAGGTACCGGAGATACGGAAACCAAAAAGTCTGTTTAGCAATGTAAGGTTCTAAATCGATCAAAAATCCCAACCTTTATTGAGTATTAGGAAATGCCTGAAGTAGCATTCCAGTCCTTTCTCCTCAGAACTATCCCCTTACTTGTAACCCGGTCCTTATGACATCTTTTGGACAGTTTTTTGGATGGTCTGCATTGTTCCTTTTAAAAACTGCTTTGTTATAGTTTCTTTGTTAGATTATTCAACCTTTCTTGCCAGAGAGGGTTTGAATGTTGGCATATTCAGGAAGTACATGGCAGCACTTTCATAGTTTGAAGGGCCACCTGAAGAAGGGTCAATACAATTCCACTTGTGAGAATTACAACTGACTGCATCGTACACTCACACTTTAACGAATTAGGGTGAAGGTCGGTGCTCGATCAGTCACACCGAGCCACTTATCTATATTTGGTATTTTTATCCATACAATAAGGAAGGGAAGCAAAAAATGGGAAGGGCCTGCAATAAGATGTGCAATCGCTTAAATAGACATATGATAAACTTTTAGATTATTTTAATTGTTTTGTACTGCATGATCAAGTCGTGTTTATGGTTTTAATTGACAAATAAACTATATATTAATTACTTACAATTCCACTTGTTGGATTCTTGAAATGTCTGGTAAATTTATTTCCTCTTAAATAACTTATCCCTTCTCTCTGAAAGCTTAGGTTGGTTCTACACAGACGTTTGCTTTGCATTACCTTTTCTGTTTTTAACTCGCTCTTACTTGTCCAGGGAGGTTCAAGTCCAATTACAGTACTTTGAGTTTAGCATTCAGGTTTTTTTCTAAGGTCTAGTGGACCAGTCAATGATATGCACTAAGTAGAGTAGTCTTACAACATGTTTGTTGGACTTGGCTTCTGCCGTTTGTCAAAGACCAACAGGACTATAAACTCATCGGGTAAAAGTAGTCATTATTTCCGTTCAGTTATATTTTTATCTGGTGAGTAATCTGCTTTTGTGCAGTTTCCTCATCATCTTTCTTCCTTCCCTCTTCTGAGGGTGGCTGGTAATGTTCTGTAAACGTATTTCCTGTTTACTTTGAACTTTGTTATACTGACTGTCTTCCTTTTCTCCTGCTACTTAACATTGATTTGCATAAATATTGATGTCAATATTTTAAAATAGGGCTTTATTTGATAAAGGGTTGAGGCTAACTTAGTGGAAGTTGTTGCACATTAGGAATATGTTGATTCCGTTGTCTCTCGTAAATGACCCATTTAAGCTAATATGTAATTTATTATCATTCTTAAATTTCCCGTTATATATTGATTGGGCAATTTTGGTTTTAGACAAAGTTTATAATTTCAGCTTCTAAGCCTTTACTCTGCATATATTTCTGTGTTGGACGTTGAGTTTTTTGGTTTTTTTTGCAAATTAGGGGTCTACGTCTGCTGAGCTCAGCATCTGCTTTCTCGCTTTGCAACAACCCACTGAGTTTAAAATCTTTAAAAATCCACCCAGTGTCATATTGGGATAGGTGGTAAAGCTCTAAGTTTCAAGCACTCAATATTTCTTTGGTTGACATTTTAGCATAAGAAACCTTTGCACGAAAAGCAACTGTATCAACAGCCAACATTTTGCCTTAAGTACACACGGAGTCAGGGGCCATTGCTTTGCTACTGAGACCCCATTCATGTGAAACTCATTACCCTTACGCTGATGCACATGTTGGTGCAATCTCTAATTCAGTAATGCCCTGAAGACTGCATGTAGCATCTCACCCAACAAGCCTCATTAGATGTTCCCCAGCCAGGAAGCTGCCCAGGGGTACGAGACGATGGAGTGATACAGGCAAGCACCTTTTGATATGCTCGACCATTGTGCATCAGATATCAATGGGTAATCTGACGTCAGTGGCTGTAAACGCACAAGGCCTGAGCTTGTACAAGCCCTTCATGGTGAGTGGCGACTCAAGATAATGTTAATTTGATGTGCAGACTTAAAACAAACTGAGCTTTGTTGGAGTAATTTGAACAAATGCTTCTAAGAATGCTCATTAATATACCGGAACACATTTTTCAAAGGCACCTGACACTGTCAACTTAGCAAATGTGTGATCTCCAATATAAGATTTTAGATTCAAAGACCATCACATGAATTTTGATTAATGTCAGAAGCAGTGAAATACGTTCCTTCAGTGAACGTATTTTTCCTTAAACATTTGTGGGAATTTATATAGCACAGTCCTAGCCTAGAGAAGGCAGAGTGGGGATTTACAGAGAACTATACAAACTGAGTGAGGGTGCCTTGAGGGACCGTCTGGGTACAGAAATAGCAAACTGCCAGATGCCTAAAGCAAGGAACAAATTGTAGAAGGTGGAGCATGATCGGCCGTTAGGGAGCATGCCAACGAAATCTGTCCCAAACACAAACCAAATCCATGAAGGGCACATTAAGCAGCTTGTGAAATGAATGGAGTAAAAACATAGTCAAAATATGAAAGTTGTATGTAAACCTGACCACCATGTTCTGAGTCGCTTGCAACCCGTTGATTGTGGAGGCAGGAAGGCCCCATGTTATGTATATCATGGGTTTACGACTTCCACCTCATATGTTGGGAAATAGAAGTAAGTATCTTTTTCAACAAGCTCATTTGGTAAAAGCACGTGGACAGCACGAATCTCACTTGTTCGATCAAAGAGCACTTTTCATTGAAGCGGATGCCGATGCTCCAACTTGTTCGATCAAAGACCACTGCTCATCGAAGCGGATGCCGATGCTCCTACTTGTTCGATCAAAGACCACTGCTCATCGAAGCGGATGCCGATGCTCCTACTTGTTCGATCAAAGACCACTGCTCATTGAAGCCGATGCTCCAACTTGTTCGATCAAAGACCACTGCTCATTGAAGCGGATGCCAATGCTCCAACTTGTTCGATCAAAGACCACTGCTCATTGAAGCGGATGCCGATGCTCCACCTTGTTCGATCAAAGACCACTGCTCATTGAAGCGGATGCTGATGCTCCAACTTGTTCGATCAAAGATCACTGCTCATTGAAGCAGATGCCGATGCTCCTTCACAGACAGCCATACCCATCAGGCTCGGCCAGACAGTATGGGCCAGCAGGCTGTCCTGGCCGATAGTCAACACCTCCGCTGCAGGATCTCATGAGTGCATCTTCTTTGTTGGTGCTTCAGATAACTCCACTCCTAATAGCCAGAGGTCGAAAAGCAGTGATCCGTTCTAGCCATGGGCCTGTTGATCTGAATTATTCATTAACTACAGTTGGTACCAAGCCTGTGTTTCTATTTCAGGAAAAAGATACCAGTCGAAGCAGAACTACTTCCCTACTTGATGTGTTTACAATTTTCAAGACAAAGGAAAATGCTTTTTGCGGATAGAGAGGGAATTGAGAAAGCAGGGTATCTAGGCCCAGAGTTACTCGATGTATCTAATACATTTTTTTAAATAACCTGTTTGAAAGGTCTTGTGAAATTCAAGGACAGAAATGTAAGTAAGAATGTTGAGCAAATTATGGACATAATTAAGAGAAAGAAATAGCCATAGTTTGCCTTGGGTGCACTGGCCAGATCTGCCCTGTTGTGCACCTGTATTGTGTTCTCCTGATACTGGGACACTGCACCTGATATGAAGAAAATGTGCTGTCTCCAGCTTAGGTGAAAACTCCTCGCTTGTGCTTGGGACAGTACTGCAGTGACACGCGTGAGCGGTCATTTCAAGCTGCTGCCTCTTTTGTCGCTAGTTTGGCTGTGTTTGTATAGTGGGCAGAAACACCCTTCCCTCCTAAACCCCGCCCACACACACACAAGCAGGTGACGAGTGATTGTATCTGCCTGCAGGGATTGGTTGTTACGGGGGACCTTGGACCCCGTGCTCATTCCTAAACGACTTACTACATGGCACATAGTCACTGCACCTACTGAGGACTTCTATGACCATGTACCCTCATTGCTAATAAGCAGGGCCAGTGGTATTATGCGGTAGGAGAGGGCCAAATTATGCATGAGGGTTGAATAAATTATGCAGCAAGAAATGGCAAATAACGTAGCATTTTTTCTAATAGTATTACTTAGATCGTTTGTCATTTTTAAACTTGGTAACACTGTCTGGGCATAGCTGCACCTCGTTAGTACCAGGTTAACATGCAAATATAGCAATAAGCAACAGAGAGGTGACCAGTCCAGATTTGCAAAGGGCCTTCCACCGCACTGCAACACGCATTCCTGCATTTTTAGTACATTTTAACTATTTGAGCTAGAAACAATTTTTTACTCTTAAAATCTGCATATTATGCTGCAGATGATCGATTATGTAGCAAATCTTCAATTATGCGAAAATCGCTGCAGCTGCACAGTTGCATAATTCCACTGCTAATAAGGAAGGGGCAAAGGCAGACACTCTACATGTAGCCACTCACACCCATGCAAATAAGGTAACACCCCATTGAAATTGTCTAGGGGCAAAATGTGCACTGACACAATCAGTATTTCAGAAGAGGCTGCACAAGTGTCTGCAGCCCTTTCAGTAGTACGAAAATGTGCCGTGTGCAAATACTGGCACAGCGCTCGTTACACTTGAGGTTTCCTTCTGTAATATGGCCCTGGGCCATTGGTTACTGGTGATCAGGGAGATAGACAACAAAATCTGTCTGATATCATTTTGATACATTGTTTACTTGAGCTATTTAGTAGGATGGATGAGGCCCCGGGTTGAATGACCCTCATTGAGTATCAGTTAAAATCTTAACAAAAACTCTCCAAAAGAGATGGAGGCCACAGTATTCGTCAACAAATATCCTGTGTGAAGCTGCATCTCCCTTACTTAAAGCAACTGGCTGTATCTTTTGCATCCTGGAAGGGAGATTACAGTTCATATATGGATTTATCCACTTTCTTCGGCAATATAAGTAGAGCAAGTCTTTAGGATGCGCTAGCCAATTCAGAGATTGTTTCTCTAAACCATCCATTACTTGTCTCTTTAAAATGATATAAACAAGAAGAACCGGTCGCTCAAGAAACATACACACACCTGGATTTTAGGAAGATGTGTACTGCCTAGTAAACCATCAGGTTTTGTAAAAGAACCATCGCTCACCTACCTAGTGGGTGACATGCTTCATCATTGGGTTCCCACTCTGGTCACCCAATGTTTCTAGGGTGTGCTATGACGCCTGTTTACAGTGGAGCTGGTTGTTTATTTTTTGGGGTGAGATTGTGAGTGCAAAGTGCTCGAGTGCGGTGTGATTTAAAATTGGTTCAGTACTCTCATAGTTTCTGAATTCAATTTAATGTGTGAGAGTATTGGTCAGTGTTAGAAGAGGTGGCGGATATGTGAAGGATATTATTTTGATCCTTTTTATCCTGTGGTTGGTCTTCATGTTTCGGCCATGTAGTAATGTGCCCAGAAGGGCCAAATGCCTTTCTTCAGGACCAGTAAATGCATGCATGCACACTAAGACATGCAGCTGAGGTGTGGATTGTACTTACAACCCATTATACACACTCCATCTCGCAGTTGTTTTTTCTGCGGTTGTGGCGATTTGCCACCTGAGATCGGCCGAGGATGCGGGACGACTGAGGAACAATAGGTATCCATGGAGGAGACACCTTGACGAAAGTGTGACTACAGGGTCCACCCCCTCGGCCGATCTGTGTCCAGTAACAAAGCCTTGGCAGAGGTGTCCCACCGCCTTCCCCAGGCAGGCACAATGTGCGCGAGGTAAGCTTTAAAGGCCTTGCCGCCTATATAATGCGACCCCAGCCTCTGCTGCTAGCAGCAAATGGCAGCCCTGGTAAGAGGCCCATTGGTCCCTTCCTGTCCCTCCCCTGTAATGCCCCTAAATTAAGGTGGCACCCCCAGACACTGAAGGGAAGATTCCTGACAACCTACAAAGCCCGGTCACTGAAGAGCCGCAACAGCAAGAAAGAAGGACCAGTGATTCACTCTGGTCTGCCCCGCTGGCTTGACTGCTGCCTTTCGCCCCTGCTACAAAAGTAGACTCGTCCTACAGACCCATCGACCGCCAAAACCCTGGGCGGACTGCTTGACTTTGATAAAGATCAAGAACGCCCGTAGACAGGTGACCTTTCCAGAAGAAACCATCCTTAAAACCCATGAGCTCTATCTACCCTGAGCAACCGTAAAACCGCCCACCGGACCCACCTCTGCACCTGACGCCCAAGAACCAAGTCCCAGAGACCCACTGGTCCTGCAAAGGTTCGCCAGCGATTATGAGCAAGAGTCCATTGTGGATTCACCCCTGCCGGACTCCAAATGATGGCTCTGCACAATGACCCCCCTCCCCCTCCCCCCCCCCCCCCCAACAACAACCTGCTCCAGTAAGCCTTTTCCGACATCTAAGGACATTCCTGCAAACTAAGTTCCTGGGCCTTAGGGAGCTCAACCAATGGTGTCCCTACGTCCCCAAGCATCAGAAATTACCTGGGCAGATGTTGGTTTTCTTCGTCCGACCACCTGGCCAGAGCCTGCAGCCTTTTTCTGAAACTGATCTCCTGCATTGGTTTGCATTGGGCACCCAATGCTTGCCTAAACCCCTGGAGATTGACCCAACACCACTTTTACCTGCCTCTAAACAGCGAATCTTCAATATCCCCTTAATCTTTGTTAATTAACATTGGGCACCCAACCCTGAATTTGACCCCTGCACCCAGCCGCCCCTGTGCCGCTGGTGGTGCAGTGCAGTGCTAACTTGGACCTTGCCTTGTGTTGTCTAGAAACCCCGAAGACTGGGTTTAAGTCGTGTACTTGCATACAAAACTGCATTCTTGTTTTTCTCCCATAGGTTAACATTGCTGAACTGAAAATTGCACTGTCCACTTATTAAAGTGAAAAGTATTTCTCATGAAAAATGTACTCCCCTTTGAACGTAGATCTTTGTCTTTAAAATAAACCTAAAAAGAAGCTTATATTTCTAAAATTGGTGTGGCTCTCAATTATGATTCATGTGTCATTTATTAATCTTGTGTATAGCAAATGTCTTACACTCCTCTGTGTTAGGCCTAAGGCTTCTCGACCACACTACCATAAATAGTGCACTTTGGGTTTGCTTAGAAGCTCCGCACACTTCTGTGGGAATCCCTTGACTCTTTACACGATGTAACCAATTATTGGTATATCACGTAAAGAGCAAGCTTCCTACAAGGAATTTCATGTGTGTTTTTTGTTTGGACCAGGGATTTTCAATCTGTTTAAGAAGAGAGCCAGTTAACATTTTAGTTAGCCAATGGGCCTCGCAGATAAAGAGCCTGATCCTCCAGAAAATGGTTCATGGGGCACCACGCCCTCACAAAAATGAAACTAATGTGGCCAAATTGTGCTTTATCTAGCCATATTGCCAGCATTGGATCAAGCTGTCATTACTGAAGGGACACTATGGTTTTTAGAATTGTGGTGCTTTGTGAGAGCACCGTTGTGTCAGTTTTCAGATACCAGTGCATTGTTGAAATTTCCTGCACCTCGCAATGCACATGCGTCCGCACCAGCCTACTAGCCCCAGCTCCCCCCTCCACTGGTCCATAGCCACTCTTTAGTGAATGTTGGTGCACTTGTGTTAGCATTCAGCTGTTCGCCATGGTCATGCATTTTAATAGCTGTATAAATGTGCAGTTCTTCACAGCAATGCCTGATGGAGCCTGCAAGCGGCAGGTTCAAATTCTGATCTGGTACGTCACTGGAATCTTTCGGCTGTTGTAAAGATCTTTGCATGTGACCTGCAAGAAACAATTTCACATCCTGAGAACCAGGTCTATGAGATACGTGCCTACTACAAACATCTCTCTGTTATCAGCCTGTTTTATGTTTGAATTCTTGCGCAGCTTCCTTCTACGAAGTTTGATCATTTGTTGATGATTAGCTGATCAATGTCATTGAACTTAGCAGTAGTATTATTTAGCGCCTGGAAAAGTTCTGTTTGTGTTTTGTTTTTTAAGACGGTCGTAATTAGTGTAGTTAAACATAAATGCATCACAGATGTATATTACTGAGTTAATGAAGATTTGATATAACTAAACTTCTACTTTTTTAGGTCGAGTCTATAGCGGCTTTGCGATGCACGCAGTATCCAGTATGGAGTGCAAGCTCCGTGGAAGCGCTGCCCACTCTCCGTCCATCTTTCTCATTGGCTTTGTTCCTAAATGCTGTCTTCTGCTTGGATTTAGGCTTGTTAGTCCCTCCTTATGACAGGCATGTCGTCATTTGTATCCTTCCATGGCTACTGGCCCCTTTACTTCGAGTGATACACAGTATGTTTTATTTATACTGTGAGCACTATTTTCTTCCCGTGCCTCTGCCGCCCACAGTCTGTGCCTTCTCGGGGCTCCCCCCTCCCCCGTTGTTCGTGTCTTCCCTCCCGCCCGCACTCCTGTTTGCAATGCAATAGGTATCACGTAAATGCGAGTCCTATTGCATTCCAAATGCTTTTTATATCGAACCTTTGGTGCGACTTTACAGAGCTATAGCGCACAGTCTGACATTTGTGTGTGTTCTTAGCACTAAAGACCTCAGTTCGCTCTTAAAATTTCTTTGTAGAGGCCATTGTGGCGCAAGGTTTTCTGTTAGTGTGGCCTGATCATATAGCTAGAGTCCACATCCCCAAGGGAGTTGGGGTGGCTCACTCCCCCACCCCGAGCCCGTCCCTTTTGACATTTCTTCCCTTTGTGCGGGAGCCTCAGGTGAGTACAGTGACCTCGAATAAAACCAAGAATGGTATTGCAGGCAGGGACGGGGTGGCATTCGTTACTGCCCTGGGGGCGTCCGTTTTTGACTGATGGTTTGGGACTAGGACAGGGAGTGATGAGGCCTGCTCAGACCTGCTGGAGATGAAATCACGAGTGGCAAGGCGGAGTTCTATTTGTACAGGGCACAGCCTGCCATCGGTGCCATCTCGCAGAGCAGTAATACAGTCTGCCACATAGGGCATCACAGTTCGGGGGATGCACAATCTGTCCTCGTAGAATTAAAGCACCCAGTCTGCAATCGCTATATCTTTGTAGAATTATAGCCACAGTCAGCCGTTAGGAATGACTCGAAACACTTTCGGAAGCCTTCAGATAACATCCTGCAAATGCCCAACTTTTCCATCTCGTCCAAAGACCGATTTAGCTTCTGATGGCATTACATCATATAGTCATCCCAGGATGCAACAGCACCACATCTCTCTACACAATGCTTTATTGTTATTGTTCATTTACATTTATTATTATTTGGCTTTTAGAAACACTTTACACAACTTGCATGTTCCTCAGACAAGGTGTTTCTCAAAATGGAGAGGGCCTAGAATTGTTATCTTATCCTAACTGTTGGAAAGTGGGTTATTGGTAGGAGCAAATGTAGGTCTGCCACTGGCAATAAGGCCATTAACACATGATAGCACTCAGCATAGGTCTTAGAACATTATTCCTATGCTCAACCCTTGGTAACGTGGCTGCGAGCAGACAGGCTTAACTTCAAAGACAGGTATGTAAAGCATTTTAAAACACCATTTCAGTAAATAATCAAGACACAACACATAATAAAAAACCAACACCAATTTATAAAAATAGGAAATATTTGTATCTTTAAAATGACACCAAAACGACAAAAATCTAATGTAAGGAACCGGAGATATGACTTTTCAAAGATTTAATGTAATATAGCACTTAGAAAATTATAGCACCATATTGTGTTACCTGCCCGCGATAGACCGGGGCAAAGTCAAAGTTTCAGGCCAGGCGCGATGGAGCCCCGAGCGGCTACAGCTCCCGGCAGGTCCCGGTCTCAGTTTCTACCTTCACACTTAGAAACTTTTCTGGAGCTTTTCTTCCCGTGGGTCCTCAAAGCTCCCAGCCCGTCCGGATCCGGTGAGGGTTCGCCGGCTTGACTTGTGATGAGGTCCTGGTCAACTTCCCTGGAGTGGACTTAGAAAATATTTCAAGATTGCTTCAGCGGGACAACCCAGGAAACCAGGCCGACGCGCTGGAAGGCAGGTGGCTTGGCTCTCGCGGTTGCTCCCGGTCACCTTTTCCACGAGCGGACTTAGAAACTTTTCTGGAGCTTTTTCTCACGGAGTCTCTCGATGCTCCTCATGTAGCCGGATCCAGTGAGGGTTCGCCGGCTTCAGTTTTCTTCTAGTCCCGGTTTAACTCTGGAAGTTGGACCCATGGAGATTTTAGCGGGGCGAACCTGGATGTCATGGCTGGCTCGCGATTGAAGGCAGGCGGCCTGGCTGACCAGGTTTAGTCAGTCCCTCTATGGAGCTTTTTTCAGTGTTGCTCCAAAGTTCTCCAAACTTCTTGAACTTCTTCCTGAAGTTCCCTAATGGGTCCCAAAGTGTCTCAAACTTACTCCAAGGATCTGGAAGCTCCAAGATGGTCCTTGAAAGTTGACGACGTCAGTTCCCACAATCCACTGGTACAAAACCCTCACAAATTCACTGAAGGTTCTCCAAGGTGTAGATTTAGTTGGTGATGTTCCAGTTGAGCTCTTTTAACATGTAGATCTCAGGGAGTCCACTCTTTAGTACTTTTTCAGCAAAATAATCCACAGGGCTGTGGTTTCAGATGGTGCAGTTTTCAAAGGTCAGGCCATAGAAATCTTTGCACAGCAAAACTTCGCAACAGGGCACTTCTTGCTTCAGTAAGTTTCAAGCAGTAGATCTGAATGGCTCTGCCCGTCTCACATACTTATTCCAAGTTCTCTGGGTCATGCAGGAGGTCACTTCTGACCAATGGGAGCAGGGTAACTCCTCAAAGTTATGACCACATCCTGTAGAGTGTGGCATTATTTTGTCCCATCAAATCTTCCAAATCCATAATGGCTGACTTTCCAGCAAGGAGATAAGAGCTGGCTAAACACACCCCTAGGATGGCTAATTTACTTAGACTCTCCCCCCCCCCCCCCACCCCCTCCCTACATCTGCTCATACCTTCCTTAATCCTACCATCTGCCTGAGGTGGTAAGTTCAGAGCTGTAAATGACCCTGGCCTCTGCTTTCCTCTTTGAAGAACATGGTTTACGACTCCTCCCCCTGGCCTGGCATTCCTATGGAACAGCACACTGCCCTCTGCTGGTCAACTCCAGGGGCTCTTTAGAGAAGGCAGCCTGGCTAATCCACTTAACTTTGACTAATCAGGGCAGAGCACTGGAAGGCTGAATTTGGACTTACAAACAAGAAAGTCTTATAACTTCTTGTCTGTACACTTTAGGAGAAATTCAACAATATGATATTGTTGGATTTAATAATACCATTCTGGGAAGTCTTTCAATGGCATGTCTAGCCCTCTCCTATCCATATTTATTAATCAATAACTGCCTACCATGTTACAATATGTAACAGGGGATTTGCAATGGGGAAAATGACTTGGGTCATTTTTCCAGCACCAGGACTCACAAAAACATATTTTATAAGTGCGTGTCTTATATATCTACAGGAAACCCACCCCATGTGCAACTAGGGGAGACTTTAGGGGTCCTGAATCTGTAGAAATATTGCAGATCCTCCCTCCATAGTGCTCCTACCATCAAAGTCGAATTTGAGTAGCACTGTACAACAATGTGGGGAGTGAAATGTGCAATTTCACTTTACCCAAGCATATAAAAACTCATTTTTCAAGGGTGTACCTTATAAATACCTGTCCTCCCCACCCCTGGGATACCTAGGGGAGACCCTGGGGGTCCCTAATATGCCAAAACATTGTAGGTTATCCATTTTTAAGTACCCCAAACACCAAAGTCGAGTTTGGGCTCAATTTACTTTTTAAAAGCAGTCCTGACACCCAGTGCTGCTTTTAAACTGACCTCCGGCCTCAGCAGTGCACACATGCAAGTGCAAAAAGAGCTGCTGGCCTCTAAACTGCCATGCCCAAGGGTACTAGGGACGTCTAGGTAGTTTCAGTCCTTCTGCCCTATTATATACTAGGGGCTTATAGGGTAGGTCATGCCAATCACAGGGGTACCCCACCATACCATTGTGTACCCTAGGGTATGTATGTGTTTTAACTGTATTCTATTGTGTTCCTTTGAGCTCAGCACTGGCCCTGGGCCTGGTTAGGCAGAGCCCAGAGTCAGTCAGAGTCAGTTACCACAGCATCAGTCAGCAAAAAGTTGGGGGGTGCCCAGGGCACTGGATGACTTTGCAACACTAACAGTCATATGTTTTTAAGCTCTTGCTTAAAATGGTTTGATTTTCATGAGGCTAACGGAGCATTATCTTCTTCTCACATTGTTTTACTGTCAAGTTTCTTCAGCATAAGTCTTTGTAAAGTCCATAGCTCTGCTTGGTCAGAGTGCCACTGGAGCACGCTGTTGCCTGTCGACTTTAAGTCCACAGCTAACAGGGAAAGCAGCCTGATAGAAGCGTTTCTCACGCCGTCCTCCTTGCACCGGCAGCTCAGCACTCGCGCTAACAAAGACATTCATTCATTTAGGTGTCTTGTGCCATCAGTGACTGAATTAAAAGAGCGAGTAGAGAGGATACACGTGGGTGAGCCAATGAATTAACACTGAGATTCAGGCCAAAGGCTCAGACTTGGCTCTAAGAGCCCGCGCTCGAGCCAAGGTGTGCAGGTGCTCTGTACATTGGATGATTGCTCGTCTGTACGATCCTTTGCTGCTTTGTAATCTAGGTAGAATATTTCAGAATTACTGCTACTGTGTAAGGTCGGAAAGGTTTACAAGAAGCAGCCTCGTGTGGGTGGTGATGATAAACGTCTATGTTGGGTAGGTAAGTTTGCCGCCCCATCCCCAAGTCCGCCCAGGTCGCACCCATGCCCTTGGTTGGTGGGACTCCCTTACTAGCAAGCCTCGCAGGGTCTCAGCTCCATAATCCTCCAGTAAGGCTCTCCCATTTATGTGTTTGCTTTCGGGTCTGCTGACCTGCCTTGTCCAGTCTCAGCTGTGTGTTCCCATCCCTCTGTTCGTTCTGGGCTGTTTCTGATTTATGTATGTAAATTGTATTTATATAGTGCTTACTACCCCTGACGAGGTGTACAAGCACTTTTTTTCTGATCTGTGTTTCTCATGTCTGCTGTCTCATACCACTGTGTGTCGCAAGTCTCTTTATTTGTGTGTGACTTTTGCGTCTGTTTATATCTGCTGCCCATTGCCTCCGATCGGATTCAGGTCCCAGCGTTCATACGGTCTCTGCAGGCTTCAGTCTATCACATAATTGTGTTTGTGTTTAGTCTCTTTCTGTAGCAGCCATATTTATGATAAGAAGTTCACATAATATATAAATGTTGGTATAAGTATATTGTGTGACCAATCGTAGAACGCATCTACTATACCCAGGTTCTGAGGGACACAGGTTAGGCCCATTACATGTAATGGGTATATATATATATATGAGAGCAAAAATACTTTTGACCTTTTTTTATCGTAACTCTTCAACATGCTGCACGCTGCTGTACCATATAGTTCAAAGACATTGGCAAAGCCAATAGCTCTGGCTAAGCACTTATAAGGTCCCAAAGGCAAGACCTATTGGCTATGCCAATGCTTGTTTTAAATGCTGTTACTCTTTCCTAAGCGAAATTAATGGTTTTCTTCATATTCTATTTTTTCACTCAGGACTGAAACGTGAAAGATGCAGCCTGCAGAGAGATGCCTTTATTGAGGCGGGGAGGGGATGAGGGGGGCAAGCTGTGTGTATTGGTGAATGGCCTTCTCACATGCAGAGCTTTCAAGTTTCCCAGGCCTGAATAAGAAGCTCACACAGTCTGTTCTTTGCATGCTGGAAATTGTAGTCCTGAATTCATAATGGGATAAATAGCCCTAAGACAATGCAGAGAAAAAAACCTGCACTGGAAAACCTACTCGCGCATGCAACTGTAAAACGTGAGAGCTTTGGACCACTAGAATTCATATGTTTGCTCTCCTTTTACAGCCAAGTGCAAAGCGTGGTATTGAAGCAGCGTGTGAGATGATCTTTCATTCTTTCCATTCTTGGGACTCGCTAAACTAATTTAGAAAACACATACCTTTGTGAACTGCATAAAAAAGAAGTGGATGGGAGGCCTTCATTTTAGCTTGCAGGTTTTCTGTGGAACAGACCTGGTTTAGACATGCATGTGTGGGAAGTTGAGTGGATGTGGTACATCATCTGTGTTGCATTTGAGGTGTTGATGTGCTGTGGAGATGCCCCTCGGCTGCTTTACTTTAGAATTATTCTATCTTTCCTGTTTGAAAATGTTGAATTATTATTGATGTATCCTGTTTACAGCTTGATTTGTATGAAAATGAATGTGTTTACAAACTCATTTAAGCAGAGTCTGATTTTAACATGGTACACTTGACTTCAAATTCTATTCTACACATTTTGTGTTTAACTATTTTTTGTTTAACATTTACATATATGAAATGTCCACAGTGGGTTGAACTGTGTTGAAAAAAAGTTTCTAATGGGATGTAAATTAGGCATTGCATTTTCTAATTTATATCCTAAATACTCCAAAATACAGATTTTTGTCAGTGAGCTGATGATGTAGCTTACCTTGTACGGTTGAGAAAAGTTGAAAGTTAGATCTAGCAAATACTCTTAAAGCGATACCCGCTGTGGAAACATTGTTATAAAAAAATGGCACTAATTTAATATATTCATTTTATTTTGTAGCACGGACTGGCCGCTCAGCTCTCCAACTCCTTTTGATGTTCTTTCCATCAAATATCATGGGACCGACTCTTTGAAAGAACACGTGGAAGTGATCACTCCTTCATCAGAGAGCTTTGGCTCTTTCTCGGCTCTACAGACCGGATCAGTGGAAGGGCCGAGTTCCCCAATTGAATCGTCCACTACTGAAAACCTGGATTTAAACCAGTCTACAGATCCATTGCTTCATCTTCAGGACAGCTTCCGTAGCGACTGCGGCAGTCCTGTCCATGAAAACGATATGGAACAGTCATATGAACATTGCCCACCCCTGGTCTCGGGTGGGAAGCTGCGGGAGAGGACCTCTTCCTCCATAGTATTTGAAGACTCAGGTTGTGATAACTCCTGTAACAATGAAAACAGAGTTCATGTCTTTAATCCTCATTTAAGTGATCTTTGGGCAGCAAAAGATACATGTTCTAGTGAATCCCTTGAACGAAGGTCCACATCCGAAAGCTCTCCCCGAATCTCAGTTTCTCCTCCCAGGCCTAAAACCCTAAGCCTGGACCTGACCAAAAACACTGGGGATAAAGTGAAAGTAAGCTCGCCCAAAGTTTACCTGTACATCCAGATGCAGCTCTGCCGGAAGGAGAACCTTAAAGACTGGATGGGTTCACGGTGTACGTTGGAGGATCGGCCGCGGACGGACAGTCTGCAGATTTTCCTGCAGATTGCAGAAGCTGTTGAATTTTTGCATAGCAAAGGACTAATGCACAGGGATCTCAAGGTGTGTTTTTATTAAGGTTGTTCTGTTTCTCTATTGGAAAGCATACATTCATCCATTAACTGCTTTTGAATACATTCTGTTGCCAACATTTGTACTAAGTGTTAACGCTCAGACACACCTAAAAAATAAGTGTGATTCATGCTTCAATGTGTATAACCAGGTGGCAGTCGTGTTTCTGTGTCATGTCGAGACAATCGCAATTTAAATTAAGGACTATCCTTTGGTGTTGCACAGAGTGCTGGCAATCCTGTGTGGTGTAAATAACCCTCTCTTCTTTATTAGTTAGTTGAGTTCAGCAAGAGTTTTATGGCTCAACTAGTCTGTTGGCAGAATGGCATAACTAATCTGGTGGCAAACATATTTGTCAAGGTCCCTGAACTGTGGGTACAGAATCGAATGTAAAAGATAGCAAATGGGACGTTTTTAGAGTGAAAATAATACTACTTATAGCTGTATGCTTGATGTAGGGTAGAGATTAAGATTGAAATGACTGGATCTACTTGTGCCAGTGGCAGCTTAATTACAAATGTGTAGTGGGGTGTTTTGAATCTGTGTATTTAATACGGAAGACAACAATTCGTGCATGTGCGATTTGTTTTTGTGGCTGGGTGAGATTCACAGAAATCTCCTAGCATACTCATGGAAATCCACTAAATGTATTTGAGGATTACTTGTGGAATTGGCATTCCATAATACTAATTGGAATGGAGTGGATCTTTCCCTTTGCTTGGGAAAGGTATTTCTCAGCTGAGAATCCCACCACCGCCTCCCTCAATAAATGTGTGAGTTTTCCCTTCTCTTTCCCACCCAGGTAACCCATAGTTCTGCTTTTTGCAGGATTAGTTGTAGTCTATATCCTAGGAGGCCAACACTTATCAAAATGTGTGAAGCTTAAGAGTTTATGTTCCTGCTATGTCCAACCTCCTCCCCGCCCTTCAGTCTCTTTCCTGCCCACAGCACAGACTTAGCCCTGTTGAACAAAGTACTCGGGCTTCGTGCCCCCAGATGACCTTTTGCGCACCTTAATACTAGTATTGCTCAGGCATGCAAAAATATTTGTTCAGTGCAGGCCTGGTGGCCTAGGCATTCTCTGTTGCTCGTAACCATTTTGTTACTGAGTGTCTTTAGTGGTCTTTACTAAAGATCATAAAATGATGCTTCTTGTGTCTGTCTTGGACAGGCTCAGGGCTCTGATGGGCGACAACGCATGGGGGGAGCATGATGTTTATGAGTGGATCTAAGATATTTGAAAACTGCTGCAGTAGCCTAAGATGGATCATGTGTTGATTCCTGGCATCTATGCTGACAGCCAGAAACTGGAGACATAACTGAAGGTTTTGTTTCATCAGTCAGTAACTTTCTTTTTGAGGTGATCGTAACCTGACGGTCTTCCACTAGGGAGTTGTGAACTTAGCTTTACTTGGTACAGTGAGTGTTGGAAATTAGTCTGATTAAGTAGGTACAACATTTGTCTTTTGTCAATGTATCCTTGAATTTTATCAGTCATTTTTAGGTTGAGCATGGGCAGCACATGCGCTGCTCTGTGAGGCATGCTGTATTCAGGTATGGACTTGAAGCTCCGCCCATTTTCCATCCATCTTTTCAATTGGCTCCCGTTTCTGTACTTTCGAAATCGTTGCATTTGATTCATGAATAGGCTTAGTAGTCCCTCCTTAGTACCGCTTAGTCTGTATTTGTAATCTTCAATGACTGTACTTTTTACTTGTGTTGTTGCACGGTCTATTTTACCTACAGTCTGTGAGCACTATTTTCTTTAATGATTTCCCCTATTTCACCCACAAGGATCTTTCCTACAAAGGCAGCACGCTGCCCGCTTTTATATTTTTATTATAATGCAGGCTGTCCGCTTTAACTATAGCTGCTGCGCTTCTTTATTTTATTTGCGAGCGGTTCTCTTTAACTATAGCGCCCGTACTCCGGAACCTTTGTTTTTTTTTTTTTTGGGTGATAGCACCCCATACTCGCCCCTTTAGGTGCTGCTCACCGTATTCAGCTTACAGCGAGCCGGATCTAAAGAAAGGGGAGCGGCCACCATTAAATTGAAAGCACAACATGGTGCAAAAAAAAAAACCTTTTCCACAAATAAGTTTTTTTGTTTTTTTTGTAAATGCGTCCCATGCCATGCTTTTAATTTGAAGGCGTCTGCGCCCCTTTCTTTAGACCTGCCTTCCCTGTAAGCTGAATACGGCCAGCAGCCTCTAAAGAAAGGGGCGAGGCCACCATTAAAGTGGTCTCGCATTTGTGAGAGTTTGAGCTATAGCCATTATAAATGACAATGCCTTTTATTTATGTGTTGGTTTTCAAAACGCAAGGCATTGTCATTTACAATGCCAATATCTTAAACTCTCGCAAATGCAAGACCTTTTGCATTGCAAATGGTTGTTTGGGTTTCTTTTCACATTCCTTGGCAATCATGTGGTGCAAGTACCGTTCGTTGAAGAGTAATGTGTTTTTGCTGCTGAAGAAAACATTTGTATTAATTTATCACCCATTCATTGTATTTAGTATTTGTATTTGTGCAGTTCTAATTCAAATGAGAACAGGTTTCATGTTTATTAATTAAATAAATGAGGAAAAGCAGCATTACATGAGGAAACAAAAAAGCTCAATTGAATAATTGCACCTGGCACAACCTTCAGATATGTTATCAATGGAGCACAGGGGGTTTGAACTTCCAGTGCATCATAGAAGTTGGTTTCTCATGGCCAAAAATGGATGCAAGATGAAAAGGCTTGGTCCTGGATGAAGAAGTGAAAGAGATAGTGACTGAAGATTAAAAGGATGAGAGTGCTTTATCTTAGTTTCTGGTGTGAAGTAGGTTCTGTGAATATATACACACTTAGCTGTGCAGGTATTTGTAGTTTAAGACTGCCAGAATTATTTTGTTGATAGAGGCAGACTTGCTGTTAAATTGCTGCCATGCAGTGATGTGGTTAAAATTCCCCTCAAATCGGTGCATCAGTCTTGGGCCTGTTTAAAAGCTCTCACCCTGTTAATGCTGTGTGTGGTCTGTTAGTTTCCTGTGCGCCTTGGAAGGATTGCATACCAAGGTTCCTGACAGTCTTCCAGGCTGGTGTCCTTGAACACATAGGGGGTCATCACGATGGCGGAAGGACCACCACCGCCAGCTATGCGGTGGCGAACCGTCCGTCATCGAACAACGTTTCAGCACCCGCCAGATTAGGATGGCGGGCTGATCCAGACTACGACTGTTGCGGACGCAAAGACTGTCCACCACGGAACCGCCACAGGCAATCGTACTGATTGCCTGGCGGAGCGGTCTGCATCCCTAAAATGGTGGCGGCCCCTAGCAGGCACCGTCCACCAAATTAGGATGCTGGCTTCAGCCAACATTTCCAAGGTGTCGAATCCGCCATGGAAAGGCTGACGGAGATTGGTTCCGGGGGCCCGTTGGGGGGAGGTGTTTGTGCACTGGGGGAACACATGGTACCCCCCTACTTTTCACTGCAAGTGGCAGGCACCGTGTGGTGCCTGCCAAGTAGTGCAGTAAAATGCACAACATGCATTTTTACATCGCGGCGGGTGATGCACTCAGCAGCACCTGCCGCAATGTTAATACTGCATTTTGCGGCCGCCATGGTGGCAGCTGCATTGTAATTTGTAGTGTAGGACCACCGCATGCATGGCGGCCAGTCCCGTTTCCTACGACGATGTCGGACGGACTCCAGTACGTCCGCCAGCGTAATCGACCCCGTAATGTTTTGGGGACACCAGCCTGCCCAGCTCGTTGACACATGAACAGGAAGTGTATGGGCTATACTATAGTGCTGCAACCTTGAAACCAAACTTGGTGTGGACACAGTTGGGTCCCTAAGCTTTCTGAAATGGATCTTCCCATCATGCCCAGATCGGTGCCTTTCTTGTCCGCTGAGGCTGAGAGTCCTGTAGATCTGCATTCTGCTTTTATAGAGTACTTGAACTTTTTCATTGCAGAACGCAGCCAGTCTGGCATAAGAGTCCTGTAGCACACTTTACGCTGTTAAGCATGCCTGCAACCACCCCAAAAAGTGTCTGTGCTGAATGTTCGACTCGGGGAATCTCCTTCTTATTGGAGATTTTTTTTTCTGAAAGGGGCTCTGTTTTTTTAATGCCTTAGTTGGGAGTGATGTTCTGAACATGCATCAGCATGGTCATTTAAGTGCCATTTCGTCTATCGCAGTGCCAGTCTGTCTCTTCCCATGAACCTGGATCAAGTATTGATTATGCCGCATACAAAACTTTCTAGTGTATCTGCCCTGGGTACTGAGGCCTCGAAAGCAGATGAGACCGTGATCGAAGGCTTGCGCCGAGGCATTTTAGATCGCGTCTGATGAAAAGCCAACCAAGTTGTTAGAACACTCCGATGGCATAACCAATATTAATCTTATTCCATGGGTGCAAGACATCTATCCTAACATGAGGATTGCTTGTAGACATTGTGCCTTGAAAGGAGACAGTGAGTTTACATATGAGTTGGTCCGGTCGGCCGGTAGGGACTCTGAGGTGACTTTTGCAAACCACGCTGTGCACTGTGGGTGCCCTCCATACGCCCTGGACAAGACCTACTGTGGAAAGCAATTTTGAAAAGCTTCAGTTCCTGGACAGTGAGTGAGGCCTTATTTTTCATGCAATTTCCTGGAAATCCTTAAAATATGTGTTTACCAAAATATAATTTGTGGACTTACTTCCTTGAATACTTTTAATAAATAGCTTCCTTTGACGCAACACCATTAAAAATAAATCTGCAACCAACAGGCACTTAGATGCTGACAGCGATACTGAAGCCTGTGATATTTATTACTTGTAAGTGAAACTGGGTCAGCCTTTCTTCCTATGTCTTGTGAAATCTGTGGATATATTTGTATATCCGTATGTAGTGTGAGGTCATGACCAGCACATCACTCTGCGTATAGTTTGGCCGTGGAATACTGAAATACCTGTACTCATCGTCCCTGTGCCAAGTCCTTCCTGTTGCCCCAACTTCCATCACCCGCAGCACCCTTAACCCGCCTGCCGCTGCCCTCTCTACAGAAATGGTGCAGAACCAACATTCAGTCATTTTGAGTTATTTTGTGTTAGGTTCTTGGTCAGATCGCCTGTTATGTTTACACTAAATGCACTTGCCTGACTGACCCCCTTCCAGTCCATCACTTTGTGGAATCCAGGTGCCCAGCATCTAGCATCAGCGTATGCATTTCGTGTACTTTCTCACTAATTCATTGAATCTGTTTTTTTTTCAGCCTTCCAATATATTTTTCACAGTAGATGATATTGTAAAGGTTGGGGACTTTGGTCTCGTGACTGCTATGGACCAAGATGAAGATGACGAGACTGTCCTTACACCAATGCCCGCTTATGCCCGACACACTGGACAAGTGGGAACAAAACTTTATATGAGTCCTGAACAGGTAAACTTTGCACAACTGTAGTACATTTTGTATGGTGGGACAGCACTTTTTACATGGTGGAATTCTGCCTGTTATAAAAGTGCTTAATGTCTAAAACCATTGTTGGGGCATGGGAGAGTGCAGAGATGTAGCGCAGGTGGTTTCAACTTGTAAATTATAAAATTAATTAATTAACCAGTCCGATTGCCCTGGTCCGCAGATAAATAGTTCTAAGTATGCTTGTGGAAAAAAATTCGGAGAATGATTTTCTGTTTTTACAATAATTTATTTTTATAGTGTGTCATTTTAACTATCCAAAGATTTTCATTTGTGGGATATAAACTGTATTATGCGTCTTTGTGGGTGCGACCAAAAATATCCTCATAAACAACACAGTCTCTCTATGTGTCCAGGCTGCTTATCCATGTAAAAGTCATTCTTCACAATTTGTTTTCCAGGCCTACCCTGGGGAGGTAAGATACGTTTTGAAATATTAGAGGGTGTTCTTAGCATACATGTATGTATATGTTTGGGGTAGCAGTTTGTTGAATTGCATGGCACCTCCTGATAGCCTTTTTTTGTCATTTTCATTTATTTTGTATTGTTGGTTTTGTTCCATTTGTCATGAAACCAGCCAAAGAAAGTAAAGTTGTGTATGTAAAGGTGTCAAGCCTCAACGGCCGAACCTGAAATATTAAATGTGAAAATATTGGTGCCTCAGAGATATGAATTGATAGCTTCACTTTGGTTTCTGTCCACTCTAAATCTTCTGATTGTGTGTTTCTGACCCTTCTAAAAAGTACCCTCTTCATTAATTTGATTTCTTTTCTTCTTTTAGATTTATGGACAGAGTTACTCCCACAAAGTGGATATCTTTTCCTTGGGGCTGATTCTGTTTGAACTTTTGTATCCGTTCAGCACACAGATGGAGCGAGTCAGAGTAAGTGTGCAAATTCTGCTACAAAAGGAAATGTGTAACTTGAATCCTGGATTAAGAGCCCTTTTATGTGCACAGTCTCTGCTTTAGACTGAGGAAGCCTTCTCGTCCAATGTCTACCCATGCCGGTGAAGAGCCTTGACCACAAACAGTCTTTTCTGAGATACGGGGCGATAAAATAGGAGCGCCAAGTGAGCGTTGGCTCAATACTACATTTGTACCCTTTTAAAATCTGTGACTTCAGTTAGGTCCTCAAGAAAACTCTGTCCTTAGGGGTCTTTAACTACTAGCTCGCTGCTACCCACCAGGGACTACACTGGGAGTCTTGGCATGCTGAAGTAGTTCATTTGTTCTTTTCTTATATGGACATCCGTTTTTTTGTTTTTTG
Organism: Triturus cristatus; assembly: GCF_964204655.1. NCBI lineage: Eukaryota > Metazoa > Chordata > Amphibia > Caudata > Salamandridae > Triturus > Triturus cristatus. The sequence goes on along the minus strand of NC_140582.1, from coordinate 1,097,229,507 downwards.
GGGGGTTTTTTTTTGAGTGAAGGGTGCTTCAGCCAAGTAGTTTTTGCTTGAAAATGGTGACTTTGTTTCTTCGGCCCAGTGGACTGTCCACATCCAAAGACAATTGAAAGAGATGGCAAGATTTACTGTTGCCAGCTTGCTACATTGTATGCAGTTGTCTGGCCCATCTAGTGGACTGAACTACTTTTGCAAACTATAGTCTCCACTATGACCAAAAGCTCGTATAACACTGGGTATCTATCTCAAAGTTGTTAGAAACTCTAGCGTATAGACATTTAAAAAAAATTGAGAATCCTATCTTAGCTCCAGAAAATCCTCCTGAGGTTCTTGCTGTATCATAATTTTAACTTTTGTTTCTAACTTTACTGTTGATAAAGGTAATTGTCTACTTCAGCCACCTTACAGTGATATTGAGTATTATGTACTGTGTTTCCAGCTCTTACCATTTGCTGGAGTAAGCTCTGTACTCACCGTGAGTATCTTGGTTTTCCAGCTGGAGTGTGGTAGCATTGGTGGCTGTGCGACACCCATGGTAAACAACAGTACTCGCATAGTATATTGCTCAGCAATATTGGTGGCTCTGGGGTATATGGGTTTGCCATGCAATCCATATTAAATTGGAAAGTTGTTTGTTGTGAACATATAGTTTAGCACTCTAAATGCAGTAGTGTTCACCTCTTTCAGTTTCCAAAATCATATTGTAATACTACGTGTATATGTGTTCAGCTCTTACTGTAAACCTAAAGTGGATGAGTTGGGTGAACAAAGTGAGGAATGTTTGCTGGTGGGGTGGGATTCAGGGTGTATGTCCATCTTCAAGTACATGCTGTGAAAGTAAATGTTGGTGCAGTTCTTTTTGATCAACAGTGTTGCTGTGGTGTGTTTGCGCTTTCTGTTGCATCTTCAGTCATTACAGTACACTTCTGTGTAGCTCAAGATACAGCCTTGAATTGTCTTTCAGCATTGCTGTTTTCTGTTGATGCTTTGCATTAACAAGTGTGTTATTTCTATTTCAGATATTAACTGATGTGAGGAATTTGAAATTTCCACCACCATTCTTCACTCAACAGTATGCTCAAGAGGTAACCACTATTAAACAACGGGTGCTCTAACAAAAATATTACTAGGATTTCTTAGCAGTCTAACTGCTGAAAAATTAGAAACCAGTCTGCAGGCTTTCTAAAAGAAAACACTGTTAAAGCTCAGTTAGCAATATGTTGTTTTGCAAATGCTCTCATGTATTGGGAATTTTTAATTCTTTCCTGTTTGGATTAAAGTGTTGATAATTGTTGGATATCACGAGTCATTGCTATGCTTTCTCTTAAATAGAATATGCAGCATTCCTTGCAATCCTTATGCTGCTGTTCAAGATTTTCTTTGACCACTTAAAGGGTGTTGTTTCAGGCTCTCAAGATTTATATAAAAAAATAACATGGCAATTACTTTTTTTTTTTTTTTTGCAAAAACAATTTTTATTGCATCACACAGTTACAATTACCATCGTGGAGTGTCGTCGTACCAATGGTCATATCCAGTTTCTAGGAACCAATGCATAATATCATCCAATCCACTACTATCCAGATATTCGTTGACCATCAGCACTCTCATATGCATATACACCCTCCCTCCTCCCCCATGTCAGTGTGCCATAATACAAGGTACAAGGATAATTCTCCTCTTTTTAAGTTACCGTGTGATTGGTTGCGGGCCACTCCCCCTCCCCATGGTCAGGCTCAGCACAATAAGGAGAAGTGAAGCACTCTCGCCAGCTCGTGTGTTCTACCAAGTACCTCTCTGACTGCGCCTCTGCAAGTTGCTCCAGTGTTTCATCGTCCTCAACCACATCCGTTCCCCATCCTTGGAGCTCAACCACTAGCGCCTCCCATGCACGCGCCATGTCCAGCGCCTTTTCATCGGTCCCCCGCAGCGCTAACTGTAGCCTGAGCGCGCCCTCACCACCCGCCCATTTAGTGAAGGTCGCTTTCCATCTCTTAAAGCTGGGAACATGGCAATTACTTTTAACCAGATAATTGCTTGAAACACTGCCAGTTGCCACCAGTTTCTTGTGCTCATTTTATTTCCATTTTGTGATGTAAGGGAGAGAAGAAGCCATTTTGCATTGTTCCTAATTTCTACGTCCTCTGTGCAGTTTTAAGAAATAAATATTTGAAAAAGAATTTTGTTTTCTAAAATGTTGAGTTTTAAGGTGTTTAATAAGTTGGTTTCATTGGTGAACCTGTTGTTTTGTAGCTTGAATGAATCAGTACAGAAGCATGTGTCATTGCAATATTCCTTTAATAGCAAACAATCAAGGAGCGTAGAACTGAAACTAGAGTTTTGCTTCTCAAACAAAGTGTAAAATTCAGAATGTTAACACTTCATCAGCATCCTCTCGTAATCTACAGTACACCAAAAGCTGTTCGATGTACCAATACTTTGGGCAACTTGAGGAGGAAGTAAAAGCAGTTTGAGGATTGTTAAGGAGAACTGAGCTTTAAAATGCTAGAGAAGAATGTTCTAAAATGACAACTGAGCTTTAAAAGAATAGAGAAGAATATTTATGGAATTGTTCTGCAGCAAGTGGCAAACGAAAAAAATAGCCAACTCGACTAAAGACAAATCTTAGCTTTACCGAACGGAAGAAATTGTTCCTACTGTTAATCTCCTTTTCTTGCTCAGAGTATCTTTGAAATTCTTTTTATTGCGCGTTGGTGGTTAAGAGTTCAGCCCGTTTTCACGACACGTAAAAGCATAGACTACTGATGAGAAGTAAAAGTAGTGTATGTAGAGGTTTGATTAAACTTTATCACCCTCAATAGTTCCTGAAGGGTGCTGCCCCAGATGTGCCTTTTGGGGGTAATTGCCACCGATTCAGCTCCTGAAAATGTGCTCTGTATCGACTGCAAGCGAAACTTGTGGATACAACCGAGCATGCGAGTGCCTGATCTGCTTATGACAGCGAAGCACATGCACGGACGGGAGAAATAAGTAGTTGACGCATCAAACCCCCTTATGGGTGGCAGCTTAGGAAAGGGACCGAGCGAAGAAGGGTTGCTAGCTTCCTAGAAAGCTACTGTTGCTAGCTTAAAGAAGAGCAACTTCAGTGATGAAAAAAAGTCACTAAGCCTCCCTTATACCGGACAACACGTTCCAAACTTGCTTACCTCCTTTATGTAGATCATCAGGGCGCCCCCCTTTGTTTTTTCCAATGTCAGTAGCAGAGTAGTGGATACATTTACCTTTAAGCCGCCAGGGATGCCCTCATCTAAAGAAGCACTCAACATGACAAAGATTTGTTACCTCACCAGCGCATCTGCGGATTAAGCTTGTAATCATCCATCATGACTTCCTTGTAACAGCGCAGTCGAAAGATCCCACTGTTGAAGGGGGCCAGGCGGGCCTTTGTCTAGAGTGGCATGGTGGGCGAAACATCATGGACTGGAATGCGGCCCATATCGATTGCCAGTGGCTAAGATTAATTCAAGCATTCCATCCATCACCTTGTAGTTGTTGCAGTTTTGCCAGTGTTCTCATGGACAGGCTCAACTGAATATTGCAGAAACTTTTTTTTTTCTTTTTTATGCTTTTGGGACACTGTTTTCCACTTCCTTGGTTATATCTAAGTGGCGAAAACCAAAACAAGAAACAATAATCTAAATGTTCTCTCTTGAACTTGGAAACACTTACTGGCTCACGACTTGCTGCTAGTGTTGACCTTGAGAACCTAAAGAGACAATGGCTGCTATGGTCATAGGTCAGCTGCTAGCACGACTTTAAATATAGTCATATGAAGGAACAACTGAAAAACCATCACAGGGTGTCAGTCAAAAGGGCTGTCCATCTCTTAAATCCTTCTTCTTTTCGCCATTTCCATACCCCATCACAGTCAGTAGTTACGAGGACTAGGAAGAAAGGACAATGGCTTGCACTTGTGATAAGGCGGACGTCCTATCTGTCACAATTCGATGGTGTATCCATCTGCCAACCTCGAAATAAGGCCTTAAAATGTTTCATTTGTTTGGGATTACTACATATCCCTTTGTGGGAGCATATGTGAGCTTGTGGCCATTGGCAGATAGCTCCAGCAAGCAAGGGCTGTGTATGTTTTTTAGCATGGAGGGTAAGAAGCACTTCAGCTTGAAGCCAAGGAAGGTGGAACTCCAATTTTGAGTGTTACCAAACTGAGGAAAACCCTTTTCCTTAATATAAAATCTAGCCAAATACAAGATTTTACTATGGAAGATGTACTGGACTTTATAGAGAAACTGGTAGAAGATAGAGGGCAGTGGTATTATCCCATGAATTGTGCTTGAAACCACATTAGTGTGGTAGAAATATATATATATATATATATATATATATATATATATATATATATATATATATATATATATATATATATATATCTCTTCAGAGCGAGACACAGTACCAAGTCTGTCCTCATTAAAGCCACGGAGAAGATCAGAGAGGCCGTGGATCAGGGTGGTAGGGCGGCCCTGATCCTATTGGACTTATCCGCGGCCTTTGACACGGTCCATCATGACATCTTGATGGACCGTTTAAAGGAATGTGGGATCCAATCCAAAGCTTGGGATCTGTGAAGATCCTTTCTATCTAACAGAGGATAGACTGTTGCTCTGGGTGAATACCAGTCCAGACCTCTGTCATTGCCCTGTGGGGTCCCACAGGGGTCCTCCCTGAGTCCGACCCTTTTTAATGTGTACGTGTCATCTTTGGCCCCCATTATCAGAGCATTTGTGTTTGGTCGCACCTCGTATGGATGACACTCAAATTGTGGTGTCTCTGCTACCTGACCGGGAATTGGATACGGATAAACGCTTCCAAGCTTGTATGGAAGCAGTTGGAAGATGGATGACAGAGAACTGTTCAAAGCTTAACTCAGGCAAAACAGAGGTTTTACTGTTTGGAAAGGACACCAACTTCTGGACACCGAGCTGGTGGCCTGACTCGATGGGCTCTCTCCCGAAACCTTCTAAGAAGGTAAAACATTTGGGAGCAATAGTTGATGAGCGACTTACCTTTGGGGAGCAAGTAAACGCAGTGGCATCAACAGCAGCCCATGTGCTCAGAACAGTCAGGAAAGAACTGCCCTCGGGCAGCCGACAAACGGGGGTCCCAGCGTTGATATTCTCTAGGCTGGATTATTGCAATGGCCTGTACTTGAATATCCAGCAGAGATTTATGAACAAGCTCCAGCTGCTACAAAATGCAGCTGCTAGACTCCTCACGGGCACACCCAAGTTCTCTCCCATCTCCAAGAAATTGCATTGGCTCCCTGTAAGAAGTCGAGTGCGTTTTAAATCACTCTGTGTGGTTTTCAAAGCCCTTCAAGGTACAGGCCCAGACTTTTTAAAACAGATGTTCCAGTGGTACACACCGAAAAGGACACTTCGTTCACTGGGGTCCAAGTTGGTCTCAGTGCCACACACAAAAAAAGCTCTGTGGGGTGGCAGAAGCTTTGCCTGGAATGCCCTTCCGTTCCACCTACGAAATGCCTCGGATCCTCTAGCCTTTAGGAAGGGCTTAAAGACCTGGCTCTTTGCTGAATAGACCTCATTTCCTCCGTGCTCTTGCCTTCAGGATAAATCATTAGCGCCAGGACACCCACGGGTAACCGCTGCGCTTTAGAAATACTATTACCATAACATATATAGATATAGATATAGGTGCATATATATCTTATCGTTCCATTTTTTAAAGAGTCCTAATCGCAGCATTAACAGTATGTTTAGTAGGAGTTGCATTTTAAACATTTAAGGAAATTATTTGTTCGTCGATGAATGGATTATGTAATGTATAAATAATGCAGACGTTAGTTTAGAGAGTGTGTGATAGGCTAGAATAAACTAATTACAAAAATAACGTATCTTTGCAATACAGTACCTTTTTCATTGTTTTATTTTGATAGCTGTAGAGTGGTTTTAAAAGTGACCACTAGATGGCAGCTGCGGAACGTACGATGCTTTTAAAATACTATACAAACCAGCTGATGTGTGAGAAAGCTTTACGATTCTGCACAGTCGTCCCCATTCTTTTGCACTAGTTTGACCTCTTGTTAATGGACAGAACACACACAATGTGAGACAGAATGGCAGGGCCATAATATCAGAAAATCCAGTGGATAAATGGGCGAATCAATCTATGGATGCCAAGCAATCAAGATGATATTGCTACGCCCAGATGCCCCGAAATGTGTAACAAATTGGATCTAAAGATGCAGGTAGACGCCTCCTTGTAGGACCTCGGTGGAGAAGAGGGGAATTTTTCTGCAGCAGCCGACGAGCGCCAATACTTGAATGTGGAGTTGTCCGTCTCACTGCTGCATCTGCCTACTTGTGTCTTCTCGACTCTGTGCAAAGCTTTGCATTTTAGCTCTTACATATTTTGCTAAACGCTAGAAGCCAGATACAAGGTGCTTTCTTAAACCATTCCATAAAGGCTCTTTGAATCCTCCACATCTCTTGTGTTGCTGAAGTTTGTGTTGGTGCTTTGAGCACAGTGAGTCCGGGCTGGGCGTGGTTTCTGGTTCAGTAATCTATTGCCTGTGCATCGTGCATGCATTGATTTCCCACTTGCAGTTGTGTGTTAAGTAGCTGGTGCTGCTGGGTTGAGCAGAGGGTGGTAGGCTCACAAGAGTTTGTTTCCCACACTCAGTGAGTCGCAGTGGGCCATGGCTTTTGAATCCAGAGAGGATTGTCGCAGTGAGTGAGCAGACAGGGTCTTACAGGGTCTTTGCTAGGGGTTTCTAAGCCGTGAATTCCCCGAATAATGCATGCTTCTTTCTTTGTAGCACAACATGGTGAAGCACATGCTCTCTGCGACTCCCAGCGAGAGGCCCGAGGCCACAGACATCATCGACAGCCCCCTGTTCGAGGACCTCGAGCTGCCGGGGAAGCAGGTCCTGAGGCAGCGCTCCCGGACTCTGAGCTCCTCTGGCAACAAGCACGCGAGGCAGCCCAGCAACTGAGGCCGAGGGACGTCCGCCTCTCGCTTCTGTCTTGCATAGCCCTGCGCGCCCGGCGCGCTGTGAACCGTGCCCAATGAGATCTTTACCAGGAACTTTTTCTATATTCTATTAAGTGATATAGCCTGTGAAGGGGGGTTGGTGACAAGTGCCCCCAGCGGTCAGTGTCCATGGAACTGAAATTCACCTGCCCCTTCAGCTGAGAATGAAACATAGATACAGCCTTAACTGGGTTTTTGTGTACTTACCGTAAAGACTTATCTCCTGCTCACACACTGAATCTATGGGTGGTAATGCCCCTGCTTTGAACTGCTTATGTACTGGGTGCGCTTGATGTGGCAGCATATAAAGCAGTTGACTAAGTTCTCTGTTCCCATTCGCTAACCATGGATGCGCAGTTTGGGACAGCTCCCCTTGTTTGCGAATCACTGGCTGCCCCTGCTCAAGGGTCGGTATCTGATCAGTGGATTGTGACTGCAGAGGTGGACAATTGATGCTTTCCCTTCCAAATTGCAGATAGATTTGTAACGGGCCCCAAAGCCCTTTCTAGGAATCCGCAGTGCTTGCCCTCTCGTATAAGGGCTGTCGTACAAAACCCCTTTCCGACTGCAACCCAAGTGAAACACCAGGTGTTTTAGCACAAAAGGGCTTTGTGCATCTGACGCCATGTTACAAGTTTACCTTAGCAGTCCATGTTACCAGAGACTGTTCATCTATACAGACCTTTGTAATCTGTTACTCTTCAATTGGGTCAGCTAGCTAACCAGTAGAAACTGCATGAGTCTGACAAATGAAAGCAAGGACTCCAAGGGGTGTCCCTATCGACTGTCTGCCTAACTCTGCCTGTCAAGTCACAGATAATAGGAGGCCGAGTCTGACTTGTGTGGCACATTTAGCATGCATGCTCACCCAAAGAAGCTGCAGTTAACTCTATTCTACAGGAGACCCATAGTCACTCGTAACTGACTGATCATGCATTTAAACTACCCCAACCAAAAGGTAGATGTTTCAGAAAATCTAGACAAATTAATATCTAATTTATTCTTTGCTTCCTGCAGGAATCCCATCTTTGTAGGATGGTAGTAGTTATGGCCTAGAGTAAAAGTTGTGGAGCCAGTCCTTAGTTCTTGTTGTTGCTTCACACTTTATCCAGATTGGTGAAATCCGCAGCAAATCATTTTATCTCCCCTGTCAGATTTCCCTTATCTGCCATCATTCAGAACACTTACAAACAAAACCTATCACGAATCTATATAAAAAAAACTTGAGTAGCCTATTAACTAACAAAGGGGCCTCAGCAGGTGATTGACTTAAGAAGCAGGGCTACCACCATATGAATGAATGAGTTTGGGAATATTTGTTTGCCAACACAGTTTTCAAACCTCTATCGGGCTCCTTTCGCAGTGCGCTGGCATCACATTTCACTGGCAGTGTTTTCCAGGCTTAATTTTCTCCTTTACAGTGAAGCGCATATACACACTCCTTGACCATGTATACTGTGACGTCACCAGACTCAAGCTTCTGTGACTCTTACCAGAACATTGGCCCTGCGTCCAGGAGGCCTGCCAGCCCGCGCTGTAAATGACATCACAGCTCAAGTCCATGAAAAGTGTCTTTCTGCTTGACATGTCGATAACCCAACTTTAGCTGCACATCTTACTTGATTCAACAGAAGAACTTGAAAAAAAGGGAGTCCACAAAATCAAAGATGGAGAATGTGTGCAATTTTTTTTTTTTTTTTTTTATGTATGCCCAATTTCGGATAATTACATCATGGTGCATTTTGTTTTCCGTTCTCTGTTAAGTTGTTTACATGTTGCTTCATATTTTGTTCATTGTTTGTGCTCTGTGAATAGCACTGACCTGTTGGGCTGTTGCAGAGTGTTAATAATTACAAAGAATCACAGATATAAATGTAAATAGGTGTATAATATTTTTGTATCTAGTACACGTCAGAGGTGAGTTCAGTGCTATTTTAGAGCTGTTAGAAGTGAAGACGGGTTCTCTTCGGACAAGGTTTTGATGAACACAATTTCAGTTTTTGTTTGTGACGGTCACTGCAAAATCATGCACTATTTTCAAACATTTATGATGATGAATTGTGTCATTAAAATCAAAGAGCCTATTTAGCTAGTAAAAATAATTGGGCATACTGTGGTTTTCCTAACTTTAGAAAGTTGTAGGGAATGTTATATTTTGCGATGAGGGTTTCAAATGTATAAATTAATTGAAGCTTTAGTAAGGAAAAAGTTCTTATTTCAGTGATTAAAAAAAATACGAAGCACACAATAAAAACATTTCAAGGGTGGAAGGAAGGAACTTAAATGTATAATAACTCATAAGTGTCTTACTTGATCTTACATGATCTTGTAGCTTTGTACCTAAAAACGATACGATGATTACGGTTACTCTACATTAAGCTTAAGAAATGTAACCAATGCCTAATTGACCTGTAAATATGTTCATTTTTATTTATAATGATGCAGAATCAATCCTTTTGGGTTGGTGGTGTACAGCACTTTTTACGAAGAAATCATCAAGTGCATTATATATTTGTGACTTCTTTCAAGTCTAAATAAAACTTTTTTTAAATTTAAAGTGCCTTTTTATTTTCTACTTCACCAGGTAGTTGCATGGCCTCTGGTTTAAGACTGTTTTTTTCTAATTTAATTTTCTTCTTCGTGTGCTCCTGAGTCTACAGCACTTATATTACGGGTGTGTGGGAGTTTAACGACGGAGGCTGTAAGGTGCCAAAAGATACCCATCCCTTTTGCTTGTCCAAATGCACATTTGGCGCTCACCTCCTGCGCATCTCACCTCCATCTTTCAAGCAGCACATTCAGATTTAAATTCACGTATGTGTCGCCCAACCTATTCTCCTCCATGAAACAATTCCTGAGTGAGTAGGATGCAGTCCTATAACTGGGCAAATTAAGTCTTCCTTCAGGTCAATAGTAACCACATTTAAGTTGTGCGCCAAGAGACAATTCATTTTATGTTCTATGCTATGCAAATTTACATTATGCTATAGTTTGCCGACTATTTAAGTTTCACCTAGTGCACAAGTTGGGTTTTTGAACCACTGACGCATAACCTGTTAAACTTAGTTAAATTTCCTGGGCAGTTAATTCTGCCACAAATAAAAATCTAGAACCCTGAAGGAAGCCTTCTCTGGAAAAGCTCCCATCTCCCAAGTTAACTTCGAGAGGTCAAAGCCCTACTCTTGCAGCAAAATCGCCTTTTAATTTTACTGTCCTGTTGCTTTTTTCACTGCGATTATATTGTAACATGTATTCCAGTGTAAATCGTTTTGTTGTGTTGAAGGGTCTGGTTCACTTTATATGAAACTGTGCAGTACAGACAGAAGTGGACATTGAAGGAAGTGTCTTATTTATTTGTTTATTTATTTAGAACAAGTTACTTACCTTCTTTAATGCGTTATCTAGTAGAGACCGGATCTAGCTGCAGATCTCTTACCGGCCCACCCATCCTCCATGCTCTGCAAACTGCTGGTTTTGTTACCTACAAGATCCCTATCTTGACATATTTGACACAAAGATGTCTCTTTCTGGCATACTGTTTCTGTAGGCCGTTTCTATGCGTGGCTCCGCTTTTTAGTGCAGAAGGTAGTCACAGAAGAAACTAACGTCAGGGCATCATGGGAGGGCTTATATGGACTCCGTCCACGTCACATCCAGTGTTGACGTCGCTATAGAGTTGCTCGACACTCTTTACTAATGCACGGAGGTACTGCTGTGAAAAATGTCCGGATCCAGTCTGGCGCCTGGGGAGAATTCTAAGGTAAGGAATCTGCGACTAGATCCTGTCTCTCCCAGATAAGGCATTACAGAAAAGTGAGTAACTTGTTCTTCAGGAGATGTCCAGCCTTCGCTTATGGACATGCCCTTTGATGGCTCCCGTCACTTCAGAGACTAGACAGACTCAGCGATGGAGAGCTTCAAGGATGGCAGAGCTAAGGCCACGTCCTTGGGACTTTCCATGGCCCCCCTTGCCTACCCCAGTCCGCTTTCGCTTCTTTCATGGCCACAGAAATGCCTACACAAGCTTCCCAGCCCTTGCATGGACAAGGACGCGGTACCCACAGACCTCGTGGTCCGGCCATTCCACCACTCTTCCGGCACCCACAGCCTCCAAGCCTCTTTAGTTTGCCCTCCGACTATCATGGGCACCTAGTGGGAGGCAGAATATGCCATCACCTGCACCACTGTAGGTCAATAGCATCTGATCACTGGGTTCTCCGGGGTGCCCTAAGTGGCTGCTTCCTCAACTTCGTGACACCCATGCCACCCACTTGCGACAGGCTGACTGAGGTCCAACTTTCTTTTCTCCGCCAGGAGGTGGCAGTTCTCTTAGCCAAAGAAGCCATAGAGCGAGTGCTGGCAGCAGAAGTAGGTTGTGGTTGCTATTCTCGCTACTTTCTGGTGCCCAGGAAGAATGGAGGTATTCATCCTATCCTATCCTAGACCTGCGCCCTTTCAGTTTCTTCTTGAAAAAGGAGAAATTCAAAATGTTCACGCTCGCTCATGTCCTGTCTGCCCTGGACCCAGGAGACTGGACGGCATTGGTGGACTTGCAGGATGTATACTTCCACATTCCCATCCTGCTTGCCCACAGACAATTGCCTGTGGTTCACTGTAGGTCACAAGCACTTTCAGTTCACTATGCTCCCCTTTGACCTTACCAGTGCGACTCAGTTCACCAAGGTGAAGGTGGTGGTTGTAGCACATCTGCGGAGATCAGGGGTACAAATCTTTTTCTATCTCGACTACTGGCTGTTAAAGGCGGATTCGTCCCAGGCAGTCGTCTCTCACTTCCAGACTGCGACGGACCTCCTGCACTTGCTGAGGCCATGCACCTCATATTTGGGGGACTCGTCCCCACTGGCTCGCCTTTGGGCCCGCAGATTCAGGAAGGTCCTCTACTCATCTTCTGCCAGTGGGTTTGCCCTCAACACCAGTCGGGTCCCTTGGATCCACAGATGGATCCAGACCAGCACTGATCGAGCCATCTCATCCTGCGCCAGCCCAGCTGTCGACGCTCCTGAGCAGCCGGTGCCCTCCGCACTCGCTGGGGTTCACTATAAATGTGCCAAAGTCACACCTGATCCCTTCTTAGATTCTCTCTTTCATCAGGGCTGTTCTGGACACTGCAGTTTTGGGCTTCTCTTCCCAAATGGCAAGTCAAGGATATTCAGGCTATGATACTGACGTTTTAGCCTCTATCCTGGGTTTCGGTGGGACTGACTGAAGCTGCTGGGATTCCAGGCCTCCTGCATCCTGCTTGTAAAACATGTCTGCTGGCATATGCATGCTCTGCGGTGGGAACTTAAGTTCCAGTGGGCCCAGTATATGGGGAATATCTTCGGCATGGTCCAGATCTGGGAGTGCACTGCAAAGGATTTGCAGTGATGGTTAACAAACCATGAATGAGTTGGTGGCAGACCCCTTCTCCCTTCCCTAACTGGAGGTGGCTGTAGTGACAGATGCGTCACTACTGGGATGGGACAGCCATCTGTGAGAGGTGGAGATCAGAGGACTCTAGTCTCTGGCGGAATCCGAACTCCACATCAACCTGTTGGAGCGCTGAGTGATCCGACTAGCCCTCCACCAAGGCAAGGCTGGTGCAGGTATTTACGGAAAAAAACACTGCCATTTGGTTCTGCAAATAGGGTGGGGTCTGATCTTGGACCCTTTATCAAGAGGCACAGGATCTCTGGGCATGAATGTAACATCTAGGCATATCCCTGGTGGTTCAACTCCTTGTGAGCTCTCTGAACACCAGGGCGGAAGAACTCACCCGAAAATGCCTAGTGGATCACGAATTGCATCTCCATCTGTAGGTGGTTCAAGGTTTTTTTCAGCAGTGGGGAAAGCCCTGGTTAGATTTGTTCACAGAAAACGTGCAATGTCAACAGTTATACATGTTGTAGTTTCCAACTCTCGCTCAAAGGCACTTTTCATCTCTAGTGGCGCTCAGGCCTCCTGTATGCCTCTCATCCCATTTCACCCCTTCCCAGAGTTCTCAAGAAAATCAGGAATGGCTGGGCCCAAGTTATTCTTATGGCTCCAGCCTCTGCTTGGAGAGATTGGCATCGCAAGCTGTTGAGCTTGTCTGTTGTTACTCTGATCAGGCTGCCACTTCCGGAGGATCTTCTGTCACAGCAACAGGGAAGGATTCTCCACCGATCCTGTCAATCCTCCACCTTCATGCATGGAGATTGAGCAGCGACTATTTCCAGCTTTCAACTTTGTGCCCGAAGTCTGTGATGTTATCTTAGCAGCTTGGCGTCCCTCCACCAAGATAGAATAGGCCGCCCGTTGGAATAAATGTATGGTATGGTGTGCTGAGAAACAGGTTTGTTCTTTATATGCTCCCCTTTCTCTGTGTTTTTTGTTTATTCTAACCCCGACCCAATAGGGCTCTGCAGTGAGCACTTTGAAGGATTATTTATCTGCTGTCTCCACTTCTCTGCGGCTGCCAGATTAGCCTTCCCTCTTCAAGTCCCCTGTTGTACATACGTTCCTTTTAGGTCCGTAGCACGTTTTCCCCAGCTCCATTTGTTATAATCTTATCTTGGTACTCACTATCTTAATGTCACTCAATTTGAGCCACTTCATTTTTGTCCTCTTAGGTTCCTCACCATCAAGGCGGCCTTTCTGGTTGCAATAACATCTGCCCAGTGGGGTCAATGAACTACAGGAACTGTCCTCTCAGCTTACTTACATTTAGTGTTACCACTACAAACTGGACCTTTGGACTCTAGCATCTTTCTTGTTGAAGATAGTCTCTCCGTTCCACGTAGGCCAGTCCATCACTTTGCCTATCATTTACGCTCCACCTCATCCCTCTAAGGAAGAGGAGAGACACCACCGACTGGACCCAAAAAGAGCATTGTCCTTCTTCCTTGACTGCACAAACTCGCTTCGGGTGGACAATCAACTCTTTGTGAGCTTTTTTTGGGGCCAAGAAAGGGAAGGTCGTGCAGAAACAGACCACCTCCCAATGGATCGTGTTCTGCATTACAATCTGGTAGAGACTCTTATCTAGCAGCAGATTCCTTACCACCTATCCTCCCGGCTCTGAGAATGGATTTCTAAGGACAGGGCTGTTCCCCTTTCAGGGCCCTAAGTTTAAAACACCAGTGGTCAGTGTTTTTCGTGGCTCTGCGCTCCTGGCATGGATGGAAATTTGCAAAAAAAAACTGATGTCAGCGTGCTGGGGTGGCACCTATATAGACCCATCACTTCCGTCGTGGATGATGCCGACATGTGGAGCCAATCGACGCCACCCATTAGCACGTAGGGGTACTGCTCACAAAAATTCTTCGGATCCAATCCGATGCCTGGGGATAATTATACGGTAAAGAATCGCAGCTGGATAAAGTCACTACCTGATAAAGCGTTACCAAAGGTAAGTTACTTGTTCATTTAAACAATCAATCAGTTCAAATATTGTTTTCCCCAGAAACAGATAACTTCTGAAAAATTGAATTCATACAACTTAGATAAAATGTGGATAAGTCTGGTGGTGGCACCACCAGTACCAGTTTTCGTTAATAGAAAAATAAGGTGCTTATGATCAGTTTAAGCGTAAAATGTCTGCCCCATAAAAACATCTTGAAATGTTTGTTAGCCCAGGCACACCCTAAGGCATCTCTGTCATAGAATATCTCTTCACAGCATCAGGCAGTGCTACATCCTGTGACACCTTTGAGAAAGAACAGTGCCAAAACCAATGCCACTGGCATCTACATTAACATTGCAGTCTTTTTCTTCACTTAAAGGCGAAATTGATAGTCTGAGTTATCTTCTCCTTAAGTTAGCAAAAATCTTCATTTGCTGAGACCATTCAAATCCAGCGTTTTTAGTCATGGGAGTTCTCATAGAACACTCCACAAAACATACATAATGTTTGAGCAGCCTAATAAATGAAGGCGGCTGCTCAATACCATTGTCAGAAATAATATTCGCTCAGTACTACATTTCTTTGCAGATAAACTTAGACTTCTATATTTTTAGCACCATCCCTTTATCTCTCAGTGCTCTTTAAGCGTTACTCAAAATACTATTATGATCCTCCACAGATGGCACAAACACAAATATGTCATCCTGGAACGTGGTGACCCCTTTTATGTCCCCAAGCAAATTATCCATCAAGCCTCTGAGAAACAGAAGTGTTGTGTACCAAACCAGATAGCATCCTTTTGAAGCAAAATGCAAATGTGGTCAGGTGTTTGAAGTTCTGTGTAAGTTGAATCTGGTGATCTGCTGCAGAAAGGAACAGCATAGAAGATAATTTACCCTGACTCATTGCAGCTAAGAACTCTCTAATTTTCGGGAGGGGGATGTTCATCAACTAAGATCTGATTTGTTTATTCAAAGATCTAAGGCCAAGCACAATCGTAAGCTTCCTAATATCTTACTTAACAGTATAATTGGGGACTTCCACTCAGCTGACTCAACAGGCTCAATGACACCTACTTTGCACATTTCTGTGAGCATTAAGGTAAGCTCCTATTTCACTCTCAATGTGATGTTCCTAAGTTTGCATTTAACTAGGATGGCATTGTCTTTCAACTTAAGCTAGTGTCAATCTGTCCGCTTTACCCAACTCCTTCCTAAAAACGTCTTTGTACTGATTTTGCGTATGCAAAATATCATTTACTACTTATGTCAAATGGGATGGGAATAAGAGTTCATGGACTAAGTAACCTTGGTGTTGCCACCCGAACAAATATTGCCCTTTGTGGTCCAAATCTTCTCTTTCTACACATTTTGTATCATTAAGCTGAGTGCAAGCAATAAAGGATCTTAGCATAGCAATAGAATTACCCCGCATTTCTCTAAAAACAAGTTGGAAATAACTATAGGCAGATTCAGAGTCTACAAGAACATTTGAAGGAATCATAAATGAATATGGCAGGACACTGGTGAGACCTGTGGATCCACATCAACACCAGCTGCATTATTTTCAGACTAACTTGGACACCATCTGTTCCTTTCCAAACATCTGTGGGACTATGATTGGGCTGCAAATGCTCAGCAATGCTTAAACCACTTTCTTCTTCTTTTTCTTGAATATCATTTATCTTCTATGCACAGTTGATGCTTACTGAAGAAAAATGTTTTATTTTCCTATATTTCAACAATATTTTATAAATTTTAATACATTAGTGGAAGGTGTCTTACCAATTTTTATTCAGTCTCCAACCTTGAAATGAATTCTGACTTCAGTCCCGAACCAACCCGAGTTCCTGGGTCGCTTCGTGCCACCACAGCAGATCCAGGCTTTCATGGAGGCCATGCTGTATATCTTCAGTACCCTCACTCTGGAGCACCAATGGACCCTGACAAGCATCCAGTCAGCCTACCACTAGAGGATTTGTCACTAACAAATTGCTTAGCTTCATTAGCGCTCTTTCTGGTGGAGACTATTTAGCCACAGATTCCTTACCTTTTGAATATTCCCCAGGTGCCAGACTTAATCCGGAAACTTTTTCATAGTACCCCGGAGTGGCGGAAGGTGGCACATGTACCTCCGCAGTGACACTGTTCTGCTCCGTAAATGACATGCGGTGCCTATAAAGACGCAACTCTTGCACGCTGACATCAGTTGCTTTCGAGGCTGTACATTCCTCCAGATGTGCAACCCCAAAAGCTAATTGATATATCAGTGTGCATATTCCTAGACCTGGGATAGAGTCCAAACACAGAACAGGGAAGGATGGGATGGTCGGTGAGTAACCTGCAGCTAGATAGAGTCTCTGCCAGAAAGAGCATTACTAAAGGTAGGTAACTTGTTCTGATAGAGGCTTCCAGCCGCAGATGCCTCACCTTTTGAGTCGACACCAAAGCAGTACATAAGGTAGGGGGGCCGTGGGTGGACTCGTACCAGAAAGTCCTGCAGCACTGAGTGAAAGTGCCCTTCACTGCAGAATTGGCTGACCAGACAATAGTGCTCTGTGAGCTTTTGGAGGTACGCCCATGTAGCTTCCTGGCAGATGTCTATGAACGCGGCGTTGCATGTTAAAGCAGGGATAGCAGCTTTGGCTCTGGTAGAATGGACATGCTGTCCTTCCAGATGCTGCTTCTTTGCCAGTGCATAACAAACGCACAATCCAGCCTGAGATAGTATGCTTCTGCACAACCTTGCCTTGTTTTCATTCAAGCTAACCCCACAAATACCTGATCATCCATCCTGTGGTCTTTCGTGCGATCAACATAGAAGCTAAGCACCCTCTTGGGTCTAAGCAATGGATCCTCTCCTCCTTAGAGGGGTGAGCTGGAGCACAGAACACCTGCAGACTGATGGTTGGACCTTTGGAACGGCGTCACAACTTTCGGGAGAAAGGATGCCGGAGTATGCAGAACCAGCTTGTCGGGGAAGAAGGCGGTGTATTGAGGATGAACACACAAAGCCTAAAGGTCACTCGCGCTGTGCTGAAGTGATGGCTACTAGCAACACAGTTTTGATTGTGAGAAGCTGTAAATGACACCTGTGGAGCCGCTTGAATGGAGTACAAATCAGATATGCTAGGACAAGATTGTGGTCTCATTGTGGCATCACAGAAGAAGATGGCGGAAACATATGTTGCAACCCTTTCAAAAACCCCATACAGTTTGGCCTTGAGGGCATTGACCTGGTGAGTGCGACACCAAACCACAAATTTGTCCCAACAGCAGGCGTATGCAGTTTTCGTTGAGGGAAATCTGGCTGCCAAGATGACATCAACCACCTCCGGAGAGAAGACGAAGGTGTTAAGTTGCCGCTGCTCAATCTCCACACATGAAGGTAGAGATTGGGAAGGCTGGGGTGGTGAAACCAACCGTTCTGCTGTGACAGCAAATCCTCCTGGAGGGGCAGTCTAATCAAAGGACAAATGCTTCTTGCAAACTGTGGACAGGAGTGGTATTGGAGGAAAGGAAGTAGTCCTTAGTTCCACTCGAGGTGGAATACATCTCCAAGGGACAGATGCATTGGAAACTCTGAGTACAATCATTGCGTGTTCTTGACGATTGTGAATAGATTAAGCCACTGTTCTCCCCAATCATGCAAAAGACCTTGTGCCACCTCGGGGTAACTGCCACTCATGAGTCAGCTGGGTTTGTCCACCCTGCTGTTCGGTGAGCCCAAGTGGTCCAGCCATTTCCAGAGGCGCAAGGCCTCCTGGCACAGAGTCCGTGACCCTACCCCACCCTGTTGCCTTACCACATGGCGGTGTTGTCTTTGAGCACGTGTCAACCTCCCCTTGATGGGTGGCAGTAAGGCTTTCCAAACCAAATTAATGACCCTCTGCTTCTAACCAACATGTATCCATATACGCTCCAATTAAAGGGAGCATCTGAGAAGGAGTCAGATGTGAATTTGGCACATTAATAATGTACACAAAAGATTACAGGAGGTTCGCTGTTATCTGGAGGTGATTGACGACTGCCTGAAGGGAGCCAGCTTCCAACAGCCAGTTGTCGAGGGAGGGAAAGACTGGCACCCCTGACCTCCGGAGGTGCACTGCCATCTCCGCTATCATTTTCGTGAATATCTGAGGGGTGCTGGTGAGACTAAAGGGGGGAGCACAGCGAACTGAAAATGCTCCTGTTCCACCACCAGTTGTGGGTAGCACTGATGAGCCGGCAGGATAGAATATGGTAATAGTTATCCTGCTACACCACCACCCACTTTCCAGTGTTGAGGGCAGGCAAGACCTGGGCTAGGGAGAGCAATTTGAACCTATTCTTGTGGAGTAAGAAATTGAGAAGTCACAGATCTAGAATAGGCCAAAGATCGCTATCCTTCTTGAGCAAGCGAAAATGTGCGATTAACAACCACGTCCTACTTTTGGTGCAACATCTTCTCAATAGCCCCTTTGTCCAAAATGGATTGCACCTACTGATGGAAAATGGAGAGATGGTCCTCCATGAGTCAGTTGGTTAGACAGTGGAAGGTGCAGCGGTATAGAAGGAAGGGTAAGGCATTGCCTTTGCAAATAATTTGGAGGACCCACCTGTCCAATGTGATTGCTTGCCAGCCTAGATAAAATCCTGTGGCTTCTGACTCTCAATGGGTTTCTGTGACCTTGTAACGATACACTAAAGGGGCTTTTCAGGTGGGGCTGCAGGGGAGGTGGTGGAATGAGCGGCGCGCTGACCTTGGCTGTGGAGGCGGTGGGCACCACAGCCTCTCCAGTGAAACTGCTGGGTTCCATTTTGGGGTGGGATAGGCTAGCGAAAGGGAACACTGGCCAAATCCGCGTAAGGTGTTGTTGCTGGTGAGGCTGCAGGACGTCCGTCAGCACGTTGGTTTTCACCTCCATAGTGGAAAGCTGAAGGTCAAGGACCTCAGCCGACCTACGCATAGCCATTACCGTACAGGGCTTAAAACCTGTTGTCTTAATCCCTTTGGAGAAGTAGCTGACATAAAGCAGTCTCTGAGAGATGAGAGATGTTCCTATTTGCGGCCCGAAGCGCGGAAAGAAAGCAACTCACGTCAGTGTGAGGGAGTGGCACCTTTATAGGCCCCGAACATAATTTCCGAAGTGGAACGGCATCGGTGCCACCTCCCTCTGGGGTACAATGAAAAAGTTTCCAGATCCAGCCTGGCACCTGGGGAATATTCAAAAGATGAGAAATCTCCTGGTAGAAGTCTCTATCAGTATCTAACTGTGCCATTTGACCCCTGTTCTGGGATCAGCCCCAAATCTGGGGGTGGTGTCTACTCCTCAGCCTCACATGGCGCCACGACTTACTCCAAAGCCTCAAGAGTCTACCCTCAGAATGATGCCACAGATACCGGAGGAGAACCGATAGTCCTTTCGGACTCGGAAGCAAATCCACGTTGACCTCCACCAAAGTTATACCCATCTTGCTACCACACATATTCAGGTTTGTAGACATTCTGTCTCATTATAATCTGCCTGACCTCAACGATGATGATTATACTTCACAGGTTTACAATGATAAAACCCTTTTTGGACCTCGAGGATGCCAGGGGCCTTTACACCTCCTCAGACACCGGGCTACACTCACCTACTCCTGCCACAGTCTCCCTGCTTTGTCATGGTTGTAAGGAGGGCAGCAGGGGTCCTCGACCTAAAACTACCAGGCAAGGTGGTCAAAATAAATGGTCTCAAAGACTCTTTGCAGCCAGAGAAGACCTCTTAGTAACCTCTTCTTTCCTTCAATAATGTCTTTATGATACACTGCTGGGAACCTTGGCAAAACCAGGATCTTTCCCCGCTAGTGAACATGGAGATAGTGGGAAGATACAGACCTGCTCCGTGCAACCCTCCTTTCCCGATCCTATACGCTGATGCCAAATTATGGTTTGACTGCTGTTCAAGTCTAGGTATACCCTACTATAGTGAATGGGTGCCCGTGTGGGACTCCCGGGGTACGTCGAGACGCCTTATCTCAGGCGCTAAAAGCAGCGGGCGTCGTTTGTTGGGAGGATATAATGGAAGGAAGCAACTGTTTGCCCTATGATACTTGGAGGAATTAAACCATCTGCACGCTATCTAGATTCAAATATTACCAAATTTCTACGTGGTGTAAGAACCAAAAGTGGCATTTCCCTACGGACAATGCAATGGAGGACGACCTTCAAGATCAAAACCCAAAGAAAAAGGAAGTTGCTCTTTGGTATAATTATCTCCTTATGGTAGTAGACAGAAAGTTGGATCCCCCCTATTTGGTCTGGAAGAAGAGCTTGCCGGATGAGGAGCTGAAAAATGTATGGCAAGTATCTTTAGACATGCTTTATCCATTGATCCAATCTGATGCACTGAGGAAAAACCACCTTTTCACACTTCACAGGATATACTGGTCCCCACTCAAGTTGTCCAAAATAAGAGGTAACTGAGAAGCCAGATGCACAAGGCGGACGACATTCACATGTTTGCAACCTGTCCACTGCTGAAAGAGTTCTGGGACAATGTGGGTAAGACCTTGTCAGACGCATTGGGCGAAGGAGTGGAGGTAAGCCCGTCTTTAATCCTGGTTGGCAATGTGCAGCTGTCGGAGGGTATGGAGGGCTTTACGGGACTGCAGAGTAAACTTGTGTTCTACTTGATCCTCTTAGCCAGAAGATAAATATGCAAGAATTGGCACCAGGCGGCACCTTCTACCTGGAGGGGCTGGTGGAATTCTGTGAGATGCTTCAGAGATTTAGATCATAAGGTTAACTCCCATAGAAAAAGAAATGAGCTTGGGTTATTTTGGAAGCTGTTGGACTCTGAATAATAGGTCGTAGTTGAAATATGTCCAATGATTACACCTCTTGGTCAGCACATGATGTATAGCGCGGGCTGGGTCTCGCAAGAACATCAGTTAAGATCAGACCCCAAGACGTAAGCAATTGGGATAGTTAAGACCAAGAAAAAGCTTATTCGATGGAGGATATATGAGGACAAAAAAACCCTCCTTTCCCTTGCAGCCTCCCTCACCAGACAGTCTAGTGATCCAATCATCTACTAGCAGGCTCAACACAAATACTTCTTAAGCTACCTTGCCGGACAGAGTTGCAGTGCACGGATACATTTGCGAAGTGCATATTTTCCTCTGCAAGCCCTGCCTTACGTTCTGTCAAACCCAGCTACCTCCGGGGTTGCTATTCAAATGCATTGTGGGATATGGTGATGGAGATCTTGAAAGCAATCCTGAGGACCTTAGAACAAACCTCCAGCAGATCATGTGTGATATGCAGGACACAGCGAAATATGATTCGTTTGGCCCTGGACATAGCAATTGTTTGGATAGCTCTGTCGGTGCCAGTGTGGGTACGTTTCATAGGGTTCTCCAACGATGCTCAGAAAACCCTGCTGTGCCACGTGGAGCTGTTAGACATGGTTAAGAAATGCAATCTTTACATGTCACGTTCTTATTCTGCCTTCACAATGACATTTGACAAAAATGTACTTGTGCGCACACATAAGATAACATTTGTCGAACTCAGTTTGCTTGCAATACCTCTCCGTAGGCACTCTATCAGAACAAAGGCTATGTTTAGCATGCCAGATGATATTTGTTTGTAGAGCATTTTGTTGGCACTGATAGGTCGATCCATGCTGGAATTCCAGCTCAGCTGATTCCTGCTTCCTCATGCGAAGGATGCTGTCCAACTCTATACCAAGACGGGCAGCTTGCTGACACTTACCCATAAGTAATGAGGAATTAGACCACCCAACAGGGATTTGGCAGATCGATTCACCTTAGACCTTATAGTGTAGAATGCACTAAGTAGGAGTATACTATATTACATTACATGTATGGGAGCATGTCGTTTTCTGTAATCAGCAAAATGGTTGAATTGTTCATCTTCTTCACCATTCTCGCATTGTTAATTACATTGTTCAGTTTCCTTCTATTAATCATTGCAGCGCAAGCATTTTACTCAAGAATCACAATGCTTTAATACATTTTGAAACTGCATACTGTGTATTTCTTGTGTATTTCTTTGGGTATGCATAAGTAACTGAGCAAACGTTTTCTAAATCTGTTACCACAATTTCCTTGGGGAGTCTGGGTTGTCATGTTCTTAGGTCGCACATCCATTTGTTACAGTTAAGGTTAGGTGTACAGATGGTACACTGTGAGCAGCAGGACCATAGGCCTACATTCCTGGCTGCTGCTCAGAATCAGTCTTGCACCAGTCCAAAGTTTGTTGTCTAACAAACACATCGTTTTACTTGAGAAAGTGTAAACTGTATAACATGGCGCCGCCAAACTTCTAGGTAGGGTTCTTGTTTAATGGATCGTCTGAGTAGTAGGTATTTTGTGTCCCCAAAGACCACTACTCACCTACTAACATGAGAAGTCCTTGCTGTTAGGCAAAATATCCTCCTCAGTTCAGTAGGTAACCCCTATATATTGGCTGTAGGTTGTTCAAGCTTAAACCTTTCAAAAGATCTTCCTGTAGAGGAACCCTCTCTGATTCCACATATTCAAATGTCTGAGACTGAAGACCAACCAATAAACATACCAGCTAACTGCAGACATGCAGTTACACAAATGCTGTTGCAAAGTGGCATTCCTCAGACGGCTAGAGACGTTACCTTCGTGGTTGAGGCACATGAAGCATACACTCCAGATACAGCTCCTAATAACACAGCTTATGAAGCACAAGAAATACCATTAACTTACCAAGAACATCAAAAATGGTTTGAAGGCGCCCTACCACATACATACAACCATGTTAGACAATGAGGGAGCAACATGGCCAGTCTTAGCCGGACACACACCATTTCCAGGTATGGTTAATCTGAAATCTCCAGAGTGATGTACATTGTACACAGATCTGGTTAAAACATATAGATGTTTAACATAGTTTGTCATGCAAACCATGACAGTACATCCTGTGAGGGCTACTCAAGCAGCACCACTACAATTGGTTACTCCTGGAATTAATCCACAAACAATAAATACAGTTCTGGGTAAGATTCACGTCAGATGGGAAGAAATACCGAGCTGGATTGCACACAAAAAAACACAGCTCGAAGCAGTGTTTCCTCATAACTGGCCGTCAGGAAAAGCACAGGATTCTTACAATTTGCTTGCCAGTGGGGATGGCTCCCCTGGTGAAAGACAACACCACTTGGGGTAGACTCTTTGCTACATTATATACTAGAACATATGGTACAGCCTTATTTGGTGTTTTGCCAGAGATGCATAAACAGATCCAACACGAGTACGGGGCAGCACCTGCCTGGATTAAGGGATGAAACTGATGGGCAACTTTGCTGCTTTATCCACCATTCTGTTGAGTAACATTAAAGGGGAAGCAGCAGTATTGGTGGTAAGCCAACCACTCGCTAACATTATTTCAGAGCGCAAGTTACCTAGGCTAAGCTAACTTGGGAGCCAGACCTAGTAAACCACAAATTAAAAGAGTAATTCTCTCAAAGCAAGTACCCGAATCTTCTAAGAAGTGGGATAATAAAAAAAATAAGTCACGGGTTGGATCTCCTCAACAAGAGGCCACCGAAAAGCTCTGTAATCTGCGTTACTGTGACAATATTAAGACACCTGACAGGTATCGGGATACTGATGCACGTTCATCTTGTTCCTTTTAGGATTCATCTGAAAAATTCTCGGAGAGAGGAGGACGGTCAGAGAGCAGATCAGAGGAGTACATGAAACCAAAGAAGGATTCAGAATGCTCTTCTGGCTACATAATAAAAAAGGAAGATAAACCTAAACGGTTCAAATCTCAATTCAAAAAGAAGAAGGTGGCTGGCATAAAATTCAAGCATGCCACCGGATATTGAGAACACTGCTTCCGGGCGGGGAATGGGCTCTGACCATGCTGGACCGCGTGGCAGAAGTCATGATAGTTTGCCGGAAAGTCTGGTGGCAGTAGAATTGAGTGACTACATCCAGGTGAATACACCTGACATGACTGTGAGTGTCCCGCATTGATTATATGAGAAGCAACTCCAATTGGAGAAGGACATACCAAGATGCATTATTGTTCTCTTTTGGAAAAACGTATCATTCGGCTACGATATTCTCTTGGCCGAAAAGGATTGGTCTCCTACATTTTTGATGGATTGCCCAGAGGGAGAAACAGTAATTTTACCTACCTTCTGTGACCTCTTCCCAAAGATAGTATAGCATTCATACTCCAAGCAGTGGGCTTTAGCGCCAGCTCCTGCATTATACCGCAACCATGTGGGGAGGGATGATGGTTCCCCTTATCAAGTTATACCAGTGAGGTCGACCCCACAACCTCGAAGACAATATCTCATTAAACATGAGACTAAAATGCAAGTTAGAGGGATCGTCACACAACTTGGATACCAAGGTGTAATAGAATGATGCACCTCCCTTATGAATAGTCCTTTATTTCTATTTATGAAACCTGACCATTCATATCATCTAATATTAGATTAGACACCTGAACATTCGCTGTACAAAACATGAATAGCATGGTGCTAATGAACAACATAGTGCCAAAGAAATACAAAACAACCCTACACATCTCAAATGGATTTTTCTGCCAAAACATAATGCCTGAAAGCAGGATTTTGACAGCATTCAGCACACTGCATTTTCAGAAGTAGTTCAGTTGTTTGCCTCAAGGGTATAAGAACAGCCCGGGGTTATTTTTAGCCCTGGTTATAGAACTTCTGCAGGAATATGATGACCAGTCCTATGTTGATGACATCTATCTGATGCATGATGACTGTTAGACCTGGCATCCTTGGTGTGGTTCCCCCTGACTTTTTGCCTCTACCTCCTGTATTTTTGATGCTGTGCTGGATATCGTTTTTGCTGGTTTAGATGCTTTGGGCACTTTGCCACTGCTGATCAGTGTCAAAGTGCAAGTGCTCCCTTGATTGGTTCTCCCTGATTGGCATATTTGATTTACCAGTCGGTCCCTAGTAAAGTGCACTAAGTGTGCCTGGGCTGGTAAATCAAATGCTACTTGTGGGCTTGCAGCACTGATTGTGCCACCCACATGAGTAGCCCGGAAAAGATGTCTCAGGCCCGCCACCGCAGTGCCTGTCTGCAGTTTAACTGCCATGTTGACCTGGCAAGTGCTCCCACTTGGCAGTCCCTAAACTTCCCTTTTCATACATGTTAGTCACCCCTAAGGTAGGCCCCAGCTACCCCTGTGGGCAAGGTGCAGTGTATGTGAAAGGTAGGACATATGTGGCATGTCTTGATAATGAAATACTGCCAATTTCGTTTTTCACTATTGCAAGGCTATCTGTTCCCATAGGATAGAATGGGGGTTTGCTTATTTTTTAACATTTTATTCATTTGTGTTTTATAGAGCGCGAACTTGACCCGTTAGGGTATCAGAGCGCTTTACAGGATTAGCGGGTGTATACAAGAGACTTAGAAGGGGGGTGGAAACATATGGGGTAAAAACATTTTACAAGAAAAAGAGGTCCCAGATCCCAGGGTGGATAGCATCTGGATAATCCAAGGTGTGGCAGTAAACGGAAGAAGATCAAAATCGCTGAGGTGATTGCACGCAAGAGTTAGGAGAGGAATTTTCCAATTAGGAAGGTTTTGGCCTCCGTTTTAAAGCGTGCCAGAGATGGAATTTTTCTAACGGCGGGCGGGAGTGAGTTCCATATTCTTGGTGCAGCCCCAGAGAAGGCCCGATTGTAAGTTTTTTTTTTTTCTCATAAGCATGCTGGTTGGAGCAAGAGGTCTCTGGCGGACCGGGAGTTTCTTGTTCCTCCGGATACCTCGAGTTTCTGGGCAAGAAATACAGGGGAATTTGAGTATAGACCCTTGTGAGTGATACATGCCAGTTTAAGTTGGATTCTGGCCTCAAGAGGAAGCCAGTTCAGAGTTTTCAGGTGTGGTGAGATGTGGTCGAATTTCCCTGAACCTGTTAGTAGTCTGGCGGCCGCGTTGAGGCAGGCTTTTAATGGAGCTAGGGAGATCTTGGGTAAACCTGAAAGGGTAGAGCATCCATATTCCAGTCTAGAGATGACTAGTGCCTGAACTGCCATTTTTAGGTCCGGAGTGTCAAGGAAGAGTTTCAGTTTTCTTAGGTAGCTCAGGTTAAATCTGGCTGATTTGGCCATCGAGTTGATTTGGTCACCCATGTTCAAGCTGCAGTCTAGGGTTATTCCAAGGGATTTGTCGAAGTCCGCTATGGTTGGTGGGCAGTTTAAAGCTGTGATCGCCTTAATCCATTCCTGAATGTCAGGGTTGGTTTTGGGGGAGATTAGGAGAAATTCCGTGTTTTTTTGCGTTGTTTGAGCTGGTTAGCGGTGAGCCATTGGACAGTCAACTTCAAGACCTCATTCAGGGAAATAATCTCCTCAGGAGAAGAGATTTTGATGTAGATCTGGGTGTCGTCCGCATACATGTGGCAGGAGATATTTGCGTTGCGTAGTACTTCAGCTAGTGGTTCAAGGTAAAGATTGAAGAGGGTAGGTGACAGGGTTGATCCTTGGGGGACTCCAACCGTGATCGGAGAGGGAGCGGACAGGTTACCGTTGATTAGGAATCTCTGTGAGCGGTTCTGGAGGAAGGACCTAAACCATTCCAGGACAGGGCCATCCAGTCCCATCCTGAGTTTGAGGCGTTCATGGAGTTTTTCATGGTTGATAATATCGAAAGCAGAGGATCGATCTAGGCGGATTAGGAGACAGGTTTTGCCTTGGTCAAGGGCTTGGAGGGCATCATCCACAATGTGGAGAAGGGTGGTTTCAGTGCTATGCCCAGGCCTGAATCTGGATTGGAAGTCGTCTAGTAGGTGGAAGTTGGTGATGTGTTGGCTTAACTGCTGTTGCACACATTTCTCTAGAACTTTGGCTAGGAGTAGGATATTAGATATAGGTCTAAAGTTGTCAGGGGAAGCGGTATCCAGCGTAGGTTTTTTTAAGATGGGGGGACTTGGCCAGCTTTCTCCCCATACCACTCCTGCCCAGAGTGCTCAAGAAGATCAGGAGCAACCGGGCACAAGTTATTCTTGAAGCTCTGGACTGGGCATTGAGAGTTTGGTATCCCCGAGCTTCTGGACATGAGCATCGATCCTCCGGTCAGGCTACCTCTTTCGGAGGATCTTCTGTCACAGCAGCAGGGGAGGGTTCTCCAACCGAACCTGTCCACTCTCCGCCTCCTTGCATGGAGATTGAGCGGTGACCGTTGGCAGCTTTTGACTTCCCTCCCGAAGTCTGTGAGTTTATTTTGGCAGCCAGGTGTCCCTCCACAAAATCGGTATACGACTGCCGATGAAACAAATTTTGTAAATATTGTACAGACATGTCTGTTGACCCTTTATCTGCTCCCTTATCGCATGTCCTCCTGTTTATTCTCTCCTTGGCCCAGCAGGGCTCTGCTCTGGGCAATTTGAAGGGCTACGTTTTGACCCTTTCTTCTTTTCTTCGGCTGCCTGATCAGCCCTCTCTATTCAAATCGTCTCTAGTGCCGAGGTTTATGAAGGGGTTAACTCATTTGAACCCCCCTTCACCTTTCATCATGCCACAGTGGGACCTTAATTTGGTGTTTACTTTCCTGTTGTGTACACCATTTGAACCAATGCATAACTGACCTCTGCAGTTGGTCACCATCAACACTGCTTTTGTGGTGGCAATAACTCTGCCAGGAGAGGGAGTGAACTGCAGGCACTGTCCTCCCAGCCTCCTTATCTGACAATCTTTCCGGACAGGTAGTACTCCGGACTAGGTCATTCTTTCTGCCTAAGGTAGTCAGGCCCTTACATCTGGGACAGTCTGTCACCCTTCCCACCTTCTATGCGCCCCCGCATCCTTCCAAGGAAGAGCAACGTCTCCATCGTCTGGACCCAAACAGAGTGGAATCGTTCTACCTTGATTGAGCAAAGAGTTCTGGGTGGATGACTAACTCTTTATTGGATACGTGGGTGCAAAGAAAGGCTGTGCTGTCCAGAAGAGGATTATATCCCGTTGGGTCATCCTCTGCATAACAATGTGTTAAGCCTTAGCGAAGAGAGATCCTCCTGAAGGGCTTACGGCCCATTGCTTACGGCCCATTCTACCAGGGTGAAGGCAGCCACTACGGCTCTTCAGCGTGGTGTTCCCATCTCTGACATATGCCAAGCTGCCACGTGGGCATTTATGCTCTAGTTCTCAAGACACTACTGCCTGGATTCTCATGTTCGCAGAGAAGGCCTATATGGTTGCTCAGTATTACAGGATTTTCTGGTCTAAGCTGTTCCGCTGTCCCTCCTCCGGGAATGGTATTGCCTGGGGATCTTTTCAAAGGGAAGGAATCTGCAGCTAGATGTCTCTATCAGATGGACAAGTATCTTATCTTCGGTAACCCCATATCTGGTAGAGACATGATATTGCCGCAGATTCCTTGCTGACCTACCCATCCTCCCGCACTGTGGAATTGGTTTAAGTGTCAGGAATGTTCCCCTTCAGGGCCCTAGTTGTTAATTTTTTAACACACTATGGTCAGTCACTTCATGGCTTCGCGCTTCTGATGCAGAAAGTCGTGAAAAGTAGTGACTTCACTGCACCGTACTGGCAGTTATATTGATGAAGCGGATGTCACGACGACGACGAGGAATGCGAGGACGTCACGCAGAGTCGACCGATCCAGATTGACGCCTAGGAGTTCAAAGGTAAGGAATCTGCGGCTCGATCATGTCTCAACCAGAAAAGGCATTACCAAAGGTAAGTAACTTGTCCATTATGGCTGTAAAAAAAAGCAATCATTGCCTGTGTTCTTTTCACAGGTACATGCCCCAAAGTCTGGGAGGGACGAGGTGGGTGGTGATTGGTCCCAGGTCTCACGAACAGTGTGAGGTCAGGGGTGGTGGGCGGCAGCCTTGTTTCAGCAGTTATGGATCACCGTACATGCTCAGGCAGGTCAAGTCAGGCCTGGACTCACTATCTGTGCAATATCCAGCACAGGGCCTCCCGGTCGCCCACATCCAGGCCTGATGACACATTAGCTTTCATCCTGGCAGTGAGTTACTGATGCAGCACTTCAGGTGAGTTGTGCTATGAATTAGATGAGAGGTGGCGAGGGATAGGCATTATGACCACCACTTTTCCCAGTGATTAATACATCACTTTCTTCATGTTTGAAGATTCTGCAAAAGCCAAGACTTGATAAACAGGATCTTATACAAATAGTCCGTATTCCTTTTGAACACTGCTTTTTTGCCTTTTACTATTTTACTTTATTGGTCACAGACCATCAAAGGAGCTCTGCAACAAATCTTAAAGTGTTTTACTCGTATGTTTCCTGTTTTAAATGTGCACTGATAAGAGGAGAAAATGCCAGCTTTGGGTGATTTGTGTCCTGGGACATTAAAATACTAGTCAGGCAGACAAATAAAACAGCCAGGTAGCAACACTATTGGCTGTTTCTTGTTGCTGTATTTGGGGGCAGAATCACTTAAACTGACTAGGTTGCATGGATGTGGTGTTTGCATACAACGGGCCCGGCTGACTGGATCATACCCTAAAATAGGACTGGTCAGGGCCAGCTTGTTCTGTTAAAGGTTAAATAACATAGAATGGACTGGGCAGGGCCACACTGGTGCGGGTGCATACGAATGGGGCTAGAATTGAATTCATCTGGATGAGATGGCTCTGATGAAGGTAAGGGGGTTAAAGTGCATTGAGCAGGGGTATATCTGCAGAAGGTGTGCAGGGTTCCAACTCACTGGGTGGCCCTGGCTGTTTCTGATCCTGTCAATGGACTTAGAATGCACTGTGCCGGTCAGCCTACTTCTGAATGGCTGTTAATGGTGTTAAAATGGACAATATTGTCAGGTTAGTGCTACTCATTGCCCAAAAGGTGGTAATTTGTGATATTTAGCTCTCAATATGTACTTCATTGCTTATTTCTACTGGTGGAAAAGTGTCACTCATTTTGTCGCACATTGGGCAGTAGAATGACACTCATAAGTACACTAAACTCTTGGAAATCTCACACATAAGCAGTCTGAAAACTTGGCAGTTATGTACATACTGCTTACACGCTACCAGATTTCCTATATGGATAAAAGTTAAACTTCGCCCAGACTCTTTCATCTTGGACTGTGACTTTATTTTTCTCTCGAGAAAGTGTCACTCATCGTCGTTGAAATGTCACTCATAATTATACAAAAATTATGAAAATGTCACACATAGCAATTTGAAACCGTGGCAGCTATGCATTACATCACATTAAAGTTTGCCCTTTTAATGACTACCGGTGCATTCTCCATAGCCTGGGTCTCTGTTGTCACTTTGGGGACCTGGAGTGACAGAGAATATGCCCATTGTAACTTTCTCTTTTCACAGCTGCGCAGTTTGGCCTAGTATAAATTGGTCGAAAGTTCCCAGTCCCAGTCCCATTCCCCACCTACTTCCTCCTTTGGGCGTCTTTAAAAAGCTAATTAACTCGCTGGAGATAAGGGACGATTATCAACTTGTGGCAAAGAGTGGCTCAGAGTGCTGAAATGTATGGCTGCAGTAGCCATAACCGAATAATAAACTAACTGATTTAAAACAGCCTTGTGGTCATTGTTCTAGTGCTTAATCTGAGCCAGTGGTTTTCGGTGCTCGGCTCGGCACTTAATTGTCAGCAACGGCTCTAGTCTGCCACATGGTGACACTGTCTGTCCAATTATGAGATGAGCACAACAACAGTGTTTAATAAATCCATTACAAAAGACAAATATCTGCTCCTCATGCCATTATCAAGGCTTTGGGTGGCCTGGAATAGTCTGAATTGTCACACTTGTAAGAGTGTGATAGTTAGCAGCTGTGTTTGTACGGTCACTGGCAGCACTGGTAGGGGCAATAGGTGGTGCTAGTTGCAGTGGCTTCCTGAGAAGGGCCCCTGCACTTCCTTGCATTTTTTTCTTGTTTTCTTTTTTGCAAATTAAGCACTGCATTTTTCTATCATAGGGAATAGAACAAGCATTTGCAGTGCAATAGGTCTCGCATTCACGTGTGTTTGAGCTATGGCATTGTAAATGACAATGGCTTTTATTTATGTTTTAGGTTTTAAAACATAAATAAAAGGCATTGTCATTTACAATAGTAATAGCTTAAACTCTCGCAAATGCGAGACCTATTGCATTGCAATAAAGGGCCTTCTCGACCGCTTGTTAGATTGTAAATATCACAGGAAGAGACAGGCCTGCGATGTCTTCAAAATAGTGATGAATAGTGTAGTGAAGAAGATGTGTAAGTGTTGTAAATTACACAGACACAAAGTGTGAAGTGAGAGTTACATATTGATCCAAGCTATAAACACTAACAAAGCACTTCAACACCTTTCGCTCTGGGATTACACTGTCGTGGCTCAGGAGGAAGAGAGGGAAGGGGGCTGTTTTCTGCCCTCTCCGTGATTTGAGTGTGCAGTGTGGCATTGCGTAATGTCATTGCTATCTTTAGCCAAATAAAAAACACTCCAGCTGTAGTAGGGCTCTGGCTTTACCTCCTGGTGCAGGGCAGGCTGTGCTTTATGGCAGGTATGGAGGGAGGGATGGTCTCGGCTGCAGCTCCAGCATCGTACAATGCCCAGCTATTTCTAGTGAGCGAGTGGCACTGAGGTGGTGGTATTGGTAATGGTAGTATTGGTATTGGTGGTGGTATTGGAGATGGTGGTGGTATTGGTATGAGTGGTGGTGCTATTGTATTGATGGTATTGGTGGTAGTGGTATTGTGGTGGTGGTATTGGTGGGGCTGGTATTTGTGGTATTGGTGGTGGTGGTGGCATTGATGGTATTGGTGGTGGTAGTGGTATTGGTGGTGGTGGTATTGGTGGCAGTACTGGTAATGGTGGTGGTGGTATTGGTATTGGTGGTGGTGCTGGTATTGGTGTTGGAGGGATTGATATTGGTGGTGGTATTGGTAGTATTGGTGGTGGTATTGGTAGTATTGGTGGTGGTGGTGGTGTATTGGTGGTGGAGTTGGTATTTTTGGTGGTGGTGATGGTGGTATTGGTGGTGGTGGTACGGGTATCGGTGGTGCTGGTATTGGTGGTCCTGGTGGTATTGGTGGTGGTGGTATTGGTGGTGGGGTATTGATGGTGGAGGTAATATTGGTGGTGGTGGTATTGAGTGATGGTATTGGTGGTGGAACTGGTGGTGATATTGGTTTTGGTATTGGTGGCGGTGATATTGGTGGCGGTGATATTGGTGGTGGTGATATTGGTGGTGGTATTTGTATTGATGGTATTGGTGGTTGTACTGGTGGGGGTGCTATTGATGGTGGTGGTGGTATAAGTGGTGGTATTGATGATATTGGTGGTGGTATTGGTGGTGGTATTTGGATTGGTGGTGGTGGTAATGGTGGTGGTGGTATTGGTGGTGGTGGTATTGGTGGTGGTGGTATTGGTGGTGGTGGTATTGGTGGTGGTAGTAGTGGTGGTGGTGGTATTGGTGGCGGTGGTATTGCTGGTAAAGGTATTATGGGTGGTATTGGTGGTGGTGGTGGAGCTGGTGATATTGTTATTATTATTGTGATCTTTATTTGAATGCAAAAAAACATCCATGAAAGCATAACATACATCAAAGCAGCTTTGTAGAATGTGTATCCAAAAGTATTAATAGCCTACTATAGTTAGTTGAAATACACAAACAATATTAAAACTTTAAAAAACAATTTATATTAACATTTTATACTTATGTGCAAATCCAATTCCAGGTGCCGCTTTAATGGCAAACATGCCTGGCCAAATGTTATAAAGTGCCTACAAACTTGTATTAATTAAAAAAGTTAAAAATATAGCTGTAAAATAGTTATATTACACATCCCTTTATACCGCTGAGTGTTCATTTTAATAAAAACAATAACAAATTTAATAGAACATGATCTACTCCAATCAAGGCATTACAACCCAATACTTTCTAGTATAAAAGACTGACCATAAAAATGACACCATTCTACAACATATTTCTAAAGTAGGTAGGGTTTGCAAGTATAAGGATGCCGGGGAGCATTGAGTAAAACCATGCTGTTTTAATATTGGAACAATGTATCTTTTCCGAAGACAAGTATGAAACTTGCAAAAGAAAAACATGTGCATTGTGTTCTGGGGCGACAAATCATCACAAGGGCAGCGGGTCAAATTTGCTGCCCAGTCATTCATCTTTGGGAAGCTAACCAATCAATGGAAAATATCTAGTCTTAGACAAGTTAAAGCAAATCTATGTCTGCCATGTGAAACTGATTTAAGAGAGGGTTGCATATTAAAAGTAGTTACAATTAGTTGATACCTTAGTACTCTTGGGGTCTCTAGATGCATCAAGCTTTTCTCTTTCAGGTTTATTTTACTAATGCAGCGTAGGGTAACTGGTCTTTCATAATACTTGCGGCAGCCCATTGCTTGAAAAAAGCATTGAACATATTCTAACCATAGAATTCTTTTATGCAAACTCAATTTTAAACAGTCCCTAATAATAGCTTGATTCAATACTGTATACTCCGAGGTCCAGATTTTGTACCAAAGGATTATTGGTTGTAACTTTATCATGTCTGTAACATGTTGTGCCCCTAGTTCCGTGTGAGTAACATAGGCTGATATACCTTTAGAGATGGCAAGAAATATCTAAAAAAAAAATCGTTTTCCACCATTTGTTGGTCTGTGCAATTTGTGTACCCTCACAATCCTTCCCCATATGTCGCTATACTCGGACACTTGGCTTTTTATATTTTCATCATAACCTTAGGGGGATTTGTGCCCAGGCGTTTTGCAAAAGACCTAATAGCCATACAAGATTTACTAAAAAGTAACTTCCTATTGTCAATTGCTTTATTCCACAAACAATCTCTATCGAATGAAACCCCTAGGTAAGAGAATGTATTAGTAAAGCCAATGGTGGTATCAACAATTCTTATATCTCTGCATTTTTTGCTTGCCCTTCCACATTTCATGATAAAGATTTCCCTATGTTAATTAAAAGACCAAGATCTTTCATGTAGTCTGAAACGTTGGACAAAAGGGTCTGCAAAGTTAAGGGTGTGCAGGCCGTAAGAACAGGATCATCAGCATAGAGAAAGGTCGGGACTGGGCGCGTTCCTATTTGCGGTAGGTCTTATGTTGATGTTGCAAGAACCTCCCCTACGCTGTTGATATATAATGAAAACAGGAAGGGGGCCAGAAAACATCCCTACCTCACCCCTCTCTCGACGCTAAAAGCTTCAGTGCATTCTCCCCTATTTCTATATCTGACCCTGGTTTTGCAGGCCGAATACAGGTCCCTCAATTGGCTGATGATTGGTGCTTCCACTTACACATCCATCAGTTTTTGCCACAGCTTGGAGTGTATGACACAGTCGAAGGCCGAGGTTAAGTCAACAAAGGTTAGATATAAATCGCCTTTCTTGGCCATAACATATTTTCCTATTAACATATTTAAGTTGAGGCTCTGCTCAATCGTACCAATACCCTGGCGAAAGCCATATTGCAAGTCTGACAAGATGCTTTGTGATTCCACCCAGTCCTGCAACCTTTTTAGAATTCCACACCCTGCTGCCTTAACAAGAGAATCAAGGAGTGAAATGGGTCTATAGCAAGTAGAGTTAATCCAGTCTCCTTTTTTAAAAAATGGGATGATGATAGACTCTCCCTGTGTAGGCAGCTTCCCTTTTAGACAGCAGGCCCTTTGTACTAGGGTTAGCACGGGCCCCCAAAGGTCAATGTTACCCTTATACAAATCGACCGGTATTGCATCCGGTCCTGGTGCCTTACCACTCTTACTGTCAGAAATAGAATTATTGACTTCTTCCAAGGTGAAAGGAATCATGGATGAAATTTGAGGTGAGGTAATATTTTCAGCATAACTATGGGCAGGCCCCTGTGCTACAGGTGTATCAGGGACAGCATAAATCTTTAAAAAATGGCTCCCTCCAGTATGGCAAACTACACTCTGGTATTGCTGGTGATGGTATTGGTGGTGGTGGTGGTGGAATTGGTGGAGGTGGTGATATTGGTAGTGGTGGTGCTATTGGTGGTGGTGGTATTGGTGGTGGTGGTACTTGGTGTGGTATTAGTGGTGGTATTGCTAGTGGTGGTGGTGGTATTGGTGGTACTGGTGGTGGTGGTATTGGTATTTGTATCAATGGTGGTGGTATTGGATTGGTGGTGATATTGGTGGTAATGGTGGTGGTATTGGTGGTGGTGGTTGTGATGGTATTGGTGGTGGTGGTATTGGTATTGGTGGTGGTGATAGTACTGGTGGTGGTATTGGTGGTGGTATTGGTGGTGGTATTGGTGGTGGTGGTGATATTGGTGGTGGTGGTATTGGTGGTGGTGGTGATATTGCTGGTGGTGGTATTGGCATTAGTGGGATTAGTGGTGCTATTTGCGGTGGTATTGGAATTGGTGGTGGTATTGGATTGGTGGCGGAGGTATTGGTGGTGTTATTGGTTGTGGTATTGGTGGTGGTACTGGTAATGGTGGTGGTGGTACTGGTATTGGTGGTTGTGGTATTGGTGGTGGTGATATTGGTG
Organism: Triturus cristatus; assembly: GCF_964204655.1. Lineage (NCBI taxonomy): Eukaryota > Metazoa > Chordata > Amphibia > Caudata > Salamandridae > Triturus > Triturus cristatus. The sequence continues at coordinate 1,097,193,595 of NC_140582.1, read as the reverse complement.
GTATTGGTGTTATTAGTGGTGGTATTGGTGGTGGTGGTATTTGTGGTATTGGTGGTGGGAGTATTAGTGATGGTATTGGTGGTGGCATTGGTATTTATGGTGGTATTGGTAATAGTGGTGGTAGTATTGGTAGTGGTAGTATTGGTGGTGGTGGTATTGGTTCTTGTAGTATTGGTGGTGGTGATATTGGTGGTGATATTTGTGGTTGTGATGGGATTGGTGGTGGCGGTATTGGTGGTGGTGGAATTTGTGGTGGTATTGGTGGTGGTTTTGGTGGTGGTGGTATTGGTGGCGTTAATATTGGTATTGGTGTTGGTATTTGGAGTAGTGGTGGTGGTAAGTGTGGTGTTGGTGGTGGTAGTGGTATTGGTAGTGGTGGTATTGCTGGTGGTGGTATTGGTGGCGGTATTGGTGGTGGTGTTGGTGGTGGTACTGGTGCTGGTATTGGTGGTGGTGGTATTAGTGATATTGGTGGTGCTGGTGGTACTGGTGGTGTTGGTATTGGTGGTACTGGTGGTGGTGGTATTAGTAGTGGTGGTGGTGGTGGTATTGGTGGTGTTGGTATTGGCAGTGGTATTTGTATTGGTGGTGGTATGGTGGTGGTGGTGATATTGGTGGTGGTGGTATTGGCGGTGATCCTGGTGGTGGTGGTATTGGTGTTGGTGGTGGTGGTTGTGGTGGTGGTATTGCTGGTGGTGGTGCTGTGGTGGTGGTGATGGTATTAGTGGTGGTGGTATTTTTGGTGCAAGTATTGGTGGTGATGGTATTGGTGATGTTAATATTGGTGTTAGTGGTGGTATTTGGATTAGTGGTGGTGGTAAGGGTGGTGGTAAGGGTGGTGGTGGTATTGGTGGTAGTGGAATTGGTGATGGTGATATTGGTGGTGGTGGTACTGGTGGTGGTGGTGGTGGTATTGGTGGTGGTATTGGTGATATTGGTGGTGGTGGTAGTGGTGGTGGTACTGGTGGTGGTATTGGTGGTGGTATTAGTAGTGTTGGTATTGGTGGTGGTGGTATTGGTGGTGTTAATATTGGTATTGGTGGGGGTATTTGGGTTAGTGGTGGTGGTGGTAAGCGTGGTGGTATTGGTGGTGGTAATAAAGGTGGGGGTTGTGGTGGTATTGCTGGTGGTGGTATTTGTGGTGCAAATATTGGCGGTGGTGGTATTGGTGGTGGTGGTGGTATTGGTGGTGTTAATATTGGTATTGGTGGTGGTATTTGGATTAGTGATGGTGGTATTGGTGGTGGTATTGGTGGTGGTGGTGGTGGTGGTGGTATTGGTGGTACTCGTGGTGGTATTGGTGGTGGTATTGGTGGTAGTATTGGGGATGGTGGTATTGGTGGTGGTGGTATTCGTGATATTGGTGGTAGTGGTACTGGTGGTGGTATTGGTGGTGTTGGGATTTGTGGTACTGGTGGTATTGGTGGTGGTGGTATTAGTAGTAGTGGTATTGGTGATGTTGGTATTGGCATTGGTATTTGTATTGTGGTGGTGGTAATGATGGTGGTATTGGCGGTGGTACTGGTGGTGGTGGTATTGGTGGGGATGGTATTGGTGGTGGTGGGTTTGGTGGTGGTATTGGTGGAGGTGGTGGTATTAGTGGCGGTATTGGTGGTATTGGCGCTGGTGGTATTGAATTGGTGGTATTAGTGGTGGTGGTATTGGATTGGTGGTGGTATTGATGGTGGTGGTATTGGTGGAGGTAGTAGTGGTATTGTTGGCGGTACTGGTGGTGGTGATGGTGGTATAATTGGTGGTATTGATGATATTGGAGATGGCATTGGTGGTAGTGGTATTGGTGGTGCTATTGGTGTGTGGTGGTATTGGTGGTGCAAGTATCGGTGGTGGTGGTATTGGTGGTGTTAATATTGGTATTAGTGGTGGTATTTGGATTAGTGGTGGTGGTATTGGTGGTGGTGGTGGTATTGGTGGTGGTGATATTGGTGGTGGTGGATTTGGTGGTGGTATTGGTGGTGGTGGATTCGGTGGTGGTATTGGTGGTGGTATTGGTGATATTGGTGATGGTGGTCCTGGTATTGGTGGTATTGGTGGTGGTGGTATTAGTAGTGGTGGTATTGGTGGTGGTGGTATTGGTGGTGTTGGTGGTGTTAATATTGGTATTGGTGGTGGCATTTGGATTAATGGTGGTGTATTGATGGTGGTGGTATGGGTGGTGTATTGGTGGTGGTGATATTGGTGGTGGTTGTGGTGGTGGTATTGGTAGTGGTGGTATTGCTGGTGGTGGTATTTGTGGTGCAAGTATTGGTGGTATTGGTGGTAGTGATATTGGTGGTGGTGGTATTGGTGGTGGTGGTAGTGGCGGTGGTGGTGGTATTGGTGGTGTTGGTATTTGTGGTACTAGTGGTATTGGTGGTGGTGGTATTTGTAGTGGTGGTATTGGTGGTGGTGGTATTGGCAGTGGTATATGTATTGGTGGTGGTGGTGGTATTGTGGTGGTGGTGGTATTGGCGGTGGTACTGGTGGTGGTGGTATTGGTGGTGGTGGTATTGGAGGGGATGGTATTGGTGGTGGTGGTATTGGTGGTGGCTGGTGGAGGTGGTGGTATTATTGGTGGTGGTATTGAATTGGTGGTATTGGTGGTGGAATTGGTATTGGTGGTGGTGGTATTAAAGTGCTATTGGTGGTTATGGTATTGGTGGTGGTGGTATTGATAGTGGTTGTATTGGTAGTGTTGGACTTGGTGGTGGTGGTATTGATAGTGGTTGTATTGGTGGTGTTGGAGTTGGTGGTGGTTATTGGTGGTGGTGATATCAGTGGTGGTGGAGATGGTGGTATTGGTGGTGGTCAGATGCGCATCGCCTATAGGACTCAAAGGACTTCAGCTCCCCGTCGTGTGTGTCAGATCGGACTGAGACAAATTCCCAGGCACACATATAGACAATTTTTGAGCTGCTGTGGGCAGGCTGGTCTGGCGTCTGTCTAATTGCAGCCGCACCAAAGTACTTCGCAGGTCTTTAAAAGACCATTTACTTGTTAAGGCTTTGTTGTTTTTCTCCCCTTCTTAGAGCCCCTGCATCTCCACTCTGCCTATTGCTGGAAGAATTAGCAACACCCCAAAATTTTTATTTGCCCCTCCCCCCAAATTTTCCTCTATTTGCACCTCTGGTGGTGGTGGTATTGGTGGTGTGGTTAATAAAACAGGTTATTGAAAACAACCCTCTCAGGTGGCTTTAGTAAAGATGACGTTACACAGATGTGCTGTTGTCAGCTTCATCCCATTAGCACACGATTATGTGCTACCTGGAATTCCATGACTTAATTCGCTAATCATTTCTACATCCATTTTACTTGCAGGGTTGAAACAGACATCAGATAATGCTGGGTGATGGAAAGCGGGTGCCCGTGTTATAGGGGCAGCCGTGCTGCTTAAAAAAACACAAGCGGTTTCAGTTGAAGCAGTGCATGTCCGGCCTGTAGTGAGAGAAACTCAAAGTAAATAGTGCTTACAGACTAAATAACAGGTCCTGTGTTAAAACCAGAGTAAAGGGGCCAGTAGCCATGGGAGGTTACAGATGAAGACAAGGTTGTACTATAGAGGGACTAACAAGCCTATTAACAAATCAGAAGGCAGCATTTATGGAAGACAATGACACAAGCCAATGAAAATCTTTTAATTTCCTGGAGCTTCGGGCGATCCGGCTGGCACTAAAAGTCTTTTTGCCGTCAATAAAGGGAAGGCTTGTGCATGTGTTCACGGACAACACTACCACCATGTATTACTGCAACAAAAAGGGTGGCGTGGGGTCGTGGGCTCTTTGTCAAGAGGCCATACGTCTCTGGACTTGGCTGGAATGTCAGGGCATTTCGATGGTGGTTAAACACCTGGCCGGTTCTCTGAATGCCAGGGCGGACGGCTCAGCATAAGGTGCCTTGCGGATCACAAATGACGTCTCCATCTGAAGGTAGCACAGGTAGCGGTGGGGAGAGCCTTGGTTAGATCTGTTCCCCTCCGAAGAGAACATGCAATGTCAGCTGTTCTGCGCGTTGGAGTTTCCAAGGCGGCTCACTCGCCGACACTTTTTGCCGCGAGTGGAGCTCAGGCCTCCTATACGCCTTTCCGCCCATACCGCTCCTGCCCAGAGTGCTCAAGAAGATCAGGAGCGACCGGGCACAAGTTATTATTATTATTTTTTTTTTTTTTTTAATGTTTTTATTGATTTCAATGGCAAGTATACACTTGTTATTCAACATCAGATTTTCAAGTTACTCACTTCATTGCACTTTCTGTAGGTTACATTGTCAGATATACATCAATCTGCCCCCTCTCGGCCCGCATTTCTGCGCAATTCTATTTCTACCATTGGGGACACACAGATATCTCCACGATACATATTCCATTTGGACTATTTCCTATCCCATTTTCTAGGGCAACCCCTGGCTACAAACACCTCCGTCTCTGCCACCATGCGTCTGTCTAATTCTTTGGCCCATACGATAGTGGAGAGCGGAGCGGCCCTTCTCCAACCTCTCGCCAGTTCCCGCTTAGCCAGTGTAAATCCTAGTGTCGCTAACTGTTGTTCAATGTCGGTTAGGTCAGTTGCGGCCCAGATATTAAGTAGCCCTAGTTGTGGTGTCAGGACCAGTTCCTTCCCGAAAGCCGTCTGCATGTGGTGCGTGGCTTCATCCCAGAAGGTACGGATGACTGGGCAACTCCAGATAGTATGGTAGAATGTGGCCTGTTGTTGGCATCCTCTCAAGCAAAGATCGTCAGGTCCAGATCCTATTTTTGCCAATAGTGTCCCGGTCATGTATGATCGGTGTAAAATCCTCAGTTGTATCAGCCTAAATTAAGGGTGTGATGGCTGCTTCCCTAGGGGACATAAGAGCCAATTGCCAATCTTCGTCGTCAATCGGACACAAGTCTCTCTGCCACTTCTCCCTAAGTTTGCTAACTGTAGCTGCCAGATTATTACTGAGTTTTTTATATGTCAGAGATATGGCTTTGGAGTGTAGTGGCCCATCCAGCAAGCGGTCTTCCAGTGGTGACGATTCCGGTATGTCTGCGAGGTTCGAAAAGGCCGCTTGTAGTGCATGTCGTATTTGCAGGTACCTATATGCTTCCCCTTAATTTAGTTGGTATTGAGTCCGGAGATCTCCGAATGTAAGAATAGCACCCTGTGAGAAGTTGGCCTGGCATATGCTGGTCACTAGTTATAGTGGCCACCTTGCACCAGTCCAATTCGACTCTTATGGTAGATAGGTTTAAGACAACCTTTTAAAGAAAGCTATCCTAGTGGTAGCTGTGGAGAGCAGCCTTCAGGCTAAGTCTCAGAGGAATGTAAAGCAGCTTGTTTTACCTTATAATCTCTTGAATTACCAAATGAAAGGACACCACACAGATATATATATCAAATATATATGTATTTATTTCTAGACACACTCTACTAATCTCTTTATGTCAGAGATATGGCTTTGGAGTGTAGTGGCCCATCCAGCAAGCGGTCTTCCAGTGGTGACGATTCCGGTATGTCTGCGAGGTTCGAAAAGGCCGCTTGTAGTGCATGTCGTATTTGCAGGTACCTATATGCTTCCCCTTAATTTAGTTGGTATTGAGTCCGGAGATCTCCGAATGTAAGAATAGCACCCTGTGAGAAGTTGGCCTGGCATATGCTGGTCACTAGTTATAGTGGCCACCTTGCACCAGTCCAATTCGACTCTTATGGTAGATAGGTTTAAGACAACCTTTTAAAGAAAGCTATCCTAGTGGTAGCTGTGGAGAGCAGCCTTCAGGCTAAGTCTCAGAGGAATGTAAAGCAGCTTGTTTTACCTTATAATCTCTTGAATTACCAAATGAAAGGACACCACACAGATATATATATCAAATATATATGTATTTATTTCTAGACACACTCTACTAATCTCTTTATGAGATTAGAAGCCAGGAACACATTCAAATATCAACGTTTCACACTAAGTTAAGCACAAATATGGCTGGGACCCTAGGGGCGTACCAGACCATATACTAAAAAAGAGGTTTAGGAAAGTCGACTTGCAGAATGACAAGGCCTAGGGCCTGTAGAATAGCTGGGGCTTCATGACTGCAGTGATAGCAGGTAAGTAACAGACCCACGGGAGACGCATGCAGTGTGAGAACACAGCCGCGGGTTCCCTATTGATTACAATGGAGCAAGTCACGGTTTGATTTTTAAAGTTTTAGGGTACTTCGAGGAAGTCTACAAGCAAGCCACTTACAAGGTAAGTAATTTGAGGGCCAACACACACTAGGGCACCAGAGTGCACGAGTTACCTCACCCAGGGAAGCCGGGTGCATAGGTGACTTTTGGTGTCGGGTCGCGTCGCTGTTTTCTATGGAAGCCAAAGAAGATTTGCTGCTTGCGGCGACTGAAGAAGTGTCCGGTGGAATCCAAGGCTGGATTCGAGATTTATAAGACCTGAAAATTGAAGGGACAGTGTTCACAGTCACTTGCCAGTGACCCGGGGCCAGGAAGATGGATGCCCATGGATGTCGGGTGATTTCAGGTGATCAAGGGTGTTTTGACTCTTCACTCACGAGGTCCAGGAAGGATCGACGATAACCAGCAGCTGTATTCGGAGTGTCCCACGACGTCTGCAGCTGACTGCGGTGTCGGCAACCGGATTAAAGCCAATAAGCCTTGGCAACAGCAAGTCTCATGTAGAGTGTAAAAAGTCGATGATGCAGACCAGCAAGGTCTGAGGGACTCACCCAGCGAGGGTGAGTGAGGGCAGGCCTGGAGCAACCAGGGGAGCCCTTTGAGTCAATAAGAAAGTCTTCGGGGGACCCACAAGCCAACGGGCAAGGGATCGCGAAGACGCCTCTTGAGGAAATGCTTCACAGGAGCCCACGGTCACTCGGGACTGGGTAGGCCGCTGATTTTTGCTTCAAAACCTGCTGGAGGCTTGGGCTACAAAGAGTCCAAAGCACAAGTTCATAGAACGTCGTGAAAGGGTTACACTCGACAATAGTGCACGGTTCCCAGGTATTGCGGTTCCTCGTCACTCGTGGAGTCCACTCGCCTCAGCTCTGCTGGGGACTCACAATGGCCGTCGAGAAGTCAGGAAATCCACTTCCGGGGCTGCAGGGACTTCAGACTCCAGCGGGAGTGGGAAAGCTTGCGACCGTTGATTAGAGTTTCAGGTGCCTGCCAAGCAGGGGAGTCACTCCTTGACTCCAAGGGAGATTCTTCTGTCTTCCAAAGGTAGTGGAACGTCGAAGGGCCAGGATTCTTCTTATAAAGCGTCGTTCAGGGTTATCTAACTTGCAATGGCAAGGTGTACCTATCTGATAGTAAAAGAAAGGGAGGGACTAGCTCTATGACCACTCCTTTGTCCAGTTTCGTGCCAGAGCAGGGGCTGGTATCCCCTGAACCGGTTTGAGCTGGCATATGCACAGAGGAGCCTACTGCTCCCCAGTGCAGGACTTCAAAGCACTCTAAGAGTGCACCCACCCAGCTCCAATACACTAAATCCTGTCTGGAAGGTGGTGACACCTCCCTGTGACAGGATGCCTATTGTTGGGCCTCCTCCACTGCGAGTTTCAGTCAGCAGCAGGAGGGCAGCCCAGTGTCTGTGCTGGTGGCATCCATTTTGTGATGCCAGGGCTCTTTCAGATTTCTACCGTGTTTCCACAGTGGGTATATGTCATCCCCTCTAGAAGGGTGGGATCATACTCCCACACCAGTTACTGATATGATTCCAAGTTGTTTGACACCAAACACATGTTTTGATGCAGTCATTCCAAAGTTAGCATTAACCAGGAGGTTATAATGCACTTAAGAGTATACGGTTTAACCGCATCCACAAACAGCCACAGGGAATAGACCCTGCCAGCTGCAGAGGGGCCCTGCTCAGGCAGAGGCACCCCCTCACATTGTAAACCAAGCACCCTGCCCTCAGGATTGATAGGGCCTGCCATAGGGTGGCTGGTTTATATGTGTGTGTATGGTGAGATATAGGAACCTATACCTCAGTGAGGAGTGCTAACACTACCTCACCCAGGCTGCAGTAGCAGGCCTGAGGTGTCAGATTTAGTCTGCTTCCCAGGGGTGGCATAATACAGCCCCTGGTAGGCCTGTAAAGTACCTATGCCCTTGGTACCATATACTAGGGGCTCATAAGGCACCACAGTATCCAATCACTAGTGCATCTAATATGCATTCCAAGTCGTTTAGAGAGAACAGAGAGACTGGGGCCCTTATTAGTTGGGACCCAGCCTGACTATAGCCAGGAACCAGTGTATACATCAGAAAAAAAGTTGGGGCAACTTAAGTGCAGATCCTACTCTCCTACACACCCTTTTTAACCATGTCCTTTACCACTGAAATACCAATTAGGTCCCATTTGTCAAACCCAGGCTGGTAACACAACTTGCCCAGCTTCTGTGCATACCACAATGGCGTCGCTTTAGTGAGGGCACCTGCCCATCCCAATCGAGAGTTCGCTTTGTGCCATATTTCCAGTGTGTGTGACGTGGGCCCCACGTAGTTCTTCCCCCTTTTCCTATCCCGCGAATACAAGGCCCCTAAATAACCTGAGCGGTCTGTTTGGTACCTGTCTAGGGTGTAGGCCGGGTCAATAGGGGGACGATACAACCAGTGATTAACAGCCACCAGCTGTGCTGTCCAATAATAGAGTTGTAGGTCCGGCAATGCTTTGCCTCCATTGTACCAGCCTTTTGTTTCTGCAGCGCCACCCTAGGGGCCCCACCGTCCCATAGTAGTGTTCGGACCTCACTCTCTACTGCTTTGAAATGGGAATCTGGGACCCGATGTGGACAGTTATGCAGGATATATAAGAAGCACGGGTGGGCCAGCTTTTTAAAAAGGGCAGCCCGTCCCGCAAGGGAAAGAGGCAGAGACCTCCAGTGTTTCACATCCGTTCTTAGCCTATTCAGCGGGGGAATCAGATTGGAGTTATAGAAAAGATCATCATCCGGTGAAACGAAGACCCCAGGTATCGGAAACCTTCCTTTGCCACCGCTATCGTACAGTTTGCTGGAAGGCGAGGCATCTGGCCTCGGAGAACAAATAGCACTGACCCATCCCAGTTTATCGCATAGCCCGAGTATTTCCCGAAGTTTGTGAATATATTAAGCACTGCGTGGATGGACTTATAGGGGGAGGCAAGGTACAATAGTATGTCGTCGGCATACAAGGATATTCGATCTTCCACATCTGCAGCCCATCATAGCCCTCTCACCATCACATCTCAATGCACCCATGCTGCTAGGGGCTCCAGCATGAGAGAGAATAGCAGCGGGGACAAAGGACACCCCTGTCTGTTACCCCGTTTCAACATGAACGCACGGGACGTGTAGTTATTTACTCTTACTTGTCCCTGTAAATCGGTATTTAATAGTTTTACCCAACCTATAAATTTAGGGCCCAATACCACCTTTTCAAGGACTGCAAACAAATATGGCCCTTCTATCGAAAGACAAAACCACTGCATCCTCCTCCATGAAGTCCCTGCGTGCCAGTACATTGTGCAGGCGACATATATTCAGGGCTGTATTTCTCCCTGGCATAAATCCCGATTGGTCCGGATGAACCAGGGAGAAAACGGTTGCAACAAGCCGGTTGGCAAGGATTTTCGCTAGGATTTTAGCTTCCACGTTAATAAGCGAAATAGGCCTGTACAAGCCACAACTGTCTGCAGGTTTCCCAGGCTTATGGATTACTACAATAGTAGCCAGATGTTGGTCTGCCAGCAGCCGTCCCTCCTCGTAGCTTTCTTCATACATGGCCCGTAAATGTGGCACTATCCGAGAGGCCGTGACCTTTCAAAACTCAATGGGCGTTCCATTGGGCCCCATCGCTTTCCCGGATTTGATCTGACACATGGCCTTACTGATCTCCTCATCCGTGAGACCTACCTCAAGAGCGTCTCTATCGGAGTCTGAAAGGACCGGCACATCGCTATCTAGAAGGAGCTGGCGCGAGTCTTCTGCCGTATATAAGGTAGAAGGGGTGTATATCTCTTCTAGGTGACCTGCGAATGCTTCCGCTATGTCCCTTGGGTGGGTAACTGCCACGCCTCCTGGCAGTGTCAGATTGGGCACCCATCTCACCCCTCGATCTCTCCTTTCCAACCATGCCAATGTTATTCCTGCTCTATCCCCCAATTTGTATATTCTGTGTTGGGTACTACGATACTTGGTTAGCATATGCTCCCTTGTCTTAATTCGGTACTCATCTTGTTTTAGGGTAAGCCAATGGTACGTGTCCTCCGAGGGATTTTGTGCATGCTCCCGTTCCAACCCCTGGAGATCCTCCTCCACCTGGACCAGCAATCTACGCTTCTTCTGAATGTACCCAGTTTTTAAGGACAGAGCCTGCCCTTTCAGGACTACTTTGTATGCTTCCCAAATAGTTGGTGCGGAGTCGACTGAGCCCAAATTTTCTGTAAAGTAGTGTTCCGATTGCATACAGAGTTCCTCTCTGATGTCGGGTATGGTTAGGAGCCATGGGCTAATGACAATGGTGGTGTGCGTCTCTCTCTCCCAATGAGTAAAATCAACCTTAACCAGGGAATGATCCGAAATGCCTCTCGGCTTTACCTGAAAATGTGTAAAGTTCCCCACTGAATCCATGTGTGTAAGGAAATAGTCAACACGAGATAAGCTTTTATGTACGTTAGAGAAGTACGTGCATGATGTGTCTGTTGGTTACTCGCCCCACGTCTATCAGTCCCATAGCCGTTGTGAATTCTGCCATTAGCCCGTCAGGCTTCGCCCCCGGCCTTGGTGGGTGTCTGTCAATGGTGTCGTCCATGGTCATGTTGTAGTCACCCCCCATTATCAGGGAGCCTGCCGGGAGATCTGCCAATATGTGACCGAGGTCCGCTAGCGAAGTCTTACCTATTGCTGGTGGTAGGTATACTGAGATGACATTGAGTGCCCTTCCCTCCCATTGGGCCTCCACCACTGCAAATCGTCCCCCCGGGTCTGCCCTGGTCTTAAGTACTATAAGGAGTGTAGTCCTTTTCACTAGTATGCCAGTCCCCCTTGAACTAGTAGTATAGTCAGCGTGCACTAGGAGTTTGTACCCCCATCTAGTGAGGGCCTTGCTCTTCTGACCAACCAGGTGTGTTTCTTGCAATAGTACAATGTCCAAGGAATCTCTCTTCAGATATTGTTGTACTATCCCTCTCTTAATTTCATCGCCCATCCCATTGACATTCCAGGTTAGTACAGATAGTGTTCGGTCCCTGTCATCCCTCATGGCATTCCAAGTTAAAATTCACAATGCAGCTATTTACGTCTGACGGATAGAGGTTATGCACTATCTGACATTTCTGAGTAACTCTCAACCTCGATTCATCCCATTTGCCTATCAAGATCAAACCGACACTTTGCCAATCGGCCAAACCACAAGAAAATAAACACCCCTCGTCCCACCACCCTGTGCCCTTCCCCTCCCTGCCCCCATGCCCGTGGATTTAAAACTAACCACTCCCCAACTAGGCAGAGTGCCTCTCTCCCTCCCTGAAATGCTGAAAAAGCACGGGCGCAGTCAGTCCCCCTCCCCACCGGTTCATATTACATGTGTCCATTGCTAGCCATGCACTATCAGAGTATATTCAAGTCCCAGGTGTATCCCCTTAAGGTGGACTTGCAGATCACGGCCCTTCCCTCCGTCTGTCACATTTCCCTGCTAGTCCCACGGGCCCTAACCCTACCCCCCCCATACTTGCGTTATCGTTGAGTCACCAGTTTTCTTTCCGCTTTCCAAGGTCTAGTCTGGCTCTGTCGCCTTCTCTCCTTGCTCAGCCAAGCTGCTCCCGGCAGCCTCAGTCAGGTCACCTCTCCGCTGTCCGGGTCTGCCATTACAGTCTCTTCTTTGGCTCCCCACCCTACGCCACCCCTCCATCCAGTCCCATGCTTCCTCTGGTGACATAAAGAACCATGTTTTCCTGTCAGATTCAACTCTCAGCTTTGCAGAGAATAGCATTGCATACTTTATTTCACGATCTCAAAGCTCTGTTTTTCGGGTCTGAACCCGAGCCGTGAAGTCTGGAAAGAAAGTAATCTCACTGTTGTCAAACTTTAGTGGGGGACTGGACCTTGCCGTCTGGAGTATAAGATCTCTGTCTCGATAATTAAGACCCGGGCTATGAGGGGTCACGGGGGGGCCCCAGGTTTCGGCCTGCCAGCTGGCACTCTGTGTGCCCTCTCAATTGAGAAGTATCTGGACAGAGTCTTAGGTTGTAGGTGTATGGTTAGAAGTTCCTTGATGTACAGGTCTGCTGCTGGCCCCTCTGCTCTTTCCGGAACCCCCAAAATGCGTATAATATTGTGTCTTGCGCGACCTTCGTAATCATCAAGCTGTTGTGCCATTAGCTCCTGCAAGTCGGCCACTTGTGTTTGGAGCTGGGAGATATCAGATTGCAGTGCCGTAGTAACAATTCTTAGTTCCTTTACTCGCTCATCCATTTTGTGAAAATCTGCCCTGATGAGGGAAACCTCCACCGTTACTGAGTCCAACGAGGTCCGCACTCCATTGATAGCCGCCATGACGTCGTGTAGTGTTGGCTCCGACCCCTGTTTAGGGCCAGTCTGCGTCTCCTCTGTTTCCATTTGGCGTGATTCGCGGTTTTCTCCTGCCTTAGTCCAAGCAAACTCGGCCAGTTTATTTTGTGCGTTGGCCTTAGGTCCCCTTCCAGATGCCATGTGTGCAATGCGACGTTTTCTGGGTCAGTGGAAGGTCTGGTACGGCACCGGGTAACACCTGCCGCCCGCCCAGCGGGTATAGTAATCCCACCGTCGGCCTGTCGGGTTTCCCTCAGGTCCGCCTCTTTGCAGTTTCCTATATGTGTCCCTTATTTCACGGTGAGGTGTTCTTATGTGTATCCTCTCTTCGCACCCCGATGGTCCTGGGGCTGCACTATATCCACCCGCGCCTGTCACCTCCGTAGCGTATTGGGCGGCTTGCCTCTTTCACTGCACTCACCCCTTACAAGTTATTCTTAAAGCTGTGGACTGGGCATAGAGAGTTTGGTATCCCGAGCTTCTGGACATGATCACCGATCCTCCGGTCAGGCTACCTCTTCGGGAGGATCTTCTGTCGCAGCAGCAGGGGAGGGTTCTCCAACCAAAACCTGTCCAATCTCCGCCTCCTTGCGTGGAGATTGAGTGATGACAGTTGACGGCTTTTGACCTCCCTCCTGAAGTCTGTGAGATTATTTTGGAAGCCAGGCGTCCCTCCACACAATCGGCATATGCCTGCCGATGGAACAAATTTTGAAAATATTGTACAGACATGTCTGTTGACCATTTATCTGCACCCTTATCTCACGTCCTCCTGTTTATTCTCTCCTTGGCCCAGCAGGGCTCTGCTCTGAGCCCTTTAAAAGGCTACCTTTTGGCCCTTTCTTCTTCGGCTGCCTGGTCAGCCCTCTCTATTCAAATCTTCTCTAGTGCTGAGGTTTTTGAAGGGGTTAGCTAATTTTTACCCCCTTCACCTTTCATCATGCCACAGTGGGACCTTAATTTGGTGTTTATGTTCCTGTTGTGTGCACCATTTGAGCTGCTGCATAACTGACCTCTGCACTTGCTCACCATCAACACTGCTTTTTTGGTGGCAATAACCTCTGCCAGGAGAGTCCGTGAACTGCAGGCTCTGTCCTCCCAGCCTCCTTACCTGACAATCTTTCTGCACAGGTAGTACTCCAGACTAGGGCATACTTTCTGCCTAAGGTGGTCACGCCCGTACATCTGGGACAGTCGGTCACCCTTTCCACCTTCTACGCACCCCCGCATTCTTCCAAGGAAAAGTAACGTCTCCATCGTCTGGACCCAAAAAGAGCAGAATAGTTCTACCTTGATCGAGCAAAGAGTTCCGGGTGGATGACTAACTCTTTATTGGATACGTGGGTGCAAAGAAAGGCTTAGCTGTCCAGAAGAGGACTATATCCCTTTGGGTCATCCTCTGCATTAAAATTTGTTACGCCTTAGCGAAGAGAGAGCCTCCTGAAGGACTTGGGGCCCATTCTACCCGGGCGAAGGCAGCCACTACGGCTCTACAGCGTGGTGTTCCCATCTCTGACATATGCCAAGCTGCCACGTGGGCATCTCTGCTCACGTTCTCAAGACACTACTGCCTGGATTCTCAGGTTCGCAGAGAAGGCCTATTTGGTCGTTCTGTATTACTGGATTTTCTGGTCTAAGCTGTTTGGCTGTTCCTCCTCCGGGTATGGTATTGCTTGGGTATCTGTTCAAACGTAAGGAATCTGCAGCTAGATGTCTCTATCAGATGGACAAGTGTCTTACCTTCGGTAACGCCTTATCCGATAAAGACATGATCTAGCCGCAGATTCCTTACTGACCCACCCATCCTCCCCGCACTGTGGAATTGGTTTAAAGTGTCAGGGATGTTTCCCTTCAGGGCCCTAGTTGTTAATTTTTTAACACACCATGGTCAGTCACTTAATGGCTTTGCGCTTCTGACGTAGAAAGTCGTGAAAAGTACTGACTTCAGTGGGCCGGAGTGGCGGTTATATTGATGAAGCAGACGTCACGATGGCGACGAATGTGAGGACGTCACGCAGAGTCAACCGACGCCACCTACCAGCATACTGGGATACTAATGAGAAAAATCTTCTGGATCCAGCCTGACACCTGGGAGTTCAAAGGTAAGGAATCTGCGGCTAGATCATGTCTCAACCAGATAAGGCATTACCGAAGGTAAGTAACTTGTCCATTATGGCTATAAGAATAGGCACTCATTGCCTGTGTTCTGGTGGTGGGCGGCAGCCTTGTTTCAGCAGTTATGGATCACCGTACATGCTAAAGCAAGGCAGGTCAAGTCAGGCCTGGACTCACTATCTGTGCAATATCCAGCACAGAAGAGCACCTCCCGGTCGCCCACATCCAGGCCTGATGACACCCTAGCTTTCATCCTGGCAGTGAGTTACTGATGCAGCACTTCAGGTGAGTTGTGCTATGAATTAGATGAGAGGTGGCGAGGGATAGGCATTATGACCACCACTTTTCCCAGTGATTAATACATCACTTTCTTCATGTTTGAAGATTCTGCAGAAGCTAATACTTGATAAACAGGATCTTATACAAATAGTCCGTATTCATTTTGAACACTGCTTTTTTGCCTTTTACTATTTTACTTTATTGGTCACAGACCATCAAAGGAGCTCTGCAACAAATCTTAAAGTGTTTTACTCATATGTTTCCTGTCTTGTGCACTGATAAGAGGAGAAAATACCAGCTTTGGGTGATTTGTGTCCTGGGACATTAAAATACTAGTCAGGCAGACAAATAAAACAGCCAGGTAGCAACACTATTGGCTGTTTCTTGTTGCTGTATTTGGGGCCAGAATGACTTGAACTGACTAGGTTGCATGGATGTGGTGTTTGCATACACCGGGCCCGGCTGACTGGATCATAATGGGAAATGACCCCTAAATGGCTCTGGTCAGGGCCAGCTTGTTCTGTTGAAGGATAAATGACCTAGAATGGATTGGGCAGGGCCACACTGGTGCTGGTGCATACAAATGGAGCTCGAATGGAATTCATCTGGCTGGGATGGCTCTGATGAAGGTAAGGGCATTAGAGTGCATTGAGCAGGGGTAGATCTGCTGAAGGTGTGCAGGGTTCCAACTCACTGGTTGGCCCTGCCTGTTTCTGATCCTGTTAATGGACTTGGAAGACACTGAGTCAGTGGGCCTACTTCTGAATGGCTGTTAATTGTGTTAAAAATGGACAATTTTGTCAGGTTAGTGCTACTCATTGCCCAAAAGGAGGTAATTTGTGATATTTAGCTCTCAATATGGACTTCATTGATTATTTCTACTGGTGAGAAAGTGTCACTCATTTTGTGGCACATTTGGCAGTAGAATGGTACTCATAAGCACACTAAACCATGGAAAAAAACACACATAAGCAGTCTGAAAACTTGGCAGTTATGTACATACTGCTTACAGGCTACCAGATTTCCTATATGGATAATAGTTAAACTTCGCCCGGACTTTTTCATCTTGGACTGTGACTTGATTTTGCTCTCGAGAAAGTGTCGCTCATAGTCGTTGAAATGTCACTCATAATTACACTAAAATTATGAAAATGTCACACATAGCAATTTGAAACCTTGGCAGCTATGCATTACATCAGGTTAAAGTTTGCCTTTTTAATGACTACCAGTGCATTCTTCGCAGACTGGGTCTCCGTTGTCACTTTGGAGACCTGGAGTGACAGAGAATATGCCCCCTCCAACTTTCTCCTTTTGCAACTTCGCAGTTTGACCTAGTATAAATTGGTCGACAGTTCCCAGTCCCATTCCTTGCGGTTCTCCAATTTAGCCACCTATTTTCTCTTCCGGGGGTCTTTAACCCCTTCCATGCGGGGCGGATTCCCCCGCGGTGCTGACCGCTGCTTGCGCGGGCGTGGTCATGACGGAACGGTTCCGTCATGAGCACAGCGCAACCGACGCTCATGACGGAACCGTTCCGTCATGAGCGTCGAAGGGGTTAAAAAGCTAATTAACTTGTTGGGGATAAGGGACGATTATCAACTTGTGGCAAGGAGTGGAGCAGAGTGCTGAAATGTATGGCTGCAGTGGCCATAATCCAAGTAATAAATTAACTGGTCTAAAACAGCCTTGTGGTCATCCCTCCAGTGCTTATTCTGAGCCAGTGGTTTTTGGTGCCCGGCTCGGCACTTAATTGTCAGCACCGGCTCTAGTCCACCACATTGTAACGCTGTCTGTCCAATTATGAGATGAGCAAAACAACAGTGTTTAATAAATCCATTACAAAAGAAACATATCTGCTCCTCATGCCATTATTAAGGCTTTGGGTGGCCTGGAATAGTCTGAATTGTCACACTTATAGGAGTGTGATAGTTAGCAGCTGTGTTTGTACTGTCACTGGCAGCACTGGTAGGGGTAATGGGTGGTGCTAGCTGCACCTGGACAGGTCCCTGCACTTCCTTGTTCTTTTTTCTTTTTTTTAAACAAATTAAGCACTGCATTTTTTATCACAGGGAATAGAACAAGCATTTGCAATGCAAGAGGTCTCACATTCACGTGAGTTTGAGTTATTGACATTGTAAATGACAATACCTTTTATTTATGTTTTAGGTTTTTAAAATATAAATACAAGGCATTGTCATTTACAATACTAATAGCTTAAACTCTCCCTGCTGACCAGGCCCCAGTGCATGTTCTCTGACCTCTTAAAACTTGTCAAATTGGCAAAAAATCTTGATTGGCTCATTTTTCTAGGTTTCGCCTGCACAGCGCTATGAACTCTCTTGTATTTAATAGATCTTAAAAGGGGGTTCTTATCAGTTCCCATAGCCAAATTACTGTGTTCATTCTCTTTTGTGTGGAACTTTTTTTGGGGTAACTTCCCCTGGTTTCACACATTTACGATACTTCTACTAAAGCTGTTCACACTGTTTAAGCCCCATTTATTGTCAAGATAAGATCACTTCCCACGTAAAAGGCAGGCATTTTCTAACAGTATGATGGAATGATTGCTTTTTATTACTTAGTTGTGTAAAGCAGATGATTTAGACTTAGAACGTTTGTTGCATTTCCTATTCATGCCCCAGTACCTTTCTTTGGACTTTATAGGCATTATCAGATTAGACTTTTTCAATGTAATCTATTAGGTCATTATGATCAAATGCTACATGTTGTAATAAACATTGCACGTTAAAAATAAAGTTAATGTAGAAGAGCTTTGCTATATTTTTCTACTAATCAGACAATCACAAGTGCAGTTACCTTGGCGATAATAGGGTCATGATTTGAATGGTGCAGCAAGTGCAGTAGCACTGGGCCCAAAAGTGGTCAGAACTCCTCAAAACACATAATAATACTATATTTGACTACTAAACAGATAGTCACTATTGCAGTTACCTTGCAATTAAAAGGGACTTGATTTGAATGGTGCAGTAGGTGTGGTTGCACAGAGTCCAAAAGCTCTAGGGACCCAAATAAACCCAGATTATTGTTAAAATATAAAACTAAACGGGCAGTCACAAGTGTAATTAACTTGCAGACAACAGGGTCATGAATTCAATGGTGCAGCAGATGCAGTGGCACCAGGCCCAAAAGCTCTAGACACCCCAGTATTCACCTAATATTGCTATATTTTGCTACTATATTCAAAAAAAAAAACAAAAAATTCAAATAAGCTTTATTCGAATTATCAATAAATCATAAAAGCATACAAATACAATTTATGCGGACAATTTAAGAACAGTTTTCATATGAACAAAATTACAAAAATGGATAAAATATTTCTCCAAAAGTTAAAATCTACAGCAGTCATTTGGATGAGGGGCCTCGTTTTACACTAATCAGTCAATATTAACGTGTGTTAGTTAACTCATTGAGTTTCTAAATTTCATCACTGACATTAAAAAGCGAGAAACAGCAAAGATGACATCCACATCTTCTAAAAGCAAAAGTTTTAAATATGCAGGTTTACATGTTCTTATCCCCCAGCGTTTAAGTAAGGGTAGAAGAAATAATTTCCTCGGGCTGGTATACAGATTACAAAAGAACATGATGTGAATGTTACTTTGTGTTGAATGGTCGTCGCATGGACATATTAATTTCAATGAGGCCCAGTCATTCTGTTTCGGCAAAGTGACCAAGCGGAAGAAAAACCCTAGGCGCAGCCTAGTTAAAAGCATGCGAGCATAGGGTGCTTTTTCAAGCCCAAGGTAAGATTGTAGGCCTTCAGTAGGGGTGATTTGCTGATAACTCAGGGTTGTGCCTTTAAGTTTCTCAGTGTCCCATCTGGCACTCTCTAAGTGTATAGATAATAGTTTTTTGAGGGCCGGTCTAGTCAAGGTTTGAAGGGTCTCTGGTTCGTGGTAAAATTCAGAGTGTCCAATGTTAGAAAACATCGTTTGTACGTATCGCAGCCACTTGACTTTTGCTACACCGTCCAAAGCCATGCAGTCTTTTATGAGATTTCTATTCAATTTGCACTCCTCTGTGGTCCAAATCTTATGCCAATCTTATGATGTCGCTAAGGTATTTGACGCCGGTCTCAATGTGAGTCATAAAAGTCGACGTGGTTTTGGACACACCTAGTAAGTAACAGATGAAAATATTCTCGCAAGTTTGTAATGAGGACACATTCTCGAAGCCCCAGAGACCTGCGCCATATGTGGCCGTAGCTATACACTTTGCCCGGTAAATCTGTAACATTTCTTGAATGGGTTTACCCCCAATTTTGGCTGCAAAGGTTCTTAAAGCGCCTATGGCACGGCTAAAGGCGAGTTTCCTAGCTGACACTGCGTGTTTCCACCTTCCCCACCTGTCAAACACAATGCCCAAATAGCAAAAAGTGTCTGTGATGGCAATCTTTTGCTGATCTAAATATATTGAGCATGATGGTCTGTTGTTCTTTTGGGAGCAGGGCATGGAGAAAGTTTTGGAAATGTTCACCTTTAAATTTCTTTTACCCATGTAGGATAAAAATTCATTTACTGCTCTTTGCAAACCTACTTTTGTCCTAGACATAATTGCCGCGTCATCGGCATATAGAAGAATGGGTACAGGCCTACCATTAACAGCCGGATAATCGCTTGACAGAGTTATTAAGCTTTCAGCGATAGAGTTTATGTAAAAAGTGAAAAGCAAGGGCGCAAGTATGCAGCCTTGCCTCACCCCTCTGTTTATGGCGAATTTTTGTGAGCATTGCCCCTGGGTCCCAAATCTTACTCTGGCCCCCGCTTCTCTATATAGTTCTTTGATAAATGTGAGGATAGCTGAGTCCACCCCGATGTCTTCCAGTGTCGACCAGAGCATCGCATGGTCCACGCAATCGAATGCGGAGCTGAGGTCGACAAAGGTAACAAATAGGTCCCCTTTTTTGGCCTGCGTATATTTAGAGACTAATAGGGACAAGTTTAGGGATTGCTCCAATGTCCCTAGTCCCTTTCGGAACCCATATTGGAACTCCGAGATAACCTTCTTCTCTTCTTCCCAGTGTTGTATCCTCTTAAGGACAATCCTGCCAGCAACTTTCATGAGTCCGTCCAATAGCGATATTGGACGGTAGCAAGCCGGGTCGTCCCTATTCCCTTTTTTAAATATGGGGACTACGATTGCGTCCGACCAGGTGGAAATAAAACCGCATTTATTTCCCATATTTAATACATTGGTTAACAAGTGAACCCAAAAGTCCGGTTCTGATTTATAGAGATCCACTGGGGTGTGGTCAGGGCCGGGGGCTTTACCTAAAGGACTTTCTCTAAGGGCATCTTCCACTTCTAGTGTGGTAAATACCAGTTCAATGGGGTAAGGAGGTGCTGGGGAGACAGTTGGGTGGTTATCCTGAATTATGCTATCTGGGGGTGAATTCACCTTGCATGGGTTCGGGACATTACCCTGTGTGTTGTTGGAATAAAGATTACCATAATGTTCTACCCAGAGCTCAGCCGTTATAGCCACTTCTACAGAATTATCTCTGTCTTTTGAGTTATAAACAGATCTTATGACTTTCCAGAAGGCATTACTGTCCTTATTCCTGGCGGCTTCCCCCAAAGCTTCCCAGGCCTCCTGCTTCAGTTTCGCCCTCCGCTGTTTAATTGCCAGCTTATAATCGTGTCTCGCTTGACGAATTTGAACTCTATCTTTTGGGTCGGCAGACAAAGCTTTCTTTAAGATTTTCAGTGTAGCTGTACATCTAGAGTCAAACCACCCACGAGTATGCCTCCCCTTGTCTTTGCAGTTCCTAGTCAGTGCATTTTTTATGTGGCGCTGAATATTAGAAAAAGCAACCATGATGCTCTTTGGGTCAGTATCTTCCTCTAAGCAGGCAAGTATGTCCGTGGAGCAAGAGGATAGGAAGTTTTGAATGAAGGATGTTGGGTTCATTTTCTCCCATTTAATTACATACCCATTGGTCTTAGATAGGGTAACCTCAAATGGATATAGAACCCTACTAGGTTCCTTTACTTTGCCCTCCATGAGATTTACCCCGAAGGTAATGGGATAATGATCGCTCATGGGGTCATCCCCCGTTTCCCAGAAGGTTATAAAGTCAGGATAGGTGGGTGATATCAAGGCAAAATCGATTGTGGATTTACAACCTCTTCCATTGTACGTTGGGGCAAAGGGAAGCGGGGGGGAGCATGCCTGGTTAATGAAGGTGAGGTCAAAGGTAAATATGACATTGTTAAGAAGAGACCCCATGTTGGTGTGGGAGAAGTGCAGAGGACCGTCCTCCCCGAGATCTGACAGGCCGCACAAACCTAGCTCAGAAGACGGACAGACGGAACAATTGAAGTCACCCACCCACAACATTATGTGATCCCCCGAACCTTGATCTCTCAGTTTGTGGATATGATGGATCATAATATTCAAATTTGATTCCACCTCACTAGTTGGCAAATTATTATAAAAATTCACGAGAATCACCTTTTGCGAAGTGCCCCATTTAAGTAGTATGATTTGGAAGTACTGATTGGATTGGAAATCGCAAACTTTTACATCCCCTACGTTAGATATGTATGTGCACAAGCCCCCCTTGTTGCGACCCTGGGCTGATGGCACAGCTGGGGAATGGAAGGTTCGGTAGCCCAACATGTGCACTTCCTCTATAAGCCAGGTTTCTTGTAGGCATAGGATGCCATGCTTCTGCACAATCTCCAGCCAAGGTTTGTGAGTGATCTTACTACCGAGGCCTGCAACATTCCAAGAAAGGAGAGAGTGCATTGGGTTTCTAATTTCCTGTGGATGATGCCCTGCATTCCCCGTTGTGCCTATCCGAACTTGCAGGTGTGCAGGGTCTGCCTGTAGTTTGACCTGTGCAGTAAGAGGGTGCTGTTCAGGGGGGTTTAGGTCTATCCCAGTGTGGCTTGGAACTTGGGGTATGGGCATTAATTTTTCACTCGGGACAGTTTCCGTTAGGGGATTTTGGGCATTGGTAAGGATTGGGGCGATAGTAATTCCCAGTCAATCCACCTGATCCAGACATTCAAACCTGTTCATAGTGGGTGCTCCTTCCCACCCGTTGTTAAAGGGTTGCCAACCATCCCCATGTCCTTTCCATCTGCGATTATGGGCTATTGACCAAGCCCCAGGTGGCTCAATAGTCTGTTTTGGAGGATAGAAAAAGGTAAGGGGTCTAGTGACAATAGATTGGTCAGTATCCTGTGAATCCCATATAGTGATATGCTGGGCTGTGTGAGGGTCTGCAAATGAGACCACTATGCAGTCTCCAGGGATGGATTTATGGGTACGACCCACCCATGGTACTCTCCTAACCATTAGAACTCTAGTCCTAACAGTATTGGGGAGCTGTCTATTGATGTTGAGCCAGTGAATCACCTTATTCTTTAGGGACCACTGGGTCTCCATAGAAAGCGGGTCAAGTGGTGGTACACCAGCCAGTATAACAACATAGGGCCCGGCGTCAGGAGGAAGATCAATGTAGCCCCCACGAAAGTTCTGGCGGCCATGGTACTGGTTGGTTATGCGCGCAGTAGGGGGGATATTAGTCTTATTGGGCTTGTGGGCGGCCTTAGGGATAGGGTTGGGTAAGGTCTGGTTCTCGGGGCCTTTTGCCACTGGTATTGGGATTTTTGGTATTAGGGGAAAGGGAACGATTCGCTTAGAGCGGGGTTTGGGTATTGGGGTTGGCTTTGGTGGGGGTAGGGACAAGACCGGAGGTAGCATTTCAGGGGCAAGGGAACTGACGTTAGTTTCTGGAGCCGGGTGAATACCATCGTCATTCTCCTGAGGAGTACTCTCAGCAATATGAGGATAAGTTGCTTCCAGTTGTTTTAGGCTAAGGGTGGCCAGGGAGACTAAGGTCTTATCCATCTCGAGGAGATTATTCTCGATACGAGAGAGTCTGAGTTCCAGAGGTGACAGTAATTGTTTTAATGTACCCCAGACTATCTTAAGAAAATCTTCGTCATCACCCCCCTTGTCTCTGTCCCTCCCTGGCTCACTTTGCCCTCCCTCTTTGGGTTTCTCACCATATGTGGGGAGAGGCCCTTGAATAGGGTCAAGGGCTACGTTAAGATTGCTGTGTTCCCTGTCCCCCCCTATTAGATGGTTATCCAAATTTGGCGCTTGTATGGTCTCCCCAGTGGTGGGTAGTGTTCGCCTATTATTAAAGAACTGCAACCTTGCAATTTTTTCTTTTTTGCGGGCATAAGCAGATCTTGCATTGTTTTTCTTTTTTAGAGTTGGGCCATCTTTGTTTTTATTTTTTGCTACTGGGGGAGAAAGGTCAGGGGGGTCAGGGCTATCCGACAAGACAATGGCAGTTCCAAGTCCAGTGGGCGCGATTCCCTCGAAAGTTTTGGGGGGGACAGTAGTTAAGGTGGGTATAGACTCTAATGGAAGGGAGAGAGGTGGGGAAGCATGGTGAACATCGGCATGGATTATCAGTGAGGGAGGGCAAGAAGCATGTTGTGGAGAAGCAGCAGACGCGATTTTCCCTAGGGAAGATTTTTTAGAGTTAGCAAAGGTCTGGGAAAGCCTACGTGCCGCATCAAGCTCAACTGACACCCTCTTCTGCATTTTAGTGATTTCAGCATCAATTGCTAGGTTAGTCTTAACAAGGAAATCATCCAATGTCCCGCTGGGCTTACTCAGCCCCATTGCAGTTTTACTGCGACTGCCCCGTGTACTCATGATATATTTGAATTGCAGTAACCAAAATGTGCTTACTAGTGGAAAAGGGACGAGTCAGATAACAAGAACCAAGGGGGGTGGGCCAGGCCAGTCCTCTATGTCCTCGAACGGCCTCAAACGGCCCGCTCTTTGCCCGGTCTTTGCCCGGTCTTTGCCCGGTCTTCGCCCCGGCCCTTGCCCCGCGCGCGTCCCGCGTGCGCGTGGCTTTGGCAGATTATCAAGGGGAGTGACAGGAGGGGGCGGGAAGAGGACCAGCTGCGGCCGATCAGCGCCGCTCAGCAGGCTGGTCCTCGCAGTCCCGCCTCTGAGCTTGTGTGTTGCAAGGTGGTTGCAGTAGACGCGTTGGTGCTCCTATGCACAACAGGGGACCAAAAAGACCAGGACCCTGACACGGTCTTGAGCCTGCGAGCGGCTCCCGCGAAGCGGGGGCCGCGAGGCGGTGAGTTAGCAGCTGGAAAAGAACAGGCAACCGGAACAGCACTCCCAACACAGCCAAAGGACGAACCCAAGCAGCACAGTCTCCGTGGGGTTTTAAACAGGTGGAGGGGGCGGGAAGAGGACCAGCTGCGGCCGATCAGCGCCGCTCAGCAGGCTGGTCCTCGCAGTCCCGCCTCTGAGCTTGTGTGTTGCAAGGTGGTTGCAGTAGACGCGTTGGTGCTCCTATGCACAACAGGGGACCAAAAAGACCAGGACCCTGACACGGTCTTGAGCCTGCGAGCGGCACCCGCGAAGCGGGGGCCGCGAGGCGGTGAGTTAGCAGCTGGAAAAGAACAGGCAACCGGAACAGCACTCCCAACACAGCCAAAGGACGAACCCCTACTATAAAGGCAGCCACAATTGCAGTTACCTTGCAGTTAAAAGGGGCTTGATTTCAATGCTGTAGCAGGTGCAGTGGCACTACGGCCAATGGTTTCATACCTCCTCTAAACACCAATTAGTGCTATATTTTAATTCTAAAAAGGCAGTCACAAGTGCAGTTATCTTGCAGGCAAAATGGTAACTATTTGATTGGTGCTACAGGTGCTGTGGCACTAGGCCCAAAATAACCGGAACTCCTCTAAACACCTAATATTGCTGTATGTTACAACTAAACCAGCAGTCACAAGTGCAGATATCTAGCAAGCGCTAGGTCATGATTTCAATAGTGCAGCAGGTGCAGTGGCATTGAGAACAAAAGCTCCAGGCACCGCATTAAACAATTTTGACACCTAAACAGACAGCCACAAGTGCAGTTATCTTTCAGGCACTAACACCATGATTTGAATGGTGCTGAAGGTGCAGTGGCACCAGGGCCAAAAGTTGTCAGAACTCCTCTAAACACCAAATATTGATATTTTTAACTAAAAAATAAGCAGTCACAAGTGCAGTTCCCTTGCAGGCACTAGCGTCATGATTTCAATGGTGCAGCAGGTGCAGTGACACTTGGGCCCAAAGCTCTAGCAACCCCTCAAGACACCAAATATTACAATATTTTACTACTGAACAGGCAGTCACAAGTGCAGTTCCCTTACAGGCAATAGAGGATCCCATCTTACTGGACTTTGGACGCAGCTTTGACTCGTCTACCGGTTTGTGTCCCCGTCACCCCCCCTCCTCTTTCCATACTGTGTCTCTCACCCTCCCCTCCTCTTTCCATACTGTGTCTCTCACCCTCCCCTCCTCTTTCCATACTGTGTCTCTCACCCTCCCCTCCTCTTTCCCTCATTCATTCTCTGTCTACTTCCCCTGCTCATACCCCCCTCCACTGAATCTCTCCCCTTGCCTGCTTTTTCCCTTATGTATATGTCCTTATTGTTTGTTTCGACCTTACATGCTGCCATGATCTAATAACTGTGTAACCTGCAACTATGAGTTGAAACTCATGTAAAGCGCTCTGATACCTCCGGGTCTAGCCAGCGCTATATAAAACCTATAAAATAAATAAAGAGTCATGTTTTGAATGTTGCAGCAGGTGCAGTGGCACTGGGGCCAAAAGTTGTCATAATTCCTTGAAACACAACATATTGCTATATTTTACTAATAAACAGTCACAAATGCAGTTATCTTGAAGGCACTAAAAGCGTAATTTGAATGGTGCAGCAGGTGCAGTGGCACTGGGCCCAAAAGTTGTCAGAACACCTCTAAACACATAACATTGCTATTACATCAATTCATTCTTTTATTTCCCTCTTTTATTTCATTTTTCATAATGTTGCTATTACTTATCCGCACTATTCCACTTGTAACAGCACAATATATTGCCCTTTTGTACATAAACAAGTTATAACACTTTAACAGACTTTCTGTAACTTGTATTGTACAACTACCCAGCAAACTACAAATTACAACAAAAAACTGCTCATTATTAATCACATAGGAGAAACCTAATGCATTTACCAATGCTTATTAAAAAAACTCTTTATTGATTTTGACACAACCAGGTGGAAAGCGGTCACCTGTCTGCGAACAGTTAAGCATGAGGCATGTTGCATGCTTACATCAGAATCTGTTGTCCGAGACATCCTCCTATGCCCTACTGGGCTGAGATATACAATCGAAAAACACACAAACCACTCAACCGCATACTCTGTTGCAACTTAGTTTTCTCAGTTCCATGTGCCCGTCTGGGAATCCCCTCCCTTCCTTGGCGCACCCTAATGGAATGTCTTCCTCTGCATGCTGCCATGGTGCCCATACTTTATCTAACTTCTTGGGGCAGCATCCTGCCTTATACACAAGTTTTTCTAATCACCTACACCAGTCTACATTGGATTCCTAGGCATGCTCCATTGGAGTGTCATCTCGTCCCCACATTCTGATCACGTCTCGTTTCGCCACCATCAATGCAGTGTTACAAAAAAGGAGGAAGTAGCGGTCCAGGGTCTGCTTACCCCAGACAACCAAGGCTATCAGTGCAGGGCAGCTCTATTGTGCATTCTTCCTTCCCCCCGTATATCTGACTCTTTGGGCAACTCCAGATGGTATGTATTGGTGTGCCCCTCTGCCTGTATCCATCAATCACAGGTCTGTGGCAGGCCTGAGACAGGTTCACAAGGCTACTTAAGTGGGTGGCACAACAAGTTCTGCAGGCCCACTTGTAGCATTTAATTTACAAGCCCTAGGTACATGTAGTACCACTTTACTAGGGACAGTCTACGCCATTCATTCCCATATGGAGCAATCTCAATATTGTGGGATAGGCCCTGTGGAGGAGTTTCAACTGGATGAGTTGAAATCCAGCTTGTATTGCTGCCTCTCAGGGGGTATGTACAGGCTGGCTGCCATTCATCATCCTCCAATCTGCCCTGGTCCCCTTCCCATTTTTCAGTGGGGAGCGCTAGTGGGAGTAGGCTGTTAAGTAGGAGAGTCAAGTAGAGACAGCACAATGTGTGGCTGGTTATGGGAGCGCCCAGGACCCTATATTATAGAGGTGATTCACACGGAGTCTTCCTCTGAGACTCCACATGCAGCCGTAGAAAGTACCGTAAATGAGGAAGCACAAATATTGACACTTGGACAGTTAATATTGTTCCTGTAGTTTTGGGAACAGTATAATCTCTTGTCCCCTACAGACGTCACCCACCTTGGGCATTCTCAGTAGGTCCCACTTACCATGGCCCCCCATTACATGTAGCCCCTTCAGTGTTTCTGAGGCCCATAGTGGGATTTCCATCGTCAGTTTACCTTTCCAGCCCAGCGTTTTAGTGGCTTTATGCCAAGTCTCAACTACCACTGTGGTGGGTGTCGGCATCTGAGCCATCCCTCTTCCCCCATAGAGTCCTCAGACACAGTCCACCAGGCTCATTGTGGCCACCACGGATGATTCCTGTTGGGAGGAGAAGGCACACTCATTAACTGTCTGAAGCTGGGTTGCCCAATAGTACAGGTGTAGGTCCGAGGGGGCTATGCGCCCCGAGGCTTTCTAGTGAGAGATGTCCAAGCAATCCTCGTTGATGGGCACATTTAACTTACCTACAAGTCTCTAGTATATGGTAACCAGTATACACCAGGGCTTGTAAGTTAAATGTCTCTAGTGGACCGCAGCACCTATTATGCTACCAATGAAGTGCCAAAGGAAGCATGTCGCTGCACCCTGATTGTGCGGTTTTAAAACTGCAGATTTGATCTGGCAAAATAACTATTTTTGCCAACTGTAAACCTACCTCTTTAACACTTATATGACACCCCCTTAAATAGGCCCTTCATGCCCATAGCGAAGGGTGCATGGTATTTAAAAGGAAGACCATGTGTGCTTATGTTTTATATGTCATGGCAATGAAAAGTCTACAGAACCGTTGTTTACTGTGGCAAGGCTGGCTCTCCTGTAGACAAGCGCTAAGTTGCATTATAACATCTTATAATGCATGAGATCAGTTTGGGACTAGCTAGAAAAATGATTCAATGACTCAGTTTAATAGAAATTCAAAATTCAACCTAAAGATCAATTCTGATTTTTAAATTACTATTTTAAAAATGCCCCTTTTAGAAAGTTAAAGTATACAAACTAAAGTATACTTTTTTGTATATTTAGTTTTTTTTTATACTTTTAGAAAGTTGCCATTTTGGGAATTAGGAAGCAAGAAAAAAAATGAGATACCTAAGAGGAAGCAGAAGAGTGGCTGGAGAAAAATAAGATCTAGGTAAGAGAATTGAGGATGACTTAGAGAAAATCAACTCCATCTCAGGAAATGGGTCATTTAAGATCTGCAGCAGTTTCTGGTTAGCACTGAAGTCCAGCATGCCATGGAGGTAGGAACAAAGGCAGGAACGCAAGGGTGGGTATTGTTTTATGCACTGATGTGCAGACACAATTGTTCTTGAAAATCTGCTCAAAGTTTTTTTATTAATTCCTATGCGACCAAAAACAGTTATTCGATTGACAAAACCTCTACAATGAGATCAGTTTACAGAAACGTCTTATGAATGCACTTTCACAAAATAATGAATATGGCTTTTGAACCACACTTCATCCTGCAACTGTTTGTACCTTCTACATGTCCATTAGTGTTGCACAAGAAATGGAAAAAAACATTTTCAAATGCTCTCCAAATGATTTTGTAAATGGCTCTCATTTGTTCAAATAATCATCGCATTTCGTCTCATTCTGTTATGCCCATTTTGACACAAGCACACCAGTGTTCCATAGTTTAGTTCAGTTCATTTATCAACTAGAAGGACAGTGATATATGTGTGAGGAATATACTATGAGTCCGCAGCCCTTGTGTCTCAAAGTCATAGGTGTTGTTGAAACTTTGGGAGATAATAAATGAACAGAGCAAGATGCAGTGAGTACTGTTCACATAAATTCCAGTTTCATCAAATAATTTTGCATCTAAATTTTTCCAGCCACATGTTTACAAAATTGTATAAATCGTAGAATATGGTTTGGATGAGATGGACTTAAGTGGATTTATTGATTACCGTATACATTGCACGGTTTGAGAGGAAGCTCAAACCCCCAAAGGAGAAGACACTGGGGATTATTGGATTGTCTAAATGTCACAACAGATCAAATTGTGAGAAGAAAAATTGTAGGAAAGACTCCCCAGAAATGCTGTGATGGTATTGCTTCAGAAATGAACAGTTGCATTACATTTCATCATTTGTTTACTTTTTAATGCACCGCTGGGTACCGGTAAGTTAATACTGTAGTCTGCATCTTGTGCTGTCTTTGAAAAGGTGACTATTGAGACCATATCATCTCCAATGTCCACTTGAGATCTCCAGCGTCTGCAGACGAGCAACTTCTTCAAAGCCCTCTGGAAGTCCCTGTTTAAGAAGGCATAAAGCATGGGGTTGATTGTGGAATTGCAGTAGCCTAACCATGTAAGAATTTTAAAGGAGTTGATGAGGACCGTGCTGGCAGACTCGATCCCCTTTATGGCTATCCAAACGTTAAGCACAAAGTACGGCAGCCAACACATGACAAAAACGGAAATGATGATGCTCATCGTTCTGGTTGCTTTGTTTTCCAGGTGCAAGTTGTTTCGCCGCTTGCTATCTGGATGGTAGTGGAGATCCAGGGTCTGGGATACGATACGAGTGGCTTTAAGTCGAGATGCTCTATAGATGAAGAAATACATGCTGCACATGATCATGAAGGGGATGTAGAATGCTAGTGCAGAAGCCACAATGGCAAATGTCCAGTTGGTGACAAATACGCATTCTTTGCCTGTGTCAAAGTCTATACCTGGTATCTCATTCCATCCTTGCATGACAGGAAGGAAAGATATTAGAGATGAGTAGACCCATATTGTTATGGTCATTAAAATGCACCTGCAAAAACACAAGGAAACATCATTAGTGTGCACTGGGAACAATAATCCATTTTCTTCATTTAAACATGGTTGTTTAGCAGTGTTTGATCATGTCTTGTGATTGTATCACCCACAGATCACAATGAGATGAAAGAACAAATGGCCAACAGTTGATAGTTACTAATAGATATTTGATTTACCGGATCAAGCATTACAAATCATCTGATGTATTTTGTGCCTCACTTTAATGAACCACCCATCAAAATTGTCAAAATGTTTTTCACAGGATGTTGCTTTTGTGTTCCAGCATTAATAAGTCTACTTTCTGGGTAGTCTTGCCTACTAAATGGAGCTTGCATTGGAATGTGAGGAGATACATTACATTGTCAGTATTAGAGTTAGTAACAAAACATCACACACCAGAGTTACACCGAAGGGATCATCAGTGGGTGTTCCATCTCAAAAATCATCAGCCTGGCTTCATTGAGGAGACATAATGAAACCAAATCATTTGATCTGAATAAAGCTACTTGTTTTAAAGGTTCATCACACCTGAGTCCACAATATCAACACTGAAAAAAACCTGAAGTTGAAGACAACCATACAGAGACTACCAGACCCTACGGAACAACACCCCTGTTTTAAGTGTAACATTTGTTGCCTGACATGCAAGGTGACTGAATTTGATTTTGGCTGCATACCTGTTGGAAGCTGTAACAATTCATTAACTGTAACTTTAGGAACTTGTGTATCTTATTAAATGCCCCTGTAACTTGATATACATAGGCATGACCTCCAGGAGCATATGTGACAGAATCAACAAACGTTGCACCACAATAGGATGCAAACGTGAAGCAACGAAGCTATACATGGATTTTGGACACACTGATAAAGATCTTATATGGTATGTCATTGAATGACTAAGACCCTTGAGGAGGGACTTAGCCCAACCACACTTGCGGTTTGAGCAACGCTGGATTTATAGGCTGCACAGGGACTTCTGGTGTCTAAATTATGAGATCCCGTGATTACATCCAAATTCCCAAAGAACCTCTTGACTATTATAAAATTGGTAGGATGATATCATCCCTTTTCACCTGAATGTTTTTTCAACACCTCAGCATCTTGCTGAGACCAGATAAGTTGTCATGTCATATATATATTTTGAGATTGGGTGCAAATAATGTTCTGTATTGAACTGCGATTTTAAAAAACATTGGCAATTGATTCAAATTTGTTCATCTAATTTTTCAACTGTTGTAATTGTGAAATGTTTCAGAACCATTAGAGAGTTAATGATAAGTGATGTTCTTGAGAGTAAGAAGGCTCCACCAGAAGGTACGGCAGGTCATTATGAGGCAACAAACAAGGGTTTCATTCGCCTGTGGCTTTGTCAATGGCATAAGATTACCAATAAGGTGGAAGTACTAAAATGTCCACAATATGACACATTTGATTTGAAGGTTATTTAAAACATGAGGTGACTATCATATGATATGAAACCACCTCCTAGACTTGCACAATAGGAAGCATTACATGCTTGGGAGCATGCAGCTCATATCAAAGAGAAAGAAAGGCATCAGAATAGAGCAAAAAAGAGCATTGTGTAATTACGCCGATGCTACATAGGATGAAGAACAGCATAGATGGAGAAAATGTGTATTTGAGGTAGCTAGAATGTACCCCTGCATTGACAACAGAATAGCCTAAATAGAATCAGAAGCAGTAAAATGAAGATGCCCTGTTGTCCTCACAGCCTTATGTTGCCTCATCATCAGATTCAGAGAGCACTACAACATCTAGTGGTACAGTTGCCACAGCCCCTGTTGAACCAAATATAGTTCAGATTCGGGAACCACGCACATCTCTCTCTATTTCAATTGCCTAGGATAAAACGGCTACTACTGTAATTGCTCCAGGTGTTTCAGCTTCCATTGTGATGGTTCCTGCACCAATTTTACCAGGCATATCAGCTCAGACATTATTAATTCTTTTTGTGTCCACACTGATAAGTACAGCCTAAGCCCTTTTCCTTCAGGAGCTGTAGATGGATAGCTGTGGCAGGGTTTGTCCGGACGTTGAGCAACTCACAGATTGTTGCCTGGACCCCACCACAAAACTTTTAGACTTAAAATAAAGGAAACAAAATGCTTTTACATTTCCATTTGCTCAAGGGGAAATGCGATCATTTGATAATGAGATTTTGCCCCATGGTTTGAAGAAACTTCTAAGATTAGGGGAACAGTAGATGCAGAGGCACCATCCATAAGTCAAGGAAGGGTTAGACCCCCAGATGTACCAAAATTGAAGGTGGAATTTGAAGAAATTGTTAGGAGATGCTTAGACATCTCACATTTGAATCAATATCAGGAAAATGAACTCATATACCCGAGTCAGGATAGTACAAGGCATGCAGCTACTACACATGAAAAACTAACAGAATTACCAGAAAAATATGAAGCGGATCTTTCTAAAAGTATTCCTTTGCAGAAAAGTTTTAGAGCGATTGTCACCATGCAATCTTTAGGAATGAAGCTACACATTGCTGGATTTGTTAAATGCATTCTGAAATGGGGCGATTTCAGCAGATTAGCGAGCAAATGGGTAAAAAAGCAGGGAAAGAAAAAGAAGCAACCAGACACTGTAGAGGTACATGGTAAATCACCTCCAGTACCACCAGATGAAGATGAGGCTTTGACATTCCTTTTGATGGAGATACCAGGTGGAGGAGATGTGCAATTGGCATGGAGTTGAGGTGATCTTGCGACATTCATGAACAACTTCTCTAAACTGAAAAAAAATCATGCTCAATGGTATACTCTGGTTGAAATTTCTGTGGAAATTGTGAAGGTTTTGTGTACAGACTTAAATACCTTTTCTGACATTGTGGTCCTAAGTGATCTATGGGTTGAATGTAAGATAGCTGTACAATGGCCACGTACCGAATCCCCAAGAAATCCATGTACCAGTGCACCTTCACCTGCGGTGATGACAAAGTATAATGAGGTGATGACTTTCCTGAAGGGAAGGATTCCAGCAAGCGGCATTGATTGGTTAAAGATAAATAGGATGACTCATGAAGCTAAAGAATCAGTGCATGCCTATTATGAACTGTTGTTACAGTTTGAACAGCACAGTGGACAACAAAATGCTGAAAGGGGAAATATGGGCAGCTCTGTGTCACAGTTCATGCTTGAGTTACATCCAGAGATCAGTATGCTCATACAATAGCGGGCAGCTTTTTCCTCAACTACAAGATTATGTTTGAGTAAAGAATAGCAAAAACTAAGGAATTCACCTCTCGATTCATCCTTTTGTTAACAAATAGCATTTTACTGATATACATTTTTTGCTTGAAAGTTTCCTCTCAGCTTGTTGTTTTAAAAAAAAACAACAGAATATGATTTGCTGGCGAGTCAAATCATTACATAAGATCCTGAGGTATGCTAAATACTGGAGAGATGAACAGGGGATGAAGTAGAAAAGGCTTAAAGAGAAGTTAATGCTTGCACAGATGAAGCTTGCACAGAAAGGTTTCAAATCAGTCATATGAAGGGAATGTTGGTGGAATGCAGGGTGGAGTTAATGTTTCACAAGGAAGAGATCGATGTGTTTCAGTTGATCCAAATTCAGGAGTAGATATTGCAACGTTGAAGGAATCTACTCCTTGTCATTATTATAACAAGCTTGGGCATTGGAAAAGGGAATGTTGGCAAAACCCTAATAGAGTAAGTAGTGATGGGCAAAGGCAAAGTGTGAATCTACCTCAAATGTAGAATGTCCCAGTTCAGGTCCCAGTTCAACGAATGCAAAATCCAAATCAATCACAAGTCTCTATGGTGCAGATCCTACAGGCTCTGATGGCTCCACAGAATGTGCATAACCCTAGACTTAATATGAATCAAGCACCAAGAGCCAACCTAAATCCTTTCTAGATTCAGGAATCCATTTAAACAATTCCCTATGTTTGAGAACCAGAGTTTTGACTCTGATAATTTGCAATGGTGGTACCTGAGGGTACATTGCGTACTTGGCACAGTCTTAGAGGTAGACCAGAGTGGTCCATTTGTAGAAGGAGAAGTAAATGGCCACCAAGTGCCATTTTTGAATGACACCAGTGCTAGCCATTCCACTGTTAGAACAACAGAAGTCACTGACCTACCACTTTCTGGGAAAAAACTATCCAAATTGTAGGTGTCACGAATAAGCAAATAACCCTGTCTCAAAGAAGGTACCTGTAAAAATACGCTCATTTGAAGAAGATCATCAATTTGTTGTGTGTGATTCAAGTCCTGTAAACCTGTTAGGATGGGATCTTTGCACAAATTAAATTGCACAATTTACTGTACCCCGAAAGTTGTCAAGTTCCAAACGCATGGTGAAGATGTTGAATTTTTAATGGCCAGACAGGGAACGGCTGTTAGATTTTTCCCTGTGAGAACGGTAGAGGACTTACCTCTCAATTTACGAAATGCTATGAGACCTGAAGTTTGGGAATTTTCAGGGAAAGACATTGGAATTATGAAGGGTGTAGA
Source organism: Triturus cristatus (assembly GCF_964204655.1). Classification (NCBI taxonomy): domain Eukaryota; kingdom Metazoa; phylum Chordata; class Amphibia; order Caudata; family Salamandridae; genus Triturus; species Triturus cristatus. The sequence continues at coordinate 1,097,159,198 of NC_140582.1, read as the reverse complement.
ACCAGTTAGAATAATGATTAGACCAAATTATGAATTTCCAAGAATGCTACCATACAATCTCACACCCAAAACAGTGGCTGGAATTACTCCAGAGATTTAATCGATGTTACGGAATTTCAAAAGAAACAATTGGAGGTCCATGCAATTCACAGATCATGAGCTTACAAAAGCTAAGCGGCAAATATCGAATCATGCAGGACTTAAGAAAAATGAATAGCATAGTCATCGCATGTTGTCCCATGGTACTGCATCCAGCTACAATACTATTTCAGACTCCCTGTTATGCAGAGTAGTTCACTGTAGTGGGCCTCTGCCAAGATTTCTTCTCAATCCCATTGCATGAGGACAATCAATTTCCGTTCTCTTTCAAATTTCAAAACATAGTTTTGGCATGGTGCCAAGTCCCACAAGTGTGCACATAAAGCCCATTGATCTTTATTTAGATCTTGAAAGAGAATCTTTAGACTTTGCAAATGCAATGCAATTCAGTTCTTGTGTAGTATATTGATGACCTACTTGTTGCGTCAAGTACACAAGAAGCCTACAGACAGGATATGATTGCCTTGCTAAATCACTTAGCTAAGAATGGGCATAAAGTGTCCCTTAGTAATTGCAATACTGCCAAAAAGAGGTCTTATATTCAGGACATCTCTGTCGTGCCCCTGCACTGGAAATGCCTGATCACAGTAAAACGTAAATTTTCTTTTGCAGTGAGAGGGAGAACTGCACTCTCTCAGTGCTTACTCAATTGCATGGAGACTCTCAAAGACCTGTGGCATATTTTTCAACTATTTTTAACCCTTTTGCCATAGGAATGCCAGGCTACCTTGAGGCTTTTGTGGCGGTTAGTGTCAGAATTGAAAGAAGTGAGAGTATAGTCATGAGGCATGATATTACAGTGATGGTCCCTCATTAGATGGACATTTTGTTCACACAAACTAAAGCTCAGCATATTACAAGTAGCAGACCCACAAAATATGAACAACTGATTCTTGCAGCATAATAATTTTACTTTGAAAATATGTTAGACTCTTAATCCAGCTACATTGTTACCATTGCCTGAGAATGAAATTTTGGGAAAGAGATTGAACATGACTGTATCGATGTCATGATTTTATGGACCAAGCGAAGACGTGATATTAAGGATAAACCCCTTAATGAGCCCGACTATGTTATCGTTGATGATGGCTCATGCCTAAGAGAAAATGAGGGGAATTTGAGAGCAGATTATGCTGTTTGCACAATTCAGGAAGTGGAAGAAGCTTACTGGCTTCGAGGTGCTACCTGTGCTCAAGTGGCAGAACTGGTTGCCCTTACTAGAGCACGTTATCTTTCAGAGCAATTGTGGGTGACAATATTTACTGACATTCAATATGGCTTTAGTGTGGTCCATGATTGTGCACAGTTATGGTCACAGAGGGGATTTATGACTTTGTCCGGGGCTCCTATCCGGAATAGAGAATGTGTGATGAGACTGTTGTAAGCATTACACTGCCACAAGCAATTGCCATTATTCAATGTGCATCCTACAGGAGCCGAAATGATTATGTGACTGTAGGAAGCAGATATGTCAACGAAGTTGCTTGGTACTGTGCAATTGTGGCATGGGCATTTAATGGCAAATATGCAAATGAATCTTTTAAGGACACCACCCTTTTAATGCTGTTGTCAGTAGCTGATACTTGGGAGGAAATCAAGAGATTGCAAGGAAAAAGTGTCAGAGTCAGAACAGCACGGATGGGTCAGATCAGGATGTGTTAAAACACAAATGAGATCTAGATTTCAGCTGAATGAAGAACTGTGTTACCTGATAGCCTGCTATTTCCCATGATGAGACATTTTCAAGGCCCTGCATACATTGGAAGGGATGCCATAGTGAGACTATTTCAGAATAATTGCTTCAATCCCAGATTTAGAGCTCTAGCTGATGAGTTGTGCCACCGATGTGTGACTTGTCAACAACTGAATGTTGGGAGATTAACCCATGTAACCATGAGCCATATAGATAGATCGGGAGGAACCTTTAACAGGATGCAGTTGGACTTTATTAAATGCCTGTTTGTAACAGGCAGATGTATCCTGGTCAAAGTGTGCATTTTCTCTCAAGGGCTAAAAGCGTACCCAATACAGAGAAATGACAGTCTCACTGTAACCAATCTGCTTTTGCGAGAAGTCATGCAAAGGTTCGGATTTAGGATTTATCTGGAGTCAGACAGAGGGACATATTTTAATGATGAGTTCCTTAGAATGCTGTGTGTGGAATTACAAGTGGAACAGAGATTGCATTGTAGTTACAGACCAGAAGCTTATGAAATAGTCAAGCAACTTAATGGCACACTGACATCAATTTTAGCCACGTTGAAATGGCCAGATGCCTTGGCCTTTGTGTTGACCAGTCTCCGAAGCACTACTGACAGAAGAACATGATTGTCACCACAAAAAATACTCATGGGACATGCCATGAGACTGCCTGCTGTGCCTGCAACTGTGCTGTAAATATAACAGATGACAAGATTTCCAACTACTGCAAGGGGTTGGCTGATAGTACATTCTGTCTCTCACCAGGTTGGAGCTCCTACTGCCACCCAAAGTCAGGAGCAGTGCCATGACCTTAACTCAACCAATTGGATGCTAATAAAAATCACATCTGACAACCATCTTTGAGGCTAAGGTGGAAGGGATATCCAACTGGATTTATGCCTCCCATACCCAGAGAATGAGATGTCCACTTGATGAGGTGGTGACATTTGAACCAGGACCACACTTCCATAAGGACCAGCGGGGGGTGACGATCATCAAAATTCCTCACCTATCCAGGTTCCCAAAATATCGCAGAGTTGTGTAGAAGCATCCCCTGAAGGTGAAGGGCTGATACCTGAAAGAGGGGATGCTGTAGAACCAACTACTGGTGCAACCGAATGACCCTGATGAAGGAACAAGAATGAGACGCGAGAGGAATGGTCAAAGAGTAGGAGGCAATTAAAATCTTGGGTGTCAGTTGAACACACACCACAACCCATTGTTAAAGAAACAGAATCTAGTAGTAGAAGCGATACGAAGGACAAACAACAGACACCTAGGAGATCTAAGATAGAAAGAGTATCTTGCTGCAGGTATTCAGCACCTGAATGGACTTATTATACAGACAGTGTGCCTAATCCGATAGCCTATGATCCGGATAAATATATAAAAGAACTACTTTAATCTCCATGATATGCAACATTATTACAGCACATGATTAAACCTGTGAACCAAAATCACAATTTAAGTTTGACTCATTTGCTATCTAATTTATTCAATTCAACAATAATTGATGTTTCTAATCATGGACTGTGTCTGAATCAAATTGCTGAATAGACTGTGGCAACTGATAAAGGAATGTAACATTTATTGCTTACAGAAAAACAAAACAAGTAAAAAATGAAAAGAATTAACAAGAATTCCCTCGGGCCAAGGTTGTGGTAGAAGAGTAGAGTTCACATTCTTGAAAGAAGGCAGAATAGGGCTAGGGATGCCTCATGAAGACTACTGTATAAAAGCTGAATGAAAATAACTGCAAACTAACCATCAAAACGTTTTGTTCGTTTTGCACAAGTAGAGACAAATGCAGAAAACGATATCTGCCTGATGCTAAATTCTACTGAAGGTCTGACTGTAGGCAAACGTGTTTCCTTACCAAGGCTAGATACCGAATAGTGATTCCTGTAACCTTAATAGTTATTGTGTTAGTGTTAATGGTCTTTTTAGTTCATATGAATATCACCCCTCAGATAGAGATACTTAACACCACCCCTGCACCTACATAACCTGCACATAAAATAGACAAGAGAAAATTAAAAGTACCATTTATAGAAGCTAAGGGAGTTTGGTTCAAATCAAATGTTTATTCTAGATTAGTTCAATAGTACGCACACACTTTGGATGCTAAGGAGTGCTATGTTTGTGCACACTTACCTGCATCAGTTACTGAGGATGTGACCTACCATCATATTCAACGTTCATGTTGGACTTGGCCCTTTTTGCAGGGTCATCCCTAAACTTTTTGCCTTCCTCCTGTATATTTTCTGACCTGTTGTTGGCTGTTTTATGACTCTGGGCACCTTACCACTGCTGAGCAGTGCTAAGGTGCATATGCTCTCCCTATGGTAAAATGTATACATTGATTGGTGTCCATGTTTGGCTTATTCGGTTTACTATAAGCCCCTAGTAAAGTGCACCAGGAGTGCCAGGGCTTGTAAATGCGAATGCTGCTGGTGGGCCTGCAGCACTGGTTGTGCCACCCACAGAAGCGGCCTTGTAAAATGTGTCTAGGGTCTGCCACCGCAGACCCTGTGCGCGGTCTGGGACCGTCGCGCTGACTGCGCAAGTGCCCCCACTTGCCAGTCCCTAAACCTTCCCTTACCTACATATTAGCCACCCCTCTGGTAGGCCCAAGGGCAGGGTGCATTGTAGGCATAAGGTAGGACCTGCCCTGATGTGTGTGGCATGTCTTAGTAGTGAATTACAGCCATTTTCGTTTTTCACTATTGAAGGCTACCTGCTCTCCATAGGCCAGAATGGGCTGCTGGAGTCACTACACGCTGTGACCCCAGTGGACTCAGAGAGCACGGTAGAATGTCAAGTTTAGTATGCCTGAACTCAGAATAATAAAATACTTCTTGTAGTCAAGTTTATTTTAATATCCTGGGTTTGTAAATACTACTTTTAGAAAGTTAGTATTTACTGACCTGACCATTTCAGTCCGCCTCTGCTGTGTGTGTGTGTTCTTCCTAGCAACAGTAAGGAGCAGGGTTGGGGAATCCCCAGAGACAGGTTGGCTGCCAGGTGGTGGGTAGAGAGATGACCCCAGGATGGGTGGGAGGAGTACACCTTGACTCTTGAATAGACCTGTGCTCTGCCACCACAAAGCCGGCGCCGCCCCCTGTGGGGCGGCTGATGTCCCTGCCCTGCTGCTGAAAGGAAAGAGCAGAGTCACCATAACAAAGTGCTCCAGAACTGGAATGAGCCAGGCCCAGGCCCCCTGGCGCTAAAGAACAAAAGAATCATGGTATAAAAGTAGGAGCCTGGCTCCTAAGAAAGCAGAATCCTGTTTACCACAAAGAACCTCTGCCCGACTAGAAGGAGAAGAAGACGCTGGAGGAGCTGGCCTGCTGCTTGCCTTGCTGAGAAAGGAGAGGAAGAGACTTACTGAAAAGACTTTGCTACTTTGTGCTTGAACATTCTCCAAGGGCTTGATCTGAGCTTGCCCCCTGAACTGAACCCCAGGACCAGTGGGTTCTCTGTGCTTTTGCTCGTCCTCAAATTCGAGCCGTGTGTGCATCCCGCTGGAAAGAGACTGCGCCCCTCATCGCCCCTCCTAGGGCCGTGACACTCAGAAGCTTGCCTGCCTCAAACCCGTGAGAGCCCCGCTCCGTCCAGAGCCGCTCTCTGTCCCCGGGCCAGGCCGCCTGCATCCCTGTCACCGCCTGCTACTGGAGCGCGCTGACCGCGCTATCACCCCTCCCGCCGGAAGCCGTCCGACGACTGTGATCTACGCCGGGTCATCCAGCTGCACTGACTGTGCCCTGCGACCCTGCTTCGCTATCCCCGGACATCTCAGGCAGCGCCGCCCCCGCTGTGGAGACCCTCCTGCACCGCCGTGCTAAAGGGTCGCTGGCCGCGCCTGCCTACGTGCCCACACCTGCTGATTGAGGACCCAAGAACACTTCCCAAGCTGAGAGTCGCACCGACCTGTGCCGACTCTCCACATCACGAAAGAAGTTCCAGTATCGGGCTCGGGGCCCGCAACGCCTTATTTCCCCGTTCGCAGGAGCCGATCTCTGTGAGTACTGGAACCACAAGTAACATTTGCAAGAGACTACAAGGTCTCCATTTGAAGCTACGAACAAAGAACATTTGCCTGCTTTACAACCTGGTGGCATAGCGAAAACGTTGTTGGTCTTGTGATAAGTCTGCTGAGATATATATACCTATTTCTACATAAAGAAGCGTATTTTTCTACATATCCAAGTCTGGTGTCCGTTTCTGGGGGGATTGATGTATTTACTGTGTGTGTGATTGTAAGTGCTTAACCAACAACGCCTGAGGAATCGCCTTGGCTGCTCACGCCACGCACCTAGAGGGTGAGCAAGGGTCATTCACAAGGGGTTATCCTGCGCCCTGACGTAGAGGAGAGGGTTCCTGCTTGACACAAGGGTAACCTTGCGCCAACCAGAGACCCCGAGTCTAACAGTTCATATGAAGTTACCTGTAGTATATTGCTTAGTTTATTTTATAGGTCAAATCATTTTGAATATTATTTTTCCAATTATGACTTTATCCTTTGTGAAGTTCCTCTTCACAAAAGAACGAATCCTCACCCACATGCTGAGGAGATGGAAACAGCTTGTTTTTTCTTTAGGTCCCCTACAAAGATAGACACTGTTAAGGCATATGAACGAAATTTGACATGCTCAATGAGACCATTGGAAAATGTATTTATCCAAGCCTAAAAGAAAAGGAGAACTCACATGTTTCATACGACAACAAAGTAAGAAGAAGTTGAAAAGAATGTGTGGAAAGAGGCGGAAGATGAGCATAAAGAGAAAATGGTATATCCCAGATTGAAATTAGACAGATGGCAGAAATGAAAACTATGCTTTAACAAAAGAAGAAATCACATCGGAAATAGACACATGAGGATAAGCGGCTGTGCAAATATATTTAAGGTTCTTTGGGGGGCCTTTTCTAATATTAGCCGGAGAAGAACCAGTAATCCCTGGAGAATAATTTATATGTGGGCAAGATGCATTTTTCCAATTGTCTGCTGATTGGAAAGGTGTTTGTTAGTTAGCTTTATGGTTTCCTAAAATGTATCAAGTAAATAGCATAGAAGCCTTAAAAAAGACTCCATCTAACAGACAAAGATGTAGTGTTAATGATGGGACACAGTTAGTGGAAGATATTTTCGGTGCAATTATTCCTACATTAGGAGTAGTCCTAAATAATGAGAAAATCGGAAATCTTTCTACAGTAGTAGATAAATTAGCCCTAATACATCTGGTGCTTTGCTAACAGCAAATAGAGAATACGTCGCAAATTGATCAATGGTTAGCTTTGGATGCATTGTTGGCAGAAAAAGGTAGAGTCTGTAAAATGTTGAAGGCACAAAATTACTGTCATATATACCTGACAAAAGCAAGATGATAGAATAACTTGTAAAGAACATTTTTGACTTGAACCTTAACTAGAAAATGTAGAAATAACTAGTGCGTTAGGAACCTTAGGGAAAAGAGCTCCTCCGATAGGTAGCTGCCTTGGAAGATTTGGTAGTGAATTTCTAGGGTTTATACTCAAGCACATATTTATTATTGGCATTTTCTTAATATGACAATTTGCTTTATATATGGGATTTAGATGTTACTTAGGAAAAAAGAAAGAAAAAGGCAAAAGTGAGAAGAAATAGAAATGGAAAAAAAGAATAAGGTTTCCTAGGTATTGAAAGGGATGCAAAACTTAAAGGGTAAGGCAGATGTCTCAGCAAAGGAGAGGGATGCACCCTAAAGATTCATTTGTGTTCTAATGTGATGGCTACTCTAGCCATCAGAGGGAAGAATTCATAGAGGGTTTTCTCATTTGGAAACTAAACACATTTAACTGAAAATTACTAATTTCAATGCTGAATAACACATGCATAATACATCCAAACTTTGTAGTAGGTTATCATATTTAGGCATTAAAAGCACACACATGAATTAACATATTGTATTGGCTTAAGTTAGCCTAACTACTGATAACATATATAATGTCAACTTTAAACGTTAGGAATCACAGGCCTATTTTTGCATTTAAACTTATCTTTTGTACTTTCCTACTGCAAATGTTCTAATTTTCAAGAAGTCTTCTGTTAGCTAATGAATAGGCATTTGTTATCCATGAGATAACTGATAGTGAGGCTCTAACCGGGAGGAGAGGAGGTGGCAGCAAACGCGACTGATAGGAAGAACTTCATGAAATACAAGATTTGATCAAAGTAACAAACCAAGGACATGATTCCATAGCTCATTGGGAAAGAAACTGGGGTGTTTTATATGCTCCCAGAGTTTGCCGAAGACGGATTTGTGCACAGGAGTGGAGAATTTGAAATTATAGCTATTAGTGTTTTTATGTAGAATTATATTAGTGTGTGTTCCTTCGATTAGAGAGCCTCCTTCTTCCAGTGAGCTTCCTTTTCACTCACAGAGACTAGGTACAGAGAGCTTGATGAAGAACTTAGGTGGCAGACCTTAGGGATACCTGTTAACTTGGAGCTGAGAATATTTTCCAGATTCTGCTAATTTATACTACTTGAGTGGTTTGACCTCATGCCACAGCATTCTTATTTCTCTCATCATAGCCCTTCATTTGGGTTTCTGGCACCTTATCATGCCTGATGAAACTGAATGCCCTTTATATCCAATCTCCATTCATTTAGATTAGGATTTTCTTTTTTGGAACGCACTTGCTGCATTTTCTCTATCTTATTTGCAATTCTTGCTAAGGCAGTATTTTATCTCATCCTGAAGTAATGATTTATGGATTATTTGAATTTGTAACAATGATGACTAAAATTTATACTTATTAATTTAATAATTTGATTCGAACAAATTTGTTAATAAAACTGTTTAAACTCACACCAAATCTCTTTGTCGAATCCTGTGATGCCCCAACTGGACTTCACTGTAATAGATGTGAATGATAACTCCTTACCATCTCTCCTTGCCGACTAAAAAAGGTCCATACGATCAATGGTTTGTTAACTATACTAGACATCTGCGATACGAGAATCTCTGCTCCGGCAACGGCAAGAAGCCGAAGGATGTTCTTAGTTTCATGCCCTGCTTGCAACCAAATAATGTGGCCTTTTAAAAACAACACAAGGCCCTGCCGTTATTTTCCCCCAAGAGCATACATATTCCATTTATATATGCTTGTTTTAACTTGTATTTGCCTTTCCAACCTTATAGCTAGGGTCCCAACAATATGTTAGCTTTATCTAGTGACACGATTCAGACCTACTAAATCACACAGTGCCACCGTGTGCCACACAATATCAGCTTTCTTCACCCGGTCACCTGGTGAAAAGCCGATAATACATGGAGGCAGATAAGGTGAGCCGGAAACCTCTTTGGAGACTCTGACCAGCTGACACCTATTAAGGAGTGGGAAACACTGCAAGACATTGGCAGCAGCCTCAGCAAGCTGTTTTCTTTTTGTTTTTGGAGGGGTGGGAGGTGGAGGTTCTCTGGGGGAGGCTGAGTGCCTCTGAGGCAGTTCTCTGCACAAGGTCCCACCTCTCTAAGGCCTGCTTCCTCCTTACACAGTGGATTTTTTTTTTTGTAAGCAGGTCTGATGATGCATGTGTTGTTATACTACACCTACATCCTGTTTACACATGTGAGCATTCAATTTCCATTCCTCAGCCAGAGCTTGGACAAGCAACAGCTTAGCCATGCCATTTAAGCTTATCTGGAAATCTGCTTAATGTTATGTACCTGCCAAATGTGACCCCCAGCACACCTCTGGCACACTCTATCACAAATGTTTGTTTTTTTATTAATTTTTTCAAACAAACTTTATTGCCATTTAATATTAGTCTGGTCAACCATACATCTTGATATCAATACGTTCTGACTTTAATTGTTAGCAGTATGTCTCATATCCCATTCTGCATTCCCCGTAAGCACCGATCTAAAATGTCCTCGCCCATTCTCGTTTTCTGAGGGGGAAAATGTTGCGTTGGCCTCGTGTACACTCAATCACCAATGTTGATATAACTCTTTGTCAAAGGCACCTAGTGTAACAAGCATTGGCATAGCCAATAGGTCTCGCTTTTGGGACCTTATAAGTGTTTAGCCATGCAACAGTTGCATAACTAAACACTTATAAGGTCCCAAAAGCGAGACCTATTGGCTATGCCAATGCTTGTTTATAGAGGCACTACAGTTGAAGATTCTAAGGGTGGAAGAGCACTGCTCCGTTAGCAAGCATAGGCACTACAGCGCTTCCAGCTTCAAAAGTAACTGCAGACACAAAAGAACATGGAAGGGGGGGTGGGGGTCGGTGAGTGCTAAAGCAACACAGGGAAGGCTGGCATATGGTGTGCACTTTTGCGGCCGCTTTGATGTTCTTAGTGGCCGCGCGGCTCACTGAGAACATCAAAGCGGCCACAAAAGTGATCAGCAGGCTGCCAAATGGTGCGCGCGCCCGGCTCACATGCACTGTAGTTGGCGGCCTGAAAAGCACTTGTTTGCACTTCCAAATCCCGCTTTCTATAGCTCTCGCCAGAGCAGCGCTAAAGCGCTGGCTCAGGCGAGACCTAATAAACGACGATGGAGTTGGAAGAAGAGAAAACATGTAGATGCGTAATTTCACTGGCACTTACCGTAGCTAGTTAGGTGTGAAGGATGGGTTCTGATAGCTGTGCTTGTGTGCGGCTGGCAGTAATCACAGTTTCTATGCAGTGCAAGTGTGATCTTCACAAGAGCTTAGTGACTATGGTCCTCATTACAAATGAGCTAGTAAATCCAACATGGGCTCAAAGAGGAGTCTGTCCCAGATTAGGGATTCTAACTGGCGTGTTAATACTGCACTTTTTCGCTGCACACATTTCTGGCAGATTTTATTTGGGGGGAAAACCCCACTTTTCTCAGGTTGCAGCTTAGAACTGGGAGAAACGTGCAGTATTGCTGCATTACTGTCTATTCTGAGTTGTGGCACTCAGAATGGGAATTCATTGCTGCACCCCATAAGTACTGCTCCAGTGATGCTGATATTTACCAGGGCCTGTATAACCACCCCAAATATTGCAGCTTCTTGAATAAGGCCCTTTCTGTAACTCTGACACCCATGCATTCCTCTACTAACGTTTTCTTGGACCGCTAGATCTCGATTGTTTTATTTTAGAGCTATTGATTAAGCCCTCCTCTTTTCGAGCCCTGATGCCAAGAGGTTCATCAAAACAGCTTTGCTGAGGCCTGATAGAGGAGCTAGAATCCTACAAACACCACTGCCATGTGTATTCAGCTGTACCTACTTCCATGTTTGCTCATGTTTGTTGTTTTAAAGTTAACGTATTTATATTAGGAGGCTCAATTTAATACCACTTACCGAGTAACTCTGCCACGGACAACACTGGTGCTGGGTCCTGGACGCTGGTAGTTCTCCCCCGCCGCCGTAGCTTCCAGCTTCGCACGGCCGCCGCAGGGGAGACTTCAGCTCCCAGCGTGCTCTGCGGATTTGACACGCCCACTTGCCGCCAGTTCGCGCCCGGAGGCGCATAAACGCCAGGAGCTCCCTCGGTGGAGCGGGAGGCTCAATTTCATACCACTTACCGAGTAACTCTGCCACGGACAACACTGGTGCTGGGTCCTGGACGCTGGTAGTTCTCCCCCGCCGCCGTAGCTTCCAGCTTCGCACGGCCGCCGCAGGGGAGACTTCAGCTCCCAGCGTGCTCTGCGGATTTGACACGCCCACTTGCCGCCAGTTCGCGCCCGGAGGCGCATAAACGCCAGGAGCTCCCTCCGCGTCGCGGGACGCGCACGGGCGTCGCCGGGCTGAGACCGGGCAGAGGGCGGGCCGTCTGTGGCCGTCAGGGGCCAAAGGAGGCCGGGCTGGGCCGCTCCTCTAAGCTCTGCTCCTTGGAACAGCTTTGAACTAACCCACACTGGCTAATGCCATTTTATCCACCATTTGTCAGTCTGTCGCTCTGTTTAGAGTGTGTTCCTTTTATCTCACATTGTTTGGATTTTAGGTATTTGTGTTAGAGCTTCTTTACTGCTTATCGCTGTTGGCTCATTGGAATCATGGGGAAGCACTCTAAACCTTCAGTTAGTCGCCCTATGACCAGACAGTTAGCCAACTCCAATCCACAGATCCCCAGTCTCACAGCGATAGATAAGATGCTTCAGAAGACAATTGGGGTGGTGGCTACAGCCATCGAAAATACCGAAAGACGGTTGTCGATTACACCGGCATTTAATATGGCCCCTCCCTCTGATGGATTGGCTGACTTATCCTCATACCAGGTGGATCCTGATGCGATGTCTTCCTTGTTGCCCTCGTTTTCACAACTACCGTGCGCGCAGGCACAAATTGACGAGCCAGCTCTAGTGGAAGATGGGCCATCATCATCCTCCTTTGTTTCTATTGTGGCCCCCTTAAAACAGGTAAAGCCAAGAAAAAAAAAACAGAAACTCAGAAAAAGGAGCTTTTCACCAGCTCCTCCTGTAGACAGTTCTGCCCTCTTGGCCTCGACCCATCACCCTCCTACTTCTATCCCTCCGACCTGGGTGACTACTTTATTAACTGACCTACAGTCACATATAGATCAGTCCCTAAACCTTCTTTTAAAAACCCTGTCATCCAAAATTGACAGGTTGTTATCTTTAGTTAATACCAAAGGTTTCGGGAAGAAGCAGCCAAACCATGACGTAAAGTACAACATGGGTAGTACGGAGGGTGCCAGTACTCAAGTAACCCTTAACAACCCTACCCCCCAAATACAGACACTTTCACCCCCGAACCAGTTAGTTACGGATCCAGGCCAGCCTTCTGCGGTGCATCTAACTGTCCCTTCCCCCACTGCTGGTTCCCGTATGCCCCCGACTGTGCCCCGAGTCCCTATTGTTGTTTCATTACATGAGCAGCTTTCTAGCCGTAGGGATTTAGTTCCTCGGAGTTCGGACGGGGATGGAACCCTTCCTTCTGGGGGGGGGGAACCGAGCCCTACGGAGCCCGGAAGATTCCCATCTTCTAGTACAGCTTCCCCCGGAGGCAGCACCTTATGTGATCGTGCTCACAGGAGTACCACCGCTAATGAATGGAAGGGGGGAATCTTACTCTGAATTAAAAAATAAAGTCATCCACTGGCTGTCCAAAAACAGACCATTAGAGGGAGCAGGGAGAGGGGAGATTCTTCATGTTCGGAGGGTTAACTGGCTGGGGACCCGCCCAAAGGACATAGGGGGGGATTGTGTCCTGATTAACTTTAGGGACCCCAGAGTAGTAGGACACATACTGGAGCAGGGCAGCACCATAGAAGGGGAGCCATTGATGCATCGCATTTGGGGTATTTTTATTCCATCTCCAACACTTTGGATCCAGTGGATTTACCGTACTTCCATCAGGCCCCACATATTTCTTACTTTAACATTCCGGTTGAAAACCGTTTCGGCGTGCTCAACGCTGTGGACTGACCACCACCCCTGAGTCTTAGTAAGGGAGGGTTCTTGCCCTTGGGGGGGAAACAGGCTGGGGATGTTTCCGATATGATGATGGTTCTTCCCCCGGCAGCTCTTGACACGGAGAGTGGCCCTGGGTCCCCTTCTCCCTCATTTCCGTCCCCCAGCGCCACGGAGGGATGCTTCGTGTTGAACCCCCTTGAGCATTCTGCTTCCTACAGCCCCCCCTCTTCCCCCCCTCCGGCTGACAGCCCTCCCCGAATACCTATCCGAAGACCATTAGTTGGGTCTTGGAATGTGGCCGGATTGGAGTCCAAACTCTCTGATCCCGAGTGGGGAGAGCTAATGGACAATTACGACATCTGCATATTCCAAGAAACCTGGCTACGGTCCATACCTTGGAGGGTGGGTTATGCATCGTTTTCGGCCCCAGCAGTGCAAGGGGCGAGAGGAAGACCTTCGGGGGGGTTAGTAGTATGGGTTGCAACACACCTGGGGTGCTCAGTAAAGTTACTGGATCCAAAGTCCCCTGACATCTTATGCCTGCTACTCACTTTCCCCGCTAGCTATTCGCTAGTAGTAATAAATGTCTACCTGCGCCCCCAGCCGGTACAGTTGGGTCTGTCGATCTTGGGCGCCCTGGAAGATGTTTTACATTCTCTTCCACCCGCGTCCCACAAACTAATTGGCGCAGATCTTAATTGCCACTTCGAACCCCTCCTTGGGATCCCCTCCCCCACCTGTGATGAGGATGAAACTTATCTAATCCCAGACCTCATCTCCTATCCTGCCAAACGCCTTTCCCCTCTAGCCCTTGAGATCAATAGGATTACCATTGCACACTCCTTGCGGGCCTGCAATGGTAGACTCTGCCCGGACGTGCCGGGGTCTTTCACCTTTAATAGATCCGGGAGCTGCTCGACCATCGACTATGTTCTGGTGAACGTGGAATTCTGGGGCCACTTGGCCGCCTTTTCTGTTATTCCACGGGTCGATAGCGATCACAACCTACTGTCACTGGAATTGGTTAGCAAGTTAGGTGGTAGTGAATTTTCCAAGCCCCAATCACCATCATATAGTGAGAATCTGGTACTAGTGGCAGGTGGTAGACGGATTAGGTGGGAAAGGGTAGTGTCTGATGACCTAAAGCTTGCTGATATATATAGCGCTGTGACCTGCTCCTTGGAAGCAGTCTCCCACCTCTTGAGCCCCGCAGGGGATATCCCGCAGTCCCGATTCCTCGATCTCCAGACCATTCACAAGGATCTTCTTGGCAGTCTGGCTAGCTTCTTCTATAGCCCTACTGCCTCAAAACCAAGGCCTCCTAGGCCCGAGCATTGGTTTAATGGTACTTGTAGGCGGGCTAAGTCTGCCCTGTTAAAAGAAGTAAAAGAGGGTACCATGTCTAGTATCCGGGCGGCTAGGGCCACCTACAAAAACCTGATCAAGGAAGCAAAAGCCGAGTGGGAGGATCTAAGGTGGCAAAATTTACTGCAAGCTTTAGTAGACCGTGACTCGAGGGCGTTCTGGAACATTGTCCGAACGGGCACGGTAGCCAGTAGCCCCGCAATTATTCCTAATCTCAGCGAGGAGGTCTGGCTTGCCCATTTCCAACCCCTCTTTTCGGTCTGTAACCCCCCGGGTGGCATCGATGCAGGCATCTCACAGATTGAGATTGCAACGGACCTGTTGTGCCAGGAAGAAATTGAGAGTCGTCCCTTTTCTCTTTCAGAAATAGAATTGGCCCTCAATTCCCTATCAGCAGGGAAAGCTCCGGGGCTTGACAAGATCCCTGGTGACCTCTACAGAAGTGATGTAAAAATTTGGGCCCCTTATATTTGTGTGTATTTTAATGCTATTTTGCAGGGCCTTAGAATCCCGGACACCTGGTTGGGTGCAGAAATTATACCCATCCACAAAAAATCTTCCCCGCTGGATCCAGCCAATTACCGCCCCATAAGCCTGATTGATGTTTTACAGAAGCTGTTCGCCCGAGTCCTCTTATCCAGATTGCAGTCCTGGATGGAGGATCAACAAATTCTAACCTCTCTTCAGGCGGGGTTTCGAGCTAAGGTTTCTACTATCGATCAACTATTTAGATTACTTTTGATCTATTGGAAGACAGTCAGCATGGGTGCTGGTAATTTGTATTTGATTTTTGTGGACCTTCGGTCCGCCTTTGATATGGTGCAAAGGGAAAAACTCTGGGCCCTTTTGCTAGAGATGGGTGCCCCCCCCTACCTTTGCCACTTATTCAAACGCCTCCACTTAGGCACCTATGCAAGGGTGAGATATGGGAGATGTGGAGAAATCTCTGGGCCATTTCCGGTTGAGAAGGGTGTGAGGCAGGGCTGTGTCCTGGCCCCCACCCTTTTCTCCCTTTTCATCAATGGGTTGATTGAGTATCTTCTGCACACCGCTAACCTGGACTCCCCTGTACTGGCGGGGCGTAAGGTCCCGGCCCTAATGTTCGCTGATGATACGCTCTTGTTATCTCAATCTTACATGGGCATCCAGCGTACATTAGAGGCCTTCTGCTCCTTTTGTAAAATCAGGGATCTGGAACTGAACCTCTCCAAGACCAAATTTATGGTTTTCGGCTCTAATTCATTTAATTGCCCCCATCCTAAACTGGGAGATGTTGAGTTGGATAGGGTTGCCACTTTTGAGTATTTGGGGGTGACCCTTAATGATAAAATGAATTGGGGGTCCCATTTGGCGAAGGCAAATTTGAGATTATCCCAATCAGTGGGGGGCATCTTGAAGGTGTTTAACAACACCTCTTTCAAACCTTTGGGCCCCCCTATGGAAATTTATAAATCTCAAGCCAGAGGAGGAGCACTTTATGGCGCTGAATTATAGGGATATTCCACCCCCGCTTCCCTCTCATCTATTGAGAACTCCTTTATCAGGAGATTGCTGAAACTACCAGTCAGCACCCCATTAATTCCTCTGAGATGGGATTTGGGTCTGGTTCCCATAGAAGAGATTGCCCTGAACCGTCCTCTTCAGTTCTGGAGGCGTCTTTGGTCAACGCCCGAGTTGGTAAGCTACAGGTATGATCTTGGTGACATTATGGCAAGGGGAAAATCGGATAAGATCCCTTGGCTTGCCTACATAAAGAACCTCTGCAACCTAATTGGGATGGGGAATCTATGGTCCGCCCCGGAAGAGACCTGCCGTGCACTCTCGAAGAATTTATTGCGGGAGGTTTTGAAATCTTATAGGAAGGGAATTCTATTCCACTCCTCCCTGGGTAGGCTTACTGACACCTTTTTGGATACTAAGTGTAGTCCCCAGTTTGAAGTTTTTCTGGACGTCATCCAACCACCTTTGGCAAAGAAACTCTACATCCAGTTCAGACACGGTTCGCTTCCGCTGAGGGATCTTACACATAGATGGTCCAACGTTGTAGATCCCGTTAGCTCGTGTCCCCTATGTACTGCTATCTGTGAAACGGAGCTGCATGTTGTTCTCTTTTGCCCTTTATACATTATTGCAAGAAAAAAGTGGATCGTCCAGTTATGCAAGTCTAGGGGTCTCAGGGACCACAAGGAGGTGTTTAGAATTTTGAAATACGATACTACTCCATTGATAGTGTTTGCAATGGCTAAATTTCTTCTCTCAATGTGGTTTGCAAGGTCCAAATTTATGTCTTCCGCCACTCATCTCTCCTGATTTTAGTATTTCCTATATTACCATCACAGTATGTTGAGGTGTAATGTGTATATCTTTGGCCCTGGATTAATTCTTAACAATTTGTTCTCGTGGAAAAGATTACGTTTTTTCACTGCGTATGTTTTATGAACTATTTTAATGTTTTAACGGATTACACTCTACACAATGCTATTTAATCATGTTTTAAATGTATATATGTATTTATGTCTTTTTATGGTATCATACCGAAATAAAAGCTTTGACTGACTGACTGATTTATATTTAACAGCTAAATCTCATAACTAGGTTGCCTGTGCCCCTTCCAAATTTGTTTAACCCCATGGGTTCCGAGTTTCATTTAATATTTCTCTTTCTATACAGTTCCGTTAAAGGATCCTTAAAATGCTTTGATTCTATAGTTCTTCTCCGCTTTCAAAATACTCTAGACTCATTAGGCCTGATTCACAAAGGGCCTTCGCACTCGTGGGGGAGTCTCTGCACTTGTGGTGGAATCCTTGCAGTGCGAGTACTCATAGTGGAGACTCTCTCACAAGTGCGAAGACTCTCCCATGAGTGCGGGGAAACCACCACAAGAGCGGAGACTCCCCCATGACTGCGGGGCCTCTGCCACGAGTGCAGAGACTCCCCCATGACTGTGGGTCCTCTTCCACGAGTGCAGAGACTCTCCCATGATTGTGGGCCTCTGCCACGAGTGCTGAGACTCCCCCATGACTGCGGGGCCTCTGCCACGAGTGCGGAGACTCTCCCATGAGTACGGGGCCACCGCCGCAAATGCGGAGACTCCCCCATGACTGCGGGGTCTCTGCCACGAGTGTGGAGACTCTCCCACGACTGCGGAACCTCTGCCACGAGTGAGGAGACTCGCCCATGACTTCGGGGCCTAGCCACGAGTGCAGAGGCTCTTAATGTGCGTGAAAATTCTCTTAGCAATTTTTCTTTTATGTCTAAAACTTTGTAACTGCTTCACTTCTTTGGTTTTTTTCACAGCATATTTAGGTCTTTTCCCCGCTATAAAAAACTGCAAAAAGTAAATACTGTGGCTTACTTAACTGGATGAACAGTTCTCCCACGCCCCTCTTTGTACTCTTGCCCATACAGTAATATGGTTCTCATCGAAAATTAGACTGACCTGGGAAAATGCGGTTTTGTGATCGGAAAGCATATTTAGAAGCCTGCTATAATCCTTCTGCGCATGCTCCCTTCCCTCATGCTCTCGACAGGTGTTTACTACTCACCGTCGGCGGGACATCCTCTTCGAATAGTGGTAGGGGGTCACAACCGAGCAGTATCGGTCCAGGCTGATGAAACATAGTGTGACGATGGACGCTGTACAGAACATGACGTCAAAAGAGATCCAGACTTTACAAAACTGCCTGCCAAACAGCCACATTCCGGTCACCTCGTAAATGATGCTGAAAAACAGAGACAGGACAGAGCTGAATTGAGACGAGGAGTATGTATTTCCAGGCTTGCATAAGAACTTCATTCACTGTCCTGTGTGTTACCGCTCTCACAATGAGCAAGGTCTGGAGGAGTTGAGAAGGTGTATTCCCTTTGGGTTTTTTTTTTAACCAAAATAATATTACATAATACAATGTATGCTTAAGTTAAACTTTAAGTCCTCATAAATACCATGGAAATAATTTAAGACTTAAGAAAGATGAGTAGGTATCAAAAGGCAGCCTGATAGTCAAAGCTTTTTTTTTTAGTAGTGGTTTCTTATCCCTGTCTTAGGTGTAAACTGATGCAGAATTTTAAGGCCTGCTTTTACAAAGCATAGTCCAGACATTGGTGGGACTTGCTCATAAATTTAGAGAGGATGCCTGTTCAAGTAAAATACCCTTGTGAATAACAAAACCCTTTACCCTTAGGTGGCTTATGCCTGAAAATACATGAGTAAGTCTCACCTAAGGCTGGAAATCAAGGGCCAACTTTTTGTGACGTTCCAGGGCGTCAGGAGCCTGCTCCATTTTTAGGGGGCAGCACTAAGCCATTTTTGTAGCCTTAATGCTGCCTCGTAAATATGGTTTCCTTTAAGCTGTTTTCTGCGTTAAAGGAGCATGCAATGGGTGATGCTGCGGGCGTTCCCAACAACTACCGTGGCTTTTTGACACTGCCCCAGATTTACAAGAAATGATAAATCTGAGTCAGCACCAAAAACTTACGCCTACCCAGGGGAGGCGTAAGGGAGGCACAATGTAGAGAAATATCTTTATTTCTCCTTGTTTTTCCCTTTTCTGTGTATGCTGCATTATGCAGCACAGATAGAAAGAGGAAAAAGTCTCTTATTATTGTTTTTTGTTTAGGAAGGTTTTCCTTCCTGCATAAAAATAATCATCCCCGCAATGCAGGCAACTTTGCACCATGGTGCAAAGGTGCCTGTGTTTGCGCACAGCAGCCCATTGAGCGCTGGCACAGGGGAAAAGGACAGGAATGTGCCGTATCTGATAGATACAGCGCATTCCTGCCCTTTTCTTTTGCAGTAGGGCAACGCAGCAGGAAGGCCTGCAGTGCTGCCCTGCAGAAAAACCTCATACATGAGGCCCCAAGTCTGGATATTGTGGAGTAATTGGGTATTAATTAAAGGCAAACCAGATTGCTCGTTAGAACTTGCTAATACGGATAAACATATTACAAGGAGTTACCCAAGGTAGCATCTTTTCAGTCAATATTATCAAAGCTGACTGTAAAGTCTTGTTAGAAATGGGATTTCTGGTTGGCTAAGGTGTGCACCCAAGCCAGGCAGAAACCACCACTCTAGTCAGGACAAGGGAGTTACACTCCTAAAATAACCCCTGCTCACCCCCTTGGTAGCTTGGCATGAGCAGTCAGGCTTATCTTAGAGGTAGTGCGTAAAGCATTTGCACAAAACCAACAGTAATACAATGTAAGCACTACAAATGGACACCACACCAGTTTTAGAAAAATATCCAATATTTTTATATAAACAAAACCAAATACGATAAATATCCACCATACAGTACTTCAGAAATAGTTACTTCTCAAAATGTCTTTAAGTTGCAAAATACGTTGAAAAACACAGTTCATATGGGTCGGTAGCTCAGTCCAAGCCTACCGCGATGCTGAAAACAGTCTCGCAGTTCCCACTGACCGCGTCGGTACGTGCCAGCAACAGTGGGATAGATTCGTTCACAGTACATTTCTTAGTGCGGCTCACATGGGTGTGCAAGTCGGTCTTGGCATCCGTCGTGGTTGCGATGCAAAATGGAAGCGGTGCAAGGTGTGGTGTCCCTCGATGTTGTGCGAGCAGCGGCTTGGTGCCGATCGTGCAGACGGCGACGGTGAGACCAAGGCTTGCGGTGCAGGGCGAGTCGGTGCTCGATGCGGTGCTGGCAGGTTGCGGTGCAGGTGACAGAGCCGGTTGAGGCATTCGACGCGGTCACGGTGCAAGGTGGAAGCGGTGCAAGGTGCGGTGTCCCTCGATGCGGTGCGAGCAGCGGCTAGATGACAATCCTGTAGACGGCGTCGGTGAGACCAAGGCTTACGGTTCAGGGTGAGACGGTGCTCGATGCGGTGCTGGCAAGTTGCGATGTGAGCGACCGAGCCGGTTGGTGGGAATTGGCGCTGGCTGAGCCGGACAGCTGTGCGTGACGAGTCGGTCACGGGTGTCGAGCCAGCAGCGACCGTATTGGTGAGCCCAGGCCAGCGAAGTGAAGCGAGGTGATGCTGGTTGTGGTGTCTCTCGATGCGGTGCAGGCAGCGGCTCGGTGACGGAGTCGGTGAGACCAAGGCTTGCAGTGCAGGGCAAGTCAGTGCGGCCTGCGGTGCCTTCAGGACAGAAGGCCAGCAACGGAGTCGGTGACAGAGTTGGTCGCGGTACCCTCTTCTCTGTGGCAACTGAAACAGCGGTTCCAGGAGCGGTACCCAGAGGTTGGTGAAGTCTTTGCAGTCCCTGAGACTTCTTAATAGGAGGCCAGCTCGGTTCAGGCCCTTGGAGATACTCAGCACAAGTAGAAAAAGTTCAGTCCAGTCCTTTCACTGCCCAAGGCAGAAGCAGCAGCTGCAGGCCAACCCAACAAAGCAACAACACAGCAAAGGGGCAGTACTCCTCTTGGCAGCTCTTCCAGCTCTTCGTCTTGGCAGGTTCCATGATTCCAGCGAGATCTAAATTCTTGGGATCAGGGTCCCACTACTTATACCCCAAAATCCTTTGTCCTCTGAAGGCAGAGGGGCCTTTGCCTAATCCGAACCAGTTCTGGTCAGTCCTGGAGCATTTTGTTTACATGACTCCTTCGTTCCTTTCAGAGTGCAGGGCAGAGACACATCAGACGCCCCACAGGAGGTGGAGCCAGCATTTAGAGGAAAGGCACAGCCCCTGGGGCACTCTGTTGACATGATTCCTTCTCTCCTTTCAAAGTGCAGGTCAGAGACATCAGACGCACCACAGGGGGTGGAGCCAGCACTGTGGGGGCAGGCACAGTCCTATTCAGGTTCCAGGTGCAACTCCTCCCTCCCATCTAGATGCAGATCTCTCTATTCACCACTGGGTGGACTCATTCTGTCTCCTGGAATTCCCCAGCCCTGTCACTCAAACTCCAGACAGGGAATACACAACCTAGCAGAGGCAGGTTTGGATAGTTAGACAAGAAAATACCTACTTTCTAAAAGTGGTATATTCAAACACAGAATGTTAAAACCAACTTTACTAAAATATGTATTTTATCATTCTGAGTTAAGGCACACTAAATTCGAATTTCTACCATGTTCCCTGAGTCAGTTAGGATTATAAGATGCAATAATCAAACTGCCCATTCTGGCCTATGGAGAACAGATAGCCTTGCAATTGTGAAAATCGAAAATGGCTGTAATTCACTATTAGGACATGCCACACACACCAGGGCACATCCTACCTTTCACATACAATGCACCCTGCCCACAGGGGTACCTTGGGCCTACCTTAGCGGTGACTAACATGTAGGAAAGGGAAGGTTTAGGGACTTGCAAGTGTGTGCACTTGCCAAGTCGACATGGCAGCCCCAGGCTGCGCACAGGCTCTGCAATGGCAGCCCTTAGACACACTTTACAGGCTGTTTGCGTGGGTGGCACAATCCAGTGCTGCAGCCCACCAACAGCATTTGATTTATAGGCCCTGGCACTCGCAGTGCACATTACTAGGGACTGACACATAAATCAAATAGCCAATTATGGAAACACCAATCAAAACACAGTTTACACAGAGAGCATATGCACTTTAGCACTGATCAGCAGTGGTGAAGTTCCCAGAGTCCTAAAACCAACACACACAGGTCAGGAGAGAATAGGAGGAAAAAGCAAAAGGTTTAGAGATAACCCTGCAAAAGGGCCATTTCCAACAAGTCTACACACAGATAATGTCATGGGCCCACTCCCTCCTTCATGGTCCACGTTGCCATATGCATGTGTGATGCTACACTGTTCTTCGTAGACCGATTCCTTCTAAAACTAATTTGCCTTAGTGAGATGATCGCAGATGACTTTGCACAAGAGAACATTGGGTATATTTTTGGCATATATCTTTGATCGGTGCATAGCACTGAAAGCAACCTGTAGTCCCCTATGTCCTCCCATCCACCATCATCATTATCAATGGAATAAAGAAAAAGTAATGTTTTCCTATTCTAAACCCTATTCACCATTTTGATGGAAATGTTTTTTGTTTTGATGCCTTACATGTTTTCCCATTCCTGCATCATATTCACCACAACAACTGGACTGACCTTAGATGCAACACTTTGCCTGTCTTCCAATTCCTGAAGCTTATTTACCATGTAGATTGAACTCTACACAGGTCTGAGACCTTATATGGTTTTCATTTATGCACCCTGTTTAGCTTGTCAGTTGCAATATTATTTTGTGATGCCTATGTACCTTGTTGATTTGAATGTTCCTAGATGCAATGCCTTGTATGTCTTTGTTAGACTTGGCATCTTTGTCATGGTTTCCCCTAACTTTTTGCCTCTACCTCCTGTGTTTTTGATGCTGCGCTGGATTTCGTTTTTGCTGGGTTAGATGCTTTGGACACTTTGCCACTACTGAGCAGTGTCAACGTGCAAGGGCTCCTTGTGTAAATTGTTATTACAATTGGTTCTCCCTGATTGGCATACTTGATTTACTGGTAAGCCCTGAGTAAAGTGCACTGAGTGTGCCAGGGCCTGTAAATCAAATGCTACTAGTGGGCGTGCAGCACTGATAGAGTGCCACCCCAATGAGTAGCGCTTAAAAGGTATCTCAGACCTGCCACTGCAGTGTCTGCGTGCAGTGTGTTAACTGCCATGTTGAGCTGACAAGTGCAAACATTTGCTAGGCACTAACATTCCCTTTTCTTACATGTAAGGCACCCCTATGGTAGGCCTAAGGTACCCTCAGGGGCAGGGTGCAGTGTATGTGAAAGGTAGGACATGTACTGGTGTGTGTTGCATGTCCTGATAGTGGAATACTTCGAATTTTGGTTTTCACTATTGAAAGGCTATCTGTCCCATAGGATAGAATGGGAAATACTTTGTAACATTTTACAAATATAACTTCACATAGGGACAAGATAGAGAAATAAAGTTTAGGATCTCTGAATTCAGAATTGAATAACACATCTTTTAGTGAAGATGGTTTTTAAATTATCGTGAGGACGGGCCTGCCGAACTTTCCAAAATGCCGGAACCTTGCCTGCATCTTGCTCCTAGCCTCGCTGAAAGGAGACGAAAAGAGAGGAAAGGAGAAGAGGAGAGGGGCACCGGGAGAGGGGAAAGGGGCAGTCAAGCAGGGGGGTGCGGTAGTTGGCAGTGGGCGCAGCGGGTTAGGTTCCGCTGTATCAGGGTGGGGCCCTGGGTCCGCGGAAGCGGCCTGCCCAGAACCTTGTGTGGCTAGCGGGCCGGGCAAGCTCCCATCCCGCTCCACTGCCCGTATTTCTCCCTCTAAACCCAGGTAATTAAATACCGGCCTCAAGTGATCTTTTCTGCATCACCTATG
Organism: Triturus cristatus; assembly: GCF_964204655.1. Lineage (NCBI taxonomy): Eukaryota > Metazoa > Chordata > Amphibia > Caudata > Salamandridae > Triturus > Triturus cristatus. The sequence continues at coordinate 1,097,135,358 of NC_140582.1, read as the reverse complement.
CTCTCCGGCCCCCCATCAAACCAGTTACACAAACCAGCCTCAAAATCAACAGCAATTTCAGTTACTAGTCTCTCCCAGTCATTCTGCCAATGAAGCCTTTGAAGCCAGAAACAGAGAGATACAAGAGTGGAGGGGAATCCTCCACAGATGGAGAGCCAGGCCCCCGAGGAAGCAGACCAGCTACGGAGCCATGGTGTGTGCCAGCATGTAACCCACCGCCTCTCCCAAATTGTCCATATTGCTCACTCATTATCATTATCACTCATTATCCCCAAATAAACAGCAACACAATAAGAATTTAGGAAAAACCTTAACTCCAGAGTGGAAGGAATAGCAAGTAAGGAAATCTAAAAGGAAGTAAATGCCACTGATTGAGCGACAATGGATGTTAGATATTAGTATTTTTGTTACTGGTGTATGGAGCATGAAAGAGGGGTTATTTAAATCGCTCTTACCTTACAAGCATGAAACTCTGATGCTCAGGATGAGTAATGGTGGAATAAAAGATGGTGTAATTAACCGTTTATCCTCATTTCTGACAGAAAAGGCCTTCCAAATTTGGGATCCACTATGTTATTATGTTGTTCTCCCACTAAACTGTGGGGTCCTGCAGACCACAGAATTGAGCCCCACACTTTTTAAAATGTATCAGCGTCCTCTGGCAGACATAGTGAGGAAATTTGGAGTGTTGATTATTTCCTATGCAGACGACATCTAATTGGTGGTCTCACTTTCTCCAGGACCAGGTTCACAACAACAACTAACCCCGTTCTTGGAAGAAGTGGCAAGCTGCATGGCAAACTGCTCACTCAAGCTAAATGGAGATATAACAGAGTTGATGCTGTTACGAAACAACAAACCAACACCACAAACAGGCATCGGATGGTGAAAGAGCCTGGATAGCCCACCTACCCCTGCCTTTCCTAAAAGAGCCTTGGCATGTGGCTAGGTGGCTCGCTATCTATGGAGATCCAGGTAAAAAAACTTACAGCCACCTGTTTTGGCTTGAACAGAATAATAAGGAAACTTCTAGACCTTCTACTCCCACGTTCCCGGAGGTCAGTGGTCCAAGCATTGATTCTTTCCCATCTGGACTCTCGGACATCTTTGTATCTGGGCTTGCCTGAATATATTTTCAAGCGACTCCAGGTGGTCCAGAACATGACTGCAAGGATCATTTTCAGACTTCCCAAATATTTCTCTGTAACAAATGCACTGGCCTCCCCACACTGGCTGCCAGTTAAGGCATTTTATCTGGAACTTAGGGGAATCAATTTCAAAGGGCCCCCTATGATCAGGAATCCCCTGGACCCTTACAAACTTAGCTGAACCTGAAGGTCCTCCAAGGCACGGCGACTAAAAGTGCGGCAAAATACAAAGGGGCAGATGGGGAGGCAGACTCTTCTTGTACCTGATACCAAAGCTGTGGAACTCAATGCCCCAGGAGCTGGAAATATAAACAAATGAGCTAAGGTTAAAAAGAATCTTGAAAACTTGGTTATACCTCCACTAATTCAACACTTCTTCTGTCCCTGCACTGGTCCTGCTCACTGCTTCTCACTAAGCACTAGGAAGCCTTCGGGTAGCTACGCGCTGGATAAATCAGCATAGCATAGCAATAAATTAACCACAGATTAAGCATCCGAAATAGGGAGTAATCCAATTCTAACAGAGTACTTCCATCCCTGCTCACCTTCAACAAAAATCCAAGACATAACTAGTTTTACAGAGTCAATCAAAGAGGCCCCAAAAAAATCAAATTCCAACATCAGGGGTAACCACTTAGGGGCAAAATCAGGTCTAAAAACAGGAACAATCACTTGTAAACCTCATGCTGATCCCAAAGTATAAATTAAGAGAAGTTTCCGATACTTTAAATAGAAGTACAGACTAGAAATTATTAAAGGAAATTAGGACATTGGAAGACATCAACTCACAACATCTAATATCAATTGAATTTCTACCACACCCATGTCAAGAACAACGGAAAGCTACATCAGGGCCACAAGAGAGATTGCGAGTCAAGTGCTCAATCACCTTGAGTATTTCCAGCAAAGGGGGATCGAAATATGTAGGCCCAAGCCAGTAAGATATCCTGGGCCACTGCTCGGTCAAGACCGCTGCTTTAAATTTAAAATCAAGAGAGCCTAATCAAACTTCAAATGACAGACAAAAAGCTCTAAGACGAGCTTTGAGACCTGATTTTCCATCTACTCACATGAAAGATCTAACGATTGTAAAGGCAACAAATATAGACCAACCAAGAAAGGAGCAAACCCTAACTGCGGTTGAGAAAATACAAGAATGGTACTGGCTCCCCAAAATCTTACACCCCGCTTGGTCCTGAGAACCAGAAAGTTTGTCTGAAGCAAAATTGCATTCCCATTTGGTCATGAAAGGGGCATGGTTTTGGCAGAATACCTTACGATACTGACACAATGGATTTCCTGTGGAAGGTGGACATCATTTTACTACAAGAAACGTGGAATATGAATCCTACCCCCTGTAATAGATTACGCATAGATTACATCTCATGCCATCCATAAGGACGTTACGGTCACTCTAAGAGAGGTCTTTCAACGTTAACTTCAACAAAATGCAGCTTGTCACAAGAAAACTTCGATTTAGGAGTAGAGTGGCTGTAAGCAACAAAAATAATCGTAAAGGGTCCAAAAGCGCTACTCCTCGTAAACGTTTCCACCCAAGTAAATCTAATAAAATCTTTGCAAAACCTTCACCTAAACACACAGTTTATAGTCAGAGGGGATTCCCATACAAAATCATTCAAAAGTCAGGCAGCATCACCCATGCAGTTAGAAAAGATAAAAAGTTTGCCAACCAAGTTTCAGAGTCAAACTTGCAACACATGCTGGAAGTTCCAGACCTAAATATTCTATAAAAAGTGGTAGAGGAGGACAAGCCGGCACCCGTAACTCATGTAAGTGGCAGGACCTGCTCAATCATTGACTATACAGTCATCAGCAGAGATGCTTTCCAATTGGTCCAATCCTTCCAAATTAGTCTTCTCCTGACTGTTACCATTTTCCACAAACATTAAATATCGAGCTTAAACCTCCAAATTTGAGTGAAACCAAAGGACCAGGGTCTCTGTCCACAGGTTACAATAGAAAATGACTCAATGGCAATGATATACACTCAAATGGAAAACATAAAAGTAATGGGCCCAGACGCGGAACCCCACAGCTGGCTCCACCTAACAAAGAAGCTACTTATTATAATCCCAAACAAACAAAAGGTTCCCAATAAGGAAGGAGGCCCAATAAAGGCAGGGAGTACAGGGAAGAGCTGGTATACAAAGGAGCTGCGAGACTCGAAAAAGCAAATAGCAAAGGAAGTAAGAACAATCACAGTGCAGGCAAAGCATGGAAAGGAGTGGGATAAAAGCAAAGCAAAAAAACGCAAAGCAAGAAGATGTATTGAATAAGTTATTAGAGTCTATGAAGACCAAAAACAGTAGAGAATTTTGGGGGCTGATAAACAGGCTAAACCGGAGGTCAGACTGCCATTATAATGCAGGGATTTCTGAGGAACTCTGGAAGGTGCATATCTACAAAATATATGCATCACCTGAAACAGTCCCCGGGAGAGAAATAAAATACACAGATGTAAAGTCAGGAGAGGAGACCAGTGCTCTGTGTGACAAAAAAAATTAAACTACAGAAAGATTGCTGAACAATGCGTTCATACAGATCACACCATGTAAAAAACAATGATGAGCCCCTAACTGATGACAAGCATTTGGAAAAAATACTGAAGAAGCTGGATGCATACGGGCACCTCGTGTCTACTCTAAGATCTGCAAGCCTGGGCCGACGAGAACAAATGAATCCCCGAAAATCAAACAGGTTTCACAGCAGGTATGGGGATAATTACAAACTTATCAGCATTAAGTATATTAACAAGAACATTTCACGTATTTGTCTGTTTCGTAGACCTAAAAGCCACCTCTGATAGAGTGCCTGGTGAACGTCTCTGGGCAAAACTAGCAGGATGGGGCCTCCCGGGCAAATTGCTGAACTCAATAGTCACCATGTACAGCGATACATGGGCTCAGGTCAATGTCGGAAATGGGAGTCAAGTAACAGCCAAAATCCCTACAAGCCATGGTCTGACACAAGGGTGCGTCTTAGCTCCCACCTTGTTCAATCGAAACCTGGCCAATCTGGATAAACATCTGGTAAATGTCGGGGGATTTTACCCAAGATTAGCTACAGAGGAAATGGAGTACCTAGAATATGCAGATGACATAGCTATACTAAGCCAGACCTCCATTGGGCTCCAAAGGGCAGTAGACACACTGGTCAAATATAAAGAACATGAGGGCCCAGAGAGGAACTTAAACAAAACAAAAATTGTTCACGTAGTAGATCAACAATTCAAGTCTTTCTCTTGGCGCACCAAGGGCAAAAGCATAGAAGTTGTATCAGCTTACAAATATCTTGGTATTTATGGGAATGCCATCTTTCAACTAAACAACACCAAGCTTCCTTACATGTTAAGGTGCAGTCTCTAATCTATGTGCAGTCTCTAATCTATGTATTTAAGGTGTTACAAAACAATCTCAATTGCTTCTCACATAATCATCTTTTAAAAGTGATGGAAGTCAAGCTTCTACTTGCTTTAACATATAGACAATCATGCATAGCAAGGAAGCAATACTTTTGAAATTAAATGAAATCCAGTATTGGTAAAGCGCGAACAATTATCCGAGGGTGTCAAGGCGCTGGTGGCTGTCGAGAAGATTAAGCGAGCTATTGCCCAGAGTCACATGGTGCTGGGCTAACCTGCCGTCAGGGATCGATCCGTGAGCCCCGTGCTCCTGCCCGCTGCGCCACACCTCTTCCCTTTTCAATGCGATTCAAACAAAAGTATACAAAACTATATTTTGTTTGCCCAAGTCAAGCTCTCCACATTGAGTTTGGTTGGGATTTGGGCTAAAAAATCAACAAACACAAAATTGGAATGCTTTTGTCAAGCTAATTTGGCCATTTTGCGCAGCAGCGAGGGGGATGTTGCAGAATCTATGCTGGTTAGAGATAGAGGCACAAATGGGAACAAAATAAAAAAAAATATTTGGATACCAATTAATTCTGGCAATGGAAGGCCTTGGTATCAGTGAAGTATGCACTGTGCCCATGGGAAGGACTGCCTTCTTCAGCATAAGCAACGCCGCAACAAAATCCAAGCTATTACTGTAGGGCAAAGCCTCACTCACAAAGAAACACCACGCTTGGACTGTCATTAACACTGTTCAGAAGCTCGAGCCCCAAGCACACCCAACAACTCACTTCTCATTGACACTAAAACACCACTTCATGATGTACCGCTTTGGCCAATTTGTTACAAAGGGTTTGATACCATCCTGGAAAAGCAAATTGACCACCCCAAATTGCTGCTTATGCGAATATAAACAAGAATCAATTACCCATACATTCTGCACCTGCTCAGCTTTTCTAGAACAAAGATGAACTTAAGTAAGGATGTGCATGCCCGCAGACTTTCTTGAACATGCAACGAAAAAACTAGCCTACGTCAATCTATCGACTGGACAATATTTTGCTGTGCATGCCTTTTAAGCTCACCACTTACTTCTGACTCCTTTTATTTATTTACACTTTTTTGTTGTTGAAGATTTATATAGCGCGATGTGAAGGTATTGGTGCACTTTTCACCAGCACCAGTTACATCACAGAAGGACACATTCATTTCCTGGTAGGCACTGGGAGATTAAGTGAATTGTCCAGAACCACAGGATGTTGAGCCGACAGACTCGAACCTGGTTCCCCAGCTCCAAGGTTGGCAGCTCTGGCCGTTACCCATTTCGTTTGAGGGCATGTCATAATCCTACTAATACAGTGTGATCAGAAAAGAGTGCACACTCCTATTGCATTGTTTTACCACAAGACGTTGCTTAACAGTTTTCTTTCTACAACAGTTGAAGGGGGCCCACTGTTACCAAACACCTCTCCTAACCAAAAGCCGGACATATTGCCTTTGCTAATGCTTGTTTCCTCATAGAATGCCGGTGTGCTTATAGATTCAAGGTCCACAGCCCTGCCGCCTGATCTTTCTTCTACTGTGTTTTGTCGGTCGGCCTCCGATTACCTGGCGTCTCTGCCCTGTCATTCAGAAAACACAAGTTATGCGTCTCTTTCTTGGTGTTAATGTAGCAGCTGTGACTCTCACGCTGCAATGAAAGAAGCTAATTTGACCTGGAAATTGAGCCAGCTCCGGCGTCGACACCATTTTCTGACTGGCAGCCGGTGCCGGTCTCGCGGCTGCCTGAGGCGCGGCAGACGGGGCGCTGCTTACTGCTGGTCAGCCGCTTAATGAGCTCGCGGTAGCCGAGCAGGAGCCGCGAGCAAGCCGGGGCACGCGCCTCATCATTCCCTCAGTGCCTAGGAGCTCAACTGGTGGTATTTTACCCTGTTTTGTGGTGTGTTGTTTGTTCTCAGTGTTACGCTTGACTGATCTGCCACTAACAGCCTCTTTTAGCTGATAACACATGAATATGTACTCAAATGTGACAGTGTAACCCAAAGACCCTGGATCACAGGAAAAAACACATGAATAACGACAAAGTAGAGCAATATATATGGGGGCATATCAGCAACAACCGGCGATAATTATCGCAAAGTGCACTTAGCGCTAGGAGAATTATCGCCGGCTAGCGTGGATTTTTATCGCTGAGATAGCGTGCTATTAGCAACGCTTATCTCAAAAGCGATAAAAATCCTAGCGCTAACTGCCTAATGTGAGATTATCGCTGGAAACCAGGCGATAATCTCACAAAATGTTACCTTGTTGATAGGGACTCACAAACTTAGCCACAATATCCACCTTCCATAGGATATCATGGCTAAGTCAGTCCTGAAACAGGCGTAAGGAAAGTAGCGATAACAGGGGTTATCGCTACTTTTCTTGCCGCTATGCTTCATGGCGTGGGGCTTGATGATAGGAGACCCTGTCGTGTCAGGTCAGGAACGCCCACTTTGCATCTCATTAGAGATGCAAAGCTGGGCGTTAGGAATTCCTGCGCTAATGCAAGGTTTCACACGCTAGCGTGAGCTTGCTAATTAGGTGATAAAATTATCACCGCTTTTCGGCCGAAAACGGCCGCAAAAGCGGCGATAATTTTCTATCGCCGCATTGTAGATATGCCCCATAATGCGGTGAGATCGGCGCTATTTTACGTTTTCAGAAACAGTTCAAAACTGTCATATGAAAAGCATCTTCGTCATACTATTCGCTATCTAGATGCTTAAAGACCATACAATTTCTCAGAATTATCCTGCCTAGTTAAGAAAGGCCTCTCCATGATATCACATGGGGACAGGAATATTTAACAAGCATTGGCAAAACCAATAGTTCATGGCTATGCAAGAGCTATTGGCTATGCCAATGTGTTTTTAGCCATGTTGCACACAAGTGTGGCTGCTGTTCAGCATAACGTTAGTGGTGTAGAGTAGAGTGGAGTGTGGGGTGTCGTAGAGTGGAATGGCATAGAGTGGCGTGCAGTTAAGTGGCATAGGATAACAGAGTGGCGTAGTATTTAATAGAGTAGAGAATGGAGTAAAGTAGCATAGAAGAAGATGTGTAGAGTGTCAGAGTACAGTGGCATGGAGTGGAGTGGCATAGATTGTTGTGGAGTGGCTCAGAGGGAAGTGAAGTGATGTGTTGTAGACTAGAATGGCGTAGAGTGGAGGTGCGTAGAGTGTAAGGGCATAGAGTGGTGAAGTATTGAGGGGGTACAGTGAAGTGGTGGAGAGTGGAATAGTGGAGTGCAATTTAGAAGAGTGTTGTACATTGAAGTGGCATACAGTGAAGTATAGAGTTGTAGATTGGAGTGTTATAAGGTAGAGTGTTGTGGAGTAGAGTAAAATGGCATTGAGGGAATTGTGTATAGTGGGGTAGAGTTGAGTAGCATGGAGTGGTGTACAGTGTAGTAACATAGAGTGGAGAGTCGTAGAGTGGAGGATCATGGTGAGGAGAGTCATAGAATCGAGTAAAGTGTTGTAGAGTAAAGTGGTGTGGAGTGGCGTTGAGCTGAGTAGAGTGGAGCTTAGTGGAGTGGAGCTTAGTGGAGTGGAGTGGAGCACAGTGGCCTAGAGAGGAGTAGGGGTAGAGTGTTGTAGAGCGGAGTGGTATAGAGTAGATTAGAGTGTCATAGAGGGGAGTGGAGTACAGTGTCATGGAGTGTATCAGAGTGGAGTGGAGTGGCCTAGAGTGGAGTGGTGTAGAGTGGAGTGTCAAAGAGTGGAGTGAAGTAGAGTGTTGTAGAGCAGAGTGTCACAGTGGAGTGTCATAGAGTGGCGTAGCGCGGAATGAAGTACATTGTTGTAGAATGGAGTGGCGTAGTGTAGGGTGGAGTAAAGTGTCATAGCGTCCAGTGGTGAAGCATGGAGTCAAGTGGTGTGGAGTGTTGTGGCTTAGTGTTAAGTGGCGTAGAGTGTTGTAGATTGGAGTGGCATAGAGTGAAGTGGTGTAGAGCGGAGAATGCATGGAGTGGTAGTGCACTGCCATTACACGCTTTCAATTTTAATTACCCTTACATTTGCATATACAGTTTTACTGATAAAACTATACAGTGCACAAACGAAAATGTGTGGAAATGCCATCACCTAGTATATTGATTTGTTTTAATTGTATTAAAATATTTGTTTCTACCACATTTCAGAATTACAAAAAATATGCTTGATTTGTGCTTTTCTTATTCCGATGTATTCTGAAATATCTGCACAATTCATTTATAGACATTTTTTTGTTGCGTGCTCGAAAAAAGGCTTTCCTTTCCCGTACCCAGCAAGGTGGTCACATAAATCCTCTCACTTTGAAGTCAAAGAAAGAAAAGTAAACATCAAGCTCCCTTAGAAGACAAAGCCTGACATTTCACCTCTGTTTTTGAATGCACAGCAAATGTGACAAGAAAAGAACACAATTTATAGGCCTGTTTACAGAAGTAGCAGAAGAGCACGTGTGGAAGAATACAGTAAACAGGCTATGCTCCAAGGGATGGACTAACTCAAGTTTGACATCCTAAAAGAAATAAAGACAGAAAATATAAAACCAGCAAATATGAGTTACAAACCACAAAACCTATGGTAAGCAATGGACAGAATGGATTCCCAGGGAAGCTTTCGGAATGTTTACAAGAAGTCTTTTTGCAACCATACAGCAGTGCAGTCTGGAAGGCTTTGACCTAAAAACTATTGCTTTTCATAAATGCCTCTCAATGCAGAGACATAACCATATGCAATAAGGTGAAAAGCTTTCACGTGGTAAAGAAATATACTTTTTGGAATTGTGAAGGAACTTCATCACATTTTTGCATGATGTTTGTTGTATGATTTACATGGCAAGTATTTTCTAGGCTTGGCTCCTGCATGGGCTCGTTCAGCCCAGCCAGTCCCTTGGCTCTCCTCTGACTCGACTCTCCATGTTAATCTGTTGGCTCGCCCTTCTTTACATTTAAAGTTGATGTTGCAGATTTTCTTTCCATCTTCCTGTATCAGCAATAGTTAGCTCAATTTTCGGTTGTGCAAAAGTGCATGAGCTTTGGATTACTTAAGAGTGCGCAATCATGTCTTTTGTTGTCAAATAGTAACAATTTGATAAAACATCAAAATAGAAGATTTCATATCAAAACCATATCATAACATAATGCCTTACATTCTAGAGGGCAATAGTAGGGAACGTATTAAAGAACCTGTGCACTTTTCTTGATTCCAGCTTCCCCACTGTTCTCCATCATTCTTATTCTAGTTTTCAAGAGGATTCTCTATTTCACCAGCAGTAAAGAGGCTTCAGGAAATAGCCTCAAAATTACATTATCTCTGTACATATCTGCAGTAGTTCATTGTCTCACATGAGTCAAGTAGGCTTCTGCAAAGTTCTCTAACTCACAACTTTGAACATTTTTAAACCTTGGCTTCAAATATCTTGATCTGTGTGCTGGCCGGGCGTATTGTTTCCAGTATACAGGGTGGGCTTTGGATAGCCCCTTGCTCATGATTGGAGGATTTTGTTGCCCATCTAACTTACCTGCTCTTAATTCAATTGCTTGTACCCTGTTCTTGGAGCATTTCAATCTCTCATTGTTCCGTTGACTTCTATCCTTCCACTGCTGATTATGCTTGCATTCAGGGATCTATGTATTCATTTATTTTCTGCACTCCATGGGAGTGCATGGATTTTCTTGCCCTCTTCTCTCATATTTTCCCCACCTTCCATATGCTGCTTCCGCTGCCCTTCCTGGCTTTATTTATTTGTTTTAAAAAAAAACTATTGGTCCTCCGTTTGGCCCTGTGCTCTTGCTGTTAGACAACATTTAATCCCCTCCCACTCCTTGCCCACTCTACCAATGCTTCACGGCCCCTCTCTGTCTCATCCATTGCATTGTTTTTTGCTTTCATTTTATTTATTTGTTGCTGGGAGGGGCTGCTGCAATCTGCTGCTGGGCCACTCCCTTCTCAAAATGCACTTTTGGGTACATCATTTAATCCTTTATCTAACTTGCTCTTCTGAAATGAGCATCTCACGTTTTGGAACAGTAAGTTAAAAAACAAAATGGTGGTCTCGTCATGATTCATATGCACACGTGTTGTTACACATTCATGAGCTTGTGTCATAACACACTGCAGACATCTTTGAATGGGTTTCCTAGTATATGAAACCTGTTCCAAGATTGCCCAACATACGTGCACATGCTTCTGTAAAGAAACTTTGACAAAGCCAATAGTTTAAAAAAAGTGTTTTTATATAAAATAAACTGTTTCTGCAGCTCATTGCATCAGTAGGAAACTATCCCACACCACACCAGGCAGCAGGTAGGTTTCTGCAGCGCAGTGGCAGTAACCCAACCCATTTTCCTAGCCACACCCTGGGACAAAGAATAGTCTCCTGTACTTATCAATCCTGCACTACTTACTCATCCATTATTACTTGAATTGTTGCTGCTGCATTGGTCTCCAACATCCAACATTATTTGCTTTCCCCTCCATGAATCTTTTAACTATATGGGGAATTGCTGCCATAGCCCGCATAAATGTTTTCTGGTGCAGAATATCCTGCCAACAGGAAATCAGGTCTGCAGGCTAGTTGGGTGAGTTTTTACTACGCTCGGGTGAAGTTGGCTTCTCTTGGTTAACTTTTGTTTGCTGGAGCAAACCAAGGATTCTTGACCACAGCTTCTTATGAGAGCACAGTTAAAATCTTCATCCGCCTCTACTTACCAGCAATGTTCATTCGCAACTCTTTTTGTGCCACTGACTTCAAGCTAGTGGTGCAAAAAGTGACTTTTGTGCACACAAATAGCAAGTGTTTAATTTGTAAAAGACTAAGGGCCTGTTTTAGATCTTGGCAGATGGGTTACTCCGTCACAACGGCCATCCACTGAACTATAAATCCTATTTTATCTCATGGGATTTATATTTCGACAGATAGGATATTCGTCGCGGCTGCATAGACTGGAATCCACCTCATGCCTCTTTAATCGGCTACTAGGCACTATCTGCCCCTTAATCTCACTCTTGCAGTTTCCTACTTTCTCCCTTGTGATGGTTTTTCCGTCTTTTGCTTGCTCCTACTTTCATCTTTATGCATTTTCTCTCTCTTGCTTTTGGGAAATGTTGTATGAGGTAAAAAAGGGTCAGTCCCCATAAATTAGTGCCGGTGGCCCCCTGGCAACCATCGGTTCAAATTAAGCACTGAGGACATCTATGTCTAACAATGGCGCATATCACTTTGGTAAAAGATCATATTTGCCACGGGCATACCTCTATCATTGTGGGGGGGACGTGTGCTCCCAGAAGAGAGTTGTGGTGCTCAGTTGGAAGGCCACAACCACCCTCAAAGTTATCAGAACATCAGTGGCATTTACAAAGCACCCACTTTGTGCACTTCAGCCCTCATTATGAGGGACTGTAATGCTGTACTGTTTATTACAGGTGCTCACAACTTGAGCATTTATGACCCCTATGAACAAATTGGTGCTACTGCACTGATTCCCACAGATAATTGTGTAATCCTGTTGCATTTACTAGGAAATAGTGTTACTGCTCCTGTATATACTGGGCACTATACAGCACAACGACACCACCTCTGATTCCTGATGAGGCTGGCCCCTTGTAATGAGGGCCCAAGTTACCCAAAATAGTCTGGAGGGATTGTCTAAATTAAGTCTGAAAACACAAAAGGAATCTCATATTTACTGGGGATTCATGGGGGAGATTTACATACTTGCACAAAGGATTCCCGTTTTGGAATTAAAGGGAAAACAGAGGAGATTACTTGTGCCTGAACTCTTAAAAGTGAACGGATTGATTCTCAGGGAGCAAAAACCCACCAGTGTATGCGTCTACGTAGAAATATACGGATTTCGGTATCCGCCATTTTTCTGACTCCCTAAAGAGTAGCAAATCTACAAAAACCACACAGATAAGCCTGTGGCACCTACATTTACTAATGTCTTCATGAATCTGCCCCTTGTGCTTATCTGTATACCTGTGAAATGTATGGCCTAAAAAGTGAATTATAAGTATCATTCAGGATGAGGCTAACCAGTCACAAAGCAATGTTTGTGGTGCAAGCTTTGTAATGATTCACTCTGCAGGCCACACCTAGAGAAGCCGGCATTCTCTTTTGTGAAAGAAAGACTTGAGTGCTATCTATAGTAGCGGATGTGGTCGAGCGATATCTTTACATATTATATGTTTGTGCTGTTTGGTAGGAGGAGTAGAATTTGGACCATTGAGACCCCACATCTGAAGATGCACTTTTAGAAGAAAAACACACAATAGAGAATGATTTCACCAAGATTCACTATATGGGCATTCTGGGCTCCAAGCAGCCAGACTAGTTCACTAAATCTGTCCTCAACACAGCATTTGGCAGAGCTGTTCTCCTAACATGTGAAGTCTACATAACTTTCAATACTTTACTGGGTGCTTCATGTGTATCAGTCTTATGAAATTGCTCTTTTATATTATTGTTTATAACAAGCTATGCACTATATATTTATGATTCGAACATTTTTAATTACCTCACATTTGCATTCCCTGATACTATACCTCTCTTCATGTATTACAAGACATATATTTATAATTTCACTACCTCAGCATTTTCTATTCGGATATTCTGCTTGTTCCCATCTTTCTATATCTTTGCAATGGTCCCTTCTTTTCATTTTTGATTTCTTCTATGGTGGTAAGTGTACATTTATGTGTACAGCACTTGAATCCAATTTAGGTGGAGAATATTCACAGTCAATGGCATCAGTAATCCACCAGCAACACTTTAAATGACCTTCTCTATGATTTGCATAATTTATGCAGCACTCTAAGCTTGTGCGGGATTTGTTTTCATGAACTAGATGCCTGGCTCTTGTCTGGACTAGCTGCATTTCTATGACAGTCTCTGGTAAGAATGAAAAATATGGAGGGACTTCTGCAATTCAAGGATGCTTTGCACAGCACTTTATATAGGCCAACCTAATGCGTTTGCTGAACTTGATTGTCATGAAATAGAGTTTGCTTAAGTCAAATTGAAGCTTGTCATACATTCGGCAATTGCATGCCTTTTCTGATGAAATGAAAAATATATGGGAATTTCGTACCATTTTGGTGGGCTCTTAGCATTAAATGGCAAATACAGCTTGTGAATCTACGTACATTAGATGAACAAGCATTGACACTGCCAATAGGTCTGGCTTATGAATGAAAGTGCCTTTTGTATCACTGATGGATGTAGACATTCAATAACTTCATATACAAACTCTGTCACTCAGGTTTGCTCTCATGCATCCATTCATCAATCAACTGCATCCTTCCATTCACCCTCTGACACAACCACAATAAAATACAAACTGTTAGAAATAGGGGTCTTTAGATGCAGATGCGGCAAACAGGCGCTGCGTTGGTTTCTTCAACTACAGTCCCATGATGCGTCGATCTTGTCAGCTGCACAGCAGGTCCTACGCCAGAGTCAGTGCTGGGCTCTTGGACTTCGGAGACACGGTGCGCTGAACTCAAGCTGCGGTGGTTTCTTAGGCTGCTGACTAGCGCTGCGTCGATTTCTTCAGCTGCATGGCAGCAATGTGAGTATATTCTCCCTCATGGCGGTGGTGTGTCGGAAAACATGCGCTGGAAGGGCCCAGAACTGGATTTGACACCACAAGACAGGTCAGAATTCCCAGCAGTGTAGTTCAGAGATACTGCAGATAAAGTCTTTGAAGTCTCTGAGACTTCATAACAGGAGGCAAGCACTCACAAGCCCTTGGCGAAACCTCACAAGCAGGATACACAGCAACGGCCCAGTCCTTCTCAGCTCCAAAGCAGAAGCAGCAACTGCATGCCAACCCAGCAAAGCAACCAGGGCCGGACTGGGAACCACAACCGGCCATGGCAAAGTGTTTGGCTGCCCCTCCCGCCGTTGGAGGTGCCGCCGCGCTCTTTGCCAGGGCCGTTTTTCGGCCGTTTTTGTTACAGGGCTGATTTTGCAGCTAAGCTGCAAAAACGGCCCCCAGTTGCCCAAAGCCGGCCCCCACCCGTGCGGCGCACCGGGGGATTGCCCGGTGCCCGCTACGGTCAGTCCGGCCCTGAAAGCAACACACAGCAAAGGGGAAGTACTCCTTCTAACATCTCTTTAGCTCTTCTCATCGGCATGGGTTCCTCTTGATCCAGAAGTATTCTAAAGGTCTGGGGTTTGGGTCCAATACTTATACTCCTTTTAGCCTTTGAAGTAGGCATTCTTCAAAAGACTATCTTTGTAGTGCACACGTTCTTGTCCTGTCTGGTCTTGGCTCCAGACACACTCCAGGGGGGTGGAGACAGCAATATGAAAGGCCAGGCACAGCCCTATTCAGGTGCAGGTGAGAGCTCATTCCACCATTCAAACTCATGAAGGCCCATCAGCCTGGTCATGGGCCATCAGGATATGCAGGGCACACCTCAAGTCCCTTTGCATGACTGTCTAGAATGAATGCACAAACAGGCCACTGTCAGTCTAAACCAGACATCGATTCCATATGCAGGCAAAGGCACAGGACGGTTTAACAAGAAAATGCCCTCTTTCTAAAAATGGCATTTTTAAACAAACAATTTAAAAACCACCTTCACTAAATGATGTGTTTTTAATTTCTGAGCTCAGAAAGCTCAAACTCCAAATCCCCAGCTGTTCCCAATTGAAAGTTACACTTGTAAAATGTTACAAGACAGCTTTGATGATAGCCTATGGGAGAACTAGTCCTTGTAATAGTGAAAAACTAAATTGGCAGTATTTCACTATCAGGACATTTAAAACACACCATTACATGTCTTACCTTTCACATACATGGCACCATGCCCACGGGGGTACCTTGGGCTTACCTTAGGGGTGCCTTTTATGTAGTAAAAGGCAAGATTAGGGCCTGGCAAGTGGGTGTACTTGCCAGGTAGGAATAACTTTAAAACTGCTCTCACAGACAATGCAATGGCCGGCCTGACTCAAGTTTACAGGGCTACTCACGTGGGTGGCAAAACCAGTGCTGCAGGTCCACTAGTAGCATTTGATTAACAGGCCCTGGGCACACACAGTGCACTTTACTTCGAACGTATCAGTAAATAAAATATGCCAATCATGGAGAACAAATCAGAATTACAATTTACACAGGGAGTAATTGCACTTTAGCACTGATCAGCAGTGGTGAAATGCCCAAAGAACCGAAACCAGCAAAAACGAAGTCCAGCATAACAGTAAAAAATACAGGAGGTAGAGGCAAAAAGACAGGGGAAACCACAACAAGGATGCCACATCCACCAACACACACAATCTCAACAACATATGCAAGATAAATTACAAGAATACAAGTAGAAAAAAGAAAATATGCTGCCATCCAAACACAGCTGGCATATGTTTACAATAATAAAACTAAACTCAATATCTACATGACAGTAGTGCGCAGATCATTGTCTTACAGGAGAGGAGACACATCTGATCGAGCCGGAGTTATTAGCCTTGGTCGAGAAGTTAAGTTGAATTGATTTTGTAGTCTGTACAACACGATCTGTTAATACAAAAGGGGTGGCAATCTTGGTTAAAAGAGCTGCACAAGCAACTCTCAGATCATCAACGGTTGACTCAAGTGGCAGATGGGCTGTTGCAGAACTTCAGTTGATCGGGCTGAGAGTGACGATTGCTGGCTATTATGGTCCGAATCAGGACGACCCTTCTTCATTTAAAAACTTGATATCAGCCCCGTTGGACTTTTCAGAACCAGTCATATTAGCCGGCGATTTTAACATAGTTTTAGATCCGTTAGTAGACAAATCTACAACTAGTCGTGCGTTAACCTCTCCTAAAACAAGAGCTTGTCTCTTGGGTGTCATGAAACAATTTGGATTCCTAGATATATGGAGGGTCAGGTCGGGAATACTCATATCGTAATTATAAGTATAAACATCAATCTAGAATCGACTTTATACTTGTTAGCCATTCTTTGAATAAAATGGTAAAAAATATTTCCCTCCTTCCCTCTCATCTTTCGGACCACTCGGCAGTGAGCTTGGTTATACAAGGAGTGGTGGCACCACTGCCGAGGACGTGGTCTATGGACCGTTCGTTAATGGCTTCAGAAGACATCTCACTCACCCTTCGGAGAGAGACCGAAAGTTTTATGGTGAGGAATCTAGACACCGCTTCGGTAGTTAATGTTTGGGAATCATTTAAGGCTTTCTTGAGAGGTAGCATAACCAGCATAAAACGAGAAAATATAAGGAAGAAATTTCAGAGTTAGAGAGTAAAATTAAAACTGAACAATCATTGCTTGATCTGCAAAACCCGTGTTCACTAGCGGAAATACAAGCCAATCTGCGTGATCTTGATGGTCAGCTTGAAGCGGTTTTGAGTTCACGTTTAATGCAGAGATGGGAGGCTAGCAGAATAGCACATTTTGAATATGGTGAAGGAGCAGGGAAATGACTTGCTTGGAAGGTAAAATCTGATCAAGCAAGGAATTATATCAACTCTGTCTTCAACGATGGTATATCTTATACTTCCGATGAGGACGCTAGGGAGGCTTTCCGCTCGTTTTTTCAGAAAAAATTTACAGGGAAGACGGTGATTCAGATCTTACGAAAATCCAATCTTGGTTAAGTAAGATAAATGTCCCTGCGTTAAGCCCGCAACAGCAAGCGGTCTTAGATCAACCGGTAACTCAGGAGGAGGTCTACAAGGAAATAATGAGATCTAAAAAGGGGAAGGCTGCAGGTCCGGACGGTCTTCCCTCTGAGATATATAAATGTATTATTGAAGAAGTCGTTCCGGTCCTGACAATTCTATTTAATCAAATTCTTCAAGACGGTATGACGCCCCCGCCGTCTTGGAATAATGCAACCATGACCTTAATATTAAAGCCGGGAAAATCGCCTTCAAGCTGGGAATCTTACAGGCCAATTTCTAACTTAAACGTAGATTATAAAATCTATGCTTCCATATTGGCTGCAAGGCTTGGAAGAGTTGCAGGGGATCTCCTACATCAGGATCAAAGGGGTTTTGTTGGGGGGCGTCATCTGTCTGAGCTGACCTATGATTTGATTGGGGCTATAGATCTGGCCTCAACGTGGTCTCTCCCACTGGCAGTGGGGATCCTCGACGCTGCTAAGGCCTTCGAAAGGGTCAACTGGTTGTTCCTGTCGGAGGCCCTGGCAAAGTTCAGGATTGGCAGTGGGTTTAGACGGTCTATTGCACTTCTATACAGTAGACCATTGGCTAATTTATTTATAAATGGCTCCCTAGCAGAACCCTTTGAGATCTCGAGGGGTAAGCATCAGGGCTGCCCCCTTTCCCCATTGTTGTTCGATCTATATATTGAACCTTTTGCCCAATTGTTGAGAGATGAATACAGAGTATCTTCTTTTAAATATGGGGAATGGGAAAAAATAGTGTCTTTGTATGCCGACGATATTTTGATATTCACATCAGATCTAAATAGAGCATATCCCGTAGTTATAGAGTTAGCAAAGAATTCGGTATAGTTTCTGGTTACAAAGTAAACACGTCTAAAACTGAAATAATGGCGTGGAATATGCAGGTTCAGCACCAGCTCCCCCTTTTGAAAACTAAGATGAGATATCTGGGTATAGATATTCTCCAAGACATTGATAAGATACCTTCCTACAATTTAACGTTGGTTGCAAGAGAGACTCGAAAGTTAATGAAATCTTGGGCTTTACTACCTTTATCAATACTGGGGCGAGTTAATTTAATCAAGATGTCTATTTTGACTAGATTCACTTTTCTTTTTGATGCTATCCTTTTATTCTTTGACACGGGTGTTATGGCTAAACTCCAAAGTGAATTGAATACATTTGTTTGGGCTTCTCGTCATTCCAGGATAGCCTGGAAAAAAATCAGGAGACGTAGAGAGAAGGGAGGCCTAGCAGCTCCAGATATACAGCTTTATGCTTGGGCGTTTCAGTTTTCTCACTTGCGTATGTTATTAAAGACACCCGCTAGAGGGGGGGTTGGTATTATGTTCTTGGCCATGTTGAGAGGGTCTGGTATTCCAGAGGATGGTTGTTTATATAAGTATGGTAACCCTAAATTCTTGAAAAAAATTAGGTTGAAGGTATTACAGGGGTTGGCAAGAATGTGGGTTAAGTTGAGGACTTCGCTGAAGTTGGGATATTTTTCATGCTGTGCTCCAATCTGGAATTCTCCAGGGACTCCAGAATGTTTGTGAGACAGTCTATCAATTCCCCATAGGACAGCTGGAATTGAGAGGTGGGGAGATCTTTTTGTGGATAACACATTAGTTCCCTGGGAGGTACTTAGAGACAAAGTAGGTCTATCTCTCTCCAGATTTAAATATTTGCAACTAACTAGCTGGGCCACTGCAGTGAAAGCATCTTGAAATAAATATCTAATAGGGGGCAGTTACCAATTTGAGAATTTGATCTTACAAAAACCTCCAGCAAAGAAAGAAGTTGCGTTTTGGTATCGATCCATTATGGAAGAGGAGGATGGTGAATTTCACCTACCTATTTCACTTTGGGAGAGCTGTATCCCACAACAAGATCTTCAGTTATTATGGTTAAATTATTGTAAAATGCTATGGGACATAGTAAAACCTGCTTGGCTCCGCAGGAACCATCTCTTTACAATCCACAGAGCCTATTATTCACCTCAGAGGCTAACAAAATTCTCAAATGGTCCACCAGTTTGTTGTGTGAAATGTGGGGAAAGCGCATCCTCAGATATCCACATGTTCTTGAACTGCCCTGCCCTTATTGATTTTTGGGTTGGGGTGAGCAATATACTCACAAAGTCATTGGGGATACAGATTGTCATTAATCTACCTATGCTTATATTTGGCCTGGCAAATGATTTGGAAGGTCCATTCAAGAAATGTTTATTTTATGCCATTCTTCTTGTCAGAAGAGAGATCTGCATTAAATGGAAAGACCCAGTACCACCTACATATCAAGACTGGTTGATCTCTCTGTTGAGGATATCCAGACTGGATCTCTCTAGGGCAGGAAATAAGAAGAAGCGGGACTTCTGGAATTTGTTGAGATGGAGCTAGGTTTTTTTTTTATTTTTCCCCCTAGTCCAAGGATTACACAGCCCTCTTTCTCTGGTATACCCCTTAGTACTCCTATGGGTATGAATGAGACGCTCTTCCATTTTAAGCTGAGCAATGGGCTTCCCAAGAAGGCACTGTTTTCAGGCTGTTTGATTGAGATAACACTGGCAGGCTGGGCCCCCACGGAGTATAAGCCTGCAGATCCAGTGTACTGAGACGGTGGAATTTTCTCTCTTATTCATCAGTTTGGGCAAGCCTAAGTGGGTCAAAAATGAGGACGGAAAAATGAATAAATAAATAAATAAATAATAAAACTAAACATGGCAGCAGTTGTCCATCTTGAAACCGTATTGTAAAGAATTTATCATTATTTTAAAGTTCAAGATTGGCCGCCACATTTAGAGCCATGGGGTGGCCATCTTGAAATGGTAAAACAGTCATACAACATAGACAACAGCATTCCTTAATTGTGAGAAATTGGGTTGCTAGTTGATGGGGGTGTGAGATCTTCTCACGCAACAGGTACAATCCTTGTCAGCGTGAACCACAAGAAAGTTACTAAATAAGCCAGGTCTTAACCTTCTGGTAATTTGGCACAAAAGCAGTCTTATCTTAAAGGCAATGTGTAAAGTATTTATCCAGCACTTAAAGAGTAATAAAGTGAAAATTCCAATGGATTTGGGTTATCTGGGCACCTTTAGCCCCACTTGCAAAGGTCCAGGACTGGGGTGGCACCACTTGGAGGGTCAGAACTCACTCACACAGGTTGGAGCCTTTTCTGTCCCTGAATCTCTGATCCAAAGGCTAGCCTTCAAGTCACTCTGGAAGTCTTGGGTTCAGGCAGGAAAGCATACAGCAGGCCACGCGCATTCAGGCAGTCTTCTGAGAGTCATTCTGTAGGTCCAGAAGTGAAATGAAGAGTGAGTCTGCTGGTTATTTTTATAGCTGGTGCCAGCTAAGTGTCTGGAATTTCCTGCCTCCCTGCCCCGGTCTCAGTCTGTTTGAGGGCACAATATGCTATTGTGACGTTCTTTGTGTGTATTTTTGAAATGCATATGGGGCTTTACACAGCTCTGCCCCCATCCTGCTTGGATGGTCCATCCTACCAACATCCAATCCCTCTATTGTGTGGCTGTCTGGGAGGAATGCACAAAGGCCAACTGCCAACTACAATCAATCATGTGACCCATAAAACAGGCTGCAGGCACCAAATGTTAGGACAAGAAAATATGTGAGAACACATGTAACCAAATACCTTTCTGTGGCCTGTTACATACAGTTATCCACTGTTAGAGGCCTACTCGCTTTATCGTGTTATCATACGTTTTTCACAATAAATAGGCAAGGTCTACAGCTTTGCAATAACTTTTAATAATAAACAGGCCAGATCTATGGCATCAGGCATAATATTTCCCTGCACACCAACCAAGCCTGTAGCTGTTATCTATATGAGTTATCGACACCCCTTCTCCCATCTGTGCTGCTTCCAAAGAAAAAGACCACAAATTATCTAGTTATCTAAGACACTTTAATAGCATTACACTGTAATGTGTGTGCCCCTGAAAGTTGAAGCTCTGGCATCTGGTAAATAAGTGAAATGATCACAACTGTGTAAGGGGTAAGCACTTTATTTGTAGAAGCACACAACTTCTACCCAATCAAAACATGTATTTCTTGATCCCACCATGTGGGCAGAGCCAAAGTTCATGTGCCAGTGGTTCTCACATAATTGTCAAGCCAGACATTAAAAACAGAGCATACTGGTACAGAATGCCATTACGCAGAGGACAAAAGTAAAAATAGGCCCAAAGAAGTCTGGGGCAACTTAACGCTCAGAGTTGACCCAAGCTTAAATTATTCATAGAACAACGGCAGGGGCGTACTTTCACAGGCTATCTTCAGTGATTACAGCCCTCCTTGTTTCTGCAGGTGTCTCTTGGTCTCTATGATGATTAAACTATGCCTGGATGGATATAATCTGCTACATCTGTAATGAGGAATACTTTTGAATAATATTCTTGAGCAGGTGCTGCCAAAGAGCAAACTTTTTGTAAAGGGGAGCGGGCAAGACCACAATTACAAACGAAAAAAAACCAAGTAGAGCGCTAATTACAATGAACATTTGACAGGCAATGAGAGGCAAACCAGTAGATGTCAGTGGTGCTTAGAATAGGGCGAGGCACGGCAGCTGGCCAGTTACCCCAGGGAATGGTAGATGTTCCACCAAACATAACTATGAACAAATCGTCATGGTAAGTTGATGCAGAGTTTGGAATAGTAAATGTATGCTTCCCTATTTATGATTACCGTGATGATATTGTGGTAGTTGACACACTGGAGTCAATAAAAGTTCAGTTCAGTATTATTGACCTCAATATTTGGACATACAGCCCAGGAGGGCCATTTTTGGCTCATTTGTTTTTCCTTCTAGTCAAAGGTATCTGAACCTGCATTAGCAAATCTTCATGCACACTTCTCACAGTTTCCATTGTGGTTTCTTTAGGTTCTTCCAAAGTAAGCTACTGATGACCAGGTGGCAAAATGAGGGATGGTTCAGAGGGCTACTAAATTGGCTTTTTGTATCAGTCTTTATTAAAGGTTTGTGTTCTACAATCTTACTAGGTCCATATTATTATAGAATGTTTGTTAACAAAATCTGCTGACAATGTTGGGGTGGGCCAGTTCGTGAGGTGACTTGCTTGTAGATGTCCCTGTGATGTGATTTCCAACACAGCTTTATTTTATCCTGCCCTTGTCTCTTTTATATTGGTGATGAGGCAACCCACAGTTGACCCCATGCAATACTGAGTGACAGAGAAAATAAAAAATGTTGACAGCTTTCAGCAAGATGGAGCTACATTTCGAGGTGGACTTCCAAAGCTTCATCGCTGTGTGGGATCCGCATTGCACCATGGCATCATCAGTGCATCTTGTCCAACCACAGCCACTAGAGAGCTTTTACTAGTGTAAGGAGATTTGGCATTGAAATTGGTGTCCTGAATTACTCAGGCAGGCAGACCACTGTCTTGAAAAGTCCTCTGCATGATAATGGACGTCAGCACCTGCCTTGAGTGCTGCAAATGTACTTATATGTGGCACCCTAATGCTGATTTTTGTTGTCATAGGCAAACGCGGATAATGAATGTGTGCTATGACATAGGCCTATGTCACAGATTGCGGCCTTTTTGGACTGGGATGGAGGCCAAAATAGCAACACTCATAGTGGTGGAAGGCTACTTCCTTCACCAGGAGTTAAGCACTGCGAGTGTGGTGGTGGTGCATACCATTTAGTGATCAACCCCCACGGCTCGGCAACCCCTGCTTGCCCGGTTGCCCTCCAAACAGGGTGCTCACAATTGTCAAGCGCAGTGAATCATTTTACGTCATCATATGGAGCTACTATTTTTAACAGCTCGTGTGGACTGCATCAAAAGCATGGAGCCACCCTAAGAGTTTGAGTAAGTGCTTCTAGCTTTCCCATGCTGGTGGGCTGCTGCTAACAGTATTGAAATTACAATTTGAGTTCCACTTTGCAGTATCAGATGGAGGCATATTTGTTCAGCACATTTCTTGTGGAATCTATCCCACTGTGCTGCTGCTGGCGTTTATTATCAATTCATATTGAGAGAGAGATGTATGGTTTTGCTCTCTTCCCCAAATCGCAGCTGGGTTATTTCTCAGTCCCTTCTGTATTCAGTTACTGTTCCTTTTATTCCCAGCTTTGATACATGAAACTGCCTCACTCTGAAGTGTATTCTTTTTGTTTTGTTTTTTTGCTGCTTTTAAGTTCCTTTTCTGCCAGCATGGGAGCCACTGACATTCAAGAAAGGATTGCCCCAGATCCTTCAACGATTATTTTGGAACCATCAATGCTTTAAGTATAGGCGCAGCAGAAAGAGGTGCAAACCAGAACCATGACTGTCACTAGAGAAACAAACAACCACCTGATGGGGAATAAGAATTGTATTTTATTTGATTTGTGCATTTGTAAAGTGCACGGCCACTCCGGCACTATAATTAATGAATTATCATGAATTGATGAATAATTAAATGAGGATGCAGCCAACAGTCTTAAAACCACATTACTGTGGAAAAAGAGGGCTGTTGGTCAGAAGCATGCATTTATTTGGTGCAGCAAAGGGCTAGGGATGACTGTAATATGTTGCAGCATTTAGGCTATTGGCTGTGTCAAGTGCATTTGATAACTGTTATGTTATGTTAACCTCCACTTATAACCCGCACGGCTACTCAGAAGTGTCCCGGCGCGGAAGCCAAAAGTTGGAGATGGAAAGGAGCTGACCCGGCTTAAAGATTACTTAAATAGCAAGGTTTTTAACTGTTTTTTAACAGCCTGAGGTCCTCGATATTTCGTAGTTCGAAGGGCAAAGCATTCCAAGCCATAGATGCTCTAACAGAAAGGGAGCTGCCGCCCCATCTAGTCAGGCGGTACCTAGGTACGACAGCGAGGCATTGGCCTGTAGAGCGTAGATGTTGGGGTGGTACATAGAACATGAAGCGTCTCCTAAGATACTGAGGCCCTGCATTGTAGAAGGCACCGTGCGCCAGTGAAAGAGCCTTAAACAGTATCCGTTGCTCAACCGGGAGCCAATGCAGATCCCGTAGGGTCTGCCTAATGCTGGATCTGCCAGGATTACCCATTAAAGCTCTCGCCGTCGCGTTCTGGACAATCTGCAGCTTTTTTAGCTGATATGCCGAGAGACCAATGTACAAGGCATTGGCATAGTCCAGCCGTGACAGGATGAGAGCACAGGTCACCATTTCCTTCGCCACTTTGGGCAAGAGGGGCAGGGACTTCTTTAAGCGTTTCAGTGTGCCAAAGCACACACCCACCAATTTATTAATCTGGGGGAGAAATCTTAGATCCTCACCAAACCAAACCCCCAGATTTTTTGCCAAGCTCCCCATAGCGTTAGGCAGGGGGTAGCCCACTGGCCAAATGTCCTCTCTGAAATGCGGGGGCAAGGAACCATAGAGGAGAACCTCCGATTTCTCCTCGTTGCATTTCAGTTGGGCCTTTGCTAGCCACTTAAAAACCTCAGCGAGACAGTTTTTGGCAATGGTCGAAGAGAAATCCGTTTTCTTCCACGTAAAGAGGAGCTGGGTATCATCAGCATAAGCTATGATCTTAGCACCCAGATCCTCTGCCAAGTAAATAAGTAGTGTCATATAGACATTAAACAGAAGAGGGCTCAATGTAGAGCCCTGAGGAACCCCCGTGGTCAGACTTCTCGGAGTGTAGGAGAAAGGGGGCAGCCATACTTGCTGTGACCTATTTGCTAGAGAGGATTCTATCCACTCCCACACCTGACCCGAGATGCCGATGTAAGACAACGTGTCAGGAGTTGGCGGTGTGGCTATAACTATATAGAGCAATCAATAGAAAAGTGAAAAGTTGGTGGTAAGGTGTTCAATAATAAGATCTAAGGGCAACCTCAACGATATACAAAAAATGAATTCACAATGCACCGGACCCCCTGATACGCCTGTGAACGGCGTGGGAGGCCGATGTGGGTACTCTCGAGGACGAGGAGTGGACTGATGCGTTACAGGGGCCTAGAGAAATAGCGATCAGGACTAGATTTAGGCTGATACAACTCAGAATCCTGCATCCCTTGTATTATCCTCGTACACTTTTACACACATGGGGCCAGGTACACTCGGCGAACTGCATAAGAGGGTGTCAGGCAGAGGGGTCATTCTTCCATATACTTTGGGACTGCCCAGTGATCGTGCGTTATTGGCAAGGAGTGGCGGCACCAGTGTCCAGGGTACTGAGAGTGGAGGAGCAGGTGGAGGCCAAGGGTCTCCTACTGATGATTAAGGGTGAAGAGGACTGGCCTAGGCACACAGGAATTTGGCTTGCCTTTGCAGCTGGGGTGGCCAAACATAATATATCACGCAAATGGGGGTCCTGTGTACCCCCCACTGTAGCCGAATGGGAGACAGACCTTGATTGGTGCTACCAAGCGGAAAAAGTGATGTATGATAGTAGGGGATGCAAGAAAATATTTGATAAAATTTGGTCCCCCTGGGCAACGTATAGAAACCTAAAAGGGGCCATGCTGGGCGATGAGCCAGGGGATGTGGATGTACCTTCAGCATAGAGGCAATTCCATGTGCAGACTGTCGGTCCCAGTTATGGTAAAGGAGGTCGTATTCTGACGAAGCTGGGATGTGATCTAAATGGGGCACTGGCCTTGAACGCTGCTTTGAGCAACATTGTATTGAAATGGTTAATTAAGTATACATGTAATGCATTATATGAGATTTTGTGAGCCTGTTTTAATTAATAAAAAAATAAAATAATAATAATAAGATCTAACACAGTCTAGTGACCTGAAGAAACATCCCTCTATTCTTGAGGCTGTGGAATTTGTGAACAGCAATGAGAAATGACAAGAAGTGACGAGACAGGAGGTGATGCTTCTCACAGTGAGCACACTGACAGGGCTCCATGAGGGCTGGAACAAGAAAGTGTCTCTTGAACATGGCAATGAGTCCCAAGTGCTGGTGTGAATGAACGGTGCTTCAGGCCAGTTCTTCATAGCGCTCTGCACTAAACAGTGCTCAGCATATACCGATTTGTTGGACATTTTGTGAGAGATTGTTGCGGGGTTGGAAGAAAGACTAAGGGAAAGGTGGACAATGAGGGGATGCCCTGCTGATGCAGTCGAAAATTGGGGTGATTTGGTCCTGACTGTGGCTTGGCGACCCATTGCCAAAATAGCTCACCAAGGCATTTGCCTTAGTTTATTCTTGGATACCCGCAGGCTAATCATTCAGAGAGAATGTTTGAATGTGTGAGTAAATCCAGATGCCCAGGAATATAAAAGGAGAGGTTGAAGTACAAGGACAGATACCGGGCTAGAGTGTAGGACACATTTAGGAGACGACCGAAAAGGGTGAGGAAAAAGAAAGAGGGAGAAAATGGGGAAATAGGGACTGGCGCCAGGAGTGTGACGTACTAAGACACAATAACCCGAAATAATTGGCGTCTGCACATTGCAGACTCCTTAGCAGGCACCTTTGCGGTACCACTGTAGTCTACGGGTTGGTCAGACATCATCACAGCTGGAACTGGTAAGTTTGAGGATCTTGTCTCACAAGAGGTACGTACCTCTTTCTCTTTTAAACACGTCCTTAGCTTGCACTCACCTTTCAGATCTCAGAATAGATATCTTTTGCCTTCCAGTCCCTACTGACAGTGTGCCTGAAAACAGAGCCCTGGACAAGGATCCCTTCACTTTAAAGTCGTTGTCACTGTTTTCATTCCTAGCTCTATCCTATCATATGCGCCCGGGAAATAGCAGGAGAGAGACATATCTTGTATATAGGCGATATTCTTCACCTCGAGCTCAGTACTCACAGAATAGTGTGCCAGGTGGTATGATGTACTGCTTAAAAATCTTTGGGTGTGGGGAGCAATGCTTCTGTATGAAATAAGTTCTGCCCATTTAATCCCCTGCATTTCTCGCTGACTACTCAATTCTGGACTTTTACTGTGAGTTTCAGCAACGGAGTCTCACTCGCGGTACATTTTGTGCAACTGGACTGAGAGTGCTTACTGCCAGTGCCTGCCTTTTAGGGTCAGGCCGCTGCTGCGCAGCTAGGGCGAGGGGCTCTGGGCTGGTTGCACATGCTTGGGTGTATGTGTGGGGGCTGAGGGTGTGAGACTGCAATCTTGAGCAGCTCGGTATCTGCGTTCAGGTAGCGTTTTGCAGAGGGGACCCTTCAAGGATTGTTGCTGACCCGGAGTAAGCGTAATAGTGTAGTTGCACATTCACACTGTAGGTCTGTAGTGCCTAATGAAAGGCTGTGGTGTGTGATTGAACAGAATTTAGCAAATTATAGGTGAAATCTGCACCATAGTACAGCTTTGCGCTACATTTACCTACAGGATCCAGGGAGGTACCAATCTTAGGGTAAATATGCATCACAGGTTGATATCTTCACGCACTGCACTGGCTCCCGGTTGCGGCCAGAATCAAATTTAAAACTCTAGTTCTGGCTCATCGTGCTCTCCATGGCCAAGGTCCTTTATATCTCCAGAAACGCTTTTCCCATTATGTCCCCACACGGACCTTGCGCTCGGCTTCTTTAGGCCTGGCGCTGATTCCGCGCTACAAACTCCAGAGGATTGGGGGCTGCTCTCTGGTGGTAAGGGCCAGTAGGGCCTGGAATGCCCTCCCACTTGACCTACGCCTCACTCAGGAGCTCGCAGCCTTCAAAAGGAAGCTTAAAACATTTCTCTTCGCTTGATTGGCATTGTTTCCCTCTGGTTCGCGCCGGGACACTCTTGAGTAGCCGAGCGCGCTATAAGTGGAAAATAACATAACATAACATATCGACAGTCCCTTTCATCATATTTACACTTGTGGTACTTTAAGGATTTTCACATTTCCCTGCCTCAACCATAATCAGATTCCAGGCTGTTATCCAGCCCGCTGGGCCAAGTTAATTACTCCTGTAGCCAGCAGGAGGAACAAAGGCCCCCCCACAAAATAAAGTCATTAACAGGGTTGGACGCAGACCCTGGCAAAGGAGGCGGTGCAGGGTAAACGTGCATCTGCTAATTAACTCCTCAGCTGCACCTGGGCTAAGGAACGGTTTGGTGGGAAATGATCAGGCAGCTGTGTGAGGCAGGGCTGAGCTGAGGCTCGCAGGGAAGGTCGATCTATAGAATACTTAAAGCCACCATGTTGGAATGTCCCAACATGCTGTAAAGGTGCATTGGTACAGGGCTGGAGTGATTGTGTGGCCAGGGATGCCTGGGATCTACAACATTTTACCCCTTCTTAAAAACCCAAGCACAAGGACAAAACGTTTGAAAAGACACTGGACCTGACATTGACAATGATAAACGAATGCTCAGCTGGAAGCAGAAGCCACCTGATGCCTCTACATTAATGGACTGAATGACTTTATTTCTAGCTGGCCCCCAGGACTTGGATGGGTCTCCCCAAGACCAGTGGTGCTGGCTCACTTAGGTCCCCTTAGGGACAGTTAGGGCAATAGACCTCTTTGCAGGACCCAGGATCGTTTCACTGGGATTTCCCTAGACCGGCCCTGGACTGCTGACTTAAAGGTGCCCTTTAAGAAGCCAGGAGGGTGTGGGACCTGGGGAGTGTGGCTTGGAGTGTATTATGCTACCTGGCTGTAGAAGGGCTGTGGAGGAAGTTCCTCCTAGCAGAGGAGAGTACCAGGATCCCAGGCAGAGGACGGGTATGGTGCAGGCAGCCTGAAAATCAAGCTCCCAACAAAATTCCCGCTTTAGAGACAAGGAGCCCTGACGAAAATGCTCCGGGTGGATGGGGTGGCAACCAGGAACAACACGAGCCCAAAATGAGCCAAATCATCCCTATACATATCCAGTTTCTGATACTTATACATCCTTCGACGGAAAATAATGGAGGTAGGTAGGAGCTTAAAAATTAAACTGTATAGGAAATAACGTTAAATTAAATGACTTACAACAGTTAAACATATAAATACATATATTTAAATGTTAAAACATCTAAATATAAAGTATTTATTATTTAATTATAAAATATTTTACCAACCTTTTTTGAATGTATTAATGGAACACTAATATTTATCAAACTATAATTAAAGTACTTTTAACTAAGTATATACATCACTTTTAAATAATAATTAATACATAATAAAACACGTGCTGTTTACTGTAGTTGGGAATTTATTTTTTGATTTATACTCTGGAAAGTATTTTTTTCAATAGTTTATTTACATAAATAAGAGCTCTAACAGAGGAGACACCTTTTGTTGCCTGTGGACTGCAGTTCATAGGTGCAGGGCAGCATTGTCATAAGCTGTTGTATCTTTTGGGCACAATCAAGTGACCACCCCAAATATTTAGTTCATATATTGCCAGGCTTAGCATGTATATTGTTCTACTTCCTTATGTACTTAATACTAAATAAGAAGTTTTGACAAGGCAATTTAGAAGTTCATTGGATTTTTCATGCCTTTTAAAGTGTCCACATAAATTGGGAGCTTTCCAGAAATCCTTACTTGTTTTGAATAATTTATTTGGCAGTCTACTCTGCAATAGATCTTTGTATATTAACAGTCCCTAATTTTCTCATCTAAAACCTCACAAGGCACGCCTTTTTACTATTCACTACTTCTAAACAACTGCACGGCACATCCTTGACCACTACTTGGCTCGGCCAGCAGTCTTTCTGCCTCTCCACTCAAAGGCTGCCTCTGAAACTCTCTCACAGTGGTCATCCAAGAAATTAAAGTTCCCCTGAGCTTATATTAGTTTATTTAATGCTGGGTGTTTCTCCTATAACTATACTACCTATCAGGTTACTGTTATTTTAAGTTCTGCCCCCTAGATTAGTTCAAAGAGACCACTATGATAATAAACACTGCATTTTATAAATGTGCCAAAAACAAAAAAAAAAATACACATATTAATGTAACCCAATTGGAGAATATCAATAGATGGAAGGTAAGGAAATTGGGCCCAAAAATGCCCTTTAAAATAATGTGTGAGTTCAGATTTTTAAGGCATTATTTAAAGGAAGATTTTCCATTTATTAGGACAATTACTGGGTCATTTATAGTTCGACTCATTTAAACTTTTGCATCTGGATGCAGCACATTTCTCAAACATTTCTTTCATGTTTGAATATAGATCCCCATTTCAGGATTTGTCTTTGTGAATGGCATAATTAATGTCCCTGGTGTGCTGGAAGTTTGCTTCCAGTGCATGGGAGACTCCCAGTGTTTTTGTGTCCTGGACTGGCATGGCTGGCTTGGAGGTGGTGCAAAGAATGGACGCTAATGAGAAAGGTATTGTAGAGTTTCCCTAAATGGGTGACTTCCCATACCGTTCCCCCAGTGTTGTGTCCATAAAGCAAATTTCCCAGTGGGAGAGTATCCTCAGGAACAGCATATTCCCTATCATCTAACTACCAGGAGGGCAACTTGTGAATGAGTTATTTTCTGGTAGTTGAGGTTCTTAGTCAGTAAACAGGTTGTCCATCTGGTTAGGAATTGGATATGTTTGTACACATGCAGAGCATACAGTCTAAGAAGACAAAAAGCAATGATGCAAATTGATAATTGTAAGGTGTAAAAATGTACAAAGATGTAGGCTATCTGCCGTCAATCTGTTATTTACTCGGTTGAAAATGCCACTATATATATATATATATATATATTCCAACAAAAGAGTTGCCCCAATGATGAAGCCCACACGGGTGAATATATCTGTATCTTTTAATGAAGGCTGCTGGAAGAACAGGTACAGGGTCAGCAGCAAATGTTCAAAAGCCGACGCGTTTCGGGCTCCTGCCCTTTGTCTTAGGCTTAATTCAGCAGCTGTACTTATGCCGTTAGTGCACCATTATTTCAAGTAGTACCAGCCCCAGTGGGCGTGGCCACTCCCGTAGCCTCATGGTACTCATAGTGCTCCACTTAAAAAAACTCATGTTAGTTGGCATGCATGCTGCAATTCAAGTTCATAAAATACCACAGTGGGTTGTTGCCGCCTTGTATAAACTGTTCTGCCGCCGTATCAAGTCACCATTACAGCACCTCATCCCTCACAGCGAAAACCACATCGGCATCACCCGGGTCCGTAACTAAACAGTGGGGCTTCGATCGCGGCTGGGCTAGGCGCTAACATTCCAACAAAAGAGTTGCCCCAATGATGAAGCCCACACGGGTGAATATATCTGTATCTTTTAATGAAGACTGCTGGAAGAACAGGTACAGGGTCAGCAGCAAATGTCCAAAAGCCGACGAGTTTCGGGCTCCTGCCCTTTGTCTTAGGCTTAATTCAGCAGCTGTGTTCATGCCGTTAGTGCGCTACTATTTCAAGTAGTACCAGCCCCAGTGGGCGTGGCTACTCCCGCAGCCTCATGGTACTCATAATGCTCCACCTAATTAAACTCATGTGAGTTGGCATGCATGCTGCAATTCAAGCTCATAAAATACCACAGTGGGTTGTTGCCGCCTTGTAAAAACTGGTCTGCTGCCGTATCAAGTCTCTATTACAGCACCTCGTCCCTCACAGTGAAAACCACATCGGCGTCACCCGGGTCCGTAACTAAACAACAGGGCTTTGATCGTGGCTGGTCTAGCCGCTAACATTCCAACAAAAGAGTTGCCCCAATGATGAAGCCCACACGGGTGAATATATCTGTATCTTTTAATGACGACTGCTGGAAGAACAGGTACAGGGTCAGCAGCAAATGTCCAAAAGCCGACGAGTTTCGGGCTCCTGCCCTTTGTCTTAGGCTTAATTCAGCAGCTGTGTTCATGCCGTTAGTGCGCTACTATTTCAAGTAGTACCAGCCCCAGTGGGCGTGGCTACTCCCGTAGCCTCATGGTACTCATAATGCTCCACCTAATTAAACTCATGTGAGTTGGCATGCATGCTGCAATTCAAGCTCATAAAATACCACAGTGGGTTGTTGCCGCCTTGTAAAAACTGGTCTGCTGCCGTATCAAGTCTCCATTACAGCACCTCGTCCCTCACAGTGAAAACCACATCGGCGTCACCCGGGTCCGTAACTAAACAACAGGGCTTTGATCGTGGCTGGTCTAGCCGCTAACATTCCAACAAAAGAGTTGCCCCAATGATGAAGCCCACACGGGTGAATATATCTGTATCTTTTAATGACGGCTGCTGGAAGAACAGGTACAGGGTCATGCTACTGACCATGTCCTGAATGATGTAATATGTGACGTCATATGCAGTGCATTGCGGGGGCGCAGGTTATAGTTAGCTCAACTAGCTATAACGGCCGAATTTCTCTGGTTTTGTACGAGTGAAATGTCCAACTAACTATAATGTCCCTCAAACCTGTGGTTTTTTCAGTGAATTTCAAAGGTTTTCTAAATTCTAATTCCTAAGTATAATGTCCCTGAAACCTATGGTTTTTTCAGTGAATTTCAAAGGTTTTTTAAATGATAATTTCTAACTATTCCTACAGAGGGAGGACATGTGCAGAAAGAGGAAGAAACACGCAGAAATAGGCAAGAGAAATGCAGAAAGAGGCAACAAAAGTCCAGAAAGACGAAGAAAGGTGCAGAAAGAAGCAAGAGATATGCACAAAGAACCAACAGAGGTGCAGAAAGAGGCCTTGTTGCAAAGTCATCCTGTGCCCACCACATTTTGCTGGCTGGTACTGGTGGTAACTGACTCTGACAAACCAGGCCCGGAGCAAGTGCTATCCTGAAAGACACTTAGAATACAGTGAAAAGACCTATATACATTAGGGTACACTATGGGATGGGGTACCCCTGTGATTGTTTACCACAAGAAGCCGCTCCTAGTGTGATAACCCAAAACGAGTTACAGGAACGTCGTAAGTGTGGGCATCTCATAAAAAGTTGCCGGGAGGCTCGAGCGGACGCGTAGGACACAGACAAAATCTGCTACCTGTTACAAAGTAAATTAACAGTGGATCTCCACAGTCCCTCCTTCCCCCCTTGGGACAAGTTGTCTGACCGATTAGGGCTTCACCTTTGGAAGCACCATAGGAAGTGAAGTGTGGCCTATGCCACACTCACGCAGTGGTAGTATCTTACCGACATATGGTAAGAACGGAGCCCTCACCTATACTTTGGTCCTGATGAATGCCGCGGACCCGACAGGGCCATTATGGCAGAAACATGTTGACCACACATAGGACGGTTAGGGGACATTAAAACCCTATACACCGTCACACATATTTTTTAATATCATATAGTTGTCATTCACATTAAAATCACTTTTGACCACTATAATGATTTTTAACCTCACTCACAATCTCACGGGCCCCCACTTATCCATTTAGAAAGTGCATCCTTGTCGCCAAGTGTATGCCCGCCCTCTATCAAACGAAGGTTTTAGAGGGCGAGGACTGGTCAATGATGAAGCATGACACCAGGTGGTGTGTGAGACCAGTCCGCAACTTTTTGTGAGATGCCCACACTTACGACGTTCCTGTAACTCGTTTTGGGTTATCACACTAGGAGCGGCTTCTTGTGGTAAACAGTTATAGTGGAGGCTGCCAGCTCCTAGAACCCCTGTGCCTCTAGTTCCCTCCTCCACAGATCCAGTGGAGACTTTTTGTGTGCTACCGTACCCCTGTGATTGGCATGACCTCCCCTGTAAGGCCCTAGTACATAATAAGGCAGGGGGAATAAAACTACCTCCAAGTCAGAGGTGCAGAAAGAGGCAAGAGAAGTGCAGAAAGAAGCAAGAGAGGTGCCGAAAGAAGCAAGAGAGGTGCAGAAACAGGCAAGAAAGGTGCAGAAAGAGGGTACAGGGGTATAGAAAGAGGCAAGAGGGATACATACATTTGCAACAGAGGTACAGAAATAAGCAAGAGAAGTGCAGAAAGAGGCAAGAAAATTGCTGAAAGAAGCAACAGAGGTGGATATTTAGGGAAGAGGGTGCATAAAGAGGCAAGAGGGATTCAGAAATTTGCAAAAGAGGTGCAGAAATAAGCAAGAGAAGTGCAGAAAGAGGCAAGAGAATTGCTGAAAGAAGCAACAGAGGTGTAGAAAGAAGCAAGAGAACTGTGGAAAGAGGCAAGAGTATTGCTGAAAGAAGCAAAAAGATGCAAGAGGGGTGTAGAAAAAGGTAGGGGTGTGCACAAAGAAGCAAGAGAGGTACAGAAAGAGGCAGGAGAGGTGCAGAAAGAAGGAACAGAAGTGCAGGTTGAGGCAAGTGAGGTTCAGAAAAAAGCAAGTGCAGTGCAGAAAGAACTAACAGAGGTGCTGAAAGAGGTGTGAAGGGTGCAGAAAGAGCAAGAGAAGTGCAGAAAGAGCCACAGAGGTATAGAAGGAGACAAGAGAGGTGCAGAAACAAGCATGAAAGGTGCAGAAACAGGGAACAGGGGTGCAGAAAGAGGCAAGAGAGGTACAGAAAGAGAAAAAAGGGTTGCAGAAAGAGGCAAGAGATCTGCAGAAAAAGCAACAGAGGTGCTGAAAAAGGCAAGTGAGGTGCAGAAAGAGGCAAGAGATCTGCAGAAAAAAGCAACAGCAGTGCTGAAAGAGGCAAGAGAGGTGCAGAAAGAAGCAAGAGAAGTGCAGAAAGAAGCAACAGAGGTGCGGAAGGAGGTACGAGGGGTACAGAAAGAAGGAAGAAAAGTGCAGAAAGAAGCAAAGAGGTGCTGAAAGAGGCATGAAGGGTACAGAAAGAGGCAAGAGAAGTGCAGAAAGAAGCAACAGAGGTACAGAAAGAAGCAAGAGTGGTGCAGAAAGAGGGAAGAGAGGTGTAGAAAGAGGAAAGAGAGTTGGACAAATTGGGAAGAGGGGTGCAGAAAGAGGCAGGAGCGGTGCAGAAAGAAGCAACAGAGGTGCTGAACGAGTCAAGAGAGGTGCAGAAAGAAGCAAGTGAAGTCCAGAAAGAGGCAACAGAGGTGCAGAAAGACGCAAGACAGGTGCAGAAACAAGCAAGAGAAGTTCAGAAGGAGGCAAGAGAATTGCTGAAAGAAGCAACAGAGGTTTAGAAAGAAGCAAGAGAAGTGCAGAAAGAGGCAAGTGAGGTGCAGAAAGAAGCAAGAGCAGTGCAGAAAGAACCAATAGAGGTGCTGAAAGAGGCAACAGATGTGCAGAAGGAGGCACACAGGGTGCAGAAAGAAGGAAGAGGAATGCAGAAAGAAGCAATACAGGTGCTGAAAGAGGCACAAGGGGTGCAGAAAGAGGCAAGAGAAGTGCAGAAAGAAGCAACAGTGGTACAGAAAGAGGCAAGCGTGGTGCAGAAAGAGGGAAGAGAGGTACACAAAGAGGCAAGAGTGGTGCAGAAAGAGGGAAGAGAGGTGTAGAAGAGGCAAGAGAGTTGCACAAAGAGGGAAGGGGTGCAGAAAGAGGCAGGAGGGGTACAGAAAGAAGCAACAGAGGTGTAGAGAGAGGCAAGAGAGATGTAGAAAGAAGCAAGAGAAGTACAGAAAGAGTCAAGAGAATTGTTGAAAGAAGCAATAGAGGTTTAGAAAGAAGCAAGAGCAGTGCATAAAGAACCAACAGAGGTGCAAAAAGACGCAAGACGAGTACAGCAAGCGGTAGGAGAGGTGCACAAAGAGGCAAGAGAGGTACAGAAAGAGGCAGGAAGGGTGCAGAAAGAAGGAAGAAAAGTGCAGGAAGAGGCAAGAGAATTGCTGAAAGAAGCACCAGAGGTATAGAAAGAAACAACAGAAGAGCAGAAAGAGGCAAGTAATGTGCAGAAAGAAGCAAGAGCAGTGCAGAAAGAACTAACAGAGGTGTAAAAAGAGACAAGAGGTGTGCAGAAAAAGGTAGGAGGGGTCCACGAAGAGGCAAGAGAGGTACAGAAAGAGGCAGGAGGGGTGCAGAAAGAAGGAAGAGAAGTACAGAAAGAAGTAGCAGAGGTGCTGAAAGAGGCATGAAAGGTGCAGAAAGAGGCAACAGGGATGCAGAAAGAAGCAAGTGAGGTGCAGAAAGAGGCATGTGAGGTACAGAAAGAGGTAAGAGAGGTGCAGAAAGAGGCAAGAGAGGTGCAGAAACAGGCAAGAGAAGTGCAGAAAGAGTCAAGAGAATTGCGGTTACAGGCAAAAGAGGTACAGAAAGATGTAACAGAGGTGCAGGCGGAGGCAGGCAGAGACAAGAGAAGTGCAAAACAGGTAAAAGCAGTGCAGAAAGAGGCAAGAGGGGTGCAGAAATTTGCAAGAGAGGTGCAGAAAGAAGCAAGAACAGTGCAAAGGAACCAACAGAGGTGCAGAAAGAGGCAAGTGAGGTGCAGAAGGAGGCAAGAGAGTTGCAGAAACAGGCAAAAGGGGTGCAGAAAGAGGAAACAGGTGAGCAGACTGAGGCAAGAGAAGTGTAGAAAGAGGGAAGCGGGGAGCAGGAAAAGGCAAGAAGGATGCAGAAATTTTCAGGAAGAAGCCAGAGCAGTGCAGAAAAAACCAACAGAGGTGCAGAAAGTGGCAAGAGGGGTACAGAAAGAGGCAAGTGAAGTGCAGAATGAAGAAAAAGAGGTGCAGAAAGAACCAACAGGTGGAGAAAAAGGCAAGAGGGGTGCAGAAAGGGGTAGAAGAGGTGCACAAAGAGGAAAGAGGGGTACAGAGAGAGGCAGGAGGGGTGCAGACAGGAAGAGAACTGCAGAAAGAAGCACCAGAGGTGCTGAAAGAGGCACCAAGGGTGCAGAAAGAGACAAGACAGTTGAAGAAAGAAGGAACAGAGGTACAGAAAGAGGCAAGAGTGGTGAAAGAAAGATGGAAGAGAGGTGTAGAAAGAGGCAAGAGAGTTGCACAAAGAGGGAAAAGGGGTTCAGAAACAGGCAAAAGGGGTGTAGAAAGAAGCAAGTGAGGTGCAGAAAGAGGCAAGAGAGGTGCTCAAAGAGGTAAGAGAGTTACAGAAAGAGGCAAGTGAAGTGCAGAAGGAGGCAAGAGAACTGCAGAAAGAGGCAATAGAAGTACAGAAAGAGGCAAGGGAGGTGCAGAAAGAAGCAAGATAAGTGCAGAAAGAAGCAACAAAAGTGCAGAAAGAGGGAAGAGGGATGAGAGAGACTCAAGAGGGGCACAGAAAGAAGCAAGTCAGGTGCAGAAAGAAACTAAAGAAAGAAGGAACAGAGGTGCAGAAAGAGGCTAAAAAGGTACAGAAAGACATACGAGGGGTACACAAAAAGGCAAGAGAGGTGCAGAAAGAGGGAAGAAGGGTGCAGAAAGATGCAAGAGGGTACAGAAAGAAGCAAATGGGGAAAACATATTTTGGGACCCCCCTTTTTTCTCGGCCCCTGCTTGACGAATCACCCCAAAACTTTCAAGACAGGAGCTGACCGGAGTGCTCCATTCGTTTTGAAAATTTCGCGAAGATTCGTCAAACGGTGCCAAAGATATTGGCAAATCAAAAAAACGCTTTTACTATGGAAACTGGGTTCTAACTATAACTACCTACTGGCAGTAGGTAATATATATATATATATATAGATATACCAGAAAGTGACCTTTTTGTTATTTGGTGTAAATCCGTTCAGTAGTTTTGTAGTTATAAAAGAAAAAAGATTTATAAATATCTAGGGATGCGGAGTATCCGCAGATCTGACAGACCTCATGCTGAGTTCTGATTGGCTGCCAACACTTCAACCAGGAAGCATTGGCAGCCATCTTGGGACTCGGAGTCCCAAGAAAATAGGCAAGAAAAGAAGGGGCCAGGTAGGAATACCCTGATCATAAGTCTGGTGGTGTGGATTTTCAATCTTATCGCAAATTTTTGGGGGATCCTTGAATCCGAAGCAAAATTGGTGAAAAAAACCCCTAAACGCGCTTGTTATTTAATATACGCCATTTCGCCCGAGTTGGAAATTTTAACATGGACCAACAGTATTTTCAGTTCTGGCAGGCATACGCAGACACGGTCATCTAAAGGGACCTACCCCCATGGAACAAAGTTCAGAATACAGCCTTACCTTGAACTTCTTAATCCTGGCATGCCAATCAAGCTGGCAGCCAAACAAGGTTTCTCCCACTGGCACATAGCCCTGGCACGCCTCATTGCATTCCTATGGGTTGCTGTTGGTACTCTCATGCTTGTGATTAGCCAGCTGCGGCATCTGGTTTGGTGTTAGGTGCTTTTAATGTCAGCCAGGGATCTGTGTGCTGAGGCGGCCTCAAAGGGCGGCAGAAGAGCAGTGAAGCCGGCAAATGCATTATGGACCCCACTGACGCAGTGCTGCTCACTCTGGCCCTGGCTCTGCTCTTCAAGATGATCCTGTTGTGGTGCAGCGCGCACACCTCCCCGCCCAGTTTACGAGG
This sequence comes from Triturus cristatus, assembly GCF_964204655.1. Taxonomy (NCBI): domain Eukaryota; kingdom Metazoa; phylum Chordata; class Amphibia; order Caudata; family Salamandridae; genus Triturus; species Triturus cristatus. Next base: position 1,097,097,027 of record NC_140582.1, on the reverse strand, counting down.
TTGGGATTTACCTTTGAGCTGGGGCAAAGCTGCCTTGGAGTTTTTTGAGCAGGCAAGAATCAAGGTAACACTAAGGAAGCAAATAAATGTCTACACAAGGAGATATTGGACGGCGCTCTGAAACTTTTCAGACACTCATCCCCAGTCACAGATCTGGGCTGAATCCATCATCATTCTTTAGCTCACTTCGCCACCTCAGTTCAGACCCAGCTATATGCAAATCAGTCTTGACCCTGTGCCTCATGGGAACAGTCCAGCCTGAGCTGCCAAGCCAGGTCTTCCCTGAACCCGAAACAAGCATCCTGGGACCAGTTTCTGGGTAACATCCTTCATCAGCCAGGCTAGGTTGAATCCAGTGGCAAAGTGAGCAAGGGACCCACGTCTGGGCATACCCTGCCAACTTAGGGCAGTCAAAGCAAACACAAGGAGATAATGGACAGAGTGCTGAAACTTGTCTCACATGCGCTGCGCAAAGTGCACAAGAAACTAACAATATTCTGGAGCACTGCTAAGTCAAGCTAAAACTTTGTGCACCTGGCATCCTAACACATGAAGACAAATATTCGTCAAGCGCCTCTGCGCATTTCTGGTGATAGGGCTGCCTTCTGTACAACAACAGAGTAAGAAGCATCTCTACCTTCAGTGATAAACATACTGAAACCGCTGCCTCCCACACATAGCCTGCAGAGGTGGATCAGCGCTCAGTAACTGCATAATGCATGCAAGACACTCTACCGCCCCTTGCCACCACCCTCGCTCAGCAGACAGGTCTAGAAAGCACCTGCACACATCCGGTATAATTTGTGTGGACCAGATACGGTATCTTCGTCGGAGCACAATGCAAGTTCTACCTTGCATCTTGCATACCCGCTTAAAATCTCTAGCACCACTCCCGTCAGGTCATACACAATGCACTTAAATACCAGGCAGACAGAACTTGCCATTGTTAGGTAGCACCCAGGATGAGACAAAATTTGGCATGGAACCATACGGCCACTCACACATTAACAAAACCACTCCCACACCCACTGACAGACCTATAGAGCCACGCATAGACCCATACAGTCACTCACACAACCAATTACTCAACCACACAGACACTCACACTCTCTCACACATCCATACAGCCACTCACATGCCCACTCACAGACCCATAAAGCCACTCACACACCCACAAACCACTCACAGACCCATATAGCCACTCACACACCCACTCACTGAGCCACAAAAGCACTCACATACCCACTCATGCACACTCAAAAATGCTCACACACTCTCACACCCATACAGCCACACCCACATGCAGTCACTGACCCATACATCCACACACCCCCTCAGAGACCCATACATCCACTCACAAACCCACTCACAGACCCATACTGCTACTCACATACCCACTCAGTGTCCCACTGATCCATGCATACACCCACTCACAGACCCATACAGCCACTCACAAACCCACTCACTGACAGATGCAGCCACTAACACACCTACTCACCGACCTATACAGCTACCTCCCTCAAAGGCAACCCCCACCCACCCTGATTTTGACAAAGGGGACCCCATCCCCCCGGACCCGACCGCTTGAAACAACGGGGAGGTGGTCTGCATAGCCCGCATCCCAGGTTGTGTTCAGCCCTGGGGAGCCTTGCCCCTGAGGCCTGGCCATGCTTAAGGTAGTGAAGAGGGGTGCCCAGCCCCCCTCCTGGTGCCATTATTGGCCCTGGGGCCCCCATACCACAGGGCCTGCTCGAGCTATGTCCTGGGGTGCCCATCCCTGGGACATAGTGGATTCCCTGCCTTCACTGGCAAAGACTTGGAAAATCTGTGTGTGCTCTCACTTGACAGAAGCAATTCCAAAGCTCTCGCCAAGTGAGAGCAAACACTAAGGCCTGATTTAGATCTTGGCAGATGGGTTACTCTGTCACAGCAGTGACAGATATCCCGTCACACAAAATATAAATTCCATAGGTTATAATGCCACTGTTGTGATGGACTAACCCATCTGCCAAGATCTAACTCACCCCTTAAGTCTGCTCCCAGCAGGTGTAAGTATGAAAAATGTTCCCACCCGCCGGGAGAGGACTTTCAATCTGTTTCCCTGCCCGAGCTGAATCGAGCAGGAAAACAGATGAAAATATTGCTTGAGCCCGCAGGGACTACCATTTTTAGCTTCTCTCTTGGGCAGGTACAAACCTGGCTCCTGCCGGAGGCATGGTGCAAACTGGGGATGCCTGGGTCTTCCCCTGCAGTCCCCAACAAAGATGCATTGGGTGCCATGGGTGGGCTCCAGGGCACCCACCGTTTAATGGCCGGGACCCAGGGCGCAGTCCCCTGTCCCCCATTATGAATTGGACAGATCACAGGGATGAGGTCCCAGGGGCCTCCCCTTTATAATATGGCCGGACCCTGGAAGATGGGGTCAATTGGGCCAGAAATTGGCCCAGGGAGGGAGGCTGCATACCCTCTCCTCATTTACAATATGGCTGGGCCCTGGGAGATGGTATCCCGGGGGCAAGATCGTCCCGAGGAAGGGTTGGGTCCCGGGGCAGCCACATACCCCCTCCTCTAAACAAATGTGGCAGGTCCCTGGGGATGGCATCCCGGGGGCTGAAATTGGCCCACTGAGTGGAGCTGCATGCCCCCCTCTTGGGTTGGCTGCCTTTGGGGAGTTGGCACAGGGGCTAGCCACAGTGTAAGCAATGCCCTGTGGCAAACCCCCCCAAAGCGCATGGCCAAATGCGGTTTATGGTGTGGGGCTGGCTGCTTGTGGTGGGTTGGCTGCATGTGGGGAGTTGGCCACAGAGCCTGGCCGAGGGGAGCCAGGTCCTGCGGTCAACCCACCACCTTGCACGGCTGATGATTATGTTAAAAAATAAACTAGAAATTCACTGAAAAAAACAAGGGTATGTTATAGTTAGGGTCAGATTTTACACACCCAAACTACACAAATTCTGCGGGTATAGTTATACTTATCTCAGGAAACTATAACTCATGCCCTAAGGTAACAATAACTTATGCCCTCACCATGCACTGCTAATTCTGCACACTTTAAATCAGTAGTGAAATTTTAAATGATCATTGATAATATCACTGCAACATATGTGATAACATTAATGATGAGATAACTGTGCATGGAGAGCGTGTGAGTTATATTAACTTAGGACACAAGAGCCCCCTGCCTGAACCCAAATGGGCCCTGCGATCCCAATGCCCCAGGGCTAAAGAATAATAATAGGGGAGGGAGGCATGTGGCATCCCTCCCCGAGCATTAAGAGACCCCAGAGGACCCCGTTCCCCTGGGTCAAAACCAGCTTCATTAATTTTTAAGTGGGTGTCGGGGTACCCACAAAACATAATATAACATTGGTGCCTTTGGGGGGTCCCAGGGCCCCCGCAGCCCCAGTCGCTTCCCACAAGGGGGTAAGATGAAACAGCTTCTTTTCTCCTTTTATCCATCCTATTTCTCCTTCTCTCCTCACATACATACCTCATTCTCTCCATCCATCCACTGATCTCTGTATCCATCCACCATCCATACAGAATTTTTCCATCCATCCTTCCCTTCATTCTAATCTCCATTTATCCATTCATCCATCCCTTCATCTCCACATCCATCATTCTCCCCATTCACCAATCTTAATCAATTTTTCCACCCATCCTTCCCTTCATCTTCTCTATTCTTCTCACCATCCATCCATGCATCCTGCCCTCCCTTGCTTTCTTTCCTTTAATGGAGGGAAGAGCGTATTTTATTCCGTATAATACATGGTCACACTATCAACCTTTCATCTAACCACTTAAACCCCTGATGTCTTTTTGCTCTTTCATGCTCTCTGTAGGCAAGAAGATTAAAATAAGAATTTGTAGTGTGCTATTAAACAATCTAAAATCAGTTGGCAATTGTGTACACAAAGTCATTAAAATCAGTTTAATGTAAATCAGATTATAAAAATGCTGTTCATCCGAAGGTGTAAAAACATGCAACAAATCTCTTTTCCATCATGGAAAATAAGCATGTTGCCATAAATATCTTTTTTTTGCTGACACTGTTTTCTTCTTGGAAAAAGATATCAGGGGGAAACCCATTTCACATTTCCCTTGTTTGAACTGCATCTGTAATTAATCTGCTACCCGCCTTTCACCCTAGCCAGCCAGTTTGGTTCTGAGTCACAATGCCTGCTGGCTCTGCAGCAGAAACTGTGACTCAGAATCAAACTGTAATAACTCATTACAGTTGAGCAGCTGCTTCATTTCTTTTGGGATGTCACTAGTAATAAAGAAATTCAATGCAGACTTTTTATTAGGGATTACAGTCTCCCACGTATTACACAATAATTAACAAAGAAAGACGAAGTATGCATTAACATTGATGTGGAAACAGTAAACAAACATAAATCAAATTATGTGGGACTTTGGTTGCATCTATCGTACATCTATAATACCCTGACATTTTCAGCATTGTTTCTTACATCTTGTCACTCAGATAGTGGAAATAATAAAACAAATTTATGACATCAAACGAAGCGTTGGTCTTGGTAAGAAATCCAACCTAAAAGAGTGCTTGATTTACAGTCACCATTACATTTTATTGTCTTTGCTATTACAGCCTCTTCAACAGCCCTTATGTGCCTGCTTCTATGGTCCCGCTATTACAACTAATGGAACTCATGCAATTATACTTAGCTTTCTGAAACTATGGCTGCTCGTGTTCTTATTTTATTATTTGGAATTTATATGCTTTTTCGGCCACTAGAGAAGTATATCTTGGCTCTGCTCAGCTATTTACGGTAATGTTGCTTTAGTCGTTTCCATAACTCTTGTTGGTTCATTAGCACTCTGTCTTTGTATTCTTTTCAATAAAATGCTGATTTATGTTTTGTAGTTTCACCTTCTGTGCAGTGGTCTTCTAACTTCTGTATGTAGGCATGCACTGAGCGACAAAATGTGGCCTAACGGCTAGAGCGGTCGATCTCGAAGCTGCAGAACCGGGTTTGAGTCTCAACAGGGATCCTGTGATATTCGGCAAATCGCTTCATCTCCCTGTGTCTAACAAAAAATAGAATGAATATGTCTGTCTTTAATGCAACTGGTGCTCATGTACAGCGATCTGATACCCTCGTATCTAGTTCGCGCTATATAAAACTCGATCTAGCTGCTGCTCCTATATGTAGGAAAGTAACCCTTTTTGCATGGTTACCCCTCGCTTTTTGCTCTGACTTCTGATTCAACCTGACTTGATGTGCCCTTGGTCCCTGCCAACCAGTTTGCCCTGGGCCTGTGTTCTTTCCCAAGACTAGACCATTAAACCCACAATTGGCCAATCCATGGCCACAGGTAAGCCCCTTGTAAAAGGAACAATGGGTACAAAGGACAATGTGGCCAGGGGAGGCCTTCCTCTAAGGGCTGCAGCACCTAATGTGCCAGCCTGAGGGGCTCTGCACCTTAGCGCACACACACACACACACACACACACACGCACATGCACACACACACACACACACACACACACCCCCACACACACACACACACCCCCACTGCAGGATGTGTGTTGTGGTGCAGAGAAAAGTGAAGAGTCGACATGGCACACATCTCTGTGTGCCATACCTGCAATCCACTGCCTGAGTCCTAGGTAAGCTACCTGTCTAGCAGGGTGCACTAGCCCTAAGGTGAGGGTACAGTGTCTAGGACCATTCTTAGACATTGTAAGTGTAGTAAAGCCATAAAAGAGTATATGGTCTGGTAGTTGGTCATTACAAACCCCCACAGCTCCATAATAGCTTTACTAAAAACTGGGAAGTCTGGTAGCAAACGTCTCAGCACATTAAACCCACACTAATGCCAGTGTGGGATTTAATGTAAAAAGCACTTAGAGGGCATCTTAGAGATCCCCCCTGAAAACCGACCAGCCCTGGTGTGGTTTCTGAATGGCTGGTCACAATTTGCCACTAACAGACAGGTTTCTGGACCCCTGGGTAGAGATACGCCACTCTTTGGGTCCATAAACAAAGCCCATCCTGGGCAGAGTTATCATGCCTCCTCCCCTAGGATGGGCTGGGTCAACGAAAGGGGAAGCTTCAAAGGCCTGCCTCCTTTGCACGCTGTCCCTGCCTTTTGCTGCCACATGCAATTGGCTTCCACCAGTTCTGGCCCCCACTTTCGGCAGGATGAACATTAGGAAACCCAAGATAGGAAGAGAGGTATGCTCACCTTTGCTAACCCCACCTCTCAGGTAGGGGAGACGAGGTGAAGCACACATCTCAGTCCCCTCCATCTTGAAGATTAGGAAGAGGCTCATGCCCCCTGCCACAGGAGGGTGGCATAATAGGGGGTGTACCCACCCCATGGAAGGGACCCATTGGTTCCAACTTGCACACCTCTTTAACGCCCCTAAAGTTAGTATTTAGGGGCAACCCTGAACCTTGCCTCCTAAGATTCGAGGAAGAAAGAAGAAGGACCGTAGAGCCGTGCTGACCCAGGAAGAAGAAGAGGACACCATCTGCCTTGGCCCCAGGACTACCGGCCTGTCCCGTCTATGACCTGCCTACAGCAAGAACCCCGGCGAGTCCAGCAGCCAGCAACCACTAGAGCCTGGACGACCTGTCCTGTGACCTTCCCACAGACTCAGTCTCCCGTAGCACCGGATTTGCTCAACCAAAGGCACACCTCCAGAATCCAGTTTCCATGGACTCTGCGATTCTGCACCACTCTGCACCCAACGCCTATGGGCCGAGTTTGAGAGGCCAAACACCCCAAGGAGGTCACCCCAGCGATCCTGACCAGGGATCTGGTGATCCCCAACCTCTCTCAAGACTCCCGACGATGCCTGCAGCCTCAACCTGAAGGGTACCCCCGACCGTGAGCTTGTAAGAAAAACCTGATGCTAGGAGACACCCCTGCACCCAATGCCCCACGCCCTTGGGTGGCCCAACCAATGGTGTCCAGGCATCTCCCAAGATCCCAACTTACCTCTCCAGCCGGTGGTTGCCTTCAGGAAGTCTCCCTGTGCAAGCCTGCATCATCTTTCCAAAACTGAAGGTCACAATTGGAAAGCACAGTGTCCCAGACGTCCGTTTTGCATTCTGCACCCGGCCGCTCGAGTGCTGCTGGTGGTGCAGCTCCTGTGCTGGTCGTTGGCCCCTGCAGTGCTGACCTTATGTCCAGGGGCTTGGCTCCTACAACTGAGTGGCCTGCTCGTCAGCAGACCCTAACTGAAGGCCCCCTTGGCGAGCATTGGGCCTGCTAATGTATGGAGAAAAGTGAATTCAATTGCAATGTATAAAAAGTTGTACTTACCTTGTATGTAGAACTCTTAGGTATCTAGGCATACTATCCCCAGTATTCCAAATAATCTAAAGTAACTTGAAAGTAATCTAAAGTATTTACTGTATTGTACAAACTGCCTTTAAAAGTGATACAACCCTGTAGGAATTGCAATTTCAAGCACAACTGCATTTCCTTGAACAGTCTTGCATTTGAAAGTATATTTTACTCACTTGTGGCAAGTCCTGCTTGGTTCTAAAATACAACATAAGTATATATTTTTTATACTTACCTAACTGGTCTTGATTCTGTCTCTGAGTGTGTGTATCATTCCTTGATTGAGTGAATACAATAAATGCTTTATACACACTCTGGATAATCCTAACTGCTCACCCACACGACCACAAAGAGAGCTGTTTTTACTTACCTAATTTAGCCTCTGCCATACCTCTGGGGACTCCCTGGACTCTATGCACGCTATACCTTACTTTGGTATAGTATATGCAGAGCCAGCTTCCTACAATATATTCTTAAATATCTATATTAAATATTTTGACCACAGCAGTTGGTGCAGATGCGTTTTCTCCAACATATGTAGACAAGAACTGATATTCAGAAGTGATTTGTTATTTCTCAAAATAATTATATGCAGTGTAAAACATTGTGAAGAGGCCAAACTTTGCGAGGTTGGGAGTAAGATGCGTTAACAGAAAAGTCCAAAAACCAAGGTTTGCATTCATTTCTTTCTCACAATAAATCCAATTTGTGAAACTGAATGTGATGATAGTAAAGCAAGTCAAAACATCCAGGGGGATTTGGTAAAGGTCATGTCTCTCAAATATGAGGAACAGCATTAAATGAGCTTTGTTGCTTTTCATCTTTTCACTATCATATATTGAAAAAGTTCAAACATTCTAATCATGTTAAGTTTTTCTATCAAAAAATATTTTCCAACGTAAACTGGCAACATGCTATTGATTTTCAGACAACTGTGACAAAAGGGGTGGCTGTCCGAATTTTCCTTCTTACCAGATCTTCCACACCCCCACCCTTGGTATCTTTTTAGCCTAACATCATGGGGAAGTCCCAGAGTTTGAAACTTACTGATATCACTCCTGGACATGGTTCTACTGCCTTTTGGCTAGGTTTGAGCTATAAGAATAGCACACATTTACATGCATAGTACATTTTTAAGTCCGGTCATGTGCAGTAGCGTAATGAAACTTGAGGGGGCTCCCCTTCAAAGTACATGTAAGGGATCCCCTGACCCATAGATCCTGGCAGGAGCTCTCAGGCCAGGGGCCCCCTGGAGCTGGGCCCCCCCGCACCATGGGTGGTGCGGGGGCAAATTTTACACCACTGATCTACAGGCTAGTTGAACTGTCTGCCAGCCTCTTGCAACCCCTTTAGCAAAGGACAGCTGAAAAGGATTTGCTGCTGCAGAGCAGAATATAGCTGGAGGAGCGCACAAAGTCAATCCAACCGATGATGCACCTCGGGTGGTCCCAGTCTCCTCCTGGATCTCAGAGCAGTTTTTAACCAAAAACTTTTAAGTTCCCACTTGTGAGTTTTGGCTATCTGGTCACCTTCAACATCACTTCTGAGGGTTCAGGATGGTAGAGACCACTTGGAGGGCCAGGACTCACTCAGGGGGGTTCAGGTGTGGGTCCAAAGTGAAGGGAGCCTTTTGAGTCCCTGAAGCTCAGATCAAAGGGCCAGCAAACTAGCCTGTTGGAGTCTCTCTGGTGGTCATAGGTTCAAGTTGCAAGTCCAGTCCTTCTTTCCCAGACAAGACAGCAACAGGGGAGCTACAAATGCTGACTCTGGTACTGAGGAACCTGCCTCAACTTAAGAACCTGTGATTCTGGGCATGTCTTAAACTCTTCCCAAGCTGAAAAGAAATATGTAACACATCCCAATACTCATATAAACCAACCTAATGACCTCTGGCCGGGCTATTTAAAACTGCAAACATAAATACAAAAAACTCCAGTCTTTTCATACTATGCTAAAAGTGGAGCAAAATCACCAAAGATAACAAAGATAGAAATGTTGCAGTTCAGACAGGGAAATCCCGGATGGCTATTCACGGTGGGTCTTGCAAAAACTGTTCTCGCCTTCTTCATGAAATCAGAAAGTGCAGAAAACGCATGCAGGTGCTATTAATCGTGATCCTTCTGTGTGAGTCCAAATGCTGTTTGGGGCACTTAGGTCCCTTGTTGGACTTGGCTCTTTTTGGAGGGGCATCCCAGAACATTTTACCTTCCGCCTGTATTTTTTTTTCTTTTTTCTTTTTTTATTTTTTTTATTAGCGTTTTAAATGTATACAAAGCAAGTATAACCATAACATTTCGGTCACAGTACAACAACATCCATCATCCTTGTTCATTCCTAATCAAAGTCCCTCTATACCCTCCGTGCATCAATGCAGTTAGTATGAGCACTTAGTTCACTTGATGCAGCTGTAAGTATTGGGTCAAGTATTTCCAATAGTCTCTTGGTTTCGACCTGGTTGGAAGTTCTTCTTCATATGTCTGTAGTGTATCTTTACAATACGTTAAGTCAGAGATCCAGTCTTTAGTTTTTGGAATCTTCCTGCCATTCCAGCATAATGATACTCTCCGTTTGGCCAGAAGTAACGAAATCGCACAGAATTTGCGCTTTTGGGCCTTCACCCCAGGTAGTAGACCCAGCAAACATGTGCGAAAAGTGCATCCCACCTCGCTGCCCACCATAGCCCCCAACATCTGCGTTACTTGTGCCCAGTATTCCATAATCACCCTACAAGACCATGCTAGGTGGACAAAGTCCGCCCCCTCTTCATTGCAGCGTCCACATCTAGAATCCGAGCGTAGTCCATATCTGTGTAGCCTAGCAGGTGTGTAGTATGTCTGGTGTAGGTACTTGAAGTGGAGAATACGTAGATTGCCATTAGGTGTTAACATACCAGTCAGTGCACAAGCTACAGCCCATTCTTCCCCAGTCAATGGTACATCGAGGCAGCTATATCATTTCTCCATTGCGTTATCTGTATTTGCCGCTATATCGCTGTGTAGTTTAGTATAAAGCGTGGATACCAAGTTCTTAGCCGTAGGCGTGGTGATTAACCACTGCAGAGCGGACAGCACCGGTGGTTCAGCCGGGTAAGTTGGATAGAGTTTTTTCATGGAATTTTGTATCCTGTGATAGTTAAATTGAAACAATAATGTCTTATTACGAATGAAAGTCAGGTGTTCCAGCGTTCTAAAAATCCCATCCGCGTAAAGATCCCCCATAGTGTTGATACCTACCTGTCGCAACAATCCTACTCCCACTTCTTCCTGGGTGACCGAAATCTCTGAATGCCAGTGGAGCCGAAGCGCCGGGGCGTATAGAGGCAATTTGTTAGCCCTCCTACCCATAATATGCCAAGCCTTATTTGTGGCATCTATCGTGTTGATGTCACGTTTATGCAATGGAGGCCTTCGATGGGTTATAACAGCGTCCAGTGGGATTGGCAGAGCATCACCCTCCTCAATTGCAGCATGTGTGAGGTATGGGACTTTGTGATACCAAAAATGCGCATATTGCGCTTGCGCTCAAAGGTAATAAAGCAAAAAATCGGGTACTCCGAACCCTCCCTGGCAGTATGGCAATATAAGTGTCTGTAATGCAATCCTGGCCAGTTTACCCGCCCAGATTAGCTGGAGGACCATCGAGGTAATTCGACGAAAAACCTCTGCTGGGGGTTGAATGGGTATGTTATTGAAAAGGTATAATACTTTAGGTAATACCACCATTTTTACAATAGCGATGCGGTCTGCCAAAGACAGCGGCAGTTGAATCCATCTCCGCACTTTCCCTTCCAGTGCATCTATTACCCTCCCATAGTTAGTTCTAATAACGATTTCAGGGTCGCGGTGATACCACACACCCAAATATTTTACCGGTTCTGTCTTCCATTCCAAGGGATACTCCATGGGGTGCGGTTGTGTGCTGTCTGTCAAGGAAATAATCAGGGACTTGGCCCAGTTTATATTTATACCTGAGTGGTGCGCAAATTTAATATATTCCCTCAGTAGAGGGTTCAGATTTTCCCCTGGGTCCCTCACATATAGCAGCATATCATCTGCATACAATGATATGTGCAGCGGTCTCTGCGGAAATTGTAGAGCCGAGTAATGATGACCCTGCCGAATTTTACATGCCAGTGGCTCAAGCGCCAGTGCAAATAATAGCGGAGACAGAGGGCAACCCTGTCTAGTCCCCCTACGAATATCAATGGGCTCTGAAATGTGTTTATTCACCCGGACTCACGCCACCGGCGCATCATATAATAGTTGTATCCATTGGAGAAACATGGGTGTAAATCCCATCCTCCGTAGCACTGTATTGAGATATGGCCACTCTAGCGAGTCAAAGGCCTTGGCCGCATCTAGGAATACCGCTGCAGCCTTGGTCGTGGGTGTCAGATAGTGCGACAGTGCAAAGAGAGTCTGTGTGTTGTGTGCAGTTGAGCGCGAGGGGATGAACCCGGACTGATCAGGTAAGATCAATTTAGTCATTAAGGGGTTCAGTCGAGCAGCCAGCAGCTTGGCCAATATCTTATTGTCCACATTTATAAGAGACAAGGGTCTGTACGATTCACAGTACTCTGGGTCCTTGTGCGGTTTGAGTAGCGCCAGTAACAACGCTTCACGTAAAGTCGGCGGCAGGCTCTGCTGTTCATGGACATTGCCATACATCTCCACCAGGCGAGGGGCTAGCTGATCCACAAACGCCTTGTAAAATTTGCACGTGAACCCATCTGGGCCCGGAGCTTTACCATTTGGCAATGATCTAACCACCTCCGTGACTTCTTCCACCGTGATAGGCAGAGACAGATATTCCTGGTGCGTGTCCGATAGCCATGCTATCGCCACATCATCTAGATACTCCATGATTTCGGCCGATGTTGCCGTAGGTCTGGAAGCATAAACTGCTCCATATGTTGCCACAAACTCGTTTAGAATTTCCTTCGCACCATATCTCTGCTCCCCCTTATCATTGCGAACCATTTGGATATTTTGTGGTGCGTGACGTCACATATTTTAGACGCCAAGTACCTGCCCGATCTTCCCCCCTCCCCATAGGCCCTCGCTTCTTGTCTCTTTGCTGTATATTTAAGTTCATCTTCCGCGTAGTTTTGGTATTCGGATAGTATAGTTCTAATGTCTCCTAGTATTTTGGCATCTTGTGTTCTCTCGTATTCCCCCTCCAGAATGCGCAGCTTGTCTTCCCGCACTGTCAGTTGTTGCCTTATATCCTTTAGAATACCAGCGTTCGTGCTAATACAGATGCCACGAATCGTTGCCTTAAAAGCATCCCAAAGCACGCCGGGATCCTTCATAGTTGGCGCATTGTGATCAAAATATTCCTGTATCGCCTGCCCGATAGTGTCTACATATATGGGATCTAGAAGCGCTTTTGCGTTAAATCTCCAACTGAAGGGAGGTGGTGCATAGTGTGGGATTTCCAGTGAGAGGAGCACTTGATTATGATCAGACAGCGTTCTGGGTAAGTGTTTAACCTCTCGTGCCCATAATGTAATATCCCCAGAGACTATCCAGTAATCGATGCGGGACTAGCTACCATGTGCTGCCGATGCATGCGTGGCCTCTCTCCCCTCTGGATTTCTACTTCTCCAAATATCAGTAAGTCCCCTATCCACCATTATGTCCTTTAATATATTTAACGCCCGTCTGTGTGGCTCAACCGTCGCCCCAGATCTGTCCAAGTCATCACATAATGCGATATTAAAGTCTCCTCCCCATATCAAATGCGTAGTTTGTAGATCCCTTAGTGCACCCCACAATGAATGATAGAATTGCGGGTCATCCACATTTGGCCCGTATGTGTTCACAATGGCCAGTCTCTGCCCCGCAGTATACCTGTGATAATGACAAATCGCCCCAATTCATCCGCCACAGTATTCTCAATCGTAAACTGTAGTCCCTTTTTAATCAGTATTAGCACCCCTCTTGCATATGATGAGTATGAAGAGTGATGCACCGTCTCAGCCCACCGGCGCCCGATACTAGATTGAGTAGTCGGTGCACAGTGCGTCTCCTGTATTAGTGCAATGTCTATGTGCAGTCTATCCAAATAGGCTAGCATTTGTCTGATTTTTTTGGGGTTATTAAGCCCCCGTACGTTCCACGTTAGCAAGTTGAGATACCTAGCACCTACTCGGGCATCCACCATTTTCCATTAGTAATAGCAAAGCATAAATGATACAAATAGTTAGTTAGTGCATTCCAACGAAGTTCTAAGCATAAAGTGACCTCAATTTTCTTCAGCAAAGATATGTGGATTTCAGCGATTCTTCTCATGCACCGTGACCAACAAAACAACTTCCCAACCCATTCCCACCTCCCCCCACCCACTTCCGCACCCCAATCATGCCAAAGACACACCCCACAAAAGAAAACTAGCATAAATTAACGGAGTTCGGGGATCACCCGCTTCGGGGGACCGCCCAGAGCACACATCTCCATCCAACTAAATGGATGTGGACAGGTATACAATAGGAATTTGAGCCGAAGAATTATCACAACAGTACAACCAGCTTACTGTCTTACAGCATATCTGTCCGTGACCACATTGCCCATCATATCCGACCAACCCGCATCATAACATAACTGTTTGCAGGTGGGCAGGTTCCAACCTCCCCAGGAACAGTCCTGCAATCCAAAACCTGTGACGCCACGAATACAAGGGAATCATTGCTGATGAGCAGATCCCGACCCCCATCAACTCCATCTGTCCCAGCAGTTCTCAGTCCCTCAGTCTCATTACTGCCACGAAGAGGCCAACGGTGCTTGCCAACAATGCGGCCCTGAGTTTTAGTTCGGTAACTCCCTTACCAATCATCAGCAACAACGATCTCAGCCCCATCATGATTATACGCACTGTGAAGTACCATAGTTTCAGCAGAGCGTGTGGGAAGGCAACATAGTTCATAGCGCTCGTACTTACAGTCTCCATCCGAATAGAGTAGTCTCTCAGCCAGCGCGAGATATCGAGGCCCTCTCTCAGAGTTGTTGGAAACTGGCTCATGATCTTTACCTCATCACGTGCATTTGCCCCGCCAGCCTCTCACGCCTTGTTTGCAACTTCCAAATTCTCCTCTTCATCTGCCTGCTAGTCTGTGTCTTGATTCTGCTCCGTTCTCTGCCGTTCCTTGCATTTGGCACCAAGTTTTTTTACGAAATCCAGTGCCGCCTTAGGCGTGTGATAGAGTGTTGTTCGGCCCTCATGCGCCACTCGAAGCCTGGATGGATATAGCATGGCATATTCAATGCCAAGGTCTCGCAGCTTTCTCTTAACCGGATTAAATTCTTTCCGCGCCAGCTGAACCGCGACTGTGAAATCCGGATAGAATTCCAGCGTATTGCCCTGGTGTGTGATCTGCCGCTTTTCTCGCGCCAGCCGTAATATAACATCCCGATCTCTATAGTTAAGGACTCTGGCAACTATAGGACGGGGGGGGGGCGCTCCAGGCCTCGGCCGCGGTGCAAGGGACCGATGCGCTCTCTCAATCAAGAACATCGGGGAGAGGTGTTCCGTGCCAAAGATGCTGCGAATCAGTTCTTCCACATACGTTTCCATCCGGCCAACATTGGTGGATTCCGGAACCCCCGTAACTCTTACGTTATTTCGTCGCGATCTCTCCTCCAAATCCTCCGCCTTATTTTTTAGCACGTCCAGTAACTGCTTAACCTCTGCACATTTTTGGGCCGTGGCTTGTGAGACATCCTCCACCGCTCCAATGCGATTTTCCGCCTCCACCAGTCTCTCCCCATGTCCATCCAGCTTGGCCGCCATGTTGTCAACGCGCAGCGTGATAGTATCCAGCTTACCATTGATGTCTTGCAGGCTCTGCTGGATTGCCTGTAGTACTCCTTCCATACCCGTGGATACCACCTCTCCAGCGTCAAGGGCAGCGTCCGATAGTGTAGCGGCACCCTTCGCCTGTCGTTTAGATTCAAAGGGGAGTTTGGATTGGGTTTTATCTGGTTTCCCCATGTCCCGGTCTCCGACAGCCAGGTGCCAGGAGAAGCTAAGTCGCAGAGTTCCCAGGTTGAGGTGTCGCAGACCTCCGCCTTCAAGCGCAGTGGACCCAGGCAGACCAGCACACGGATCTCCGATATTCGTTCAGCGCCTCGGGCGTTCGCACCACCGTGCTATGTGTAAACCCCCGCTCTTCCAGCCACTTTCAGCCTCTTGAGCGTCAATGTCGGCAGTATCTCGCAGCACTCACCAGTCTTACCCGCGATCCAGGAGGTCGTCCATCAAGTGTGCAGTTCAATGCACAATAGCCAGCAGTCCAGGCGTTCGCCGTTCACTACGCGCTTCTTGGGGGCAGCAAATAAATGCAAGCGCTAGTCCGATCCTCTCACAGGCGATAGCGGCTGTTTAATGTAGGCGCAACGGGCCAGATCGCCTCCCTCCAGCTCCTCCCGTGCATAGACGTTAGCCAGGGCCAAAGATCCTCAAGTCACTCTCCCGGCAACCAGGTCTCCCTGTACTCAAGTTAGGTAGCCTTCATACTCCCGACATCGTATCTGGCAAGCGGACCTTCCGGGGCAGCCGAAGACATATCTGCTATACAGGCATCACGCATACTCGCCACGTGTATTTATGCAGTGGTTGGTCGGCTCGTATGCTGTGTCAGCATCGTTGTTGGTCGGTATCACCCTCCGCGCCCTATGCCTCTCTCACCCGGAGCGAACATCGGAGTTGGTCGCAACCGCCATTTCGCGCCTCTCCGCGCGCCATCGCAGTGTCCGCCATAGAGCTCTCAGAACAGGAGCGCGATCCCAGCGCTCCAAGGCATTGGCAGTTCCTCTAGCACCGGGGCACCAGAGCGTCCTGCAGCGTTAGCTCCGTCGTCTCCCCGCCTCAGAAGTCTCCGTTCGTACAGGGCGGCGCCATCTTGTTGTCCGTTAGCCGCGTCTATGGCAAATCGTTTAACCTCGCATTTCAAAGTCTACAATGCCAGTATACGTTCCTCCGCACCAGCCATGCGTGGGCGCTTGCTTCCGGTCACCCAAACAGCTGTTTTACGCTATCTTACAGCTCGTTCATGCTTGTGTTCGCCGTTTTTCGACCCTGTCCGGCGGAGCTGTCTTACAAGGCAGCCATTCCGCTGTGCGCCCTCTAGCGCCCCCTCCTGTATTTTTTCTAATCTGCTGTTGGTGGTTTTATGACTCTGGGCACTTTACCACTGATGATCAGTGCTAAAGTGCACATGCTCTCTTTTGTGAATTGTGTTATGGATTAGTGTTTCCATGATTGGCTATTTGATTTACTTGTCAGACCCTAGTAGAGTGCACTATGTGTGCCCAGGACCGGTAAATCAAATGGTGCTGGTGGGCTTTCAGCACTGATTATGCCACCCACAGAAACAGCTTGTAAAATGTGACTCAGGCCTGCCATTGCAGAGCCTGTGGGCAGTCTATTACTGCCATGTCGACTTGGCAAGTGCACACACTTGCCAGTCCATAAACCTTCCCTTTTTTACATATTAGTCACCACTAAGGTAGGCCCAAGTTACCCCTGTGGGCAGGGTGCATTGTATTTGAAAGGTAGGACATGTCCTGATGTGTGTGGCATGTCCTGATAGTGAAATACTGCCAATTTAGTTATAAACATAACTGACCCTGGGAACAAGATGGAAAAGTAAATTTTATTATGCCTGAACTCAGAATGTTAAAGTGCATCTTTTAGTGAGGGTGATTTTTACATTCTGTGTTTGAAAATACCACTTATAGAAATAAGGCATTTTCTTGCCTAACCATCCAGTGTGCCTCTGCTAGGTTTGTGTATTGCATGTCTGGCTTTCGGATGACAGGGGCTGGAGAGGGGCAGCGGCTCCAGACATCTGATGAGTCAGGGCTGGGCTGAATAGGCCTGGTCTGCATTTGGAGTGGTGGGAGTAGTAGCACCTTCGCCTGAATAGGGCTGTGCCTGCCTTCCACAATGACGGCTCCACCCCCCTGTGGTGTGTCTGGAGCCAGGGTTTACACTGACAATGGAGGTTGTTGTGCACTTGCAAAGTGCCCCACAGAACTGATTTTGACTGAGTACAGACACTCTCTGCCTTCAGAGAACAAAGGATTTTGGTGTATAAAAAGAGGGGCCCAGACCAAAGACTTTTAGATCACTTCTGGGAAGTCAAGAGAAACCTTTGCCAAGGAGAAGAGCCGGATAAGTTGAGGAGGAATACTGCCCCTGTGCTGTTTGCTGTCTGGGGTTGGCCTGCAGTGGCTGCTTGCTGCCAAGTAAAGGAGAAAAAGGACGTTGTTGTTTATTTTGTCACCTGCTTTAAGAAAAGATCTCCAAGGGCTTGAGACTGAGCTTGCCTCCTGTTCTGAAGTCTCAGGGCCACAAAGACTTCACCACCAGCTCACCTGAATTTCCTTGCTGTGAATTCCAACCTGCAGAGAGGTGCCTGCTGCTGTTTAGGATCTCTAGAGACTGTTTGTCGCTGGGAGCTGGAAAATCAACACAACATCGAAGAAGCATGTTGCATCCGCACCTGCTTCCGACGCATCGCCGAAGAAACCATTGCAGCGCCTGCTGCGGCTCGGGAAATCGCCGCACGACGCATCGGGTGCACCGCTCTCAGAAGTCCGAGATCTCTGCACTGATCCCGAGGCAAGCCTGCTGTGAAGCTGTAGGAAGCCACGCATCGTACTGGATCAATGCATTGCATCGTTGGGGGACGCAGTAAGAAACAGATGCATCAACTCCCCACGTAGTAAGAAAACAATGCATCACCTCATCTCCGGTAAGGAACCGACGCATCACCTCCCCTGCGCTGCAGTAAGGAACCGAGTCATCACCTCCTCCGAAGCAAGGAACCTATGCATCACTTTCCCTGCATTTAAGGAACCAACGCATCACCTTCCCTGAAGCCATTTTTGTTTGTTTTGTGCGACGCATCTCAGGTACTTTGTGAGTAAAGTGTCGCATTTACAACTTGCATTGAACTGGACTGTTTCTACTATATGAAAGCCTTATTTTTAATACTGTATTGTGGGTTTTTGTTGTTTAGTCTTGTTTTGGTTTGGATAAAGATCACTTATATTTCTAAACTATAACTGGTGTGGTGTCCATTTGTAGTGTTTTCACTGTGTTACTGCATGTGTTCACAAATGCTTTACACACTGCCTCTGAGATAAGCCTGTCTACTCGTGCCAAGCTACCAAAGGGGTGAGCAGGGGGTATTTTAGGAGTGTATCCCCCTTACCCTGACTAGAAGCAAGGGTCCCTAGTTGGACAAAGGTACCTACCTCTGCCAACTAGAGACCCCCATTTCTAACATCCCTGTTTGTACTTGAGGAGCTTTTAGGAGCGCTATTGCTTTGCTGTGCAGCATCACGACAGGAGTGGCCCTCTGACCCAGAAGGAGTTTCATGACCAATCTGACAGTCATCTGTTAATATTGACATTATTGTGACTGCCATTTTTAAGTTTGATTAGTGCCATCACAAGCAGTGTTGGGTAGACCAGGCTCGTTAGAGATTGCTGCTACTGCTCCCCACAACAAGGAAATGACAGTTTGTCGTGCCGCTCGCGTTTTAAAAGCAGAGGCATGAAACGGTTTCTCACATAAAGTGTTTGTGCACTTCACATGAGACACTGCGTGCTTGGAGTAGTATGGGTGCGTGCATGTGCGCACCTTACAGGAGCAATGGTGATAGGTCCTTTGTGTGAAGGCAGAACATTCCCTATTTGATTGCAAGTGTGGCTGTGCTCAGCTCCACCCCCTCATCCTGCCAAGAGATAGTCCATCTAAGCACACCTAATCCATCTATTGTGTGACTGTCTAGGAGGAATTCACAAAGTCTAACTGTCAGTTATACCCAAAAATGTGACCCAAGGCAGGCAAAAGGCATAAAAGGGCTAAGGACATGAAAATACCAACTTTCTAAAAGTATGTATTTGGGGGTTGGGCCCTTATATCCACAGCTAGATTGGGCCTCTATTAAATATGTAAAAACCAAAGGTCTAGCTTCATCCAGTCTACATTCAAGATTTGCAAAACAAGGTCAAGTAAATTACTTGTCTTGGCCCATGTATATATTCACTGATTGTTTCATTATCATTTTAAAAATATGTATACATTTGTGGAGGAGGAGAAGCAAAACATGTGGGTTGAAGATCATCCTAAGGCTGACACGTCTAAGGGTACATTTGTTTGGTCAATAGAACTAGAGCTATACAGAAAGACCTTGAGAGATATAATACAAAGGATGGCTGCTCTGGAGTTGTCCTGGTGTTGTATATAAAAACTTGGTTTAAAAGATGGGGTTGTGTGACTATTCGAAGAACCTTATCACGATTCAAAGAAATAGTTCAAAAATTGTAAAGGTTAGATATTTGCCAGACGTTTCTGCCACTTGACCATTAGAAAATGGAGGGAGTTTAACTAATAGATTTTAGTATTTTAATGTGACCTTAAATTTGAGGACTTTTGGTTTACATTGAACCAGCTAGCACATGAGTACTCTACATTAAAGTTAGACTGGGCATTTTGCCACTGGCAGCTTTTACAGAAAGGTGGTCAAATCATATCTAGAGGTCCTTTATGTGTCCAGTTTGTAAACTCAGAGAGAGTGAGGAGCACTTGACATTTTATTGCAGAGAATATTCTAAACCAAGACAAAAATGAATTATTTTCCTTTGCAAACTCCTGGTGATTACACACTGCAGAACTGCCCTAAAGATATGTAAAACAGATTCAAGTATCCCTTTGACTTTGGTGTCTGCATGGTACTTTAGAGGGACATTTGTAGTATCAGTTTTTACAAGTTTCTATTTTATTTTCATTATCTGTATGCATGTTTTTATATTCAAGTAGGTAAAATGTTGTTTACATTTTAAGATTATTTTGCTTGTTGTTAGATTATGTGATGTATGGCCAAACATTTGGTGTATGGTCATCACAATCTATGACATCCACCCACCAAACCTTTAGTACTGCTGTGATGGTGTTTTCTTTCAATGTACAGAGATGACCACTATTCAAATGGTTATCTTTAGATTTGGCTGGTGCAGTTGTGATATGTGGTCATTTTGATCCTATGTATTTCACAATTTGCATTGTTAGTTTGTTCTGCTTAGAGGGTATAGAATGTTATGGTTTGAAGTTGGAGACTGTTAGTGCAGAGTTGTAGAGATTGGTGTTTCTCCTTTCTCCAATAAAGTACTCTACTGATTTCCATGTCTCTTGGAGTTTGCTGATGTGACTGTGTTTCCACAGCAGTCTCATCGGAATGTCAGATAAAATCTCCTACCACCCGATGGACATTACTCCATGCGTCAAAGGCTAAATCATGACCTATTCTTCCCTAGTTTATCCAATTCCTATTTAGACACAAGAAGGTGATAGGGTGGTTGAGTACATTATTCTATTGTATTGTGTCTTGAATCACAGGTAATAAGTTTAAGAAATTGGATTACTGGTGGATTTTCAAATGTCCAGGGATTACACACTGATCCACTTGAAACTGGATAACTCACACCACCGAAAAAAAATCTGTGTGTCATAATGAGACAGGGCTGCCATTGTCTCTGATGAGACACAATGAGCCTGCCTTTTGACTTGGTTAGTATCTTGTGTGGGTAGATGTTTATTGAAGTGTTTCCCATGTTTCTTGTGGGGATAACTGATGTTTCAATGGTTGCTTTGGGATTCTTCTAGGTGAGCCAGTATTTTGCCTAGCTGCTGCCCAATAGGAGTGCAGATGGGGCATTGGCAATTCTTTGGTGAGTTGTAATTCTTATGACTCACACTTGGCGGCATAGGATTAATTTCCTCTGGGCCTGGAGGAATTTGGATGGGCAGGCTGTTGTGGTGGTTTTCTCTGTCAAGATAATGTAGCTGAAGGATTCTCTCCCTCCCAAGCATACCTGAAGGGAGTGGTTCGTGATGGCACAGAGTTAGTAGCATTCCAACCTATCCTTCTGTGCTGCATGCTGGGCCTGCGTGTCCAACACAGTAATACTTTGTGGTAACTACAAGGATGTCTATCTACAGTTCTGAAACATATTCTACAAAGTTAGGTAGTGCAAGGTGGAGAGGGTGTAATAATGGCACAACTGCCAGACAGTTTTGGCATTTGTGCGGAGGTGGTGCATTATCCTGTCTTTTCCAGCCACCGGATGTACTAGGGCAGGATGCAATTTGGATTACAAGTGCAGATGTTTACTCTGGTGGAGAGCATTGAGGTATGTTGGGGTTGCTGGACTAGGATAAAGGTTGGTTAGTGGGCTATCGTGGGGCATGAGCCAGGATTGGCAACTATGTTGGGGAAACATACTGTCTATGTTGGAGGATGTTTAGTGGTGTCAGGACGTCTTCTCATGCTGGCCAAATAGATTATCTTGAGGGTTACTACAGTGTATGTAGGCAGAGGATATGAGCAGCTCTTCTGAAAAGGATTGTTTAGAGTTTTGAAAGTGTTCTATTGTGGGACTGGTTTAATGTGCATCTGCCCATGTTCCCCTGCCCGCTCAGTCAGACAACTTCCTCTTGCCTGTAGAATCAGAGGGTTGTTTGGTATTGAGTTGCAGGGGGATGATGGCTACTCCAGAGCCTGGTTGTTGACCAGTGTGCCAGTCCATCTGCCATTCCAGAAACCTATTGCACTGGACCTACAGAAGCTCTGATGAGGGATGAATTGGAAAAGCAATGAATGGAGAGGATGTGTATGATAAGGACGTATGTGATCTGATTGTTAGAAAGTGGGTTGGGGTGAAGGAAGCATGGCAGTGCTGGGGGTGCTTTGGGGTGGGTTTAAATATTTTTTGAGTGCTGGAGAATGTGGCAGGTCAAACTGAGATCTGTCATATGGTACCATGCCTGTCGAGCAAACTTTACAGTTACAGCAGGCATTAGGAGGTTCTGGGGTGAGAGGGTGGGGAGGGAGAAAATATAGTCTCTGAGTTGTTTTGAAACAAAGTGCTGGGCTTCATTTGGGGGTATTGGGGTAGTGACAGACTGGGGGTGTTTTAAGGAAAAACTGGGCTTTGAGTAATTTGAGCTATAGCAATTGGACCAAGCCAGCGCCAAGTTTGGGGACTGCAAGGAACTCATTTAGTGGTTAATGTGTTAGGTCAAAGTTGTGGGTTGATAGTTGTGGATCTTGACTTAGCTGACTAGATGGAATGAGATTGGGATGGGTGATGCACATGGATATGTGGAGCAGGATGCCCTGCCCTGTCACAGAGTTCTTATCCACTATTGCGGGTTGAATGCCCCAGAGTGTAAGGTTTTGGGTTCATAGTTCATGGGATAGTGATTGTACCAGTGTAAGAACATGAAACGATGACACATATCCATTTAGTGAGACAGCAGGCCTCGAGGCTGGGAGTGATAAATGTACATATAAATATATTGTGATTGGCCAGTGGCCCGATCACAGTGGGGGCAGTGGGGTTTGTTGCGAGGTTACTAAACATCATGGTCAGCATGGAACTTTATGACTCTTGAAACCACATGAAGCTGGATGGTGTAAGAGAGGCTGTTGGAGGTATCTAGGGCTATGTCTTTGTCATTCTGTATGGTGAGAACCAGGGTACATTGGCCTTAAACTGGCAACAATGGCCTTTAATTCAGAAAGGGGATCACAACCATTATAAGCCACTTCCTGACTCAATTCAGCCATGATTGTACCTGATCAACCTTATACTAAGATCACAGCAACACCTTCCACGTGAGGTCTAATTCCTCACTAGGGATTGTCAGTCATTATCATTCTGACGCTGCATACATACCAACAAAGGTGATTTTCTCCTTGTGAAGTTGGGAATGAGGTCAGAACATTTTTTTTGATACAGGCCATTCCTTCCTCAGAAAGGTCAGAGCAAGTGGGCATCAGAACTCTTTGATGGAGTAAGATCCCCAGAGTAGTTCACCTCTAGACGAATGATGCTCTCTGTCGACTCCTTATGTCATTGATGTGATTAGGAAAAAAGTTTAGTCATATAGGTCTCTCTTGCAGGCTGTCCTGTGCTCCATAGAAATGGATGTGCCATAGAGTATGTACATGTCTCTTTCGTGGTCAGACTGCTACAGCCAGTATACTTAGTAGGCAATAAGGATACGGGCATGGAAGATCCGAATTGGTTTTGGAGATAAACTATGACCATAGGAGGGGAAGTAATAGGCGTGAAAGTGATAGCCTCTATAATTGACCATGGCTGCAGTAAGTAGACATGGCTCCACTAACTTTGGGGGACAATTGTACACTGAACTCTTAATAAAAAATGCATTGAGGGAGATCACCCTCTCTAGTGATGCAAAGGGGGACTATGATAGGGTACTGTATAGAGCAGTCTAAGATGTGACTCAGCAAGGTTCTTTCTGATGGGGGGATGTCTGAGGCCCAACTTACTGAAGAAGTGGACTTGCATGGGTGGTGGGATGGATACGTTAACTGGATTCTAACTTGTTGTATGATGTGGTTTACTTTAAAGTTCAGGGAAGGAAACAGATTTTAACATTAGGGTGTGAGGCCACCTTTGCATTATAAGTGTGACTAATCTCCAGCAGGGCACAAACAACATGACTCACAAATAAATCTGATTTCTGTATAAAACCCTGACTGACTTTCCCTTCGCAGCCTAATAAAAACTGGGGATGCATTTCTCTGGAAAATGCAGGTTATGTTATGTTAACACATTTCGTAGAGCGCACTATACCAGCAGGTGTCAAAGCGCTTTGGGAGGCAGTACATAGCAGGGGTTTGGGAAGAGAAAAGTCACATTATCAGATGTTTTTAAAAACAGAAAAAGAGAAAAAGTCAAGTACAGAGATGTTGGCAGGAAAGGTGTTCCATAATTTGGCAGCAGCCATCAAGATAGGACGGTTGCTCTATCTGGCCTGCCGAAATCTGGGAATTATAGGCTTTTTGTGGAACGAGGATCTAAGAAGCCTGCTAGGAGTGTACCAACAAAAGAGTGAGTTAAGTTGACTAGGTCCTTTTTGATGCAGGGCTAACAACGTTGTACAGAGAGATTTACAAGTAATCATTTTTTTGACGGTGAGCCAGTGAAGGAAACAAATTCCGTCCCTGACCGAGAGGTGTTTGGGGATCTTAAGGACCAACCCTGCTGCTGCATTCTGGACGATTTGAAGCTTAAAGCGGGAGGTTTTAATGTTGCAGTATAGAGAATTTTAGTAATCCAATTGTGAGGTGACCAGAGCTATGATAGCAGATAGGCGCAGTTCCATGGGAATGTTTTGAAAGATGTTCCTCAAGGTCCCGATGATGAGGAAGCAGGTGTTGGTGATGTGGCTGACCTGAATGTCAAAATCTAAGGTGACACCCAGGTTTTTAGCTGACTTGACCGGAGTGGAAAGGGTTCTGCTCTCCTTCGGCCACCAGATCTTGGACCAGGTGGATTGCTGCGTGCCAAACACTCAAATGTCAGTTTTCGGGCATTGTCTTTCATCCACCGTCTGACACTAGTCATGCATTGGTTGAAATTCTCTGCCATTGATGTAGGGTTGTTTAAAATGGACACAATTATCTGGGTGTCATCGGCATACGATAGTCAATGGAACCCAAAGGAGCGCACAACTTCTGCCAGTGGGGCCAAATAAATATATGATAAAAAGGCATGGGCTTAATGATTAGCCCTGGGGCACTCCACAGGTGAGCCTAAAGGCTTCTTCCCTGAAATCCCCGCAGCTGACAATTTATATTCTGTTGGTTAAGAAAGAGCAGAACTACAAACACTGACTTGCTGTAGATGTTGCACCATCTGTATTGGTGAGACAGTGTCTTATGCTGCTTATAAATCAAGTATTACCAGTATAGCCACCCTCTTCAATCAACCCCGCACCGGATACTATCTGCAGCCACAATGAGAGCCGATTCTGTACTGTGGCCACTCCTGAACCTGTTTTGCGAGGGATCAAGGACATCATGAGTCTCAATAAATTTAATGAACTCCTGGTTCATGAATTTTTCCAGTATCTTGGCAGGGGGTGGTAACAGGGATATGGGGCAGAATTTTGTTTAAAGACTTTGGGGTCTGCCTTACCTTTTTTAAGAAAAGGAGTCACAATTGCTTCTTTGCATATGCTGGGGAAGATTCCTGATTGCAGCGTGAGAGTGGGTACATTCTGCAAAAAGTTGGCAATCGGGCCAGGGGCAAGACGACGAGTCTTCGGTGGACAGGGATCTGATGGCTGATCCAGACTTTATGCTAAGCAGTAAGTCCTTGAATTGCTGCCGGGAAGTTGATGGAAATTCTGCGAGCTGGGTTGGGAGCAACTGGTAGTGGTTTCAGAACAAGGGTTATTTTCTACAGGCAGATTAAAGTCCAAGTAGATATTCAGAATTTTGTCCTAGATTTAAATCTCGGACCTGGCCATTTCTGCAGGGTCACCCCAGAGTTTTGCCCTTCTTTGCTGAACTTGTTCTTGTTAGCTTTTAGGACTGTGTAGTCTTTCCTTGCTTACCAGTGGTAATGTGTTTAACTGGCGTACACATGATTGGGTTTTTTAATTTACTTGTAAGTTTCTAGTATATGGTCTAAATTAAATGCTACTTGTGTGCTGCAGCACTGATTGTACCACCCACTAAAGTAGCCTCTTAAACATGTCTCAGGCCTGCCACAGCAGATTGTGGTGCAGTTTTAAACTGCCATTTCAATCCGGCAAAATGAATATTTTGCCATGCCTAAACCTTCCTTTGTAATACTTATGAGTCACCCTAAATGCTCATAGGGCAGGCAGGGTGCATGGTATTTAACAAGTATGACATGTGTTTTATATGCCCTGACAGTGAAAATCCCAAAGCCATTTGTTCACCACTGGAATGTCTATCCCTCCCATAGACTAACACTGGGTTGCCTTATTACATTTAGTACATGCTAACTTCGGATGGAGAGCAGATAGAGATATATTGTTTGCACTCAAATGAATTATAATTTAAAATCCTCTTTAATTGTGATATTAGCTTGTAAGGTACAATTATGACGGCACTACTTTTAGAACGTTAGCATTATTTTGTTCAAACCAGCTGTGCTTTTCACAGTGTCCTGGGTAACATGAATGTAAGTGGCTCTGCTGTAGGGGTTTGTGTACTGCTTCCAGTGAGACAAAGGAAACCTAGGTGTGAGGTGAAAGGATCTACCTGACAGGATGACTGGGGAGGAGTTGCAACCTGCCCTGATTACATTTCAAAGGGCTCTGCCATGCCATTTGTCACCCTAGAAGTTTGGAGCCTGGACCAGGGGAAGGGGGAGAACTAGCCATAAGCAGCTCTCAGGGTAGGTTAGAGAATCCCCCCACACAAAGACTCGGACCAGGTATAAAAATAGGACCTTAATAACCACTCATCACAACATCTTTGGACCTGTAGAAGATTTAGAAGAAGGACTGCCATGCTGCCAGAAGGACTGCCCTCTTTCTTGAAGGACTGCCTTGCTGTCTGAAGAAGGAAGATTGAACCCGCTTACCTTCATCCCAGGCTGCCCCAAGTGCCCCAGGTGATTCTCGCTGTGGGAATATTCTTTTAGGAAAATATTATTAAATTATAAATGATATTTACAATGTCTCTCAGATTAAATGAAAATAAAGTAATGAACAAAAGCAGGCATTATCCCTGTTCACCTACATCTATTTTTCAATGGCATAACGCAAAATGATGCCCCCCCCCCCTGAAAAATGTGATGAGGGGCTCTTCATTGACCTTGGGACGAATGGGACTCCCATTAAGGACTGGGGCCCTTCTGCACCACAGGGGCCTGTGTTACTCCCCTGCTATTTTGCAACAAATCATGTACTATTTTTTAGGGGCAGGGGTTGATATCGCTTTCATGATGTCAGTCAATCAATTCTCAAGCTCGTTCAGACCTCGTTACTTGAAGAAGTAATAGTCACTGAAGTAACGCAATAAGCGTTTCTTTAAAAGTTTCCTTTTGCAATATGGAAGCATAATTGCCTCTAGGCACACCACTTCTAACTAGGCTACATGTCTTTCCATTTATTCTGTGGTCTTTATTTCTGCTTTTGGCATAGGTTGAAGTCACCTGAGCAGGAACTACACATTACACCTAAACTGGACTTCTGCACTGCAGATTATGCGGTTTCGTTATGCTCTAATTTTCCCAGAATGCAGGACTAAGAGATAATGCAAAAATCCACTGAAAAGCACCCACTTCACATCATTGTAGGCGGTACCGCTGCTGTGTGAGATATACACAAGCACTCCGCAATCCCCTCCGAGATGGTGTTTCCATTTACATCTTATTCTTGCTAAAAATTCTTCTGTTTCCTGTCAGGACACGGAGGCCATCTTGCATTGTGGATTTTTTTTTATTTAATTGGAAGAATTGCGTTCACTGTTGGGAGAGGTCTGGACTCTGTCAACCTCTGCTATCACTCTGCTTACTCTGCTTGCCTTTCCAGTCATTCAGGCACTAATATATACTTCAACAATCCCTCTTCAAAAGACCACTGAGTCCTTCTGGTGATGCCAGCAGCACTGTTTCATTCTGGTTGCCCCCAGGGCCAACTGCGTTTACCACTAAATTATGGATGCTGTTCAAGTATTTAGTGTCGCAGATATTTGCAGGTTTAGGTGCTACACTTCCCAGTTGTTTTGTATCAAATCCAGGGTGTTAGAAAGTTACCCTTTTTGCCTGTTCACCCCATAATTGTTTTGTAGTGACTGACACTGGTGGTAGCTGACTCTGACTGTGCCCTGGGCTCTGCTAGCCATGCCCAGGGCTAGTGCTATGTTAAAAAACAAACAAATGCATTGAGGTACACTTATAATTGGCATGGCATACCCTATAAGTCCCTAGTATAGTATAGGGGCGATAGTATAGGGGATAAAGTTTAGGGGATATAGTATAGGGGATATAGTATAGGGGATACAAACTACCTACAAGTCCCTAGTATATAATAGGGTATGGCAGTATAGAGGCCCGCAGCCTTTGTTGCACTTACATGTGTACACTGCTGAGAGCCTGGGGTCATTTTAAAAGCAGCCCTGTGTTGCAGCACTGCTTTTAAAAGTAAAATTCACTTCATACTCGACTTTGGTAACATGGGCACTTTAAAAGCGACAGTTTACCTTGTTTTTTACATTATGGGTACCCCAAGGTCCCCTTTAGGTGTTCCAGGAGTGGGGGTCATGTAACTATAAGCAGGTTCCCTCTAAACAATGTTTTATAAACCCTAGTGAGTGAAAGCTGCCCATTATATTTTCCCCTCATATAGGAAATTCACTACAAAGTTTACTTTAGTGCTGTTGGCACTGTGAAGTCATAACCAAAATAGTTTTTGCATATTAGGAAACCCCCAGGTCTCCCCTAGGTTTTCCAGGGTTGGGAGGCCAGTAATTATGAGCAGGGGCTTTTATAAAAGATGTTTTATAAACCCTGGTGGAGAAATAATTGCACATTTCATTGTCCCTATTGAAGACCGTAGGCCTCATAGATCAACGTGGCAATATTTTATGGACTCATAACTATTGCTAGGAAAGTATGAAAATATCATACAAAGACTGAACAGAATAGTGTTATTAAATCCAGCAACGTGGCATTGTTGAATTTATCATAACTTGTACAGAAAACAAGTTATAAGGATTTCTTTTCTGTAAGCCAAAAGCCAGCTTCTAGTGCTCTTCCCTGATTAGTCAACCCTGAGGGTTAGCCAAGCTGCCTTGATGGGGTGATTAGTGGCCTGGCCAGGCAGAGGCTATCTGTCGGATGGAGTTCTGTGGGACACAAGAATGCCAGACCATGGGTTTGGGTCATAAAGGAAGTTCAGGCCAAGCCAGCCAGTCAGTCAGAGCCACCACCTCTCCCTGCACGATGGGAAGCTTAAGGAAGGAATTTACAGATGTGAGTGGGGGGAAATTTATGGAAATAAGCCATATTCTGAGTTTGGTTTAGTTAGCTCTTGCTGCTCTGCTGGAATTTCAGTCATGATGGATTTTGAAAGAATAGTGCCTCCTGGGACAAGACTATCCCACACTTTGGAGGAAGTTGTCATGCGTTGGGGTGTTGCCCTGCACCTAATTAGACAGGGGTGTTCCCCTACTTGTCGCCAGAGAATACTGGACAAATATGTGAGTGGTGCTGAGCCCCTCAGTTCTGCTGCCTGAAACTACAAGAAGAAGGAGGATTGTCCTGCTAGAATCCTAAACTGCACCCAAAGGCCTGCCTGGTGAAGACTGCACTTGCTGCACTATCTGGGACTACAGCTTTGAGGACTTTGCCTTTCTTCAAGAAGGAGTAAGGAGTGGACCTCCTGCAGGCAGCTACAGGTTAACTGATCCTTTTCCAGCTAGAGTCCCCCTCCTGGAG
This sequence comes from Triturus cristatus, assembly GCF_964204655.1. Taxonomy (NCBI): domain Eukaryota; kingdom Metazoa; phylum Chordata; class Amphibia; order Caudata; family Salamandridae; genus Triturus; species Triturus cristatus. The sequence continues at coordinate 1,097,067,402 of NC_140582.1, read as the reverse complement.
TGAGTCCAGTTGGGTTTTAAGGGGTTGACCAACTGCATTGTACAAGTCCAGGCCTGCCAAGGTCAATCTAGGAGATTCCATACCCTTGGATGTGTGTTTTGGACACTTGGAAACCACCAAAAAACCTTCTGGAAGGACCTTCAGAAGTTTGGGAAAGTTTGGGACACTTTTTGGAAAAAGCTGAAGGAGGTGACCTAATCGACCATGAGAGCCTCGATAGCCATCTTCAACCACAACCCGGCCCAGATTCCAGGTTCAGCCCGCTGAAGAGCTCCGGAGGTCTAACTTCCAGAGTTTGACTGGGACCTCCCTGATAGTCAAGTCGGCGAACTCTCATCGAATCCGGACTGGTGGAGAGCAGTGAGAGCCCTTGGCAGAAAAAACTCCAGAAAAGTGTCTAGGTCCAAAGGTCAAATTTTGATCGAGGCCTACCGCGTGGGGTATCTGAGCGGGGTTCGATCGCGGCTGGCCTCAAACTATGACTTTGTCCTGGCCAAGTGCGACCACATGTCCAGAAGAGGCAATATTGTTTTTTAAGCACTAGACAGTGTTTATGCTTCAAAAATTCTTATCTCCAGCTCCCTACATTGGATTGTCATGGTTTTAATGTCTAAACAATTGGACTCCCTGCGCATTCCACAAGGTTGTAAATGGGAAAGGTATAAGATCACTTACAGGACTGCGAGGAGCATATTGCTTGTCATTTAATTGAAGGAGGACCAGACTCCACATCCGGTGACAGCCTGACACATACATAAGCCCACAAAACAAAGCCGCTTAAACCACCTGTATAGCTGAAATGCAAGAGTGAAACTGTGTTGGAAGGTGGGCTATTAGGAGTGATAGGTAGGAACCCAACACCAGCAATAAGGCCACCAACACAGTACTGGGTCCTAGGGTCTCTATAATTAATGTGCACTAATTGCATGTTAAAGAAACCTGAAAAATAAATGTGAGAGAATTTAGTTACTGTATGGTGAAAGCATGCAGATGAAAGTAGAATAGGCGAATGTATATTCATTGACTAATATAGGTTCTAATTTTATTAACCAGCCATAGTATTTTATTTTAATGTGTATTAGAGTGCTAAAATGATGTACTCATGTGTTATGAAATTCTTACTTATCCTCATTGAAATAATGTATAAGAATTAATTAAATATAACGTAATCTAGTTACTTTTACATGTGATATTGAAGGGTTTTCTTCCTGAATGTAATCATTTGCATATGTAAAATTGTACACCAAATGAGATAAGAGAAAGTCGTGCTGCATAGCCATATTGGATGCAAACAAAACCTTCAGATTGTGATCTTCATATATGTACTAATGTAAACCACTTGAAATTATATTCATATTTTATGATTAGAAATAATTTTATATCACTACCAGCAGCCAAATTCTGTGACTGTTTTATAAACGAGCGGGTCCAAAGGATGCCCAGTGCATGGCTGCTGCCCCTTCCCCCTCCCCCAGAGACCAATGATTGCGTGATTTCTTTATTTCCAAGACCGTGGCTTTATACTCCGGGGGTGGAGAAAAGTCGAGGAACTCAAACACGCAAACACCAAGATAATGGCATTCCCAGACTACTCCCAGAAGGTGCAAAAACTACGATGCACGTCCGATTCGGTCAAGGTTAAACTTAGAGCTCTTTAACTCCAATATATGCTGCTCTTTCCCCCAAAACTGAGAGTTCTCTTCCAGGAGAAATCATACTTTTTTCAGACACCCGAATTGGCTTGGGCATGGATTGAGGAGTGTCCCACCTTGAGATGAAGCCAAGGGGCAGAAGAACCCCCACACATGGGCGCCCTCCAAAAAGGAATGGGCTCTATGCCAAGGAGAGAAAAAAGGAGACACCTTACAACCGATACTCGGGGGACATGGGCAGGAACCCTATTTCATATGCCATCCCAGGACGGGAGCGAGGTCAATTCTCAAACTCAGAGGAGGAGTCGACAAATGATAAACCCAGGAAGAAACAACCTAGCGAGTGGAAGAGCAGAACGTCGGATCTGTTGAACGGAGGCGGTTCAGCTGACGAGGACAGTGACCACCCGCTCCTCCGCAACATCAACCTTATGGAACACACGACCGTGGAGACCACCGCACTAATACAGCAACAACTGCAGTGGAGAATGAAGAAGGTCGAGTCCGGGGTTAGCCGGTGGCTGAGTCAGTCCAGCACGACCTGGAACCCCCCTTTAGGCAGCGGTGCTTCAAGCCACAATAGACCTACGGACAAACTACAAGTCTATATCCTTTTGTTTGTTTAATTCTTCACTGTTTATATCAGATTGATTTAAGTTAAGGGGAGGGAGGGGATACGGACCTCTCAGACTATACCTTCCTCAGGATTGTCATATTGATCATTGGGGACTTTGGAGTGGGAAGTGGTAGAGTGTGCGGTGGGGGGACCAAAGGAGGGGATGGGCAACAAACAGTGTTGCCTGAGAGATTGTTATGTACGTTTTCAGCCAGATGCCAGAAACTAGGAACAGCCTACAAACAGTCCAGCCCACTGACCAGCTGCAGGGCACATATGAGCGGTAGATACGAGATTGCACACGGGTACAATGGGTGAAAAGAGCTATTCTGTGCTGACATGGAATGTCAATGGAATGGAGAACACAAGGTTAAGGGGTGGTTGGCTGCCAGATACCTAAGAGGCTTAAATATGACATAGTTCTCCTCCAGGAGACACACCTACGTGGTACGTGCTGTACCTTTTTGGAGAGGGGGCCTCCACGTGGGCACGTGGGCTTCTCGTCTGGATCGAGCAGAGTCACTATACTAGGCAGGAAAACAATGCCCTTTCACATTAGGAAGACATGGACAGATCCCAATGGCACATATGCCGCAGTACAGGGAACATGAGGCAGGATGGAATTTAACCTGATCAGTGCATCTGCCCCACCACAACTACAGAGCCACACACTTAACAGACCGGCTGAGGTACTTCTTGGGTCCAGCTCCTCCACACACATAATGGGTGGCGATTTTAATGATATACTGGACCCACATATAGACCGCTCCAAGGTTAATGAAGGGATTGTGATTGTGATCGTGATTCAAATTTGTAGAGCGCATTATCACCGTCAGGTCTCTAAGCGCTGATGCGCATACCTACCCCACTAGCCGAGTTTGTAGTCTCTGTAGGACTAATTGACCTTTGGCATAGACACAATCCCAGAGTGCTTGGCTACTCATACTTTTCAGGGGCTCATAGAACCCTCTCCAGACTGGACTATCTTTTTGCATCCGCTGGTGAGTTGGGCGGAGTTAAAAGAGCAGAGTATTTAGTTAGAGGCATATCTGACCATTCACCTTTGTGGTTGACAGTTGGTGGAAGCACCCCCAGGTCACGGCGGGAGTGGAGGATGTTGGCTTGGTACTTGCATGATGCATGGTAGCCAGGGAAGTCCACACAGCCACAGAGCTGTACTTTCGTGAAAACGAGGGCACAGTGCACTCAGCAGTAACATTATGGGAGGCATACAAGGCAGTGTTGCGGGACAGAGCGCAAAGCATAATAGCCCAAAAAATAAAAGAAGAGACTCTCCAGATCGAGGCTGTAGAACAGAAACTCCTAGACCTAGAGAGACACATTAGTACAGACCGAGATACTCAATTACTTGGTCAGATGGCGTTGATGCGAGGAGAGTACCGAACACTAGTGGAGCGAGAGGTATGAACTCACTTCAGGCCACGCAACATTGACTTTACGAGTCCGGGGATAGAGCTGGGAAGCTCCTGGCATAGCTGGGCAGCAGGGAGATGGAGGCAAGGTGGGTGGCGCAGATTCAGGAGAATGAGGTGGGTCACACGACTGCACAAGCATCGGCGGATGCATTTGCTCGCTACTACAGAGCGCTCAATAAGGACAGACCCTTAGCAGGCGAGGCACAAATAAATAACTACCTTTCTACCATTCACACCCCAAGATCACACACGAGGACGGAACAGCCCTTGATAACAACTTTACACTACAAGACGTGGCAGACGTGATCTCCAGGCAAAAAACTGGGAAAAATCTGGGACCAAATGGCTTGCCATCTGAAGTTTTCAAGCGCAATGCCCGCCCTACTAGCCCCACAGCTTCTGAAAATGTACAATGCAGCGTTGTTGGAGGAGACGCTTCCGCCAAACCTATGTCAAGCCACAATAGTGGTGATCCACAAACCGGGGAAACTCCTGCGAAATGCAGTTCATATCGCCTCATATCGTTACTTAATGTGGAAACCAAAATATTGGCTTCAATCCTGGCGTCCTGTCTACTCACAGTGATTACCTCACTGATCCACTGCAATCAGTTGGGTTTCATGCTTTAACCTCCGCCGCTTGGCTAATTGACTAGAAACTGTTAGAAGTAGACAGGCCCCTCACGCCCTCCTTTCCCTAGATGCTGAGAAAGCTGTTTTACTTGGTTCACTGGCCTTTCATGCATCAGGCCTTGTTGAAGTTTAGTTTTGGGCCTGCCTTCATGGCGTGGATAGAACTGCTGTACACCAACCCCAGAGCTAGGGTGCGCGTCGGCTGGCTTCCCAGTGAGAAGAGGCACTAGACAGGGGTGCCCACTGTCCCCACTACTATTTGCATTGATACTGGAGCCACTTGCGTGTCTAATTAGGGCGCACCCAGACTTGAGCGGTTTTAGTGATGACACCGTATTCTTAGGAGATGAGCAAATCTCCCTATATGCGGACGATGTACTATTATATATTAGTGACCCAGACACAGTACTCCTGATGATACTTCAGAATTCGGTGACCACTCTGGGTACCATATTAATTGGGACAAATACAGTCTCTACGTAGTGGAGGGCTCCCTCAATACTGATAGTATACCAGAACAACTTACGGTGGCCATGGAGGGTTTTCGATACCTGGGGTCTATGTCTCTACCAATAACGCAGTTTGCATCGCCCGTAACATCAAACAAATACTGGTAGACTTCCGGGAAGACATGGTGCGATGGAGACAGCTCCCTCTGACACTCCATGTACAAAATGATAACGCTCCCGATGCTCCTATATGTATTGCAAAACACATACTGTCGGATCCGGGAGTCAATCATCACAGCCATCAACACGGAGCTATGCAGACTCCTCTGGGACGGGCAACACCCACGTAAAGCACTACGCATACTTCAATGCAACCAATACAATGGAGAGATAGCCTTACCTGACATACAATCTTACTATTGGGCAGTACACCTGATTGTCATTAATGAATGGGGACACGTGCCCAGAGATCACCCCAATTATGGCTTGGAAAGACTACAATTTCAATAGCGTTCATACTTACACTATTTATCCGGGGGTGCGGGTTCAAGCAGATTACTGTCTTCCACTCAGAGGGTCATGGAGGCATGGAAAAGGAACGAACACCAAATGAAATGGGACAAAAAAATGAAGGAGACACCACTCTGGGAGGGGGCGAGATTGCCAGAGATAAACAGACTCCAGGGCTTTAAAAGGTGGGACATAGTGGGAATCTCTAGACTGGGCAATATACTTAAAGAGGGGACCTCAATTTCCTTCGTGGCACTCCAGACTCACCCATTTGCTTGAGATGTAAAACCTAACGTGGCACATACATACACACATTATGAGAATGTCTTCTTATAGAAATCTATTGGGACCAGATATTGGGGAAGCTGAGCGCGACTCTGAAGGCCCAACTCGACAGGGAGGCCAAACATGTGCTACTGGGAGTATCAACAGAGATCTACCTCGTACCAAACTTTTATTATGCAACCTGAGACTGGTAGTGGCCAAAAGAGACGTTGCTAGATACTGGGGAGCCCCTGATCTCCCCACATTCGCAGAATGGAGGGCGGGTATGGATCTATATATGGTCGCAGAAAGGGTGACATATAAAGCCCGGGGCTGCCCCAAAGATTTCACCAAGATTTTGGCCCCATGGCTGAGACACTATGGTCTAGAGATAGGAAACAATGACAGTGACAACAGTTCCACACCGGATTGAGTCAGAAGCTCGAGAGGGAGTGGGATCAGTGGCTACTTCTCGAAAATAACAAGGGCCCCCTGATAGTTCCTAGGACAGGGTAATATATATTTGAAAAATAACAACCTAGGCAATTCTCATGTGTAATGACATAAGCTAATTCTGTATCCAATAGTCAGAGCAACTCAAACAGTGAAACAAATATGGAAATTGTTGTTGTTTTTTAATTATAATTAATTTGTACATTCATAAATAAAAACAATTTTATTATGCATAAACAAATAGTAAAATCATTCCAATCATTAAAATAAATTGTGGTCTGCATAAGAGTGAGAAGTAAACAATGCTGTGGCACAACTGTATACTTTTCGACGCGCGTTTCGGCGTAGTTAACACCTTCGTCAGGAAAAAAGCCACAATTCCTGTGCTCCAAGTGATGAATGCTGGAGTTTCAGGAGGTTAAAAATGTTTCAGGTAGATGGATACCTTGATATATATTCATTCATCTAATAGTAATCCGTGAATCAGGGAATGGATAGCATTTCTTTTATGTATTTCATGGAGATTGGCCCATAGAGATGATTAGATGTGTCCCTGGATGGCAAATGAAATTCATTTGCCATCCAGGGACACACCGTTTTACTTATCGCAGAGGAGTCTTGTCGACATTAAAAGCGTCTACAAACCAAGGTTAAATCATACCTACTACGCTTCTGTCGCTCATGTGCCAAATATTCACCATTTAATCAAGATCTGGCACCTAAAAGAGCCCACTATCAAGCAGAGATCTAATCATCTCTATGGGCCAATCTCCATGAAATACATAAAAGAAATGCTATCCATTCCCTGATTCACGGATTACTATTAGATGAATGAATATATATCAAGGTATCCATCTACCTGAAACATTTTTAACCTCCTTACTGGTCTTAAGTCTTTTTTTGAGTCTTGAGGTGTATTTGACTAGGTCAATTTATTTTCTGTCTTTCTAATCTTTGGAGGGAAATAACCTTATGTATTCCTGCGTAGGTGCTTTATCTTAGATTATCTGATAAGATAGCGGCAACAGTAGCAACTCTCCATGCCGCTGCAAGTAGGCCATGTGAACAAAAGAATGTGACAACATTTCAACTATTCTAGCCTCACTGAAGTAGTTGCCTATAAAAGTGATGAGCATCTATAAATGTGATTTCATTTGCATGAAGCTCCCTTGCATTAAAATTGACCATGTCAGGCGGGCAACACATCCTTCAGAGCCAGGACAACCTTTTGCTGGAGAAACCATGTTTCATGAAAGAAAATACCCAAAATGAATTCTTCTCAGGAACTGTACATATGGAGAAACAGCCTTTACCACGAAGCCAGAACCCTGCATGCCTTTACCACACAGCCGACACTACCATGCAAGTCTTTACCACGCAGGATTTTACAATAACTATGACTTTACCACGCATGCCATTACAATGAATTTAGTAAAGGTGTGTTCTTTGTAAAAGTTTTAAAGGTAAGTATATGTAAGTATTAATATATGCAATTATTAATGATTGTTTGTGTAAATTGGTTAAAAAAATGTTTACACACACATTCACACCAAACAAATATAAATATGTATATATTTATATAAATATCTGAGAAAGGCTTTTTTTAGGGTTTAGGGTGGGTTCGAGTATATAGGTCTTTTGGGTTGTAGGAATTGTTGGGGGATTTAGGTTGGGTTTTGGATGGCAAGACAATTTTTAGAGTTTAGGGTAGGCATGGAGTTTTGGATAGTAAGTGAATCTTTAGAGTTTAGGGTGGTTATGGGTTTTTGTTTTGTAATGGAATTTTCAGTGTTTACGGTGGGTATTGGTTTTTGGGTGCTAAAGGGTATTGAGGGTGGGTATGGGTTTTTGGGTGGCAAGGTTATTTTTAGGGTTTAGGGTGTACATGGGTTTTTGGATGGCAAGGATATTTTTAGGGTTCAGGGTAGGTATGGGGTTTTAGGTGGCAAGGTTATTTATAGTGTTTAGGGTGGATATGGTTTTTGAGTTCTAAGGGCTCTTTAGGGTTTAGAGTGGATATGAGTTTTTGCATGTCAAGGTTATTTTTAGGGTTTAGGGTGGGCATGGATATTTGTGTGGTAAGGCTATTTTCAGGGTTTATTGTGGATATGGGTTTTTGGATGGTTAGGGGTTCTAAGGGCCTCATTTATGAAAAATGACGCATCACTGCGTGAAAACAGTGATGCGCCACTTTTCACTGCGCCCTCCCTGCGACTCCAGTGATGCGTCATATTTACAGTATGACGCATCATGTCGCAAGGAGTCACAGATACGTCAGTATTTCTGACGTATCTGTAGGCGCAAAAGTGACGCATCGCTGGAGTGTGTCACAAAAGTGACGCAACTCCAGCAATGTGTCCTTTCACATGGGGCAAGCCCCATGTGAAAGGGCCTGCGTCAGTCTTACGCCTGCTGTGAGGCAGGCGCAAGAAATTGACGCATTTGCACACTAAAAGTGGCACAGTGAAATCTCGTAGATTTCACTGCGTCACTTCTACGACCCTTTGTTGCGTCAAAACGCCCCCCTTGCATACATTATACCTGGCGCAGGTATAATGTGGCGCAGGGGTTTACAAAGTGACGCATCTACCTAGATGCGTCACTTTGTAAATATGGCGCAACATGGCGCATGTTTTATGCCACTGGTGCGTCACAAAAAGTGACGCACCGGCGGCGCAAAAGTGACGCAGGGGCTCATAAATGAGCCCCTAAGTGTTTAGGGTGGGTGTGGGTTTTTAGGTGGCAAAGGACGTTTTTAGGATTTAGGTTGGGTATGGGATTTTGGGTGGTAAGGGATGTTTAGGGTGCATACAGGTTTTTGGTTGGTAAGGGGCGATAAGGGTTTAGGGTGCTTATGGGTTTGAGGTGGCAATGGTATGTTTAGAGTTTAGGGTGGGTATGGGTTTTGGGGTGGCAAGTGTGTATGTATGTGTGTATATTAGGAGCAGTGTCTCTAACTTAAAAACAACATTTCAGACATTTTACAACAAACTAATGGCATGGAAAAGAAAGGGTTTGCTAACTGCACAGGAATACATGTTTCTGAAAAATGAATACCCTGTGGCACCTACAATTTATTTCATTCCAAAGGTTCATAAAGATCCGATAAAACCTCCAGGCAGACCAATCATTTCTGCCAGAAATAGTCTGTTGGAACACACATCACAGTATGTTGACTATTTTTTACACGATCTCATTAAAGCATTGCCATCGTATGTACGTGACACCAGTGACTTTTTGAGAAAACAAATGAGTTTCAACTGGAAAAAAGGATACTTACTTGTGGCGCTGGGTGTCAGTTCACTTTACACGGGTATCAGACATATTGACGGCATACATGCTTTAGGACATTATCTCAAAAAAGAGTGGGAAATGTAATTGAACACAACGAAAGGTTGATCCAAATGATTGAGTATTGTTTGACGAATTATGTGTTCATGTTCAATAACATCCTTTATCAACAGATGAGAGGTGTGGTGATGGGGGCGAGCTTCTCCCCCAGCTACACATGTCTTCACATGGGCTGGTGGGAGGAACTGGTCTTCAGAACCTAACATGATCAATATTTGAAAATGAATATTACATTGTGGTTACTGTATATAGATGACCTATTTGTGATATGGGATGGCACTATCGAGGAGGCGAATCAATTTGTGAATGTCATCAACAACAATGGGTTAAATCTACACTTCACAGCCACTGTTAGTTATACCCAGGTCAGCTTTTTGGATACACAGGTATACATAGTAAACAACAAAATTGAGACTAAGTTCTACTGAAATGAGACTGCTGGAAATTCTACATTACATGCAAGCAGTTCCCACCCTAAACACTTAGTCAACAGCATTCCCTATGGGGAAATGCTACGCCTGAGATGTATCCACAGTAATGACAAAGATTTAGTTGACGCACAGAATGCCAGTAAAATTAGGTTTATCGAGCGAGGATAGCCCCAAAAAACCATCAATGGTGCTATTTTAAAATCTATGCAATATGAAAGGCAGGTGCTACTAGAGGGAAAACAGGGGGGGCCCAGATACTAACACAACACAGTTAGGCGATAATGATAAGGCTCAATACAGCGACTTCAGGATAATCATGCAGTATAGCTACCAACAAAAGCAGTTACAGTCTATTTTTAGTCTTAACTAGCCGCTTATACTGAATGATCCGGTCATTGGCCCTACCTTACCTCCAAGGCCGTCTATTACGTTCAGCAGAGGGACGCCCATGCGAGATGGCCTAATCAAAACTAGTCCAGAGGTCTTGGAGGGTACTAGTTGGTTACAAACACAAAGGCTTTTTCAGATGCAAATTGTGCAAAGCCTGCCAACAAGGCATAAACAAGACCACATATCAAACACCATTCAGCACTAAGCATTGCAAAATTTCCAAACTATTGACATGAAAGACTGAATTCGCAGTTTATGTGTTATCTTGCCCGTGTAATTTATTATATGTTGGAAGTACCAAGTTACAAGTACATAAGAGAGTACTCCAACACTTACAGGCAATAACTAATCAGGATAACACTTACCCGGTAGCTCGCCACTTCAGAGACAAGCACAACTAACAGTAAGGACCTCCGATAATATGTCATAGATTCAGTACTGCCTAGCAGGAGAGGTGGGAATAGGGAATACAGATTGAGACAACTGAAAACCCGATACATCATTGAACTTGACTTTAAACAACCAGGCAGTTTGATCATATCGGGGGACCTATACACATGCTTATGACTGTTGGGGACTCTCCCAATCGAAAGAACTTACCAATATTTTATCTGATATGTATGTTTAACATTTTACGTATGGATATTTATAGATATTTATATATATATTTTAGATAATTACATATTTTAAATATTTTAATTATTTATACTGATATTCATATCCATATGTAGTGTTACATTATTATTGGAGAAATGTAAGCTAGTTTGCACATATTTATCTGTCGTTAACTTTCAAATTCTCTGGGGCCAATAGTCGAGAACAACCCATAACAAGAAGCAGTTGCCTACAATAGGGTATTGATACTGACACATGTCAGTAAATAAAAGAGATATTACCAAATATTGACCAAACATATCAGAGTTATATACAATTGGAACATGGATAGAAACTCTGGGTATTGGGGCTCCAAACCTAGGCAGTTTATCGGAATTCGTATAACAGTGCAGTGAAGCTAAAAGTGGAAATAATGAGATCAATCAATTAATCAATCATGTGTAAACCGCACTACTTACCCGTGAGGGTTTCAAGGCGCTAAGGGGATGGGGAATGCTGCTACTGTTCGAAGAGCCAGGTCTTGAGGAGTCTTCTGAATGTCAGTAGGTCTTGGGTCTGTCGTAGGCAAATGGAGAGGGTGTTCCATATCTTGGCGGCGAGGTGGGAGAATGATCTGCCGTCGACGGTCACTCTTCGGATGCGGGGGACAGTAGCGAGGGCATGGTCGGCAGAGCGGAGCTTGCGGTTGGGGGTGTAGAGGCTGAGTCGGCTGTTGAGGTACGCTGGTCTGGAGTTCTGGAGTGCTTTGTGTGCATGGGTGAGGAGCTTGAAAGTTATCCTCCTGCGTAGATGGCATTTCCGTAGTCCAGTCTGCTGCTGACTAGGGCCTGGGTGACCGTCCTTCTTGTTTCGGTGGGGATCCACTTGTAGATCCTGCGGAGCATGAGGAGGGTGTTGAAGCAGGAGGAAGAGACGGCATTGACCTGCATCGTCATGGAGAGGGTGGAGTCGAGGATGACTTCTAGGTTGCGTGCGTGGTCGGTGGGCGTTGGAGCTGTTCCTAGTGCGGTTGGCCACCAGGAGTCGTCCCAGGCCGGGGGGGTGGATCCGAGGATGACGAGTTCAGCTTCAGTTGGCTGTTTCTCATCCAGTCGGCGACATCCTTCATTCCCTTGTGGAGGTTGGTTTTGGCGGTGTGGGGGTCTTTGGTGAGGGAGAGGATCAGCTGGGTGTCATCGGTGTAGGAGATGATGTTGAGGTTGTGCAGTCGTGCGACGTGGGCGAGCGGTGCCATGTAGATGTTGAACAGCGTTGGGCTGAGGGATGAGCCCTGGGGTACGCCGCAGATGATCTCGGTGGCTTTGGAGCGGAAGGGGGGGGAGACGGACGCTCTGCGTTCCGCCGGAGAGGAAGGAGGTGGTCCAGTCCATGGCCTTCTCTTGGATCCCAGCGTTGTGGAGGCGTGCTCGTAGTGTGCGGTGGCAGACCTATCGATGGCGGCTGACAGGTCCAGGAGGATGAGGGCTGTGGTCTCTCTGTTGTCTAGCATGGTCCTGATGTCGTCGGTGGTGGTGATGAGGGAAGTTTCGGTGCTGTGGTTGCTGGGGAACCCGGACTGGGACGGGTCCAGGATGCTGTTCTCCTCAAGGAATCTGGTCAGTTGTTTGTTGACGCCCTTCTCGATGACCTTCGCTGGGAACGGGAGCAGGGAGATGGGTCGGAAGTTCTTGAGGTCCTTGGGATCCGCCTTGGGTTTCTTGAGAAAGGCGTTGATCTCGGCGTGCTTCCAGCTCTCCGGGAAGGTTGCTGTTTTGAAGGAGATGTTGATGGTTTTCCGGAGATGGGGTGCGATGGTGGTGCTGGCTTTGTTGAAGATGTGGTGTGGGTATGGGTCTAACGGGGATCCGGAGTGGATGGTGTTCATGATCTTGATGGTGTAGTCGTCGTTGATGTTGGACCAGGAGATCAGGCGGCTGGTGCGGGTGGTGGTCGTGGGGGTGGGGGTCTCGGTGGTTGCTGGGGCGGTCGCGGTGTTGAAGCTGTCGTGGATGTCTGCTATGTTGTGGTGGAAGAAGGTGGCCAGCGAGTTGCACAGGTCTTGCAAAGGTGGGATGTTGTTGGTGTTGGAGCTGGGGTTGGAGAGTTCCTTCACAATACTGAAGAGCTCTTTGATGTTGTGTGTGTTGTTGTCTAGGCGGTCTTTGAAGGAGGTCCTTTTGGCGGATAAAATTATCGCCGCTTTAGCTGCAGAAAACTGCCGCTAAACCTGCGATAATGGGCTTGACAATATGCTCTATGGAATTCCAATTGAAGCTCAGGTTAGATGTCCTTCACATCTAACATGGGCTCCAATTGGAATTCCATAGAGCATGCGATCAAGCCCATTATCGCCGTTTTAGCGGCAGTTTTCTGCCGCTAAAGAGGCAATAATTTTATCGCCTGTCTTGATAATATGCCCCTAAGGCTATAGAAAATGTGAATGAATTGTATTACATGATATTTTTTAATTCAAAAACTTTTTAATAATTCAAACGTTTCAAATACTGTATGCCATCAGTGATGGTAACCCAATTTGTACATTATGTAAATCACGGTAAGACCATGGGTTACGTTTTGATGTCTTCTATGTTTATTGCCTTTTTGCACATGTGGCTTAGACCATACCAGCACCAGTCACTTTAAATAGACCAATGTAACGTTGATTCAATGTTATGTGATCAAGGCTTGTATTGAGCTGAAACGCGTTATGATGACCTGCACGATTAAAATTTGAAGCACCATTACTGTGGTCCATATCCGTTCTTGGAGAGAATCATGTGGTGAGACGGAATCTGGTGGATATATATCTCTATATATATATCTATCTCTCTCTCTCTCTATATATATATATATATATATATATATATTTTTTTTTTTTTTTTCACAGAAAAAAACATAGGTTTCAGGGGTGTTATAGTTAGCTGGACATTTCACTCGTACAAAACCATAGAAATTCCTCCGTTATACTTAGTTCTGCTAGCTATAACTCGCGCGCCCGCAATGCACTGCTGATGATGTCACATATTGCATCATTCAAGACATGGTAAGTGACATCACTGATGACATCTCAAATGACATCACTGATGACATCATCCAGTGAATGTGGTTTAGTTTGAAATTTAAATATGTATTATATATATACCAATCTGTATTGAAGATTGAGTGGATATATAACTGTCTGGATGGAGGATTTAGTAGCTGTCTGACTGTCTCTTTAAGTGAGTAATTAAAAGTGTCTCACTTAATACATGGATTAGTAACTAAACTATGTGAATGTGTGCATCACTGTCTCTGTTGTTGTATAACATGCTGCATCAGTTGGTCACTAACTACATGAGTGTGTATATTAGTTATTGATTAGTTGGGTGAGTATTTGTATGGGACACTGAGTTTTTGTGTGGTTGGATGGAGTGTGCATAACTCTATGCATAGATGTGTGAATGGTTGATTGACGGGGTGTATAGGTTTAAGAGTGCATGTAGAAACAGTTGTTTGGGTGACTGAGTGTATTTATTTGTGTGTTGGTGAGCGAATATATGTTTTAGTTGTACATCTTCAACAAAGTAAAAAAATAAAAGGCATTGAATGTGAGAGTTGGTGTATATAAATAAGTATATATAAGAGTCAGTGATTGTGAGAGTAACTATATGAATGAGTGTATAATTGTAATGGTGATTTTTTAACATATTAACTATGAGTTACTATGTGTTCGAATAAATGAGGTGTGTGTATAATTGTGTAAGTGAGTAAATGTAAGTGTGAATAATTTTTTTCATGAGTGAGTAGGATGACTGCATAACCGACTAAGATAACTGCTGATGTGTCAATGTCTATATTTGTGTATAAGTGCATTTGATAGTGTTCTATTAATTAGTGACTGCATGTATAAGTGATTCTGTTGTTGAATGGGTAGTAGTGTGTGTAGACTTAGGAATCAGTGAGTGGGTACGTAGTAACTGGTATCGGTGTGTCAATGGTTTTAAATATGGTACTGTGTATTTTACAGTGAGGGATGAAAGGTTATACTAGTGTATTATGAGGTGTATCAGATTGTCACGTGGATGATGTCATCAGTGATGTCATCAGTGATGTCATTTGAGATGTCATCAGTGATGTCATCAGTGATGTCATCAGTGATGTTACTGACCATGTCATGAATGATGTAATATGTGACATCATCAGCAGTGCATTGCGGGCGCGCGAGTTATAGTTAGCAGAACTAACTATAACGGAGGAATTTCTATGGTGTTGTGCGAGTGAAATGTCCAGCTAGCTATAACACCCCTGAAACCTATGGTTTTTTCAGTGAATTTCAAAGCTTTTTAAAATGCCAATTTCTAACTATAACATCTCTGAAACCTATGGTTTTTTCAGTGAATTTCAAAGGTTTTTTAAATGCAAATTTTTAAGTGTAATAGTAGTTATACCTATTTTTTTGTACTGATTTTCTACAGTTTTTTAATTGTTTATTTATAAATATTTTATTCATTAAATAACATTATATATTTTTCTTAAAATTGCAAAACAAATGTAAAAAAAATTAAAACTGAAATATTGTTAAATATTTGTTTATTTTTTTATTTTAGTATATTTATATTATTTTCTTTTTTAATTTTTTTTTCCATAATTTTTTCGGAGTCGGGTACCCAAAGCGTACACATCACGGTGGGTGCGCGGATTCTAGCCGCCATTTTAGAAATGTTGTAAAGGATCCACGTACGGTGTGCGACGGCTGCGTGTTTTTCAGTTACATCATATACATTAAATGGCCGATTCCGATCCGGATCGGAAGGGCACCGAACGCGATCCGGCCGGAAAAACTACGTGCCGAACGTGTGTTTTCCACCCGACTCGTACAGCTGTACGAGCGAGCAAGTACGATGCGAGCTACGTGAAATTCGCCGACCGAGTCGTTTCCTGGTCCGAACCGTTCCATACGTCTCGGTTGGAAGCTAACCGTGGCATGCAATGGATGCGATTTACGACCGAGCCAGTACGATGCACGCGTCGGACAGCCTGTGCAAGCCGGAGTGTCTGGCTCGCAAAACGTCCGGGTCGTTGCCTTTGGGGGTCCGCGTCAGACCCCCTGTCAGCCGCAGCCCTATGACTCGGACACATGGGGAGACCCAAGGGTACCCCCAACATAGGCATGTACGGTGCAGATGGCACCGACGCGTACCCACTGTAGGGGGCGCCCTTGCGCGAGACGTACCCATTCAATCAATGGGAGCCCAAGTACGCGTCGTACAACTGGCTCCCAGTGACTTCTGTGGGAGTCCGACCGAACCGAGTCTGGCAGCATACGGCCGCATCGTACTATCTCGGTCGGACTGCAGGACTCTGGCTCGGTGGGAAAACACTCCGGATCCGACTCGGTTGGAGTGCTTTCCGACCCGGATCGGAATCGGCACCTTAATATTACGTGATGTGCGCGATTGGTATGTGACCAGTCCCCGACTCCTGCTCCCGCACATTCACGACACATGCGCATTACGGTACGCGATGCTTGCGCGGTGGCCGGTCCCGCCTGACGTCATATACGTGCTGGGGCGCACTGGGTGTGCGACTCCCGCAAATAAAATGTATGTTCTAAAATGATATGTATGTGTGTTTAATATACATATTAGGGCAAGAGACTATCTAAGATATTCATAAAAATAATATTTTTGTACTTATAATAAACGTATATTATTTTTAAATATATTGTCGCGAAGTCGCGTCGGGTGCGTGCTTCGTGAACGCAGAGTACGTGGATCCCATGTGACCTAAAAAAAAAGATTGAATTGGGTCATAACATTTCCCACTGTAACTATTGAAGGACCCCACCCATTTTAATCATTCTTGTTGGAGCATCTTTAGAGAGCCATCTCTTTTCCTACAACAACCCTTTTTGCTTGTTTTTTTTGGTGTTTTTCAAAAAATATCAAACAAAATGGCATCTGGACAGCAGCAGCAGCAGGGGGAAGTATCTTCTGAAGAAGAATTCTTGCAGGAGGCAATTCTTCACTTTTCCACCTGGAGAGAAGACAGTAAATACAAGAAAGGTGACGTGCAAAATTTGAGACCGAGTCCTGTCAAGAGGCAGTGAAAAAAAATACTCTTGTGGCACTTCTTCTATGTACAAGCATCTCCGGACCACACATCCTCTCAATCTTGCTCGGGAGGAAATGAGGCAAGCTGCTTTGAACCCCTCACCTGCTGTGGCAAGTACATCTGGAGCGTCCTCAGGAACACCTGCAATGGACATTAGGCCAGAATTCGCCTTTCTCGAGCAACACTGCGTGAAGTGTAAGAAACTTATATGCTTCGGTGAGCAGTCGGTGGATGCAGTTTGTGCTGCGCAACGCAACCATCGTTGTTAATTTTTTAGTTTTTTTGTTTTTGGAATGATAAGTAATTCCATATGTTTCCTGTTTTTTTCGTTCTTTTTTCGTTCATTTTTTGAACCCCCTTCCCCAAAAAAAAGTGTTCAAAAAAATAAAAAAAATACAAAAGAAAAAAGAAGAAAAAAAATGTTCTTATCAGAACTACCTTATCTGGTTAAAGAAAAAACTATAATTACAAGGTAATGTGTGACAGTTTGGTTGAATATATGTATACAGCATGATTGACTGAAAGAATGCATTAGTAGTGTATGGTGAATTTATAGGTGATTATTTATGAGGAAGTACTGCAGCGTGACACTGCAAGCTCTTTAGCTGCACTGCACTATGGCACTTCCGAAGCACAGGGATGTGACATATGTACATGAACATGTTGCAACTCTGTGCTTCCCTCTGCACTGCTGCACAAACTGCAGCCATGCGGTGACACAGGCACCCATGGTGCAAGGATGTCTGTTTCGTGTGGAGATTGTTTTTGTGCAGGAAGGGACACCTTCCTGCACAAAAACAATCAGTAAAGGCATTTTCCTCTTTCAATGTATGTTGTGGAATGAAGCATGCATTGAAAGAGCAAAAACTTAGGAGAAATGAAAACTATTCTCCTCGTTGCGCCTTGCTACACCAACTCTAGGATGGCGCAGCATTTACACACATCTCCAGATTTACGATTTCTCATAAATCTGGAGATGTGTCTTGTTCTATGGGTGTTGCGTGGGAACACCCACAGCAACACCTATGGGACGCCCCTTCAACGCAAAGTTCTGTGTATGAAGAGGTCGTATTTACAAGGAGAGGAAAAACCACGCAGGGTGGCTTTTCCTATACTTGTAAATATTAAGGAGTGCCTGGCGCCATCACTACGTTACAAAAAGTGACGTACTGGTGGCGCAGGGTGCTTGTAAATCTGCCCCATAAGTGCTTAGGTATTGGCAGACTGATACAATAAGAACATAGTGCTAGATGGGTGATTGAAGATTTGCATGAGACTGACAGGACGTATCCTACGCTGCATGGGTTCTACTTCAGTATTTAATGGAGTGGACCAATAGTATGTATCTGCTTAGAGATTTTTTGGGATTATGCACAGAATATTTTATGTGTACTTGTGTTGGTGCCTAGGTCATTTTATAAGAATACCACTAGTAACTGGAATGATGACAGTGCTGCAAACAGAGTGAACACTTAATTTATAAGAGCTTACGTATTGGTGGAGTGATAGGATAAGTCAATAGTGGTAGATAAGTGATTAAAGAAGTGCATGGGACAGACTGGACGATTCCTACACTGCATGAGTACTAACTGGGTATTTAAAAGAGTGTATCAATAGTATGTAGCTAGTTAGAGGTCTGCTTGGATAGTGCACAAAATATTATGGATGTACTTGTGTAAGTAGCTAGACCATTCCATAAGTTCATGACTAGTAACTAGAATAATTACAGTATTACAGAGTGTATAGTAAATTTATAAGTGCTTAAGTATTGGTGGAGTAATAGGATAAGTAAATAGTGCTGGATTGGAGAAATGCATGGGACAGACAGGAGGATTCCTACATTGCATAGGTACTAACTGGGTATTTAGAAGAGCGTATCAATAGTTTGTAGCTGGTTAGAGGTGTGCATGCATATTGTACAAAATATTGTAGCTGCACTTGTGTTAGTGGCTAGGCCATTCCTTAAGTATATGACTAATAACTGGAGTAATTTCAGTGCTGCAAAGAGAGTGCATGCTAAATTTATTAGTGCATAGGTATTGCCAGAGTGATAGGATACGTAGATAGTGCTGGATGGTTGAATGGAGAAGTGCATGGGACAGACAGAAGGATTCCTAGACTGCATAGGTACTAACTGAGTATTTAAAAGACTGTATCAAAGCTATGTAGCTGATTAGAGGTCTGCATGCATAGTGCACAGAATATTGTAGCTGTACTAGTATTGGTTTGTCTATGGTTTCGAGAATGGTAGTCTGTATTTTAGGGTGTGAGGAGGTGCATCAGATGATCATGTAGATGATGTCATCAGTGATGTCATTTGAGATGTCATCAGTGATGTCATCAGTGATGTCACTGACCATGTCATGAGTGATGTAATATGTGGCGTCATCAGCAGTGCATTACTTTAATCCAAAAAGCTGGTGGCCATATTGGCCTGGTCACGATTTGAAAATTCAGGAATTGATACAATAAAGAAAAGAAAACAAGTGTTAATATGCACACAATGTCATTTCAGCATATCTTGCCCCTTGACCACCATACCTATGTTCGTCAACGTGACTTATTCATATTAAACATACTTAGAATTGCAAACATCAACATAAACAATGGACTACACATTACTTTAAAGTGAAAGGCTATCGGCCATATTAATCTGGGCACGTTGCGGATTATAATGGTTCTTACAAGAAAGAAAAGGAAAAAAAGGGGTGGTAATATACACACACTATCCCTAAATAAAGTTCTAGTGATTATAGTTCCATTCCATTCACAGCTCATTAGAGATGTCATGAGTAATGTCATGAGTGATGTAACTGACCATGTCATGAATGATGTAATGTCTGAGGTCATTAGCAATACATTGCGGGGGCTTAAATTATAGTTAGCTCAGGTAACTATAACTGCTGAATTTCACTGGTTGTGTATGAGTGAAATCTGAGTCTAACTATACCGTCCCTGTAATCTTTGTTTTTTTCAGCAAATTTCCAGTTTTTTTAAAAACGTTAAGTAAGATGCATATCACAATGGATGGTGGGGGGTTGGATGCAGGGCCTGGCATTGTGCTGCCCCCACCCAAGCTTGCTGCTCTTGCCTTCCCTCCTCCTAGCCATCCATTGTCCGAGTCCATGTCCCTGCTCCCTTATTACAGCCCTGTGTGGCTGTTGTTCTGCCACTGGCCTTCTCACCTTCTCTGAACAGTTAGCTTGCTGCACCATCCACCTCCTCCTTATCCTCTGTTGTCTGAATCCATGGACTAGCCTCCTCCCTCCTGCCATGCATGGTCTGATGTGCTGCCACTGCCCTCCATTTAGCATGATGTACCAGTCCACTCCTCCTGCCCTCCATTGCCCAATACTATGCCCCATCATTGACCTCCTGCTTAGCCTCTGTGCTTTAGCTTGCTGCCCCTATTCTCCTTCCCCCTGCCCTCCGATGTCTTTGTGCATGCCCCTGCTCCATCCTTTTTGCCCACCATGTTCCATGGACCTGCCACTCCTATCTACTCTGAGTGTTCTGTTGAGCTGCCACTCCCCTCCCACCTGCCTAGCATTGTCAGATGTGTGTAACCTGTCCCTGCCACCTCCACCCTGCCTGTCCACATTCCATGCCCCTATCCCCTTCCTCCTGTCCTCCATGGTCCATTTTACTGCCACACCCTTCTGCCCTCCCTGGTCTGTGGTGCTGCAACTGCTCCTCCTGCCTGCCCCGCGTGGTCTGTTGTGAGGCCCCTTCCCCTGAACTCTCTTGTCTGTGCCCAGGTCCTGACCCTCCCTTCTATCCTCCATGGTCCTTTGTGCATGCCCCTGCACCCTCCTTCTTGACCATCATAGCCATTGTGCTGCCACTAACCCTCCCACTTGCCATGCATGGTCTTCTGTGCTGCCACGGACCCTCCCACCTTCCCTGTGTTGTCAGCTAGCTGCCCCTGACCCCCCCACCTTCCCTCCATGGTCTGTGTGTGCCATCATACTCTCACTGTTGCTCTCCATTGTGTGTCTTGCTTCTACTGTCCATCCTGCCTGACCTCCATGGTCATCTTGCTGCTCCTGCCCTGCCCCCTTACCCCAGCACTCTGTTTCCATGTGCAGACCCCTATTCACTCCCTCCTGGCTTGTCTGTTCCACTGTAATGCACCTGATCCGTCCCTCCTGCCCTTTATGGTCTGTTATGCTGCAGCTTTCTCTCCTGTCTGTCCCTTATGGTCAGCTAGCTACCATTGCCTATTTCCCCTCTGTTCTCTGTTGTCCATGTGCATGGTCCTGTCCCCTCCCTATTGCTTTCTATGGATTGTTGTGCTGCAATCCCGTCCCGCATGCCCTGTGTGGTGTATTGTGCTGCTGCAAACCCTGATGCATGCCCTGTAGGGTCAGTTTGGTGCACCTATCCATGTCCCTCCTGTGCTCTGTTATCCGAGTCCATGTCCCTACCCCAATTCCTCCGGCCTTCCATGATCCAAGGTACCATACTTGTGAACATTTTGAACTTGGTAAAAGGGAGATTTTGAAAAAAAACTGGGGTATTGATTTTCCCCTTTAAGTTACATTGAAAAAGAGGAGATTGTAGACAGGAGACAGATCAAATAAAGCCCATTTGAGCTTAAAAACATTGGATGTTTCCTGGCTGAATCGGGTCTATTGGCATGTATGGTTGTACTACCACTGCCTCTTCCTTCTGCCCACAATGGTCTATTATATTGCCACAGCCTCTCTTGCCAGTCCTGTATTGTTGGTTTGTTGCCCCTGCCCCCCTTTCCACTGCCCTCCATAGTCTGTTGTACTGCCACTGCCCTTCCTGCCTGTCCAGTGTGTTCAAACTGTTGCCTCTGCACCCTCCTACCTGCCTTCAAGAGTCCGTGCCCCTGGCCTCTGCCTCTCAACAGTATCCTAATGAACAACTAGGTTGCTAACATTCCATATTTATGAAGTCATCTTGATGTAATCAAAACTGTAATACCTAGAGCATTTCCTTTAGAAATTACATATATGAGAGGGTCTTATTTGCATCAAAATTAAGGTTAGTGCTCTAAAAAACTAAAATGAGAACATATTTTCTGAGTTTTCAAATAGCGACAAAGCACTATTAAATTATTTGTTATCTTTATGTTTTTTTATCCAGTTGACCACTTGATTAAATGTTGCACTTAGGGGAGAGGATATGGTGTTACTTCCAGAGCTGCAGACTTTGCAACTGGGGAACCAGGTTGGAGTTTCTGCTTCAGCTCGACATCCTGTGATTCTGGTCAAATCACTTAATCTCCCCATGTCTACAACCAAAATGAATTTGTTCTTGTGTGATGTAACCAATGCTTATGTAAAGCACTCCAATACCTGACAAGTCGGCACTAAATAAAACTGCAAAAACACAAAAAATAAAAAGTGTTTTGCACACTTCTGTCATTGGGCTACATGTGGGCTACATCTGGGTGATATTTGTGCTGCATTTGGGCTCTTTTGTCTGTGGTGGCCATCTTGGGAGATTTATTTGTTATGAAGTTTCCTAATTTCTTCATTTACTGCAGTCTCCTCAGTAGGAAATGCTTTCAGTTTTTTACTTTGATTCCATCAAGAAGGTATTCAGATATGTCACACATTTGCCATAAATTCTGAATGTTAGCACTCTAGTTGCTCATTAGATCACTGTAGTAAAGCTACTGCTCACCACGGAAGTCCGCTGCTGGTATTAAAAGTGCTCAGTTTAGCTTA
This sequence comes from Triturus cristatus, assembly GCF_964204655.1. NCBI lineage: Eukaryota > Metazoa > Chordata > Amphibia > Caudata > Salamandridae > Triturus > Triturus cristatus. The sequence goes on along the minus strand of NC_140582.1, from coordinate 1,097,044,829 downwards.
TGGATCACCTTCCAAACCTCTGTGGGAAAAGCATGAGAAAATAGTTTTCTCTCAAACATGATTCATGATATCCCCGCAGAAGGCTTTTTCACATGGTAAAATCACCTTAGAACACACCACAATTCCTAAAATGAGTATGGTACCATCAACAAATGATTTATAATGTAACTAAAGTCTTAAAACCTTCTATTAACTGCAATGCTTTTTAATGAGGTGCTATCATGTATATTGGTCCCAAGATGGCTGCCAACACTTCTTGGATGAAGTGCTGACAGCCAATCAGATCTCACGATGAGATGTGTGGTTAGGCTCCGCCCAGATATATATGTGATTTTACTTTTGATTTTCTCAGGAACTACTGAACGGATTTACACTATTTAACCAAAAGGCATGACTCTGAGCAAAGGGCTACCTTTTTGCCAAATTTGGTGTAATTCCACTTAGCAGTTCGGGCTGTAGCTGCGACTAAAGGTTCCTATGGAAAATTGCATGGGGAAAACATGTTTTGGGACCCCCCTTTTTTCTCGGCCCCCGCTTGACGAATCACCCCGAGACTTTCAGGATAGGAGAAGACCGGAGCTGGCCAAACATTTTGAAACTTTCGCGAAGATTCGTCATCCGGCGCCAAAGTTATTGGGAATAGAATGTTGCTGATTTCCTATGGAAAATAGGTCCTAACTATAGCGACCGCCAGTAGGTAATATATATGTGTGTGTGTGTAAAAAAAAAAATATATATATATATATATATTTTTTTTTAAATTCTATATAGAATTTGACATTATACTTATCTGGTAAGATTTTATCGTACATGCCTTAACAACGCAAATGTTGTTGTAAAAGTATATGCGTGGTAAAGACTTGTGTGGTAGAGACTTGTGTGGTAGTGTTGCGGTCATTGTAATGGCTGTGTTGTAAAGCCATGCATGGTAATGGCTTGTGTGGTTCTGTCATACATCCGTACATATGGTGTGAAGCTCTATCCCTCCAGTCGTTTGAACAATCCAGTTCATGAAAGATAATTATTTCAACTCACTATTTGCAATCATGAAGGAATACTGTCTCTTGTCTATGAATTCTGGGAATGGGTATGGCTGTTAATAATGTTCTGACACCACTTTATGCCTCTTCTCCTGCACGCTCAACCCACCCTGTGTCACTCTTGCTCCATACGTACATCATATATGTTAAGTGTCTGTGTTTTTGTATTCTATATTAAACGGTATATCATATGACCCTTAAGTAGGTTATTATTTATTATATTATATAGCATTATACACGTCAAACACAACTTAAGCAAAACTGTTTCTATGTGAATCATTGTGTTGCCAATTGGGTCTTGTATGCTCAATACAAAACTGCTAAAACATAGAATAGAATCTGTTCTGAAAGGTGTCTTGCAATTGCCTTCTTCAAACTGTACTGGAATTTACCTTGTTTAACACATTATAAAATTACTAAAAAGCCATAATATTATTCTGGAGTCTGATCATTCATTTCATCAAGTTTGTACAGTTAACATGATTCGTCATTTTGTGATAGGAAGTTTTGGACACAGTTTTGAACAGGTTTTTGATTAAAAAGGCTAACCTTGGCAGTGGGGAAGACCTGGGACGATGATGATGAAGAATAGGCAAGTGTACCACACCCCACTGCAGCTGCAGCAGGACAATTCCAAAGGGACACAATCATTAACAATTTCTTCACATGAGCATGCTCAGCTCTGGTGCCCCTACCTCAGTGCAGCTCAATTCATCGCCACATGGTGGTAGGCCCGTGCCGGCCGCGGTGCCTCCGGTGCCACTAACTCAGTGCACCACAAGTCATGGACCCTCTATGATTGAATTTGTGTGTGTCATCCGATGATCACTGTTCTAGTTGTTGCCAGCACCAACCACTCCCTGAGGGCTGGCTTACACCCACCCCACACCCATCCAGCACAGGCGTCACTGGAGATGTGACCCTGGTAATAAAAAGGGGCTGGGCGCACGTGCCCGTAGCCAGTTCCCCTATCTTCCAAGTGTGTCTGTGTGGTCATTATGTATGCATGATGGCCCCGGGCCCTACCACATTACATTGTGCTGTGGACAGCGGACACAACCATGTCACCTCAAGCAGTGGGTAAGACCTTGGACATGTAGCTTTGACGTCCCCCCCGTAAGCGTAAGCGGAGTTGGCTGGCCAGAGTATGCAAGTCCAGCATAGAGGTGTGAAGAATTTGCCAGGGGCTCTGGGCACGGTTCAGTCCTGGCCTGGACAAGGAAGTAACTAATGCGTGTATCTCTGTTGTAGTGTTGGCGCCACTAGGCCTGCAATCGACAGTGTTGCAATGTAGCATGCACCCGGAGTGTGGGCTCCAATGAACAGAGAAATGAAGGAGCGCAAGACCGCGCTGGGTCTTGGCTCATATATGCCAAGAGTTGTGGGTATCTGTATTGGCGCAGCATGAGCCAAATGCCTAGCCTTATTCGCAGCGCAAGTTCAGCCAGGCATGGACTCTACATCTGTGTCCGCCCTATCTTTACCATAGGCCTACACTCACGTGGCCGCCCACCTTCACCGGCCAATATCACACTGTTGTTGTCAGGCTTTTGAAAATGTGCAGACAGGCATGACAATGGTGTGCCGTAGGAGTGCAAGTGATGCAACCGCACAGTGCACACAAGTAAATAGGCTCGGGGGAGGGAGGAGCAGCTGTGAGGCAACGTAACACACAGTGATGCCACTCATTTGACACATGCAAGACTCAAACATAAATGCCAAAGTCGCACACATCCCACCCCACCCTCAACAAGCCACATCACATTTCCTGAATATAAGCAGATGACAAACTAACATTAGGGATGAAAGCTCCTTTGTCTGAACTATCAGACGGAAGCACATCTGCACCTTCGAACTCGGAATTGCATGTGCTCGACACACCCTGACAGATACTATAGCAGCTGATGGTGACTCACACACTACGCACAGCCTGATGAAAGACCAACGTATACACACCCCACACGCAGAAGTCCTTGCTCGAAGTTATCTTGCATGGAATGGCCTTCACACTTACTCCCACACCATCCCAGGCGTACAACCGTTGCACACTAAAACAACCCATTGATCGGAGCTGTGGCATTTCATCCACAGAATTGGCGCAGGTCAGAACAGTGCCGCTTCAACCAGAGCCACTAACGAAATGGCAGAACATCCCGGACACATGCACAACCCCTGTCACGTGGAACTGTACCGGGCACGTATGCTGCATTTACTGTGGGTACTGCCATTGGCAGTGCTGCGGATAAGTTACCGGCTAAGCTTCCGCCTTGCCGACGTCACCTGCGTTCAGCCTGTGTTGCATTGTCAATCGTGCATATTCGAGTGGTCCATGGATGTCTGCCTCTCCAACAGGATGGTAGCTGAACTGGATTTTGACATGTGTGTGCCCCCTCTTGGCCCATGACCAGGAGTGTCACAGTGATACCCGTTTATGGGATGCCTTGATACTTGGCATACATGCTGGCAGCTGCACCTGGGAGATTGCACAACTCCTCGTGTGCAGTGACCACATTGAACCTCTCCCCTATTGGGCTGTAGTGCTAGTTGGTGAAAGGGGGTGGACGCAGCACATCTGTCCGGACCTGCTAATGGATCGCCTCGCCGTCCTGTTTGATGAAGTTGACAATGACCTCATGTAGGAAATGATAGCCTACGAAGCTGCAATCGCTTTCATAGACAAGTAACTACGTACCTGCAGCCACAACAGATTGAAACCCATGGCACATGTTCCAAGAACTTGTTGCATCTTGGAGATCTGGTCACATAACCCACGACAACAGTGGACATGGCTGCATTCGCCTGGACTCCTAATACATAAGTGGACAACAACACGGGTTAACACACACCTGTGAAAGGTGAGGCACTCCCCTGGAGTGAACAGTGGTGCTTGGCAACGTTCCTCATTCTGACATAGTTCTGCATTGCTCTGCATGTTGTGGCACTTATCTAGCTCGTCCCGACACGCATATGCTCATGAAGTCTACGCACCTTCAACTGTGATGAGTGTTGATTTGAATGACAAAATGTGTCTCACTGCCTATCTGGGTCATGGCCATACATGCACATTGATAGCATTACCCAGGGAGTACCGTTTTGTGGAATCACTGTCCCTACATTCATCCATACTTTCCTACTTGATTGATCATAGCCATGACACATCGGTGTGAATTAGAATGTTTTATTCACATTCAGTGGAGTGTTGAAGCCAGTACAGGGCCATGCAAACCCTACTTTACCTTGTTGCCCCATGGAAGACTTCAGTCCGCAGTGTGATTGCTGTGTCATTAGTAACGAAACAAAATATGGCAGTCCATGTCGCGGTCCAAGTTAAGTGTAGCTGAGTGTATCGGGGGGCCAGTGTAGCACACATTGTAGTCTAATACTCACAGTTGACTGGCATTGTGCAATAATAATGATTCTTAACAATTGGATTAGTCAGGAAAAAACAAATGTGTGCTATCCTTTTTTGTATTGTAATATGTTGCATACATCACAAAGCTTAATGTATGTTAATATAATCCCATTTCGTGCATTGCAATAATTAAGAAGGCCTGCTTTTCTGGCCTGTACTACTAAAGTCTGCAAAATAGCGATGGATTGGGATGCGGTCCGAGTGATTACCAGTGGCTGAGATTAATTCAAGCATTCCATCCATCACTGTTTTGTATACTTACTGTGCCGCCCTAAGTGGTACAGGTATGCCCAGATGTGGGTCTCGTGCACACTGTGTCACTGGAACCAATGCTGTACCCAGCTGCTGAGCCCATAACTAGGACAAAACCGGGCCTGGGTTGCTTGTGTTCCAGTTCAAGGAGGACTTGGCTAGGCAGTTTGGGCTGGATTGTTCCTATTGGAGCAGGCTTAAGACTGATTTGCATATAAGTATGTCGAACCTGAGGTGGCATGGTGTGCACAATAACAATGAATAGGGATGATGCCCCAAGTGATTACCAGTGGTTGAGATTATTTAAGCTTTCCATCCATCACTGTTTTGTATACTTACTGTGTCGTCATCAGTGCGTCCCGTGCACATTATGTCACTGGAACCAAGCTGTAACCGGCTAATATGCCCATAACTAAGGAAAAAACAGTCCTGGATTGTTCTATCCCGGTTCAGGGGTGACATACAAAACAATGTGCTGTAAGTTTATTGATACAAGTGCTATGCTACACAAAGTAGCTGTGAGTAGGAGTCTAGCCACTGAAGCAGCAAGAGATGATTCTGCAGGGGGCAATTATGAAATTCCCCCTTGCTTTCCACATCCAGGAGAGATGCTGAAGAACGTGTATGCTGAGATGATTTGACAAACAACTATTTTTAAAGTACTAGCAGCATGTTTGCTTAATATGAAAAATTACATCAAATGTTCAAAGTACTAATCATTTTTTTTGTTTATTCACAGATTATATTTTCCAATGAACAACAGCGCAATTGTTTTTTTTTAACAACTAAAATGCTCTTTCCATTTACACTTGGTAAATAAATCATATCATCTTTACATTGTATTACACATTGTAATGGCTTTATGTACTCTTTACGCGTTTGACGTCCAGTACCTGGTCCAACACTTAAACCCCAACATTTCCCCAAGAGACCTTGGTGGCCTATTTACTGCATTAGCAGTTTGCATTTCCACAAGGGAATTTTTAATTTGTAGAAGGGTCTTTGCCATATTACAACTGTGCTGTACTGGTTCAACCTGCATGTTGGCTGTTCTGCTACGCACACAGAACGTCCAACAGTTTGTAAAAGTCTTGTGTCTTTGTTGGCATCCATGTTATGCTGAATCTTGAGGCATTTGTGTGGTCAGATCTTTAATAGCCATAGTAAAGTCCTCAAAGCTAATTTTCATAATCTCGTTGCCTTCTAAAATGGCTAACTCTTATCTTCCTATCCTTCAACTTCATTCAGATGTTGCTCATTGCTGCTTGTGTTGTATTTTGAGCGTTGCTCCAATACATGAAATTGTGCAGGAATAGGTGATGACAGACGGCTATTTCACATCACATACCTTCCAGCCAGTCTTACAGGTCTTCTTGCTCTATGCACTACAGGTACTGAATTCATTATTTGACATTTATTTTCTTCTGAAGTCACAATATTTCTAGTCTGCTGCACTAAAGAAATAGTGTTGAACTGACTGCTTGTTCCACTTTCTGTGTATGTTGGAATGTTTATTGCAGTTTCTGCATCTTCGACTTCCACCCACATCCTCAGTTTGTGGTGTATTTTAGGTAGGTTGAACGGAAACAAGAAAAACATGTTTACTAATGGTGGTTTTTATTTGTAACAGGTAGCGATGGTCACATCGATACTAATTGGGTTTCTTTCTATTTACAGGATTAATATATATCTACTTCTTGAATGAGCTATATGTTTTGTAATGCCAACAACCATCACATGTAATTGAAGTATTTGCTTCCTGAATCTTTTTCTTTTTATCTTTTGGACTACATTTCCCATAATTCATTGTATACAGCCCTGAGAAAAGCTGAAATGTATTTTTCTAAAGGTGTTGTTTAAACTACATTTAAATAATCTAATAGTGTTCTCTTTGTAAACAAAATCATATTAAAATAAAACTTTAGCTTAGCTATTTTGTAATGTTTAGAAATAACTTAACAAAGAACAATATATTTATAAATGCAAACAGTAAATTACTAACCCTGATGTTCTGATGTAGGGACAGAAGTATCAATGGTAGATACTCCAAAGCTAGCTTGTGGCTGTGACAGACAAACATTCGATATAGAGAACCGGAAATTTAAACTTTTAAAGATTAAGCACTTTATAGTGCTTAAAAACATACACCGCCAACTTGGAACATCTAGTTGCACTTGCCCAGGACTAAGTCAAAGTTTGAGGCCGACCGCGAAAGAGCTCTGGTCAGATACACTAAGGTGCCGATTCCGATCCAGGTCGGAAAGCACTCCGACTGAGTCGGATCCGGAGTGTTTTCCGACTGAGCCGGACCCCTACAGTCCGACCGAGTGAGTACGATGCGCACGTATGCTGTCGGACTCGGTTTGGTCGGACTCCCATAGATGTCAATGGGAGCAAGTTGTACGACGCATACATGCGCTCCCATTGACTGAATGGGTAAGTCTCGAACAAGTGCGCTCCCTACAGTGGGTATGCGTCGGTGCCATCCGCACCGTACATGCCTGTGTTGGAGAGACCCATAGGTCTCCCCCTGTGTCTGAGTCGTAGGGCTGCAGGTGTCAGGGGGTCCGACGCGGACCCCCGAACTCCGACTCCGGGAGCTTTTGCGAGCCGGACACTCCGGCTCGCACAGGCTGTCCGACGCGTGCATCGTACTGGCTTGGTTGTAAATCGCATCCATTGCGCGCCACGGTTAGTTTTCGACCGAGATGTACGGAGCGGTTCGGACCCGGAAACGACCAGTCGGTGAATCTCACATAGCTCGCATCGTACTTGCTCGCTCGTACAGCTGTACGAGTCTGCCGGAAAACACGAGTACCGATCGAAGTTTTTCCGGCCGGATCGCGTTTGGTGCCCTTCCGACCCGGATCGGAATCGGCCCCTAAGCGGGAGCCCGGGTCCAAATTGTATCTTCACACTTAGAAACTGTTCGGGAGGTTTTATCTCAACTACAAGCAAGGCACTTTGTCAGGCTGGATTTGCAGCTGGTTCACCGACTTGGTTCAGCAGGAGCTCCCGGTCAACTCCTGGATGTCCTTAGCTCTGGAGCTTTCAGATGGAAGATCCTGAAATCCAGGCCGGGATGCGGTTGAAGGTATTCTGCTTGACTCTCGACATCAGGTTGAGTAAGTAAACTTACATAGCTTTATTCCAAAAGTTGTTCCAGACTTCTGGAACTTTTAACCCAAAGTTCCTCTTGTAGGTCCAAAGTGTCCAAAACACAATTCCAAAGGTCTAGAAACTCGGAGATGGTCGTTGGAAGTTTGGAACTACAGTTGCACATGGTCAAATACTTAAAAGTCCACTGGATGCACTCCTTTTAAGTATTTGAAAGACATTTTAGCCCCTTCCTGGCAATGTTTATACTTATATAAAATATTCCAGTGCTATGCATATGGAGCTAATAATCTGCAATGGGGGAAAACACAATTGGTGTTTTCTCCCCTCACCAGGGGCTATATAACATCTTTTATAATGTCCCTGCTTATAGTTACATTACACCCCATCCTTAGGGCACCTAGGGGAGATCTTAGGGGTGACCTATATATAAAAGAGGGTAGATTATCACTTTGAAAGTACCTTTAATTCCAAAGTCGAATTTTCATATAATTTACTTTTAAAGACAGTCTGCAAAGCAGGGCTGCATTTAAAAAGGACTGCAGGCAACAAAGTAGTGCACACTTCAGTGTAGGAAATCTACCGACCCTCTAAACCACTTGCCCTATTATATACTAGGTATTTATAGGTAGTTTGAATCCCCCTCACATTATCATATACCAGGGACTTGTCATTGCCATTTGTAATTATACCTAATTACCATATACCTTTTTCATCAGAGCATTGGCTTTGATGCTTAGTTAGCAGAGCCCAGGGCACAGTCACTCAGTTACTTCCAGCATGAGTCAAACAATGGGGGTGAGCAGGGCAAGAAGGATGACTTTCTCACAGCTCCATATGTGTTTTTTGGTGAACTCAAGAGCAGACATGGAAGCCTTCTACCACAAACTCTTCCACCAGAATCTCCAGCTCAGCATCACTAAAATTAATTTTGCAATTTCGCCCTCCCCCCTACTTATTATGGCTCCTGGCTTGACATCTTCAAAGGAAAAATTGCTAGGCTGTGAGGCAAACTCTTACTATGCTGTGCTATGCTGCATCAGGTAAATGGTCTTCACGTACTGGGTGGGATCCTAATTAGCTCCCGGTGCAAGATTAACAAACTGCTTTTCATACTGAATCACAATTCATGATTTGGTATTTAAAAATACTGAATGGTTCTGAATCACTGTTTCTTGTCGTGGGGGCAGAGGCTATAAATCCTCTCATGAACCAGCTATTGAACACTTCCCTCTCATCAGCCACTGTTCCCACGAAATGGAAACAAGCGAAGGTTATTCTGTTGCTAAAAATGGCCCAGGCAAACCCCTCTAACCCTGCCAATTATACACCCCTGTTCCGGAGAAAACTGAAAACCTGCCTCTTTTCCTGCCCTTAATCCCTCCTTCCCCCACTGCTACCCTTCTGCATCTAGCACCAGGACACTCCTTGGAGTAACAGTGCGCTTTCCAAAATACCCCCACATAGACATAGACATAAAGTAAACATAAGTAAATCAAGTTTAGCATTCCCTAAGATTTTGTAATTGCATATGCAATTTAGGAATCTGCAAATGTTGCTTCCGTACATCAGGCCCTATATCATTTACCTTTGAAAATAACAGGTAATATTATCAAATGTGGTATTTTTGGTTCTAAGGGCCCAATTACGATGTCGGGCGGAGTTTCCTCTGCTCGCCATTGTCTCGGTCATGGGACTGACTAACACCCGGTCGGCAGTCCCGACTGACTAATTAGGATGTGACCGAACACTGTTCAGTCGCATTCCTATACTTTACAATGGAAGCATTTATTCCGGCCGTAATGCATGCTCCCATTGAAAAATAGGAGGTGCAGTTCATCCTTGCACCACGTGGCAGGCACCTTAAGGTGCCTGTCAAGGGGTGCAGGGATCAACAGGGGGGCACCATAGGTGCCACCTCGGCCTCCAAACAGAGGCCATGTCCCCAAGGGGGCCCTGCTGGGGGCCCCCAAAGTCAAGTTCCGACAGCCTCTCTGTGTCCAAAAGGCAAGCACAGAAAGGCTGTCGAAACCTGACATCGTAATCCCTAGGGTGGGAAGAGCCGCCCTAGGGATTACTGGCTGCCTTCTGACTGGCGGACGGACTCTCCGAGGCCGTCAGAAGCCAGTTGGAATGACCGTTTCCGACTGGCTCCATCAAAATGAGGCAGCCGGAGTTAGACATTAGGAATATCCTAATCCAAACCTGATGGCATTCTGAATGATCTAGCAGTACGGAGCAGACTCGTACCACGCAATGGGCAACATTTCCGAACAGATTGATTACGATGCTGAATTGAGGCAGCCTTTCTGAATAATGCCGTCAGACTCAAATTGGCAGTCAGAATCAGACTTTGGGGACCTGTAAAGGACCCCACTGTAACCGGAGACCTCCCAATAAGGCTGGTGGGGGTACCCATGGGTCCCCCCTTACCAGCCATGCACAGTATGGCAGGTACTAGAGGGTGCCAGCCACAGGGTGCCCATATTTTCTCCAGCCATCCCTTTCTTCAATGGGAGCCTCTGCATTCAGTCGAAACATAGGCTTTTATTGAAGTCAATTGAAGTTCGACGGAATCGTATCTGGAAGCATCCGGATGCATCATAATCGGTCGGTCCGAAACCATTCCCAAACCGATTCGTTCAGAATGATTTCCGAACCGCATCATAATCGGGCCCAAAGTATGTCATTTGAAAGTGTTGCATTTTTGTTCATGTGCCTGCAAATAGAATGTATTATGTAAACAATGGGGCGACCCTGTGTCCCTCAGAACCTGGGTATAAATGATATGAAATACAGTAGTTCTGTCGGGTATGACCAAACAATTGCTTTGTTTTATGTTATGAATGAATCAACAGAGAACCTAAGTACATTAATCAGATAGAAGAAAATTAAAAAATAATTACATTAACAGGACCACATAAAGCAATGACAATGTACAAATCACAATAAAATCAGATTTGTAGGGTGGCAGAATGTTCTTTATATATAAATTGCCTCATTTATATCAACACCCATAACATTCTTTTTTTGCAAAGTATGGCTACCAAAGTTATAAAGATTAAAGTGAATTGGTGAATCAGTGACAAAGTGACACAGGTGACACAATTAGTGTACAATATATACAAAGTGAATACAAAAGTTTTTATGTACAGAATAAAAGTCGGCCAGTATTTGAAAGAGCACAATGACCCAGTTTCCACGGAAAATTCAGATTCTATAAGAAAACGAGTCTTGGACTGGTCCTAGGTACTGTCGACGTTTCAACCCTATATATGCGATCTTAAATCGTCATGCGGGTCTTCATCAGGACTTAAATATTGGCAGTGGCAACCTACAAAAGCAAGTAAAGTACGTGTCAAAGGCTGGTCCTGAATAGCGTATGGTCCCAAATAAGCCAGAAATGGCCATGACTCAGCTAGCCGTTGGTCTAGGATGGCCTAGTGTTCATATTTAGTGGGTCCGATGCATTCATCCAGCGGAGTTTCTAAAAATTAATTCAAACAAATGGGAATTGGATGACGTGCAATCATCAACCCATCACCATTAATTCAAGAGCTCCACCTACAATTCTGGGAATTGTGAGACTAACACAATCATTGAACACGCATCACATCTCAACGTGGTGGAAATTCAATTAATGGTAACATAATTATAACCCAGGGCCAATTTGGAGGTAACTCATGGGGTTAACTAAAAGCTCTTACCATAATAGGGAAGTGCGTATCGATTCAGATATTAATAACCTAATTATCCGGATGAGATTGGCAATTTAATGAGGACCAATTAAAATGAGAGACCACTCATAAAATTGGTCCAGACATAGAAAGCAATTGTTAAAAGTGTGTTTGAATTACGCAACACGCCCGGTTAAGAGACATCCCTAACAGGGGGCTAATGGTGACAGGCTCATTCCTTAGGTTTCAAATGTACGTAGAATAAGCTTAAACATAGTTGTCCCAGTTTTAGGTATGGACGATTCGCTCACCTGAAAACTGACTTGTAAGCTACAATACTTAGTGGAGCGAATGGTAGCCGTCAAATCCAATTTGAAACAGGAGTGATTGGAAGATTCTAACTGCGTCTATAAGGTAAATAACAAGCGCAAGCTTAGTTATAACCATAGCAAGACAAACAGTGAAGGGAAATGCTTAAACGCGTTAATCGTAAACTTACTTTCGGTGAGAGCAAAAAACTTTCTTCTGAGCGGTCTTGATTCCCGCTTCTGTACCACCTTTCGTTGCTGTGGGAAACCCGCGTAAGGCAGGCCAGCTGATATATGAAAGCAACCAGGTCCCTCCCTGTATGACGTAAAACGTCAAAAAACGCCAAGACGGTTGCCACGCAACTCAGTCAGCGTCAATGGAAACCAAGCCCGCTAATAGAACGCGGTCGCTGTTCGACCCACTAAATATGAACACTAGGCCATCCTAGACCAACGGCTAGGTGAGTCATGGCCATTTCTGGCTTATTTGGGACCATACGCTTGTGACTATTCAGGACCAGCCTTTGACACGTACTTTACTTGCTTTTGTAGGTTGCCACTGCCAATATTTAAGTCCTGATGACGACCCGCATGACGATTTAAGATCGCATATATAGGGTTGAAACGTCGACAGTACCTAGGACCAGTCCAAGACTCGTTTTCTTATAGAATCTGAATTTTCCGTGGAAACTGGGTCATTGTGCTCTTTCAAATACTGGCCGACTTTTATTCTGTACATAAAAACTTTTGTATTCACTTTGTATATATTGTACACTAATTGTGTCACCTGTGTCACTTTGTCACTGATTCACCAATTCACTTTAATCTTTATAACTTTGGTAGCCATACTTTGCAAAAAAAGAATGTTATGGGTGTTGATATAAATGAGGCAATTTATATATAAAGAACATTCTGCCACCCTACAAATCTGATTTTATTGTGATTTGTACATTGTCATTGCTTTATGTGGTCCTGTTAATGTAATTATTTTTGAACTTTCTTCTATCTGATTAATGTACTTAGGTTCTCTTTTGATTCATTCATAACATAAAACAAAGCAATTGTTTGGTCTTGCAAATAGAATGTGGCAGTATTACCAAGTGATGGAGTGCGTATGGATCCATACTAAGAATGAGTAAGTGATGAATTAATGGGTTCGATGGTGCATATCTAAACTTGAACAAATTATTACCAAGTGATGGGGCAAATTTAAACAAGCACTATTGATTAATGAGTAATGGGTAAAACACAAACATGCACTTAGGGTTAATGAGTAATAGCAAAAATCTGAAACTCCATTTGGGATTACTGAATGCATAATTGTGATAATTCTTGACATATTGTGGGCATTCTCTTTTTTTTTTTTTAATTCTCTTTTTTATTTTACCATTTTGCACATATAATAAATCTTATCACCATACATTTCAGCAAATTCATAGAATTCTTTAACATCATCTACACACAACAAATTCATTACAATTACAAGTCAAATAAATCAAATACCCATAATGAGATTTTAAACATATACTATAATCAACCTTACTCGACTCTGTAGAATTAATTGAAACCTGCCTTCCACTTAGTAATAGGTTCCCATATTTTTAACCCAAGCTGTCTTTTTCTCTTTCCCTTCCTTTCGTATATAGACTTTTCTAAATTGTATACTTGCAAAAGATTAGCTAGCCATATTTGCCAGCCTGGGGGGTTCTTATCCAGCCATGCTCTGGCTATCATTAGTCTAAAGACTGCCATGGCTATAAACATAAATTCCCTTTGTGGTAAGTCAGAGTCTGGGCTGATCCCCATTATAATCCACAATGGCGTAAGTGTAAGTTGTATACCTAAAGATCTATTTATAAATACCTCTATATCTTTTATCAAGGTATACAATTGGGGACAGGTTGCGAAAACATGTACAATATCCGCTCCCATCATATTACAACGAGAGCAAGAAGTCCCTGTATTACCCCCCCACTTGGAAATTCTGGCAGGAGTGTAATATAATGAATATAGGGTTTTATAGTGTTGTGATTGCAAGGGAGCCGAGCACAAAATTGTGTAGCCCAATTCCAGTGACTCCGAAAACCACTGTTCTTTCCCACTGAGAGCTACAGCCCATTTTTTGCTGTATTTCTCAATGTCGTCTGGTTTCCCCTTTATCAGACTTGCATACAAACTCCTGATTGTGCAGTCCCCCAACGTCTTAATCTTCTCTAGGATTTCATTCTCTGCAAACCCAGCGGGTCCCCCCTTTTTATTATTCAAAAAACTTCTTACTTGAAGATACTTAAAGAACCCATGTCTATCAATACCAAATTTATTTGATAAGTCAGTGAACTGCAGCACTCCCTCAGAATCCATAATGTCACCTATCTGGGCTATTCCCTTGTTTGCCCACTCCGCCATTGTCCTATCAGCAAAGACTACTGCTGGAAAAGACCTATTCTTATAGAGTTTAGTATATCTATTAAGTCTTCTCAAGCCAGCATTTTTAAGGAAAGCTTTCCATACTTTAATAGCCCCAATGATAGTCTTAAAGCGCGTTCTTTTATAGTACCCAAACTCAATACAATTCAAGAAACAGTTTTCCGAATCCTCCCCGAGCACGGTGGCATAGATTTTAGTTGAATTCGAGGTGATTCTTACATTAGTTCCACCCCCTCCGATCAATCCCTGGATATATTGCAGTGTTGCAGCCCAATAATATAACCTAAAATCTGGTGCACCCCACCCGCCCCTCTCTCTAGGAAGTGAAATAAACTATAAGCCCTTCGTGTCTTCCCTTGTGCCCAAATGAATCTATTTAATATTGCCTCCAGCGCGTTAAACCATATGGCCTCAAAAGACAAGGGGATAGATCTAAAGAAGTAAAGGAATCTGGGCAAAATTAACATTTTGATGACATTGGTACAACCAACCAGGGATAAGTGTAAATTGTGCAGTCTTTCCAAATCCATTTTTACCTTATTAAGCAGTGGGGTCATGTTCCCCTCTACCAACTTCTCTAAATCTGCTGTAATTATTACCCCGAGATATACTGCTGATCTAACCACCCTTCTGTCCTTACAGTTAGAATATCTATTCTCGACTATTTGAGTCTTTGGTCTATTCAATCTGTAGCCTGATATTTGTCCAAACATTTGTGCGATCGCTTCCACTTCCGTGATTGCCAATGTGGGATTAGGTGTCAAAATGGCCACGTCATCAGCGTATGCCAGCGTTTTAACCACTATAGTATTGCACTTCATAGGAGAAATGCGCTGGTTGTCTTCCAACCTTCTTAACAGAGGATCTAAGTATAAAGCAAAAAGAAGGGGGGACAAGGGACACCCCTGCCTAGTGCCCCTGGTGATCTTAACTGAGAGCGAACTTCCCCTGTTAACTCTTATTTTAGCTGTCGGATCTTTATATAGTGTTTGGATGGCTGCTATATATCCTACACCTATACCGCACCACTTTAAGACCGACCACAAGTAATTCCAGGAGACCCGGTCAAACGCCTTCTCTGCGTCTAAAAAGAGAGCTGCCATAGGGTCTCCTAGAGTGCCTGCTGCGTCAAACGCTGTGATTACCTGTCTCACATGACACGTAGTTCCCTTCCCTGGAATAAAGCCATGTTGTACGGGGCTAACCAGAGTTTCAATGATGCCAGCCAATCTATTTGCCAACATTTTTTAATAGACTTTGACGTCTGAGTTCATTAACGTAATTGGCATATATGAACCTGGTAACGACGCGGGCTTCCCTTTTTTAAAAATCACTATAATGTCCGCCCCTCCCCATGATTCGGGACTTGCATCCCCTTTCTGTGCCTGCACCATAATATCAAACATGTCCCTTTCCAACACCCTTTGAAAGACTTTATAAAATTCCACCGGGATCTGGTCCGGTCCAGCTGCCTTACCGGGAGGTAATTTAGACAATGCCATGGTGAAT
The DNA here is from genome assembly GCF_964204655.1 of Triturus cristatus. Taxonomy (NCBI): domain Eukaryota; kingdom Metazoa; phylum Chordata; class Amphibia; order Caudata; family Salamandridae; genus Triturus; species Triturus cristatus. The sequence continues at coordinate 1,097,029,087 of NC_140582.1, read as the reverse complement.
TCTTCCCTTTGGAGTGGGACATCTAACATATCTTTAGCTTCCTCTGATAGTGAGGGGGAAGGAGTACCATCAAGATAGCTCTCTATCTCATTTGTCCAATCTCCAGGGTCAGAGGTGTAAAGTTCCACATAGAATTGCCTAAAAACATCCCTCACTTTATCGGGTTCCGTAAAGGTAGCACCTTGACTATCAGTAATTTCCTTTACCTCTGTAGTAGCTAACTTCTGCCTAGTCCGGACAGCTAAAATATGGCCCACCCTTTCACTTAATTCATAAGCATTTTCTTTCCTAATGAGGAAGTCCTCAGCAGCTTTCCTGGCAATAGATTCTGTAATTTCAGCTCGGAGTATTGCAATTTTAAGCAGTTGTTGCTCCAATGGGCGGTGATTCTGTATATCAAGGGCCATCAATTCTTCCTCCTTAAGTAATCTGTTTAGAGCTTCTTCGGTCCTGAGTCTCTCCTTTTTATTTCTTGCTAAGACAAAACTCAGAGTCTCACCCCTAACCCCAGCCTTGAACGCATCCCATACCACCCCTGGAGGTGCTGTTCCCCGATTTGTATCCCAATAATTCCTAATCCAAGAATCCATAAACTCCCGATATACCTCGTCATTTAATAATTTTCTTTCAAAAGTCCATTGGGTGACCCTATTTTGCATCTTCCCTATAATAACTGATAAAACCAATGGATTATGATCTGAAAGAGCACGGGGGTATTTATCAATCCGCGAACCCTGCATCAAGGATCTAGAAATTAGAAAATAATCCAGCCTAACCAAGACCTTATGGGGAGCTGAATAGAATGTACTACCATCTATATATGGGTGTAGTTTAATCCATGGGTCTTCCAGGGAGTTATGATAAACCATATCTGAGAGAGCCCTGTATGTCTTCTTCTTCCTCCCATTATACTGCTCGCCTGGCTTTAAAAATGAACTGGTATGATCATGAATATTAAGGTCACCGCAGCAGACAATTGGCTCTGGCCACTGTGCCAGCTCTATGTCTAAATATTGGAAAATATCAGGGTCATCCTCTGTTGAGCCATAAATACTAACTAACGTAAACCTTGCTCCCTTGACGATTATTTCCGTTATAACCCAACGACCCCACTGATCTTCCTGTTTCCTTCCCACAGTCCCACCCCCGCTTCTCCCCAGTATTGCAACCCCTCTTGTTCTTGTCCCATGTTTAGAATGAGCCAATAACGAAAAACCAAGCTGCTCAAGTAGGTAACCCCTTGAGCCTTCTATGTGTGTTTCCTGGAGGCAAACAAAATCTAATCGGAATGACTTTAATAGGGCTGCAACTCTTAATCTTTTATTGGGGTCGTTGAGTCCACAAACATTCATTGTAGCAATTCTACAAGCCATATCTTAAAGCAAGTGGCCACGTGATAAGTACTTCCATTATTTTGTGTATAAATTACCGTGATAAGAACGTAAACGTGTTGCCAACAGATCAATGATTTTGCTTTGCTATTCATTATACTGTGCTGGACTGAATTATGTATTCCAGATTCTTGCCTATTTTCGCCCCCCCCAGTTCCCCCCTAATCCACCCCAACCTCCCCAACCCCCGCCCAGCCTTCCCTCCCTACCCACCCCCCCCCCTTGTACAGGCAAATAGGTCAGCTATGACCTATGTGTGGCTGCTTATGAGCTGCAGTTGTCGCCTCCCTCTCCGAAAAGCAACATAAAAAAAATCCAATTGCCAAATTCTGATAATACTCCTCAGATGGTCCCCCCCCTCCTCAGTGTTACATTTTGGCACTTAATCCGCCCTCTCTCCCAACCCCCTTTCTAGCCTTTTAGCTCCTCTAGAAATTGATTTGCCTTAATTTCTGAAAAAAACATTCTTGTATGACCCCTTGTAATTACTTTCAATCTAGCAGGGAAGAGAAGGTAGGCTTCTGAGCCTAGTTTTTGAAATGGAGCGATTAGTTGTCTTAGCTTCCATCTCCTCTCCACTGTCACATGACAAAAATCGGGTCGAGCAAAAAATGTAGAGCCATTAAAAGATCTCTTTGAATCTGGTCTGGCCTTATCTATTATCTCCTGTCTTAGTAGATAGTTCCCTATATACACTAGCATAGCCCTGGGCAAGGTCCCTTGCCCATTAGGCCCTTTCTTCCTTTGTGTAAGAGGGAATCTATGAGCCCGCTGTACTTCAAGCTCCCACTGCCACTGAGCCTCGGGAAAAGCCCCTTTCAACAAGTTGATTACAAACCCTCTCGGATCTTGCCCTTCCAACCCTTCCGCCAGTCCCAAAAGTCTAACATTGTTCCGTCGTTGGCGGTTTTCAAAGTCTTCCAACTTCCACTGCAAATCTTCTACCACTTTCTCTTGAGTGGATTTGGATGACCGCCAATCAGCCATGTCGTCTTCTAACTTCCCAGTCCTTTCTTCTACCAACGCTACTCTATCCGCTACCTCTTCATACAATTTATTCATTTTTTTGAGGGAAGATTGTATCTTTTTGTTGTCTTGCCTGGTCCTTCAACTCGCCGCCCTTGCCTCCCCTTGCATCTGTTTCAGGGTACTGGATATCAAATCTAATGGTGTCTGCTGAGGTATTTCCCCAGCTGCGCCCTGGGTGTCTTCCTGGTACATACTTGAGGTGGCTGAGTAATCCCATAATAATTTTTTACTCGTACTCGAGGGGGATTTCTGTTGCCCTAACTTAATCAACTTTTTCTGCGTAGTTTTCCCATCTGCCGTAGAGGATTCGGTGTCCGAGCCCCCAGATAAGCTGACTTCACTGGATTCAGTTGACTCAGAATCTTCATTCAATGAGAAAAAACGATCCCCCTCTGGAGAGCCTGCCCTTAATCCCTCCTTCCCCCACTGCTACCCTTCTGCATCTAGCACCAGAACACTCCTTGGAGTAACAGTGCGCTTTCCAAAATACCCCCACATAGACATAGACATAAAGTAAACATAAGTAAATCAAGTTTAGCATTCCCTAAGATTTTGTAATTGCATATGCAATTTAGGAATCTGCAAATGTTGCTTCCGTACATCAGGCCCTATATCATTTACCTTTGAAAATAACAGGTAATATTATCAAATGTGGTATTTTTGGTTCTAAGGGCCCAATTACGATGTTGGGCGGAGTTTCCTCTGCTCGCCATTGTCTCGGTCATGGGACCGACTAACACCCGGTCGGCAGTCCCGACTGACTAATTAGGATGTGACCGAACACTGTTCAGTCGCATTCCTATACTTTACAATGGGAGCATCTATTCCGGCCGTAAAGCATGCTCCCATTGAAAAATAGGAGGTGCAGTTCATCCTTGCACCACGTGGCAGGCACCTTAAGGTGCCTGTCACGGGGTGCAGGGATCAACAGGGGGGCACCATAGGTGCCACCTCGGCCTCCAAACAGAGGCCATGTCCCCAAGGGGGCCCTGCTGGGGGCCCCCAAAGTCAAGTTCCGACAGCCTCTCTGTGTCCGAAAGGCAAGCACAGAAAGGCTGTCGAAACCTGACATCGTAATCCCTAGGCTGGAAAGAGCTGCCCTAGGGATTACTGGCTGCCTTCTGACTGGCGGACGGACTCTCCGAGGCCGTCAGAAGCCAGTTGGAATGACCGTTTGGATTCTTTTCCGACTGGCTCCATCAAAATGAGGCAGCCGGAAAGGAATTCTACTGCCATATTTTGATGCGGTCAAAACTTTTTCCGACCGCATTGTAATCCGCCCCAAAGTTTGCAAATACGATGTACCAGTATTATTGTGTAATTGTGGAAACAAGTATTATTATGTGATGGTGCAAAAAGGATATGTGCTGCTATCTATCTGCTGACTACAAACAGAGCTCTAGTAAGGACCTGAGGTATTGCACACATTCTTCTTACTTCATAGACACCGCTAGTAATGACTTGTGATACCGAAACATATTTGCTGACTTAGAAGGGACCTCTGTAACTACCTGTAATACTGCATTCTTGTATGCCTGGCAGCATAATGATGAAGGACCAGATATATAAATCACTGTTGGGGAAGCATCGAGAGGCATAAACATGATGTGGCCGATTACGATGTGGTTTGGAAGGCCTCCTAACGGCATTTGCTCTGTCCGAATCGGATCGGAAACATGTCTTTCCGACCAAATCGGAAAGGTTTCCGACCAAACAATTACGATGCGAGTTAGGCATTAGGAATATCCTAATCCAAACCCGATGGCATTCGGAATGATCTAGCAGTACGGAGCAGACTCGTACCACGCAATGGGCAACATTTCCGAACAGATTGATTACGATGCTGAACTGAGGCAGCCTTTCTGAATAATGCCGTCAGACTCAAATTGGCAGTCAGAATCAGACTTTGGGGACCTGTAAAGGACCCCACTGTAACCGGAGACTTCCCAATAAGGCTGGTGGGGGTACCCATGGGTCCCCCCTTACCAGCCATGCACAGTATGGCAGGCACCAGGGGGTGCCCGCCACAGGGTGCCCATATTTTCTCCAGCCATCCCTTTCTTCAATGGGAGCCTCTGCATTCAGTCGAAACATAGGCTTTTATTGAAGTCAATTGAAGTTCGACGGAATCGTATCTGGAAGCATCCGGATGCATCATAATCGGTCGGTCCGAAACCATTCCCAAACCGATTCGTTCAGAATGATTTCCGAACCGCATCATAATCGGGCCCAAAGTATGTCATTTGAAAGTGTTGCATTTTTGTTCATGTGCCTGCAAATAGAATGTGGCAGTATTACCAAGTGATGGAGTGCGTATGGATCCATACTAAGAATGAGTAAGAGATGAATTAATGGGTTCGATGGTGCATATCTAAACTTGAACAAATTATTACCAAGTGATGGGGCAAATTTAAACAAGCACTATTGATTAATGAGTAATGGGTAAAACACAAACCTGCACTTAGGGTTAATGAGTAATAGCAAAAATCTTAAACTCCATTTGGGATTACTGAATGCATAATTGTGATAATTCTTGACATATTGTGGGCATTCTCAATGATTTTCTCTTTTGGTATAGTGTTTTCACTGGCATAATGTTTAAATTCATTGTATAAGTTTTCAAGGTAAGTGCAGGTACATTTTAAGTGTTTTAAGTATTTCTTTTTTTTGCATATATTTGTATATATATATAAATATTCACTGAAAAAAGCAGAGGTTTCAGGGACGTTATAGTTAGGTATTAGCATTTAAATTTTTTTAGAAACTAATTGAAAAAAACACAGGTTTCAGGGACGTGATAGTTAGTTGGACATTTCATATAAAACCAGAGAAATTCAGCCGTCATAGTTAGTTGAGCTAACTATAACTTGTGCCCTGCAATGCACTGCTGATGAGGTCACATATTACATCAATCATGACATGGTATTTCTACCCTGCCCCATTGTCTTCTTACCTTTTTGCATGTGACTCGGTTCAACCGAGTCACAAGATGGCTGCCAAAACTTCCTGGTTTGAAGTGTTGGCAGCCAATCAGAAACAAGCTTGAGATTGGGAGGGTTCAGCCAATCAGATCTCACAATCCTGAAATATTGATATCTGTAAATGTTTAAATATCTCAAAAACTACTGAACGGATTTACACCAGTAAAAGCATAGAGTGCTTTCTGGACCATAGAGCTACCTTTTCGTCAAATTTGGTGTAATTCCGATTAGCAGTTCAAGCTGTAGCCGTGGCTAAAGTTTCCTATGGAAATAAACATGTATTCAGACCCTCCTTTTTTCTTGGCCCCCGCTTAACGAATCACCTCGAAACTTTCAAGGCAGGAGCTGACCGGAGCGCCCCATTAGTTTTGAAAATTTCGCGAAGTTTTGTCAAAGATATTGGCAAAAGAAAAAATGCATTTTGAATAGAAACAAGGTCATAATTATAACTTTCTACTGGTGACCACCAGTAGGAAAGTATATATATATATATATATTCACTGAAAAAACCATAGGTTCCACACACGTTTTAGTTAGGAATTAGCATTTAAAAAACCTTGCAAATTCACTGAAAAAACCATAGGTTTCACACATGTTATAGTTAGCTGGACATTTCACTCGTACAAAACCATTGAAATTCCCCCGTTATAGTTAGTTCAGCTAACTATAACTCGCGCGACCGCAATCCACTGCTGATGACGTCACATATTACATCACTCATGACCTGGTCAGTGACATCACTCATGACATCACTGATGACATCTCAAATGACTTCACTGATGACATCACTGATGACATCATCCTTGTGTAAGAGTGGCAGACCTCCTCTTATCCGAATATAAACTTTGATACACACATTGAAAAATACAAACTAAAGTTTTGAAAACTATAGAGATACCAATACCAGTTAGAACAACCTATTCAGTAATTCCAAAATCTACATACGCATCCACTCATTCATCAACACTTCTATATAGTCACTCATACATGTACTCAGTCATCAAATGTACTCATACACCTATACATCCTGTTACACTCATACATAGAGTTACTCACACACATACTCACACATGCAAATAAACATCCATTTACTTGCATATACAGCTATACACACACCACTACACTTACTTCTACAGAAACGTACACATACTTACTCTCTTAAACAATCACTTATAGAAACACATACTTATTTATACAGGAACTCTTCCAATCTCTCACTCTCATATATCCTCACTTATATACATCAATACTCACATATACTAGTTCAAAACATATGGACTTACTCATAAAGACACTATTGAGATAGTCATTCACTCTCTTGCTCACCCATACACACACTCATCCACCCATACTGTCCTGCTTACATACTGTCTTCAAAACACATACAAACAGTGAGTCACTCATTCATGCATCCATACGCTAAGTAACATCCCCCACTGAACCATACAGACACTCATACTGATACTCTAAAAACGAACTAATAACCCATATACACACTCATGTAGCTACTCACCAACCCATGCAGCCACTTATACACAAAGTGAGACACTGATACAGATATTTAAATATTTAAACATTACTCACTAATACTTGTATTCACTAAGATACTGTTAATAAGTCAGTTATACAATTAATTTTACAATAAAACCATCCATTTAGACACTTATTTACCCATTTATTCTTCCATTAACCTTTAGATATACATATATAAAAAATATTTATTTTTCAGAAAGACACATATTCACTGGATGATGTCATCAGTGATGTCATCAGTGATGTCATTTGAGATGTCATCAGTGATGTCATGAGTGATGTCACTGACCATGTCATGAGTGATGTAATATGTGACGTCATCAGCAGTGGATTGCGGTCGCGCGAGTTATAGTTAGCTGAACGAGGGAATTTCAATGGTTTTGTACGAGTGAAATGTCCAGCTAACTATAACATGTGTGAAACCTATGTTTTTTTCAGTGAATTTGCAAGGTTTTTTAAATGCTAATTCCTAACTATAACGTGTGTGAAACCTATGGTTTATTCAGTGAATTTGCAAGGTTTTTTAAATGCTAATTCCTAACTATAACGTGTGTGAAACCTATGGTTTTTTTCAGTGAATTTGCAAGGTTTTTTAAATGCTAATTCCTAACTATAACGTGTGTGAAACCTACGGTTTTTTAAGTGAATTTGCAAGTTTTTTTAAATGCTAATTTCTAACTATAACGTGTGTGAAACCTATGTTTTTTTTAGTGAATATATATATATATATATATATATATATATATAAATATAAATTCACTTAAAAAACCATAGGTTTCACAGATGTTATAGTTAGCTGGACATTTCACTCGTAAAAAACCAATGAAATTCCCCCGTTATAGTTAGTGCAGGCAACTATAACTCACGCGACCGCAATCCTCTGCTGATGACGTCAGATATTACATCACTGTATTTAGACACTTATTTACCCATGTCTTCTTCCATTAATCTTTAGCTATACATATATTACAAATATTTATTTTTCATAAAGACACATATGTCGCGTGAGTTATAGTTGCCTGCACTAACTATAACGGGGGAATTTCATTGGTTTTTTACGAGTGAAATGTCCAGCTAACTATAACATGTGTGAAACCTATGGTTTTTTAAGTGAATTTGCAAGGTTTTTTAAATTCTAATTCGTAACTATAACGTGTGTGAAACCTATGGTTTTTTCAGTGAATTTGTACGGTTTTTTAAATGCTAAGTTATGTATTTATTAGTTTTTTTAAAAATCGCGAGGTGCGCGCACGGTGGGCTTCGCGCACCGTGCGCGCGCTGTGGGCGCTCGGTGCGCTTCGCGCACCGAGCACCCACGGTTCGCATTGCATGCCGTGCACGCGTGGTGCGCGCACCTCGCGATTTAAAAAAAAAAAATAATAATAGTTTTTTTCTCCCTTGGGGGTCCTACTGTGACCCCCTGACCAAGGCTAGGGGGTCAGGAACTGTCCACTCTGCCCCCTTTTCACGTTCTCCACCTTTTTTTTTCACCCCCTCAGACTGCGAGAGACAAAATGGCGGCCGACACTTCCTGGTTTCGACCGATTCGAATGTTTACCGACAACTAACAACCAATCAGAATTGCGCTCGCGCACGGCAGGGTGCGCGCACGGTGCGCGCGTATAGATATTGATATGCTTTTAAATGCTATTTTCTCAGGAAATACTGAACAGATTTACACCAGACCTGCAAAAGGCACTTCCTTGACCTTATGGCTACCTCTCTGCCAAATTTCACGTAATTCTGTTCAGCCGTTCGGGCTGTAGCTGCGACTAAAGGTCCTATGGAAAAATGCATGGGGAAAACGCGTTTTGGGACCCCCCCTTTTTCTCAGCCCCCGCTTGACGAATCACCCCGAGACTTTCAGGGTAGGAGCTGAGCGGAGCGCCCCATTAGTTTTGAAAATTTCGCGAGGATTCGTCAACCGGCGCCAAAGTTATTCAAAATAGAATTTTGAGATTTCCTATGGAAACTAGGTTGTAACTATAACTATCTACTGGCGACCGCCAGTAGATAATATATATATATATATATATATATATATATATATATATATATATATATATATATATATATATATATATATATATATATTCAGTGAAAAACCCATGGGTTTCACACACGTTATAGTTAGGAATTAGCATTTAAAAAACCTTGCAAATTCAGTGAAAAAACCATAGGTTTCACACACGTTATAGTTAGCTGGACATTTCAGTCGTAAAAAAACAATGAAATTCCCCCGTTATAGTTAGTTAAGCTAACTATAACTCGCGCACCCGCAATCCACTGCTAATGACGTCACATATTACATCACTCATGACATGGTCAGTGACATCACTCATGACATCACTGATGACATCTCAAATGACATCACTGATGACATCATCCAGTGAATGTGTATTTTTCTGAAAATTAAATATGTTTTATACATGTATATCTCAAGGACGATGGAAGAATAAATGGGTATATAAGTGTCTAAATGGATGATTTCTTTTTGAAAAATTGATTGTATAACTGACTGATTAAATGTATCTTAGTGAATACATGGCTTACTGAGTAATGTTTAAATATGTAATTATCTATATCAGTCTCTCACTTTGTGTATAAGTGGCTGCATGGGTTGGTGAGTAGCTACATGGGTGTCTATATAGGTTCTTAGTTGGTTTTTTGAGTATCAGTCTGAGTGTCTGCATGGTTCGGTGGGGGGTATTATGTAGTGCATAGGTGCATGAATGAGTGACACACTGTTTGTATGTGTTGAAGACAGCATGTGTACAGGACTGTATGGGTGGATGAGTGTGTGTATGGGTGTGTTAGTGAGTGAATGACTGTCTCAATAGTGTCTTTATGAGTAACTACATATGTTTTAAACTAGTATATGTGACTATTGGTGTATATAAGTGAGTATATGTGAGAGTGAGAGACTGAAAGAGTTCCTGTATGAATAAGTAAGAAGTAAGTGTGGTGGTGTGTGTATAACTGTATATGCAAATAAATCTATGTTTCATTCTTTATTTTCATGAGTGAGTATGTGTGTCAGTAACTCTGTGGATGAGTGGCATTGTGTAGCAGGATGTATAGGTGTATGAGTACATATGATGAGTGAGTACATGTATGAGTGACTGTACAGGACTGTTGGTGAATGAGTGTATGTGTATGTGGATCTTAGAATTACTCAAGAGGTTGTTGTAACTGGTATTGGTATGTCAATTTTTTTGAAAATTTTAGTCTCTATTTTTGAATGTGTGTTTCAAAGGTTATATTAGAGTGAGAGGAGGTCTGCTTCTCTGTCACAAGGATGATGTCATCAGTGATGTCATTTGAGATGTCATCAGTGATGTCATGAGTGATGTCACTGACCATGTCATGAGTGATGTAATATGTGACGTCATCAGCAGTGGATTGCGGGTGCGCGAGTTATAGTTAGCTTAACTAACTATAACGGGGGAATTTCATTGGTTTTTTACGACTGAAATGTCCAGCTAACTATAACGTGTGTGAAACCTATGGTTTTTTCACTGAATTTACAAGGTTTTTTAAATGCTAATTCCTAACTATAACGTGTGTGAAACCCATGGTTTTTTCACTGAATTTGCAAGGTTTTTTAAATGCTAATTCCTAACTATAACGTGTGTGAAACCAATGGTTTTTTCAGTGAATTTGTACGGTTTTTTAAATGCTAATTCTTACCTATAACGTGTGTGAAACCCATGGTTTTTTCAGTGATTTAATATGGTTTTTTAAATACAAATTTTTATATTAAACGTGTGATTTTTTTTTTTTAATTTGCAAGCTTTTTTATAAATTTTTTTTTTTTACTTTATATTCTCTTAAAACACTATGCTTAATTTTAAAAAATTCTGCAATATATTATTTTTTCTCATTTTTTTTTAACAAACAGGTAAGATATATTACTATAACATAGTGACTCTTTTTTTCCAATTTTTTTTTTTTTTTAAGTGCGCGTACGGTAAGCGCACAGTAAGCGTACGGTTTGCGTAATCTACGTAATATTTCTACTCTTTTTGCGTATGGTTACGCAATTTACGTAGCCGTGCGTACTGCGTACGCGGCGCGTAAGCGCATACGCTACACGCGCACGTTACGCGGAAGTGTTGCGGCGTGCCTGTTATGCGCATGCGCGCGTGCGCGTGTCTTTTATACGCGCATGCGTACTTTTACCGTAAGCGCTCCGTAAGCGCTCCGTAAGCGTAACGTACACGCACGGTGGGTCATGTGATCAAGAAACAAAACTTTTGATTGGTTTAAAGTACTTTCAGTTCTAGAACTCTCCTACACCACACCCATTCCCCTCATTTCTGCTTGTGATCCCTTAGGAGAAGGAGCTGACTTGTCTTTGGGATACGATGGCAGACCAGCACTCTTCTACTGAGAGTGAGGCTAGCAGCACCACCATCAGGCAGAGAAAGAGGAAACAGAAGAGCTCTTTTATATGGGAGTATTTTACTTTTCCTGAGGGCGAGAAAAAAGTTAATGCTGCTTTGGTGACTTGCAAGCTGTGCCAGCGTGTACTTTCTAGAGGTAATCCCAACAAGAAGTATTCCTTTGGGAATCACACTATGTTGAGACACCTTGAGGATGTACACCCTAGGACACATGCTCGACATACTAGAGAAAACCCTTCAGTAAGTCGTGCAAGCACATCCACAGCAGCTCAGCCGAGTCCATCTTCGGCAGCTCAGCTGAGCCCTTCATCTGTGGGGGCAGATTCACCTTTTTCTGGTCCTCTGGAAACAAACCATCGATTTGCGAGGGTTACAATGCGGTGTTCAAATTGCCATGGTCTAATTGTTCGTGGGGAGACCAGTGTTCCCCTAATTAACAACAGAATAGACCAGCACATTTGTCCTACCAGCTAATATTCCCATTCTTCCTTTCCTCTGTCCCTGCATGAACACAACGGCTCTTTTAAGAGCCAACCTTACCTCTCAACTTTTTTAAAATTTTTTCTTTAAAACTTTTTTTTTTTTTTTTTACCGTACGCGTACGGTAAGCGTATTTTTTTTTTTTTTTTTTTTTAAAAAACACTAAAAAACAATTATCACATTACAAGGTCTTTGAGGGATTAATAACGAAATACTGAAAATCTGTTTGAGGAGAAGTGGAAAAAAGGGACCATCTAATTTCTGACTTACCTGACCCACCCAAAAATTTAATTATCAATTTAAATTTAATTGAAATTGCTTGAAAAAATGGTTTTATTTTTCCAAATTTTTTTTTCTCAATCTGAAAAAAAAAGAAAAAAGTATTAATATTAAATAAAACATTTTATAATACAGTACACGTATTTACATTTTTTCCAAAAACAATTTTTTGCCATTTTTTTGCTGTTTTCAGAATATATTGCATTTCACTATTAATCGTGAAAGCAATTGCATTCATCACTTAACAGCGGGCAAAAAAAAAATAACAATCTCAAAGATTGTTTTAAAAAAGCCCAGAATCTCTTCTCACTTAAACATAACATTATAGAAATGCAAAATATTCAAAAAAAATATCATCTAATAACAATAACTATTTCTAAAAAATACCGTCTGACAATTTTGTTTCAGAAGCATAATCACAAAAATAATATATCTCAAATTACTCCACAATACATCTGGTTACCTTTCCTTTAGGCCAAATAGTAATTTTAAAATTCTTTTTTGATTAAATTTCCAATGGTAATCCAATAAAATTCCAAAATTTAAATTGAACAGATGTTACCGATTCTCTCTAAAATTTTGGTTTCCGAAAGATTAATTAGGAATTAAATAAGTCCACAATACATCTGGTTACCTTTCCTTTAGGCCAAATGGTAATTTTAAAAATCTTTTTTGATTTAATTTCCAATGGTAATCCAATAAAATTCCAAAATTTAAATTGTACAGATGTTACTGATTCTCTCTAAAATTTTGGTTTCCGAAAGATTAATTAGGAATTAAATAAGTCCACAATACAATTGGTTACCTTTCCTTTAGGCCAAATGGTAATTTGAAAAATCTTTTTATTTGAAAATTCCAATGGTAATCCAATAAAATGGTAAAATTGATTGGTACAGATGTTGCCAATTCTCACTAAAATTTTGGTTTCAGGAAGATTAGATAGGAATTTGCTAAATCAAAAGGCAAACGTTGCTTAAAAACCAATTGACAATCATTACACATTGTCCAGCCTTTTTCACATTTTAGATAAACTGTGTAATGACCAGAAGTTACAGTAGGTCCTTCATGGAAAATTATTGCAACTGTTACAAAAGTGTTTCCTGAAATTGATAATTGCTGTCCTGTAAACTTCTTTATTAAAGTATCTAATTTTGAACCATCAGCTCTACATCGTTGCATCATTAAAATTACATACTGTCCGTATTCCTTTAAAATTAACGTTGAAAACATGTCAGATTTACACTCACCGCATTCCATGCTCTGATTAGCATCTTTAACTAATTTAGCAAAAGTGACTGTTTTACTCTCTGGCAATGTTAAATAAATAAACCTTTCAGAATCAACAGTAGAGCCACATGTATTGAAACAGTTTTCACAACTATGTTCCCATTTATAAGAGAGACCAAACATATTTTCAATGTGTACCCCTTCTTCTTCCAGAACCTGAAGAAAATACATCAAAAATTCCTGTGCGTCTTGCTGTACATTTTGAGAAAACTGTGTACATCCTGAACATACATCTAAAAGTTTTCTAATTTCAGTTGCACTTTCTATTTTAGTTTTATCATTACTCAGCTTTTCAAAAAGGAGACTCAACTCAGAACAGAATCTTTTTCTCTGATTTACTATTATCTGCTCCTGCAAACTTTCAAGATAAAATACAACATTCAGCACTACATTAGCGTAGCAGTTGACACCAGAGCTATTTTCAAAATGACAACCAACAACCTCTTCAACATTTTCCTTTTTCTTTTTGCTTGCAATTACATCAGTCTTCTTTTTTTTCTCCTCTCTACATCCTCATTACAGATATTCTCAATTCTCCTTTTTCGAGAAACAACACTTTTTTCCAACACAGGATACTGACCTAAATGAGGAGCATAGGTTCTTCTTAATCTATTATACTCCTTTACACAATTTGCATCAGCACTAACTTTTGAGTCATCAAAGTCTATCATAAATAAACCAGATAATGTTTTCACTCGTGACAAAGCAACATATGCCATACCATCTTTGAACACAGTTGAACCAATGTTCACAAAAGCACAATCTACAGTCAATCCTTGAGACTTGTGAATAGTTACAGCATATGCTAGAGAAAACGGAAACTGCTTCCTACGTACATATAAGTCTTTCACAAGCATGAAACGAACTGTACAACGACAAATGTCTATAACTTCTTCTATCTGATCAAATTTTATTTTTAAACATTCAATTCCATCTTTTTTCTGGTAATTAATAAAACCCACAACTCTTCCCATAGCTCCATTCACTAAACCTTTTTCAACATCCAAATTTCTCCCTAAAAATACTCTACAGTTCATGCAAACATATAGATTTTTTTCTAATCCAGCAGTTTTGGAAATGTTCTTCTCTAGTGAATCCAATTTATTTTTCAGTTTGCCTGTTAATGTCATAGTAATTCTTTCATGCTGAATTTTGTCCTCTGCTTCCAATTTCCTAATCTCTTCCTTTTCCAATTTCAAAAGTTCCTCATTGAATATTGAGCATTCACGTAGAGTTGGCATTAAGCAGATTACACTTTTCTTTTCTGCAATGTTCTTGTATATTTTCTCTGCAACTATTTCTTCCTTTGGGAATAAATTATGTAGCAACCGACTCTGTAATGCTTTCGTGCCAGCTTCAGTGAGTAGTCCAATTCTGATATCTTTCAGAATACTTCCATATTCTTCATCGTTTGCTTGCCTCATATTAGTAGTAAGTTCCTTGTACTCAAAGAAGGACCAAATATTTGCATTACCAATGCTTCCCAATGACTTCTTTGTGTCTTCATGTGTCACAGTATTAAACACTGGTTGTCCTTTAACTGGAGTAAGCTGTAGAAGATCCCCCAAAACTATGACATGTTTTCCACCAAATAACACGTCATAGTCTGTCCTTAGAATTTGCTGCATTCTTAAATGCACAAAGGCAAGCATTAAGTTTGATACCATGCTCACCTCATCAATAATGAGAACTTGCATCTTCTTCAATACTCTTGAAACTTCCAAGCATGCTTCTCCAGTTAGCTTGTGGTATTGTATTTTGTTCTCATGCTCCACTGGTAACATTAGCAAACGATGTAAGGTGATTCCTTTTATGTTATATGCTGCTAACCCAGTTGGAGCAGTAACCACACAAGACAAAGTTGAATCCGTTTTTTGCTGTAGGTAGCTTCTGATGACTTTTATTAAGAAACTTTTTCCAGTTCCAGCTTGTCCGCTTACATACATCCTGATTGGTTGAAATGATGTGCATGAGCACTCTTTTTTTCATGTAGTAATCCGTGATCAATTTTGTTTCTGATCTCTTCATAAATTTGTTGCTGCTCTTCATTCAGTTGTCTTTCCAAATTTGGTAAGTCTATTAATTTTTCTTGAGCTTGATTCATAGCCATTTCCACTTCAGTCATAGCTATTGCAGCTTCATTTTCAACGATTGGTTGTCCTAGGGGATCTTGAC
Source organism: Triturus cristatus (assembly GCF_964204655.1). Taxonomy (NCBI): domain Eukaryota; kingdom Metazoa; phylum Chordata; class Amphibia; order Caudata; family Salamandridae; genus Triturus; species Triturus cristatus. The sequence goes on along the minus strand of NC_140582.1, from coordinate 1,097,013,526 downwards.
TGAGTGTTCCAGAACTTTGGCTGTCTTGAGAACTGTCTCTAGCTACTTCAGCTGCAATTGTAGTTTCCTGTTCAATTTCTTCATTTAACATTTGCACATAATTTGTGAAAGTACTGCATTCTATGCTGTCTTTGCAAGCATTAAAGGAATCTTCATAGCTTTGAAATTCTCCCAGTAGTTCGTCCTCTGAACGCCATGGTTTAAACAGCTGTAAAAGAGCCAAGTAGTAAAATTCCTTTTTGTCAGTAGTGTCGCAACTCAGCTTCCGGTGATTTATCAAACTTCCTTTTGTTTGCTTCACCAAACATCCTTCCTCACCAATGACTTTATATTTTCCATTGTTGATGTCTTCTGTGGCTTTCCGTGAATAAATGTAGTTCTGCAGCACTTCATAGAGACACATGTTCTCTAGATGATGACTTCTCTTTGGGTAATATGTGTCCAACATGTTTGATTTCAAAATATCTGTACTTTCTGGGTCATTCTCGGCCAAATATTCAATTTCTCCAACAGATTTCAGTACCCGATTTCTCATTGCTGCAAGGCCTAAACTTGCCCAAATTATTCTTCTTGATTTCGAGTAGAGACTTGCAGAAGATAACCTATCTGAACATTCGTAGGATCCAATTTCTCGATTCGATAACATCTTTAAACTGAAACTGTATAGCTTCTTACTGACAGTCTTCTCGTGAGAAATCTCTTCCCACATTTCTTTCAATTCCGTTTTTTCTGATTTAGTAATGTAAGACGTTACATATCGAGCAACAGCAATAGAATTGTCAGCTACATACTGTATATCCATGTTAGCATTCCACATGGATAAAATGACTGGGTTGTAGTCATTTATATTTTTGGATTCTTCTTTTCTTTTTAGGTTGTAGGTATTCTTAGGTGATTTTCTTGTAATAGTATGTCTCACAGCTGACATAAAACTGTTTACTCTTCCTTTTGAAAGAACAGGTCTAGGAAATCCAAATCGACATTTAGTGTAGAATTTATCTATGCTCTTGTATTTCCGTCGACAGTATTTTCCACACCGATGACTTTGGAAACGTAAAACTTGCTCCTTTAACTTTTTCTCTTCTGTGCTTTTTGGTATAGCACATGTTGCATATTCTTCAATGAAAGATAACACTGCTTCATCAGTATCTGTTCCAAACTTTGGGGCATCCTTGATCCGCAACAGCATATGAATATGAGGAGCACCTCTTGCTTGGTACTCTTTTCTCCAAAAGAAATCCACAACTTCTCCAAGAGGTGGATTTTTTTTATTGCAGATGAAGGACATCATAGCCTCAAATCTATGATTGAAATATCTGCAAACATTAACCGGATCCAATGAGCACAGTTCTCCTGCTGTCTTGTATTCGATGTTTTTAATGTTTGAATTTGCCTCTCGTAGAAAATCCAGTAAATCATCCCAAGCGTACTCGGCACAGCTTAGGGTAAGGAACCATGTTGGAGTTCCTAAATTCCGTAACATGCATTTTAATTCACCATGGCGTCGGTACCAATATTCATTTGTCCCACGCTGACAAGCCATCAGATTGATCAGTTGTGTTTCCAAATGATCATCTCGGTGCTGCACTTTCTCCATAAAATTCTTAGCAGACACATTTTGTAAATGTACTCCACTTTTTAAAATGTGATTTACTGCATAAGATAATGCAGACAAGTCGCTTTCAAATAAAAGATGGAACAAATAAGGAATACTTTGTCGAAATCTTGGATCTTCTGCATATAGTCTTGTAGTCCGATACTCAGAAGCTGGAATCTGTTCTGGACGTTCATCGTATCGTCCTCCTTTTCCTGTAGGAAACAGCTGGGGAAAACATCGAGCTTCCAAGCTCTCCTCCCATACACTCACAGGAGTTCCTTTTGCTTTCTTCATCTGAAACAGATCAATAGTGTCTCCCATAACTTCTTTTGAATGAAGAGGATGTATGCTAAAATGTTCATAAATTTCTTCTTCCTTTGACTTGTCCACTTTTTCAATTTGTCCAGTTGGTGTTTCTGTGTCTTCTTGTAAATCTTCTTCTTCTTCTTCTATATAAATTGATTCATACCATTTGTTATTCCTTTTCAAATACAAATTTGCTCTTTGTACTTTCCGTACATCTACCAGCTCCTGCCAAATCTTCTTATTCTTTGTAGGTACACCATTAACCAGAATAACTAATGGTTCAGTTTCCAAAGTATCTGCATCAATAGTTTCCATATTTTTTTTCAAATCCAAGGGCAAATACACCACTCTACCTTTTAAACCTCTCAGTAAATCTGAAGGAGGTAATTTACCAGTTTTGGGCTCCATACGTACTATGGTCTGGAACGGATGAACACATTGAATGAGTATAGACTCATATGTATTTAATTCAGAAAGTTCGGCAGGAATAGCATCCAATTCTAAATTATTATGTACAGCTCTGGTCGGCATTCTATTTTCTTCTAACTTATTATAACAGTATTTACAAATACGCTGATCTTCACCCAATTCAAAACAATTTTCAAGAAATATATATGTGGCAAAATCCTTCCACTTATAATTATCTTCATTTTCACTTTTTCTGTAGAGATCAACATTCCTGGTTTGTTTTTTATAATGAGTTCTGCGGCAACAAATACAAGTAATATTTGGTCTTTCATTAGAGATTATTGCAAATTTTGTCATGTGATCATTAAATTTCTTACTTACAGAGGGTTCTACATTCTCTTCCACTTCTTCCTCAATAACTGTGTCATTACCTGCACTGTCTTGTTCTGGACCAAAGTAACTAAACTGAATTTCATCAGTAACCTTCTCTACATCTGATACCAATCCTCGGAACAGAGCCCTATTCAATTTATCTAACTTTATTGCTGGACTTTTAGCAAAATACAATCGTCTCACAAACTTTCTCATTTCAGTATGATGAACAGCCAGCATCCTAAAATGATGAAAAACACTTTTACACACTTTTCTAGATAGACAAGCCAGAGAATGTCCCTGCAAACCAGTATTCTCTCTCACTCTGCATGGATCTAGACTTTGAAGCACCTTAATCTTCTGTTTAACACTTTTTTTTACTATATTCTCTTAGAAACTCACGAAATTTATCAATAGATTCCTGACGCACAGTGCAAATACTACTACAATTCCAAGTATACACTGGGGCTTTAGGACGTCTCCCCATAGCCTCATCCGCCATCACTTGTTCCTCATCTCTTGGAACCATTTTCTCCTTCTCCATTATACAACCATTTTTCACTTCATAAGCACGACCTCTGGTGTCAACTGCATGCAGCAAACTATTATTTTGAAGATAACTCTCTTCATTAAAAAAAGGTTCACTACTTGATCTATGCATCCATTCTCCTAAAAACACTTTACAAAAGTTTGTTCTTTTCACTAGTCTTTTCCTTTTGCTTTGTGATTTCAGTACATTGACAATTTTATCTAATGTACGCATCCTGTTCAAAATTAAAATGAATAGTTTCCTTTTTAATTCTAAAGCCTTTGCTACAATGGCTTCAATTTCTTTTTTTCTCTTATAAAATTTTGCTTTTTTCTTATATTTCTTCACATCCTTTATCAAATTGGACATAACTCTTCTCTGAAACATTTTTCTACGAATCTCTTTAAACGCTGTTTTTCTTTTTAAGTTAATCTTTATTGTTTCTGAAGGTATATTTGCATTAACTAAATGCTCAATTTTTTCCTGTTGTTTTCTATTTAAAACATTATTTCCAGTACAGACATTTTGTACATTTTTCTTTTTTTTGAAGATATTGTTTAAAAAATCTTTTGTCTGCTTACCAGAAGACTTTCTCTTTTTCCCAACATGAGCATCTCCAACTAACTTAGGTCCTCCAGTTGTCTTCAAATATAGATTTGTTTTGTGGTTTTTCCTTACTCTGGACTTTGTAGGCATCTTAAATTTTGTTCACTGCTCTTCAGCAATACCTGAAAGAAACTAAAAAAAAATTCCTTTATTTTATTTAAATATATTACTATATTTTTTATGATCTTTTCAAATCTTAAAATACTATGTACCCCTTTCCTACAAGTGAAAATCACAATAAAACCATCACAAATTAAATATCTAAAAACAATTCCTGTGTGCACACAGACTCATGGTGTGATTTTATGCAGAAAAAGAAATTTCTTTGCCAATTTGAAAGCACACTTACTACTCTTTTTTTGGCAAGTGATAAGTACTTTTACAGTCTGACACATTTTCAATCCACTTTTCAGAATCTGAAAACAGCACATGTCCAAACAGCTTTTTGAGACCAGGAACATGTGTAACCTGGGTGAATGACTACACTCCAGCAAGGGCAACCAGCCTTAGTGATGTTGAATGTATTTGCATTACTCACTGCAACCTCAAACCCCACTCGGTTGTGAATACTATGCATGTTTCTACTGGGTAAGCAGCTGGGTGTGTGCTAAGAGTCTGCTTCTGCAGAAAAATAGCTGCCCCTTTCCTACTAATGCAAATGTAAAATAACCAGAGTAATACGCAATAAATCTTTGTCTATAATTCCTCTTTGCACACAGAGTCATGGTTTGATATTAGTCAGAAAACGAAATTTCTTTGCCAATTTGAAAGCACACTTACTACTCTTTTTTTGGCAAGTGACAAGTACTTTTACAGTCTATCACATTTTGAATCCACTTTTCAGATTCTGAAAACAGCACATGTCCAAACAGCTTTTTGAGACCAGGAACATGTGTAACATGGGAGACTGACTACACTCCTGCAAGGGCAACCAGCCTTAGTGATGCTGAATGTATTTGCTTTACTGACTGCAACCTCAAACACCACTCGGTTGTGAATACTATGCATGTTTCTACAGGGTAAGCAGCTGGGTGTGTGCAAAGAGTCTGCTTCTGCAGAAAAATAGCTGCCCCTTTCCTACTAATGCAAATATAAAATTACCAGAGTAATACGCAATAAATGTCTGTCAACAATTCCTCTTTGCACACAGAGTCATGGTTTGATATTAGGCAGAAAACGAAATTTCTTTGCCAATTTGAAAGCACACTTACTACTCTTTTTTTGGCAAGTGATTATTACTTTTACAGTCTGACACATTTTCAATCCAATTTTCAGATTCTGAAAACAGCACATGTCCAAACAGCATTTTGAGACCAGGAACATGTGTAACCTGGGTGACTGACTACACTCCAGCAAGGGCAACCAGCCTTAGTGATTCTGAATGTATTTGCATTACTGACTGCAACCTCAAACCCCACTCGGTTGTGAATACTGTGCATGATTCTACAGGGTAAGCAGCTGGGTGTGTGCTAAGAGTCTGCTTCTGCAGAGAAATAGCTGCCCCTTTCATACTAATGCAAATGTAAAATAACCAGAGTAATACGCAATAAATCTCTGTCTATAATTCCTCTTTGCACACAGAGTCATGGTTTGATATTAGTCAGAAAACGAAGTTTCTTTGCCAATTTGAAAGCACACTTACTACTCTTTTTTTGGCAAGTGATAAGTACTTTTACAGTCTGACACATTTTGAATCCACTTTTCAGATTCTGAAAACAGCACATGTCCAAACAGCTTTTTGAGACCAGGAACATGTGTAACCTGGGTGACTGACTACACTCCTGCAAGGGCAACCAGCCTTAGTGATGCTGAATGTATTTGCTTTACTGACTGCAACCTCAAACACCACTCGGTTGTGAATACTATGCATGATTCTACAGGGTAAGCAGCTGGGTGTGTGCAAAGAGTCTGCTTCTGCAGAAAAATAGCTGCCCCTTTCCTACTAATGCAAATGTAAAATTACCAGAGTAATACGCAATAAATGTCTGTCAACAATTCCTCTTTGCACATAGAGTCATGGTTTGATATTAGGCAGAAAACGAAATTTCTTTGCCAATTTGAAAGCACACTTACTACTCTTTTTTTGGCAAGTGATAAGTACTTTTACAGTCTGACACATTTTCAATCCACTTTTCAGATTCTGAAAACAGCACATGTCCAAACAACATTTTGAGACCAGGAACATGTGTAACCTGGGTGACTGACTACACTCCAGCAAGGGCAACCAGCCTTAGTGATGCTGAATGTATTTGCATTACTGACTGCAACCTCAAACCCCACTCAGTTGTGAATAGTATGCATGTTTCTACTGGGTAAGCAGCTGGGTGTGTGCAAAGAGTCTGCTTCTGCAGAAAAATAGCTGCCCCTTTCCTACTAATGCAAATGTAAAATTACCAGAGTAATACGCAATAAATGTCTGTCAACAATTCATCTTTGCACATAGAGTCATGGTTTGATATTAGGCAGAAAACGAAATTTCTTTGCCAATTTGAAAGCACACTTACTACTCTTTTTTTGGCAAGTGATAAGTACTTTTACAGTCTGACACATTTTCAATCCACTTTTCAGATTCTGAAAACAGCACATGTCCAAACAGCATTTTCAGACCAGGAACATGTGTAACCTGGGTGAATGACTACACTCCAGCGAGGGCAACCAGCCTTAGTGATGCTGAATGTATTTGCATAACTGACTGCAACCTCAAACCCCACTCGGTTGTGAATACTATGCATGTTTCTACAGGGTAAGCAGCTGGGTATGTGCAAAGAGTCTGCTTCTGCAGAAAAATAGCTGCCCCTTTCCTACTAATGCAAATGTAAAATTACCAGAGTAATACGCAATAAATGTCTGTCAACAGTTCCTCTTTGCACACAGAGTCATGGTTTGATATTAGGCAGAAAACGAAATTTCTTTGCCAATTTGAAAGCACACTTACTACTCTTTTTTTGGCAAGTGATTATTACTTTTGCAGTCTGACACATTTTCAATCCAATTTTCAGATTCTGAAAACAGCACATGTCCAAACAGCATTTTGAGACCAGGAACATGTGTAACCTGGGTGACTGACTACACTCCAGCAAGGGCAACCAGCCTTAGTGATTCTGAATGTATTTGCATTACTGACTGCAACCTCAAACCCCACTCGGTTGTGAATACTGTGCATGATTCTACAGGGTAAGCAGCTGGGTGTGTGCTAAGAGTCTGCTTCTGCAGAAAAATAGGTGCCCCTTTCCTACTAATGCAAATGTAAAATAACCAGAGTAATACGCAATAAATCTCTGTCTATAATTCCTCTTTGCACACAGAGTCATGGTTTGATATTAGGCAGAAAACGAAATTTCTTTGCCAATTTGAAAGCACACTTACTACTCTTTTTTTGGCAAGTGATAAGTACTTTTACAGTCTGACACATTTTCAATCCACTTTTCAGAATCTGAAAACAGCACATGTCCAAACAGCTTTTTGAGACCAGGAACATGTGTAACCTGGGTGAATGACTACACTCCAGCAAGGGCAACCAGCCTTAGTGATGTTGAATGTATTTGCATTACTCACTGCAACCTCAAACCCCACTCGGTTGTGAATACTATGCATGATTCTACAGGATAAGCAGCTGGCTGTGTGCTAAGAGTCTGCTTCTGCAGAAAAATAGCTGCCCCTTTCCTACTTATGCAAATCTAAAATTACCAGAGTAATACGTAATAAATGTCTGTCAACAATTCCTCTTTGCACACAGAGTCATCTTCTGATTCTATGCAGAAAACAGTATTCCTCATTTATACCAGTACACCTTAATTTATGGTGAAAACATAGTCCATAATATTTTACATGTTCCTTACATTTAAATTTCTCCCAAAACACAAAATGATAAACACAACTTCAATAAAAGGATTTCCAATTCTATTATTCATTTCTTAATTTACCACATACATCCCCTCTCAAACTCAAAACTCACCTTTAAAATTAGTTAGTTGTGAAAGAAATGTGGCACTCAAACAGCAGATTATCAGAGCCAGGATCTCTGTTCTGTACACCTCTCTCCTCTCAGCAGAACCAGATAATGGCAATGTTTCCCTCTCTTTCTCCACACATATACATGTTAATTTCAAATCTCAGTGCTTCCCCCTTTTTTTCAAATGTAATCACACATTTCTATTGGTTGAAATCCAACCCTTTTCCAAAAGTACCCTTCCCCCAACTTGACTTCTGCCTGCTACCATAGCAACAGTTCATGGAACACTGCTGTGTAGAGTCAGGTCAGAAGTTCACCACACAATGTTTAATTTCCAAAGAGCAAGAGTGCTTGACTTTTCTAACCTAACAGCAAATCCATAGTAATGTTCTTTGGTAACACATTTTTCTGTACCAATACAAAACATGCTTCTATAAATTGACACATACAGCCTAGTTTTTAGTGTAGAATGGTATGAAACAGCCAATCAGTTCTTTTTATTTTAAAAAAATATGTATGCCTCCATTTCCAAACTGTCTTTCATTTCTTTTTCCCATTCTACTGAAATACACCTCCTGAGTGCATCCAGTTCTCCTTTGAAGATGTTCACAGTGTGGATTGTAGGGCACAGCTATGTCTTCTGGAGTGAAAAGTATGCAGAGAAAACAGGCATGGTGAGAGACCTTGCTTTGCCAAATGTAGACATTAAATGGATTGGTCAGAGAGGGTTAAAGTGGCACCAATTGATGCCATTGGTGAAATCCTTCATGCAAATCCAACACCCTGACCTCATAATAGTGCACTGTGGTGGCAATGACCTAGGCACTTTGACTGGGGTAGATCTGGAAATGCTTATGAAGGAGACCTTTGCACAACTGTTTTCACTTTTCCCTAAAACTGCCTTTGTGTATTCTAACATATGCCAAAGGCAAAAATGGAACTGGTCCAACCAATTTTGTCCACAGATTGACAAAGCAAGAAAGCACGTCAACAAATCTGTTTCTGCTTTCCTCCGAGACTATGGTATGGGTTCCATTTACCACAACAACTTGCGTTACGACATGCAAGACATTTATAGAGGAGATGGTGTACACTTCACTGATGAAGGGAACAGAGTCTTCCTCTTGAACCTTAGACTCTGCATCGGTACTTACTTGTAGGTACCACTAAAAAATCACTTCATAAACACAACGGCTCTTTTTAGAGCCCCCTAATATCTAAATACTTAAATCTGAATTTTATTTCTTTTTTTATTTTTTTTCTTCTACCGTACGCGTACGGTAAGCTTACCGTAAGCTTACCGTACGCGTACCCCGCGATTTTTTTTTTTTAAATTAATAAATGTTTTTTTTTTACTTTTGTGTCCTTCTTTGACCCCCTTTCAAATGTTAGGGGGTCTGTAACTCTCTTCCTTGCCCCCTTTTCACGTTATCTCCCTTTTTTTTTCTGTGTGAAACACACGAAATGGCGGCCGACACTTCCTGATTTCGTCCGATTCGAATGTTTACAGTCATGTGACAACCAATCAGATTTGAGCTCGCGCACGCCACCGTACGCGTACGGTAAGCTTACGGTAAGCGCACGGAGCGCGCTTACAGATATATATATTGATTTAAATGCTATTTTCTCAGGCACTACTGAACAGATTTACACCAGACCTACAAAAGGCACTTCCTTGACCTAAGGACTACCTCTCTGCCAAATTACAAGTAATTCCGTTCAGCCGTTCGGGCTGTAGCTGTGTCTAAAGGTCCTATGGAAAAATGCATGGGGAAAACGCGTTTTGGGACCCCCCTTTTTTCTCAGCCCCCGCTTGACGAATCCCCCCGAGACTTTCAGGGTAGGAGCGGAGAGTAGCCCCCATTAGTTTTGAAAATTTCGCGAGGATTCGTCGACCGGCGCCAAAGTTATTCCAAATAAAATGTTGCGGATTTCCTATGGAAACAGGGTCCTAACTATAACTACCTACTGGCGACCGCCAGTAGGTAATATATATATTGGGGAATACTCACCAGTTCCATTTTTATGACACATATGCCTTTACTATACATGCCTTTACAGCAAAAAGTCATTGTAAAGGCATGCGTGGTAAAGCCATATGTGTGGTAAAGACTTGCGTGGTAATAGATTGGTGATAGTGTTGAGGTCTTTGTAATGACCGTGGGGTAAATGGATGCATGATAATGTCATGCGTGGTTCCGTAATACAACCCGAAAATGCACCTGGTACATAGCACTAAATGTTATATGCACCTGGTATGGACTCCCGAGTGTGAAAGTCAGTGGTTAGGTGGTGTGAATACCCCATTTGCCTTACTTCATCTGACAATGATCTAGCGAAAATGATCATTTTTACATTACGTTCATTAAAAAAAGCCATTTAATAATGCTACAAAGGCTACTATTATTTTCTGTCGGGCATGGCTCTTTGCAAGACTTATAATAAGAAAAAGCACTTAGCAGCTTTCCATAACCATCCTGGATGCGCTGAACCTACAAAGTGGATACCTTCGACACACAGGAATATCATCACTTTACAGACTCTGCGTGATTTCAAAGAACATGCCAATAGGGATGTGCTGAAAGGGTTCAGCTTTCTATGAAGAAGAAGCTTTCTTCACAATGAAAATATAGGAAAATGAAATATTTATCATACTGCATCGAAGCAGCCTGAAATGTGAAACGCTTTGGCAAGGCCACAAATGGTGCCTCTAGAAGTGAGGATGTTTACAACAATTTACTGAATAGATGCCTTTTAATGCTAAATGTGACTTTTTCAGCACTTAAGAAAGCTCTAAGCTATGAAATGTAATTATGTTTAACAATGGCACAGGGCAAGAAGAAAAGGAGAGGATGGGTGCATAGGAGAATATATGAGTCATTACACGGATAATTTCATTTCTTTGTGAAAGTAATCGGTGTAAAAAAAAAAATTCCAAGCCAAAACGATTGTACAATAATTTAGAGACAGAATGCAGACCCATTTTGAAAGGTCATTCCATTTTTGAGGCGGTTGGATATATTCTACGCGAAAGATTCATTATTGGAAAAAGTTCATCCTGCAGTAGGAGATGGCCCATGGCTGTTTCTTACTCCTTGCCAGCCTTGTATAATAAGCCCTGCTGTGGCCAGCGGCATCTCTAGGTAATGATGGAGCTGACCATTGAAAAGGAATTTACTTGAGGCACAACAGTGCCTGAATAACTGTATGAATAAACCTATGTCCATCTTGGATAAAATGCCTAAGGGCCTGATTTTAGGTTTTATTGGTGGAGTACCGTCCATGGGGACTATTATGTCCTCCATCCCAACGGTACTCTCTCAAATGTAAAGATTACTGCTGGTAATTTTCATGGTCATTCATCAAGCTTTTAGCTTTTTTGTTTTTTCATAAACAAGCTCACAAATTGTGAATTTGTTTCAGTGAAACAAAAATCTAGTGTCCCCCCATCCTTTTTCTCTAAGGGAGTGGGAGACCTGATTGTTTTTTCTCAAGGAGGGTGGTTTAATAGGATTCGCCTGATGGCCACTGCTTCATCAGGATGTTGGAAGAAGCTTACCATCGATAGAGGCAACGGGGGCTCAGTTGATTGAAAGACTATGGTCCTCCCATCTCTAAATGAAGTGAGCAGACCAAGGGTTTGGGAGACAGGGTACTCCATTGCATTGGCAATGAAGTACCATGCCCTCCAAACTCTAAATCACACCCAATGTGTTGCTAAATCTAAGATCAATTTTTCACAGGATGAAGCAGTGCAGGCTGTGTTGTGCAATGGTCTGAAGTTCCTAGGGCCAAGTCATGTCATGGCGTCATGTTACTAAAAAGCTACATGAGATACCATGATGTGCACTCCTCAAATAGGACTCTTGTTTGAGGTGGAAACTAGGGTATTGCTTGGACATGGCATTGGGCTTTCTGCACCTATAAAAGGTCATAAAGATTTTGTGTCTCATAGAACATGTTAAACAATATAGATAATAAAGATCAAGTAGTGTACCTTGCCTAATGCTGCACCACCATTCTACTTCCACTCATTCTCATCATAGTCACCAAAGATGAGGTTTCACCCTCCCTAGGACAGCCTTCTAGCAAACATATTATATAACAAAGTTGCATACACATTGTCACTCTCTAAAGAGCTGCCATAAGACCATGTGATTCCCACGCTCAGTTCCTTTTTTTACCTTATCCCCTTGTATGTTATTGGTCTGGTAAACTTTATTAATTTTGGTGTCTTTTGTCTACAGGCTTAGGTGGTTGCATCATCTCTTCACTGTGGAAGCTTATCATATCTTTGATGCATAGCTGCCACAGGGCATGTCTGTGCTGCATATTGCGATAATTCAAGGTCCTGGTGGCCAACCTCACTTCTTCCGTTAACTCTCCTTACATTTTAGCTGGAGCCGGCTAAAGACTAGAAGACTCAGCGAAGGAACGATCCGGTTGTTGATCTGAATCTGGGGGAAGGCAGGGTGCTTTCACGTCATACCTCTTGCTGGATGTAGTTTTAAATGGTACAAACCGCTTAGGAAAGGTGTCTCATTGAGAGCAATTGGCTTGTGACTTACTTCTGCTCTGATGCTAAGGGACAAACCAAAGAGCATAGTTCCCCACCCTTATGTTGCAGGGATTCTGCAGAGTCACAGAACTGTGTTTGAGATCATAGAATCTTAGTAGGCAGGGACTGAGTCATCCTACCACTTGAGTACCCATGAGCCCGGGACAGACTAGCTATAGTGTCTCACTTGCCCTCCTACTCACTAACAGAAGCACAAGTGATTAGATAACCCAGAACATAATACTCCCGACCCTCTTAGGAATCGCCGTTGCAGGACACACACTTTTGCTCTTACACTCGTACTAGTCCACAATAAGTTCTGACAGAGACACGAGAAAAGTTTAAAATGTATATTTTAACAATTGTTCTCTGGTATGCAGTATATGTGCCACAATAAGTAAGAAAAAGCCTAACACAAATACCGTCAGTATAGTCAGTAGTCCATAAATTATGGGAGGAGCTGTCATTGTATAAGACAGAATAACCAAACCTCCCTGCCCTTCTACAGAAGAAAAATGATTATAAATCAGATCTCCGAGTTTTGGCAGCAGACACCATACCTTAGCATGCACAGATGAAAGTTCTTCATCTCAGGTGCTGTCACTATCTCTTCCCTTGAAAAATCCCTCTCCAAATGTGTTGGTACATAATTGTGCATACCTAAATGACAAAGGAATGTGTTCCCAAACAGCAGCTGCATTTGTGTATTTTATCTAGGTGCTAGGGCCTGACCAGAATAGAATAACAAGGGGCATTGTTGCTTGACCTTGTCTACAGAGTTCAGACTAAATCCCTGGAAGGAACAACATGCAAAAACATCAGCAGGTGCTGTATGAAAGTTTAGTGTGGCACTAAGCAAAATACGTTTGTATAGTAACATGCGCAAAGCAGAGGACAGTCTGTAATGCGCTCATGCTAACATAGGGAAAACGACAATGGGTCTTCACGGGACATATGACACCCTACCCTTGGTCAGGATGGTAGCACAAAAATGATTACATTAATCAGGTGATAAGCAGAACCAAAGTGTCCAAAACAGTTCATAGTCAGTGTCTCCTATAGGGACTATGGCCAATTTGGAAAAAAAGAAGGTTCTCAGTGAAAAATATATCCAGTTACAGCATATCGCCAGCACCCAGGATGTAGGATGCCAAGTGAAAACACAACAATTCCAATTTATTTATTTGTTTTCATCACTTATAGAGAGCACTGTCACCCTACGGGCATTCTGGTGCTATCATATGTGTGCACAGCTAAGCTCATGATACTTGAGGGGGGTCTCACCAATTTAGTAGAGTTATACTTTAGGGTAGAGCCATGTCTTCAGTCTCTTCCTAAACTGGAAAAGATCTTCCAACTGTCTCAACTCAATTGGAAGTTTATTCCAAACTTGTGCAGCAGAGGTACTGAAAGCTCTACCTCCTCATTTCGCTTTTTTGACTTGTGGTACCTTCACCATCTTGGCGGAGGAGGAACGAAGGCTCCTAGCAGGGGTGTATCATACAAATTTATTCTGCATTGTCTTAGGTACAGATCCATGCAACACCTTGAAAACTATGCAGAGGGATTTAAATTGAATCCTTTGCAGGATAGGTAACCAGCGCAGCTACGCCAGAGCCAAGGAGGCAGATGAGCGTCTCAGCCTCTTCAAGGCTAGCTTAGCTGCTATTCTTTGAATCCGAGGGGGCCGGTGGCATGGCTGTAGGCAATGGCCAGAAATTGATGGGAAGTGGCGGGGTTGACTTCCCTGCTGCACAATAAAGAACCTCGGTCTTCTCGGCATTAAATTGTAGCGAGTTCTTTCTCAGCCAACGTGCCGTGTCCTGCAGTCAGGCATGGAAATCTTCCACGGATGTTGACTGTTCACCCTCTAAGGACAGAATCAATTGGGTATCGTCTGCGTAGTTTACAATATTGATAATATGAGCCCTTATGACATCAATCAATGGGCTCATATAGATATTAAACAATATTGGACTAATCGCAGACCCCTGGGGGATGCCATGCAGGATATTTGTAAATTCAGACTGATAGGGGGGAGGGTCACTGGCTGTCTCCTATTCCATAGGTAGGACTGAAACCACTTCAAGGCTGTGGCCACTATCCCCGCCTCATCAAGTCTAGCCAGGAGGACCTCATGTTTGACTGTGTCGAATGCAGCAGACAGGTCAAGTAGGATCAATATCGCTGATTGCCCTCCGTCTGCACGCATTCGAAGATCGTCCATCACAGTCACCAAGGTGGTCTCCGTTCAGTGTACAGGGCGGAAACCAAATTGTACATCTTCCAGAATATTATTGACTTCCAGTCGTTCTACAATCTTTACTGGATAAGGCAGCAGGGAAATAGGCCTATACTTTTGTGGGCTAGTCGGATCAAGCGTTGCCTTTTTTAGAAGAGGTGTCACCAATGCTTGTTTCCAACAAGCTGGTACTGATCCACTGGATAAGGATTGGATACAGACCTTACGAAGTATTGGGAATAGTTCTGCTCCCAGTTCCTTCCATATTTTATGTGGTAGAGGGTCCATAGGTGATCCGGAAGAAACACCTAAGGCCGCTCTATTAAAATCCTCCACCTACCGTATCTCAAAGTTTGTTGAGAGATTTATATTCTCCACCCCTGTTTTTTGTATCATTTTTATATTAGATAAGTCTCTTTTGTTATTGTCACTGGGGTCTTCTACCCCCCCAGGCAAATTGTCCTTATTAAGGCCATCAATGATAATTCTAATATTGTCATTGAAGAAGGTCGCGAAACTGTCGCAGAGGTCCTGAGTGGGATGAATCTTGTTCTTAGAAAAGTCTGGACTGATCATCTTATTCGTTATTTTAAAAATACTTCTTGTGCTATTAGGTGCTTTCAGAATAGTGTTGGAGAAGTACTCTGCTTTTGCAATATTTATTTCTTTTTTGTAGTTCGTGATTGCTGTCTTCCAACCAGTTTTATCCTCATCTTTGTAGGCCCTTCTCCATTTCCTCTCTGCCTGCTTACATTCCAACTTCAGATTACTTAATTTCTCATTGAACCATGGGGCCGAGGATCTGCCCACTTTTTGTGATTTTTTAAAGGGGCAATCTGGTACAAAAAATACCGGGGGAACTCTGGCCTTTTTTAATAGAAGTTTCCAGTCCCTGCTACTAAAGTTCCTCACCTCACTAACAACCGGGTTGCTCATTTTCGAGTTGCGTATCCGTAATTTGATCAGGTGGTGGTCGGACCAGCCCATGGGCAAAATCTCCAGGTTTCCCATTACCTGTTTTTCAGTGAAAATTAAATCTAAGATATGTCCTTCCTTATGTGTTGGCTCAGTGACCCATTGTTGTAGGTTTAGGCTTTCACATAATTGGAGGAGGTTGTTATATCCAGAGTCCAAGGTGCTATTTAGCCAAAGGCTGAAATCTCCCATAATTAGCAATCTGGCGTGTGCAATTGCCATGTTTCTAAGGATAAGCTATCCGAACATTCCATATTAGAAATGTTAGCCATCCAGTTGAGCAGCTCAAAGGAAGAAATGTGCTCCTCAAATCCAGTAGTTACCAAGACCATGAAAGGGCAACCTGTGATGATTTCCATGAAACTGAAATCCGGAAGACACTGCACAGTTTCACAGGGATCACCTCCGGCCACCTGCCCTAACAAAGAGTTGTACACAAGCTGCATACCCAAGGAACGGTGCTAGTTATGGGCCACTAAAGGGCCCATCAACAGTTCGAAATCCAGGGCAGCATGCGGTAGTGTAGCCAGACAGATACTAGTGCCCATTGAAAGGGGCATCGGATGCAATGAAGTACAGGTTGCACACAGGTGAAGTAAGCATAGAGGAAGGTTAGACAAAAATCAGCATCCAGAGTGTCTAACGGCACCACTCCAAAACGTTGCAGCTTTTGCTCACGGTACAGTTGCAGCGATGCCTGTCCGGGCAGGACTACAAATGGAGTAGCCATTGTGGAATATAAAAAAAAGAGCAATGATGCAGCAAATTAAGACGAGCATCAGCAGGAACCCACAGAATACGCTGGAAAAAATAGAATGTATAAAATCTGGGTTTACTCCGAAAATAGTCTGAAATGATGTCACAAGGCCAGAGCCCACAAGTTTTAATAGTTTGCCAGGCCCGTGGTATCAGACGCATTCAATATTTTATGCATCAATTCTCCGAAATGTATGCGGAGATTTGTGTTTAACAATTATTGTATTTTACTAGATGTACTCGCCACCTGCAATTCAAAGGTGTCACGAGCTGCAGTGAGAGCCACTTCTTGTTGAAACAATAATGCTTTCAGTCAGCTTAGCTTACTGAAATCTGTTTTCAGAGTTGAAATGGAAGGCCACAGTGAACTATACACACTCCCATGTGGAGAGGGAAACAGGACGTTGCTGCAACCAGTAAATACCTGAGAAAAAGACAACACATATGGGATTCCAGCCCGCAGACCGCAACAATCCTGATTATTAAGGACAAAATAACTGCCATTCAAAAACAGTATGTGAGTGGGAATAATTGTGGGAATGGGAGTTCCTTTCAAATAAGCCAGCTTGGGGGCAGAAACTTTGCAGACGCTGTGAATTTTTACTTGCTCGAATACAAGGGAATGACCAGCAGTGGAGTCACATCCTTCCCTTGTAAGAAAAACCTCTCTCTCAGCTTGCTGACAACGATATTTAAAGGGCAGGGACCATAACTCATGTACGTAACTGCTCCCAAGGGGTTCATATCTCCCTACTGGTAAGTGATTCATGCAGGCAGTGAACTGAAACATCGAGATGGGCAACGTGATGACTATGGTGCTGATTACGATCCTGGAAAAACCGGGTACGAACCGTCGGTCGGAGAGTTTTCTCCGTCCGACTCGTACCCGGTTGTAAAACTTTACAAACATGGAAGTACGATTCGCACGGAAACACCATTTCCGTACGAATCGGAAAAAACACCGTCCGACGAAAATATACATACAAATGTGATCCGGGAATGCCCCGACGTGACGTCGGGACGCTGTCAGGCAGCGTTTCACGACCCAGGAAGTACGATTCGAACCGACAGCAGTCCGGACGGCAATATTTTTACGGCACCCAAAAAGTGCCGGAAAAGCGAGGTACGCCGCAAAACGACCAGAATAGGGGGCCCGGTACGCGCTGTACCCCCCCAGCCCCCGTGAGTACGCGCCGAACCCCCCGTGCATGTACACCTCTGTACGTGTCGAACCCCCCGTGCATGTACACCCCTGTACGTTTGAGTCGTACCCCCACCCGTGTATGTACACCCCTGTACGTGTCGAACCCCCCGTGAATGTACACCCCTGTACGCGCCGAACCCCCGTGCATGTACACCCCTGTACGTGTCGAACCCCCGTGCATGTACACCCCTGTACGTTCGAGTCGTACCCCCACCCGTGTATGTACACCCCTGTACGTGTCGAACCCCCCATGTATGTACACCCCTGTACGCGCCGAACCCCCCGTGCATGTACACCCCTGTACGTGTCGAACCCCCCGTGTATGTACACCCCTGTACGTGTCGAACCCCTCCGTGCATGTACACCCCTGTACGTTCGAGTCGTACCCCCCGTGTATGTACACCCCTGTACGTTCGAGTCGTACCCCCACCCGTGTATGTACACCCCTTTACGTGTCGAACCCCCGTGTATGTACACCCCTGTACGCGCCGAACCCCCCGTGCATGTACACCCCTGTACGTGTCGAACCCCCCTGTGTATGTACACCCCTGTACGTGTCGAACCCCCCCGTGCATGTACACCCCTGTACGTGTCGAACCCCCCCGTGTATGTACACCCCTGTACACGGGTGGGGGTACGGCGTGTACTCACGGGGGCTGGGGGGGTACGGCGCGTACTCACGGGGGCTGGGGGGGTGGGTCGGCGCGTATGTGGGCACATGTCGCCATGGTTGCAATGGGAGTTCGGTGCGGACGGTGTTTTTACCATACGGTTCTGACATCGGACGCACGGGATGGATCGTACTTGCGCGGCGGACTTCACTTTTCACGTTTGTACGGTAAATTGTCCGGGGAGGTGTCGGACACATTTTCCGACCCGAGGACGTGTGGGGAATTATTCCCAATGCGACTCGTATGGAGTTTTTCCTATGCGAATCGTACTTGGCAGTTTGTACGGCACTTGTACGATTCGTACGGTAAAAAGACCGGATACGAGTCGTACGGGGAATTTTTTTACAGGATCGTAATTTGCACCTATGTGTATTAACCATACCGCAGAATGAGTTTCCACTATAAAATAAGTTGTTCAAGTTTCTCTATATGTAGCATAGTATACCTAGCGTCTTTCAAAGCCATTGACTGTTGTTTATGTGTCAAATTAAATGGTGAGAATAATGGGCTACAAATTAGGTAATGCCAAGGAAGTGTTTGCTATTACCAGCTGTATTGCATAACTGAGCTAAGTTGATTCTGACCTTGATACAAGGTAGACACTTAATTCTGTACAATATGAACCACAGTTGATACAATGTTATCTAAAGTATAAATACGAAATGTATTAATACTACTGTCTAAACAGCAAGCACTTTATCTAAAATGTCCTGATCAATTTGTCGTAGGCGTACTTTAGCCTCCATTTTCGACAATTTCCAAAAGTCATTATATGCATCATAAACAAATCGCTTTGAACAAGGGGCTTTTGGACCCAAAAGGAAATCTGATAAATATATGTCATCCATTAGGAGAGAAAGATGTTGTTTCAGAGCAGTCAACGTGGAATGTTCTAGCCATTGTTGATAGAGTTTACCTACAGAATAAGTAGTAAAAGTGTTGGAATATGGCGTTTGTGGATAACGTGGATCAGGTCTATTTAATTTGAATCCAAAAGTAATGTTCACAAAACAAGAATGACAAACATTCTTGTCTGATGGCCATAGTACTCATCCAGTCGAAGCTAACATAGAAGAATTAAATGTGCCATACCATTCAGTTGATCTTCAGTTTAATTTGTATACAATTGCCAATTATCAAAAGGGGCCAAGGATGGAATAATGGGAGTATTCAATTCTTTAATCTTAGCCAACCCTAGGCAAGTAGTCTGTTGGACCGAGTCATTAGGAAAGATAATTTGTGTAGGTATCGGACATGCACAGAATAGAGATTCAGTACCCTGGACATGCCATGACTTATTGCCCCATACTGATTTCAAATCAATATTGTCTTTCCAATATTCATATTCTTTCAGGTCTAACATGTCTATAAATTAGTATGCATATATTAACTTGGCATGAGTGAGTATATATTTCTTTGAAAGAGTGGAACCAATTTAAAATAGTATGATGCTGGGTCAGGGAGGTTATAACCCGTAAACTAAGTGTATTTCTTCTTTTGTGCATAAGAACTACCCTGAGATGGAGTAGGGGAATGTTTCCTTTTTTTTTTTTTTTTTTTTTTTTTTTTCCGTGAATTTCTTTTTTTTTTTTTTAAATATATTTATTAATTTCACCATTACACAGTTAGCACAATATATCGCATAATCTCCAATAGTAGATTTGGATTCTCATAAAATTTTTTACATACAGTGAATTAATATCGATACAAAATTCCAATACCACATACAACAGATTTATCCTGACTTCCCAGCTTAACCCTTTTAACCAATACCCTCCTTCCATTTTATTATAGGGTCCCATATCCTTAGCCCCAGTTTCCTTCCTGTTCTACCTTTCCGAGCATATAAATTTTTCTCCAAATTATAAGTGGACAATAGATTAGTAAGCCAGACTTGCATTGTAGGAGGGTTTTTATCCAGCCAGGCCCTGGCTATGCAGAGTCTAAAAACTGCCATTGCCACAAAAATAAAATCTCTCTGGATAATGTTAGTATCCGTAACAATTCCTAGCAGTATTTCCGGGGGGTTTAAGGTAACTTGAATGTCCAGGGAGGCATCAAGAAATTTTTCTATATCTTTTAGCACCGTTTGTAGTTGCGGACAAGCCGCAAAAATATGGATTTGATCTGCCTCAGGGGAACTACACCTTGGGCATGTAGTGCCGGCGGTGCCCCCCCACTTTGCTATTTTTTCTGGAGTAAAATATAACGAGTAGAGAGTTTTATAGTGCTGTGATTGCATCGGCGCTGAGCAGAGGAGAGTACGCCCTCGGTCCAATGAATCTTTAAACCAAGTGGGCTCCCCTGCCAGCTTGTCTGCCCACTTTGCCATCTGCTTATCCAAGTCATCTGGTTTACCTGCTAGGAGATTCGCATAAAAGCTCCTAATGGAGCAATCCCCCCCTAACCTTATTTTCTCCAATATTTCTACCTTTTCAAACCCATTCCTTCCACCCTGTTTATCACCCAGAAAGCTTCTTAACTGCAAAAATTTGAAAAAATCCCTCCTGTCTAACCCAAAAGTATTTACTAAATCCTGAAATTGGATCATAACCTCCGTGTTCCTCAAATCTCCAAGCTGGACTACCCCCTTCTCCGTCCAAACCGCCATTGTAATGTCCCAAAATATCTGCTTTGGGAAGGAGACATTTTTATACAGTCTGGTATATCTATTGTATCTGCCCAGGCCAAGTTTTTTCCGCACTGCATTCCAAATCTTAATTGCTGCTTGTACCGTCTTGAACCTGGTTCTTTTATAGTATGCAAAATCAATACATTTAAGAAAGGAATTCTCCACCTCGGGTCCCAACACTATAGCGTATATTCTAGTTGAATCATTTCGTGTTCTGCCATCGAGGCCGCCCCCGCCTATTATCCCACGCATATATTGTAATGCAGCTGCCCAATAATACAATCTAAAATCAGGGGCTCCCCAGCCTCCTTTCTCTCGAGGCAGAGACATGAAGCGGTATGCCCTACGAGTCTTTCCATGGGCCCAAATAAATCTATTTAACATATTTTCAAGCTCATTAAACCATTTCATCTCAAGCCATAGCGGTATTGTCCTAAAAAAATATAAAAATTTTGGCAGTATTAGCATTCTTATGACATTGATACAGCCCATTAAAGTCAGATGCAAATTATTCATTCGATCCAAGTCCGTCTTAACTTTTAGCATTAGGGGCGCCAAATTCTTCTGTACTAGTGACTCCAAATCTGCTGTAATTGCAACCCCCAGATATACCGCTGAGTCGGTGACTCTTTGATCGTTGAAGACTATATACTGGTTACATATTATTTGTGTTTTAGAGCTATTTAAGCTATACCCCGATACCTGCCCAAATCTTTGTGCTTCAGACTCAATTTCTCCTATGGCCATGCTAGGGTTGGGGGTCAAAATGGCCACGTCATCAGCATAGGCAAGGGTCTTCATTATACTTCCATTCAATCTAATTGGAGGGATCCTTACGTTATTATCTATATTCCTTATCAAAGGGTCCAGGTAAAGTGCAAATAATAATGGGGAAGATGGGCAACCCTGTCTGGTCCCTCTTCCAATACTAACTGCTGCTGATTTACCCCTATTGACTCTTATCTTTCCTGACGGGTTTTTGTACAAAGTCTGCATTGCGGTTGTAAAGCTATTCCCGAAGCCATTCCACTTAAGTATTTGCCATAGATATTCCCAGGAGACCCTATCGAACGCCTTCTCAGCATCTAAGAAGAGCGCCGCAATAGGGTCCCCCAGGCCAGCCGCCGCATCAAAAGCTGTAATTACCTGTCTAATATGTTGTGTGGTACCTTTACCGGGAATAAACCCGTGCTGAGTGTGGCTTACTAAACCCTCTATTACTTCTGCGAGTCTTATTGCTAATATCTTAGAATAGACTTTTGTGTCAGCGTTCATCAATGTAATAGGCCTGTATGATCCTGGGAGCAGCGAATTTTTTCCTTTTTTTAAAATAACGATGATATCCGCTTCCCCCCATGATTCGGGGATCATATCCCCTGTCTGCGCTTCCAACATAACCTGAAACATATCTATTCCAAGAACTTCGTAAAATACCTTATAAAACTCGACCGGGAGCTGGTCAGGACCGGCTGCTTTACTCGATGACAACATATTTAGTGCCATATGGAATTCCTCCAAGCTAAAGGGAGAATCCAATCTATACTTTTCTTCCATAGATAAAACCGGAGGAATAATCGTACTAAGATAATTTTGAATCTCACTTATAGACGCTCCCCTGTCCCTTGTGTATAGCTCTTCGTAAAATTTCCTGAACACTTCCCTCACCTCGATTGATGCAGTGACCCTAGTTCCATTCCTATCCCAAATCTCCTGAATATCTGATGCTGCTAATTTCTGTCTAGTGCGTACTGCTAATAGACGGCCTACCTTATCGCTTAGCTCATAAGCAGCTTCCCTCTTAGTTAAGTAGTTCTCTACTGCTTTTTTTGAAGTGCATTCTGTCGCCTCTGCTCTGAGGACCACTAGTTTTAATAAATGTGCTTCTATTGATACCTTATCTCTTATATCCCTAACCAGTTCCTCCTCTACTCTTAATATCTTTTGGTAGACCTCCCTAATTTCCAGCCGCGTCTTTTTTTGTGATGAAAACACATAGCTCATCGTCTCGCCCCTTACTCCGGCCTTAAAGGCATCCCATACTATTCGTGATGGAGCCGTGCCTTTATTAATTTCCCAGTACTCCTTAATCCAATTAGACATGTAAACCCTGTATCCCTCATCCCCCAGCAGGGCTCTGTCGAATGTCCATTGCGTATCCTTTCGCCTTACCTGTCCTATTCTAATCGTCAATATCAATGGACTATGGTCCGAGATGATACGAGGTTGCTTTTCTATCTGTGCCTCTGGCATCAGGGAAGATGAAATCAAGAAATAATCTAATCTGACAAGCACCTTGTGAGGGGCTGAGTAATAGGTACTACCATCACTGCCTAAGTTTAGCTTAATCCATGGATCCCTTAATGAGTTGTTCGACACCATATCTGTGAGTGCCTTATGAGTTCTCTTTTTTCTCCCTGCGTATGTCCCTCCCGGATATAAAAATGAACTACTGGGATCATGGATATTAAAATCACCACAGCATATAATTGGCTCGGGCCATAATGCCAACTCAATGTCCAAAAATTGAAAGAGTTCGGGATCGTCCTCTGTTGAACCATACACAGAGACTATAGTGCATTTTTCCCCCTTAAATTTTATTTCGACGATTACCCACCTCCCCCATTGATCTTCCTTTTTCCTTATCACCTCCACATCAGTGGATCTTCCTAGTATCGCCACTCCCCTATGCTTAGTCCCTTGCTTTGTATTTGCTAATACCGCAAATCCTAGGTGGTCCAATAGATAACCCTTGGATGCTTCAACATGAGTTTCTTGAAGACAAACCAAATCCAGCTTAAGTGTCCTAAGTAATGCCGCCACCCTAATCCTCTTCCCTGGGTCGTTGAGTCCACAGATATTAATGGTAGCAATCCTGCAACTCATTAGGACCCATCATAGGTTCTATCCAACAATGCATACCTTATTCTATCTATTGTTCTGCTGTGACTTGTAAAGTGTATCTGATGTTTTTGATTATCATTTAGACTCCACCTTATAACAAATCTGTGTTGTGCACTATGAGTTCCGTGCGCGAAATATTGTGCTCTCCTGTGTTGCTTCTTAAACCCTACCTCCCCTTTTTTTCCATTTTCCCCCTCTTTTTACCTCCGACCTCCACCCTCCCCCCCCTCCCCACCCTCTGTCCTCTGTCCTCCACCCCCCTCCCCCCCTCCCTGCATTTACTGGCAAATAGGTCCAGAGACCTATGTGCAGCCGCACTAGCTCGCGGCGAACGCTCCTCACTCTCCCCCCCACACCTAACCCCTATTTCATCCTATACCCCACCTATGTGTCTTTAACCTAACTTATTTAACCTATGTGTGTGTGTTAACTCCTTAGTAGAATAAACCAATCTGGGAGATACCTATATCTAAAGTTTTCCTCTCCTAGTCTATAAATCTCACCTAGTGACTTTCAAGCCTTTAGCATTTAGCATTTGACATTTTTATCTTATAATTCTCAGCCCCCTTTCTGCGATTTAATTTCCTCTAAAAACTGTTGGGCCTTAATCTCAGAAAAAAAGATACTCATTCTGCCCCTGAAGACCACCTTTAACCTTGCCGGAAATAAGAGGAACGCCTCAGAGCCTAGTGCCTGAAACGGTTTGATAAGCTGTCTGAGTTTCCATCTTCTTTCTACCGTTACATGACAAAAATCTGGTCTAGCAAAGAATGTGGTTCCCTCATATGTTCTTTTCTTATCAGGTCTAGCTTTATTTATAATTTCCTCCCTGAGCAAGAAGTTCCCCACATATACCAAAATGGCTCTTGGAAGTGGGAGTAGGCCTGCCTGGCCCTTGGCCCCTTGATTTCTCCTAACCGCAAAGGGGAATCTGTGGGCTCGTTGGATCTCTCTTTCCCATTCCCACTGTGATTCAGGGAAAGCTCCCCTAAACAAGTTAACCACGAAGTGCATAATGTTGTCCCCCTCTTTCCCTTCCGCCACCCCCAAAATGCGAATGTTATTCCGCCTCTGGCGGTTTTCGAAGTCTTCCAGTTTCCATTGCAAATCACTAGTCAGTTTTTCTTGCTCCTGTTTGAAATCCTGCAGACCCCCAAGGTCATCCTCTATTTTTCCAGTCCGCTCCTCTACCTCAGTCACTCGCTGGGCAACCCCTTTGTAGAGTTTATTGACCTTCTTAAGGGTATTGTGGATTTTCTTTGTGGCTTGTCTGGCCCTCCGACTTTCCGACCTTGCCTCCCCTTGCATCTGTTTAAGTGTAGCACAGATCGTGTCAAAAGGGGCCAGGTACTGTGCAGGAATGGGAGTATTATCTAGAGGCTTGCCCTCCTCCGCATAAGACTGCGACGTTGCAGAATAATCCCAGTCTAGCTTCTTCCCCTCTACTGTAGGTGAATCCAGTTTTCCGCCGTACCTCTTGCCCCTTGCCTTTCTCTTTTTCTGTGTAGCCTCTTTCATAGAGAAGTTTGAATCAGAACTTATTTCCCCGTCCGACTCCCCTTCTTCTGATGTGTCATCAGTTGACTGGGAGATGTCTGTGTCCTCATTCAGCGAAAAGAAACATTCCCCGTCGGCTGAAGCTCCCTCTTTTTTCTCTGGGCCCACATTTTTAACATCAATAGCCAACATAGGGTTTTTTCCTGTTGAGTTAAAGTCATTATTTGCTTCCTTGCCCCTTTTCCTGCCCATCTCAGCTTCTAATTGTATAAGTGCCTCTAACATGTCCGTACTTCCGGATACCCCAGGTACAGATGAACACTTACTAGAATCTGGCATCAAGTTTTTTTTAGACCCCCTCGTTGCTTCCACCTCACTGTCATTGGGGGATATAGGTTGTAATACCTTAGACTCTGTAATGCCTGCGTTACCTTCTCCGCCGTCCCCGTAGCTGCCGGCGAGTGCTGCCATCAAAGCGTGTGGTTGCTTAGCAACGGGCGCCTCCGGTGCGTCCTCGAGGACGCTCGTAGTCACGGTTCGCTCGATTTGCTCGGTGTCCGACTCAGGCTGCAGAAGGGGACTTTTCCTGGCTGCGAAGACTTCCGTCAAGGTAGACTGCCTCAATGTTGCGTCTTTCCCCTTGTTCTCACCCTGAGTTACATTTGTATCTTTACTGAAATCCTCTGGGACTTGTCTGGAGCGGGTTCGATCGAGGCTATCGAGGCTATCTGGCCCCGTTGAATCTGTTTTCCGCTGCACCTCGGCACACTCCGCTTTCTCCGTTGCCCGAGGTTTGAACACCTTTTCATTTTTCTTCATCCTTTGGGGTAATATTGTTTTCCGTATTGCACCTGGCCCTCGCTGTTGTATTCCCGAGGGTGGATCGCTACTGCTTTTCTTATCTTCTCGCTGGGTCTTCGCTGGATCGGAATTTGAAGGATTTGTTTTATCTTTCTCTTTATCCTTGAGGGCTTTTACCAATCGCGCTGGCATCCTCGTCAATTGACCCCGCACCGAGGTTTCCCACTTAATTAGTCTTAGAGCAAACCGTGTGAATTGGGTTTTAGACGTGGGATATTTTAACCAAAAGCTGGCTAGTCCTGACTGTATCCAAACAGTAAAATCCATAGGATAGGTATAGGGTATACAATCTTCATCCACTAGCCATCAGGTGTATCGGGGGAGAGAGAACTGGAGCGTCTTCTCACCACAACCTCACGGCGGCCATCTTGCCTTGGAGTAGGGGAATGTTTCCATTGAGTATAATTATATTGGGGACGCTATCCATTAGCCCTATGTAAAAAATTATGTCCATAATGTTGATAACAGAACAAATCTGGATAGTTAGCAGAATTTAAATATATATCCTCAGTATCAAGAACAGCATAACATTGCAATTCAGAAAACATAGAATTCACAGGATCAACATCCCAATCATCTGATTGCAACTCAGGCACAATTA
Source organism: Triturus cristatus (assembly GCF_964204655.1). NCBI lineage: Eukaryota > Metazoa > Chordata > Amphibia > Caudata > Salamandridae > Triturus > Triturus cristatus. The sequence goes on along the minus strand of NC_140582.1, from coordinate 1,096,986,858 downwards.
CATCACCCATGGAAACTCAGAATACATATGGCATCTGTAGTGTCTCCATTAGACTGAAGACATTGAATTGCACTTGTCTCATACAATTCCATCAGTGACTGAGACCGCTGAAATATTAACAAGTGACTGGTCTCCTTTCATTTTATGCAAGAAGGAATGTGGGGCCAACACCCCATCAACAGGTTGTGCAGCAGAACTTTCTGGGAGGTAATGGCCATTAACCAAAAAAAAAATCCACAGGAACACCATGGAAAACATGATCCAGACATATATCCAAGGTGAAACCAGATAGGTGTGTTTTAACCAGGAGATAGTAACCAGAAGAACTAGAGCTGGAATAATGGAGGCTGGGATTCTGGATGTAGACCTGAAGCCTTGAGGGGTGGATCAGAATAAATGATTTCCATTGTAGAGTGTGACGAAGGTAAAACAGGTACCAGGTCAACTGAGAACTCGACATCCCCTTGCGGCTGCCGGAGAGAACTAGAAATAATTGGAGCTTACAGGCTGTAAAGGAATATCCCGTCTTCGGACACACCGAGGCATTCTATTGAGTATCAGCCAAATGGTGTAACTTGACATGTTCAATGGAAACCAAGTGATTGTCTTTGTATCCCGGTAGTGGAGTTACAATCACAGTACGGGTACCCTGAAGACCAAGCACTTGAACAGAAGGAAGGACCAAATTCTTTCTTGATCGCCACCTTTTCACGAACCAGATCTCCGTCTTTAGGAAGCCAGCCAAAAACAGGAATCAGAGCCGCTGCATCAGATGGCTGAGTCAAAGGCAAATATGTTTTAGCCAGAGCGTCACAACACTTTTGTAGACCCTGTTAGACAGCACAGTGGTTATCTACTTGAGAGGTTGCAGCAGCCGCCACAACGTCTAGACCATCAAGGTCTTGAGCAAACATTTTGATGTCAAAGAGCATTTCATATGGGGTCTGCCCACCCAAAGATCTTCTTGGGAGGTTATTAATAGTACATTGAACCCCATAAAGATGAGTCAACCAGCCGCGGCCCGTACCTACTCCCCTTGCTGTTAAAGATTGCTTTAGGTTACAGTTCTAACAGAATTGCCCTTGGGCATATATAAAGATGAGAAATGCACCTGCACTTCCATCAAAGTCATCAAATCGCTGTATGTCTTAGAGGCAAAAGCCGGACCCTAGTCTAAATGGAAAGTGCCACAGGCATATGTCCAGACATAGACATGCAAATCCTTTCAACAGTTCAAGCATCAGCCAAGCGCTGTGGCCAGACCCAGAGGAACCTTGTTCAAGAATCCACTGCAAGCAAAATATATTTGAAAGCATTATCGGATATAGGATCCACTCTTGCAAAATGGGGATTCAATTAATCATCATTAAGGTAATTGTCATTGACATAAGACAAAGCGGCAGGATCAATTTCATGCAAAAGAGACAATATACGTGCCGCAAAAACCCCAGGGCTATTCTTATACCCCATGGGCAGTTATGCGTATCGCCTCTGAAGACCTAGGGCCTGAACACTGACAAATCCCGGCCCTCAGGAGCCAGGTTATGACTGAAAAATCCATTTAAATCCATTTAAAATATCAAGGGTAGTATTGAACTTTTTACGCACTATATTTTTATTAAATCTGTATTATGCGTATTTTACACTGAAAAAGTAGGAGAATGACTATTCAATTGTCTATAATCCACATCTCTGCATTAAAAACCATCAAGTTTCAAGATAGGAAAAAGAAGAAATTAATCGCAGAGACACAGGGTTCAGTCACACCCTGATATTCTAATTGAGTAAGAATGTCTTTGATGGACACTTTAGCATCACGCCCATTGGATATTGAGGCTGCGGCTGAGGAGTAGAATGTATGGGAACAACAGGCGAAGGACAGTCCTTATCCAAACCAGCCTGCTTCCGGTATAAGGCTGGGGCCAAAGCAAGAGCCCACTCAGAACTATAAGCAAACTTAGGGCCTGATTCCGATCTCGGCAGGATAGCCCTACGGCCGACTCTGTTCCATAGAGCTTTCCGACTGACTCGTGCTCCTGGGCTTCCAATGCCCGAGTAAGATGCAAGTACGCGCTGACGGACTCGGGTCGGCCGGAACCCCATTGAAGTCAATGGGAGCCTGACGTATGTTGCGTACATAGGCTTCCATTGTGAAAAATGTGCGTTGAGGAAAAGGGCGCCTCCTGTCGAAGGGGTGCGTCAGTGCCCCCTGCACCGTACATGCATGCCCTGTGACCGTGTCGTACGGCTCTGGGTAAAGGGGGGCCTGCTAGTTTCCCCCCCGAAGTCCGCTTCCCGGAGCTTGTTCGTGTCGGAGTGTCCGAGTCGTTCCAGCTGTTTGACACGCGCATCATACTTGGTCGCTCAGGAATCGGACCCATTGCACGGTGCACGTCGATGAAGTCAGAGTCATCTGGATGGCGTCGATGACGGGCACATGTCCGTCAGAGCGCGAGGCTATCCTCGTATCGTACTTGCTCGCTCGTTAGGCAGTAGGAGTTATCCGAAAATAGCACATACGAGATTGAGTTGCTCCTGCTGAATGCCATCATGAGCCCCTCCGACCGAGATCGGAATCGGGGCCTTAGTCACATGTAGGGATTACAATGTCCCTATCTGCCCGCCTTTTCATGGCGGTTAACCCACCATGAAAAGGTGGGCGTAAAGGGACTAAGGGGGCCCGTAGTGGGCCCCTCTTCCCCCCTGGCCCTCCGATGTGGGCAACACATGCCTCTGCACCAAGTGGCAGGCACTGAATGGTGCCTGCCACATAGTGTGGGATATGTGCAGTGTCCCTATTTTGCATTGCGGCGTGTGCTGCAGCCAGCAGCACACACCGCTATACAAAGTATAGGAAATTGCGACCGCTGTGGTGGTAGTCGCATTGTAATGCCTATGTCGGGAATGCAGACAGCCTGTTGGACGGCCCCAATTCCCTATAGGGTGGTGGATCGACTTAAGTCAGCCCGCCATCCTAATCAGACCCTAAATCCAAGGAAGGAACAGAGCGCGAAAACAACAGCAGGTTCTGTGTGAAAGTATGGTGTGGCACTAAGCAAAATACGTTTGTATAGTAACATGCGCAAAGCAGAGGATAGTCTGCAACGTGCTCATGCTAACATAGGGAAAATGACAATGAGCCTGGACGGGACATATGGCACTTAGTACAAAGGCATATTCTTCATCAGGGCAGGGAGCTTCCAGGAGGTAACATAAGAAGCATCACATGTGCTCCTTTGCCTCAAAGGCATATATATTAAGAAGTCACTCAGCGCAGCAAGTCCCCTTGCTGCACTGCAAGACAGGGAAAGAGCAGGAATTTACCGTATTTAACATAATATGGTGCATTTCCATCTTTTTGCAGCACTGGCGCACAATATGCTGTCTAGCGCCAATGCAGGCACTCTTACACTATGGTGCATTGGGGCCTGCATTGTTAGCAGGATTGTTATTGTGCATGAAGGGACACCTTCTTACAAAAAGACAGGCCCCTAAGGTATTTTCCTCTTTCTATGTGTGTAGAAGGATGCAGTCCACAAAGAAAGAGGAAAAATGAGGAGAAATAAACATATTTACGTTACGCTTCCCTTGGGGATGTGTAGCAGGGTGTTGAGACAAAATATTGAGTTGAAAATATCGACTTGCAAAAATATGGAGCCAAAAATACCGTGACATAGAAATATTGTCAGCAAGAATAAAGTTGTCAAGAATATCGATTTTAAGCTAAGTAATATACATTTTTTCAATATCGAAGTCATTAATATAGATTGCAAAAATGTGTTGTTTATAATTTCGTTTTTTTTATTATTATGTATTTTGGTATATATTTAAATGCATATGATGTAATTTTTTGTATAATTATGATTTTCAATGTATTTGTAAAATCTTTAATGGTTATTAAATTTAAATGGTTGTTATTTTTAGTACTGTAGTGGGTGTTTAGGGGCACAGGGTGGGAAGTAATTTAATTATAATAAATTAATGATAACATTTTATTTCACATTATTTGTTTACTTAATAATTAAATATGTTAATAGTGCAATTAATTATTTTTAAATTACATTTCATGGACAGGTTGTGGGGTTTATAGGGGTACAGGGTGGGAAGTAATTTAATTTGAATTATTTATTAAATAATTGTTAATGAACGTTAAATATCAATTGATAATTCATTATGTTATTAGTGCTATTTTTTGTAAATAAACATTTAATGTGTAGGTTGTGGGATTTACAGGGGTACAGGGTGAGAAGTAATTTAACTGTAATTAATTAATTGGTAATTGATAATAATTATTTAATTCATAATTATGTTAATTGTGTAAATTCTTTTTCTTCTTTTAGGTGTGGGTGGTGGGGGTTTATATGGAAGTAAATAATATAAATATTTGTACTGAATAATGATTATTTAATCTATAATTAATTATGTCAATTGTGTGATTACATTTTTTTAACTCAAATTTTGTGAGTGGGTTTTACTAGGGTGTATGGTAGGTGCCTGCCACATGGGGCAGAGACTTACAGGGGAGCACCATAGGTGCCCCCGTAGCCCCCAACCAGAGGCCGCAAGGCAGAGGGGGCCCTACTAGAGGCCCCCAAAGTCGCTTTCCGACAAGTCTTCCATGTTGGAAAGTCCGACATAGAAAGCTTGTCGGAAACCTACATCATATTCCCTACAGGGGAAACGCCGTCCGAACAGAATTATGGAGGGTTTCCGACTAGCCAACATCAGAAGCCAGCCGGAATCACCGGGAGATTTGAATTAAGACCGCCGTAATCCTGATATGGCAGTCAGAATTCAAACCAAGGATGTCGGTCGGAAAGCCTCCGACCTGCCATAGGAGGCTTTCCAACCAACATTCTAATAAGGGCCATAGTCTACTGTTCATAAGATGTAGTGGAAATAATATATGTATATATTTAAAAAAAATTGTAGTTTTATTTATATTGTTTACATTTCTATTCATATGTTTTTGGTTATTTAAAATGATAATTATTAACATTTTTTACATTTTATTCATTTATAGTCAATTGTAAATATTTTTTTGTTTTTTAAATATTTAGGGGCCAATTCCAATTCCGGCCGCAAAACGTACCGACTGACACGGACCCGGAACAGAGACCGACCGACAAGGACGGGCACCGTACGACCCGCGCAGTACGATACAACGCGTGTGAATTACAACCGACACATACGGAATACAAGCCATACGACCGAGCCGTAGGGAAAACAGTGATTCGCCCGGAAAACGGACGCGATTCACACCGACCGTCACGCACCAGGAATGAATCCGACCGACACGTACCCGCGATGTCCGATCCGTGCAGTACGATGCAATGCGTGTAAAACCAGACCGACTCGCACGGAGCCCAAGCCGCATGACCGACACGCACAGAAAACAGGGACCTGTAGCAATAGAGATCTCCGCGACCAACGCGTATGAAACACAGAAGAAAATCAGCATGAAAGAGCTGGAGAAGCCCGCACGAGCCAACATCAGCGTCAGTCTCAGTCAGAAGAACGTTTCCTTCATGCCTAGAAAACCCAAAGAAAAAATACAAAAAAAGGACCAAACAAGCAATGACAAAGTCAATAAATATTTTTAAAAAAAACTTGGAACAAAGACACACCCACAACTGCACCTATATAAAGGACACCAATCACTACCATGATCCTTTGCAAATTCAAGACACCAGCCAGCAGAGAACACCATCAGACAGCAACCACAGACACACTCACAACTCACCCATCACACAACTTTCACACCATTAGCACCTCACCAAAGGCACTCACACATACACCTAGCAAAACTGACACTCACCCACCCTCACTTGCACCCTCACACACACATCACTCACCACCACCACCCATCACCATGCCCCCAAAGAAGAATCTAAAGTTCACAGATAGTGAGTTAGAAGTGCTGGTAGACGAGATCATCAGAGCAGAGCCACATTTGTTTGGTACATTGGTCCAAAGGACTACCATGTCAGAGAAAACAAAGATGTGGGCGAGGATCCTGGACAAGGTGAACGCACAAGCACCAATGTTGTACACAGAGGATGATATCCAGAACAGGTGGTATGACGTGCACAGGAGGGTCAAGAAACTCATCGAGAAAGATCACGCCTTAAGTCAGCGCACTGGTGGTGGCCCTCCTGCCAAACGAGTATACTTCAGGTCTTGGGAGGAGAAGGTGCGGGACATCCTCCCACCAGAGAGCGTCCATGGTCTATCAGACATACCAGAGCCTGGTGAGTACACAACCAATATACTCAATATTGTGTGGCAAGGGGACAGTGAAACCATGCACCGTTAGCAAAGCCACAGTAACCAATAGATAATCATCCCAAGATGTGTATGCTAGTCAGACAAACACAATACCTGCCATCTCATAGTGACTTGTAACTGTGTCATGACATGTACAAACCTACCAACAAATAGAGCAAGGCAGTGGCACAAAGCTAAATAAACACTGTCAGACTGTTTGCCACCACAAACACACTACCTCACAGTGCAGCTGACTGACAGGAAGAAATAGTGGGTATGCAGGTGAAGTGAGTGTATCCAAAAGCATGATGGGGTTTGTAGTCACAGATAATGCTCCCCCTCCCAATTGGCCCATCAAGACCTCTCTAAACCATGCCCACATCACAGGGAGTGGAAAATGACTGACAAGATTGCTGACACTGGGTCCTGCTGTGGGGAGCACAAGGCCTTGGTAGGGGTTGTGTGCAAATCAGAAGCAGGACACCACTGCCTGATATCCTGAAACCCAACTTGCACGCTCTCCAATGGAAGCACGTTTCATGGTGGGATGTCTGGCCGGGTGGGAAGGAGGACTGACAGCTCTGACCATACTTACCAGCATGTGTAGACACACACACCCCTCAACACAAACTCCACACAACTCACCGGGTATAATGCATTGACTCACACTGTAGTGAAATATCACCCAAAGATACATCGCACTGGGTTCTGCCGTGTGAAGCACAGGGGCTCTCTTTGGATTTGTAGCCAAACAAACACCAGGACTTCACAGTCAGCCATCTTGCCATTGCTGTCACACTCCCTCACAGGGAAGCAGAGTCAAAAGGAAGGAAGTATGGCATTCTGGGAAGGGGGGTGTAGCCAAAAGCATGATGGGAGTTGCAGTCACAGACATTCCCCACCCACCCACATGGCCCAGCAAGCTCACACTGAACCATGCACGCCTCACAGAGAGTGGGAATGGACTGACAAGATGTCTGACACTGGGCTCTGTTGTGGGGAGCACAAGGCCCTGCTGGGAACTGGGCACCAACAAACACCAGGACTGCACAGTCAGCCATCTTGCCATTGCTGTCACACTGCCTCACAGGGAAGCAGAGTCAAAAGGAAGGAAGTATGGGCATGCTGGCAAGGGGGGTGTAGCCAAAAGCATAAAGGGAGTTGCAGTCACAGACATTCCCCACCCACCCACATGGCCCAGCAAGCTCACACTGAACCATGCTCGCCTCACAGGGAGTGGGAATGGACTGACAAGATGTCTGACACTGGGCTCTGTTGTGGGGAGCACAAGGCCCTGCTGGGAACTGGGCACCAACAAACACCAGGACTGAACAGTCAGCCATATTGCCATTGCTGTCACACTCCCTCACAGGGAAGCAGAGTCAAAAGGAAGGAAGTATGGGCATGCTGGGAAGGGTGGTGTAGCCAAAAGCATGATGGGAGTTGCAGTCACAGACATTCCCCACCCACCCACATGGCCCAGCAAGCTTACACTGAATCATGCTCGCCTCACAGGGAGTGGGAATGGAATGACAAGATGTCTGCCACTGGGCTCTGTTGTGGGGAGCACAAGGCCCTGCTGGGAATTGGGCACCAACAAACACCAGGACTGCACTGACTGACATCCTGAAAGTTAACCTGCACCCACTACAATGGTGGCACACTTCATGATGGCATAACTGGCCTGTGGGAGAAGGAGGTCCTGACTTGAAATCAAATAACACCAATGCTGGACATACACACACCTTCTATGCTAAAACACATTGCACATGTGGTACCAGTCACTCGCAAAGATAATGCTGGCCAAGATGTCTGACACATGGGCCTGAGAAATGATGTGGCTGAAAATCACACATATGTACTGGCCAAACCAAAGACGGTCGCACACACAGCCATTGCAACCATATGTTCAAACTCACTGTCTGGGGATGCAGTGTCCAGGGGTGCCCCCTGGCCTGGCTGTCGAGGTGTGTCTTGCAGATGACAAGTGTGGTGATCCATATATAGTACATTGCACCAAACACACAGGAACTCACATATACATCATTGACAGGGGACATCTGACAGTGAATGGAATGGACACACCAATATAGCCGACACCTTAGCATGGTCTCATTCACACTCAGTGCTGTTGTGAGCTGCATTCCACTCCTACATCGTGCTGCAACATATTCATCCTTCACACAACACACCACTCACTGACATAAACACTGTAGACACAAGGTCTAACCTGGACTGCATTGGAGGAGACATGCTACTCACAGCAGCTAAACCGCAACACACACACCACCGGCTCTCACTATCATGAGCATTGAAAAGCCAGAGTGCTTCCTTGCCCAATCCATGTCACCATGGAGAACACTGACAAGTCAAATCACATATGCACGTACAAAACTCAGCACCAGACTCATTAACGATGGTGACATCATCACTTGCATGAAATGAGATGGGAACTAGGAACACTGTAAAAAAACACTTTCTCCCAAGAGATCACAGGCATACCGGACTGTGACCATGTCGTACCAATACACCAATGTTACACACAAAGACGAGCAAAATCTGCTACCACACATGCCCCAATCTTACAACATATCCTCAGTGGAATTGCACGGATGTCCTTGTTAAAGGTCAAATGTGTACAGGGATGGCACACCTGTGTCAGCAACGTGATGGCCCTTGAGTAGTAATGGCCATGTACAGCCATATCTATACATGAGCTGGGCATGCACACACTTTGACATGCACATTGAAATGGTTCATGTTGGCTGGGCAATGTGCCACAACAATATCAATCTCTGTCCGTGACAACTTTGGACAAAGCAGTGTACAGGCACGCATCCTGACATACAGTAGAAAATGTCATGTATGTGAACCAATGATGCCTGTAGAAACATAACTTACATTGTGTGTCTCTTCCAAACACAGGTGGTGCTGGGGACACAGCAGCAAATGAAGAGGAGTCCCTGTCCCAGACTCTGGTGGACCCTCAGCTCTCTGGTGGGGATCAGTCTCTGTCCTCTTCGGATGATGAAGAACAACCTGGCACCTCCGGTGTGAGTCATCATGCAGCACCAGCAATACCAACATCTGCACCCCTTGTACCCACGCCTCCAGCATCTGGCAACAGACAGGGCACCCCCGCCAACACGGACAGACCAAGGACACAGAATACAGACAGCACAGGGACACAGGACCCCCAGGAAGGTACGGACAACATCACCAGTAACAACACCCAAGGGGGCCCAGTGTCACCTGTGCGTGCCGCTGCAGGTTCTGCCCGTGTGGCTAGGGGTGCTGGGAGGGGTGGTAGGCAGTGGGCGTGGCTTGCAGAGGGGTCTGGACTGCATGATGACCCCCAACTGGCACGCATCATAGATGCGTACCAGGATAGCACCGGAGGATTCGGCCAGGTAGTGGGGATCCTCATGGACATTCAACAGGAGCAGGCAGCCCATCATGCCCGCATGGAGGCAAAGTTGGACGCACTTACTGCGGTCCATCAGGACATACTCCAATGCCTCCGCCAGATAAGCACCAACATGTCCACACCTCCCTGTGTGGCCACAACCTCTGTTGCCGCATGATCTGCCAGTGCCACAGGGAGGGAGGATGACTCTGGGGGAGAGTCCTCTGCACCGCAGACGCCTGCACCTGAGGATCCCCCCGTAGAAGAAAAGGGGTCGTCCGAAGAAGGACAAGTGAGACGCAGATGTCCATGCACATCCCCCAGGGCCTCTAAACCTGTTCTGGAAAATGTTCTTTGTGCGCAAACCGTTCACCTTGTCGTATCTGACAAAACTCGCCTACATGACATGGAGGGTTCATGTTGGTCCAATGTAGCAGATGACTGTGGACTTTACTCTGGACATTTCAGCTACCAACACTTCCAACTCTACTGTGAACTTTGGATTCAAAACCCAATGTACAGCACACACCATCCTGTGCACTATCCTCACACATGTTTGTAAATAAACTCACCAGTACACTATACTTGCCTCTGTTGTGATTCCAACTTGTTATGTGTCATGAAGATGTTGATCTGCTAAACAACACAGTGCATGTCAAATACTACAGCAATGTTATCACCGTTATGTGAGTCATGGTGATGTGACACATGTGAGGGAGACAAACCACTATGGCACCACAACACATACTCACCATTGCCATGTAACTCATCCCACACAATGATGTTGACCTGAAATACATTGGAACGCACAGACACCACACCTATCCACAGTCAGTGGTAACAATCCCACAGGTGAGGTAAGCAAATGTCAGTCAGATGTGGGAAGACAGACAACGCACATAACAAAGCATAGCACAGGTTCATTACACATCAGCAACATGTTTATTCCACAACAGTTGCAAGGTGATTCTACGTTACAGTAGACACACGGTCACAAAGTGTCGGAGAATTGAAGTCCAGGGGTGTGTGGTACATCACTTGATTGGAATTGACAACTTCCACCCTGGTGTTGGATTCTGGGTGTTGGGGGTCAGTGTTGACCAAAGAACAGGCAAAGTACCCTGGGAAGGACAGACATAAGACACAGTCAAAAGCACAGAAGAACAGGAGAGAAATGCAATACACATGCACAAAACATGTCAAAAGAAACCTACACAGAAACAAGTTAGCAGTTCGACACTATTGTGGAATACAGACCACCAGAAAGGACACATCACTGCATTGATCCAGTCAAGTAGCACACAGACACACTCAAACAGCAACAGAGCAGCCCCAACACATTTCAGGTTAACTCAATACATTGACATAACAACCATGTAAACTCACATTCAGGTGAAGAAGTTGTTGATGAGCTGTGTGCGGACTTCACCCTCATCATTATCATCATCACTGGCATCGTGGCACAGTCCTGGATCCTCCACAGGTGGCAGAGGTAGGTCATCGTCATCCTGGATGAGAGGTAACTTCTTCCGCACTGCCATGTTGTGTAGCATGCAGCATACAAGGATAATTTTGCACACCTTTGCAGGGTCATATGGGAGGGCCCATCCGTTCTTGTCTAGGCAGCGAAAGCGGCATTTCAGGAGACCAAAGGTCCGCTCAATCACCCTCCTGGACAGACCATGTGCCTTATTGTAGCGCATCTCAGCTGGTGTCACAGGGTTCCTGAGGGGTGTCAGCAACCACAGCATGTTGGGGTATCCGGAGTAACCTACATACAAACAATTGAACAATTAGCTGAGTTTTGAAAGAGGGTGGAATACAACATTGCCAAACACACACAATGGTAAACAGTCAGTACACACCGACAAGCCAGGCACGCTGGTCTGGCATCTGTGACATCAGCGTTGCAATGCGACTACTCCTCATAATGTAGGCATTGTGCGCAGAACCGGGGAAAAGTGCACACACATGTGTGATACACATGTCTGCAAGACATACCACCAGAGCATTGATGGAGTGGAAATGTTTCCTGTTCTGGTATGCCTGCTCATGTGCCCGTGTTGGTACCAGGGCCACATGTGCACCATCAGTAGATCCGATGACGTTCGGCATCCTCCCCAGTGTATAAAAAGCATCCTTTATGTCAGTGAGTTGACCTGGGCTAGGAAACTTGATGTACAGATCGAGGAAATGCAACATCCCCTCCAAGACATCGCGTAGCACACGACTGAACATAGTTTGCTACATACCACTAGCAGTAGCCACAGTGTACTGGAAGGTACCAGTAGCAAAGAAGTGCAGGACTGACATCACCTTCACCTCTGGGGTCAGTGCTGTAGGGTATGTCCGGCCAGGTAGTAGATGTGGCGCCAACTGCTCCGCCAACTCCTCAATCACTGGCCTGGTGAAGTGGTACCATCGGATGCAGTCACGTTCCTGCATGGTTTCAAGGTCTGGGAACGGTCCATGGACAGCTGGTGCCCTGCAGTACAGAGATAAACAAAGGAAGATTGTCGATTAATCCACCCATGTGGCTATGACCAAGCAAAATATCACATGATACATCATGACAATACACAATGTACTGAGGTGTGTGCTGTTGGGTATGGACACATATGTCACCTACATGCACATCACCTCACATCTCAAGTCCACATGTCTACATAAGTTCCATGTAGTGCAATGGCCAATCATTGGGCTGTGTCACAGTACCTATGTACTGCTTTCACGTTACAAACACACACCACAGTGACAAGTGACAAGTGAGGCCTGATGTCTCCGAGGCATAACAGCTCTTTGACATACAGATACCCAGGGTCCCTGTATAGCCACATGGACACTGGCATGACATGGCGTATCATGTACATGCCACAAAACAACCGTGAGTCCCACAGGTAGTGGCCACTGTTGTCTCTGCAGGCCCTACATGGACATCTCGGAGACACATACACAACATCAATGTTGATGCACAAACCACATGGATGTGGGGACTGTCTCCCAGTGGGCACATTTGATCAGCCACATCTGAGACACAACATGCACACAGACTGTGGGTGTACATCAGAATTGTGGCTATAGGTCTCACTGTGACATACATACCATCACACCCAGGACTCAGGGTGTATGTGACATGTCCTAAACATATCCAACCTGCAACTGTGTCCATGAGTCATGACCATAACTGTACAGTTGCACATCACAGTGGTAATGTGCACAACACACAAAGGATTCTGTCCCCTTGAACACGTGCACAGCCTGGGAGTGGCTGCACAAAAGTGCCACACAACAAACCAAATGTTGCCCCCCCCAAACACACAGGTAATGCAGCCTTACATGCCATGGGACACAGTGTGGCACATGCTGTAGTGTGGTAGGTGTGCACCTGAGTCCCAGGCAAGTAATTGTGTGTGGAAGCCGTCAAAAAGTCACACCAATGTCAACCGACACGGGTGACTTCTACAGAGATGCATTGCACAGTTCAGGACCGAGCCATGCATACGCTTAGCCATTGACTGCAATGGGAACCAATGAGGGTGACTATCATGCATACGCATTGCACAATTCAGGACCGAGCCGTGCGTACACTTAGCCATTGACTGCAATGAGAACCGATGAGTGTGGCTATCATGCATACGCATTGCACAGTTCAGGACCGAGCCGTGCATACACTTTGCCATTGACTGCAATGAGAACTGATGCGGGTGACCCTCATGCGTACTCTGCACAGTTCAGGACCGAGCCGTGCATACGCTTAGCCATTGACTGCAATAAGAACCGATGCGGGTGACTCTCATGCGTAAGCATTGCACAGTTCAGAATCGAGCCGTGCGTATGCTTAGCCATTGACTGCAATGAGTACTGATTCGGGTGACTCTCATGCGTACGCATTGCACAGTTCAGGACCGAGCCGTGTGTTCGCTTAGCAATTGACTGCAATGAGAACCGATGCAGGTGACTCTCATGCGTACGCATTGCACAGTTCAGGACCGAGCCGTGTGTACGCTTAGCCATTGACTGCAATGAGAACCGATGCGGGTGACTATCATGCATACGCGTCGTGCAGGCATGGACCGAGCCCTGCGCACGCCTTGGCCATTGAATCGGCTGGAGACCGGTGTGTGTGGATTTTCAAACTACGCGTTGTACAGTCAGTTGACCGAGCCGTGCGCACCCATTGGCTCTGGACTGTCATGGAGATGGATGCGGATTCAAAACGTGTTCGAGTTGTGTGCTGGAAATTCAGTTGGACGCCTACAACAATGTTGCAATTTCTAGGGTTTTTTGAAGGTGAAGATTTGAACGATACGGAAGACGTGTACAAGTCGTACAATTCCATGGATTGACAAGATTCATAGAATGCAACCGTGTTGGACCTATCACTTGGGACACATGGCACAGATTCTGCCCCTGCAGCACAGATATAAGGCTGGCTGGCCCCCAGGGAGCTCACTTGCCTGCACTACATGCTACTGGACCACATCTCTGCTACCACTGCTGCTGTCTCTGCAGCCTCTGGTTACTGCTATGTCACGTACTCTGGAGAGGGCCCCAGCCTTCACTGAGGAGGAGAACCAGGCCCTGCTGGACGCGCTCCTTCCACAGTACAGCAAGCTGTATGGGAAACCAGGGGAGCAGGTGGGTGTGCAGTCCACTGTCTTCCTAATTGTGCATGTTGTCTGACTAGCAGTACTAGCAGTGTGTACACCAGTGGCAAGCGTACTCACTGAGTACTTTCATACCCCAAAGTGTGTAGGTACATGTAATGAACAGGTGTTCTGCAGCAAAAGTGCATTTGTGCAAGCTTCAATTTCCTAGGTAATGTTAACATGTCAGACATGCAGGGAATTTGTCCATTTCCATGGGTGCACTACCTGTGGAACTCATTTTTCTTTGTGATGACGACATGTATATCCAACTGTGTGCAGCACAAATATGGGGCATGTGTGTTAATTGACTTTTAACTTTGTCATCCTCACAGGTTGATGCCCACCAGAAGCAGGAGATCTGGCTGACCATCGCCCGGGCAGTTCGATCAGTGAGGGTCTACAAGCGCCGGATCCACAACTGCCAGAAGAGGTGGCAGGACCTTCGGGGTGGACACCGGACCCCCCATATGCTCAGGATTCTGGCGGTGGTCTTCCCGGACTTAGGTGGGCAGCTGAAGGCCAGACAGCAGCAAGGAGGGGGTAAGTCCATGCCTAATCTGTGCACTATGTCTGACATGCTATTTGCAGTCTTTTGGCCTGGTCACACGTCCACATTACGTAGGTCTTGTAGTCCAGGACTCGTGTCCCTCAATTGTGTGATGCACCATCCTCATCTGATCCACAGGTGTGGACCCTACTGTCTGTGACTTGTGTCACTAGGGCACTGTGTCCCTGCAGTCAGCTATGCTTCAGGTTCCGGACAGAAACTGTTACAGTGACTCTGTTGTGTGTTTCATGGGTGGGTCAATTGTTTACACAATGCCTGAGATCTGACATGTGATCTGTGTGTGCCCTTGATATGTGTTCCAATTGCTGGTCTGACTCGCCACATGTGCCTGGGGTATTTCAAACACAACCATGCCGCAAGGGAACTTCAAATTGTGGGCCTCAGGAGTATGTATATCAAGTGTGTCACACTTGCTTAGCCACCGGACTACTGTCCAGGGCTATACACTGTTTCACGTAGACCTGGGCAGTCATGCCTACTCAAGGGCATTTAGAAACACTCTGTAATCCCACTCCTGTGTATCAACTTACAGGTTGTGCTTAGTGATATGTGCCTTCAGGTGTCTGCCTCTGTGTCATTGTGGTGTGGCTTCCTCTTCATGACAAATGGGGTGTTCATGAGTTTTAGGGTCAGCAGGACATCTGAGATGTGGCTACAAGAGACAAGACCTGTGTGACATATAGGTTTATGATCACGTTACAGTGCACAATGGTGTATGCAACTGTGAACTTCAGGCAGATGTGCTCATGTACAGGGATTTGTGTTCGCAGAGACTCATATGTCTGTTTTGTATGATGTGGGGTCATCTGGGTCCGGGATATGTTGTTTGCAGGGGATGGACAAGTGCAATTGCCAGCTGCAGAGTTTGCTTTACTCATGACCTATGATTGTGACACAGTGCATACTGTTGTTGTCTGGATGCCCTGCCCCTGTGACAGGAGACAGTGATGACTGACTTTCCAGGCATGCCAGTGCCATGGCATTTAACTTGCTATAAGTGATCCTGCATTGGGATCAAATGTGCTCCATGCACCCCATTGTGGCATTGACTATCAGGACATGAGAACATCATACTCGGAGGATGACTCCCTCGTAGAGGCGGGTGTCAGCAGCCACCAAACCCCAGCTAGTGAGGCTGTCCCCGTCACTGCCACCACCACCACCATCCCCACCCTCCCATCGGCTCCCATCCCAGAGGTCCGTGGAGGCTCCCGTTTTCGGGAGGATGTCTCCTTTGTGCCAGGCACCGCACCCCCTGCCCCTGTGTCCCCTTCTGCCCTGAGTGTGGAGTCTGTGGACTTGCTTCAACAGACATCAATGCTGAGTGTCCTCCATGCACACACCAGTCTGTTGACACAACTGGTGTCGTTCATGGAGGGCATTTCATTTGGCATGTCTGCCCTACAGAGGACCAATCAGTCTGTGGCCTCCTCCCTGACGGCAGCAGTATGCCTCCTCTAACAGTCCCTCACCCCTCCTACCCCTGCCCCATTCACGATTCCTAGCACCCTACCTGTCCCAAGCACACACACGCAAGCACATTCACCCAAACCCACAGACATGGGCAGCACACAATCACCCAAACCAAGGTCTAGATGTGCACACAAGCAACCTCAGGGCACTGATACCACACTCACAGGGGATGGTTTGCAAACACACACACAGGCATCCACAACCACTCCGCAGTCCTCCGATACCTCACCTGCAACCCCATCTCCCAAGAAGCTCTTCCTCTGTGACCTTGGCCTCTTCCCCACCGAGCCAGCAGATCCAGCTTACAAGGGGAAGAGGAAGTCCCCACACACAGAGGGGAGTGCCCCTCACACCCGGACACCCTCCCCCAGGTGCAGTCAGACTGAGGCCCCCACCCGCAAGTCCCCCCGGTGCTGGAAGAGCAAAACCCCACCCCCGCCCCGCAGCTCCACGACACAGTCTCCGTCCTCCATCCCCCAGGCCACCACTCCAGAGGTTCCCCTGCCACACCCTGCCCCAGGTTCCCAAACCCACAGATACACCATCCCCAAAATGCTCCGCCCCTCCCCCCTACCACTTGCTCTTCCACCCCCACCCCCCGGTCAGACTGTTTGTGCCACTGATGTGGGGACCGTGGCCCCCCCTCTGTCCTGCTGACCTCACCTGAACCCCATTCCACTCCCATGGAGTTGGGCACTGCAGTGGAGTCCACGACCACCCCGTCTGTCTTGGGCACTGCAGTGGGGACCCAGTCCACTCCATCTGACCTGCCCACTGCAGGTGTGCCGGCACCCACCCCATCTGACTTGTGCCCCACAGTTGTGACTGCACCCACTATGTCAGACACCTCCACTGCAGTTGCCAGTGACTCTCCTGCATCCACCACCCCTTCACTGCCTCGTTCTGCTGAGCCCTGATCCTGTGCCTGCGGTGCCTGGCCTGCCCCCGTGTATGCCCCTCCGAGTGGATGTCCCCTGTCCTCACCAGTGCAGGCAAGCAACGTGTGACAGTTGTCACTCAAATCACATTGTTGACATTTGGATATGGACTGGCCATTGGCCTTTGTTTTGAAAGGACATTTGCATTGAAATTTGGCTGAATAAAGCATTTGTATTTATCCTTGTGAATTTGATTTAGCTGTACATTATGTTGATGGTGTTTACCATGACTTTGCAGTTATAATGCTGGAATTCCAATGTTGAATACTGAGGTGTTGATGTGAGGTACTCCATATGGTCCATGAGATATGTATCCTATTCTGGTCGGTATCCATGTCATCCTTTGCAGCTAACTGGGTGTGTCCTGATTAACAATTTGTGAACATCTCTGTAAACATTTCATTTGCATGGTCACATCTGTGGCTTGCACACATGCACATATGATGTGCTTCCCATTGTCCAATTTGTCTATTTCCCTGACTGTGGGCGCATCTCCACTGGACTTGCAGGTGTGGGCATCATTGGTGTAGGAGCAACAGGGTCCTCTGTGCAACTTGCTGGACATATGTATTGAGTATGTGCAGATGACTTAAGAGACAATCCCGTACCCAGGCTGTTGTGACCAGAGCCTTCATTGGGTGGTAACTGATGGCTGACTGACCAAGTGTTCTGCTGACATGACTGAGACCTGCTGGGACTATGTTTGGCACAGCTGAGCTTCCACAGGAGTTGAGTCCCCTCAAGTAAGTGTGTTGTTCCGTGACATTGCCTGGGCCCATGGTGTGTGTTGTGTGAGCATGTGTGTGTGTGTCCACATCCCTTTTCATACACAGGCAGTGTTCCCTTTATATGTTCTCGTTGTTGATGCTTGCTGATTTGTACTGTATTCATCCCACATCTTTGTCCTGGGCTACCAGATGTGTGGGTGCATGACACACTACTGTTAATTGGTGTTTCATCATTGGGATTTGTCAGTTCTGAGTGGTGATGATGTGGTCAGACGCAGATGGGACACAGTCAGGGGTCCCCAAGGCACTTATTTGTTCGCAATATCATTTAGTTGTCCCTAGGTGGTACCTTTCAGTGATTGAGACATGTGTATGTGTGTGTGACTGCTCCCACTCGTCAGGTTCAGGGCTTCAATGTTGGCAAGTGTCAGCATGTGTGCCTTGTGGTTCTCCTTGGCTTCTGCATTGTCCTGGGACTGTGGCAAAGATTCCGAAGGTTACGGGAGCTTTGACGTCATGGCCATGTTCCGCATACTGTGAAGTATGTCTGTTATTCACCAGGGTTGTAGACTGTCCTTGTGTGATGAGTCTGTGCACCTTAGTTCCTCCCAACATTACTGTGTTTGTCATGGGTGCATGTGCAATGTCACCTGTCCATGTGGGCTTCACAGATGCACATTGGTGCAGTTCTGGGTGTGTGGTGTTGAGGGTGGACAGATGTGAATGTTTGCATGGATGGGCCCCTAGCTCCCGTTTGTCCATGGATGACGGACCATGCTGAGTGATTTGTGTTTGTGTAGGTGGGATGTATGTCTTTGGCACAGGACACATGTCTGGGTTTCACAGTTTGTACGACATCTACCTTTGTCATCACAGTGGACGTATCATGCATGCTTCTGTCACCCCAATGTATGGTCCCTGGGGGTAGTGCTGTTGTGTGTCAGTGTCTTGCTGTGTTAGTTGCTGTTCATTCCAGCTTGTGTCACATGTGTCTGTTGTGCTCCCTCTCATCTCACAATGCCTGATTGCCCACTAAGGGGGACCCAAGGATGGGTTACTTTTGTATGGCACTGTGTCCACATCTGTCTCACTGTAGTTCAGCCCCCCTCATAAGTTGTGTAGTTGCCTGGGGATACTTAGACACACACACATGTGTTGTGTCAGATGTGCAGTGTGAGGTTGCCTGTTTGCGTTTGTGCATCTGCACCAGTGCATTGGTATTGCTGTTGTGGGCCATTGTCTGAATGTTATTTTTATGATTTTCCCTGCTGTCACTGTGAGTCATATCACATCATTCTGCACATTCATCCTGGTTGTTAGGTCCCATTGCTGCCATGGAATGGGAGTTTGTGACCTGACACCTACAGTCTACACAGGATGTTTTGATTTGTGTGTCTGTTTTCGAGATGTGTGTATGCTTTGTGATGGTCTCTTCAGCTTTTGTGTCATTGTACACTGTATGTAATGTCAGCCCCCATGGATGGTGCTTGTCTGCACATGGCCGAGAGTATGTTAGGTTTTCACAGCACTGTTAGCCTCACCACATCTCTGTGGGTATGGGACACAACCACTACTTTGCCACAAATGTGTTTCATGTGTTGGGACCAGGAATCATACTTGCTGTTTGGCATTTGCAGCTTTGACCATGATGACACTTACCTTTTGGTCACTGTGATGAGGGGGGTTTTAGACCCCATCACCACAATGCTCAACATTTGCTGCAGTTTGGAACCACACACTTAACTTTTGTTCTACACAGTGAGGGAGTGTTAGTGCACATTGATACAGTGCTATTGTGATGCTTGCCTTCTGTCGGCCACACTCAGTTTTTGGTCACACATGTGATGGTAGTTACATTGTATGTTCGAAGTCATATTCACTGTTGTGGGCATTTGTCACAGACTACACACTGTTGTCATGATGTTAGGGGGGATGTATTTTGCTGACATACCTAATGTTGGTGTATGATGGATGTGTGGCGCATCACCCATCCTATGGGTGGGGTGGCAGGAGTGCTGGGCAACATAGTCCCTATGTGTGGGGGTGGCAGTAGTGATGGGCAACATGAACCCCTATGGGTGGGGGTGGCAGTAGTGATGGGCAACATAAGCCCTATGGGTGGGGGTGGCACTAGTGATGGACAACAGGTCCCCTATGGGTGGGGTGGCAGTAGTGATGGGCAACAAAAGCCCTATGAGTGGGGGTGGCAGGAGTGATGGGCAACAGGTCCCCTATGGGTAGTGGTGGCAGTAGTGATGGGCAACATGAACCCCTATGGGTGGGGGTGGCAGGAGTGATGGGCAACAGGTCCCCTGTGAGTGGGGGTGGCAGGAGTGATGGGCAACATAAGCCCTATGAGTGGGGGTGGCAGAAGTGATCGGCAACATGAACCCCTATGGGTGGGGGTGGCAGGAGTGATGGGCAACAGGTCCTCTATGAGTGGGGGTGACAGGAGTGATGGACAACATAAGCCCTATGGGTGGGGGTGGCAGGAGTGATGGGCAACAGGTCTCCTATGAGTGGGGGTGGTAGTGGTGATGGCCATGCAACCCCTATGGTGGCCTGTTGCTAGTGGCCAGGATATGGATCCCCTGGCTGTGTGTGACATTTTGCGGGCACGTGTCGTTTGTTTGTGTGGTGGATGTCTGACTTACCGTCTACGCCGTCCGCGTCTGGTCATAGATGTACAGTACTGGTATGACCTGCGCGATAGGATTCATGATGAGTTCGTCTCGTACACGCTGCTTGTTGCTCCGTCTCGTACCTGTTGCTAGCTGGTCCGTCTCGTAGCCGTGGATTGTGTTCTGGCGCGAATCGTCCATGATATGCTTCTTCTCCTGATGCTGTGACGTGCTGTACGTGGTGACCTGTCCGGCGCGTATGATTTGCGCATCGTACTTGTTCGGCCGGAAACTGCTGTGGATACTGCTTCCGGGCGACTCGGTTTGGCGTTCGGAGGTACGGCTCGTACGGAAAATGAAGCTTGAATCACAGCCTACTTGTCGGTCAGATTTGTGTCAGTTATGCGCATCGTACTTCATCGCCTGGACGGACCGGCTCCGGGTACGAGTCAGTCGCAAGGTAAGGCTACGAACAGCTCTCGGAGAGCTGTCCGACCCGGATCGGAATCGACCCCTTAGTGTTATTGGATATATGTATATATATATTCACAGAAAAAAACATAGGTTTCAGCCACGTTATAGTTAGGAATTAGCATTTAAAAAACCTCAGAAATTCACTGAAAAAACCATAGGTTTCAGGGGTGTTATAGTTAGCTGGACTTTTCACTTGTACAAAACCATTGAAATTCCCCCGTTATAGTTAGTTCATCTAACTATAACTCGCGCGCCCGCAATGCACTGCTGATGACGTCACATATTACATCACTCATGACATGGTCAGTGACATCACTCATGACATCACTCATGACATCTCAAATTACATCACTGATGACATCACTGATGACATCATCCAGTGAATGTGTGTTTTTCTGAAAATTAAATATGTTTTATATATGTATATCTCAAGGTCGATGGAAGAATAAATGGGTATATAAGTGTCTAAATGGATGATTTGTTTTTGAAAAATTGATTGTGTAACTGACTGATTAAGTGTATCATAGTGAATACATGGCTCAGTCAGTAATGTTTAAATATGTAAATATCTGTATCAGTCTCTCACTTTGTGTATAAGTGGCTGCATGGGTTGGTGATTAGCTACATGGGTGTCTATATAGGTTATTAGTTGTTTTTTTGAGTATCAGTCTGAGTGTCTGCATGGTTCGGTGGGGGGTATTACGTAGTGCATAGTTGCATGAATGAGTGACTCACTGTTTGTATGTGTTGAAGACAGCATGTGTGCAGGACTGTATGGGTGGATGAGTGTGTGTATGGGTGTGTTAGTGAGTGAATGACTGTCCCAATAGTGTCTTTATGAGTAACTACATATGTTTTAAACTAGTATATGTGACTATTGGTGTATATAAGTGAGTATATGTGAGAGTGAGAGTTTGAAAGAGTTCCTGTATGAATAAGTATGTGTTTCTATAAGTGATTGTTTAAAAGACTAAGTATGTGTAAGTTTCCGTAGAAGTAAGTGTGGTGGTGTGTGTATAACTGTATATGCAAGTAAATGTATGTTTGATTCTTTATTAGCATGAGTGACTATGTGTGTGAGTAACTCTATGGATGAGTGGCATTGTGTAACAGGATGTATAGGTGTATGAGTACATATGATGAGTGAGTACATGTATGAGTGACTGTATAGGACTGTTGGTGAATGAGTGGATGTGTATGTGGATCTTAGAATTACTGAAGAGGTTGTTGTAACTGGTATTGGTATGTCCATTGTTTTGAAAATTGTAGTCTCTATTTTTGAATGTGTGTATCAAAGGTTATATTTGGGTGAGAGGAGGTCTGCCACTCTATCACAAGGATGATGTCATCAGTGATGTCATCAGTGATGTCATTTGAGATGTCATCAGTGACGTCATGAGTGATGTCACTGACCATGTCATGAGTGATGTAATATGTGACGTCATCAGCAGTGCATTGCGGGCGCGCGAGTTATAGTTAGCTGAACTAACTATAACGGGGGAATTTCAATGGTTTTGTACAAGTGAAAAGTCCAGCTAACTATAACACCCCTGAAACCTATGTTTTTTTCAGTGAATTTCTGAGGTTTTTTAAATGCTAATTCCTAACTATAACGTGCCTGAAACCTATGGTTTTTTCTGTGAATTTCAAAGGTTTTTTAAATGCTAATTTCTAACTATGCCTACAGAGATAGGACATGTGAAGAAAGAAGAAAAAATGCACAGAAAGAAAAAAAAGAAGTGCAGAAAGAAGCAACAGAAGTCCTCAAAGACGAAGAAAAGTGCAGGAAGAAGGATAACGTGTAGAACGAACAAAAAGAAGAGCAGAAAGAAGCCTTGTTGCAAAATCATCCTGTACCCTCAACTTTTTCAGACGGATACTGGTGGTAACTGAGTCTGACTAACCAGTCCTAGAGCCAGTGCTATGTTAAAAGACACTTAGAATACAGTGAAAACACCTACATACACTAGGGAACATTATGCGTTGGGGTCCCCCTGTGATTAGCATGACCTCCTCTGTAAGCCCCTAGTATATAATAGGGCAGGGGGATTAAAACTACCTCTTAAAACAGGCCACAGGGCGTTTTTGCACACGTTAACTCAGGCCCCGTCCCCTCCCTTCACCACTGTGTAAACACGCCCTGTGTCCGTTTTTAGTTGGGAGATTAAGTTCATTTGAATCCTGAGGGTCCCTAGGGACCAACTAGCCCACTATGTACCTCCAGTAAGTGCCACAGAGCTGCATTGCAGAGAGGTGTAAAAAGTGGCACGGCCTGGACCACCTCTCTGCAATGCAGCTCAGTGGCGCTTACTGGAAGCACTTGGTGGGCTAGTTAGCCCCCAGGGGCCCTCAGTATTGAAGGGAAATTATATCCCCAATTTAAAACGTGCCATAGTGCGTGTTTGCACACGTCACCTCAGGCCCCGTCCCCTCCCTTCACCACTGTGTAAACGCGCCCTGTGGCTGTTCTAAGTTGAGAGATTAAGTCCCCTTGAATCCTAAGGGTCCCTAGGGTCAAACTAGACCACTAGGTACCTCCAGTAAGCACCACAGAGCGGCGTTGCAGAGAGGTGTAAAAAGGGCTTGGCCTCAGAACACCTGTCTGCAGCGCAGCTCCCTGGCGCATACTGGAGATGCCTGTTGGGCTAGTTGGCCCTCAGGGACCCTCAGTATTGAAGAGGAATTAATTCCCCAACTTACAACTCGCCAGGGGGCGCGTTTGCAGAGTGCTGCAAGGAGGGGGCGTCGCCTCCGGCACGATGCCAGTCTTTTATTTATTTTAATTTTTTAAGAAGGGGAGCTGTGTGGTTCCCCTTCTTAATTCTAATTTATTGGCCCTGATGACCCCATCCCCCAGGGCCTGTCTCCTAATTATATTTTTTTGACCCCAATCCCCAGGGCCGGCCACTGTTTTTTATTATTTATAAAAAATATATATTTATAGACACACCTAGGACATGCTGGACAAACCGTACGTACCTATCACCATGACGATTTGCGTGATATTCATTAAAAGGCGACTATGCATACAATGAATCCACGTGGAATGCATTTACACCACTAGTGAAGCTCTGACATGTCTGATGCCCTACCGTGCCTAATCCCGGTAGACACCCTTGTTGTTTATTTATACAAACATGGGTAGCTATTGACGGGCACATTTAATACACATGCACACCAAGCCATTCAAAGGGGATTCGACAAAAATTCGACCAAAACTATGCAAGAAACCCCTCTCACGATTAATAAAACACACATCCACTGCCGGATGTGTAATACTTTTTATTTTACTCTCTGGAAAGGGGACGAACATCACTTGAGAGTCACAGTGCGCTCCTGGCAGAGCCCAATGCTGTGTTACACCCACCATTGCCTGCTGAGTGCCACACACCTCTGTGTTGTATTCCACTAGCTAGTGCATATGCTATGACACTCTCTAGCCCATGTGCACTGTAACACCACCCCGTGAATATGTCATGCCACACTTGTCTTCGCACGGGTTATATTGCCCCATCTAACGTGCCTTCCTCGATGCCTATGTTATAACGCACAGTGCTATGCCATACATATTACAATCTGGGATCCATATCTTTGTCACAGTGCATATGCAACGTTACACTCCCCAGCACATATTTTATATTACAACTTTAGAGACTAGTTAGGTTACACAACACTGCCCTGTGCATATTACACTCCAAGGCGCATATCGCATAGGACGCGCTAGTGCCTGTGCTATCTCGCGCTCTCCAATGAATCTGTCATTGCGCACAATGTATTGCATATTATATTTCACGCCCGGTTCATCTTATATCACACTTTTTGGTGCATAGCTTATACCATACACTATATCTAGTTTTCAATTTCAATCGTGCTCTCAGGACTATGTTCTATATAACACTGTGTTCACCTACCCTTTTCACGGGCATTACATTTTGCGATAGGGGGTGGAGGGTCAGGGGGTGTTTCTGCCAAGTGAGCCCGGAGTCACAGTCACAAACGTCCTCTTCTTCCTGAATAAAAGTGAGATTATGCTGCATACTTGGTCATATTTTAAATAGTTCGCACAGACACACGTTTTAAAAACAATAAAGTTCCTAATACCCGCCTTCTCTGAACAGTTAGCTTGCTGCCCCATCCCCCTCCTCCCTATCCTCTGTTGTGTGAATCCATGGACTAGCCTCCTCCCTCCTGCCATGCATGGTCTGATGTGCTGCCACTGCCCTCAATTTAGTATGATGTACCAGTCCACTCCTCCTGCCCTTCATTGCCCAATTCTATGTCCCATCATTGACCTCCTACTTAAACTCTGTGCTTAGCTTGCTGCCCCTATTCTCCTTCCCCCTGCCCTCCGATGTCTTTGTGCATGCCCCTGCTCCATCCTTTTTGCCCACCATGTTCCATGGACCTGCCACTCCTATCTACTCTGAGTGTTCTGTTGAGCTGCCACTCCCCTCCCACCTGCCTAGCATTGTCAGATGACTGTAACCTGTCCCTGCCACCTCCACCCTGCCTGTCCACATTCCATGTCCCTATCCTCTTCCTCCTGTCCACATGGTCCATTGTACTGCCACACCCTTTTGCCCTCCCTGCTCTGTTGTGCTGCAACTGCTCCTCCTGCCTGCCCCGTGCGGTCTGTTGTGAGGCCCCTTCCCCTGCACTTTCTTGTCTGTGCACAGGTCCTGACCCTCCCTTCTATCCTCCATCGTCCTTTGTGCATGCCCCTGCACCCTCCTTCTTGCCCATCATAGCCATTGTGCTGCCACTAACCCTCCCACTTGCCATGCATGGTCTTCTGTGCTGCCATGGCCCCTCCCACCTTCCCTGTGTGGTCAGTTAGCTGCCCCTGACCCCCTCCCACCTTCCCTCCATGGTCTGATTGTATGCCATCACAGTCTCACTGTTGCTCTTCATGATGTGTCTTGCTTCTAGTGCCCATCCTGCCTGACCTTCATGGCTATCTTGCTGCTCCTGCCCTGCCCCCTTGCCCCCAGTCCTCTGTTTACATGTGCAGACCCCTACTCCCTCCCTCCTGGCTTGTCTGTTCCATTGTAATGCCCCTGATCCGTCCCTCCTGCCCTTTATGGTCTGTTATGCTGCAGCTTTCTCTCCTGTCTGTCCATTATGGTCAGCTAGCTACCATTGCCTCTTGCCCCTCTGTTCTCTGTTGTCCATGTGCATGGTCCTGTCCCCTCCCTCTTGCTTTCTATGGATTGTTGTGCTGCACTCCCGTTCCGCATGCCCTGTGTGGTGTATTGTGCTGCTGCAAACCCTGATGCCTGCCCTGCAGGATCAGTTTGGTGCACCTCTCCATGTCCCTCCTGTCCTCTGTTATCCAAGTCCATGTCCCTACCCCATTTCCTTCCATGATCCAATGTACCATACTTGCGAACATTTTGAACTTGGTAAGAGGGAGATTTTGAAAAAAAAGTGGGGTATTGATTTTCCCCTTTGAGTTACATTGAAAAAGAGGAGATTGTAGACAGGAGACAGATCAAATAAAGCCCATTTGAGCTTAAAAACATTGGACGTTTCCTGGCTGAATGGGGTCTGTTGGCATGTATGGTTGTACTACCATTGCCTCTTCCTTCTGTCCACAATGGTCTATTACATTGCCACAGCCTCTCTTGCAAGTCCTGTATTGTTGGTTTGTTGCCCCTGCCCCCCTTTCCACTGCCCTCCATAGTCTGTTGTGCTGCCACGGCCCTTCCTGTCTGCTCAGTGTGGTTAAATTGTTGCCGTAGCACCCTCCTACCTGCCTTCAATTTTCAGAGTCTGTGCCCCTGGCCTCTGCCTCTCAACAGTATCCTAATGAACAACTAGATTGCTAACATTCTATATTTATTACAAAAGTGTGGAACGCCTGACGTCATCTTGATGTAATCAAAACTGTAATACCGAGAGCATTTCCTTTAGAAATTACATATATGAGAGGGTCTTATTGGCATCAAAATTATGGTTAGTGCTCTAAAAGACTAAAATAAGGACATATTTTCTGAGTTTTCAAATAGCGACAAAGCACTTTTAAATTATTTGTTATCTTTATGTTTTTTTATCCAGTTGACCACTTGATTAAATGTTGCACTTAGGGGAGAGGATGTGGTGTTACTTCCAGAATTGTAGACTTTGCAACTGGGGACCAGGTTGGAGTTTCTGCTTCAGCTCGACATTCTGTGATTCTGGTCAAATCACTTAGTCTCCCCATGTCTACAACCAAAATGAATTTGTTCTTGTGTGATGTAACCAATGCTCATGTAAAGCACTCCAATACCTGACAAGTCTGCACTATATAACACTGCAAAAACACAAAATAATAAGTGTTTTGCACACTTCTGTCATTGGGCTATATTTGGGCTACATCTGGGTGATTTTGGGCTACATTTGGGCTCTTTTGTCTCCGGTGGCCATTTTGGGAGATTTATTTGTTATGAAGTTTCCTAATTTCCTCATGTACTGCAGTCTCCTCAGTCGGAAATGCTTTCAATTTTTTACTTTGATTCCATCATGAAGGTATTCAGATATGTCACACATTTGCCATAAATTCTGAATGTTAGCACTCTAGTTGCTCATTAGATCACTGTAGTAAAACTACTGTTCACCATGGAAGTCTGCTCCTGGTATTAAAAGTGCATGTTTCAGTCTGCATGTCAGAAGTTTTTTTAATGAAATAGAAGAGGATTTGAGAAGTTACTCAAAATGTGACCTCATTTTCTTTCTTCAGCATTAATCATAATTTCTATGGCAAAATGAACCCCCTCATTGTGTTCCTTTTTAAATTAAATGTTTTAAGTGTTACCAGTTTATTCCAATCAAGATGGCTTCAGGTGTGCCATACTTTTGTCATAATGAAGACAGTAAGCGCTCTAGTTGTTTTTAAGAACACCCTGGGACATTCTGTCATTGGGCTATACTTGGGCTACATCTGGGTGATATTTGGGCTACATTTGGGCTCTTTTGTCTCTGGTGGCCATCTTGGGAGACTTATTTGTTATGAAGTTTCCTAATTTCCTCATTTACTGCAGTCTCCTCAGTAGGAAATACTTTCAGTTTTTTACTTTGATTCCATCAAGAAGGCATTCAGATGTGTCACACATTTGCCATAAATTCAGAATGTTAGCACTCTTTTTGCTCATTAGATCACTGTAGTAAAGCTACTGCTCACCAGGGAAAACTGCTGCTGGTATTGAAAGTGCATGTTTCAGTCTGCATGTCAGAATTTTTTAATGAAATAGAAGAGGATTTGAGAAGTCACTCAAAATGTGCCCTAATTTTTCTTTCTGCAGCACTTATCATACTTTTTATGGAAAAATGAACCCCCTCATTTTGTTCCTTTTTAAATTAACTGTTTTAAGAGTTACCACTTTAATCCAAGCAAGATGGCTTCAGGTGTGCCATACGTTTATCATAAGTAGGACTGTTAGCGCTCTAGTTGTTCTTTGGAACACTCTGGGAAGCTGCAGTAGAACACAAAGGAATCAACTGACAGTCTCTGCCCTTGTTGGATGTACATGTTTTACTGAGAATGTCAGACTTCATTCTCACATGACTGAGAAAGATAATGTGAATTTACAGAAAATATGCTCTCAGTTTAGCTTATAGATCACCTTTCAAACCTCTGTGGGAAAAGCATGAGAAAATATTTTTCTCTCAATCATGATATCCCAGCAGAAGGCTTTTTCACATGGTGAAATCACCTTAGAACATACCACAATTCCTAAAATGAGTATGGTACCATCAACAAATGATTTATAATGTAACTAAAGTCTTAAAACCTTCTATTAACTGCAATGCTTTTTAATGAGGTGCTATCATGAATATTGGTCCCAAGATGGCTGCCAACACTTCTTGGATGAAGTGCTGACAGCCAATCAGATCTCAGGAGGAGATGTGTGGTTAGGCTCCGCCCACATATATATATGATTTTACTTTTGATTTTCTCAGGAACTACTGAACAAATTGACACCAGACCTGCAAAAGGCACTTCCCTGACCTGAGGACTACCTCTCTGCCAAATTTCAAGTAATTCTGTTCAGCCGTTTGGGCTGTACCTTGGACTAAAGGTCCCTATGGAAAAATGCATGGGGAAAACGTGTTTTGGGACCCCCCTTTTTTCTCGGTCCCCGCTTGGCGAATCACCCTGAGACTTTAAGGGTAGGAGCGGAGCGGAGCGCCCCACCTATTTTGAAAATTTTGCGAGGATTCGTCAACCGGCGCCAAAGTTATTCCAAATAGAATGTTGCGGATTTCCTATGGAAACACGGTCCTAACTATAACTATCTACTGGCGACCGCCAGTAGATAATTAAAAAAAATATATGATTATGTTTAGAAAAGTACTAAAAACTAATATAAATGTAAAAAAATAATTTAGTAATATTTTTTAATTAGAGCTACATTAATAAAAATATCTATATTAGTATATATGGCTGTTTTCAATTATAGTTATATTTTCAAAAAATAATAAAGACGTTTTATTTTGATTATTTTAGTAGTATTATTTAATTTAATTAATTTTTATTATTTACATTTATTTATATTTCAAGATCGATATTTTAGACAACTATTGCCCTCATTATGATGTCGGGCCGACACGTGTCTGCCCGACACCGTTGCGGGCAAGGAACTGCCCAACCATAGCCCGGTGTTTCTGACACCCTAATTTGGATGCAACATTTTCCAACGGATGCTTGTGCGGCAGGCTGAAAACGCCTGCAGCACAAGTTGCATTTGGAAAATGGAAGTTTGTAAACATCCCTGCACCTCAAGGTGCCTACCGCACAGTGCAGGGATATTGACCAGGCCCATATGCGGAGGGCCAGAGGGCCCCAAAGTCGCTTTCCGGCAGCCAATTCATGTAGGAAAGGCCGACATGGATTGGCTGTCAGAAACTGACATTGTGATCCCGATGGCTAAGCCATGAAGGGATTACTATTCCGCTCCTCTTACGATAGACTCACACAGCCCATTAGAAGAGGAGCGGAATCCCCTTGTAGTTTTCCCTCCGACCACCGCAATCAAAATACGGCAGTTGGAGGGAAAACTCAGGATATCGTGCCCTATATTAGTGAAAACAATATATTTTTTCTATATTTTTGTAATTTTAATTAGAAGTATAGGAAGTTGATATTTTTAAAATCAATATTTTTGAATGAATATTTTTGTATGTAGATATTTTGGTAGTTGATATTTTGCCAGTGAACCGTGAAACAGTTTTGGCGCATTCCCAGGTCTATCACTTATGGTAAATCTGGGAATATGTCAAAATCCATTGGTTTTGTGTGGGAACACTCACCCACCACCCATAGAATGCCTCCCTGGGGCAAAGTACTGCAACACAGCGATTCGCGCTGCATTGCTTTACTCTCGATTTATCAAGTCACTCAGGTCCACACAAGGGGGCCTTGCGTGGCTCGACAAATTGCATCTCAAGGAAAGTGATGCAACCCTTTGATAAATTTGGCCCAAAGTGATTGGGAGGATTGTATTGGGGTAGAGTGTATTCCTGCTGTATCAAAATGGTCTCATAAGCAGTAGTTGAGACAGCTTTAACAAAAAAGGTTATGCTCTTGTGGTTCATTTGGTTCTTGTTGGGGGTGTAGGTTATTTTCCTTTTGACACTATGAAGGAGAATGAGAAGGAAGAACTTATAGCCTGAAAATATATTTTGGACTAAGTGATACTGAACTTGGGAATCAAATTTAGTGGAATGCGGGGCTACTAGACATTGTCCAGCTAGTTGCTTCTTCTTCAGAGGTGTTGGATGGTCCTGCCCTTGTGGCAGGGGATGCCTTAAGCATAATGTGTCTTCTCCTGAGTTACCATGTCTGCCTAGGGTTAAGGGTCTCATCCTCAAGGAATAGATTGAGCCAAAACATTTTGTAGCCCTTCACGATGAAGTTGTATTCACCTAAAGGTTTTCAGAGCATATTCCAGAAATGCTTTATTTACTTGTTCCTAGCCTAGTGGGACATATGTACATTGCTTCGGAGGATGCCCCTCTTTCTTAGCATATAAAGAAAAAGGTGGAGTCATCTCTTAAGGGAGTAGTTGCATACTTAAATGGCCTATTCTGCCCAGTCATTTCTGCAAGACTTTAAGTGGTTGCTTCCTCTTGTGAGGGGGCTCACCTCTATGGTGAAGAGACATAAAGTCCATGCCTACTTGGTGCGGAGAGGAGTCCAGGTAGCCTTCCTCCAAGAGACCCACTTAGATCGAGAGGAGGGGAAGGCATTGCATCGGCGCTGGCGGGGCCAATTGTTCTATACTACCTTTTCGAAGTTTGCCCGGGGGGCCCTGATTTGGGTGAGGGCGGGAGTTCCTTTCCAGCCATTGACGACGCTAGTGGACCTGGAGGGTAGGTTTGTCGCAGTACAGAGGCGCCTGGACGGGAGGGACATGGCATTATGCAGTGTGTATGCACCTAATGTAGACCTGGCCGCCTTTTTCTCCAGATTGTCGGGGCAACTGGCGTCATATTTGACGGGAACGGTGGTGATGGGAGGGGACTTTAATTCGGTGACTGATGTGGATCTGGATAGGTCCCACCCGCCCCTTGCACAGTCAGTAGTCCGCCGGGCGGCCAGCAGTAGACGGGCTTGGCAGGA
The DNA here is from genome assembly GCF_964204655.1 of Triturus cristatus. Classification (NCBI taxonomy): domain Eukaryota; kingdom Metazoa; phylum Chordata; class Amphibia; order Caudata; family Salamandridae; genus Triturus; species Triturus cristatus. The sequence continues at coordinate 1,096,955,134 of NC_140582.1, read as the reverse complement.
AACCTGGGGGTTGGTGGACACTTGGAGGACGGATGTATGTCGTTACAATGCACAGTTTTACAACGCATGCACTTACAACGCATTTTTTACAACGCAACATCCACTACAACGCATTCCATTACATAGCATGACACTACAACGCATGTTTAAAAACTACCTTTACAACGCATTCCATTACATCGCATACTACCTTTACAACGCATACCATTACAACGCATAATATTAAATTGCATTTAAGGTAAGTATTGGATCGTATAGGGGTAAAAATTACTATTCTAACTCCAGGGGGTGCAACAGTAGGGTAAGTGTTGGATTGCGTTGTAATGGTATGCGTTGTAAAGGTAGTATGCGATGTAATGGAATGCGTTGTAAAGGTAGTTTTTAAACATGCGTTGTAGTGTCATGCTATGTAATGGAATGCGTTGTAGTGGATGTTGCGTTGTAAAAATTTCGTTGTAAGTGTAGTGCGTTGTAACAGTTGCGTTGTAAAGGTTGTTCACCTTGGAGGACACATCATCCGACAGATAGGGATTACTCTTTCTACTCAGCCCCCCACGAGTTGTATGTCCGATTGGATAGTATACTGTGCTCCCCGGATGCCTAGACTTTGATGCGGCATTGTGAATATTTGGCAAAAACCGTCTCTGACCATAGCCCCTGCGTGGGGGCGCTGCAATGGTCCAAGCAACGGCAGGCGATTCCTACTTGGCGTCTAAACCCCTTGCTGCTGGAGGACCAGGTTTTCCGGGCGGAGGTTAGCGGATGCGTGGAGCAGTATTTTGGGAACAATTCGGAAACGGCGTCGAGCCGGGCGATGGAATGGGACGCGTTCAAGGCGGTCGTTCGGGGGGTTTGCATTTCGTCCACTGCCGGAGTGCGGAAGACATTGTTGAGAGACATTGAGGGAGTGGAGGCCCAGCTGCGTACGGCCGAACGCGCGCATCAGGCTGGGGAGGACTCGCTGGCCACGATTGTCGAGGCGCGTGAGGGAGTGGCGGTGCGAGTGGAGAAGCTCCACTGTTTTGACCATAAAGATTACCTCACCCGGGCACACGCGGAAAGAGATAAGGTGGGATCCCTCCTGGCATGGTTGGCGACCCCAACAGCCCGACAATGGTCTGGTCGAGGCAGGGGGCGCTCCGGTCTACTCTCAGGCAGGGATAAATAAGCAGTTCGCTAGTTATTATGCAGGGTTGTACGACAGCACCATGCAGGGGGAACCTGAAGGCCTGGACGAGTTTCTATTGGCGGCTCGGCTGCCCCGGTTGGACCCGGAGCACGGGAAAGACCTAGGGGGTGCCATAACATTGGGCGAGATTCGCGCGGCGATTAAACACATGGCCCGGCGAAAGACCCCAGGGGCGGATGGCCTGCCCGTCGAGTTTTATGCGGCGTACCCGGAGCTGTTGGCTCCGCGGTTGCAAGCATAGTGAGGCGTGGCGAGTAGGGCGTTTATCCGCCTCCGCTCGGGAGGCGATCGTGGTGCCCCTGCTGAAACCCGGAGGGGATGCTAGTGCCCACACGGCGTACCGTCCGCTCTCCATGCTGACGGTGGATTACAAAATCTTGAGTAAAATATTGGCGTCGCGCCTATTGCCTCATATGACCGCCCTGATTCATCCGGATCAAGCGGGCTTTATTCCCTGGCGTAACACGGCCACCTCAGTTCGACGTTTGCTGCGGGTGATGGAAGTGGACCGGGACACATACCCAGAGGCCTTCACACTGTCGGTCGACATAGAGAAGGCCTTTGACAGTGTGGAGTGGCCATACTTGTATCGGGTGTTGCAGGCATTTGGCCTGGGGGATGGCTTCGTACGCTGGACCACCTTGCTCTATAACGATGCCACGGCCCGCGTGAGGACGGGGGCGACCATATCAGCCCACTACCGAGTGCGGCGGGGGACGAGCCAGGGCTGCTCGCTATCCCCATTGCTGTTCGCCCTGGCCATTGGCGGCGCATGCCAGGCTGGGGCGCTCCTATGCTGGAGTACAATTGAGGGGGGAAGCCCACTATATATCCCTTTATGCGGATGATCTGCTGATGTTCTTGGCGGACGCGGCTGGCGCACTACGCGGAGCAACCGCCTTATTGGAGGTCTTTGGTCACCTGTCCGGGCTTAAGGTCAATTGGGGCAAAACATGCTTGTTCCCGCTGTTGCCGGGTGGACAAGCCCCCCAGTCGCTGGGAGTGATACGATGGGAGGGTAGCTGCCTGCGCTATTTGGGGGTTAATATCTATCACACCCAGCCTGATTTGCTGGAGGGGAATGTTGGCAGGGCCATCCGAGGCTTGCGCGGTAGCATGGGTTTCTGGAGTACGCTCCCACTTTCGTGCGCTGGGAGGGTAGCGCTGCTGAAGATGGTGGTGTTACCACGCCTCCTATACTATTTTCGCACCCTGCCCATATGGATACCTGCGTCGTTCTTCGAACGGCTTCGAGCACTGTCTACGGGCTTCGTTTGGGGCTCGGGACGGCGGCGGGTGGCTTTGACCACATTGAGGCGGCCGAGAGCGGAGGGGGGCCTAGCAGTCCCGGACTTTGAATGGTACTATCTGGCGGCACAGCTCCAATGGCTCACGCGCAGGCGGTGGCTAGGGAGTATAGAGGCCCGGAGGGCCCACAGGGTAGGGTGATTCCGCGCCATGTGCTCGCATTCATAATCCTTCAGCAGCGGCTGGACCTTACCCAGCTTACTCTAGAGGAACGCACCCTCAGGTTGTGCTGGAACCGGTGCCAGAGGAGGGCCGCCATAACTCACCCCTATGCCCCGGAGATCCCCTGGGTATGTGCACGGCGCTCCCGCATGGGGGCGATTGGTCGGGACTAGCCGCTTGGGAGGAGCTGGGCGTACAAGTAGTGGGTGATTTATTCAGAGAAGGGGTGCTGCTGCCCTTCCAGGACTTGCAGGACTCTTGTGGGCTCCCGCGGGGGGATTATTTACTTCATGCAGCACTAGTAGCGAGCATCCAGAGGCATTGGAATATGGGGCTCTCGGAGCCACCGATCGCCGCGGGCTGCCAATATGTAGTAATGGCGGCGGGGACGACCAAGGCCATTACATGCCTCTACCGCAGACTGTCGACGGAATGCCTGCGGCCTCTTGATGCGTTGAGGGATAAGTGGGAAGCGGACCTCGAGAAGTCGATCCCCGAGACGACATGGTCCACGCTGGTGCGGCGGGCCTGGAAGGGAACGCGTAATGCCCGGTTTCAGCTGGTTCAGTTTTTTACGTTACACAGGGCTTATCTGACGCCGGTTAAGATATTGCAATATTTCGGGGGCGCCCATTCTCAGTGCCCGCGGTGTGGGGGAGATGGGGCTGATTTTCGCCATATGTTTTGGTCCTGCGCGCAGTTGGGTGACTACTGGGAAGCTGTTATAGAGTGCCTGAATCAGGTGACAGACCGCTCTATTGCCCCGGAAATGGGGGCCTGCTTGTTGCTCTGGTTTCCCCATACCCGCCGAACGAAGGTTACCAGCAAGTTCTACGACTTAGGGTTGATCATGGCTAAGAGGGAACTGACTATGCACTGGAAATCACGTGCGGGGCCTAGCTTTTTGAGGTGGAGGACGGCGTTTGCGAGATGGGCAGGCGCAGAGGGTACACTCCGAATGCAATTAGCCCTTCGGAGGGATGACGAAAAGGCACTGGCGACGGCCCGAGCATGGGAGGCATTGGTGGTGGAACTTCAGGGGCTGATGTCTGATGCAGGGGGCGAGGGGAGCACCTCTGACCGACAAGAGGAAGTGGCGAGCGGGGAGTAGGAGGGGAGCAGTGGTGAGAGCTGGATGCATAAAGTGTGGGTTGACATGGGGGACAAGCCCGAGTTGCCTAGGGAAGGTTGAGCACCCGTACATGATTCATTGTAAGGTGGGGGCACATCAGGAGGGGGAGAGGCAGAGGGGGGCACACTGACGTGGGTGGTGGGAGGGAGAGTGAGGGGGGGCTTCACGTGGGAAGGGTGAATGATCTTTTGCATACTTGGTAGCAATGCTACATGTAACAGTCTCCGTTGGAAGGGGGAGGGCAGTGGAGAGCTGTGTTGAGGTGTGGTTACGAAAACAATAAAAAATGTTTCAAAAAAAAAAAGTGGTTGCTTCCTGTCTTTAAGTCTGGGGAAGATTGTGGATCTATTCTTTGGATCTTGGGGAAACAACTACAGCACTACTCAGACACTTCTGCTGATAGGCTTAAGGCAGTATCTCTGTTGGTGGTATCTGCAATGGTGAGAGGCCGTCAGTGTTGGATGAGTTCCTGGAGAGGCAACATATCTCAAAATAATGTATTGCTTAAATTCCCCTTTCTTGAACAGAAGCTGGGTGAATTAAGGAAAGAAGCAGCAGGGAATGCCGAGGTCTCTACCCTTTTGGCCAATGCTTCCAGGAGCCGCATTGAGGCATCCACCCCAACATGCTTATACTCTCCCTAACTTCTCACCTATAGGTGGATTTCTTTCTGCAGTTAGTGGCCATGGAATGGATTCATACCGGTTCCTAAGAGGGCGTTCTTCCAGTATTGTGGTACATGGACCTGCATGACCATACCGGCCATCATTAGCTAAAGTTGTCTCAAACCCCCTTTCCATTGAGAGGCAGGTTGATGGCATTCAAAGAGATTTGCAATTAACATATTTCAGATGGCTGGATGTTGGAAATGGTCAAAGAAGGCTATATTCTTAGTTTCAATAGCAATCCTCATGATTCAGAGGTGAAGTTAACTTTCTAGCACTTGGACACACAAAAGGGAGTATTTAAGCCGATTCCATCCCAGGAGTTGGGAAGGGTGTGTATTTAATTCTTTTTCTGATTCCAAAACCTGGAGGAGCATTTTCAACCCATCAGCAATCTGAAGGGAGTCAATATTCACATTCAGGGCATCTGCTTCCATATGACATAGTTTCAAAAAGACCACTCCTACTGTCACTCCTGGGTACTGTTGTACAATAATGAGTCTGGAGAATGCATATTTCCACGTGCAAGTGCATTCTCAACATGATAGATTTCTTCATTTTCCAACTCCAAGGAGACACATTTCAATTTCAGAGCCCTACATTTGGGTTTGATTGTGTTCAAGAAGATGTTGGCTCCTGTGATGGGTCTGTTACACAGGATTTAGATTAACCTACATGTAGACAACTGGCTGAGTCATGCCACCTCTGTTTGTTTTGGCCAAATGGAAGCAAATCCTGGTAAGAAGGTTTGAGTTGATCATCCATGTGAAGAAGTCCAACCTGACCCCCTACCAAAAGAGGAAGTTCATTGGACCTTTTTTCGTCACCAGTGCAAGGCATCTATTTCACCCTTCTGCCAGAGCAGTAATGCTTGGGGCCCATCTGCAGAATCTCCTAGCTCAGATGTTGGCTCCTGTTTGGCTTCAGTATCAGTAGGACATAGTAGCCTGAGTCTATTAGGTGGCCTGGACCGGAATCCAATTGAAACCTGTCAATTGATGCTGTCTCACTGGGATTCAGTCAATGAAATCCTTATTCTGGTCACACAGTGTATGAGATGCTCCCTACAGTGGTGAGAGAGCAGATGACCAAAGGACTGGCGTGCCCCTATGATTATGGACTGGTGATCATTGATCTACAGGTTCTGTATACCAACATACCCCAGCAGGAAGTCTTAAGGGCCATCACTGAGTTTCTTGAGAGAAGGAAACGTCCCCATCGGGTCCCCACTCCTACATGGTTAGACTCTAAGAAACAGCACTGACCTGCAACTTCTTCAAGTTCAGTAATGATTTCTATTTTCAGCCATGAGGGTTGGCTTTGGTCCAGATCTGTCGAATCTCTGCATGGACAATTACAGACTCTGAGATGTTTTCACTGATTCCAACTGATGGAGGCAAAATATTGTGATTTGGTTGCACTAAATTGATTATGTTTCCACGATCTGAAATCGAGATGCCACTCCTTTGAAAGAGTTTCTCAATTGTTTGAATTCCAGATCCTCAGAATTTAAATTTACCTTGACACATGATGACAAGCCAATTTGCTTGTTAGACCTCACTATAAAGGCCAATGAAACCCCACTATACACTACTTTGTTCCATAAGCCCCCAGAAAGAAATCCTTTGTTGATGTATTCCAGCCACCACCCTGAAGGGCTATGGGATAATCTCCTGTTGGGCAGTTTTTAAGAATATGTAGAAATTCTACTACAACGACTGAATACTTTGTTGAATCTGACTCATTGATCCAAAAGTATCAGAAAGTAGTATTCCATCAGACCCTTAGACAGAGCCTGGTACATTTACTGGGAACATCTTTTTCTCCCCAAACAATTGTCTAACACCAATGACAGAGTGATTTTGTTCAGCACATTCAACACTGTGAGCAACACAGTCAAATAGATCATAAGCAAAAATTAGCATACCTTACACAACACTCTTGGAACTGAAATTCCACCACTGTGTTCTTTCAAAAGAGGACTGTACATTAAGGATAAGAGCAGCAATATCTACCACTTCTTCACCATCCAATGACATGACCATGACAATGGGCCCTTCCCCCTGTCATGGGCCATTACGAATGCAGTGGATGTTCTGCTAGTAATTATTGCTGTGAAACTAAAAAATGTAAACATGGGGGTATAAAATATGTAATAAAAACATTTACCAATCGTCACAGTGGAATTATTAATGCCATTTGGTATCCATGTCGCAAGATCTAAATCGGCCACACCACACAGAAGGTGAAAACAAGGCTTTTACAGCATCGTAGTCGGACCAATTGTGGTACAATCAGGGCACCTCTGTTTGTACACTTCAAGGAGGAAGGATCAGATACCAACCCCAGAGTTGGCAATTTTTCAGCCACATTGACTTTGCAGGAGTGCAAAGGGATTCCCTGTGTACAGTCCATAGGCAATGGTCTGAATTCTTTGAATGTATCGAGTGAATTGACAACTCTGTAATCCATGTCATTCTTTGACCTTGTTTAGACTATGCATCATTTATATCTTTGCTCATATATGTTCCACAGAATACACACCTGTATATCTTTCTTCTATATAGCAATAGCCAACACACTAAGGCCCCCATTAGGATGGCGGGCGGACTTAAGTCCGCCCGCCACTCTAGCAGTGCTGGGACCGGCCGCCATGGTTCTGGCGATCCCGCAACGTCAATTAGGATGCCACTGCCACTGAAGCGCTGGCATCCCGCATTCACAACATTGTGGCGGGCAGTGCTCACAGCACCGCCCACCACAATGTTGTGAAGGGACGTGGTGCAGTGGCATGCACAACGTGACAGGCATCGCGCGGTGCCTGCCACATTGTCCATGCCAGTGCTGGGGGGTACCATAGGTACTCCCCAAGTGCAGTCCTCCACCACTCCATCCCCCTGGGGACCCGCAATACGCCCCCATAGCGTGTATCGCATGCCTTTCCATGGCAGAGTCTCCGCCATGGAAAGGCATGAATAATGCCCCAGAATAATATGGATGGCGGTGTCTTGCAGACACCGCCACCATATGGAGTCCCTTTTCCGCCCGGTCGATGATTTGACCAGCGGAAAAGCAGCGGACGGTCTTCCCATCCGCCGCTGTGCCCCCGCCATACTAATATGGCAGGGGTAGAACCAGGGACGTATGGTGGGCGGATCTCCACCGCCGGCCCGGCGGTGAGCACCGCCGGCCCGGCGGTGGAGATCCGCCCGCCATCCTAATGGACCCCTAAGTCCTTCTACAATGATTCTGGGGCTTCATGTTATTCACCCCCCCCCCTTTTACATTGGTATTTAGGTATATGGACCACAGCAATATATGCATGACGATAGACTTTACCCACGTACATTCTCTTCCCTTTATCATACCCAGTTATTTTCTGGACCACAGGTTGAAGTAGTTATGGGACCTGCATTTGGTAGCTTTGTTATTATTATTGATGTGTTTTACATTCTGTATATGCGATAATCCATAGATGCGAAAACACTTTTATCAGTGTTCATTTATTTTTTACGTTCCAATTACGTTGACACTGTATTTACAGGGAGGCCAGGCCAATTACATTAGCCTCTAGTTTTTGGGCCTTATAGTTCCATGACAGCTGTCAGTGTAAAGCATTTTCTTAATATTAAATGTTTTTTACATTATATCGACATTAACATATATACATGCACATACTATTAACTGTGTATTATTGACCATAGCCAATGTAGGCCTGTGTTTAAAATCGCTACCTTTGCTTGCCATCTTGATTCACAACGCGTGAATCTTTATCTCTAGGCAAGCTCTATTTCAATGCTGTTGTACATGGTGTTCTGCTTCTTGCTTTCTCATCAGTAGAAATGTTTTGTTTTGTCCCAATCATAGCGGAATGTTCTAATTGGTATAGAATCCAAGAAAGCAACTACAAAGTACAGGCTGGTCCAATGTATCTTGTTTTGTTGCATATAAATGTCATTTTGAAGGACTCTGACGAACGCTGTATTGTGGGCGATTGTGTGAAACTAATGAGCTCAAGATTGTATATTTTTACTGTAACCCGATTAGATTGTTGCCTGGGAACTATGTGTATGTGTTGCAAATGTTATAATTCTGTGACTTAAACTAGTGCAGAGTAGGGTCTGTCCAGAATACTTATAGGATTCTTACTGAGCAGAACCTTTCCAGATTGTGAAAAGAGCAGAGTAGAGTAGGAGATTTAGGAGCCTATTATGAGCCTGGTGGTCCGAGGACCACCCGACTCGTGGTGGCAGATCATCCGCACTGGGGGTTCAACCGCCCAATTACGAGTTGGGCAGTCGGACTGCCCTGGGACCACCAGCTCCCCCAGGGAACTTCCATTCCCTGGCGTAGAAGCGGCATTCAGAGGCCGCAATATGCTTAGTGGGACCGCCACGGTCCCACCAAGCATATTACAGGTTTCCTCTTTGCCAAGGATTTCATGGCGGTTCAACTGCATATGCATGCACACAGGGGTACATAACATGCTCCCCCTGTGTGCATGCACAAAGGTTCCTGCACGGCATGGACTTTCAAGTCCATGCCATGCAGGAACCTTGTAGTATGTTGCATTTAGAAGCACTGCCATGGGACTGCCACCCTGCCTGCTTGCCAGACTACTACAAAGTTGTAATCAGGCGTGCGGGCAATGCGACCATTGGTGGAGGGGTGGCATGGAGTATTGCACCGCGGCATCACCGCTCTGCCAAAAAGTCCTACTAGACCCCTTAGGGTACTCAATGTCAGTGAGAACAGATTTTACTTATCCCTTTCTTTGAGGAGACTCTATATGAGTTCACCCTCGTACACATAACACTTTGATTGATTTGAACTTCATATTAACTAGTGCATTCATATATTAATCTTTGATTGACACTAAAGTGATGAGTTTGCCTTCTACAAAGATTGTAACCATTAATAAACCGTTATGCTTAGAAATCCTAACCACTCTGTCTCCCTTGTGGAGCCTAATGTGTTTCACATTATTTGAAAGTATTGATTTGCTGACCAGCCTCAGTTGTGAACTTTGATTCATCAGATGGGCCCCACATTTTAACAAAGGAAAGCGTTAACAGGCGCATAGTGTGGCCGGGGAGTTCCCGGACGTGTGAGAGATGTTTTCATTGTTTTCTGCCTCCTGCAGTCAGCCGAGCTGACACAGGCTGTGTGCCTTTGTTTGTTCTATAAGGAAGCCGGCCACATTCATATGTAAAAAGTGATATGTACACTTTCAGGGTACTTTGAAACTTTGCATGTCTCTTCTGCATGGCAGAGCACGATATGGTGTATTTGAATTCAGTCAGCTTTATTTTCTTACACATGCATGAACCTGCACTCGAACCATCTGTAACCTTATTGTGCTGCTTTTCAAGTTTATTAAACATATCTTTACATCTTTGTAAATAGCTGGAGCTTGATATTTTTAACTGCAACATGTTCAGTTTCTGTTTCTCTGACTAGCAGGAGTGAGTACAGCAGCTGTTGGACTCATTATTGCCACTAAAAATCTCTGCAACGTTTTTCGGCACTAGCATGTGTGATGTATTTATACTCACCTACGTACGTTTGTTGTATCAGCACAATTACTTATTGAATCACAACATTTTCTGTTGGCTGGAATGTCTGATATGGCTATCCTCATCATGTCTCCATAGGAAGAGGGGCTACTGGTTGAGGGCAGAGAAGTCTTACTAAAGCAGCAAACATAATCCTTGCCAGGGTTAAGTCACAAGCAAACCTCTTATTAACCTGTGCCCAACTCTCTGGTAGCGTGGCACAGAGCAGTCAGGCTTAACTTGGAGGCAATGCGTAAAGTATTTTATGTAGTACTTCAAACAGTAATATGATGACAACACAATACAAGAAAAATCCCACACCAAATTAGAAAAATAGAGTCAAATGTAATCAATTATTTAAGACCAAAACAAAAAAAATCTAATCAGTAGAACCAGAAATATGCAATTTTAAAGATTTAAGTTAAAAAAGGATCCAAAAAAGCACAAAGCACCAACTGTGATTACCGTGTTGCGCCGGACTGGGAACAAAGCCACAGATTCAGACCAACTGTGATAGATGGCGGGCAGGATACAAGAACTCAGTTAGGTCTACTGAACACAATACCTTAATCCTGGTTGCGTAGAGATGTGGAGTCCCGCATCGAGGATGCAGTGTGCAGCAGAGGTAATGCGATGTCCAGGTGAGGAGATGTGCCACGTAGCGGCGGTTCCAGAAAGCTGTGAAGTGCAAGGCGATGTCCTTGCGTGGAGATTCATCATGCAGCGGTTCTGATGGGTAGCGTTGGGCGAGGCAATGCCCTTGCATGGAGATACGTCGCCCCAATACATTTCAATGGGCGATCCGCACAACAGAGGTGATGCATCCAGCAGCAAAGGCGATGCACCGGTTCTGTGGGAAATGCAGTGTTGTGGAGGAAATGCGTCGGTTCTGCTGGATGGGCTGGCAGAGCACATTCAGGCCCACTTCCAAGGGTCTAGGACTGGCACTGCTTGGGAGGACAGGACACACAGCTAGCAGAGCCCAGTTGCTAAGTTCAAGATTTTGGGAAGCCGGCTACGTGCCTGAGGCTTCTGATCAGGAGGCCAGCCAACTAACCCTTCGAGTCACTCTGAGGTCCTGGGTTTAGAGATGCAGGTCCAGTCCTTCTCACCCAAGAAAGAGGGTAGCAGAGCATAAGGTCAGCATAGCAGAGCAGCAGGCCTTCAGAACAGCAGTTTAGTAGAGTGGGAGTACTTTCAGCAGCACAGCAGTCCTTCTTGCTGGCAGAGCCCACAGGTCCAGTAGTGTACTGGAGAGTTATGTCTAAGAGTCCACTATTTATACCTTTTTCCCCCTTTAAAGTTGGGGAAGCTTCTTGAAGTTTCCACGCCTCTGAGGTGTCAGGCATCCCCTTCCTCCCTGTCCTGGCCCCAACTTGTCTGAAATCACAAAAGACCTGTGACAAACCCTTTGTGAGTGTGCTCAGGCAAAGCCTTTGTGATGTGCAAGTGTGGTAAGTGACAGCTCCTCCCTCTTGTTAACTAAGAGTGACCCATCCTGCCAACCCTTATCTTTCCTTTGTCTCACTGCCTGGGAGCTATATACAAAGACCAACTGCCAGCTACACGTAGTCATGTGGCCCTGGATCAGGCTGCAGGAACCAAACGGCTAGGACAAGAAAATGCCAACATTCTAAATCTTTAGAATTGGGGCTAAAAATCAGACTTTATCGTTAAAGAGGGCTGTTAATTACAATTCTTTAGGTACCAAACTCGATCTATCTACCTGCTTCCAATTGAAATTTACAGCTTTTTAAATGTAATAAGGTGACTCCAATGTTATCCTATGGGAGAGGTAGGCATTGCCATATTGAAAAACAAATGTAGGACTTTTTACTATCAGGACATGTAAAATGTAAAAGTACAGTTCTTATTCTCCTAAATACACTGCACCCTGCCCTCTGGGCTGTTCTGGGTCTACCCTAGGGTAACTTATATGTATTAAAATGAAAGGTTTCATCCTGGCAAAAGGTTTATTATGCCAGGTCAAAATGGCAGTTTTAAAACTTCACATATAAGCTGCATTGGCAGGACAGAGACATGTTTAAAGGGCTATTTAAGTGGGTGGCACATTCAGTGCTGCAGGCTTACTTGTAGCATTTACTTTACAGGCCTTTGGCACATTTAGTGCCACTTACTAGGAACTTCCAAGGAAATGGAATAGGCCAATTGCGTGTCAGCCAATTCTACCATGTTTAAATGATAGAGCACTAGCACTTTAGCACTGGTTAGCAGCGGTAAATTGTGTAGAGTCCTAAAAGTCAACAAAACAGGTTCAGAAAACAGGAGGGAGAAGGTAACAAGTGTAGGGATGACCCTGAAGACAGGGCCAAATCCAACATGACCCCCCTCTAACCAATAGCCAGGGTAGACTAATCAATAACTTGATGGGCTTCCCTGCATAGGCATTAACCATGGACGAAGCATTTGTTATACTGGGGGACTTGTCACATATACACCCTTCTGTATTCAATTGGATGCCTCTGTCTACACTCTTCTCGGCCACTGAACTGACCAATGGGGAACCCTTGCCCTCATCTGTGGACCCCATCTGTGAAGCATCTACCTTTAACTTGCTCACAGATACATCCCAGTAAGCAGAAAGTACCACCATGGCCAGCAAAGCACATTCCACCCCTTGGATAAGATTTCTGTTTCCAACCCAAAGAAAAGTCTGCCCATAAAGACAGTAACCAATAGAGGCCCCTGACAGCTGTCAGTTTCAAGAGCCAGGCCATAGGCCATCCAGGGTTCTCTGACCTCTTAGCTTTCCCAGAGTGCTTGCTAACAACCCCGGGTGGTAGGCACCCTTCTTCCATGCTCCTTCTCACCAGTCCAGGGGTGGTAGCCTGGGACTGCTCACTCAGCTCAGAGTCTGTATCCTGAGGCTGACCAGGTGCCTGGCAAGTCAGGACTTCCAGGGGATACCGCCACCCCCCTCAAAGGTGGCATACTCTGTCTGTGTCGTGCAGGGGCCTGCTGGGTGGAGGTCTCCAGCCCTTTGTCTCTGACAGCGCAGCGAGCACTCCAGGTCAGAAGTACCTTCACCAGGGTCAATCTTGGGGTGCTCTGTTCTCAGAACTGGCAACCCCTGATCCACTCGTCCTTCCACTGTGGACTGTTTCTACCTTCTGTCCCTCCATCTGGTCCTCTGTACTCTCCGTTTGGCAGTGGCACTCCCAGAAAACAGAGCTATCAGGGCACCCTGCACAGCCAACCCTCCCAGTTCTCCTGCCACCTGGAGGAACTCATTCCACAGAATGCAGACTATGGTCATCTGGGAACTGACTATGACCCTTCTCAGGGCCACCTCCCACCTTATTCCAATGATACCAGGGCAATGGGACTAAACAAGTCCTGCCCCTGGACCTGAGTTACCCTACACACCGGGCTGGTGTACTGCTCTGGAGAAACCAGCCTTCTCACTACTATGGTCTGGCTAGCTCTGGTGTTCCTCAAAGCAGTGACAAGGATTCCATTCATTTTCACCTGGTGGAAGTGAGGACTCCCACTCGCAGGGATCACAAGCTCGCCCTTTGAGTCTATCTCCCAGATACAGGAGATCATGGCATGGTCTATGACTCTCTTCTGTGGACTGCTTACCCTTAAGGCCACACTGGCCACCCCTGTAGATGTCCCATCAATGGGTAGTTTCTTAGGACAGACCGGTTCCCCCTGCTTGTGTCCTAGCTGGGGAAACTCAAAGCAGCTGGGTTGGAAATGGGGTTCCCTGGGCCACTTGCCACAAAAGCCTCCTCCCTGTTTCTCGGAAAGGGCATGAGAACCATTTCCTCCACTTTACTCTAGGACTTGCCTGGGTTACTTGTAACCCCATACCCCACTCTGCTGGGATACCGAGAGCGACCCTTTTTTGCATTGCTCCTAGGCACCTTATTATATACCCTGTTGATGAGCCAGTGGTCCGCCTCCCTAGCAAGCTTACTGGGAATAGTGAGCTCAGTATCAATCAGGTATTGGCACAGATCTGCAAATCAAAGACTGAGCATGTGCTCACTTGCAACAAGCTATACAGCCCATGGTAATCCTTCACATCACTGCCCTTTCACCCAGCCATCCAGTGCCTTGCAAAAGGTATCTACACTATCCACCCAGGACTCCTGGGGCAACTAGGCTGACCCTTAACTTTTGCCTATACTTTTCAGGGGTGAGACCATATTTCTTAGCAAGAGCTTCCTTCATTGGGGATACCTCATACTGTCCTCCTTTTCTAGGGCCAGTTGGGCGTCCTTCCCTACACTAGGTTTATGCTTCATAAGGCTAGCCCCCAATCCTCCTCAGGGATCCTTTGCAACTGCAAACTACCTCATAAGTTTCAAACCATTTGTCAAAGTTATTCTCCACAACAAAGACAGGCACCAGTCCTTTAGGAATGTGAACCCTCTTGTCTCTAAGGGCCACTGTAGGTACGCTGCCACTAACACTGCTAGACCTTGCCTGTCTGACCGTGATGTCCAGCTCCTTAAGACCCACTTCATGAACCAACAACATTTTTATCTACTCAAACGCTGTCTTCCTCAGCCTTCTTTTGTTCTGTCTCCATACCACTTTCTTTTCTTCAATTTTTTAGCGGGGTCATCTGCAGCCTAAACTCAGTTTCAGCCTTCCTGTCCGTTAGCTCTTCTGGGAATGGCCTTGATAAGACACAGTGCTCTCTGCACTGGCAGGGAGCTTAAACTTACGAGACAATTCATATTCCTCAGCTGACTGCTGCATCTCAGGAACCTCATCCGGGCCCTGCTCTGGCCCTCCACATCATTCTCTCCATCCTGGTCATCTGTTTCGACTCGCAACTGGTGGGCCTCTGCCCATACCCTTGGAACCCTCCTGGTGCCCCTTTTGGCACACTTCCCCCTCTCCTTGCAAAATTCCTTGAGCTCAGCCACAAGGGATCCCTCCATATCGAGGAACTCAAATTCTAGTTTTGTAGATGAAGTAACAAACAGTTAGGTAGAGTAAGGGTAAATTTGAAAAATTCAAAATGGTCAATCAAGAGGAATTTTAAACTCAAATTGATCTTAGTTTATTTATCTGGGATTTTCAGTGTAACACACAATCACTCTATGGTACTGCACAAACATAAGTTCTCATCCTCACCGCTGATCACCAATGTGAGAAAGTGGTTGAAGGGGGTGAAACCTTACTCAAGCAGCAACCACAATCCTTGTCAGGGTGAAGTCACAAGCAAACCCAAAATTAACATGTGATCAACCTGTTGTGTAGTTCCTAGGAGTCCCCAGGACCCGCGTGTTTTGGATGACCTAAACTGAGGGCTTGGTGTCCCAACCGCTTCCTGACACCCCCACAGGATATGTCAGCTGTTGGTAGGTAGTCTCTGGCAACCGCTGAACATGACAACCCTGATTCCTCAGGGATTGTGGATAACATTCTAGTACTTTCCGGTCAGACACTTGTGCTTGCTTACTCTCAGAAAATACACAGGATGGCGATTAAGACGTTTCAATAAGTATTTATTGGTCCAGCGTCAGTCTTGTGTAAAACATATTTACTGCGAAAATCAGAAGACAGAAGCATACAAAAGAGATTGCTAGTACCAATATAGTAAACAGCAGATACATTTCTACCACAGTGCCAATAAGATGAACATAAGCAGTTCAGATAAAAACAGTAGCACTTGCATATTCCTATAATGAGTGCCCTAAGTAATTCGCCTAAGAGTACGTAACCTAGACCTGTATGTGTAGCTTGTATATGCGTATATGTAGCCAAGAATCCCCTAAGGAGGCTCCAACCCCCTCACCCAAAGGTGATGTGCCGGTACTGCGGGAGATGCGTTGATTCTGCCGGATCCATAAAAGGGCTGGCAGAGCTTCTTCAGGCCCACTTCCATAGGTCCAGGACTTGAGTGGAGCCACTTAGGAGGGTTAAGACTCACATATGGCAGAGTCTAGGGGCTGAGATCAAGGTTTTTGGAAGCCTGTAATGTCCCTGAGGCTTCTGATCAGGAGGCCAGTCAACTAGCCCTGGAGTCACTCGGGGTCCTAGGTTTAGAATTGCAGGTCCAATTGTTCTTACCCAGGCAAGAGGGCAGCAGGGCACCGGTTCAGCACAGCGGCAGCAGTCCATCAATGTGGCATTCCTTTCAGCAACACAGCAGTCCTTTTTCCTGGCAGAGCCCACAGGTCCAGAAGTGTATGGGAGAGTTGGGTATAAGGATCCAGTAGTTTTACACCTTCCATTGTACAAACCTGATTCCATAATGCTTTTATTTTTGCCCTTAGGTTCTGACCCATTCCTGTAAATATTTATGGATGCTTAAACAATGACACCATCCCAGCAATTCATTCTGCCACCCTCCTCACAGATTTTACTCACCCACTGATCCATTCAGATACTAATGCTTCCTACACATTCTCTTTATTGCGACCTGTTTTTTTGTCCTGAAGAAGACCCCCTTACAAAATATTTATTGGGATTGAAACATCAACATTTTATAGCTTTGGTCACTCATTTATTCTTGGACAGTCAACAATAAATCCTGAACTGCTATTTGTTTGGATTATGATTCAGTAGTGTCCCTGTGACTGATATTATTTGTTTACACTTGTCTGTGCACTTTATTATTTGTTCACTATTATCACTTGCACAACGTCTGCACCAGGAGCACCTTATTTGTAAACTGTCTACCAATAGACTGGTGTTGCTTATAAATACAATTTTTCTCATAATCAGTGACTTTTGATTCATATCTTGCTATTAGGGTATGCCCAGACGTGGGTCCCTTGCTCACTGTGCCACTGGATTCAAGCTATACTGGCTGAAGAAGGGTGACATACCCTGAAACCGGTCCCAGGATGCTTGTTTCCGGTCCAGGGAGGACCTGGCCTGGCAGTTCGGTCTGGACTGTTCCCATGGGGCACAGGGTCAAGACTGATTTGCATATGGCTGGGTCCAAACTGGGGTGGCGTAGTTGGCAAAAGAACGATGGCATTAACCCAGATCTTTTGACTGGGGGAGAATGTTTGCATTGTCAGCATTCCGTCCATCATTTGTTTGCTGTAACACATTAGGGTTTGTACAGCACTTCTCTGAGGCTCCCCAAAATGTATAAAGGTTTCTTGAATGAGTCAATAATATATTACCTACCTCTGGGTATGGAGTCAGCTCAGGGTCCGTGTTCGGCCCTGGAGACTTGTATAAATATTTATATTTTGATGACCTTTTAGATGGTCTCCTTTTAATGATACATTATTGAATGCCTCCCCCACCCATAAGTTGTGGCAAATGCTTGAAGTGATTTGGTGCGTCAGTAAATTCTACACTATAAACTCAGTTTCATCAGTGTTGTGGTCATAACACTCTTCAGTGTTCTTTGGCTAGGAGACGATTGCTCTCCTACATACCCCAAAAAATGGGATGACCTCCTCGAATGTGATGTTATTGGTACAAGTTAGATATGACGCTACAACAGTCAATGAAAGCAGCACCTGTTCCTGAGCTTAACCAAGATAGTCTGGAACAACTACTAGCTGATGAGAAATGAGACAGAGATCTAGTCATTAGATGTGTTAGTGCCCAGCAGACTGATTCACTGATTTACATTAAACCAAAAACAGGTGGTTATAATTGGTTTATGAAAAACATGCTGGTCCTATGAAAGATGTAAAGAGTTTAGAGAAACGTTTGTGGCAGTACTATTCACCAGCAATAGAAAAGGAATGAATCCTTCCGAACAATGCTTGTAAAAAAGCTACGGGGCATATCTACAAGGCGGCGATAGAAAATTATTGCCGCTTTTGCGGCCGTTTTCAGCCGAAAAGCGGCGATAATTTTATCGCCTAATTAGCAAGGTCACGCTAACGTGTGAAACCTTGCATTAACCCACAAATTCTTAACACCCAGCTTTGTATCTCTAATGAGATGCAAAGTGGGCGTTCCTGCACTAACATGACAGGAGAAATGTCGCTAAGCGACATTTCTCCTATCATCAAGCCCCACGCTATGAAGCATAGCGGCAAGAAAACTAGCGATAACCCCTGTTATCGCTACTTTCCTTACAACTGCTTCAGGACTGACTTAGCCATTATATCCTATGGAAGGTGGATATCATGGCTAAGTTTGGGGCATATCTACAAGGCGGCGATAGAAAATTATCGCCGCTTTTGCGGCCGTTTTCGCCCGAAAAGCGGCAATAATTTTATCGCCTAATTAGCAAGGTCACGCTAACGCGTGAAACCTTCCATTAGTGCACAAATTCTTAACGCCCAGCTTTGCATCTCTAATGAGATGCAAAGTGGGCGTTCCTGACCTAACATGACAGGAGAAATGTCGCTAAGCGACATTTCTCCTATCATCAAGCCCCACGCTATGAAGCATAGCGGCAAGAAATGTAGCGATAACCCCTGTTATCGCTACTTTCCTTACGCCTGCTTCAGGACTGACTTAGCCATGATATCCTATGGAAGGTGGATATCATGGCTAAGTCTGTGAGGCCCTATCAACAAGCTAACACCACATTTCGTGAGATTATCGCTGGGTTTCCAGCGATAATCTCACGTTAGGCAGTTAGCGCTAGGATTTTTATCGCTTTTGAGATAAGCGTTGCTAATAGCACGCTATCTCAGCGATAAAAATCCACGTTAGTCGGCGATAATTATCCTAGCGCTAAGTGCGCTTAGCGATAATTATCGCCGGTTGTTGCTGATATGCCCCTATGAACCTTGCTACAGCAAATTACTCTGCGGAAGGCATTCTGAATACTTCAACTATTTCTAAATCATTCGATCAGGTGATTGATGAGCTTAAAAATTACCTGAACATACTCAGACAGGGCAAGAGTTATTTTTCTGAACTGCGTCATAAAGACTGTGAGGGGTTGATTGCGGTAGGTCCTTGGGATGTGGGCAGAGATGTCACCAGACAAATGGCCTAAAACACTTTTATAGAAGTCATGTGATGAGGTTTGTAACATCAGAAATGCCTCCTTGAGAACCTGGCTGATACCCAAAGAGATGAAGGCTGTTTTAGTCATCCCATTGCTAAAAAAGTCATGCCAGACCCTGATTGTTTGGAGAATTACGGGCTAGTGTTAGTTATCATACTTGGCTAAAATTCTCGGCTGTGCTGCCTACAAGTTCCCATCTTTGGGCCTAATTTACAATATTTGACTCAAGCCAGCTCAGAAAGCCTTCCCGCTGTGCTACCGTGTGTCAAAAGAAAAAGGCAGGAATGCGCCGTATCTACAAGATATGTCGCATTCCTGTCCTTTTCCCCTGCGCTGGTGCACAATGGGTTGCCATGCGCCAACGCAGACATTCTTGCGCCATGAGGCAAAGGTGTCTGCGTTGTTGGGTGATTTCCTCTTTCCATGTGTGCTGCAAAATGCAGCACACATAGAAAAAGGAAAAACAAGGAGAAATAAATGTATTTCTCCTCGTTGCACCTCCCTTGGGGAGGCGTAGGAATCTGACGCATTCCCAGGGTTACAAAATCATGTAAATTTGGGCATGCGTCAGGTTTCATGGATTTTGAGTGGGAACACCCACAGCAACACCCATGGAACGCCCCTTTCACACAGAGTAATGAAAGGGGCCCATATTTACAAGGCCATGAAAAGCCACGCAGAGTGGCTTTACGTGGACTTGTAAATATGGGCAGGCACACTGCACAGCAGGTGCTTCAAAAAAAGGGACGCACTGGTGGCGCAATGGCCTTGAAACATAAGCTCCTCAGAAGCTGAGATAGGAAGAAATAAATGTATAGGTGCCAATGAACAGAATGGCACGGTGCAGTGATCAGTATCTATGAAAAGAGTGCTGTCACTAAGAATATAGGATAGTGGCGAAAACATGGCACAAGACTTTCCACAGATCAATACAATTCTTAGCTGCAAGGTGTGCCATTGTTGTGTGTTATACCTCCAGCTAATCTTGCCTTTTTACCCAACTGCACTTTACTGATGGGGGTTTGGAGCTATAATAATTAAGTTAAAGTATACAAAAAGTGATGGATGGAATGCTTGAATTTATCTCAGTAACTGGTAATTACTTGTTGCCACATCCCTATTATTATTACATTATATATTTTATTTTAGTATTATTATTTTGTACACCATGTCACACCAGTTTGGACCCATCTATCTGCAAACCAGTCTAGACCCTGTTCCAATGCGAACAGTACAGCTCTAACTGCCAAGCAAGGAACTTCCTGTACTGGAACAAAAGCAAACCAGAACTGGTTTCACCCTAGTTAGGGCTCATCAGTCTGGCACAGCTTGACTCCAATGACACAGTGTGCACAGGAACCATGTCTAGGTATACCTGTCCCACTTACAGCGATACACTAAAGCATACAAAAAGGTGATGGATTGAATATTTCCATTAACTCAGCCACTAGTAATTACTCAGGCCGCATCCCAATTCATCAGTATTTTGCACATCATGCTACCCCAGTTTGTACCCAGCTATATGCAAATCAGTCTTGATCCTGTTCCAGTGGGAACAGTTCAGCCCAAACTGCAGAGCCAGACCCTCCCTGAACTGGGACACAATTAACCAAGGACTGGTTTTGTCCTAGTTAGAGCTCATCAGCCAGGTATAGCATGGGACCCACATCTGGGCATACCCATCCTACTCACAGTGACATACTAAAGTATACAAAAAAGTGATGAATGGAATGCTTGAATTAACCTCAGCCACTGTTAATTCCTTGGGCTGCATCCCAGTCTATTGCTATTTTGCACACCGTGCAACCACAATATGGACCCAGCTATGTGCAAATCAGTCGTGACCATTTTCCAATAGGAACAGTCCATACCGAACTGCCAATCCAGGTCCTCCCTAAACCCAAACATAAGCAACACAGAACGGGTTACGGCCTAGCTAGGACTCATCAGCCAGGTATAGCTTGGCTTTGTTGTGCATGGAATCCACGTCTGGGCATACCCAGCCCACTTAGGGTAACACAATAAAGTATATAAAAAAAAGAGGACTGGAGTGCTTGAATTAAAATCAGCCACTGGTAATTACTCAGAAAACACCGAAAAACACCACTAAAACTCTACAAAAATAAACACTGACAAAAGGACAGCCTACAAATAATAGGAGCTATAACCCCTCTGTACCCTATTTTATCAGAAATGTATTCTCTCCTATTGGGCTTCTTGGAAGATAGAAACTCAAAAGCTCTCATTAACACTGGCTTACTAATTGAGTAAGAGGACATCAGAAAGCACTGGAGAAATATTCTTGATTAAGGGGACTTCTATAAGCCTCACTAGAATGTGCCCACAAAAGCATGACATGATGTGGGGTTCCTGGGCATTTATTTTTGAATGTCACGATCTGAGATCGTTTTTGCTGACACCTAAAGTGCTGGTGTTTTCCCACATCTTCTGCTTCTGGGCTGTGATTTCCAGATTTGTATGACTTGCCTGTGTGAGATTTGTGGTTGTATCTGGCCAGTGTAATCAGGTTTGTGTTGCTATTGTTTTGATTGAATATGTAGTGTGGATCTAGAGCTTGAAAGTGGTTTAGCTGTGGCCTTCATGTGCTTTGAAGATTGTGCAGAGAAGTTTGAACTTTATTCTCTGATCTGCTGCCAGTGAAGGTCTTTCAGAGCTGGTGTGATATAAGATGGATCCGAAACTTAATGCAGATCTGGCTATTTGGTTTTGTAGCCTTTCAGATTTCAGGAGCTCTTTCCAGGGGCCTCAAGTATGGACAATGTCAGAGTAAACAAGCCTTGACAACACCAAAGCATTAGTTCATCGCATTGTAGTAACTGAATCAACAGGATAATCGTTCTCAGCAACACAAGGTAGAAACTGGTGTTTGGAGCTTGGTAGTACAATTTTTTTCTTTTGAGATATATTCCTAAATGTCTATCATCTTAGTGGCCATGCACTTGAATTCCTTCTGCACATCATATGTATTTGCCCTAAACTGTTGCATTTAAGTAAAAAGTATTTACGCTCCGTGTTCAACATGGAAAACATGAGATCAACAGTGGAAGCTGTCAGGCACTGTTTAGAGTCGGGGAAGATAATGCAATAATAAAGTTCACACATTTTTTTAGATCAGGTCTACAAAGCCTTATCCATGTGATTTTATGCCCTAAACTGTTGCATTAAGGAAAAAGTATTTATGCCCCATTTTAACGTGGATAAACAAGACCAAATGTGGAAGCCGTCAGATACTGTGTTAGAGTCAGGGCACATCCATCAAAAATGCCTTTTGCGATTCTTTATTAGCGAAAAATAAGGATTCGCTAATAAGGAATCGCAAAAGCCCATGCATGTAGAAATCGCTTAAAAAATAGCGATTTCTAAACATTCCTTAATTGCGACTCGCAAATTGCGAATCGCAATTAAGGAATACCTCCCCATTCATTCCTATAGAAAGAATGGGAAGACATTCTCAATTTGCGATTCTCAATTAGAGAATCGCAAATTGAGAATGCAATTTCAAGGGTGCCAGGGTGTCAAAAGGACACCCTGTTGCACCCCTGAAATCTGCATATGAGTTCATCTTGCACACACACATGCCCCAAGGGGATGTGTGTGTGTAAAATGGAACTTTGAAAAATGCACTTTAGTGCATTTTTCAAGGTTTTTGCAAATTACCATGAAGTTCAACTTCATGGTTATTTGCGCCCCGTATTAGCGAAATCGCTATTTTTTTTACCTTAATGCATTGCATTAAAGGAATCTCAATTTGCGATTCCTTAAATGCAATCGCAATTTGAGAACTCGCAAATATTTGCCAATTCTCAAATTGCGAGTGGCATGACCCTTCATGCATCGCAAAAGGTCTTTTTGCGGGCTCAAACGGCCGATTTTTGCGAATCGCACCGTTTACGCTCGCATTAACCTTTGATGCATGTGCCCCATAGTGCAATAACAATGTTGATACATTTTTTAGATCAGACTTATGAATTTATTACCCATTTATATATCCTGAATTGTCTCAGGAAATAATCAATCTGTTTGCACACAACCTGTTTAACTTAAATCCCTTTTTGCACATTTTTGCGCCTTTGCACCATATCGAGCTGGTAGGAAAAGACATCAGGTCAAACAAGATCGAAGGAAGAGGCTGAAAGTGTTCTGGCCAACAGTACGAATAATAAGGCTAGTGATGCTATTGAGTGAGATCAAAAAACTTCACTCCTGTAATATCTAAATGTCTACACTTCGTCGATTTTGTTTGTATCAAGTTTCATACAAACTGCTCTAAAATAACGAGTGCAAAATAAATGTTGTAGGACGATAGTATACTTCTGAAAATCTGTATTCAAGAAATGGAAGTTGTGTTTTTTAATGATATGTTAGGATTAGATGCACCAATTATTAACTATGTAATTAAAATATTAAGCGCATACTCGGAATTGCAAACCACGAGTTCACAGACAAAGAAACGGGTCTTTTGTATGTCATGATTTTATAATTCTATTATTTTAGAAGTCCTTTTCACATTTTTCGATATTTATATTGAGTATGATGTTTTTTGTACTTTTTTTTGTAATCCTTTGATTAATACAATAAAGTTTATTAATACTACTACTATTCCTAAGGGCTTTAATACTTGAGCTAAGGTTGCAATGGCTCCTAATTTATATGACCAACTGAAAGAAAGCTGCCAGGCAACAAGTCTGTAACACAGAGGATTTTGGTCTCTATGCAGGTTGCACAGAGGACGCTCTCCTTCATCCAGAAGAACATGTGTTCAAGCAAGGTTGAGATGTTTTTGCGGTGTTGTAAGGTGTGAATTAGGTGGGTGAGGAGTTAGGTGTGGTCTGCATGAATTTGAATCTGTTATTGGTGCTCAGATGTAACCTCGGTCTGAGGCCTCATGCCGACATTGAAAAGAAGGAGGGAGCAGACTCCAGACAAGAGTAATGTATCTGAGCACAAGGATGAAGTCATTAGACTGCAATTGGATAAGAATGCTTGGTGCGAGTGAAGGTCTGTTTCAGTGATCCCAGACACATTTTCAAGGTACTTTTTATCTGTAAATGTAAAGGCTTCTGAAAGATTGAGAAGGATTATGGATTCGGTGTGTCACATGTCAAGGGAGGAGAGCAGGTCTAACCTGATGTTGGCTATGACAGATGTTGCCTCTCATGCCAGCCTAAAGCAGAGAAAGTCTGTCTTGTAGAGCATCACATGACTGTCTGAAATATTTCACTTGCCACATAGCCTCACCATCATTAACTTTTCCAGATGAAATTCAAGATAGTTCTATAGCTTAATGATACCCGTAGGTTGGCCAATATTATTCTTCAAAAAGCACTGCCATTCGCGTTGTTATACCAAGGTGACAGAGGCATACTTTAACATCTCCGGTTATGTTGCTTAATTGAATATTTTAATCTGTTCTCAACTTACGTTTGATACCTTCTTGATTCAGTTTACAAAATGTTCTTTCTATGCCTAATGGTCTGGCCAGTGGCATTCCCTCATGTGGCATTTACAGGGTACTCTTTTGGTAAGGATTGAGATTTCCCCTCATCAATTCCATTTTCTGACCCAATCTGATCTTGTTGGTCAGGTCTACATTAAACCATTTGTTGGCAACTTTCTCAACGGTTAGGTGGGACAACATTGGTGAGTTCAAACGTTTTACCCAATAAAAAACTGAATACAAACTTCTTTTCACCAAAAACACAAGACTGGCTGAGGGCGTCACAGATACCATGGACTGCTTTCAGATATGTTCAGACAATGAATTATCTGTGACCGGTAAACCTCCAAAATACTCATCCAGATTGATTTCAAAAGGAACATTTTAGGTTTTCACTCACTACACCTTTTGAAGGTTTAGAGTCATCTTAAATCTCTTCAGTAACCCAACTGAGGTAACAAAGTGTTACTGTCTCAGGTTACTTCCCAAGATGTATGTTTTTAAATGTAAATCAGCCTTTCAATGTTAAGGCCTATCAATACCCACAACAAGGCTGATGGAGTGAATATATAAACAACTCAGTCATTATATTGTTTCCAGGTGTGAACCTTAGTATAGTAATAAAGTCTAACAGATAATTTAAGCTTGAATTGCAAGACAGGGACCCTGCCCTTTAATGGCGAGTGCCCTAAGTATGAATAGTAAATGAACAATAGTTCCTAGTGGTCTACGCAAAACGTTCTTAAAAACAATAAATGCAGTCAGCAATGGAAATGAATTTCAGGCTAAAATATAATCATAGACCATACATCAAAAATCGATTTAACAAGAGAATATTCAATTTGTATTCATTGCTCGCAATTGGGAACAATGATGCACTCAAGTGATCACACATGCGTAAAGTTTAAAATGACCAGTGTATGTGTCTGTACAGAAATAGTTAATGGGCGATGAAATCATTAGATTATGCTACCAGTGGTGGCTGGTACTGAATGGCGGTGGTAAGGGAGGGGGTTTAAAAACACATAAAGAACACTTACGTTTGTAAGGCCGCCGCCTCTCTTCCATCGTCGTCTCTCGTCCGCTTCTGTTCCGGAGTCAAGAAGCACACAGGCTCCCAGACTCCCCTAACCAATCACGACGCTGACAGCAGCATGACAGCAGTGTCGTGATTGGTCTGAGGAGCCTGGTTTGGCGCTCAGACAGGTAGCGGGAGTCTGTGCATTTTCTCCCCCCAGGCTGTGCATTATAGCCCGGTGGAGAACATGCTTAGTGCGCATAACTGTTTGGCAGGTGAAACTGTCAAGCGTACATAAGTGCACATATTTCTCCTCCCCCAGCTGGCTGTGACGACCCAAAACCTGCTTCAGCACAGAAAACTAAAATGATAACAACATTGTGCTGTTATTTTACTTTTTCCTTCCTTGCATTGCTGAAAAGCAGTGGGGCGACATTCCTCTGCCTTAGCGAAGGAGCCGCCACAGTGTACAGGATGAATACATTGAAACACAAACTTCTTCAGAACGTTTCAGAGAGATATAGTCGGTTCAATCGGCATTTGTGTCAATGCTGGCATGACCTGTGGGTCTTTTACGGGGTTATCATCAGTACAAAAGATGATTGGGGATGATAGAGCTCTGTAAATGATAGCGGATTGAATCATTCGTTTTAAAAAATGTAACTGATAAGCAACTATGTTTAGTCACAGGGAAAACATTTAAGATAAACTTACTCAAAATGAGCTAGGTGGTCCAATAGTTACGGAAAAATTCAAATATAGGAATACGCAATTTAGAGTAAATATCAAGAATGGTTATGTAGTGGAGACTGAGTTCCAGGTACACACATTGCTATGTTAGCATAAGCGTCTTACAAGTTAAAACGCCATCTTGCCACTTTTGCTGCTTTTGCACACGACACTGCAGATAGATGTTTTTATATGAAAGATGCTTGCTTGCCTTTTCTTCAAGTGAGAACAGTCCATTGTTCACATCCCTAGACGTGCACCGCGACCTTGGTCTGAACATTATATGCAGAAACAGTCAGGGCTAACAAACAATGTATGCTTTTGAATTCAGGTTGATCGGCCCACCCTCTAGCCATAACACGCTCACAGCTGCAAATATCTGAAACTCGAGCGGCTTTAATATTGCAGTTTGCATGCATGAGACATACACTTTGGAGAAGACTTTTTCCGGACAGAGAGCAAAGCTGATCCTGTGATGTGATCCACCTAAGCTGATATTTACGGTATGGGGTTCCCCATTCAAACCTAGAGACCTTCTATTAGTTTAATAATACTAGCTTACTAGTGAAGGGAGGGTGGTTTGTAACATGATTTCTCCCTTCATTTTCTATGGCATTGTAACAATGCTGATGGTTTTAATCTTAATCATTTGTCTGCTTATGTTAGCCAAAGTACTGCATCTTCGGACACGTAGTTTATAAAATAAACATTTTAAACTTTACTGTGTCTCTGATTACTCTTGTTGTGGACTGATATGAGAATAATAACGAACAGGTATTTCTAATTCCCACCATTCCTGAGAGTACTCTAAGTCGCTTGTTCTGGGTTGTCTAATCATTGGTAGCTTCGAGAGGAAACGGAGAACGAATGAGACACTGATGCTAGTCAAATAGGGGTTCTGGGTACTGAGGTGAGTTTTTGGTACACCGCAATTCACTGAGGTCCTGGTTTCCTGCACATAGTTCTGTGCATGAGCAGAATCCCTGCAACATGGCGCACCTAACGTTTGGTCTTATGATTTGAGACACTTTAGTAGTGCTTATATTAGTCCACAACACCCTCACTCTTGTTTCCGGATAGTGGGAGGGATGGTTTTGACCTACCTAATAGTTACTCTATAGGTTCAATCAAGCTTGAAAATTAAAAAGGTTTTTCTATTGTAAACCTTTGTGCTACTGTTATAATAGATTGTTTTTTGACGCAGTTCGGGGTGCCGGACGATGGGATGGCTGTTATCTTTGTGGTAAGTGCCGATGCCTCATATCCCTACGAGTTGTTTTACTCTTGGGTTACTATGCCGGCGGTGAATGCGGACGATAGTACGTTTCACTCCTATACTCCCACGCAGGTCCCAGCGAATTATACACCATATAGGATGCAGGAGATTCCTATTTCGGCTTGGCAGCATCGTATTTGGTTTAATGGCGCCCTCCCCCACACGGTTGCACCGGTTCATTTAGGCCCTTTACCCATTCCAGGGGCCACTTGGCCGGTACTGGCTGGATTTATACCTCATCCATAGTTATTTACATGCTACGGTGGATGAGTTACGTGTACTCCATACAGCCCTGATTACAGTACATCGGGCTTTAGTGCAATACGTTTAACGCAATGTGCAGGTAGGGGCAACCAGCTGGTCCGGCCGGGATTGTTATTAGTCCCATCATCAATCAATCAATCAATCATGGAACTTATAACGCGCACTACTCACCCGTAAGGGTCTCAAGGCGCTTGGGGAAGGGGGTCTGCTACTGCTCGAACAGCCAGGTCTTGAGCTGTTTCCTGAAGGCCAGGTGGTCCTGGGTCATCCGCAGGTGGACGGGTAGGGAGTTCCAAGTCTTAGCTGCCAGGTAGGAGAATGACCTTCCTCCGGCGGTGGCTCTCTGGATGCGAGGGACGACGGCGAGGGCGAGGTTAGCGGAACGTAGCTGGCGGGTGGGCGTGTAGAAAGTGAGGCGGCTGTTGAGGTACCCTGGGCCTAGGTCGTGGAGGGATTTGTGTGCGTGGGTGAGGAGTCTGAACGTGATCCTCTTGTTGACAGGGAGCCAGTGCAGGTTAATTTGGTAATGGGCAAGCGCCCCCAAAATAAGGACGATTTGCCTTATTGGCTTGCTGAGAAACACTGGATACTCACCATTAGTTTGCAGAAAGACTTAGTCCCAGAAGTGGCCGATGGTGAGAAGTGGGGTAAAGTTTTTGCAGCGGTCTACTCGAAGTGCTTCGGCACCCCATCTATGGCCGCACTTCCTTCTGTGATCAAACGTGTTCAAGATCAACACGGTCCGGAGGCTGCGGTCAAGTTGGGAATGAGGCTTGTCGGTGTGTTCAACGTGGTTGCCACTCTCATCCTTGGTAACCTCAAGGGAGATGCGGTTCACTTTCAGGTGGTGAATGGTCGAGCCCTCTTAGACGACGTTGATAAACCCCGAGAGTTGCCTAAAATTATTGTGGAGGCATATAGAACTATAGGCCGCAGTAGTTTAGGGATTAAGCCTACTATTCAAATCGCAGATGTGCAACAGCAAACTAAGGCGGGTTCGTCTTTCAAAGACGATCGTCCAGCTTTTCCTAAACAGAATTGGAGAACTAATAAACAAGGAAAGCATCAACAGAAACAGGGGTCTCGTCCCGCGTCACCGGTACAGGCGACTAGTGAACGCATATATGATTTGCACAATCGCACTAGAATTAGGTCACCTGATAGATTTCAGGTTACTGAACAACGTTCTCTTCGTTCTTCACAGGAAACATTGGCCTTGCAGTCCGGTGGCGGAGAAATTGGCAAAGGTCGGGGTGCCCAACAAGAACGTGAGCAACCCCGTCAGCCTGACGGTAAGGGCAAGTAGGACGAGTTTGCACATCAACGTCCCTCGTTTCCGAAGAAGAAAATTGCTGCACTAACAGCGAAGTATGCCACAGATAGTGAGAACGCAGCTTCGGAACCTGACATGGGCACTAACGCTGCTCGACAGCGCAGCAGAGGTTACTGTAGTGCGGCAAGCACTGCGTCCATATCTGGAGGCGACAGCAACTGACACGTTCATTACTGTAGAAACTGTGGATACTAGAGTGACTCCCCCTGACAGACTGTATGACATAGTCCTTTTAATTGAAGGTGACATCCAACGTACAATACAAGGGATTTTTGGGGATAATCTAACCTCTACATATGACATTCTATTAGCAGAGGCGGACTGGCACCCAGCTTTCATTTTGGCCGCTCCTAGAGGGGAGGAGGTAATCCTCCCGTCCTTCACGCACACAGTGCCAAAGGATCACGCACAAAAATTTGCAGAAGAGTGAGCCCAGGTGCTTGCTCCAGCTTTGTACCGTACTCAGGTTGGGTGGGATAAATTGTCGCCAAGCCATGAGATTCCTTCGCGGTCTATGCTCCAGCCGCAACCCCAATATCCCATGCGCCACGAAGCTAGATCTCACGTCGCAGAAATCCTTGAACAATTGGAATATCAAGGTGTTATTGAAACCTGTGTGTCACCAATGAATAATCTTCTATTCACTGTAACTAAACCTGATGGGTCGTACCGCCTAGTTTTGGATTACAGGCATTTGAACTCTCATTGTCGGACTTGTGCTGTACAAAATACCCACAGTTCTGCCCTTGTTGATAGTCTCGTGAGAAAAAGGTTTAAGATCACACTTGACATATCTAATGGCTTTTTCAGTCATAATCTGTCCTCTATTAGTAGTCAGTGGACAGCCTTTACTTCTGGCGGCAAAAACAGTTTAAGAGATTAGCCATGGGCTATAAAAACAGTCCTGGCGTCTTTGCCACACGTGTAGTCTCTCTGTTAGAGAGCATTGACCCTGATGCGTACTCGTATGTTGATGATATCTATCTCACAGACGACGAATTATGGCAGCATTTGTGTCGCGTTGACCGCATCATTGTTATGTTTGCAGACTTCGGTTACAAATTCAACTTGGCAAAGTCACACATTGCAGAGTATACAGTGTTGTTATTGGGCTACGAGCTCAACAATGAAGGTCGAGGATTAGCTCCTCACTTCCTGGAGAAGTGCACATGTCTGCGTGCTCCAACAACGCTGAAAAAATTACAATCTTTGCTGGGTTTTCTAAATTTCGGGCGTATTTATATTCCCAATTATGCCCAGCGTATCAAGTCGCTATATGCCTTGGTACAACCTAATTTTTCCAAATCGAGCTGGTTGCCAGAACATTCAGCTATCTTGCAATCTTTGCAGTCTGACCTTCTTGCATCGAAATACTTACTGACACGTGATAACCACACTAACCTGGTAATAAGAATTGTGCCTGGCACAGTGGGTTTCACGTACTTAACGTTCAATGAGGGCAACACAGTCCCCATTGCTTACAAATCACACCTGTACACTTCGGCTGAAATGCGCTTTTCCACGGTCGAAAAAGTTTTGACTGCGGTGCAGATGGCGATTCTTAAAGAGCGAGTGCTGTCGCAAGGGAAACGCATGTTGGTTGTCACACCGTATCCTGCTCTAGAGGCAGTGACGAAAGCCAGTGTACCTAATTCTAAAGCTTTACATCCACGTTGGATACAATGGGCCACTTCCTTGACATCACCGGATGTCACCTACATCTTTGATGCCTCTTTGCAGACTCAGGAGTACTTGCAGTATGAATTTGTTCACCCAGCTCCTCTGTCTTTGCGCCCACTTGAAGATTACCATTGTATTATTTACACAGACGGTTCGGCGCAACCGGCGACGGAATCAAGGCATGCTTATTCAGCCGCCTGCGCAATTGTAGCTGGTACTTTCATGAATGGTGAATTCAAGTCTGATGTCGTGCATACGAAGTCATTGGGTGATTGTACCGCACAGTTGGCAGAGCTACGTGCTCTTGTACTTGCACTGGAGTTTGCTGATCCACGGTTATAACTCTTATAGTGAGTGACTCGTTTTACTGTGTTCATTCTTTTAATGACAATTTATTCTTTTGGTCTCAAAATGAATATCGTGATTCCAAGGGTAGCACAATTAAGCATAAAATGCTTTGGGTTCGAGTGGCAGAACTTAAACAGAATCTGCCTCTCGTGAATGTGATTCACACTCTTGGGCACCAGCGAGTTGGTGTCCACGCTGTCGGGAACAGCTTAGCTGATGAAGCACCGAAAACAGCAGTGGCAACATATCTAGTAGCAGCAGTTACAAGATCCAAAAGTAAGATTGATGATGACATCTTGGCAGCTATTGCTGCAACAGAGAAGGGCAGTAATTACCCTAAAGGTTTCCCTTCTCGGTACTCTTGTAATTTAAGTCCTGATAAAGTTCCCTATGTGAGAATTAACAACGCTGGTGACAGATTGATCCCCAACGTGGACTGCAGACTTTCATTGATAGCAGCGGCTCACGAAGGTGTGGCCTCAGCCCATGCCGGTGTTTCAGCGACTGTTACTCTCTTACAACAATGTTACTGGTGGCGCGGATTGTATAAACAAACTCGTGCTTATGTTCTTAATTATGACATTTGCCAGCAGATTAAACCTTCGACTGCTGCGCGCCCACCACAAACACAGTTGTACATATCTAACAAACCACTTGGGTGTGTTTATTTAGATCACTGCGGTCCTTTCTCCTCTGATACTGCGTATAAGTACATCTTAGTTGCAGTGGATTCATGCACACGTTTCCTTTGGGTATGGCCACAAAGGAGTGCTGATGCTCGAACTGTCATCAGAGATTTGCGTGTCTTTGTGGGAATCTTTGCATGTGGAACCCTTCATTGTGACCAAGGTCCTGCGTTCGCCTCTAAGGCCTACAAAGAAGCCATGAGATCTTTGGGGGTCCAAGTCAAATTTTCGTCTTCATACCGGCCTGAGGGCAATAGTGTTGTGGAACGAATGAACCGTGACTTAAAGCAATCCTTGACAGCTAGGGTTTTAGGCACTGGCAGGAACTGGTTAGCCCATCTGTATAACGTACAACGTGCACTTAATAATCTCCCTAGAAGGTCTCTGGGTGGGCGGACCCCATACAAAATGCTCTTTGGCATAAAGATGTTTGTCCCGGACCTTGATGGTCTAGACATGGCGGCATCAGCCGCACCCTTTGACGTAGATGATCACTGTGCTGTATTACAGAATCTACAAGAGACCAGAGACAGTCTTGCAAAGGAACACTTGCCCTCCACAATTGATGCTGCACTTCAGATTCCGGTAGTCGGCTGGCTACCTCAAGTTGGTGACCTGGTCCGTGAGAAGGTGGAGAACAAGAAGGAGTTTGGCCCCTCTTATTGTGCACCAGTACCAGTGCTTGGCGTGCAGGGTACAAGAACAGTCATTTTACTTCTACTTCCTGGTCGCAAGGATAACAGGTACATCTCCATTGACAATGTCAAACTACAGCGAGTGGCCGATTCTGCTTAGTATGACTCCAGCGGTCTCTTGTCCAGTGATGCTGAGAAATTCTGTTTTGGCTCCGGCAAATACCAACAGGCC
Source organism: Triturus cristatus (assembly GCF_964204655.1). Lineage (NCBI taxonomy): Eukaryota > Metazoa > Chordata > Amphibia > Caudata > Salamandridae > Triturus > Triturus cristatus. The sequence continues at coordinate 1,096,922,541 of NC_140582.1, read as the reverse complement.
TGACATTGCCATCGAGATGCATACAGTTCCTAATAAATTGTTGCCTCCACCGGCTGGTGGTGGAACTGAAAATACTGACTATGCTTATCCCACAGATGTGTTGTTGCCTGGTGACCAGTCACGTTTTTCAATTGACACTAACTCTATGACTTCCAATCCCCATCGAAAGTTTCGATTTTTGCTACTTGGTTTAAGAGACATTTTTTAATACTCCCCTGGACTTACATTTGGCTGTTGCTCATGAGTATTTTTTTGTTTATGTCCCTCGGATTTGTGGTGGTATTTTTTCGTCTTATAAATGGACACTATCTCACCGAAAGATCTGCAATTAGACTAATTGATGGAACTTTGGCCCCCGACTCCTCATCGCACATCATGAAAAGGGACCAGACTTTTGTGAATATTACTCCTGGCCTGTGTTGGATGGGATTGTGTGGGATGCTGTTAAATTTCAAATTCATGGTCCCACAGAGGTGATTAATGTCCCAAATGTACCTCGTGTTTCTATGGGAGATGTTGTGAAACAAAACATCCACTCTGATGATTGGGACGTCCAGGCCATAGAGGCACTGTTTTCTGATTTGAAATATTATGCTGCCTTTGATGCTGAAGATTTTTATTTAGACACAGCTAATTATGGGGAGCTATTTTGCTGCCAACACTATGGCAATCACTTCCTACATAAAGCCAATACATTTAGAAATGTTGTTAATTATACGCAATGGGAACATTGTCCGGCGCCAATTGAAGGCAGCTCTAAAACTTTAGTGAACAAATTTACATATTTTACGGATTTCAGTGTATCTGACTCTGAAGCATTTTATTTTAAATTAGCTGCGGAGCCAGCTTCTAAAGTTAGACTGACTTTGTTGGACCTGTCAGCCCTAGGGTGGTCTCCCCTTCTATTTTTGTATCGTGCCTCATTTTTTCCACCCTCATTTTTATGTTGGACTAGGTCTCCGGGCGCCTTTTCATTGCCAATCAGTGTTAAGGTGCAGGTGCTCCCTTCTCCCAAGATGGCTGCCACAGACCCCTGCTACTGCAGGGTGGTCGTTTTTCATAGTAGCACCCTCGCTGCCAGGAGCTGGCTGGGACCCACAACAATGTTGCGACACCAGCCCGCCTTTTTGTCCCATAGGTAGAGTGGGGAAGCTCCTGGAAGATGCTGGAACCTTCTAGAAGGGAGGTGGGGTTTTACTTTTGCCGCCTTGGCTAGAGGTCACCTGACCTAGGGCTACTTAAGAGTGGGAGGGAAACTTTTGTGGGGAGTTGGCCATTGGGGTGAAGCAGAGCTGGAAGAATCCACCAGGAGTGTAGGCGGTAGGGCCTAGCCAGGGACTTATGCCTCTGAGAGTGACAGGATTTAGGTACTGCCTCTTAAGTGAGTGAGGTGCCCTGTGAATCCCACTGATCTTGCCCAGTAGTAGGAGGACCCAGAGACTCTCTGCCAACCTGACTAGGAAGGACCTAGTCGCCCTCTCCATCCCTACCCCTGTAACAGAACCCCTTAAGGGCGCCAGATACATCTGCGCCAAAAGACTTCATCTGTCCACTGAGAACTGAAACCTAACTTTAAGAACTGAGACTGCATGACAAGAGCGAGCTGTAAGCCTTGAATGCCAGAGCTGAGACTGCGTGTCCAAGCTACTCTCTTGAACAAAATACTAAGCCGATTGCCGAGACACCGGGGATCGACCAGGTACTAGCGCTGTGACCCCCGTGCTCCCTGCCCTGGTCTGGGACCCCCGGCAGCGTGCTCCGCTGAGCACCATATCCCCATCCTTAATTTGAGCCCCCCCCCTGCGACGACGAAGCCAGCGCGCTCACCGCCGCGGCCTGGAGGCCTGGAGGAGTGCCCTGCTGTGTCGCGAGGCCCAGGCGAAGTCCGGGGCCCCGTCGCTGCCGTCGCAGCCGTGTGAGGAAGTGCGCAAGGTCGGGGCGAGTTCCCCCAACGTCGTGAGGACGGACGCCTGCTGACGCCGAGACGGAGGTAAGCCCGGAGGCCGAGATCCCCCCTGGTGCGCCCCCTGCTGGTCTGGAAACCACACCGCACTTGGCCCGGGTTGTCCCCTCCGTGGGAGTCCCCTCCCCTGCCTGCGCGTCGGAGAGACCCCGCCGAGGGATCCTGTCCGTGTCCCCCCTTCTGTAATACTGAGCGCGGTGCTCTGTGACCTGCACCGGAGCATAGGGACCCGCTCCTCAAGTTCGGTCACCCTCCCCGCTGGAAGCCGCCCAAAGAACTGACTGACATTACCCTCGTGTGGCGCTTCACGCCACCGACCCTGCTTCTTCAGCCGGAGAGACCAGGAATGCGAGTAGCGCATTGTGTTATATGCTCTGCTCGAAAGTAAATTACATGCCAAGGAATGCGAGTAGCGCATTGTGTTATATGCTCTGCTCGAAAGTAAATTACATGCCAAGGAATGCGAGTAGCGCATTGTGTTATATGCTCTGCTCGAAAGTAAATTACATGCCAAGGAATGCGAGTAGCGCACTGTGTTATATGCTCTGCTCGAAAGTAATTACCTGCTAGGGGATGCGAGTAGCACACTGTGTTATATGCTCTGCTCGACCGTAGTTACATGCCCAGGAATGCGAGTAGCGCATTGTGTTATATGCTCTGCTCGAAGGTAATGATATGCAACTGATTACGAGTAACGTGTTGTGATAATTGTTCTACGCAAACGTTTCCACATGCAACTGATTGCGCGTAGCGCTGTGTTTTATATGCCTTGCTTCACAGTACTAGGGGCCAGTGGTCACGAGGGGCGCTCAGTTCGACAGGCGCCATGTTGGTGAACCCAATGTTCCCCCTTACAAGTATAACGCTGTGTTAGACGGCCGGTTCAGGGAAAGACGTGACATAAGCGCGCGCCGCGCTAGAATCTCCCGCATTTAACCAGCTGGCGTGGGTACATAAACGAGGTTAGGCACTGCATAGATATCACCAAGAGTGTCGTATGTACTGAACGATGGTATTATGATTCATGTATTACCTTGTTATTTCCTGAACTGCAACTGACCAGCTATACTTGGATAAACTTGAAGTATTTGCATAATTTAAACGGTGTGGCGTCCCTTATTGTGTGTGACTCTAGTCCATGAGAAGCGTGTGGTGTATGGTTGCTTAACACATAGCCCTCTGGTTGCCCGACCGGCTCGCGCCACGTTACCGCCCTTAGGGCCTGGTGACCCCAGGTTCCTACATTGTTGGCCAGCGGTGGGATCCTTGGGACTTGTGACCATACAGCACCCTTCCGTGAGGCGAAGGGCGCCACAATTAAACGCCTATCCTACATTTTTTTTGTTCCACAGCTCAGAAACCATTGTTGCTGGATCATTAGTTCCACTGTCCAGGTAGAGAGTGCAAAAACCTGGTTGGCCACTAACTGTTGCCTACACCCTAGGAATTTTCTCCTTAGAGTCTAGGTCCCCACCTGCCAGAATGGAATCCCGGTTAGCTGACCTCGAGGGGTACACAGTGAAGCAACTAAGGGAGTTCGCGCAGGAGTTAGGGGTGCCTGGGATGCGGAGGGCCAAAGCGCCGGAACTCCGTACCGCCGTTAGGGCATGGGTAGAAACCCACCCAGAAGGGAGAGGGGATGAGGGACAGGAGGCGCCAGAGGCACCTCAGGAGGAGAGCGCCCAAGAAGTCCTAGACATCGTAAACATAGAGGAGTCTGAAAATGTGCCCCCAGGGAGACGTTCTGGGGCCAGTAGTAGGACAGGGTCTAGTAGGAGCGCGTCTCCAAAGGAGTATGAGGACAGAAGGGAAGAGAGGCAATTAAGATGGGAACTAGCCAGATTGGAACAAGAAAGGGAGAATAAGAAATGGGCAATGGAGGAGAAGAAGCTGGCGCACGAGCTTCAGTTAAAGGAGCTGGAGCTACGCGCCCTCCAATTGAACGCGTCTAACAAAGACAATGGTGGCAGCATACCCAGGGAACCTCAAGAATCAAAATTCTACCTACCCAAAGAAGTCATAGCCAATTATACCTTAGGGGATGACATCATGAAGTGGTTGGAGGCATACGAGGTAGCCTTAACGGCTAATGGGGTACCCGAGAGTAACTGGGGAGGTGGTCTTTACCGGTATATACCTCCCACTGTTAGGGACACCCTGTTATATTTGGCCAAGGCGGATCAGGTTAAGTACGCCCCCATGAAAGAGGCCTTGTTAAAGAAGTTTGGCCTTAACCCCGAGAAGTATAGGCAGAAGTTTCGTGGCAGCCATAAGCTGTCCACCCAGACATGGGTAGATTTTTTTGATTACGCGAGGAAGGCACTAGATGGTTGGGTGCGTGGCAGCAAGGTGCAGGACTACCAAGGGTTGTACGATCTTTTTTTAAGGGAGCACCTCTTGGATAAGAGCTTTCCGGAGCTGCGCCAACATCTGGTGGACCGCAAGCTGAAGGATCCTCGAGAGCTTGCGGAGGAGGCAGATATTTGGGTGAGCACCCGGGTGTCTCACAAGGGCCCCGGGGGAGATGGCTCGAAAGGCGGACAGGGTTTCCCCCAGAAGAAAGAGGGGGGAGATAAAAAGGTGGAGTTCTCGAAAGGTCCCCAAAATAAGTTTGGGAAGGGAGTAGGAACCCCACCCCCGTCCAATTCCACAAGACCCACTTACCCTGACAGGAGTCAGCAGCCAAGGATTGTGCGGTGCTACGAGTGTGGGGAGATTGGACACTACAGAGGAGATCCCAAGTGTCGCAAGCGACCACCAGCCCCATTGGGCGGGAAAAGTCCCGGGGTGAGTAGTATAGCGCTTGGGTTGGAGCTGCCCTTAGATAGGGAAGGGGAGTGGACAGGCCTGACACTGGTTTCACTCGGGGATAGAGAGGTGGTCCCCGTAGTGTCCCTGCCCCCGAACACTGCTAAATATCAGCAGAGGGTGAGAATTAATGGGGAGGAGGTGGAAGCTCTGAGAGACACAGGGGCCAGCATGACCACTGTCGTGCGGCGGCTGATGTCCCCAGACCAAGTAGTCCCCGAGGAGTTCCATCCGGCCGTATTGGCTGACGGCAGTTTGAGTCACTATCCAGTGGCTCGTGTTCCATTCGAGTGGGGAGGAGTCAAAGGCCTACTGCGAGTTGCTGTGAGCCCTGCCTTGCCTGTGGGGTGTTTGCTAGGGAACGACCTGGAGCACACCAAATGGAAGGACGTCGAGTTTCACGCTCACACTGAGATGCTGGGATTACCAGGGTGGACTTGCGTGAGCACGCGGTCCATGGCTGCCCGGCATGGAACTCACCCGGAGTTGGAGCCTGGAATCATGGCCCAACCCAAACCCAAACGTGGGAAGAAGAAGGTGGTAGAGGACATGCCCCGTGAGTCGGATGGGGAGGCCGCAGAGGTGCCCCCGGAGTCCGCGGAGGTAGATGTCATTCCTGTGGAGGACTTGCCGACCCTTGCTGACTGGCAAGTGGAAGGAGGGCCTACCCGGGAAGAGTTTTGTCAAGCACAAAGGACGTGCCCCACTCTTGAGGGTATGCGGCGGCAGGCCGAAGCTCAAGTGGCTAGTCAGGAACTGGGAGGTTATCATGTGTATTGGGAGGATGGTCTCCTATACAGTGAGCCCAGGGTGCCGGTACATGGATCTTCGAGGGCCATAGTGGTCCCCCAATGTTACCGGGCCTTCCTGCTGGAGTTAGCGCACGAGATCCCCTTAGCTGGACACCTGGGCCAGGACAAAACCTTTGCACGGTTAGTCCCCCATTTTTATTGGCCCAGGATGAGGATTGCCTCAGACGCCTTTTGCAAGACCTGCAAGTCTTGTCAGGCTAGTGGCAAGACGGGGACAAAGTTGAAAGTCCCGTTGGAACCGCTCCCCGTGGTCGGGACCCCTTTTGAGAGGGTCGGTATTGATATTGTTGGGCCATTGGACCCTCCGACCGCAGCGGGACACCGGTTTATCTTGGTTTTGGTGGACCACGCCACAAGGTACCCAGAGGCTATTCCTCTGAGGACCATCACTGCACCGGTGGTGGCGCGGGCACTGTTGGGAATTTTTACCCGAGTGGGATTCCCGAAGGTCGTGGTGTCGGACAGGGGCACCAATTTCATGTCGGCCTACATGCAGGCCATGTGGAAGGAGTGTGGAGTGACCTACCGGTTCTCCACTCCTTACCACCCCCAGACTAACGGACTTGTAGAGCGCTTCAATAAGACATTGAAGGGGATGATCCGAAGCCTTCCAGAAGGCTTGAGGCGCAAGTGGGACGTCCTCCTCCCCTGCTTGTTATTCTCCTATCGGGAGGTACCGCAGAAGGGAGTCGGGTTCAGCCCGTTTGAATTGCTCTATGGCCATCCCGTTAGGGGTCCCCTCAGTTTAGTGAAAGAGGGGTGGGAGAAGACTTCCCAGAAGCTTCCCCGTGACATTGTCAGCTACATGCTGGCGTTCCGCAGCCAGATGGCCAAGCTGTGGAAGGCAGCCACAGAGAACCTGGAGGCTAGCCAGACCGTGATGAAGGAGTGGTATGACCGCAACGCTCGGACGGTCGAGTTGGACGTTGGACAGAAGGTGTGGGTTATGGAACCTGGAGAGCTTTGTGCCCTCCAGGACCGGTGGACTGGCCCGTTCGACATTGTGGAGCGGCGAGGCCAGACCACATACGTTGTGGATGTAAAAACCCCCCGTCAGCCCCTCAGGGTGCTCCACGTCAACCGCCTGAAGCCGCACCATGAGCGATCAGAGCTTGCTCTCCTTATGGTGACGGATGGGAGCGAAGAGGAAGAGAGTGAAGCTCTTCCTGACCTTCTTGCGGTACAAGAGAAGGATGGTTCGGTGGAAGGTGTAGTCCTCTCCCCATCCTTGACCCCAGAGCAGCAGAGGGACTGTCGCCATGTCCTGGGACAGTTCGCCTCGTTGTTCTCACTCACGCCTGGAATCACTCATTGGTGTACCCATGATGTGGAAACAGGGGACAGCCCCCCGGTGAAGAACAAGTCTTACCGGCTCTCCGACCGAGTGAAGGATAGCATCCAGCGTGAGGTGGCAAAGATGCTGGAGCTGGGGGTGATAGAACCTTCCAGCAGCCCGTGGGCTAGTCCAGTGGTGTTGGTGCCGAAAGCGGCCCCACCGGGTACGACGCCAGAACTTCGGTTCTGTGTGGACTACCGGGGGTTGAACTCTGTCACGAAGACAGATGCTCACCCCATCCCACGTGCAGATGAGCTGGTGGACCGGCTGGGAGCAGCCCGGTACCTCAGCACCATTGACCTGACGTCCGGATATTGGCAGATTGCCATGGCCGACGGAGCACGGGAGAAGACAGCGTTCTCCACCCCAGAGGGCCACTACCAATTTCGAGTGATGCCCTTTGGGCTCAAAAATGCTCCGGCCACATTCCAGCGGTTAGTGAATCAGGTACTATCTGGCCTGGAGTCCTTCTCAGCAGCCTACTTGGATGACATAGCTGTCTTCAGTAGCAGCTGGGAGGACCATCTGCAACACCTCCAGGAGGTATTGCAGGCGCTGCAACGCGCTGGCTTAACTATTAAAGCCAGCAAGTGCCAGATTGGACAGGGATCTGTCGTGTACCTGGGACACCTGGTGGGCGGAGGTAAGGTGCAACCCCTCCGAGCCAAAATTGAAACCATCTTGGCTTGGGAGCCCCCCAAGACCCAAACAGAGGTCCGAGCTTTCCTCGGCCTCACTGGGTATTACCGCCGGTTCGTCAAGGGATATGGTACCATCGTGACCCCCTTGACGGAGTTGACCTCCAAGAAACAACCTCGCAAGGTCATATGGACAGCTGCATGCCAAGAAGCCTTTGATACGCTGAAAAATGCGATGTGTACAGCTCCAGTACTAGCAACACCTGATTTCAGCAAGGAATTTATTGTACAGACCGACGCCTCAGAGCACGGCATAGGTGCGGTGCTCTCGCAACTCAACACCGAGGGCCAAGACCAACCTGTGGCCTTCATATCTCGAAGACTCCTCCCTCGGGAACAGCGATGGAGCACCAGTGAGAGAGAAGCCTTCGTGGTGGTATGGGCTCTGAAGAAGTTGAGGCCATACCTCTTTGGCACTCACTTCCTTATCCAGACCGACCACCGCCCCCTTCGCTGGCTCATGCAGATGAGAGGCGAAAACCCCAAGTTGTTGAGGTGGTCCATTTCCCTACAGGGGATGGACTTTCGGGTGGAACATCGGCCCGGAGTTGACCACGCCAATGCTGACGGTCTCTTCAGGTTTTTCCGCCTTAGTGAAGAGAACTCCCTAGAGGTTGGGTAGCTCTCCCCTCTTTCGGCTGGGGGGGACGCATGTTGGACCTGTCAGCCCTAGGGTGGTCTCCCCTTCTATTTTTGTATCGTGCCTCATTTTTTCCACCCTCATTTTTATGTTGGACTAGGTCTCCGGGCGCCTTTTCATTGCCAATCAGTGTTAAGGTGCAGGTGCTCCCTTCTCCCAAGATGGCTGCCACAGACCCCTGCTACTGCAGGGTGGTCGTTTTTCATAGTAGCACCCTAGCTGCCAGGAGCTGGCTGGGACCCACAACAATGTTGCGACACCAGCCCGCCTTTTTGTCCCATAGGTAGAGTGGGGAAGCTCCTGGCAGATGCTGGAACCTTCTAGAAGGGAGGTGGGGTTTTACTTTTGCCGCCTTGGCTAGAGGTCACCTGACCTAGGGCTACTTAAGAGTGGGAGGGAAACTTTTGTGGGGAGTTGGCCATTGGGGTGAAGCAGAGCTGGAAGAATCCACCAGGAGTGTAGGCGGTAGGGCCTAGCCAGGGACTTATGCCTCTGAGAGTGACAGGATTTAGGTACTGCCTCTTAAGTGAGTGAGGTGCCCTGTGAATCCCACTGATCTTGCCCAGTAGTAGGAGGACCCAGAGACTCTCTGCCAACCTGACTAGGAAGGACCTAGTCACCCTCTCCATCCCTACCCCTGTAACAGAACCCCTTAAGGGCGCCAGATACATCTGCGCCAAAAGACTTCATCTGTCCACTGAGAACTGAAACCTAACTTTAAGAACTGAGACTGCATGACAAGAGCGAGCTGTAAGCCTTGAATGCCAGAGCTGAGACTGCGTGTCCAAGCTACTCTCTTGAACAAAATACTAAGCCGATTGCCGAGACACCGGGGATCGACCAGGTACTAGCGCTGTGACCCCCGCGCTCCCTGCCCTGGTCTGGGACCCCCGGCAGCGTGCTCCGCTGAGCACCATATCCCCATCCTTAATTTGAGCCCCCCCCCTGCGACGACGAAGCCAGCGCGCTCACCGCCGCGGCCTGGAGGCCTGGAGGAGTGCCCTGCTGTGTCGCGAGGCCCAGGCGAAGTCCAGGGCCCCGTCGCTGCCGTCGCAGCCGTGTGAGGAAGTGCGCAAGGTCGGGGCGAGTTCCCCCAACGTCGTGAGGACGGACGCCTGCTGACGCCGAGACGGAGGTAAGCCCGGAGGCCGAGATCCCCCCTGGTGCGCCCCCTGCTGGTCTGGAAACCACACCGCACTTGGCCCGGGTTGTCCCCTCCGTGGGAGTCCCCTCCCCTGCCTGCGCGTCGGAGAGACCCCGCCGAGGGATCCTGTCCGTGTCCCCCCTTCTGTAATACTGAGCGCGGTGCTCTGTGACCTGCACCGGAGCATAGGGACCCGCTCCTCAAGTTCGGTCACCCTCCCCGCTGGAAGCCGCCCAAAGAACTGACTGACATTACCCTCGTGTGGCGCTTCACGCCACCGACCCTGCTTCTTCAGCCGGAGAGACCAGGAATGCGAGTAGCGCATTGTGTTATATGCTCTGCTCGAAAGTAAATTACATGCCAAGGAATGCGAGTAGCGCATTGTGTTATATGCTCTGCTCGAAAGTAAATTACATGCCAAGGAATGCGAGTAGCGCATTGTGTTATATGCTCTGCTCGAAAGTAAATTACATGCCAAGGAATGCGAGTAGCGCACTGTGTTATATGCTCTGCTCGAAAGTAATTACCTGCTAGGGGATGCGAGTAGCACACTGTGTTATATGCTCTGCTCGACCGTAGTTACATGCCCAGGAATGCGAGTAGCGCATTGTGTTATATGCTCTGCTCGAAGGTAATGATATGCAACTGATTACGAGTAACGTGTTGTGATAATTGTTCTACGCAAACGTTTCCACATGCAACTGATTGCGCGTAGCACTGTGTTTTATATGCCTTGCTTCACAGTACTAGGGGCCAGTGGTCACGAGGGGCGCTCAGTTCGACAGGCGCCATGTTGGTGAACCCAATGTTCCCCCTTACAAGTATAACGCTGTGTTAGACGGCCGGTTCAGGGAAAGACGTGACATAAGCGCGCGCCGCGCTAGAATCTCCCGCATTTAACCAGCGGGCGTGGGTACATAAACGAGGTTAGGCACTGCATAGATATCACCAAGAGTGTCGTATGTACTGAACGATGGTATTATGATTCATGTATTACCTTGTTATTTCCTGAACTGCAACTGACCAGCTATACTTGGATAAACTTGAAGTATTTGCATAATTTAAACGGTGTGGCGTCCCTTATTGTGTGTGACTCTAGTCCATGAGAAGCGTGTGGTGTATGGTTGCTTAACACATAGCCCTCTGGTTGCCCGACCGGCTCGCGCCACGTTACCGCCCTTAGGGCCTGGTGACCCCAGGTTCCTACAGACTTCGACTAAATTGTGATATTCCAAATCCTTTATGGATGAGTTGACTATAAGGGGTTATGAGCTGTGGACAGATACCATTGATCTTAAATCACTTTGGGGTTCTAAACCATGGCAGGTACAAGGAACGGAGGCTCTGCATCATGCTTGCCTTATCCCAAACCACATGTTATTTTTGAATTCTACCATTTTTCAAACCACCTGCTTTGGATTGGCTACTTCTGAAAAGATTAATTCCCCCTCTGTTCCTGATCTGGGTGCTTACCCAAACTGGGATAATCACACAGATCTGTCCGTTGAGGCGTTGCTGTCATATATTACTAACACATCCTTCAACATTTCTAATTTAAATCGTGAAGGATGGTTGATATGGCAGAAGAGCTCGGATTCCTGTCAACATCGTTTTCTGGGTCTATACCCTGGATATACACAAGATAGAGTGGACACCCGCTTTGAATCTTCCCATTCGGTTACTGCCTATTCTGTAGGGAAGTTATGTCAGAACTGGCTGCAACATTCCACCTTGGCATCTGTTAAACTTCATTTATCAAAATTGCATGACAAAATAGATTTGAATGATTTTGTTAAGGGTCCTGTGGGTGGCAGGTCGAAAAGATGGGTATATGCTATTTATAACGAAGTTTGGAAATTATCGCAAATTGAAGCGGCCTCCAGATTGAGAGCTATTGATCAAGCACATTTGGAAAAAGTGCTAGCTGTCATCGATAATAGCATTAACACCCTTTCTTCCAGAATTTACACATTGGATAATATTGTTTCATCTGTTGTGGATATTGTACAGGATGATATGTCTGTTTTATATCATGGTCAAAATCAATTGCGTTCTATAATGCAGTTTGCATGGACTTTGCAAACGTTGAAGGCTGGGAAAGTTCCCTGGGACTACATGAATACATCTTCTTTATTCCTGCCGTTTAATCTGACTGCAAAACAACAGTTCATGTCGATGAAGGATGCAACATATTCATTACTGCATATTGAAAAGTTGGAACCTTTGCCTTTCTCTATGGCCGAATTGAACTGTATGGCTTATTCACGAGTTAATCACCTTGCCATTTCCTTTGATTAAGTTCAGTTACTGTATGAAACATTATGCCCTAGGCAGATATGAATCATTGGGTACTGCTTTTCTGCATGAAGTTTGGTCACCCCCATTTACATACAGATGCATGAGAGAAGGTAAAGAGGTTTATTTGAAAGGTGAGGAATGCACTTCCACGCCGGATCACTCAGTAGTCTGTAGGCACATCGAATTGCATGGTGCATGCAACGTTCAGGCACCGAATTTAGCTTGCGTTCTAAAAGGGATTCCAGTGCCAGCTATAATGCCCACTTTTACATTATTAGCTAATGGTAGTTATTTGCTTTTAAATATGAGGCTTGATGCAGGATGCTAGTGGGAATTCCCTACATTGTGACTGTCTCACAACGTGTAGTCTGCTGTAAAAATTTCCTTTTCCCACCCCCGCATGGGAGGCTGGATGTATCCATCTGACCTTCCATCCCAACCTTGAAAGCAGAATTCAACAAGATGAGCAGAATAAGGGCTCTTTTGACTCAAAAAGAAGTCGCTCTGACTTTCTCCCGTGAAACGTTTGTCCTTCACGTATCAAACACCCGCACCGAGGTGCATGCGCTTTTAAATACTGATCTCCCCCTTCATTTCGGTGCTCTGATTCACACTATATTAAATGCCTCGTCAACAACTGGCTTGGCGCATTTTTTCAAAGTTGTGGCCTCCGGCCTCGTGACCTCTTTCCAAACAATCTTTGGTGTGATACCGGCATTTTTTCATTCTATTTTTTTCAGCATCTTTGGCGGGCTCCCGTTGATTCTCGCCCTCACGGCTGGTGTGCTCCTGTTGGTCTGCTTGCTGTGCAAGGGCTGCACAATATGTGTCACACGACAGCCTTCCCCGACTGCTCCATCTTCGTAACCGGATGCTTGAATATTATGGAACATTACAACTGGCCACTTTAAGCATAGCCTATGGATTGTCCTTCCGGTTTTCTTACTTTACTTGCGTGCAACCTGTTTTTCATTGCCTAGATTGTCCCTTCGAATGGGCTCTGGATTTGTGCCTGTCGAACTCGGTGTCTCCTGCCCCGGATTATGATCGACTGATGAGTCCTTTAGTGGCTCATGAGTTGGACTGTTCTAGTATCAGGATTATGGCCTGTGGAGCGGCACATGGAGTCCTAGGGAATTGGGACATCTATACGGCAGCGTATGACTTCTTGATGAGAAGTTACCTTGAAGAACACGCAAGTTGTCCTCTGATTGTGCTAGAGGCTCCAGTTATCGAGGAACATGTATGTTCATTTACCATGTTAGACTGGATGGTGGAAACTTTTACCGAACATTATAATGACTTCCTCTTGGAGGCTGTCGCTACTTATTGTGCTTACACGTTGATGGATTAACTTGGAAGTCGTCCCACTTGCGATATTTAAACGACACATTTTTTGAGTTTTTTTTTTTTGACTCACCATTATTTAGGCTCTGCCGAGCCTTTGCGAGATGTTACATATTTTTTTTCCTCTCTCTCTTTCTTTTTCATTTTTTACGCTGGTTTTTCGAACTTTCACTGCCATTTATATGGATTTACAATACATGCACTTGGTTCTGTCACTGTCGAACTTGAACTCTGCGTTCCTAAATTGTATCCCTATTTGTTCGTGGTCCGATCATGGGAGGGTGTAGTGGAGACGGAGTACACACATTGCTATGTTAGCATAAGCGTCTTAGAAGTTAAAACGCCATCTTGCCACGTTTGCTGCTTTTGCACACAACACTGCACATAGATGTTTTTATATGAAAACTGCTTGCTTTCTTTTTCTTCACGTGAGAACGGTCCGTTGTTCACATCCCTAGACGTGCACCGCGACCTTGGTCTGAACATTATGTGCAGAAACAGTCAGGGCCAACAAACAATGTATGCTTTTGAATTCAAGTAGATCGTCCCACGCTCTAGCTATAACACGCACACAGCTGCAAATATCTGAAACTCAAGCGCCTTTAATATTGCAGTTTGCATGCATGAGACACACACTTTGGAGAAGACTTTTTCCAGACAGAGAGCAAAGCTGATCCTGTGATGTGATTCACCTAAGCTGATATTTACGGTATGGGGTTCCCCATTCAAACCTAGAGACCTTTTATTAGTTTAATAATACTAGCTTACTAGTGAAGGGAGGGTGGTTGTATTCCACTATCATTTGTAACATGATTTCTCCCTTCATTTTCTATGGTATTGTAACAAGGCTGATGGTTTTAATCTTAATCATTTGTCTGCTTATGTTAACCAAAGTATTGCATCTTTGGACACGTAGTTTATAAAATAAACATTTTAAACTTTACTGTGTCTCTGATTACTCTTGTTGTGGACTGATATGAGAATAATAACGAACAGGTATTTCTAATTCCCACCATTCCTGAGAGTACTTTAAGTCGCTTGTTCTGGGTTGTCTAATCATTGGTAGCTTCAAGAGGATACGGAGAACGAATGAGACACTGATGCTAGTCGGAAAGGGGTTCTGGGTACTGAGGTGAGTTTTTGGTACACCGCAATTCACTGAGGTCCTGGTTTCCTGTGCATAGTTCTGTGCATGAGCAGAATCCCTGCAACAGTTACTAAACACATAGTGCTCAAAAGGTAAAAAAGGACTTACTCAGAAGGCTCACTAGGTCAAAATGAAGTAAAGACAGCCAGCTGTAAATCTAAAGTGATAATTATTATGGCATTACTAAAAGAAAAGTACAGAGTCATTCAGGGTGTCACAAAGGGAGGCAAACAAATAACTTGAACCAGAATGAGTAGTTGACTAAACGTTGATAGAAGTAACTTGCTGGGTGCAAGCTTGTCCAGTAAACAAAGCCCCAAAGTCCATCTAAAATGTCATGCAAATCAGGAAAGCGTTTTTTGTTGATATGGTCATACTAGCAGGGAAGAGGTCTATTTGGAGAAACAGGGTCCTGCCGATAACTGGATACGATCAGTTGCGCCATTAATGATGGGCATGGAAACTCACAAAAGACAAAGGAATGAGATATTTCGGTAGCAATAAAACAAGTGCTTAGTAAGTAGTAAAGAAAATTAAATAAAACATTTTTGAAACTTCATGAGAATGAATTCAAGAGATAGTGGAAATGGAAAAAAGACTAAAAGGACCTGATGCACAAAGGTGAACTGATCCCAGGTCTCCTCAGGCGTTGTCAATAATCCATGAATTCCCTGGAGAGCATGACCCTCCCTCTCACTAATCAATGAGAGGTTAAACAACGAGTATGAAGCAGAGGAACCACTGGTAGGTGGACAATATCGGGATGGGGCAGTACCCCTTAAACCTACCTCTCTTAAATGAGAAGCAGTGGCGACCTTTGGACTACTGGTTTGTTGAGGTCTGAGGCGAATGAGGAAAAAAAAAAATAATAATAATCCATTAAACTCCAAGCGAATACAGAGTAAACCATGTATACATTTAGGTGTGCACAAGTAGTAGCAATTCATGTTAGTCACCAGATGCAATTTGAGTTTTTTATTTTAAAAAGTAAGGAAACAGTTTCAGTTTTGTATTGTGACGCTAACAAAAACATTAATGGGTTTCAGAGTAGCGTGGTACTCGCCGAAAAAAAAATTCAACACCCCCATCAGGGGTAGCAAGCGCTATATAAATGCAAACCTTTTTCCTTCTTCTATGCCTCCACTATCCTTCTCAATCCAAATAACTGACTAACTTATCCACCACCCAAAGTACTTTCATATTTTCACTATACTAATTCACCACTAATCGTTTATGGGTTCCGAAGTAGCATGTTACTTGTCAAAAAAGCGCTTCAACGCCTCGTTAGGAGTAGTACGCTCTATATAAATACAATTACAATACAATACAGAGTACAGGTGGGTGTGTGTGGTTGTATGTATGGTTGTGTGTGTGGTTGTGTGTGTGTTTGTGGTTGTGTGTGTGGTTGTATGTGTGGTTGTGGTTGTGTGTGTGGTTGTGTGTGTGTTGTGGTTGTGTGTGTGGTTGTGGTTGTGTGTGCGGTTGTGGTTGTGTGTGTGTGGTCGTGTGTGTTTGTGTGGTTGTGGTTGTGTGTGTTGTGTGTGTGGTTGTGTGTGTGGTTGTGTGTGGTTGTGTGCATGGTTGTGTTGAGTGTGGTTGAGTGTGGCTATGGTTGTGTAGGTGTGTGTGGTTGTGTGTGTGGTTGTGTGTGTGGTTGTGTGTGGTTGTGTGTGGTTGTGTGTGTGGTTGTGATTGTGTATATGTGGTTGTGTGTGTGGTTGTGTGTGTGGTTGTGTGGTTATGTGTGGTTGTGTGTGGGTGTGGTTGTGTGTGGTTGTGTGTGTGATTGTGTGTGTGTGGTTGTGGTTGTGTGTGTGGTTGTGTGTGTGGTTGTGTGTGTGGTTGTGGTTGTGTGTGTGTGGTTGTGTGTGTGGTTGTGTGTGTGTGATTGTGGTTGTGTGTGGTTGTGGTTGTGTGTGGTTGTGGTTGTGTGTGTGTGGTTGTCTGTGTGTGTGGTTGTGGGTGTGTGTGATTGTGGGTGTGGTTGGGTGTGGTTGTGGTTGTGTGTATGTGTGGTTGTGGGTGTGGTTGTTTGTGTAGTTGTGTGTGTGTGGATGTGGTTGTGTGTGTGGTTTTGTGTGGTTGTGGTTGTGTGTGTGATTGTGTGTGTGGTTTTGTGTGTGGTTGTATGTGTGTGTGGTTGTGTTTGTGTGTGGTTGTGGTTGTGTGTGTGGTTGTGGGTGTGGTTGAGGTTGTGTGTGTGGTTGTGTGTGTGTGGTTGTATGTGTGGTTGTGTGTGTGGTTGTGTGTGGCTGTGTGTGTGTGGTTGTGTGTGTGTGTGGTTGTGTGTGTGTGTGGTTGTGTGTGTGGTTGTAGTTGTGTGTGTGTGGTTGTGTGTGTGGTTGTTGTGTGTGGTTGTGTGTGGTTGTGGTTGTGTGTGGTTGTGGTTGTGTGTGTGTGGTTGTGTGTGTGTGTGGTTGTGGGTGTGTGTGATTGTGGGTGTGGTTGTGTGTGTGTGTGGTTGTGGGTGTGGTTGTGTGTGTGTGTGTGGTTGTGTGGTTGTGTGTGTGTGGTTGTGTGTGTGGTTGTGTGTGGTTGTGTGTGTGGTTGTGTGTGTTTGTGTGTGTGGTTGTGTGTGTGGTTGTATGTGTGGTTGTGTGTGGTTGTGTGTGTGTGTGGTTGTATGGTTGTGTGTGTGGTTGTGGGTGTGTGGTTGTGTGTGAATGGTTGTGTGTGTGGTTGTGTGTGTGGTTGTGTGTGGGGTTGTGTGTGTGGTTGTGTGTGTGGTTGTGGCTGTGTGTGTGTGGTTGTGGTTGTGTGTATGTGGTTGTGTGGTTGTGTGTGTGGTTGCGCCTGTGGTTGTGTGTGTGGTTGTGGTTGTGTGTGTGACAGTAGTACTAAAAGCATCTCAAAATATTTCATGAGTTGTAATTGCTGCACCCACCATAGTGATTTGAGATCTAAAGCGCTACATAGGTCTAATCGATTAACCAGTTGCCAATATGCTGTGCTTTTAAAGAGAATGTGCCAAACGTTTCCAGCTTCCTCATCATGTCCTCATGAAAGCACCAACGAAAGAACTCCCTGAATGGTGCAACAGATATGAAGCAGCCGCTGCGATCAGAAATAAACACTGTGAACATTGTCCAGTTTCACAGTAACATTTCCTTAATGTTCCTTAAGTCAAGTCACAAAACAGTAATACTAAAAGCATCTCAAAATAAAAGAACACAAACATCGAGTTTGTGGAAAGAGAAAGCACATTGTAAGTCAAACGGGCTCAGCAAAGCATTAACACAACAACATGTTCTTTGATGTTTGATGTTTTTTGAACGAGAACATCCAAGGGGCGCCGAGAAAGTGATCGCGAGCGAAAGTGGAAGTGATCGCGGGCGCTTAATGAGCATGACGAAGTTTGCCATATGATGCCTCTGCTCCTAAGCGCGCGCCCGCGCACATGCACTGTAGCTCTAGGCTGGCCATGGTAGCATTTTTTGAGCCCTCACTAAAAGTCTCGCCAGACCAGCGCATGCGCTGGGTCAGGCGAGACCTAAAACTAGGGTTTGCTCTGGGGATGCGCACGTTTTTGGCGCTGCCCCAGGTTTCCCTAATGTTGTAAATCTGGGGCAGTGTAGATGTAGCTTAAGGCAGTGCAGTGATTTGTGCTGCTTTCCCTTACTCCATATCTATGAGGTCATGCAAAGCCATGCAGGGTCACTTTGTGTCGCCTCATAGACATGATTGAGAGGCCTGCACCCCCGTATCGTCATATAAAGTGACACTCCGGCAGCACAGGCCTCTTGTAAATGGGGGCCTAAGACTATTGAATACTGGTTCAACCATTTAAGAAATTATTTCGGTGATTTATCATCATCACGCTACATCATGCAACTGTCATCTATGAATCACAGGACGAATAAGCTCATTGAAAGGATTCATGTACATCTTGTAAAGAATTCTACATTTGAAATCATTGACAAAAAGAATAGCCAAGAGTGCTCTACAGGGGCTTAAGTATTTCCTGCTATGAAACTTCAATATATTTATTTAGTGCACAGCTCACAAGTGACCTCCATTGTATCCTAATTTTGTTTAAAAATGCTCAGTTTCCGCTGTCGATAGTCTTAGGGCCTGATTACGAATTTGGTGGTCCATTGGACCGCCAAACCCGTGTGGTGGCAGTCAAACCACTGCCACACTGTGGGACCACCAACAGTATTACAATTGCGGCGGTTGGACCGCCACAGGATCGCTACAACTGCCAGTGATCCAGGATCCCATGCCGGTGTTGCAGCGGTCAGAGGCAATAATATGCTGGTTGTGCTGCAGCGGCACCACCAAGCATATTATGAGTTGCCTCAAAGTCACCCTTTTTGTGCCTCTTGGCTGAGGTTGCATGCAGGGGGGCAAATGTTGTGCCCCCTGTTAATATGCACCCCCCCCCCAGTTCCTGCATGTTATGGCATGTATGCCACACCATGCAGGAAGGGGCAGGCGGCGCTCTGAGAGCGGCAGTTTGCCTGTTAGACTCTTTTATGAACCTGACACACCGCTGCTCTCAGATTACCGGAGGATCACCTGCCAGACCAGGAAAAAACTCCTATTCTGGTGGGTGGTCTCACCACAGGTTTGGCGGTCCCACAGCAGATGACGCGTTGTACCGTCCACTGCGGGACTGCCAATCTCGTAATCAGGCCCTAAATCATCTAGTTTAGTGCTAGGTGATCATAATGCAACAGATTGGAGAGAGCTTGCGCAGAAGTGACACATCAACACTTTGTGTAAAAAACTTGACATTAATCAGTTTCATAATTTTAATGCACATTTTGGAGACAGACTCTGCATCACCTTCAAAATGTTTATGCTGGATACAGAAAGTTGTGTGGATGTAGAAATGGCAGCATGTATATTACAATTCAGGCAAAGTATGATTGTATATCATACAAAATCTGAATCATGTTTAATAATTCATTTTGTCCATGGGCACAGACCTGGGGCGTAATTTAGAGGAGTGGGCAAAATATAATGTGCCGAAAAGATTTTTGTTCCGGCCATGTCTCTTTCTGATCTGAAGCCCGCCAAGGTGCAGCGCAAACTCAGTCAAGCATTGATCAGGTTCAGATAAACCTAGTGTGGTACATGCAGCACCATATTTTGGGGGATGCAGTTTGGAAGACCACCGTGGTAAGGGTGATGGCATTTCACAAATATAGGAGTACAGTCTACCTAACATGCCTGAGAATGCCTTGAAGATATGTGCTCAATTACAATGTACCTCCATCTGTGGGGCCCATGTTCTGCATGCACCATATGAGGCATAAAGTCCAAAATCCCAACTGCGCACAGGAATATTTTCTGCCAAACATGAGCTCCAACCCAAAAGCAGCTTTTCTCATAACAGAGACAGCTACTTCATTGAGAAATCACTGTCATATTTGACATATTTTCCACCATCATTTTGATGGAGGACCTAGCTATGTTATGACAGACTACAATTGGACCAGCAAATCCAAAAGTCAGCTCTCTAAGCCCTTATTATTTAGTTAGTGAGGAATGAAATTGATGATTTGTATGATTTGGATAGTAAGGTGTTCCTACTGATTTGGAAAGTATTTGATGTGTTTCTTTTGTGGAAGGTGTTTGTGCTAATCAAGAAGAAGATGCTATCCTCAAGTAAGCGGTATGTATTTGAGTAGCATGTTTCCTTCTCTATTCCCTTGGATCGTGGCCTCCCCGCTACATGTCCTGTTCCAATAACCAGCATTGTAGAACATTCACATGAAATACTTAATTGATCATGCCACTGACCACCAGAACTGGGAGGTATTTGGACAGAATCACAACACACTCAAGAGAAGACACAACACACCACCTTCCTTTACAAAACATGAACTCTTGAAGCCTCTCACGGGACAGAACAGTCTCCTTACTAAGGTGTTGAATATCCATTTTGAAGATATCATACCACCACAGGAGGTAATCCACTGCTGGCTAATATACTAAAACATATTTCACCACTCTATGGTAAGTCATTGCTTAATATTCAGTGCTTAATTTGTAAAGGTCAGGGACACTAAATATCAAGTCTGCCTAGTCATGATTCCACCTCATGCTCCCTTCACCCACTACCATACACTCCCTGCCCCTTCTTCTCACTCTTGCAGATTTTCTTCATCTTTGCTTTCTCCATTTGTCAGTGTTTTTCTTCTCTTTGTCTTCTTCCTTCTTTCCATGTTTTCTGCCATTTACTATCTTGTTCTGGATCAAAGTGGGATGATAAAAAGTAAGTCCCGGCCCCCAAAAAATGAGTACCAGTGGGCTCCACCTGTAAGCACCGGCTCAATTCAAGCACTGTATGTAGGCCTCCTCCACTGGACCACAGCCATAGTGTGGGGGATGCTACAGCCACTCAATGGTGTACTTATGGTAGGATTGAACTTGTTGCTCAGCTTACTCAACCCTTTTCAGATGATCTGCTGCCCAGGAAGTGAAGCTGCCCCCTCCTACCATTGAAAGATCATTAGTGCCTGCCCAGCACGTGCTGCAGAGTGCAGCATCCTCGCCACAGTGGAATCTGTAACTGGGGCGATGAGTGTGATACTCCCTGGTCCCACAAACAGACCTCTTGCTCAGCAAACAGTGTCCACCCACCACACCCCCGGTATCTTCCGGTACCCGGAGCCTGGCGAGTTGGATCTGCGTGGGAACTGCTGGGCTAGAGGTTGCTGCTACCTCTAGACTCTGCTGGTTGGTCTACTGCTGACAGCAGTGCATGTGCACATGAGATGCTAATCAGTCTTTGCAAATGTATGTGTGTCAAAAAGAAACATATGGCACTTGCATCAATAGAAAGGCAAAATTAGGAGTTTCTTGATGTTGATGGAAAAAAGTCCAACAGAGTGCATGAATGCCTGCACATCTATGTTCTGTCATGTTTTCTTATATATATGTATAGTCCCCATGTAGACAAACATTCCTGGCCGAATAGAATAAGCATAATCTTGAACAACCACAGTTCGATTAAATGGAACTAAAAGTACTGATTTAAAAGTAGTATTTTCAAGATTTTTGTAAAGGGGAATAGACAAGCTTTGATGCTGGTATAGAGCCAGTATAGTGTCAATACAGGTTATAGAGTTTGACTTGGCAAATGACAGATGGAAAAGATTATTATGGTCCCTAGAAGGAGCATACCTGGAAAACATAAAGCAGATATAACACCGTATAGGCAAACAGTGAACTATTTAAACTATGGTGATATGTCCTAGTACCTAGAATGTTCTGGACGAACTTGTGCTACATCACACCCCCCCCCAAGGAACTGCACACCCTTGGTTTTGATTACATGTTTGGAGCATTGTGCAGGACCTATTACAAAAGCTCTTGGTTCCTTCCTTTAATAACATAATTTTGTACCATTTAGAGGAAATGAACCAGTTTGGTGGAACATTCAAGACAAATTTGAGTTTGCTTAGTTTTGTCTTGCCTGTGTCAAAGCATTTCCCACCAGGATGTGGAGATGGGAATCAAGTTAGAGAAGAATTCTATTTAGAACTTTAAGCAATGCGAAACGGGTGAAAATAGTAATTTTTGCACTACTCCAGCATATTTAGGCGTGAGAAGAGAAGGAAATAATTTCACAGAATTCACATTTGTTTGTGATGGTAAATACGGTTACTTCAGAAAGACTCCATTTTCAGAACCCGCCTGACAGACTGATTGAGGAAGCAGCCAACATGGGTTCTATTGCTCTCGTTGAGCTCCAACAACACCTTCAATAGCATAAGTATGCATGTATAAATGTGGTATTTGTATAGTGTGAACCCAGCCAAAAGACACTGTAGCACTGTACAGGGTCGAAAGCAAAAACAAATACATAGGGGCATATTTACAAGGGGATTGCGCCACCGGAATATCACATGTACCGACGCTTCAGTGGCGCAATGCCCGGCACCATATTTACAAAGTAGTGTTAAGCGACTTTTTGTGGCTTAACGCTGCTTTGTGAATATGGTACCCTTTCATGCAGGTATCTGCATGAAAGGGGTGTGCAATGGGTGTTGCTGTGGGTGTTCCATCGCATGACCCATTGCTTTTTGATGCTACTCCAGATTTACAAGGATGGGTAAATCTGAGGCAGCGCCAAAAACAGATGCCATGCAAGAGCAGGCGTTAGATATAGTTTTATTTCTCCTCGATTTAGCTTTTTCTATGTTTCCTGCAATGCAGCACACATAGAAAGTGCATTACGCCATAAATGATTGTTTATGTGCAGAAAGGGGTCCCTCCCTGCACATAAACAATCATTAAATAATGATGGTTTGCCACTTCTATGTGTGCTGCAGAATGCAGCACACATAAAAGTAACATATCACCATCATTGATTGTTTATGTGTAGGAAGGGACACCTTCCTGCACATAAACAATCATTCTCTGCAACGTAGACACTCTTGTTCTGTGGCGCTAGGCAGCTACTTTTAGCGCCAGTACAAGGTAAAACGCAGGTGGCCCACCGCATTGTTGTAAATACAGCCCATCCCCGCGTTTTGGAAATGGTGGAGCATGGCGCTGCAAAATTTGCCGCAGTGCAGTGCTCCACTATTTCCTTGTGAATATGCCTCATAGTATGCCAGAAAATCAGATAGGTAGCTGGGTTGTAAAAGCAAAAGCAGACCGTTACTGCATTATGATGTTGTGTTATCTAGAGGAGGTGTCTTCCACTCTTTCCTAAATTGGAGCATGGTTGCTGCAGTCCTAATGGTTCTGGGGATGTAATCCCAGATCCTGAGTGCATAGGCGAGGAAGTCCTGTCACACTCTATTTTTTTCCACTTTCTTATTATTTATATATTTGAAAAGTGTTATATAGCGCTGCCTAGACCTAGAGGAATGAGAGCGCTTTACATGAGAAAGGACATTGTTTCAGTACATTGTTACATAGTTACCCCAGTTACAGTTGCAGTTACCAGTACATGCTTAGGAGAAAAACGTGAGTTTATACAATCATATAAGATATTAGCGAATAGCATATCCAAGACACACCTCTTATGGGGAGTGGAAGGTAGTGGGGGGAAAGGTAAACTGGAGGGGGGAGAGCCGACAAAGTCAGGTAGACCTGAAGTGGGAAATGACTCCAGGGGGAACAAAGTAGTAAAAGCAGTCGACGAGAGAGACAGATAAAACCGCGAAGAACAGTAAAAAACAATGTCCGATGTCCGGCTTGGTAGGTAACGGGTGAGGGGGTGTCCCAGAGCCAGACTCCTCTACAGCTGCATAGGACAGCTCCACCGGGCATAGGCCAAGGGTACTCGGGCTCCCTGGTAAGTACAAATAGTTATAGTTTCAGCCCGTGGGGCATCGTCATAGTTCCAAAGAAGGCATCAGTCCCGATGTGGGAGGCGCCGTCCACCTCATCCTCCAGCTCGGAGGGTGTAGGGAGAGATCACTGGCGATGTCAAAGGCAAAAGGATCCCTAGCGGTGAAAGTAGTGGAAAATGTCTTGCTCAGAGAAGTGTTTTGTATGTAGTGGAATGGTGCATAGCTGCGGCCAATGACTAATATTCAGGTGCAGCTACAGGGCATTAAGGACACAGGAGTTTGATGGGACGCTGGGTTAGCTTCATGGGATCCCGCAACACAATGCATCAAATGCTGTAGGAAAGACTGCCGTATGTAAAGTGTGGTCTCAACACTCAACATGTTGTGGGCGCCATCTTAACTGCCGAGCACTAGTATTACTTCCATGTTTCTAGTCTTTTTTTGTCCAGGCTGTGGGTGTGCCTAGAGCCACCAGAGATGGTGAAATTGTTTGCCAGATAGGCAGATCTACTGGGGTACTGGTTGTGATGGCTTTGTAGCTTATGTAGGTGGCTTCGAAGATGGTGTAGGTTGACAAGGGCATGCAATGGAGGTCCAGCAGGGTGTGGGTCATGTGGTGAGATTCCTTCGGGCCCTTGATGAGACCCTCTTCATCATGTATGAAGCCATAATGGAGGACCAGTGTGGAGTCTGGGATGCAGTTAAGTTCATTGTGAATGGCAGTTCTGAAGCCATTTTCTGGGAGGAAATATTTCACTTTCTTTAGTAGACGGAGCTGGTACTAGGCCATCTTAATTTTTTCGGTGATGTATTCCTTGAGAAGGAGATTGGTGCCCTGGATAAATCTGAGGTACTTGCATTGAGCAAATGTTGGTGTTTGTAGGACGTCTGCCTTTTTTGCGCGGTCACCCAGATTTTTTGTCTTTTGCTGGGCTGTATATCTTTGCTGGCTTTACACCTCTGTGCACTATACCTGCTAACCAGTGATAACTTGCTTGGACGCCTCCTTTTAACATTGTTAAATTGGCTACTCCTAATTGGCATATTTAACTTTCTTATAAGTCCCTAGTATGTGGTACAAAAGTGTTCCCAGAGCCTGTAATTTACAAGTGTAACATCCATTTTCCATCCACTACTGTAACTGTGTAAACATTACTGCATTATCCGCTGTAAACTGACTGTGCAATTTTAAACTGCAAATTCAATTTGTCAAAATAGCCCCTTTTGACAGATCTAAACATTCTTTTTAAATATTCAAAAGTAGTAGTCACCCTATGTAGGCCTTATTGCCCATAATGCAGGATGCATGGTATTTAAAAGTAGGACATGTAAAAGTATAATGTTACACATGATCTTACAGTGAAAATTACCCAAAAGCAACTTTCGCTGTTGCAAGATTTGTGGTTCCATAGGAAAAAACTGGGATGCAGTTGTAAATACTAATACTGTATCTTGCAAAGGGGTCTAGCTAGAAAAATAATGAAACTACTATTTCTAATAGTTAATAAAAATCCAATTTGTACTATTTATTAATGAAAAGTAACTTTTAGAAAGTTACCTTTTCCCTGCCTGAAGTCCCTGGCGGCTAATCTGTATTTTGGTCTCCCACTTCTGCCAGCCAGTAATTGAGTGAGTGACATATTTATAAAGCGCATGATTGCCGAGGCGTCTTGGCGCTAGGGGTGACTTGTTCCGGTTGCCCAGGCTCGACCAGAATTTATTGCGGGGGGGAAAATGCCAGGTTTTAACCAGTTTCCTAAAGAGAAGCCTGTTGGACTGTAGCCTAATAGAAGTTGGTAGCTTGTTTCACAATTTGGCTGCTCGATGAGAGAGGCTTTTGCCTCCCCATCTGGCTTTTTGAATTTTGGGAACCTGTACAAGCCCTGTATTGGCTGCTCTAAGAATCCGCCGGGGGGAGTACCAGGAAAATAGTTTCTGAATATCCGTGGCTCCCCCACCATACAACGCCTTATGCACAAGACAGAGAGCTTTGAATTCTACTCACTGTTGGATTGGGAGCCAATGAAGCTGCCTAATGCTAGCGGAAATGGAGTGATATTTGGGAATATCAAGTAATACTCACGCTGCAGCATTCTGCAAGGACTGTAGTTTGGCGGTCTGGCATTTGTCAATTCCCAAGAATAACTCATTGCCATAGTCAATTTTTGAGAGGACAAGGGCTCCTATTACTGTTTTCCTGAGGCTAGCTGGAATGAAAGGCAAGATGTTTTGCAAAATTTTCAATATAAAGAAGCAGGGGGAGGTTAGGTGCTTAATCTGTTTTGCAAAACTTCGTTCGTTGTCAAACATTATTCCAAGATTTCTTGCCTTAGTAGATGGAATGGGACAGTTGCCTGCCTCAGATGGCCATCACAATTGGCTCCATACGGATGGACCCTGCCCAAACTCCATGACCTCAGTTTTCGCAGCATTAAGCTTGAGAAAATATAGATTCATCCAGGCCATTATGGAATTCAGACGGTTGTGAAAGCTAACGGCTCTGGCGTCCACCCTCTGCGCGACAAATACAACTATCTAGGTATTGTCTGCATATCAGATCAGCGTAAGACCGTGATCTTTGATTAGTTTAGCCAGGGGGGTGACATAGATATTGAACAAGGTTTGAATATGTGTGGAATGTCTTCCAGAAGCAAACAATAGGCTGACCTGAATGGGCAGAGATGACTGCTCTAAACCTGTCAGGACATACATGGTGGGACTGTAAGAATACTTTTAAACATATCTGGAATGTCAAATTCTTCTTGCTGGGATTTTGCATATAAAACGTTTGGCGCACTTCAAAGAGGCTCAGGGTTCACAGGCAAATGTTAGCTGACGCCTGAGCAACACCCTTCCTTTGACCCTCCCATCCAGACAGGTTCCTATCACAGTGGGCTTCTTTTTGACATTACAATGTCAAACCCTGCTGGACAGGTCTGCTGGGTTTACATCACACACTTCAAAGTAGTGAAACAGGATGCTAAAACAATTCTTGTGTATCCATTGTCTGGTTGCTAAGAACCGTACCTTTTGTTCAACTAAACTTCTGTTTCTGGGTTTATTGGGGTCCCGTGGCAGTTTCAACTGGATTTTAGAATTAGATGTGGGAGGATAATAGGATTACACAAGTATACTCCCACACTCACCCAACCCTTAGAACCCATGGTCAGTGTGGCCGAAACCTTTTACCTACTTGGAAATGCCCAAAGTGAGTAGTATTAGTCCCCGGAACCTTTACCTCATTTCATAAGGTGTTTCTAGGGGTCATTCCAACCCACTAGCTAGTGCAACCCATAAATGTGGCACCTCCAGGCAGATCAGAAGAAGACTGAACCTACTGTCTTAGACCTAAGAAGATCTCAGAAGACTGCACTGCTCTCCCTTTTGTACCCACGACAAACAAGTGGACTCCAAAATTCATAAGGTTGACCTCATGTTAAAGCTACACGGAAACAACAAGCAACAAGGTTCCTTTTCCTGCAAATGCACAGCTGACCAGTGGCAAATGGACCAGAACTTCACCCTCCTGTTTGGCCTCTGTCTGACACCGTGGGAATCTCCCCTGAGGTCCTGGGAACATTTAAAGGTGAACTCCTATGGTGGATTGGGACTTAAAGGGCTAAAGTCAGAAAGCTAAATCCTTGACCAGGATGAACCTGGTTAGTGTATCCGACCCAAGCTCCATCGCAGTCAGTGTCAATTTGTGCCTAGGTCCCTGTCTACCACGAACATTGACTATTAGTGGCACTTTGTGCTTCTTGGAGCTATTTTTAATTACAATTTTAAAAAACTTCGGTTCACCTTATTGGATTGCTGTCATTTTTATGTCATTTTGTTTATGACATTTTGCTCTATTTTCCTTATTCATTTTGGATTTTTTTTTGTATTGCGTTTTGACTTTATTACTGTTTTAGTACCGCATAAATACTGTATGCATTGTCTAGCAGTTAAGTTTGTCTCTTCTACACCATAGGTACCAG
Organism: Triturus cristatus; assembly: GCF_964204655.1. Taxonomy (NCBI): domain Eukaryota; kingdom Metazoa; phylum Chordata; class Amphibia; order Caudata; family Salamandridae; genus Triturus; species Triturus cristatus. The sequence goes on along the minus strand of NC_140582.1, from coordinate 1,096,895,111 downwards.
TGGGTTGGACTCAGTTTAATTTAGTTACTTTAGTGATTCACCCTAAAAATGATTGTGGTTATTACCTGAGGTGGGTACATTCCCCTCTCATCTTATACCCCAATTTATTACAGTGTGGCTCCCGAATATCGAGTCCAGGATATCGTGGCACCTCATTTCGTGGTCAAAATATCGAAGGCAAAATATCGAAAGGCGTATTGCTGAATTTTGATGTTGATATCTGCAAGAAGAGCCCAAGGGTCTCCACACGGGGGTTGATGATGAGCAGAACTTAATACTGGGGAAGGTACTGGCAGATGTAAGAATCAATGACTCACATGAGCAATATTTATCAAAGAACGCAGATGGTGAGGTACAATTCAAGTTTATATACATAAAAAAAATTAGACACCACAAAAACAAATCCTAGAAAACAAACAAAGGAAAAGTGGAGATAAATTGGATTGACAATTCAAATGAAAGCCCATGAGAGCAGTCATTAACATGGTTCCTGCAGAAATCAATGTGAGTGAATGGGAAGAACAATAGGTCAGAAAAAATGATTAAGGGCCTACTTTACACATTGATAGTAATGGAAATCCTCTGATGTGTAGAGAAATTGCTAAAACTTCTGTCAGTACTACCTTGGCCATTGCTGAAGTGTGGTGAAGGTAATTCCACAATAGGATCAGATTTCACCTCACATAGAAAGATTTTATGTTACCACTCATCTCGAAAAGATACCATAAGGGCTTCTTTCAGTGGGACCTGTGCCAAAATCAAGCAGACTTGTGAGTGTGCAGTCAATCTAAGATGGTGGATCAGAGCCAATAAACAAAGTTATCTTCTGACGTAAAGACTGATTTAGAGTTTTGCTGGTGTAACTCCTATCATTCAGTCTGGGGTATGTTAATGTTAATGTTACTGGGTACTTATAGAGCGCACGGCTACTCCCAAGAGTGTCCCGGCGCTAGAAAAAGGAACCAGTGACAGAACCAAACAGGATGCCCCGAGGCGGCTGAGCTATTATGCAAACAGCCAAGTTTTTAAACTGCGTCTGAAACTGTGGACATCCTGCACCTGAGCAAGGCTGGAGGCAAGCTATTCTAGAGCCGAGAGGCCGCCACCTGAAACGACCGTCCACCCAAGCGAGAGCAGGAGAACCTTGGGATCTGCGAGAGTAGCAGATTAGAGGATGTGTAAATCCTCTGACACACTGGCAGTGGAAATTCCATATAATATTGAGTTCTCTGCACAGTGCCAGAGAATGGTCAATCAAAGTGACTTCCCCACCACTGGATGAGCCATTTTGGATGTAAATTGTCTGGTAGAAAATTAGGGTAATAAAGAATGGATTGATTTGGCAAAAAAGAACACATCCCCACAGTGGCTTTACATTCTCAGTACCCACATATCTAGTCTCCCCTAACACTTTCAGTGTATATTCCAGCATGTTTGAGACACTATATGTATATTTAAATTTTTACCTTTATGTGGGGGGTTTTCACACACCTAATTGTAGTAGAAATGGTAGCTGGGCATTCACCCTAGACTTAGCAGTTGCTCTGACACTATCTCTCTCGGCTTTGTTACCACATTGGGGCAGACCTGATTGTGATGTGCTCTGCTGGAGGGTGTTTTTGAATGGAAACAATTCCTAAGAGCTGATAGTGTGAACAGTGTTTTCACTTTATTTGTTGAAATAGTCTTTCATCAGTGCCTACAGTTGGATATGCAGGGCATGGTTGAAGGACTTTACAGAATTCACTGCAGGTGATACTGCACACTTCTGAAGGACTTGACAGCTAGTTATCGTGATTGACTTGGGTGTATGCCCAAGCGAATGCACAAAACGAATTCCTATTCAACTGGCCTCTGCTCACCCGTTTTAGACACCATCAGCTTATCAGCCATAAAAACCAATGTACCTAAGATAGGCAGCTATTAACATTTTAATACCTAAGGCTCAAGATATGCGAATATGAAGGTTATGATTTCTTTATGAAAAGGCCTTGCCAACAGGCTTTACTCCAGCAAATATTTAACTGCTGAGCTCCTCCCATGTTTCTTGCTATGAGAACAATGACACATTTCAGCTGGCGAAATCTGGATCTCCTTTATATCCTTTTCCCCCCTCGATTTTCAATCAGGTGCCTGAAATCATAGGAAATAGTATTTCCTCCATCTTTAACTCTATGTTCAATGAAGGAGTTTTTTCATCTATGAGGAAAAGGGCCTCCATACTACCTCACCTGAAGAAATTCAACCTGGTCCCATATGAACCCAATAACTACAGACCTATCTCGCGTCTCCCACCTCCGGCCAAGTTGGTCAAAAAGATAATGAACACTCAGCCAACTATTTACACGAGAATCACCTCTTGGATGTGACACAATTTGGCTTTAGGTCAGGGCATAGCACAGAAACGGCCCTGATCAAAGGCTCTGAAGAAATTAGGGAAGTATTAGATGATGGGGGTGCAGCTGCACTTGTCGGCAGCGTTCGATACTGTCGACCACAATCTATTGATTAACCGCCTGAGCTCTTTAGGAATCAACGATAAAGCATTATGCGTCATCTCTTCCTTACTATTGGGTACACTTCAATAAGTAGCCCTGGGCATATATGAATCTACCCCCGTCTCACTACCCTGTGGGGTTCCACAGGGCTCATCCATCAGTCCCACTCTATTCAATATATATATGTCACAGAATTGGCCATTCTGCTTAGATACTTTGGGTTGTCTTTGACTTCCTATGCCGATGACATCCAAATCGTCAGTTTTTAAAAATGGCTCTAAGCTTGCTGCTTGAGTCCATGATTGCACGCTAGCTGCCAGTTACTGCATGAGCTCACATTGCCTCAAGCAGAATTCAGGGAAGACCGAGAAAATTCTGTTCAGAAATCTTTCCCCTAACTGGTCGCCTGTCTGGTGGCCGGACGACCTGGGTTCATTACTCACCCCAGTGGCGAAGGCTAAAAACTTAGCAGTAATAATCGATGACAAATTGAACTTTGAGCATCAAGTCAACGCTGTCACCTCTTCCAGCTTTTTAAAAATCCTGCTGTATATATTCCCGTCAAAACAATAGTAAACCTTGAGGATTTATTCAACTTATATTAATTAATTAAATAGTCACCATAGTGAGCTTCATTTCAAGGAACTCAGAAAAGGAGAAAAATTACAGAAAGACCACAGTTCATCTTTTATACTGATTTTTATCCAAAAATATTATTTTTGATTATTTAGTAAATTTCAATAATTTGATACAAAAAAGTAAAGGAATTTGCGATTTTTCATTTAAACAATGGCAACACAAAACTACTGTCTCGCTCCAAAACACATAAGCAGTAGTTAATGACACTTTTTCCACAGATATGAACCATCCACAGTTGGTCATATATCACAAACAATTGGTTTGGACAATTGTAATTTCTGAAAGCATCAAATGGAAATTATTTGCATCAAAGAAGTGTCGTAGCGTCGACGTTTCGGTTTCCCTTATGATAGCTTAATCACCGAGACCATCCTCAGGACAAAAGTTGCACCACGTATTTCTTACTCCAACGACTTAGCTTCCCCCTGCAAAACTCGCCAAACAAGTCCGAGTATATATTCCCGAGCATAGCAAAAAGACCATAATCATCTCGTAAGTCAGTCAGTCAAAAATCTTTATTCAGCTAAATGACAGCCGTAAAAGAACAAATAAAACATTATTTTAACAATAATACACGTATTAAGATTTTAACCAATTTGAATAATACCCAGGAATTCATTTTCCGACAACATTGCGAAGTCGAATTGCAGCGGAGATATACTTATAGATCATAAGACAGGTGAATTCATTATTTAAAAGAAGTAGATGACATAATGCAGGTTGACACTTTCTAATATTTAAAAATCTTAATAATGGTTTTAAAAAAGTGCATCTGGGGTTAAGATCCAATTAAAAAAAAAACATAAAGTGCAAAGTGCTTTGTGCAGAAATTGAAATACATGGACACAGTTCTAATTTGGCATTACAATATGCATCAAGTGGGTACGATACCAGTAAATGAGCAATACCCATCCTGAACCTGATCAGATAAAACATCTTTGCTGGATTGAAATAAAAAGAAAGATAGGATTCAATTTGGGGGAGCTAATTAGCAGTGAGTGCTCAACGACCCTTTTTTTTACCATCTCTTGGCTATCTCTTTCATGCTTCAGAAGTAAAAGAAAATCACTTTTAAGCTTGGCCTTAGGAATTGCAGATATATTTCCGGGACTGTTTAAACAATCCTGCAATCCCAGCTTCTCCAATTGTTCTTGCAAGTAAGAGAGCCATGTAAATTTTTTTACATAATCCAATTTTAATCAATCTAAAATTATTTCACGATTCAGGACTGGTTCCTCTTTTACCCAGATGCTACGCCAAAGCAACAATGGTGCTAATTCCATACGAAAGGATAGTGGTGTAACACCTAATTCATTTTGATACTTAATGGCAGGGGTGCTTTTAGGTAATGTCAGCACACGTTTTAACATTAGGTTCTCGGCTCTTTGGAGGCCCAATGTGTTTGAACAACCCCAGACTCCAGCGCCGTATAATGTAACGGCGCATGTTCGTGTTTTATAAATATCAATAATTACTTTTATGGGGCGAGAACCTAATTTTTTTGTGAATCTAAAAATGGCCTCCATGTTTTTATTGAAGCCCCCAATCCTGGCATTAACTAGGTGGGACCAAGAGTTTTTTTCGTTAAAAAGAATGCCCAAATAAGAGAAAGTTGGCACCTTTATGTAGAAAGTTTTCATCTTAGAAGGAACTTTTACTGCTACCAAGACGTGTGACTTGGCAACATTTGTTTTTAACCCAAGATCGCTCATGAATTCATTAAAACTAATTAAAAGCCTTTGTAAACCCACCCTGGTTCTCGACATTAGGACGCAATCGTCCGCATATAACAGGGCTGGTAAAGTCCTGCAACCTATTGTTGGTGCATCTACGTTTCCAATTCTGATGCGGCTTTCTAGGTCATTTATATATAAACAGAAAAGGAAAGCAGCAAGTACGCATCCCTGTCGGACCCCTCAATCCATCTTTATGGGTCGGGTAAGCTCTCCAGTTGCTCCGTAGCGTACTCTACCTGTGACACCCTGATGCATTGCAGCTAGAAAATGGACGATGGAGGGATCAATGCCCATAAGGAGCATTTTCTCCCACAATTTCCCCCTCTGCACCCAATCAAAGGCAGATGTCAAGTCCATAAACCCCAGGTATAAGGACCCTGACTTAGCCATGATGTATTTGCCAATGACCAGGTGCAGGTTAAGGCACTATTCTACAGTGCCCAGGCCCTTCCTGAAGCCATACTGGACAACAGAGAACTTCCCTTTTTCTGTGACCCAAGTCTCCAGTCTCTCCAGTATAACTCGTCCCATAATCTTGCAAGTGCTATCGATTAAAGAAATAGGTCGATAGCATTTGGGATCTTATCTATCACCCTTTTTAAATATGGGAACTATTGTAACTGATCTCCATGACTCCAGGGGGCCCTGAGCTGCATAACATCTTAATATATTTGTTAATAGCGGGTGCCATAAGGGGGTATTTGCTAAAAATAGGTCAGTGGGTATACCGTCCGGCCCAGGGGCCTTGTTCTTTACAGTCTGGGAGAGGGCCCTATTTACCTCATCTAAATTTGGGAGTTCCATGGGACGTGCCACATATTGGAAGCGAGCGGCACTTTGTTTCTCAGTGCTATTACTATAGAGGCCAGCAAAATATTTTACCCACGATTCGGGCATGAATGTTGCATCAATATGGCCATTTTTTGTGTGTCACCAAAGTATTCTTCGTTAACAGTTTCCCAAAAAAGTTTGGAATCTTTACTCTGTGATGCCGAATGTAATTTGCCCCATGCCTCTTGCCTAATTTCCTTCTTGTGTTTCTCCAGTGCGCGTTTATAATCTATGCGCGCCTGTCTCACTCCCACCTTATCTCGTGGTTTCGTTTTTAGGATCTTAATTAATTTTTTATGTAATTGAGAGCATTCCCTGTCAAACCATCTTTTATTTTTCTGTGAGCTGTTCAACTGGTTTTTACTTAAGAGCACCTTTGTTGTCTCAATTATTGCATTATACGATTTGATCATGAATGTAACACTTAAATTTTCATCCAAACAGTCCAGTACTTGTGCAAAATTGCTCTTTATAATCTCCACCAGAACGATCTCAGGGTTGACAGAGGACCACTTCCGAGTTAACCCCTTATTTTTAGTATAAGATAAGGGGACTACCTTAACTGGTGTATTTGGAGGAATTGGTAGGATTGCTAATTGTAATGTTAGTGGGAAATGGTCGCTAAAATGTATTTTAGGAATGTTAAAAACCATGGTTTCAGAGTTAAAATAATCGGACAAAATAATAAAATCAATTAGCGTCCCTTGACCTATTCCAACATATGCTACCACATCAGAATTTAAGAGCTCAATGAAATTTAAAGTTAAGAAAAGTGAGAATTTTGACAATAAAGAATAAAAAATGTTCCCACAACAATTGTGCTCAAAGTGATAGCCACCCACCGCATTCCTTGTTAAATGGTGGCATACCTCACGTTTAGACAGTGAGCACAATTTACAATTAAAATCACCCCCCCAGAGTATTACATAGTCCATTTTTAACTCCTCAATGTGTTTCATAAGTGCAGTTTCAAGTTTTGGGCAATAGTAATATTTTCACCATTAAAATGATTGTGATAAAAATTAATAACCACAAGGGTCAAGTTACTCTTCAGGGAAATATTTATAATCTGAAAATGTGGGGCGTCCAGCTGCAGTTTCCTAACTCTGCCATTTAATGTTGTGGGAATCATGGTTATTCAGCCACTTTTATCATGACCACCTACAGATGGTCTAGCTGATGTGTGTACAGAGTAAAAACCATTTATATAAGCTGGTTCACGCATCCATGTTTCCTGTAAACAAATTATGCTGAATTTGCTGACAAACTCTACCCAGTCGTTAATGCCTAATTTGTTTAACAGACCTGCTACATTCCAGAAGAGACTACCATCAGTAAATGTACTGACATAAGGGGTGTCTTTATTCTCTGCACAACCGGTGTCAGTTACACCACTTTCTACTGTCATCATATTTGTTATTACAGTAGGGTTCACAACACCAACTAGCTCAGCAGCAGGGCATACTGGCATAAGATCTAATGTGCCATCATTAAATGGATTAGGAGAATTGAGTCCTGAATAATATGTCGGGTTTATTAAGCATTCCTGATTGGGATGAACCAGAGCATTTAAGATTTTGATATTAGAAAAAGACGGGGAAATGTCTGAGGGGGCAGGATAACTATCTCTTTCTGTGTCAGCTAAAACATGCAAAAAGGTTGGATTTAAATCTGGATCACCAGACTCCCTCAACGACTGACCATTCAGTCAGTCCACCTGATCTAGGGGAGAAAAGGGGTTAAAAGTTGGAATCATGAATGGGGAGAATATTTTAGGATGGGACTGGGCCTGGCCAATACCCACATTTGGCAACGGCCTATGAAAATAGCCGAGTGGTACAGCTTCGATGGTTCCCCCCATGTTATTACTCCAAGGGAGTCTGTCCATGAGCCAGTGCACAAAACTTTTATCCCTAAAATTTACAATGATGCAATCTCCCATTTCAGTTTTTGCCTGAGACCCCACCCATGGCACACGTTCTACATTATTGATTTTATCATTTAGAACGTCACAGCCTGACAAGTCCAAAGTCTTCGCCAACCAATGCACCGTTTTATTTTTCAACTGTTTCCAATCTTCTGTCTTACTATGAGACAGAGGTGGGACATTTTTGAGAACAATGACATAGGGGGTAACTTCCGGGGGTAGGTGAAGTATTCTCAGACTTTTATTCACACCGGCTGAGAAAGTGTTATGGTTTCTACCAGTGGGATTAATGTCACTTTGTTCCACATTTGCTGTTGATGGTCCCAGCCGTACTTTATCAAGTTGTTTAGATGAGTGCATTGTAGTCTCAGTGTTAATAACTACTCCGACCCCAGAGACTGGTATCTGAGAGAGTGGAATTACCTCAGGAATGTCCAAATTTGTATTCCAGATGAGGTTTGTTAGAGTCTCTGAGCCTGTGATAACCTTCGAAATACTAGAGCCAATTAATATTTTTAACGAGACATCTCGTTAGTCTTATCCTAGTTAGAATATTGCAACGGGCTTTGCACAAGCAAACAGTTGAGGAAGCTACAGACGGTACAGAATGCAGCTGCCAGGCTTCTTCGGGGCATTCTAAAGTTCCAATCTGTGGCTAAGCACATTCAGAATTTGCGCTGGCTTCCGGTAAGAAGTCACATCAAATTCAAGGCCTTATGCATCACCTAAAAGGCGTTGCACAACACAGGCCTGCAGTTTTGAGGCGGTCTTTGAAGTGGTACTCCACCAATAGATCCCTTCGTTCGGAAGGGGCTAAACTTATACTCCCACCCAGGACCCCAAAAGCTAATTGGGGTGGCAGAAGGTTTATAGCAGGATCCATCAAACGTTGCAACAGCCTTCTTATCTATATTAGGGCCTTGCCTACATTAATGACTTTCAGGAAGGAACTTAAAACTTGGCTATTTTGTAATTAGGGCAAGGTTCAATTACTCAGGACTGCTAGCACCAATACACCTTTTGGTATTTGTGTGCTTAATAAATCCCTATAACATAGCATAAATGCATAGACTAAGCCTTAGAATTAATTTTCAGGGCCAGTGTCCAAAGAATTAAGCTAGACAATAAGCAATTTACCTTTGATAAACATGCTCCTCTACATCCGATGATTGAGTGGCAAACAAAAAGGTACTATTAACTGATACAACATCTATCAGATTTGTGATTATGTTGCTGAGGGACGTGATCTAATTGCCCGGTTCGGGCTGCTGGACTGTTCCCATGGGGAGCAGGGTCAAGACTGAGATACATATGGCTGGGTCCAAAATGTAATGGCATGGTGAGCAAAAAAACGATGGAATTAAAGCCAAGATCTCTGTACTGGGGGTGAATGTTTGACATCGTTCAGCATTCCGTTCGGTTGCATGTTGGAACAAAGAGTTCCTCAACAATGCCAACCTTTACAACGAGGTTCTGGGAGTATTTATATTTGTACTGAGACCCACACGTTGGAAAAATCTACGGATCAATGAATGGAGACTGATCTCCCAACTAATTATTGCAGAAAGAATCCTCACTGCTAGGGCTATGAGCAGTCTAGCCCGCCAACACTTAACTTGTGGTATCAAAAATCTGCCACAGGAGGGCGAGGACAAGGTTATCTAGGCACTTACTGAAAGACAAAGATGATTTTATCTCAGAATGGCAACACCTCAGAACCTCCTCCTCCCTCATGGACTTCAGAAGAAACCTCAAGACATGGCTCTTCCAGATGAAACAAGCATGACCTCCTCCTCCCTCCTCAGGCCTGCCCTACTCAGGGCCTGGATATCCTCACGGGCGGTTACTGCGCTCTACAAATTCAGATAACATAACATTCCTGAGACTACAGGCTTTACATTTGTTTGCTTAGTACTAGCGAAACAACTTGACGTAAATTGTGTTACTTTTTATGCTAATGTTTGTGATGACAGCCTACAAATTAATATGACGTGGAGTTACTGGGTACCTGCTTGGGGGATAGGGGTGTGGGGAGGGCTGTTTTGGTAGTGATCTCGCTATGATGAACCCTTGGGAGCAGTATATATCTAGTTTACTGCTATGAGCACCCACTGGGCTCTGTTATGGATTGCTATTTACATGGCATTTAAATATGGCACCGAAATGTCATCTGATGTACAATTACTAATAAAATAAAATTTAAAAAGTAAATACAACTTCAATTATTAATGCCACAACTATGTGGAATATAAATCAATAGAGCAAGGAGAAGTTAATGAGGGGGAGACGAGGTGGGAGCAGCAGAGAAAAGGTATTAAAAACAATAACAAAGACAAAGAAAGGAGAGAGGGTAGATAGTAAAATGTTGATGTATACCTGCGACTCTAAAATGTATATTCTAAATTAATTTACAACATCGTCTGTGAGACATCCATTATACATTGTAAAAAAATATCAAGATCTTAAAGTTTATGTCATGAGTTTAACTGATATTATATGCCAACATTTGGTCACCAATCTAGCCCTTTGGAAATGAACACTATAAAATCTTGTTCACCAAATGGTTCTTTTTACTTCTCTTTCTGCGAGCTGTACGTCATTCCGCAGACCAGAGCTCGGGGGTGCTTAGCTGATGTTGGTCTGCTCCGCGGGTGATTGAATTCAATCTGGAAATACAGTGCTGCCTGCCAGGAGCAATTTTCATTTCTAGGAATGCCTGTACCCGCTGGGGATCTAACAATAACACTGCTATCTTGTTAGTGTCTGTTCTATTTAAGTGCAAATGAATGCCAGCAGTCCAGCCAGAGTGACAAAGCCAGTAGGTCAGAGCCGGAGCTTAAAATGTGGAGGCTTTAAACTGGAGATGTTACTACACAGGTGACCTGGAGTGTAGATTGCGGTTGTAGGCTTTACTGAGAGACTGTAACCTGAACGATAGGACTGCCCCCATATTCTTTCTGCGAGCCCTACTGCTTGGTGTTATTGAGAGCTTCGTAGACTGAAAAATACCGCTGCAGTCTCAGTCATAAGGGAGGGTTCTGCTCTCTGAACTGCAAGCAGGACATGAAATAATGCAATGCTTCGTTTGTTTCTCAGTAATTCTATACCTGACACACTTATCACATAACCTAGGGGCATATGTACAAGCCCCATTCGCCACTGGAGCGTCCCTTTTTATACGCTCCAGTGGCGTAGCGACATTTCACACATTTACAAGGTGGCTTAACGCCACCTTGTAAATATGCTGGCGCTAGGCAGCTTTTTTTGCACCAGTGGAAACGCAGGGGTGTCCCATATTCTTGTAAATACGGCGCATCCCTTAGTTTTAAACATGTGGGGGCGTGGCTCTGCTGAATTTGGAGTGGCTCCGAAATTGTTTTGTAAATATGTCACCTAGCATTTGCTACTTAAGTTGCGGAATCTGCCACAAAAGATCTAATACTAGCTCAAGTGATGAACAGATATTTAAAACACTGAAACTTCGCAAAAAGTAATTGTCCACTTTGCAACTGTTCTTGGCTGCATTCAGGCAATAAAGAGGTGACAAGTTAACATTGATCGACCTTCTAAGCTTTGCTGTTCACGATGCACCCCTGACATTTTTACCAGCTTTACAAAATACATCAACGAAAACATAGCTGCGAAGGTTTCAGATTACTGTGTGTGACATTTTCAGATTTTCAATGTAATTATGAGTGACATTTCCAGAAATATGAGTGACACTTTTTCAAAAGCAAAATCAAGGATTGAAGAGGAGGGAAAAATAAATTTGCGAAATAAGAACCCTCTGAGCATTGAAAAACTGTTAAGTTAGCACCAGAAATGAAAGGGCAATAACGTGGTGCCCTTCACAACTGGGCTCACTAACAGGATCTGTGAGGCCCCAACAAACTCTTTACCCCGAAGCAAGTGGTCCGCGAACCGGTCGGCGCGCCGCTACGAGCCCAGCATCATAGTGGCTAGCGGCCACACTTAAAAGTCGCTGCCTAACCGCCGCCGTGGCAGAGAGCACCGGTCCGGGCATTCATTGGGGGGAAGAGGCTGAGAGGCACGCACGCACGCACACAGTGCAGCAGCTGAGTGAGCCAGGGCGCTCCGCTGTATGCATTACAGTCCATTGTCTTGGTTTTACTTCCAGGAAGTTATTTTGTGGAAATGTATGAAGAGTATTTAAAAAGCGTTGCATTCCCACGTGCGTGTGGCTGATTAGCATTACATTGTTGGGGTAAACGATGCTAGATAGAGCCTTGCCGCCTATCCTTGGGGCATGTGCAGTCGAGGGTCTGCATCAGGTCGGCCATGGAGAGATTAAACAGGGTTGGGGCAAGCACACAGCCCCGTTTGAGCTCTTTGGTGGTTGGAATACGCCTTGACAAGCCTGTGCCATCGCCCAATTTAACCTGCACCCAGGTGTCTGTATGCAGGGCTATTGGCACGCCCAGCGGTTCTTGCGGGATCTTCCAGCCTGCCAGCTTTTTCCAGAGGTTAGCTTTATCTATGTTGTCAAAGGCAGCCTTGAAGTCTACAAAGCAGAGATGGAGTGACTGTTTTGTTGGCTTTGCCTTCTCCATGAGCAGTGACCGTGTTAGGATATTGGTTAGAGTCCCTGTGTTTTTGGAGAAGCCGGTTTGGTTGGGTGGAATAATTTCTCGCTCGGCTGCCCATATCTGAAGTTCTTCTAGCAGGGTGCCCACAAAATATTTGGCTTCGTTATCTACTAGTACCACTAGGTGATAGTTTTTTGGGGTGGATTTCTCGCCACTTTTGTAAATGGGTGCAATGATGGAATCTTTCCAAAAGGCCGGTAGTTGAGATGTCTGGCTTCCCGGATAGTGGGTCCAAGGCCGCTGCCCAATAATCCGTGTCTTCCTTAAAGAGGGCCAGAGGAATCCCGTTTGGCCCTGGTGCTCCTTCTCTCCTGCCTTTGGCAATCTGGGGTTTAACTATTGCAGTGTCAGGCGGCTCTTTCGTTTCATTGTTGTAGATGTCGGTTTTGATAACGACATTTGTCTGAGGGTCTTCTTGCGTAGCACAGCCGGCTCTCGCCCTGGTGGTCGAAGTGGGTTGTCAGAAACTCCGACAATGTCTCTTTTGTATTGTGAGACGTCATGCCTCCTTGTGAAGGACGCAGAGGCCCAGAAGCGTGTGCTATTTTGGGATTTGGAGTCTTGTAAGAGTTTCGCCCAGAACTCATCTTCCCTGGATCTTTTGTGTTCCCTTATCACCTTCTTGAGGAGTCCATCAGGTACTCAGGAGAGTTAGGATTATTGTGTTCTCAGGCCCCAAGGAGAACTGTTGTTGGGATAGACAAAATTAACTTTTTTCCATCCGCGATAAGCAGATGCAATACTGCAGGCAATTCCAGTTTCTGCATCCGGTTGCCACGGATGGGAAAAAGGAATGGATATAGGTGAAATGCTCTGCAAAAACATGATTTGCTTATTCTAGACATACAGGGGCATATCAACAAGGGCTTTATCTCTGCGTTTTTGGCTTTAAAAGCCGAAAAAGCAGAGATAAAACTAGCTCCCTATCAGCAACAGGGTGCTAACACGTAAATTCGGATGTTAGCACCCTTTTACTCTACGCTTCCCCTTGCATCTCTAATGAGATGCAAAGGGGGCGTTCCAGAGTACAATAATAGGAGAAATGTCGCTAAGCAACATTTCTCCTATTATCAAGGATATCGTTAACCCTGTTAGCGATAAAAAAAAGCTGCGCTAACCGCGGTTAACGCAGCGTTTTTTACGTCTGGTATTTTTCGGACTTAGCCATGATATCCTATGTAAGGTGGATATCATGGCTAACTATGTCTATCCCTATCAGCAAGTTATCGCCAAACCTCGTGGGATTATCGCTGTATTTCAGGCGATAATCTCACAATTGACAGCTTGCGCTCTGAATTTTATCGCTTTGGAGATAAGCGTTGCTGATAGCAAGCTATCTCCGCGATAAAATTCAGAGTTGGCCGGCGATAATCATCCTCACGCTAAGAGCGCTGAGCGATAATTATCGCCGGCCCTTGCTGATATGCCCCTAAGTATTTATAAGAGCAAGGAATTTGTGTACTGCCTGGCACTGTCAGGGGCCCACCATTGCAATTAACATAATGCTAATTACATTATGTTAATTATAATGACTGTGCCCTGGCAGTGATCTTCAAAGAAACTGCCCCAGCATGGGAGCTTGTGTGTGGTACCTGCCTGCCTAGAGGACCCTGCAGGTAGGCAGTGCACACAGACTTCCCGGCTGCAGAATTTGCTTTTAAGTGCACTGTCTGGGGTCTGGACACTGCATTTACGTAGTATTTAATGTAGTGAGCATTAATGTAAATACAGACATTCAGAGTACTTAGAAAAGCAGCTATGCTTTTTTGCTTGTTTTTTCCACTCATGGAGCAGTGTATCAGCCCTGAATCCACCCTGTTGGTGTAAAAGAAACCAGACGAAATTCCTGCATTGTGCTTATTGCACCGGAATTTCGCCTACCACTAATTTGGTGGAATCCAAAATGTTGTGGTACTTGGGATAACTCTGACGTTTCATTATATCCTCCATACTTTGAAGTCCCGCTGTCTAGTCGGGGGATTTTTAACTTTTCTGGATGGAGGGTTGGGGGTAGTGAATGCAGCCAGGTCCTGGGGCTTGTCATTGAGAATTTGATAGTCATGCCTCTTATTGCCATATAGCTACAGTTGAAGTTTTTTTTTAATTTGAGTGAGCCAGAAATTACACTAAATCAGTATTTTATTTATTGATTTATATTATCTTCATTTGTAATTCCTGTCTAGAGTTCTGCATGAATATCTCAATTGCTTTAAACCATTTTTGCATTTTATAACTTGATATCATGCATTGACAATGAGCAAAATCAAACAGGACATAGAAGCAACCCCATTGCTTCCCCACTCCACCAAATGCACAAGGAGAAACACTAAAATCAACAATCTCCAACCATCACTTCTGGAGACCTCACAAATACTCTATTCATCAAGGCCCGGGCAACCTCGGCCACTACAACCCGTCACCCACACCTATTTTGTCAGCAATATCCCTGAAAGAGCTGTAGCCTTAAAGCATCAAACACACATAGAATAGCACATATTACATGGTAATCAGAGATAAAGTCCATTGTAAAAGAGATAGAAAAGGTCTTTGCCACCAATAGTCTTGAAGATGAGAAACAGATGCCTCTTGTTCATCCTCTGGAAGCTAAGATTTAGTTTTCTCCATGTAGCCCCTTTGCATTGCAGTGGGGAACATATTGCTGCATGTTCTGCTGCTAACAACTTAGAGATTGGTCTTCTCAGGTACCAGCTTCCAGAATTACTGGCCATACTTTCCATGGCCATGTTAGTCTGGCGGTCACAAATTGCCTCTCTTTTTCATACAGTGTGCATTTTGTGATTTATTTATTTATAAAGCGCAACATTCATCCGTAAGGATATCACGGCGCTAAGGAGAGCACATCCTACATGAGAGGGTTCCAGGGAAGGGTTCCTGGGTGATGAGTCAGTCTTTGGGAAGAAGATGCGTTTTTAGTTTTTAGTCCTTGGGAAAAAGCTGCGTTTTTAGTTTTATCCTAAATGCCGTGTAGTTGTCCGTGAGTCGAAGTTCAAGAGGAATTTCGTTCCAAAGTGTTGCAGCAAGAGGAGAGAAGGAACAATCCCCCACTCGCGACTTGCTGATACGTTTGGTTACTGCTCGCGCCTGATGGCGTGACCTCAGGTTTCGAGTGGATGCATAGAATTTGACTCTGTCTTGGAGAATTTTGGGCCCAACATGATGTAAGACCTTGTATGCATGACTCAGCAGCTTAAACCTGCCCCTTTGTCTGACTGAGAGCCAGTGGAGGGTCCTCATACACTCAGAAGCTGTCCTATACTTGCTCATGTTGCATACCAATTTGGTAGCCACATTCTGGACCAGCTGTAGTCGAGAGAAGAGATAGTCTGCCTAGCCAGCAAAAAGAGCTTTCCCATAATCCATCCTACTTATAAGTAGGGCTTGGACAAGGGTTCTCCTACACTCCATTGGGATCCATTGGAAGACTCTTTTTAACAACTTAAGTGTCGCAAAGCTCTTCCCACAGAGTGCACGCACATGATCCTGCATGGTAAGTACACTGTCAACAAGAATGCCCAAATCTTTAGCAACTTGTTTGGGGGCGGGGACATTGGCCAATGAGCAGGGCCACCAGGTTGCATTCCAGACTAAATGTACTCCACCAAAAAGAAGAATCTCCGACTTGTCTATATTTAACTTCAGACAGTGGTCGGACATCCAGGTTGCCATTTATGAAAGACAGCTAGTGAGTCTGATCCTTGTGTCATCGTGTCCATCAAGAGCGATCATCAATTGAAGGTCGTCTGCATAAGAGCAGATACTGATGCCCCATTTTTAGCTGATATTTGCTAGTGAGGACACGTAAACATTAAAGAGGGTGAGGCTCAAGGAAGCTCCCTGTGGTACACCATATTTGATTGGTACTGGGGTTGAGGAAAAGCGCCCAACTGTATGGTTTGTGTTAGATTGTTTAGAAAGGAGCGGAGCCACTGAAGGGGTTTAGAATGTACACCTTTCTCATACAGGATTACCAGCAGGTGGTTGTGTGGGACGGTATCAAAAGCTGCCGATCGTTTCAATATGGCCACCATATGCAAGGAGCCATACAGAGTGAATCGAATGTAGTCCTATTTCGATGATGAATAATGTGAAAGCGCCTTTAAAAACACAATGGCGCAACGGGACGACGCGAACATTTGAAAGATTGGATGTTATGCTGTCGGAATACAGGACAGCAGGTAAGGGATGTAACATGTATATATATTAATTCTAATTGTGTCTCATCATTGTAAGTTATATGAGGGCCGGCTCAATGTTGGGCATTCCTCTTGAAGGAACACAATGTCGGGTTAAAATGTTGCGGTATATTGGACGTCTCCGCACACAAGGATTTACTATCTTGGAGCACTTCACGGGCCACGGATTATCCACACAATGTGTGTCTTTCACAATAGACGGGTGACTATTGAGCTCGTTTTATAATATAGATCAATATGATACATTCAGGAGCCGATATTATATAGCTAACAGTGATAGTAAATTATTGAAAACATGTATTGTTTATTATGTTAGTATTTTAAGGGTTTCTACCTACTTACACTCATATATACTCTCTTATTTTTATATATACGGTTCAGTTATATGACGAATCACAGATTAGCGTTCTATTTATCTATTCCAACAGTGAGTCCCAGGAATGAAGATCATTGCATTCTAATTAATTTGGATGCTACACACCTAGATTGATGATGACTGGATTTATTATTATGCATCTTACAATTTGACAGCGGGTAAGAATTGTCATTTAGAATATATAAGGTACTTGTCGTTTTAGCTACTGTAGACTTGCGTTTTCCGTTTTGTTCCCTGTGTGGGATTTTATTGATACTATTTATATATATTTGGATTTTTTTTCAGAATTGCTGCGATAGGACTTTAATGATGTTTTGTGCGAGAAATTTACTTTTCATATGAAAGAATACCTTATTTTGGAGGTGAGAATTGTTTTTCTCACTATTGTAATCTATATTTAATGCACACTCTAGATATGGATGTCAAGATGGGATAGAGTAATTACTTGTCGCATCATTATGTTTTCAATCTCACTTTAGGGTGTATGCATGTAGATTGATGGAGTTCTTGGGGACTGTAAAACTAATCCTATCACTACTTTTGGTGAAGTCCTAACCTAATTTAAAGGAGACAATAAAATTATATCTTATTGTTTGTTTTGTTTGTGTTGTGTTTCATGGTAATGGGTCTTGACACGGGTGTCC
Source organism: Triturus cristatus (assembly GCF_964204655.1). Taxonomy (NCBI): domain Eukaryota; kingdom Metazoa; phylum Chordata; class Amphibia; order Caudata; family Salamandridae; genus Triturus; species Triturus cristatus. The sequence continues at coordinate 1,096,877,639 of NC_140582.1, read as the reverse complement.
TTGGAGTAATACTACTCATATAAATATGTAAATAAAATACAGGTTATTTTATTGTATGTATTAATAATGATAGGGGACAAGTTGTTGATTATCATGTGCAATTCTTGCAGCCTTGAGGAAGCCCATTGGGCGAAACCCGGGTCGGCTGCTTGTGAATTTGGAATGGCTGTGTTGTGAATTTGGAATAAAGGCCAATCATTGACAACTCGACGTGGAACTGGACTAATATTTCGAACTCTTTTGTGTAATCTAGCACAATGGAATGGATTTAATGATATTGAATTGAATGTTGTTATATTGATCAAGACCAACACATTTAGAGAACTGTGACAGTGACTATATTCCGGTGTGCTACAGTGCCTTTGTTGTTGAGATTGATTGAGTATTTGTGTGACATAAGGGCATATGGTTGGAGCAATCCGGGAAAAGACAAAGTGGGGGCAGGGTCTAATGGGGGCCCTGATTTGACTTCAGCCATTGCTTTTTCCACCTCCTTTTCTGTAAAGGGGTCGAAATTACTGAGATGGACTTGGGCATCGGTATGTGGGTTTAAAGTTTCCCAATCTAGGTAGTCCGAAAAATGCTGCTCGTTAAATAACAAATATATTTACGCAATTTTATCGGCAAAGAATTTGCTGATGGCCTCGCATCCCTCAAGGGAGGGGGCCAGGGCTTGGGACAGGCTAGCAGGGTTACAGAGCTCTTTAACTATTCTGTAGAGTTCTTTCGGTGAACTACTATTGTCATTCACATGTTTTGCAAAATAGATCTTTTTGGCGTTTTTAATAGCAGTGCCTTATTTAACTGTCTATCCAAGTCTAGTTTGGATAGTCGCCATTTGTGCTCAAGGGTTCTACACTTTCTTTTCAGAATTTTGAGATCGATAGAATACCATTTTTCAGATTTTATTCTACCTTGGGATTTATTCCCTAATTTAGGGGCACAGAGATCGAAGGTATTAGAAATTTCTGCAAGGAATTTTTCTATACTAATGTGCAAAGGTGATGACGTCAGAGCATCATGATCTTTCCAAGAAAAATGGTGCTTAAACGTGTCAGCCTCCAGGCTCTTTTTGCCACTGCCGATGATATTAGGGGGCGGATTAATTTCGCAGGAAGGCTAAGAGTAAATAAGATCAGGAAATGGTCCGTCCACGATAGGGGTCCTATTTCTGATATGTTGGTAGGTTCTAAATTAGAAAACACAAGGTCCAGGGTGTGCCAGGCAATATGTGTGGGTTCCCCAATCCACTGTTTTAATTGTAAGATCTTCATGTCGCCATCAAGGTGCTTGGCCCCGTGGTCATTAACATCCTCAAAGTGAACTTTAAAATCACCAATTAATAAAAAGCTCTTGTGTTTCAGACATAAGCGGAATAACTGAGTGAGGAGCTGTGCGCTAAAGTCTGGTTTGTATCTGGGTGGGTTGTAGATAATTGCACCCCCAAGTATGTTATGAGTACCATTTAGTATTTGAAAAGCAAGGATTTCATGCTTCCCCAACTGAACCACTGTTTCGGGGAGACACGCAAGATAGTCCCTGAAAAGTATGGCTATGCCGCCTCCTTTCCTGCCTATTCTATCCTGTTTCAGTAGTTTATAGCCGGTTGGCAGGGCAATGGCGATGTCTGGAGAGTTGTTAGCATCCAACCAGGTTTCTTTGATAAAAGCCAAATAGGGCTTTATTTCTGCTAACAAATCCCAGAATGTTTTGGTATGGATCTAGCATTAAAATAGATACATTTCAAATGGGGGCCAATCTGGACAGTTGTATTTTGTGACCAGTTAAGAAAAATATTGCTACACCATTTACAGCATAAACAGGAGAAGGGACCCATCGTGTCCCCTGGGGAGGCTTTAATGCACTGTGTTTTGGTGTAAGGGAGACGGTCTGATAAATCTAATAAAATCTCCCTTGAGTAACAGAGTCTAGTGTTTTGTTCTGGTTTAGGAGATACAGGGGGACTGGCTCCTGGCCCCGGTCGGGAGCGGACGGGCGCAGACAGGCTTGCCTTTGGAGCACCTTAGGCGCGCCGGCAGCGCGTCTGCTGCGCGCGTCCGCGTCCCCATGAGGATTAAGTAGCGGTCGTGTCCAGAACCACTAGAATGCTACCTTTGTCCTGGCCCCTCCTCCTGGCAACCGGAAGTGAGTGAGAACCGGCAAAAGGTGTCCGCCCCTCTCCGCGTCAAACGACCAAGCAGCTCGCGGTGGAACGAGGGGGCAGCGCTTCAACTCACCCCCACAACAGAAGCTCCAGTAAGTGCAGTAAGTGCAAAATGCGCCATATAACAAAAGCTCTTGAGCTGTTCCGGCTAAAGTTCCATTTCTATCAGTTTATGACTAAGGATAACTGGTGCAGAAATGATTTCCTACTTTATACTGCTTGCACGTGCAATGCTCCTTTATTGCAACGCTAGCACTCTTTCTTTCATATACATGCTAAGTGATCCGTCCTTCTGCCAGCACAGTGTTTCAGTTAGATCTATATTCTTTCCTCTTTGAATTCTGTATTGTCAGCCAGTCCATTAATACTACTGTATCATCTAATTGGTTTTGCAAACCACTTAAAATTCTACAGATGGAATTCGCAACTGGACATAGACAAAATATCCTTGGGCGATTCAGTCAATCCCCATCTGACCTGGTGATGATTGAGCTCAACAGAACCTCGCCTGAGCCAGTGCTATTGGCAATGGAGGGAAAATGTGAACCAAGAATGCACCAGTCATTAATGAGATTAAAATAACTCTTGTGCCATCTGCATTGTGGCCACATGGTAGACAATTACATCATAAAGTTAGTACTCCTCTGTTGCACTCATACTTTGACACACAATTCACTGGCAAGGTAAAATGCATGCCTCAGCATTATTTTGTGAATATGTAGTTGTAGTCAATTCTTACCTAAAAGGCATGACCATACAGGCAACTAGAAGATCCGCCATAGCCAGTGACATGATGAACATGTAAGTGACAGTGCGAAGTCTCTTTTCCACCGCAGGGCAGATAAAAACCACAGTATTTCCCAGGAAAGTGACTAAGTCAATGATGCTGAGTAACAATCCAACTGCAACCTGATGAGGAGCGATCTCTGCTCCCGTCCTGTTTCCTTCTCTTATCTTCAAGGAGCAGGAGAAAGACGAGTTGGGAAGTAGGGATATGTTTGTGTCCACCAGCATCTTCTTCCCACCTAGACCTGTGGAAACACACATCAGAGATGGCATTAGAATATATGTTTCATTGCTGCAAAGAATGAGGAAAAATAATCATGGGTCAAAAAATAATGTAATCAATTTTTTTCTGTTCTTTCAATTTTCAGGAAATAGACCAAAAATATAAAGACATGAGAAGGGGCTCTGAAAGATGGCATGGATCTGAAAAGCCTCAGGGCCTGTTGGTGGGTCAATAGAGGCTCTCACACTCCTGCACCACTTGCCCCATCTAGATATACCTACCATGTTGGCAACTATCTCTTTTCCAAAAGTACATCCGACATTTTACCTGCTTAAGTGGTTGATACACTTTTGGTACAGATGACTGCTATTTGGGACGCCAGGTTGTTGCATCCACCTTGGCATTCTTTTTTATTTAGCAGAAACAACACAAGGAAACAGTGTTTTTCCAGACACGTGGGGGGCGTTTTGTATTTTCCCTGCCCGAATCCATCAAACTTCACCTGACGGATCCAGAGAGGGGAAATCTGCATTGGGAAATCGCCCTATATTGGGCAGACATCCCAATGCAGTAAAGGCTGTGGCCTGGCGGCGAAAGAGCGACTGCCAGTGATTGACCACCAGAAGATGCTTCGAAGGTTCCACCGGCAGTCAGTCAGCCATTTCCGCACCTTTAAATGAGTCCGGGACCTACTGCTGTGTGCTCCTGCTCCACCAAACCTTAATCGCTGCCCTTGCGGTCTGTGTATGTGTTCTGGCATACGTCATCTTTGTATGGGAGGTCTGCTTTTTCATGCACCACATCTGCAGTCACAAGGTTTTGAGCCCTAGAAAACGCCAGCTCAGTGCTGAGTTTCACTGATTGCTGGTTTTACACCCAACTCTTCACTCACATGACCTCAAATGTTGCCAATGTATTTTTTTTTCTATATTTCAACTTGAGAGGTTAATTATTTGCTGCCAATATGTATTACTGAGGAAAAGAACAAGGGCAGTTGAAAGGGGTAGATGCACATTAAAAAAATTCCTTTCAACTTTTTAAGGCAGCATGGGCTAATTTTTAGGTAAAATATGAAACACAACCCTTCAAGCTAATGTGCTAATTTTACAGACCCTTGCTATGCTCTTGTTAACAGATTTGTCAAATGATATATAAATTTAAAATGTGGTTAAATATTCTAATTCCACATTGCATGGTCCAGGCTAGCTCAGGCCAGTGCTAGAGCACTGCCCCTACTATCTTGTGAAGGGCTAATGCTCTGAATAGATGCCTCTATCTGCCTCAGCGCCTTGGCCCGTAGAGAATTGAGGCACTCCTGTACACTTTCCCCAGAGATCCTGTGGGCGAGCTGGCTTCATTCTGCGTCCTGTGTCCACCACACTTCCCAAATGTGAGCTCCATCCCTGGTAGGCTTTACCCCAGCCAAGCTAACAGCAGGAGAGCCTTACTAGACTTGTGAGCCTGGCAACTTAGGTTGAGTCCTTATCGCTCACAGCTCATCTGTCCAAGTTGCAGGACTAGGGCCAATACTTCAGCCCTCTGTGGTGTCCTCTGATGTCTTTGTTACCAGGAGCCTAAGCACCCGGGGAACGGGGGTAAATCCCAGCATTATCTTCCTCCCACTCCTTCTGATGTGGGTACACAGGTAAAGGAATCTATTGAGAGGTCCACAGAGCTCTGACTGTAGACACGGTGGAGGCAGGCGAAGAGGTGGTCTCATGACTCCCAGGCACTCTTTGTAGCCTGGTATCTCTCCAAAGGTGTTTGATGATTACAAAACTCTCTGCCATACACAGGTTGCTCTCTTTTATCCTCCTCGTCCCCTCCAGAATGCCACCCGTATTTCTCATATTCCCTCCCACTCTCTATCTCATCTGCTCCTGCCCTGCCGACAAGTCAGATGCCCTCCACATCTTTCTTGTCCTCTCCTTCACTACCTGTGTATAGTTGAGACATGTAATATTGTCAGCTATTAATGTGTTCCCAACAACACTTATCACCAAGATATGACCCACAAACATGGAACAGAACCCTACTAGGCATAACACGTCATGGAACAAATGTTGCACATATATGTCATATAGGTCCCAAATCACAGCACCATAGTCACACTTAGGAGACACTCAGGTGCCCGATGCAGCTGCCTTTCCAAGTGACAATCCAGCTTTCTTATTCACAAAATGAGAATTTGCACTCGTAAATGGATTTACTCACATGTGGAAATGCACTAGCAAGATTTTGTAAAATGATCTAGAGGTGCCATGTTGTTTTCACTCTGTTCAGTGTTTCTCTTTGTTTGACACAAATTCCAAGTAGGGGTTTGTTTGTGTAAAAGAAGCAATGCATTGCTCAGGCAAGCAGGGAGTATTCTCCCTGTATGTTTGGGCCTTGATGGATTTCTCTACTGGGACAACTCTACCTTCCATTGCAGTCCTGGTCAGGGAAATCTAGTGACAGCCATCAAACCCAAAATAGGGCGTGGTGACCATCACTGTGACCTGGCGACCCAGCGGAGGATGGGTTACAAGGTCAATTGACTCCACCCAAGAGCTGGATGAGGCTCCACCGGTGAAAACCCTACCCTTTGCTCACCTCTAAATGAGGTGGGGAATTTTTGGCAGGGGTCCTGCTCCACCAAAATCTAAATGACCGTCTAAATCTCCTTTCATGTGTGGTTCTTGGGTGCTCCAGGGTCGGCATACCTGCAAAGGTTGTTTTGCACTCAGAAGCATGCATGTTTTTAGCCCTGAAAACGGTGAAAGATGTAGTCCTCTTAAGGACAGAGTAAATTCATTTTAAGGTGGGAAAGGGGAGGGGAAACCCCCCAAAAGAGGTTGGGTTTTGTGCTCTTAAGGAAATGAATGTTCTTCCTGGAAAAACACTTTCCTATTTGAATCTATACGCCTCCTACGCTCTTGTGTGACTCAATGTTTATATATTTCATTGAAGTGATGCTGGAAAGCAGCAACAGTCTCAGATTTTCAAGAATATTCCGAGAATTATTTTTGTATGTACGCCACAAGTAAGTGTTATTTATCAGGAGAACACGTCAATGTGTTCTTTGTGTATTGGGTCGGTAGCCGTCTGCCACTGCACTCAGGAGAGCACTTAGAGTCTAAACACACTCAATACAAGCGTGCAGCGGAGCACGTGAAAGAGAACCGCTCGCATACGTCCATTCACCACACAACTTTGTGAGCACCACATATGTGTATCCTTTATAGCTTCAAAATGACCCATTGCCCGCGACGGCACCTCATCACCGGGCAATGAGCACGTTTCCAAATTAAGATGTGCCTACCCAAGTGAGAAACCTCTCTGGCCACACAACTTTGACACCGAAAGCATAGACGCACAGGTGATTGATGTATACATTGCCACCCAACCTAAACTAGGACTATGATAACAGAATACCATACTCCGGGCTCAATCGAAACCCCTCAAACTCGAGGAAGGCACAGCCAGTTGACTAAGACCATACCAATGCCCAGTGGGCGCCATGGAAATGGCAGAAGGTGAACAAAACGAACCACCTTACTATGGTAATAAAGGCATGGCACGATCAGTGTCAGTGTTAGTGAAGGGAAGAGGTGTGGCGCCGTGGCCAGGGCGACTGACTCCGGAATCTGGGGCTCACGGTTCGATCCCCGGCGCCAGATTAGCCCAGCACCATGTGACTCTGGGCAATAGCTTGCTTAATTTTCCCGACGGCCCCCAGCGCCTAGAGACCCTTACGGGTGATTGTTCGCGCTTTACAAATGTGGATTATATTATTTATTATTTATATGTAATACAAGCCTACCTGTAGTTTACTCACTGGAGTAACAGCATTACCATGGTAAATGTCATTATTTGTATGACATAGGACTATTCCAGTCACGTGTGTAGTGCCTAATAACATACCTGCTTCATTAGTTTTCATTTCCATCCCTGCACTGTAACACAGGATTAACCCAATTATCAATGTACAGCAATAAACCCCTGATCTAATCAAGAGAGAAGTAGAAACAGGAAACAAACGTCGCTTTGTTGTAATATGATACTAAGTGTGTTTTCTGTGCTCTAAAGCACAGGCGAATGAAAGATCACCGCAGTTACATAAAAAGGGGAAGCGTCAGTGTGCTGTAACACCCACACCACGCGGACCCTGGACATCCTTCAGACGGGACCGACCCGAAGCTCATGGAAGTTGACAGAGCTCCCCCCCTGGGCTTCCTCCATCTTATTTACAGTCCTGAGGACCCCTGGGTTTCTGTTGGGAGAGCATCTGCAGGCTCTGTTGATGGAAACCCTCGACTTAGTGGCCCGCCTGGAGCAGGGGGCCACAGGATCAGGTATTCGACTTATTTTCTTGGGGTAGCCACTGTCACTAGATGTCCCCTGCTGGAAAAAACAAGCAATGGTCCTGACCTACAGGAAGAAAACTGCCTGCCAGGGTCATTGTCTTTTTTAAGATAATCCCACTCAGGCTGTACTTAATTTGAGCTGGTGTTTGCAACTGCTCCCCACCCGGCACTTATTCCTGGGGACTGAACTTCTTTTTCATCAGACGGTGACCCAAAGTAATGGAGAGAAAGGCAGCAAAAGGAGAGAGAATGAAAATCTGTGACAAAGGGGAGGAAGCAGGGGTGGAAAGAACCCGCAAAAGTGAGATAGAGGGGCCAGGGAGAGTGCAGTGGCTGATGAAAGAGGCATGGATGGATTCAACACGAGACAGCCGTGGTATTCATCAGCCCCACATCCGGTGGCGCGGGAGGCTTCATTCAAGTAGCACTTGTAAAGCGTGACTAATCATACAAGAGGGCACGCAGACGCGGCGCTGCAGGTAGCAGTCGAAGAGCCAGGTTTGGAGTCCCTTGTGAAGTGGGTCGCGAGGGCGCCGCTGGGAGGAGAAGGGGGAGGGGCTCCAGGCTTTGGCGGCGAGGTGAGAGAGGAGCGTCCTCCGGAGCGCAGCGGCGTGTGCGTGGTATCTGTGCGAGGGTGAGGTGTGCAGAGCAGAGGTTGTCTGGCAGCCTTCTGAGAAAAATGTGGGGTCGCAGCACTTAATCTTTAGCAGATTATGCCCTGCACTTAGAGCAAGTGTTTCAGGATTGAAAAGACATGCCAGTCATGGCCAAGAAGAAAGAAGGTGTCCACAATGAAGGCAGAGGGATAACCAGCAGGCATTGTTCCCTAGGATGGAGAGGAGGTCAGCCTGGCAGGCTGCCCACAAAACCACAAAGGAGCCCCTAATCATCTGCAAGGTTTAATACAAGGCACGCACAGTCCATTCCTCAAAGAGTGCCCTCGATTGCGGGACTCATTTGATCGTCCGTTTTTTGTAAAGCTAGATTCTCTTTACTTTCCTGATAATGTTCACAGCCAATCAGCATTATTGTGAATGTGGCCATCCTCGACAAAACGCTTGGAAGGGAAAATAGCCTCCCTCCCCATTGCAGCTAACAGCTAAAATATATTTCTGAAAGGTGTAATTACTGCCAGGGCCGGCTTTAGCACTAGTGACGCCCAGTGCGACAATGTTTTTTGGCGCCCCCCCCTTCCCTCAATGACTACCTTCGCCACGGATTCCCTCCCTACCACCATTTAACAGTCTCCATAACCACTCTCTCTCGGATGCATTTAATACATTTTATAGCGTCACTAATAAAAGTGATGGTTGTCAGAGTACTGTACATAATGCACACATTACACAGAGACTATCAATCATAGGTGTGTAAATCAGTGTATAGGACATGTTACATAAGACAAAGTACAACAAGGGGTGAATTCACATGCCATCCATACAGGTGGGCAGTATAGTTGAAGAGTACTTGGTCTGGAGAAGCACAAACTCTGAATTTAAAATGTAACACAATGGATTGGGGCTCTCTTTAATAACAAGATCTGATTTGTACCCAAGTGAACCCTTTTCATAAGAATGATGAAAGTCTGGGGAAAAATAAACCATACGCTCTAATCTATACCTTGAAGTCTGCCAGCAGTTCTTTGATGACAGTTAATAGCTCACTGTAACTGCAACTAACAAAAGGAAGTCTCTGACAAACGCAGTAACCTAATGACCTGTTTACTTTACATTCACTTTGTGATCTGCATGGTACATGTTCTGTGCAGCAGACATATTAACCCTCTGCACTACCTAACCTGCTAACCAAGAATCAAGACTTCTCGAGTCAAAACTTCTATTAGACAACACTCCGATCTCGCCTGGAAGAACATTAATCACCGGAGTTTTCTTAACATTTTAATTGCTGCCTGAACATTGCTAGAGGCCAGGAACGCGGCAGCAGGTGCTTTTGAGCACAATATAAACTAGAAAACATCAAACAGGCGCCCCCATGCAAAGTTAGCAGCCGGTGCGGTGGCACCGGTCGCACCGCCCTAAAGCCGGCCCTGATTACTGCATATGTTTCTTGGCTACAACAGCTATTTGCAAAAGAAACTGCATTGTTTTAAGTTCGTGCTAAGAATAAGGTGTTCCAAGCAGAGCGTACCATGGTTTCAAACTCTGTCACACAGTGATTGTTTTCAGGGTCACCCCACCCTCCTTCTCTCTGGGTGTTCTTTCCACCCCTCCCTTCCGCAGCCCCCCCCCCCCCCCCCGCTCATCTATATATGTGTTTTATGTACAGAACAGTTTGTAAACATGCACAGTTATTGTAGAGTTCATAAGTATATGCTGTTCCAAATATATTTTCGATTTTCACATCAGTCTTAGATAAAATATTGCAAGAGATGTGGAATTTTGAAAACATTGTTATATACGAACTATTATAACAGGTATTTGCAAACACGAAAATCAAATGAAATTCAGCCCAGATGAACTGTCGGTTGAACACAACTCAAACGTGATGAAGCGATCTGCATGATGTATATTGTGCTGAACAGAGCAGCGCTCTCCGTGCTGCATGGTTTTATTGGTCTCGTGGGACGTGAGATGGGAGGGGCCTGGCCGGGCCTCAGGAGCCAAATTCATTGATTTTTCAGCACCTTCGCTTTGACATCCACCAAAGAACAAGACTCTTAAATGTGCCTCGGTCTTCGTGGGCTTCTATTAAAGGGACAACCCCCCTCATCCTAGCATCGGAACAGCACTGGGACCTTTAGTAGAAGGATCACAGTCCCTGGAAGAGGCAAAAGCTTTAAGACTATTGGAGAACAACCTGTAATCATTGTGTATACCTCTGGGCGTGCATATTTATCAGGAAAGGCCACACCGCTACATACCTGCCAACCTGAACAAAACAATCAGCATTTGAGAAGGGGGCGGGGCCTTGTGCTGAAAAGTACCCAAGAGGCACTTTTGAACCCCACCTTGCCTAAAAGCCTCCTTCCTTCCACACCCCTTAATGGACGTCAGCAGTTCAAAGCCTTGTAAAACAAGCCGAAAACTACTATTTACAATGGTTTTCAGCTTGTCATCCCTGCCGACGTATATCAGCGGGTGACGGTGTGATGGGAGCCGATATTGTGTGTCACACAGTGGCGCTGTGTGAGTTGGCAGGTATGCGGTTTGCGTGGTGTTCTGTTTTACCACCTGAAATGTACACCAAGCCTCAACACTAATTCAGGGCGGTCTCCTCCCTAATGGCGGAGAAGCATCGCCCAACTCATCAGAGTCAGTCACAGAAAAATAATGTGACAATAACACAATTATATAATTTTATCTTTCTGACTGGCTCCTGCTGAGACATACATGTGTAGGTCGGGACCGGACTAGGCCATGACAGGGAGGAGTGATGGGCACTTAGAAGTGCGCATGTCAGTTTGGCCGGCCATCTTAGGCCTGCCAAACAGACATGCACTTCTATTTCACCAACGCAGCTGTGTGGCACAGCCAGGTTGGAGAAAAACAGAAGGCTCCCGTGCACTGTCTGTGCGGCAGACCAGGCCACTCAGACCATCCCTGGAGCTGCTCTTATAGCATGAGAGCAGCATGTGGACTGGATGGGGAGCCTGTACTTTCCAAGTGACTTCTGGGAGAGAAACACACAGGCGGCTGCCAGCGTCAGAGGCAGCTGCAGGTACGTTTTGAAAAATAATTATTTTACCCAACATTCCCCATCCCCCCGCCACCCCATGCCCCCACCTTCATTTTGCAGCAGCCACCACTGCACTCATACAAAAGGAATCACACATTAAATGGACAAGATGGGTGCAAGTGTAAAGAACAGACACAATTCTTGCTGTTATCCAGTTCCTTCATCATTTGTAATGACTTAACTTTCATAAATACTTGGGGGCATATCAGCGAGGGATTTATCTCCGTTTTACTGGCTTTAAAAGCCAGAAAAGCGGATATAAAACCATCGCCCTATCAGCAAGAGGGTGCTAACATGCATAATCGCATGTTAGCACCCTTTTTCCCTACGCCGACCTTTGCATCTCTAATGAGATGCAAAGTGGGCGTTCCTCCCCAGAATAACGGGAGAAATGTCGCTAAGTGACATTTCTCCTATTATCAAGCCTCACCCTAACCTGCAGAGCGATAAGGTTAGTGCTACTTTCCTTACGCCTGCTTTTAAACTGACTTAGCCATGATATCCTATGGAAGGTGGATATCATGGCTAAGTATGTGTAGCCCTATCAGCAACGTAGCGCCAAACGTTGTGCGATTATCGCTGGAATCCCAACGATAATTGCACAGTTGGCAACTAACTCGGTTGTTTTCATCGCTCTGGAGATAAGCATCGCTGATAGCGCGCTATCTCCGGGATAAAAACAAGCAATAGAGCTAAGTGTGCTTAGCGATAATTATTGCCGGTTGTTGCTGATATGCCCATTGGTAGGTCAAATTTAATACTGGAATCAGGGAAATATTTAGGGGATGCTTACTAATCAGATGGAATCGAATCCCTGGGCATTCCGCTCTGCCCAGTACCGAGTCGCACTGTATGCCAATCCAAATCCATGCTCAGACTCACAAAGAACAACGAACGACAGCAAGCAAAGTTGCTGAGTTACATTGTGTGAACTGGAGAGAGCAGAACTGTGCCATATCTACAAATGAGTGGCACAGTTCTACCCTGCACATGTGCACCTGGAACAATGTACCAATGCAGGCACCCTCGCACTGTAGTGCAAGGGTGTCTGCTTGTGGTATACGTAATTTTTGTTCTGGAAAGGACCCCTTCCTGCACATAAACTGTTCTGTAAGGCAATTTCCTCTTTGTATGAGCAGCACACATGAAAACAGGAAATCAAGTCGGAGGCTGTAACACACTTCGGGATTTGTATCTGAATGATAGATTTATTACCCAGGCAGAGGCAGACTCTATGGAAACATTTAATTTGGGCTAGGGACAATTCTTGCAATTCGCTAATGGAGCTGCCACCGCTCGTGGTATCTAGTCTTCATTTACGGATGCCCCGGAAGAGTCACAGACATTGGTGAATTTACTCACTTGACTGGGGGCAGTAAGTTAATCTCCTACACAGGTTGCTCCGCGAGGATGTCTCACTGCACGTGCTGACGGTTCAGGGCAGATGGCAGGAAAGACTGTGGGAACCAATGACGGACAAGGAGTGGGAGAGCATACAGAAGGGGGTGAAGATTGCCTAAGCTAACTCAAGGTTCAAATTGATGCAACATAATGTTATTCACCAGGTACATCTTCCCCCACCACACTACACTCTATATGCCTGGGGCAGGCGCCCACCTGCCCCCGCTGCTTGGTTGAAGGAGCAGACTTTATGCATATGGTATGGCGATGCCTGAGCTGGACACATACTGGCAGATCATAGTTGATAGGTTAACTGGAAAAAGGCCTTAGTAGGCGGTTTCGATTGCCAGGGTTGGTCCTCGCTAAGCGCAGTGTGGCTATTCGTTGGATGTCCCCTACCACTCCAGAAGTGAATGAGTGGGTACAAGATATAACTGAATGGGCGGTGACTGAAGAACGATGACTGCGAAAATACCGGAGAGACAATACGCTTGCTGATGACTTGCAGGCATGGGCAGCGATGTTTGCTGATCTACTCGAACCTCCTGATGCCAGACCCCCTTAGACAAACCTGAGAATGGTGGATGATGTGAATATGCCGAGTAATTCAAGTCACAAGTGGGGTAGGGGTGAGGTTCTAGTTCGGTACTAATGCACTTGTCATACAAAAGATAGTATGTGTATACCTCCTGTGCTGGGCTTGGCTGTTCCGGAAGCATGGACACTGCAGCTTCTCTCTTTTTCACCCTGGATCATGGTCCACGGTTAGTCTTGTGCAGCAGTTGTGGTACAACAAAGGGGGAAGGGGGAGAGGGGTTTGAGTTGTTACTACTGCATCAAAACCTGGTTTGTGCCATCTTGTCTTAAATGCCAATAAAAATGTATTTAAAACACCAGGAAATCTAAAGGAGGAATACAAATATTTACCCTCATTTCACTAGGGGCAGAATTTTGGTGCAAATCAGTGTCTACACTTTTTTAAAGACCTGGACTCGCATCAAAATCCATGGGTCGATGGGAACGACCATGCACGACCTATGGAGCGCCTCGTGACACAAAGTAATGCAAATCACATTTGTGTTGGTTTGTAAATACCAACCTAGGGGCATATTATCAAGTATGGCGTTAAAATTATCGCCCTCAAGCAGTGGCATAACAACGCCTCAGAGCCCCGCCCTGCAAGGTAAGGTGATGGAGCCCCCATTACCCATTCCCTAAATGCCTTGCTGCTTCTGAGTGTTTTATTTGTTTGCATCTGGCCTGCCCAAGACAGCCCCCTTTGAGGTGAATGCTGTGCAACCACCACCCCCACCACCTCGGGGGGCACAAAATAGCTAAAAACACATGCAGGTGTTTTGTGCTTTCCATTGTTTTTTAAGCCTCCCTTTTTAAGCTCTCTGTGGATGCACAGGGGACAGCCGGTTAGCTTAACATACACCTTATTGAATACAGCTAAGTATGGCCATTCCAAAGCACCTTTGCTTTACAAGGTTTGTGAAGATCTGTCACCCTGCTGAGTATAGCTTGAGAGACCGATTTCTTCCTGACTGTCCAAGTTAGACTCTATGAAAACAGTAAGCCAAGATAGAAGAGGGGCTTCATCATTTACATTTCTATAGGGCTCAAATGTCGACACTATTTTAGGATGCTCTTTATATTATAATACGAAAAATTGTATTGTACAAACTTCCATTGTTATGGTCCTGTGGCGCATTCTCCATCTGGGCGCTGTTTAGTTAGTGTTTGGTTCTGTGCGGTTATCTAAGAATCTGCACATTGTTAAGATTCAAAATAGTTTGTGTGAGGTAGTATGTGTAACAAATTGGGTTATTAGTTGTGCAGGATGTGAGGCCTGAACAAGTAATAGGCCCACAAGTGTCTCCTTACTGGGAACCAAGCACACCACAGTAGCACCTGACTGTCTCAGGGCAGCGCTGCAGATCAGCCCAAGGCCTACTCAGAGGAGAAGGTGTGGGCTAATAAACGCTTTCCGCTGGCACACAATAATAACACTCAATAAATGACTGTCCCTTCAGTGCCTTGTCTTCGAATTACCTTTGATGACATTTTGAAATCTCATTTGACCCTTAATAGGTCATGATACCCAGAATCACAGGGCCACCTCACCTATTCAAGATAAGAAAATACAATATAGGGAAGAGGTTAAAAATTGAGTTCTGGTTGGGAAAGGTATTTACCCTGTCCAAGCAGAAACCTCGATCCTAGGCAGGGTAAGCTAGATGCACACTAAAAGATAACCTGTGCTCACCCTTCGGTAGCTTGGAACACAGCAATCAGGCTAATATAGAGAGGCAATGTGTAAAGTATTTAAGCAACACACACACAGTAAAACAATGAATACACCACAAAAAAACTCCACATCGGTTTATAAAAATAGATTATATTATGAACAAAACAAGACTTACACAAAAAAAATCCAAGTTATAGAAGTTGTGATATTGAATTTTAAAGGAATGAATGCAGGAAAGTCCCCAGAAGCAAGTAGTGCTAAAAAGGTTACTTTCGGTCGCGCTGGACAGGGGAAAGTCAAAGTTCAGGCCGATGGCAGTGGAGCACCGGCCAGCTACAGGACCCACCCAGAGCCTAGTGAATAAAGTACCTTTCCTGGTTGCAAACAATGAGATCGTCTCCATGCAGTGAAAGCGATGCATCAGTTACGGAGACCGGTGCCAGAGTTGAGAGGCGTCAGGCGATATGTAGGATTTTTCCACACAGTCCAAGAAATGCATTGATCTTACCAAGCTACACCAGCGGCAATACGCTGTCTGATGCGTTGATCTCTGGCTCACTTTCAGCTAAGTCGGAGGGCAGCAGGCGGCAGGGCAACACAAGGGGAAAGCAGGCCCTCAAAATCTGCAGTCCAAATACGAGTCTTTTAAGCAGCACATCAGTCCTTCAGTCCAAGATCCAAAAGTTTATGTTATTTATCTTTAAGTAATTTTTAATGCGCACAGCTACTCAAAGAGTGTCCCGGCGCGAGCCTGATAGGAGAAAGGCAGAAGTACTACTAGTCTCTTCCTGAAGAGCTTGTGGTCCTGGACACTGCAGAGGTCCAAGGGAAACAGGTTCCAGGCTGAAGCCTCCCTAAAAGCAAGAGAGCTCCCTCCAACTCTCTTAAGATGAAATCTTGGGCTGTGGGCAAGAAGCTGCGTGGCTGAGCACAACTGTCTAGAAGGAACATAAAACCTGAAGCGCTTTCTGAGGTAAGCCGGACCGTGCCCGTATAAAGCTGAGTGTGCCAGGACAAGGGATTTAAACTTAATCCTTTCTTCCACAGGAAGTCAGTGTAGATCGCGCAAGTGTTGCCTCACTCTGGTCTTTATAGGGACATTGAGAAGAGTTCTGGCTGCGGCATTCTGGACTACCTGCAGTCTGTTAAAAATATAGCCAGGCAGGCCCACATACAGGGTATTAGCATAGTCAATGCATGAAAATATCAGAGCACGGGGGACCTTTTTCCTTGCTGACCTAGGAAGAATAGGTAGGAACTTTCTTAGGGATTTTAGTGTACCAAAGCACTGACCTGTAAGCTTCTTGATCTGAGTAGAGAAGTTCAATTTCTGGTCAAACCATATTCCTAGGTTTTGGTGGATTGACCCACAGAGTTTGGCATGGGATATTTGTCTGGCCAAAGCAATTTCAGGAACTGAGGAGGGAAGCTCCCAAAAAGAAGGATCTCTGTTTTCTCCTCATTGCATTTTAACTGAGCCGTGGATAGCCATCGAAAGACGTCCATCAGACTGGATTTAGTTAATGAAGTAGAGGAATAATTTTTCTTATCTGTGAAGCGGAGCTGGGTGTCGTCTTCATGAGCTATGAGCTTGGCAACAAGCTCCTCAGCCATCTGTATCAGGGGAGTAACATATATATTAAAGAGAAGGGGGCTCAAACTAGACCCCTGAGGCACTCCCGTGGTCACGGTCTGGAGAGAGAAAGAGAGAGAGGGGATCCAGACTTGTTGCGTTCTGCCCTCCAGAAAAGACTGCAACCACCTCCAGGCACACCCCGAAATTTCAATTTCCAGGAGATGGTCCAGGAGCAGGGAATGTGGCACAGTGTTGAAGGCCACTGAGAGGTCCAACAGAATCAAAGCTGCCCTATCACCTGAGTTCAGAGTTTCGTGAATGGCTTCAGCAACTTCGACTGGAGCCGTCTCAGTGGTGTACATGACTCTAAAACCCGATTGAGATGGGTGGAGCAGGCCGTGAAGTTCAACATTATTGGCCAGTTGCTTGTTAACCACTTCTTCACATAATTTTGCCACACCAGGAAGGAGAGAAATAGGGCGATAGCTGGAAAGGGTAGAGGGATCCAGAGTAGGTTTTTTCAGTAGTGCAACAATTTTGGCCTGTTTCCAGGCTGTTGGCGCAGTGGCTTCCGAGAGAGACAGATTGATCAGTCTATTTACCACAGGATTGACCATCTCAGCGACCGAGGACAACAGTCTAGCAGGACAGGGGTCTGACTGTGATCCCGATTTAAGAGACTTGAGGACCAGCAACCGGCCTAGCAGAGCGATACGTGTGAAAGCCACTAAAGCAGGTGACAATGGCAAAGCTGAAGGCAGCCTATTCAGGGGTGTATCCCCTACAGAGAGACTATCTCTGATGTTGAAATTAGCTTGGAGAGCTTGAATCTTGTCAATGAAGAAACTAGAGGGTTCTTTACACCATGCAGACGAGGCAGGAAGAGTAATAGTCTCTGCTCTAGGAGATAGGAAGCTTAGAACGATGTTAAAGATTTCCTTAGGATTGTTCCTGGAGAGAGCAATGCGTTCGGCATAGTAGAGGCTTTTCGCTTGTGTAATTGACGCATAATAGGACTTTTGACCCTTTCTGTGGGTCATCCTAGCCATCGGGCAATATTCCCATCTCCAACTACTTTCTAATTTTTTGCACTGTTGCCTCTCGCCTTTAAGAGCGGTTGAGAACTACAGTGTGGAGGGAGAATCCCTGGTGCACCTATGACAAGTCATTGGAGACAGATGCTCCACCGCCTGAAAGATCCAGCTAGTAAAGCTGTGGAGGGTACAATTCAGGTCATTGAGGAGAGCTGTATGTGACTCAGCAAGAGCAAGACTGAAGGCAGGAGAAATAGCTCACAAAATGGTTGGATCAGGGCACAGGGAGAAAGATCCTTGACTGAAATAGGGAAGTTGGAACCGATAGGACCACCACGATGAGTAGGGGAGATTGAGCTGGGCAAGACTCAGCGAGTCAGAAAACTCCTGGGTGTCCCCTGCTTCCCCGCAATCCAAGTGGATATTAAAATCCCCAAGGAGTATAATTTGGGTGAAACTTAGCATGCAAGGGATGATTAACTCATCCAGGGGGGCCTTGAGAAAAGGACCTGCTGGACCAGGGGGTCTATATTCGAGAGTGCCACCATGCGAGAAATGAGGGGAGATGGTAATGCAGAAGTCAAGGGCTTCCCCCTCACAAATCTCCGAAGACTCACCGTGGTGGAAAGTCCACTTTCCTCTAAACACAACCACTACTCCTCCTCCCCTATCAACTTTACGATCCGCAGGCGACATTTTATACCTCCCAGAGATGGCCAACTCAATCACTGGGTTAGAGTACTCAGTGAACCAGGTCTCAGTTATAAACAGCATATCAAGAAGCTCATCGGAGAGTAGATCAAAGATATCTTGTGAGTGTTTGCAAACTGAGCATGCGTTGATCACTGCTGCTCTGATTAAATGCCCCCTCTGCCTTTTAATTGGGGGAGTAATGAGAGGGGAGGAGATGGCCAACCCTGGAGACAAGTGTAACTGCAGATAGTGACTGGGTTAGCTAAAACCTCCCATCTACCCGTGTCATTACATAACTGAGGGGGGAGCGAGATCAACTCTTCGCAGCTGTAGGGCCGAAAGACGGACTTGCTGTGGGGGCCAAAACGGACAGCGTGACTGGCACTGGCCACTTCCGGGACGCTGACGGGCAGAGATGGGCTTGCCTTAGGCGTGCCTTTGGTGCGCCAGTGGTGCATCCGCGCAGCGCGCATTTTTATAATGATCCCCTTTGGACGACTAGAGCACACACAGAACGAAAAAGGCGTCTCTTGTCGTCAACACAGGGAGGGAAACCGAAAGGGAAAAAGGCAGCCGACCGGGCTCACACTCTTTCCTGCATGCATGTGCAAATGAGCAAATTCAGATTCAATAGGTATATTCAATACAATGAGGTATTTCAAACAATGAAATTAGTAGTAGAGATAAAATTATTTAAAATAGTTGCACTAAAAAGAAGCATCGATAAGTGAGGATATTAAAAGTCACAAACCCCAAAAGGCACCGGCGTCTGCACAGCGCGTCTTTTTATTATGATCCCCTTTGGACTAAAGCACGCACGTAACGAAAATGCATCTCTAGTCGTCCACACAAGGAGGAAAACCGGAAGGGAAAAAGGCAGCCGACGGGGCTCATACTCCTCCCTGCGTACATGTGCAAATGAGCAAATTTAGATTCAATAGGTACATTCAATACAATTAAGTATTTCAAATAATGAACTTAGCAGTAGAGATAAAATTATTTAAAATAGCTGCACTAAAAACGAGCAGTGATAAGTGAGGAGATTAAAAGTCACAAACCCCACAAGGCACCGACGTCTGTGCTGAGTCCAAGACCCAGGACTTATACCCAAATATGCCTTTGATGAGGGGGTGACTTCAAAGCAGCTCTCTGAAGTGCACAAGTATCTCTTTCAACTCAGTGCACTCTGTCAGGCTATCTGTGGGGAGTAATCAGTGCTTGTGTGGGGACAGGACACACCCTATTAAAGTGAAGTGTTAGCCCCTCCTTTCCATCCTGCCCAGGCAAGGCCATCGGAATGCATGTATGCAGACGGGTACTCAGACACACCTATCCTTCCTATGTTGTGGCTGTCTAGAGGGAATGCACAGTGCATAGCTGTCACCCAGATGTGTACCGGAGACCGGCTGCAAAGCACCCAGAGTTATAAGCACTGAGAAAAGTCCACTTTGTCTAAAAGTGTCATTTCTAAAATAGCAAATGCCAAATTCAACTTTACTACAAAGGAAGATTTGTCATTATCATTCCAAACATCTGAAACATGAAAAGGCTACTCTTCTCTGATCAGGAATTGCAGCTTAAAAATGTATTAAGGAATTCCCAATGCTAACATATGAGAGGAGTAGGCCTCACAGTAGAGTGAAATGAAATAGGCTGTTTGTCACTAGCAGGACATGCAAAACATACCAGTGCATGTCATAACTTTCACTTCCATGGCACCCTGCCCTTAGGGTTACTTAGGCCCTACCTTACCGGTGACATATGTCATAAAAGGTATGTTTACGGCTTGGCAAATAGTTTTAAATGCCAAGTTGAAGTATCAGTAAACTGCAAACACAGGTACTGCAGTGGCACGCCTGAGACAAATTTGACAGGCTACTTAGGTGGGTGGCACAATTAGTCCCAGTAGTAGCATTTGAAGTACAAGCACTGGGTACATGGTATAACACTTTACAAGGGACTTATCAGTACATCAAATATGCCAATCAGTTATACGCCAATGTCATCATGTTTAGGGGAGAGAGCACATGCAGTTTAGCACTAGTCAGCAGTGGCAAGTGCCCGGAGTCCTAAAACCAACAAAAAGAAGGACAGAAAAATAGGAGGAGGAAGGCAACAAGTTTGGGGTAGCCCTTCGAAAAGGGCCATTTCCATCAGAAGGTATCATTTTAAATCAAACAGCGCTATTGGCTTTATCATGTGGCCACCACATCAATTCATATGGCAAACCTATTGGCTTTGTCAAGGGGACATCACAACCATAATATAAGGCAATCCTATGTTTATCAAAAACCATTGTCAGCAATACACTGTCACTTAAGTATTTAAAATCAACATAAAATGTCTGAGTCTTTCTTGCACTACTTTAGACTACAGAGAAGGCAGCCACAGAACCAACCACTAGAGGTCCCTTCCTTTTTCGGGTGGGGCTAGTGATCCTCTGTTGGTTTTCCCGCTTCTGCTCGCGCCCACAAAAGGGAGCACAGCAGACCTGCTCTTCTCCTTTACTCCACCGATCCGGGTCCTGAGGATTGGGTCCAAGGACCCTGTTTTCCACTCACCGGGCTGCTTTCTGGTTGCGCAACTGCCATTTCTCTTATGCCTACCATGAGAAAGTGGGGACCCCAGGTGACAATTAAAGACGCCGGGAGGGAGACCCATGCATTCCAAGGACATATATATTAAATTAGACCTGTGCTGACCCCCAATTATTTTCTGAAATGGCGGCGGATCCCTACACGTTAGTCGCTGGCAAAAGGGTCACACAGCTTTAAAGCTGCATAACACCGCCACTGTTAGGCATATTTCAATGATCTTGGGCTTATTGTACTCCTGGTGGCAATCTCTAGCCACGAGGAGTATTTTTAGAAAGCTTCCTGGCTTCAAAAGGGGTACACTCTGTGGGGAGATGGTTTCACCAGCTCCCTGCACAAGCCTCTCCCATGCTGTGCCAGTTTAAAACTGATCCCTGAAACTGCCCTCCCAGACCGAGTTCCCAAACTCACTCAGCCAAACAGATCCCATGTCGAACTTGTGTAAACAAACTTGCCCTCTAGCATTGTGGTGGCAATTGGCAGTGTGTAAGGTATTGCATGTGCCCCTACGTGTGTGATCTGATGGTACTGTACTGTTCCTCTACCCTTGTTTAGTGTCATACTAAGAGCAAGATACATGTTGGGGCCCCATATCAGTATTCCACCACCCCTGACAGAGATTGTCAAGGAGAGGTATCTACATAACCTTCAAAATAATATTGCAAAGTCAGCAGTCATTGGGGTGATGACAGGCCCTGCACGCAGTGTCCCCGCTACTTCATCAATCGAGTCTTATTCAGGAGTCACATTGGCATTTGATCTCGAATCCTGGCCTTCCATCTCAGCAGCTTCCCTCTATTCCATGTCCGCTACTACCTGCGTCCTTTCTTGTGCAGCCTGTTACGTGGAGGGTTTGTTATGTATCTTCCTGGCTGCTTTTCAGTTGTTGCAGCCATCCCCCTTCACCCTCTTCTCCGCCCGGTGGGGGCACCACTCCTCTGGTTTCCAACCAGTCCCATGCCTCCAACTTTGTCTGAAAAAAAACAGACTTCTACTCAGCCTGAATTCTGAGCTTTTCTGCGAACAGGAATGCATATTTGATATTTAATTGGTGCAGGTGCCATCTGACCTGTGTAGACGATTCCGGTTTCCTTTGCACTTCCATGGTGTATCAATGAAAATTGTCACCTTGTACTTTACTACCTGCCAAGGACATTTGATGCGGGTGAGTTGCGGTATATTATCCCAGTGCTGGTAATTAAACATACGTGCCTCCAACGGATGGGGCAGGACACCGGGAGGAGGCTGATGGCCGTGGGTTCTGTGTGCCCTCTCTACTGAGAAGAATGTAGATCTTCTGCCCCACAGCCCCGTGATGGCTAACCAATTTCGGATGAACAGCTCCATACCTGGACCATCAACATGTTCTGGAAGGGCCACCACTCTTATGTTGTTGCAGCGTGTGCGCCCCTCTGCATTATTTGCCTTTTGCTGCAGCAGTTGAACTTCTTTCAGTTCTTGAATCTTGTCTTGAGCCTCTGCTAGGGATGGTCGCAACACATGGTCAACGTCGATTCTGCAGTGTCCACTCTATCCCGTAATTTAATCTCGTCTTCACACAGGAAGCAAATATTTACAATGGGGTGTTGATCCTTGGAACTAAGAAGGATTGTATATCCAGTACTTCCTATACTAGTTCAGAAAAATTCTCAGAATGTTCCTGTAATTTTTTCTTCACTGTGGTGACTGCAGGGCACAAGTCCTATAAAAAGAAGTGGGGGGACTGACAATATGCAAATGACCTCATGACGGCACGTGCTGAGCGTGTCCCGGTGTCTGAAAATTACACCTGGACACGTTCAGCTTATTTCTGTGGGGCCCAGCTTCTTGGTGGGGGGGACGGCGTCCACCCTGTGAAAAGAGTGGGGGGACGCCTTGTACCTGAGTGTACCCCCGACTCGAGCCCTGGATGACTGGAAGTCCTGGTAGAGTTTCAATCATGGGGGTGGCTGACTGATTGACTCCTTCACCTTCTCTGGCACCCTTCGGTTCCACCATGGTCATGTCCTTTACACCTATGAGTTCCGATGGGTGTGGGACTCTGATAGGAGAATCGAGCAGCCCCACCTTCACCCTTTACCTCTGGCAGATATCTGTGCACCTAGTTTACACTGTCTCTGTTGGCATGCACCCTTAGGGCCGTGTCAGTGTCTGACATCTCTACTGATAGAGCGCCATATTGTTTTGAAAATTGTAGGGGTGCACCATAATCACTGTTAGTCAGCACCCACATATGTCAATGGAATTGTATTAACGTGTGACTTAGGAATGTATTACTAAAATCTGCTTATAATAGAGTGGTTAGAAATGTAACCATGCCATTTATAAGAGAAATGTCGTAGTTAATTGCAAGTGTATTTTAGTCAACGCATAATGATTGGTTTTTGTGTAACGTGATGCATTAGGTTTTAACGTGCACCATATTAAAGTCTGCATGTGTAGTTTGCTTTCTCTTATATGAAATGTAATGAAATCAATGCTTATAGAGTGATTATAGGATATGTGTTTAAATTGTGTAAAGGCCTGATCGCATATACCCTTAAAGAGAAAGGCCTGCTCATTTCTTATGTTAGCTAAATATTGTAGGCCGAAAATGATTTCCCTTGGTAAGGCTTTGAGTTTCAGAGACATTAGAAAATCTCAGAGAAGTGGAAAGTTTCTCGTTCCCATGTTTCTGTTGCAGGTGCAAGGACACCTAGCTTGTTAGAGAAACTAACTCTTTGTTTCAGGAGTCAGGATGGCCTGAGAAGCCAATATGGGAGTATACTGGAATGTAGGGATGATACTTTTGGTGAAGAAGGTGCCTGGGACCCAAGGACGAGTAAACCATCGTTGGAAGGGAGACAAGTTTCACTGGAAAATAACTGGGAGAAGACCTGGCTGAAGAGGTGTGCTGGAGGGCGTGTTCTACGTTTTTGGGATTTTGAATTAGGGACAGTGCCCCGTGGGTTGGGCAGTTGAGGTTTAGATGGGGAGCTAGAAGGAGCATCTTAGAACGAGCTCTGGCTAAGTGAGTGTACTTCTAAGGAAGTCTTCACTTCTGACACCTTTTATCCTCTTGCCTAGGAAAATGCTAGGTAGAGATAGAGTAGGGATAGACTAACTGATTTCCTTTAGGTTAATGACTTCTAATGTAGAGATTGGAGTGATTATCGCTTGCCTGATGTTACTAGAGCTGACTATTCTTCTTATTCTGAGTCGGATGAGACTCCTGCGTAGGGTATTTTGTATTAGTGCCCATTTATTTCCTTAACCTCGTGCTGAGGTGCTTGTATGTGCAGTTATTTTTTGCTTTGTAATAAATCTTTAAAATTTGAGATTCGGAGTCAGTGGTCCTTTAGAGTTCAAATTTGATTCTGATGATTATGTGTTAATTTCGTTTTTGCCCCTGTCTACACTATGTAGCAGATAAAAAGATCCTGGCGACCTGAGAGGATTCTTGGTGATGGTAAGACAGATAAGAATCCGGCTTCATCACTACCATGTCGATGGATCAATTGCCAATGGCTCATTTGGGCCCTTAGTCCCGCCGGGTGCCTACCGGTTGATCAGAGGTCCCTCTGCCAAATCCTACCCCCAATTGTCAGCAGCGCGCTTTGGCTCCAGGAAAGGAGCAGCTGCAAACAAATAGCTCCACAGCACTCAGCCCCCCTCCAATCCTCAGCCATTGAAGCAGACCCCATGTGCAGCGGCTTGCGTGGTCAGGAGACTGTGGCAGTCTTTGCTCCCCTGGTGTCCCCGGCGGTAGGACCGACAGGTCTTTTTATGTCTCGCAAGGTGGGCTCACCCGTTTCGCGGGTACACCTCCAGCCGCTGCCTTCAACAGTACCCCACAGGCTCAGGCTGCCTGTTCCACGGCCGTTATAGACCACTGTGCCCCTTGCTGATGTGCCCGTGGGGACTCAGCATTCTGATCTATGTTTTGATCCCACAGGGCGTCCGCCATGCTTCTCTGCTGTCTTCAGCCTCTGAGGACGGAAAGAGCTCCTTAGTGTGTGACTTATCCGGCCGAGTGGCTTCTTCTTGGCCACGTCCCCCCAAAAATAAAAGGTTTTCTATACCTCTGTTACCTGCCTCCTAAAAAGTATATGTACTATACAATTTTATTTAAATAATATATGACGGCTTATTGATTATATTTACATTTTTATATCAAGCATTTGGCCACAATATTTAGGAGGATACTGTATTTGACTGTTTTTTTATTTTGGTGATACATGCTTGCAATAAAAACAATTTAAACCATTGCAGCAGCTTGCCATGGCCAGAATTAGGTGCTGTGCTAATGTTAGATATAAATGCTTTACAACACCAAAACTTATTTCAGTCTATTTGTCAAGCATCCGTAAGTGTGCATTGTTTCAGCCTGTTAATACTTAAGCCCAGGTACCTAAGTGCAGTTTCACAACATTCTGAAGTTTAGCCCAGATCCTGAGATAATCTAGTATATCAAAGGCTTTGGAAACATGAATATAAGAAGTATTTCCATAATAATACTCATAAACATTTCTGTACTGACATTTGGAGTGTTAAAGCATTGTCAGCTGTGAGGAAATTGGTATGGAGTTCTTTTTGCTGCAATCATATAGTTCAGCTACACATACCCATTTTGAGGGAAGCTAGAATTTGCTTTGTAAACAATTTTCAAATGCCATCTAGTGACGCTCTGATTCTAGTACTTGATGTTTTTTGTGTATTGGTGCCTTTTTGCACTTTGCAAAAACTGAGCTACCTTTATAAAGTTGCAGAATCTGCTTCAATTATTTTAAAATGGAGAAAAAGGGATAATGAACTTTGTCTATTATTCAAGATTCTATTTAACTACCTTTATGTATCAAGTTCTTGAGCCTCGTGAGGGGTTTGGAATTCCCTCATTCATCATAGCCTGGTCAAAGAGGGGTACTGTAACAGAGTTTTACCAAACAGAAGGTCCTTTAACCCCTTCGATGCTCATGACGGAACGGTTCCGTCATGAGCATCGGTTGAGCTGTGCTCATGACGGAACCGTTCCGTCATGACCACGCCCGCGCTAGAACCCTTCAGCACCGCGGGGGAATCCGCGCAGCGCTGAAGGGGTTAAATGACATATTTTATGAGCAGAAGTTATTTGTATTGCTTCTTATTCTTACATCTACTTGATTTCATTTAAAAGATGAGGACTTTAGTTTTATTCAAACTGCACATTAGTGCATTTTGCTTCTTCCTAAGATACATTAGAGTCATCAGTAATGTTTATTTTATAGTTACGATCAGTTTTCCATATTGATAGAGATATTGCCACTAACACAAATTCAAGCTTAAGATACTGAACAAAATAAATTTACATGTGATGGAGTATTTCATAGGTATGATTCAAGCTACAGTTTAGTTAAGAGAACATCGTCCTATTGTTGTTCATTCAATTCAAGGAATGTATCAAGTGCGTAGCTACCCGATGGGCTTCCCAGCACTGCGAGGTCTAACAGACGTTAAACAATAGTTGTTTCCTGAATCTGAGTAGGTTGTCATTCATCCTAAGGCTAAGGGGTAAGCGTTCCACAGTTTAAGGGCAAGCTAAACAAAAGAACGCCCACTGCACCTAGCTTTCTTCACCCTAGGGATGGACGGAAGGCTCAGGTTACTTGATCTTAGCTCTCTTTTGGGGCAGATCAACTGATGAAGGATTTGAGGCCCCTTCATGTGCCTAGCGTGGTGGACCATGAATGAAGCTTTAAATTGAATCCTCTTGTGCATGGGTAACTATTGTAAAGTGGCAAGTGCAGGGGAGGCAGCCTGAAATTTGGAGATGTCCATAAGGATTTGAGCTGCTGCATTCTGTGTTACCTGAAGTTTTTTAAGTAACTGAGAGCAGACTTCCCAGAAAGAGTTCCCGCAATTAAGACGGGAGAGTATCAGGCACTGAACAACCCCTCTCTGAAGAGATACTGGTCGTCAACTGTTAGAAATGGGGTCTCTAGTTGCCAGTGATTTTTACCTTTTCCGAGTCGGGACCCCCACTCTAGTCAGGGTAATTCAGATACACACCCTAAATTAACCTGTGCTCACCCTCTGGTAGCTTGGCACAGAGCAGTAAGGCTTAACTTAAGAGGCAATGTGTAAAGTATTTGTGTAACACATAAATTACAGTAGGAGGTGGGAGCACACTGCTTCACCTCCCAGAACAGTTTACCCCTTAGCATTATGGTAAATGCAGTTCATTTTGAATGCTTACTTGAGTTTTTGCTGAAGTGTTTTACCAAATTTGGTGCAGGTTAGTGCTGACACTCTCTAGACACGTGTTTCTGGATATTATCCTTCATCAGTAGAGATAAAAAACTAAATGTATCTGGGGTTCCTGAGCAAGCTGCCACAATCCTTTCAGGTCTTAGTATCTCTCACAGGCGCAGAGGTGCATCTCCAAAAGCTCATCAGCTCAATCGCTCAATGGAGCCTTTTCAAACAGGAAGGGGTGGGAGCACACTGCTTCACCTCCCAGCACTGTTTACCCCTTTGCATTATGGTGCTGCTTCATTTCAAAAGCACAGGGATGCATCATATTAACAACAATACGATGCATCTCTGTGCTGTCCCATGCGCTGGCGCTCAATTGCCTGCCATGCTCCAGCGCAGGTACATTTTGCAAGGGTGTCTAAACTGCGGGGATGTCCTGTGAGAAGTTGGCCTGATATATGTTGTCACTAATTCTAGTGTACACCTTGTATCAGTCCAAACAACCCTTATGGTGATTGGTTGTAAAGTCAACCTTATAGACCAGCTATCCTAGTGGTAGCATGGACAAGAGCAGTCTTAGGCTAAACTCTGAATGGCATGTGAAGCCAGCTGTTATACCATATGTAATTCCTTGAATACCAAATGAAAGGACACCACAACAGATATATATAAATATAGAATGTATTTATTCTAGTCAAACCGTCAGCACTCTTTATGAGGTTCGAGGTACGTACAACACAGTCTTATTTAAGCATACATTAAGTCCCACAGGTAAGTAATACAGTTAGGCCCTAGGGGCCACGCAAACCATGTACTAAATAAGTGGTATAAGAACCACTGTCACGAACACAGGATAGGTCTAGGCCTAGGGAATCGCTGGGGCTACACTATACTACCAAAGGTTAGGAAGTGGGAGGCCCATGGGATTCAGGTGCAGAGTGGAAACACTCACGCGTAATGCGTAAAAGTTGATAGAAATGGAAGTTGTTAGAAATTAACAGTTTTAGGACACTTCTGGATTAGCTAGGAAGTCGAGACTCGGAAACTAGACCCTTGGATAGTCAATACCCTTGTGAGCACCGAAGTACCCAAGTTACCTAGCCCACGGGCTGCGGGTGCATAGGTGTGAACTTGCGTCGGGTTTCGTTGTTGACTCCAATGGATGCCTGAAGGAAAGTTGCTGACAGGCAGTCAGTGAAGAGTGTCTGGTGGATCCCAAGGATGGGATCAAGAAGGAAGGAACCTGCAAGCAGAAGGGACAGAGTCTAGGTCACCAGCCAGGAGCCAGGAAGGAACCAGGCGATGCCGTGAAGATGCAGGTGAAGAGGTGAAGCTTGTCACAGCAGCCACGGGTACCAGGAGGCATCGAGGACGACCAGGAGGTGAGCTGTCCCACGAAGGCTCTTGCTGTCGGCGGCGTCAAAGTCGAGTCAGGACCCAACAAGCCTTGGCAAGCGGAACCCACGCAGGATGGAGGACTTGCCTCTGGTGCAGACCAGGAAGGTCTGGGGTGCTTCTCTTTCACAGAGGAGCGGGTGCCAGTCTGGAGGAGCCGGACCAGCAAGATGAAAACAAAGGTTCGTCATCGCAGAAGTCACTAGCCAACGGGCCAACAACCGGACAACACGTCGAGCAACTCAGGTGCAGAAGGGCCCCACGCAGAACATGTGAAGTGTGGGGAGCTGGTCTTCTTTGCAGATGGTGCTCGGGATGGGGGCTTCTCAATTCCCCAAGCACAGCCTCGAGGGAGCCTCAGAAGTCGCGCTAGTCAGGTACTAGCCACTTTTCCCAAGTCGCCGGTCCCACGTCCCTCGTCGCCTCCACGGGTCTCAGCTTCACTGTAGATGTGGATCTGGGTCAGAGGTGTCTGGAAGTCTCGGCGCTGGTCAGTCTCTGCAGTCGTCCCTCGTAGGATCAGTCGCAAAGCAAGCAGCGGTCGCTGGATGGTGCCTGGTTGCCCAGGGTGGTCACTCCTTGGCCACAAGGGAGATTTCTTCAGTCTTCTTCCTAAGGTCGAATGTCGAAGGTCTAGAGTTTCTGTTCAAGTTGCAGATTTAGGTTAATCTAATCTCTGCAGGGCTCAGCTACCTACTAATATACTGGGCTGGTGGGCTGGGCTACCTGCAAGGTCCCTCCTATGGGTGGGACCAGGAAGGGGAGTGGTTACACCCCCTTTCCTTTGTTCAGTTTCGCACCAGAGCTGGGGCTGGAGTGCCCCAGCGCCGGTTTGAACTGGACTATGCATGGGACACCTTGTGTGCCCCAGGCAGTGTCTAGTTTCTTTCAACCCTCCCTGCCCCAATACACTAAATCCTGTCTAGGGTGGTGCTCGCACCTCCCAAGGCAGGAAACATATTGCCCAAGCCTCCCTTGCTGGAAGGACTCCCAGCAGCAGGAGGTCAGACTTGTGTCTGTGGCAGCAGCATCCATTTTGTGATGCTGGGGCTCTGGTTAACTTTAACCGGGTAAGTAGGTTTCAACATGTCTTCTCCCTCTAGAAGGGAGGAATAATATCCTCATTGCCAGAAATGTTATGGGGGTATTTTTCCCAAAGTGTTAGACACCTTACACAACATGTTTTGATAAAGCCAAACCATAGTTACCATAACCGTTTAAGATTATAAGGCACTTTAAGAGTATATGGTAGGCTATATCATAGAACAGTCATAAGGACATGGTTCCGAAAGCTGCAGACAGGCTCAGCTCATGCTAGAGCACCATCTCACATGTTACCAAGCACTCTGCCTCCAGGATTGTTAAGGCCTGCCATAGGAGTGGCTGATAGGTTACCCATGTGTCTATATATAAGGTAGGTATAGGAATACTACACCTAAGCAAGGAGTGATTACACAACCTTGCCCCAGCTGAGTGATCAGCCAGTTGTGTCATAATGGAAGGCCAGGCCAGGGGTGGCATAATACATGCTGCAGCCCCTGGTAGGCCTAGGGTACACCTATGCCCTGGGTACCTAAGGTACACTGTACAGGGGCCAATAAGGTGACCCTAACCAATTGGGTTATGCACCTAAAGTACATAGTATCAATTTAGAGAGAGAACAGCAGGGCTGTGAGTCTGGTTAGCAGGCCCACAGCCAGATCTAAGTCGAAAACCAGTGAAGCAAAAGCAAAAAGTGGGGGTGAACATAGAAAGCAGACCCTACTCTCCTACATGTCCCTTACTGCACCAAAAAAAATAATTAATGGCAATTAACAGTAGAGGAACAAAAGAGGAGCACCATTCCTATGCCTCCCCTGAGGAGGCGTCGGATTCTGATGCATTCCCAGTTTTGCAACATGTTGTAAATCTGGGGATGCATCAAGTTCTATGGATGTTGCATGGGAACACCCATTGCAACACCCATTGAAGGCTCCTTTCACACAAAGTAATGCGAGAAAGAGGACTATATTTACAAGGGCATGAAAAATCACGCAAGGTGACTTTACGTGGCCCCGTAAACATGGGCAAGCCCTCTGTGCCACTGGTGCGCCCCCCAAAAAACAGGACACAATGGCGGTGAAATTGGCTTGTTAATAGGCCCCTAAATCTGAAAACAGTGCATAGAAGTTACTAGTGGTCCAAGGGTTACTTAAGGTCAGAAGGGACCAGTGCAAAATCAAAGTTCAGGCAAGGGCAGGCCTGCTGCAGGACCCAAACAGGTCCTCCTGAAGAAATATCTAGGATTGAGCTTTGGTCCAAGTCATGGACAGGAGTGGAGGAGGCGCCGCATTGTCTTGGATCCGTAGATGGAGGTGAGCATTGGTGCCAATCCATGCGTTTGATGGAAGCTTCGGTGTCTAAACCCATTGTGGTGCATGCACTGTGTCGATGTCGAGCCAAATTGGCTGTAGAGTCGCTGTCATCAGCAGCCCCTGTGTAGGTGTTGAAGGGCAATACGAAACCCACTTCTGATTCCTAGGACTGGAGGGGGCACTTCAGGCAAGGGTAGGACTCAGAGATGGCAGAGTTTAGCAGCAGGATTGTAGAAAGTCTTTTTTGTCCCTGAGATGTCAGAAAACGGGAGGCAAGTCCTTAGCACGGCAGAGATCAGCAGGCAGCAGGGCAGCTCAGCAAAGCAGAAACAGTTCATCAGACAGGTTTGAAAGGCTACTTGTGTGGGTGGCACGGCCAGTGCTGCAGGCTCACTAGTAGCATTTAGATTACAGGCCCTGTGTACCTGGTCTACCACTTTACAAGGGACTTTTAAGTAAACTAAATATGCCAAACAGGTATATACCAATGTCAACATATTTTACTTGCACTTTAGCACTGGTTAGTAGCGGTAAAGTGCTAAGAGTCCTAAGGCAAACAAAAAGATACAGCAAACAATGGTAGGCAAAAGGCGAAAAGTTGGGAGAGAGACCACCTTAGGATGACAGGCCCAACACCAACTAGGCATCTTCCTGAGGGCTCCTAATAGGCCCAAATAACTGGATGACAGCTTTTTCACTGTCCAATATAGCACCCAAGCTTTTAACTTCTGTTTTGGGAGATGGGCGGTCTCCCAAGGAGGGGGTCCAGCTGAACTGATCAGAACCTCAGTTTTGTCGCCATTTACCTTCAGTCAAATGGTGGCCATCAGGTCAGGGACTTGCTTTAAACAGGAGTTACGCTGTTGTGAGTGAGGGAGACAATGATCTGTGTGTCATGCATACAACACCATTGGAAAGCCTAATGAGCAAATGATGTCTGACAGTGGACGCACATAAAGATTAAACACGTTGGGCTTAAAGAAGAACCCCCGGGGAACACCACACTTCAGATGATGGGTGGCAGAAAGAAACGACCCTTCACTCACGTGGAAGCTTCTGTTATTTAAAAATGAGGAGCGCCATTTTAGCGCAATCCACATAATCTCAGCCTCTTCCAATCTATGCAGTAAAATTGGATACAAGACAGTGTGAAATGCTGCACTCCTTGTGCCCCATGGAGCTTATCATGAATACTCCTTGCATTCCTGAGAAAGTAATTAGCTAGTTGGTTACATGGTGACAAAGAGGGTGAAGGGTCTGAGCCCATGCTGGCTGCTTTGAAAAAGGAGTTGACAATGTTGTACAGTTCCTTAGAGGAACTGGGTGAGCTTTCATTCCTAGAACTGATGTCCTCCATCCGAGCTTTGCCTAGGGCAGACTGATAGCATTTTGATTCAAGAATATTATTCTGTTTAGGACAGGTAAAATATAGCCGTACCTGTGGCAAATTTAGATCAGGTTTCTCAGAAAGGCTGGGCACCCAAAGCAAGGAAGAATGGTTATTTTCCTCAGGTGTGATCTCAAGCAACACTAAAGACTGGAAAGGTTCATAGCTGGTAAATCGAAATGTTTGATTTCAAATTGCCCCTTCACTGGATGGGCTTACTTAGGCTATCCCCTGGACAGACATTTAGAGCATAATATTCACCCTTGTAGTCAAGTTCAGATGGGACACATCTCTATTTCTGCACAACAATAGTGAAATTGTGTAATTGCTTGTCAGTAATGGTGATGTTAGTCTGAAAGCATTGAGAGCCCCCCCCCCCGCCCTGAAATGGTACAAGTGAAACTATGACATCAGATCAGTACTGTTGCCACACTCAAAGACAGAATTGTTGTCAGAGACCCCCAGTTTGAAGACCCTTGGTTTTGAGGGTTTTTATTTGCAGGGAATTTTGTGTTTTATTGTGGAGCTCTGGAGAGACCAGTGCCGATGTATTACCGTGGTAAGCGGGTAGCACAATAATCAACGTAAGTGACTCAAGAGATTGGCTTATTTGAAATTTGCATTTAAGTCTTCATTTTCAGGACAAGTAAAAGAGACAGATAAGAGGCATGCCGTTTTTTGGCAATATCAGACTTGGGTTTAGTTTTGGCGACCACTAGAAGGTTTCACATCAGGCAATCATCTGGATACTTGTTCTGTGGGACTTAACCATCAATCACTGCCATAGGTGAAGCTCGCACCAACGCACAACGGCAAACACAGGAAAATACTTCATTCTAAAGAGTAAGTCCTCAACATGCTGAAGATTAAGAAACTCAGGTTCATATCTTATGAAAGGGTTAATGGGCGTGGCACCAGCAAGACACCATGAATAGCAGAAGAGAATATTGCTATAGTAGATATAGTGACAAAGCTGCCTTATGTTCAAATACTTGTGAAAAAACAGAGGGGGACCTGACACCCGTTTGACTTCTATGCTATTTCTTTAAAGCAACGATCAAACACCAAAGGATTATATTTTGATCTGGTTATTTATTTAACCTATTCATTCAATGGTTTTCTATGTTTTTTTCACACTAGTTCAAATGCATGAAAAGAATAACACTTTTCATTCCACAAGACTTAAACGGTTTACAAACAAAACATTCAAAGTTTCTACAATAAACATTTTAAAACATGTGACATCACTATATAAAACAAATGGCTAACGTTATACAATACACCATATCATGTTTCTTAAACAGAACAAACCTAGAGGCTAGCACACAATCCACCTCAAAGGAATGCTACACACAGGTTTTTGACACTAGGACATTAGTGCCTTTCATGCACAACGGCTTGTAGTGCTTCGTTCACTGTCAGAAGGGCGATCACCCTTCTGCTCAGTATGGCTGAAAAGGATACACTATCATTCACAGAGGCTCATATACAAAACTTGATACCCACTCCCTCTCCTTTCTCCACTATATAATTAAGTGCTTCTGCTAAACAACAGAATGAGGCTGACAAACTAACTCGTCTACACAAAAAATATATCAGAACTGAGCTGCACGGGCATTTCCTGTTGGAGCATTTAAAAGCTGGTACCATAACTTGGGGTCTTCAGGTGAAAAATATACCAGTAATATTCACCAATGATCCAGAATATAAAAAGGGCTTTCGTTTTATAAATACCAAGTGCAGCCGCGATTTAATGGTTCACACCATAGAGACAGTGGAATGACTGTGGAAAAAAGAAGCAGATGAACTTGAAGAACTCACCCAGGCGATAAAGAGCAACCATTCAGTTCCAGAAGCGAAGGCACTGCTCGAGAAAATTGAGAAAGATATTCTAACATTTAAGGATAATACTATTAATATTAAATCTTCAAAATTTGAGAAAGATACTAAATCATTCAATATTGAGCAGGTATATCCATACCTTAAGGACGACTTTTACACCTCCACTGAATCCCGTCAAGCTCTTTCAAACTATCAAGGACGCTCCATGAATCGATGCCTTACTTTTTCCGAAACATCGTCTTCTGATTCATCAGGCGAGTCTGACCCTAGGGAAGGGCCCTCTAAAAGACAGGTGGCTTTTTTAGACAAGGACGAGCCAAAACCAAGAGGAAGATTCAAACAACAACCGTGGGTGATGAGTATTACAAGTTATAAAACCCACAACTACTGTAAATCTGTCCCAGAAACAACTGGCGAAAGACGAAGAATCGGTGCTGGAATTGTGACTCAAATTTGTTCCAAATAGACCCACTGATTTTATGAGACTTAAATTGGATGCAATTGATTTTTGCCGCAAGATACGGTGGAAAGCCTTTTTTGCAGATAAAGAGTACAAAAGCAACGCCGAGGTTTCAGGCCTCGCCAACAAATCTAAATTTATTCCACCCACTTACAACATCCCTAAAGAAATCATTGCGTATGAACAAGCGATTATGTCTTCAATAAATCAACTGGAGAAGAAGAAATCCTTTATTAAACGCAATATATCTTTTAATCAACAAAAGACCATAAATGACCTCAAGAATGACACCACAGTTGTGATAAAGCAGGACGATAAGGGGGGTGCCTTAGTAATCTGGCCCCGGGAAATGTAGCTAACAGAAGGCAGGAATCAAGTGCTCCATCAGGAATGGTACAGACAAGTGAGAGAACACCCCACAAAATCAATCCAAGGAGCAATTGGGTTGGTATTAAAATCTGGATTTGATGGAGGTTTCTTGGGACCAAAGGAATTTGAATTTTTGTCAAAACAATACCCCAGGATCGCGGTGATTTATTTTTTGCCCAAGATCCACAAGAGACTTAGTGATCCGTCAGGGAGGCCTATCGTTTCAGGGAGTAATTCCCTCCTCAAACCAATTTCTAAATACGTGGATTTTTTCCTGAAACCCTTTGTGAGTGATGTGCCCTCGTACTTGAAAGACACCACCAATTTTATCATTAAGGTAGAAGGCCATGAGTTTGATGCCCAAACACAATGGATGGTTTATTTTGATGTAACCTTACTTTATACGCAGATACCCCAAGATGAGGCACTCCAAGTGATTGAATTATATTTGGAAAGCAGACTCCGTCCCCATAGAGTGCCTGCATCATTTATTGTACAGCTTGCGGAGATTGCACTAAAAAACACTACTTCAAGTTAGAAGATTCTTTTTACATCCAGACCAAGGGGACTGCCATGGATTGTCCCTTCGCCCCAGAAATGGCGGTCCTCTTCATGGCACAGTACGAAGAAAAATTCATCTTGAATAACAACCCGTTCCAGAAGGCAATACTACAGTGGCTGTGATACATAGATGACATCTGGTGTCTATGGCAAGGGTCCCAGGAAGAACTAGACACCTTCCATGGATGGCTCAACTCGCGACACAAGGACATTAAATTTTGCCTTAATAAAAGCAAAACAAGTCTAACGTTCCTAGATGTTTACATTTTTCCATATAAGAACTGGCTGACAACATCGCTGCATCCCAAAAAGACGTACAAAAACACCACCTTGCATCATAAAAGTGCTCATCCAAGCAGTCTGAAAGAAAATCTTCCGTATGGACAACTTCTACGGATACGAAGGAATTGTACCAGGAAAAGTGATTTTCAGCAGTATGCAGCTATTTTCTGTGAACAAATGATTCAAAGAGGATATCCTAAAAAAAATGCTAAAACATTCAACAAAAAGAGCATGGTACACTCCGCGTGAGGATCTTCTCCAAACAAAAGTGAAACCACCACTTGAGAGGTTGGTCTGCGTTTCAGCATTCAGTCCAAACACCAATAAATTCCGACAAATTGTGCTAAAGAACTGCCAATTGTTGCAAGATCTGGTATGCCCTTATGAGAAGCCATTGTTTGAAATGAAGAAAAATCAAAGTATTGGACAACAAATTATAAGGGCCAACATATTTCCTTCACAAACAAAAAGCGACTTACACATTTAGTGGCACCTAAAACCCATAGAAGGCCACCACAAGTGTGGGACCTGTGTCGCATGCGACTCCACTAATGAAGGATCTGAATTTATACACAACGCTATTAAATGTAGACACACAGATTTCACAAACTGTAAAACAAAAAATGTTGAATATGCTGTGGCATGTCCGTGTCCCAAGTTCTACATGGGTAAGACTATCCAGCAGGTAAGCCAAAGAATCACGCAATACCGTTGAAGAATAGCGAAAAAAGTAACAACTGCACCTATAGCTGAGCACTTCTTGTCAAAATCCCACAGTGAGAAAGAATTCAAGTGGACGGCGTTATCAGCTTTAAATAGAATAAAGGGCCTGACTGACATTGAAACAGCCTCATTGCAAAAGGAGGCCTATCTCATTTTGAAGTTTAACAGTGCAGCCTCTGGCCTAAACGGGATGACCGAATTATCGAAAACATAACGACTGGAACTATTTAATGCTGCTGAAAAACTTAAGCTTCATGTAAAAAGCTACATATCCCATAATTCATTGGAATGGGTTGGTGTGATCCTCAGAGGAATAATGCTGCCATCGGCTGATTTGAGTCACGTGTTAGCCCCATGAGCCTTTGCACAGCCTTGCACTTTTATCAATGCTACCAGGAAATGCCTCCAGCTGCCCGACTTGGATTCGTGCGATCGAGACGCAAGGAAGGATTAGATTCCACAGTGAGTTGGTTCTCTCTAACAGACGCCCTTGGTCTTTGCAGAGTTGTGAAGCATCCAGAAATAACGCGAATAACGTTACCGCTGCGGGAGGAACGCACCCGTTTTGGTTCGTTTGGCTTCAGTTTTCCATAAAAATATGTTCGCATCTGGCATTTATGCCAGAGACT
Organism: Triturus cristatus; assembly: GCF_964204655.1. Taxonomy (NCBI): domain Eukaryota; kingdom Metazoa; phylum Chordata; class Amphibia; order Caudata; family Salamandridae; genus Triturus; species Triturus cristatus. The sequence continues at coordinate 1,096,840,666 of NC_140582.1, read as the reverse complement.
GCGGCCTCCAGCCCGATGGGTTGTTTTTTTAATCTTGCAGATTAATTGACAATTTCCTGGAAGATTCAATTCGCATACCACATGAGAATACCGTTTAACGTTTGCAGGTATGCATTTATGTTTGGAATTTAAATCATTCAAACTAACGCCTCAAAATGTAAACACATGACCGTTCTTTTCATTTCAACTCCATTTCCATTGTAAATGGGTCGGAGTTCAATCCAAGACCCACTGAGCGCGTGGGACCTGTGTGAGCAGCTTCCATCATGCTGTCCACAAGAATGTGGTGGATGTAGAAGGTAATGGAGAGAGCGAGCAATGCTAGAAAAGATTATTTTTAAATGGAGTTCCTTTTTTGTGCACCTTTCATTCTTTAAATGACATCAACGTTTCACAATCAAGAAGCTCTGATGAGCGCCTCAGTACTTCTTGCCTGGGATTCGAAACGCGTTGGCATATAGCAACACGAAGGGACCGTAAATGAATTATTATCCATTTAATCAGAGGGAAACGAAATGAAAAGTGTCTCCCTCCAGTTGTAGTGGTTCCCTGTGTGTAGCATTCCTTTGAGGTGGATTGTGTGTTAGCCTGTAGGTTTGTTTTGTTTAAGAAACATGATATGGTGTATTGTAATGTTAGCCATTTGTTTTACGTAGTGATGTCACATGTTTTAAATGTTTATTGTAGAAACTTTGAATGTTTTGTTTGTAAACTGTTTTGTGGAATGAAAAGTGTTATTCTTTTCAGGCATTTAAACTAGTGTGAAAAAAACATAAAAAACCATTGCATGAAAAGGTTAAATAAATACCCAGATCAAACTATAATCCTTTGGTGTTTGATCGTTGCTTTAAAGAAATAGCATGGAAGTCAAACAGGTGTCAGGTCCCCCCTCCGTTTTTTCACAAGTTATATGGCCCTACCTGACCCTGGTTCTTTGGGCCTAACCCCATGTGTTGGACCCTTTATGTTCAAATACTGGCATAAACCTAATCATCCTAAGAACTTTGGGATTTTGAGTGTTCCACTCGGGACAAAGAAGTGAGTCAGGGCCAATACTGGTGGATACAGACTGTTTGCTCCAATATATCAAAGTTTGCCTCTTTCTCCCTTTTTAATTTATTCATTTCTACCCCGATTGGGTGGAATATTTCCATAGCCTTATACGTCCTCTGCCTTGGCCAACAACGGTTGTTAAAGCCAATGCCCTCCTTCTCGCTGGACGCCAGGGCTCAGACCTATAACTCGGATTTGGGGCCTTTAACAACTGTTACCATACTTGGTACTGGGACATTACTCTTAAATTCAGCCATTGCCTTTTCTCGTGCAGTTCACTTATTAGACTAAAGCATCTTCTCAATTTAAAGAAAGGTAAAACTGTTTTGAGGACGCTCTTAAAATGTAATCCCATAATATTTTCGGAATTGCTCCAAGTAAATGTACCATAGTCAGAACAGCAGTGGAAAGAGTGCATTTTATTTCTAACACTACAGGGCGCCATATTAGGTGTGGAATGATCGCTTCAGTTGTTGGGAGTGATGGGCGGCTGACAGCGCTGAAGTGCATCTCTTCAGCAAGTCTATTATTCTCTCGTGTAGTCGATCATTGCAGGGACCTGCATCTACTGACGTGCTGTTTTGAGACTTTGCACAGTGACAATTTATACTGCATTAATCAAGTACACGACCCCGGCGCTTTCTCTTGACACCTGATGCCCTGTAGAATACAAATGTGGGCAATAGAAACAAGTGCACATTTTACAGAAAAGGCTGAAGCTTTTAAATATCGCTACAGAAAAACATGTATTAATTCTCTGGAGTGATGGGTGTACATATTTATCAAGAACAGACAGGCTTTAGGCATGTATGATGCACCCATGTCAGCTCAGTTATCCACGCTACTTGAGAGGCGTGTTATGCTTCGACACCAAAATAAGAGGCGACAGATGTAAAGGAACAAGAACTGGGGGCCATATTTACGACTTTAGTGGCGCAGCGCAGCAAGACACTTAAGACCATAAACAACCCTGGCCGTAATTATTACACACAGCACATCGCAAATAAAATATAAATTAGCCGAGTCTCGGGCCCCTTCACCTTGACTTGCAAGCAGACTACCCCTGGGGGCTCCCCCCACCCCTTGGGTCTTTACCCCTGATAGTGTTGCTGATGCGAAAATTGTGGGGGTGCACCATATTCATTGTTAGTCAGCACCCGCATATAACTGAGCATGTTATCCAAGAATAATGGAAATGTATTCATTGAAATGGAAAAGTAGAAATGTAAACAGGCCTCGAGAGAAGAGAAAGGCCACCAGTTATTCTGAAACGCATTGGTGTATATGTAATGCTTAGTATAATAATGTCATGCATTAAGAGACATTAAGTCATGTTAGAGGAATGAAGAAGGTAGTTCTCTTAAGAATGAGACGAATAATTAGAATTGGTAATAGTAGTGTGTTTAGTTTGAGGCCTAACCATATATGTACAGTGAAGGCCTTTGTTTATTTTAGCCATGCTTTATTAAGACAACAGGATTTTAGCAAAGCTTAAATTGCAGTGAGTTGTGAAACCTCATGATGTTAGGGGTTTTTTCTGTTCAGCATTTGGCTGCAGGTACAAGGCCATGTAGCTCGTTAGTTAGAATGAGTCTTTGTTTGAATAGAATGGAGACGGAAGGAGTAGACATGAAGGGAGTGGATTGGAATGTAAAGTTGCAACTCCTAGTACAGAGAAGGCCTGGGACCCAAGGTCGAATTCATGGAAAGGAAGATGAAAGGATCCAAATGGAAATCTACTGAAGGAAGAAGCTGCCTGGAGGGGTGTGCTGAAGGGCGTGTACAGCTTTTAGGGGTTGTGTATTAGGGACAGAGCCTCGTGGGTTGAGCAGACGAGACTTAGGAGAGGGACTGAAAGGAGCATTATAAATCGAGCTCTCATATGGTGAAGACTTCTTAGGAAGTTTCACTGCTGACACCTCTTATGCGATCCTCACCTGGAAGGGAATGTTGAGTAGGGATGTCACCTTAGAATAGAGTAAGGACAGAAATGATTTGATTCATGACTTTAAATTTTGATATCACGATTGCCATAGGGTACTTGATGCTTTTAGAAGCAGTAATCCTGTTTATTTTTAGTCGTATGCGGATACTTCGTAGGCTGGCATTTGTATTAGTCCCCATATATCTTTTGTGCCTGGTACTGAGGTGCCTATATATTCAGATGTTTTTGCTGATAATAAAAGGTCAACCTTCCAGATTATGAGTCTTCTTTTCTGAGATGTCCAATTGCGGTAAATACGATTTGATAATTGTGTTTCTTCCCTCTACGCTATTCTGCAAGTAAAAAGATCCTGGCGACCTGATTGGGTCCTTGTAGGTAATTAGATGAGAACAAGAACCGGCGTTCCCACCCCCATCATTCCCCTTGTGACACAGATTACAGGCAAACACCTTCAGAATCGTTTGGGTTAGCAGCCATAAACAACCCTGGCCGTATTTATTACACGCAGCACATCGCAAATAAAATATGAATTTTGCACATTAATACGTAGAAACCCCCTTAACACCCCATACAGTATTATTTACATATTCTGGATGGCTAACCTTAAAATAGACTCTAATACATAGACATTCCTAACCAAAACTATACTTTGTCCCTGAGTATCCTGTATTGAGCCTATGCATAAAATTATGACTTGTCCACCCTCCTGTGAGGTCTCTCCAGATCTTGCACAGAAGGCTCATCTGCCCACATGGGTACATACCTCTGGCACCCCCTACGCCCTCCAATACCCCTCATGGAGCTGTGCTGCTAGCTTGGCACCGATGCACCCGTGCAGGGATTGGCCAATAAAGGCCTATTGGAAGTGTGCACTCCCCCACCCCTGCACCCTCTAGCCGACTTGCCGGAAGCACCCCTTGCAGGGCTCTGAGAGACCGCTGTCCCCCACCTATCGCCATTAAAAGGAATATCTTCTAAGGACCGCTAATGCCCCAACTTTCATGACTTTACCGCAGACCAAGGATCCTACCATAAAAATACGACACATACTGATCCACTGCAAGAAAAGAGGTTAATCATTAATGAGCATGCAACGAACAGTAGAACATGTCTTCAAATCTTGGAAGCTGAAAAAGGAAAACACCTAGCAAGGAAACAACACATTAACCCACAACAGTCTGCTGCCTCGGGGGGTGGCGAAAGGGACCAGAAAGGTTACATTTCACCCCGATGGGAAGCCAGCAGCTTGTCTGTGTTGGAGCAGCGAGCAGTGTAAGAGACTGCTTTGCTGCCCCTTTTAAAGGGAAGGGTCCGGCGAGAACTAGTTCCTCCGCGAAACACTTCCGGGTCTCGCTTGCGCAGCAGACCAAAGCCTTGGAGCGTTGTAGGCTGGTGCTGGTGACATCATCCACCACCGCCGCCACCAGCACGTCACCCTCTAGTCGGGGGCTGCCTTGGCATATGGGTAGGTATTGTGGAGTCCCAGCCCATACATACATGGACTTGGAAGCAGACACCTCTTGGGACATCCCCCCCCCCCCCCCCCCGACACTCTTTGGGTCTTTCGCCCCATCATCCCCCTTGTGGCACAGATTACACACAAACACATTCAGAAACCTTTGGGTTAGGGGTCGTAAACAACCCCGGCCGTATTTATTACACACAACACATCACAAATACAATATCAATTTTACACATTAATATGCATAAACCCCCATAGCAAACCATACAGTATTATATACATATTTTGGATGGCTAACCTTAATATAGACTCCAATACATAGCCATTGCTAACCATAACTATAACTTTCTACCCCGATTGGGTGGAATTTTCCCATAGCCTTATAACTCTTCTGCTTCGGCCAAAAACGGTTGTTAAAGCCAATGCCCTCCCCCTCACTAGACGCCAGGGCTCGGACCTATAACTTGGATTCGGGCCCTTAACAACTGTTGCCACACACTGTAATGTGACATTACCCTTAAATTAAGCCATTGCCTTTTCTCATGCAGTTCACTTATTAGACTAAGGCATCTTCTCAAATTAATGAAACGTAAAACTGGTCTGAGGACGCTCTCAAAATTGAATCCCATAATATTTTCAGGATTGCTCCAAGTAAAAATGTACCACAAGCAGAGCAGCAGTGGAAAGAGTGCATTTCATTCCTGACACTACAGGATGCCATATTAGGTGAGGAATGATCTCTTCAGATGTTGTGAGTGATGGGCGCCTCACAGCGCTGAAGCTCATCACTTCATCAAGTTTGTTATTCTCTCGTGTTGTCGATGATTGCAGGGACCTGCATCTACTGACGTGCTGTTTTGAGACTTTGCATAGTGACAATTTACACTGCATGAATCAAGTACACGCCCACTGCGCTTTCTCTTGACACCTGATGCTCTGTAGAATACAAATATGGTTAATAGAAACAAGTGCACATTTTACAGAAAGGCCGAAGCTTTTAAGACTCGCTACAGAAAAACATGTATTAATTTTCTCAAGTGATGGGTGTACATATTTATCAAGAACAGGCTTTAGGCATGTATGATGCACCCACGTCAGCTCAGTTATCCACGTATGTGCCGGCCAACTTAAAGAAGATGGATGTAAAGGAACAGCAACTGGGGGTCCTATTTACGACTTAAGGGGCGCAGAGAAGCGCAGCACGGTTTGCGCTGCCCTACATCACTGGGAAAGGGCAGGAATGCACATAAGAGGTGTGGCGCCACGGCCAGGGAGACTGACTCCAGAATCTGGGGATCACGGTTCGATCCCCGGCGGCAGATTAGCCCAGCACCATGTGACTCTGGGCAATAGCTTGCTTAATCTTCCCGACGGCCCCCAGCGCCTAGAGATCCTTACGGGTGATTTTTCGCGCTTTACAAATGTAGATTATTATTATTATTATTATTATTATTTATCCATTATGGTGCATTTCTGTCCTTTTTCCTTGCGCTGACGTGGTTTTGGCAGCCTAGCTACCGCAGACACCCTTGTGCCATGGTGCAAGGGTGCCTGTGTTGTAGGTAGGTTTGTTTTTGTGCAGAAAGGGGCACCTTCTAGCACAAAAAACAATCCTGAGAGGTTTTTCCTGCTGCAGAGCAAACAACTACGCCTCTCCTGGGGAGGCATATAATTTTGGTACATTCACAGTTTTACAAGGTCTTGTAAATCTGTGAATGTGTCAAAAACTATGGGAGTTGTGTGTGAACACCCCGGGAATGCCTACCCTGGGAAGAGTAACACAACACAGCAATTTGAACTGCGTTGCATTACTCCACATTTTGAGAGCCTGATCTAGTTACGCGGGCAAGATGGCGGCTGCTTGACCGCTGCGAACGTTGCTCCCCTCCCCTGTCATGCAGGAGCCCGGTTACAGAGGGACCCCGTGAATTATAGTATTAGAACCTGAAGAATATGCCGCAAGCACTCGGACACGATACTCAATGCCTCCGGATGAGTACAGCACAAGGATTGGGGATCTGCTAATACGGACAGTGCAAACGTTCCGTATCCGCATACAACGATTGAAACACGGCGCATACCTTTGGCGTGGAAGGGCTCTTCTGATCCTCGCCGCTGCATGAGGGAACTAGGGTGGGCCAGGTGAGCTTGAGATGCCCCCGAAGACGAAACAGCCTGCGAAGGAAGGCTCCTTGGCTGCTATGAAGGCAACCTCTGTGGCAAGACTGCTGAGCTGAACGATGGAAACGCTGCTCCCACGCTTTCTCTGGAGGGGGCGGAGATCGACTGCAGGATTCCTGGCGGCGAGAAGCGTCCTGTCGACCCGGCAACAAGGCTCAAACATCAGATGGTGCCCGGGATGTTCACCGGTCGCGCGAACAGTGGCATGCAGGCAAAAATGCCAATGACAGGCAAGACTTCCAGCAAGACTGCAGCCGGCACTGCAGATACAGAGGTACCATCTCGAGGTCCTCCAACTAAGGTAAAAACAGCCCTTAAAATATCACGGAAAAAGGAAATGTCAGAGATTTCAGTAACCAACAAAGGTATTACTGATACTCCAAACACCAAGTCTAACGGAACGATGGGCAACGAAACCCGGCTGTCTATTAATAACTCGCAAGACAGTATGCTGGCCACACATGTAGAGCGGATTTGCAACAATAATACAGGCACTGCACCTGCAAATCCCGACAGAACTCCAGATGGAGATAAATTGTTCTCCCTGACTGACGAATCTGACCACACCAATGTGAGCGAAGTGGAGGGTAGCAGATGGCTACACAGAGGAGGGTTCTAAAAAAATCTAAGAGAAGGGGGAAAACAAAGACAGTGGCTCAAACTTGGATAATAGTCACACAGGGACTATTCTGCCATTCAGCTTGTACTAGAATCTGATGACGCAAACCCCCCCAGAGATCCTAACGCTAGTACTAGTAAGTTGGAAAACCCTCCCTCTATGGAGCTAATATATGCTATCTTAAAACAGATGCAAGCTTACGCCCGACAGGATCATAAGAGGGCACAGCTAGCAAACAAGAAACTTCAGGTGGCAATCCGTAAAGTGACTAAAGTTTGTTCTGAAATTTCGGACCGAACCACTGGGCTAGAGGAGCGTGTTGTGGGATTCGAGACCGTGGTTGAGGGCGCGGAGCAAAAATAGAGACAAATGAAGCCAGAATGGGTGACGTCCTCTGGAAGTTAGAGGATTTTGAAAACATGCAGCGGAGAAATAATCTGAGACTGCTGGGTATAGAGGAAAACACTGAAGGTAATGACATACGAGGCTTTGTGATCAAACCGCTCAGAGGTGCCTTTCTGGAGCTATCCCAGTGGGATTGGGAGACCGAGGTGCAGAGGGTACACAGGTTCCCACTGATGCTGAAAAGGAACAGAACAGGTGCGAGCGATACAACCAGAGCTATCCTTATCTTCTTTGGAAATTTCCTCTTACTACAAACAATATTTGAGAAAGCACGACCAGACGCCAGGAGATCAGCTGAAGGACAATCTTTCTTTGTACGGCCAGCTTTCTGACATTCAACGGTAGAAAGAAGATGGAGGCTTAGTCAGCTGATCAGCCCGTTCCAGAAGCTTGGCTGTGAAGTATTTCTGATGAACCCCACTCGACTCAAGGTTATCCATAAAGGGAATACCAGAGTATTCACTTCAGAAATTCAGGCCAAGGAACACCTACAGGCACTCACAAAGGGATAATAGAGCATTTTAGCTATGAACTCACAATGTTCACGTTTCTGTTTCTTGGGTATCTAATCTGCTAGGCTTAAGTCACTATGATGGGGTCTCCCTGGAATTTTCTAAGGTCTTTCTTGACTCTGGGTGGGGGAGCAATGGGGGAGCACAGTGTAATGCAGGAGGCATCGCAAGGGTCTACGGACCTTTTTTGCCCTATTGAGAGGGAGGGGGTGGGCTGGAGAGGGTGTGGGGAGGGATCCAAAAGTATCTTAAGGGGAAGTTGCGTCTGTTGTTTTTTAGATCTGCTACAGATTGGGCATCAGGGGTGCACCCAATGACCTATGGGGAAGCTTAGGATTGCCTCAATCAATATTTGTGGGCTAAACGACCCTGCAAAAAGACGCAGAATTAAGATATTCGCTTCTTGAGGGCCGATATCATTTGCCTTCAAGAGACACACATCGAGGCTTGTAGAAGCAGGGTCATGGTTCTGGATGGCTATCAATTGATCTCTTGCACTACACGGAAAATAAGGACAAGAGGGGTGGCCATATTCGCCCAGAGGGGGCTGGCAAGTTCTTCACGCTGTAATGCGGATAAAATGGGAAGGAGGGTAATTATACAATGTGGGGTAGACAGTAGCATCTTTGCACTCTGCTCCATCTACGGATCAGTGCTAGATGATCCAGCACTGTTTGACTGCAGAATATTGAATTAGTTAGGTGACCCCTTCCCATTATTGTTTGCGGAGACTTTAATATAAATATGAGCTGCTCAGTTTCAAATTATCCTGAGATAAGGTATCGAGGGCGGAAACCTAAAGTTATTAAATCTCTGCTTCAATTAAGAGTACTACACGGGCTGTTAGATATATGGGCAAAACAAGATAAGGACGACTCGGGATATACATACTTCTCCGCCCCTCACAAAATTCATGTCAGACTAGACTATTTTTTGTGCCACAGGAGATGGTGCATGGCAGTAAAATAACTCGGTATCCTAGGGTAATGTCAGATCATAATCCTTTGGTCCTGGAGATCAATATTCAGAAAAAAACACAAGTAACTCGCTGGACATTCAACAGGGCTTTGCTAAGTGATCAGGGCTATATACAGCATATGGAGAGATGAATCCCCAGGTTCATCGATGAAAATCTGGGTAGCACTAGTAAACAAACTGTATGGGACACCCTAAAGGCAGGCATCGGGGGAGAGACGTCTAAGTATGGTTGGGAGACACAAAAAGAAGAGAGGGATGCATTAACTGCACTATATGATGTTAGATAAGTCTGAAGCCTACCTGATAAAGGTTCTCTCTGAGGGTGTTGACCCAGAGATTGCTCAAGCAAGGATAACAATTGCCAGGTCCGCAATTCTAGAAATCTCACATAAAAAAGCAGCTGGTAAATACATGGTCTGGCGGAGCAAGGTTTACGAGAGCAATGAAAGGGTGGGCCATATGCTTGCAGTCCGGTCTAGAGAAAAATCGGTCCAAACTCGCATTACAGAAATCATTGACCCTGACGCTGGCTTAGTCAATGACCCCGACGCTATTCTATCGACATTTCAGAAATTCTATCAAAAATTATACGCAGAGAATACGCTGGGGATAGAGAATGAGATCGAGGAATACCTTAACGATCTAACTGCGGAACGACTTTCCCCCGTGGAGAAAGACTTATTAGAGGCTCCAATCAAAATGGAGGAAGTGAGAGTGGTGATAGAGGCCTCGCCAAGTGGTAAAGCTGTAGGGACAGATCTTCTACCAGGGGAACTATATAAAAAAATTCAGGGATCAACTATTGGCTATAATGTTAGAGATTTTTAGTTGAGTCCAAGCTGGTGAGGCACCCCCCGAAACTTGGAACTCAGCTAACATTGTGGTGTTCTTGAGAGAAAAAAAAACAGCAAACAAACCTGGGTCAAATAGACCGATTTACGCTGATTAATAGCGATACGAAAACTTATGCAAAAATCCTGGCCAACAGATTGGCATCGGTGATCAAGAAATTAGTCTCTCCTCATCAACATGGATTCGTCCCCAGATGGGAGACCATCGACCACATTTGCCGGACTATTGCTCTATTTGATTACACTAAGGTTATGGGAGACCCTATGGCTCTAATACTCTTAGATGCCGAAAAGGCATTTTGGTAGGGTCTCCTGGCCCTTTTTGTGGGCAACTGTGGCAAAAAGCGGCCTAGGAAAGGCAATCAAAAGCATGTATCGGGAACCGATTGTTAGGATAGCCCTGATGGGAGTCTCCTCTGATATAATAAGGATCACAAGGAGCACGAGACAAGGGTGTCCTTGCTCCCCTCTACTGTTTGCCATTTACATTGACTCCTTAGTCAGGAAAATTGAGGAGAGCCATAGAATTCAAGCTCTGTGCGCCAGATGAGGGGAACCTAAAATCCTTGCCTACGCAGACGACCTAGCAATAATCACGCCCACTCCTCGCGATGCCCTTCTGGAAATAAATAAGCTGACTAGTCAATTCGGCAAGCTCTCAGGGTATCATCTTAACGAAAGCAAAACCCAAATTGTCATGAATAATAAAACAAAGGTAGATGATACCCAAATAGTCCGGAGTGCTAAATATCTAGTGGTTGAGATCAGTGCAAACGTGGAAGAGATCGTTGACACTAATCTCGATCCACTGATGCAGGAGCTGAAGACGGATTCTAATAGGATGAATAATTTACATCTCACATTGGTCGGTACATGCAATGTAATTAAATTCTTTAGAGCTATCCCATTGGAAATAAATGCATCTTGGTTTTAAAGTTGAATCAACTGATCTCGGGGTTTTTATGGGCAGGACAGCGACCTCGTAGAGCATTTAAATATATAACTTTATCTAGACACCGAGGCGGGGTGGTCTGTCCCTTACTATTGGGCTGCAGCTTTGAAACAAATGGCTGGCCTGTTGGGAAGGGATTGCGGGGATTCTAAAGAAATTTCGATCTATAAACTAATCCACGGGGCAGAAGCCAAAGGTTGTCTGCTGCGTCACATTGATTTTGCCTATTTCAAGAGGGTCAAATTTAAGGTCTTGGTGGATGCGTTTAAAGTCTGGACGACAGTCCGGAAAAAAAATGCAGATCGGCAGAATCCACAGATATTCTCCTTTAGCTAATATTAGATTATTCCCAGACATATTCCACGATGGTTATATGAAAATTTGGATTTAGAAAGGGGTGTTGCTCTTGGGGGATTTAATGGTTGATAAGGAAATTCTCTCATTTGATTTAATTAAGGAAAAATACAGGGTGGGGAATAATCACTTCTTCAAATATCTGCAGTTGAGGGATTTTCCGTTCAAAAAGATAACTTGCTGCAATCAAATCCCTTTACTAGATCTGGTATGAGGGACACGTCCATCTATGTCTACAATATATAAAATAATCAATAAAGAAATGGGGGATTATTTTGTCAAACAGACAAATAGGTGGCAAGATTAGGTACAAGAGGGGCCGGGAGTTTGTGAAGATTCTCTGCAGCTGAGTCAAACAGCATTTATCTCGGCTAACCTCCAAGTGCAATGTTTTAAAACTTGGTGTAATCTATATATTACTCCAGCACGGATCTACGGATGAGGGGGGGGGACTTCAGGGATACACTGTTCTCGGTGTGGAATGTTGGCCACTGATAGAGTTCATATGTTTGCTAGATGTCCAAGGCTGGCCCAACTGATAACTGAATTTAGGCAACGCCTCAATAATATGATGGGACATTCAGTCGAACTAACCCCCCCAGGTTATACTATTAGGGATTAGTAATCAGGAAATGGGTGAATCAAATCAGAGCTGGTATTCATAGCAATGACGGTGTTAAGGCTATGCCTGGCTAGTGCATGGCTCGATCCTGTCCCTCCTTCACACCATGCTTGGTTTGGGAAACTATTATCAATATACAGGTGGGAAACCGCGGTATATAAAAGAGGAAATAGAGCTAGGATAAGAGGTCTCGGAATCTGGGAACCTATTACTAGATGGATTAATGTTGATGTGGATCTAATGAATTCTGATCAGATAAATTAGGAATCTAGCCTTGTGGCAATATAAATACAAATGCAAATATTGAATGTATATCTAAAGATTATGCAAAGTATATATGTAGCTTAAATATATTTAACTTGGTGTCTTTTGGATCCAGTGGGTGGGGGGAGAGCCTGGGGGGGTTCAGGGTGTAATGTAAGTGTAAATTTAGACATCAATATTACTCGGTTCTGTATGAGTTGGTATTTATGTATGATGTCTAAAGAAAAATTTCAAATAAAAAAAAAAAACGATGGGAGTTGCGTGGGAACACCCCTGGAATGCCTACCCTGGGAAGAGTAATGCAAGACAGCAATTGCTCCACATTTTTGGAGCCATTCAAAGCCACACAAAGAGGATTTGTGTGGATTCAAAAATATGACTTAATGTGACTCAAGGTTCGCGTCGCTCTTGCACCACATTGCGTGGTGCAAGAGTGACGCAAACCATAATTTATAAATATTGGCCTGGGTACAAGCAGTGGCGTATTCTGTGACCCGGTTGCTTAGGCCTGCCGCTAGCCTTGAATGCCCTGGAGAAGTACCCAACATTGTTTAGCCATTGACATGGTTGAAACGGAAGCTGGGGCTTCTGCCTTCACCACTTTTGAAGGGACGGTATTTAAGCCAAAACCAGCTTATTTGCACCATGTCATACACCTAGTTTAGAATCACTTTGACAGCAAGATGGTCATGAAAGAGCAAAGCGCTAAAAATGAGTAAACGCTAAAAATGAGTAAGACCACAAACTAATATTCTGGTGAGTTTTAATAAATTGTATGATGCACTGGTATGGAAGCGACGTCTGAGAGTTGCACATCAACCAATCGAGAGCTTCTGAGAGGAGGGGACTGAGCAGGTCTGTGACATCAGTAGGTAATTGATTGATTTTGGTTCCAACAGCAGCCACTACGCTTTCCAAGTGCGATTGTATAATGGGATCTAAAATCAAGCTGTGGTTAGTTGGTAACTCAAGTTTTGCCCCTGTTTGCAGCAATGGTCAGCGCTATTGATCTTTGAAAGTTGGGTGAAGAATATAATGTATCAATAGTTGCATTCACACAAGATCTACTCTAAGAAGGGGCCACAACATGCTGAGTACCTCTATACACTAGAGAAGGGCCCCACCAATGAGTAAATTGTATTAATGAGCATGAAATGAGGAAAGTTTGTGAAATGTGGGTTTATGAATATTCTTATTTATGGATGACTAGATTGTTGACCTCTCTTCCTAAATTGTCCATAATCTGCCAATGTTTTGCACTCTATGGGATTGTAAAACTGTGTTCCCTTATTTGGATGCAATTAAAAGTACCTGAGAAAATGAATGTTTTAATATTTCATGAATTCTGATGATGTATTGACCGTTGTGAAACATTTAAAAATATTTTAAATTAAAATGCAATTTTCAGCCATTAACTAAGAGAATATGTATACAAATGTTCTAACAATGAATATGAACTAACATTTAATATATTTTATAATGCTGTGTATAAACTATTAAATAAATAACCAAATAAATAAAGAAAAAGGAATAAATACATGAATGAATAAATAGATATGAAGAAAAGACGCCACATTTTTAAGAGTTAATTTCAGGTCCAAGCAAATATGGCCGACCCCAGCATGTAGTATGGGAACCTTTCAATTGATTGTGTATGTGATTAGGGCGAATGTACACTTTCTTCTATGGCCTCATAAAGCAATGCTATTGATCAATTATATAGAGTTTATGTGATCAGACAGCAGACAGGTTACACCATCCCTACATGCTCATGCCCCCACACAGCAGAAGTGACATCATAATAAGCTTTATCTGTATACTGAATGAAATGCCTACATGCTTTCAATGAAATAAGAGCCATATTATTTTGTGCCCTCTGGTAGTCAAGGAACCAACCAGCAACAAGGCTGTCTGAACCCAGCTTCAATTATCCCTCTAATATCAACTTGAAAACTATCCCTGTAGTATCAGCTTTAGATAAACTCCTCAAAAGCAACCATTTTATCAAAAATGTATGCCTTCCAGTTCTTGTAAATACTATTAAAAAAATGTGGGTGATAAATAAGTTGTTTTCCTCCAAACAAAGGCATTTCATTATAATTGAAATGATTAGTATTTTGTCCAGAAATTCCAGATGTTCATGTGCAGTGACACATATTTATTTCTCAGACATCAACTTGACATTTTCACAAAGCATCCACAAGTAACCCTATAACACATTCTGCCTCACATGTCTATGATGGAGCAAGGATTCAAAGACAAGAAACTCGTTCGGATCAATCTTTCATTAACAGGTACTAATAACTAGAAATAGTAAATAAGAGAAAATTAACATGCACACGACATTCACATATGGGGAAAAGAGCTTTATGCACGCTTGAATAACAATGAATAATTTGCTACGCAACGAAATTCTCGCTTGAAACAGAAAAAAGCTTTGCGCATGTGCAAACCAGAACCGTGTAAGTAACCATGTGACTAACCGTCTGAGAGAGAAAACTCTCATGCATGAGCAAGAGTTGCTAACTGTAGATCTTGAGGCACCGCGTGCCTAGCATATGCTTGCTTGAATTTAAAGAGAGCTGTCGCTGCTAATACTTTTACTTAAAAAAGAAGAACGTAACATGGGATATAGTAGAAGTGGGTAGTGAACAGTGAAAATTAGGTATTTGAGAGATTAACATCCGTTTATGATTCTTTTATTAATAGTGTATATTTGGACCGGTATACCTTGTCAATGAAAGAAACTGGCGCTGGAAAAAAATATGCATTGCGCATGTCCGGAAAGAGACATAATGTGACCTATTGCTTGGAAAGTTGAATAACTGCCAAAGACAGCAGATGTGTGAATATGGGAATGTGTGACATTTGTCAATGGAGCTTGAATAACATGATATTTAATTCACAACAAAATACGTATGGGAAAGGAAGACATCGATGAGCTAAAGGAGAAGGGTTTACAAAACAATGGGGTCTTAATAAATTGGCCGTGTCAGCATAGTAGGATGTGAACATCCCTAGTCTCGACCAATCATATTCCATATTTTACCAATATTCGCAACTTTAAGGGTGGGACATGCAGGAATGATGGGAGAGACGTGAAGGAGAGAACAGACTGAGAAGATTCACCCTTGAAAGACAGCCTGATTAGATTGAAGATTCCGGAAGAATATCGAGGAAGGAGAGAGGGATGCGTTCCTGTGCGTCGCGGTTCTAGAGAAGTTTTAGTAAGTATTATCCTATCCTCCTCCTGTCCTATAGTCTTTGTCACCTGATTCTTAAGTCAGGAGACCCTCACCAGTCCTTTGGCCAGAGGGTTGGGTTTTCCCGTTTCACCATTTGGTAATCATTAATCTATATTAAGTTTGCATATCTATTGCAAATGTATGATTTTTTTAATGTCTTTTGTCTCTTCATCTATCACTCTCAATGCATTCAATTTTTGAATGAGTTTGCAAATTGAATATATTTGATAAATGTATTTTCTCTCCCATGAAAATTGATGGAGTTTGCACTGTAATTTTGTACAAATGAGCGTTCCCTTCTGATTGAGACTTAGATAAAATCCATTAAATCTTACCCAAGAGTCTGTGTTTATTTCATTAAGATTTGTAAGCGAGTTAGTTAAATAGTTAATATCACCATCAACTTCTCAACTAATGGTCCATTGACAAAAGAAAGAGTGGTGATCTGTTAGGCATTGACTAATCCAGATCAAGGTGAAAGTAAAACTTGACCCCCAGCGAAACTAGTATGTGGACCCATTTTGAGAAATTTGTTGATGTGAGATGTTCATCCTTGCTGTTCGTTGGATCATCTATATATAATCTTCATTAAATACCAGTGGTGTTATGTTAAATATACTTTTTACCATTGTCACACAACTGACAGTAACATATCATGTGTATATGTAAAGCGCATATTCATCTATTGCCATCTTGGTGTTGATTAACAGATGTTTATTGTTACCCATCTCAATGGTACTCATTTTATCGCCCTAAGAAGATGAAAGGCTGAGTGAATCCGCTGGGATTTGAAACTGTGATCATGAGGTCGAACACAGGCCCCTACAGTGGACGCATTAGTCTACTAAGCCACCACACCTGGTTATGGCTCCCCGTCAACAAGAGAATCACCTTCCGCCTCCTCACCCACGCACACAAAGCCCTGCACGACCAAGGCCCGAGCTACCTCAACAGCCGAGTCAACTTCTACGCTCCCAGACGCCACCTCCGATCAGCCAACCACGCCCTCGCCGCCGTCCCCCGCATCCGAAGAGCGACTACAGGAGGAAGGTCCTTCTCCTACCTGGCCGCCAAGACCTGGAACTCCCTCCCGTCCGACCTGCGCCTGACCCAAGACCACCTCTCCTTCAGAAAGAAGCTGAAGACCTGGCTGTTCGAGCAGTAGCGGCACCCCCCCCCCCAGCGCCTTGAGACCCTACGGGTATGTAGCGCGCTTTATAAGTGTCACTGATT
This sequence comes from Triturus cristatus, assembly GCF_964204655.1. Classification (NCBI taxonomy): domain Eukaryota; kingdom Metazoa; phylum Chordata; class Amphibia; order Caudata; family Salamandridae; genus Triturus; species Triturus cristatus. The sequence goes on along the minus strand of NC_140582.1, from coordinate 1,096,823,990 downwards.
GATTGATTGATTGATTATGACAGCTTGGAACAGTTATGACAAGAACACCCACAATATGTTTTGGATGAGCCACTACTAATGAAGGGGTGGCCATTAGTTAGCCATAAATAGCCTGAATTCTGCCAATAGTGCACACAATATCTCAAGAAGGGGCCAGTATTAAGCCACAGATAGGCAGACTTTCACAAGGATGTTCTGAGGATGTACCACTGCTAGGTCAGGAATACCTATGATGTTGCTAACAGTGTCCACAATAACAAAACTATTGGCGTCTATTATCCGAGGGCTATAAGTCATCAAGAATGTCCACAATATATCAGATATGGGCTACTACTCTGTCACGCATAGCTGAAATGGTACAACACAGCCCCCGAATTTCTTAGGCAGGAGCCACTGTTATGCTATGTGTAGGCAGAGAGTCACCAGAAATGCCCACAAAATGTCAAAGAAGGGCCACTGTGATGCCAAGGATATCCAGAATGTTTCTAAGAAAGCGTGGCCACAAATTTGCCAGGTGGTGGCCATTGTTAAGGAAGTAATAGTTAAAATGATGCCAAGGATACATAGTGTATAACAAGAATGCCCACAAGGTAGTATGCGTATTCACTATTATGCTAAAAATATTTTGAATGTTACCACAAATGCCAACAATATGCCAGGTTTGGGCCAATATGATGCCAGGGTTAGCTGGTATGTTGTCAATAATCATCACAGTATGTCATTTGGAGGGTATTATTATGCTGCGGCTAGCCAAAATGTCTTCAAGAATTGACCGGTATATGTCAAGGATTGGGAACAGTTATGCTAGGGGTAGCCAGAATGCTATTAAGAAAGAATTCGCACAGCATGTCCGGTCCAACCCGCTACTATAACCAGAACATCGACAAGAATGCATAGCCAAAAATATGATATATATGGGTCAATATTATGCTGGTGATAGAGCATTTTCAAAAATGCCCATAATATGACAAGGATGTGCAACTATTCATCCAGGAAACATTGCCAAGGATGCCCACTATATGTCACGGATGAGCCACTATTTTCCCAGAATTGGCCATATTGCCAAGAATGCCTATAATAAGTCAAGGTCTGGACACAATTATTTTAAGGAAATTCAGACTGTTGCCAAGAATGCAGCTCCACAATATGTCAGGTATAGGATGGTAATATATCAATGATAGACAGAATACTGCCATGATATGTTGTCATCTATGGGCCACTACCATGTCTTGGTGTGCAAGGGATAGCCACAATTTCACTGATATCCTATATATCTGCACTTCCTAACCTTTTGACTTCTGTGGAACCCAAAGACTCATTACTGGAATCTGGGGACCCCCCACTGACTCAATATTGACAGCAGAGGGCATCCAGCCTAGGCAATTTCTATGATTTGAGTCTCAAGACAATACAAATACAAAAAAATACAAACTCAAGTATACACCATGCAAATGCTCAAATATTGAAGTATGTTGTGCAATTCATAATCAAATATAGAAAAAGTTATCAAAATGTCAATTTTGCTTCTTTATTAGTACATTCTTTAATTTGAATGTATCAATTCAAATATTTCGTTTTTTTAAAACAGTTACGGATCCACTAATTAGGCTTCATGGGCCCCTAGAGGTCCTTGGACCACACTTTAAGAACCGCTGCACTATAAACCACGAAACAGTCTTTATGTTGCACTAAAATGGGTCAAACAAAGCTCTCTATTAGCAGAGCGTCAACAAGAATTGATAACAATATTTAATGCATGGGACGATATTAAGCCATCGATAGCTAGAATGTCCTCAGGAATGCGGACAATATGTCAGGTATGGGCTACTATGATGGTGGGAATAGCCTGAATGTCTCTAGAAATGTCCCCTTTGTATAGCATGCCTGCTACTATAATGCTGCGACGACCAGTACGTTGCCATGAATACCTATAACATGCCAAAGATGTGTTATTAGTGCCTTAATATTAAACTATAACTGTTAGACCTGTCAACCTTAGGGTGGTCTTCACCTAAACATTTTGCATACTCCACTCCTGCTGAATTTGTTTTTGTTGGCCTCAGGACTCTATACACATTACCACTGCTAAACAGTGCTGAAAGACAGATCATTTTTTGCAGCCATTTCATGGTGGCGAAACATGTTGTTGTCGCCTTCTGCACCTGCAGTCCCATGGATAACTTGTCCAAAAGAAAGGCAAAGTTCTTGAGCTTAGAAACCGGATCATGAAGTGGGCCTAGAACTTTAGGCCAATGTTTTAGGCCCCACAATGATGGATCCCTTCCCAAGACCAGCACCTAGTCTTACCTCCACTCTGCTACCCGTCCAAGGAATGTGTTCAGATTTTACAAATTACATTTCTGTGCAGATGAGAGAGAGAAAATAGTCTGTGTGTCATCTGCGTATGAAAATAAAGTTTGTCCACAATTTCCCACTAAGTCTGCCAGCGGGCGTACGTAGATGCTAAATAGTCCCAGACTTAGGGAGAACCCGTTTGGAACACCTGCCATGAGGGTGTGTCACTTTGAGGAGGCACTTGAAATGAACGATCCTTTAAAAAGGATGTCATCCAAGAAAGAGCCTTCCCTTGAAGTCCCAGGATGGCTAGTCTCTTCCACAGAGTGTTATGAGTCATGGCATTGATTGCCACGCTAAGATCCAGGAGATTCAGTATGGCTGTCTTGCCCCCATCTGGGACCACCAGGAGGGTGGATTCGGTACTGTGTCCCTTCCTGAACCCAGATTGTGAAGGGTATAGGATACCCCGTGCCTCCACAAAACTGGAGAGCTGTCCATTAAAATGCTTCTCCTTAGTTTTAGCCATGATGGGCAACATAGAGACTGGCCTATATTTCCCCAAATTATCTGCGTCCAAGTTGGATTTTTCAGAAGCTGTCAAACTAAGGCATGTTTCCAGTCCTGTTGGACCTGTCCCATTATTATGAAGGAATTAGGCAGACCCACCAAAATCTAAAGCATTTTTGGGTCTACCGTACTCCTCTTAGTTCGGAGGAAAGGATATACTGGGGATCCCGATCTTATTGATGTTAATAATGACAAAAAATAAGGGCAAATCCAGTGGGTACCACGCCTTCAATTTCTGACCCACTTGCTCCACACATGGACAGTTTGAGTCTTTAACATCTAAGGACCTTCCATTCATACATGCCTGCAGGACCTCTTTCTCTACTGAGATCAAAATGTCTGCCACCTTTTTAACAAACAAAACAGGCCATATCCTCACACTGTGATTGAGACCAGGTTGGCACTGGTGATATCCTATTTGGATCTGAGAGATCTTTTACCACTCTAAAGAGAGTCTTAGGACAATTTTTGGCAGATGTAATACGATCCAAGGAGAATTCCTCTTAGTCGCTCCGCATTGCCTGTGGTAACTTCTTATTACGTCATTATATCTGTGCTTAATCTCTTTGTTATAGTCAACTCTCCAAAACCTGTTTAAGGCCTTGCATCTAGATTTTTCTGTCTGTAGTGCATCAGTGAACCATGGGGGCAGGGGGTACTTTCTGACAGGGCGCCTGCTCTTTGCTGGCAAAACCGTGTCCAGTGCATCCCTCGACCAATCGTCAATCCTAGGCTGGTCCAGCTCCGCCACTTGGATTAAACATGCCATTGGATTCCTCAATTGGTTACTAAGTCCTGCTGGGTCCAATTTTAACCTAACTCCATTCTTGATCTGTGATTTCCTCTTCATTGTAATAGGATTGTCCTTTATTTGAACCAAAAAGGATACTGAATAATGATCCATTCATATTAATGGCACAGGAGGAGCAGACTCCAATGAATGTATATTGGCTAGGATCGGGTCTCAGAGATGTCCCGCCCTGTGAGTCGCTGCAGAATTAATTAGCTCCAGACTTAAACCTTTAAGAACCTCAATTAAGGTTTGCCCCAACATAATCTAACCTCAAAATAAATATTCAAGTCACCTAATACACAAATTTTGAGGATCTTAGAATGTGAGGGGCAAGAAGTTCAGGGAGCAGTATACCCCAACCCCCAGCATAACTCAGCCTTCGATATATTAAGACTCCAGATAAACTGAACTTATGTGTGAGGGCAAGTGAGCACAATATTGCTTCACAGTCTGGTATCACCAGTTCTTTAATAGTACATTTAAAACAAATGTTGAACACTATTGCAATTCCTCCACCGTTTTTCCCTAATCCCATCTTTCCTCACAATGGAATAATTTGGTGGGAAAGCTGCAATCGCATACTAACACGCAACCATCAGGGATCATTTTAATAACATTCCTGCCAGCCACACAACCATGAACACAGGCGCAATCCAACATGTCAAATGCTCAAAGGACAATGACTACGAGAGTGACGGAAGCAATTCTAATGATAAATCCACCAATTTTAAGCAATGTCCCTGGCGGCGTAAAATTGAATACCGGTTTATGGAATGAGATGAGCATTTCTCATCTGTTTAGTGGGTTAAAAATCCAATCAAATTTTGTTTGAGGCTAACATATGTTCATTGATCAGGATGGATGCTAAAGACCTATCGAGACTGCATATGTCATACACTTAACATGCGATGGATGGGCCCGGCTGGATTCCCATTGTAAGGACTTACTAGTCACAGTTCTATTGATAGAAAAGAGAATGAATAATCTTTGCTTCTGCATCACTCCAGTCTTGCAGGTCGGAATACTCACATTAAAGCCTTCAGAGCATGCCTGTAGCGATAAAATGCCCGGCAGCAAGAGCGGCTCAACAGGAATGCATTTAACATCAATAAATGTGGTATCTGGAAGCTACATTACCACGAGATTGCAGAGAGGTTGTGATTGTGAAACATTTCCATTCTCCACACAGAAAAAGAGAATGTATTATTTTAGAGGAAAAGTCTGAAGGAAGCACGTGCAGAATATGAGCCCGGTTTAGAATGTGGCGGTCAGGCAGTCCTTCGTCAGGGCGATTGAGTAATTTACTCCCTGGCCCTGTTGGAGGTCCCAGCCACCAAATTATGAAATGTCTGTCAGCTGGACGGATATTTCAAGCATTCACAGGAACCGCCGTCAAGGCAGTTCCTGTAAGTACTTTTGAATTTTGCCGCAAAAAATGCAAAGTTTCCAAAGTTGTTCAATTAAAAAAAAATAAAAGTGGGTTTTTGTTTTTGAAAATAAAAAGTCACTGCCCCCCCTCGCCATGGGAGTCATGTCCTATGGCGAGAGGGACATTTTTCATTTTTTACTACCCCTCACTGTCAGTGTTTTCTTAGCAGTTACGAGCAGTAAAATATGGCTGTATGTCTGTCCATCCAAAGTGTCAATTCTCCGACAGCCCTTACTGCGTCTGAGAGGCTTGGCCACAGTGGAGACACAGTAGTCTCTGCCATGGGTCAACTATGGTCCGCCCACTTCTAAATTTGGCAGGTGGACCATTGCATTCACGGTAAGCATATGCTTACGGCCAACATATAAATCGGCCTTATGTCTGTGTTTCTTCTTTATCATGAGGTGAGGTCACTTGCAGACCTTCGGCTACCTCCTACTGTGAATATTTGTGGTTGAGGGAGATGGTTGCATATGTGTTTGCATTGTCATCTTAAGGATTTTTGGGACCTCGTTTCCTACTATGGTCATCTTTGGAATTCCATGTAACATGCCTGCCTGCAGGCTTTAGCACAGTGTAATAACTACCCATCCTTAATAGCTTATTTTCTTTAGCACATACTTTTCACAATAAGTAGGTGAGGCCTACTGGATTTGTTATAATTCTTCATAATAAACAGACCAAACCTATAAAGTCTGCCATGACTATACCTTTTACCTTTGGCTCTAGACCTTACCATGACTCACCTCCAGTAACTAGGGCTCATCTGACTCCTTCTCAGTGGACGAATTGTGCTCAAGTTTGCTATTCACATTCAGTGCAGTGACTCATGATAACCTCACCGTAGCCCGGTATCTAGAGCTTCATGCAGTGCACCCTTGGGGCTCTGCCATCATGGAGGTAACTCTTGCCAAAATGGTAACCATTGCTGCAAGGATGCATCCCTGACATACCTGTTATGCATGATTCATACCTGACATACTTGTTAGGGATGATGGTAGTAATTTTTGGCATATTGGAGTCGGCCGATGGCACGCAATAGACATTTCATTGATACAACGGGAATTAATATACATGTAGAGCCAACCCTATCCATGGATGCCACACATTTCCAACACAGGTTTCTTTTGCTCGGTGCCAGGCCTCCCTCACCCTGAGGAGCTCGCTGCGAGATCAAACTGAATGTGACTTTTTCGCCAAAATATGCTAATTACCTCCAGACTCACTTAAGCGACAAAACATCCCCATCAATGGCTCGACCCACAAGTTTGTTCCCCTTCGACCCCTTAGTGTGAGAGTATTACACATGTATGGGTTTTCTATGGATTTTCTATGGGCTCAGAGGGTCCGCAGTCAATAAAATGGGATTTGGGAAACGTGGAAATCAACTGAAAGACAATCAGCTGGTTTAGGGTACCTGTTTTTTGAATTGGAGCAATCACCTCTTGGTTATATGCAAACATATCACATCTTAATAGTTTCCACATTAGTTTCTATCCAGGTGCGGACGCTATAGGTAAGTGCGCTGGGTGGGGGTGTCGACAAACGACGAGAAGGGTAAATAGAATTTACAGAAAAAAAAAATTACTTACCTTTTTTTTTTAAAAGAACTTTAAATTTGGTCACAGACATGTTTTTGTGCCCCAGCATTGAACCTGACGTTGTTGCAAATTTTTCTTCTGCTAAGAAGAAAAACAATGTCTATCTCTTTGATCATGGGCATGCCTGTGAATTTGTGCCCCAGAAAGAAGTCACACTCTATTTGGATTTTCTCTTGGGCTAAAAACAATCCAAACATCATTTAGCTCTTTTTCAGGGAAAAGAAACACAGCACCTTCCTCTCACGTTGCTTTTCATGGAGACAGAACCATTGTGAGAGAATTGTTCTTTGTGTCTGTGCCCTGTTTTGTGATGGTATTACTCCATGATTTAATAATTTGTACTTATGTTAACACTGTATGGGCAGTACTGGTTTGAAACCCAAGCACATCAATAAGTTAATGAAAGGTGACAAGGTTAATGTTTGTGAAGAGCCTTCCAGTGCACAGTACCATGAGTTGCTGCATTTTTGGTAACTTTGGATCCGTTTGAGTTAAAACATCTTTTCATTAAAACCTGCAGATGGTGCAGCAGATAATTAATGTGGCATCTGCAGCAAATCCATAATTAAGTGGAAAACGCCACAGAACTGCATAATTCCAGTGGCCCATTGTATAGGGCACATGTCAAAACATCAGAAAAACCAACCAAACTATTCCCCAACCTAATCAACCTCACAGTTAGTGGGAAACAAGGCATGTTTCTTAAAGACGTTCATAGGTAAATACACACTTAAGTGCCAACTAACCCCACTGATTAATTAACTGAATGTCATGGCTTAGCATAGCAATGAGCCGAATGCAAGGCAGGCGATGTTTCCACTCCCCATGACTGCAGGATCCAGTATACCATAGAACAACACAGCCTCATTACAGACTCCAATGTCTTTGCAGATGGGCATACTCGCATCTTTCTTCAACATATCCAGATCTGTCAGCTTACTACCCTCCTTCACAATGTCAAAGTCTACATAGTCCGCGCCTCCACTCCAAAACCAAAGACCTTACTGAGGCTCTCTCACAAGCAAGGTGCACTGATATGCCGCCAACACCCCACCATCTTCTATCAGCAGAAATTGACTCATGGCAGAGAAGAACATTCCATTCACCTGGGGCTGCACACTGTGACAAGACCTTCGCCCATCACCATGACCAAGTGCTAGCAGGAGCTGTGCCATCTCTTCTGGTTACTAAGCACCATGCAATGCTTACAAAAAGTTTAGGATTCTAAGTATGTTGTACTATAGTAACACAGGATGTATGCCAGCTCCGGAAAAGGTGCATGAACCTTCATGAAAGTTGTACCAAGAATGTTTTTTCTCTAGAAATAATCTGAACATTGCCCACACGTTCCATTTTTCAGTTGAGACCAACAGGACCATAACTTCTTCCTGGATAAGAAGAGCGCTCCTCGCTTAAACCACTACCCCCCTCAACTGAGCACTGGAAGTCACATCCCTCAGTCACCCTGCAGACCTGGGTCTACTCTACTTGATGGTGGAGCACTGTCTGCCTTCTGTTGGAGCCTCAAGTAACAGGAAGCCTGCAGTGCTGGTACCTACAGGGTCCCAAAGAACAGGGAGAGAGCTACAAGGACTGCGGAGAGGGAGGAAGCGGCACACTGGCAAGTGTTGTCCAAATATTGTACACTGGGTCAATAATAAGGCACAGAGCCAGAAGACTCAGACCTGATTAGTAGGGTCCAGAGTTGGACTACAGGATATCTATCGGCAGCAGAGAGGAAGCATACAGATTCACAACAAGACTGAAAAGCTGTGAATTGTTTTGCAATACCCACCAGAGGACAGGGATAACTTCTAGCACCAGTCTGCATAATATGCCGCTCCTTTTGCATTTGTAAGTGCTTCGCTCCATGTGAAGCCTTTTCTAATGTGTTAACCTTCCCAACATTGGCTGGTGCAGAGCCCATGTGACTGTGCTCTCACGAGCTGACCCTCTTAGTTTACCCTATCCAATAAACATAACCAGTGGTGACACTTAGATATTTTGTTCCCTGACTTTCCTTAAAAACAGTTTACACTAGTGTTTCTTTTCTTTTATCTTGATATTTTTGCTGTATTTACCTAATATATTCTTACTTTTTAACCTGGTTTGGATCTTTAATCTTGTTTTTTTTTTTTTTTTTTAGCATATTGCTTTTTGAATTGTTGATCCTTGAACCCCCCCAAATCTCTCAGAAGAACCCTTATGCTTGTCCGACACCTTCTAAGAGTCCGACAAGGCGATCTTCAGTTTGTCTTCGTGGAGCTTCCCCGGCATGAGTGTGGCAGGGGTTCAGCCAATGTATGTAACTTCTCTGGACCATATTTTAGTGTTTAAGGCAAATTGCCTTGTGTTACACGGGGGAATTTTCTTGGTTGTGTGTTGCCTGTCCTGAGTGGTGTTGACTGCATGTCCAAGCAGCAGGACTGTCTCGTGCTAGTGCCTCGCTGGTCCAGCCTTCATTTATAGCAGCTTCTCTCACAACTGACAGAAGCCCAACTCCAGCCTGAGGAAGGTGATTGACTCAGGACAGAGATGTCTTCTGTTCCATTTCTTGTTACCAGTCTGGTGCGAGGCTGGAGTTGACTCGCGAGATGTTCTATCAGCACCATAGTGCCTCTCACCTCTCACCGAGTCCTTGTAGCGTCTGCAGCAACTGAATGAAACTAGCATTACACAAGGAGGCTCGTTGCACACAAACTGAGTAAAAGTGGCTGCTTCTGCACATCCAGCCAAGTGACCTCGTCCAAAGACACAACAGCCAGTCCAATCGCTCCAAGCAATCTTTGTCATTTAAGTGTGCAGCTCTGCTCTTGAACTCTTGTGCTGCATCTTACTTGCGTTGCATGACGATTTCATGTGTATTGTAAAGATGGAAGAGGCAGTGACTCAGAGCAGGCTCTGCACTCCAGAAAGATCCTATACAAAAGCTGACATTTATGCAACAGAAAAATCCATGACTAACAGAGATTATCTTTATTAGATTTAATGTCATTTAAAAGGTATATCTGTACTGAAGCCATAGGCAATGACTCCCTCAAAGCCACCCAGTCACTGCCCCTCTACGCGAACGCGTGCATAATATATTCTACTCAAACATCAGTTATCTGGTTCTGTTACTCTTTCCAGTGCTATTGTTCAAATGCAGTCCTTCCTGCAGCAGCAGGTTATGAAAAGCTTCTCTTATTCCCTTTTGGTAGAATTAGCTATTGTAGGAAATTGGGTTACTGGTTGAGGGGTGGGGGGGGGGGAAACCCTACTCAAGTAGCAACCATCGTTTCTGTCAGAGGTGAAACACAAGCAAACCCCAAATTAACCTGTGCTAAACACTCTGGTAGCTTAGAAAAAAAGCTGTGCTGTTTAACTTAGAGGTGAGGTGTAAAGTATTTATGCAGCACACAAACAGTAATAAAGTGAATAAACAATTCAAGGAAAATCCCACATAAATTTAGAAAAATTGAGTAAAATGTGATAAATTATTTGAGACCAAAATTACCAAAATACAAATCTGTAGAACCAGATATATGCAATTTTAAAGATTTAGGTAAAAAGAGGGCCTAAAAGCACAAAACGCCAATTGGGATCATCTGGTCACACCGGACCAGGAAAAAGTCACAAATTCAGCCTGACTGCAATGGAGCACGGGCCAGATACAGGGACCAAGTTAGGCCAGCTGAACAACGTATCTTAAATCCGGGTTGTGGAGCGTTGTGACATCCCGCGTCGAGGATGCATCATGCAGCGGCTGTTCCGAGGGGTTGGGGACAGCAATGCATGATCCTAAATTGCACAGCAGCAGTTATTGAAGCAACACTGTGTCGGAGATGTGTAACGCAGTGGGGGTTCCATGAATCTGCTGACTGTGATGTGAGATCCTGCGTTGGGAATGCATTGCGTAGAGGCGGTTCCGGTCCTGAGCTGCAAGGCGATGCATCGCGCTGCATCGGTTCTGCCTAAGAGACCACATCTGGGCTGGCAGAGCAAATTCAGGCCCACTTCCAAGGGTCAAGGACTGGGGTGGCACCACTTGGGGGGCAAGACTCACAGCAGGCAGAGTCCAGGTGCTGAGTTTAAGGTGGTTGAGACTTTTCTGTCTTATGTGGGTAACAGGGACCCCCTGAACATGAGGAAATGGAATATAATTCCTAGGACAGGGTATAACAAAGTGCAAAAATAACTTCCTAGGCAATTAACATTTTTTGTATATTGCTATGTAAAGCGTGTCCAAGTAGTATAGCCAAGAACAGTATTTAAAAATATCGCATAAATGTTTATTGTTAATATGATTCTCACAGAATCACGGGCAAAATCAATAAAAAAAGCAATTCAACAGTGCATTTGTACATAGTATAGACATTCAATGTATTAATATTCATTAAACAACAGATAAAAGTAGAAACAAATCTGTGGCCATATGATCATCTTCTACGCGCGTTTCGGCGAAAAGTACGCCTTCGTCAGGAAATGCCACAATTCTTCAAGATGTGGTCTAGCGAATGGATAACGGGTGAAGGGTTTGTCTGGAGGTAGTGTGAACGGTCTGATAATTGATGTAATGCCTTTAACCATGTGGTTTCACAGTAAATGAAAAGAACGTTGTCGGGTATTACTGGTAGTGGTCATAAAGCCTGTTCTATCTGTTAAAATGGATTTTCACATGTGTCGATCAAATAACTTGAATGAACGGAGTGTTCATTCATGGGTTCAAGATATATTCTTTGTGCAGCAAAATTCTTTTGTTGTGTGAATCCGATGAAGGATTGCCACAGATGATAATTAAAATGGTGCCGTATGGATGACGGGCGTCTGGTTTTAGGGACAGATATCCTGATCTGCGGCGTGATGGAATGCCGATTGCTTATCGGCATTATCCACAGCTGAGTAAACGTTCACAAAGAAGCAATCGGCATTCCATCACGCCGCAGATCAGGATATCTGTCCCTAAAACCAGACGCCCGTCATCCATACGGCACCATTTTAATTATCATCTGTGGCAATCCTTCATCGGATTCACACAACAAAAGAATTTTGCTGCACAAAGAATATATCTTGAACCCATGAATGAACACTCCGTTCATTCAAGTTATTTGATCGACACATGTGAAAATCCATTTTAACAGATAGAACAGGCTTTATGACCACTACCAGTAATACCCGGCAACGTTCTTTTCATTTACTGTGAAACCACATGGTTAAAGGCATTACATCAATTATCAGACCGTTCACACTACCTCCAGACAAACCCTTCACCCGTTATCCATTCGCTAGACCACATCTTGAAGAATTGTGGCATTTCCTGACGAAGGCGTACTTTTCGCCGAAACGCGCGTAGAAGATGATCATATGGCCACAGATTTGTTTCTACTTTTAACTGTTGTTTAATGAATATTAATACATTGAATGTCTATACTATGTACAAATGCACTGTTGAATTGCTTTTTTTATTGATTTTGCCCGTGATTCTGTGAGAATCATATTAACAATAAACATTTATGCGATATTTTTAAATACTGTTCTTGGCTATACTACTTGGACACGCTTTACATAGCAATATACAAAAAATGTTAATTGCCTAGGAAGTTATTTTTGCACTGTGAGACTTTTCTGTCCCCAGAGCCCTGATCAGGAGGCCAGCCAACTAGATATTGGAGCCACTCTGGTGGTCCTGGGTTCAAGATGCAGGTCGAGTCCTTCTCACTTAGGCAGCAGGGCAGCAGAGTAGCAGTCCTTCTAGGAGAGCAGCACAGCAGTCCTTCTGAATCTTCCACAGGTCGAGAGGTGTACTCAAGAGTTGGGTCTGAGGGTTTAAAACTGACTTGGTGCCAGCTTTGAAGTAGGAGAAGGTTCTGGAGGTTTCCACCCCCAGAGGTATTAGGAATTTCCTGTCTCCCTGCCCTGGCACCAGCTTGTCGGGGGCACAAAACACTAGTATCAAGCGCTTTGTGAGTGGGCTCAGGCAGAAGCTTTGTAATGTGCAAGAGTGGTAGGTGAGAGCTCCTACCCCATCAAGTCAGAGATGGCCCATCCTGCCAATACCTATTCCCCATTTGTCTCACTTTCTGATAGCAATACACAAAGACCAATTGCCAGCTACACCTAGTCATGCGACCCAGGGAGCAGCAGCACAACAGTCCTTCTGAGTCTTCCACAGACCCAGAGGTGTAGTGAAGAGTTGGGTCTGGGGGTCCAATATATATACGCTTTGTGAGTGTGCACAGACAGATCATTTAATCCATGTGTTGTAGGTGACAGCTCCACCCCCCCATCAAGTCAGAGATGGTCCATCCTGCTAACACCTATGGGCCTGTGTCTTACTGTCTGGGAGCAATACACAAAGACCAACTGCCAGCTGCAGCTACTCATGTGACCCAGGATACAGGCTTCAGGCACCAAATGTTTGGGACAAGAAACTGCTAACTTTCTAAAAATGGCATTTTCATAATTGTGACTTAAAATTCAACTTTACTATAAAAGAGGGTTTTAAATCACAATTCTTTAGACACCAACCTTGATATTCTTACCTACTCCCAATTGAAATGTATCACTTATTAAATGTAATAAGGTAACCCAATGTTATCCTTTGAGAGAGGCAGGCCTTGCAGTAGTGAAAAACACATGAAATTGTTTTTCCCTACCAGGACATGTAAAAGTTAAAAGTACATGTCTAATGTTTTAAATACACTGCACCCTGCCCTATGGGCTATTTAGGGCCTACCCTAGGGGTGAATTATATGTATTAAAAAGGCAGATTTAGACCTGGCAAAAAGTTTATTTTGCCAGGTCGAAATGGCAGTTTAAACATCACACACAGGTTGCAATGACAGGCCTGAGACATGTTTAAAGGGCTACTCTAGTGGGGGGCACAATCCGTGCTGCAGGTCCACTAGTAGCTTTTATTTTACAGGCCCTGTACCACTGTACTAGGGACCTACAAGTAAATTAAATGTGCCAATTAGGTGTAAGCCAAAGTTACCATGTTTTAGGGAGTGAGACAACACACATTAGCACTGATCAGCAGTGATAAAGTGAACAGAGTAGTGATGCCAAACAAAATTAATTCAGCAAAAACAGGAGGAGTAAGGCAAAAAGTTTGAGGGATAACCAATCTAATGTTGAGAGGACTAACACGTAAGGGTGAAAGGTCTAACAACTGTTCTTTTGAAAACTGGCATTGAAACAACTTTCACTCTTTCACCAGACAGATGTAATAAAGAAAATCACAACAACAAAAATGTATACGTACATACATAGGAGTACTCTGTGTTAGCTCTTTTCAATGGTCATTCACATTTTGCTTCTGCCCATCACAGCCTAAGCATAGGGCAATGGGTCAGCCATTTTATCAAAACACACAAAAGATGATGGGAGGAATGCTTGCAATCTGTCTAACCAGTGGCAATCGCTGGAGTCGCATTCCAACCCATTTCTTTCATTCACTAAGCTACCTAAGTTTGGACAACCCATATGCAAACCACTCTTTACAACTGCTCACATAGGAACAGTCCAGGCTGCACTGCCAGGCTAGGTCCTCCATGAACCAGAACACAGGCAACCCAAGACCTGTTTCTCCATGATTAGGGCTCATCAGTCGGGTATACCTTGGTTGCAGTGGCACAGTGAGCAAGGGACCCACATCTGGGCCTTCACTTGCCACTTAGGGTGCTACATCAAACCCACAAAAGTTTATCGGAGGAATGCTTACAATTTGTCTAACTACTGGCAATCACTCGGGTAGCATTCCAACCCATTGTTCTTTTGCTCACCATTCCACCTCAGTTTGTACCCAGCCATATGCAAATCAATCTTGACTGTGCGCCATTAGAAACAGTGCCCGAGTGCCAGGCAAGGTTTTTCCTGAACCGTAACAGAAGCAACCCAAGACCGGTTTTGCCATGATTAGGGCTCATCAGCGGGTATACTTGATCAAGAGACCCACGTCTGGGCATACCCTCGTCACCTCAGCTTAGGTCTAATGAGAAATTTTTCAGGAAACATCCATAATAATAAATTGCAATGCCATGAAGGATAATGGCTACACAAATGTTTTATATGGTAGGGATGCATGTTATGGAGTCTTATCAACACCCAAAAGGTCTGTTATATGGGCACGGAACCTTCTCACAGCTTTCTACAGTGGAATAGTGTCCTTATAAAGAAGACTCCAGTGTGTTGTAATAAACAGCTACTTCATCTGGAAATATATTTCGGCTTCGCTGAATTGGAGTGAATAGGCATTAGATACCTTGGAGATGAATGGTTCTCACCTGGCTTGAAGACGTAGTCAGAATTTGCCTTCTCAGAAATTGGAACTTTTTTCAATTTAGACATGCCCTGAGAAGACATCTACATATCACCAAAGATATACATGCTAGTTTCCATGCTTGAAAATAGGATCCTAGAAAACCCACTAACTTTCAAGGCAGTGTCCCAAATATAGGTCCCTGCTTTGTAATGTTCTACATGGCCTGAAACTTATGCTAGAACATTGAGAAACACTGACAAACCTGATTGGGATAAAGCTATGAGCAGCCTTGGAAAGTTCCCAATCAAATCTGAGCTACGATTGGTGGAGTACAAAATTCTAAAAAGGGTTTTGCTACACAAGATAACAAATGAAATAGTATGGGAAGACAGACATAACCTATGCCTCAGGGGGATTATGAGGGAATGCTCGATTCCATACTTTGGGTATGCCGTAATAATACCTGCCTCTGGAGGAGAGTGTATGATTATTTAGAGAGAAGTATCTGCTTTTTGGTCCTGCTGGGAGCCAAACTCATGATGCCGGGTATATGAAAAGATTCCCTCAAACACTTTCAGGCTTTGGCAAAGGCAGGACATACTAAAGGTGGTGCTTCAACATGAACAATTATTTGTCTGTTGAAAAAATGATCTATGCTCCCACAGGCAGCCCTAGAATATTTAACAAAACATAGTGTCAATAGAGCTCCTATTGTTGGATGGAAACCTGAGTGTCTGCATGGCTTGATATCATACATACCTGAGTCCCACCACAGATTGAAGTTATACCACATCTCCTGAATCTCGTCTGGTTGAATGTTGCTCCTTTTATGCTATGTGCATACAAGTGATTATTATTTTAGCCTCTCCCCTGGCCTTCACTTGTATTTGATTATTTTCTGCTCTTTTCTTAAAAAATAAATAAAATGTAATTTTAAAAAAACACGAAATACCAACCTATTCTACTCTTTGCAATAGGACCAACTACATGCCTTGCATCGCTTTGACTTATCCGTTAACTTGGAACATGGTAGGTTCTCATAAACCATGTGCAAGGGGGGCAGGAGTCCCAGGCATAATAATGGATAGGATCAGGTAATTCTTCTGAAACCAGGGTCAATCAGAATCTGAATCCAGCTAAACAGCAGTCTTGTTTGGTGTATCACAGTGGTATCTATAGTCCTAATCCTGTTTATCTTGTACATATGCCCTCTTGCCCAGGTACACCACCAAGCTCTGCTGCCTTCACACCCACAAATATACTGATGATACCCAGTTACACTTCTGGCTGGGGATGGAATCTGGAGACTGTAGTAATGCCACTAAGTACCGTGTGTGAACAAACACTGGAGGTGGGCCTAAGGCAGTAAAGCTGAGCCACTCATCTAATATAACTAACAAATTGCTAGTACTGCAACTGTAATTCAATCTCAACATTTTTTATGAGAAGACATTTTAAGATGAAACAAAAAATGTAGAAAAGCTTTGTTTTTTTGAATTAATCAGAATATTTTTTTATTTTTCAGTTATTTTAAGCTTCCATCTAAAAGAACAAATTTTGAGACTTTAGCCGTCTATTTAATGACAGGTTTTTTTAAGAATTCTTTTTTCACACCATTCAGTGAAACGTATCAATCATACTTCTCAAGCATCCCATTCATTCGTGAAGTGTTATTGTGCACATACGTTCTAAACCCATTCAAAACAAACAAACAAATACTATGACAATTAAATGAACTACTGATCAAATCTTTCTGATTGGACCACAGAAACAATTGTTTATCCTATGAAACTCTAAGTTATTTCATTTTGGAATTATTCAAAATTTCATGTGGTCTCTTGTCGAGGTCTACGCGTTTCGAGGCCCATTCTTTGCTGGGACTCTCATCAGGACCTGTGAAATTAAAAACAGAGCCGTTTCAATAAGAATGAACCCCCTCTCTCTTTAACACTATTGTGAGCCTCTATTGTATAAAATTTACCTCTGGAAAACACTTTGTTGCACTGTGTCGATCAAACGAGGAATAGTGCCTAGGTGAAGAAAATTCAAAGAAAGAGGTATAGTTGTGTGCATAAGTGGTATGTCACGTATTCACTCTTTATCAGACAAACAGTAATTGGCTTACTTGTATAATCCGTTGAAAGATCTAATGGGCGATTAAGCTGACAAGTAATCTTTGTTTAGCGAGCAAGTCGCTAGTCGGATGGCATCTAAATGAAAGGAGAGTATTGTTTAGCGTGCTAATCGCTAATGCGGTGACTTCTGGAGGAAAAATGTGGAAGGCACTGTGCAAGGGTTGATAGTTCTAAAAAAAAATCGTACCTTGGTATTCATTTAAGGATAGATGGCAGTCTTCTTTGTACTCGGGTGCTGACTGTCCACGACTTGTACAATGCTGAATGAAAGAGGAGTGGCATTAGTTGGTTGCTTTTTCCACTCGTTTCAGAAATGTTGTTTCGAAATCAACCGAGACCAACCTGTGCGCTTGCTTCTTCTTTCCGCAGTGTTTCAAATGAATTGAAATCAGCGTGGGTCACGTGATGGGACTGATCAGGTGTTCATATACGTAGTAGTCAATGACGGACTCTCCACTGTTAGGCAGTTTTTTTAGGTTGTTTATTGAGACCACATTGATGAACAGGCAAAGAAATGGTGAATCTTTCGTGTGCTTATTAAAGAGTGTTTTGCACCTTCTGTCATAAATAAACTTATTCAACCACGCATTGAAGCCTGGTTTTTTTAAAAATAGTCTTGCTCCGCCACAGATTGAGAGCTGGTCTGGTGCATAGAATTTATAAGCACTTGGATATACACTCCAATTATACCACTGCACGCAAGGGTTGACGGTAATACGCTGAAAGCCTTCTTTCTTTACAAAAGCATTTATTTAGTCTGGTTCTTTCTTTATTGCATTGATAGCAATTTCTAAAGCTCATGAAGGACATCTGCCTGTCTACTCCAGAGATGATTAGTCCGGGCAGTTTTATAATGTGAAGGGGATGTTTATTGTTCACAATTTATACAGTTCTGAAAGTTCGTTCAGGCCATTCGTTACAGTATTAAATTTCAGTATCAACATTGCTTCTTTTTTTGATAATTTGAGTTCCAGATTGCCACCTCTTTCATCTCGTTCAATTTTTGCAATGACTGTCCATTTTAGATCCGTAATGTCATGGTTTTTGCTCATCCAATGATTTACTAAAGGTGCTGTTAGTACCTTTGTGTTGATGCGTGATTTATGTTGGGACACTCTTATTCGAATTTCTTGGGTAGTTTTTCCTATGTATAATAGGTTACAGGGGCACCGTATTCCATAGACTACGTTTTTGCTTTTACAGTTAGTGAAAGCATCATGTTTCTAAAAGATAGAATCATATTCAAAAAGTGTACCTTCTTCTGTGGAATCGCAGCAGATGCAGGTGCCACATTTATGATGGCCTCGGACTGGCTGCAGTCCTACATAATCTCGTACGGAGATTTGTTTTTCTTTCGGCATTGCTGCTCGCACAATTTTATTGGCAATATTTCGATCTTTTTTAAAAGCAAAGAGTGGTTTATGCTTAAAAGATTGATCGAGGTTTTTAATCAAGTGCCAATTTTGGATGATGACTTTTTTAAGGAGATTTGAGTTGGGACCAAATGTGGAGACACAGACGATCCTTTCAAGTGGTGGTTTTTCTGTTTTTTTCAGTAATTCTTCTCTTGGGAACCACCATGCTCTTTTTAACGCTTTTTTCAGAAGTTTTTTTGGGTAGCCTCTTTTCTTTAAGTTTTCAAGCAAGGTCAAAGCATGTTGCATGTATTCATCCTTGAATTGGCAATTGCGTCTGATTCGCAAAAATTGTCCCAATGGGAGATTTTCTCTTACATTCCTTGGATGGTTGCTGGTGAAATGTAGCGTTTTATTGCGGTCTGTGGGCTTTTTATAGAGGGTGGTTGCCAGAGTATTGTCAGATGGATAGACCTCTACATCTAAGAAAGGGATCCTTGTCTGGGAATGATTCAAACTAAATTTGATATCCTCAGTTCGATTGTTTAACCACTGATGAAATCTGGTAAGGTTGTCTTCTGTTCCAGTCCATGTCATAAATACATCATCGATGTATCGAATCCATTTGCCAATAAATTCAACAAAAGGATTATTGTTGTAGATGAATTTTTCTTCATATTTTGCCATATACAGAACCGCTAGCTCTGGTGCAAAGGGACAACCCATTGCTACTCCTTTGATTTGGAAGTAGAACTGGCCATTGAAGTTGAAATAATTCTTTTTTAATGCAAAGCTGGCTAGTTGCATTATAAATTCTGTTGGTACTTTTGGATTGGACCTGGTTTGTAGAAAAATTTGAATTGCTGAAAGGCCGTCGTCTTGAGGTATCTGTGTGTAGAGAGAAACTACATCAAGAGTGACCAAATGATGTATGTCCTGTTCAAATTTTGTGGAGGTCAGTTTATTGATGAAGTCTGTGGTATCTCGTAAAAATGATGGTATTTCAAAGATGAACGGTTTTAGAAAATAATCCACAAATTTTGAAATAGGTTCCAGCAAGGAATCGCAACCTGAAATGATGGGTTTCATTCTTATTGAAACGGCTCTGTTTTTAATTTCACAGGTCCTGATGAGAGTCCCAGCAAAGAATGGGCCTTGAAACGCGTAGACCTCGACAAGAGACCACATGAAATTTTGGGGGGCTGTTGCAGCGAGTTAGAGGGTGCCTTGGTGTGCTTTTACCTGCCCTTACATCCCGAGGAGCTGAGCCTGTGGATTGCGAGTCTCCCTCCCGCCGTCGCCGGACAAACGCGACCGCCGTGTGGGGGGAGAGTAGTGAAAACTACATATCCCAAGATCCCTGCCATCCCGGAAGTGCCGCTTTTTCGCGCCAGAAGGCGCTACGAAACTGACTCTGCCCTCGGCTGAGCGGGGGCTGTTGCAGCGAGTTAGAGGGTGCCTTGGTGTGCTTTTACCTGCCCTTACATCCCGAGGAGCTGAGCCTGTGGATTGCGAGTCTCCCTCCCGCCGTCGCCGGACAAACGCGACCGCCGTGTGGGGGGAGAGTAGTGAAAACTACATATCCCAAGATCCCTGCCATCCCGGAAGTGCCGCTTTTTCGCGCCAGAAGGCGCTACGAAACTGACTCTGCCCTCGGCTGAGCGGGGGCTGTTGCAGCGAGTTAGAGGGTGCCTTGGTGTGCTTTTACCTGCCCTTACATCCCGAGGAGCTGAGCCTGTGGATTGCGAGTCTCCCTCCCGCCGTCGCCGGACAAACGCGACCGCCGTGTGGGGGGAGAGTAGTGAAAACTACATATCCCAAGATCCCTGCCATCCCGGAAGTGCCGCTTTTTCGCGCCAGAAGGCGCTACGAAACTGACTCTGCCCTCCGCATCGCGGGACGCGCGCGGGCGGCGCCGGGCTAAGCCCGGGCAAAGGGCGGGCCCTCTTAGGCCCTCAGAGGCCTGAGGAGACTGGACTGGGCCAGGGACGTTGGTCGTTTCGTCGGAGAAACTTCAGGACATTGTAAGCACACCATTGTTAATACTTATTATTATTATTCGGACAGTTAGGCAATAGTGTTATATGTATATGTGGGTTAATTTTACATACACAATAGATGTTATTATCCCCCATCCATTGCCGTAATAGGAATTTTATTCACTAACTATTATAAATGCTATGGTAATTAGTTAAACAAGTATAAAAAAATTCGTCATTATCCATTTGTGCGTAGCTACCTAGACCATATTGATAAAATGTCACGTGAAACCAGAAGTAGTAAAGCTATGTCAGGTAGTTCCAAATTAACTGGAACCTTAGATGATTTTATAGTTCGTACAAATACACTGATAGATCAGGGTATTGTCCTTATGGAAAGGAGGGTCTCCCAAGATCTTGCCCAAGCAAAAAGGTCATCAATGGGCCATATTGCTACAGCTCGCACCCCAACGCGAACCCTTGAGAATATTACTACCAATTCTAACACACGGCATATTAATGCAGAGGTTCACGGTATTACAATGGCACTCTCCGATACTCAAGATTGTAATACTCCTGATCCACAGGGTTTGGCTATTATAGAAAGCATCTCGCTAGCCCCTCAGACAGAAAACCAGACAGCAAACAATAATATCTCAAGAAAAGGGATAAGGGAGGGAGCAATTCCCAAAAAAATAACAAGTAGACGATTAAATAAAAAATATCCCGCTACTAAATCTATTAAGGCTTCTAAGTCAGGAAAGTGCAAAGAAAATAATATATCTAATGTAAGAGGGTCAAGGGAAGGCAAGGGCCAAGAACCGGGGAAAGGAGGAGTTGCCCCTAAGACACTACCCATGAATATTGTAGATGACAGCTTTTTAGATAACTCCTTAGCTGACATTTTATCTGTTAATCTATCAGCTGAAAGTATAGGCATAAACATAGGGAACGAAGATTCCCTTATATTGACCTTGTCAAAAATATTCAAGACCTTGCTCATTCCTATAGAAGAAAGACTAATCGGGATAGAAAAACAACTTATAGAACTGAGGAAAGAGAAAAAAGATGAATATACTAGCAATCAAAAAAAGGTAACTCAGGTTCCAGCCCCTATTATCAATGCACAGGTACCAAAAATACTTGACAATGACATAGAAAAGGAAAGGAATACAGCCCTAAAGGTCTCTATCAACAATCCTATCATTATTGACGTAGATGAAAATAGTGCAAAGTCCATAACGTCATGTGAAACAGCTAAAAAGTTGACTCCTTGTAGTATCTCTACAAACAATAACGTCATCACGCACACAGAAAAGCGCAGGAATATTAATTTACCTCCTGAAGCATGTGATTATGTAGTTATTTTAACTGGGGTTCCGGAATTAGGCTCATCAGTCTTAGAACCTTATGTGGCGCTCAAAAACAAAGTGTCACATTGGCTGAATAACAATCATCCACTACCACCAACAATAAGAAGCAATATCTTAATGGTAGAGAGGGTCCCCTGGGTAGGCCATAATAGGAAAAAAATACAAGGGGACTGTGTGATTGTATCATTTGAGGACCCTCGGTCAGTAGGACATATCTGTTCGGGAGTCCCAAGGAATAATGGTTCACTGATTGTAGCAAGACCCCTGGCTTATTTTTATCCACCAATGGAACACCAAGATAATGCATGGAGCTGGTTAAGGGACTCCAATCCAGATAGGGGTGGAATTGGGTGTGAATTTTTCGGGAACACATATCCTAAAAGATGGGGAAGGGAGGGGGATGATGGCTGGACTTTAATACAACGTAGGGCAGGGAGGCCCCAACATGCCAACTCTCAGTATCACAGAGAATGGATGGGCCCACAGTACACTCAACCTTTAATTTCTTGTTACAATAGGTTTAGTGGACTGGAGGGCATTGATTGACTCCAAGTACATGGGGAAGGACACAAATCCACACTCTGTACATTTGTTTTACCCGTAAATTCACCCGTGGCTTTAATAAGTCCCCTTAGGACGCCTGATTATTCAAATGGTTCATTTCAATTACTATCAACTGGTATACAGGGGGGAAACACTATATCTAAAAAAAAACCATTGGAAGCTCCTGAATCCACACTCAAAGTGGAACAAACAAAGCATCAAGAGGCAAACGATCTTAATAGCAATAGATCAGACATACCGAGAAGATTAGGTAAATCTTCATCGGCTGCTAGCTGCAGCTCAAATCAAGGCCCTTCTATGGCCAGGATTGTTTCATGGAACGTTGCAGGAGTGGGTTCAAAAACAAGTGACCCCGAATGGAACCTTTATATAAACTCCTTTGAAATATGCGTTCTACAAGAAACATGGGCTACGACAGCTAGGCATAGGGTTGGATATAGAACGTATCAGTTGGAAGCAGTTCCATCAGTAAGAGGGCGTCCATCAGGAGGGCTAATAATATGGGTTAGTGTGTCCATTAATATAGCCATACAGCAATTAAGAACCGATTCCTTAGATATACTCGGTCTAAAAATGGTTACCATTGATAATCGGATGATCCATCTTTTTAATATATATAATCGACCATGCCCATCATATAAGGAGTCACCATGTATTGACAAATTAGAATCAATACTGGATAGGTTGGACCCGGAAGCAAGCACGATAATATGTGGGGATATGAACTGCAACTTTGAACCCATTGCCGGAATGAATAAATTGTATGAGGATGAAGATAATGCTAATGGCATACCATCCTTATCTAGTAATGGGACAGTTGCAGGTTCTACCCTAGCTTTCCAAATTACAAGGGTACTGGTAAGCCATGGACTGAGGGCATGTAACGGGCGTTTTCCTTCTGACAGTCCCAAGGTACCCACTTTCACGAGACGTAATTGCCAAAGTTTAATTGATTATGTTATTATTTCCATGGACTTGTGGCCATATACAAAAGACTTGATGGTCAAAGATAGATTTGATAGTGATCACCATTCCTTGGAAGTCAGCTTTGCAAAGAGCTTAATACTGGGTCAGGAAGTAGATGAGGGAGGACACCAACCTGTCCCAGATAATGTTATATTAAGTAATAATCGTCGGTCCGTTAAATGGGCATACATACTGGGACAAGAAGATTTAGTGGCAAATATTTATAATTGCCTTACTAATGTATTTGACATCTATAATCCCTCCGAAAGCGAACCCGGTTTATTTCTTAAATTACATAAAGAGTTCTTTAATGAACTATTAGAACTCATGACTAGAAGACCAAAAAAAAGAATGGGTGCTGTGAAGCTGCAGCCTACAGGTAAACCATGGTTCAACAAAGAATGCCGAACAGCAAAATCAGCTTTGATAGATTCGGTCAAAAGTAAAAATACTATGGTAATTAAAGAAAATAGGAAATTATATAATAAGGTGCTGACCAATGCAAAGCGTTCATGGGATGAGGAATTATGGTCCGGTTTGCTGATGGCAGCTAAAATGAAGGACCAAAAGCTATTTTGGGAAACAGTGGCTAAGGGTAATCAAAGAGAGAAAGGTTCGAGAGAAGTTTATCTTAATGAAGCAACCTGGATAGACCATTTTACGAACCTGTACGCCGCCCAAGGGACTGCTAATGCAGTGCAGGAAGATCATGCTGTGTTGCTTACAGAGGTTGAATCTACACATATAGTTTTTGATTTGGTGGAAACAAAAATAGCTATCAACTCTGTCAAACATGGGAAAGCTCCTGGGCTGGACAAAGTACCAGGTGATCTGTTCAAGCATGAACTAGATGTCTGGATTCCCTACCTTAATCATCTGTGCAACATTGTTGCTGCTGGGGAGACAATTCCGGACACATGGAACGGGGCGGAAATTATTGCTATTTTTAAAAAGGGCGATAGAAGCAATCCTGCTAACTATCGTCCCATAAGTCTTTTAGATATTACCCAAAAAATTTATGCTAGGCATATACTAAACCGCATAAATACCTGGTTGGAAGAAGAACAAATTTTAACGAAATATCAGGCAGGTTTCAGAGTAAAAACAGGAACCATTGACCAAGTCCTAAGGCTCTGTTGTTTGTATTGGAAATACGTCGTTATTCGTAAAGGTCATTTGTATGTGGCATTCGTAGATTTACGGGCCGCATTTGACCTTATACCGCGAGACCTTTTATGGGAATCTTTGAAATCCCAGGGGATCCCGCTAGGTCTACTAAAATTGGTTATTGGACTACATATGGACAACTATGCAAAGGTGAGGTGGGGTCCTACTGGGGAACTCACAAAAGCTATCCCCATAAAAAGAGGAGTACGCCAGGGGTGTGTACTGGCGCCAACCCTATTCTCCCTGTTTGTTAACGATATACCATCTTATATGGAGTGTAGTGACAACGACGCTCCAAGACTAGGGGGTGAACGGGTTTCTTCCCTTTTGTTTGCAGATGACACCATTCTCATTTCCCAAACACCACGGGGCCTTCAAAATTTGTTAAATAGATTCCAGTCGTATTGTTCCTTGAAGGGCCTAGAAATTAATACAAAAAAAACGAAATACATGGCACTGAGCCCACATAGGAACTTCAAGAAAAATTTAATGTTAAATGGCCAGAAGCTTGATTATGTCCAGAATTTTATATATTTAGGTGTCTCTATAGACTCTTCCTTAGCTTGGAGACCGCAGCTAGAAAAGAATAAGATCATCTTCAAACAAAACTGTTTACCAATTCTTAAGAGACACAAAGAATGCTTGAATAAGGCAGTGACCCCTGCGATAGAGATTTTCAAGTATAAAGTCCAATCAGCAGTATTATATGGGGCGGAATTATGGGGTCCTGTATGTAGACATACATTTGAAAACCTTGAGAACAAGTTTCTTAGGGGGCTGATAAAAATACCTACAAATACCCCTTTAACACCACTTCTCTTGGATCTAAACCTGAAACGAACAGATCAACACGCAATATTGAGACCATTATTGCTGTGGGTTAGATTGTGGACGACCCCAGAACTACTCAATTACAAGAACGGCCTGAAAGAAGTCATGGATCTTGACAATTGTAACAAAGTTTATTGGTTCAAGCATGTAAGAATTTGGTTAGGTACAATTGGATTGGCCCATTTTTGGAATGATCCTGAGGCTATGAATTCGTGCTCCAAGAAAATTGTTAAATCATCTTTCTGGTCATACGTGAGCAACGAATTAGTATATGCAAGAATTCATGGACCGCTAACTGAAAAGTTCCTATTGTTTAAGGATGTCGCATCTTTTGAACCATTTTTAGACGAGATCCATCCGCCTTTATCAAAAACCTTGTACCTAAAATTTAGATATGGTACCCTTAGAACTAAGGCCTTTGAAAAAAGCTGGGCGAAATCAGGAAGTGATCTCTGTATCTCATGTACTCATGGTACTAAGGAAGATGATTTACACATACTTCTATTCTGCTCCAGCTATGTAATACCAAGGAAAAAGTGGATAGCACCACTCTGCCATAAAATAGGCTCTAGATCATACAAGGAGGCTGGCAGAATTTTAAAAACTGACACCAGCCAGGTGATAGTTTTTGGAGTTAGTAGGTTTCTTCTCGCTGCTAATTTTATTAGAATAAAGTTGGGTCTACATTTTTAAAGAAAAAGATAAATCGAGGCGATACATTATTTGATATTCTCAAAAAGACCATGATATTAAAACATGTAATTGCTGCTTTATTTTCCAACTAGGTATATGTGGTTGTTGCTTTTATGAATTTCATACGAATTTTTAAGAATTCTTTTTATATAAAAAATGTCCTAGCGGTTACTGATTTAATACTATTTTAATAGTTTTTAAATTATATTTATTGTTAAATTGTATTTTTAACTTTGTAAATTTTCCGCCCGGGTAAAATGTGTTTGACAAAGATTATGAAATTAGATATTGTATACACGGATGCTATGGATATACACGAATAGGTTAGCTTATTTGACCTTTTATTTACTGCTTTTCTTATTTTTTTTTTGTGCTAGCAAATGTCAAAATGTAAGATAACAAATGTTTCTATTGCTCTTTTATGACACAAATGCGTCGAAATAAAGATTTAAATGAATGAATGAATGAATAATTCCAAAATGAAATAACTTAGAGTTTTATAGGATAAACAATTGTTTCTGTGGTCCAATCAGAAAGATTTGATCAGTAGTTCATTTAATTGTCATAGTATTTGTTTGTTTGTTTTGAATGGGTTTAGAACGTATGTGCACAATAACACTTCACGAATGAATGGGATGCTTGAGAAGTATGATTGATACGTTTCACTGAATGGTGTGAAAAAAGAATTCTTAAAAAACCTGTCATTAAATAGACGGCTAAAGTCTCAAAATTTGTTCTTTTAGATGGAAGCTTAAAATAACTGAAAAATAAAAAAATATTCTGATTAATTCAAAAAAACAAAGCTTTTCTACATTTTTTGTTTCATCTTAAAATGTCTTCTCATAAAAAATGTTGAGATCGAATTACAGTTGCAGTACTAAGTACCGTGGGCACACATGGTCTTGGAAGAAGGAAGGTTTCCTCTGCTTGAATCCTAAAATAACATAGAATTCATTAGAGTAGCTAACTGCAACATTTATAGGCCCTTGTATTGCCACCTTGGTGAAGCCCATATAGCTAATGGTAAAAAACTGGGGAGTAGTGTTTGACTTAAACCTCCAACTTACTGACTTTCAAAAGGTGTTTGCACTGTTTCATGCCAATGACCTATGTAAAGTTAGAAGAGCCCTGGCCCTATGTTTGCTGCACAGCTCAACATCATTTTCACCAGGGGCCTAAGATACAAATCCAAAAACAGCTAAGAATCCAAAGTCAGGCAGCCAGAAATTATGTGAATCTTACAAAGCTGGAACACACAAGTGGTCACTTAGAGGTTGCTCAAAGACTAGATTGAGGCCCATTGGAAGTGGTAAAACCTACAAGAAGAATCATTTGAAAAGCCTGGGACACTTCGGATAACTCTTTAAAGAGACACAGTCTCCAAAGCCCTAGTTATTTAATTACCACACCAATAGCTGGATGCTTCATCAAGTCATTAATGTAGCACTAGGAACTTTAAAGGACATGGGACCACCAGGGTAACTCATGAATTCATCTAATGCATGAGCAAAAACAAAGACATTAGGTTCCAAAAGGGAAGCACTATATTAATCATACCCCCACATCCGTGTTCCAAGTCAGTAATCTGGGGATGAGAGGAAGGGAAAATAAAAAGAAAATACATAACAGGTCCTTCAGCGGAGTAAAAAATGTATGCCCTCCCTTCCTGAAAACAAGAAAAAAACCAAGGCAACAGTTGGATATGTCTGTTTTCAAAAGGTCCATCACTGGAGTCCTGAGTCTCTGACATGTCAATGAAAAGTTGACCCTGGAAAGGCTTAGCCTTGTGAGGATGGAAAGACTTGACTGTCTGTTACCCTATTATCTACTTCGCTAAGGTGGGCAATGCGAATGTCAGCTCTGACAGGAATTTAGACCTCTTACCCTTATATCTGTTGATGTATCCTGTTCGACCTGGCCCACTCTGCAGGGATACCCCCAAACATCTTGCCCTTACCCTCTGCTTTTTTTTTTTTTGCTTAATTCATTTTTGTTGGCCTTAGGACTCTGTGCAATTTACTACTGCTAACCAGTGCCAAAGTGCTTGTGCTCTCCCCTTTAAACATGGTAGAATTGGCTTAAACCCAGCTGGCATATTAATTTACTTGTAAGTCCCTAGTAAAGTGGAACTGTGTGTACCTAGGGCTTGTAAATTAAATGCTACAAGTGGGCCTGCAGAACTTGTTGTGCCACCCACTTAAGTAACCTTGTAAACCTGTCTCCAGCCTGCCCCTGCTGCCTGTGTGTGCAGTTTTAAACTGCCATTTTGACCTGGCAAAATAAATCTTTTGCCAGGATCGTTCAAACCTGCCTTTTTAATACACACCCTAGGATAGGTCCTACACAGCCAAAAGTCAGGGTGCAAAATATTTAAAAAGCAGGACATATACTTTAGGTTTTATATGTCCTGGTAGTGAAAACCTCTTTGTTTGTCACAATTGCAAGGCCTGCTTCTCCCATAGGATAACATTGGAGTTACCTTATTACATTTAGTAAGGGTATCTTTCAAATGGGAGTATGTAAACAGTTCATGTTTCGTGCCTTTGGAATTGTAATGAAATACCCTCTTTTATGGTAACGTTGGAGGTTGAATTACAATTTTGAAAATGTCACTTTTAGAAAGTTGACATTTTTCCTGGCTTAGCCATTTAATGCTTCAGCCTGTCTGAGTCACATGACTTGGTGTAGTTGGCGGTTGGTCCTTCTGTATTCCTCCTAGACAGCCACACACAATAGAGAGTTCAGGCGTTCTTGATGGGCTATCACTTGCAGGATGGGAGGGCACAGCTGGGCACAGCCCTTCTTACCCCAGCTTTGTTCTGCCTTCACACATAGGATTGCATGCCTCCTGTAGTTATTCTGCAGCCAGGTCTCAGGGGAGGCAGGAAACCTGAGCACTTCAAAGGGGATTTTCTAATGGGGAAAACTAGAGTGAACTAATGGAAAATGTAGGTGCAAAGAAGAAATAGAGAAGAGTGCAAAGCTGTCAGTGAAGTGAGAGAATAAGAAATATGGTAAAGGCATGAGAATGAGATACATACATTAGAAGAACTAAAAATTGAAGACATGGATGAAACAGAAGGACAGAGGTGGTGTCAAAAGGGGAACTGGGAGGAGAACAGGATGGGAGAGGGAAAAAACCTGAGACAAATTTGAGAATGAATGAATTAATATGCATCATTAATTAAAATCATTGCATATACAGGATACTTAAAAAACGTTACTAAACACGCACACAAATACTCCATTTCTAGTAAAACAAACTAAAAGGTAAACTATAGTATATATCTCAAACCTCCAGCATGCCGCTGAGTTTTTTACACATTATATAAAAAGCAGAAAGGAAAGCAATTTATTTTCCAGTAGGTAGAGAAGTTCATCATTTCATACAATTTGATTGTTCATGTAAAACTCCTAATCCGTTTCTCTACACTAAACTGGGCGTATGTTTGGTTCGTTGAAAGGTTGGCGTAGCAACTCTCTCCGACTCATCATGAGAGTTTGGCATATACAGGCAAGATGGATGTTGTCTTCTTTTACTGAGCCACAAAACCTGCAGTTTATACTCTGAGGTTTCTTGAGCCATGATGGCATCTGATCAAGAGAAAGAAGGCTGTCAAAAGCGGAGGGTCATGAATTTCTATTATATAGAAAGTGAGAAACCTAACCCAAGATTTGGTTGGGGCTTTAAAGTGTTATAATTGTTCATTAGCAGTGCTTTAAATGGGCCGGTACCGTCAGGTACGGAGTACATGCACTTTGTCATTTTGACTACCTGCATTTCTCAGCATAGGTGCAATACATTTAATTTGAGAGTATTGCCACGTCTCAGAAGCAAGCAGGTACTCTGGTATTGCATACCTGCATTTCTATCTTTCCATTTCAAGTACTGTTCATCAGCATCCATCCATTTTTTCATTTGGGCAGGGCTGCACTGTCCTTTGCCACTGAAAGTTTTTAATAACATCATTCAGTGTTTGCATAAAGGAGTTGTGCATGAGTGACATATCCAATAAGGATTTAAATGGAAGAGTTTGCAAACAATATTTGAGGAACCCCCTTGTAGGTGAGTTTTCTGGACTATTTCCATCCACAAGACCTGATTAAGAGATTTTTGAGTTGTTGCTCTCAGTTTTTGTCAACACTTAACATAGCTCCCCTGCCTGGCAAATGTTTTTTAGGCATATCTGAGTGGGGATGTGTTCATCGTTAGGGAGAAAAGGCATCAATATGTATTGATAACAATGGAGTCCAGCAGGGTTGAGTCCCTTCCACGTAGTACTTTACTTACTTTAGTTAGAGTAGGTAACAACTTTGCAGCTACAACTTTAAAATAGGGGTTAGTGTGGGGCCTTAAGTATTTACATTGTGTTTGAAACACTAGAATCAGCGAGCAGCATTTTACTCTCATCTGCCTCTTCTGTTGTTAGAAGGAGCCTCTAGCGCCTACAATCACCTCAAGGTACTTCTACTCATCCATGTTCTGAATAGCTCTACCTTTGAGGTACCATTTATATGTTTTACTTATTTTGTTGTCATCCCCCATCACTTTAGTGTTTGTTAAATTTATTTCCATATAATTTTTATTTGTGTACTCTGCTAGGCTGTTAAATAGCCTTGTAGCCCGCATAGCGGGCTGTACCGGCAATTAAAGGCCAGCCCCAGCGTTCGGCGAGGGCCTTTAACAAGGGAGCTGGCCTTAATGGCCGTATAACCTGCTACGGAGGGCTATTAGAACATTTCGTCCTTAGGAGGCAGAATGTTTTAAATAGTAAAACAAAGGCCTTATGGTGCCCAAGTGGGATAAAATCCCCTTGGGCTCTGCGTTGTTCACAGCAAGAGCTGTGAACAAAGGCAAACATTTGAATGTTGATACTCTGGGCTTTTACCAGCCATTACAAGCCCAGGGCACTCCATTGTCTTCAAAGAAGCTCCCAAAATTCCAATGTTCTAATAAGCCTTTGCAAACCCTATTTAGTTTGACTTGCTGAAATTACATTGTCTGCATTTAACAGAGTGGATAAAGGGAGGCCGCTTATTTTTGGAGGGTGGGAATTTACAGCATCCTGGTGTAGCGATCAGCTACAAACCAGTTCAAGGGTTAGGGCGCTAAAACACAACCCTGTTTCAAGCATAGGTAGATTTAAACTTTCCTGCAAACACGCGAATCATTATCGGTCTTCATTCTTACCCAGGTGTTAGTGCACTGCAGTTGGATAGACCTTCAGAGAAAGGGTGGAATTTGTATCCACTGCACCAGTTTTTTCCATAGCTTAGTCCGCTGAACACAGTCGAAAGTGGCCTTGAAAACCACTGATCAGTGAAAGTGCTGGGACGTTCGTTGTGGTGCCTGCAATCCTGTTGGATTAATAGGATTTATTTACTCCTCATTTGCCCACGTTGTCAAATCTTGGAACAGTAGGGAAGCAAAGTACCTAGCTTCGTTATCAAAAAGCACGGGTAGTCTACAATTTTCTGGTGTGCTAGTCTCTCTCTGCCTTTTTAAATCCGATTTTTAATAGAACCTCTCCAGGAATCTGGTATTGTCTCGTACTGGGATCTACCTTACAGATGGTCTCTGGGATCCCGTTGGGGCCTGGTCTACCATCTCGCCATCCTTTCGCTATAACCTCTCCCAGTTTGGTTCATCGAAAATGACGACATTTCTTTAGTGCTCGACTCCGAATGACGCGTGGCATTGTACCTGTCGGGGAACGTTGTGACGTCAGCTTTGTTCTGCCTTTCAACTCCAGGAGTGATCCTTTTTCATCTAATGAAGTTTAAGACTTCATTCCTGAGGCTCGACCAAAGTGGCCTTTTAGAAAAGACACCCAAATTCTTTGTGAGATGTTTGAAGTATTTACAGTGCGAGGGCCTCTTCTTTCAATGCTATTAAATATATATCAAGAGTATTTTTGAATTATAATTTTTACTAGGGCGTAATAATTTTGCCCAGTATTTGTTAGCTCTTTTTTTCTTCCCGTTGGAATCATTCATATGCTGCACCTTGTTTTCGTTAATTCTCAACCAGATTATCATTAGGAGGCGATCTCCACAATGCTCTCCAAGCTCCATTGACATTTTGTTTTGCCAGCAGGTCAGCCTTTATTTGTGTTTTTAGCACAGTGCACAGTCCCTGAGAGCGCTGAAGCTGATGTCTTTTGTTGTTTGCTACAAGCAAACATCGTTATAAAGTGACTCTAAAATTTTCCCAGCGTTGCACATGGGTGAGGTCCGTGTTTTGACATGCCTCTATTAATGATCTACTCCTTGTTCTAGAAGTGTGATGGCATTTTCTGTTCATTTTATTTTTTATAATTCATGGTGTATATATTGTGCCGAGGAAATTGTGTGAGGAAGGAAGAGTTAGTGGTAAGATGGTGAATTCAATTGTTTGTGGGATATGATCGCTCTCCTGCCTGTCCTCAATTGTAAAAGATTTAATGTGTTTGAGAGCAGCAATGACAAATCAAATATAGAATATAATTTGGTGGAATGGTGTATCGGAGATGGGGGCTATCTCCTGGTTGCCTGCCATTTAGGACCCTCAGCCCAAATGGTTGCCCCGTTTTATCTTGCTGCTTTTCATTCCATTTCCCTAGCGGAGGAATGTTCCATATTTGATCCTGCGGCAGCCTTTGTTCGTTGGGTTCTGGTAAAAAGATCAAATTCATAAAATCATCGGAAATCAAGTTTTTGGTTGCTACTAGATTATTTTTCAAGTCGATGATAACAAAGGTTAACTTTTCCGTAAGATCACGTTTTGTACCATAGACGATTGGATTCCTGCCACTTTCCTGTTGAACAGTCGCAGTTATATAAATTGTGAGATCTCCACTTGGGTAGCCATTTTTCATTATATGATCTATGGTTTGGCAAATTCAATGTAGCCAGGAATTGGAAAAGATAACATTTACCATGTTTCCTGCAGCATTTTCACTTGTTACGTTTTCCAAAATTCAATAAATCTTGGTTATGTGTTTGGTTTAGGAGGCTTCCAATGTTCCATGAGAAGAATATAAGGTAGTAACTGTTCGACGAACTGCGTGATCGTTGAGCGGCATTATTTCAGAATCCAGATCAGGTGTGAAGAGCAGCTGACAACCAATGCCAATCGGATTGGACTTGGACACTCTATTTGGACACAGAATAGAGTACACCCGTTCTTGTCCCTTTTGTTCATATTACTCATTGTAGTTTGTGGTTCCGCCAACGGATTTTGGTAAGAAGGGTATTCGTATATTATTTTTATACCCCAGGTTTTGGATTTGAATTTTTCTGCCAGGATCTGACCGCTATTGCCTGTGTTGACCAGGTTACAAAAGTGGGTTTGCTCAGCTGATTATCGAAGGTGGGAAGGAATTTTATTTGCTCTATATCAGCTGATTTTATGTGCCGCTGTGTTAACGTGGATTCAAGAAGATGTGTTATATTGACACAATTCAACATTTCATGTCAACCTCTAGATCAATACTCTGGTATAAAAAGGGTTCTTTTTCTTCTCCATACAACTCGATTTTTAGGTAATTATTTTGGGCTTCCTGTGCAGAGTAAATATTAGGTTTTTTAGACTTTTTTAAAAAAATTGTGTTATACAGTGTTGATGGTTGGGTGACTGATCTCAATCTCATAATTTCCCTTTATTGGTGAAGGTACAGATGGAGTAAATTTTTCTTCTTTTACAAGCGGTGATTTTTTGTTATACTGTGGAACTGAGCCCCTTTCAGTGTGCTCTCAGTGCGCCTTTTGAATCCAACTTGTTAGGCTTGCTCCGGCTTGTTGTATAGTTGCACTTGCTAGTTGATACAGAGAATTAATTGAGTGTGCCTTCTTTCTACTTGTAATTTTCCTTTTTTTTACCTCTACTTTGTCTTTTGCTTTTGGCGTGCTAGCCTTAACTGCCTTGTATTTGAAAATTGGAAAGAGATTCTGTGAGGGTGATACTTGGTAACTTGATTTGCCTTCTTATACATAGCTTTTTTTGTCTTTTGTCAGTGCCTTGCGAGCTGTGGTTTGAGTATTGTTTGATTCCATATCATTGAGTGTGCTGTTGAGGGCTACCAGATCTGGGAGAGGGTCATCTTTTTTTTAATCTAGACCTGGGAGCTGATGAAAACTGAGATAAGCAATTGATCAGACTGCATTCGCGACCCTGGGGCGTGCTCCCTACATTCCTTTGGCGTTTACCCTTTGTGGCCCTAACAGCACCCACCCACCTGTGGGAGGAAGCAGCCCTCACTCAAAGGCTGGGTCTGAGCTATCACTGTCATAGGCGCTGGTATCTATTTTCAGCTGAAGGAGAGGATACTTCGTAAAGCACGAGAAACCAAACCCATTCACTTTCAAGGCCATGCTCCTACTTTCTTCCAGGATCTAGCGGCATCCACCCTGGTCAAGAGAAGGGAATTCCGAGTCATCACCACCCACCTCCGAGAGCAAGGAATCTCATACTCTTGGGGTCATCCCTTTCAAATCCTCTTCAAGTACCAAGGAAGACTAAGGCAACTTCCCTCCTTGAAGGAGGCTCAAGAGGTATTAGGGTTGGCAGATGCCTCAGCAACGAAGCAAGACGGCGGACCATGAGAGACCTTGTCACAGAAACCCCCACGTTGGCAGCTGGTTGGGAAGCCAATCTCCAAGCTTAAACCAGACACAGCAATGATTGCCAGAGAAAGGGAGGCGGTGATTACCTCCCTGTCCCGGTCATCAGACCGGCCGATCTCCCCCTGAAATAGTTTCTTAGCAACTTCCGGGATGGAACACTCGAGGAGGAGCCGGGGGACCCATCACACGGCATGGACCCCCATGATGGACGCTACTGTGCCAATTGGCGGAAATGAAGAGATAAGACATAATAGTCTACCGCTGTACCACGCACCTTATGGGTTTCCCATTGAAGACAAACACTTGTCACCTTATGGTGCCGCTTACGATCCGGTAAAAAAATTCCCCGTACGACTCGTATCCGGTCTTTTTACCGTACGAATCGTACAAGTGCCGTACAAACTGCCAACTACGATTCGCATGGGAAAAAGTCCATACGAATCGCATTGGGAATTATTCCCCACACGTCCTCGGGTCGGAAAATGTGTCCGACACGTCCTCGGACGACTTACCGTACAAATGTGAAAAGTGAAGTCCGACCGCGGAAATACGATCCATCCCGTGCGTCTGATGTTACAACCGTATGGACAAAACACCGTCCGCACCGAACTCCCATAGCAACCATGGAGACATGTGCCCGCATACGCGCCGACCCCCCCAGCCCCCGTATGTACGTGCCGACCCCCCCCCAGCCCCGTACGTACGCGCCAACCCCCCAGCCCCCGTACGTACGTGTCGAACCCCCCCGTGTATGTACACCCGTGTACGTGTCGTACCCCCCGTGTATGTACACCCGTGTACGTGTCGTACCCCCCGTGTATGTACACCCGTGTACGTGTCGTACCCCCGTGTATGTACACCCGTGTACGTGTCGTACCCCCCGTGTATGTACACCTGTGTACGTTCGAGTCGTACCCCCACCCGTGTATGTACGGTGCGGGTGGGGGTACGACTCGAACGTACACGGGGGGTTCGACACGTACGTACGGGGGCTGGGGGGGGTCGGCGCATATGTACGGGGGCTGGGGAGGGTCGGCGTGTACGTATGGGGGCTGGGGGGGTCAGCGCGTACATACGGGGGCTGGGGGGGTCGGCGCGTACATACGGGGGCTGGGGGGGTCAGCACGTACATACGGGGGCTGGGGGGGGTCGGCGCGTACATACGGGGGCTGGGGGGGTCGGCGTGTACATACGGGGGCTGGGGGGGGGTACGGCGCGTACCGGGCCACCTACTCTGGTCGTTTCGCGCCGTACTTCGCTTTTCCGGCACTTTTTGGGTGCCGTGAAAATATCGCCGTCCGGACTGCTGTCGGTTCGAATCGTACTTCCTGGGTCGTGAAACGCTGCCTGAAAGCGTCCCAACGTCACCTCGCAGCATTCCCGGATCACATTCGTACGTATATTTTCGTCGGTCGGTGTTTTTTTACGATTCGTACGGAAATGGTGTTTCCGTGCGAATCGTAATTCCATGTTTGTAAAGTTTTCCGACCGGGTACGAGTCGGACGGAGAAAACTCTCCGACCGACGGTTCGTACCCGGTTTTTACCGGATCGTAATCGGCACCTATGTGTTCTCTGTTGTGGGAGATGGGGGGTTCACTCTGTTCTGGGTGTTGTTGTTTTTCCTTTTTTTATGTTATCCGCACCAGTCACCACAGTCCCATACATACGCTCACTGTCCTGGCTGTTGGCCTTGCATGCTTTGGAGGGGCAGGGAGGGAGATTACCACATCACACAGCACACTTATCCTGATCCCACATTATGGGTAGAGCTTTAAAGGTGGTAAGCCTCAATGTCAGAGGGTTGAATAACCCAGTGAAAAGGTCTGCAATCCTCTCCCTTTTAGAGAACTCGGGTGGCGATGTTTGCCTGTTACAGGAGATGCATCTCCTCTCGAGGGACACTGTGCATATGCAAACATGACGTTTCCCAGAAAAATCTGGTCCTCTAGCCCAGCCAAGAAAAATGGAGTGGCAATTTTGATTAGGGCTTATTTCCCGGGCAAGGTGGTGGCTACATTAGCTGAAATAAAGGGGCGCCTATTGGTAATTAGAAATTCTTGGGGGAATTCTTATCTCACAATAGCCTCTATACACACAGCAGGAATCATTTACTCTTAAAGCCCTTACAGAGGTGCTCGCATATCCAGATGCAGCGGTCCTGGTGGGAAAAGATTTCAATCTGGTGATGAATGCAGGGATGGACCGGTCAGGACAGAGATCGGTCCAAGCGGGAGTCTTCTCCTCAGGGGGGCTGGAATGGCTTAGGGATAACGGCCTTCTGGATGTGTGGTGCACTCACCACCCTGGAGTAAAAGATTACACTTATTACTTGGCGGCCCAAAAGTTGTACGCCTGGCTGGATCACTTCCTTGCCTCCAAGTCACTGATGCACCGGCTAACGGACTCTGTCACAGAGCCTAGATCCCTCTCTGATCATGCCTTAATTTCGGTCAGAATCGGCGCAAATTAGGGCCAAACAACACTCCTTAGGTGGCGCTTGAGGGAAAGCCTTCTACAGTCTCCAGTGACTGTAGCTGCAATAAAATCCTAGCTGATAGAATACCTGCAGATCAACGATGTGGGCATGGCATCCCTGGTGGCTGTCTGGGAGGCTTTGAAGCTGGTGATATGAGGAGAATTTATTGCAACCTCTGCTACAGAGAATAAGGCCCGCTGAGATAAGCGACATGAGCTAGAACGGGAGGTGGGAGAGATGGATGCCATACACAAGAGAACGGGAGCCCTGAGAGTTTGGAGAGGGTTGGAATAAAAGAGGCTGCTATTGAAATGGCTAGACCTAGATAGAGTAGAATACGCACTCCTTAGACTGCAACAAATTGTATCTCAGTACTGACAAATGTGGCAAGCTACTGGCACAGAGGCTCCGGGCTAAAACGGCGGCAACATCTATAGAGACGAGTAAATGACCCTCGGGGGGGGGGGGGGGGGGGAGGTCACTGCTGACTCACAAAAAGTGGATGCTTTTCACACCTTTTATCATACTCTTTATACAGGGCAGGATCCCTCTGTGCAAGACCCTAGCTCCTACTTGGAGAACTGTTCACTCTCCATCCTGCTGAAGGCTAATGCAGAACAATTAGACCAACCAAGACGTATGGAAGAAGTCATCTCTGCCATTTCCCGCATAAAATTAGGGAAGGCGTCGGGCCCTGAGGATTTCTCTGCTTTCTTCTACAAGGCTTTCTGTCAGGAGCTGGCACCCTTCTTGACCAAACTCTTCTATTCATTTCTGGTGACTGGTTCAGTGATAGATTCCATGTCGGAAGCGGTTATCTCAGTTATTCTAAAGCCATCCAAAGATTCCACTGAGCGTGGGTCATAAAGACCCATTTCCTTGTTAAACGTTGGTGTGAAAATATTCGCCAGTATCCTAGCAGCTTGGCTAACTCCATTGATGGCGGGCCTGACTGACCCCGACCAGGCCGGTTTTATCCCTACCAGGCAAGGGGGGGAATAGTACCAAATGCCTTTTCCGCCCTATGGACAGTGTCCAGAGATCAAGCAAACAAGCACTGTTCTTATTGATAGACGCCGAGAAGGCATTTGACAGGGTGAGCTGGGCATACCTATTTGACACTTTGCGGTACTTTGGCGAAAAGTTTATAGAGTGGATCAACTGCATATACCGAGCTCCTATGGCCTTTGTCCGTGTGAATGGGGCTACTTCTGCTACATTCCCTATCACTCGGGGGACAAGGCAGGGATGCCCTCTATCCCCCCTCTTATTTGCTCTATATATGGAGCCTTTTTCACAGCGCCTGGGAGATGACCCTCAGATAGAGGGAATTAAGTTCGGGAAGAACATTCATAAAGTCAGATTATATGCTGATGATGTCATTCTATCGCTCACGAAGCCTCAGACCACCCTGCCAGCATTAATCGCCGGACTAAATAGATTTGGAGACGCTTTAAAGTCAATTTAAATAAATCGCATATACTAAATCTATCTATCCCAACTGCTATAGTAGATAGCATCCAGCACCAGTTTCTGTTTCAATGGACGCAACAAGATATCTCATATCTGGGAATTCGGTTGGCCCCGACTAGCTCAAGAACTGTGACCCTAAATTATGCGACCCTGCTTGACCAAACCACAAGAGCACTAAACAGCTGGACTAGACTTCGATTGGCCTGGCTTGGGAGAGTTGCCGCTGTTAAAATGGCGATCCTGCCTCACATTCTCTACATTTTTCAAATGATTCCCATGGTGCCACTGCCAAAAGCACTGGGACAACTTCAGTCGCTAATCAATAAATTTGTGTGGGGAGGGAAGAAACCACGTATAGCAATGGCCCAAATGACACTACCTAGGAGTGAGGGAGGGGCGGGGCTTCCTATGATCACTCGATACTTCCAAGCATCCTGCCTCTGATATTTTGTTGAATGGAACCGACCCCTCTCTGAAAAACATTGGAACTTCATGGACCAACCTGTTGTAGGGGTAAACATATAGCATGAGATTTGGCTCCCTCGCAAACACAGCGCGTGGGGTCTATATTCTTCCCCAGTGACATCCTCCACTATGAAGGTCTGGGATGATGTGGCAGGCAAGAGGGGCTGGACCATCTTTCCATCACCAATGACCCCAATTGTGGACAATCCGGAGTTTCCCCCAGGGCGCGACTCAGCAGTGTTTCAAAGATGGAGGGAGATGGTCTGCAAGAGGATCGGATCCCTTTTTGACACAAAAGGGTTGATCCCATTTGATGAGCTGAATCGAGACTATGACCTTTACCCATCTGATGAGTTTCCCAACCATCAACTGAGACACTGGGTGCCCTCTTGCCAGGAAGGGGCATCATGATCGCTTACGGCATTTGAGAAGTAGTTAGGATGCAAGACAACGGATCGCCGACTCATCTCTGAATTATATTCAATGCTCTCTCCAGGCAACACGGGGAGGCGAACAAAGGGGCAATTACGGTGGGAGGCAGAATTGGAAAGGATGCTCTCTGCCAAGAATGGGCTGATATACACTACTGGGCACACTATACAGCACATAACACGGCAGGTAAGGAATCCGCGTACAAGGTGGTATTGTATTGGTATTTTACGCCAGCACAAATACACAGCTGGGATAAAAGCAAATCCGAACTATGTTGGCGGGGGTGCAGGATGTCTGGGTCTTTAGTGCATTTATTATGGAATTGCCCCAAATTGCAGCGCTATTGGGCAGAGGTTCTAGATATTATAGATGAGGCTTTCGACACCTCCCTCCCTAGATTTCCAGCCTTCACGATTCTAGGACTATCCAATCCTCTGACCTTTCCACTCCGATCTTTAAGGGGCAGACAGATTGTGATGTCCCTATTAGCTGCATGATAAGTGATTCTGACACATTGGGGGACACCGATTATTCCTGAAGTTAGTGCCTGGCCTCAGAATTTATGGCTTGTACTGGCTATGGAGCGTTTGTCTTTGGTCGCCGACCACAAAGGAGAGTCATAGGCTGAGTTATGGGCCTCTTTTCTACACCTGCTCTCTAAGGAGCTGAGGGAGATCAGGTGCCCCAAATTCTTACAAATTCTCCGCCTACTGCCACAGAGCACTCCCTAACTTACTATACGGCAGAGGCTATGAGACCACTTCAGGAACCCTCTTTGTTACTTAGATCCCGGGGGCAGGGTGGGGTGGAGGGAGCTGGCTTGTGAGGATTGGGGGGTAGGGAAGGGGGGAGGGGATGCTCATTAATTTTTTGTCTTTTCTATTCTCAGTTATGAGTCAGCGCAGATAAAATTAAGAAACAGGACTGATCACGCTGCCGGCCTCAGGGTTGTAGGCATACAGCTGTGTAATCACAAGTAAATTGAGCGCTGCCGGCCAGTGGTGGTAGGCGGAAAGCTGTGTTCTTTGATTCTGACTCTCTTTAATAAAAAGAATGGTTCCATAAAAACAAACCGGAAGACAGAAATGTTGTCATATGTCGAGAGTTGCCATACATTCATATAAGTTGTCAGATTGATGCACCACCACGCTGAATGAATATCCAGTGCAGCGCTCTCCCAAAGTACCTTGTTGCTGCTACCAAAACATGTAGAACGTGTGCTCTGTGTAGTACATGTTCTGCTTGTTGAGCATTCTCTGTGCTTGTGGAATGTTCCTTTTACTATGTTCTAGGTTGCTTCATGCTTCTGTGTTCTCTCCTTTGGCAGTTGCGTTTGGCTTCTGCTGTGGAGAGTCCGCTCTTGTGGTTCCTGTTCTACTTAATAAAAGCAACTTGAGAAGAAAGCGGTTGTGGACCACTATTTATCTACAACAATTTTGGCGACGATTTCTTCATCAGCCCACGTTTGTTTCCACTTCGTTCTAGTCTTCATCACAAGAGCGGAACATCTCTACGCTTTCACCCTCCAAAGCTCGATCCTACAGAACTGTCTCTGCCTCTAGTCAATACAAACAGATGAGCTTTCCTGCGTGGTCAACTCTCCGTTTGTGGGTCTTTCTACGGATCGTCTTACGCGTCAAGCGTCTTACGCGTAAAGCGTGAGGGAAAACCAAACCTGTGTGCAACGATTCGCTCTGGAGAAGGTTTTGTCTCAATTTAACTGCTGTAGAGACACTTGCGACTCACCTGTTTGCCTAGTTCTGGTTGCGGGCACGATCGGCGTGGGAGTGACAGTTGGTGCGACAGGAGCTCCTCTTCTCGTCGAGGTTTCCCTCCTCTGATGACATCATGGAATCTTCACTGCGGAGTGGTTCACGGCAAGAATCCTCTTCGTCACGCTAGAAGCTCTCTGCTCACCTCCCGTCAAGCGTCTAGTTACGCTCTCACGTCTCTGCGTCATCGACGTGGCGGCCATCTTTGTTTGGTACTGTTTCCAGGACAACTCCTTCCCTGTCAGCCACCGAGGTACGCTACTCGGTCTTTGAGCGCATTTGGCTGGCGTTTCGTTCTCTGAGGTGGCACACGGGTCGTGTGTCTCATCCGACCTGCTTTGGTTTCAGGTACTGTTTTACTGCCTTGCTTTGTTTCTCTCTCTTCATTTATAAGTTTATTTTCTGTTCTGTACAAGGCTCAGCGTGGTCAGCCATGACAAACGAGAATCCTTCTGTAGTGCTTCCTCCTAGTTTTCTGGCTCTGCCTGGACAACCTAGCATTTCTTGGGATGATTGGTTCCCGATGTTTGACAACTATTTGGATGCTCTAGATGCTCAAGAATACTCTGCAAAACGTAAGAAAGCACTCTTATTGGGTTCTTTGGGCAAAGAAGGTCAACGCATTTTTCGCTATTTACCTCAAGCACTACAAGCTAATGGGCAACCTGTGCCTGACGAATATAAGGAGGCCATTGGTAGGCTTGAGGTAAGATATGCGAAGGAGGAGAACTTAGTCATGAATCGATACAGGTTTTACACAAAAAGTCAAAGAACAGGCGAATCTATCGATGACTTTGTTGCCAGGTTGAGAGAGATGTCAGTGAAATGCAAGTTCGGTGGAATGACAGATGAACTTATTAGGGATCAACTTATTGTGCAGTGCAATAACAAGAAGATCCAAGAGCGTCTTTGGGCGGCGAAAAATCCTAACCTACTGACAGCCATAGACCTAGCTAAAATTGTTGAGGAGTCTCAAGGATATATGAAGGAACTTGAAAAGAAGAATTCTGGTGACGTTAATGAAATTTCCGGTCAGGAATGCTCAGAACAAACCCTCTTTTCCGGAGAACAAGCTGACATTGCAGTGGTAAAGAATAAGAAGCTTGTCAAAAAAGTTCCTTTCATCAAAAATCCCACTACACAGAAGTCCTCTGTAACTCGCATGTGCAACAGGTGTGGGAGCACCGTTCACTCCTCTGACTCTAAATTTTGCTTTGCAGCCAAACAAGAATGTTTGAAGTGTGGTAGGGTGGGTCATTATGCGAGAGTTTGTCGTAGCAAACCTCGTTCTTCTGTGGCTTCTGTGGACGATAGTGCATTTGTTGATGAAGATGGTCACAAAATTCTGGTGGTTGATGGAGATTCGTCTGTGGTGTTGAGTGATGAACTCAAAGTCAGGCCTAAGGCACTTTTCATCATAGATGGCAAAGAAATTCACTTAATGGTGGATACTGGCTCAAGGTACACTATTATCCCACATGATCTTTTCTTGCTCAATTGGGGTACTAGGCATCTTTTACCTAAAGACATTTCCCCGGGTGGTTATCAAGGTGAGACCATTGACATTTTGGGGTACTTCAATGCACACATTATTTTTTCTTATAGGAACATACAAGGGAAAGTTTATGTTTCTAGGTCAGGCCCGGCAATTCTGGGTTGGGTTCACCAGTATGACTTGGCGATCATTGTCAACCCTCGTGCTTCACCACAGGTGATGATAATCGAGGATAATGAGTTAGAGAAGATTTTGGACGATGCTAGCGCTGTATTCAGAGAAAGCTTGGGTCAACTCAAAGGGTATTCTCATCGAATTGTGTTGAGGGACCACTCCATTCCTGTGCAGCACAAGGTCAGGCGAGTCCCAATCGTTGTTAGGCAAGAGGTTAAGAGCATGATCGATGAGATGTTGGCCTCTGGAGTAATTGAACCAGTCGAGGCGTCACCCTGGGTTTCTCCCATAGTCGTCACAAAGAAATCGGATGGCAAGCTCCGTTTCT
Organism: Triturus cristatus; assembly: GCF_964204655.1. Lineage (NCBI taxonomy): Eukaryota > Metazoa > Chordata > Amphibia > Caudata > Salamandridae > Triturus > Triturus cristatus. The sequence continues at coordinate 1,096,780,776 of NC_140582.1, read as the reverse complement.
GCGTTGACTTAAGATCCTTGAATGATTGTGTGGTTGCGGACACCTTTCCTCTTCCCAACATATCCGAGTTGGTCACTACGTTACATGGTGCTAGAGTATTTTCTAAGCTGGATCTTAGAAGTGCTTATCACCAGATTAACTTGCATAAGGACTCTAAGCATTTAACTGCCTTCATTACACCTTTTGGCACGTTTCAGTTTACTCGCTTGCCTTTTGGGCTTAATTCAGCTGCCAGCGTATTTCAAAGGATGGTCTCCAACCTTCTCGAGGGAGTGGGTAATACGGTCTACTTTCAAGACGACATTTTGATCTATGGGCATTCAGTGGAGCAACATAATGTCACTCTCAAAATAGTGTTGGACAGGCTTTTGGCGGCTGGTTTGACTTTGCGAAAGGACAAATGCAAATTTTTGTCTGAGCGTGTAGACTACTTAGGGTACACCATTAGTGCAAGTGGGGTGAGCCCGGAGGATCTGTGTAGGGCGATTCGCTCTGCTCCTCAACCTCAGGACAAGGACCAGTTACGGTCCTTTATGGGGCTTATCGAGTACTATGCTAAGTTTGTCAAGAACTTTTCTGACAAGACTTCTTGCTTGAGGTCACTGTTAAAGAGAGGAGTTAGCTTTGTGTGGTCTGCAGAGGTTCAAGAATCTTTTGAAGCTATCAAAAGAGAGATTTGTGAGGCAAAAGTTCTTACCCCGTTTGACATTAAGAAAAGTTCTGTGGTCACGGTTGATGCCAGTGCTACCGGTCTTGGGGCTATGCTTTCACAGATCTCTGGTCAGGATGAGCGTACTGTTGCTTTTGCGTCACGAACTTTAACAGAGGCTGAGAGGAATTACTCGGTTATCGAAAGGGAGGCCCTGGCGGCTTCATGGGCAGTGGAACACTTTCGTACCTACCTGTGGGGCATGAAGTTCGTGCTCAAAACCGATCACAAGCCTCTTGTTAAGATTCTCTCTCCGGGAGGGACGGGTAAAGGCTCGGCTAGATTAGCTAGGCTTGCTTCCAAGCTTCAGGAGTTTCAATACACTGTCCAATACATCCAGGGTTGGAGGAATACACAGGCTGATTGTCTTTCTAGGTTGTCGTTAGATTGGAAATCTGTGGGAGCTCCGTTCTCATCTGAGGATGATGTTGCTGTTGCTTCTATTGAAGATGCTGTGTTTGTTGGAGAAGGTGTTTTTCAGGCTGTTGATTGGGAGCGTGAAATGTCTGCCGATCTTACGCTACAAGAGGTCATTAAGCTTATCAGGCTAGGTTCTAGGAGAGAGAGTACAGTGTCAGTTTCGGTACGTCCTTTCCTGAAAGTTTTGGAGGATCTTTCTCTGGTTACGGATAATTTGATTGTCAAAGGTGAAAGGTTTGTACCTCCTGGTGGTCTGAGAAGGAAATTGTTGGCTCTGGCCCACGAGGGCCATTTAGGCCAAACTCTCACACAACGCCGGCTGAGAGATAATTTCTGGTGGCCGGGTATGGATGCACAGGTGGTGGACTGGGTGGTGAATTGTCCTACTTGCAAGGAGGGCGAAAAGAGACTTAAGGTTGGTCCCAGCAACTCTCAAACTCACATACAGAACCCTGGTTCACCGTGGCACAGTATTTGCTTGGACTTTATTGGCCCTATGGGTGAACTTCATGAGAAGGACAGGTATGCTATTGTGGTTGTTGATGTTTACTCAAAATGGTTGGTGGTGGAGTTCACTCACAACATTACTACTGAAAGGACAATTGGGTTTTTGGGCGATTTGTTTAGAGATGAGGGTCTTCCGTCTGTGCTCATCACAGACAATGGTACTCAACTCACTTCTTTGGAAATGCAGTCTTTTCTTAAGGGGTGTGGTGTTACTCATCATCGTACCTCCTTGTACAACCCTCAAGGAAATGGCATGTGTGAAAGGGCTAATAGAGTGGTGAAGGGCATTATTCAAATGGCTTCCTCTGAGGGTCTCATTGTAAGGAAAATGGTCAATGAGATGTTATGGGCCTATCGCACCACACCCTTGGTAGATGGTCAATTGTCCCCTTTTCAACTGATGAGAGGGCGCACTCCGGGTTCCAAACTGGTTCCTGCTTGGATGAAGCGTGTGGTGGCTTTGCAAAAGAACCCCTCTGGGGTTGTTTCTTCGTCCACTGGGTGTTCTTTTCGGGTTGGTGACTTAGTTAAGGTCAAGAGTGGTAGAATTGCAAGGGGGTTGTCTAAATTCAAGGGGCCTTTTGCTGTGAAGAAGGTCTTGGATAATTGTGTTATCCTGAATAATGGGGAGTGTTGGAATTTTAGACGGGTGGCTCTTTATGAGAAGGGTGGGTCTCTGGCCAGCGGGTGTGAATCTTCTTCAGCTGAAGGTAACAGTGGTTATCTTTTGGCGCCCTTGCCACACGAGGCTACCTTGGTGTCTCCTGCGTCTCATGTGGTTGGTGGGTGGGGAGATTCTGGTGCCTCTGGTGTTCACTCTGCTCCAGATGCTATTCCTCTTCCTTTGCCTTTGCCTCGGGGTAGGGTTCAAAGGTTTAGAAGAGCTCCAGCTTATTTGCAAGATTTTGTGTGTTGAGGTGTTTTTTTTCTTTTCTTTCTTTTGCTTTTCTTTTCATTAGAAAGAAAGAAGATGTGTAGTACATGTTCTGCTTGTTGAGCATTCTCTGTGCTTGTGGAATGTTCCTTTTACTATGTTCTAGGTTGCTTCATGCTTCTGTGTTCTCTCCTTTGGCAGTTGCGTTTGGCTTCTGCTGTGGAGAGTCCGCTCTTGTGGTTCCTGTTCTACTTAATAAAAGCAACTTGAGAAGAAAGCGGTTGTGGACCACTATTTATCTACAACACTCTGCACCCCGCTTGAACGTGAAATGCTGGAACATCACCCAAAATAGCGGCACGCTGACGACGCTGCGCCGGATGGCTCAAGGCACGTCCACGCAGCAGAGCATTTGTAATCAGCTTGCTCTTCAACCTAGCAACAGTGTCGTCACACATCTACGCAATCCTGTGATGCAGGAAAACCTGCGCATGCTCCGGATAGATCGTGACACTGTTTTGAATCAGAAGACAGTGGTTAAACTGCCACTGTGGGCTCACCACAGAAGTACCCAAAATGTAGACGGTTAGAAGACTGAACTTCACTGTTTTCCAGATCAAAAGTCACTGAAAAGTTCCCACCGCAAAACTCCAACACATGACGCCAATTAGAAGGCAGATTCTCCATTGTGGTGCATTGCGTCTAAAAGTAGATTTCACTGTAATATCCAGAACACCAAAGTCTCGCTCGTGGTGCAAGCACCAGGACCAAGCACCAGCAGTGAAAATACACCATGTAGACGGCATAAACAGATATGCCAAAAAGTGCTGCGAGCCCGGTCCACAGCGTAAGGAGCACTGTTCCACACACGTTGGTGGCTAGAAGGTTGATCGTTAGATCCCACACTGTCCCAGACAATCTGAAAGGCCCGTAGGCGCAGTGTGCATGAATGACTGATCAAGCGCACACCTTAGGTTGACTAAGATGTTGTAAAAGCCACAGTAATTTAACTTCAAATCATGGAAGCACCAAATGAGTCAAATCCTGTAGATCAAAATCTCCATTGATGCAAGAAAAGATGTGGAAGTAGTGAGCCTCACACCACTTAACCACTTGTATCAAAGTCAATATTAGCAGAGCAATGAAGCATGTCCAGGCTGGGGCTGTCCGCTGACACGGACACTGGTGGGGCTGGCTTGCCAGGAGCTCCATTCTTGACGCTTTACTCTTTGTTTCTCTTGGTTTCTTTGGGTTCTTCATGTCCATACCATGGACAGGTTCTTAAATCATGTAGCACGCTTGATCCCATCCTCACTGACAAAATATGTTGTGTCTTACCAGATGTAGCCGAGATGTATTTTAAGTATTTCTTTATTAATTTCAAGTTGCAGGATATTCATTATGTACAACAGTCCATGTGCCTGGTGATCCTTATTCTCCAGCGCCACCAGGAGCAGCCTGCCTGCTGCTCAGCCCATCTTCCAACTGTCACACCTCATCCACCCAGGCACACAAGCATTCCAAGCATCACAGTCACACCAACATTCCACTGTCAACACTCACACAGGCTGAGCAGCAGGGAGATAGCTAAACTGGGAAACATACTTCAATAATCAGGATATTACAATATGGCTGCTGTTTCACCTTGGCAGTGTGGTAAGCTTGGGTTTTGCTGGCTTGGGTGTAATTCCTTTACACCAGTCATTTTGGCATATTCTGCTTAGTATATGTTACAGAGTAGTTTGCTGGAAATAAATATACAATTACAAATTTATTTTTGGGGTCTGGCATTAGCCAAGCCTCTTTGATTTTTCTAAAACTGCATGGATAATATACATACTTGAAAGGGCATTCAGGCAGTTCTCTTCATCCATTGGTTTTTTTGTTGAGTCATTCACATTTTGCTTCCATCCACTACAAAATACAGCATGGGACAATGGGTCAGCATACTTCAGGCTCTGGCGATGTTCACTTTGAGGGACTGTACTTAGCCCTTTCACAAGAAGCACATCCACACACAAGGTAGTTCCCTTCAGTGCCAGTGTTTTTTTTTTTACTTTATTGGTAATTCAGCATTACCTTTGTGGATAATACCTGATGTAATAGCAGGACACATTCTACCAGATGTGAGCACAGGGCAAATTACAGCTTTGTCAGTTCCTGACTCTTTCATATGGTGTTGTAAATTAGAGTGCCGTTTGGTTAGCTGACTGCTGCTATTTGACAACATACCCATTTTTTGCCATTTAAAACTGTTCTAAAGTTTTCTTCAATGAAGTGCATTTATAACTGCACCCCTGTATGTCACGCTGGTATGTGTTTTAGTTGAGCTAATTTAGTCTGTATGTTCCCCTTTTCAGGCTTTCTAGTTTGCTTTTAGTGCTCTTGTATGTCATTCTTAGATAGACATTTAACTATTATGCTATTAACTGAAGCTGTGCAGTTTATTGCAGTTTCCTTATCCATCTATCTATCTTTGCAACCCTATGCCAGTCGGTCTATCTATCTACCTGCCTATCTAGCTGTCTCTGCCTGTATATCTACCTATCTATCTAAATCGCTGCCGGTCTATCCATGTACCTCTCTATCAACCTATCTACCTGTCTGTCTTTCTATCCACCTGCCTGCGTCTGTCTGTCCATCTGTCCGTCCATCTGTCCATCCATTCGTCCATCCATCCATCCAACCTCTGTATTTATCTATTCCTCTAGCCCTCTCTATCTATGTGTCTTTGCAAACCTCTCTATTTATCTGGCTTTTCAACCCTCTCTATGTATCTGTCTTTAGAACCCTTACTGTCTTTTCAACTATATCTGTTTGTAATAAAAAAAATGACAAAAACATTACAAACATGCATTAGCAAAGGCAAGAGGAGCGTAGCCAGCAACAGACCAATTTACTTTTTTAGGTCTGGTGTTAGCCACGAGCTATTGATTTTTCTAAAATTACGTGTATAAAAGCTTCCTATAGGGTTTTCAGCCAGTCTTCATCAATTAGTCGATGTTATTTCATTTACATTTTTCTTCAACCCACTCCAGCATACATCATAACGCAGTCAGCCAGCCTACTTCAGTTAATGGAGTGAGTTATGGCATGCTGCTAGTGAGAAATTTGGTTGATGGTTTACTGGGTTGTGAGCCCTGGTCAAGCAACAGCTACAATCCCTTGCAGGGTAAACAACAAAAAGTCACTAAATGAACATGTGTTTAACCTTGGGTAGCTAGGCCCAAAAAGCAGTCAGGCTTAACTTAGAGGTAAGTTGTAAAGTATTTATTCATCAGCACATAAACAGTAGTAATGAAAAAACACAAGAAAAATCTCAAACCAATTTTAAAAAATAGAGTACATTTTAATAAATGAATTAACACCAAAATGACAAAAATCCAATCAATAGAATCGGGAGTTATGAATTTGTTTAGTTTTTAGTGAAATCTAGAGCCTAAAAGATCACAGCATCAACCGTGGCCACCTGATCGCATGAGACTGGCTTGATGTCAAAATGTAAGGCCGACAGCTATGGAGCCGGTTTGGATGCAAGGAGTGGATTGGGCCCGGACAGCACTTACCTTTGGACTTAGAAAAATTATTGAAGAAAAATGTCCGTCTTACCAGATGTAGCCGAGATGTATTTTAAGTATTTCTTTATTAATTTCAAGTTGCAGGATATTCATTATGTACAACAGTCCATGTGCCTGGTGATCCTTATTCTCCAGCGCCACCAGGAGCAGCCTGCCTGCTGCTCAGCCCATCTTCCAACTGTCACACCTCATCCACCCAGGCACACACGCATTCCAAGCATCACAGTCACACCAACATTCCACTGTCAACACTCACACAGGCTGAGCAGCAGGGAGATAGCTAAACTGGGAAACATACTTCAATAATCAGGATATTACAATATGGCTGCTGTTTCACCTTGGCAGTGTGGTAAGCTTGGGTTTTGCTGGCTTGGGTGTAATTCCTTTACACCAGTCATTTTGGCATATTCTGCTTAGTATATGTTACAGAGTAGTTTGCTGGAAATAAATATACAATTACAAATTTATTTTTGGGGTCTGGCATTAGCCAAGCCTCTTTGATTTTTCTAAAACTGCATGGATAATATACATACTTGAAAGGGCATTCAGGCAGTTCTCTTCATCCATTGGTTTTTTTGTTGAGTCATTCACATTTTGCTTCCATCCACTACAAAATACAGCATGGGACAATGGGTCAGCATACTTCAGGCTCTGGCGATGTTCACTTTGAGGGACTGTACTTAGCCCTTTCACAAGAAGCACATCCACACACAAGGTAGTTCCCTTCAGTGCCAGTGTTTTTTTTTTTACTTTATTGGTAATTCAGCATTACCTTTGTGGATAATACCTGATGTAATAGCAGGACACATTCTACCAGATGTGAGCACAGGGCAAATTACAGCTTTGTCAGTTCCTGACTCTTTCATATGGTGTTGTAAATTAGAGTGCCGTTTGGTTAGCTGACTGCTGCTATTTGACAACATACCCATTTTTTGCCATTTAAAACTGTTCTAAAGTTTTCTTCAATGAAGTGCATTTATAACTGCACCCCTGTATGTCACGCTGGTATGTGTTTTAGTTGAGCTAATTTAGTCTGTATGTTCCCCTTTTCAGGCTTTCTAGTTTGCTTTTAGTGCTCTTGTATGTCATTCTTAGATAGACATTTAACTATTATGCTATTAACTGAAGCTGTGCAGTTTATTGCAGTTTCCTTATCCATCTATCTATCTTTGCAACCCTATGCCAGTCGGTCTATCTATCTACCTGCCTATCTAGCTGTCTCTGCCTGTATATCTACCTATCTATCTAAATCGCTGCCGGTCTATCCATGTACCTCTCTATCAACCTATCTACCTGTCTGTCTTTCTATCCACCTGCCTGCGTCTGTCTGTCCATCTGTCCGTCCATCTGTCCATCCATTCGTCCATCCATCCATCCATCCATCCATCCAACCTCTGTATTTATCTATTCCTCTAGCCCTCTCTATCTATGTGTCTTTGCAAACCTCTCTATTTATCTGGCTTTTCAACCCTCTCTATGTATCTGTCTTTAGAACCCTTACTGTCTTTTCAACTATATCTGTTTGTAATAAAAAAAATGACAAAAACATTACAAACATGCATTAGCAAAGGCAAGAGGAGCGTAGCCAGCAACAGACCAATTTACTTTTTTAGGTCTGGTGTTAGCCACGAGCTATTGATTTTTCTAAAATTACGTGTATAAAAGCTTCCTATAGGGTTTTCAGCCAGTCTTCATCAATTAGTCGATGTTATTTCATTTACATTTTTCTTCAACCCACTCCAGCATACATCATAACGCAGTCAGCCAGCCTACTTCAGTTAATGGAGTGAGTTATGGCATGCTGCTAGTGAGAAATTTGGTTGATGGTTTACTGGGTTGTGAGCCCTGGTCAAGCAACAGCTACAATCCCTTGCAGGGTAAACAACAAAAAGTCACTAAATGAACATGTGTTTAACCTTGGGTAGCTAGGCCCAAAAAGCAGTCAGGCTTAACTTAGAGGTAAGTTGTAAAGTATTTATTCATCAGCACATAAACAGTAGTAATGTAAAAACACAAGAAAAATCTCAAACCAATTTTAAAAAATAGAGTACATTTTAATAAATGAATTAACACCAAAATGACAAAAATCCAATCAATAGAATCGGGAGTTATGAATTTGTTTAGTTTTTAGTGAAATCTAGAGCCTAAAAGATCACAGCATCAACCGTGGCCACCTGATCGCATGAGACTGGCTTGATGTCAAAATGTAAGGCCGACAGCTATGGAGCCGGTTTGGATGCAAGGAGTGGATTGGGCCCGGACAGCACTTACCTTTGGACTTAGAAAAATTATTGAAGAAAAATGTCCAAGAAGGTAGAAGTTCAGTGGGGCAAGGCTGCAAGAGTGTATGAGGAGCGACATTTGTCATCAGATGGCCTTGTGTCGAAGCAGCGGTGAAGAGTTTTACCTTCGGACTTAGTCAACCAAATTTAAGTTGAAAATCTCCAATGGGATGAGGCAGAGGATTGTTGCCGATGACAGTTCCATGGTCGAATACCCCTTTGCCAAAGGACAGCTGAAAAGGATTAATTGTTGCGGAGAAGAACGTAATGGGTGAAGCCACGAAGTCAATCCGACAAGCGATTTACTTCAGGCGAATAAGCGAGCAGATTGGTCCTACTCTCCTCCTGGTTCTTAATGCACTTTTTGGCCAAATTTTGTCCAAGTCCATAGTTTTGGAAATTGGTCATCTGGGCACCTTTAGCACCAAAAAGCAAGAGTCCAGGACTGGTGGGACACCTCTTGGGGGTTTAGGACTCACTCAGGCTGGGTCCTGGTGTGGGTTCAAGATGGTGGGAGCCTTTTATGTCCCTGTGCCTCTGAACAGGAATCCAGCAAACTAGCCCTTTGAGTCACTTCTGGTAGTCCTGGGCAGAGATGAAGATGCAGGGCTCAACAGCAGGGCTGGCCTCAGAGGATCAAGACAGGCTCCACGCACAAAGGGCTAAGGGCATTTTCAAAATTGTAAAGAAAAATCTAACTTTACAATTAAAGAAGGTTTATCTTTACAATTCCGTAGGTACCAAACATTACATAGTCTACCCCTTTCAATTAGGAATTACAGCTTATTAAATGTAATAAGGAATCCCCAATGTTATCCTATGGGAGAGGTAGGCTTCAATCAGTTAAGAACGAAATTGGGTGTTTCTCACTACCTGGACATTTAAAACTTAAAAGTACATGTCCAACCTTTTAATTTCACAGCACCCTGGCCTATGGGCTACCTAGGGCCTTCCTTAGGGGTGACTTATATATATGATAAAAGGGGAGTTTAAAGCTTGGCAAGGGGATTTGAAAGCTAAGTCGACATGGTAGTGTAACACTGCATTCAAGCTGCAGTGGCAGGCCTGGGACATGTTTTAAGGTGCTAATTAGTTGGATGGCATAATACATTCTGCAGGCCCACTGGTAGCATTTAATTTACAGGCCCTGTGTATATGGTCACTCTGCAAGGGGCTTACAAGTAAATTAAATATGCCAATTGGACCATGTTTTATGGAGGGAGCACAAGCACTTTACCACTGGTTAGCAGTGGTAAAGTGCACAGAGTCCTAAGGCCAACAAAGACGAATTCAGCAGAAAGATAAGGAGGAGGAAGGCAAAAAGTTTGGGGGTGGCCCTGCAGAGAGAGCCAGCTCCAACACTGCCCTTTCACAAGGAGCACGTCCACACACAAAGTAGCTCCCTTTAGTGCCAGGGACTAATACAGAAATGTGCGCTTTTTGAAACCAAACTCAATTTTACCACCAGCCAATGTTTTTTAGATTGATGAGAGCCCAGACGCTACCCCAAGAATACATTTTAGCAAAACCATGACAGAACAAAGCAAGAATTGCCAACTCAAACAGCTGGCGGCCAACGCCAGACCTATTGGTTTTTCCAATGCTTGTTTAAGTTAACATCTCTCAGTGTTCTATCTGAATGTCTTTTAGTTCGGCATAGCACGTATGAGAACATCTGCAGGCGAGAGGCGGCAAATCATTGAAAGTCTTGCAAAGGAAAGGTGTGCAGTCCGCAGAGATTCCCCAGATTGATTCAGGTAAAAGGATAACGAGCAGGCAGCTGCCAGGGCAAGCCGCCAATGGTCAGGCTCGTCAATGGTTTTCTGGCACCAGTCCAATTCAAAGGACTTGTTGAGGAACACTTTCTGTCTAGCTGCCAGTGAGCCCACAACCAGCACCTCTTTTTGTTGTTCCATCTGGCTGAATTAATTGTTCTTGCCTTGGCTATTCTCTGCTCTCTGCCTGTCCCCTCCATAGTTAGCACTGATTTTACGTCTCCAAATCAAATTTCCATCAGTCCAGTCTTTAGCCGACTGAGGTGAGTCTCCACCCTGACTCCAGGCCACTCACATGTCCCTATGAGGCGCCCTATGCGATTTCTTACCTCACAAAGGTGCAAATTAAGATCACCTTACTGTATATCCGCTATTCTTTCTCGGCGTCACGTTGTATCACCCTCTTCGTTTACTGCGCTCAGTTACTTTATAGCCAGGTTTGCAGGATGAAAATAAGCATTCATATGTACGAAATAAAAACGGTGAGAATTTTTTATAAAATTGTATTTATTGTTTGAGAAATGGCCCGCATTTTGGCTTTGGAAATGCCGCGTGTTGGTGTTCGCAGGCCCGGATCTGCCCTCCTCCCGGAGGCTGGTCGGCCCCTTGCGTTCCATGAGCCTGCCTGGTGGCAGGTAATTGTTTTGCATCCATAATAGTTGAGGAAAGAAGTTTTCCATATGGCGCAGCCATGCTAATGCATTATTTGTTATCCTCAGTGATAGTGGAACTGTGCTGCCGGTAGGAGCGTGCATTGTAGAGAGAGCGCGTGCAGGCCCGTCGCAGCCTCGTGACTTACATCTGTGCCTGGCTGCTGCTGGTAATGGCCTTGAATTCTAAGCACTGCCCTCCCTGTGACATTACAGCGATGAGCTGCTTGGAAGAAACTGTCAGCAAATAAACAGACGAGGAGCGCGTGGCACGAGGAAAGGATAAAAGGGGTCACACAGGGGTCGCGCACTGGAAAATAATGGAACATGCGCGAAAAACAGCAACATAACTCTCCTGACGCCGAGGCTGGCAGTTCAACCTCTAGATTAGGTTTCCTTTTCTTCTACTCTATTCCTCTCACGTTCCTTAATCTGCCAAGGACTAAAATGAGGGATAAGCAACTCCGAGTAGGGCCGTCACTACACACTCCAGCTGACCCCCCCTACTACTGCGCAGTTTAATTTGCAGGGACGGCGGACGAAGGAGTAAATGGGATGGACCAACCAGCCCCACTAATTAGTGTGGTGATGCATTTGCATTCTCGTAGACTGGTGGGGAACCTGTGGATGGTAACACTTTGGACAGGTGCTCTTACAGGTCCCAGGGGGTACTCTCTCCCTTTCCGTTTCTCTTTAATTTGCCCTCCCTTATTTCTATTTTCTCAGTTTTCACTTTCTTTCTTTTTCATTTTACTTGTTTTTTATGCCATTTCCTTTGGATCTAATGTACAAGGCAGAGTATCTTTATATATATTTTTGAACTAAAATCCACGAAACACATTGTAGGTTTTACCTGTGTTTGGGATATTGTAAATACCCGTACGTGAAAAAACATATGTTCCACTCCAGTTTCTGTGCAGCTTATAGTAAGGGCAGAATGCGGAACAAGAGGCCCAGTATATAAACAGCAGTATGCAAGTATGCTGATGTGGGCATCATATTCTAACCAGTATATGAACAGCAGTATGCAAGTATGCAGAGGTTGGGATCCTATTCTAGGGGGCATTGCCTCTCCTACCCAATTTTCTGTCAGTTGTGTAACTGGCAAATATGCTTTAAAGGTGCACCATTTAGTGTTGTTTAATTAGAAAGAACAATTTGTGTTAGGGGCCGTGGGCAAATGCCCATTACAATGCATGGACTTGTATTCTGCGCCCCTTACACAAAGGGGCACAGAGATGCAGGCTGTCCAAGAGTTGCCTAATGCACACATGGCAGCATTAATCGTTCACTGAACTTTATTAGAATTCCTCTATTTCCTGTGAATTCCTCGTATGCAAACACCTGTTCGAGAGCACAAGGCGTTGATTTTTAGAGGTCTTTAAGGGACTTTGCAGTGGAGCACAGTTCTTTTGGGAAATATGTGAGCCTTTTCTGAGCAAACATCAACAGAACTGGGTCTTCGGTCTGGTGCACATTTATACCCTGTAGGGTCTTATCTGTGTTCTGTGGAGCGTGGAATGGGTTCTGAGATCCTATCATGGGTAAACCTACATATAACTCCGAGGCTTCGGTTTGTTTACTTTCTGTGCCCTGACGACAGTGATCTATCATTGGAATGGGAGGTGTGTGACGGGCTTTAACAGCCAGTAATCAATCATAAACGTTGGCACTTTATTCTGTTTCATCTGTGTGCCCTATGAATTGTGATGAGCGTCTTCTGGCGCGTTTTATATATCCCGGGGCTTGTTTGTTGCCAGTCTATCACCTTTACTCGACGCTGCACCTTGACAGCACTCCGCAAAACCTTCATCTAACACCAACAGTGGCTTCATTGTTGACTTTTTGCACCCAGTTCCCCACCAGCACAGTGTAAACAGTAAAATCAGCTTCCAGCGGCTCCCACTTCAGCACCATGGACAGTCAGGAAAACTGCACCCGGACTTCCTGAGCCAGGTAAAATCGAACTGTCATGGTTGGTCTTGGGACCCGCATCTCCTTTACCCTCCTTGGGGTCCACGCATCTCAACCTGCAAGTGACCAATTGTCACTAGTGATTTTTACCATTGACTCAGATATCAAGGTATTAATACAATGTTTCTATTGCTGCTATTGCAGGGAACTGGTGTCAAGGAACAGGAAGCCTTTATAAAAAGCATTTTGAGCATGGCCTCGTACTGTTTCACCTGCCTGTAGTGCTTTAAATGGAAATATAGACGTGCAGGTACTCACTAATTAAATTATCTGTTTGCTCCTAGAAGTGCCGGAACTCTAGCATTAAATGTATTGCAACAGTGCTGAGAAGTGCAGATACTCTCCCATTAAATGAGTTGCAGCAGTGCTCCCCTTTCAAATTAAATAAGTGCAGGTACTCAGAACCAAAGAGTACCTGCCCATTTAACACACTCCCTATGTGTCACTTGGACTGTAATCAGTTCACTTTTTGGGGGGATTTGTGCAGTGGTGGCCGGCACATGTAAGTGTGGTGGGTAGGGGCGGGATGGGGGAGGTTGGGAAGTCGACAGAGGACAGAATAGGTACTCTGTCGTCTGTCGGCTCCCCCCCTGCTGCGCCTGCCCCACCACCCTACCCCCGCGTACCTGTTCTGCCCGCCACTGGATCTGTGAGCCTTTTGTGGGACACTTCAATAGAACTGCGTTCATATAACTTTGTATTATTGCACCGGCAAATAACATGATTAATGTGAACCATGATAATATAACATAAAACCCTAGGGCAAAACGTAACACAACTTATCATTTATTATGATAGAGCCCACACTAAAATGCTAAAAAAGGATGGAAAACAACGGCACAGAAAATAAACACAATCAGACCCATGCAAGAACTTTGCAGAATTTTATACAGAGAGAATTTCTCCACTCTTAGCTTTTGTTCACTCTATATTAATGAATAGCATTGCAATATTAAGATATGCCACATCATCCCCCCACCCGTGGAGATTCGGGTGCTGCTGCTGGGTTTGCTGCCCCGACCTAAAAACAAAAATCTCAGCATCATCCTCCCACCCGTGGAGATGTCACATGAATCACAGCTCTGAAACACCACGCACAAAGCAGTGATATGGAAAATGCATTAGAATGGGGACAACATGGAGCCATTGGCTCAGGTTGTACATACAGGCACTGGACGATGGTCTACCAGTGGGAGGCAGGCGAGAGATGATTTCCCTTTACACCAATTACATTTTGTTAAAACTCAGAAATCCAGGGGACACTTGGAGGATGGTGGAGAGGGGGAGGGGCGAGGGGCGGGAGCCTCGGACTTCCAGCTGAATGCTGATAAGTCGGTGTTGTACCCTGTTGCGTTGAGTAGTGCAATGGTCCACTCTGGTCAAGTATTTAGGTACATACCTGAATCCAGTGTGGCGAAGGGCGAATGTGGGTGCTCTCCTGACGGGTCGAGAGCAGGGCGTAGGAGACACTAAAATTCTGGGGGGGACAGGGACAACCTTGTGCACTTTCCAGTGACCCTATACAAATCACCGCCCGTTAAACAAATACAATTGCATACTTTCGAAGTGAAATATTGAGAAAAGCAGGCATGTAAGTTTGCATGTATGCTTTATTGTTATTTACATTCATATAGTAATGAGACCAAATGTTTAAAAAAAACATATATATGAATCTTGCATCTTAATGCACAAAGCAAACAAAGGCCGCTGACTTAGGGTGGGGGCGTCGTGTTTGCAAGTGCATTATGGTTTGAAAAGTACCTGCTGCTGCATTCCTGGTCTCCAGCAATTTTCAGGCAACAATAAAAATGTGAAGATAACTTTGGTGATTAATGTTCTTTTTTTGAGAGAGATCGAAGGCCTGTCTAGTGAAAGTTTTAATTCAAAACGTCAGTGAGTTACTGCTTTTGTCTGAGTTATTCTTTTGGTATTTGAAGTTTATAAGTTAAAATCCTAACATTGAACAGTGAGCTATTAACCGTCATCAAAGAGCTGCATAAAAACTTCAATGTATAGATTAGAACGTTATGATTTTTCCCCAGTCTTTCCCTATCCTAATGTTGGAAAATGGGTTCATTAGGATAGAAATTAATTCTGATTATTGAAGAGAACCCCCCAACCATGGTGTTATGTTTTACATTCTGAGTTTGTGTTTCTCTAGTGTTGCAAAGTCGCCCTAGGCACTCCCCAACTTTTTGCTGACTGGTACTGGTGGTACCTGACTGACTGTCCCTGGCCTCTGCCTAAACAGCCAGTGCTATTCTGAAAGAGGCACTTAAAAATACAGTGAAAACACCTACATACACTAGTATGCACTATGGGTTAGGGTACCCCTATGATTGGCATGACCTCTCCTATAAGGCCCTAGTACATAATAGGGCAGGGGATTAGAACTACTTTTAAGTCCCTAGAATATAATAAGGCATGGCAGTTTAGAGGCCAGCAGCCCTTTCTGCGCTTGCATGTGTGCACTGCTGAAGCCTGAGGTCAGTTTAAAAGTAGCCCTGTGTTATAGGGCTGCTTTTAAAATGCAAATTGTGAAGGGGCGTGGCCAAGATGGCGGCGAGGTGAGACGCATCTCTCTGTCTCTCCCTCGCACGCCCGAGAAAAGCGCCGAAGCGGGACCGATTACCTCCCCCGCTTCCGGCGCATAGCACCGCCAGCGACGCCCGAGAGCGAGGCGCGCCTGTCGATACCCCGCAAGCGCTCCCTTGAGCAGTGGTGACCTTCCAGCGGCGGGGGAAGTCGACGGCTGGCCGCGGTCTAGGGACGAGCGTCGCAGCCACGGCCTAAAGTGAAGAGGAATCGGCGGGGGTGAGCGACCCCCGTGGCAGTTCTGGCGGCGCATAGACGCACTGCCGACCCTCCGGGGCCGAGAGGACTCGGGGCCGCACCTCAGCGGGCACAGCGACGTGGCACCCGCGACAGCAGCACAGACCCGGAGGACACAGGGGCGGCTGGAAATCAGGAAGGCCTGTGGCCTAGCAGGGCACGGCGCGGCGCCGGCCTGGACTGGTGAAGAGACTGCTGGGGCGCCCACAGACGGGGACGGCGGCCACGCACCCACACTAGAGCAGGGGGCCTGTCTGGCTGGTGGACGTCCGGGGTGAGCTGGGGGCCTGCCTGGCTGGTCGACGCCCGCACACAACAGCGGATCAAGGCCTGGAGGTGGGAGAGACGGCGGCAGAGAGCCCACAGTCGAGAGCGGAGGTGCTGGGGTGACTGCAGGCCCCCAGAGGTGAGAAGGCTTATCGTCCGCAATCCACAGAGGCAGCGGGGGCGGCCCACGACAATCGAGCCCCTGGCGCGAGGAAGAGCCGGGAGGCGCCCGGAGCAAACGGGCCCCACGGACAAGACTGCGGGACTGGGGCGGGCGGGGGCTGCCGCCGCGTCACCCCACAACAGGTGGGAGAGACCCCCAGGAAGCAGAGAGCGGTAGCGGAAGATACCTGTCCCCCAACAGCGGCTGCACAGGAGAGAGGCGAAGAGGCCCACGGACACTGATACTGGGCAAGCGGAGGGGGATACTGGCGCCGACCACGAGGGTGGGCCATACATCTCTCTAGAGGCGGACGGGGCCTGCAGCGGGTAGGAAGCCGTGGAGAACAGACCCCGGGGGCCTACCTGGCCGGTTTGCGGCCCGATTCCTGGTGCCACTCTTAGAGAGACAACACAGCGGTGAGCCCAACCAAACGATGGCGACCCTCAGGGGTAAAGGCAAAGACAAGACCCAGAGCAAGTCGCTGCAGGAGCTGTTTGCCAAGACCCAAGGGGGGGGCGACGGCGGCGGCTCCCGAAACTCGGACGACCGCGTCTGACGCGATGCAGTCGAAGGGGACCGGGGACGACGGAGCGGAACCGATCACCAAGGCATTCCTACTGTCGCTGTTCGCGGAACAGCGGGAGGAACTCAAAGGCATGAGGCAGGAACTCGCGGCGGAGCTACGGGAGGTACGGAGGGACCTGGTTGGTCTGGGAGAGAGAGTACAAGTGTTAGAGGACAGGGCAGATGCACAAGACACGGAGCTCTCCCTGGTACACCAGGATCTTCTATGGCTCCACGACCAACAGGTGGACATTCAAACCCACCTGGAAGACTTGGAGAACAGGTCGAGGCGGCACAACATTCGCTTCCGGGGGGTGAAACGTAACGCCGAAGCAGGGGACATCTTCGCCTTCACGCAAGAGCTCTTTAACCAGATCCTGGGGAGGCCGGCAGGCACTGCGCTCATCCTGGACAGGGCCCATCGGGTGGGCCCCCAGCGCCCGGACAATGCCCTACCTGCCGACATTTTGGTCTGTCTCCAGGACTACAACACTAAGGAGGAGATCCTCCGTAAGGCCAGAACACAACACCCCATCACCTTTCAAGGTCATCTCCCGGTGCTCTATCAGGATCTATCCGCCCTGACCCCACAAAAACGCAGAACCTTTCGCCCTGTCACGGACGTCCTCCGTCAACGGGACATTAAATACTCCTGGGGCCACCCGTTTCGTCTTATCTTCCGGCACAATGACCGGCTGTATCAGCATCGCTCCCTGGCGGAGGCGTGCAAGCTGTTGGACATTGATAGCCCGAGGGAGGAGGAGGATGGACAGGCAACGAGTTCTCAGGGAGTCAGCAGCCCAGGCTCAGGCTGGAGCCAAATGAAGCAGCGACATAGGGGTGCCAGACGACGGAGGCCGCCCCCCGAGGAGATCGCCCAGGGACGTCAAGATGCCATATCCTCGGTGGCAGAATCGCTGGCTCAGAAGGGCGAAGCCCCTTGAGGGTGACTAACTGAGGGAAGTGATAATGTAGTTCCTTTTTCGTTTATAATGCCTCTAAGCTCGTTGGGGCTGTGCTGGCGGGCACGAGGGCGGGTGGGCGGGGGAGAGGGGACAATTTGGTACGCCACGTTACCCTCATTGACTTTGGACATTCTGATCTTCCTTGGAAGATGGACTTTTGGTTCGCTTAACAATGTTGGGGAGGGGGAGGGAGGTCTCACGGGGCTAGTTGGGGTTTCATTCTTTTCTATTTCTTTCCCTCCTTTCTCTTCTCTTCCCTGTGTCGGGTTCGAAGGGCAGTGGTTGGACGGCTTGGGCACACTTCGGCCACCACAGGGATGCATAACACAAGCTTGCGTTCACTGACAGGTGGGAATGCCTCCAATAACACTTAAGATCCTTACGCTCAATGTCCGGGGCCTGAACAATCCAATTAAACGTAGATCCATAATCTCCCTTCTTGCACAGTCAGGGGCGGAGCTATGCCTGCTCCAAGAAACGCATTTACTTACGAAAGACACACACCGGCTGCAGTCCAGGTCATTCTCCATACAGTTCTTTTCCTGTGACTCCACAAAACGGGCGGGGGTGGCGATACTTCTCACACCGAAGTTCAAAGGGCTCTCGATGTGTAAAGTGGCAGAGATTAAGGGCAGGCTGCTGGTTTACCAATTCCATATGGGAGAGTACACATTCACAGCAGGCACGATTTACGCACCCAATGACAGACCAGAACACTTCCTCCATACGGCACTGACGGAATTGTCGGCCTCCCCGGACCGGAGGTTACTACTCGGGGGTGACCTAAACCTGGTCTTCGAAAACGTGATGGACCGTTCTGCCCACCGCACGGGGCAGGTAGGCGCTATCACAGACGGGTCACACGGCGCTGCAGGAATTAGATATGGTGGATCTCTGGTGGTTATACAATCCCTCGGCCCGGGAGTATACGCACACTTCAGGTGCGCATGGCACATATGCGCGCCTGGACTACTTTCTGGCCACCCGAGCACTCGGTCGGGAGACCTCGGAGGTGGAGATCTTAGCGGCATCCCTCTCTGATCATGCAGCGGTGGTTATGACGCTGACGCTCCCGCCCATGGGCAGGAGGAAGCACCAATGGCGGTTGCGGGATACACTCCTGCTTCGCCCCGTGGTGGTCAAAAAGCTACAAGGGGTCATTGAGGAATACCTTCGATTCAATGACAACGGAGACACGGCCCTACCCACGTGCTGGCTTGCTCTGAAGGCGGTGGTCCGGGGTGCCATTATAGCCCTCTCCACGGCAGAAAACAAAGAAAGACAGGTGAAACGCATGGAGCTATCGCAGAAAGTCAGGGAACTAGAACGTATGCATAGCCATACGGCGGCTGTTAAAAACACAGAGAGCGC
The DNA here is from genome assembly GCF_964204655.1 of Triturus cristatus. NCBI lineage: Eukaryota > Metazoa > Chordata > Amphibia > Caudata > Salamandridae > Triturus > Triturus cristatus. Next base: position 1,096,761,845 of record NC_140582.1, on the reverse strand, counting down.
AGTTGGAAGCGCTGGACTGCGACAGGGCAGAGTATGCAGCACTACGCCTCCGGCATAGCTACTATGTGGGAGGTGATAAATTTGGTAGCCTCTTGGCCCGCTGCCTGAGGGAGCACAGACTGAGAGAGGGCATCCAGGCGATAGAGGACTCCCACGGGGTCCTGCAAACAGACGACGGGGAGATTGCCGCGACGTTTCGGGATTTTTACGCCCGGCTCTATGACGAGCAGCCACTCGATGGTGGCGGGCTCGACGCGTATTTGGAACAAGCACGGGTGGAAGGCCTTTCAACACCCCAGGCAGAGCTGCTGGAATCGCCGATCCGGCCGGAGGAGGTGATTTCGGCCATCTCGAGGCTCAAAGTAGGCAAGTCCCCGGGCCCCGATGGCTTTACGGCTACGTTCTATAAGCAATTCTGCCCATTGGTCACCTCCATACTCGCACGACTCTTCAATTCGTTTGACACGTTCGGGGAGATGCCCCCTTCTTTGCTGGACACCGCAATAGTGGTGATCCCCAAACCCGGGAAAGATAGCAAACAGTGCGGTTACTACCGACCGATTTCCCTCCTAAACGTGGACCTCAAGTTGTACACGGGGATCTTGGCGGCCCGTATTGCGCCGCACCTGCCGAACCTCATAGATCCGGATCAGGCAGGCTTTATCCCAGGCCGCCAAAGGAGCGACCACACAAAACGGGTCCTACATCTTATTGAGAAAGCCTCCCGCTTCCCGGCCGACTACGCCCTCCTGGCGGTGGATGCCGAGAAGGCTTTTGACCGGGTGCACTGGCCCTATCTCGAAGCGGTCCTGCAACGGTTCGGCCTGCAGGACAAAATGAGGGCACGAATACTCAACTGCTACCGTGATCCCCATGCATCGGTCCGAGTTAATGGCCACACATCTGAGCCATTTCGGATCTCCCGGGCCACTAGGCAGGGTTGCCCCCTCTCCCCGTTGCTCTTTGCAATGTACATGGAACCCCTAGCACAGCACATACGACAAAACGGGCGGATCACCGGTATTCGTTTCGGGGGGGGACACCCACACGATCTGCCTCTATGCCGATGATGTCCTATTGACCTTCAGGGAGCCCTTAACGTCCCTGGGAGCGATCCTGGAGGAACTCATCGCGTTCGGGGACGTATCGGGCTTCAAAGTTAACATTGCTAAATCAGTGGCACTCTCCCTTTCTCTCACACCGGGAGCGGTGGCAGACCTACGCGCAAAATATCCGGTCCCCTGGACATCGGGACCAGTCCCCTACCTCGGGGTGCAGCTGACTCCCACGATCCCGGGCATTCGGACCCTGAACTACGACCGTCTTCATTCCACCATTAAAACGGATCTCCATCGCTGGCGACGTCTGCCGATCTCGTGGCTTGGGCGGGTGGCGGCCATCAAAATGACGATACTGCCTAAGATTCTGTACGTGTTCCACACGCTCCCCATATACCCACCGAAGGGCTGGATCAAAAAGGTCCAATCCGAATTAGCACAATTCATTTGGCAAGGCAGGAAACCACGTCTCAAACGCCAGATTAGTTCTCTCCCGCCGGACCACGGTGGCATTGGAGTCCCCGACATAATGCTCTACTTCCAAGCCGCTCAGCTACGCTACCTGGCGGAATGGATGAGGCCCGAATCTGAAAAACATTGGCTGTTCCAGGACCAAGCGGTGGCAGGGACACCCCTGGCCACAATCCCGTTTCTACGACGGGAACAGCGGCCACCTAACCTATATGCCTCGTGGGTGACCCAGGCAACAGTACGGATCTGGGACCAGACCGGTGAGAGACAAGAACTGACGTCATTCCCCTCACCACTAACCCCTCTGTTCGGAAATTCCGATTTCTCGCCAGGGCTCCCGGAGTCCACTTTCCCGGGTTGGCGATACTCCGGCTGCAGAGCACTAGGGGTCCTGTATAACGAAGGCAGGTTCATCCCCCTGGCACAGTTGGCAGCTGACTATGGAATCCCGGCCAAGGACCTGAACGGATACTTGCAGATTAAACACTGGGCCACACAGCCACGGGAGAAACGTGCAGCGCAACGCCGGCTCACACCGTTCGAACGCTGGCTGATCACACGCCATACAGACAAAAATCTGACATCGGATCTTTACAAGACGCTCCTTTCGTCACACTATCACTCATATCATGCAGGGATGGCGCGATGGGAGAGAGACTTGGGAAGGGACCTACTAGCAAAGGAATGGGAGGGCAGTTGCTATAGGGCTTGCCACACGGCTACACACACAGGGCTCACTGAGACGTTCACTAAATTGGTGAACTACTGGTATTACACACCGGAACGCCTACACCGCATGGATAGCTCACACAACGCAGAATGCTGGAGGGGGTGCGGTCAACTGGGCACCTTAGCACACATTCTTTGGGATTGCCCCTTGTTATCTTCGTATTGGCGACAAATCCTGGATGAGGTGGACAGATATTTTGACAAAGAGCTGCCCAGACTCCCTGCTTACATCATCCTGGGGGTCCCCAATGCCATTACTTACCCCTTGAAGTCCCACAGGGGGAAACAGATAGCCCTGGCACTAGGGGCGGCCACACAGTGCCTGCTAGCCTGCTGGAAAACACCCCACATATCCACACATTTAGAATGGCTGCACCGCCTCTGGCATATCTTAGGGATGGAGCGTATCTCTTTGACACTGGCGGGAAAAGGCGCCTCCTTTCCGGAACTGTGGCAGCCGTTCCGGTCCCTCCTAACCCAGGACTTCAGGGAGCTGACGTGTCCCCGATACTTACGCCTCTTACGGCTCAGTACAGATCCGGAAGATAGGGAAACCGCATAGACACCCTGATTAGAATATTGGCCCAGAGGTGGCCCTTTACGCTCTGCTTTCAGGTCCCTTTGATCCCGAGATAGGGTCTCAATTCTTTTCTTCTTTCTTTCTCTCCTCTGACTATCTTGTTAACGGGAAAGGGGGGGGGGAGTGAAGGCGGGAGGGGGGTTTCTGGGGGGTTTGGGTTAAGGGTGGGGGGAGGAAATGATAGCGGCTGATGGGACTAGCAAGCATCTCTTTGACTTCCCACCCAACTGTTAGCGGTGGAAGCGAGCCAAGCTTATTCTGCCCCGCCGAGTCCAGGGAATGTGTCATTGCTTGATGCCATACTTTCCTTTGTTGAAAACCTTAATAAAAGATTTAAACCTAAAATGCAAATTGTGCCCAAACTCGACTTTTGGGTTTGGGGAACTTACAAATTGATCAATTACAATGTTGGGGCAAAATTAAGTGGAAAAATGTTTTCCACTTAACTATGGCTGTATCATATTTGCCACATAATACATCATCTGCTGCATAATCTAACGATTTCCTCCAAAACAATTTTGAGCTCAAACGGATCCCAAATTACTAAAAGAAATGTGACTTGTGTTGCTGTGAAGTTTAGGGCCCTTTGCAAAGGTTAGTAAAGAAAACACTTCCTAAGAAAACAATTGGTCCCAGACACTCCTAATGACACTCAAATTAATACCTGTAGGAGAGTGTAGTATGCAATCAATTCATACAACCGAAAATGTATAATGTAAAGGCACATTCAACAGGGAAATCTCATAGATAAGAGACCAACCAAAGTCAATTTAATTGAAAACATCAATTTATTTCCCGCTGAATCATATTCATAAAATGCAAACTTAGGGGCTGACTACGATGGCAGGCGGACTTCAGTACCACCACCATCGAATCGGGGCATGGGACCGCTGGCCTTGAAGGTGGAGGCCCCACGATAGGCATTACAATGCGACTGCCACTATGGTGTTCGCAGTGCCTATCTTTTACATTGTAGCAGGTGCTGCTGGCTGCATCATCCGCCGCAAAAGTAAAAAAAACTGAACATGTTAAATATATCGTTGCCTGCCACATGATTCAGTGATATGTTGTGGGGCATCATAGATGCCCCCCAGGACCCATGTCTGGGAGCCAGTGGTAAAGGGGCCTGCTACGGGCCCCCAATGTCCCTTTCGCCAGCATTTCCATGGCAGGTGAACCGCCATTGATAAGCTGGCGGGTAAGGGACATCGTAATCCCTGCTGCGGTGCATGGTAGGCACCACCAGCATTGTAGGAACCACGAGCCCCTCCACCACATCGGCGGGCTCAAGAAGCCCGTCGGGTGCGTGGTGGTTGGTCTTTCCAACCGCCAGGTAACCACCCGCCATTGTAATATGGCGGGCTGTGATGCAGTCACCAATGGCGGTGGGACCGCCACCGACGGGGTGACGTGGCGGTCCCACAGCCATTATAATCACCCCCTAAGTTTGGTGTGCATGCAAATCCTACATTGCCAACCCCTGGCAAGTTGCACTGCTAGTGCTGGAAAAAGGCCAATGGAGGTACCAATGGGTGAGGTGGACTGGCCTCAAGGGTCTTGTGACCTCAGTGACAGATTCACTGTCGATCTAGGATGTGCTTCTTCATATGCCTGCCCGTAAGACTGGAAGTGAACTGCAGTATGGATTGTGATGGACAGGTCCACCTGCGGGTGCTAAGACACCTAGGCTTCTAAGGTCTATCGGGCCTTCTAAGGTGTAGTTATCGGAATAAGCTCTGTCAGGAGTGTGGTATGGTGAACTGGTCATGAAGGTCTGAACATGGTTCTCCAGTTCCAAATTCAGCAGCTCTGGCCAGAGTGCCACATTCTCTCCCACACTGAACACCATACTGCCCCACTGAGAGAAACTCGCACTGCCTTCAGCACAACTCTGACAAAATTGTGCTGCGACTAAATTCAAATTATGCACTAGACAACAGTAAAATGCTGCCTGGAAAAAAATTAATAACACCCTGGAAAAAGCAAACACTCATAGGGAATGCAAGAATAAGCAAAGCATGTGAACTGTAATCAGAAAAAAACATGGTTACCTTAACGGTTTTAAACTCATTATTCAGAAATCAGTAAGTGATTTTGCCTGAAAAGTTCAAGACATGGCTACAGGACCCGGAAGGGACCCCTTTCAATGTCCCTTGCTTATATCCTTTCAAAATGTATGCAGTTTGGTTTAAAAAAGACCACATCCTCAAACACAGAGCCGCATTTTATAAGCTAAAATAATTAAAAAGTTGAAAACGATCATATTAAACGTTTCCACACTACCCATCAACCAGGTATTGCAGTCCCTTTAGGAATGGCGCACTTACCCACCCTGGGAAAACAATGTTGTTCAAAGAAAGAAGATAAAAAGAAAGTAGCGCTTTCACTGGCAAACTCTGTAAAGTGGCGCTAATGTGTGTGGGTGTAAATAACAGTCAGGCCTGTCTGTGGTCCACTCTGTATTGCTTTATTTAGGTATTTAACTATTTTTTCTATCCATTCCGAGGTTTTTCTTTTCAATAGAAAACGGTCAGAAAATGAGGACATTTACAGCCAAAGTGTTCAGCCTTTTTTGGATCAATTTCACAGGGGAACAAATAAAGAAAAGGAGAGGCAAGAGAGAGTACCTTAAGAGCTGCCTCTTGAAATCAGCACGTAAGCAGGAGCGAGACAGAGACAGAAAGAGATGGAGGAATAAAGATAGGAGGGCTAGCCAAGCTGCGAGTGGAGGTAGAGGTTCGCACGCACTTTTTTGATCGCCCCGAAGCGGTCGGAGACTGGCTGGACACTCTGTCTGGGGATCGTGATCTTGGGGGTGGGGGGGGGGCGGCGGGGGGGGACGGCACACTGGATCGGGACTGAGGGGGTGATGTTGGGCTTCACTCTGGACAAAAATGTTGCCACTCTCGATTAAGCATCTGTCTGTATAATTTCCCCTCCTATGGAGGTTGTATGGGGTCTCTTGGGGGTTCTCCCTCCTCCTCTAGGGGGCTTAGCTAGTTTTTATTATATATATGGGGCAACAGGCACACTGCACGTTGGGGGGGCTGTTCGGGCTCATGCAGGGGTGCAGGGAGGGGGGAGTTTTGTTGGGGTGGGTGGGTAGGGATGGGGGGGTGTTGTTTGTTTTCACCACAAGGCAAAAGTATCATTGTGCTAGCTCTATAGTGCTCTCGGGGGGACGAATGGTGGCTCTTGTCTATGATGGGGGGTAGGGAACTAACTCTGTTGTCCTGGAACGTGAATGGACTGGGGGACAGGATTAAACGTGGGGTGGTCCTGCAGTTCTGGAAGCGAATCTCGCCCGATGTAGTTTTTTTGCAGGAGACACACCTCATTGGTAACTCCTTCTGCGCCATGAATCGGCGTGGCTATCGCCTAGTGGCCCATTCGGGCTTTACGTCTGGCTCAAGGGGTGTGGGCATCATGGTTAAGAATTCGCTTCCGCTGGAGATTGATGAGGTGCTCCATGACGACAGGGGACGTTATGCGGTCTTGGTGGGAAGGATGGAGGGCAAAGTGGTGGTTTTTGTGTCAGTATACGTCCCACCGGGGCTGCAGTCGACTACCTTTGCGGACCTGGGGCGCCTCCTCCTTGGCCTTCCGGGGGGGATTCTGGTGGTGGGGGGGGATTTCAATGCGGTGGTTTCCGGGACTGTGGATCGTCACCCCCCTAGGGACCTCCCCCGGGCCCAAGCGTGGCTCTCTGGTCTATTGGACACTTTGGGATTGGTGGATTGCTGGCGTTTAAAACATCCCACGCAGTTACAGTATACCTTCCATTCGGGGGCCCATGGTAGTCTTTCACGACTAGATTATGTCCTGGTCCCGGCGGCCTATGTTGGGAGGGTGGGAGAGGTGCGCCATTTGGCACGGGGTATCTCGGACCATTCCCCGCTCCTGTTACACCTGGACCTTTTTCCGAGGGGTGAGGGTAGGGTGGTCCCGATCAATCCCTGGTACTTGCGCGACCCCACTATTCGCGCTGAATTGATTAAATCCCTCCAGCGCTACTTTGACGAGAATGTGGGGTCCGTGCCTTCGGCTGTCTCACTGTGGGAGGCATTCAAGACAGTACTACGAGGAGAGGCCCTGTCCCTCATTTCCCACACCCGGAGGCTCGAGCGGGAGGAGGTGACCCGGGTGGAAGCTGAGATAGCCGAGTTGGAGGGTAATCTAGAAAGTGGGGTGACGGATGCCGTATTACATGTCCTCCAACTCAAGCAAGCGGCCTATAGGGCCCTCGTCACGGAGGCAGCCAGGGGCCTCAGTAGAGAGCAACAGGGGAGATTGTATGATGTGGGTGATAAGGCTGGTAAATTGATTGCGTGGCTGGACAAAAAGGAGAGAGCGAGTCGTGTAGTCCCGCTGATTGAGAAAACAGACGGTGTGTGTGTTACTGAGCCGGAAGAAATTGTCTCCTGCTTCGCGGACTATTTCCGTGGGGTGTATTCCCCGGTGTCTTCCTGCTCTGAAGAGGATTCCCGTATCCTGCTCAGGGATATCGCGCTGCCTTCCCTTTCGGAGGAGGACAGAGTGTCGTTGGACGCCGCTCCAACCTCCGACGAAATCGCCCTCGCCATACGTTCGGTCGCTTCCGGCAAGGCCATGGGTCCTAATGGTCTCCCCATCGAGTTGTACAAATTGAGACCGGATACGCTGGCACCACATCTCCGATCGATGTTCCTGGAGGCCCATTCGGTGGGCTCCCTCCCGCTGGACCAGCGTCTGGCTACAATCGTGGTTATCCACAAGGAGGGGAGACCTCGGGACCGGGTTACCTCCTATCGGCCCATTTCGCTACTGAACGCGGAGCCTAAAATTCTCGCCAAGGTCCTGGCCAATCGGCTGGTCGGCGTGGTGGGCGAACTGGTTCACCAGGATCAGTCCGGCTTTATTCCCCATCGTAACACAGCTCTTAGCTTGCGGCGTTTGCATGGGGTGCTCGCACGTGTTCAGTACATACGGGAGCCGGCCATTTTGGCATCCCTGGACGCCACCATGGCGTTTGATACGCTTGAATGGCCATACATCTGGGCGATGCTAGCGAAGTTTGGCTTTGGCGCAGGGTTCATCAGTTGGGTCAAATTGCTGTATTCGGGCCCATTGGCGCAGGTGGTGGTGAACGGTAGAGTATCGGCTCCGTTCGAGCTGGGCCGGGGCACGCGGCAGGGCTGCCCCTTATCGCCGCTCCTGTTTGCGCTTGCCTTGGAGCCCCTGGCAGAGTGGCTGCGGTGGGAGCCTTCCATCCGTGGTCTCCGTTGGACCCCCGAGCATGAGGACCGCGTATCCCTATACGCTGATGACATCCTCTTGTACCTAGCTTCCCCACGTAACTCACTTATAGTACTGGTTGATGTTTTGCATTCATTTGGTCGTAACTCCGGCCTTGTCATCAACTGGGCTAAATCGTGCGTGTATGTTCTCTCTGGGGAGGCGCCCATTCTCCCGCGGGGCTGTCCGATCCGGATCGCCCCGCAGGGATTTCGGTACCTGGGTGTCTTCATTACTCTGGACCCGGAGGCCCGGTATGATCGGAACTTGCTTCCCCCCCTCCAGCGCCTGAAGGAAGATGTCACGCGCTGGCGGCGCTTGCCGCTCTCGCCGCTCGGCCGGGCGGCATTGTTTAAGATGATGTCTCTGCCGCGCTTCCTCTACGCTTTGCAGAATACTATGGACCCCGTCCCAGCGCGCTACTTCCGTGAGGTGGAGAGTTTACAGCGCCGCCTGTTCTGGGACGGGAGGCCGCGTATCGCCCTGGCGAAGCTGACGCTCCCATGGTATGACGGCGGGATTGCCCTCCCGGATATCAAACGATACTATTGGGCCTCCCAGCTGGCTGCGATTAATCACGGCCTGTATGGGCCCGCTTTAAACCCGGCATTCGAAATGGATAAGATGCTACTCCCGGGTAGGGACTATAATCGAGCGCTCTACTCCAGCACGCCCGACGCTCGGCTGACCGGCCCCACGCGTGTCATGGTGCGAGTGTGGCACGCGGCTAATGTGGCGATGGGGTGGAAGGATCGTCTGACCCGGGCGTCACCACTATACGCGTCCGAGCAGTTGGGCTCCCTGTGGACCTCGAAGGGCTTCGAGAAGTGGGACATGATAGGCATTAGCAAGGTGGGGGATCTCTGGACGAGGGGAGGATTTAAAACGTTCGAGATGCTGCAGACGGAGTTCCACTTGCATGGCAGGGAGTACTTTCGGTATTTGCAGATCCGTCATGCACTGGGCTCCGTCTTCCCGGACGTTGCATCCATCCCGGAGTGTTCCCCCCTTGAGGATAGAGTGCTGGATGGACACGTTCCGGACAGCACGATCTCACTGATCTACAAAAAACTGATCAATGACCGCACGGGATTGCTGACTGCCCTTCGTGAGGCTTGGGTTGCCGATGGACTGGAGCTGGACGACGAGGACTGGACCCTTGCGGTGGCCTCCCCGAAAGAGGTGGCCATACCGGCCCGCCTTCGCTTCGTCCAGTTCAAGATACTCCACAGAGTCTACATGACGGGGCCGAGGCTTCTGCGTATGGGCTATGCTGTGGACGGGTTGTGTAAGCGTGGGTGTGGCGCTTTGGGGACCTTTCTGCATATATTGTGGGAATGCCCGGAGGTGGAGCGATTCTGGCGTGGTGTGCATGAGGTCCTGCGTGTGGTTACGCATGTGGTGCTGCTACCCGAAGCGAGGAGATGCCTGTTGAATGTGTGGGAGCCTACCGACTACTCGGCGCCACAGACGTGGTGGGTGACTCTGGGATATATGGTGGCCAAGCGTGATATTGCTCAACTGTGGGGATCTCAGAGGTCCCCGACTGTCTCGGCCTGGAAGGAGCATATGGATTGGTGCATGTTTCGAGAAAAGGTGGTGTATGTTGCGAGAGGTAAGCCTGGGACATGGGTGAAAGTCTGGGGCCCCTGGAACGCCTACCGCGGGGGAATCTGTACTCCACCGTTATTGCCCGATCCGTCGCCTGCCCCATCCCCGTAGCCGACCCATCTTCCCTGTTCCGGGCATTGAGTTTTACCCAGCCCTAATCCTGATCTCTTCCCCTTTTTGATACTCCTATGGATTGATAGGGTCCCCCTCTCAGGGGAGCACATGCTGCTATTTCTGATTGTAGATTGCCTTGTGGTTTTTGTTTTTTCTGGTTGTTATTTCAGTTTAAAATGAAACCGTACAGTGGGGTCCGGAAGGTGTGGCTATCAACGCTGCTAACTCCTGTGCATCTTCCTCAGCCGCAACGCGCGCTCTACAATGTGTATCATATGCTCCTTTTGTTTACTAGCGGCCGGCCGGAAGGTTGTAGGCCCATCTTTGTATATTTTTTGAGTTTTGTAATAAACGGTTTCAAAAAAAAAAAAAAAAAAAAAAGATAGGAGGGCAGCCGCCAGAGGCAGATCAGGAGTAGTGGACACGGGGGGCGTGGCTTGAACGCCGAAGAAAATGGCCGCTATCTGCCGGAGCTCCGTGACGGAGTAGCGCGTTGGGCTTTCCCTGGGGCTTCTCTTCTTCACGGCGGGATCTTTCAGCGGTGGGATTATGTTCCTGATGCTTGCCTGCCTCGTTTAAGATGTCAGTGAAACCTAGCTGACAGTGGAGTTGGATGTTATTTGCTTCTGGTGTCCTCTCGCGGCTCCGTGACAGCCGCGGCCGCCATTTTGAATGCTCCGGTTTCCCGCGTTTCGTCGTTGAAGGTTTTCCTCACATACATTTACTTATGTGACCAACGGTGAGCATTTTTTGGCCTCAAATGTTATGACTTTTCACTTTTATTTCTTCCTGACGTCGTGGTGTGGCTTTTTAATCAGAATTTCGATTTGGACATATTAATTCATAGCGTTAATCGCTTCAGCCTTACTGGATAACTTTAAAAACTCAATTTACTCCACCATCATTTCTTGGTGTTATTTTTCCACTTTTCTTGAGTTGAATGGCAATGCCTCGCGCCAGCCGTGGTAGCGCACAGCAGTCCAAAAACTCATCCATGGAGGACTCTAATCCTTTCAGTGTGCTGCAGGAGTTTGTGGAGGAGCCCGGCTCGGACGCCGTTAATTCTAAACCTCCGGCTTCGGTGACTTCATGCTCCAGTACTAAGTCACTCTCTAAGATTCCCTCTGCCGCTTCCTCATCTTCTGGTAAGAGAACAAAAATTAATCCTCCTTCTCCTCCTAATACTTCGCCTACAATTTCAATGGAGCTTTTGTTGGAAGAAATACGATCTCTTAAGCCTTACATGACAGAGACTAACTTTCGCCTCAATACCTTGAGGATAATTGGTCAAATACTGAGAAGAGGGTGGATGCTCTTGAAATTCATGTTGAATCTATTCAAGCAGTTACAGATCACATTCCTGATATGCGAAGGGAGATCATGCATCTGGCGCAGCAGGTGGAGAATTTGGAAAACCGAAATAGGCGTAATAACCTACGCATTTACGGCCTTTCGGAGGGACTTGAAGGTCCTGACCCCTTGCTGTTTTTTCGCTCTTTTTTACCAAAAATCCTCGGTTTCCCTGCAACACCTCCCCTCAACATTCAAAGAGCTCACCGCTTGGGTCACAGTCCGGGTTCTTCGGCTACGTCCTCTCCTGTGAAGCCTAGAGGTGTTATTTTATATTTTTTGGAGTACACCGATCTGCTCAAAGTCCTACAGGCTGCCAAACAAAAAGGAAAGATTCTTTGGAATGGCTCTAATTTGTTCTTTGCCCAAGACTATTCTAAAGCCACGGCAGATCGCCAGAAGAACTTTTTGGACATGAGGCCTGCCCTCCGCAATTTGAATGCTCGCTATGGTCTATTTCATCCATGTTTGTTCAAAGTGACATAACAAAACAACTAATTATGAGGATCCTGCACTTCTCCAGCATTTTTTGAATACTTGTAGAGATGAATCTATGGACATGTCTCGATCATAATTTCTTTGCTTGTATTGGCATTTGTTGTCCTTCTCTGTTTTATGTTCAATTTTTGCATTTTCTCTTCTGTGTTCAGTACATGATTTGGTTGGTTAACATTTTTTCTTCTTTGTTTCCTTTGTAGATATATTATGCAATCCCTACTTCCTTACGTACTCATTATCCCTGGAGGTTGTTGTTCCTTGTGCCCTCGTCAGTCCTGGAGTTGTCCGTCTTGATATGCTGTCTTTTCCTATGTGGCTTCACCCCCCCCCCATCCTCAATGTTTATCTGTGGTATGTCTTTATGACATATTTTACTGGGTTTCTTTACTGTGTCTCGTTGTTTTCTGTTTTTCTTCTCAAGTATTGGTGATATTTCATATCTTTTATATGATTTTTGGCTCTTTTTCAACTATTTCTATTTCTCCTTACTTTTTCTCTCTTTATTATAGTCATATTACATATATTGAGGTTGTTGTTTTTCTGCTTTTTGTCCTCGTTCTTTCTGTCATTTATCTCTCTCCTTTCAGTTTGTTAATTTTCTTTATTTCCCGATTTTTGATTCGTCTTTGGTATTTCTTTCCATATTTATCTCTAATCTTCATTTTTTTCACTTTGTATCTTTCTGCTTACAATTTCTTCTTTTCCAGAATATTTATGATTTTTTACTTCATTCTCATATCCCTTCATTTCTCCTCTAGTGCCATTGTTCCTTTCTCAGATTTTTATATGATGTTATTTATTTCTTTGGTTTTTCATATGTTCAAGTATCTCTCGCACAATGTTTTTGTTATGAGCTATATTTTTAGATGTCGTTGAATATATTTTCTTGGAATGTTAAAGGTTTGGGTTCCCCCATTAAGCGGCAACGAGTTTTATCTCACTTAGCAAACTTAAAAGGGGATATTGTGTTATTACAAGAAATTCATGTAAAAGAGGCTGAAGTTATGAAATTACACCGTAATTGGGTGGGTCATGTTTTTGCGTCTCTTGGTACAGGGAAACGTAATGGGGTTGCCATTCTTTGCCATAAGCAGTTAAATATCAAGGTTATAAATCAAGCCAATGACTCTGATGGTAGGTGGGTTACTGTATCTTTGTTGGTTGATACAATCCCTTTAACCATTTTTAATCTGTATGCTCCGTCTATACAAGACAAATTATTTTGGCCCCAGATTCTCAATTTGCTGATGCAGTTCTCCGATGAATATCTCATTCTAGGGGGTGATTGTAACACAATTATGGATCCTATCTTAGACCGAAGGTCCCATTCTTATTTTTCGCCCTCTTTCATGCATAATCAATTCACATCCACTATATCCCAACGTTCTCTTGTTGATTCCTGGAGACTCTGCCATCCCACGCTTCAGGAATTTACTTATTACTCACCGGCTCATTCTTCCCAATCCAGGATTGACTACATATTTATTTCTAAAGCCCTGATCCAACACATTACTCAATCTGACATAGGTTCTATTTTAATCTCTGATCACGCTCCAGTTTCCTTGCGCTTAGAGTTACTCCCTCCCATAAAAGGTACTAGAAGATGGAGGTTTAATAACTCTCTTTTATTGGACCCCAAATTTACCCCTGCTTACCTTGAGTTTTCATCCCTATTTTTTTCAGAAAATGAGTCTCCTCTAATATCTCCTCAGGTGTTATGGGACACTTTTAAAGCTGCTTCTAGAGATTTCATTATCTCGTTTGTTTCCCATAAAAGACGTGTTGCTTCCCACTCCTTACAATCAATCAACTCACAAATTAAACAATTGGAACATACTTATTATTTAACTAAGTCTCAGTCTGATTTAGATAAACTTATTAAAGCCAAACTTTCCTTTAATAAATTCTCCACAGAGTCTGCAAACGTAATTTTACTTAAATCCAGTGCCAAATACTACAGCGCGCAGAATAAGGCAGGTAATCTTCTTGCAAAGTATCTTAAGGTTAAGAGGGAACGCACAAAAATCGAATCTATTGTCTCCACATCTAATATCACTCTTCATAAAGATGAAGATATTCTGGCAGAATTCACAAACTTTTATCAGAATCTTTATACTCCGGAATCCCCCCCTCTGTTATCGGATATTGACCTTTATTTATCCTCTATCCCTTCTCCTTCTTTTGCAGACACTGATTTTGCGCCATTAGAAGCAGATATAGGCCCTAAAGATATCCTGGAATCCATTCAGGTGCTTAAAAAAGGCAAAGCTCCTGGACCAGATGGGTTTACAATAGAATTTTACATTCATTTTTCTAAGTTGCTTGTTCCTAGACTTCATCAGCTGTTTTCATTCTTTATATCATCCAAAAGATCTGAAGGTTCCTTTCAAGAAGCTTTAGTTTGTCTCCTCCCTAAGGACAATAAGGATCATACTTTATGTAAAAATTATAGACCTATTTCTCTGATCAACTTAGATTATAAAATATTCGCAAAAATTCTTGCACTTCGTCTCGATAAAATTCTACCTAATATAATTGGCAAAGAACAATGTGGATTCATTAAGGGCCGTCATCTTTCTGATAATACCCGCCTCTTTTTCAATGTCCTTAGCAAGTCCCATTCCTACCAACATTCTTTAGCCGCTATTGCGTTAGACGCCGAAAAGGCTTTTGACAGGGTTAATTGGCAATTTATGTTCGCAGTTCTTGTTTGGTTTGGTTTTGGCCAGAAGTTTCTTGCTTATATTTCTTTACTGTATTCTTTTCCTAGATCTTTTAGTTTAGCTAATGGCCTTGTTTCTTCCTCGTTTCCTCTCTTCAGAGGTGTCCGTCAAGGATGTCCTCTTTCTCCTCTTCTTTTTATTTTGACATTAGGACCTTTCTTGACAAAAATTAGATTGAATAAGGATATTACCGGCTTCCCTTATGGGGATAAACATTTGAAACTTTCTGCTTATGCGGATGACATTCTTTTATTCATCTCTAACCCCCAATCTTCTATGCCATCCTTTCTATCGGAAGTATCTGCCTTTGCAGACGTATCAGGTTATAAACTTAATGTTGATAAATGTGAAATCCTTCCTTTGAATACATTTTGTTTTCACGTAGACTTCTTGGCCTCTTCCTTTCACTGGAGTCCGATTAAGATTAAATACTTAGGTTTGTGGTTCAAACCCTCTGTTAAGGACACTGTCACATTAAATATTAAAAATTTACAATCAACGCTAAAGGATTCTACGACTCGGTGGCATCCCTTGTTTTTATCTTGGTGGGGTAGATTAGACTCGATTAAAATGATGTTAGTACCAATAATTTTGTTTTATCTTTCTAATCTTCCAGTTAATATCCCTAAGTCTTGTTATAAGGATATCTATTCTACTCTGTCAAAATTCTTATGGAATCATAAGAGAGCTAGGATTTGCGAAACTTAAATGCCCTAAACAACTGGGTGGCGTTAACTTTCCGGATTTTGCGTCCTATCACACTTCTTTTTTCCTAAGGCATTCTGTTTCCCTGTTATCTGAACAGAGGTCTGATATCACTTCAATACCTTTGTGGGTTGAGATTGGGATTTCACCCCTTTACTTTTGAAGAATTTGTGTCACTGTCCCATATTCCTAATAAATTCTCTCTTCCTATTCTTAAAAACTCCCGGAAGATCTTTTCCCCTCTTTTCCTGGAAGGTTTAGATGATCGCTCTCGTTTTTTGCAATCTTCTTTGTGGTATAACCCTCTTATTAAAATTAGGAACAAGATGACATTTTGGAAAGACTGGAAAGATTTTGATGTTAATTGGACTCATCAATTGTTTGATGAAGGTACTTGTATTTCCTTTTCTATCTTTCAGTCCCTCTTTTCATTGCCAATATCATTCGAACCTAAATATAATTTACTACGCACAGTTGTTCAGGATAGTTATGATGCCCTTTCTGATTCCGTTGTTCACATCAATTCTTCTCCTCTTTCCCTTCCTTATTTGCTTGCTTCTTCCTCCGCTTCCCATATCTATAAAAGATTGAGAGACATTTCTAGTGACCGAGATAAATCTAAGGTAGAAAATGATTGGGAGTCAGATTTGGGAGAAGCTTTTTCTGTCTCAATGTGGCAAAAGATCTGGACCAAGATAAGGAAATCATCTAGAGCAGCTAATACAACTCAAACGTTATTTTTTATATATAATAGACTTTTGATCACTCCCGCCAAATTACATATAATTGATCCCTCCATCCCCTCCTCTTGCTGGTCTTGTTCAGCCTCACTGGCAGATTTGAAACATATGTTATTTACTTGCCCGGTGATTTATAAATTTTGGTCTGATGTATGGAGTCAGATTAATAAGATTTTTTCCACCCGTTTCCCTTTTACTTTTTCTCATATTTTTCTAGGTAGTCTCTCAGATATATGGTCCTCTTCTACTGCTAACACATCGATTATTGACCTACTTATAGCTGTAGCGTTTCAACAAATCACTAAATCTTGGAAGGATACCTCAAATGTTTCTTTTCAAGCGTGGTGGTATGGAGTCTGCTACCATCACAGATTGGATCGGGCCTATGTTTACCCCATTACACTAGCTATTAAACGTGATTTATTATGGCTCCCCATTACAGATTTCTTAAACTTGTCTGCTCGTTCCCTGCCTTTTCAGAACCCTTGTACAGAAGAAGTTCCCAAACCTCCATGAACATATTCCTGATGGTTTCATATGTCTGTTTGTAATGATTGGCTTATGGTTATCTTTATATATTTTATTAGAGGAGTGCCTGTATATTTTGTATTCTATTTATATTTATTGTATGATTTTGCGTATTAATGGATACATTGTTATTTGCATATGTTTTGTTCTATTAAATGACATTGTCTTCTTTCTTTTCTTCTTTCTTTTTCTTTCTTTTCTATTTCCTTCCCTTCTCTTTTTATTTCTCTATTATACCTATGACTCTCCTTATTGCACTTTAGATGTATTTTAGACACTGTATTTTATTGTTTATTCTGCTGTAATTGACTTTAATAAATCTCCTTTTAAAACTGAAAAAAAAAAAAAAAAAAGGAGTAGTGGACACGGTCCTTGCCATGAAGGAAAAGAGACAGCGTTTATTTTTTCTCCGTTCTCTGCCCTTCCCAGAATGGCTGAGCCTTCCTGCAGCATAACAAGAGGTAGAGGGCGGGTGGCCTCTGACTCCAGGCAGGTCAAGTGCAGGGCCATTAGGTAGCGCTTTCGCGTGCTAATGGCCCTGCGATAACAGAAGGGAGAGGGGAAATTCCTTCGTCCCCTCGTCCCCCCCACCCTTGTCCCCCGTGTCCCCCCCACTCCAAAATCTGGGGGGGATATATCCCCCGCGTCCCCCACACTTCCTACGCCCATGGTCGAGAGCATAGTGGAGGAGTGTGGCTCAATGGTAAGAGCGACAGACCCTGAAGCAGAGTTCTGGCCTGGGACCAGGGTTCGATTCCCGCCTCGGCGGGGCTCGGGCTCAATTTCCTCGGGCCTGTCTATTCTCGCCTCGGTGCCTATTCTAATCACGGGTCCCACGCTGCAACTCTGGGCAATAGCTTGCTTAGCCTCCACACCGGCCCCAACAGCGCTAAGGATGCCTGGCTGCACCCTGGGGGTGCCCAGGAGTGGACACTTCACAGGGAAAGCCAGGAGGGGTTCCACAGCGGTATGAGTATCAGCGCCAGGAAACCGCAAAAGGCGACACCGCAAGGTGGCCGTCTGGTGACAGTGCGCTCTATAAGTACCTTGACATTTACATTTACATTTACATTTAGTGTCTGTACATGGTTGAGGTTCCCGAGGCTCCTAATGGGGCGCAGAGCGATCAGTGAAAGGATAATGCTGCCTAGAGTGCTTTATATCAGGGGATCATAGACTGATACGGGGGCACTGGTAGGGCCAGGATCATCTTCGATGTGCTGAGGCTCCCATGGGACGGAGCGGGTCTACAGGCACCCAATCTTAGGTGGATCACTGGGCCTCCCAGCTGCAGTACGTTGTCAGTTGCACAGGAGAGCACGGACCCAGTGGTTCGGCACCTGAGACGCCTCCTTCACCCACACAGGTGTTGGCACTTCCCTTGGTGGCCCGGAAGAAAAGAGTTGCCCTGCCGCTGCAGATGATTACAGAGGCCTGGGAGCGTATGTCCAAGGGCGAGGTGAGCCCCGACATCTATATGCAGCAGTTGATCTCCTGGAATACGGGGTTATGCCCTGAAATGCCCTTATTCTTCAGAAATAGAAGGGGGACTGCAACCCCCAGTCATTGGAGGATTTGTATGAGATGGCAGGCTGATTGGGTATGCGGGCTTCTGCGACAGGTGGGGAGTGGCCAGTAGGTGCTTCCTGGCCTACGCTGGTTTGGCAGCCGCACTGCGACAGGCTTGGCTGGGAGTCCCACTGGAGCCGGACACTCATGTCTTCAACCAGACGTTGCTGGACCTGGCTGGCAGTGCAAAAATAAAAACACAAATGAATGCGCTGCTTGTTCCACGGACGACTACCCGCATGGCTTCACTCAAAACACATTAGGAAATGTGGTCTCAATACTTGCCTTGAAGGAGGGAGGGAGACCTCATCCGGACAAGGGCTGTGGGTACCAAAGGTAAAGAGGGGACTTGAGGGAGTACCAGGCCATATTACAAATGTATACACAGAGATTATGCACGAAATGCAAGTTGACAATGGGCGCACACATGCATATGTGGTGGGAGTGCCCAGGGAAACAGGAATTCTGGATGGAGGTGGTCACTGCACTGCCTGGCCTCCCTTGGCTGCCGAAGCAGTGCACAATGCAGCTGTGCTCGCAGGGATCGGTGTCTCACTCCAAGCACACAAGGTGGTAGAGCCAGGCCTGGTTGTGGCAAAAAAGTGTACAGAGCTAAAGTGGCTAATGAGCAGACTTCTCGCCAAGTGGCAATGGGTAGGGGAACTTGCCCGATGGCTGCGGGTGGAGTGTGGGGTGCACCACAGATTGACTTATAGGAACCCTGCCCAGGGTGGTGTCATGTAGTGGGACACGGTGGACATTAGTATACTGGAGGAACCGGAAGGGGAATCTGGCCCGCAGCAGGATGCTCACTATAGGGCTAGAGGGATGTATGGAGCCTTTTTGACATGTACAGATTATGTAACGCTGATCGTGCGGTCGCACAAAAGTTATGTCTGCAAGGCCAGTGGCATTTCTGACTGTGAGCTTCTATGAGGGATGTTTTGTCATATGTTGAAACCAATAAAAAAATATGTATTTTTTTTACAGAACGGGGAAAACATAAAGCCAAAGGGAACGTTGCTTAGATTGAACCTAACCCATCCCTTTTATTATCTTGTAGAAACATTGAGCCCCATATATTCTATACTCTAATGGCATATTTGGCTCACTTCTTCCAACTAATCAATAAACTGAACTCACCGGGTAAATATGTCGCACAGATGCAGATTCAAGTATTTTAGAAATTCATAAAGGTTTTCAAGAGAAGTTATAGGAAACATTCCTCAATTTCTACTTTATTTTATCTGCAGGGCTTGCAGTGTTCACCGTGGTACATCAAGTACAACTGAGCACGCGAAAATGCATTTGTGTTAGTGTCATTGTGCTATTTTTAATATTATTCATTTTCTCGAAAGGGACAATATTCTTTCTCATGTAAAAAACATACGTTTTCGCTGTACCTTGGCTGGTTTTTCCTGCCTCTACCCATCCTTGTCAGGACTAAACCTCTACACCATTTCAATGGTACGAACGGGTTGGAACAAAGTTTCTGAGCGTTCACAAATAAGCACATTTGTGGTTGTGCACGAATATTTATGGCATTGCCATGGAATGCCCAGGACATGTCCTTCGAAGTTGATAAAATGATATGTCTCTCTGTATGTAAATCTTCTTACGAGTATAGAGAGATACTTTTGTAAATATCATACTTATTTTGCCATTTATAAAATAATAATTGCACGATGGACTTGCTCAATTCCACAAAACACATTTCAATCCATTGTTTTCAATTCATAAGTTTCCTCTCATTTTATAACTAGGGATTTCTCTAAAGCAATCTATGGCACACACTTTTTTTTGTTTACATTTCTTTTATTCATTTTTGAGGTTTGACAACAGGTATCATGTATGTGCATACATCAGTTTTAGGCAGCCTTTGGGACATTGACGTTCTAATTCGAAATCAGCTAAGCAGCATTAAATAACAGTATTTGTAAACGCGCAAACAATTACCCGAGGGTGTCGGGAAGATAAATCGAGCTATTGCCCACAGTCAGATGGTGCTGGGCTAACCTGCCGCCGGCGATCGAACCGTGAACCCCTGTGTTCCAGAGTCAGTCGCTCTGGCCGCTGCGCCACACCTCTTCCCTACACATTATAGGGGCATATTATCAAGACAGGCGATAAAATTATCGCCGCTTTAGCGGCAGAAAACTGCAGCTAAAATGGCGATAATGGGCTTGATAATATGCTCTATGGAACTGCAATTGAAGCCCATGTTAGACGTCCTTCACATCTAACCTGGGCTTCAATTGGAATTCCATAGAGCATATTATCAAGCCCATTATCGCACTTTTAGCTGCAGTTTTCTGCCGCTAAAGCGGCGATAATTCTATCGCCTGTCTTGATAATATGCCCCATAGTTCTCCAGATTGAGCTTTACCGCAGCTCCTATTGCCAGGCGACTTGTGACTAATAAGAATTGGGTGTTGCTGTTGGCTCTGTCAGCTCCCATGGCTACCTATGGCATGCTAAGGGGTGGGGAGGAATGGTAGAGAGGAAGGAGAAGGGGGAGAAGGGGAGAGGCGAGGTCAGGGTATGCACAGTGTAAACATTTGCCCAACATAGTTCTCTGTCGCTCCCCAGTGCTTCCATTCCACCCAGAGCTTTAGTCAACGGTGATATCCGCCTTTACCCGCGCAGCTCGTGTTCCCTGGTTACCTGTGTTGGGTCCTAGAATAGAGGGCAGTCCAGCTACCTATCCGCTGTGCCCTGTAAGTGTCCCCGCTACGCTTCACAACAGGTCACTACCGATGTTTCGTCGGTTCCCGCGGTAGGTGTCAGGTTCTCCTCACCTGCCAGGTGTTGCGGAGGTCATGGAGGACTGCATACCATGCAGCCACCATCAGAAGTTTTCAGAGCCCGAGGGTATCCTCTCGGTGCAAGGCGAAGCTTTCCGCCTGCGCCTAATTTGACCACGAGCGGAACCACACCGTCACGGGTGGGCGCTCCGATCTCTTCCAATGTCTGGTAATCAAGCGTTTAGTTGCAAGTAATCCCAGGTCTATAAACCCAGATGTTACCTTGTGTTTTTTGGACCTGTGGCAGAGGCCCAGGAGGCACACCTGCCAGGTGCACTCCACCGTACGCCGGGTGCAACCAGTTAGGTAAGTGACAACAGCCAGTCAATAAGTAGTGAGAGCAGTACAGCTCCATAACATATGAATTATATCCGCATCAACCAAATTGCGCCTTGGGCAGTGGGCGTCACTGCGTTTAAAGTATTTGTTTATCTTGGCTGGCGTCAGGTATGCTCTGTCTATTATGTAGTAGTGTATGAGGCAGAATCTTACATTCCTGGGGATGATTGTGGGTCCTTCTAGTATGGTCGCCCATTCACGGTCTGGGCATGGTCGGTGGAGATCCGTGTCCCAGTGGCATCTGAGGGTTGACAGCGGTTGTTCAGCATGCGAATGTAATGAGTCAGCCAACCACTTTTCGAAGTGCCTCCCTGTGCCCATCACGTGTAAATATTGGATGGAGGTGTATTGTGGTTTCTTGAGATATGTCCCTCTACATTGCTCGTAGTACCATAATCAGCGAGGTATGAAGCAGGAACTGGCCTCACGGTAGACATCCTCATCTGCTAGGACATTAAAGTGTGCCAGCTGTCCATCATGGTAGAGGTCTCCTAACGTCTGCAGCACCACCTCTCCCCAGGCAGAGAGTTCTGCCCTGGTGGTGACACGCTGTCCTCTTGGTGTACCCTGTAGAGGCAAAGCAGGCACAAATGGGACTGTAGTGCTAGTGAGGTGTAAGCTACGAAAGCATCTAGGGGCCACCTCCAGCATCAGTTGGGTGGGTACCACGCCCCCCCTCCCAGGATGAAAAAACCATAGGATTGATGTGTGTGTCCACGCTGGTAAGTGCGTGGCCGTGTCTCCCAGGTTCAGGCTGCCAGCCCACCTGGCTACCCTCTGTAGCTGCGCCGCCAGAAAATAGTGCTGCATGTTGGGTACAGGGAGCCCCCCTTGGCCAGTTGGCAAGTGCATCTTGGATAACACAACCCGGCATCGTGAGCCATGCCAATTAAACTTCCGCATGGTATGCTCGAGTGAGCGAAAGATGGGGGGTCGAATGTATAGCAGCAGGTTAGTGAAGAAGTACAAGAGTTGGGGTAGCACCACCATCTTTAGTAGTGCTATGCGTCCTGTAGGAAGCTGGCTCTGTAAGGTATAGTGTGCACAGAATCCAGGGAGTCTCAAGAGGTATAGCAGAGGTTAAATTAGGTAAGTACTAACAGCTCTGTTTGTGGTAGTGTGGGCGAGCAGTTAGGATTATGCAGAGGGTAGGTTAAGCATTTATTGTATTCACTCAATCAAGACTGGTACACACACTCAGAGACTGAATTCAGACAAATTTGATAAGAATAAAAAACGTATACTTGTATTTTATTTCTAGAACCAAGCAGAACTTGGTACAGGTAGGTAAAATATACTTTCAATTGGAACCCTTAATACAGAAATGCAATGAGCATGGATTTGCAGTTGTTAAGGGTTTGTATCACTTTAAAATGCAGTTTGAATTACACAGTAATTACTTTCAGAATATTTGTAGTTACTTTTGGATTACTTTGAGTACTGCGGGTGGTATGCCAAGATACCACACCTTAGGATCTCACAATACAAGGTAAGTATGACTTTTTAGGTCTCGCCTAGCGGTGCAGCGCATGCGCTGCTCGCTTTGCGAGGCATGCAGTATACACTATAGGTGAGGGAAGCCCCACCCCCTCCCCTGCTCACTTTTTCATTGGCTTGTGGCTTTGGCCTTTCTAAATGCTGCCTTCTGATTGGTTTGGAGGCTGCTAGTCCCCCCTTATGACAGCCATGTCTCCTTCCATGGCTATTGTTCCCTTTACTGTATATTTCCTGAGCACTACTTTGTGTCTGTGCCACCCCTCCCGCTGTCGTGCCTTCTCTCCCGCCCCTCCCACTCCCGTTGTTCGTGCCTTCATCACGCCCGCCCACCCGCAACTCCCGTTTGCAATTCAAGAGGTCTCGCGTAATTGCGAGTTCTCTTGCATTGCAAATGCTTGTTTTGTGTCTCGCGCGATGTTTGCTATGCTGTCCTCGAGGTCAGGAATGTGCTCAATCACAGTGCACATGAAAATTGCACTCAGTGTCATGTGTTTTGTTTATATTAAAAAAAGTACGAAGGACGTATTAGATTTTACAAACAGCTATTTCTTTTACTTTACATTTGTGCCACTAGACCCTTGGTTTTGCTCTGGAAAAGGCTGTCCCGTAGTTAGCGTGTGCGTACGAGGTGAATCATCCCCCAGGGGGAGGGGGGACGCAGCGCAGTATTATGGGATGTGCTGCGGGGGAGGAATGGCGCTGGGGGCGTGATTTTGAACAAACAGCAATCTGTGTCTGCAGTGCCTGTCGGTCCGTGCGAGAGGAAGTCGGCTGGTGAGCACTGGCGCGCGACGGTGGCAGGCTTGTGGCGCGTGAGTTCTCACTGGTCGTTACTTTATGCGCCTCACAGACGTGGCCGCTTGTGGGAGGGTGGGGGTGCCAGCCGCGGTGATGACAGTTGGAGGGGGCCAGTGGAAATCGAGGTAGCGTTTGCTGGAGACAGAATGCAGCAAAGTGGGTGCCGATCTCCATGATTAACCCTCCCTTCCTCTTGTCAGTAGCACCTCCCCTGTGCTGTGAGTAATGGAGAAGCGGTATACGTGTGGAAATCGTTGTCCAGAATCTCTAGTAGGGCTCTATTTAACACCTTACACAGCATGCTAGGAGGACCTGCCTCTTAGGATGCCAACATAAGCAGCCTGATGATGCCATCTGTTTCTCTGTCCTCTATTGCAGTCCTTGCTGTTCGACTCCAGCTGAACAGTGGTCCAAAGGGCGGGTAAACAAATGAACACTATAGTCCTAGTGGAGAAGATCGTTTTATTTTGTGTATGCGACAGAATTTTCCAGCACAAAGAGTAACATTCATAAAATCCCCAGAAATTAAGTGTAATAGGTTGGATCCATATCACTAATATTACGTGACATTGCATCCTACCCAGACTTCAGTATTGCTGTTTTTTAAATTAATTTTGCATCTGTTTCGAGACACTTAACAACAAAATTACATTCTGTTGGCTAAACCTTTATGTATAGGTAGTTGTCTGTTGACGGTCTCCACAGAGGCATCGCAACAGGTGGCAGACTAAGCAATACACATGGTGCGCTAGTCTTCAAGGGAGGCTCCTTAGTTTCTGACTAGTCTGTTTGTTCTACCACCCTCCAGCCTGCGCGTATCTATCATTCTATATTTAATTTACAAATCCCACTTCTGCTCAGCAGTCAAAATGTTGTCCTGTTTGTGTCAGGCTTGGCAACCTCCACTGACGGCTTCCGGTTCAGGAAGTATTGCAGCAATGAACTTTGCGCTTGTCAAGAATTTTCTTTTTAGTTCAACCTCTGTTACTTTTGTTGCATTTTCCTTATTAAAGCTTCAACCTGATGTACATCTACACATGAATCTTGAAAGGCTCCGAAAGAAACTGTGACTAAGTAAGAGGGGCGAGGACAATAACAGTTTTTAGGTCCTCCTGACTATGACAGCGTAATTGTCAAACAAATCTAATACAAATATTCATAGAGTGTGCTTCTGGTTGTTCACTTCAAACAGTTGCACAGATCTCTCCAGCCAATGCATTGACCTCCAGAGTTCAGTTACCAATTCTATTCCGTGAGATTTAGTGAGCATACAGTGATCCCCGTGGAGGGTGCCTTATCCCCTTATAAGATATTTTAAAATCAGTTAGTCAAGCTTGCTTATAAACTTAGTCTTAAAACAAATGTAGAAGAAGTAGGTGTATTTACTGGCTGTTGTGCTCACTATACCAGAATCACTTTAGCATTCTCTAGATTCCAGTCCATAGAAATTGTCTTCCACGAGCACCCGTCGACAATAATATTTTTTTTCAGATCTTGTATTTTCAGTGATTTGACCACCGAAGGCCCTGATTTTATATTAAAAACAGAACTTTGGACTATACCATTTCCTGCTGAAAGCCAATATTTCTCTCCATGTGTCCCTATACATGGCGTGTCACACAGTTTGGTGCTTACTTTTCCTACATGGTAAAGAACAGTAGATGTTTCAGCAACCGGGCTAATGTGCTGCATATCTAAATACATTTAAGGTCCCAAAGGCGAGACCGATTGCATTGCAAATGCTTGTTATACTTTGCAGTTTTGTTCTCTTTTCTCCATACAACATCAGTTCAACACTTAGAACATTTTAGGTCCAATATTTCATAACATGGGCTCCTATAGGGGTAAAAAGTGTTAGAGGTTTCTCAGGTAAGTACACGACTTGCGTGTGGGAGTTTTGGGGGTTAGGACTAAGGTTCCCCAAGGTCTAGATGGGCACTTGAGTTGTACCACCAGCAGCACTGGGGCGGCCGGGTGCAGATTGCAGGGGCCCAATGTTAGTCAATGGGTCTAAGGGGGCCTTCAGTTAGGGTTTGCTGACGAGCAGGCCACTCGGATGTGGGATCAAAGTTCCTGGAGTTAAGGTCAACACTGCAGGGGCCAACGACAAGCACAGCAGCTGCACCACCAGCTGCACTGGGGAGGCTGGGTGTAGGGTACCAAAAAAGATGTCCGGGACCCAGTGATTTTCAATGGAGACCTTTTGTTCCACGAAGTTGATGCAGGCTCGGGCAGGGAGACTTCCTGGAGGCGAAAACCAACTGGAGAGGTAATTTGGGATCTTGGGTGATGCCTGAATACTATCGGTTGGTCCACCCAAGGTTGTGGGGCGTAGGGTACAGGGGTGTCTTCTGGTGTCAGGATTTCTTACCAGCTCCGGTCGCGGTCGGGGGAACCCTTCAGGTTGAGGCTGCAGGCGTCATCTTGAAGTTTGAGGGAGGTCAGGGATCACCACATCCCAGGTTAGGATCGCTGGGGATGGTTTTGGGCCACTCGAACTCGGGCCGTGGCGTGTCAGGTGCAGAGTGGTGCAGAATGGCATAGTCAGCTGAATCCGGACTCTGGGCTTGGAGTCTTGGTTGAGCAAATCTGGTGCTCACAGGAGACAGAGTCTGTAAGGTGAGTGCAGAGAAGGCCCTCAGGTTTCTGGGGGCTGCCGGACAGGCTGATTTCTTCGTTATATGCAGGTTGGAGTCAGGACAGGCCGGTAGGCCTGGGGTCAAGGCAGTAGGTGTCCTCTTCCTTCTGAGTCAGCAAAGCTCTTCGGTCTTTCTTCTTTCTTCCCCGAATATCAGGAGGCAAGGTTCAGGGTTGTCCCTAAATACTAGATGTAGGGGCGTTTAAAAGGTTGTGCAGCTCAGAACCAATGGGTCCCTTCCTTGGGGTGAGTACACCCCCTATTATGCCACCCTTCAGTGGGAGGGGCATGAGCCTCTTCCTAATTGGCTGAGTCCCCTTAGCTTCAAGATGGAGGGGACTGAGATGTGTGCTACACCTTGCCTCCTCCATCTGAGGGGTGGGGTTGGCAAAGGTGGGCACACCCCTTTTCCTAGCTTGGCTTTTCCATCGATTCTTCCACACAAAGTGGGGGGCAGAACTGGTGGGTGCCAGTTGCTGGGGGGCAGCAAATGGCAGGGACAGCGTCCAAAGGTGGCAGGCCTTTGACGCTTCCCCATCATGGACCCAGCCCATCCTGGAGGCGGAGGCATGACACCTCTGCCCAGGATGGGCTTTGTATCTGGACCTAGAAAGTGGAAGCTCTCTACCCAGAGGTCCAGAAAACTGTCTGGTGGTGGTAAATGGCTGGCAGCCATTCAGGAACCACACCAGGGCTGGTCGTTTTTCAGTGGGCATTTCTAGGAGCCCTCCGAGTACATTTTACATTAAATCCCACACTGGCATCAGTATGGGTTTAATTTGCTGAGAAGTTTGCTACTAAACTTCCCAAGTTTTAGTAAATCCATTATGGAGCTGTGGACCAGACCATATACTCTAATGGCTTAACTACACTTACAATGTCTAAGAATAGACACTGTAGGGGTACAGGACTCGTGCCACTGTGCCCTCACCTGAGGGCTAGTGCACCATGCTGGAGGGGTGACTTACCAGGCTTCAGGCATTGGGTTGTACAGATGGCACACAGGGGTGTGTGCCATGTCGACTCTTCACTTTCCTCTGCACCAGAACACGCAGCCTGTAATGGCAATGTGTGGGTGTTATGGTGCAGGGCCTCTAAGGATGGCACAATAGGTGCTGCAGCCCTTAGAGGTCTTTCCTGGTCACAGTGCCCTTGTTACCGATGGTACCTGTTACAAGGGGCTTACCTGTGGCCAGAGATGTGCCAATTGTGGTTACAAAGGTAAAGCTTTGGGAAAGAACACAGGCCCTGGGAACCTGGTTGGCAGGGACCCAGGGCACCTCATGTCAGTTTGCATCAGATGTTATGGAAAAAGTGGGTCCTGTGCTCTCCATGCCACTGGAATCAAGCTATCCTGGCTGAAGAGGGGTGAAACCCCAAGCCGGTCCTAGGATGCTTGTTTCCAGTCCAGGGAGGACCTGGGTTGGCAGTTCGGGCTGGACTGTTGCCATGAGGCACAGGGTCAAGACTGATTTGCATATGGCTGGGTTCGAACTGGAATGGCATTGTGAGCAAATAAACAATGGATTTAGGCCCAGATCTCTGTACTGGGGTGAATGTATGACATTGGTCTGCATTCTGACCATGAACTGTTGTTTTTGCAAAAAAGTGGGGGGTAACCATGCAAAAAAGGTGCACTTTCCTACAAGTCCCATAACTGTTAGGGGCAGGCTCTGCCAGGTCATCTGCGACTTGATGGCGGCTATCACCCGCAGGAGGTTCCCTTCCATCAGCTTTGCTGGTTGGTCATAAATCATGATCCCCAATGAAAGACAGATTGTTTCCCCTGCACATTCATGGCGTTATCAACCAGTACTGGATCTGAAGCAGATGGACTGAATGGGTATGTGCACGACTTTGCCAAGTTTACATGCAGGCCGGAGAGGGACGCAAAGTCAGGGAGCATCTTCGCAATGCCATCACATGGCTCCTTCATATCTCTAATGTATAAAAGCAGGTCGTCACCATAAAGAGAAACCGCATCCATCCCATCTCCTAGGGGGATCCCCCAGTCTGCTCTGCTTCTACAGAGGGCTTCTGCCAGTGGCTCTATGGCCAGGAAAAACAGTAGCTGGGACAGTGGGAATCCCTGTCTGGTGCCACGGCCGATGGGCACTGGCTATGACAGATAAGGGACTCTGATAACTTTGGCGGTGGGAAGGGTACACAGGAGGCGGAGGAGACGAGCACCCAGTAGGTATCTGGATAAGGTGGAGAATGAGAATTCCCATTCCATCGTGTCAAACACCTTCTCCAGGTCGAGTACCAGGAACCCCGAATGTGGCCAGTGCTCTGCCGAGTACCTGGCTACTTGGAAGAAGTGGCATATGTTTAGGGATGTGTTGCGGGATGGCACAAATCCTTTTTGATCGGCATGTATCAGTTAGGGTACCAAGAGAGCCAAGCGGTCTGCTAGTATTTTGGTCAGTATTTTATAGTCCTTGTTTAGGAGTGCCAGCAGCCCATACGAACCCAACAGTTTGGGGTTTTTATCCAGCTTGGGCAGCGAGACGAGTAGAGACTCACGAAGTAATTTCTGAAGGATTGATGCATCTAGCAATGTTTCATAAGGGGTAAGTAGGCGAGGGGCCAGTACTGAAATGTATGCTTTGTAGTACTCAGCTGGTAGGCCATCTGGGCCAGGTGTCTTCCCTGTGGCCAGCGCCCTAATGGCTTGTTGGACCTCAAAAAGTATGATTGGTTCTTCTAGCTATGCCCGTTGCGGTGGCGCAATGGTTGGCAGGGAGAGAGGAAGGTCCCTAGTGTGGCTGAGTCCGTGTTGATGATGGACTCCTATAACTTTGTGTAGTGTCTGACGAATTCTTGGTGTCTCCCGCTGAACACTCAACAATTGACCCGACACCGAGCGCAACAAGAGGATTGGCCAGCGCATCTGTTCCTGCCTGATCAGCCATGCCAGCAAGCATCCCGCTAGGTCTGCCACAGAATGTGTGCGGGTGGAGTGCACAATGTAGTTTAGGTATTGCAGCCGCTTCATTAACGCTGCATGCTAGTGCCTCGCCTCATCCAATCGTCGTACGCTATCCGAATCCGCCACTGCATCAGATTTCAACAGAAGGAGTGATCGTTCAAGGCATGTTATATCTCTGTCCAATTGCTTAAGTATGCCCCAGCTAAGACCCAGACATAGTTCCCTGATCACAACCTTAAATGCTTCCCATTCTACCTTTTTGTCGGAAACCGAGTCCACGTTTGTTTAAAAAAAGGTGCTTATAGCAGTGTCCAGTGTCGCACGGAAGTATGGATCCTCGAGCGCCACCAGTAGGAGGTGCCACAAACTTGGGGCCTGCCTGGTACTTTTCCACCCTACCTAGAGGAGTTGGGGGTTGTGGTCTGTATGTGTCCACCTCATGTAGTCTATACGGTGACATTCGGGAAGCAGGGCCTCCGATCCCACAAAGCGGTCGATACGAACATGAAGGCCATGTGGTGGGGAGTAAAGGAGTATATCTGCGTCTCGGGATTTAGCGCCCGCCAAATGTCAGTTAAGTGGCAGTGGTGCAGCCAGGCTCCCAAAGCCCAGGCATTGGATGTAGCAGCCGTGTGTGGGAGTGGTGGGAAGGATCTGTTTAGTGTTGTGTCAAGCACCACATTAAAGTCCCCGCCTAAGAGCCAGAGGAGCTCACTCCAGCAAACCAGCACACCAGATAGCGCATGCCAGAAAGCTGCCTGGTCTGTGTTAGAGGATTATACAGTCCAGAATAATAAGCTTCTCCCATTAAGATGACCACTCACAAACACATACCGACAATTTGCATCATTCTCCATCTACAGTGAAAAGGAACACCCGGCCTCACCCAGATGAGGGCCCCACTGGCGTACAAGGAATATCCCATGGCAAACACCTGCCCTCGCCATCTGCATTGGAGCCTATGAGTCTCGGGCAGTGCGAGGTGTGTTTCCTGTAATAATGCTATGTGGGCTGATGAGGGGGGTGTGGTTACGACGTGCTGTGAGATGGCTGCTTGTTGAAGAAGCTCCGCAGGCCAGGCTCTGTAATTCTGCAAATACGATTGAGAAAACCCACCCTTGCTTGCTGAAACCAGAGGTACCATCAGCTGGATCTGCTTGGAGCACTTGGCTGCGGTCCGGTGGCTCGACTCCTGCGGAAACCCGATATATTGGGAGAAGGTGAGGTGGTGACTGGGAGAAAATGGCCACTAGGATATGCACTGAGGCCAAGTGATCTGCGCCTGCTGCGAGGGGTGGTGGCTGCCGCTTTGCCACTGGATGAACGTGCGGCGCCACAATAAGCTGAAGA
This sequence comes from Triturus cristatus, assembly GCF_964204655.1. Classification (NCBI taxonomy): domain Eukaryota; kingdom Metazoa; phylum Chordata; class Amphibia; order Caudata; family Salamandridae; genus Triturus; species Triturus cristatus. Next base: position 1,096,731,537 of record NC_140582.1, on the reverse strand, counting down.
GGACTGCGTGGCCAAGCGGTGTACCCATACATATCCTGGTGGCGGAATGTGGAGCGGAATGCTGGATTGCCTAGTCGGCTACTGGCGGACGGTGGGCGGTATCTGAGGTCCATCGCTGGAGTCCTGTGGCGCCTAAATGCGCTGTGGATTGCTGTGGAGGGACATGATGCTGTGACGAGAGGTTGGCGGTGCTTGCTGGTGCGGCGGATGGCCACAGGAGCTGAATGGAGATGAGGTGAGTGTGGCAGGGCCTGCTCTCTGACCTGGGGCTGGGCTGACCTGCGTGGTGCAGCCTAGGCCTCACCTGGCATCTTTGCCTTGCGGTGTCCGGGCATAGTGGCGTGAGCTGGATGGCCCCTGCTGGGTTCCTGGGCTTCGCCTGCTCCCTCCATCCAGGGTGATCCTTACTGTGCCGTATGGTGCGGGGGGGGCTCCTGAAGGTGGGCTGCGGGAAGCACCTGGCTTTCCCCTGCAACAGAGGCAGGGGCTGCATTGGCAGTATGTGGGCCTGCCGGGTCGGCCCTCCCTGGCTCTGCGTCTCGGATTGGGTCCTCTGGTTCATCGCCCTGAGCAGTTAGAGGCTACTCTGTGGCCTGGCGGTGCTCTTCAATGCCGGACACTTTAATGGCAGGGCTACAGACAGACCTACATAGCGGAGACTGCAGGTGCAAGTCAGACGCCACGTGCCATCTACTGCTGATGGTGGCTGCCTGTTGAGTGAAACTTGGGGTGCGGTCCAGTGCCGCCGCTGCTCCCTATTTTTGTGTCACAGACTCACTATCCTGTTCTCCTAATTGACCATAGTGGAGTGTGTTGGGGACATTCACAATTGTGTTGCTCCAGCTGCTACGCCAATTGCTTCTGCGGAGAGTGGAGTAGGTATCCTATCTCATTCAGGGCATTTTCGCGCTTGCCTTGCATTCAAGGGACTGCTGACCAGAGCTAAGGCTGGGCTTGTATATGACGACGCAGCTTGGAGCAGCGAGACATAGTGCACAGACGGGCACGGCCGTCTGCCGCACTACTATTTCCCGATCATGGGCAAGGCAGACCCCAAACAACCCAAGATTCCATTTGAGAGCAAGCACCAAACATGCACCATGGACTCGTCGACGGAGTTGGGTGCTGCTCAAAGCCCAGTCGACACTGCGGACAACTCTGAAGATGACTTGAGGTCTATATTACTAGAGGTACGATCCAGTCTTAAAATTATCGATAGTAAGATTGATGCCCTTACATCTAGCCTTGATGCTGTAAAGAAATAGGTGGACATCCATGAAACCCGTCTTGACGTGCTGGAAAATAGATCTAAATCTAGAACACAGATCCTTAGTATGGAGAAGGTGCTGGAGGTCATAAGAGCGAAAAATGAAGATTTGGAAGCGCGTTCCCGACGAAACAACCTTAGAATACTTGGCCTTCTGGAATCGACAGCCATCTCGAAAATGGAGCTCTTCATTGACAACCTGTTGCGTGAGCTGTTTGGTCCGGTGCTTTCCCGGGCTTGATCATGGAGAGGGCTCACCGGTCCCTAACCGGTGCCGGGTGTGCCGCCACGCCCGATCATTGCACGCCTCCTCAATTATGCGGACAGGTAGGTGTTTGCTGTCGTTCCATCCCCCCCAGAGGGTGACCCCCCCCATTTGTTCGAATTTTCAAATTGGGTTCGGGGTCAATCTAGGGTGGGTGGGTGGCTTGTATTCTCGACCTAATTGGGAGGGGGTGGACAAAAGGGTTCAATGCGTTTGAAGTCATCCAATGCTTAGATGTTGTAATCAAGAGGATTGTTAATTGTGATTGTATTGACACTAGGAATGGGGAATGCATCTTCAGTGTGGTGTACTATGACTGGCAGTTGATTGATCCATCTGTGATAAAAAGTCCTAGAGGTGCCAATGGGTGACGGGTACAGATATATTACGTGGAACATTAGAGGGCTGAAATCCCCGAAAAAAATCTGCCACGTCTTTGCATATCTGAACCAACATGGCACTCAGATTGCCTTTTTGCAAGAAACGCACCTGACCAAGGTTACAGAAGTGAAAATTGTACTTGAATGGGCTGGGTTTAAGCTAGCCTCATCATACACTTCTTATGCTAGGAGGTTCTCATATTGATTAAGAAGGGCATCCTGTTTACACCACTCAAAACTCATAGATGACGAGGGTCGCTGTGCTATGGTTCAGGGTAAACTTGCGAATTCACTGATCACTTTCATAAATATGTATGGTCCTATAGCAGATGAACCAGAAGTGTTTCAGAGAATGTATGGCATACTGAGAGAATGGCCAGAGACCGCCATTGTTTGCAATTGGGGCAATCTAACCCACAAAGCATTTGCACGCCTAAAGTGGCCCAAAGTGTTAATAATGCTATGTTGGAATTTGGGTTGGTGGATATTTTGAGGCTTCGCAACAGCACAGCCAGGGAGGGAACGCACGCCACGCCAGCACACAATAGCTGGTCTAGGTTAGATTATTGGCTCCTGAGTGAGAGCACTACAGAGTGGGTGGCTGCCATCACTACGTTTCCATGCACTCTTTCTGATCACAATCCAGTGCAACTGGTTCTTCATATTCCCACCATGATTCACCGTCCATTCACATGGCGTTTTCGTTCAGAGGCTTTACTGGAACCCATTTATAATGACACTATTTGCAAAGCAATAGAACACTACTTTGAGGTTAATAAAGTTACGGTCGACAGTGCTGCCACATTATGGGAGGCATTTAAGGTGACGATCCGGGGAGTCTGCATTAGCGCCACAGCCGTTATTCCGAAAGATCTTAGAGCCCAACTTACCAAGATAGAGACCACACTTAAAACTCTAGAGAGTGCGTACACAGATAACCCATCCCCTGACACGCTATAACGAATTCACAAGTTAGTTCTGGAATATGACACAGTAGCAGAATCAGAAATTTGCTATATTTCACATCGACACGTTGCCAGGAAATATGGAGAGGGTGATAGACCAGGCCGTAATTTAGGTGAAAAAATCAAAACACGTGCAGGACATCTTCACATGGATAAAATAACTGACTCTCAGGGAGTGGAATATTACAATCCTTTGGAAATAGTGGAACAGTTCCGAGGTTACTATGCAAAAATATATACCTCTCAGGGGGCAGGACCAGACTCTGCTGTGGAAGAGTATCTGGATGACATTGCCTGTGCGTGGTTGGCGGACTGTCATCGGGAGTATCTGAGTTAACCATTAGACGAAGCGGACATAAAAGCAGCAATCTGTGCCCTACCGAATGCAAAAGTGCCAGGGCCCGATGGTCTCACCATAGAATTTTATGAAGAATATACAGATCTCCTCACGCCATACCTATTGGAGGTGTACGCTGAAGCGCATGATCCTGGTACTCTGCCTCCATCCCTCCGTCAGGTTCTAATTATCACCCTTCTAAAAAAGGACAAACCCTCTGACGCATGCAACTCATATCGGCCTTTATCTTTGATCAACATTGACGCTAAAATACTCGCCAAAATCCTAGCCACTAAAATCCAGCCATTGATGCCGTGTTTGATCCTACCAGACCAATCTGGCTTCATCCCGGAGCGGTCCATGTCTCACAATTTAAGGACCATCTTCGCAACAATTCATGTTCTTGACCCAAATCTGCATGCTGCAGCCGTTATGCTAGATGCTGTTAAAGTGTTTGATTCCATAGAGTGGAATTACATGTTCCTCATCCTACAGCGCATATGGTTTCCACCAATTTTTTGGGATGGGTAAAAATTCTTTATGCTGCCCCATTGGCAAGGGTCCAGGTGGGAGGTCTGACATCCGAGCCATTCTCTATCAAGCGCGGTACTGGTCAAGGTTGCCCTCTATCGCTGTTACTGTGGAGAGGTGTGGCTCAATGATTAGAGCGGCAGACCCTGATGCAGAGGTCTAGCCCGGGACCAGGGTTCAATTCCCTTCCTCGGTGGGTCTTGGGCTCAAAAATTCCATGGACCTGATAATTATCGCCTTGGTGCCTATTCCAATCATGGAGTGCAACTCTGGGCAATAGCTTGCTTAATCTCCACAACAGCCCCCACAACGCTAAGGATGCCTGGCCTCCACCTTGGTGGTGCCTAGGAGTGGATGCCTCACAGGGAAAGCCAGGATGGGTTCCACAGCGGTATTCGTACAAGCGCCTTGAGACCCTTGCGGGTGAGTAGTGCGCTATACAAGTATCAATTTACATTTTTTTTACATTTTACTGTTTGCTATCGCAATTGAGCCCCTAGCGTGTGTGATACGTCAAAGACACAGAGAAACGGCTCTAAATTGTAATCACCGTCCGGTTGGTATATCTCTTTATGCCGATGACATGGTGCTTTTCATTAGAGAACCCGCTCGCTATTTGGCGCAGGTGTTAAGAGAAGAGATTTGGACTGCTCTCTGGCCTCAATATTAACTGGGATAAGTCAATTAGCATCCCTTTGATGGCAGCCACCCCGCCACCACCTATGGAATAGCCAATAGTTTGGACCACAGACCCGTTCAAATACCTAGGGGTCTGGATTCTTTGGGACCTTGATGTTGTTATAAGGGAAAACTATGGGTGAGCATGTGTCTCAGGCCAACAAATTGACAAATGGATAGCATTACCGTTGTCCCTAGCGGACCGCATTGCAATTATAAAAATGGTAGTATTGCCGGGTTTTCTATATCTCTTTTACAACATTCCAATAAAACTGACACAAGGTTTTTTTAATGCTTTGCGATTTGCGAACATCATTGCTCAGATTAATCTGGGGAGGTAAACAGGCTCGGGTGGGTTGGACTACCCTTACACTTGACTATGCTAGAGGGGGATTCAGTACACCAGACCCGTATATCTATTATTTAAGTGCTCAAGCACAATATGCATATTTCTGGTTTAATCCACATGCCTACACCCCTCATGTGGCAGTTGAAGATGGCGATGCCTCTCCGACCCCCCTACATAGTCTCATCACTCAAACGTGATGAGGTACCCAAAAAATTGAAATAAACACATTAGATACAACAATTGCAATCGTGGCAATCCATAGGGCAGCTCGCCAACAAACTACCTATATATGCCCCAGCGATGCTCCTGGCACATCATGCGGCGTTATCTGTAACACTGGAGGCTGGCCCAATGCGATTACTCAGGGAGGCAGGCATGAGTACCATGCAGGACCTTTATCCGGGTGGCACTTTCGTCACCCCAGAGGCTCTACAGTATAATTCTAACACTACACTGCTCTTCCAGTTCACTGTCCACAGACTGAGGCAAGCTATTAAATAGCATTATGATACATATCTGGCCGAGCCTCCGGTTCTCCAATCCCTACAGGTACTACTGACTACTCCTACACAAAAAAAGTTAATCACTAAGCTTTATATGGCAATAAGAGCTGAGAAAACTAGTGGGCTAGATAGGAGCCTTGATCGATGGAATGACACATTGCTCCCCCCACTATGACACTGGCGGAGGGTGAACTTGTCTGCAACCTCACAAGTAAGATTACCCCTAACGGAAACCTCCGAATCATACATTTTAAATATCTACATCAGACATATCACACTCCCCTTAGATTACACAGTTATGGCTTGCGGGATTCTAGCAGATGTAGGCGTTGTGGCCAATTGGAAGCTGATTTTATGCATCTCGCTTGGGATTGTGGGAGGGTGGCACGCTTCTGGAGGCAGGTGGTGCAAAGCATACAGGAAATGTCTGGGTCGGAACTGCAATGTACACTGCTGGTATGTCTGCTATGTTATCAGTACCATTAGTCTTTATTCGATTTAACAAAATCATGAAAGACACAAACACAAATCAAAAAACATTACATATAAAAACACATTAAAATCGTTAAGTTCTGGGGGGAGGAGCCTAGCGCGCAACCAAGATGGCCGCGTAGGTGCGAGGCTCCCGAGGACCTCCGCGACCTCCTATGACTATCCTGACCATATCCTGTCCCAGATGAGGGGACTGTGTTGGTGAGCCCGAGCTGAGGTGTCGCCCGTTTTCCGCTTCCAAATCGGACCTCGGACACCGACTTTAGCACCGATTGAGGTTTGCGGCCTTCTCCTGGCCGAACCCCGGACTTGCGTTGTGGGGCGATCCAGTGACGAAGTGAATAACAGCGGCGGACAGGGCTTGGTGGCTCGCGTAACCCACACTTTCACTTTCGCTTTCGCACCCTCCTTGCTGTCTATGCGAGGTTGGGTCGCGGGGCTTCGTGTGTTGGTGTGGCCTCGCTGGGGGACCCGGCCTGCCTGCCGGCTGTGATCCGCCCCGCAGATCTGGGGTGGCACCCCCCCGGAGCCCGTGGACCGGCTTGCCCGCCCTTCACGACGTGGCTGGTGCGATCGGGAGACTGGGACCATGGCCACGAAACAAGATGGCGATCGGGCAAAGGTAAAATCGACCCGGCGTGGCGCAGCCCATCAGTCCAACAGCATGGATCGCTATACCCTCCAGAAGGGATCTCCGGAGGTGCCACGCAGGTCCCCTGAGGGCCCTACTGATGCCCCCGATCTGCCCACGGATCTGACTCTGCGGGATGTCATGGGCGCCATCGCCGAGATGAAGGCCTCTGTGGGCCAGCGTTTTGACACACTGGCGCAGAAGATCGACTCGGTCCTCGTAGATGTTGGCCTGATAAGGGCCGATCTCTCCAAGACCAACGACCGAGTCGATTCTTTGGCCCACACCGCATCGGGCCTTACGACAGATGTGGCGGCCCTGCAAACGGAGGTGCGTCGGCTTGCTCGGGCGAGTGCGCTGATGGATCGTCGCCTGGAGGATTCCGAGAGTCGGGCCCGGAGGAACAACATCCGTATCATCGGGGTGCCTGAGGGACGTGAGGAAGCGGCGGCGGACCTTTTCGTGGAAGACCTGATTGTTACTCATCTCCAGCCTCGGGGGCTGAGTAAATTCTTTGCTGTGGAGAGGGCCCACAGGGTTCCCGGGGGAAGGCCTAAGGTCGGAGCCGCTCCGAGACCTCTCATCGCCCGGATTTTTAATTTTCGGGACAGAGACGCTATCCTGCAATCCTCCAGACTACAGGGACCGATTAGACTTGACAAGATGGACATTAATTTCTATCCTGATTTCACCCCTGCGGTCCAGAAGCAGAGACTGAGCTTCCTTGGTGTCAAGCGCCGTCTTCGGGACCTAAATCTCAAATACGCCATGCTTTTCCCAGCTAAGCTGCAAGTGGAGGTGGAAGGTCGCACACACTTTTTTGATCGTCCCGAAGCGGCCGGAGACTGGCTGGATACTCTGTCTGGAGATCGGGATGGGGTGGCGGGGGGGGAGCGGCCGGGGGAGAGGGCTCGCCGGATCAAGACTGAGGGACTAACATTAGGCCTCGCTCGGGACAAAAATGATGCCACTTCTGACTATACGTCGGATTGCTTAAGTTCCCCTCCTATGGAGGTTGTGTGGGGTCTCTTGGGGGTTCTCCCTCCTCCTCTGGGGGTCTAGTTAGTTTAACTATCTATGGGGCGACAGGCACACTGCACGTTGGGGGGGCTGTCTGGGCTCATGCAGGGGTGCAGGGAGGGGGGAGTTTTGTTGGGGTGGGTGGGCAGGGATGGGGTGTTGTTCGTTATTATCACAAGGCAACCCTTTTCTTGTGTTGGTTCTACTGTGCTCTCGGGGGGACGAATGATGGTTTCTGTGTATGATGGGGGGAATGGGAATTAACTTTGTTGTCTTGGAACGTCAATGGACTGGGGGACAGGATCAAACGAGGTGTGGTCCTACAGTATCTGAAGCGACTCTCGCCTGATGTGGTCTTCCTGCAGGAGACACACCTTATTGGCAATTCCTTCTGCGCCATGAATCGGCGTGGCTACCGCCTCGTGGCCCACTCGGGCTTCACATCAGGCTCGAGGGGTGTGGGTATCATGGTAAAGAACTCGCTCCCGTTAGAAATTGATGAGGTGCTCCACGATGACAGGGGACGTTACATTGTTTTGGTGGGGAGAATGGAGGGCAAAGTGGTTGTCTTTGTTTCAGTGTACGTCCCACCGGGGTTGCAGTCGACCACCTTTGCAGATCTGGGGCGCCTCCTCCTTGGCCTTCCGGGGGGGCTTCTGGTGGTGGGGGGGGATTTCAACGCGGTGGTTTCTGGGACTGTGGATCGTCACCCCCCTAGGGACCTCCCCCGGGCACAGGCGTGGCTATCCGGCCTCTTGGATACACTGGGATTGGTGGACTGCTGGCGTTTCAAACATCCCACGCAGCTGCAATACACTTTCCACTCGGGGGTCCATGGTAGTCTCTCACGGCTTGATTATGTCCTTGTCCCGGCGGCCCATGTCGGGAGGGTGGGGGAGGTGCGTCATTTGGCACGGGGTATCTCGGACCACTCCCCGCTATTGTTGCATTTTGATGTCTTTCCGAGGGCTGAGAGCAGGGTGGTCCCAATCAATTCCTGGTACCTGCGCGACCCCACCATTCACGCTGACTTGATTAAATCCCTCCAGCGCTATTTTGAGGAGAATGTGGGGTCAGTGCCTTCAGCTATCTCCCTGTGGGAGGCCTTCAAAACAGTACTTAGAGGGGAGGCCCTATCCCTTATTTCCCACGCCCGGAGGCGCGAGCGGGAGGAGGTGACCCGGGTGGAGGCTGAAATAGCTGAGCTGGAGGGTAATCTAGAAGATAATAATAATAATAATACTGAATTTTATAAAGCGCGAACAGCTACCTCTCGAGGAGGTGTCCCGGCGCTAGAGGAACCACAGAAGTCCTGGGGCGGAAATAGAAGGCCTAGCGTGGCTGGGAGAAGAGCCAGGTCTTTAGCATCTTCTTATAGCAGGGTTCAGATGGAGCCTGCTGGATTGCTTGAGGTAGAGAGTTCCACAGAACGGAGACGTTTGCTGAAAAGGTACGACCGCCAAGGCGGGCCTTTTTTGCTCGAGGGACGACCAGTAGGACACGGTCATTTGACCGTAATGCGCGGCTTTGGGAATATCTTGGAAGGCGTTTTTTTAGGTAAAGTGGGCAGGAGCCATGCAAAGATCTGAACGCAAGCGTCAGAGCTTTGAATTTTATCCGGTTGACCACAGGAAGCCAGTGCAGGGTTCGAAGATGCGGAGAGACTGACTGCTTGAAAGGAATCCGCAGTAGCAACCTCGCAGCCGCGTTTTGAACTACCTGCAGTTTATGGGTTAGGAATTTTGGGAGGCCCAGGTAAAGACCATTAGCATAGTCAAGCCGTGAGGTGACCGTTGCATGGACTACCATTTTTCTACAGCTCTCTGGTAGAAGTTTAAGAAATTTTCGGAGGTTTCTTAGTTTACTTAAACAGCAACCAGCCACTTGTTGGATATGGGAAGTGAAAGACATTTTATTATCCCATCTCACTCCAAGGTTTTTTGCCGAGTGACTGGGCAAAGGGGGGGGGCCCATCTCCACCGGCCACCATAGCTCTGGGGCGGGGGTGGGACCCTTACCGAAAAAGATAACTTCGGTTTTATTGGCATTTAGTTTTAGTTTGTTAGTAATCATCCAGTGAGCAATGTCCTGGAGACAGCCTTTAAAGTTTGCGAAGGATTCCTGTGTCATCTCAGAGTATGGAAATACCAACTGGGTGTCGTCGGCATAAGAAATTGCCTTAACACCCCAGTTGGCAATTAGCGTAAAAAGGGGGGCCAGATAGATATTGAACAAGAGAGGGCTGAGGGCCGAGCCCTGCGGGACTCCACAGTTGAGGGTTTTAGGTGTGGAAGAAATCGTCCCAAGTGCCACCTTCTGCGTTCTCTGAGATAGGTAGGAGTTTATCCACCACAACGCGTTGTCTTGAATGCCTATCTCTGCCAGCCGGCTGAGTAGTCTAGCGTGGTCCACCGTATCGAAGGCGGCCGACAGATCCAGGAGTACCAGCATAGCTGAACTTCCTGCATCCATTGACCACCTCACTGACTCGGCTACCTCTAGGAGCGCTGTTTCTGTGCTGAAACCGGGTCGAAAGCCAGATTGAGTTTCATGGAGAATGTTGTTGGTTTCCACAAATTTACTCAATTGGCGTTGTATCACTTTTTCCAGCATTTTTCCCGGGGCGGCTAGAAGGGATATTGGGCGGAGATTCGTGAGGTCATCTGGGTCCCCGTTTGGTTTTTTCTTTAGGGGAAGGAGAGTGGCATGCTTCCAAACGTCAGGAAAGATTCCTGACGTGATGGAAGAGTTCCAGATACTTTGAAGTGTGGGCGCTACAGAGTCCGCTATGGCACTCCATAGTTTAGCAGGACAGGGGTCATCAGGGGAGCCGGATTTACAGCGGCTGAGTTCTTGCCTCACCTCGTTCAGAGGGATATGCGCGAACTGGGTGAGGGTTACTCCTGTCTCGCCATTGTTCGCTGTGTCCTGTTTCACAGTACTTATTACTGGGCCAAAGGAGTCATATACTTTCTTAATTTTAAGATCAAAGTATTCTGAAATTTGCTCGCAAAGTAATGGTGTGGGAACAACCTCTCTTTCAATGCATTGAGGTTTGAGGAAGGACTGTACTACTTTAAAAACTTGTTTGCTGGATTGTTCTGCCTGTATAATCGAGTCCGCATAGAAGCGCTTTTTATTATTCCTAATGGCTTTTCGGAATTTTGTTGATGCATCCTTATATCTAGTTTTTTCTTCTAAGCCGTAGTTTTCTCTCCAGAGATGGGGTGACGGATGCTGCACTACACGTCCTCCAGCTCAAACAGGCGGCTTATAGGGCCCTCGTTACGGAGGCGGCCAGGGGCCTTAGTAGAGAGCAACAGGGGCGATTGTATGATGTGGGTGATAAGGCTGGTAAACTGATAGCGTGGTTGGATAAAAAGGAGAGAGCGAATCGTGTGGTCCCGCTGATTGAGAAACCGAATGGTGTGTGTGTAACTGAGCCAGAAGAAATTGTCTCCTGTTTCGCGGAGTATTTCCGCGAGGTGTATTCCCCGGTCTCTTCTTGCTCGGAAGAGGATTCCCGTGCCCTGCTCAGGGATATCGCGCTGCCTTCCCTGTCCGGGGAGGACAGGGTGTCACTGGACGCCGCTCCCACCTCCGACGAAATCGCCCTCGCCATACGCTCGGTCGCTTCTGGCAAAGCCATGGGCCCGAACGGTATCCCTATCGAGCTGTATAAGCTGCGACCGGATACATTGGCGCCTCACCTCCGCGCAATGTTCCTTGCGGCCCACTCGCTGGGCTCCCTCCCGCTTGACCAGCGTCTGGCTACAATCGTGGTGATCCACAAGGAAGGGAGACCTCGGGATCGGGTTACTTCTTATCGGCCTATCTCATTACTGAATGCGGAGCCTAAAATTCTCGCTAAGGTACTCGCCAATCGGCTGGTCGGTGTGGTGGGAGATCTGGTTCATCAGGACCAGTCTGGCTTTATTCCCCATCGCAATACAGCCCTTAATCTGCGGCGTTTGCATGGGGTGCTTGCGCGCGTCCCATTTATACGGGAACCGGCCATTTTGGCGTCCTTAGATGCCACCATGGCGTTTGACACGCTTGAGTGGCCATACATCTGGGCGATGCTTGCGAAGTTTGGATTTGGCCCAGGATTCATCAGTTGGGTCAAATTGGCGCAGGTGGTCGTGAACGGAAGAGTATCGGCCCCGTTTGAGCTGGGCCGGGGCACGCGACAGGGCTGTCCCTTGTCGCCGCTCCTTTTTGCGCTTGCCTTGGAGCCCCTGGCGGAGTGGCTGCGGTGGGAGCCTTCCATCCGTGGTCTCCGTTGGACCCCTGAGTATGAGGACCGCGTATCCCTATACGCTGATGACATCCTTCTGTACCTAGCCTCCCCACGTAAATCACTTATAGTGCTAGTTGATGTTTTACGCTCGTTTGGTCGTAACTCTGGTCTCGTCATCAACTGGGCTAAATCGTGTGTGTATGTTCTCTCTGGGGAGGCTCCTATTCTCCCGCGGGGCTGTCCGATCCAGATCGCCCCGCAGGGATTTCGGTACCTGGGTGTCTTCATTACTCTGGACCCGGAGGCCCGGTATGAACGGAATCTGCTTCCCCCCCCTCCAGCGTCTGCGGGTAGATGTCGCACGCTGGCGGCGCCTGCCGCTTTCGCCGCTCGGCCGTGCGGCATTGTTCAAGATGATGTCTCTGCCGCGTTTTCTGTACGCTTTGCAGAACACTATGGACTTGGTCCCGGCGCGCTACTTCAGAGAGGTGGAGAGTCTGCAACGCCGCCTGTTCTGGGACGGGAGGCCGTGCATTGCTCTGGCTAAGCTGACGCTCCCATGGTTTGACGGGGGGATTGCCCTCCCGGATATTAAACGGTACTATTGGGCCTCCCAGCTCGCTGCCATTAACCATGGCCTCTACGGGCCCGCCTTAAACCCGGCATTTGAAATGGACAAGATGCTCCTGCCAGGTGGCGACTACAATCGAGCGCTCTACTCTAGCGCGCCCGACGCTCGTCTGACGGGCCCCACGCGTGTCATGGTGCAAGTCTGGCACGCGGCCAATGCAGCTATGGGGTGGAAGGACCGTTTGACCCGGGCATCACCACTATACGCGTCTGAGCGGTTAGGTTCCTTGTGGACCTCTAAGGGCTTCGAGAAGTGGGACATAATAGGTATCAGTAAAGTGGGGGATCTTTGGACGAGGGGAGGATTTAAAACGTTTGATATGCTGCAGACGGAATTTCAGTTGCAGGGCAGTGAATACTTTCGGTATTTGCAGGTCCGTCATGCGCTGGGCTCCGTCTTCTCGGACGTTGCCTCCATCCCGGAATATTCCCCCCTGGAGGATAGAATGCTGGATGGGCACGTCCCGGACAGCACGATCTCACTTATATACAAGAAGCTCATAAACGACCGCTCGGGCCTGTTGACTGCCCTTCGTGCGGCTTGGGTTGCCGACGGGCTGGAGTTGGACGACGAGGACTGGACCTCCGCGGTGGCCTCCCCGAAGGAGGTGGCCATACCGGCTCGCCTTCGCTTCGTCCAGCTCAAGATACTCCACCGGGTCTACATGACGGGGCAAAAGCTTCTGCGTATGGGCTATGCTGGAGATGGGTTGTGTAAGCGTGGTTGTGGTGCTTTGGGGACCTTTCTGCATATTTTGTGGGAGTGCCCGGAGGTGGAAGGGTTCTGGCGTGGTGTACATGAGGTGCTGCGACTGGTTACGCATGTGGCGCTGTTGCCTGAAGCGAGAAGATGCCTGTTGAATGTGCTGGAACCGACTGACTACTCGGCGCCGCAGACGTGGTGGGTGACTCTGGGATACATGATAGCCAAGCGTGATATTGCTCAACTGTGGGGGTCCCAGAGGCCCCCGACGGTCTCGGCCTGGAAAGAACACATGGACTGGTGCATGTTTCGAGAAAAGGTGGTGTATGTGGCGAGGGGTAAGCCTGGGACGTGGGTGAAAGTATGGGGCCCCTGGAACGCCTACCGAGGAGGTATCTGTGCACCTCCGCTGCTGCCTGATGCCTCGCCAGCCCCGTCCCCTTAGCCGCCTCATTCCCCCGCTGCCGGGCATTGGGTTCCCCCAGTCCTCGCTCTGTTCTCTTCCCCCTCTTTATATTTCTGTGTATAGTTGGGATCCCCCCTCTAGGGGAGCACGTGCTGCTATTTTTGATTGTGGGTTGCCTTGTGGGTGTGGTTTTTATTTTTGTTGTTCTTAATTTAAAATGAAACCGTATAATGGGGCCTGGATGATGTGGCGTTTGACAGTGTTAATTACTGAGAACTGCTCCTCCTGTAATACCACGTGTTCCATAAATGTATGTCGTATGTTCCTATCAGTGCTAGCGGCCGGCCGGAAGGTTGTGGGCCCATACTTGTATACTTTTAAGACTTGTAATAAACGGTTTCAAAAAAAAAAAAAAAAAAAAAAAAAAAATCGTTAAGTTCATCAATAAATAAGCTAAAATGAATTCTAAAAGAGCATTAAACTAATCAGACTAACAACAATTCTAACAATGTATGATTAAAAAAACCCCTGGGCTGCAGCATTGTAAAAACATTTTACAGAATTTGGCACTAGGCAACAGCGATGGTGATAGCTTGAGAGGGAATTATCTGTGATTTGCTAGAGGCTTTCGCCCTTAGGTTCCACGCCCAACCCAGAAATTTTGCTAATGGGATAGAAATGGTTGGGGAAGTGCTGGTACATAAAATTCTTAATGCAATGGCACTGCTCGTGGTACCCAAATTCCTACATAATGGTGACAGCCACACTCGCCTTGGAACAGCCAGTGCTGAACAGACAAAACAGTAGATGGGCGATAGATTCAACATGCACCCCACAAGCTGGACAGATCTCTTCGTTTGCACTAGACCATCTGCCTGTAAGAGACTTAATTGGAAGAGAACCTGCTCGCAACTGAAAATACAGCTTCCTGTCTCTAGGCTTTGTGATCAGGTCCCAATAGGGTTCAAAGGCGGGTATAAACTTCGCCTCCAGATAACGACCAGCCATCCCATTAGGATTTACCCGGTTCCACACCTGGTGGTTAACCCACTCCCAATAAATAGCTTTCATAACTTTCTTTGGGGGGAACTGCACAGTTGTTGGTTTACTCCATAGTCCCGCCATGCCCAAGGCTGTTAAGGTCTGACGGAGCTGTTTCAGCCATTCGATTTTATGTAAGACATCTAGTTCTATGACATCAATAATCCCTTTAGCATACGAAGAGAGCTCGGGAGTAGTCCAAAGCCTTCGCCAGTATAAAATTGGACGTAATCTGGCGATATCTGCAACGGCATTCCTGCCAAGCTCGTACCTTACAGGGACCATTGGTGAACTCTGCGGGAGGCTTGTTACGCTACGGAGAAAGGAATTTTCTGCTGTTGTTAGGGGAGCCAGCCGACTAAACCCCCATAATTCTGCCCCGTACAAAGCTGAACCCAGTGCCTTTGCCTCATAAACTTGGAGTACAGGTTTAACGGGCTTGGTGAAAGACTTCTTGTGTTCTTTTGTCAGGGTTCCCGAGATTTGTCTAAACTTCAGGGCAGCGACCTCAATGTGCTTATCCCACTTGCCGGTACTAGTTATGTGTATACCCAAGTAGACAAAGTTGGAAACCATTTCTATTTGTTGCCCATCCAAAAAAAACTTACTCATCTACGATTTGGATGCGGATTAAAGGCCATGAGTTTGGTCTTGGTCACGTTTACCTCTAAACCATGGCCAAGACAAAACTCCTCAAAGACTTTTAATGCTCTTTGCAAGCCACTTGGAGTTTTTGATACGATTAGCGTATCATCCGCAAACATTAATATCGGAGTAGTAACTCCAGCAAGTTTTGGGGCATCAATAGTGGCGTTAAGCATAGCTTGGGCAATCCCATTAATATACAAGGAAAAGAGGGTTGGAGCCATGGTGCAGCCTTGCCTCACACCCCGCTCGACCGGAAACTCTGGAGTGACTTCACCTGCTCCACCCCACTGGATCCTTGCAAAATTAGACTCATGGAGCCTCCTTATCATTGTCAAAATTTCTACCGGGAGTCCTAATTTATTGAGCACAGCCCATAGCCGATGACGGGGGACAAGGTCAAAGGCAGCTCTCAGATCCACAAATGCTACATAGAGACTGCCTTTCCCCAGGGTGACCACTTTCCAGTGGAGTTGCACAAATCTAAAGACCTGATCCAATGTGCTGGTTGCCTTACGAAAACCAGCTTGAAGGTCAGAGAGAACCATATTATCGTCAGCCCATGCTAACACCTGGTTCAATAACATCCTCCCAATAACCTTCTGGATTGTGTCAATTAGACTGATTGGTCTGTAGTTTCCAGGGAGGGTTCTGCCACCCTTTTTAAACACAGGAATTATGACAGCCCCCCCCCCAGGATTTAGGAACTGGCGCACCAACAGCAATTGCATTTGCCAAAAGGGTAATGTATTCGCTCCAGGGTTTTTTGTTACCAAGGAAAAGATCAGATGGTATCCCATCGAGACCTGGAGCGCGCCCAGCTGCTACGGATCCCAGGGCCAATAGAGTGTCTTTGGTGCAAAAAGGGCCACTAGGGAACAAAACAAGGGATATTTCCCCTGTGGGGTTTGACTGGGGGTCACATGCATATTGGGGCCTAAAATAGTTTACCCAGTCATCTTGTGAAACATGATTTGTTGGTCTATCTGGGGACCCTCCCCTGCCCCACTTGATGATGTTCCAAAATAATCGTGAGTCCCTGACATCACTAGCATCTTTCAGGGCTATCCAATATTGCTCGTCCCAATTCTTTTTTGCTGTAGCTATGCATTTCTTATATACTTGGCGAGCTTCCCTCACGTGATCAATACTGCCACTGGAGAGGGCTATAGTGAGATTAGTTCTGGCACTTTTGCAATCAGCGTCATACCACCGTAAATGTTTAGGGGGTGGTTGACTACCTCTCCTAGATGGTTTAACAAAAAACTGGCGTAGTTCCTCAAAGAACATTTCATGGTGGCCAGTTGCTGCCATTACTCCTTGGTCAGAGAGCCTACATCTTTCAAGCTCCACAATGACTTCAGACAGCAATATATTAATGCTATCAATTGCCTTTTCGTTAGACCTAACCAAACTCCACTTAAGCCTGCGCATATCGTTTGAGGGAAATACCTCAGGTGGAGGAGATGACGCCTCTGCTGGTTCTTCATTACTACTTTTCCACCAGCGATGCGTTACACATAGAGGATTATGGTCACTTTCTGGTCTGGGAGCTACAACCATATCTCTTACAGATTGCCATAACCTCATGCTGCAGAGTACATAATCAATTCTGCTCTTGTGTCGGCCATTGTCAAAGGTATAGGCCCCTTCCTTATCACCAGGGGTTCTTCCATTCAAAGCCCTCAGGCCTCTTTCATAACAAAGGGCGTTAACCTGCACTGCTGCCTCAGACCAGCGTTTTATTGGGTCCATATCTAGGCCGGGGATACCCCATAATTGTTGTTCTACTGGGTCAAGTCCCCAGCAAGAATCTGAACTTAAGAGCGGTTCAAAAGTTACATTCAGATCCCCTGCAACAAGCACTCCCCTTTCACTTGAACGCTGTGTGATAAGGGAATCCAGTGCAACCAGAGTCCTGGACTTCGTCCCATTAGTCCCCCTCGAGTACAAGTTATAGATGTCCACATCACCCAATGGGCCCGCGGATAGTCTGACCAATTGAATGTCTGGGGAGCCTGTGTTAATTTCATTGACCGCCAAGAATAATGCCTGTCGAGCCCATATTGTTAGCCCACCCATCGGACGCCCTTTGGGTCCCTTTGACGCAGGAACGTGGAAATTCAGAAAGCCTTGAAGAAACTGCGGTTCGCAGGACCAGGTCTCCTGAAGGAGACAAACATCAAAATTACCCATAAATTGGACCCACTCAGGGGAATCCATTTTTGACTTAAGGCCAGCAACATTCCACGAGATCATTGAGCCCAGCCCTATTCCCGACAGATTAGACTGACAGATATTATTGGGGCTACAATCAAGATGGTTTGAGTGCCCTAGATGAGTTTGCAAAGGGGATTGACTAGAAAGATTTGTTACCCCGGCAAAAGGGAATTCGACTTCAGCCCTATTATTCTCAGTGTCAGCACTCACTGCCGTAACTTCCCTTTGGGTATGAGATACTGGTCAATTGAAACAACCCAAGATGCAATTAAAATTAGGATTGTAATGATCAGAATGGGAAATAATGGGCTCTGAGAGCACTCTAGGCACTCCCCAATGATGGAAAAAACTTTCAGCGCTATGGGAGGGTACATGGTAGAAATATCCAAGATCACGCACCCCTATCCCCAACTGTCCCCCGGATAAGTTATCATCACAGATAAGGCGCACTATACGTCTATCCTGGAAATTTACAACAATGACGTCTCCCTCCACATCTTTAGGCCTTGTTCCAACCCAACCAACCCTTCTGGCAAATAAGATCTTCCCATCCAAACCAGAGTGCATAGGTCTATTTTTATTTAGCCAGAAGGTCACTTTATTTTTAAGTTCTGGGTAGGATTCAGACTTGCCATCCTTTAATTCTGGGACTCCAGTTAACACTGCTACATAAGGAGAAGTAGCTGGTGGAAGATGGAGGTGAACGTTTACAGGTTTCGCAGAATCTATACAAACAATACTGCTGGGTCCTTCCTTCGAGCCCCTACTTGTCCCATTAGAGTTCTTTGCTTCAGTGTCATTGCCCCTGCTATTACTTTTAACGGGGCTTTTGCATGGCAAAATATGGTTAGTACTGTCCAAAGCAATAGGTGGGTCAGTCTCTGACCTGTCTCTAGAGGTGATCACAGGGCCAACAACACGGTTAACTATAGTGTTTGTTGTAGGTACAACCGCAGGAGTTTTGGAAAAATTAGAATTAACTCTCTCACTTGTTACGAGTTTGAGAACATTTTTTAGGGAGCAGAAGTTATCAAGCATCGTCTGCTCCAAAGACTCGACTTTAATATTGATCACTTTGACCCTCTCAACCAGGGGAAGTAGTAAAGAGAGTACCACCTGTTCAATCTTGGTGACAAGCTCATCCGAATGCGACCGGTCAAGAGTGATCTTTCTACCCACGCCATTAGTATCACAATCCCCCTCTAATAGCGTACAAGTACCAGTATTTAATTTGGTAGGTTTTTTGGAGAGTTTCGGCTGCCTCCCTCCTTGAATATCATCAGTTCTTTTTCTTTTGGGGTTAGGCATACCTTTGGATTTCTTTCTAGCCCGTGTCTGGGGGGGTGTATCATCAGATCTTGAGAGATTTTCAACTACCAAAGCATCCTCAGCAGGGGACTCTAGAATCCTGGTATTACTTTGATTCAGAAAGGGACGAATCTCAAGGTCCTCTACCTGGGAAGGGCTAACAACCACAGGCTCAACTAATCTTAAAGGGGATCTAGCTAATGCTAGAGGCCCAATAGATGAGTGTCTTAACAATGTTGGATCAGTAGAGAGCCGTCGCTCAGTTATGGCGATTTCATGCTCTAGAACAGAGACAGCGTGTGTTATAAACTGGTCCATAGTGCCAGTAACTGTCCCGCCACCCCCCGTACGTTTGCCATTCCCTGCCATTGCCCAACCTGAAAAACAGTACAAGGGGCCAAATTACTGCCTTAAAATAAAACTATACTAGCAGAAAAGGAGAAAAAACATATATTGGAGAAGAAAATCTACAAAACACAAAATCTCATAACTTTGCATGAGAAATTTTATCCCAATTACGTCCCAATGTGATGGTGCAAAGTCCAGCGATTGGTCACAAAATGTACTTAGCAAAAGAAATAGAACAGGTATATGCCCTCAGGGGGTAAAATGCTCCAGTAGCACACTGTCCTCGAAGCACCACGTTACAATAATAGTCACAGTTTCACCTTACTCTTTAACAGTCCGTGGAGTAATAAAACGGGGGTGGCTCCATGAGTTTGGAGAGAGGAAAAGTGTCTGAACGAAGCATGCACTCCCCAGGAAATCAAAGAAAAATGTTCGTTGAGCGTCTCTTTCTTCCAACAGAAAGTGGTGCCAGTGCAATTCCCAGTAATCGTTGGCTGACAAAAAACGGGAGAGTTCTCTGTCCCTGAGTTAACTGTCGCTCAAGGAAACATCCCTTTCACCGCAATGCAGTGGCCAATACGTGCTGAGAGGTAAATAATAGTTCAACAGTCTAAACACAGCTTAATTGCTTCCTATGCGCCCGCGCTTCGTTTTCGTGAGCGTACGAGCGTCATAAGCAATAATAAACAATATTTGTCTTACTGTTATCGTGTTGGCTGGTCCTTCGCCAAGACTCCGGATAACAAAGTTTTTTCGCCCTAGCGTGCTTCAGAAAGGGGAGGCTGGGGAAGCACCCGGCAGCGGGGTCATTCTCTTCCCGAAGGCGTTCCGTAAATCCCACAAGGCAGCTGAGGCAATGATGCCGGAAAGAGAAGGAGGGAGTACGTGCTGCTCCGCACGGCGGGATTCAGACAAGTTGCCGGGATTCCTAATTACCACAGAAAAACGCCAAGCTGCTGAAGGTTCCTTCACAGGTTCGGTGTAGCGGGTCCTAGAACAAGTAGGCGCTCAACGAAGCACTGAGTGTCTTAGTAAAGCGATCCCTTGCCATTCTATTCTGCGAAGTGACTCCTCCAGCAGCACACACCTTCCCTGCTATGTTATGTTCCTCATGTGAAAGGGGCCCTGGGTAAATTTATACGCATTTTCTTGCTAATGGGCAAATGTAGAGTTGCTATAACGTGGGAAAGAGTACAATCGCTGAAAGTTGCATACTGGCTTAAAGACTTGGTATACTGCAAAGAAAATCTGGAATTATATGCGGAGGTACTCACAACATCATCTAAACCCAAAGACATTTGGGAGCCATTGCGGCACTTCTTCAGTAACGAGCCATGGCTGGTCCGCAATCTGGAGCAGATTAACGCCATACATGAAAATGATCTGGCAATCAAGGTGTACCCTGGGGTCATTGATTTGATATGTTATGTTCATCCCCTTTGGTGTTGATCAATCACAAATTGTATCTGTTTGGTTTGATACGGAAGCTACCTTGCATGGTAGCGCTGCTGCTTCTTTTTGAAATGTAATAAAAAGAGTAAAAAAAAATGCTATAGGGGCGGATCTGCGCTTAGGGTAGCAATACGTGTCATATCGGCGCACGGGTGTGTGCATTTCCCTCACATTCCAGGTGATTATGTTAATAGTTGACATGTGCCATTCGGGTAGGTGCGTAACTGTGCGTGGGTGTTGCAGTGCTTGCGGGGCGAGCCAAGTGTCCAGTCCAGGGTCTGCAGGTGGGGGCCACACCTGTTCACTTATATACTGCTGAACTATTGGGAATAACCTATCTAAAGTAGATAAAAACAATGCAATCATGAATGGGGTGAGAGCAGAGGAACAACATGTATCTGCCCAAACAAATAATATTGCCTAGTGGCAACTACCGACCTCTTCAGTAACGAGCCATGGCTGGTCCGCAATCTGGAGCAGATTAACGCCATACATGAAAATGATCTGGCAATCAAGGTGTACCCTGGGGTCATTGATTTGATATGTTATGTTCATCCCCTTTGGTGTTGATCAATCACAAATTGTATCTGTTTGGTTTGATACGGAAGCTACCTTGCATGGTAGCGCTGCTGCTTCTTTTTGAAATGTAATAAAAAGAGTAAAAAAAAATGCTATAGGGGCGGATCTGCGCTTAGGGTAGCAATACGTGTCATATCGGCGCACGGGTGTGTGCATTTCCCTCACATTCCAGGTGATTATGTTAATAGTTGACATGTGCCATTCGGGTAGGTGCGTAACTGTGCGTGGGTGTTGCAGTGCTTGCGGGGCGAGCCAAGTGTCCAGTCCAGGGTCTGCAGGTGGGGGCCACACCTGTTCACTTATATACTGCTGAACTATTGGGAATAACCTATCTAAAGTAGATAAAAACAATGCAATCATGAATGGGGTGAGAGCAGAGGAACAACATGTATCTGCCCAAACAAATAATATTGCCTAGTGGCAACTACCGACCTCTCCCATAGGGTTTCTAGAGTGTAGAATCTAATGAGTGGTGTGAGGCGAGCGCTTCAAGACCCAAGATGTTGCAGTAATGAGCGCACAGTGCTGTGTGATAAGTTCAAAGTTATGAGGGAGTGTGTCCGGTGGTCTAGGTATTACCCAAATGCCCAGTCGATAACGCCCTCCCTTCTGATGCCCTCAAGGTCTCTTCGGAGTGCATAGAACACTGTATCTCAGCATGTGGACTTCAATGATTTCCATGGGCTACAATTTTTTATCTGCTGTTTGTGGTGTTACACTTGGCGGTCGCCTTGACTGTTCGCAAAATGTCCATAGTGCGGAGGAGCCATCTTCACTGAGGGAGCGTTCGGAGGAAGCATCCAGGGCCTGCCCATTAATATGGTTGTGCATCGTCGCAGCCTCCTGCAGTGCCTTCCGCCTTTCCTATATCATCTGCTCCAGGTTTGGGGCGTCACGTGGTTTCCTCTGCGGATATTCCCTCTGTCGGCGCCAGCCTGTGTAAGCTCCTCTCGCCTGGTTTGTGTTGTCTGGTGCCCAGTAGATTCCATCCAGGCCCAGGTCTCTTCTGCCGTGTCAAATAAGTGGCTATTGCTTTCAGAAATGACTCGGAGGGGAGCCAGGAAGAGGAGGGGTTACCGAATGCCCAATTCTCGTAAACGTCGCTTGACCGCTAAAAAAGAACCCCTCTGCCTCTTTACTCCCATGGCATAATCTTGGAAAAAGAGCACCATAGCATTTTCCACCTTCACCTCATCCAGCTTGCGAATCTCCCTGAGTATTTACGGTCCCTGAAGTTTAGGAGGCAGAAGAGGGGGGGGGGGCAATGGCAATCAGTGGTCCCTCTAGAACGCAATGAAGGGTAAGAGCTTTCAGGTGGCAGTGGGTTCCGCAACCATTGCTCGTGTATGCCACAGCATCAGTTTCTTCTGCTCCTTTGGGCATACCCACCACCGGGACGTTTTTCCGTTGGGCATTGGCCTTCTGCACCCTCCACTCGCTGCTCCAGTTGCTGCACCCGCGCCATTAGATCTTGCACTTCAGCTGCAGCTGCTCGGGTAACAGGTGAGACCTCTGCCAGTTCATGCACCACGTCGCACACCTTGTCGGACAATGTGTGATGGTCAGCATGCAGTAAAGGAAAGTCCACCGTCATTTTGTCTATGCAGCCCTCAAGAGAGGTACAGGTTTGTGCCAGGGAGGTTCCCAGTTTCTTCACCGCCTGTAGGACAGATTCCAATTTAGAGTCAATGACAAGGGCTGTCGCAGAGTCCAGTGGTCTCTGATCCTTCTCCACCTGGGTGGTATTGGTAATGGGCTGTGCGGGAACAGGCGCTGTGCCAGTACGCTGGTGACCCATAGCTAGTTTAGGCACTGGGACTTAAGGGAGAGGCAAAGGCCCCGGGCTGCCATCTTCTGCCAGGTCCTGTTTCACTTGGTCCCCCAGGTTTCACTTAACTGCATATCCGTCATGCAACTTCTACCAAACGCCACTCGCGTTGGACGCTTTGCAGCAGATGAGTCTTCCTCTGGGAGGTAAGGAGGGTTGTTTAGGTGCTCCCTTCGTTCAGTATTACTGTGTGCAGTAAGGTATTGGGGCCTGCCACATTCAGGTGTTACATGCGCAGTATGAAGGCAGTGGACCTGGGCCAGATACAACCCCTGAGCCCCAACAGTGTTCATCCTCCCCTTTCCTCACCTGGCCTCAGGGAGTGACGCGGTCCTTATACAATCCTGGCGGTCCACTTACGTAGCCAGCAAGGGCCTCCTCAGGGCCACTCTCACTGGCTCAACCAGCTCAGGTGGTGTCGTGTCTGCCAGTGGCAGTGCAGACTCCTTGAGTAGGCAGGGCACAGTGCACTCAATTCAGCGTGCCTGCCTGTTTAGGCCCGTTATAGTTCTAGAGCTCTCCTCGGTGCCTTACACTGTCTCCGTCATCACTCCTAGGCCCTGAGGAGAGTCAACCGGCCTCCCGGTCACGTTCTTCTCTGCGTCGCCCACTCTGGTGTCAGCGTGGCCCAGCTTCGGGTTGCAGGCCTGCTTTCTAGAGTCTGTTGCTGCTTGCAGAGGCTGCAGTATTTGCAGCTTCAGCAACGGATGTCACGGGCGGTCCGGTATTCGCTGGCTTCCCCAGTCGCTGCTCTTGTTGCCCAGGCGTTGCAGGTCAGGGCCGCGCTCTCAAACCCCTATGTTGGCACCGTCTCGGGCACTCCCCTTCTGATCCCCCATTCTGATGCCCGGGTGGCACCACCTCTATTGCTCTGGTCTCCCTGTGAGGCTGCCTTGTCTTATGGCCCGGCACTTCGTCACAGCTTCCGACCTATGGCAAATTCGCCTTCTGCCTAGCAGGGGGTGTCTGCAGGCACCGATGCGGCCCAGGTTCTGCTTCATGGAGGGGTAGCCCTGCGCGGGTAACAGTGGAGTCCCGGTGTGCACACCCTGCGGACCCGAGTTCCAGGCCCCAGTCAGCTGTCAGACCCCATTCTTTTGCTAAATGGCTGGCCTCGTAGTGGTCCACTGCTGTCTGCTGCACATTGAGCCCTTTTAGATATTCGGATGGCCCTGTGAGCGAATCCTTTTGGTTGGATAACAGGGCAGAGATGTGGAGCCTCTTTAGAGTGCGTCCGCCATCTTAGCCGGCTAGCCACGCCCTCATATACCACATACTTTTTGTTGTTAGACTAGTGCTTTCACTTTGCTAGGACATTTTTTATGCTATAAATACCAAAGGAGGGAGTGGAGAGAGAGTGTGTCCAGACGGACACAGGGAGTGGATTCGACCTCCCCTAACTTATAACTAATAAACAAATTGAATCCACCCACAAGAGATTGGCGATAGAAGATGGATGGTCGTGTTTCCTACATGGGTGAGAAGCACATTGTGTTTCTTAAATACTCCTCACACACCAAAAGGGCCCTTGGTGTCATGCTTCATCATAGAGGTCTTTGCGCCTCTCTACGGAACGCGGCGTGCTACTAGACAGCGGATACGAAACACGAGAGCACCGATGTAACCACTATGTGTAGTGTGAGAGGGGGTGAGCGGTAGGGTCAGGAGCAGGCCCGGACTGGCAATGCCGGGCACCGGGCAATCCCCCGGTAGGCTGCCAGGGGTGGGGGCCGGTTTTTGGGCCGGGGGCCGATTTTGTTGCTGTGTGGGGCCGGGGGCCGATTTTTCGTACTGCACTCAGTACAGTAGTCACTAGTCACTTACTCACTACTGTACTGCTGTGTCTGCCCCTTCTCACTGTCTCCTCGCTCCGTGGGGGAAAAAAGCACAATCTCAGTGCTGGATAAATAATGCAGCAGCAGTCTCAAGGCCATTTTAGGAGGTGCGGCGCACAGATGTCTCCACCCCCGCGTCTGCGCGGCCTGCTTAGTCATTCACAGTTAGTTAAGTTCACCCACCTTATGGGGGTGGGCGGGCGCAGCTGTTGGTGGTGACACATGCGCATTGGGGCTCGTGCAATAAAAAGTGCGCGTGACCCACTGATTCCAGAATCCAGAGTGAGATCATGACGACGAGAGGCCCTCTCTCGCAGTCGCCACCCTGCCCATAATTTAATTATTTCTAGCCTAGCCCCCCGCCCCCCCCCCGCACTGTGTGAGTGTCCACAGACCCTGGCTGCTGCCGACGGTTTGCCAGTGCCGCCCGCCGCCAGGTGAGTCAAGTGTTGTTTTTTTCATTTTTGCATTGTGCATTCAGATAATCTCTTATCTGCGCACTGTGCATTATCTCAGATAAATAATGCACAGTGCGCAGATACGAGATGTGATACATGTGAGATACGTTATCTAGATGAGAGGAGCAACTTACTGGGAAGCGCCGTGCAGGTGAACGCTTCACAAGAAATGGAAACTGGCCATTACTTGTTGGCAACCATCTCCGCCCTTTCTCTGACTCCAGGGACGATAATCGAGTTTACTTTGCAATTGCTAACCGTCGGTAAGGGCCTGTGCTTTTCGCAATGCTTTTATCAGTGTCTTTGTGAATTCCGCAGGGTGTCAGAAGGGGCCAGCGGGCACTGGGAGGTCGCCCCTGCTCTAGGTGATTCGTGAAAGTCCGCGAGGTAGCTCAGCTGTTGTTTCAGAGATTCCATCAATATTGAGTCAGACTTGTATTATTCCTAGAATTCATAAAATATCGCTTCTTAACATGGGGTGTTTTTGCATTCTTTAGGCATCTTGGTGTGAGCCTGAAACGAGGGGTTTTTTGCAGCTCATCATCTTTAGGCCTTTTGTCTCGGCTGGTCATTTGAAAACCCAGGAGTTGAGAGAGGCCAATTTTCTGCGGAGATTCGTCACTCATGTAGTTTAGTTTCATTTGTCATTGTAGTAGGTGAGTGCTGATGTTTTCATTTCTCGACAAATAAATGACTCCTATTGCGGAAGCAGTGTCAAAGTACAGGAGTTTCAGGAAACCAGAGATAGCAAGTTCAGCAACTCTAAGAATTAGTCATAGTACAGGGCCATATTTCCCTCTGCATTCTGGGACTTGTAGTCCCCATGTCAGACGGATAAACGCTAATGCAAGTACCAGCATGCACAGGAAAGCCTTGGACCCGGAAGGGCCCTCACACACCCACACTCCTCAGTGGCCTTTGAAGAGGATTCTCATTACACATGTTTTTTTTTAGTAATAACATCTTTTAGGCACGTGCTTACTGGTCAGTGCCTAAAAAGTTGTCTTGCACAGTTTCATAATGAAACATTTCAGTTTAGAATTGGGTGGAGTGGGTCAGCGGGATGTGGTGTTATGCAGGGCTGGGACAGTAGGTGGTGCTGTGGAATTGGAGTCGGTCAGCGCCCAGAGGTGGTATTGTGCAGGGCTGGGACAGTAGGTGGTGCTGTGGAATTGGAGTCGGTCAGCGCCCGCAGGTGGTATTGTGCCAGTGGCGTAACGAAAGTTGAGGGGGCCCCCCTGCAAAGTACACGAAGGGGGCCCCTTCCCCGGGCCACCACCAACCACTTTTGCAGAGGAGGCCCCCTGGAGCTTGAGGGCCCACCCTGCACCGAGGGGGCTGCGGGGGCTTATCTTACGCCACTGTGAAGATGCCAGAAATGACTGTTATTTCAGTTATGGAGCTATCGCATTAGAAATACAACAGACCTCCAACTTCGGGCCATAAGACATCCAATTTAACACCAGGTAAAAAACAGAACATATTCATTTTGCACTGACATAGCAACAGTAATTAGCCCATAGTAAGCTTATTCTATTTTGGCCACAGCAAAAAAATAGAAAAACATTCTCATGTGCCCCGGCGGTGAGGTCTGTGGGACTGGCAGGTTTTTGTGCCCGGGGAGGTCTGTGGCGCTGGCAGGTTTCTCTGCCTGGGGAGGTCTGTGGGGCTGGCAGGATTCTGTGCTTGGGGAGGTCTGTGGCGCTGGCAGGTTTCTCTACCTGGGGAGGTCTGTGGGTCTGGCAGGTGTCTCTGCCTGGGGAGGTCTGTGGGACTGGCAGGTTTCTCTGCCTGGGGAGGTCTGTGGGGCTGGCAGGATTCTGTGCTTGGGGAGGTCTGTGGCGCTGGCAGGTTTCTCTTCTTGGAGAGGTCTGTGGGGATGGCAGGTTTATCTGCCTGGGGAGGTCTGTGGGACTGGCAGGTTTCTCTGCCTGGGGAGGTCTGTGGGTCTGGCAGGTGTCTCTGCCTGGGGAGGTCTGTGGGACTGGCAGGTTTCTCTGCCTGGGGAGGTCTGTGGGGCTGGCAGGATTCTGTGCTTGGGGAGGTCTGTGGCGCTGGCAGGTTTCTCTTCTTGGAGAGGTCTGTGGGGCTGGCAGGATTCTGTGCTTGGGGAGGTCTGTGGCGCTGGCAGGTTTCTCTGCCTGGGGAGGTCAGGTGGGTCTGGCAGGTGTCTCTGCCTGGGGAGGTCTGTGGGACTGGCAGGTTTCTCTGCCTGGGGAGGTCTGTGGGGCTGGCAGGATTCTGTGCTTGGGGAGGTCTGTGGGACTGGCAGGTTTCTGTACCCTGCGAGGTCTGTGGGGCTAACAGGTTTCTGTGCCCGGGGATGTCTATGGGGCTGGCAGGTTTCTCTGCCTAGGGAGGTCTGTGGGACTGACAGGTTTCTCTGCCTGTGGAGGTCTGTGGGGCTGGCAGGATTCTGTGCTTGGGGAGGTTGGTGGGGCTGGCAGGTTTCTCTGCCTGGAGAGGTCTGTGGGGATGGCAGATTCTGTGCCTGTGGAGGTCTGTGGGACTGGCAGGATTATTTGCCTGGAGAGGTCTGTGGGACTGGCAGGTTTCTCTGCCTGGGGAGGACTGTGTGCCTGGCAGGTTTCTGTGCCTGGTGAGGTCTGTGGGGCTGGCAGGATTCTGTGCTTGGGGAGTTCTGTGGGGCTGGCAAGTTTCTCTGCCTGGAGAGGTCTGTGGGGATGGCAGATTCTCTGCCTGTGGAGGTCTGTGGGACTGGCAGGATTCTGTGCTTGGGTAGGTCTGTGGGGCTGGTAGGTTTCTGTGCATGGTGAGGTCTGTGGGTCTGGCAGGTTTCTGTGCCCGTGGAGGTCTGTTGGACTGGCAGGTTTCTGTGCCCTAGGAGGTCTGTTGGGCTAACACGTTTTTGTGCCTGGGGAGGTCAGTGGGACTGGCTGATTTCTCTGCCTGAGGATGTCTGTGGGACAGACAGGTTTCTGTGCCGGGGGAGGTCTGTGGGACTGGCAGGTTTCTCTGCCTGGAGAGGTCTGTGGGACTGGCAGGTTCCTCTGCCTGGGGAAGTCTGTGGGACTGGCAGGTTTCTCTTCCTGGGGAGGTATGTGGGACTGGCTGGTTTCTCTGCCTTGGGAGGTCTGTGCGGATGGCAGGTTTCTGTGCCTGTGTAGGTCTGTGGGACAGCCAGGTTTCTGTGCTTGGGGAGGTCTGTGGGGCTGGCAGATTTCTGTGCCCGGGGAGGTCTGTGGGGCTGGCAGGTTTCTCTGCCTGGGGAGGTCTGTGAGGCTGGCAGGTTTCTGCGCCCGGAGAGGTCTGTGGGGCTGGCAGGTTTCTGTGCCCAGAGGTCTGTGGGGCTAACAGGTTTCTGTGCCCAGAGAGGTCTGTGGGACTGGCAGGTTTCTCTGCCTGGGAAGGTCTGTGGGACTAGCAGGTTTCTCTGCCTGGAGAGGTCTGTGGGGCTGGCAGGATTCTGTGCTTGGGGAGGCCTGTGGCACTGGCAGGTTTCTCTGCCTGGAGTGGTCTGTGGGGATGGCAGGTTTCTGTGTCTGGGTAGGTCTGTGAGACTGGCAGGTTTCTGTGCCCATGGAGGTCAATGGAACTGGCAGATTTCTGTGCTTGGGGAGGTCTGTGGGACTGGCAGGTTTCTGTGCCTGGGGAGGTCTGTGGGGCTGGCAGGTTTCTCTGTCTGGGTAGGTCTGTGGGACTGGCAGGTTTCTCTGCCTAGGGAGGTCTGTGGGCCTGGCAGGATTTTGTGATTGGGGAGGTCTGTGGTGCTAGTAGGTTTCTCTGCCTGGAGAGGTCTGTGGGATGACAGATTCTGTGCCTGTGGAGGTCTGTGGGACTGGCAGGTTTCTGTGCGTGGGGAGGTCTGTGGGGCTGAAAGGTTTCTATGCCCGGGGAGGTCTGTGGGACTGGCAGATTTCTGTACCAGGGGAGGTCTGTGAGGCTAGCAAGTTTCTGTGCCTGGGGAGATCTGTGGGACTGGCTGGATTCTCTGCCCGAGGAGGTCTGTGGGACTAGCAGGTTTCTGTCCCCGGGGAGGTCTGTGGGGCTGGCAGGTTTCCCTGCCTGGAGTGGTCTGTGGGGATGGCAGATTCTGTGCCTGGAGAGGTCTGTGGGGCTGGCAGGTTTCTCTGCCCGGGGAGGTCTGTGGGACTGGCAGGATTCTCTGCCTGGAGAGGTATAAGGGACTGACAGGTTTCTCTGCCTGGGGAGGTCTGTGGGACTGGCATGTTTCTCTGCCTGAGTTCTGTGGGACTGGCAGGTTTCTGATCTTGGGGAGGTCTGTGGGGCTGGCAGGTTTCTGTGCTTGGGGAGGTCTGTGGAGCTGGCAGGTTTTGGTGCTTGGGGAGGTCTGTGGGGCTGGTAGGTTTCTGTGCCTGGGGAGGTCTGTGGGGCTGGCTGGTTTCTCTGCCTGGAGAGGTCTGTGAGGCTGGCAGGTTAATGTGCCCGAAGAGATCTGTGGGGCTGGCAGGTTTCTGTGCCCGGAGAGGTCTGTGGGACTGGCAGGTTTCTGTGCCTGTGGAGGTCTGTGGGGCTGGCTGGTTTCTCTGCTTGGGGAGGTCTGTGAGTCTGGCAGGTTACTGTGCCCGGAGAGGTCTGTGGGGCAGGCAGGTTTCTGTGCCCGGAGAGGTCTGTGGGGCAGGCAGGTTTCTGTGCCCGGAGAGGTCTGTGGGGCTGGCAGGTTTCTCTGCCTGGAGATGTCTGTGGGGCTGGCAGGTTTCTGTGCCCGGAGAGGTCTGTGGGGCTGGCAGGTTTCTCTGCCTGGAAAGGTCTGTGGGGCTGGCAGGTTTCTGGGGCAGGATGCTGGGTAATCTTGTCACACCCACAAAGTCAGACATTTGGAGCCATTTATGGACCAGAAACATTGATCCTTTTACTGCTACTGAGTGAAGTACGAGGGTTTCAGGGCGGAAAAGTGCACGGAGCGAACCACAGTTCAAAGGTCGCAAGTTAGGTAGGTTGTGCTGGTGTTATAAAAAAAAGTCCAGAAAGAGAAGAGACTTACACGCGCTGGTGCCTGTTTCCACGGAAGTCACGTGCAACCTCTGATAGAACATGCTTCGTAACGTAGAAAGGCTGTAAATGTTATTTTTTCCTTTCATATCAATGGGGTAGGATTGGTGGCTATTTGCGACAGCAGTAAACAGAGGGGAAGTACATGGTATGCAGTGCCATGAGAATTAAGCTGCAGGTACTCAAATATGCAGCAGGAAAAGGCAAATTATGCGGTCCAATGCCGCACATTTTGTGATACTTATACTTAAATTTTTTAATTTTTGCACCTTTTAAGACTGTGCTGGCAAATGTTTCACCTCAGTCTCAGTTTAACAACCAAACAGCAAAGAGTAACTGAAAGGTGGCCTGTCAATTTTATCGAAGGGCATTCGACTGTGCAGCAATGTATGTTGCTGTATTTTTGTAACTTTTATCTGTTTCAGCTATAAACCATTTTTTCTGCAAGCTGCAATTTATGTAGCACCACTGCCACCACAGCCCCAATCCTCACCCTCTCTGCCGCAACCCTCCCCCCCCACTCCATCCACTCACACCCTGATGTCCAGTTCAGCTGGACCTGCCCCTTCAGAACCAACATCACTCGGCAACTAGAAATCAGCGACAAGAAATTGGGTCAGTTTTCGGGGAAGGTGGGTACCACTTTGCCTTGACAAAGTCGGGCGAAACCAGGAAACTTCTCCCAAAGTCACAGACTAAGGTGTAAATTCATAGGTGAAGGGTACATTTTCTTGTGCCCACAAACTTCAATGACGATTTTTGGGTTTTCTGTAAAATTGCAAATCAACATAAATCGCAGGTGAAACTGATGACACACACTTTCAATCTTTAATGTGTAACATAACCCCCCCCCCCCCTCTTTTCCAAACAACCTTCATGTACCAAAGGCGCCCTTCTTTTACTAAATGCCTTCACTCTAAACTGGAGACCTTACGCACACAAGTGGTCGTCTCAATGAATTTTGGGTGGGGTGCACTTGTCTGCGGGGGGGGCATAGACTGGGGGAACAGACATGACTCACCTGCACGGGCTGCAGAAGTCAGGGCAAACAAGGCTAGCCAGAGAAATAATTAAATTATGGCCGGTGGTTGCCGTCGCACGTTACCTCTCAATTGTCTCCACTCTGGCCTCTGGGATGCCTCCTCGCTTCACCAGTCAGCAATGCGCATAACAATTGGTCAACAGCCCCACCCTAAGGGTGAAGAGTAAGACCGCGCAGATGCGGCGGCGGAGACATCTGCACGCTACGCAGTGTGCACCATTATCATTTTTTAAAGATTTTACAATTTAATTTATGAAGAAAAGTCAAGAGCAAGCGTAAGTTACATAACCTACCTATATTAATTAATTAGCTATCCCAGATGGTCACAGATGTGTAGTGCTTGCTGGCACCGCCGAGGGGGCCCCTGGAGCGCTAGGGCCTCCCCACAACGCGGGGGCTGCAGGGGCCTGTGTTATGCCCCTGGGGCCTGTGTTACACCCCTGCTTATAATTCCATGCCACACAATTCAACTATAAATAATGTAACCCTACACCATTCCATACCACATAATTACAATCCAAAAAATACACATATTTCCACTTCACTCCATACCACATAATTCCACATCACAGAATAACATTCCACATCACAGAATAACATTCCACACAACTTAATACCACTCCCAACCACATAATTACATTCCAAACAACTCAACTACACTTAATTCCACTTCAGCCTATATAATTACACTTCACACAACATATTTACACTCAACTCTAAAACACATAATTACCCTCCACAAAATACAACTCTGCAACATGTTGCATAATTCCACTCCGCATAATTATACACCACACCATGCCACATAATTCCACAATTCCACAATTCATCCCCACACAATTTATCACACAGCATAATAACACTTTACATAATACCACTCAGCTCCACATAATTAACCTCCACATTATTATGCTCTACTCCATACTCTATATTGCATACATACACTCCACATAAATCCAGTCTATGCCTCGTAGCAACACTCCACATAGCTACACTTCACACCATGCCTCATAATACCACTCAACATAATTTCACTCACACCGCAACTTTCCACGTCACACAATTCAACTCTACACATTTCCATTCCACGCCACATAATTCACAACAAACTTCATAATTCAGACTAACACAATAAATGCACACCACACCACACCACATACATCCAATCTACACCACAAAATTTCACATCAGGCTACAATATTTAACAGCACACCACAAAAGTAAACTTCACTACATACCACTCCACAACACAAAATACCATTCCAGATAATCTCACTCCAAGACACACAGTCCACAATACCACACCATGCCACATTATTTCACTACACAGATCCAATCCACGCAACACAATTCCA
Source organism: Triturus cristatus (assembly GCF_964204655.1). NCBI lineage: Eukaryota > Metazoa > Chordata > Amphibia > Caudata > Salamandridae > Triturus > Triturus cristatus. Next base: position 1,096,699,055 of record NC_140582.1, on the reverse strand, counting down.
CAACTAACAATTCCAGTCCAAACCATACATGTCCACCTGACACCACACACATTCCCTCCCCTCCAAACAGAAAACGCATAGGTAAAATACATTGTCCATTACAACATCAATAGCTCTAACTCTCACCTTCCAATGCCTCCCAGCAGATCCTGTTTCTGGAGCTGCAAACTTTCTGGCCGAAGTCAGCTCTGTGCTGCCTCAGAGGAGCAGTGCTCTGTGGTGAATGCTGTCTCTGCCCCCCCCCCCCCCCATCCTTTCCCCTGTCAGCTCTCCTCTGTGCTGTCTCTGGGGCCCCCACCCCCATCCTTTACCCTGTCAGCTCTCTGAGTCTCCTCTGTGCTGCCTCCGGAGCCCCCACCCCCATCCTTTTTCTGGGCCTGGCGCGCTCTGACTGAAGAGAAACAATGTAACTTGTTACTTTGTTTCTCTTCAGTCCTGCCCTGGGTCAGCGCTAGGAGCTCAGGGCAGGCTGCAGACTGCAGCTGCCTTAGCTGCCTTAGAGCTAACCTCCCATAGCTCTCTACCGATCCGATGAGCTGAGGGGGCCCCCCTTCATGTACTGAAGACTGGGGGCCCCCCCGCACCGCGGGGGCTGCGGGGGTGTTTGTTACGCCCCTGTATTGTGCAGGGCAGGGACAGTAGGTGGTGCTGTGAAATTGGAGTCGCTCAGCGCCCGGAGGTGGTATTGTGCAGGGCTGGGTCAGTAGGTGGTGTGTGGAATTGGAGTCGCTTAGCGCCTGGAGGTGGTATTGGGCAGGGCTGGGTCAGTAGGTGGTGTGTGGAATTGGAGTCGCTCAGCGCCCGGAGGTGGTATTGTGCAGGGCTGGGACAGTAGGTGGTGCTGTGGAATTGGAGTGGGTCAGCGGGAGGTGGTTTTGTGCAGGGCTGGGACAGTAGGTGGAGCTCCTTCCTTTTCATAATTGTCACACAGGAAGTTTATTCGCTCGAAGTCGAAGGTTCGCCGTTTTCCCCATGTACCGGTTTCCATAATGCGTGCGTGTCCACTTGTGAGTGTGGGACTCTCAATGCTGGGGACAGGAGTTGGGTGAGTGGAGCAGAGTGGTGCAGTGTTTGGCGTCTCTGGTCATTTCACTGTTTGAGAGACCTAGAGCCGAGCTGGCCCCCGGATCTCTCACAATCTCGTTGGGCCTCTATGTGCCATTATTGGGTGTGCTGCTTGCAGGTGCATGTCAGGTCAAGCTGCTCTGGGCTGCCCTCTAGTCTTTCATGCCAGTTGGAGCATTGCCCCGCCTACCGCAACTGCCCCCGGTTTAGACTCAGAGCACAGACGTGTGGATATCCTGCACTTCACACGCACTACTTTGTATGGGCCTGGGCCCAAACTGACTCTTGTGCCCCGGTCTCCTGCCTCTGCAGCAAATCTTAGGCCTCATCTAGCCCCGGCGTCCCATTCTGGAACCAACAATTGCCTTCAAAGTCCTGGCACCCTCTCCATCTGGAAACGCTACGATTAACTTGAGACCTCACCAGAGACTACTGCCCGGCCCTGCACACAAGCAGATTCACTCTGCTTATTGCACGGTATGACTTAATCCTCCAAGCGCCTCACATGTGCTCCACAGAATGTGGTACCAGCAATTAACTAGGGACGCCAGATGCTTGACTTCAACTGCTAAATCATTACAGCAGCCATTTAGCACCGTTGTGTAACATTCTACCTGTCTGTTCCTCTTCAGAAGGCTGTAGGGTCCTTTTTACACCTATAGGTAAGATTCTAACATTGGCAAATCTATTTTGTACCACCGGGTGCCACTACTTGTGATTCTTTTTCACACGACCTGTATCATAGCTTTCCAACTGAACGATGTTTCCTTCAAGTGTGTAAATCCTTAGCTCCTCGTCGATCTTCACAGGCAGCCCTCTGCTTTTAGTCTACAGTGCCATATTGACTGTTAGTGTACCACCCCACTATTTAAGACCTCCCTCGTTTTCAAGGAGATCCATGAAAGTTGTTCCAGAGGGTTGAAATGCAGAAATAAAGAAATGCAATCCACTGTCCCACACCGAGGAAGATCCCTCCAAACTGTCACAAGGAAACACTGGGAACAGAAAATGGATACTGGACAATAAATTAGCCAGCTTTGAACCTACACCTGTCTCCTAGAGATCGACTGACCAGACTTACTATATCATACAACAAGTACTCAAAGGACCACGGTGCAGTCTGGAAGTCTGAGCTTGTGTATGGCCATTACGAGCCCATGGTACTGGTGTCTGTATCCCGTGTCCCTCTGCTCTTTCAAAAATCTCAGTCTAAAGGGGCTGGTGGCTTTATAGTTCAGTTTTTGTGTCACTGATGTCGATGCGGTCAATCTTACAGAAGTAATGAGAAGAGTCGTTGGTGCGTGTACGCCACGCCTGGACCTAAAGCAAATGTGCGTTCCGTCGGTGGATGGCATGGTGGTGGAAAGTCACGCCCCTCGGCCGATGGTGCACTTCTGTCCTACAGTTAGCCCAGTCCAAGCTTTGCTCTGCTGTTATGTGTGGGTGCTCCATTGCAGAACCACCCTGAGCAATCTCCCCACCAACAGACTGCCAAATTCAACCCCCACAGGACCAATGAGTTGCTGCTGCTAAGGGGAACAACCCCACACCATGTGGCTTCCCTGTGAATGTGCTAGTAAGTTTGCGTAACATGATGTAGGTAACGCTATACTTGCTGGTTTGAAGAGGGACGTAGCTCTGCAGAGGGCAGGTGTTAGTTATCATGGATAAGAAATGAGGAAGGATCATTGGGTAAGGAGTGTCCTAAACTGCACAGTGACAAGGATGGATGCGCTTTTGCAAGTGAGTGCTTATCGTCCGTCTTTAGTAACCGAGGTCCCTTCCATGCATCATGTGGTCAAAAGTTTCTCCAGTGAATCAGTGTACATACCCTTAGGGTGATGAGGTGAGGTTGGTTGAAGGGAAGGCCTTAAAATATTGCAACATCCAAAGTAGCTTGCACCAAAGGGAGAGTTTTTACTAGTGCTCAAAATGGAAATATAGAATCGTAGGTACTCCTCATCTCAGACTGCCTATTTGCTGATGAGATGTGTTGGTACTCTCCCATTAAAAGAATTGAGGGTAGTGCTGAGAAGTGCCCGTACTATTCCTTCATAATTAAAGTGCAGGTAGCGAGTACCTGATAGTCCCTGCACAATTAAAGCACTCTTGTTTAGGTCTAGCTACGGAAAAAGTCCCCGCGCCATTAGCACATGTAAAATGTTTTTTAGATACATATTGTTCATACTGACTGCTGAGACATGGTTAGATAAAGCCCTGTTGGCCTCAGATTCCTCTAAATTAAAATCTGGTTTCATCTGCTTTATTACATCAAAAAAGGCAATTTTTGTTGGCTCTTAGGGCTCAGTACACTTTACCACCACTAACCAGTGCTAAAGTGCTTGCGCTCTTTCCTTTCAAACATGGTAAAATTGGCTTACACTGAATTGGCAATTTTAATTTACTTGTAAGTCCCTAGAAATGTGGTTCTACATGTACCCAGGGACTGTACATTAAATGTTGCTAGTGGGCCTGCAACACTTATTGTGCCACCCACTTAAGTAGGCTATTTAAAGATGTCATGTCAAGGCCAGGGCTATTGCGTTAATTTTTCATGCTTTCCGGCCATGGTGCCATTTGAGACATGCCTTCTGTCAGCCTGGGTGCTTATGTGTGACGTCTCCATGCTTTCTGGTCTGGGTGCTTAATTATGTGTGCTATTTCCATAGTTTCTGGCCTCAGTGACCTGGAGGCTCATGTGTGACATTTCCATGCTTACTGGCCTAGGTGCTTATGTGTGATGTTTGCATGCGTACTGGCCTGGTGGTGTGACCAGGCCTGGGTCAGTGCCTAGGTGCTTATGTGTGACATTTCCACAGTTTCTGGCCTCAGTCAGTGGCCTGTGTGCTCATGTGTGACATCACATGTCGGTGCTTAATGTGTGACAACATGAGTGACAATTTACTATGCTTTAAAAGTTAATACAATCTAATATGTAATGAAAAATGTGTTGAAAAATGCTTTGTTTTGGCCTTTCTGTCTCTCAAATTTTCTTGGGAAGGACAAGTTCAACCCCCCAAACTCCCCCTAGTAGTGGTTGCTTACTGCGCTTGCTCTCTATACACCATGTGGGGGGCTGGTCTCACTTTTACTTTGTTCTCTCTGATTCGCTACTTGTGTCTATTGTTGGTGCTTTCTGAAAGAATGTCTAAGGGTACACATATGACTGGGTGGGTAACCTGGTGCTCTTTAAGGTCATCATCTACTATTTACTGTGCTTTGAAAGTTGATACAATTGAATATGTAATTAAAAATGTGCTGTAAAATTCACCATTTTGGTCTGTCGTTTTCCAAACTTTTCTTGGGGGGAGAACCCCCCCAACTCCCCTAGTGGCAGTTGGGCTAGCTTGCTCGCTACGCGCCGGCTCGCTACGCGCCGGCCGGGGGCTGGTCTGATGAAATTTGCCAGGGCTGCTTTCAGTTCCCAGTCCGGCCCTGGTCAGGAGTGAATAGTGAGTGAGTGTTAAAAAATACCTAGCATGTGAGGAGTAAAAAGAATTTTTAAGAGGCCTCTGTGCCGGTATTATTAAAAAAGTGAGGCGGAGGTGTAATGTATTAATGTAGAAAACCTCCTGCGTGTGTCAACATGTTTCGAAGCGTGCTGCTTCTTCTTCAGGACGGGTACACAGATCCTTACCCTACTCACATGGACGAACAGCCACCAGTTCCCTCCCGGCTATCCAACTGCACACCTCTCCTTTTAATGAACAGGCAAGGGTAGCCATTGTTGGTGCATAACAACCACCATTTATTTAACATAACACATGGACATGAAACACCACAATTTAATGGTCATTAGCATTCCATGGATTTAAGTACTTCAAAACATCTGTCATATCTTTTCAAGTTTACTACAGCATTTCTGGTCTTGTTGGTCCATATTTAATTACTGACAGCACTTCCGGCACAACCTGCATGACGGCCCCATTGCAGGTGTCTAGCGTTAGCGGCTTCTAGGCTTCCCTTGCTACTGAGACCTATGTGGCGGGCGTCTGGCTGACTGTAGCTGACCCTTGCTAGCCCATCGCCTGCTCTCAGTGCCCCTGCCGTAAGGCATCCCAAGAACACTTATTGGGCAGCTCGTCTCCTTGGCTATGTGTGCGTGCTGTCTCTGTCACGTGAGGGGGGCTCACTGGTACATAGAATTCACACACTTAACTGTTCTGGCCCTTTAAGAGGGAGGAACCCTTCTGGATGGGGTGTGGCTAGTCAGTTCCTGCTTCTGGTCACACCGCTGCTCGCCTAAAAGTAGTCTTCACAGGCAACACGCTCCTGCCACGCTACTGCCCAACTAGATGCAACAAGACCTCAGCACGCTTCATGGGCAGCGCGCTTTCCTCATGCCACTGCCCACAACAAGTCCCCCAGCGAGCTTTACGGGCAGCGCGCTCTTGACCACGCCACTGCCTGACCTCACCCGATGGCCTTCTTCACAAGCAGCGTGCTCTTCACCATGCTGCTGCACGGCTTGGTAATGAATGCCTTCTTCACGGGCAGTGTGCTCTTGACCATGCCGCTGCCTGACTTGGTAATTAATGCCTTCATTATGGGCAGTGCGCTCTCGTCCATGCCGCTGCCTGACTGATCAGTGATCAGCGTGCCACAATCTTCACGGGCAGTGCGCTCTCAGTCATGTCGCTTCCTGACTCCTAATCGGCACATCACAGAGCCACTCATCGCGGTAGCCTTCACAGGCAGCGCTCTCCTCCACATGCCGCTGATCAACTCATAAATTGCACCCAGGCAGCATGCACCCTCCACGCCGTTGCCTGTGGGCCACGCAGTCCTCAGTAGCCACAAGCAATCAGTGAGCTATCCTTACGCCACTGCCCACGATCTGGTAGAGCGGCTGAAAACTTGTTTTCGTGGCGGCAGATAGGCTGACCATGGCAAAGTTCTTGAGGCAATTTCGACGTGAAGGCAATTCCCACAGGACGCCAAAGGCAATTTCCAAAGAATGGAGAGGTCAGTTCAGGGCAAGGGTCCCCTGCCCTGCATTTTGGCCTCCCGGGCACTGTGCCCAATCTTCCTGGATTGGGCCAATTGAACCACGCTGCCAATCACCTGCGAGTGTTTTCACGGGCATCGCTGCCTGTTTCCTGGTGGCCCTGCATTGCTCACGGGCCCCTAACTGATCCAGCTTCACCTTCCTGGCCCGCGCCTATTTTCCTTGCAGTTGTATGTATCGCAAACTCTACCTGAAGGTATTGGAGCATTTTACAAGAGCACAAGTTACGTTACACTTGGTCACATTCATTATTTAGTCATTGTGAGATTAAGTGATTTGCCCAGAATCACAGGATGTTGAGCCATTGACGAGACTGGAACCTGGTTGCCCAGTTTGGCCATAACACCATATGGTGCTCAGTGCAAAATCTGCATTTTTGCTCTTCTCTCAACTCCACCAGCACCCATTTTTGTGGACCGGCCCTTCTTTTTCTACATCAGCGTTGTATTCAAGAAAAAGCGTTCTGGAAAAAACACACAAAGTGGAAAGACGGAGGAAGAGAAAGTAGAAAACCATCACAATGTGGGAAAGCAGGAACCTGCAACAGTGAGATAAAGGGGAAGGGTGTGTATGAGACTCGAGTAAAGTGGCATGAGGTGGACTGAAGACTACGCAGACATTTAATAACGCAGGCTGCTGGCTTCTGAGCAGAGCTTTGGGCATGTCATGGAGTTCAGAGTGGCCACCTCTGCCAATTCAGGTCAGGCTATTGTTTGTGCCTGGGAGACATTTCACACCTATGCACACCTACTAAATACTATATACTGGCCGGGAGAAGCTAGAGTGTCAATGCAGATTAGCCCCAGAAACTTCAGGCAGGGAAAAGGTATTTTTCTAAAAGTTACTTTTCCTTAATATTTATTAAAAATTGACTTCACTATTGAATTAATAACTATTAAAAAATGTTGTTTAATTATTTTTCTAGCTGGTCTCATTCCCATGATACAGACCTAGTAATTAATGTTGCTTCCCGTCTTATATATATATCTGTAGCTATCACTACCAGGTAAAGCCCCACCTAAAATGAACCACAAGCAAAACAAGACCACTTTTGTCTATTTTGGGCTCAGTAGGGGTGTAACTTGAGTCATATGGCCCAGTGAGCACAGGACCAGCATTTCAGCATAACTGTCACTCTTACGGCATCAACTGCAGGAACAAGTTGATGGATGGAACGCTTGAATTAACCACAGCCACTGGTGATCACTCCGAGCTGCATCTGAGTACATCGTTTTCACCCACCACTCCACTCTAGACAAAGCCCTGCCTTATGCAAATCAATATATACCTGTCTCCTCATAGGAACAGTCTGTCCCGACTGATAGATAAGGCCTGCTCTAAAAAGGACTGTAAACAACCCCAGACCAGTTTCGCCCTATCTCGGAATCCCCCGTAGGGTGTAGTTTAAATCCTAAGGCACATTGAGCACACTACCTATGTCTGAGCGTACATGTCGCACTTAGGGTGTCAAGTGTAACAACGACAAAGTGATAGATTAAATGCATGAACAACTCTCAGCAACTGGTGCAATGCCCTAAGGGCAATGGGTATGCTCAAACGGGCGTAACTCGTCTTGGGTCATTTGAGACGTGGTTCATAGAGGGCCGCATCTGCAGTTTAGGCATGAATATGCGTTTTAGAGCAGGGCCTAGACTGATTTGCATGTGGCTGGGTCCAAACTGCAGCGGCATGGTGTGAAAAATAATAATGTACTGGGATGTGGCCCTGCGTAATTACAAGTAACTGAGATTCAGTCAAGCATTCCATCCATCATTTTGTTGTATATTTCAGTGTGACTCCTTAAGTGCGATGGGTATGCCCAGACGGGGGTCCCGTGCTCACTCTGACACTGAAACCAAGCTGCACCTGACGGATGTGCCAAGTCAGGGTGAAATTGGTCTAGGTTGCGTGTGTTCCTGTTCAGGTAGGTCCTGGTCTGGCAGTTTGGGCTGGACTGTTCCTATTGGATGAGGGTAAAGACTGACTTGCAGATGACTCTGTCCAAACTGTGGTGCCATGACACACAAAATAAGAATGGACTAGGGTGTGATTTTGAGTAACTACATTCATCAATGTTTTATATATTACAATCCATAACTTGCACCCCTGGGAAAGTAATCAAGTCAGCAGAGCAATGCCATCATGTGCAATTACTTGAGCCGAAACACATGTAAGGATGCACAAAAGAGTGCCCTGTGCGAGGGCTGTTGATGAGAAGTGCATGGATGATATTTTGAGTTTGTGTAGGAGGACGTTAAATATGCTTTAGTTGTACATAGATTTTCAAACATGGAGGCAGAATGCTTCACCTGAAAAAAAGCCTCAGTTGAGCACATAACTGTAAAAGATCTAGGCAGAGCCAGCCTTTCGTATGCACATAATTTGCAAGTATCTAGGAAGTGTCTTATCTAGAAAAAGTAGCGCTCTGTGCCGAATGGCAGACAATTTGTAGCCGATATCAGCAAAAGAGCTCTCAGCACTGCAAAGAAGTGCAAAGATGAAGGAAGCTTACCTCTCTGAAAGAAATGTCTGCTCTTAAAAGAATTGCAAACTTTGAGGCTCTGTACGTGGAATAAGACTCTGCTATGCACAAAGCTGCAAATATTGAGGCATTGTACATGAAAGAAGCCTCTGATGTGCCCAGAGCTGCAAACATTAAGGCAGTGTGCAGGGAAGCTTCTGCGATGCCCAGAGCTTCAAACATTGAGGTAGCCTGCCTGACAGAAGTCTCTGTTCTGCACAGAGCTGCAAATGTTGAGACAAGGTACATGGAAGACGCCTCTGCTCTGCCCAGACCTACAAATATTAAGGCAGTGTACATGGAAGACGCCGCTGTCCTGCACAGAGCTGCAAACGTTCAGGCAGTGTACATGGAAGACGCCTCTGTCCTGCACATAGCTGCAAACGTTGAGGCAGTGTACATGGAAGATGCCTCTGCTTTGCCCAGACCTGCAAATATTAAGGCAGTGTACATGGAAGATGCCTCTGTCCTGCTCAGAGCTGCAAACGTTGAGGTAGTGTACATGGAAGACGCCTCTGTCCTGCACAGAGCTGCAAACGTTCAGGCAGTGTACATGGAAGACACATCTGCTCTGCCCAGACCTGCAAATATTAAGGCATTGTACATGGAAGAGGCCTCTGTCCTGCACAGAGCTGCAAATGTTGAGGCAGTGTACATGGAAGACGCCTCTGTCCTGCACAGAGCTGCAAACTTTGAGGCAGTGTACATGGAAGACACCTCTGTTCTTCACAGAGCTGCAAAAATTCAGGCAATGTACATGGAAGCCGTCTCTGCTCTGCCCACAGCTGCAAACGTTCAGGCAGTGTACATGGAAGATGCCTTAGTCCTGCACAGAGCTGCAAACGTTCAGGCAGTGTACATGGAAGACGCCTCTGTCCTGCACAGAGCTGCAAACGTTCAGGCAGTGTACATGGAAGATGCCTCTGCTCTGCCCAGACCTGCAAATATGAAGGCAGTGTACATGGAAGACGCCTCTGTCCTGCACAGAACTGCAAACGTCAGGTAGTGTACATGGAAGACGCCTCTGTCCTGCACAGAGCTGCAAACGTTCAGGCAGTGTAGATGAAAGACGCCTCTGTCCTGCACAGTGCTGCAAACGTTCAGGCAGTGTACATGGAAGACGCCTCTGTCCTGCACAGAGCTGCAAACATTGAGGCAGTGTACATGGAAGACACCTCTGTCCTGCACAGAGTTACAAAGGTTCAGGCAGTGTACATGGAAGAAGCCTCGGTCCTGCACAGAGCTGCAAACGTTGAGGCAGTGTACATAGAAGACGCCTCTGCTCTGCCCACAGCTACAAACATTGAGGCAATGTGCATAGTTAGGCCTCTGTGCTGAACAGAATTGCAAACATGGAGGCAGTGTATATGGGAAAAACTACTGATTTGCACAGAGCTGCAAACGTTGAGTCAGTGTACATGGAAGACGTCTCTATCCTGCACAGAGCTGCAAACATTGAGGCAATGTACATGGAAGACGTCTCTGTCCTGCTCAGAGCTGCAAATGTTCAGGCAGTGTACATGGAAGACGCCTCTGTCCTGCAGAGAGCTGCAAACGTTGAGGCAGTGTCAATGGAAGACGCCTCTGTCCTGCTCAGAGCTGCAAACATTGAGGCAGTGTACATGGAAGACGCCTCTGTCCTGCACAGAGCTGCAAACGTTGAGGCAGTGTACATGGAAGACGCCTCTGTCCTGCACAGAGCTCTAAACGTTGAGGCAGTGTACACGGAAGGCGTCTCTGTCCTGCACAGAGCTGCAAACGTTCAGGCAGTGTACACGGAAGACGCCTCTGTCCTGCACAGGGCTGCAAACGTTCAGACAGTGTACATTAAAGACGGCTCTGTCCTGCACAGAGCTGCAATCATTGAGGCAGTGTACATGGAAGACGCCTCTGTCCTGCACAGAGCTGCAAACATTCAGGCAGTGTACATGGAAGACGCCTCTGTCCTGCACAGAGCTGCAAACATTGAGGCAGTGTACATGGAAGAAGCCTCTGATGTGCCCAGAGCTGCAAACATTAAGGCAGTGTGCAGGGAAGCTTCTGCGATGCCCAGAGCTTCAAACATTGAGGTAGCCTGCCTGACAGAAGTCTTTGTTCTGCACAGAGCTGCAAACGTTGAGACAAGGTACATGGAAGACGCCTCTGCTCTGCCCAGATCTACAAATATTAAGGCAGTGTACATGGAAGACGCCGCTGTCCTGCACAGAGCTGCAAACGTTCAGGCAGTGTACATGGAAGACGCCTCTGTCCTGCACATAGCTGCAAACATTGAGGCAGTGTACATGGAAGATGCCTCTGCTTTGCCCAGACCTGCAAATATTAAGGCAGTGTACATGGAAGATGCCTCTGTCCTGCACAGAGCTGCACACGTTGAGGTAGTGTACATGGAAGACACCTCTGTCCTGCACAGAGCTGCAAACATTGAGGCAATGTACATGGAAGACGTCTCTGTCCTGCTCAGAGCTGCAAACATTGAGGCAATGTACATGGAAGACGTCTCTGTCCTGCTCAGAGCTGCAAATGTTCAGGCAGTGTACATGGAAGACGCCTCTGTCCTGCAGAGAGCTGCAAACGTTGAGGCAGTGTAGATGGAAGACGCCTCTGTCCTGCCCAGAGCTGCAAACGTTCAGGCAGTGTACATGGAAGACGCCTCTGTCATGCACAGAGCTGCAAACATTGAGGCAGTGTACATGGAAGACGCCTCTGTCCTGCACATAGCTACAAACGTTGAGGCAGTGTACATGGAAGACGCCTCTGTCCTGCACAAAGCTGTAAACGTTGAGGCAGTGTACACGGAAGACGACTCTGTCCTGCACAGAGCTTCAAATGTTGAGGCAGTGTAGATGGAAGACGCCTCTGTCCTGCACAGAGCTGCAAACGTTCAGGCAGTGTACATGGAAGACGCCTCTGTCCTGCACAGAGCTGCAAACGTTCAGGCAGTGTACATGGAAGACGCCTCTGTCCTGCACAGAGCTGTAAACGTTGAGACAGTGTACACGGAAGACGCCTCTGTCCTGCACAGAGCTGCAAACATTCAGACAGTGTACATTAAAGACACCTCTGTCCTGCACAGAGCTGCAAACGTTGAGGCAGTGTACATGGAAGACGCCTCTGTCCTGCACAGAGCTGCAAACGTTGAGGCAGTGTACATGGAAGACACCTCTGTCCTGCACAGAGCTGCAAACGTTCAGGCAGTGTACATGGAAGACCCCTCTGCTCTGCCCAGACCTGCAAATATTAAGGCATTGTACATGGAAGACGCCTCTGTCCTGTACAGAGCTGCAAATGTTGAGGCAGTGTACATGGAAGACGCCTCTGTCCTGCACAGAGCTGCAAACGTTGAGGCAGTGTACATGGAAGACGCCTCTGTTCTTCACAGAGCTGCAAACGTTCAGGCAGTGTACATGGAAGACGCCTCTGCTCTGCCCAGACCTGCAAATATGAAGGCAGTGTACATGGAAGATGCCTTAGTCCTGCACAGAGCTGCAAACGTTCAAACAGTGTACATGGAAGACGCCTCTGTCCTGCACAGAGGTGCAAACGTTCAGGCAGTGTACATGGAAGACGCCTCTGCTCTGCCCAGACCTGCAAATATGAAGGCAGTGTACATGGAAGACGCCTTTGTCCTGCACAGAGCTGCAAACGCCAGGTAGTGTACATGGAAGACGCCTCTGTCCTGCACAGAGCTGCAAACGTTCAGGCAGTGTAGATGGAAGACGCCTCTGTCCTGCACAGAGCTGCAAACATTCAGGCAGTGTACATGGAAGATGCCTCTGTCCTGCACAGAGCTGCAAACGTTAAGGCAGTGTACATGGAAGACGCCTCTGTCCTGCACAGAGCTGCAAACATTGAGGCAGTGTACATGGAAGACACCTCTGTCCTGCACAGAGTTACAAAGGTTCAGGCAGTGTACATGGAAGAAGCCTCGGTCCTGCACAGAGCTGCAAACGTTGAGGCAGTGTACATAGAAGACGCCTCTGCTCTGCCCACAGCTGCAAACATTGAGGCAATGTGCATAGTTAAGCCTCTGTGCTGAACAGAATTGCAAACATGGAGGCAGTGCATATGGAAGAAACTGGTGATTTGCACAGAGCTGCAAACGTTTGAGGCAGTGTACATGGAAGACGTCTCTGTCCTGCACAGAGCTGCAAACATTGAGGCAATGTACATGGAAGACGTCTCTGTCCTGCTCAGAGCTGCAAATGTTCAGGCAGTGTACATGGAAACGCCTCTGTCCTGCAGAGAGCTGCAAATGTTGAGGCAGTGTAGATGGAAGACGCCTCTGTCCTGCTCAGAGCTGCAAACGTTCAAGCAGTGTACATGGAAGACGCCTCTGTCCTGCACAGAGCTGCAAACGTTGAGGCAGTGTACATGGAAGACGCCTCTGTGCTGCACAGAGCTGCAAACGTTGAGGCAGTGTACATGGAAGACGCCTCTGTCCTGCACAGAGCTGCAAACGTTGAGGCAGTGTACATGGAAGACGCCTCTGTCCTGCACAGAGCTGCAAACGTGGAGGCAGTGTAGATGGAAGACGCCTCTGTCCTGCACAGAGCTGCAAACGTGTACATGGAAGACGCCTCTGTCCTGCACAGAGCTGAAAACGTTCAGGCAGTGTACATGGAAGATGCCTCTGTCCTGCACAGAGCTGAAAACGTTCAGGCAATGTACATTAAAGACACCTCTGTACTGCACAGAGCTGCAAACTTTGAGGCAGTGTACAAGGAAGACGCCTCTGTCCTGCACAGAGCTGCAAACGTTGAGGCAGTGTACATGGAAGCCGTCTCTGCTCTGCCCACAGCTGCAAACGTTGAGGCAGTGTGCATAGAAAACACCTCTGTGCTGAACAGAATTGCAAACATAGAGGTTGTCTGTACCTCTCATTTAGAAACCTCTGCTCTGTAGTCACACAAAGTTTTCAAGCTGACTTCCTCAAGTCACATGGAGGAAAGCCCTGCTTTGTCCTTCCTGTCTACATGGACATGAGCGCCTCCTACAGATGTAGTGGTGGGTGAGTTAGCAAATAAACAGAGAGCCAGCCCATGGCCAAGCCATAGGTCGGCTCTGGCTCTAAGAGCCTTTGGCATACAAATTATGTTAAAAAAAACGATATTAGAATATCGTAAAGAGTCTTCAAAATTCAAAAAAGCATAGTTCTTCAACACACGAAAGCGTTTTACCTTAGTAAATCAGTTTTTCTCTGCATCCAGAAGCATTTATTAAAAGTGGCCGTTTTTAAACAGAAACTGAAATGTCCCTGCCATGACGACAATGCTGTTAGTGAACAAAGAGGAAAGTCGTGTTCTTGTGTACCCTATATATGGCTTAGATTCCTATACACAGAGCAATATTATAGCTAAATCAAACATAAGAAAGGTTTTCGTTCAACATACATCCCGAACTCATTTATTTGAAGGTGCTCCTACATATATGTGATATTTGAAAAAAGGAGACTTGGTGACAAAATAGTTGCCTAGGATCACACAATATGGTCTAGCAGGGAAACCCATATTTTCTTGTCTCACACTGTGAATTTAAGCCACTAGATGGGTAACTCTTTCTGACGTCAAGGGACAATGCTTTGTCCTTTATTCTCAGACGGGGAGGTTACAGCATGGCTGATGGGCATAATACACATTTTACTTTTGGCAGTTTCACATAGGGTGAACCTTGTCCACAGACATTCAAGCACTTCACAACAGGTACAGGTTACTTTACATGCTTATTTGTAGATTTCTGTTCCACAAACTCGAACTATTTATTTGAGGATTGATGATGGGTGAGATTCACTTTACGGATATCAACGGATTGGTGTGTTGAAAACATAGTTACTTCCCGAGAGGAAATACACACTTACACCCATTTGCCAGATATAGAAGCCCCTTTAATATGACTCAGTAATACAGGTGATTTTAATATTTCATTGTTTTCATTTCGACAGTGTTTTTTACATTCAAATCCATTCACCATTTTATATCCAGCAAACGTTAAGAGAGTATTTTTGTTGTTGTTGTTTGGTTCCAATATACACCTTTCTTTAGGCGAAGCTTCAGTAGAGTTTTAGAAAATGTGAGTGAAAGTAAAATAAAAGTAGACTTTTAATATGGCAGGTTGGCACTATTGGCCTTGATTGCCTTTGCCGACGCTTGTTTAAACTTCTATCACTACATTTTAGAACAAAAATAACACCCCTGTCTGTTTACTCTTTTGTAGAAAACTAAGCATATACCATAAGGTAAAATTAATAAAATCTTCTCTGCATCAGCACTCTATTATATGCAAAATTATCCATAAATGTCAACACCATTAAGTGATTGCTCTCTTTACATAGTTTATATCTTGAGAAAAACACTAAAAGAGCGCTTAATAGTTTTCACTCCATTAAGCATGTGTCTTGAGAGTTAAATTACTGAAGCATATGGGCTCCTATAAAATCATAAGAATTTCACAAATCGTCGACTGCACTAGAACGATTTCCTTAGTGCAAAGCCAATTACATCAATCAACATCAGATAACTCTGACCAAAATTTCTAGTTTAATTGTGTTTATGTACATAATTTGCATTCTATAACCTGTCAGGGAACGAAGGCAGGGATGGCTGATTCCAGAGGTAACACTTAGTAAGGAGGCCAGGCAAGGTAAATACTAAGCTGTTCAAAGAATTGAAAGTGCGAGAACTCAAAGAGTGTGCCATTAGGGCCCAGCACCCTGGGGTCCAGGCCCCCCCTCCTCTAGCGCCGGGTAGCCCGATTGATGACCAGGCTAGGCAAGTGCTTCCGGGGCGGCCGATGATGTATTTCCGGCGGTGGCGGGGACCGGCGGTGGAGGGTGGGAGGAGCGGAGGCCTAATTGGGGGATGGCGCCCTGGCCCTCGTCCTCTGTTCTTACAGTGCCACCCTCCCCCAGTGGCATTGTGTCCTCCAGGAATCTACAGGTTTTTGCATTCCTGCGCAAGGCGTACCACTGGTCAGCCTTTACAATAACCTACTTTCTGTGCGCACACATGCCAATGTGGTTTATCAAAAGGTTGGTAAGGAGAGCGCTTTGGGGCGGATTGCAGGCTCCTTCGCTACCCCCGCCCCCTTGGCCAAATTATGTCTGTTCACCGTTAGGAGTGGTACCTAAGAAAGACCCAGGCCAGTTCAGGATGATACATAACTTATCCGCACCTAAGGGGGTGTCTGTGGATGATGGTATAGACCCAGCATTATGCTCAGTGACATACTCTTCCTTTCACATGGCACTGCAGAAGTTGCATGACCTAGGTCCCAACGCCTTCATGGCAAAGACAGTCATTGAGTCGGCCTTCCGGCTCATGACTGTACACCCTGAGGATTACCACTTGTTGGGTTTCCAGCTGAATAACCAGTATTATTATGACAAATGTATGCTAATGGGATGTGCTGTATCTTGTAAATATTTTGAGCTGTTTAGCTCCATGCTGCATTGGTTGTTTACTTTCAGAACAGGGCACGCAGACATCCTCCATTATTTGGATGACTTCATGGTCATGGACCCGTCCTCGTCAGGGACATGTGGTCCAGCTTTAAGAGAACTGGTGTCCATGTTGGAGGAATTTGGGGTGTCATTGGCGCCCTGGAAAACAGTGGGCCCTGCAACATGCATGTCATTCCTGGGGATTGAGAGCGACACAGTGGTGGGAGAGTGCAGGTTACCCAGGGAATAAGTGCTGGCATCTCCCAGGCGATTGATGCGGCACTGGCAGGAGCAAAAGTGACTTTACATCAACTCCAGGTGTTGGTAGGCCAGTTGAATTTTACATCGCGGATCATCCCTATGGGGCGCCCCTTCTCCAGATCAATTGCAAGAGCAATGGCAGGTTTGGCACAGAAGCATCACCATGTTAGGCTACGGTCTGAAGTGAGGGAGGACCTGAGAGTGTGGCGCAGTTTCTTGAAAGATTTAATGGCAAAGTTGTGTGGCCAGTCACCAGTGAGGCCTTTGGTTAACTCACCGACTCTGCAGGTAGTGTAGGTTTTGGAGCAGTGTTGGGACCTCGCTGGTGCAGGCACGATTGGCCGGCAGCTTGGCATGAGAGTGGGTTGACCAGGAACGTGGCCTTCTTAGAATTTTTCCCAATTGTAGTAGCAGTTACAGTTTTGGCTGACTTCTTTAAGAATAAATCAGTGTTTTTTTGGTCAGACAACATGGCTGTAGTAGAGGCTATTAACAGGCAAGGAGCTACCTGTACCCATGTGTTGAGGCTTTTAAAACACTTAGTGTTGTTATGGTTGAAGCTGATTCTGCTGTTCAGAGCAGCACATATACCTTATGTAGAGAATCGGGCTGCTGATGCTTTGTCTCGCTCCAAGTTGCAGGAATTCCGGAGGTACCATTCACAAGCAGAGGACCAGATGACAGTGTTCCCGACATCTCTGTGGAAGATTGGAGCCCCGCATTAGCGGGGCTGGTGGGGGCCTCATTGAGCGAGGGCACCTGGAAGGCTTATCAGCACCATTTTAAGGCTTACAGGCTTTTCGTGCAGCGCACAGGGGTAGTGGGCCTGTTTTCAACTGAAGCCATATGCGGTTTCTTGCAGTCATTAAGGGAGCAGGGCAGGCCTATCTCTTATACTAGGGCTCATCTAGTGGCAGTTGTTTTGTTTTGCAAAATTGGCAGGGGTGCATGATGCGGAGAGTACATTCTTAGTCAGAAAGGAACTCGCAGGGTGGACCAGGTTAGAGGGAGTGAGGAAGGATGGCAGAAGGCCACTAGACTTGCACACGCTAGGAGATATGCTGGACGCCTTGCAGGCGGTGTGCTCTTCTACTTATTTGCGGCTGCCTTCACACTAGCCTTTTATGGGGCTTTTAGATTGAGCGAATTGGTGGGGGCCTCCAAGATAGATCATACTGGCGGCCTGCAGTGGCAAGATGTGAAGCTAGCCCAGGAACAGCTCTGGGTCACATTGCGAAAATCTAAGACAGATCCTTGGGCAAAGGCACAACGATTAGGCTCAGTTTGGCACCTGGAGCACGAGTGTGTCCAATAGCCCGAATGGAAGCATACTTGGCAATCCGCCCATAAGTGGGAGAGCAGGCTCTGTTCATCCATGAACAAGAGGGGTGCCTGTCCAAATTCCAGTTCAGGGCGGTGTTCATGAGTTCCTTGAGGAGTCTGGGGTTAGATACCATTGGTTACTCGTCCCACTCATTCAGAACTGGGGCGGCGACGTTAGCAGCAGAAGCAGGCCTGTCAGTGCAGGAAGTGAAGCGGGTAGGGCGATGGTCTTCCTCATGTTCCAAGCGCTGTGTGCAGCCGGACTTGTTGTAGTATGACGCAAAAAAGCCCAGGTGTGACCACTCTAATGACCTCTTTCTCTTTCTCTTTCCGCTGTAGTATGCCCTCTAAGGTGATATGGGTGTTGGGACACTCTTTCGTACGGCGGCCCGGTTGCAGCCGTGGCAGGGGTCGAAACTGGCTTGTTTGAAGGAGATGTCGTTCCATTGGCGAGGCACGGGCCTGTAAATTGGGCAACTGCAGTGGCTGGTGGAGGAGACAAGGTCACACGAGGGACTTCAGTCCCCGGATTCAATTATCCTGCATTTGGGCAGCAATGACATGGTGGATCTTGGTCGACAGGCAGTCAGAGAGGCATTGCTGCCGAAATTCGCTTAGTTGGGACAGACATTCCTCTGGGCGCGGATTGCATGGTCATGCATTATTCCGCGGCAGGCATGGGGCCCAAAAGTGAGATCCAGAGCATTGAACGTGTCAGTAAGGCGCCTTAACTGGGAATTGCCAAAATTGTTCACTGGACAGGGCCGCCTGTGCCATATACCGCATAGACTGATCAAAGCTGACCAGATGTTTCATCGTGACGGCGTGCACTTATCAGACATTGGAACTGATGTTTGGATTAATGGCATTTGGTCATTTGTGAAGCATCTGTTCTGTGGTGGGGAGGGTGAAGGAGTCCTCTTGCAGACTCCCTAGGCCAGCACTGAGGGGGGGAGATGGTATGCTCTCAGCAGAGAGAATGGGGACACCGGCTGGGGGGCAAGGGCGCCAGGTTACAAGTTAGGGCATGGGGCAGAGGCCCCTGGTTATACCCTACGAGCCCCCTTGGTCAGCGTGGTGATATAGGGGTGGGCCCTAAGGTAGCAGACAAGGACCAGATAGCTGGGGCTCACCTCTCAAGGACTCAGGTGGGCTGCGCCTTGCGTGTTTCTCACTTGGGGGACACGAGCCGGAGGGCCCCTTGGTGCTGGAGTAATTGATTGTGTGTAGATAATTAAGTCAGTTAGTTAGGCTGATTGTTCGCTATGCTAAGTTACAAGTGTAAATATTAATTAGTGATCAATTCATTAGGTCAGCTTCAGAAATGTAAATAAGCAATTTTAATTTGTCATGTTTTGTGTGTTGGTGTGAAATAAACATGGCCTTTTTTTACCCACAACTTTGATTCAGGTATTGATGTGTGGGTTCCGTGGGAGTGGGGCAGGGAGTAACCTGGGGGCCAGGCTCTATAACTGAGGTCACAGAACTACAGAGGAAAGAAGAGGATTATAAGTGAGGATAAGGAAAGGGATAGGAAACCAGCAAAAGCAAGGTTTAATGAAAGTACTGGTATATGAGGTATATGAGAAGATGTCTCTTAGGAGCTTAGGAAACACTTTTGGACCGACACTAGCAGATTGCTCTGAACAACAGTCATACAGCGAAGACATAGCTGTGCCTGTTGTTATAGAGACTGTTGTACTAAGTACAAGATGCACCAAGACTGACAACAGTGAGTCAGGGAAGACTCTAAAGGACATAGGCGCAACAACAGAAGCTTTTCCCCTTTGGAACAGAGACCAAACAGACTGCACAAAATTAGGAATGGAACAGAAAACAAGATTTGTTAGACCTGGCCCTCTTTGCAAGTTATCTCCAAACTTTTTGCCTTTTGCCTCTTATTTTTCTGACCCTGTTTTCGTTGGCTTTAGGGCTCTGGGCACTTTACCACTACCGATCAGTGCTAAAAGTGCATATGCTTACTGGGTAAATTGTGATTATGATTGGTTATCCATGATTGGCATATTTGATTTACTGTTAAGTCCCTAGTAAAGTGCATGGTGTGTGCCATGGCCTGTAAATCCCATGCTACTAGTGGGCTTGCAGTAGTGGTTGTGCCACCCACATGAGTAGCCCTGTAAATGTGTCTCAGACCTGCCACTGTAGTTCTGTGCGCGCACTTATAAACTGCCATGCCCTCACCTTTCCTTTACTTATGTCAGGCACCCCTCCGGTAGGCCCAAGGTACCCCCATGGGCAGAGTGTAGTGTATGTGAAAGGTAGGAAATGTAATGTGTGTGACAGGTCTTGATAGTGAAATGCTGTGCATTTCGTTTTTCACTATTGAAAGGCTGTCTGTCCCATAGGCTATCATTGCAGCTACACTGTAACATTTTACAAGTGCAACTTTCAATTGGGACAAGATGGAGGAATTAAGTTTAGGCTTTCTGAACTCAGAATTTAATAACACAATTTTTAGTAAAGGTAATATTTAAATTGTGTTTTTGAAAATGCTACTTTTAGAAAGTGGGCTTTTTCTTTCATTACCATTCTGTGTGCCTCTGCCTGTTGTATATTCACCATCTGGTTTTGGAGTGACAGGAGCTGGGGATGTACATGCACTCTAGACAGTCACAAGGGGTTGAGGTGCGTCCTATCTTGCCTGGGAGACTTATAGCCAGGCTGAATAGACCTGGTCTGCATTTAGAGTGGTGGAAGAGGTTATGCTAGCACTGCATAGGTTGTGTCTCCATTGCATAATGCTGTCTCCACACCCTGTGGTCATGCTGGATCAAGGAGGCCAGAACTGAGCTCAGAGACACTGCAGCAAAGAGAACAATGACAGAATGCGGTATAAATATGAGACCTTAAAACCCAGGAACTTAGATCACTTCTGGAAATAAATGAGGGAACTGCCAAGAAGAAGAACTGAAGAGCTGTGTGAAGAGCACTGCCTTTTCTGTGTGAGTGGTGGGTTGGCCTGCATATGCTGCTTCGATCTGTGGTGGAGGCAGAGGACTGACTCTTTTTGCCCTGCTGTGATAACTTGCTTGTGAAGAATCTCCAAGGGCTTGTGTGTGCTTGCCTCCTATCTCAAGGAGATAAAAGACTTTGGAAAAAATCCTTGCTGGATCTAAGAGTAATCTTCCTGGAAGGAGGGCCGGGAGCTGTGTGAGGAGTATTGCCTCTGACTTGTGTGGGGGTGGCACCGGCCTGCAGTTGCTGCTCCTGTCTGGAGCAGTAGAAAGGACTCTTTCACCAATTTGCAAAATAGCGAGTGGTGAGCACTGTATAGTCCATCTTAAAAGAAAACTAGCGCCTTGAAGCTTGTGCCTATTTGAAAATTCCGCTGCTTTTACTTTATTGGAAGTTCCTTGTGCTTACTGGGAATTCCTGGTATGCTATTACAACTTTCCTGTGCTGTATTGGGAATTCGCAGTGCCTTACTGGAAACACCTTGTGTGTTATTGTCTGGAAGCTACCTTGCACTTCCTTTGGGTGAGAATTCCTCGTCCACCCCCCCTCTTCAGCTACGGCGTGCAGCCACCGAGACGCCTTCCGCCATGTCGTTCCACAGACTGGGAGAGAGTCTGTAAACAAAAGGGTGTGGCTGCCCAGCAGGAGCCAACGCAATGGAAGCCATTGTTGCCTCCATCACCAGCGCGGCAGCCGCTGCAGTCCCAGCCCATAGCAAGACGCAACGCCGAGTGCCACAGCAGGAGAAGCCTGGGTGCGGAGTAGAGTGAGGACGTTTCAAGAGCGCAGCAGGAGCCTCGCAGCCATACCAAGTCGACGTCCAGTGGGGAGAAAAGATCATCGAGCATCCTGCCTATTGCAGCCAGGGCGGTCGCACTGGGAGGTATCAGATGGTCCTGACTGGGGACGAAGGGAGACTGCATAAGGTCTTGTTTGTTACCCCTCCCCTGGGAAAGCATTGGATTCTTCTTCGCACGGGTAGCTGAGCGGGCAGGAATCCTCAACAGAGGTCCTGCTCGGCCCCCTTTTTATTTTGCTTACCTCTCTGTGCTCACTGCACAAGCGGACAAATGGCTAGGCAGCCCCCATTTGGGACAGTGAGTACCCATCCCCCCTTCCCACATATTAGGATTTTCCATCTTATAAGAGAACTAGCACCTGGAAGCTTGTGCTTATTTGAAACTTCCTGGTGCTTTTTTCTTTATTGAAAGTTCCTTGTGCTTACTGTGAATTCCTGGTGCACTACTACAAATTCCTTGTGCTGTATTGGGAATTTGTGGCGCCTTACTGGAAACACCTTGCGCGTTATTGTCTGGAAGATCCCTTGTGCTTCCTGTGGGTGAGAGTTCCTTGTGCCCCCCTTCCTCTCTACCTATGTCACGAAGCCACCGAGACACCGCCCAGAAGGGCACCGCAGCCTGGAAGGAGACAACGCAAAGGAAGCTCTATCCTTGCCCCGGGACACCGTGCCATGAGCACATGACCCATCATCTACGAGGTCTCCACTGGCTCCCCATGGAGAAGAGGGTCACCTTCAATCTCCTCACCCACGCCTACAAGTCCCTCCACAACATTGGATCCAAATACCTCAACGACAGAGTATCCTTCCACGTACCAAGTAGGAACTTCCGCTCCACCGACCTCGCCCTGGCAGAGGTCCCCCCGCATCCACAGGTACAGAACAGGCGGGAGAGCTTTTTCCCACATCGCAGTAAAAACCTGGAACGAGCTCTCGGTTAACATCAGACGCTCCCCGACACTACACACGTTCAGTAAGGACCTCAAGACCTGGCTCTTCGAATGATCCGGAGCTGCCCCCTCCCCCCCACAGCGCCTTGAGACCCTCACGGGTGAGAAGAGCGCTATATAAACCCCTGATTGATTGATTGAACCAGTGCAGCAGCTGCTGCAGGCCCAGCCCAGAGCAAGACATAGCGCAGAGTACTGCCGCAGGAGAAGCCTGGGTGCGGAGGAGATCGAGGACATTTCCTAAGTGAAACAGAAGCTTCACAGCCGCACCAGGCCAATGTTCAGTTGGAAGAAAAGATCCTCACGCCGCCGGGGAGGCCACACCAGGCGGTATCAGTTGGCCTGACCGGGGACGAAGGGAGACTGTGTGATGTTTTTTATGTTTCCTCTCCCTGTTGAAGCATTGGGTGTTTTTGTGCGCAAGAAACCGAGCGGGAAGCAATCCTCAACAGAGATCCCGCTTGGCCCCCTTTTTAATTTGCTCACCTCTCTATGCTCACTGCACAGGTGGACAAGTGGCCCGGCAGATTCCATCTCGAGGCAGTGAGTACGTGTCCCCCATCTCACATATTGGCCATGCAGGAACGTTGTGCCCTAGAACTGCAATGATGGGGTTATGCAACCATAAATTTGGCAACATTGCTATTTCTTTTGTTTCCTCACATGCTACATATGGTTTCAGGATTGTGGTAATGGTTGTTTATTTTCTATTCTGAAGACAGAGTGACAAGTGTACTTTTGCTGAATCTACCTACCCTAAGTTGTTGAATCGTTTTATGACATCTGCAACCTGTCAGTATTTACTGTGATGTTTCATCTGTAATGATTTTGACAATTGCCTAGTATCAAACTGAAAGTGATTTATGTGATTGTGGTCCATGTGTTTTATATATACAATTTATGAGATATGTTTATATACTACTGTGTGGAGTCTCTTTTGGGGTGTGTGTAGTGTGTCACTGGTGTGTGTGTATTGGGCTTTATACATTGCCTCTGGAATAAGCCTGACTGCTCTGCCAAGCTACCAAGGGGGTGAGCAGGGGTTGTGTTGGGTGTGTAACTCCCTACCCTGACTAGAGTGGAGGGTTCTGCCTGGCTTAGTTGCATACCCTAGCCAAACATAAACCCAATTTCTAACAAGAGTGGAAAGAATACCGAGAATACAGGACTGACAAGACAGCAAGAAGACATAGAGAAAGCCAAGACAAGAAGTTATGAACAGGGATTCAGAAATCAAGGGCCGATATAAAGAGATCAAGAGTATGCTGTCCCTAAAAGGGACTGGGACAAGTAAGGCCCTACTGGTACTGGGAAACTGGAACCTAGATTCAGAACAAGGAAGTCGAGGCACAACAGGCACTGGAACAAGTAATGCCCTGCGGGTACATGGAATAAACACAGGATTTCAAGGTCAGAACTGTAAATTAGAACAAGGAAACAAAGGGAACAGCTGCCAACTCAGTGAATACGTGGTCAGAAGCCCTACAGGGAAAATGCACAAATCAGGATATCAGGCTAGAAATTATAGACAGTAATAAAGGTGAGACTGTGGAGCAATTGAACACTTAAAGCACAATGCTGCACAGTTCAGTCAAAAACCCGATAGCCTCAGGATTTCAAAGGTTGAGCAGTGCAGGCAGACTGAGAAGAAACAGGAGCTCCCACTAACTACAGTTGAGGCATAAATTCTGAATGCAGAAGCCAGTCTTAAATCCCTCCTCACAGCTCACAGCCACACAGGGTGACAAACTCAGAATAGGAGTGAGGTCGCTGCAAACACAGTGGAGGTGAGAGCAGTTAAAGTACCTCCTCCTCCAGCTCTCTGACAGAAGGAGTGCACTGAAGTTCCAGGAAGCAACCAGTCTGCAGAACAAAACCCCTGGGTGGAACAAGGATCAGATCTTGTTTCTGACCATGGCACAAATTCATGCAAGGGCATGTTGGAAATGGTAAGACAAAGTTCCAATAATAATAAGATTTGACAAAAGGTTCCTCTGCAGCTCTCAGTCTCAGGTAGGGCATACATGAACCATAATGCAGGTACATATACCTAGGGAGGATGGATTGAGTATAGCAGATGGGACACCGGGTATAATCTCTGTTATAGCTTTGGCTGATACAGAGAATGTACACAGCTCCCGGACCCCTAATACACCAGACACACCCAATCCACCCTCTTCGCCACAGCCTAGGAATTTAGATAAAGGGGGCAAAAGGAGAAATATAGGCCAGGGAATTAGTAAGACAGCCAAAGGAAAGCATATAGTAACAAGAGGGACGTTGACTAAACAGAAAGTAGCATTGAATAATGAAGAACCTATGTATTCCATTAGTTTGGAGGTCCTTAATGAGAAAATTACTGAGATAATTCGTCCATTGCACGAGAAAATAGATATCCTGACTAGAGAGGTTCACAGACTTGGTAGATATTTGGACAACCATAGACCGCAAGCCCAATTAATTAATCCATGTGATCAGATCAACACGACGACAAATAAAGTCTCCAGGAGTTTAGTAATTAGTAATTCACTACATTTAGTACCTGTTGATTCTATTATAGGCCCAACTGCTGACAGTAACCCAGATAATAGGAAAAATCTACAGGAGTCAATTAATCCAACTCCAGTTGAAAGTATTATGCCACCAAATGGTAAAGGAACCCACAGGAATGAAACCCTAGAGCAGGCAAGAAAGCCACGTGATACTGAAAATTTTAATTACACTCATATACCAGTGGTCATTAACTTACCACCACAATGTGAGGCATATGTGGCTGTTCTTTCCAATGTACCCAAATTACGGGAAGGGCAAATAGAAAACAACGAACCTCTAAAAAATAAAACCCTGCATTGGTTATCTAAATACTGCGGTTTCCCCACAATGAGGGCCGACCAGATAATAATACTCACCCAAAGGGTTGGATGGATAGGCCCACTATCGAAAAACTTCGATGGGGACTGTATAATAATCAATTTTAGGTCACCAGGTTGGGCTTACAAAGCCATAACCAATTTCCCCCACCATCTTGTTGGGATTTTAACACGACATTATTGCCGCTGGGTTACTTTTACAGATCCTTGCCTGCAAGTGATTGTGTTGCATACCAAAAAAGTTATTATACAACTACTAACTCAATGCCTTCATTAGCGCCCCGTGCTACATGTTCTACTATCCCGTTGTATAACAGATTTCAACCTTTGGGTACACTGGAGGATAATGATTGACAAGAGAGACCCGAGATTGTAACATCAATTGATGAGCAAGACAGTGGGGTAGATTATGGGCTAGTTGTCAGTAGTAATGGAATTGATATAGATACAAAACTTAAGCAGGTGGCCTTAAACAACGACAACATTGTGTATACTGTCTCTGTTATAAATGATATTAATGAGCAAGAAGTTGGGTCACGGAATGTTGAAATCGTTGCAGGCACTACCACAACTATGGTTTCCTCTACAAGTCAAAGTATGCAAACAATAACACACGGGGCTATACATTTATAACCTGGAATATTGCAGGCCTTGGTAAAAAATTAGATACCCCTTTCTGGCAGGACTTTATTTCCGGCAGCAATGATTTTATTTGTGTACAGGAAACTTGGTGTATAATCCTGTTGTGGTCGGAGGATATTCCTCATATTGTTTAAGTGCTCTACCGTCCACAACAGGAAGAGCGAAGGGAGGATTGCTGATGCTTATATCAGACAAAATACTTGGGTGTAAAATTGTAAATTATTCATATGTATGTAATCACAGCCAAGTATTGAGATTTGAGTATCCAAAGGGTAAGGATTTAATATTAATTAATTATTATAATTCCATCTATTCCAACGACAGGGGAGATTTGCTGGATGCATTGGAAAAGGAAATAGATAGGGTACTGGCACTTTCTGGTAAACTTGCCATTATCCTTTGGGTTGGAGACTTTAATATACGAACATGTCCCTCAACTCAAATTAATTCTTGTGGCTTTATGAAAGTTAACAGCAACAATAACAAGAATGATGATGATATGTTACACTTTCCCCATTGCAGATATGGTACAACTTTAAACATGATCATGGCAAAATTTGATCTTGATTTATTAGACTGCACATTTAGCAAGGGTCATTTTAAATATCCAACCTTTACGGGGCAAAATGCTTTTAGTAATATAGACCACATTTTAATTTCAAAGAATAGTTTTTATACTGATTTATGGATATCTGAACAGGTAGTGAGTGATCATAATAGCATTTCCATTGTAATTTTAGATTGGGGTAATAAATTGGTGAATACTGAGGATTGTATTTTAAATATCCTCCCTGTTAGATCTAATGGTACAAGAATTAAATGGACTGGAGTAGACCCACCAAAAGCCCAACAAGAGGTGGTTACAAATTGCAGGAAAGAAATTGATTATTGTCTTAGTGAAGAGTTTCTCCCTGATACCCTGATAGAGGCCTTTTCGGACATTAACAGATCAATAAAGATTCTACTAACTAAAAGTGTTAAAAATTTGGGAAAAATAGGACCGAGATGGTTTGGTTCAAAATGTACACTTGTACTACAAAAATTAAAACTGGCATTGAGGACATTTCCCCAAAACCAATTGTATATACACGAGCTGCGAGTTGCATACAAGCAAGCTATATTGACACATAAAAAAGAGCTACAAGCAGAGGCAAGGGATAAATTAAATATGGCAGCAGACACTAATAATAGTAAACTTTTCTGGGAAACTATAAATTGTCCTTTTTTGAGAGACAAATGTACACCGGATCTGACGTCCCAAGTAAATTGTACTGAATGGATCAACCATTTTACTAGCATTTTTAAACTGGATAAGGTCCCTTTAACTATAACATCAAATAATGACCCTATCTGGCCTTTTTTGCCTATGCTAATTGAAGTGGATGAAGTACAGGAAGGGCTAATCAACAGTACAGGGGGAAAAGCTCCAGGGCCGGACGGTGTTCCGATTGATTTATACAAGAGTAAAATGGATCTGTGGGCCCCGATTCTTACAAGAGTTTTTAATATTGCGGCAGTAGGGAATTTCCCCAAATCTTGGGGACAATCTTTAATTATTCCAATATATAAAAAGGGTTCCCGTTCTGAAGCCTGTAATTATCGCCCAATATCTTTATTGGACTCCTCAATAAAGGTTATGAGCAGGGTCCTTCTAAAAAGACTGGAAACCTGGGCAACGGACCACAAGATTTTAACTTCAGTCCAATATGGATTCAGGAAAGGACTAGGCACTCTTGAACAATGCGTGAACCTGGATCTGTTGATCAATAAATATACATTAGTGAAGGGGGGTAATTTGTTTTTATGCTTTGCTAATTTAAGCAGTGCCTTTGACTTGGTGGACCACTCTCTTTTGTAGTCCGTACTCATTGAATCTGGGGCCCCGAAAGAAATAGTATTCTTTTTGGCACGAGTATATGAGAAACTATCCTGTAGTGTACGATATGGGCCAACTGGCGAACGAACTCCCTTTTTTGATGTAAGAAGAGGTATTAGGCAAGGGTGTGTTTTGGCCCCACTTTTATTCTCCTTATTCATCAATCAAATAGCCATGGTTTTAAGTCAAATTCCAGCAGACGCACCGATAATAGATAAAAAAGTGGTACCAATATTATTATATGCTGATGATGCCGTTTTACTATCCCGTACCCCATTATGCCTTCAGCGATTCATTAATAACTTTATAGATTTTATTAAAGGCAGGAAACTCATAATTAATAAAACTAAAACTTATACTATGACATGTGGCAAAAAGCCGAACTCATCTAGGACTTTCTTTTTAGATGATTTTAAAATTCAAGCTGCTACCTCCTTTTGTTATTTAGGTATTACCTTTACTGGAAGTGGTTGTTGGAATAAGGAGCATGAAAACATCAGATATAATATGACTAGGAACACGAATGGAATATTTAGGTTTGCGGCCAAACTAGGGGAACGGAGGGTAAAGGATATGGTGAATATATATAATGCAAGATGTGTCTCCTCAGCCCTCTATGGGACTGGAATATGGGGCCATTACCCTGCTGACCGACTTCAATTAGACGAAAACAGGTTTTTAAAACGACTGAATAATTAATTCATATGGAAACCGGTCTTGATTATATTTCCGATTTGGCTGCTCTGCGACCCTTGCTCTTATGGCGTTCTATTTGGTCCAAGAGCGAAACTGAGTTTACACAATCCATAATTAGGGACTGCTTAAAGTTGGACTTTTGTACTCGTATACTGTGGATAAGTTACATTAACCACTGGTACAAACTTTTATTTGATCTTAATATCCTTGATGAGTCCGAACATGTAATAACACTATCCAAAAAAGAGATAAAAGACTGCTTTTTGTCCTTTAAGAGGGGGGAACGAGATAATAAATTAATTGAGACCCAAAAAACATTCGTGCTCTACAAGCAACTTGATCTTAAAAGTGGATTCCAACAGTAGTGGAAGATGTGACAAGATCTTCGCATCGATTTGTATTATCCCGTCTCAGGTTGGGTTGGGTATTGTCCACCATCTCGTAGCCTTCTCGGATATGGGTAAACGTTCCAAAGTCAAATGTCCATGTGATAATATTTCTTGTCAGAGTGGCTGCCATTTTTTACTTTTTTGGCAAATTTTATGTATCTTTTAGGAAATACTATTTAAAACCGATCTTTCCAAAATATAATATTCGATTAACTGCAAATGCCATGAGACTACTATGCAAATTGGAGAGTTCAGATATCTGTTTTTCTGTGGCTAGTTTTATTTTGAAATGTAGAGCTGCTAGAAAGTCGATAATATTTTAAAATGTGCTACTATTGCAATTTGCACTTAAACATTGGCACTTTAAAGCGGATGTGCACAGTTTCATGTACTTTAATAGATGGTTAGAAAATGTAAATTTGCACTTTATGAATTATTAATGGATGTCTTTTTAATGCGAATTTGCACAGCTTCGTGTACTGTAAAAATTAGTTGATATTGCAATAATGCACATTTAGCATAGGCCACTTTAAAGCGATTTTGCACAGTTTTACATTCGGTATTTTTCTTTTTTAATATAGTGTATTTTGGTGTTGATGATGGAAACCCTAAAGAAGAAGTTTAGGGCAAAAAAGTCAGAGATGGGTAGGAATAACCCTGTAAATTTGAGGAAGACCTGGTTTGATGAAGATTGTAGGAGGGCAAAGGCTGAGATTAGACAAAAGGAAAGAAAACTAAGGGCTAAGTTTAAGCTGGATGTATATCAGTCGCTCCAACAAGCGAGAATCAAATATAAAAAATTAATTCGGGGAAAAAAAAGAAGCTATAAAGATAAATGCTGGTCAAATATGTTGGAGGTAATAGAAACCAAAGACATTAAAGGGTTCTGGAAATTAGTCCAAGAAAGTATGGGTATGAAAACCGGCTCCCTGATATGTAAGGTTGCAGAAGATGATTGGGTGGGTTACTTGGGAGAAATTTATGGGCAATGGCCAATGCAAGAAGATCTAAGAGTTATTGACTGGACGCCGTTGTCAGAGGATATAAAAGAATATTTTTCCTCAGAAAATATAAAAAGTGTTATAGCCAGTCTGAAGCTCACCGGTGCGGCAGGCCCAGATAACTTACCGGCTGTAATAATAAAAACAAGACCAGAATGGTGGGCCTACCTTTTTACAAATCTGTTTCAAATAATCCTGGAAACAGGAATTATCCCAGAAAGTTGAAAGGGTGCTATTATAAGACCCATTCATAAAAAGGGTGATTATAATTTACCGAAAAATTACAGATTGATAAATCTCTTTGATATAGGGGAAAAGGTCTTTGCAAAAGCACTATTGAATGTATTAAAAGACTGGTGATTAATATGGATAAGACCAAAACTTTGACTTTTGGTCGAAAGAAATCTGGTTTTACTTGGTGGATGGGGACCGAGAAAGTGGAATCAGTTTCCGAATACAGATACCTGGGGATATGGTTTGAGAAGAGCATGAAGTGGTATACCCATCTAGATGCATTAAGATTGAGATCCTCAACAACAATCAGTGGCCTGAAAATATTTAACAAAGCCTATGGTGAAATGTCGGATGGCCCAGTGCTAAAAGCTTATTCCGCTATGGTACCCCCACAATTTCTGTATGGTGCTGAATTGATATATTTGAGTGGGAAGATGACCTGGGACCTTGAGGAAGGCAAAAAATTTAAAAACGTATTTACGCTCCCTCAATCGTCAATGGTTCAGGCCGTAAGATTGGAGTTAGGACTGACTTCATGGGGTATGTTAGCTGGTATGGCCCTGTTTCACTTTTGGCAACGATTAGAGGCTGATGGAAACATAAAAGTATCCCAATGGTGTAAAAATGAAGTAGAGAAAAGCGAGTTAAGATGGGCAAAAGAGATCAGGGCAACCATGAAGAAGTTATACCGTAGGATGGAGGTTACCCTGGGCCCTAACGATTCTGTGGTAAATATTGATATTAAGAGCCTCAAATCGCTGGGGAAGGAAATATCTATTGTAGAGGATCAAAAGTATCTTGGGAATAAACCATCAGTACATTTCATGAATATTGCTTGGGAAGATAATCAATGTTTCCCTTATATTGATAGGCTACCAGATTGTGGATTACGGAGGGAGGTCCTTAGGGTAAGAATTGGGGTAAACCCATGTTATACAAACTATATGGTAAAAAGCGCCATGATCGACAAGATGGGAAGATGTACTTGCACCTTGAACACACAGTGTGATTTGTTACATATATTATTAGATTGCCATTGGCTTTTAGAATTACGATGCATGTTTTTAAAACCATTATTTAAGTTATATGAGATAAAAACAAGGACACAGGCTGTCGCACTGGTAACTGAAATTACTAATTTAGATACTGCTGTTGCTATGGGGAAGTTTATGGAAAATGTGAAAGTATTTTTGAATACTTTTATTGAGCTGTCGCAAATAGATCACGTGCAATTTAGGTTATAAAGGCGTTTAAATGAGTTTTTAAGATGTATTTTAATGTTTTAAAAGAAATGAACTTTTTAAGATGTAATTTTAAATATTGTGTGTTTGGTTTATGGATCTACGGTCCAAATAAACGTGAATTAAAACTATTTTGATGTTTTATTGAGAACATGTATTATAGTAATTATCTAGAAGGAGGAGTATTGATTACACTGTGTTTGTAATAATTATATATGAGGGGGATTTGATAAATGTAGAACAAATTGTACAGCTTACATGGTTGTGTTATGCAAACCGAATAAAAGCTTATTGAACTGAACTGACCCATAATGCATTAGAAGAGGGTAAGTAAACCCTGGAATGGAAACTCGAATGCTTTTCAAGAGGATTTGCACAGTCTATGAATGAACACTGATGTGCAAGACAGGTTCCAAACTAGTGATCAGGATTGAAGCAGGATAACAGGACTTCAAGTAGCCCCACCCGATGGCAGGATCAAAGTATCTTGACAAAACATACTGATGCACAGCTCGAACATTCAGTCACAAATCTTCCAAGCAATGGAATCATGAGATATCTGTGTTTTCTTCATAGATGAAGGTGCCCTGCCCCCCACCAAAACCTCATTACAAACCGAGAGCCAGATTTCACCACATTTTATGCTGGTGCAAAGTCATCAAAAGTGGTGCAAACTGGTGTAAAGTGTTGATTTGGGATTTACTCCTGTTTTGCGCTGGAAAGTTGCTTCAACTAATGTAATGTAGCAGTATGCTACATTACATTACATTATGCACTACTTCGTATCAAGGGGTCGTCCAACTGGTACTGGGGGTATATGGGCATTCCCATGCTATCATCCAGGTTTTTTGAAGCAAAGCCCTATATACCAACATTTGTAGACTGGGCTTTCTACCAAATAAATCTTGGAAACCACATTTACCACGCACCCTTTACCACCTCTGCCTCTACATGCATTCATTTACCATGTAGGTACGTATTTCTACCTTTACCAAGCAGTACTTTACCATGCAGTTTTTTTGTTTTATTTTTAATCACATACTTTTTCTGCTGTTTAAAAAAGTGGTTTAGGTGTGGCTAGAGGTAAAGGGAGGTAACAGTGATTTTAGGAGTGCGTGTAGGTAAAGGGAGGTAAGGGTACGTTTAGGAATAGGGGTGAGGGCAGGTAAAGGGAGGAAAGGGTGGTTTTAGGATTTAGGAGTGGGTAAAGTTAAAGGGAGGTAAGGGTGATTTTAGGGATTAAGGGTGGGCAGAGATAATGGGGATAAGTGTCATTTTAGGGTTCAGGCGTGGGTAGAAGTAAAGAGAGGTAAGGGTCATTATAGGGCACAGGGGTGGGTAGAGGTAAAGGGAGGTAAGGGTATTTTTAGGGTTTAGGGATGGGTAGATTAAAGGGAGGTAATTGTTATTTTAGGGATTAGGTGTGAGTAGAGGTAAAACAAACGGTCAGGGTGAAGTGGTGGGCGGATGTTAAAGGAGGTAAGGGTCATTTTAGGCTGTAGAGGGTGGGTAGAGGTAAACTGAGGTAGAAAATAAAAAGCGGGAGAGGGCTTTACCTTAGTCGCACATTTAATGTTAACCTAACCACTAAACTTCTCCATTGTTAACGTCTTACGTCACATCCACTCTCACGTAAAGTATCAGCAACTCCATCTCTCAATAGGATGAGTGGCGATAATTGGGTGCTTGAAGATGGAGTGATACCCATACTCCATGTCAATTCATGTGTTGCAGCTTTCTGGTTCAGGGCATTGACTGAGGTTTAACTCTCGTATCACTTTATTTAAGTCTTCTGCTATTCTTTTACTTGTTGGGTGATGCAAAGATGTCTAAATGAGTCTAAAGACAACTGACAAATAAGTTTTCCACTTCCTTTACACCAACTGAGTACTATTGTCATTCATTCTCAGGGTTTCCTCTGTAATTAAACTCGATTACAACTCGATCTGAACCTTGGTGTCTATAGCTTTTTTCTGACCATTTAGAAATGTATTAAAGCATGACCAGGGCATACATAGGTGCGCTAACTAAAACACAACCTCAACATTCAAAGCTAATCTAATCACTGGTCCCTTCTGAAACTCATCTCCCTTTAAGGTCTGGCACTTTAACTTGAGACTTTTGCACTGAGCACACAATGCCCACCAAAATAGTAGTGCATGCATCTCTTCATGACCTTGATTTTAATATGGCCTCTATGGGCTATTTCCATGCGTTTTGCTCACTGACACAAGTAACAATCACTGATTCCTAACCAAACCTCCAAGAGAAATTAATGCATTAGCCACTTGCATGCACATATGCATCCTCTTCAATAGTGAGTTTCCCTGTGCAGGGGTCATCTCTTTGTAATACAGATCTTTACACTAGCTCATATTAAGAGGGATATTTACAAAACTATACCGGAGCGGGATGTTACACCAAATTTGGCATTGCCATGCTCCGACATTTTCATAACTCGGGGATACACTGTATTTACAAACATACCACGCAGTCCTGCAACTTCCCTAGCACTGGGGCTAAAAAGCTGCCTAGCGCCTACGCAGGCATCCTGCCACCATGTTGCAATGGTGCCTGTGCTGCAGGGACGATGGTTTATGTGCAGGAAGGGACACCTTCCTGCACATAAACAATCCTTCATGCCGATTTGGTCACACATAGAAAGAGCAAAAAAATGAAGAGAAGTGAATAATTTGTCGTCGTATTACCTGTCCTTAGTTTTTGGTGCTTTCCCAGCCTTGTAAATTTGGGGCAGTGTCTAAAAGCAATGGGTGTTGCGGTGGAACGCTCACAGCAGCACCCATTGCCCGCCCCTTTGCCACAGCAAACTGCTGCAGAAAGGGGTATATTTCCAAGGTGGTGTTGAGCCACGTTAAGTGGCTTAGCACCACCGTGCAAATATGGGGAATGGAGCAACGCCACCGGAGCGTCCGAAAAAGTGCTGCTTCGGTGACGTTAGGAGCTTGTACATATGCCCCTAAGTGTTCTTGAGTTTGCCTCCATATCTCTTCAGTAATCACCCCATTAGTCTGACTGACAATAACATACACTCATCTCCTTCCGCAACATCCCTTATTTGTCTGTCAGGCTCATCAGGGCCGAAGAAAAAGGAGTCTGTGTTACCTTTCATCTGTCCTTGGAGTAGCATGCCTGGCACGTTGGCGCTGAACAAATCTTGTGATCTGTGCTCAAACTGGATTCACTCTCCTATAGGAATGCCTTAAAAGAATGCAAACCCCTCAGCATGCCAGAGCTTCACGCTCAGTTACAGACTGACTGACCTTAGAGTCGCTCAATAGGACTCGTACCCCCCAGGATGGCCCCCGGCCCTGCCCCCAACCAAACCCACAAAGCAATGCTTGACGACCAGAGCTGTGGGTTAAAAAGGCCATGTTTATTACAAATCATCACACAAACATGACAATATATAATTCATACAATTTAATACGATATGGATTTATCAAATTCAATCGTTAATTAATACTTATATTTAAGTTGCCCCTATCTTCTTGCTTCATCCGCAAGTCGGGCAGAACTCAATTTATTTACACTAAGAACGTTGTCTATTGCTCCAGCACTAAGGGGCCTTCTGGCTCGCGTCCCCCAACCAACTGAGAACCACGCAAGGCGCAACCCACCTGCGTCCTTGAGGGGTGAGCCCCTGTCATCTGGTCCTTGTCCGCCACACCTGAGGGGCCCACCCCTCCACCACCAGGCTGCCCATCGGGGCTCGTAGGGAATAACCAGGGGCGGAAGCCCCATGCCCTATTTTAAACTGGCGCCCTTGCCCCCAGCCGGTGTCCTGTTCTCTCTGGGGTGAGCTTACCGTCTCTCCACCTCAGTGCTGGCCTAAGGAGTATGCAGGAGGACTCCCCTTAACAATGTAAAGGCAATTTATGTGGCCTCTTTACCGCCGCTTAGAATATTCCACATGCAACACCTCCCCAAGCTCTAACTTTAGGGACGGGTGGGTGGGAGATTACAGGAGACCCCTGCATACCGGGGCCGGCGCAGTCAGAAAGAGGGCGAGGACAAGGGCAAGTTGCCCTAAATAGGCCCACGCCCTCTCACCCCTCGAGGCGCCGGCTCCGGACGGAAGTGACGTCACGTCGCCGCTGACCCGGAAGTACTTCTCGCTGCAATCCCGCTTTCTCCAAGGACGAGAACCACCAAAGGGGAGGGACGCGACCGGGTGCCCGGGGGGCCGAGTCCTAAGTGCGCGCTTCATTATATTCGCGCTTGGCATAGGACTCGTACCCCCCAGGATGGCCCCCGGCCCTGCCCCCAACCAAACCCACAAAGCAATGCTTGACGACCAGAGCTGTGGGTTAAAAAGGCCATGTTTATTACAAATCATCACACAAACATGACAATATATAATTCATACAATTTAATACGATATGGATTTATCAAATTCAATCGTTAATTAATACTTATATTTAAGTTGCCCCTATCTTCTTGCTTCATCCGCAAGTCGGGCAGAACTCAATTTATTTACACTAAGAACGTTGTCTATTGCTCCAGCACTAAGGGGCCTTCTGGCTCGCGTCCCCCAACCAACTGAGAACCACGCAAGGCGCAACCCACCTGCGTCCTTGAGGGGTGAGCCCCTGTCATCTGGTCCTTGTCCGCCACACCTGAGGGGCCCACCCCTCCACCACCAGGCTGCCCATCGGGGCTCGTAGGGAATAACCAGGGGCGGAAGCCCCATGCCCTATTTTAAACTGGCGCCCTTGCCCCCAGCCGGTGTCCTGTTCTCTCTGGGGTGAGCTTACCGTCTCTCCACCTCAGTGCTGGCCTAAGGAGTATGCAGGAGGACTCCCCTTAACAATGTAAAGGCAATTTATGTGGCCTCTTTACCGCCACAAGGGGGACCAGGGCAGACCGCCCTTCGCCCTCCCCACCACGAGGCAACCCCTGGATCCTTCATTTCCTACCCATCCTCCGGCTCGGCCAAGTCGGATTCAAATGCCTGGATTCCCTCTCCTGGATCCCAGGTATACCTGTGCCCACCTTTGCAGTGAACCCCACGCTCCCCATTTTTCGGCTGCATCAACAAGCAGGCCCCCTACCCAGGGCAACGCTAGGCCACACCAGCCTTCCCAGCGCTTGGCCGAAATTTAACAGGGCATCTAACCATAATTGTGGCTCTTAATTTCTCCCTGGCGTCCTGAAACCACGCTATCTTGGCAAAAGACCTACCTAAGTATAGGTAAATTCATGCCGATCTCCCTCGAGGCCCATTGGCCTAAGTAACGCAAGATAAACCAACTCAGGGGACAGTAGTCCCACACGGCGTCATTTGCTAGCTGCCAATGTGTGGGTTCGGGGTCACCCCCCGACTGCAACTCGCGCAGCTGCTTGCACAAGAGCCATGCTGACCCAATGCGTGGGCAAGTGGCCCCATATCAACCTTGCTTTTGGCAAACATACCCACTCCCTCTTGTCTGCTAATGAGACACAGTAAGAGATCTAGACTTGCTTGATCTGAAGGGGAAGGGAAAGCTTTTCACCAATCCTGAGTGTACACAGACACCGCATCAAAAGACCGTGTTAAGCAACTGTTTCACTCACTGTGAGGAAGCGCGCATAAAGAGGGCACAAGGCATGCAGTACTATCTGGCTTATTGCGCATAACGTGGCACCACTCCTGATTAGAATAACCAACTACCCCGATCGCCCAGCTGCAGGAAATAATCCAGCACGCCATATGCACTCGCTACGCACAAGTCCGCACCTGTTAATCGAGGGCCTGCGCGCCCCCCAGGGCATCCACCAGCCACTATAGTTCCGTACCTAGTAAGCTCAGGTCATAACCTCTCCCAGGGAGTAAGCTTGTACCTCACAAACCCAGTGAGCAGGAACAGCAGGCCCCCCCATTGACCAGTTTTGGTACTGCTGATTTGAAATAGAACAGGAGGGTGAAACTAATAATGCCGATTTGGATTGGCCCAGTCCTATCTTCCTAAACAGCCTTAGTCATCCTCCCAGATGTGTCACCCAGCAGGTACCTGAGTGAAACCGAAAATAGTGATGCCTTATAAAGGAAGGTGTGCTGAAAAGCCCCCTTTTCCCCAAACGTCTTTTGTGCGAGTTTTATATAGCGCGAAGACCCGAAGGTATACGCGCGCTGCACGTGGGCCCCAGTCGCGATACAGACATACACAATAAATTTGCTATACATGGTCACATGGACACTGTGCCGTTTTTGGCGTCATTTTCCAAGGGCAATCAATCTCATATGACGAATGAGTCACCTGCGGGTCCTTCCAGTGCAACGCTACCTAAAGGGAAGATTCCCAGCACTTAAGTCAAGCCATCAATCCAGTCAAGACTGAGCCCGACATAAGCTGAGTAAAGTGCAAAAAATTACCAGACCCAGAGGAGGTGTGGCTACTTACAAAAGGGGGGGGGGGGCTACAAGATGCCTACAAGGGTGGTGTTGAAAGGACACTTTAACCCCCTACCCCAAGTATCCTAAGGAAGGTACGCGGCCTACTGGACTTACTAAGGTGAACTCAGATGAATCCTGGTACCCGAACAAGCTATCCATAAGCTCTAGCTTTGCAAGCATGTTACCTGGCTGTACACAGCAGACAATGGGACACATGCTAGACCCCAAGAACGGGCAACTGACTTATGACGGAAAAAAAAAAGGAGAGATTCCTCCAGTCTTGCGAACATACCTGTGTAAGGTATACAGCCCCACCCCTACCCCATGTACGCTCTCCCCTGGAGGGAGCAATGCAGCAGCGGGAGGGGGGGGAGCAAGGGACCCAGAGATGGAAAAAAAAGGTGGCAGAGCCTCAGCGCACTACACCAGAGCTCTAATTGCGTTACCGGAGAACTCACGCCATGCTGTCATTAAGCGAGTCTGGCAGTAGCCTCCTTGTACCCCATGTTTATCCGAGCTTTTTTCCCCAACCCAAATGTAGAAGGTGAAGTGCACAGTGAACAGATGGTATTGTGCCCAGATGGTATTGTGCACTGCCAAGAAGTGCCCCCCGCACATAGTGAGATGATGTTTATTGTAGGCAAACCACGGATTTTATCTTAAACCTAATTAGCGGACGTCAGGGCATCTGACCCCTTGGTGTCCCAGATGTGCACTCCTATGCTCCTGTAAAAAAGAACCCTCCGCCGAGCGCCCTGTCGAATTCTACCCACAACAGGTAAACCCCCTCTTGTGCCAACCCTGGCGTTTACCCTAGCAACGTCCCTCAGCAAGACTTGCGACAAAAAATCCCCAGTATGCAAGATGTTGCACTACCCCTCAAATGTCCTCCACTGCCCTCTTGGCAGTATATTATCCCACCGATTAGCCCAGCTGATTCCGAGCCCCCCTCGCGGGCTCCATCACGTTACCGAACGGCCCGCCAAAACGCGGGAATAAGCGAATTGCCCTGAGTCGCGCAAAGTCAGGTGCTCCCGCCGGAATTCAAGCCCGGCTCCTCGGAAACGCTGACTACTCCCCCAGCCGAGGGCCCCACCGACTGCCCTTCGCCCTGAGCACACCGCTACCTCCCACTCGCATCGCCTAGATCTTGATGCCCACATTTGTAACCACAACTTAGCCTAAACACCAGCTTTCTGCCTATCCGTCTACTCACTACATCAGGGTTCTTGCTAACTCAGAGGTCCCACCCCATCCGCGACTCATGCTTGAGTAACCCCACCGCTTTCTGAAAAAACCACTGAAAGCCTCCCGCCTACCTTGCGACACTTATTAGATGCCATCGGTTACCAATTGCAACAGACACAAGATTGGAGCAAGGCACTCCCAGACGTCCTATCTCGAGCACCCCGTGCCTGCTGAGCCGCCCCCGGCAGTCATAACCTGCCTAGTACTACCGGTCTGACATGTAACACAGCACAATTACTCAGGGTCCGCTCCATCACTCAGGATCTGCCCAACGACCTTGAAGACCTTAATCGTTACCTACGGCTTGACCGGACCCTTATTAAGCCTAGCCCTCCTCGTCCATAGCCCCTTCGGACCTCTGGAAAAGCGTGAACTTCCCGAACGATCTAGCGATGTTCAGCCGACATCAGGGCATTAGCAATACATCATGAGCTAATGTCCCCTAGAAGAGGGTGCTGTGGAAGTCGCCCACTGAGTAAGCAAATCTGGTGCCAAGCAAAAGCTGAAATAGTTCAATATGGCGTTTGACCCCACACAGAGCCGAAACAGCAACTCGAAGCGTTGTCCAGGTAAACACTGCGCCCGGAGGCTACTTGCCGATGTAGAAAGCACCCACACAATATGATAACATGTTGATCAAACAACCGCTGTATGGAGGAGGCGCACTCCCCTCAAAACCTGGGCCCTACGAGACACTGTAATGAACACTTCAATAAACCTGGCGCAGTCAACAGGTACTGTGGTATTTATGTAGACTACTTACGAGTAGAGTAAGCAGTAGTGAGAAGGAATCTATTAAAACCCTTCAGAACATAGAAAGGGGCCTGAAACCTTGCATCTATACGATAACACAAGGCCCGGTGACGAACTAGCAACATACAAGCAGCGTAACTAAGTGCAATGAAGGCCTTCAGACTTGACTAACCAGGGATCTCCTGGGCTTCATCTTTTATCACCCACGTGAAACCGCGCTGCCCAAGCCATGGACATGTATGACCTACAAACCAATGCAAATGTAAAACACTGGACGCCTATGGCAACCGACGGACAAACGGCCGTTTCAAACCTTAGAAATCGACGGACTAACGGCCGTATAAAAGCTTCGGTGCTCTGCAACGGCAGCGAACGAAGGCCACTGGAAAGCTGATATGTCTATAGTCATTACAGAGAGCAGGCTATGTAAAACCGAGGACATTTACAGCCACGAGTGACAGTGCGGATTAATCCCCAGTGACCCTCAGTTGTAACCTTAGGAAAAAACCCACCAAACTACATGAACCAACATTGGCACAGGAAAGAGCACAGCACATTATTTGGTAGCTAAAAAAGGCTAATCTCGATAACCCACGCGCTGATGCTTATATATGCCTGTTAGCAAACAGCCATGCACATCAATGGGGTGCAAGTACCAAGGCAGCATTTCCCACGAGGGGCAGCCCAACCTCTTGAATGGCGACAGGTCGAGCAGCTGACGCGCACGCCCATCCCGCAACCCCAGTGAATTTTCGATCGCATGCTCTCAAATTACGATGGCCTACCCAGAGGCCACATTCATGACCTGATCACCCCAACAATACTTAACTTTCGACCGAGGGGAACCAAGAACACCCCTCATCGTCAGAAATACAGGTAACCACAGGCAAGAGAGCGAAGACACGGGCCTATTTAAGAAACTGATGCCCAATCCCTTCCGCCGCTGGGATACCGTAACGGTGACAAAGCAGCCACTCCATTCCCGCGCGTTTTTTAATTCTATTGCGCCCATCTACGGCCGTGCTCCCAGCCACTTCTACAACCAACAAAGAGGCTCCCTTCCCTTTACCTCATAGCTCCACCACACCTATGGTACAATCCTCTCTTCCAAGCCGCGCCGCACTCCCGGCCACTTCTACGGCAAACCAGGCCGCCATGGAACTCATCCGCTCACCCACTTCTGGACCCGCAGCCATGCTCTCCCACAGCTGCCGTCCCTCAAGCGCCGCAAGCACCGATCCTCCAACGACGCATGCTCGACGGCCCCGACAGGAGATTACAGGAGACCCCTGCATACCGGGGCCGGCGCAGTCAGAAAGAGGGCGAGGACAAGGGCAAGTTGCCCTAAATAGGCCCACGCCCTCTCACCCCTCGAGGCGCCGGCTCCGGACGGAAGTGACGTCACGTCGCCGCTGACCCGGAAGTACTTCTCGCTGCAATCCCGCTTTCTCCAAGGACGAGAACCACCAAAGGGGAGGGACGCGACCGGGTGCCCGGGGGGCCGAGTCCTAAGTGCGCGCTTCATTATATTCGCGCTTGGCAGACCCTTGACACAGAAGCTGTAATGTACTCACGCCTTTCACTTTTCAAGGTTGGATTATCCCATTTCTCATCAGCTATAAATCCACTAATACACAACCCACTGTGTGTCTGTCATAGGCTGTGTATGGAGCTTCGAACAGCAAATGCTTGGTCCCCTCAGGAAGCACAAATGATGCCACATGTTCTGCCTCCCTGTGGAGGTCTCTTTAGAGGTATGCCGGTGACGTATCCCAAGCAGATGTTACAGGCGCCTCACTGATGGCCACCAGCATCTTTGGGATTGTCGGTTTGACCAGAGGCTTTTGTTAAGGTTGTGGAAGTCGACACATATTCTCTATGCACCACTCAGCTTGCTTGCCAAACTCACAAGCACCACATTCTCTAGGTACGAGTTTAAGAAGAGTCTTCCCTTCAAAGCCCAGACTATGGGAAGAGCAATTCTTTTTGCTCTAAAGGCCTCAAGATAGGCTTAAAATCCCCTATCAAAGCCCAAAAAAGGGTTAGCAGGAATGGAGAAGGGTGCAGGTGGCACACCACCTTCCATAACACAGGGAATTCAAAGGACATTGTCAGGTGCTATTCTGAAGAAAATATTGATCTAACTCTATTGCAGAAAAACATTATCAATACGATTGCACACCATGGGCTCCCAAGATGTCTGCATTCACCATAGCAATCAGTGAGTGATTGTAACGAGGCAGCATTCTTCAATGACAACACATCACCAAGTGCAATCTCCAGCAATACTATATGACTCAGAGTATTGTTCAGATGTGAAGTAGAAATACTTTGACTGTAGCAAATTTATAATTATAAGTCCCTCACATGTCATACACTTTTCACCTTTGTTTCTTGTACTGCTAGATGACATCAGAGCAGAACATTA
Organism: Triturus cristatus; assembly: GCF_964204655.1. Classification (NCBI taxonomy): domain Eukaryota; kingdom Metazoa; phylum Chordata; class Amphibia; order Caudata; family Salamandridae; genus Triturus; species Triturus cristatus. Next base: position 1,096,656,945 of record NC_140582.1, on the reverse strand, counting down.
AACGCAATGATGCCTGGGCCTAGCTGTGTGACCAGTGCAGGCCGCACAGATATCGCTCAGGGAGACTGGCAAAGCGACAGCATGCGCAGTTGACCTCGCCAGCATTTCCCTGTCGAGAGTGCTGTCCTTCGTTGCTTCATGCTTCTACCTTGATCAAGGCACTACAGTTAACCTCTGTTCCTTCATGCTGAGGACTGCCCAGACCTACAGAAGCACCTTGATGGGTGGCCAGGATTCCCTGCAGACCAGTCGTTGCCAGTGACAGGGAACAGATGCTCCAAGCAGACATTCAGTACAAGCAGTACCAGCATGTTGGACATGGCCCATCGATCAAGACCAAATAACTTGCATATACCTCATCTTAACACCCAACACTATAATAATGCTCGTTTATTTTACCATAGTCAAGTCGTTTTTTCCCGTATTACTGTTTTACAGCCTATAGCATTTAAAATGTCACATCAGGGTGTTTGTCTAATGCAGCTAACTCACTATTAATATGTACAAAAATCATATCCCTGAGATTTTCTCTACAGGTCACTAACTCTTCTTCATTCCTTCAATCTACTCCAGTTGTCTGGCACAGCCAATATATTAACCTCACTTCCTCGCCCCCCCCCCCCCCCCAAATTAAACAAATAGCTTGATCGTGTCTTCGTTACTATACGCTTCTCTTTCTGCTTGCATCTCTTGGAGAAACACCCCAAATAGAAAAGTCCCACACACTCAGACTTTTAATTTATCCATAATGTATTTTACAGTGGACACTGGAGGGTTTCTCAGATCTGAAAATGCGTATACATGGGGCTACATCATTTTATATGCGCTTTTATAATAAACGGTAAATCGCCACTACGCTGTGCGTCGTGTTGTGCCACAGGAGCACCAAGGCGAAACCTTAGCAAATATATGCCTCAAATGTTCTTCCATCTTTGCATCTTGTGACACAGTGGTTTGCTGTGTGCCCTTCAGCTTCATGGTCCTGATGGAAGAGATGAAGCCCCTCAACTAAGGCTCGTGCTTTTTCAATTGTCCTTGGACACATTCCACCTCTTCTCCGTTTGCAGTGAGACCCAGCTATTGCCCCATGAATAGCACACGTTTCTCCTTTCGTGGCAGCTTTCTAGTTGCTTGTGTGCATTGTGCAATGCCTATACACATTCATCACAGGCCAGAGTCCAAATGTACTAAGTGCCACACAAGGCAATGCAAGCCAACGCAAGGCCCTAAGTAAGATTAATAAAACCACACACAGCTACCTTGTGTGGCTCTGCGTGGCTTAGTACATCCAGAGTGATGCAAGGTTGCGCAAATCACAGTGTTGCGTTACTCTGTGTTGAAAAGGGGTTCCATGGGTGGGGCAGGGGTGTTCCCATACATCCACCAATGGATTCTGATGCAAACCCAGCTTTATTTAAAAGGACCAGGTCATTCTGAGACTGGCATGTTGTTTCCCTTTCTGTGCAATTTAACGTGTGATCCCTGGTAACTCACAGGGAGATACTGGCCAGAGTAGTTCACTCTGGCCCTAGTATCTGGCGACTGAGTTAATGGGAACTTCCGAATGGAGGCCATGAAGTTTATTAACCCTAAATGGCTATCTTCATTCGCTGGCTGCGATGGAAACCAAGGGCCTGACTTAGAACTTGGAGGTAACTGACAATCTTCCATTTTCAGGTGGAAACTCTAAATGCTGAATAAAACAAAGAGGGTGAATTACTGACACCATAGGGAGAGTATTGTGGAAGAAACGCAGCCAGAAGAATTGCACCTCATATTTAGAGTTTCCGAATATAAAGGGTGTCCGTTTACCACCAAACTCTAAATCCTGCATAAGTGCCTACTTGTGAGCACTCCAGATGCTGGAATGTTAATCCTGTGCCTTACAGGTAACAATACAAGTCCTGTTAACTCCAGGGGTGGGGAGTCTATGGGTATTCCGGGCTGACCCTGAGAATCCCCTGATAGACTAGGAGTTACCAGGGTATTGGTAAATCAAGATATGAATCCTCTGGTAATTTTTCATTCTCTCCTAGACTTTCAATTTCAGGTCCTTAAAGTAAACAGATCTACACGGAGAAACGTGCACCCTCCGTTGACAGATTATACGCTATACTCAACGGTCCATGATACAGGTTTGCATATAGATTATTGGCTGGTGACACCATAAGATATGGCGATGGTAAAATATGTGAAGATACTGCTCATGATGCCATCAGATCATCCCCTATCGGAACTAATGTTTTGCGTCCATAAATCTTTGAGACTACTCACACAGCGAAGACTGGGAGGTGGAAAGTTATGGGATCCTGTATTTCGGTCTGAAGTCTGAGAAGGTATATTATAATAATTTAAATGTAATCAAGGCTCAGTGGCAGGGACGGGCACGCTTTGGGATGCTTTTAAGGCATATATACGTGGTGTTTTGCAGTGGCGGTGCAGTGCTTTAGGGTGCTGGGGCCATGCCCTAGTAATATTCTGCCCCCCCCATCCCCTTTTACATTTATAATAAAACACTCTCAATGACAGTGTATTTATTATATTTGCGGGCCACGCCCGCAGCAGTCAGCGGCTCAGGAGAGGGCGTGGCTTCAGTCACAAAGTGACATGTGACATGGGTGGTGGTGGGTGGCAGCAAGTACGCATGTCAGGTTGGATGGAAAATGTCTCTGGCCAGCCCGACATGCACACTGGAGGCTTGCTCTAGCTGCACATTAGGAGACTGGGGGTTGATCCACGCTGCAGACCCAAGTCTCCTAATGAGCAGCGAGTTTCCCTGCTCAAGCCAATCCTAGTGTTGCAAGCAAGCAGCGTCTGGATTGGCTGAAAGATGCAGTTGCCTGGTGCAGCTTTGTTCACATGAGAGGCTACGCGAGGATGGGAGGCCTAGCAACGGAGCATGACCAATCCCTATATGGCTTACGTGAAGTAACGCAGTGATTGGCCATTTCTGCCATTGCTGGGCTGTTCAGTCAGCCTGTCTGTCCCTCCCCCCACTTTGGGAGCATGAGGGAGGCAGACAGACCAACACCTGGCCTCGTTTTGCTGTGTAAAGGGTCAGGTCACATTTTTTCCTGACTGCCGTGAGAATTGATCGACATTATCACGTCACAAAGATCCCTGAACATCTTGTCTTGCTAGTCACGACGACAGTAGAGCCAGCAAGTAAACTCGAGGCACAAAGTAGGTGCCAGGGTCACAAAACTATTTACTGCAGGCCTGTTCGGCCTCAGTTTAATAATTGTAATGTGGAGGAGGAGAGAGGGCGTTGTTGAGGCGGGAGCCTCTCGCTGATGGTGGCTCGTGGCTGGCAACCTATATAGGACTGGGAGTAACAGATTTCTGCCAAGGGGTGCTTTCTTTGGTGAGCCCTCAGGCTTCTTCTCTTCCCAGTATTGCAGAGACGCCCCTCCTAAATGAGACAGTAGGAAATATTATATACAGCTGTTAAGGCACTTAAAGTGCCATTACATTTGAGGATTACACTTCCCGAATGCTGCCGCATTACTCTGCTGGGCAATTAACGTTTCTTTATAGTTTTGCAGTATTTTATTTCTGGCACGACCTAAGGAGTGCATGGCTGCAGTGTGGAGCAAGGGAGTGCCAAGGTTAACTGTGGTTTTGGCTCGTAGGGTGTTGGGCCACCTGACCGTAGCTTTCAAACCTGTTGTAACTGTAATAGGACACACATTGTTTTCAGGTTAAGTGGCTGTCTACTTGTATATAAAATTGTTGTGACTAGGGGTGGGCGGAATTTGCGAAATTCACTTTCGCAAATTATCGCGAAAATGTTAAAAATCTCCGCAAACACGCGGAAATATCGCGAAGATGCGGAAGTTTTTTTCCCGCCCGTTCGCAGTATTTTCTGCGTGGTCGCGGCTCGCCAACTTACCCATGCGGTTGCTCGCGGGCGTGGCCATCTTGTATTCACTTGTCTCGCGGTGCATGATCGCGAGAAGAAAGACGTGATCGCGTGACGCATGACGTTACTGCGGGCGTGAACTGTCGCGAAACAGCGCAAATCGCTACCAACAACCCAACATCTCGTGGAGAACGCGACCGGATCGGGAAAACTTGTCTGCGAACGTGGGGATTCAGGTAAGGCAATCGCGCGCACGCGAGAATGTATTATTTTACAGCGCGAGCAAGAAACAAATTATCGCTAAGCTGCGGAATGTTGACATTTTCGCGCTTTCCGCGGAACGCGAAAATGCCAAATTATCGCAATTTCCGCGAACGGAACGGAATTTTGGCCCAGGCCTAGTTGTGACTTTTCTACGGGCGTGCAGAATATAAAATGTAGTGCTCTGCACTTCAGAAACTTCAGCACTGAGAGCAAGATTATAGGCATGCAGGAATGCATAAGCGCTTCTGGGCAATGCCATTTTCTCCAGGTAGTCAATGTCTTTATCCCAAGAGCTAAACGTTTGTAAATAATAAAAATAATGTGTTTGTTTACAGCGCTAAATAATGTACTTCTGCAGTATTTATAAGGCCAGTTTGAGCCGAGGAGAGAGAGGTGTTGGTAGCCGTGAGGCACAGTCAGTTTATGCGTCCACCCATTTGCCCGCCCCACAATTCTCCATAAGTGGCAGCCACCACTGTTTTTTTATTCTCTAAGGGATTGGGAATTCTTAAGTAACTGAGGACCTGATTGATACACTAGAAAGGGATATGCAACACATACAAACTGATTATGAAACTCTTGGTGATCCATCTCTATTGGTGGATCTGCAGGAGGACCTTGGGCAGGTGCACAAAATGAATGAACACAAGATGTTGTTCCAGGGGAACCATGTTAGAGCCCGAGCGTTTGGGTACCTGTCTCAGGCCTGCCATTGGAGGGCCTGTGTATTGGTTCACTGCCACTTCAACTTGGCATTTACAAACTCTTGCCAAGCCTTAAATTCCCCTTTTATTACACAGATGTCACCCCCTAAGGTAGGCCCTAAGTGACCCTAGTGGCTGGGTGCTGTGTAACTAGAAGGCAGGACAATACTTGTAAGTTTTACATGTCTTGGTCGTGACGAACAGCTTAATTCGTTTTTCACTGCTATGGGGCCTACTCCTTCCATAGACTAGCATTGGGGATTTCATTAAACACCTTTTAAGCTGTAAATCCTGATTGGAAAGGAGTAGCTACTTCATGTTTAATGTGTTTGGAATGGTAGTGATAAATCCTCTTTAATGGTAACGTTGGATTTGACATTGCAATTTTAAAAATGACACTTTTAGAAAGTGGACATTTCTTTGCTCTTAAGTTTGCTCTGTGTGCCTGTCGCCAGTCGCCAGTCTCCAATACATGTCTGGGCTGGGCAACAGCTAGACTTTGTGCATTACCTCTAGACAGCCACAACACTGGAAGGGCCTTTTGTGACAGGGGATTCATCTGCATTCATCTGCATACTGTTATCCTTCCTGGGTAGTGAGGGGGAAAGTTGGCTCACACTTATATCTGAACAGGTTGTGTCCTGCTCTCACACAAAGAGCTGATTTACCCCCTACTGGTAGTCTGGAGCCATAGCTGGGATGAAAGGGTTAAAAGGGATTCTTATGAACTCCAGAGAGTTACTTTGAAGTCACCCACTACATCAATGGCACTTTTGGGTATAAGTACTAGGGCTCTGACCCTACCAAATCAATACACTACTGGACCGGGGAAGAACTCTGCTGTAGTGAAGGCTGATGTGTTGCAGGAAATGCCCCTTTGCTGTAACTGTGAATGCCTGTTCTGAGGAGTTGCTTTGCTGAGCTGCCCTGCTGCCTCTTGCCTGCTTATCTTTGCCCTGCTGAGACTGCACCCAAAGTGACTCTAAGGGCTTCTTGGCTTGCCCCTTACTTTCCTTAAATCCAGGGTGATAAAGGACTTCCCACCTACCTGGACATTGTTGCCAGACTCTACAATCTGTGAATCTTGCTAAGGAGACAACCCAATCACTGTCTGAACTGCACCAGGGGCTCTCCAACGGTCCAGTGCTTTGCTTTTGGACTAGCAATGGTCTATGATGACAATCAGTTCTCAGTGCTGATTGAGATTGTTATATTTATCATCCAAATGCCTCATCACCGAGGGAAGCCCTTTCAGCGGCTCCGGCATGTTGGTGTGGTGACAGGAGTCACCGCTGTGTCGACGCATCTGCTACGCTCACGTGTGCAGATTCAATACTGAGCTCGGGCATTGGAGGCTCGCCTGTGCCCTGAGGGAAATTGTCGCAGCTGTGAGCATTTTGGATCTACCAGGAACCAACCCTTACGGCCCACCACTGCACAGTCTTCTTTTGTGGGAGTCCCATTGACACAGGCCCCATTCCACATGGCCGTCACCCCTGTGCTTCCCGAATTAGGGTACTTTGTGCCAAACCTGCAAGGTCTTACAAGTCGCGCTGCACATTTCAGGTGGCTGGGATTATCCCAGCCTTCCAGTCCTTAGTAACCCGTAGCAAGCTGCCCTACAGGCGCCTATTGGTAGAATACTGTTTTTGCCCACAATACAGTGAGAAAACAACTACCAATTATCCCTACTTGGCTTTGTGTTATTTCTCGCCAGTTTTAGACGTGGTCTGATGATCAAAAGTGCTGTTTAGCACTGTGTTTACATAGATACTTGTAAAATGCACATCTCTTTACTACTCTTTGGATTTTTATAGTTTTGGTCTTATTTTAATCCGATAAATACTCTTTATTTTTCCAAACCACTGTGGTGCCTTTAGAGATAAGCCTGACTGCTCTGTGGCAAGCTAACAGAGGGTGAGCACAGGTTATCTTGTTGTGCATCTATCTAGCTTACCATAAAAGAGGTGGTTTCTCCTGCCTGACCTGGGTGCATACCTCAGCCAACCAGGAACCTCATTTCTAATACTTTGGGATTTTGGAGAGGGGTTCCTCCCACCCGTGTGTCTCAGCCTGGGTTTCAGTAGCTTCCATGACACACATAGTTCCTGAGTTGCTGTGGGCTCAGCTGGGCAGTTTCTGGTACCTATTCTCAGCCTCACCCGAGTATTTCACAGGTCTTTATAAAACCATTTATGCGACTCTGTGAACTGGTTAGCGATTCTTTGTTAATTTTTTTTTAGTGGGTCCACTACCCTCTGGGTCCGCACTCTGCCTATTCCTTACATTTGTATTTTACTGTTACTGCCAAAGTGGGAGAATGCATTTAGTGAAAAGGCATATCATGAGTAGGGTTGCCACCTTTCCAAGAGTAAAATGCCAGCGATTTGTTGTTGTTTAAAGAGTGCGTAATACTAAAAAGGGCTGTAAACAAAATCGTATGCATTACTTTGTAACATGATTTTCCTGTCATTGTCTACTTAAATTATTAATCATTAATGCAGCTCTAGAACACATTTAAAAGTGCTTCATACTTGGGATAACTGTAGGCCCTGATGTGCTTTAATTAAGACACCATCATTGGCTGTGGAGTCTCAACTCGAACTGCCAAATTGAGAAATCCGCTAACCTAGCCATACCCAGCGGCCAGGACAGAAAACATATGCTACCACACCTGCCCGATAGGCCCTGACATGATGCACTTAATTCTTAGCAGAATAGAATGGATTCATAGCAAAATGCTGCAACTTATATTTAAGGTAATTCTTATCATAAGAGATCTTGTACTCGTCAATGGCAAAATGCTGACCCTTGTATACCCTTGTATACCGGAGGGAATTTTTAGAGGTACCAATGACTATAGCTGATGTATCCATAACACATATCTGGTACTGTCATATTGTATGTTCTCCTTGGCATACTCCACTCCATTGCACACCACCCTACTCCATTCTATGCCACTTACACTACTTCACAACACTTTAATGCACTCTACGACACTCTACTCCTTTCCACAACACTCGACTGCACTCCACAACACACTACTCCACTCTATGCTACTCCACTATACTCCACTTCACTCTGCGCCTCTCTTTGCCACTCCTCTCTATGCCACTAACTTTTAGCCATTCTGTACAGCAGCCATGCTGGTGTACAACATAGCTAAAACACATTGGAAAAGCCAGTAGGTCTCGCATAGGCGAGACCTATTGGCTTTGCCAATGCTTGTTTCAATTTGTTTTTAGGCTTGCTTCTGAGAGAGTAGTGCAGCGCACATTCGTTCCTGATATGTCTGGTCTTGCTTCCTTACTTTTTTCTCGAATTAATGGTCATATTCAGTTGCCAATGCATCTAGATATGGTCAGATGATATGGGGAAGTGGGAGACCCGCCCACCAATAAGCCACCCCACTCATCTGGCAGTCCCAGACCTACTCTCAGACCTACTTAAGAACGGTACAGAATTGCATTCAAATTTAACAGCACAGCTTAGCAATGGATAACCTAACATCGCAGAACAAAACATAACATACTATACCGCACCGCAACATAAGTCAGTTTAGGACAGCATATCCTACTAAGCCACACCAATATATATAACGTATCAAATCCTAATATTGCATAGCACAACACAGTATCATAGAACATAATAAAGCAGCTTAACATACTATGTCATATGTTAGCATTGCATAAAACAACATAACACACAGTCTAACCCCATACCTTAATTTAACATAGCCCACTTTGGTGCACTAAAACATAACATAATATATTACACAAACAACATAAAGTACTATGCCACACCAAAACATAATTTAGCACTACAATAGAGCATAACAGAACGCAATCATTATGCCACACCAAAACATAATTTAGCACTACATATAGAGCATAACAGGACGGAATCCTTATGCCAAACCAAAACATAATTTAGCATTAGATATAGAGCATAATAGAGCAGGATAATTATGCTACACTAGCACACTACACAGAATAGCTCTGCATTGTACAGCATAGCAGGGCATATTCCAGCATATAATATACATCAGCATAAAGGGACATGCCATAACATAATAAGAGATGCTAAAACATACCATAGCATAGCTCAGTCTTGCTTGGCATAGCGTGGCATAGTATTACAGCTTTTTTTGCTATTTGCTGAATGTTAAGCTTTCACCAGACAGTCTATACAGCTACCACGTCTAGACTTTACATCAACATATGCATAGCTCCTCCAACACTTCCTGCTAGTTCTTGCTTGAGTTACATCGTAATTAGCAGTACAGCAGTCAGGCCCCTAGACTTTACCATATGGCATGTCACAGCAAGGGGCAATTTATGCAGAAGCTCAGATTTTGGCAGACTTTACAAATGTATCAAAGGAAAACGAACGACTGGGCCCCTTTTAATACTTATTTTGCCTTTACATACCTCTCTGAATATTCATGGATTACTAATGAATTAGTGCAGTAAGCAAGGGGTGCTACAGAAGTCACTGAAAAAATATTTGTGCGTTAGGTGTATTAGGCCCATCGTATCTTTAGAGCCCCCACCATATACCATCTACTGACAATAGATTTCATAAAAATCTTTCCAAAGAGAGAAAGAACATTCAGGGGCACGAAGCTTTGTGATTAGCTGAATCGACCATCCTACTGATTCATATTACAATGCAACCCAAACCAACGTCTCGGTGCCGTCTAAAGAACTTGGGGGGAAGTCACATTGGGTCCACGAGGATCCACAAATCATCCAATGCCTTGCTTTGAGCCACAGCAAAAGGAACAAATGATGGACGGAATACTGAACAATGCAAACATTCTCCCACAGTCACAGAGATCTGGGCTTAATCCATCATTCTTGTGCTTTCCACGCCACACCAGTTTGGAGCCAGCCATGTGCAAATCAGTCTTGACCCTGTGCCTCATGGGAACAGTCCAGCCCGAACTGCCAAGCCGGGTCCTCCCTGGACCGGAAACAAGCATCCTGGGACCAGTTTCGGGGCTGAGTGTCTGAAAAGTTTCAGCACTACGTATGTAAATGTTAATGTATGGTTTTCTTATATAGCACTGATCACCACTACGGGTATCTCAGCGCTGTATTCATACCGCTGAAGGAACCCTTCCTGGCTTTCCATGTGAGGTGTCCACTCCTGGGCACCTCCATGGTGAAGGCCAGGCATCCCAGCTCTGTTGGGGCCGTTGTGGAGATTAAGCAAGCTATTGCCCAGAGTTGCAGCGTGGGACTCATGATTAGAATAGGCACTGAGGCGAGAATATCTGGTCCGCGGAATTTATAGCCCGATACCCTGCCGCGACGGGAATCGAACCCTGGTCCCGGACCAGTGCTCTGCATCGAGGTCTGCCGCTCTAACCATTGAGCCACACTTCTCCACTACGTCCATCTCCGTGTGTTTGCTTTGTTTGCCCTAAGTTGGCAGGGTATGCCCAGACGTGGGTCCATAGCTCACTTTGCCACTGGATTCAATCTAGCCTGGCTGATGAAGGGTGTTACCCAGAAACTGAACCGTTACCATTATACTTCAGTCTTGCTTCCTCCAGTGAGCCATTTTGGGTTGGGGTTACTCCTCCACTCCTTGTGCAGCCCACCCCTGTTAACCTCTACATCCAGGACACCATGCCCATGTGTCCAGGTAAAGGATGGGGAGGTTAGGGTGTGTTTCTGTTTGGGCCTGTCAGAGCCTTGAAAGTCTGAGGGCCAGAAACTCTGCTCTGCTCTCTCTACTCTGGTCTTTCTCTGATCCTCTCCTATGCTGCTGTTCCTTTTCTCAAAACAACTACAGAATCACTGACTATTGCAGGCCAGCCTGGTTAGATCAAGACGTTTGTCCATGACCACCACCTCCCGGAGACACAGACACCATACTCTGGGGCCTAGGTCATTTCCTTGGGGGGTCCTACTACTGCTCCCCATGACTCGTGGTAGCTTGTAGTGAACTAAGGCTCCTGTGCCTACAAGGAACATCCCTCATAATACATACCGTGGTTACCTAATGGTACACACCAGGGTTGAACCTCTGTTGCTCTTGGGTGAACCATATCATAAGCTGACCATTAACAACACATGCTGAGGGTAGGGCCTCACTTGCCCAGAGGCGGACCCCGCATCGTACTTAGCTTGAAAGATTAAGAATATAAGTTGGGGGGGTGTTTATCGCTTGTTGTGATGGACCCACCTTGCACATACCCACTCTACTGAGCAGTGAATTCAGCGAATTGGATATGTGCCCCTGCTAGGTGGATACTACATTGTACATGGTCTGGCTGCTTGAAACTGAATACTGGAGAGCTGGACTCTTTTGCTCAAGGGTGGACCCACATAGTGCTAGGCTAGTCCCTTTTTGCCTCTGGGTGAAGCCCACATAGTGCACATCTTGGCAGCTTAACGGTGCATGCCGGGGGTTGGACATCTGTTGCTCCTCGATGAACCACGTATTGTACATACCCTCACTGCTCAACAGTGCGCCTTGGGGTTTTGGAATCTGACGCTCCCGGGTGCACCCACCCACAAGATACACACCCTGGCTCTTTAACAGCACACACTAGGGCTGGACCTCATGCTTTTGAATGTGCTTGGTACTGCTTAGACTCTGGTGAACCCACTTCAAGCTAACCTGTGATGATGGCTTCAATATTAGGATGCTACTCACTCTAAACAAGATAGGTATGCACTGCTGTATGTATTCTCACACTCTCCGTGATGCCTCATGCTTGTGTTCCCTGCCAAATGCCTGAAGCATGTCTTGAAACCTTGTGTAGTTCACTCAACAACTTCCATCTAAGACCCTAACCAATCCTGCCCCCAGAAAGGGCACCTAGGAGATAAAACTGGTCGCTTTGTGGCTTCTCTAGGTCTATGATGCACTATTTAAACACTACACTACGCTACAACAAAAACATAAACCTAACCAAGAAATCACCTCCCCAATTACACTGATTATTAACCTCTTGCAAAAAGTAGTGATACTTCACTTACCCATTTTGTTGCACAATAATTGTGTGTGTGTTTAAATATAATTGACATGTAGGACCAGGGGCGTAGCTTTATGGGAGGAGTTTGGGATGTGACACCCACAAATAAATGCATTCTTGGCTTTGAGGTCAGGTCTGGGGGATATATATATGGTGGCTGTATCTCAACATGTAAAACTGCATTGGAATCAATGTGGGCTTCCCTGCTTGTCCTAAGTGCGTGATTCTAGCCAACAATTGTATTTCACAGAGCCTCCTGTTTCTTTATTATCGCATATGAAAACACTTTTAAATACTTGCGTTCAGGATGTGTGCTGTACTATCACCTCTTTTGTTTTATTTAATACACTACAATGTTGCTCCATCTATAGTAAGAATCTAGGCCACATTTAGGGTTTACATGACAACAGACCTGCCTCGTAGTTTACTAATGACGTTGTTGAGTGCGCTATTGATGTTTCTAAATTCATGTTTAATAACTATCACTTTTAATAAGTGTCTGTGTATGCTGTGATACAATCTGATAATGGTGAACCACTTCTGCGTGTTAAAGAAATGCACTTTTTGAATTCTGAAGAGACTGTAATATATTTTTACATTCTATTTGTTGCACGATATCCATGTCAAAGATTTAGAGCCAAGCCAGACCCATGGCTTGGCCCTGGCTTGGCTTGCCCATCGACTCACCCAACTCTATTTCCAACTTGGGCTTATTACATGGGACCGTCAGTCAGTTGATAAAATTGTTTGTACAAAGCGAGGATTGAAAAAAACGTCCTGCCCACATGCACCACTTGGGCAACTCTACTATCCAGTCTTCTCATAACAGAGTCAAAGAAGAGTTCATGCAGTGAAAATACATCAAAATAAATTCTACCAGGGCAGGGACTCCAGGCCGATGTGTTGCACGTAACCGTAGTTTTGAGTTCCCAGGGAGCCTACCAGGCCAAGCAGGACGGGCTTGGGCATAGGTTCATGGAGGGTGTTTGGGGTGCCGTGTGATACTCCCCAAATGCATGCTTGGCAGTTGGGTCTGGGGACACTGAGGGAGCGTTGCGGTGTCTGGTTTTCTCGTTCTTTCACGAACAGATTTTACTTGTTCATTTAATGGAGTGGAAACGTAAATGCATAAAATGAAGGTTTTAATAAAAACCCAGTATACCTGCACTCATGTAAGTTCCCCTTGACTGGGTTCAAATTTTCTACTTTTTGGAATTTGTGAACATTGTTAGTAGTAGGTTTGGAAAGCTGCACGGGTCTCGGTGTTCGAGGCATACTCCTGGCAATGAAGCACCCAAGAGGTGAGGGGTGAATGCTTGCAAATTGTCTGACCACTGGCAATCTCTCAGGGTAGCATTCCAACCCACTCTTTTTCACACACTCTGCCACTCTGGACAGAGGCCCTCCTACTGCAAACAAGTACTGACCCCCCTCCTCATGGAAACAGCCCATCCCAAACCTTGATCATATCACCCCACCCGGCAGCACACTGCTTTTTCGGTTGAGGAATTTGAGATTCACACTAACATTTCACTGACTACGCAAGCTACGCCCCTCTGCAGAACACGAGTCTTTCCCTGTCAAGACTGACTCAGCCACTTATCTTTCCAAGGTCGAAAGAAGTCCAAAGAATTGCCAGTGAGAACTTCGGTCAGTTACAGTGCGAAGACACGGAAGAGTAAAGCTCCTCAGAATAATCACTCAGGTTATTTTTACTATGCTTGGAACATGTTGGGTCTTCTACATTTCAAACAGATATCAATGGGTGGAAACTGGGGCAAAGCTCGCCAAAGGGTCATTTTATTTAAATAAATCTGCAAATCGCCTCCCATTAACACTCGCCAAGAGCTGTGAGTTCCTTGCGCCTCAAACGTGGGAGGATTTGACATTTAAAGAGACAAAAAGCGCTGATGCTCGCTCGAAGAATGCAGCAGATTACAGGCGGCGGCACAATCAGCCTTCAGCAGCGCGCGCCTGTAATTATACATCTGACACCCGCTTTATTAAACACTCCGGGAGTAATGGCACCACGCAGGCGCGATGCAGCCGCACGCGCGCCTTTCATTTGCTTAATGAGTTGCTGATTTCTGCTTCAATTCTCTTAATGTACCGCAATTAAATCGAGCACGTGACTTGGGCATGCCTCTCAAAGTCGTCTACATTCTTTTTTTAGTTCAATGTATCATTGTAACTCGATATTTTAATACACACAACTCCATGATTCGCTCCTATATGTTATCCAAATAGGGTACTCAAAGTTATGTACAGAATGTCGCTACACTTCCGTTCACAGGGTTCACTGTATGGAATACTGCAATCAGGGAAATACAATTTACAATTGCGATTACCCAAGACGTGCAACAAACCCCTGCTCGAGAAACCCATATTTAAGTGGGAGAATACGACCAACAGCCCAAAATGAACCACAAAAGCATTCTGTGGGGTGTATGAATTGTATTTAGAACAAACAAGCAATGTTAGTAGCAACTCAAGCTGAAAGTCGGGAGTTATGCCCTCCACACGAGAAGTGATTCCTGTGAACCGTGGATTCATGGGTTCTGGACTCGCGGCTTTTCCACTTGACCATAGTGTGTGATCTTGGTCAAAATACCTCCAGTTGTCCACCCTCACTGCTCACATGCAAACGGCACGGCGAGAGGGTGTTAGGAAGCGTCATGTAAGTAAGAACCGTCCAACCTTAGTACTAGGTAACCTATGTGATAACATAATGCGGCACTGTGAGGCTGCATGCGCGTGGCACCGAAGAAACTACTTACAAATAAATTAAGAAAAATGCCAAAATTGAGAGCGCCTTGAAACAGGCCAGTCGCTTTATAACGCATTATAGAAATTACTCAGTAAGTGCACATATAGAAATGTGTCTATAAAAATGACAGAATATTTGACAAATTGCGCGCGTGTTTTTACCTGCTGGCGCCGTCCCCAGAGAGAAGCCGGTCTGTGAAGTATTCCAGTCGGTGCTCCGGAGCCTTCTAGTGTAACTTCACCATGTCTTAGTCACAGGCGTGGGGATGCACAGCGGCTAGAGACAGCCTTCTCTCGTCGGCTGAAGGGTGCCCCCAGAGCAGCGAGCTCGCTGAGTGCCCTCGCATCGTGTGCACTTATTTCAGCCCCAAAGGTCTGTAGCGCCTCAGATTAGCCTTCTGGTGCACGTTTAGCGGGAGCGCGGTCAGCGGTGAACCCACCTGCAGGAACCAACCCGGAGTCTCTGAATGAACGAGACTGGGCTGAGCAGTGCGCGCGCAGGATGCCTCGCGGGTC